>NC_138878.1:16072179-18826545 GCF_965194805.1 Balaenoptera borealis
GCGGGGATTGAAATGCCTCCCACTTCCCAGTATTTTCTTTCCCCAAGAAAAGGAAGAAGAGTGATACTGGTACCTTTTTGCCTATATTCCTGGTTAGTGTGATTTTTTGAACTACAGATAATCTCCATGCCATGGCTCTTTCATTATTAAAAATCATGGCCACATTCAGGACCTGGGACTTGGAAGAAATGCTAATCCAAGGACATTTAATCTGACCTAGGATAGTGTATTAGTTATCTATTGCTGCATAACAATTACCATAAACTTTAGCAGCTTAAAACAATACATATTAGTATCTCACAGTTTCTCTGGGTCAGGAGCCCAGGCAGGGCCTAGCTGGGTCCTCTGCTCAGCGATGCTCACAGATGGCCATCAAGGTGTTGGCTGGGCTGCTGCCGTCTCAAGGTTCTAAGAGCGGGTAGTTGCTGGCAGGATTCAGTTCCTCACGGGCTGTTGGGCTGCGGGCCTCAGTTCCTCGCTGGCTGTTGACACAAAGGGGCCCTCAGTCCCTTGCCATGTGGGCCTCCCCACCATGGCAGCTTGCTTCATCGAAGTACACAAGCCAAGAAGGCAGTGGAGAGTCAGCTAGCAAGAAGTAGATCCAAATCCTTTGTAAATTAATCACAGAAGAGAGAGCCCATCACCTTTACCATATTCTATTGGTTAGAAGCAAGTCTCTAGAGCACTCCCACTCAAGGGGAGGGGATTATACCACAAGAGTGTGCATACCAGGAGGGGGTCATGGGGGGGCCACCTAAGAAGCCTGCCTCCTACAGATAAAATCAAGAATTCACCAGGGTAATCCACAATCGACTACAGTGGGTTTTTCATTTTTAATTTCAGTGCCTAATGAAAGCCTTAGAATAAAGATAATGTTAATAGAAAATATAGAAGTAAAACATTCCTCATTTATATGCAGGACTACCTATTGCTCCCAGTGGCTTTGGAGATAACAAACCAAACCAAAACAAAACAAAACAAAATCCCTGGAGTTAGGAACCAAATCAGTGCTCTTAAGAAGTGAGGTGCAAAATCATGGCTGATTAGCAAAAATCAGTTCTCACATGTATTTATCCTTTCTCCCTCCCAAGACCCCACTAAAATGAGAGTGAATGAATGTCAAAGATTTCCCATTTGGCCCTTGCCATTTGGCCCAAGTTCAGAGGTAGCATCTGTGAGGTGGACAAGGGAATTCAACACATTTCTGGAAGGAGGAATGCAGGAGCACCGGCCGGGCAGCAGGAGCCCCAGCTTCAAATTCATGTGGAAGGAGCCTAGCCAAAAGGGTTCTGAGCAGGGAAAGGCTCAGGCCTAAGATCGGAGTTAGTGCCATGGGGGTAAACACAACAGCTTAGTCGAAAGTCAATATAATGTAACAGCCAAGCCCGCTTTGGGACCTCTCTGCACAGCTGCAAGCTGCCCACAGGCAGACCTATAGAAAGGAAAGGAAGATAACTGAGAGAGCAGATGAAGCATCGCCTCTCCCTCTCCGGCCTCGCTAAAACACCAGTGAAGAAAGCTTTATGAAAGTCTTAATCCACAAAGGCAAAGAGAACATAAGAGGATTCAGCAGTGGACAAGGTTGTTTAACAAAGTGTTCAAAGGTGGAGTGTAAGCAACCAAGGAGAAGTCTTAACCTAAGACACTGCAGAGGGAGACGCAGACAGAAGATGAGCGAGTCCTCCCGGAGGCTCAGTCCTTAAGGGCAACAGGAAGGCAGGAGGGGAGCAGAAACTGGGGTAGGTAAAAGTTTCTACACAGAAGGGTGGGATACGAAGGTCCCCATGAAGCCCCATACAGCTTGGCTACCTCCCCTCTGCCAGCTGCAGGAGACCAGGGGGCAAGTGGAGCCCCAGGCTCAGGGACCCGAATCAGAGCAGAGGGCCAAGGGGCGAGAAAAGGTCAGGTCAGTGGCCAGGACTCTGAGAGCCCCGGCTCCTTCCTGCTCCTTGTTCCCAGGAAGCCTACAGGCAGGTTACCTGGCTCAGGTATAGTCTCCCACTCAGGTGGGGACTCATCTCTGGAAAAACTGATCACCCCAGAGAAAAGACCCCTGAACAGTGATATTTAGGGCCCCATGAAAAAGCCCACTTGCCACCTAATACCCTTACAGCAGAGACCAGCAGGCAAGAGACCACTCATGAATGTCTTTCTCTGAAATATGGAGCCAAAACTTTTGAGTAAGGAGTTATTCTTTTCCTCCTTCTCCATCTGTGCTCGCTTTTTCCTGTCTAATGGTTTTGCAGCTGCCACATCCTGTCCTGCTGGATGGATATTCCAGAGTCTGGTCTTTGAATGGCAGTTTGGGGCCCTGGCCTGGGGGCACATAGGAATGTCACAGATCCAGGCCAGAACCAGTGGGATGGTTTGGCTTAATGAGTTTGCCTCCTTGGGCCTCCATCTTTCTCAAAGCCACAGCCAGGTACACAACTGGTGCCCATCTCCCTTCCCTTCTGGAGCATATTTAGACCCCTTACCCCACGGCAGCTGAACTCTCAGCCACCACTGCCAGGCTCTAGGTGCAGCCG
Organism: Balaenoptera borealis; assembly: GCF_965194805.1. Lineage (NCBI taxonomy): Eukaryota > Metazoa > Chordata > Mammalia > Artiodactyla > Balaenopteridae > Balaenoptera > Balaenoptera borealis. Next base: position 16,074,708 of record NC_138878.1, read on the forward strand.
ACCCACAGTTCGATCTTGCCCAATGTTCTGCATTTTTGTTTTATTTATAACCCATGGACTTATTTATCTTGTTTTTGAACCAGCCTTTTTTTCTGTCTTTTTATATTTTGTGTTCCCTTTTTATATTATACATTTGGAGCCGAGAAGCTGATCAAGTCATGAGTTCATGGTACCATCTTGATGGAACCCCACATTTTGGTTTCTAGTACTATTTTACACCAAAAAGAACCAGGGCTCCTAGTGAGGTAGTTGATTCTGTGTTTGGGCAAGAGAACTAGTGTTGGGACTAGATGTCATGGAGACCATCAAGTATATCTGGAGAGGTGACAAGAGAGTCGAGTTGAAGGGGCCAAAACTGTGACAAGCATCAAAAAGAAAACAATGATCATTGTCACTGGGACCAACTGAGTTGGAGTGATGAGGCCCTGAGTCCATGATGACGTTCAGAAGGTACAAAAAACAGAAAGTGTGCCAAAGACAAGTCACGTGCTCCGATCTGAGTCAGCTGATTGGTGCCTGACTCGTGCAGCATGGACCACAGGAAAGTGACCTTGTGACTGTGAAACTTAAACCAACCTCAGAATCAGAGGGACGTGGAGAAAAGGGTATTGAAAGCTAGACTCATGGGGGAGAGTGTAGGGAAATGAGCAGAGGTAATAACTTTGGGCACTGACTCAATTTTCTTCCCCAAGATGAGGCTGGGGCCTTGTTGTTGCTGAGTTTAGCTGAAGATCAAGAGCCTGCTATTTGTAAGCATTCCTCTGAAAGGAAGCACGTAGATCTTTAGTGTAAGTTTTTCTAGAAGGATGATGTGAGCCCCAATATAGAAGGGCAATGGGGTAGCAACAGCTGAGCTTTCCAGATCCAGTGAGGTCCCACCTTATATAAAGTCTTGAGCCCCACTGGGGACCTTGGGTGACAAAGGGAGTCATATTTGCTCTTCAGTTCCAAAATAATTTGTAGCTTTGGCTAATTTTATCAGGAACTTACTACAGCGTGTAGAGGTAGGGAGGCTTCCTGCTTGTCTAATTTAACTTGAAACACTTAAGAGTAAGAAAAAAAAATGAGGATACAGTAAAAACAAGGATCAGTAATTAGAATCCCTAGGGTGAAAGAGCTGTATGAAGGAGAAATAGTTGTACTACATTATACCATTTAGTTCTGGAGTAAACAGCATTTATATCATCATAGTGATATAAACATTTTTCTTGCTTTTCAGTTTTTTGAATAAACCTTTAGAAAAGTACAGACTTCATTATGGTTACAGAATAGAACATAAATGAATTTTTTTTAAAAAAACACTATGATCATGTAAAAGCAAAAGGGCAGATGCCCAGAGTTAGGAGATGGAAAAGTGAAAAAAGAGCTGGAAGAACAGACAGGGGAGCTCACAGATCCAGTTCGCAGAGTGGGGAGGCAAGGGGTCCTCTCCATTGCTAAGGCTGGTAAAACAAGAACCTTTTTGAAGGGCAATTGAGTAGAATCTGTTGGGATTTTAAAGTCTATCTGGAGGGATCCAAAAGAAACCAGCAACAACAGTCGCCTCTAGAAGGTGATCAGAATGCCTGAGGAACAAAAGAGTGGGGCTTTCACTGTGGACCCTTCCTATCTTGGACTTCTAAACCTTTTTTACAACCTTGAAATAAAAATAAAGGTGCACAGTCAACCGTCCAACTCCAGGACTGCCCCCTCCCAGAAGAGCAGCATCGGTGCACAAGACCTGACCAAGAGCCTCCACCAGCAAACTGTTGGACACAAATGCAATGCCTGTTAGGACAAAGATGGTTGTGTTACAGGACAACAATGACATGGGATATCACACACTAAAGAATTCACTGGACCTATGTTGATGAACATGGAAAGGTGTCCCTAATAATATCTCATTTAATGAGATGAGTTGCTCAATATGTGTAAGATCTCATCTTTAGTACATTTTAAAATTATATGTACATATGATTTATACACACAAAAATACTCTGGAAGGACAGCAAACTGAAAAGCAGTTACTTCTGGGGATAAGAGCAGGGAGAACAATTTCGACTAGAGATGTCTTATTGGAATTTATTATGAGACGTCTGCATAATGTGTGGACTTTTGTCGATAGTTTCCTCAAAGCATAGCTTCGGTGCTGGGGATAGTGAGTTCAGCTGATGAACTCCAGGGAGGAGATGCTCTGCCACCTCTGCCTCCCTCGGGAAGAAGCCCGGTGAGAGCAAGGCCTGATCCAGGACAAAGTCATTTCCATGTCAAAAGCATCAAGACCGCACTGATGGGTCCTATCTGGACCTTCAAGTGTTCAAAAAAGTGGGCGGCAAGCCCTTGTCTGACCATGATGAGCTCAAGATCAGGGAGTCCCTCTATGATCACGGAACTCAAGAAACCCCAGGAAATGTTTCTCGAATGAATGATTGCCCAGAACACTGTCCCCGGGAGCCGGTTCCTGAAGCCGGTCCGACCCGCAGGCTCAGCTGTTGGTGCTCTGGCTCCACGGCAACTGCTCAGAGAAACCCAGGCCGAAAGGGTGCTGTGAGGCAACTGACCGAGCGCCGAAGCCTGTGGTCCCCGGACGAGCACTCAGCCACCCTCCAGAAGTGTGGCTGTCTTGGTTAATGACGCACACAATTCTCAAAACCAGCAAGGTCATGGAATGTCCGCCCCTGTCTGGACCTGGAGGGTCTGTGGGGCCTAGAAGCCTTTTGTCTGGAGGACAGTAATTTTGGACACATCCACGCCAACACCACCCACAGCTGCTGATTGTTTATTGCACAAGAAACTGGCAATACCGAGGCAAGGGGGTGGGCATTACAAAACAATCTGGTGACCAACTCAGAGCTACCAAAGGGCATTCCGTACAGACACCTCAGTTATATACACGTATGTACACACCCACACCCACATGACAACACTGCACACGCAAGAGCCTGAGGCTCCCAAAACCCGCAAGGCAGCTTGCACCCCAACCCCCAACGTGGTGAGACACCGCAGGGAAGCACTGCCAACGATTCGAGGGAAGAAGAAAGGTTGGGCTGCAGTGAGCTGAGCCACTCGAATCAGCACACGCAACAGAGCCAACATGGGCCAGGGGGAAGGACGAAGACCTGGGAGCACGAGACTGTCCTCAGAAGACCCCGTAGCCGGTCTGAGGGCCTGCACGGGGGCCCAGCGACAATCACCACTCCAGCATCCCAGAGGAGAGTATTCGCCTGGAAGATCTCAACACACAGCGGGATGCCCACGGCAGAGGCTGGCAGGAGCTCCAGCAATCAAGTCAGACTGTGGGCAGCAGCTCAGGGCCCTTCTGCTGGCTTCCAAGAGCATCGTTTCCTCTGTGCAGGTAAAGCTGCACTTCTAGGCAGAGTGAACACACTCTACAGTAGCTGGGGTGCACTTCATTCTCAACCTGGACGCATGTGCCGCCTGGAGGTCCGGGGGCTTGCCAGGTCAGCCCCACGTGCCCCGTCACCCCATCTAGCAAAGGGAGTTGTCTACTGGAGGCAGAGAGGTTGGGGTGCCACTCAGGACAACAACCCCCTTCTGTCTCTGTCAAGGGTCGGGGACAAGGCTGCTGGGAAGCTGAGCTGCCGGGTCAGGCCTGCCTGAGCTCATAGAACTGCTAAGCAGGTGCCTAAGGGGAGCAGCTGTTTGGGAAATACCTGGACCAACAGTGCTGGGTCCCTCAGGGTCCCAGCCATGCCTGGCGCACCAGCTCCTTGACAGGAAGTGGTGACAGCAGCATACCAACAACAGAACGCAAAGCAGCCCTACACACAAAATGTTTCAAGTGTATGTAAAAGGGAAAAGAAAGTCTGAGGGGGTTTGCCGTTTCCATCCGCAACACCCAAGCAGCTGGTACAACCCTTTATCTGCTGGAAAGAACCAACTGGCCAGCAATGAGTGGAGGGGGGGGCCGTGCTGCTCAGCCTCTGTAGCTGGAGACGGCTAGCGAGGGACGAGAGGTGACCTTGATCTGGAGCTCCGCTCCCTCAGACCTTCATTTATACAGATCACTGGAAAAGTTCTATACAAAACAGAACCTCTTTTACTGGCAAAGACCGTGGGCTTTGTCAGCCCAGAACACCTACCCCGAGTGGTCGGTCTCCATCTCACCTAACCAGCCCATGAGGCCTAGGGCTTCAGCATGGCGCGCCCCACCTTGCACACTCACACACACCTAGGATTGGTCTCGGGGGAGAAGGAGGGTGAGCTCTACAGAGAGGGTCAGCCCTCCAGAATTTGCAGTGGTTGATGGGGCCAAGAGTGACATGGGGGCTTTATTCCAGACTGCCACCAGTGGTTAGGAGGGTGGGGTGGGCAGGGCCTCTTCAGGTCAGGCTCTGCTGCCACCAGCCTGATGACAGTGTGGTCCTACGCAGGGCCACCATCTGCAGGGGCCTCCCGGGCTGTGCGGCCAGCAGCTTCTCGGGCAGGCAGGACTCAAGACTACATATGTGCTGGGGGTGTGGGAAGGGGCAGCCTGAGTTACTCCTGTCCAAAGCCCTCGGTCTCCTCAACGGCATACAGCAGCTTCTCCTTCAGCTGTTCGTAGCTCTTGTATGGTGGCAGATCCAGCCGGTTGAAACTGTTGAGAAAGGAGAGTAGGGCAGTCGGCACAGGGAGGTCAGAGCTCTAACAGCCACAGGGTGGGGTCAAAAGAGTTCCCAGACTGTGGCTCGACCACAATGCCAGCCAGCCAGACACCAGAACAGGGTCCCTGAAGGCTGTGCTGTGTCCCTGGACCATGAAGCGGTCAGAGGAGGCAGGGCTGCAAGGGAAATGGGGAACTGCGGGCAGGGGGTACTCAGGACAGCAGCTCTTTGCCGACTGGAATAGGAGCGTTTCAGTATTTCGTACCTGCTCTGGCCGTCAGGGCACATAACTGCTGTCGCAACTCCCAAAAGATCAGAGGCCCAGGCCCAGGAGCCCCTCCTCCCCAAACCCCAGAACTACACACAAGTTGCCCGGGTCAAGGCCCTGAAGCCACCTTGCCCACAGAGCTGCCCTCCGTGGCTCACCGGGTCTCGGGTGCTGGCCACCTCCCGCCAAACCCAGCGCACTCACCAGGTGTGGCTTCTGGGCAGCCAGGTTTCCTTGCCGACCTTGTCAATGCAAAACTTCTGTGGCCCGTTGCTACCTGGTACCCAAAGAAGAACACGCTGTATGTAACAGGATGGTCCCTTCCTAAGGCAGGACCCTCCGACTCCACCGCAGATGGCTCAGCCCCCTTCCCCTGACTTGCTTCCCGGAAGACACTAGGTCCTGCTCCCGCTTTGAGCTGTCCTCACCGCCACCCAAGGGTGCCAGCAGGGCAAGGGAAAACATACCAATGAGCTCGGTGAATCCCCCAACAGGCAGGCGGCAGGTCCCAGTGACAAACTGCAGCAGCCGGATTCTCTTCTCGTTGTCCATCTCCTTCACCACCTGGAACCCCGCAAGCCAAGGCAGAGTCAGGGCCCCCATGGCCCAGCGCTTCGCCCTGACCTGTAGCTCTCCAGTCAGCCAGGGCCCCTCTTTAGGGCTGAGAACATGGAGCCCAGGCTGGGTGGGGAGGTGACAGCCAGTACCTGGGAAACCCCAAAGCTGCTCAAAGAGGCTGTGCTTACAGACCGTTCCCACCAATCTATGTGACGTCTCTTGGTCTCAGGGACACCTCAGGCCAGGTAGTCTCCTTCCCATGCAAGTTCCACTTTTAAAAACACACTAAGGGGCTTCCCTGGTGGCTCAGTGGTTAAGAATCCGCCTGCCAATGCAGGGGACAGGGGTTCGAGCCCTGGTCCGGGAGGATGCCACATGCCATGGAGCAGCTAAGCCCGTGTGCCACAACTACTGAGTCCACGCACCGTAACTCTGAAGCCCGCGCGTCTAGAGCCCGTGCTCCACAACAAAGAGTAGCCCCCGCTCACTGAAACTAGAGAAAGCCCGTGCGCAGCAAAAAAGACCCAACGCAGCCAAAAAATAATTAATTAATTTTTAAAAAATTACTAAGGATGAGAGTGACTGCTTAATAGGTATGAGGTTTGTTTTTGTTTTTGGCTGCACCGCATGGCTTGTGGGATCTTAGTTCCCCGACCAGGGATTGAACCTGGGCCCTAATCTGGGCCCTCGGCAGTGAGAGCTTGGAGTCCTAACCACTGGACTGCCAGGGAATTCCCTGTATGAGGTTTCTTTTAAAGGGAGATGAAATGTGCTGGAATTCGATAGTGGTGATGGTTCCACAACATTGTCAAAAGCCACTGTAAAAGCCACTGAACTGTATACCTTAAAATGCTTAACATGGTGAACTTTTATGGTATGTGAATTTTACCTCCACAGAAAACCTATATACGCTCATTCTTTTTTATGTACGCTATACTTCAAAAGGACAACAACGGCAAGACCCACTCATATAAAGGAATCGATTCACTGTATCTAGGACATCAAGCTCTTTCAGCTTCTCTGGAGCAAGCCCAGGCTTTCCCACCCCACCTGGCGGGAAGGAGACCACGCGACCCACGAGAGCTCTCCCTCCTGCCTAAACCACCCCCCGTCCACACACACACACCAGCATTGGGAGCTGGCCCACCACTGACACCTCCTGCCAAATGCAGTGGCCACGACCCAGCTGCAACAGCTCCTTTCCTCCCAAGGGTGGGTTTTTCATCTCCTTTTGCAAGTTGGGGGAGGTGAGGAGAGTGTCACAGACGAGGGAGGTGATAAGACAAGCGTCGTCAAGCTTGCGGTCGAATCGGGTCTCGCTTTCTGTGGGGACTGCTCAAACATCCCTGGCCAGACCCTCACCCTGACTGCAGGGACCAGACCCAGTACCCACCTGCCAGAACCACTGGATCTGCTTGCTGTTCTTGGTGTAGTGCCGGTAGATAGTGTTCTTCTGCCAGTCGCTCATGTCTATCTCCTGCATGCCGCACAGCATCAGCTGCGGTGGAGAGAGAGGGTGTCAGGCACCCGGCGCCAGCCCTCTCCCCATGCTGCGCCGTGCCTCATCCACTCCCTGGCAGATGAAAGCATCCCACACATCTTCAACTATTTCTGCCGGCAGTTTTAATAATAAGGGTAACATGTGGACCCCCTGCAGACAAGGGCCCAGGCGAGGGCAGGTGCGAGACGCAAATCAATGTTATTCGCCCGCTGCCACCGTCCTGGGGGAGCGCAGGGCTTCACTGGTGAGTCGCTGTGGGTGCGCGGCGAGGCTATCAAAGGGCAGGACAGCCCCAGGGGCAGGGGTCCAGGGTCCCAACAACCTCAGCCCTCACCTCCAGCTCTTTCTCGTCAAAGTAGCGCAACCACTCCAGGGGGGCCACCTCGTTGAAGCCATCCAGGAAGGCCTTGGTCTGCTCTTCCACGCCCCGGGTGAAACGCCAGTCAGTCAGCAGCCTGAAACCAAGACCGGCCGTCGGAGGAGCCCGAGACCCACTGCCTAGGAGGCCACCGCCAGGGCCTGCCAGGGGGCTGTTATCGGCAGCAAGGAGGTAGCTGAGAGTTGACCTCGGGCAGGCGGGACTCCCAGGCTGCGGCCGGCCCCAAGGGCACGGCCTTTAAAACCTCAGAGTAACCCGGAGACGCTTGAATCTTTGAAATCCCCCCCTCCTGCTCCTCTCACCACTGCTGCCTGAACCTCAGACGAGTGGAGGTTAAAAGACGAGACAAAGGGTCCTGAAGTAATGGGCACATTCATGCACAATCTCACGTGCGATAGTGGGTTTAAGCGGGCAGGACACAGACACCCTTTGAGTTAGGAGAAAGACGAGGGATGCGTCGAAGCTTGATGCCTCTTCGAAGAAACTCAGCCTTGCGGTCTTGACGTCTACCACTTGGGAACAAAGGGCACCCAGGAGCTGGCACAGAGGGCCTCGGGCTCTGGCTGCCCCGGCTCTGGTCAGCACGTGACTGGCCATGGCAGCCATCTAAGGTCAGTGCAAAGTGAGAGGTTCTTTCCATCCCTGGTGACCCCGGGGCCACGCGTGGGGGCCTGGCTGAAGAGGGGGCCCCGGGATGAGAGCGGGAGACCCTTCCTCTGCAGCCAGCTGTGTCTCTGCTCCCCCTTCTCCAGGCCCCTGGCTCCCCAGCGCCTGAAACTCACATGATGTACTCTTCCTTGTTCTCCTCTGTCACTCGGATGCTCTCACCACCTTCCTTCAGCTCATGGGTTGTCACCTTGCCCAGGATCTCCATGTCCTGGATGAAGTACAGCTCTAGGCCGCACTCTTCCAGATTGTTCTCTCTGGGGGCACGAGAGAGCAAGAGGGAAGATGTCTGTCTTAGAAGGGTCTTCCCTCCCTCCTGCTCCGTCACTCACTTTTAGTGCCCGTGGGACACGAGGACTCACAGGTGGCCTAGAACCCAGAAAGGTGTCACGGGACATCTCCCTGATGGCAAGGAGAGAATTCCAGAGCTGCCCTGCAGGGGGACCTAGAAGCTGTGCCTCCACCCGCACTACTACCCACCCTGAGACTCCCTCTTCTCCCAGCACAGGGCGCTGGAGGGGACTCACTTGATCCAGATGATAGATTTGTAGAATTCGGGGTCGATGGATTCCAGGTCTTTCAGGGTTGGTCTCTTGTTTAGCATCCGCTTGTAGAAAGGGAGGGTGAAGCCTGTATCGATGAACTTTCCATGGTACAGAGCCTGAGGAAGGAAGAGACATGGCAGAGAGATCTGGTTTTCCTAGGACGCCCCATATCAGCTACTGCCCAGCTACTGCTCCCTGCCCTCCTCAGCATCCGGTTACCCCAGGGGCCTGAAGGGAAAGCCTGCAGCACTCTTGGTCCCGCCTGCAGACCTCGGAGATGAGCAGAGCTGGCTGCTCAGGAACCCACCTCCGGCCCACTGCCTGCCTGCCGGCTCCCTGCTCTAGCAGAGATCTGCCCCCAGGCGTACAGAGACGACTCATTCAGCACAGCTCCAGGTGGCAGCCCTGACTCACTGCTGCTCTGAGCTGGGCAGCAGAGGCAGCCAAAAATAATGCAGACGCGTCTGCTGGCGGGCCAGTGGTGAGTAATAGTCTAGGGTTTTACTGGTCTGTCCTGTCCGCTGCAGGGCCAGGCGGGTCTCTAGACCGGGGAAGAATGTGCCCACTTCCTGAGCCCAGCACCTTGGCCAAGAACTTCCAGACAAAGGGAAGGGACATATTTAGTCATGGGCTCTTGGGTCCTCCTGAGAGGGGAGCGGGGCAGACACTCACTCGGGAAGTCAGGGGAAGAAGTGAAGGAAAGCTAGCAGTGAAACCTCTCAAACTACCAAATGTGGCAGCGGGACCGTGGCCCTCACGGGCTCCCGTCCCCATCCTGGTTCGTGATGCTCATGAGACACTCAACAGGATATTCACACTGTGCTCCTGTTTCTACGTAAATACAAATACCTAACTCCCCCTTCCCTACTTTGCCATCCTCCTGACAGATGCCTCCTGCATCTTGCACCAACCGGTCTACTAGGGCTCTATTCTCAGCTAGTGTAGATTCCTAATCCCCTTCCAGAAGGCCCGAGTCTCAGTCGGACATTCCCAAACGCTGCCACCCAGCTTGTGGCAACACCCAGAGACAGGCAGCAGGTGGGCCGTGCCCGTCATGCCCCACCCTCAACAGAGCATGTGCTGAATGTTAAGTGAAGACTTTGATCCAGGGACCCTGGGCTTTCGCTTGACAAATCCTACACAAATCAACACGAAAACCTTCTCAGTGCCCTGGGGTGGCCACTGAGAGAGCTCTGAACTATTTCCAGAACTCTCGCTAGCTTTTTGCATCTTTAGTGAGTAGTTCTGTAAAAGGATGAGGGTGGGGCTCAGAGAGGGGGGCGCCAGGCTGCAGCGGCTGCTGGTGGTGTAGAGGGTCGCCGCCCTCCCTGGAGGGCTCGTGGCATCGAATCTTACCATGGCAATGAATCTGCCAATAAAGCGGAAGTAGGTGAGGTGGTCGGGGTTGATGGAGGAGGCGGGGTTGATCTGCAGGCAGTAATTGTTCTTCCCGGCGTATTCAAATAAACAGTACATGGGGTTGAGCACCTCGTGGGACAGGAGGAAAAACCACTCTCTGTGAGAGAAGAGAGAGAAAAACAGAACTAATGGATCCCTCCCTGCACACCTGTTCTGGAGGTGCGACTCTCCTGTGCTGTCCTGTTTCACCTAGTCTGGAGACATGCGTCCTGGGGAGGCAGCCCCACTGGGATCAGCACCTGGGCTAACCTCTGCGAACAGCTGGTCAGTGAACGGGGCAGGGTCAGACCTAGGGTGAACCACAACAACTGCACTTGACGGTGATGCTCAGGAAAACCTGCGTGCCTGCATGTTGGCTCCAGGTGCTGCATTCCAGGACTTTCCATCTGTTATCCAGAGCGCCTAATGGCAAAGGAGCTCCTTGCACCCAGAGCCACCATGCACAGTTGTGTAGGCTGTGCACTGCACAACGACACGATGTTACAGTATCACAGATCTGTACATTTATCACAACAATTTTCCTGCAAGTAGCAGTCAAGCTGCCTTTTTTCTGATAAAACCAGTACATCTCGGCCATATTCCAACACAGAAGTGTCTTGACAAAGGGCATCTTTTTCTAAATCTTGCAAAGGTGCTGTATGAACAGCAGCCACCCTGCTTCCACCCTACCTGAGTAGGCAGCATAATGTGAATACGAGGTAATACGTTCCTAACTCCTTCTGCATGAAAACTCTGTAACCCGTGCGGTGTCTACACTTCACTCCCACCAGCTACCACGCAGGTATCTCACTGCCCTTGCACTTTTCCATCCCCTCACCCCAGACCCCATCAACCACACCCTTCCCCATATGTCCACGCATTCATCTGAACCAATGCCCACGCCTTAGCATCTCTTTGCTCCCTAGGTACAAGCCTCAAGCCAGAATTCAGAGTCCTTTGGGGCTTGGGCTAAACCAGCAGGGGGATGTCCCAAGGGGGCCAGTCCCTGGCTGCTGGGCTGTTTGTGGCCAGGCAGACGAGGAGTCCTTCGATGCAGAGGGTGCCCCGGTATCCTGTCCGTGGTTCTACCCTGTGGTAGAACAGCATGACGTAACCTACCATAGGGTAAAACCACTGGCAGGACACAGAGAGACAGACACACACGGGGCGGGAGCCACACCACCAAGCAGAGCCTAGAGAGGAGGTCACCACAGTCACCACGGAAAAAAGAGCAATCGATCCGTGGGTGCCAACACAGAGGGCAACGCCACCAGCACACAGAGGACCAGAAGCAAGTTAACCCAACACCAAGTGAGAAGACGTCCCCACACCATGAGAGGTCAGCAAGCTGAGCCGTCACCGCAGGCCAGGATGCTCCTTCTCTCTGCCGGGGCCCTTGTGCCCCATCGTCCAAGGCAACATTTTGCCAGAGAGTCTGTTAACTTTTGTAGGTGGGCTGGGGTAAGGGCAAGACAATGCTTTGAGCTCTTTTTAGGGTTATATCAGCTATTTTAATTTATTGACCCTGTGCACATGACACGCAGCTGAGTACTAATCAATGCCCTTTGGATTGTGACACAGCTTATACATGCCAGGTATACACCAAGACAGCCGACTTAACACGCCCCGGCTGCCTCAAGACGAAGTGAAGCCCAGGGTCGTGGAACCTGTAGCCAGGGGAAGCGGGGTGCAGCGCAGCCTTCCAGGGCTCCCAGCTCACCTGGCAATGCCTCCATAGTCCAGGCCCTCCTCGCCGCGCATGATGATGTAGAGCCGGCGGCGCAGGTCATAGGGCTTCATGTTCATGATCTGGGGAGACAGAAGATCGTGGCCAGCCTGCCACTCTCCCTTCCATGGCAGGCTGGGGGGTGGGGGACAGGGGACGGCCAGGCCTGCTCTTCAGCAGATACCGGTCACCAAGGCCCACGCCTTGAGAACTCTACCATGTGGGCTTAACAGACTACATGATAGAAGACAGGGTAGCAGGAAGGGACCTCCTGCCTGCCCCTGGTCTCAGACACGGTGATTATTCTCTAACCTGTTGGAAAGAATCCTCAAAAAGTGTCTGCCTGGAAACGCTGATCTTCACATGGCTGGGGAGAGCATTTGACTGATAAGAAAAGGAAAAAACAAACCTCAAATTGGGGTCTTGGTGGTAACTATTCAGTCTGGTCACCTGTCTGTCTGAACAGGCTTCCCCATCCCCCTGGGCTTGGGGAGAGAACTTGGCTGGCTTCCTAGAGATAATGTCACAAAACTGCTCGAGGTGAGACAAGTGACCTGCTCCCACCTAAGACACAGGCATTCCAACACCTGCTGCTGGCCTAGAAAATTGTGCTGAAATAACTCTACAACCCCAATCTCCGGGGGAGGTCCCAGTACCAGAACTCACATGGCAGAGGAAACGGAACTGGTGATACTTCCACCGAAAACTTCGGTCATAGGCACCAGGGGAACCTTGCTTCGTCCTGGAAAGAGCAAAGATTTCTGGAATCCATGTGATTTCTCAAAAATTAGCAACGCATCTTGTTAGTCCTAAGGAAAGCTGATGCTATGTTAATTTAAAGACGAGTAAAGTAAGGCATAAAAGAAAGAAAGTGACTGCCATTAAGATCTTCTGAAGATTTGAAGACTAAAAAGAACTAGAAATAAAGCCAGGGGGACATCCCTGGTGGCGCAGTGGTTAACAATCCACCTGCCAAGGCAGGGGGCACGGGTTCGAGCTCTGGTCCGGGAAGATCCCACGTGCCACAGAGCAACTAAGCCCGTGCGCCACAACTACTGAGCCTGCGCTCCAGAGCCCATAAGCCACAACTACTGAGCCCATGTGCCACAACTACTGAAACCTGTGCACCTAGAGCCCGTGCTCTGCAACAAAGAGTAGCCCCCGCTTGCCGCAACTAGAGAAAGCCCACGTGCAGCAATGAAGACCCAACGCAGCCAAAAATAAATAAATAAATAAATTTATTTTAAAAAAAGAAAGCCAGACCTCTTGCTTTTAGAGAAAGACCACCAGTGTTATTCTGAGTAAATAGAGTAGCCCCTTCCCTCCACATCCCCACTAGTGTGACATCAAAACTGGCCACTAGAGGGCAGTAAGAGCAGCTATACCAGGCCTGTGCGAAGAGTGATGTCACCTGTGCAAAGTCCTTACCCAGACTCAAACCCTGGGCGAGGATCCTTAAAGGTGGTGGTGCGGGTATTGTGGTCCACGAAGTAACGCACCCCCTCGCTGGTGTACTTCATCTCCCACCCTGGGGGCAGAGCTGGTTCCTGGATCATCCTGGAAACATGGGAAGAGAGGGGCTAAGGGCTGGCCTCACCTTCTGGGCCTCCATGCTAAGGAGGCTGGGGTCCCTGAAGTGCTGCTTTCTCTCTGTTTTCACCCAGGCCCTGCAGAGCCCTTGAGGGTGGGCCTTGAGGAAATGTGCTTGGCAATACCCAAGTCCTGAGGATGGTTCTGCAGCAGAGAGAGGTCATCTACTGTCCCAGGGCCAAAGAACCAGCCCTGGGTGGATGGCCGTGGCCTGAGCGGGCACCAGCAATCCCAAGGCACCCAGTGCTCCATCCCAGACTAGCTTCTGGGGGGTGGGGAGTTGACAGTGCTGGGGCAGGGTTCTCAACCCTTCTGAAATCACACAATCGGCAGCCTGCACAATTGGCACAGAGACCAGCAGCACCTGCCAGCCAGGCCATGCTGTATCCACGAGGAAGGCCAACTTAAGGTGCCACTTTCAAGCTCTCAATGGGCCAACACCATGTCATGAGGGTCTCAGGGCACCTGTGTGTGGCCGAAGGTCCCAGAACATCGGCCGTGGAGGACAAATGCAGTCCAAGGCCACCGGGCCAGTACTGGAGGTGCACAGGGCCCAGCCCAGACCCCTCCCGGCCTGAGTCCTTACCCCTGGGTCCGAGGGTCCTCCCACTGGGTAGTGCGTGTGTTATGGTTCACGTAATACACCCGTCCGTTGTCCTGTCTCTTCTCTGCCAGGGGAGAAGAAGGAGAAGCAGACTCTCAGATTGAGACATCTTGAGCCCATGTCCTCTCCCCTCTGGCTCCCACCTCCCGGGTGCTGGGTCTGAATTTCTACCCCTGTTCCTAACCTGTTAGAGAAGTTTAACCAGCACAAGCCTGGCTCACTCACATCTGTCACTGGCAAAAAGGACAAAGAGAATCTTGCCCTACTGGGGAGCAGGGGAGGGATATACACATTTTCAACTCCAGATCAAACAGCATCTTTGGTTGGTTGATTTGCTGGAGGCCAGGGGGCGGTGTGGCAACACGAAGGAGGAGCAGCCCAGCTGAAACCAGAGGCATAATTGCATCCAGCTGTGTGCAAAGTGGAGGCACGGCCCAGCCTCCCCTGGATCCTGGTCCCCACCCCAGTCCATCATGGATGCTCTCTGGTTCTGCAACCCCTCCATCCACTGGATGTAGCCGACCCAGATGCCCCTGTCCCACAGGCAGGGTCACTGTGGGGTGGCTGCATTTTCCTTCATCCCTCTCTGATCAGCGCTCTGCACCACAGGGCCTACGTACCCCCCCCTGCTTAAAGGCAAAGTTTTGTTCTCAAACTCCTACATCCCAGCAAAACCTCTATGTTGCATACATGCCAAGAGACATCTGGGGTTGTGGGCACTTACAGTGCCATCTTGGTCTTATACCTAAGTGTGTGCTTCGAGATGGGGCAGTGTTTGGGAAGCTCAGACATACTTTCTATTCTCTGGACAACATTTACCCTCTTGCCCTTTCACTGGTGTACTAACAATGGCGCCGAGTTGTTTGAGGGAGAAACTCTGGGCTCCAGGGGCAAACTCAACTCCAGCTGGTGATTCTGCTCTTTAAGAGGGATTGAAAGGGGCGCCCATCAGCTCCAGATGGATGGCAGGCAAGACCGGAGCAAGACTCCAAACCCAAGAGCGGTCACCTTTCCCAGCTCAAAGTTCCTGGGCTTTCAAACCTGTTTCTGTCCTGAAAACAAACAATGCTCATGGCCCTCCCTCTTTTACGACGACAGGGAGAAATTAAAGAAATAAAAATAATCAGTTCCAGAAGCTACAGGGAAACCAAAAGCTGAAAAAGACACAGAACTAGGGAGCCCAGCCCCCTCTCCTTGAGTAGCAGGCTGCAATGTTCACAGTATCAACCCCCGGTCCTGGTCTCTGTCTGACTTACCTGGTATCCACTACTTGATGGAAATTTCAAAAACAAGAGACTCGAAAGAAAGAAAAGAAGGTGACTGGGATTGCTACAGAGCTACCATCACCTCAGAACAGCCTGTGGGACCGTCCCACAGAAGACTGGCTTCCCAACAGGGTTCTGAGGGGAAGAAGGAGCCGCTCCCAGCCCGGAAGCTTCTGCTTTGAACTAGATCCTCCCGCGTGTTCTCTGCCAAGGGCCAAAGCCGAGGAGGGTGGATCTGTCCAGCCGGGAAGTGCCCTTGTTGCTGCGTGGAGGCCTTTCATGGCCCACTGGAACCACCTTGCTGCATGCAAGGTCGTAGTCTGGGAGCTGGGAAAGTCCTTAGGTGACATCTAGCTTGACCCCATTTAGGAAGAAATGGACTCGGGAGCATTCAGTCACATGCCCAGGGTCAGAGCAGCTGAGACGATGTGGATCTTAAACCTCAGGTGCTCTGACCCCTGGGTCGGTGCTCAGGGAGAATGTGGGATCTCTCCTAGAGGAGTAGAAAGGTACCCAGGACTGAGCACCGGAGACTTGACAGCAGGCTTGCACTAAATGCAACTCTCCTTTGGTTTTGCTATACTTTCTGTTCAATCTTAACTCCCCCTGGGGAGATGACCCTGCCACAGCCCTGGGGAAGCTAACACAAAGCCCAAAGGATTTGATCAGGAAGGTTCCCTGGCCCTCGGCCAGATGTTCTTTTCCTCTCAGTTTCGTATCATTACAGTCTTGTGTGTTCTCCTGATCATTTGTAAACAGCACTGACTCCGACCATGGCTCCTATTCCCATCTCAAATATTTCACACCTGGCTTCTAGGAGCTGTTTTCGAGACCCTATAAGCTGCTCTTACTTGGTGACCATCGTTTAGCAGAACTGGTACAGAAATAAATCACTTGACTCTACAGATCCAGGAACAATTCTGGGTCCCCTGCTCTAGTTCACAGGGTCTGCCAGATAGCCTTACAGATTCTTATTTCATCTGATGAGTCTTCCCCTGCCCAGCCAGGGATCCTATGTTTGACCCTCTCACATTTGACTTGCTGCCGATCTCTGAGACAACAGTGAACAATGACCTTTCATCGGTTCAGGGAGCCGGGTGGATCAGCTGTGTGCCTAAGGGATTCCCCAGCTGAAAAGTCAAGAACTGTGTGGAGGCCTCGCTATCTGAGATTTTCCACTAGGAGGACCAGGAGGCCTTTCCAAGTGCCCTGGCACGCAGTGGTAACTGACTAACTGATACCCTGCAGGGCCATAGGGGTTGATGCAACCCTGTAAATTACTACCAGGGAGTAGTTGTGTCTGTATGGAGAGATGGAGAGGATCCAGTTCAAAAGCTGCACTTTTCCAGGTGATGCTTTTCCTATCATTGTCAGCTTCTTCGTCTTTGTTGGGGAGCACACCCCGGCCTATTTTAATACTATCTGTGAACACCATCAAACCAGCATTCGCTGTCTTCTGCTGGCCTAACAAACAAACTAAACCTGACCCACAACAGTTCCTGCAAAAACGGCCCTCTTCAGCTCCCAGGGACTCCTGTCGTACATGCTGAACAAAACCCTGACCCAGCTCGGAGCTGCAGAATGTGCTGGGTCCTGCCATCTCTCTTGACCCCTTTGTGCATGGCCACTCCTTCCCAGAATAGCCATAAGGCACACCATCTCACCCAAGTCATGGTTGTGCATCCCTCTAACTCATTATTGGCAAATCACACCAAGGACTTGGAGTTCTCCAGTGACAAGGAGAATCCAGTACAACATTATTAACTAGCAACAGTGCACTTTCATAACATCACCAGCCCGCACTCAACTCTCTTATCTGCTTCCCTCTGGCCCCTTTCACAGCCGTTATCATAAATAAAAAGGCGGCTGAAGTCAAAATCAGGCTGAAGTCCTCCAACATCTCAGCTGCAGAGAAAGGTTTGGTAAGGTGTCTAAGCAGACAGCCACGGACCTGAAACAAATGCATCTGGGAATCAGCCAGTGTCAAAATGCCTTCATCAAATAGGATGGATTCTTGAGGAGACACCTTGAAAGTCAGCACCACAACCCAACAGTCCCAAGGCTGCTGGGGGATTTCTCTCATAGGGTCACCCCCCTGCAGCTGTGACAGGTGAGTGCTATAGAGGTGCAGGGGAACTCAGTTACTTTCCCAACCTTCCAGCTCCATCACCGGCAACTGCTCCAGCTGGGTATCCCCAGAGGGTGTGCTGGAGAGAATAGAAACGGGGAACCGAGGCAGGGAAGTGAGAAGATGTGCAGGGAAAGAGGACAGAGCACAATAGAGCATCAGCTGATGCGGCTGAGGGCACAGAAGGAGAATTCAGTACTTACCCCAGCCAGGAGGGAGGGGGCCCAGTGGGTCATGGTCAGTGGAAGCACTCGAAGACTAAACACAAGAAACACAGCAGAACACAGAAGTTAAAAAAAAAAAAAAAAAAAAAAAAAGCCACTGGTTAAAAATAAATCGATAAAAATAAAAATGCCAAGGACTGGTTTCCACATTTTAGCACTTTGCAGAGTATACGGTGGGGCCTTAGGTGGCATCTGCTCCTCTCGAAAGTCTTCAAAAAAGAAGAAAAACCAAAAAAGAACCCTGCACACTGAGGGCCCAGACGGGTTGTGGAGAGGGTGGAGCGAGGGGGAGGGAGAGGTGTGCAGAGGAAGGTGGGCCAGGACGCCCCCAGGCCAGGCCGGGAGCCGGCCCCAGGCGCGGCAGGAGGAGGGCCCGAGCGGGGCTGCCCGGCAAAGCGCGGCCGGCCGGTGCGTCAGCCGCTCAGCTCCTGCTCAAGGCGGCCAAGGCGACTGCAATCACCACCACCTCCAACTTTCTCCAAGAACCACACACGGGAGGGGAAAAAATATCGCAGGCCTTTCCAATGAAATCATTCCCACAAGCCCTGCCCACGCCCAGAGCTTCCTGGCCGGGGGCTGGGCCCTCCTCCCTCCTGGGTGCGCAGGGAGAGGCAGCAGCGGTGTGCGACAGACTGAGGGCACATTCAGGCCCCGGGCCCCTCACCTCCCCCAGGAATGTTTTGCTTCCCTTCACAAAGCACCTTTCTTCTCCTCCGGCCTGAACCTGAAGTTGTTCAGTGTTCTGTGTGCGTCTGTCTGGGGAAGTGGGGCTGGGGCGAGATGACGAGAGAGAGACAGAGAGACAGAGAGAGACAGAGAGACAGAGAGAGACAGAGAGAGACAGAGAGACAGAGAGAGACAGAGAGGGACAGAGAGAGAGAGAGGGAGAGAGAGAGAGAAGGGGAGACAGGAGAAAGAAGGGGAGCTGACTCCCGGCCTTCAGGGCCGCTGTTTACATTCGAACCTCCACCCCCAGCCTCATTCCGCTGCGGGGTCCCTGGGGCAGGGCTGCGGTGGCCCAAGAGCTCTCATAGCCTGCGGGGAACGGGGGTGCTGTCAAAGACTCTTCACACTGAAATAAAACAAGTATTGTTCCCCGCTGGCTTGCTTTCTCTCTCTCTCTCCTTTTTTTTCCTTTCTTTCTTTCTTTTTTTTTTTTTTTTTTGTGCCAAAGCATTTTTATTTCACTTACTAAAATTTAATTGTTACATGAGGGGGATCAAGTTCTCACTGCAGACTTCGGGCTGCCTGGCGGGCCCCGTCTGGGGGCAGCGGAGCCACACACGGGAAGGAGGATGAATGGAGCTCAGTCTCGGCTTGAGAAAACATTGGTAGAACTCAACTGCCAACGAACCCCCTTCCACGGCCCTCCCTCCACTCCCCGCTGAAAGGACAGAGAAACTTTCTTTCCGAGGTGGCAGCCACAAGCGACTCTTCCAAAGCAAGTTCCAACAAAGACATTTCAGTCTTGAAACCATAGGTTCCTTGATGGGACGGAGCCCCCTTCCAGCAGAGGGCCTCCTAACCAGGCAGAGCGAAACTGCTCGAAGGTGCGGGAAGCTGGGCTGTCCTGGATTTAGGGCATGTTGCCCTCAGCCTCGAGGGTGTGCTTACGACCCCCCACCACCGTTCCGATTTGTCTGATGGCTGCTGAAAGAAAACTTCCCCAATTCACGGAGGTTATTATGGTGTGTGTGTGGAGGGGAGGCGAGGTGAGGGGAGTTGGCATGTCATAAAACCCAAGCTCCTCCACCTTTTTCGTAGTTAATACATAACAAGAACAGTGGGTACAAAAAACACGTGGCAACAGAAGGGAAGGAACTACCTTGTGAAACATGCACGCGCTTCAGACAATGAAGCCAAATAGAAGGCGGCGGGTGAGCGTTGAGCTGGACCAGTGTCCTCACAAAAGGGAAGGGCTACAGAAAAGGTCATTCTAAGAAATTAAAAGAAGCAGCATTTGGTGCGATTTTTTTGGCTGATTCAGGCCTTTTTTCTCCCCCACCAGAGTAAGTGGATGATCTGCAAAGCATTCAGGAGCTCTGCTGGGAAATTAGCTCCCAACTGGTACCAACTGGGCTTCAGCGGGCTTACAGTCATCTCTTGCCTAACTCTACAAATCAACACACCAAAAGGTCTTTTTTCTGACAGCCTTCGTGACCTGCACTGAACTAGAAACAAAAAATGTTTAACGGCCCCTTTCTTAACCTTTGCCTTTTTTTTTTTTAATGTCAGAAATCAAATGTTCACACAGTGTTGGCTCTCTTTCATGAAGGTGGTTTTTTGAAAAATGCCTTTAGTATCCTCTCATTCTCATCCCTAGAGGCGGAGAGAAGAGGAGGCGGACAGGAAGGGAGAGAGACCAGAGACTCATAAACACGAGCGACACGTGAAATGGGTCAGTGGAAGTTGACGCTCATAATGATTTTACCTCTTACAGTTAAAGCAAAGCACTTGATTATTTTGGATATTTCTTCCCTAATGTATACAGTACAACTTGAAAAATGTTTAAAGGAAGTGAACAGAAGCCAAGAAGACACAAAAAATTAAAAGCTATATATCCTGGCCAGAAAACCAAAACCCAAAAACCCCACATCTCCAGTGAGCCAACCAACTGCCCCTTCTCTCCTGCCACACCTTCCCCTGAAATGAGAGATCCCAAGTGTTACCTGGAGCATGGCTGGAAAAGCACAGAGAAAGGGGTATGGCGGGGGAGGGGACTGCGGTCAGAAAAGAGATCCAGGGATGTGCAGGTGACTCTAAGAGACAAGACAGTTTCCTTTATTATTAAGAAGAGAAAGGAATGCTGTTGAATAGTTTTCCTGGTAACCGTCCCTGGGTTGGAAGAACTGGGGTGCAGGCCATGAGCCAGAGGGCTCACATGAGTTCAAGTCCCTTAGGGACTAAAAGCATTTAGTTCCAGTAATATTTTAAGATACAAACTCAGAAATAAAGAATGTCTAGCAAATACAGCCGAGGGCAAGACAAGCTCTGGGAAGGGCACAGAGGTTACAGTGTGGAAGGCAGGCTCCTTTTTTTTTTTTTTTTTTTTTTTTTTAAAGGATGCACCCAGTGGGCACAGAACAAAACCCAGGTGCTTGAGAATTTGATCCAAGGGGCTCTTTGCAGAGCAAGAAACAAGTTGTCTGTTTCTGGACAAAGCACTTTGGCGTCCATACGTTAGGAGCCGCAGGAGGATTTGCTTCAGTCTTGCCAACACTGGCTACAACCTTTGATTATCAGGGGAGCATCAGGCAGGAGTGGAGGAGGAGTTGCCACAGAAATAGTAGTAGGCTGCAAGCAGAGTCCCGTCGCAATTACAAGATGCACACGACTGGGCTGGGCATGCTCGGCGGACCGCAGCAGGACCACAGAACAGAGGGCAAACCGAAACTGCAGCGGCCAAGCGCAAGTACGTGCACGATGATCGCAAGTAACAACGGCACACTGGGGCGTCAGGAGAGGGAAACGTGTCAGAGATAAGGGGATGATAACAGCGAGACCGACAAAGGTATGCATTGAGGCAGGAAGGAATTGCAGGAGACTGCCATCTGGGATTCCCTTGATTTCCCATATTGAACTGTATTTCGTGTTCTCTGCAGGCAGCAAAGAAGAACAAGGTCTGGTTTCAGCCCAGCAGCAGCAGGAGGAGGAGGAGGAGGAGGAGGGGAAGCCAATGGTATAGTATCAGCTCTTAAGTCTTCCGAGTCAAACCCTGGGCCAAGGCCAAACCCCAAAATAACTCTATGAAAGCGACTCTTCTTACTTGTAACCAGGACATGGCACCATAGCAAACAAGAGGGGCAAACGAAACCCAGAGGGGAGGGAAATCAACAGACACACATTGAAAGCTGACCCAAAAAAGATTCCTACCACGTTTTTCAATATGAGTCTTGTTTCAGGAACAAAAGGGGACCATCACCTCCATCCAGAACCCTCCTGGATCCCCAGCCAAGCTGAGAAAACCATGTTAGAGGACTCAGAGAGAACATTTTCTTTCAAGCGCTGAATTTTTACTTTTAGGAGGCACTCCAAGTCAAAGTTCTACCTCTGCAGGCCTGGAATGATGTTGCTAAAATGAGAGAGACAGGAGAGAGGAATGAAGGCTCCAAAAGACCGAGCAGACGTGAGCTCCAGAATCTTCCCTTTCACACACCAAACATCTGGGTCAACTGACAGAACCTACACAGTGCATGGGAGGGTAGGAAAAAAAAAAAAGAGTCCTTCAATGGAGTTTTCTTTTTTAATTTAAGAAGTCGGGTAAACAGGGAGACAAAACCATGTGAGACTCCTAAAACGCGTCCTCGTCTCTAAGTCAAAGGACAAAGATGCCCCAGACCTTTCCAGTTTTGCAGCCATGACCACCCAAGAAAATGGCAGGGAAAGTCTTTGGGGCCCAGCTCAAAAGGAATAATTTCTGAAATGCAGAGAAGGACCAGATTCCACCCAATTTTGAAACATGCCAGGACCGGATGGCCGGCATGTATGAAGGGGGCTGTGGAGTGGGAGGCCAGATGCCCAGCAGTGCTGCACCAGGTACACCACTGGGCACGGGCTGTAGACAGGCATCATAGCTACCTTGGAGGCAACTCAACGTGACAAACACCAGACTTTCTGCTCATCCATACTAAGGAAACACTGTATGATGAGCAATCAGCCCCCACAGACAGAAGAAGGAACAAGCCAGCCAAGGCCAATGCCACCATGCTGCCTTCTGGTTGATGGGGTAGCTCCTGCTTTGGGTGAGCAGAGAAAGAGCTGGAAATGATGGCAAAGCTGATGATGAATGCTATTAACTGGAATTACAGGTTTTCTGAGCATTTAGAAATGGGTTGTGGGGTTAAAGTTCATTTCAAATAGAAACAAGGTGAGTTAAACGTGGTGATGTCCTAGACCAGCTCAAAAAGTTTCCAACTTCCGATATACCACACCCTGTGCAGGTTCCACTGCAGGGGGAACAAAGCTTCATGTTCAAGGGGCTCTGAGAAAATGTAATCAGAGTTCCAACTTGGGAATCCCACTTCTCTCTGCCAAAGAAGCTGTGTGGCTGGGCTCCCCACCAAGCACCAGGCTGCTGGTAGGGCCTCTAATGAGAGAGAGACCCAGGAAGGAAGGTTCCTAAAGGGACCCAGTATGGGAGACCATTAGACAGGTAATTTGGGACCACAACACTCTGACTTCTGGACGAGAAGGTTTAAATGTTATTCTATAGGTAATGACCACAGAAGGTTTTGAGCCAGTGATTAATAATGTAGAGCAAAGCCCCATTCCTTAAATCTTCCACAGTGATTTTTTTTAAAAGTGACAAAATGGGGAATTCCCTGGTGGTCCAGTGGTTAGGACTCCAAGCTTCCACTGCAGGGGACCCAGGTTCGATCCCTGGTTGGGAAACTAAGATCCCGCAGCTGCGTGGCACGGCCAAAAAATTAAAAAGAAAAAAAAAAAGTGACAAAATGACTTTGAAGACTGCTCTGCTAGAAACAGGCAGTACAGATTGGAGGAGAGAGAATGACAGCAAAGAGACAATTCCAAGGCTGCCTTAACCATTCAGGTGGGAGGGACAGAGGAAAATCAGGAATCAGATAGAAGAAGGCTGATCTAGATCGGTGGTCAATACACTTTTTCTGTAAAGGGCCACAGAAATATTTTAGGCTTTATGGGCCACCTGGTCTTTGTTGTGGCTACTCAACTCTGCCATTGTAGCATGAAAGCAGCCACAGTCAATACCCACACTATGGGGTGTGCTTGTGTTCCGATAAAACTTTATTTACAAAATTAGCTGGGGGCCCATTTGGCCCAAAGGCCATAGTTTGCCCACCCCAAATCCAGATGAACTTTAAGGTCCCTCCATCCTTCAGAACCTGTCAGATAATAAACATCTAAAGAAAACCAGTAGCAGCAATAGAAAGGGAAGGATTTGGGTGACTGCTTTGACTTGAAAAGGCAAGGTATGGGAGAGGTCACAGCAAACTTCAGGTCTCAAGTCTGGGTAAATGGACCTGGATGGAGGGACCAGAAGAGAAATCCAGTCCTGGAAGGAAGATGGGGGAATTCAGTTTCAGATACACGTCCTGAGTCCATAAACACAGAAGGTGGACATGGAGTCACTAAGTTAGAAACACTGGAGTTTGAGGAATTTCACTGTGATGAGTAAAATCTCCAGTGTCAGAGCACTGACATTTCTAGCCACCATTTTCCCTGCTCGCCAAACAGGTGGACGGAGAATGTGCGTGGCCGTGCGTGGCCGCTGGAAGGCTCCCCTCCCTCGTGGCTGGCCCCCGGCTCTCACCTGGTAGAGGAATCTCTGGCTGAAGTGCTGCATGGCACCCTGGAGCTGGTTGCGCTGGGACTGCCACTGCTCATAGTTCCGCACGTACTCGGCCGTGGGGCGCTGCCAGGTGGTGGTCCGAGTGTTGTGGTCCACGTAGTAGAACCTGCCTCGGGGGTCTGTGCGTTTCTCCCAGCTGCAAACATCAAGCTCAGAATGAATACAGTGACCGCCTCACCCCTCCGCTCAAATGCTAGAGAAATCTCAGGATGGCTGGCAAGGAGGAGGGTGAGGAAGGGTCTGGTGTGGGGTCTGGCACAGGAGTTTGGCTGCTCCGGGGAGGCACAGCCAGGTGGGCTCCAGTCACGGAGGCTTCCAGGGCTTAGGTGATTCTAGCAGACATCTGTGGTTGCCCCCCCAGCCACCAATCCTTCTTTACCAACAGCTCCTGATTTCCATGTCAGAGATCCAAGTGGTTCTGGGGCACCTGACTGTACTCCCAACCCTGGAGTTGAACTGTTGACTGGACCAGGAGTGGGCAAGTGACCTATGCTGAGCCAATCAGGATGAATCTCATGGCTTTTGCTAGTTATGGTGGGAAGAATATAGTCTCTCTTCTCTGCCGGATATGACTGAGAAAGTATGCAGTCCTGGGACTGGCTACCATCTTGGACCCAAACACAACATGAAGTTGACCCAGTAGGTGGCAGAGCAGAAAAATGGGAAAAAAGCCAGTCTCTTGGGGATACTGTTGAGCCACTGGATCATGGTTCACTTGAAACCAGGATCTACATCTAGAATTTTTAGTTACATGAGGCAGTGAATTCTCTTCATTATTCAAGCCAATTTGGATCCCAATTTTTGTTCCTTGAAACTGAAATTATCCTGATATAAGGTGCCAGTGAAAATACGTTGCATGATCACGAGAAGAAGAGTTGGTGCAAATGACGGCAGGACTCTCCACATTATCTTTTGTTGAGGAAGCAATCTTTCCAAAGTTGGCCCTAAAATATCCATGGGCAAGGCAGGGCTAGAACAGAGAGTAAAAATCCTCAGCTGTGCTTGGTAGATGTAACTTGATTTCCACATACACAGGGAAGAAGTGATCAAAAGAAGGTAAGAAAGGGAACTCCGCAGGGTGATAGAAATATTTTACATTTTGATGGAGTGTGAGTTACATAAGTGTACGCATTTGTCAAAGCTCAGTGAACTGTATAACTAAGATCTGTTTATCTCACTGTGTGTAAATTATATTTCAATTTTAAAAAATGAATTTGAATCTAATTAAGCCTCCATATCTAATGACCAGTTTACCAGGAAAGATAAGGAATAAAGGAACATATAACACAACACCAGGAGTCACAATCAGCCACATCCAGAATGTGAGAAATTCTACAAGACAGATGCCCAGGATCTTCAACAAATAAATAGCCAGAAAAAAACAAGGAAGGGTGGGGGAACTTATAGATTAAGAGAGACTTATGAGATCAGCCAAAAGCAATGTGTTGATCTTGAGTTTGGATCTGATTCAAACAAATCAAGTGTGAAAACATTTTTAAGACAATTGGGGAAAACGCAACACAGACTGTGTATGACATAAGTAAGGAAATATTGTTAATTGTGTTGGGTGGGATAATGGTATTTTGGTTATGTTTAAAACAAAACACTCATCTGTTAGAGGTGTATGTGATGTATTTATGGATCCAAGGATATGATGACTGGGATTTGCTTTACAATTCATTGGTCCCCTCCCCTGAAAAGTGGGAAGATCAGATAAAACAAAATGTTATTAACTGTTAGAACCAGGCAATGGTTACAAGGGATTCATTGTACTATTCTCTCAAATTTGCTGTATGCCTGAATTTTCCATTATAAATTTGAAAGGGTAAGGGGGAGAAAAGGAGTTTTAAAAAAATAAGAAAGAGATACCACTGAAGAAAACGGGGTTAACCCAACGCAAAAGGAGCCCAAAATGGGTTACACTGTACGATTCCAAAGTGTTGGAGGGTCTTTGTTCCCTAACGACCTTCTCGTATCATCTCTGAATTCTGATCTTATTCACATGACTATGGCGCTTTGGTCTGATACTTTCCTCAGCTTTCAGGGTTAGCCTCCTAGCTGACTTTTGTTGCCACCCTTTCAACAATTCTTTCAAACTCAAAGCCTCCCTAAAAATGGCTTCTCCTCAAGTAGTTCCCAGTCCCTGTTCACAGACTGCGTCTGGATTCCTCTTGCTGGACTGCCTTGCCGTCCTGACCTGCTGTCACTTTGGATTCAACTAAATGCCATCCCTCTCGCCCCAAACCTGAGCCTTTCCCCGTCCTCCCTGCATCAGTCCTCCTCCCAGGCATGAAACAACACCATCATTCCCGACTCTTCCTTTCCTACTGATGTCAGTAAGCCACTCAGCCCGAGGGCTTCATTTTATTTGTCTCCCTGCCCTTGACTTTCCATTTCTACGTCCAACTATCTCTGAACTAATCTCTTTATCCAATCCAGCCAACAAACTGCCATCAGGGTAACCCCAACAGACTGACTCCTTATGTCAGGCTCGAGTCAAAACCTTGAATCAGTATTCAAGGCTCACAATAATCTGGAACTTTCCCACCTGTCTCATAAATTCTCCCAACCAGTGATTTTTATTTATTTTTATTTGTTAGCAAAGGAATCATGTATCTATAGTTTGAAACACAAACAGTACTACAGGAGATACAATGAAAACCAGTGTCTCCTGCCTCCTTCTCCCTACTGCTGATTTCTGCTCCCCAGAGGCAACAACTACTTTCAGCTCTTGACTGCTTCTTCTATTGACAGTCGTACTTCTAAATAAATGCTTACTCCATAATTTCTTGATTTCTGCCAAATTAGATATTACTTATGGACTTTCCACTAGCAAAGCTGAGGATTTAGTTCTTGTACTCCACCCCACAACACACACAATGCTCTCTCCTCCCCCATCCTCCCAATTTAGAAAACCATCACTAACTCAATATTCAGAGTTTGGATTATGACTATGTAGAATACTATACATACATTTCCTTACTTGTACACCTTTTTCTTTTTCTCTAGAGTTAAGAACTGCGTGTTTCATTCTGCTTGGTTTTCAAGGACCTATCACAAATTCACCCCCAGATTCTGACAGGGCTGGTGGCCTCCCAGGATCACTCAACTCTGGGCCTCATTTCTCCAGGCACCCTTTGTCCAGCGTGGACAGCTGTCCTCCAGGCCTGCCTGCTCTACATTCCTGCCCTGAGTCATCTTCCCTCACCCTCCTCTTGGCCCCTGAACTGAGTCCCCTGTGTCCTGCATCTCAGGACTTCTTTCTCTGTTTCCTCTTGTCTGGTAGAAGAAATCATCTAGGAGTTTCTGAGAAAGGATGCACCAAAGTTAATTTTTTGAAACCCTGCATGTCCGAAGATGCCTTTATTTCAACCCTCACACCTGAGTGTTAAAATGTCTAAAAGTTGATTTCTGGATTCACTCAGCTGTTTCACTAGAAGATCCCCAAATATCACAATCTGTAGTTTTCTTCCCTTAGACTGGTCACTTTCCCCAGCAAAAAAAAACCTTCCAGTCTTTACCCTGGAGACAGCATCCTCACTTAATCACTTTTTCCTGAGTTCATCTCTGCCTTCGGCTATGGCTATGTTCTCCACGCTGGTTCTACTCTCCCAGGAACTTCTTACACTAGCAGCACTCACGTGGCTGCGCATGCGTGTATGTGAACATGTGTGTGTGTGCATGTCTGTGTGTGCACACATACATATGGCAGAGGGTTGGGAGCGATGGCTGACAACCTAGAAATCTAGCTGTTCCCTGCACAAATTTTAAACTTCCAAGTTTTTTGTCTCATTACACATACACATACACATTCACACACACACCCCATATGTCTCTGATCGCTGAGGCTTTCCAGGGCTCCATGGTGCAAATTGGCTGCCTTCCGGGTGGAAACCCCACACCGGAAGCTTGGGTTTCAGCTTTCGCAACTCTGCCATTTATCCATCAGCAACTAAACTCTGATTACAATCTCCCATATGCTTTTTCTCCTCTTCCATTCCTTTATCATTATACTTTTTTATAACCTTTATTGCTATTTTAGTGGGTTCTCAGGAAGGAATGGAAATAAACACATGTTGGATCCATATGTTTCACTAGAAGTCCTCTGCACTGGTGAATTTCAAACCTCTACACAGCATAATCACACTCTTGGTTGCAGGTAGAATCTTACGCAGAGTTGCAGGTAGAATCTTACGCAGAATCACAATCTACAAAAACAGAGCAGTGGCTGGAGGCCAGGTCAGCCCTTTCATGTTGTTTGGTTCCAGGGGGCATCTGCACCAAACCCAGGGGCCTTGCTGTACACACTTTGAGCATCTTTGTTTCACACAAACCCTCCACTCCAGCAAAACTGCTCCATGCATCATTCCCGAAACACAGCTTTTACATTCACACTGTTCTCCCAACCTGGATCACCTTCCTCTTCTCACTGAAGTCCACCGCTCAGCCTTTCCTAAAGACCAAGTCTAAGCCCCCTATGAGGCCTCCCCAATACCATGCTCTATGGTGATCACTCTCCCTGCTCACCTCAAGTTTGAGAACCACCTAAGAATGACTAAACAGCAAATTATTGCATTCATCCTTAACTACCAGGTCCAATACTTTTTTCTCCTGGATAAAACGACTGGTCTTCATACAAGTGTCCCATGGGTGGGACAGAAGGGGATGGCCATGATAAACTGAATCCTTTGGTTCAATCTCGCTCCTGGATGTCTAGGTCTGCTGAAATAATGGCTCCATCTGTAGTTTCAAGGTTGCTCTCACCATGGTAATACTTCCCCAGGGCGGAACTTCTCTAATTAATTAACAATGAAAGCTTGAGCATTCTGTTCTCTCTGGGTTCCCTATTACATAGCAGAACTAAGTGCCAGGGGCTTAAAGGTCTGGGTCTAAAACTCAGGAAGAATTCATAGGCTATAGGGGGTGCAGAGGCTGAGCCATCTCACAATAAAACATTAAAACTATCCTGAAAATAAGAAAGCTGGGTCTAGTATTCCACCTCAATACTTAAAGAAGAGTAAATCCTCAGCCATTCTTAGACGATACCATTAAACATCTTCATTTAGATTCCATTCAAATGTTCACCAGGTCAAGGTCTAAATAACTTATAGACCAGAGAGGTTAAGAGGCAAGCAACCAGCACACTTACAGAGTTACCACCACTTTTAAATATGTGTGTCATAGGGAGATTGGTTCAAGATGGCGGAGTAGAAGGACGTGCGCTCACTCCCTCTTGCGAGAGCACAGGAATCACAACCAACTGCTGAACAATCATCGACAGGAAGACACTGGAACTCACCAAAAAAGACACCCCACATCCAAAGACAAAGAAGAAGCTGCAATGAGATAGTAGGAGGGGGCGCAATCACAATAAAATCAAGTCCCATAACTGCTGGGTGGGTGACTCACAAACTGGAGAACACTTATACCACAGAAGTCCACCCACTGGAGTGAAGGTTCTGAGCCCCACGTCAGGCTTCCCAACCTGGGGGTCTGGAAACAGGAGGAACTACTAGAGAATCAGACTTTGAAGGTTAGCAGGATTTGACTGCAGGACTTTGACAGGACTGGGGGAAAAAAGAGACTCCACTTTTGGAGGGCACACACAAAGTAGTGTGCACATCGGGACCCAGGGGAAGGAGCAGTGACCCCATAGGAGACTGAACCAGACCTACCTGCTGCTGTTGGAGGGCCTCCTGCAGAGGCAGGGCATGACTGTGGCTCACCGTGGGGACAAGGACACTGGCAGCAGAAGTTCTGGGAGGTACTCCTTGGAGTGAGCCCTCCTGGAGTCTGCCATTGGCCCCACCAAAGAGCCGGGTAGACTCCAGGGCTGGGTCGCCTCAGGCCAAACAATCAACAGGGAGGGAACCCAGCCCCACCCATCAGCAGACAAGCGGATTAAAGTTTTACTGAGCTCTGCCCACCAGAGCAACAGCCAGCTCTACCCACCACCAGTCCCTCCCATCAAGAAGCTTGCACAAGCCTCTTAGATAGCCTCATCCACCAGCCTCATCCATGCAGACAGCAGAAGCAAGAAGAACTACAATTCTGCAGGCTGTGGAAGGAAAACCACATTCACAGAAAGAGAGACAAAATGAAAAGGCAGAGGACTATATACCAGATGAAGGAACAAGATAAAACCTCAGAAAAATAACTAAATGAAGTGGAGATAGGCAACCTTCCAGAAAAAGAATTCAGAATAATGATAGTGAAGATGATCCAGGACCTCGGAAAAAGAATGGAGGCAAAGATCGAGAAGATGCAACAAATGTTTAACAAAGAGCTAGAAGAATTAAAGAACAAACACCTAGAAGAATTAAAGAACAAACAAACAGAGATGAACAATACAATAACTGAAATCAAAACTACACTAGAAGGAATCAATAGCAGAATGACTGAGGCAGAAGAACAGACAAGTCACCTGGAAGGCAAAATGGTGGAATTCACAGCCGCGGAACAGAATAAAGAAAAAAGAATGAAAAGAAATGAAGACAGCCTAAGATAACCTCTGGGACAACATTAAACACACCAACATTCACATTATAGGGGTCCCAGAAGGAGAAGAGAGAGAGAAAGGACCCGAGAAAATATTTGAAGAGATTATAGTCGAAAACTTCCCTAACATGGGAAAAGAAATAGCCACCCAAGTCCAGGAAGCGCAAAGAGTCCCAGGCAGGATAAACCCAAGGAGAAACACATCAAGACACATAGTAATCAAACTGACAAAACTTAAAGAGAAAGAAAAATTACTGAAAGCAACAAGGGAAAAACGACAAATAACATACAAGGGAATTCCCATAAGGTTAACAGCTGATTTCTCAGCAGAAACTCTGCAAGCCAGAAGGGAGTTGCACGATATATTTAAAGTGATGAAAGGAAAGAAACTGCAGCCATGATTACTCTACCCGGCAAGGATCTCATTCAGATTCGATGGAGAAATCAAAAGCTTTACAGACAAGCAAAAGCTAAGAGAATTCAGCACCACCAAACCAGCTCCACAACAAATGCTAAAGGAACTTCTCTAAGTGGGAAACACAACAGAAGAAAAGGACCTACAAAAACAAACCCATAACAACTAAGAAAATGGTAATAGGAACATACATATCGATAATTACCTTAAATATGAATGGATTAAATGCTCCAAACAAAAGACACAGGCTCACTGAATGGATACAAAAACAAGACCCATATATATGCTGTCTACAAGAGACCCACTTCAGACCTAGGGACACATACAGACTGAAAGTGAGGGGATGGAAAAAGATATTCCATGCAAATGGAAATCAAAAGAAAGCTGGAGTAGCAATACTCATATCAAATAGACTTTAAAATAAAGACTGTTACAAGAGACAAGGAAGGACACTACATAATGATCAAGGGATCAATCCAAGAAGAAGATATAACAATTATAAATATATATGCACCCAACATAGGAGCACCTCAATACATAAGGCAACTGCTAACAGCTATAAAAGGAAATCGACAGCAACACAATAACAGTGGGGGACTTTAACACCTCACTTACACCAATGGACAGATCATCCAGACAGAAAATTAATAAGGAAACACAAGCTTTAAATCACACAATAGACCAGATAGATTTAATTGATATTTATAGGACATTCCATCCAAAAACAGCAGATTACACTTTCTTCTCAAGTGCACACAGAACATTCTCCAGGATAGATCACATCTTGGGTCACAAATCAAGCCTCAGTAAATTTAAGAAAATTGAAATCATATCAAGCATCTTTTCTGACCACGATGCTCGCTATGAGATTAGAAATCAATTACAGGGAAAACAACGTAAAAAACACAAACACATGGAGGCTAAACAATACGTTACTAAATAACCAAGAGGTCACTGAAGAAATCAAAGAGGAAATCAAAAATACCTAGAGACAAATTACAACAAAAACACGATGATCCAAAACCTATGGAATGCAGCAAAAGCAGTTCTAAAAGGGAAGTTTATAGCTATACAAGCCTACCTCAAGAAACAAGAAAAATCTCAAATAAACAATCTAACCTTACACCTAAAGGAACTAGAGAAAGAAGAACAAACAAAACCCAAGTTAGTAGAAGGAAGGAAATCATAAACAACAGAGCAGAAATAAATGAAAAAGAAACAAAGAAAACAATAGCAAAGATCAATAAAACTAAAAGCTGGTTCTTTGAGAAGATAAACAAAATTGATAAACCTTTAGCCAGACTCATCAAGAAAAAGAGGGAGAGGACTCAAATCAATAAAATTAGAAATGAAAAAGGAGGGCTTCCCTGGTGGTGCAGTGGTTAAGAATCCGCCTGCCAATGCAGGGGACCCGGGTTCGAGCCCTGGTCCGGGAAGATCCCACATGCTGCAGAGCAACTAAGCCCGTGCGCCACAACTACTGAGCCTGCGCTCTAGAGCCCGCGAGCCACAACTACTGAGCCCGTGTGCCACAACGACTGAGCCCACGTGCCATAACTACTGAAGCCCGTGCGCCTAAAGCCCGTGCGCCTAGAGCCCGTGCTCCGCAACAAGAGAAGCCACCTCAATGAGAAGCCCGCACACAGCAACATAAGAGTAGCCCCCACTCGACACAACTAGAGAAAGCCAGCGCGCAGCAACGAAGGCCCAACGTAGCCAAAAATAAAAATAAATAAATTTATAAGAAAAAAAAAAAAGAAATGAAAAAGAGAAGTTACAATGGACACCGCAGAAATACAAAG
Organism: Balaenoptera borealis; assembly: GCF_965194805.1. Classification (NCBI taxonomy): domain Eukaryota; kingdom Metazoa; phylum Chordata; class Mammalia; order Artiodactyla; family Balaenopteridae; genus Balaenoptera; species Balaenoptera borealis. Next base: position 16,107,189 of record NC_138878.1, read on the forward strand.
CATCCTAAGAGACTACTACAAGCAAGTCTATGCCAATAAAATGGACAACCTGGAAGAAATGGACAAATTCTTAGACAAGTATAAGCTTCCAAGACTGAACCAGGAAGAAATAGAAAATATAAACAGACCAATCACAAGCACTGAAATTGAAACTGTGATTAAAAATCTTCCAACAAACAAAAGTCCAGGACCAGATGGCTTCACAGGCGAATTCTATCAAACATTTAGAGAAGAGCTAACACCCATCCTTCTCAAACTCTTCAAAAAAACTGCAGAGGAAGGAACACTCCCAAACTCATTCTATGAGGCCACCATCACCCTGATACCAAAACCAGACAAAGATATTACAAAAAAAGAAAATTACAGGCCAATATCACTGATGAATATAGATGCAAAAGTCCTCAACAAAATACTACCAAACAGAATCCAACAGCACCTTAAAAGGATCATACACCATGATCAAGTGGGATTTATCCCACGGATGCAAGGATTCTTCAATATACGCAAATCAATCAATGTGATACACCATATTAACAAATTGAAGTAGAAAAACCATATGATCATCTCAATAGATGCAGAAAAAACTTCTGACAAAATTCAACACCCATTTATGATAAAAACTCTCCAGAAAGTGGGCAAAGAGGGAACCTACCTCAACATAATAAAGGCCATACACGACAAACCCACAGCAAACATCATTTCTAATGGTGAAAAACTGAAAGCGTTTCCTCTAAGATCAGGAACAAGACAAGGATGTCCACTCTCGCCACTATCATTCAACATAGTTTTGGAAGTCCTAGCCACAGCAATCAGAGAAGAAAAAGAAATAAAAGGAATACAAATTGGAAAAGAAGAAGTAAAACTGTCACTGTTTGCAGATGGATTTGGATTGGAAGAATCAATATTGTGAAAATGACTATACTACCCAAAGCAATCTACAGATTCAATGCAATCCCTGTCAAACTACCAGTGGCTATTTTTACAGAACTAGAACAAAAAATCTTAAAATTTGTATGGAGACACAAAAGACCCCGAATAGCCAAAGCACTCTTGAGGGAAAAAAACGGAGCTGGAAGAATCAGATGCCCTGACTTCAGGCTATACTACAAAGCTACAGTAATCAAGACAATATGGTACTGGCACAAAAACAGAAATACAGATCAATGGAATAGGATAGAAAACCCAGAGATAAACCCATGCACCTATGGTCAACTAATCTATGACAAAGGAGGCAAGGACATACAATGGAGAAAAGACAGTCTCTTCAACAAGTGGTGCTGGGAAAACTGGAGAGCTACATGTAAAAGAATGAAATTAGAACACTCCCTAACACCATACACAAAAATAAACTCAAAATGGATTAGAGACCTAAATGTAAGACCGGACACTATAAAACTCTTAGAGGAAAACATAGGAAGAACACCCTTTGACATAAATCACAGCAAGATCTTTTTTGATCCACCTCCTAGAGTAATGGAAATAAAAATAAAAAATAAACAAATGGGACCTAGTGAAACTTAAAAGCTTTTGCAAAGCAAAGGAAACTACAAACAAGACAAAAAGACAACCCTCAGAATGGGAGAAAATATTTGCAAACGAATCAATGGACAAAGGATTAATCTCCAAAATATATAAACAGCTCATGCAGCTCAATATCAAAAAAACCAACAACCCAATCAAAAAGTGCACAGAAGACCTAAACAGATATTTCTCCAAAGAAGACATACAGATGGCCATAAGCACAGGAAAAGATGCTCAACATCACTAATTATTAGAGAAATGCAAATTAAAACTACAATGAGGTATCACCTTACACCAGTTAGAATGGGCATCATCAGAAAATCTACAAACAACAAATGCTGGAGAGGGTGTGGAGAAAAGGGAACCCTCTTGCACTGTTGGTGGGAATGTAAATTGATACAGCCACTATGGAGAACAGTATGGAGGTTCCTTAAAAAACTAAAAATAGAATTACCGTATGAGCCTGCAATCCCACTCCTGGGCATATACCCAGAGAAAACCATAATTCAAAAAGACACATGCACCCCAATGTTCATTGCAGCACTATTTACAATAGCCAGGTCATGGAAGCAACCTAAATGCCCATCAACAGACGAATGGATAAAGAAGATGTGGTACATATATACAATGGAATATTACTCAGCCATAAAAAGGAACGAAATTGGGTCATTTGTAGCGATGTGGACGGATCTAGAGACTGTCATACAGAGTGAAGTAAGTCAGAAAGAGAAAAACAAATATCGCATATTAATGCATATATGTGGAACCTAGAAAAATGGTACAGATGAACCAGTTTGCAGGGCAGAAATAGAGACACAGATGTAGAGAACAAACATATGGACACCAAGGGGGGAAAGTGGCAGAGGGGTGGTGGTGGTGGTGTGATGAATTGGGAGATTGGGATTGACATATATACACTAATATGTATAAAATGGGTGACTAATAAGAACCTGCTGTATAAAAAATATATAAAATAAAATTCAAAAGTTCAAAAAAAAAAAGACAAAAAATATATATACATGTTATAAATTCACAAAGTACAAGTGTGCAATGTGTCCCGTTAAAAGTTGATGATTAATTTGTGAGACAACTGGAGAAATCTGACTACTCACTGGGTTTGATGGCGGTAGGTAAATACTGTTAATAATATAGTGGTTTTACTTTTAATAAGAGAACACTTTTTAGAAATATATACTGACATTTGGATAAAATGATACGATGTCTGGGATGTGCTTCAAAATAATCTAGAACAGGGGTGGGAGAGGGGTGAGTGAGGATTACACAGCAGGAGGTGGCAAATGTTTTCTACCAAGGGCCAAAAAGTAAATATTTTAGTCTTTGCAGACTTTACAGTCTGTATCACAATTACTCAACTCAGCCAATGAGCACAAAAGCAGCCATGGACAATAAGTAAACAAATGAGAGGGGCTGTGTTCCAATAAAACTTTATTTACAAAACAGGTGGCAGGCTGGATTTTGTCCACAGGCCCACAGTTTGCCAACCGCTGGTATAGATGAAACAAGAGTGGTCATGAGTCGATAATTATTGAAGCTAAGTGTTGAGTGTGTGGGCATTCTTTGTCCCACATATTTGAAAAATTCAATATGAAAATTTCTATAATTTCCATAATAAAACGTTTTAATTTTTTTCTAAGAAGTCAATGTTTATCTTTGGTAAGTTCCCTGGACTTAAAGTAAAAGGAGAAACAGAGTAAGAACTAAGGATGGCGGATTATGAGTGTGATTTCCAGAATGGTAAGGAAGAAAAGGAAAACACAAGCATTCCACTGGAAAACTGAAACTAAAAGCAGCCCATCCATGGAAACTTGTAGGACTGGAAAGTGAGGTGATATTTGCCCGGCACACGCCTGACAGGTGAACAAAACAGAGCACGGGGGTTCTCCCGATGTGTCCACCTCTGACATCCTCTCCCTCTGCAAGCTTCGGAGGGGGAAGTCAGCGTTCATGTTCTATGTAGGAGCCCTTGATGGCTGCTTTACTGGGAGGTGATTCTTTCCTGAGAGCAGAATGCATTCCCTTTCGAAAGCTCTCAGGACCGGGAGACACATGTGGAAAGAACTTTCTGTCCCTGGCAGACAGGGAACCAAACCCCTTCTCCTTGAACTTGGACAGTCTTCCCTCACTTGGAAGCCTCACTCATCCTCTGGTTTTGGAGAACTTAGCTGCGTTCTCGCAAAGCCCGCTGAACGAGAAGCACACTGTCTCCAGGGGCTGGTTGGACACAGGGCGCTATGAAATGCATCAACACCCTCTCTATCTTGGCTTCCTTGTGCTCTTTTTTCCCCCAGAGATGCTCTAAATGTTCCTAGTCTGTCCTAGGAAATGAGAGCAGAATTAAAGTAAGTGAGTAGGAAAGGCAATCAAGGGACCCAGGATAAATGTCCCTGGACTTTGCTACCTCTGCAGAAAGAAACTGAAAATCGGGCCCTATAGGATATTTCTGTAGGTGAAATGACTGAGGCCAGTGAGACACCAAGGGCCCCAGAGGCCTCCCCAACCCTCCTTCCTCCAGAACCCAATATCCATGGGGGCTCTGAATACCACTTAAGAAAGCCCATGGCCAATACAACACATGTAGGAAGAAGGGAAAGTAGAAAGAGAGAGCAGAGAATGTAGAAGGGGATGACTGTAGGGGGAGGGGAAAAGAGAGAAAGGAGGAGAGTGGGGGAAAATAAAGAGATGGCCATGGCAGCGAGTGGTGAAGAAGCTGATGGGGGACTCTTGGTGCCAGTTCTAGAGCCTCGGGTCTCACTGGTCCAAGCCTTACCCTGGAGGAAGAGGCCGCTCCCAGGTGGTGGTCTTGGTATTGTGGTCAACATAATAGACACGCCCGTTGGGGAGCTCTCGCTGCTCCCATCTGCAAAATAAAGTCAAGGGAGGCATGAGACACACCGGTGAAAGGCATATGCCCTTGCTCAAAGGAGTCCTTCACTACTATTAGGCTAATGTGAGAGGTAACATCAAAGTTGACATGCAAGACCAACCCGCTGGTCAGACAAGCTCCACGTTGTCATTGATGGTGGCACCCACGTCTGTTTCTTGAAAAAACTATAACAGTTCCCCTTTATGGATTCAAGGTACTAGATAACCCATAGATCACGCTAAATTCCCCTAAACAACCCATATGAATCTACATTGCCATGGATTTTTGTGAATCACTGTTTCTTGGCCATTTCAGGATCAAAGATCCCTTTAGGAATGTGATGAAAGCTTCCAAAATGCACTTACCAACAAAAATGTGTGTGCAATTTCTGGGACTCCTGGACCTCTCCTAAAGCTCATCCATGGGCCCTCCAGCCCTTGTAGCCTACTACCTCTTAAAGTCACAAATTATATGACTATCCCTCTTCTCCTAGAATCATATATATTCATGATCACATTTCTTTTTAAAATACAGGATTCATTTACAGAGGATCTTTAAAAGAGATCTGGATGAATCAAGAAACATAGCATACTGCTATTTATTGGCTGCTCTACCCCTAAGTCTGTGTGTGGGTTATTATGAGATCAGGGTGCGGAGGGTGGCTCATCTGTGCTAATGGCAGAATGACAAGGTAGCAGATGATGCAAAGAGTTAATACAAAGGCAAAATCACTACAAAATACAGCCAAGGACCACCCACCCCCACACTCCTGTTATTCCCACATTCAATGCAATCTGACAATAACTCCACTTACCTAGAATACAGTAACCTACATATAAGGGATGCAAAGATTTATGTTTATAAAATGCTTACCATTTTATGAAGGATGTTAATGGTCCCGTTAGCCTTTATGTTTTACATTGATTTTATTTACTTCTACTTTTGGGTACTGCCTAGGGGAAGGTGACCTTTGCCAGGAAGCTAGTAGAGTCAGTTCTACTGAAATGCTTGTTTTAAAAACACAAGTCTATGCCAATGTGATTGATACATAAGGGAACATACTATGAATTTTGGATTTGCTTTGCATGAATTTGCCTTCAAAACACACTAGATGAACACAGAAGACTTCCCCCAGTTAAACCCAGTCGTGTAGGAATACACAAAACCCACACTCATCTGCCGGCTACCTCACTTTACTGCGTGTTACACACCATACTCACCCACATGTGGTGTTACATCTCCCATCTGATTTCAGAAAACCCTCTTTGTACCACTTCATGACAACACTCACAAGCTCCAACCCTTCCAACACCTGCTTCCACAAGCAAACTTCAGGTCTTCTCATGGAAATGTGCCATATGTATTGTAGTGTTATGATCTCAACCATTTAACATGTGTAGAACTGTGCTACCATCGTTATTAGGTTCCTGTTTGTGTCACTGACAAATTTTTGACTGTTACACCCCTAACCCATTTTTCCCCATAAGCCCTGTGGTTTTTACTGCATGATTTGGCATAGCGTGGTGGTTTCTAGGAACACATATGTTATAGCAGAGTTGACTGTATACTGAAATAAATGTCCTAACTTCTGTTACTAAGCCTGGTGTGTCTACTCAAATAGACATCAGCTTTATTCGATACCATTTCTCACGTCTGATCAGCAGACTGCATTGATAAGCCCCTCTGAGGTTAATTCAGATACAGGTATACGCAAGGTTTTTAAGGCAAAGATGGGAAGGGGGTAACCATCACCCACTGAACATCCACAATAAGCTGCAGGCTCATTTTTACTTCATTCAACCCTGCCTTCATCCTTTATGGCGGCATATGCCATCACCATCAAGGGAACTGAGGCTCAGAGAGGCTAAGTAACTCTTACGTGGCATTTAAACTCAGCTCTCTGGGACTTCCCCTGTGGTCCAGTGGTTAAGACTCCACCTTCCAATGCAGGGGGTGCAGGTTCGATCCCTGCTCGGGGAACTAAGATCCCACGTGCCTCGTGGCCAAAAAACCAAAACATAAAAGAGAAGCAATATTGTAATAAAGACTTTAAAAATGGTCCACGTCTGGACTTCCCCGGTGGTCCAGTGGCTGAGACTCCGTGCTCCCAGTGCAGGGGGCCGGGTTCGATCCCTGGTCAGGGAACTAGGTCCCACATGCCACGACAAAGACTTCGCATGCCTCAACTAAAGAGCCCACATGCCGCAACTAACACCCGGCGCAGCCAAATAAATAAATATTTTTTAAGTTTTTTTTTTTAAATGGTCCACATCAGAAAAATCTAAACAAACAAACAAACTCAGCTCTGACTCTCTAGCCCATGAGTTTTACCATGTCACTCTGAAAGGAAAAAAGGAGGAAAAGGAAGGGCAACTGGAACTTATAAGGAACCCACAACCCAGCAGACAAGGTGCCAGGTGCCTTTCCGAAGCCCACCTCAACGTGAACAGCTTTCCCTAGCACAGGAGTCTGGGTAGGGGGACCTATAGGATCAAGACGACTGGGGAGAAATTATAGTAAGTCCACCTTGTTAATTTCTAGGCTCCATTTTAATCACAACCCTCTGCTCAGATACAATCTATGGGAAGAGGCTGCTCATTTTGCACCACTGGTAGGCTTACGCCTGGGAGCAGTGAGGTCTGGTAGTTCCATACTCTCTCCTTTCAAAAGGGATCAACTACTGTGTTGAGGACCGGAGTGCTATAAACACCATTAAAATGAGCTCGAGAACATTTTCTCTCCTGGGTATTCCCACTCAAGGTTCTGGTTGAAGCAGATACTGGTGACTTGGCCCAGGTGCCCTGGGTTCCTCCCACTGCAAAAGGAAGATTCATGCACTTCAGTCAGTATTTTATTGAAAGGGCAGAATCTTCTGACAAAACTGACCAGGTGAAAATAAACACAGGGTAAAGTTAAAGCTCTTCTCCCTCTCGATGCCCTTCTGAATTAAAGACAAAAGAGTAACAGATATTGCCAGCTCAAAAGACTGGTAGGGATCTGGTGGGGACCCTTCAGCAAAAAAGGCTAACATACTGTGATTTCACACCAGCTCTCTAAATTCCTCCTGTCTGCTGGGTGATCAAGCAGCAAATCCAATACCCTCTTTATTCATCTGAATTTGGAAATAAGGAAAGTTTTGAGAAAGATACTTGGCTTAAGAGTAAGTACTGAAATATGGAAGCTCCTCAGGGCAAGGGTAGCAAACCACTCTTTCACAACATTTGCTCCTAATAAAGACTTAAGGAGCTGAGAATTCCTCAGCATTTCCTAAGAAATTAGCTCTATCCTTCCTGTCCTTGGCAATTTTGTGGCACAAAAGCACCAGTAAAACAACTTTGCTCATTTTGCAGTCACTAATTGGAAAACTGACCATAATTGGTGGGTGGGGCTGCCCCTTGAATGAAGACAAAATATGTGTTGTTGCAGTTGGAGAGAAAAGGTGCTAAAACACATTTTTTCTTTATTCCAACAATTCTTTTGTTACAAATTTCATCTTATAACTGGTCTCAACTTCTGGCTTCTTTTCTATTTCATTTGAGGCAAGGAGAAAACTTTGGTTTTATTATACTTTGGCTAATATTTTCATTTGAAGATGGAATAATTCTTAAAATTCCATGAATTAAAGGCCTTGAATTGACACAGTGGTCTTCCTGCACTGCCAGAAAGGAAATCGGTGTGAAGTCCTCTTTGCTTATATTCAAGAGTTATGATGGCTCCTCCCAAGCCTTGACAAGACCTGTCTATCCTGTCTTTGATCCCAGCTGATCCTAGAAATGAAAGGCTCTCTTTTGGGCACCGTTATTGTCCAGCGAATCTCAGTGTCCTTCTATGAACCCTCTCAACTGGCTTAGCTAGAAAAATAGTTACCAAGAGGAACGAGACCTTTCTTCCATTACCTTTTTTTTGATATCTACATTCTTCCTTTTAAAATTGGACTCCTGCTCGGATTAAATGTCCATGTGGGTCCTCCCTGATCCGTGACCTGGCCTAACTGCTTTTCTTAGAGAACTCTCAACTCCTCCCTACCTGCACGGCTCCTCAGAATTCATACAAATCCCTCCCCTCCATTTGTGTAGCAGAGTCAGTCGATTCTATCGTCAATCAAACGAGCCCCCGGATTCTCATTTCTCCTCTGTAACTGCTGACCCATATAGATTGAGCCTTCCGACTGTCTTGGTTTGGTCTCCCCATGCCAAGAAAGTGATACTGGCAGTGACCTTTCATCAGCACATCCCTGGCAGGGGTTAGGTTTCTGAACCTTATAAGCATCTTCTTCATGCTGAGATTAAAAGGCTTTTCAATCAAACTACCCATGGGTCTCGATACTGCATCCTGGTCACGTGGGTCATATCCTCTCCCACTGAATAGCTTTCTTTGATGCTCTCAGAAACAGTGTTCAAAGCACCAAGCTTGATTCAGGTCCCTTCCCAACACATTGCTCCTTGGCTTTCGACGTATAGCCTTTAGTTGGACCATGGACTACACAGGGTCTTTCTATTTTGAAAGTACTTAAAAAATCGTCTCCAATTTCAATTAATCTCTGTACCTTTTTTTTTAACCTAAATTCCCTTTGCTCCTATGGATTTTAACTGTCCTTTATTCAGCTTGTAATAGGGAAGAGCAAATCTGACTCCATATTAGATCAGTTTCTTTTACTTTAACCTTAGTGCTCTGTTGCCTGTGCTTAGTCATGCTGGCTCTGCACCTTTTGCAAAAGAATGTTGCCTATAGCCTAAAATATACAGGATAGCCCATTCTCAAGACTCTGACCTTTAAGAGTCCATTCATTTAGAGATTAAAAAAAGTTGCAGAACAGAGAATAACATTTGTCTTGTTGGAGGTTTACAGGAACATTGTGACTTGACCTACAGGAACAGTGTGACTTGACCTAGCTGCAAGAACAAAGGATTCCAACACCAAGAAGCCTGAGACAACTAACCATGCCCCTCCCTCACCTTACCTTTAAAAGTGCTTTGCTGAAACCCTTCGAGGAGTTCAGGGTTTGCTGGGCACAAGCCACCCATCTCCTTGCATGGCCCTGCAATAAACCTTTCTCTGCTCCAAACTCTGATGTTTCAGTATTGTTTGGCCTCACTGTCCATTGGGCACACGAACTTGCGTTTGTTAACAAGTTGTGTATCTTCCATGCCCATGCCCCCATCCCCCCCACCATCATCGTTAAAAAGGTAAAGGATGGGCTTCCCTGGTGGCGCAGTGGTTGAGAATCTGCCTGCTAATGCAGGGGACACGGGTTCGAGCCCTGGTCTGGGAAGATCCCACATGCCACGGAGCAGCTAGGTCTGTGAGCCACAACTACTGAGCCTGCGCGTCTAGAGCCTGTGCTCCACAAGAGAGGCCGCGATAGTGAGAGGCCCGCGCACCCCGATGAAGAGTGGCCCCCGCTTGCTGCAACTAGAGAAAGCCCTCGCACAGAAATGAAGACCCAACACAGCCAAAAATAAATAAATAAATAGATAAATAAAAGATTACCATTTAAAAAAAAAGGTAAAGGATGAAAATCTCAATTCCATTATTAGGATGGCATCCAATCATTTCTCCCCTATGTTATCTGAAAGGAAATTGTCTGGTCACTTAACAGTGACCACACTTTTTTTTTTTTTTGGATGCACCACGCAGCTTACGGGACCCCGACCAGGGCCCTCGGCAGTGAAAGGACGGAGTTCTAACCACTGGACCGCCAGGGAATTCCCTGAACCACATTTTCTTGTGGAAGGTTTCCTAAAAGGTCTTCAGGAAATCAATTCTCAGTTACTTGCCGTTACAGTGTATATTCAACCATCCTGATCAACACACTTCTTGGTCAGATTCCCCTAAGTTTGGACAGAATCACAGTTTCACCAAGAGTCGGATTAAATTGGGAAGGAATTTAAAGCTGGACAATCCGAGGATTTCAGGCTAGTATCAGAGATGATATCACCACACTCACAAATTCTTAGTAAGAACATTATTAATTTGTATTATTTGTAATTTGTTAATAAATTTTATTAACAAAAGCACTGGGCATTAGTAAAGCTGACTCTCATTCAAAATACACTCTCTCCATCAGAAAACAAAGTCATGCCAGAACACTTATGCACCAATAAAGAAAAGATGCCTTGCTGGTTACTTGGACAAAAACTAAACTTCAGAAAAATACACTGAAAGTATTTAGGTATTCTTAAAGCTGCCTATGTAGAAGTTCAACTCCCCTCAGGCAAATATTACAGGGAATTCATATTTTCTTACTTCATGCTCTTATAATAAATTCTAACTCTGAACCAAATCCTATTCCCCAACCTCTGGCCACTTCCTGGGTGAACGGTAAGATTTATTTCCCCTGTAGGGACATTGGCAGACTGTTTTATGAGTCAAAAATCTGTGTGCAGCGGAACACATCTCCTACTCACTGTTTTCATTGCTTCAGTAGGTCCTCTGTAAACTGGGTAGGAAGTGTGTTAAACTCAGACCTTCCCCCAAGAACCCTTCTTGAAATACTGAGCTTTCCTTTAAATCCAAGCACACTAACCCCCTTTTTAAAACTATCAACAACCAGCACTTTATGCCCCTTAATCACAGGGGGGCACAGTAGTAGCTACAGAGGACTCTGAATTAAGGTCTGTTTTTCTTCTCTTTCTTCTTCACCCATCCCATTTTCTTTGCCTTGGAAAAGTCCCCAAAGCTCTTCAATGGAAGATGGCAACTGCTTTCGGGACTTCCCTGGTGGCCCAGTGGTAAAGAATCCGCCTTCCAATTCAGGGGACGTGGGTACGATCCCTGGTCAGGGAACTAAGATCCCACATGCCGTAGGGCAACTAAGCCTGTACGCCACAACTATTGAGCTCGCACGCCTCAATGAGAGAGCCCGCATGCCACAAACTACAGAGCCCATGCACCCTGGAGCCTGCGTGCTACAACTAGAGAGAGAAAACACACATGCCACAACTATAGAGAAGCCCGAGTGCTGCAACAAAGAGACCGTACCCCGCAATGAAAGATCCTGAGTGCCGCAACTAAGACCCAACACAGGCAAAAAAATAAAGAAAAAAAAAAGATATGCTCTCACAGACAGGCAAGACAATTCCTAGAGACGGTGTCTATTAAAAAAAATTTTTTTAACATTATTGCAGATTTTAAAAACTGTGCAGATAAGTTTGGCAATGAAGGGAAATAGGCACTCTTAAAAATAGTGAGGGACTTCCCTGGTGGTCCAGTGGCTAAGACGCCGAGCTCCCAATGCAGGGGGGGCCCAGGTTCGATCCCTGGTCAAGGAACTAGATCCCACATGCTGCAACTAAAGATCCTGCACGCCACAACTAAAGATCCCACGTGCTGCAACTAAGACCCGACGTAGCCAAATAAATAAATAAATAAATATTTTAAAAAAATAGTTAGTGGGAGCAAAAATGGGTATACTCTTTCCTAAGGGTAATTTGGCAACTCAGTCAAAAACCTTTCCTACATGAATACCCTTTAATTCAGCAACTCTGTTCCCAGGAAATATCCTAAGGAAATAATTATGTGTCAAAGATTTAGCTTTAAGTGCATCCATCACAGTACATTGCAGCATGTTACAGAAAAACTGGAAACAACCTAAATGCTCCAAAGTGGAGGATTAGTAAAATAAATTATGCTCATTCTATAATGGGTATTCCATCATTTAAAATATCATTGTGGATAATATAGATTTGTACAGATGTTTACAATATATTGGGTAACAAAAATAAGTGAAAAAATAACATGCATAAGACAATCAAAATTTTGTTTAAAAATTATAAAAATATACTATTTTTCATTAAATCTAAAATGCCACCAATTGTTAAGATTTTTAACATACCATCAAGAAAGAAAAAAATGCTGCCAATTAAACTATGACACTCCAATGTTTGTAAATCACATCTTGATTTTAAAGAAGTTAAATGTGAAATAACATGCATATCAGAATCTACAAAACATGGGGGCAGGGGGATCATGTATGCGTGTAAAATTTTTACAACATCAGAGAAAGGAAGTATTTCAGACAGACACAAAAGGCACGTGAAAAAGATGAACAGATTTGGCTATCTAAAAATTTGAACTCCTGTACAATAAAAAGCAACATAAAAAAGTGAAAAGACAAGCCACAGACTGGGAGAAAATATTTGCAATGCACATAATTGAGAGGGGATTAGTATCCAGCATATATTAAGAAATCCTGCAGATTAAAAAAGACAGATAGCAAACAGAAAAATGGATAAAAATATATGAATAGACAATTCACAAGAAAGGAAACTCAAGAACCAAATTAAAAAAACATGTAAGAAGAGGTTTTCAAATTAAAACCAGCAAGAGATACCCTTTCACACCAATCAGACTGGCCAACATGAAAAAAAATCTGACAATTCTAAGTTTTAGCAGGAATGCTATGCGTGCTCATGGGAGCATGAACTGGTGAGCTGACGCAAAAAGCAATCTGGGGCTTCCCTGGTGGCGCAGTGGTTGAGAGTCTGCCTGCTAATGCAGGGGACACGGGTTCGCGCCCTGGTCTGGGAAGATCCCACATGCCGCGGAGCAACTGGGCCCGTGAGCCACAACTACTGAGCCTGTGCGTCTGGAGCCTGTGCTCCGCAACAGGAGAGGCCACGATAGTGAGAGGCCCACGCACCGCGATGAAGAGTGGCCCCCGCTTGCCGCAACTACAGAAAGCCCTAGCACAGAAACGAAGACCCAACACAGCAATCAATCAATCAATCAATCAATCTTTAAAAAAATAAAAAACATTAAAAAAAAAAAAAAAAGCAATCTCATAGTGTCTACTAAAACTGAAGACGTTCATCTTCCTACAAAGAAGAAATCCTAGTTCCAGTACTTGCACTGAAGAAACGAACATGCACACAAAAAGGCATACACAGAAAAAACTTCATTGTAGCATTGTTTATAAAGGCAAAGATGTAATTATAATATAAATAAACACAAATATAAAATGTTATTTTTTATAATTTACATTTATATGATATAGAATATACACAGTAAATATAAATAAATTTTAATTATAACATAAATAAAATTTTACCTATTCATACAACAGAAGACCATATGGCAGTTTAAATGAATGTACCAAGTTCCATGTATCTCTGTATATAGGGAATGGGACCGGGGAGGGGTTCACAGGGACTTTCAACTTTATTGACAGTCTTCATCAAGAGGTTAAAAAACAGGGGGAAGGTTTATAGCAAATGCAGCATAATGCTAAAGGTTGATACGGCTGGGTAGGGGAGCCCACAGGTATTTCTTATATTACTTTCTATTCTTATCTGCATGCTTAAAATATTTTACAATTAGAAAATAAATTTTAAAAGCACATACCCTAAGACTGTCAAAAAATTTTGGTAGATGTGTGTTGACGTGTACATGTCTGTATATGTGGTCTTGGGCAAACTGCTTAAGGTTTCCTCATTTGCAAAATAAGGGTGAAAGTAGCTACTACACAGAGTGCTGTGAAGACCGAAATAACCCACGTATGAAACCTAGCGCTCCCCAGCACTCTGGAACCATTTAACACATGTTAACTCTCACCAATGATCAGGCAAAAAAATACACAAGGTGCATGAAAAGCACCAGTGGTCAAATCTAGGTGGGTGTGTGTTTGTTATTGCTGTTGTTCTACTTCTTTCTTCTACTTTTTTTTCTAAGTTTTCCAAAAAAAAAAAAAAAAACCTGTAAAAAATTGTGAGAGCTATTGAGAATGAAAATACTTATCCAGTCATTCAACAAACACTTCTCACTCCAGCTCCCTAGGAGCCAAATACTATGCTAAGTGCTGGGAATACAAAAACCCAATAATCCCAACTCCTGACGAGCTCTCAAGAAAGTGTAGTAAAAAATGAAAATTCCTAATTATACATGAATACATACATATAGCAGGGCGAGAACTTCTCACGGGCCAGCCCCAACAACAGTAGAATCTTTGGAAACAAGGCTTTTGTCCTGAGATGAGGAGGAGGAAGCCAGGAACATGTATTATCTGGCATTACCTAAGCATGTAACACTCCCTGCAGAGTCAAGAACTAAACCATACTACTTAGCAAAAAGGCACAGATTCTCCAGTATAATCCTTTAATCCTTTGCTACTGAAGTATGGTCCATGGCTCAAACTGTTACTATTCAGCAACCAGAAAAGTACAGAAGCTTCTAGATGTTTAGAAACTTTTGGACCAATTTGACATTGCCACAACATCCAAATATGTGATCTGTAGATCTGCCTCACTGAACAGAACAGAGGACAAAAGTAAAGGTTCATAAGAGATTGAAAAAAAAATTAAAACAGAACAAACAAAACCAGAAGAAAAAAAAAAAAAAACAAGGACTAGTTCTTCACAGACAGTTTCAGAAGCACTGCTTTAAAACTCCTTGGGTAAGGATCTTTGGCTAGCGCCAAAATTGAGTTTGGAATGAAATTCAATGGCAGCAGCTGGTTTATAACTTAGCAGAAAAGCTGCAAATTCCAATGTCTCTTAAAGTGTCTCTACAAAGAAAACATCAAAGAACTCTTACCAGGTTGTCATCCTTGATAGTGTGTCAAGGACCACCTGGAGAAAGGACCTCTGGGTCTCCATTACTGGGCCTGGGGGTAGGGGAAGATGGCAAATCAAACAGATCCAGAAATCACCCTCCTCAATTATTTCTACTCTGAGGCAGGAAACGGCCAGGGCAGCCAATGACTGCAAGAGGAGAGGGATGGTGTGAAGTGGCAGTGCTGAGGTAAGTCGGCAGAGTCCAAACACAACGGCCTCCCTTATGTAAGAAACCACAGCACAGCGCGGGCTGCCAGGGTGAAATAATGTGCCTCTGTGTGAGAGGGCCTGGGCGAGCTGCAGAGCCTGGGACGCACTTGGAGTTTATCTAAGCCATGTACACACGGTCTGTTAATGAGCATTTGGTCCCCAAAGTGGGCTCCCTGCTGATAAAAACCAGATGCAGGCCCAGCTGATCAAAGTGGCCTCCCTCCCCACTGCCCACTGCCTGGACCACTATCTCACCATGTCTCCCGAGCCTTCCTGGCACCCCCTCCTTTAACGGACATTTGCCAGCTGAAAACACCATGCCCTTCCAACTAGCTTCTTTCGTGCTAATTAAATTAAAAGGTAGGGAAAGCAGGAGGGTTTGGAGACGGGGAGAGAGAGGAAAGGGATAAAGGGTGTTCTATTTGGATTTATGTGGCCCAGTTTTTGGTGGCCTTCGGTCACTAAAACACACAGACGGACGTGACATCTTTATGTCCAGTCTCATCTGCTGCAAGTTTCAGAAAGGCAATGCAGCAACTGGAAAAATAAGCCCTTGGGATCCCCAAATGAACTGTGCCCGATCCCTCTGTAAAGGCGATTGAGAAGGTAAGGTTAGAAAGAGACAAAGTCAGCTGGATGCCATGAAAACGCAGTCTAGCATGGCTCAGAATGCCTTAGCAAAGGGGAGACATGGTCCACAGTGTCTCCCAGGGCGTGAGGACCCCTAGTGAGCAAGGAGGAGCATCCTGACCCTGTGAGAGATTCATACTTGAACCCAAAGCCAGACAACCTAGCCTAGTTAGTAACCCCTTAGGGTCTTGTTCTTGGGAAGAAAATGCAGTATTCCTGTCATAGTTCCTCTTTATTTGAGGCATCAAAGAAGCAGAAAACATTCATCCAGGTGGAGAAAAAAAAAAAAAGATGGCATTTAAATCGATTCATTAATTCACTACAAGTATGTCTTGGGGGCCGACTTTGTGCCAGGCTTCTTGCCATCTTGGCGTTTACAGCCCAGCAGGGCAGAGAGACGCAAAACACGCAATTACACGTGTGAGAAGTTGCAGTACACAGGGTGGTCTGACCTTGTCTACCGTGGATCGAGGAAGGATTCCCAGAGGAAGTGCTGATTAATCTGAGACTTGAAAATGGATAGAAAGTAATGGACAAAATGGTGAGGAAGGTTTCAGAAAGGGTAACCAGCATGGCAGAGGGTCCCAAATCCAGAGAAAGTGTGGTACATCTGTCAAACTAAAATAAGTTATGGCTACAGCTTAGAGAGCAAAGCAAAGAATGTCTTCCATGGAAGGCTTGAGGGGTAGATGAGGTCCTACAGTGCAGGGCTTTTTAGGTCTTATTAAGATTTGAGAATTTATCCCTGAAGACAATAGGAAGCCATTGCAGCATTCTAAGTGGTGAAATGTCATGCTCAGAGTTTTATTTAAAAAGGTTAAAAGTGGTCCCCTGACTCCTGAATGCAAGATACCAGAAATAACAAATATCATATATTAACGCATATACGTAGAATCTAGAAAAATGGTACAGATGCACCTATTTGCAAAGAAGAAATAGAGACACAGATGTAGAGAACAAACATACGGATACCAAGGGGGGAAAGGCAGGGGCAGGGTGAACTGGGAGATTGGGATTGACATATACACACTACTAGGTATAAAATAGATAACTAATGAGAAGCTGCTGTAGAGCACAGGGACCTCTACTCAATGCTCTGTGGTGACCTAAATGGGAAGGAAAGCCAAAAAAGAGGAGATATATGTATGCATATAGCTGATTCATTTTGCTATACTGCAGAAACTAGCACAACATTGTAAAGCATGTATACCCCAATTTTTAAAAAAATTTAAAAAATAAAAATAAAATAAAATAATTTCAGAAAATTAAAAAAAAAAAAAAAGATACCAGGAAAAGAGGAATAACTCATCTTGTCTGAATCTCCTAAACTTGTAAATAAGCTAGGGCGGGGACGGTAGGTCTGTGAATTGGAAGGCTCACAGTGGAAAGTGCGCCCTTTCTGGCTTGCTGTCACAGAGCCGAGAACTGAAAGCCTGCCATCCTCACCGCCACACACTCAGCAGTGCCGGTGGCAATCTCCAGGCCCTGAGACAGCCCGCAAAGTACCGGAGCTTCCAGTGGGCACCTGGAAGTCCATCTGGGCTGGAAAACTGGGTCTCGGTACCCTTCTCTGGACCACGATACGTGTTCAAGTGGGGAGGGGCGGGGTGGGGGGGGTAGGAGAACAGGCTTCTCTGAGCTGCTCAATCGCCAGACTCAGAATAAAGGGTGTTTTCAAGGCCTGGAGTTTTCCAGCTGCCTGGAAACAGGAAGAGCCCAATCCAGGAGAACAGTAACCCTCACACACGCCCTACATAAAGAGGCGTTGAGCCATTAGCCCTAATTGCCTGTGACTGACACCAGGAGTGAAGCCCGCCCTCCAGGCATTTGCTCAGTGGAAAGCAAACAAACAGCTCCTGGAGCACCCGGAGAAGCCATTTTCTCTCCTTTCTGCCAAAATGATTCTGCCCTGTTCCCCCCAAATTATATACAGATTTCAAATTATAAACCAAACAAAGGTCTTTCGAGTATTCCTTACCACGTAGGAAAGAGAAAAAAAAAAAGAACGCCTCTGTAGGGAGGAGTTACACACAAGCAATTGCTTATGAATCTTTTCACAAAATCAAAAACTTCACAAAAGACTTTTTGGAGCCACCTCTCAATACCCCCAATTCTCTCCAGGTTTGAGGTATTAAAAACTATTTGCAATATTTTTCACGTGTTCATTGTGTTTTATTAAGAAATATAAGTTAAGTTGTGTGCCAAATGCTGGGGATCGCAAATGCCTTCGGATTTAGGATTTTTTGCTTAAACAACGGGGTTTTCTAAAGTGGTTTAAGAACAATACAGAATGTTATACATCAAGCAAGAAACCATCCATCCTTCCCTTTTCCTCTGTGAATCACCCACGCACCACCACCACTGGCCAGACCATGGTGACTGTGGTGATATGGACATTGGTTTCCTCAGTACCAACTGATAACCAGGATGGGCATTGGGACCACAACGGGACTGGCCCTGAAAGTGAACAATAGTCCTGAGATAAGACTCTGTTTCCCAGTTCAGAACCATCTGTTCCTTTATGGTTCCTTCATACCCACTTAAAAAATATCATTCACCAGGTATAACACCCACCATTGGGTGAGGGCTTCATATACACTGGCTTATTTGAGTCCCTTAACTTCCTGGGGAGATAGATATGCATGATTATTACCTCCACCTTACCGAGATGGTAAGTCACGCAGGCAAAGTCATAAAGGGTTGAGTGGGCAGTTAAACCCAGATCTACTTGATTCCCAGGTCCATGCTTTTAATCTCCACTCGCTTTTGGCCTGCTGGGGCCGTCTTCTTGTCATCCAAGGCCTTCAGCATCAGATTTAATTCTGAACTAAAAGGTGGCTCCAAGAAAACCAGGAGCCCGCGCTAACGTCAGCCCCGGCCATGGGAATAACATACAGTAATATTCAGAGCCTGAAGTCCTCCATGGGCCGTTGAGATAAAATGCAAGGGAGAAAAGCTGTTTTCTAGGCAGGATCTACGCAAATCCAGTGATGCTGGAGGGCAAAATGAGCTCCTTGTTCCATAAAAGCCACATTCTTTGAGTCAAGCTGTGCATTTCAAGTCACGGTATAAGGTACCATTGATTCTGCCCTAGATGATTTAGATCCTTTTCAAGATTTATGCAGAACGAGCAGTTCTCCCACACCTCCCTTGTTCCTATGCATGGCAGCCTCCCCAGAGACTACTAGCCACCAGGTAATAAATAACCATGTTGTTTCTGCCCTCGTGAAGGAGCCTCAGTTTTTTTTTTATTTCAGGGGGTGGGGAGGGAGGTGCTGCTGTGGGACAGAAGGCTACTCACCCAGCAGGCAGAGCATCAGGGGCCTGGGCAGCCGCTGGGAGCTGCTGGGTGCCCGAAGTGCTGGCCTCCTCTCCTTCCTCCGGCGTGGCCGTGGCAGGGAGAGTCACGGTGGCGGGGTTGGGGACCGCACTCGATGCCGCAGCAGGCGGGGACGCCACAGCAACAGCGGAGGGTCCTTCGGGGTCAGTGGCTGCAGTGGGTTCATCATTCACTGAAAATACAGGAACCGTAGTTTAGAGATCAACTCAGCGTTGTGTTCACATTCACCAGGTTTCTAGCTTAACGTGGTAACACAGTACCTACAAGGTGACTGTACATGTTACCTGGTGACGGCAAAAAGTTTTACAGAACATAACTTTGGAAAGGACAGCAAGTCAGTGAGGGCCTGCCGGAAGAAAAGTGGGAGATGGAGCTGAAATAAATAGATTATTAAATATTACCTCTTTTATATAACTTCACTAAATATTTCTAATATGCCATGGTTACGTTTACAGCGATAAAAGAGGAGCAGGAAAAATAATGTACCAGGCAAGTGTGTTAGTGCTACGTGGAGCAAGGCCAAGGCCAAAAGCCAAGTTTATAGGGTTGTATACTTTTCTTTGTCACTTGTCTGCTAGGCACAAATAGCACCTTCCTTCAAAAAGCTCCATACACACTAAGAGGTAGAAAACTTCCAATAATGTGCTTGTTCTTTTAAAGACTCATGCTCAAAGTGGGGGGCAAGGATTAACACCCTAGACGGAAAAGATGGGGCTGTGAGAGAAGGGACTTGTCTCCAAGGTAACAACAGACAAAGAGACAGAAGTGAAATAAGCTGATTCCTGAGTCTCCTCATTTTTCCATTCCTTTGATGATCACTCATGTTCACAAGGATCCCAAGGCACTGCAATATCCTCTCACTCAGAAAGGGATCAAACATGGTTTCAAAGAATTAAAATTCTTTGAAAATGGATAAGCCATAAACAGAGAATTTTCTACATATGTGATTGCATATGTGTACATGTACACTAGAATTTCATAGGAAAATCCCTTGGTTTAGCCTCATCTTCCTAATTCAGAAACTCTTTTTGCGGTTCCCCCTAACAAATGGCTATCCAGATTGAACATTTCTTCTGACAAGCACCTTGTTACAGAGGTTTCCACTGTTGAACAGATGTAGCTGCCAGAAAGATTTTTCTTATGTTAAGCTGAATTCTACTAGATGGTTTTAGTCCCCACACCCCAAGCAATACAAAGTAAGTATCCGGCCACCCTGTTTCTCATTCACCCTCTCTATTCCAGTAAAAGGCCTACTATTTCTTTAATGTCTCTAGGTTACTCTCTTCTTATGACCTGGCTGCCCTCTTGTAGATATTTTCTTCTATTGCCTCCCATTTCTAAATAATGGTATCATGAACTGAACGTAATAAACGAGATACCATCAGACCAGCAGGGTCAGATTTCCAATATAAATGATATTAGTTATATTTATAGAACACCAGTATGTGCCAGCCAAAGTACACATTATTGCTTTTTGGATTATCTCATTTAAGCCTCATACACAAGCCCATTTTACAGTTGAGGAAGCTGAAGCTCGAAGAGGTTAAATAACCTGCCAAGGTCACAGGGCACCTAATTCACACCCCTGCTGTCTGCCTCCAGAGCCTGAACCCTCACTCACTACACTCTCCTTCTCCCTCTCTGCGCATCCTCTAATGCAGCCCGGGATTATAATAACTCAGAAGCAACCACATGAGCCTGTTGGCTAATGTGAGACTGGTGGTCAGCTGAAACTAAAATTTCTTCACATGAGATGATGCCAAGCTTGATCTTAACAAACAGCAAAGAGCCTAGGAACTACCTACGATTAATTTAAATAATCTGCTTTCTCTTCAGTATATGAAATATTGTCTGGCACACAGACTAAATTAGTTGTTTAATAAATGACTATATTTTATGCAACTGATGTTTCCCCAACATAAATGCAAGAATTTTTATTTATATTCCTAGTCTATCTCGGCTGAGTTAGTAAAACACAACAGATGGCAATTCTTTTTATGCAAATCTATAAATTTTACTCAATTCCAATGAAAAAACCATCATGACCTTTTTGAGAACTAAATAAATTCATTCTAAAATTTATAAGTAAAACTAAACACAGAAGAATAGCCATAAAAATTCTAGAGACGAAGAGTCTTGTGTGCATGGGGTGGGGGAGAGGGGAGGAGATAGTTTTCTAAGGTATTAATTAACCCATATTATAAAGCTACAACAACTAAAACAATGTGGCACTGATACATGAATAGGCAGATGTCGATTAAATAAACAAGATAGTTCAGAAACAGAATTAAATACACATTGGAATTAAGGAATTTAGTATATGACAAAGGTGACATTTTAAATTCCTGCAGAAAAGACAGACTATTCAGTAAACAGTACTGTGACAAGTGGGTAGTGTACTGGACAAAAACTGAGATATATTCCTACCTCACTCCTTACATCAAAATAAATTCCAGAGAGATCAGAGATTTTGACATAAAAAATGAAATCACAGAGGAACCAAAGAAAATGGAGGAGAACAGTTTTATAATCTCGAAGTGGAAAAGACAGAATCTAAAAGTCATAAAGTATTGATGAATTCAACTACATTAAGTTTTTTTTTAAATCTAAATGGCAAAAAACCACCATAAGCAAAATTAAAATCAAAAGAAAAACAACAAACTGGGAAAGATTATTATCAATTCATATTACAGACCAGTTGCTAATTTCTTTGATATGAAAAAAGCCTCTACAAAACAGTAAGAAAGGGACTTCCCTGGTGGCGCAGTGCTTAAGAACCCACCTACCAATGCAGGAGACACGGGTTCGAGCTCTGGTCCAGGAAGATCCCACATGCCGTGGAGCAACTGAGCCCGTGTGCCACAACTACTGAGCCTGCGCTCTACAGCCCACCAGCCACAACTACTGAGCCCACGTGTCACAACTACTGAAGCCCACGCGCCTAGAGCCCATGCTCCGCAACAAGAGAAGCCACTGCAATGAGAAGCCCGCGCACCGCGACAAAGAGTAGCCCCCCTCGCTGCAGCTAGAGAAAGCCCATACAGCAATGAAAACCCAACGCAGCCAAAAATAAATAAATTAAAAATTAAAAAAAAAAAAAAACACAGTAAGAAAAAGACCAAAAATATGCAGAGACACTTCACAGTTAAGGAAATACAAATTACCCCTAAACATACGAAAAGATGCTCAACCTCAATTATGAGACAAAAAATGCAATTTAAGACTATAATGAAATGTCATTTTTTAACCTATCACACTAGCAAGAGTGAAAAATATTCAACCACACTGATAAGAATGTAAGAAAAACTGGATTTTCACATACTGCTGGTAGGAGGAGAAACTGCTAGAACCTCTGTGGAGTGCAGCTGGGCAATACCAAAAATTTAAATACAATAATTGGGAGGTGGGGGGAAGCTTGGGTGGGTACAGAGAAGAGAGGTTGGGGGGCCTACAGGTGAAATTAAAATGGCCATGAGTCAGTAACAGTCAAAGCTGGGTGATGGGTTCATTGTAATATTCCTTTATACTTTTGTACATATTCAATGTCTGTGGCACAGATGGAGTGTGTACTCCCATCAGGAGAGGCACATAATGTCTGGTCATTTCTCTTTTACAATGTTAGCAGCCACTGATGATTATTGCCTAAATCCACTAACTGGTAAAGAACCGAAAAATAGTAATATTCTAATTCTATCACACCTCTAAAGAGAAATTTCCCCTATCAACTATCTGGTTACCTTGAGGTTCAGTTTGTAAAGAAAAGGCAAGAGAATTGCTTGAGTCTTTCCTTTCATTTACCAGTTTTCAGAAGAATGAGTTGATACTCTCATGTCCTCCAAAAACAAACAGTGAAATTTTGCTCTGCTTAAAAATCATTATGAGTTCTTGGATTTAAATATATTTAAAGCATTTCAATCTTTTGTGATTATTGTTCTTATTGAAACTAAAATTGTCCCCATCTTTGGCTGGGGTTAGCACAAGAGGGAAGGGCCAAAGATCTTCAAGTTGGCTTCAAGTTCTTTGGAAAAAATTCTAAGATAATTAATAAGTGGGAAAGTGCAGAACACCATATATATTGTGCTACCATTTGTGTGTGTATGTTCAAAGAATATGCTTGTATATTCAAAGAATATCTTGGAAAGAATCATATGAAACACAACAGTGACTGCCTCTGGGGAGGGAAGGGGAAGCTGGAAGACCAGAATAGGAAGGAGACTTTCTTTACACTGTTTAAGCTTTTATACCTTTAAAGTGTTGACAACATATATGTGCTGCCTATTAAAAAATTTTTTATGAAATTGTCAACCAGGAAAAGAACAAAACCAGAGCCCTGCAGCGTGCCAGTGGAAAAGGCCGCCTAGTCAATACTATTTGGATCTGACCGTTCATGCTGCTGCAAATCTAGTTAGAAGGGTTCCCACCAGGACTGCATCTGTCCACAGAGCTATCCGAGAGCCTTTGATTCACCAGAGTAGTTCATCTGTTTAAGAGCTTTGTGGTATCTCGAGTTTAGATTTGGAAACAGAATGTGAAAGCCAGATATCCTAGCATTGAAACTTTATGTGTCCATGCTTATACTCTCTGCTCTCAAAGACTCTGTATGTGTGTGTGTACGGGCAGACCTCAGAGATATTGCAGGTTTGGTTCCAGACCACCACAATAAAGCAAATATCGCAATAAAGCAAGTTTTTTGGTTTTCTAGTGCATGTAAGTTTTGTTTACACTATATTGCAGTCTATTAAGTGTACAATAATAGCATGATATCTTAAAATACAATGTATACTTTATATTTTATTGCTAAAATGCTAACCATCATCTGAGTGAGTCGTAATCTTTTTGCTGGTGGAGGGTTTGAGATATTGCAAGAACTGGGGAATTCTATGGTGGTCCAGTGGTAAGGACTCCGCACTTTCACTGCCGAGGGCCCAGGTTCAATCCCTGGTCAGGGAACTAAGGTCCCACAAGGCACACGGCATGACAAAAAAAAAAAGAACAGAAACATTGCAAGAGTTACCAAAATATGACACAGAGACACGAAGTGAGCAAATGCTACTGGAATAATGGTGCCGGCAGATTTGCTTGATGCAGGGTTGCCACAAACCTTCAATTTGTAAAAAAAAAAAAAAAAAAGAAGAAGAAAAAATGTAATATCTGTGAAGCACACTAAAGCAAAGAGAGATAAAACAAAGGTGTGCCTGTATATACACACATGTTCTTAGAACATAAGGGCTTGAAACCTCAGAAGTTAAATCCAAACCATCGCAGCTTACAGTCAGAAGAAACCAAAGTTCAGATAATTCAGTTACTGCGCCATGGTCACCCTGGTAAAACAGTGACAGAGCGCCGCACTTGAGCCATGACTTCAAGTAGAGAGAAAAACTGGATTGACATAGACGAGGAGTTATAATTTCATCGTGCCTTAGAAAATTGCTGTATTTTACATTTAAGCTCTATTCAGTATAGCCAGTGTTCTCTATTAATCCTAATTATTTGATGTACACAACTTATCTCCCCCAAAAGACAGCATCCTTTTTGAGAATGAGGGCAAATTTGTTTTCCTTCATTTTTTGCTACTTCCATTCTCTACCTACTACATTCTTGTCTCCACCCCTTTGCACACTTCAGCCCTCCTTCCCTAGAGGCTCTCCCCACCACTTCAGCCCAGACGGATCCCTTTGCAGAGCCCACAGCACCTGTGGTCTTGGCTACTCAACCACGTAGCCCCTGTGACATCTGCTGTGTTGGTATTTGGCTGACTGGGGCTTTTCAGCTTCTTCCCCTGAAACAGACTATAGGGCAGAGGCCTTATTTCATACTTTTTCACACTGTCATAGCGCTTAGCAAAATGGCATTCGATAAATATTCATTGAATAAATACTTGTTTAATAGGCCTAATAATCTAGCAAAAGATATCTGAAATAAAACCGCCTCACATTTGGGTAACACTATCACTTGCAAAGCAGGTTCTTTTTAAATTTTTTAAATTTTGGAATAGTTTAAAATTTACAGAAAAGTTACAAAGATAGTACAAAGATAGCATGCCTTTCATCCATGGCCTTCATCCATGCTATTACTACTTTGCTGAACTATGGCACATTTGTCAAAACTAAAAAGATAACATTAGTATATTACTATTAATTAAATTCTAGACTTTATTTGGATTTCACCAGGTTTTCCACTAATGTCCTTTTACTATTCCAAGATCCAATCCAGGATCCCGTGCTGCTTTTCACAAGTTCATTCTCATTAGCTCATTTATCTTCCTAATAACCCCATGAGGAAGGTAGTATTATTCCCATTTTACTGAAGGTAAAACTGAGGTTCCCAGAGGTACCACTCAGAGAGGTGCCAAGCAAGTAGCAGAACCAGCACTCAAATCCAGAAGACTATTAAACAAAAACAATGGAAGGAGGTGGGAGGAGGAGAAATGAAGATGGCTTAGATGGCTTTCCTGTGTGGGAAAGAAAAGCTGGGTACCAAGATGAGAGGGTAAATGGGGTAAGGAGGTAAAATGGCTGATTTCTGCAACTGTGGGTATTTCACAAGGTTCCCTCTGTGATGTTGGTTAAACATTCTAACTTTCTGAATCAGATATTCATTCAGGACTAAGACATACTCTAGTCACAGTTGGCCAAAAAAAGATCAGGAATTGGAAATTCTTTTTCTTAATCCTAGACAGGCTGCCAGCTCACTGTGTGTTCCAAGATCTTTAGGTGTGTGTGTGGTGTAGCACAGACTCTCACTGGACACACAGGTCTTTTCAGCCCCCTCACTCGGGCATGGAGAAGGCGACTGCCAACAATGGAAGCTTTTTAAACTGAAGATCAGCTCGTAACATATGATACATGGTAAAGCAGTCAGTATCTCTCATCCGTGAAACCCAAGCAATGCCTTCCAATGCAATCGATCAACTCAGCTCTTCAAGGGAGCGGACCAAAACTAGAAAAATATTTCATAATTAGCATGACACAGGGTGGGTGAGGATTATATTTTAAAAAGCAATTAACTTAGATGGAAAAAAGAAGAAAAACTTAAAAATGGATAAAGCCATACCATGTCACCTGATGGGAAAGTTCAATCTTTCCTTGGTCAATATGTAGATTCATACAGTTTCCACTTACATTCCACCACGCTTCTAAGCATTCAAAGTCTGAAATTTGTTTTGAAAATGTATAAACTATCAAAAAATATCATGGAGAAAAAGCAATAAGGTGGGACTAGCCCTTCCAGACATTAGAAAAACATCCTATAACATGTCGATAATCAAAATCACACAAGACTGGCTCAAAACCAGAAATAAATGGGATAAGTAAAGAGTCCAGAAATGAATACTCACTGCGTATAAGAATACAGTAAGTGATAAACACTGAGTAAAACCACAGAAAGAAAAAAAGTAATGAATGTTTACAGGATAATAGGACCCTGCTATAGAGAAAAATTGAAACCCAGCTTTCATTATATTTATGTATGTATAGATACAGATAAACCAGTATAATTTCCAGTGGGATATTTTTAACATGAAAAAAAAGTAAAGCAGAAAATATTTATTCCATCTAGAGACAAGAGAGAATCTTTTCACTACTGAAGCAAAAGTTAAAATTACAAATATTTAAAAAATGCTCAGGGACAATTTTTTTTAAGTTTTTAACTCCTTTGCTACAAAAACCACAGAAAATGAGATAAAAGGCAAAACAATGATATAGGGGGAAAACTTATAATCATACAAATAATAGATAAAACTTGTACCTAGATACTTCACACCCATTAGGACGGCTAGTATGGGAAAAAAAACCAAAACAAAACAAAACAAAAAAAAACAGAAAAAAACAAGTGTTGGCAAGGATGTTAAAAAATCGGAATGCTCATTCACTGCTGGTGGGAAAAGACAGTACAGCTGTTCTGGAAAACAGTTCAAGGGTTCCTCAAACACTAAACATAGAATTACCCTATGACCCATCAACTCTACTCCAAGGTATACAGCCAAAAGAATTGAAAGAACAGACTCAAACAGATACTTGGACACCCATGTTCACAGCAGCATTCACAATAGCCAAGGAGTGGACACAACCCAAATGTCTATCAACAGATGAATGGATAAATTAAACATGGTTAAAAAAAAAAAAAATTAAACATGGTAAAAACATACAACAGAATATTATTCAGCCTGAAAAAGGAATGAAACCCTGACACATGCTACAACGTGGATGAATCTTGAAAACATTATGCTAAGTGAAATAAGCCAGAGACAAAAGGTACCTAGAATAAGCAAATTCATACAGACATAAAGTAGAACGAAGGTTACCAGAGGCTGGGGCTGGGGGGTAGGAGGAAGGGAGAATGTTTTTGTGTAAAAGGTACAGAGTTTCAGTTTGGGATGATGAAAAGGTTCTGGAAATGGATAGCGGTAAAGTTGCACAACACTGTGAATGTACTCAATGCTACTGAATTATACACTTAAAAATGGTTTATATGGTAAATTTTATGTTATGAGCATTTTACCACAATTTTATTAAAAACCTGTACTTAGACTATATAAATCTCTAAAATAAATGTCTATAACTCCATGAGACAAATAACTGAACACCATGAAAAAAGTCGCTTAAGAGAAAAGCAACTGATAATTGTAGAAATGCAATGAGGTAAAACGATAAGGTGGCACCCAATACCTGTTAGCAAAATGACAAACCAGTATTTACAAGGTCAAGGGAAAAATAAACCTCATATGCCATGAGGAAAATTTTACAGTGCCCTGGGATGTATGATTATTTCAAACCTTTTGGAAGGCCATCTGGTAACACACTTTAGATTTTAAAAATTCGCATCCTTTGACTCAAGAGCTCCATTCTGGAAGAAACAAAGTTGTGTGCAAAGATGTTTACATCAGGATTTTGTTTTACAAAAGGGAAATACACAAGGACTGCAAAATGGTTATATGAGTTATGGCATATTAACTGTGAAACCGTATGAGGCCACTAAAAAAAGGTAAACAAGAAGACCGCTGATACATGGACACGTGTAACAAAAATAATGAAATGGAAAAAAGAATATCTATCCACGCTGCATAATTATAACCACATGAAATTATTCGTAGAGACAAAAGCTAACTTTGAGAGCTTACTATGTCCCAGGCACTGTGCTAGACATGCTACATGTTTTATATAATTTATTCCTTATAACAACGCTATGAGATATATAATCTTGTCCTGATTTTATTAATGAGAAAACTAAGGCCCAACTAGTCCCTGGGTCTTACACACATGCTATACACCGGGGGCAGAATCTGACTGCAGTCAGTGTGACTCCCCACCTTACATGCATGGAAATCACATTTAAGGGAGGAGTGAGTGAGAGATGTAATTTTTTTTGGGGGGGGGGGGGTAAAGTTTTCAAGAAAAAATTAGAAAGTAAATCATTGCACACAAGTCTCAATAAAGTGCTATACCATTAGCCTAGCCCTTGATTCCACCACTTCTAAAACTCAGAAATATTATATTTATACAGACAGACCGCCATTCACTTTCTTTTTATAAAAACAGATACTTTACAGTTGTGACGTGAAAAAAACACCTGGAAGTCAGCTCCGTCTTTGCCCCAAATGTCTTTTTCATGCATAGCTGCAGAGTACAGCCAAAAAGGCTTGCTAAATAAATCCTGTACGTCGCTGGAAACGTTTCCTGGAAGCACGGCTCTCTACCACCACCATTCTGGAACTGGTCCTCGCAGTTCGAACAGCGGTACATGCAGGTGTCCATATCCCTGTACGTCCACACAGGGACGGAGATGTCCTCAATCAGAGCCTCAACCCGCTTCTAGTTTTACGCTACCAAAGAGGGGGGCTTCTGTCTGCTCCCCAAAGGAAAGGTGAGATCTTTCTGTATCCCTTGGATAGACATTAAAAAGCCTACAAAGTCCAGGCTGGCTGTGAGCCAAATGTGAACCGTCATCAGAGCAGAAAGGAGAGAATCAAGATAGGGGCCAAGGCCTCAGTATTTTAACAGGCAGAAATCCCTAACATGTAACGACTGTCCTTCACAGACAGGTTTGGGAACAGTTTGGGCATTCAGACACAGCACCATAAAACATCTCCAAGGCAGCTTGGGGTTACAGATATTTGGCTTTCGGAAGACGCGGCTGGCACGTGCCTCGTCTGCTGAAATACATAATATTCCTGGAGATAAGGACAATACACAAAGGTACCTAAAAATAAGAGTAGGGGAAACACAGACCTGTTTAAATGTCCAAGGAGAGTTACTCAAAGACCATCACCACAGAAAGGCAACTTACCCATAGGTGGTTTTTTTTGGGGGGGGGGCGTGGTTTTTTGTTTTTTGGGGGGTTTTTTTGGCTGTGCCGCATGGCATGTGGGATCCTAGTTCCCAAACCCGGGATCGAAGCCACGCCCCCTGCACTGGAGGCGTGCAGTCCCAACCACAGGACAACCCGGCAAGTCCTACCCACAGTTTTTGTAAGACAAGCAGAGATGGCTGAGGGAGACCAGCATCACAATAATGGAGGCCCCTGGAAGAACAAAGTGGCTGGTATCACGCCTGTGGCATCCAGGAAACAACGGGTTCCAAAGCCAGTTCCCCTTGCCCGTTTGTGAACACCGGCCCTCATCTATGAGTGACTTTTTTTTTTCATCACGCCACATGGCTTGTGGAATCTTAGTTCCCAGACCAGGGGTTTAACCTGGGCCCTGGCAGTGAAAGAGCCGAGTCCTAACCACTGGACCACCAGGGAATTTCCACAAGTGACTTATTTGCTTAAGAGAAACATGTTTACTGGTGCTCACGGAGCTGCATACAGTATTCTGTAACGCAGTCCACGGCCACCACCTCGCCGTCCCCACCACACAAACGGGAAGCCAGGCCACCCCTGGTTTCTGTAACTGGCAGTTCCAGCACTTGGACACAGTGGTTGGCAAAGGAGCACCGGGCAGGCTGAGACGGCTACCGCTATGCTCCTCACCTCCAGCTCATCCTCGTCCTCAAGGCTCGGGGCGAGCTAGTTAACTCAATTCCTGTGGGCAGGTCCCAAACTCCAAGGAGAAAGTCAGGCCACTGCACACACACAGTGAGCCTTGCAGGACACAGGCCACTCCACCCTGCAGTCTGCTGCAGACAACAGTATAGCCGAGCGCCCTTAGCTATCAAAGGGGCTCTGCAGCCCTCATGCGCTGCTGCGAGAGAACTAAAAGTCATTAGAAAGTAATCCCAATCGACTTCTCCTGCTCAATAAGTTTGTCACACAAAGGGCAGGAACAGTGCCATGGTAACGCTTATGTGAAGAAGCTTTGCTGCTCTGAACTTCCCGTCCTTCCTGCCATACCTCTGCTATCACAAGCATCTACAAAATTATTTCAGTGTCTCTTACTGATTTAAACACCTGCATTTCCCCCACCTACAGCTTATCAAAGCAAACGCCCGAGTCCCTTCCCAACTGCCCCAAATTCAGACAAATTACCAAATGACCAGCAGTCACCAAAGATATGACAATCTTCAAGATGTTTAGGGAAAAAACCTGTTTTTTTGTCCTTTCCCCTTTTTAATTCAACACTGTCCGGATGAGACAGAAGGAAAGCATGACAAAAATGGATTTGTTCTGAAATAGGTCCTTCTCTTCCCACTTATGGGGAAGCAGGATCAAGTGCAGAGAAGTTCCATGTGGATGTGGAAGCGCTATCTACTCTCAAATGGAACAAATACTCTCAATGGAACAGCCACAGGAGGCCCCCCAGTGGCAGCTGGGCTTTGCTCCTGGTCCGGCATCCCAACCCACTCAACAGTGCCGCCATCTTCTCTAAGCCAGCTCTTCACAACAATACTTAGCCTTCTTTCTCCCTAGTCTGATTATTCCCGTAAATTAAGGAAATGAAAAAACGTGTCATGTGTAAGTAAGATATCGCCCCGCTCGCAAAGAAATCCAATGTTGATAAGAAATGAGTTTAACACTCTTGCACTGTTGGTGGGAATGTAAATTGATACAGCCACTATGGAGAACAGTATGGAGGTTCCTTAAAAAACTAAAAATAGAACTACCATACGACCCAGCAATCCCACTACTGGGCATATACCCTGAGAAAACCATAATTCAAAAAGAGTCATGTACCAAAATGTTCATTGCAGCTCTATTTACAATAGCCAGGACATGGAAGCAACCTAAGTGTCCATCATCGGATGAATGGATAAAGAAGATGTGGCACATATATACAATGGAATATTACTCAGCCATAAAAAGAAATGAAATGGAGTTATTTGTAGTGAGGTGGATGGAGTTAGAGTCTGTCATACAGAGTGAAGTAAGTCAGAAAGAGAAAAACAAATACAGTATGCTAACACATATATACGGAATCTAAGGAAAAAAAAAAAGGTCATGAAGAACCTAGCGGCAAGACGGGAATAAAGACACAGACCTACTAGAGAATGGACTGGAGGATATGGGGGGGGGGGAGGGGTAAGATGTGACAAACAGAGAGAGTGGCATGGACATATATACACTACCAAATGTAAAATAGATAGCTAGTGGGAAGCAGCCGCATAGCACAGGGAGATCAGCTCGGTGCTTTGTGACCACCTAGAGGGGTGGGATAGGGAGGGCAGGAGGGAGGGAGACGCAAGAGGGAGGAGATATGGGAACATATGTATATGTATAACTGATCCACTTTGTTATAAAGCAGAAACTAACACACCATTGTAAAGCAATTATACTCCAATAAAGATGTTAAAAAAAAAAAAAGAAATGAATTTAAATATCAATACTTTTTATTTCTGTACAAAGGAAGATTTCAGACGAGCACAGTCACGTGGAGAATGACCTTGGCTGTACACACTATGCCTGAGAGAAAAGAAGACGGGTCATGGAAAGACTGATGGATTCAAATTCCATCTTAGTGTGGGAGTCTTCTCTCGCCCACCCTGCATCCTGACACAGCAGGCAGGGTCCCAACTCCATGTGAGAACAAGTCAGAGGCCATGCTTTGGTCTGGGCTGGTGCTCTGCGCTGTCACTCACCTGTGCCATTGGCCAAGCCACTGTGGCTTGGGTTCTTGAGGGGCTGGTGCTGCCGGCTGCTAGTACCGGGGCTCTGCTCACCAGTTGCTGTGGCTGTTCTGGCTGAACCACCTGAATGTCTGTGTGTCCTGGGGGTTCAAAATATAAAGCAGACAGACATAAGTCACTGTGAAAAAGACAGAGGTGTGCCCCACCTAAGTCACCGTATTCCCTCTCTTGCTATTTATGGGAAATAAGCCCTGTAATAGTCCTTCTGGTCTTTGACTCGACAGAAGCTGGCCCTGAACAGAGAGACCCATGTAAGCTTCCTTCTTGGTAAAAGCACAGGAGGCAACTTTGGGTAAACTTTTCCATTTGAAGTAAACAAATCCAGAGTGAATTTCCCCCACGTCTGAAATAATTGGCAAAATATCCTGTGACCATCACGCTATTTTTATTGGGCTTGAATGTAAGAAATAAACAAGAATCACTGAACAGGCTACAGATGACATGTTTCTCCCATTAGCCAAAAAAGAGTCCAAAACTTATCCAAATCCATTTTCTCTATGGCTAGAAACATGCTTGCCTTGGGAATAAAAGTCAAGGGGCATTAGACAACTTCAACCAATGTGTATGTTGACATGTCTTATCTAGAAAAGGTGATTCAACATCCATGCAAGTAAATGAGGAACAAATGCAGAGAGGGATCTGTACCACAAGGAAAATGGTGTAATCCAGCAGCAGAGGCTATCTAACATCTTCAGAGGACACAAGGCAACAGGCAGTACATGTTCTCACGGTCCTGTCGTAGCTTGATTTCATTCACTCGATGGAAATGTCTAAGCTTCCCTACCTTTCTCAGTTTTGTCACAGGAGATTATTCTACTTCCTACTCATTATATACTACTTTTCAACAGTGAGATGATTTAAGTACTACCCAGTGAAGAAAAGACCACCCCTCTCCAGGCAGAGAAACAGAGATCCAGAGAACAATTTACAACCACGGGACTCGGGGCAGTGACAATACCACCAACAATAAACGTGAAAACAATGACTATGGAAGAATTTAATATTCATTGAGCTGGAATATTATGTTCCAGGTACCTGTGGTGTGCTGTGCACTTTGCATATATTATCTCATTTAACATGGCAACCCTAGAGGTAGCTTACTATTATTATGCTCATTTTACAGGTGAAGACAGACACCGAGAAAGTGAGCAATGGAGCAAAGACTCGAAACCAGGTGCTCTAAGGTCAAGAGCCCACGCTTTCTGGTTGGAGGCTGGGGGTGGGAAGCCTGGACTTAAGCTGAATCTCTTCCAGGCTATTCATTGGTCACTTGGTCAATGGCAAGACGAAGACCTCTAATAGAAAGCTCCCAGAAATAGTCACAAATGTAAAAAATAAACTTATGGTTACCAGGGGATAAGCAGGGGAAGGGATAAATTGGAAGACTGGGATTGACACATACACACTACTATATATAAAATAGATAACTAATAAGGACCTACTGTATAATAGCACAGGGAACTCAACTCAATACTCTGTTATGGCCTATATGGGAAAAGAATCTAAAAAAGAGTGGATAGGGACTTCCCTCGTGGTCCAGTGGTTAAGACTTCACCTTCCAATGGAGGGGGTGCAGGTTCGATCCCTGCTCGGGGAGCTAAGATCCCACATGCCTCTGGACCAAAAAACCAAAACATAAAACAGAAACAATATTGTAAGAAATTCAATAAAGACTTTAAAAATGGTCCACATCAAAAATATGAAAAAAAAAAAGATTGCATATATGTATAACAGATTCACTTTGCTGTACACCTGAAACTAATACAACTTTGTAAATCAACTATACCCCAATAAAAATTTTTTAAAACATAAACAGCAACAATAAAAAAAAAAAGAAAGAAAGAAAGCTCCCCCCACTGGAAGGCTCCATACCCACCAGAACATCTCTGCTGGTGGGACATTCTGGTCCAGTATGTTGGTCCAGTGTGTTGTCTCACAACAAACTGAGAGATTCCTAGAGGAATAAGAAGTGCCTCCACTGACTACCTTCTCCAACAAGATGAGTATAAACCAAAATGTTAACAGTGATTATCTTTGGACATGGGGAATATGGATGCCTTTAGTGTTTCCTTTTGTGCTTTTCTAGGTTCTTCTGATTTTCTTCATTAAGCATGTCTACTTTTGAGCAAGGAAGAAACACGATTATTTAAAAAGAAAAAAAAAAAAGTTTTTCTTGGGGCCAAAACTACAAAAAAGAAAAAAAAAGAAGAAGAAGAAAAAGAAACCTAGCAAACCCTGGAGTCCTTTGTACCTAAGGCTGCGTGGCAGTTAAAAACGGATAGAGAGAGTACGACTGAGCTGTGGAAATAAAGATTTAATTTGGACTCTCTTTTTCCGTCTTATTTTTCCCTGAGCTAATTTCATAAATCAAAGCTGTCAGTCACACCTCAGTCAAGAAAAATATTTCAGAGTCCCCACTCCATGGGAAGGAATATTAATATTGAGCACTTCACCATAAGTCTTCTTCGAAAGCAGAATGAGTGCAGACTGGTTCGTTCCAAAGGGAAAGATGGTCGTTCGCCACTGGTGAATGTGCATATATGTGTTGAGGGCAGAGAGCTTGAGAGAGACCAAATTGGTGAATAGAAGGTTTATTTCAGACAAGAATCCCCTTAAAAGGACAAAAGAAGGGCTTCCCTGGTGGCGCAGTGGTTAAGAATCCGCCTGCCAAGGCAGGGAACATGGGTTCGAGCCTTGGTCCGGGAAGATCCCACATGCCGCGGAGCAACTAAGCCCGTGCACCACAGCTACTGAGCCTGTGCTCTAGAGCCCGCGAGCCACAACTACTGAGCCCGCACGACACAACTACTGAAGCCCGCGTGCCTAGAGCCCGTGCTCCGCAACAAGAGAAGCCACCGCAATGAGAAGCCCGTGCACCGCAGCAAAGAGTAGCCCCCGCTCGCTGCAACTAGAGAAAGCCCACGCGCAGCAACAAAGACCCAGTGCAGCCAAAAATAAATAAATTAATTAAAAAAAAAAAAAAAGGACAAAAGAAGAAAAGCCTCTGTGATTTTGTACTCACAGCCCACAGCAGAGGGCTCACCCCCTCTGGGCGCAGCAGGCCACAGGGGGCAGCATAGAAAATGCTACACTCGTGTCACACACACGGGCTCTGACAGGCCCGTGATTCCTTCTAGGTCCTGGGCTCCTTGTCCCTCTGCAGAGCAGCTGGGCATGACAACAGGGTGGGTCCCATTACTCTCCTAGCCCCTCCCTCCCTTCCCCAAAGGGGCGTGCGGTCAGAGTTGACAGAGAATACTTTCAGAAATGTTCAACCACTAATGACAGCAGCACACCCTGAATGACAGGCTGGTGCAGAGCCGGGATTAGCCTGTAAACCAGGGGCAGCTGGGACCACTTTGTGTGAATTGCCACCTCCCTGCCCGTGGCCCACGGCCACCCAGCTACCCACCCACCCCATACACACACACACACACACACACACACACACACACACACCCTTCCCCCAGATTCTTCTCTTGCCCTAAATCTGGAGCTTCCACTTTTCCCCTCTTGAATTACCTTTAAAGTAAGACTCTTAGAAGGAAGAGAAGGCCTCAATGTTTGAGGACAATCTTCTCTTCAGCAGTTTCCTCTCTGGGAGGTCACTCAACCCTTAAAAGATGGGACTGTGTTGTGATTAAAAGCTGGCCCAAAAGCTGAAACCACACACCATAAGCCAAAATAGTACCAGGACACAAGGGGGCGATGGGGTGGAGATGAGCTGGGCCCCACCACAGGCAGCCTGGCTTCGGCTCTGCCAGTGACTTCAACCTTGGCCTGATCCCTCCACCATCTTGGGGGCGGGAGGGTGGGGCTATGCAGCCCCTGGGGCAGTCAGAAGAAGGCGGAATGGCAAAATTCCACAAATGGTTTTAAGTCACCTAGTTACAAAGATTCAGCTCTCACTACACCACGTGCCTCTCAAAATGCTGGTGTGAAGTTACCTAAGTTCCTCCCTAAGATCAGAAACTAAGACCCCCCCTAAGGAATGCCAGTCAAGGTCAGGGCCCTGGGATTCTCTCTCCACTCTGCAGAAAGAGAACTGATGCAAGTGAGGTCCCCAGGAGAGGGCTCTTGGCTGTCCCTTGCCATTCAAGCTTTGACATTCATAGCATTGGCCTCAGTCCTCAGCTGACCCTGAGAGCCACAGCCTCCAATGTTGTGGGACACCCTGCATTGCCCTGCATGAAGGCCAGAGAATTGCATTCAATCATTATTTTCTGAGCACTAGGCCGTGTTCTAGGGCTAGCAACAAAACAGAAAGAGTCGCTGACCTCAAGGAGCTTACATCTTATTGGAAACGCAGTGATTTGTACTTCTGCTCAGAAACAAATTTGCATCACACCCTACAATGCCAGTGTGTGGGAGAGCCACTTGTCTAGTGAGTGAGCCTGCCTGATAACTTGGCATTGTCACCCAGTGCAGCTTTGTTGATCATCACATATGTAATAGTTTATGGGGAGTAATTAAACAAAACAAAACTTCGTTTTAAAAAAAAAGCCAGCCCTAGCATCAGTAATGCAAATGAAAACAAAATGAAGAGTCAAAAAAAGTGATGGCTCACAAGACATGAAAACAAAAACTTTTGCTAAATTAAAAAATGAAATTCTAAATTTGGTGGTTGCTCAGAATTTGGGATTGATAAATCTATCATATCCTTTATGAGGAAATGGATTTAAAAAGTAGTTGGTGGCTTCATCAAAATTTAAAACTCCTGCTCTTCCAAAGACACTATCAAGAAAATGAAAAGACAGTCCCTAGACTGGGAAAAATCATTTGCAAAATACCTATCTGATAAAGGATTTATTTCTAGAAAAAAAAAACTCTCAAAACTCAATAATAAAAAGAATAAACCAATAAAAATAATCAAAAGATTTTAAAAGAGAAGATCTACAAACAGCAAATAAGCACATGAAAGATGCTCAACATCATTAGTCATTAGGGAAACACAAATTAAAACGACAATGAGGTACCATCACAGAACTGTTAGAATGGACAAAGTAAAAACAAAACAAAACAAACCCAAAAAATCACACACACACAAACAAAAACAAAACAAAAAAAAACCTGACAGTAACAGTACTGGTGAGAACACAAAGCACCTGGGACTCCCAAACACGGCTGGAGGGAACACAACGTGGCACCATCACTTTGGAAAAGAGTTTGGCAGTTTCTTATAAAGTTAAACATGCACTTAGCATACGAACTAACAATCCTATGCCTAGGTATTTATGCAAGAGAAATGAAAACGTTTACACGAAACCTGTAGGCAAATTATAGTGACTTTATTCATAATTTCCAAAACCATAAACAACCCAAACTGGTGAATGAACAGACAGACTGTGGTACATCCACACAGTGAAATACTACTCAGTAAATAAAGGGATTGAACTACTGATGATGCAACAACATAGATGAATCACAAATGCATTATGCTAAGTGGAAGAAGACAGACACAAAAGGCTACAGAGTATATCCATCCATTTTTATGACATTTAGGAAGAGGTAAAACTGTAGGGAAAGGAAGCAATTAGTATCTGCCAGTAGCTGGAGAAAGAAGTAGGGGCTGACTATAAAGGGGCATGAGGGAACTTCTGGGAGAGATGAAACTTTCAGTATCTTGATTATGGTAGTGGTTACCAGATGCTATACTTTTATCAAACTGTACATTGCATAGGGGGCATTTTATTGTACACCTCCATAAACCTATCTTCATAAATTTAAAAAGCAATTTGTGTGTTTCAGTCACTGCAGAAACAACTCACCACATGAGAAAAAATTAAAGTTTTAAAAGGCAGGTAACTTGGGACTTCCCTGGTGGTCCAGTGGTTAAGAATCCGCCTTCCAATGCAGGGGACGAGGGTTCGATCCCTGGTCGGGGAACTAAGATCCCACATGCCGTGGGGCAACTAAGCCTGTGCGCCACAACTAGAGAGCCCATGCGCTGCAACTACTGAGCCCGCACGCTCTAGAGCCCACGCACCACAGCTAGAGAGAAACCCATATGAGGCAATGAAGAGCCCATGCGCCGCAATGAAAGATCCTGCATGCCGCAGCTAAGACCCGACGTAGCCATAAATAAATATTTTTTAAAAGGCATGTAACGTATGGTATGAGGATAGCCCCCTCCCAAAAATAAAACACCCAGAAAACAAGAACCTTGATAGGAATGTGATTCAGGCAATACTCAGTACTCTACAAACACTCTGTATTAATAAATATAGGGATTCTTCAAAGCCTGGGGATGCATCTCTCCCAAATGTCAAGAATTCGTGGCTGACCGGATACCGGGTGCCAAGCATATTTTTCTATCTTGGTAAAAGAGGCCCAGGATACTAAAGGGAGGTTCTTTGACCTCAGAATTCAGGCCCATTAGCTCAGCAAAAGAGAAGTTTCAGGGTAGAACTACTGATAGTGGGGTTTTCCTCCATTTAAATTAAAAAAAAGTACAAACCAAAAAACAGATACAGAAGTTAAAAATTGCCTAATAATCTTAAAACTCTTCTCACACTCCAATCCAGGGAATCGATTTTTGCCTGGATGACTAGAACCAAAAGGGCGGCCCCTCCTCCAAGTCCTCTTAACTGGGCATTGTCTTTTAATAGCAGCATGGAAACAAAACTGAGTGAGGCTGGGCTGGTTTCCAGTAAAAGAACCAGAAAAAGAAAAAAGAAAAAAACAAACAAAAAAAACCACCAGCCACTTAAAATAGAAGCATGGAGGGAAAAAAATGGGAAGCGGTGATGGGAAAAGAAACGGTTTCCACCATTCAGAGAGGCGTCACTAAGCAAACTTGCTCCCACCTACAGCCGCCTCAATTCTTCCTTCTCATTCAAATGTGGACGGGGGGTGGGGGGCTAAGGGGGAGGGGATAAAAAGGAGAGGTGAAAAGGGAAAGGCGCAATTAGAGTTAAAAATGGGGCCATTCGAGTCATTCCAAGGGTAATTTATGGCTCCATTCCACATCCTACCTCTAGCTGCCAGCCTCAGAAATGACAGGAAAGGTAAAAATAAAACTGCTGCAAGTCCATTCTACGTGACAGAAAGACAAGTGATTTACTTTTGCCCAACCTGGAATACAGAGCAAACTTCTCAATGGTGGCAGCTTTCTGAGACTAAAAAAATTCATTTTAAGAGAGAAAATACAATAAATTTTGACTCACCTCATCTCATTCCAGGTTGCATGTTGGGCTTCACTAAAAAGAACGCTCAAACGCCCTCCCAAACTTGAAGGAGAGATGAAGTCCAGGGGAAGTGGTCACTGTCTCGTTCCACCCCACCCCTGCTCGGGGCAGGAGGGGATGAGCTGAGGTTCCTTGAACACAGAGGGCAGCCCCTGACTTGTTTGTCCCGTGTCCTGAGATGGTACAAGCACATGGGATGCTCTAGCGGCTCAGGAGACGAGCGTGGTGGACCATCAGCCTCCACTGACGCGCAGGAGGAAGCTGCGCAGGGCTGACCCTGAATACGGAGCTCCAGCTTCTGCTACAGGTGGGCCAGAAAAGTATCTCCACCTTCTTCCTCCCGGCATCACATCTTGTTTGAACCTGGCCCAGCCCAGAGTGTCCCTGTGCTACAGCCCCAGACCTGAAAGGACCACAGGGGACCCTGTGACAGTACACGGGGCGTTATTTCTAAGTGTTCTGACAACAAGTCGCAAAGGCAGGGATTCAGCAGGAGGGAGGTAAGCTCCTAAAAGAATATGTTCAACGGACATTCCTCCAAACCTCCCTCTAAACTCCTCCCAAGGAAAATTCAGAGCCTTTGCTGATCTACTCGCCTGGCATCCTCTTCTCTGGACTCTTCACCCGGTTGGCTTCTCATCCAAATCTTAGTCTAAATGTCCCTCGCCTCCCAAGCTGCACTAAATTCCCTTGAATTCTTTTCACACAGCATTCTAAACTTTTCCTTTATGGCACTTCCATTTGTGATTATATGTTTATCTGTTTAATGTCTGACTTCAACAAGGCCCATGAGGGTGGGACCTTGTCTGTTTTGTGTACCTTTGTATAACCAGCACCTAGAATGTGCTTGGCCCCAGAGTAGGCATATAAAAACATTTGCTGAATGAATAAAAGAAGCAAGCTCTCAAGCACAAAAGCACTCTTGGGCCTGTAATCTCTACTACTTCCCATGTTCGTAGCAACCAGTCCTCCCCATCTCCCTCCACCTTTTTAAAGAATGGAATCCGTGCTGAGAGATGGAATCCACAATCTACCAGGTATTGAGAAGTGTCAGAGCTAGTGTCTTCCAGAAAGGTTAGCCCTCAACATCATGTAAAAACATTCTCTAGCATCAGGGTCTACAAATAAAAATCATTTCATTAGACTCATTTCGTGCCAACACGTATACTAAAATTGCAAGACAATCTTCAAATCCAACCAAATTTTATTTACCATGGGTTTTTTTGTTCTAGCTATAATTTTCAAGTGCTCTCCAACAGGTGAAGACTAGGCAAGTGATTAAATATGGCATTTAAGAAAGATACCTTCTGTGGTCGGCAGAATTTCTAAAATGCCCCTCCTCCCAAAGACACCCCACCCTAATGCCTAAAACTAGGGAATATGATGATATATCACACCCTTGATTATATTATTATATGGCACATGATATTACCATAATAATATATGATAATATTATGATATTATATGGCACAGCTGACCTTAAGAAAGGGACATGAGGGAATTCCCTGGTAGTCCAGTGGTTAGGGCTCGGCACTTTCACTGCTGGGGCCCAGGTTCAATCTCTGGTCGGGACTGCCATGCGGTGTGGCCAAATAAAAAAAATAAATTAAATGTATTTTAAAAAAAGAAAGAAAGGGACATCATCCAGATGGGTCCATCTAATGACATAATCTCCTAAAAGCAGAACACTTTCTCCAGCAGTTGTCAAAAGTGGAGGGCAGAAGAGAAAATCAGAGAGATTCAAAGCACGAGGGAAATCTGACACACCCTTGCCAGCTTGATGATGAGTGGGGGTGGGGGGTACATATGAGAAGAAATGTGGATGGCCTTAATAAGGAGCTGTGTAAGGACCCAACTGAGAGCCAGCAAGGAAATGGGAACTCAGTCCTACAATGACTCAGTCAATGACTCGAATCAGCTTTGAAGCAAATTCTTCCTTGTCAGCCCTGCTGACACCTTGATTTTGGCCTTGTGAGACCCTAAGGAGACCAGTCAGCCAGCTATGGTGTCCTGGTCTTCTGACCTACAGAACTGTGAGCTCACAAATGATGCTGTTTTCAGCCCTAAATTTGTGGTGATTTGTTACACGGCAGTTGAAAACTAATAGATCCTCTCAGTACAAATAAATGTCAGTTTCCACAGAAGAAGATACTAATTTTCAAATATACGACTAGGTAATTCTTGCTGAGCACCCCACCTCACTCTGTTAGAAGGCCTTATACAGAGATGGAGATGCCCTATGGCATCAGTGCTCATCTCCTAGGGACGCATTTCCATGATCCAAATGTCCTTTATGAGACACGCATTCCTCACATTCAACCATCACTTGGGGATTTGAACAGCTATATATATGTGGGACATTACTGTTCTCAGAGGGTGAGTAAGTAACTCTCTTTCCTGGTAGAGTTCAGGCACATGGACTTCACACATTCTTTTTCCAAGCAAGACGTATTTATGTGTCAACTTATCCCTGATTCCAATGTTAACCTTAAAAGTTGCGAGGATTTGAGAAGAACAGTCCATGAAAAGGGTTCAAAGTGCAAGTATCAATCATGAAGAAAAAAACAGGAGGAACAGGAAAGACGGAGCAGGCAGTGGGAACCCACCACATTCTTGGTGGTCCGGCTAAGCCTTGGAAATCACAAGGCCATCCTGATAAAAAGTCTCCCCTGTAACCTGTGCCCCTGAAACCGTCACTTCTCAGGGAGTCAGGGTGCCAAGGAATGTAAACCAGTAGGAAGACCCACCCTGAAGTCCTGGCAAGTGAGAAGCAGGAACACAAGACTCTTTCAACTCAACAAGGATTTACTGAGCTGCTGCTACGTGCAGCAAAGCACTATTCTAGGCCCTGGTAGGGACACAAAGATGCATAAGGTCCAGATGAGTTTGGCTGAGAACTCAGCACCACTCCCCCTGTACCCCTCCCCACCTCCAAAAAAAGGAGTGCTGTAGATGGAAGAGGAAAAACTAACTCCTCAGGAGTCCCCAGTTCACCATTCTTTTCTAAGTGTAAAGCAAAATTGTATGATGTGATTTAAAGTAAAGCTTTTTGCTTACCTTTTTTAAGGTAAATTTTTTAAGGTAAAATTTTAAAGAAAAAGAACCATGTCCTCATCTCCCCTTCTCCTTCACAAAATAACAATTATTCATACCATCTCCTATTCTAGACTTTCGCTAATCTCATGTTTAAAAGTGTTGTTGTTTTCTCATTTTAAAGTTGTACCTTCAAAGGCCATTTATAAGCACACAAAGTAGACCCAACACATAGATGTGCCATAAAAGTCCAAGTAAAGTCCAAGTCAAAACAGAAAATCTTCAGACAGGGAGACTGGGTAGAAATTCTTGTTCTCTTTACACCGTTAGGTGCAGAATTTCACACTCCATTATCAAATAATCAGTGAGCCAAAGATACCTTCAACTCATCAAGACAAAGAAAAGGCAGGCCAAACACAGGCTTAAAGTGCAAAGTTAGCTTAGCAAAGGGAAACAAGGAAGGCAGGACAGATAGCAATTAAAAGGCAAGAAGATAAAAAGACAGCATCTTTGGAGAAAACTCCAAAGATATCGAGAAGCACAAGAAACATAAATGGACTAACCGTGAGAGCTTAAAGATAAAAGGTATCATATTGGTTTGGGTTTTTTTTCAACCTTGTTTTTTTAATTGAAATATAGTTGTCATACAAATTACATTAGTTTCAGGTATACGACATAGTGGTTCAACATTTACATACATTCCGAATTGATCACCAAAATATCTAGTTACCATCTGTTACCATACAAAGTGATTACAATATTATTGACTATATTCCCTACATCGTACATACGTCACCATGATTTATTTATTTTATAACTGGAAGTCTGCACCTCTTAATCCTCTTCACCTATTTTTCCCAACCTCCCACCCACCTCATACTATTTGTTAAAAATCCCATTAAATGCTGTTGCAAGCAACACCATCTAATATATAAGCATCCAAAAGGCTGAAACTAAATGTGTGGGGAAAAATATGCTGAGAAAATACAAAACAAAAGTAAGCTGGGGAAGCTATGTTAATGTCAAACCAATTTTTTAAATGATTTTTAAAATTCAGGCGTATTTATTAATACATATAGTCAAATTCACCCTTTTTAAGGGTGCAGTTCAGTGAGTTTTAACAAACGCATACAATTGTGTTACCACCACCACAGTCAAGACATAAAACATTTCCATCGCCCCCCAAAACTTCTTGGTGCCCTTGGCAGTCAATCCCTCCCCTAAATTCCCAACACCTGCTGACTGATTTCTGTCCTAATAATTGTGCTTTTTCCAGTATGTTATGTAAATGGAGTCACACAGAACGTAGCTTTTTGTGTCTGGCTTCTTGCACTTAGCATAATGCTTTTGAGA
This sequence comes from Balaenoptera borealis, assembly GCF_965194805.1. Taxonomy (NCBI): domain Eukaryota; kingdom Metazoa; phylum Chordata; class Mammalia; order Artiodactyla; family Balaenopteridae; genus Balaenoptera; species Balaenoptera borealis. The sequence goes on from NC_138878.1 coordinate 16,150,955, forward strand.
ATCATCCATGTTGTTGTAGCCTGTTCCTTTTTATTGCTCAGAACAAATAAATTTTAAGAGAAAAAGCTCTAGAAAAAGAGAAGATCGTGAGATAAGGATAAAAGGTTCAATTCGCCCACAAGACGTACTTCAAATTTGTATTGTGGACAAAATAACCTTGAAATACGTAACGCAGAAATTCATGGGAATTCCCTGGCGGCACAGTGGTTAAGAACCAGCCTGCCAATGCAAAGGACACAGGTTTGAGCCCTGTTCTGGGAAGACCCCACATGCCGCGGAGCAACTAAACTCGTGCGCCACAACTACTGAAGCCCGTGTGCCTAGAGCCCAACAAAAGAGAAGCCACCGCAATGAGAAGCCCGCTCACCGCAACGAAGAGTGGCCCCTGCTCACCGCAACTAGAGAAAGCCCATGCGCAGCAACGAAGACCCAACGCAGCCAAAAATAAATAAATAAATTTATTTTTAAAAAAAGGAAAGAAATTCATGGATATAATCTGGCCCTACCTGTTACTGCTGTCACCTCCTATTTTCCCTTCACTCCCTCCACTCCAGCCAGACTGGCCTCCTTCAACTCCAAAGGCACGCTCCCAGCTCGGTTCCTTTGCAAGAGCCATTGCTCTGCCCAACATTCTTCCCTGAGATAGCCTCATGGATAAATCTCTCACCTTCTTCAAATCTTTGCTTATAGGTCACCTTCTTAATGATACCTCTCTTGACTGCATTATATAATTGCGCATCCTGCTATTGTGTAATACATTTATATTTTTTTTTCACGTGGATCAAATTTGTTTTTTAAATAATGAACATCAATAAAACCAGAAAAAAGAGGAACACTCTGGGATTCCACACTACTATAGATGCCAAGGCAGGTAACTTTTCCAGAAAGGATGAGTCCACAGGTGAAACCTGCAGACAAGTCAGCTGGGCTTTTGTGGCTGTAATTTTGGCAGAATGATAGAGGCGGATGCCAGAATGAAGCAAACTAATACACAAATAGAGATAAGGATGGGCGACCCAAAGAATATTAAGACTAATATCTTCATTATATTTTCAGTAAGTTATGGGTACATAACAACTTCAGGAACCCCTGTGGCATGTAGAACGTAAAGCAATATAAATTATGTGCTTCAGTTCTGTGACTATTTTTACCTAACGCAAAATGAAAAACCTAAATATAGAATTGTTCCAGTGTTTGAAAGGAGTCGTTCTATTTAGGTTATGGAGCATGCCATCATAAAGACAGTCACTAAACCAAACCCCAAATCTCCACTTCCACAGGCCTTGGCACTTTCAAAAGGAGACATCCAGTGCCAACAGAATCCTAAAGGAAAAGTCTAACCACCTCACCAAACCACAACCACAAACACCACGGCTTCAGCAACCCTTTCCCCCACCATCCACATCTGTCCAAAGCATTTGCAGTCAGTTCTATTCCAATCTTTGATCATCCCATACCCAAACTGCCCAAGCTCCCATGACTAAAAAATCCTTTCTCTGAGACCCATACTCTTTTTATTGGTTTCTCTCTAAACTCTTTCCCTTTCAATCACAATTTTCTGGGACTGAGAAGTGCTAAAATCCAGACACAGATCTAGTTAAAGTACAATAGAAATTTCACCCCGTCCCCTAAATCGTGGAGACACTTATATTGGCCCCGTTGTTCACCGTCAGGAATACACTTTGATTTGCTCTGTATCTCCTAAGTTTGTTTTGCTCTGCATTCCTCCTCCTATGGATACACTTTTAGAGGAATGACTCCGTCCCAGTTCCACAGAGCCTGCTAAGCACCAATCACAACCATCACGGGGGATGCCACCTTAAAGTGACAGCTTCATAAGCTGCTCCCCTCCTGCATTTCTTATTTCCATGAATGGCATCTCAATCCAAGAGGCTGGGAGTCCCCTATATGCCTCCTCATCCTCCACCCTGTCTCACTAGTGAGTCACCCAGTCCTGCTCAATGATTACACCTCCTAGGTCTTTCTCTTATTTCCTCCCTAATCTGCCACCACCCACAGCTAGTCATCCACTCCTATCTCACCAGTTCCCACAGCAGTCCTCTTATTGGTCCCTGAGTCTAGCCTCAACCACCACTGTGTCAGACATTCCTACCTTCTTCTATTCCACATGTGTCCCTTGTCCTGTCCCCTCACTGCATGAGCTAGAAAACTCTCAGACTACCATGTCCCTAGGTTCTGGAAGTGATTTAGGTTGCACCAATGAGAAGCTCTTGCAGGAGATTTGGAAAGCAGAAGAAAGGAAGAGACCACTCTTCTGGTGGTGGTGATGGCTGTCAGTAGTTCCAGCAGTCTCCCTGCTTCACTGCCTGGACACCACTTCATGCACATGCAATGGTTGGAGGGGCAGAAGTTTCCTGACATCTGTCTGGATTGCCACCACAGGACTATGACCCTGAAACCAAGGATGGGGAGGGGCTCATTTCTCCTCCAGCCCACCCAGTGACTTTTATAAAGACCTAATTCCCCATATTAAATCCCTTTCTGCTCAAAATACCTAGAGTGGTTTCTGTTTCCTGCAATGAACCCTAACTGATACAACTTCAAATTCATCCAGCAGATACTTACCTGAATAATTTACCACAGAAATAACACAACATGCCCTTGCTCAGAACTCAGTGGTTCCCTATCTCCAAAGAATAAAATCTGAAGTCCTCAGCAAAGCATAACCCTTTGTGAACTGGTCTCACCTTCTTACCATCTCCCACAGCCGGGATCAGCATTCTGTAAAGGGCCAGACAGTGAATATTTTAGGCTTTGCAGACCATATGGTCTCTGTCACACCTATTTAACTCTGCCATTGTAGCGTGAAAGTAGCCATAGATAATATGTAAATGAATGAGTATAGCTGTATTCAAATAAAATTTTATTTACAAAAAGAGGTGGTCAAGAGAATAAGAAGACAAGACACAGACTGGAAGAAAATATTTGCAAAAGACATATCTGATAAAGGACTGTTATCAGAACTCTTAAAACTCAACAATAAAGAAAGGAAAAACCTGATTTAAAAAATGGGCAAAAGACCTGAACAGACACCTCACCAAAGAAGATATACAGACGGCAAATAAGTATATGAAAACCTGCTCTACCGCGTACATCATCAGGTAAATGCAAATGAGATACCACTACGTGCCTATTAGAATGGCCAAAATCTGGAACACTGACAACACCAAATGCTGGTGAGGAATTCTCATTCATTGCTGGTAGGGATGTAAAATGGTACAGCCATTTTGGAAGACAGCTTGGCAATTTCTTACAAAACTAAATATACTCTCACACTCTTACCATACAACCTAGCAATTGCTCTCCTTGGTATTACCCAAAGGAGTTGAAAACACATCCACAGACAAACCTGCACAGGGATGTTTATAGCAGCTTTATTCATAATTGTCAAAACTCAGAAGCAACCAAGATTTCCTGTAGGTGAATGAATAAACCATGGTACATCCAGATAATGGAATTTTATTCAGTGCTAAAAAACAAATGAGCTATCAAGCCATGAAAAGACATGGAGGAACCTCAAATACATATTACTAAGTGAAAGGAGACAAGTTTGAGCTACAAACTTTATGATTCCAATTATATGACATTCTAGAAAAAGGTAAAACTATGTAGACAGTAAAAGGATCAGTAGTTGCCAGGAATTAATAGGGAGGGAGGTATGAATAGGCAAAACACAGGAGATTTTTAGAGCCCCGAAAGTATTCTGCATAATACTATAATGGTGCATGCATGTCACTATACTTTTGTCAAAACTCACAAAGTGTACAACACCAAGAGTGAACCCTAATATAAACTATGGACGCTGGGGGATAAAGTCCCTCATCATCATTTGGGATAATGATGTGTCAACGTAGGTTCAACGATTGTAACAAAACGCACCACTCTAGTGTGGGATGCTGATAGCAGGGGAGGCTGTGTGTAAGTGGGGCAGGGGGTAGATGGGAAATCTCTGTACCTCATACTCAGTTTTGCTATGAACCTAACACTGCTCTAAACAAACAAACAAACAGGTGGCAGCCTGGATGTGACCTGCAGACCACGGTTTGCTTCAGCTATCGTCCTGAATATCTATGTGTCAACGTTACCAAATGACTAATATGTCCTCGAATATGCCAAGTTCTCTTTTTCTCCATTGCATTTTCCCACGCTGCTCCCTCAGCCTGAGTGACTTCCCTTACCCCCACTTCACTGGTCTGCGAACTCCTTACAGGTACAGCTCAAATGTGTGAGGTTTTCCCCTAAACCCCGCCAGGTAGATTTAGGTAAACTTTCCACTGTCTTCACTCACCATCACTATGGGGTCCATTGCACTAAACTGGAATTCTCACCTGTGTCTCTGTCTCCTACTGGATGCCAGTCTTCGATGTCAGGGGCCGTAGCTTTTCATCTTTTTATCACCACAACCTAGCTCACAGCCTGGCACTCATGTCTGTGGAACGAATATTGCCTCCAATTGCAGATACTTCAGATACTTGCCTTACTTTCTGGCACATACCACACCTCTCTGGGCTCATACAGAAGAAATGCCCAGTAAAGACCAATGAAATAAATGGATCTGAATAAATAAACGTCCAATAGGGAATTCCCTGGCGGTCCAGTGGTTAGGACTCTGTGCTTCCACTGCCGGCGGCCTGGTCGGGGAACTAAGATCCCACAAGCCTCGCAGCATGGCCAAAAGCAAACAAAAAAAATGTACAATAATGTATAATGCATAATTTTAATTAGCGCAGAATTAATAAGTTAATGTATAAATGAATGTGTAATTAATCTCCAGGATGACTTTTCGATGTCTGCCTTTGAGAACGCAGTGGGGCTCCCGTCCACAGTCTCAATCCTATTCCTTATACACCACCTGCTCAGAAGACAGCCCTGAAAGCTCCTTGTGTGCAGGGACCGGATCTTCGTTATCAATGCACGAGTAAATGAAGTACACGTATTCCTTTTCTTACTCCTTTCTCGTCCCCAGCAATCGTAGTGAGGCTACAGCTAGATTTTAAGTAAAAGCTATTGTGTGGGAGGCCTGAACTGTAAAGATGCTGGGTTCAGTGTCATGCTGACAGGGTGACATCGCCACATGACTACAGTTCCGAATCAAGTAGCCTTTAGTCATCTCAGTGGAAGGTCAGGTGACAGTGGCCAACAATGACAGAGAGTGCCTGAAGGCTCAGTTCCTATCCACCCCTCGTTACCCCATTAGCTTTGCTTCCCAGTCCCCGCTGGCACTCCCAGGACTCCCAGCAGTGTTCCCAGCAGTCTCAGGCCCCGTTAAGTTTATTTTTCTTTCCTTTCTGGGCTAGGCTGTCTGCAGACACAGCTGATGAGCTATTTAGAGCTCACCAGAGACCTTGCGCCTTTCTATGCCGCCGAGATTACAGCTCTTTTACATCTCCAGAGGTCACTGATGCCAAGGCAAGGGAGTCAATAAATCTGATATGTTTTCATCAAAGCAGGATAAAAAGGGAGAGAGGAAAGGAGGCTGGATGAAAACTTATTACAGGAGGGTCTGAACTTTCACATGTAAAAGAATCGTGTGGGAGCTTGTTAAAATCTAGATTCCAACCAACACTGCCCAGTAGTGACAGTTGATGGAGGACGGAGGCCTGCAGCCCTTCACACCAAACACATGCACACACTCACGCATTCACATATACTCTTACAGTAAATATGTACATAATACATAATAAAGAAAAATTAATTATTTAAGCCCCTATGTCTAGATTCTTAACCAAGATCCCTTTCACAGTTTTCAGACCTATTAATGAAAAACTTTAGGAACCTAAAAGCAAATTCAATGCATTCTTCCATTTGTTGGTACCATTTCCCTGTATGACGATGGAAAATCTACAGGGATTCTAGGTGGAGGAGCTAGTTACTCAAGTCAGAAGAAATCTTAAGGCTATGCTTGGAGCAGCAGCGGCGCTCGCGGGCAGTCCTATGGTTTCACCCATTGGGTGACATCACCTTAACCCCCTGGTTTCATGTAATAGCTGGGGAGGGGGGAAAAAATCACAGGTGATGAAGAATCGGCAAACCACAGAGGGACTCCAATGTCCTGGCTTTTCTAACCTAACGGTAGCTCTGAAGAGAGCTGCCGGTACCAGGGTGGATCCCCTTGCTGGGTTCTTTCCCCCTCCACGTCCACCACAGCACTAGCCTCTCTAGTTCACTAGTTAGCACCCTCACGTGTCAGCCCCTACGACACTGCACTGAACCTTCGGACAGTGGACAAGGGTCTCTCTGCAAACCCACGCCCACCCTCGCCTCAGTCTCTCCCTCTCCACACGCTCATCTCTCCTCTCTCTGAGCTTCCCATGACGCGCGCCCTTTCATATACATCGTGTATGCCACGAAGGCTACGCGCTCACTGTGGAGAGCAGACGCCATGCTTCTGGCAGGCCTCGTGCAAGGCGATGTGTGCACGACACCGGGCACACATGAGAACGGCAAAGCCTGCATTGACGTAGGCACGGTTCCCAAGCTGGCCCTCATTCCAGCAAAATAAAATAAACACTGGGGGATGATTAAAGGGTGTGGTAGGCCCTCCCCGTGCCAACTAGCACACACTCTCCCAGGGGGCTCCATAACACGCTGGAATAAGGAACGCTGGCTGAGGACGCAGGGCAGGACGGCACACTCACAGACGGAGCCCTGGGTACACCACGTAACGGTCCCTGCTCCAAACACCAAAGGGTATCAGGCCGGCCCTCCTGGGCCCCCAAGATTAGTGCTGTTCTGACACGTGATCTGGCAGTGACCAGCTTTCATCTGGAACCCTTTCCCAAGGCCCAAACTAAATTCTCCCACCTGAGATTTCTAAGTAACAGGAGCACAGCCGACAAGGCCAACGTGAAGCATCGCCTTAGAATCACTGGCTCCACTGCTATAAAGATAAACTGGGCAGAAGAGAAATGAGTGGTCATTATCGAGCCTGGAAAACCCCTAAGTTCTGAAATCTGTCTACCTCGATGGCACACAACAATTTCTCCAACCTAACACCATCACTATACAGTTTACCTAGGTTGGTGGATGACAGTTTTTGTATTATGAAATATACAGTGTAAACCAAAGAATATATTAAATATATAGTCAGTTGAAAAAAGAATAATAAAATGAACACCCAAGACCAAGAAATAGCATCCCCCATACCCAGAAGCTTTCACTGTACTTTTTCCTCATTAAACCCACCAGTGACAACCATCCCCCTGAATTCAGGGTTAATTAGCATTCCCTTCCAATTTTTATAGTTTTACCACCTATGAAGGTATCCATAAAAAATACATGGTTTCAATTTACATTTTTGAACTTTACATAAATGACATCATACTATATATTTTTTCTGTGATCTGCTGCTCTTGTTCAACATTATGTTTCTGAGATTCTACCACAATGATGCAACTATCTTTCCTCCATTTTTGTTATGGGACAGCATTTCAGTGTAGGACTAAACAACGATGTACGATATTAACTCTTTCTTTACTCAGCCAGACCCACCGACTGTATACTAACGTGGTCTGTCTGCTAATAAATTTATGCCATGGGTGGCGATCCCATCCTGGCTTCCATGTGGCAGCTCAGATGGCAAAACAACTAGAGATGTTTCACCTGATGATCCCTAAATAGTGAGAAAGATCCCAGTAAGAGACGGAGCTTTGAGGCCTTGTTTAGCAAGCACATGGTAGCTTTGCTGGATGAGCTTGGGTAGACGAACCTTTAAGATAAAACTCTTACACGGTTCCAGTTCTATGGCTTTATAAAGCAGGGGAAGGAGAGGAAAAGGCTGCTTTCACATTGTAATCTTCACCTTCACGGGCACATCAGAGCACCTTTGATCATGGAGAATAGCACCGAAGTCCAAGAAAAACCTACCATTCAGACGGCGAAAGCTAAATATTTAGTCTGGGAGGCGGCAAGCAGAAGCCCGTCATTCTCTCTGCCACAGGAAACCAAGGACAGTGGAGGACTGTCCTTGAATCCTGAAGGTTAGATTCACCACCCTCCTAACTACAGTCTCCTGGACGGGAATGCTTCAGTAATGCCGTGTTTTCCAGGTTTGGGTGTGGGGATGTGGGGCGCAAAAGACAGTCTCCAGATGCAACTCCCGGCCACCTTCACTGAGCACTCCCAGTGTGCAAGGCCCTCAGACTGACAGAACTCATCTCAGTTAATTCCTACAATGACCCTGTGAGGCAGGCGATGTCCCCATTTCCCGCTTGAAAAAAATTAGAGGCTGAGCATTTCAGTGACTTGTCCAATATTGTATAGCAAGTAAATGACAGGCCAGGAGTCAATCTACATCTGATTCCAGTGCCTCACACTCATCCAGCAGACTACTCTGCTACCCCCTGTGTGCACGGTGACCTTCGTAAATGCGGCAGCAATGGGGAAAGGGGGTTCTTAAGGATGCAGGAGAGACTGCCTTTGGGCCATACATCCAAAAGTGTTTGCTGCTGAATGGCAGCAGGTTCCATGCGAACACACGATAAATACTTAGATGGCAGAGGCCTGTGAAAATTCAGAGGCCATGCATGGAAAATGCTGCAGTAGCTGGGCAGGCGGAGGAGGACTCCCACACGGCTTCAGCTACCTAGAAGGCAATCTGCCCGCTAACAATTAACTAGCATTGAACGTCCGCCACGTGTTATGGGCAAAAATGCGCCCGATTTTCTGTTGAAGTCTGCCTGCTGCTGTAACACTCAAGAATCCTCAACACAAACATCAGCAAAGAAGGGCTATCCAGACATGTAAAGTTCAAGGTCTATCAACTAGAGAACTTCAGAGAGCAACAAATAGGTCAAGAACTTAAGTCCAAACGTTAAGAGCTGAACACTGCCCTCCAGCCCCAAATTAAGTGACATCAGTTGTGTTTGACACCAATTTTCCAAGTCAGCTAAAAGACCAAGATGGTAGTTACTAACACCAGAGCTAAGAAGGCATCATTCTCAGAGTGAATGTCTGAGGTGTTCCTCTCCACCAGCTACTCACCATTGAAGAGATTTTCTTTTCTCTAGCTCTGGGTGCCAATCATGCCTTTGCTGATATAAGATTTGCCAGTTATATCGTTGGTCCTTACCCTGTGAGAGTCAACTACTTATCTCAACCTTCAAATCACTCTTCTCTGTGACTCACTAGATGACTAGTCTTCATGGTATGAGGTAATTAAGACCTTTGCAGAGGCTTGGAGAAAAGACGACAGGCAAATAGCACCTCTGCTTCTAATGATGCTATAGACAAAAGATCCAAACATCCAACCCTCTCTTGTTCCTGACGCCTGCCAAGCATCAAGACCTCACAAACCCTCAAAACAACCAAATCCAGAGAGGCTGAAGGCTGTCCTCAGAGGGATCTTTCCAGATGCTGTGGGTATTGGCTAAAATATGCTTTGTTTCTTAAAGCATTATTCCCCCACTGCCCGGGGTTTGTTTGGGAGGATTTTTACCAGTTATTCGCCTACTCTCTGCAGATACAAACTACATTCTGTATGATTCTTTTCCTTAAAATTTCCTTAAAATGTCTGGGGATTTTGTACATTGTAATAAACAATAAAACAGGTTCCCGGGACTTCCCTGGTGGTGCAGTGGTTAATAATCTGCCTGTCAATGCAGGGGACACGGGTTCGAGCCCTGGTCCGGGAAGATCCCACATGCCGCGGAGCAACTAAGCCCATGTGCCACAACTACTGAGCCTGCGCTCTAGAGCCCGTGAGCCACAACACTACTGAGTCCGTGTGCCACAACTACTGAAGCCCGTGCACCTAGAGCCCGTGCTCTGCAACAAGAGAAGCCATCGCAATGAGAAGCCTGCGCACCGCAACGAAGAGTAGCCCCCGTTCGCCACAACTAGAGAAAGCCCATGCACACAGCAACGAAGACCCAACGCAGCCAAAAATAAATAAATAAATAAATAAATAAATAAATAAATAAATTTATTTAAAAAAAAAAAAAGCAGGTTCCCAACCTCCTCCCCATCTCTCAAATACACTTAAAACTATTCCTCTGCCTGGGAATTCAGTGACCGTGGAGAGGAGTTTGCACCATTAACGCAGGTATAAGATGGGAATGTCGGTAAATAAAATTAAGTCATTTGGGATGTATATAACAAGTATAATACAGGTCAGACTCTGTGTGCAGGAGGTCTTAACTAACACTCCAAAGGGAATCATGGCTCACCCCCGCAAATAGAAATGTACAGACAGAAAATTTCACATACAAGGAACCACTGCTCTAAGTGGTCCTATGTGCATCCTGGAAGGATAACTGTGGCTACCGTACCTGATGCATAAAAAGCCGTCAAGCTCTGTTCAACAGTTCCTCTCAGCCAAATAACCAACTGAGTCAGTCCCAACCTTTCTCAAGGCACCCTTGACCCTTCCGAGAATCCTGAGTTTTGTATTCCTCCCTGGGCCATCTTAACATACCTGTAAGTCTTATAAGTCAGTTATAAGCTTTCTGGAAATTTCCAACCGTTTCTAACATAAATTGTTCCTCGCCGTTTCCCAACATGTTTTCAAGAGCTCTAAGCAACTTCCAGGTTCCTCCTCATTCACAAGGAGGGAGGTGTCTTACCGGGATCTCCCACCAAAGCAGTTTGTGCTGGGGGGCTGGTGCCGGCTCTCTGGAGTGACAGCCGTCCCGCTGGATTCTCTCGAAGGTGGCTGTGAACCTGCAAAAGGGATCCATCACAAAAAAGACAGACACGTTGAGAAGCTCGCACCTCTGTCTGAGATGTGGGTACAGGAACAGCGCTAACTGCATGTTTTACAGTTACCCACCCCAGGGGGACACCAACGGTCCAGCAAGCTGCAGCCTCCAGCACGACAAGGACAGGGACGGCTGGGTGAGGTCTGATCGGGGCTGCGGAACAGAGGGGCTCAAACCTGGGAAACAGCTCTTCTTCCCCAAGACCTTCAAGAATGTCTAAGGCACTTACAAGCGTGTTGCCTTATATGTTAAATGAACCACACCCCGTGAGACAGAGGACAGATGCTGGCCCTGCAAAGTGGAGGCAAGGAATTGGGGCATCTCTCCACATCGCAGCAACCAGAGGGCTTTTAAAAAGCCAAATCAGATTCGATCCAAATCAAATCATGACACTCTCCTGATTAAAAACCCCTCGACAGCTTTCTACTTCTTAGGTTGAGGTTCACAATCCTTACCAAGGTCTTCGAGGCTGTGTGATCTGACTGGCCTCACCTCCCAGCCCTCTCCTTCTCGCTCCCCACGATCCAGCTGCCCTGGCTGCCTCTGTACCCACTGCAGGCCACGCTCGCTCCCACCTCAGAGCCTTTGCATGTGAGACCCCTCCACCTCTTACTCAGCCACCCCTATACGCCACACACCCCCGCCTTGGCCTGTCCAACCTCCTCATACTCCAGCAGGACTCAGTTTCCTCAGGGAAACCTTCCCTGGCCCCCCAATTTAGATGAGATTCCCCCTCAAGTAAAGGAATCTCATACCACCCAGTACTCTTCCTTCATAGATTTGTTCACAGTTACAGTTATATAATTATTTCTGTGTTTACTCATTTGATATCTAACATCCCCTGCCCCTGCCAAGTAGATCACAAGCTCTAGGGAGTAGAGACCGTGTGAATTTTGCCCCTGCCGTCTGGCTAGCACCCGGTCCAAGAGCTAGTACATACCAGGTGCTCAACTGTGGATGTATGTGCTGAATGAGTGAATGATGCAGGTTTTTCTAGATGCACCAAAAGTACCCCAAGCACCATGCAGGCCAGTTGAGGGAGGATTCTCAGACGTCAAGGCCCATCCAATCACTGAGATTCCACTCAAATGCCCTTCAGATAGAATTCAAACCCCACCCACTGAAGCTACAGAAAGCCTGCTTGGGGCCTGGAAGGTGCCATAGTTACATCACGCTTAACAAGAAAAATTATGGAGAAAGCCAACCCGTTTTGGACCTCAGACTTCATGAAGTAATTTCCTGCTAGATCCAAAAGTGACTAATTTCAAACTAGATGAAAAGAAACAAACCGCCCACATTTAGGACAGAGCAGGAGACACTCTCCAATTTCCCCGCTTCTTGCCTGTATTCAGCTAGTGTGAATCTCTGAGACACACAGTTCCCCTTTTCCAACCAAGACCGTCTCATAAAAGACACTCTCAAGCTCTCCAGGAAGTTTAACTGGATTGGGAAGAAGAAAAACGGGCCCAAGTAACATTTAGTAAAGATGTTTTATTTTACAAAGTCCGTGTGGGATGAAAACATGTGTTTCTCTGCTCTAGAACCAAAACAACAACACGCTTACAAAGGCTTGGTATTTATTTTGGTCCTTTAACAGAAAACAGTCCTTGAAAAATCATGTCCTGATTGTGATCCACAATGCTAAGAAGAGTCAGGGCTGGCTGTGCAGTACCCGAACCCAGGTACCTGGTAGAGAACCAAGATCTGGGCACCTCCTCTGCCCCGCCCTGCCCCGCCCTGCCCCGCCCTGCCCCATCCAGGCACAGCCCTGGGGAGCAGGGCGGCACTCACCATCCGTCACGGCGCTGCCATTAGGCACGCTTCCCAGATCAACAGTCGGCCCGTCCAAGAAAATTGTCAGCTCACCACCCGAGACAACACCGCCTTTGTTCTCTGTCTGCAGGTTCAGGGTCAGCTGTGTGTTCTCCACTGTTGGACACAAAAAGCAACATGGATGGACAAAAGCAAATGCACACCGAGTTCAGATTCTGTAAGTTATAAGCTCCCACTTCACCGACTCTGGCTTCCCTGGCAACTTTTTTCTACATCTTCAAACTTGTCTTGTGGCACGGAAAAAGGAACGGGAAGGAATATGCCTAATTGTCACCGCTGTATCAGGCTGGTGGGGAAGGCTGTGCTCATTTTTTTCTAAACATTTTATATCGTTAGGTTCACTAGGTAATTTCTACTTTATTTATTTGTTTGCTTATACCTGCAGGACTGTAAGAAAAGAATAAGAGATATTGACAGCATACAGAGGAAGAAAGCATTTACAAATAGCATCCCCCCACCCATAGGAAGAGGGGTGGCAAAAAGAATCGAAACAGGTCAGGAGACCCTAAGGAAACGTTATCAGGAGTCATCTCTAGATAAAGGATTTCAGGGACTTATTATTTGGGCTAAAAATTGTTTTTTAATTTTCAATCCGGAAAATGTTTCACTTTGAAATAAGGTGGAAAAAAGTTTAAAACAACAAAAGTTCAGTACAAGCAAGTCAGCCCCATAGTTACACGGTCCTGGGTAAGTCCCACAAGGAGAGACTAGTCAACACCTGGCTCCACCAGTGAGGTGAGAAGGCAGCTCAGAGTCACCCAGCCCCTGGAACACTAGGCAAATTCAGCCCTGTGGGCGAACAAGAAACAGAACTAACTGGCACGAGGCAGAAGCACCAAACCCTAGGCGGGCTGGAAACTGCTGCACACACACCCCTGACCCCACCCACCAAGCCTGCCGCACCGAATGGCCTCCATCCAGTTACTGCTGAGGACCCACAGCCTCCAGTTCAGAGCCGTTCAATAATTACCAAGAAAGAGCAGCGTTTATGAGGATTTCCAAAGAGTATGCAGCCCTTCCATGCCACCCCACATCTTACAAAGCCAGACCAGGGAAGTGCCACATATTCCAACCTCCTTCCCCACCCACACTATCCATCAAACCGCCACTTCATTTTCTCTCTTAGTTGCTACTGTATTATTATAAGCTGGTTTTCTAGAACAAGGCAGGGTATGTATAAATAACTACCTCCATGAGACAACCTCCCCTCACCAAAAAAGTCTGCCCTGCATCTCTCCAAGAAACAGACACAGCCCTTTAAGAACCTAGCAAAAAAAAAAAAAAAGTCTCGATCAATTCAAGGATCTACTATAATAAGGTAGAAACCAGTTCTCCCTCAGGTTTTCAAGCTCTTGAAGCATCTCTCCCTCCCCTTAACCTTTCTTCCGTGTGATGGATCTCTCCAAATCCTTTTGAGTCTGCTTTCAGTCAGTTTTACTAAGGGGCTCGGTGAGTTCCAAATATTTCTATAAAAGAACACTTGTAATCTGAAAACTAGCTCCTTCAAAAGTCCAAGAGAGGGAAGGAACTGAGGCCTTTCAAGCAGCACCACATGCCCGCCATGCGGATGAGCCACCTTGGAAATGGATCCTCCAGCCCTGGTCTAGCTCTCAGAGGACTGCGGCCCAGCCAATGTATCGAGTGCAACCTCGTGGAGGATCCCAGGCCGGACTGCCCAGCTAAGCCGCTCCCAAAACCTGACTCACCGAAACTATGAGGTAATAAATGCTTATTTATTTAGTTTTCTAAAGTCAAGGAGCACCTCCCTACTCTATCATACCGAGATCCAGGGTATAAGTCCCTAGCAGGCAGGAAAGCACAGAGGTCGAGGGCGGGTACCAGTCAGACAGACTGCATTCAAATCTCAGGTCTATCTAGTACTATGCGGTACTACACAAATTACTTAACTTGAGCGCTGGTCTCTCCACCTTGCAAAACAGGAGCAGTAAGAACACACTGTTCAGGGAACACATGTAATGAATTAAACAGCACCTGATAAGTTCCCAATAAACTGTCATTTTTATTATCTCCCTGTTGACTCTCCTGTTTTTAGGCTGAAAAATCCTGATTTCTCTCAATCTAATTTGTTCATTGTTTACTTGCTCTTCTCCTGACCTTTCCAAGCCCTTTTCAGCTTTCGACAACAAACTCCAAGGTCAGCAAAAATCTTCCAAGATCACCCACATACCTATCACAAGGACGTATGGTCCTCTCGTCTTGTACCTAGGACACTTCCTAAAGGTGTCCGGTACACCACTCTCAGGAACATGCCGGCATGAGAATTCTAGAAGGGCTCCTTAATTCCCTTCTTGATATCTCAAAGCCCATCACTTTACAAAGGGAGTGTGGGTACCTTTCCCCTCCTTTCTGGAAGAATGATAATGTTCAACAGGAAGCTGGAAGAGCCCAAGGCCTCTCGCTGCTAATTTCAACCTCCTAACAGCCACGCCGCCATGGTCCTCCAACAAAGCCAGGGGCAGAGCCCACATTTTCCTCTCCGTGGTCTCAACTCAAAGCTCCAGCTCAGCTCTTCTGTCTGGTTTACCTGCTCATCATTACCAGCAGAGTCATTATATACATATAGGCTTGGAAGTTACCTGGCAACTCTTGGAGACACATCTGACCTTCGAAAAGAGCCAGTGACGGGGGAGGTTTTTTTTTTTTTCTCTTTAAACTAAGCTTTTGAGAACATAACCCTCTACTGTTCTATTTACTTAAAAGAGAAACAGTTCAGAGAGACCTCTATGCATCACTTCGATCGTAACCAAGTGATCGAAGTCAGCATCACTAAGAACAAGACAACCCAACACCCACATGCTTCCTGACATGACACAGGATGAAGTACACAACATCACTTTTAAAGTCTTCTTGCAAAAGCATTTAACCTGAATCCAATCAAGCCTCTAAACCTCCTTCCCAGTTTACATGAAATAAGGGGATAGAGGAATAAATTCAGTGATACCACAAGGAAGCAATCAGACCAACCCAGAATATGGGACATCCATACGGTAACCATCACAGACTCCTCTAAAAGTCAATGTCATTAAATAAATTTAAAAGGGGAGCGGGGCCAGGCAGGAAGAAGACTCTTTTAGATTTAAAGGAACATAAGTACCAAATGCCTTGTGTGAATTTTGACGAAACCTTGGTTTGAAAAATACATTCTTGGGACGATTGGAGAAATTTGCATCCAGACTGGATAGCGAATAATGTCTGAAATTACTGTTGATTTTCTTAGATTCAGTAATGGTACTGTGGCTGTATTTAGGAATGGTCTCATTCTCGGGAGATCCAAGAGTATATTATAATGATACCTGCACTTATTCTCAAACTGTTTTGTAGGAGAATAGGCTGAAGTTTTCAGGAGTGACGTGTCATGATGTCTGCAGTTTACCTTCAAATGGTTCAGGAAAAAAAACACACACACACCCACAGGCTCACACATACAGGTAAAACAAATGCAGCAAAATCTTAAGAAGTGTTGGCTCTCGGTGAAGGTGAAGGGCATTTGGGCATTCATTGTGTTATTCTTTCGACTCTTTTGTATGTTGGAAAATTGCATGATAAAACATTGGGAAAGGGTTTTTTTTTTTTTTTTTAATTGGCAAGGCTATTAAAGAATTAAACCTCTGAGAATAGAACACTCTATTATTCTCTTAAAAAACAAAAACAAAAAGAACACACCTGAGCCAGGGGAGCACTACAGTGCATAATGGGACTAAAGAAACCATTAGCTAATTGAGTGACAGACTTGAGCATACAGGGGAGGCTGAAAGGAGCAAGTGTGGCTGGAAAACATATACTGGAATCTGAGCTATAAATAGCAGCATTAGCCACCTCTCCTCTGGGGCCCTCGGGTTTCACTGCAGCAACGCCATCAACTCTACAAAGGGCCTTTCTCTTGCACCAGGTCTTCCCCCGCCTTTTCAGGCACTGCTCAAAAATCAAGAAGCTGATGAAAACATGGGTGTAGTAAGTCAAGTTCCAGAACTAGAACCAGGTTGAGCGTAGGAGGCTCACCAACCTCCCTCCACCTCATCCGGCCCTGCCCCATCTGTAATCATGCAGTCCACACGTGCGTAGCGAGCACAGACTCTTCTGGTCAGTGAGATTCAACAGGCACAGAACAGACAAAAAGCTGTGCCCCTGGGTGTTTATATTCTAGTTGGGGCAAACAGACACTAGGCAGTGTTTTTTGTTTTTCAAGTAAATTGCATAATCTGTTAGTGGCAAATGCAGTAGAAAAAAAAATGAAAGGAGGGGAAGGGATGAAGAACGCTAGAGGTGGGAGGAGGGTCTGGGGTGGTGAGAAAGTCTCACCAGGAAAGTGACAACGGAGCAAAGACTTAGAGAAGGATGAGGCAGGGGAGCCACGTAAGTATCTGCAGGAAGGATACTCTAGGCAGAGAGAGAATAAGACACAGAGGCCCCAGATGGGGGCACGCCTGGCAGATCTGAGGAATGGCAGGGAGGTCAGTGTGGCTGGAGTGGATGAGGAAAGAGAGGAGCAGGAGATGAGGGTGGTAGGAAACTGGAAGCTCACAAGGAAGGCCTTGGAGCGCTGGCATGGTCGCTGGCGTTTACTCGGCGGGAGACTGGGAGCCGCTGGAGGCTCGTGAGCAAGGAAGGGACGTGACTTCTGTTGCAGCACAGTCACTCCAGCTGCAGGAGGAGCAAGAGATGAAGCAGGCAAGACCAGGGAGGAAGTCACTGCAGTATTCCAGGCGGGAGCAGCTGGTGGCTTGGGCCAGGCGATGGCAGTGTCATCCGGGAGCAGGGTAGCAGAAGGGAGACTCGCCCTTTTCCCCCTTTCCAGCACGTGTTAGGAAAGCCCCATGGCTCCCCACCGAGCACACCGGTCAGTCCCCACAGGCCCACCGGGCTCTTGGAATCAAAGCTTTGGGCAAATCATAGGCAGGGGCTGCAAAAAGCACAAACGTAGAGCATGGCTGGGGGAAGTCAGATTCAATTACGACCAAGTGGAACGTATATAATGAAAATATTCCGATGGCAAGAGACTTTAGTTCCTCCGAAAAAGCCAAAGTCCTGAGCTCATGCTAACTTCAGCAAATGTCCTTCTTCTCTTCTAAGTACCCACTGGTTACCAATACCTTGTTACGCTACTTTATGGAGGTCAACATACAGCGGTAGGGTTGGAGATTAGAAGCTAGGGGAAAAGAATTAGGAAAATCCTCAAGGACTGTGCCAGGAGATCCCTTTAAAAGCCGGCACACCAGAAGAGACAAGAAGACATAGCGTGCTTCCTCGTGGAAATACACACCACCTCATTAAAAAGAAAAAGATAAGAACCTGGATCAGATCAAGTCTCTAGATCTAGATCTCAACAGGTATGAGATTACAAGAAACACAGAGGGACAGAGGAACATGTTAAAACACATTTCAGGGACACAAACAGCAAAACCCAATATGTGGGAAACTACAGGACAAACTGTCCAGTTTCTTCAACAATGAATTGTAAGAGATAAAAAGAGGAAGGAGAACATATTGGTAAAAAGAGACTTAAGAAGAAATTCCCTGGCAGTCCAGTGGTTAGGATTCCGAGCTTTCACCGCCAAGGGCCCGGGTTCCATCCCTGGTTGCAGGGGGAGGGGGAGGGACTTAAGAGACTTATCAATCCTGTTTGGATCCTGATTCAAACAAACCAATGGTGGGGGGAAAATAATTTTGAAGACAGCTGGGGAAACGTTAAAAACTCTCTGAATATTTGATGAGATTAAATAATTACCATTAAGCTTCTCAGGTATGAAGCTGGTATCATGCTTATGGTTTTTAAGAGCCCTTATCTTTAAGAGATCCATACTGAAATATTTGTAAATGAAACGTGTCTGAGATTTATGTCAAAATAACCCTATGGAGGATGGGGTGGGAATGGCCACCTGTAGCCCGCTGTGGATCTGAGTGATGGGCACATAGGGGTTCATGGACTATTCTTTCTACTTTTGTGTATTTTGACATTTTCCATAATAGCTTTTCTTTTTCAAGCCAGCATACCTAAAGAACAAGCAGTGACTGTAAACTAAAAAACTTACACAAATTCAATGTTACATACACATTTTGAAATATGAAAAGGTAGAAAATATACAATCCAGCTGCTTAGGGAGTAGCTCCGACGGTTATTTTCCCTTACTTCAAAGCTTCAGATGTGCAAGTGGCTTCAGTTAATAATTTCCTATTGGGAAGAGTTGTTACGTGCAACAGGGATGAGTAATATTTTTCTAAGACTTACTTTTTCCCTTTCCTGACGTGGACTTTTTAATATGTTGTTTGCATATGGTACCAATAAGTATAGATAAATAGGGCATGGAAGCTGCCTTCCTCATTCCGACAGAAGAAAAAAACTACATAAACCAGAACTGCCAAACTGTGCCCCTATAATGCAATTCAGTTAAGTCCAGAAGCCCTGCCTGGACAGTTTCACTGCAGTGTATGAAGGAACTTTCTGCTTTAGAATCTTCTGTCATCACTGTCCTTCCCTGCTCTCACACCACCAAAATGTATGTGCATGTATACGCTTATATCTTTTAAGAGAAAAAAAAATTTTCTTCCTAACTCAGAATACAAATGTAAGGATTTACCTGGAAATTTGAGAAAAACAAAACAGGACACAAAGTAGGATACTTTTAAGGGAGACCAAGTGCTCTCGGGCCAAAAGTCTCAGAAGCCCGAGGAAGATGTGATTGATTTGGCCTTAACAGAGCTGTTCAGTGGAACAAACAAACCTCCTTCTTCCGGCCTCCTTCTGCCCTCAATCCCATAGGCCCATCAAAAGAAAGTGAAAATAAACAGGGCATTCATTAACAGGTCAGTGTTCATTCTACACGTAGCTGTGAAACACTGGTGCACAGAGGAATGGAACCGGAGGAAATTCCAGAAGGGCAGAGAGTAAACAGTCTCCTTTCCCTTCCCTGGCTCCCCGTTAACGCAGACACACACAGGCTGGAGGCTACCCCAGGTTTAAAGAGAACACTCTTTCACGTTCCCTTCTTAGTTAAGAAAGCCACAGGCTTCCAGGATTTACTGTTACGATGTCTCTTTGGCTTCCAACCTTAGCCAGAGCCTAACAAGAGAAAGCCTCTTCTACCAAGCTAGAAGCAGGTTGTAGACACTGGAATTCTTGTTGGGGTACCAAGGTTGACTCTGCTTCACCCACCTTCCCTCGGCCCCCATCACTCAAGCCTTGGCAGAGTCTTCCCAGAACACATGGTGTAAGGAAGCGTCTACCTTGGCCTTGAAGCTTCTTCTGTAGGCTGCTGCTGGGAATCAACTCCAAATTAAAGTCTTGGCTGGGGCTTCCCTGGTGGTGCAGTGGTTAAGAATCCGCCTGCCAAAGCAGGGGACACGGGTTCAAGCCCTGGTCCGGGAAGATACCACATGCCGCGGAGCAACTAAGCCCATGCGCCACAACTACTGAGTCTATGCTCTAGAGCCCGCGTGCCACTACTACTGAGCCCGGGCACTGCAACTACTGAAGCCCGCGCGCCTAGAGCCTGTGCTCCGCAACAAGAGAAGCCACCGCAATGAGAAGCCACACACCACAACGAAGAGTAGCCCCCGCTCGCCACAACTAGAGAAAGCTCGGGTGCAGCAACAAAGACCCAACACAGCCAAAAATAAATAAATAAATAAAAGTTTAAAGTCTTGTTTGACTGAGGGTTGCATTAACTCCTCTAAAAATGAAAAGAGCTTCATTTTACAAAGCCAGTTTGTAAACTTTTATTTTTCTCCTTTTTTTCTTGTGCATTCATTCAAGAAGCATTTTCTGGGCATCCCTTATGTGCCTGACACTGTGCTAGAAGATGGGTTATAATGAAGAAGGAAAATAGACATAGTCTCTGCTTTTAGGAACCCCACAAGTCAGTGGGAGAAACAGAAGTAACTAAATAATGTCACAAAGAAATGTAAAGTTGCAACTGTGAAACAGATTTCATGCAAGAGACCTTATGGTCCCATCAGTGCTGGACATTTGGCCTGGTCAGAGCATCAGGAAAAGTTTCCTGAGGAACTGAAAGCTCAACTGTGATCTGAAGTTTGAGGCAAAGAGCTAGCACGTTGCGGGGTGAAGCAGGTTGGGGAAGAAGACCAGTCAGAGAGGCAGGAGGAAAGTCAGAAAGGAGTCCTGAGAAGGCAGGAAAGGGTGGGCGCCAAAGCATGGATGGAGAGTCTGCCCTTCACGTGGGAGGAAGAGGGACGGCTTGCCTCCAACCACAAGAATGATGGAGGAGAGATTAGGCACATGCATCCTCGTGTCAGTACATGACAGATTCGTCAGTCATGATCGTCCTTATTTCTCTTGATTCAGGGTCCCAGTGTTCTACAGTCCAAACCCCTGCAGCTACACATGCTTTTCTTCATTTACAAAAAAAAAAAAAAAATGCACTGACATAGACACTTCAGAACTGGCTATTCACCTGAGTCATCTATCTAATAAGGTACATTATAGACAAAGAGTCCCTCTTGAATCAAGTGAGGGTCCCCTTCACATAGGAAACGAAAAAAAGCCTCATCTGTCTTGGTGAAACTCACTG
Source organism: Balaenoptera borealis (assembly GCF_965194805.1). Lineage (NCBI taxonomy): Eukaryota > Metazoa > Chordata > Mammalia > Artiodactyla > Balaenopteridae > Balaenoptera > Balaenoptera borealis. The sequence goes on from NC_138878.1 coordinate 16,172,052, forward strand.
TCTGTAAAGCTATAGCCTATTTTTAAAGTGATTTAGAGGAAATAAATACAGATCTGGGAAAGTTGCATCTTTAGGATAAACTGTCAGTTCACATTAATTACTGCGGCCTTGTCATTAGAGCTCCTCTATCCCAAGGCGGGGGTGGTCCTCATCACCCATTAATTCAGAGGATTCCTAGACTAGGCCCATCTGAGCAGCTTATCCATTCTCTGCGCCCTCAGGGAACCTCGGTGACTATACCACCTCTCCCCGTTGCACAGAATTGAGGACGTGTTTGTAAACACAGCAGAGAAAGGCTTTCAATGAACAAACCTCCTTTTCAACGGTCTCGGAATAGGTCTCGGAATAGCGAAATCCAGGAGCCCAGCTAGAAGAGCGCTTTCATGGTTAAGGTTCTGCTTTTAAACAAATCAGCAGAGTGGAGGAATTGGATGAAGGTAGTCAAAAAGCACAAACTTCCAGTTGTAAGATAAATAAGGACCAAGGCTGTGATGGGCAGCGTGGTGACTACAGTTAACACTGCTGTATGATCTACTGGAAAGATGCAAAGACAGGAAATCCTAAAAGTTCTCATCAGAAGAAAAAAAAACATTTTTTTCCTTTATTCTTTTTGTATCTATCTGAGATGATGAAGGTTAACTAAACTTATTGTGGTAATCACTTCGCAATAAAAAAAAATTCCCCCTTTTAAAAAATGGCTTTTGAAAAATTACAAATTTCAAATGAGTGAAATATTATGCCACAATTAAGATTTGGATTAATGATTATGAAGAGTGAACAACGTGGAATATCATTTACACTACAATGTTAATTCTAAAAAAAACAAGAACATGAAGTTATAAAAAGCACCCTATTATTAAAACCCTGTAAAAATAAGTATGTAAAGGGGCAAAGAAATAAATGAAGCAGAGAAAATAAGTTGTGTTTGAAGAGTCAGATTATGAAATAAAGGTTTCACTTTTTAAATTTCCATTATCTGCACAGTGAATATGTATTTTTTCTCAATTTCCAAATTCAGTTACACATGTATACAGAAGTGTTTACAAGTGAAATGACATGATACCTAAGATTTGCTTTCAAATACATCCCCAAAAAGTGGGGGCTAGAGATGAAAGACAACTGGACACGTGGTCCTCATTGTTCAAAGTGGGTAATGGATACAGGATGATTCAGTCATTATATGATTCTCTCTACTTTTATTTATCTTTGAAACTTTCTATAATAAAAAGTTTAAAAATTTCCCCATTTATGCTATATAATATTTGCTCCACAATAAATAACATTAACTTACAATTTTTTAAACAAAATGCTTATTATAAATAATTCAAGCAGAAATTCAAAATATGAAAAAAAGAAATTCAAAATATGATGTGAGCACATACATTCCAAACCGTTTCCCCATGACATAGGTCACTGTCGTCAACTTTGTATGAAGTCATCAGACTTGCAAACACCAGCACAAAAACACACGTATAAACTACACATGCAAAAGTGAATTCACCCTGGGCCCACAAGTTGTGCCCTTTGACTTGTAAAGTATCCTAAGAATCTTTAAAAATATATCCAGAAGCAATCTATCTGTTGAGGAGGGTTTTAGGATTGAGGGAGCAGCACGTTCTAAGGGAATTCAGCCTTTACCACAATGTCCCCGGCTCCAAAAGAATGAATTCATGTAATACACATAGAAATAAACATGAATCAGTTAATTAAGAGCGGGAGGGAGGGAAGACACAGACATCATATTCTGAGAACGGTGTGCCTTGCTGTCCTGTACATAATAAACAGCATCCCCCAGGCCGGGCCTGACGCCAAGGTGAAAATCTCCGCTCTGTACCTGACCGTGGCACTGACCGCACCACGCGTGTAACTGTGGCACTCTTACTCTGATCCAGGATCACTTTCCCTCCCAACTCACCACTCTCCTACAAGAGTAGGTCTCCTGCTCTAAGAAAAATGCTCCTAGAATCCCAGAAGACCGAAGGAAAAGAGGAAATCATGTACTCCGATGAGCTAAAACGAGGTCTGATCTTCGTATGACCCCAGCAGCCGCGGTGTCTCCCCTGAAGAACCTGGGAGACTGGACGGGCAGGCAGGCGGGAGCCAGTCTCAGGGAACTGGCACAAGGAAGAGGCCCCGTCATCACATGCAATGCTTCAGGGTTGGTTTTTTTTCTGGCAAGCGGAAGGAAACTGCTCATATCCAGGCAACAGTCTCATTTTCCTATCTCCAGACTGAGATGTGCTGGGAGTGTAAATGACACACCAGATCTCATATGTTAAAATGATAACATTTGGTATATATTGGACTAAAGAAAATAGATCACTAAAACGAATTTCCCGTTTATTTCTGTTTTTACTTTCTCTAATGTGGCTACTAGAAAACTTTAAATTGTGTCTGTGGCTCACATCACATTTCTACCGGACAGTGCTGCTTGGGCGCCTCCTCCCTGCCGTTTTTGGTCATAATCTTGAGCAGCTGTCTGCCCAGGCCTGGCCGGTCCCGGGGGCCTTCTCTGTGTAACTTGACTGAACTAAGCTTTTTCCTGCCTCCAAGCTTCCTTCAGCCTGGAATGCTTTTCTCCTTGTTGGCCTGGACAATCGCTTGTCATCCTTCTGCAGTCCTGGTGTCACTTCCTCGGGGAAGCCTTCCTTGACACCCCCTGACCCCAGTCTAGGTTAAGTCCTGAATGATATACTCCCAGAGCACCCTGCACTTTCCTCCATCGTATCTGTCACAACTGGAACAGTCTGCACCAGTTATCTGTCCAACGTCTGTCCGCTTTCCTCTCTAGATCCTAAATTCCGAGACTGTCTGCCTTAGTTCACGGCTGCATCTCCGGCATCTAGCCCAGTGCTCAAAGGGATTTACTGTGCAAATGCTGGTAAATAAACTTCACACCCACCCTGCCCCCACCCCCGACCCCACCGCAGGCCCCTCTCACAACCCTAAGAAAATGCCCGATAGAAAAGAAGGACATTTCCTGTCACACAAAACCCTGATCCAACACTGACAAATTCATAAGTCTAAAAAGAAAAAAAAAAGAAAGAAAGAAAGAAAAGAGGGGAAAACTGTCGGATCAAATACTATGGATTAAAATGCAAAAGTTTTCAATATACCATTAGAAAAAGAAAAAGGGGGACAGCCTCAGCCGGCGTTCGTGTTTTGAGGGGTGGAATCACTCTTTGTTCAAATAGGCATTCCCACGAGGCTGACGGCCCTCCAAAGCCAGTAAGTTTACAGAACACTCTGGAGGCGGCCTTAAACCCCAGGCCACACTGAGGCAGTCACGTACAGGGGATGGCTTTCCTGACAGAAAGCTTTTCTTCTTTTTTCAGGTGAGGTTTCACAAGGCAGCCTCTCAGCCGGTGACACAGAGAGCAGGTCTGTTTTACCCTGCGTTGCAGGGGCCTGTGTGTTTACTTTCGAGACTGCTGGCTAAAAGGACCTTTTCTTTCGACCAGCTCTCCACTGACACCAAAGCCGCGAGCTGGGACCAGCTGTAACTTTGAGAAGCTGGGGGTCTGGGGTCGGGGGAGGGGGTGGCTGTTGGCTTCTTCAGAAATTCCTTGAGGTTCTGGCTTGGCCGTATCTGCCTGAGGTGCACAATGATGGAAAGCAACACACAGGGAGCTTTTCAGAGACTATTAAAGATGGTTTTAAATCCCAATGCCTGGCATCTGGTGCCAATCAAGGAAACAGTAGTCACTGATACAACTGCAACTGGATGGAGGTAAAATGAAACAAAGGCTTGCATTTGGAGGCTGGGGACGGATTCTGCCTGATGCCTCCCCAGAGAGGGCACCCAGCACTACCCTGGTCCTACCTCTGCCTCAGCGGTCAGCCACGACACTGGCCACAAAAACCACAGTCACATAAAAAGATGTTCATCCTCACTAATCGAATTAAATATGTATATTATATATATACTAATATCATATTATTACATCACATTGTATAATATATTATGTTATGCTATATGTTATATTATATTATATTATATTATATTATATTATATTATATTATTAGTATCTTCTTTGTGTTCTGGGCACAGGAGTGAGGAGATGTACAAGAGTTAACAAAAACCAAACAATGCCTGCCCCCATGGAGCTCACATTCTAGTTGTAGAGGCCTATAAGTCAGATAAATAAACAAAATATATATATACTATATGGGGATACTGCTAAAAAGAAAATAAAGCAGGGAAAGGAATAGGGAATGTTGTGCAGGGAGGAACTGAAATTAAGGTGGTTTGGTCAGGGCCACATGTATGATTCCATTTGTATAAAGTGTCCAGAAAAGGCAAATCTACAGAGACAGGAAGCAGCTTAGTGGTTGCCAGGGGCTGGGGGTGGCAACAGGAGCTAAGTGAGCAGGAGGGATCTTACTGAGGTGGTGGGAAAGTTCACGGTGATGTTGCACACCTTGGTAAAATTTAAAAAAAAACAATCACTGAATTGATCAGGGAAGCCCTCACTGAGGTGACATCTGAGTGGGCTGGAAGCAGGTGAGGGAGAAAGGCAGGAGGACACACAAGGAGGAAATATTTTGGGAAGAAGGTCAGGGCGGTGCAAAGGCCCTGAGGCAAGAGCGGCCGTGGGCTGGAGGAAGAGCACACAGGCCTGTGGGCAGAAGGCGGTTTGGTGAGGGTGGAATGATTGAGATGGGGTAACAGAGAGGTGACAGAAAGATCAGGGAAGGCTTTTTCGGCCGTTTGGGAAGGACTTCAGTTTTTACCTTTAGTGAGAAAGGCAACCACTGGAGGAGTGATGTGATTTGACTTATGGGTTGGATCATTCTGGCTGCTGGGCTCAAAAATGAAGTGTAGGGAGACAAAGGCAGATGATGCCGGGAGACCAGTTAGGAGGCCTTTGCCTCCTGAGTCGAGAAGTGGTGGTGAGGTGGACATGGGTGACGGCAGCTGTCAGGGTGAGAAACAGTCAGTTCCTCGAAGGTATCTTGAAGGTAATGAGGGCAGGACATGTTGATGGACCGAGCGTGTGTTGTAACAGAAAGAGTGGCGTCAAGGAGGACACCCAGGTTTTCAGCCTGAGCAACACCAAATCTCCATCTCCTGAGATGCCTGAGATGGAAAGCTGATAGCTCAGCTTTTAACATGTTAATTCCAGGATGCTGATTAGACATCTAGAAACACGGTCTCAGGTTGCCTGGAGAAAGGCCCAGGGTGCAAGTCATAGGTGAACGGACCAAATTTAAAGCCGTGAGGCTGGATGAGATCGTGAAAGGAAGAGGTATAAATTAACAAGTGGATGCAGGACTAAGCCAACTTGGGGTATCCCAATGCTTCTGGACCAGCGAGGAGAAAACCAGCAAAGGAGACTGGAAAAGAGTGACTGGAAAGATAGAACACCAGCCGGGCGTGGTGTCCTGAAAACCAAGTGAAAAGACTAGGTCAAGGAGGAGGGATGGATTCCTTGTATCCAGTCTGCAAGGCAAGTGAGTTGGAAATGAGAACTGACCCTGGATGGAGTCACACGGAGGTGACCGGAGACCTGGTACAGCATTTGCAGCAAGGCAGCAAGGACAAAAGGTTACCCAGGAGTTCCTCAAGAAGGAAAGGGAGAGGAGAAAAGAAAAGAGATGCAAATTAAAATAACAAAGAGAAATCACTGTCGCGGCCGAACAGACTGGCAGAGGTTAAAAGACTAGCAATGCCCAGCGCCACTGGGGGTAAGGGAAACAAGTACACGTGCACACACACGGTGGGTTGTGTGAACGGGTCCAGTCTTTGCAGCAGACCCAGGCCACGGATATCACAAAACTTGCAGCGTGCCTGCCTTTTGACCCAGCAATGCATGCCTAGGAATTTACTACCCTAAGGGAAAAAAAGGACAGGAGAACAAAGATATCATTTCAAGAATTTACTGAAAAGTCTTGCTTGTAGTAGTAAAGACGCAGAAACGGCCAACAATAAAAGATCTGTTAAACTATGGTGCATTCATACCAAAAAAATGCTGTTGTAGCCATTAAAAGGATCTAGTTTCATTGAGGTAGAAAAACTGGGTGGAAAAAAAGCAAGTTATAAAGCAATATGTAGAGTGAGTTCCCAGTTTGGGGAAAAAGTTAGACACTCACACATACATATATATATTATATATATATATATATATATTATATATATATATATATATAATATATAATATATATATATAATATATATATATAATATATATATGATTGACATACCCCCAAAAAGCTGAGTTGATATATAACAAAATATTAACCGGGTTAGCTCTGAATAAAAAAATTTCCATGTACCTTCTCAATTTTGCTGTGAACCCTAAAATTGCTCTAAAAAACTGTCTTTAAAAAATGCATACATTCATTGGAGTTCATAATAACAGAACAAGATTTGCTAGCTTTGTGGGGGGAAAAAGAAGAATTTCCAGTGATTTTTAACCTTCTCCTTCTTTGGAAGGCAGTATATGCAGAGGATGCAGGCAAAGGCCCTGAGACCAAAAGGCCTGGGTTAAATCCCAACTTGCCACCACCTACTATGTGATCTTGGGCAAGTTACATAACATCTGCCTATTTCCTCATCAAAGGGGATGGCAGTACAACCTACATTATGGGTATGCAGGAGGATTAAATGGAAAGAATAGATATAGACATAGATAGATAGATAGATAGATAGATAGAGATCAAGAATTCAGAATAATGCCTGGTACATACTTAGCACTTCCAATGTTCTTTGTCTTTTTTTTCAATAAGCATAAAACAACAATAATAATCAGAAAAATAACAGTAACATTTTCAGTTTTAGGAGCATACGTTGCTTTTATTATCAGAAAAAATATTAATAGTCAGCCTCCCCCGCCACATATCCACATGCTCCATATTCTCAGATACAACCAAGTGTGGATCAAAAATATTCAGGAAAAAAAAATTCCAGAAAATTCCCAAAAGCAAACTTTGAACTTGCTGTGCTCCAGCAACTATTTACAAAGCACTTACATTGTATTGGGTATTATAGGTAATCTAGAGATAATTTAAAGTATACGGGGGTATGTACATAGGTAATATGCAAATACTATGCTATTTTATATAAGGGACTTGAGCATCTGCGGATTGTGGTATGGGGGGTGGGGGGGGGCGCATCCCAGAGATACAATTATACTATTTTCAATTTGGGGAGCAAGAGAGAATTTCTCAGAAATCTTCTGAGTATTCCATGAGACTGAAATAACTAGGTCTTAGTGGTTTACCAGGTTCATAAAAGTAACTACTTGGCTATGCAGAACTGGTTTGGCCATTCTCCCATCAGGCCTAATCAAGGCACTGGAGTTTGTAGCTATGCCCTAAATAATAGCTCCCTACCAGCTTACAGGACTGTCACATCCTTCCTTTCACTTTTGTCTCTTGCCCGCCTCCTCCTCATCTGAAGAAACAGTGAATAATTTCTCAAACTTAAACTTAAAATTGTTTTTAACTTAGGAGCAATTTTTAAAAATTTTCTCTCTTCTCCCTCTGACTCAGGTTCCAAGGAAGAGTGGTTTATTTCTCTTTCAGTTGAAAAACTGGAAAAACAGTGTGGTGTTTACTTTAAAATAAATGCATGCACTGTCTGTCAGGCCTGCCTCCTTGAGATGCATGGCCCACCCACCAGAACACTCCATCCTCATGGAAGAGGGAGGGAGGTGGTGCAGCCCTCGTGACTGGCCTATCTGTTCTTGGAACATAAAGTGCAGTAACAACCCTCTGCTTATAAGATTTTTAAATAAATAGGGAGCTGTTTGCTTTTTCTCCCTCTCTCATTTTTTTTTTTTTTTTATATCCGGGAGACACACATGGGGAAAGAAAACAGACACGCATAGAAAACGAAGAGCATAAGCAAAAAGCTTTTCGAAGGTACTTCATTTTTCACAGTGGTCTGAGTACAGCAATTCTCTAACCGCCTCCTGTGCGTATAGAAATGAGTAAATATGTGGATGACGGTGAGAGCCAGGGTTCTCGTGTGGAAAGGAGGAAAGTTAGGAAGAACTCTGTGGGGTTGAATTAGAATTGGAGATTTCAGCATAAACTCATCACCTTGAATATACAGACACAGAATAGATATTTATGTGTGTGTGTGTATACATAAAGTCTTTCAAGAAAAATGAAGGCTCAAGAGCCAAGAAAGTTTTGAAGAAAAAGAGCAGTGAGGGGACTTCCCTGGTGGTCCAGTGGTAAAGAATCCGCCTTCCAATGCAGGGGACACAGGTTCAATCCCTGGTTGGGGAACTAAGATCCCACATTCCGCGGGGCAACTAAGCCTGCACGCCAGAGCTCGCGCACCTCAACAAGAGAGCCCGCGTGCCACAAACTGCAGAGCCCACACGTTCTAGACCCCCGCGCGCCACAACTAGAGGGAAGCCCGAGTGCGGCAATGAAGAGACAGTGCGCCACAACGAAAGATCTTGCGTGCCTCAACGAAGATCCCGCATGCGGCAACTAAGACCCAACGCAGCCAAAAAAATAAAAATTAAAAAAAAAAAAAAAGCAGTAAGAAGCGGTATGTCCAACCTGATACTGGCACTCCCTCTAGTGAAAACAGTGACACCGTAAAACCCATAAGGAAAAAATACAACTAGATCCTTGGCCTACACCATACACCAAAAAAAACTCCAGATTGATTAAAGGGTTAAACATTTAAAAACTAAAGAAAGAAAACCAGCACAAGCGTTAGTGTAAGGAAGGTATCTAACTGTATTTTTTCCCAAGTGGTAACTCAGTGGTTCTAAGACTTGAACCGGCATCAGAATGCCCTGGGGCATTTGTCAAAACACACATTGCTGGGCCCCATCCGCAGGTTTTCTGATTCTGTAGGACTGGGGGAGGGCCTGAGAATTTATGTTTCTAATATGTTTCCAGGTGACGCCTATGCTGCTGATCTGGACACCACACTTTGAAAACCACTGGGTTAACCAATGGTCCCAATTTGTTCACCTTTCTTTACTGATTTTAAATGCCACCTTTATCACATAGTAAATTCTATCTATGTTGGATGATGTTTGGAAAAAAATATATGATGGGGACATGTCAAAAGGATACAGGAGCAAGCTTGAAGAGGCATCCACTGGCCAAACCAGGGATAATTTGAGCATCAAAATAATGGCAGTAATAAATTATAACCCATGCATAAAATAAGAATCCATGAGTTGAGACTGATAATACATACCTACATAAAGGAAAAAGAAAAGCTCTTCCTTGCAGCAGTATGCCAACTAATAAATGTAGAAGGAATGACTAAATTGGAAAAACAATTTTGCGACCATCAGAATATTAACTGATTCAGACAAAAATCATTAATGAATGCAAAACTAGTAGGTGAAGATGTGATGAGGAACAGATATTTACATAGTCTCAAAGTATGGTATCTCCCCATAAAAAACTTCTTAGTTATAAAGAGAAAATAGTCATTTTACAGTGGAAAACCTGGCAAACACAACCCTAGCCCAAGGGTCAAAGTTCACATCATCAATAATGAAACAAGCTGAGTTGTGTGCCCCCTGATCTGACACACTGAGAAGGACGCAACATCGCTTCTGGAATGCTCCTGCCAAAAATGTGTAGTACTCTGAATCCAAACTGAGGAGATTCTACAAAAAGACAGCCTGAACTCTTTAACAATGACAGTGTCATCAAAGACAAAAATAGGCTGAGGAACTGACCCCAGATTTAAGGACAACCAAATGTAATGCACAATCTTGCATGGGATCCTGGAAATCACCTGAAGTGCATTTTTGCAACAATTAGAAAATACGAATTATATAACAATACTGTAAAAATGTTAGATTTCTTGATTAGGTTCTTTATAGTGGTTAGGCAAGAAAATATCCTTCTTAGGAAATACACATTTAAATATTCAGGGATAAAGACGTATAAGATTTATAATTTAAAATGATTCGGCAAATCACCATACATGCATATACAGACATACAGACGATGTTAAGGCAAATGCATCAAAATATCACCACATGGATGAAGAGTATAGGGGAGTTCTTTGTCCTAGCCTTTTAACTTGTCTCTGAATTTGAAATTATTTTAAAATAAAGAAGTTTGGATTTTTTTTTTTTAATCTACTTCAAGCCATATTTCCCTCCTTGAAAGCAGCACAATCTGGCAGTGCCAAGATCTGCAGTGTTGATGAGTCCAGCTACTAGAGAGGAGAGCTACAAGAGAAAAGTGGGTCTCAGCTCCTATCTGCTACCAAGCTAGAAAGAAATGAAGATCATCCAGTGGGCGGGTACAGATGAAACATGCTGGTGACTACTGGGGGATGGGGATTATGTTTGAAAATTCCCCTAATAAAAAGGTTTTTAGGGCTTCCCTGGTGGCGCAGTGGTTGAGAATTTGCCTGCCAATGCAGGGGACACGGGTTCGAGCCCTGGTCTGGGAAGATCCCACGTGCCGCCGAGCAACTAGACCCGTGAGCCACAACTACTGAGCCTGCGCGTCTGGAGCCTGTGCTCCACAACAAGAGAGGCCGCGATAGTGAGAGGCCCGTGCACCGCGATGAAGAGTGGCCCCCACTTGCCGCAACTAGAGAAAGCCCTCGCACAGAAACGAAGATCCAGCACAGCCATAAATAAATAAAATAAATAATTAAAAAAAAAAAATTCTTTAAAAAAAAAGAAAAAAAAATGGGGAAAAGACACACAAATACCAACATTTTTAAGTGAGAAAAATTAAAAACATTTTAAAAAATGAGAATGTTATCTCAAATCTTTATATTAATAATTTGAATATCTCATGAAACAGTTTTCTCAGAAAATATGAATTAACAAAATTGACACAAGATAAATCAGAAAAGCTGAACAAACCAATCATTATGGGGAAAAAACTGAAAAAGTCATCAAAGAATTATTTCAGAGAAAGCTGCCAGACCTAGTTGGTTTTATGCGTGAGCTCTTTCCTGCACTCATGGAACAGATAATTCCCATGTTATAGAGTCTATTCCTGAAGTTGGAAAGCACTTCAATTTACTTTATAAAATTAGCCTAGCCTTGATTCCAAAGCTGACAAAAATAGTACAAAACTACAAACAAATGTCACTTATGAATTAGATGGAAAACCCCCAAATAAAATATGAACAAGTAATTCTAAAAAAATTTTCCAGGAATAATCTACCATGAGCAATTAGGTATATTCTAGAAATTCTAAGGTTGTTACTACAAGGAAATTAATATAATACATTGAAAGGAGAAACATCATATAATTATCCCAATGGTTGCTTAAAAGCTATTTGCTGCATGCTGCAACTAAAAGATCTCGCGTGCCACAACTAAGACCCAACGCAGCCAAATAAATAAATAAATAAATATTTTTTTAAAGATAAAATAAAAGCTATTTGCTCAAAATTCAACCCTTATCCTGATTTTTTTAAAAAGACAACAATGATTAGTAAATCAAGAAGACAGGTTACCAACTAATACCCAGCCTGACACCTAAAGAAGTCACTATAAGCTTGGTTATTAGGGGAGAATGCCCACTCCATCACCACTAAAACAGGAAGTTGTATACAAAGCAACTAACAAAGAAAAAGAAGTAAAATTATCTCCTAAGATGATCAAAATTATCGATCTTAGAAACCACATAAAGGTCTACCAAGAAAATCCAAAAGAAACTGCTGAAAACCTATACTAAGAATTCAGCAAGTGACTGATTATATAAAAGAAAATACAGAAACTAATAGTCATATACCAACAACACTAAGTTAGAAGACATAATAGAAAAAGATCCCACTGAAAATAATATCAAAGCTTCTTTAAAAACTAAAAGAATCTATCTGAAGATAACTTCAAAATGATTTGAGTGAATTTAGAGACATTCCATGTTCCTGGTATGAAAATTCTCCATAAAGAAACTTTACATATGATAGATTCCAACAAAAATCTCAAGGGATTAGGGGTAGGAGAATAGGAAGAGGGGAGAACCTGACAAAATAATTTAAAATTCATGTGATGGTGTCATCCATGTAAAGAAAAGAGGCAGGAAGGTTTTGAAAAGAAGAGAAACTTGAACTGTCAGATATTAAAAACATAACAAAATGTTATACTAGCTAAGACAGAGTGATTTGAAAAGGCTGATAAAAAACAACAATGAATGGAAAGTCCCCAAACAGGCACAAATATACATATGTTTTTAATATATGCTTAAGGTAGCAACTCAGATCACTGGGGATATAGATAGGTTATTTAATAAGTAGTGCTAAAGTAATCGGTTAACTATTCACGAAAAATTAAATTAGATCCCTACTCACACTGTACACAAAAATAAATTCATTTGGATGAAGAATTAAATTAAAAAAATAAAATCACAGTGAACTAGGGGAAAATAGAGGTGATCATTTACCTGATCTCAGAATAAAGGAAAGCCTTCCAAAACGTAAAAGAAAAGGCTGAAACTATAAAAGGTAACAGACTTGACTACAGAAAGTTTAAAACATCTGTATGGAAAAAGGAAAAAAAAAAAAAGCCTGATAAATTAAAATGCAAATGAAAAACTGGGAAAACACAAATTACAAGACAAAGAATAACAGCCTTAACATATAAAGAGCTCTCTCAAAACCAAAAGAGAAAAATGCACATTTCAGTATAAAAATGAGCAAAGGACATTAATAAGGCAATAAACACACTTTAAAAACATTCAGTCTCCTTGAGTAAATTACAGCTTTAAAAAAGGTAGAGTGGAGGTGGGGGGACTTCAAAGACATAACCACCAAATGCCATGAGGGGACCTTGCCCAAATCCAGGTTGGGGCAAACCAACTGTAAAACAACACTTTGAGATAGATGGTGAAATAGAATACGAACTGGGTATTAGGTGATAATGAGGAATTCATGTAAATATTGCCAGGTGTGATAATGGTACAGTAATTATGTAAAAAAAGTCCTTTTTTAATGAGATGCATGCTGAAGAATCTAGGATAAAAGGTTGAAACACCTGTAATTTACTTTAAATACTGCAACCAAAAAGAAATAGCCATCACACACAGCCATCTGATAAGACTACTACCAGACAGTCATCAAAAACTGACTTTTGAGGAACAACTAAATATTTTATGGTACAACAGCTATGGAAAACAGTATGGCGGTTCCTCAAAAAATTAAAATAGAATTACCATGTGATGCAGCTATTCTACTTCTGAATATATTATCCAAAAGAATTGAAAGCAGGGACTTGAAGAGATATTTGGACACCCATGTTCACCAACGTCCTTGGATGGATGAAAGGATCAACAAAATGCGGCATACAATGGAATATTATTCGGCATTAAAAAGGGTAATTCCGGGGACTTCCCTGGTGGCGCAGGGGTTAAGAATCTGCCTGCCAATGCAGGGGACACGGGTTCGAGCCCTGGTCCGGGAAGATCCCACATGCCGCGGAGCAACTCAGCCCGTGCGCCACAACTACTAAGCCTGCACTCTAGAGCCCACGTGCCACAATTACTGAAGCCCGCGCGCCTAGAGCCCGTGCTCTGCAACAAGAGAAGCCACCGCAAAGAGAAGCCCGCACACTGCAACAAACAGCAGCCCTCGCGCACAGCAACAAAGACCCAACGCAGCCATAAATAAATAAATATTTTTTAAAAGGGAATTCTGGGAATTCCCTGGTGGTCCTGCGGTTAGGACTCCGCGCTCCCTGCCGAGGGCCCGGGTTCAATCCCTGGTCAGGTAACTAAGATCCCACAAGCCGTGCAGTGTGGCCAAAATAAAATAAAATAAAATTTAAAAAGAAAGAAAAAAAAGGTGATTCTGATACGTACCACGTGAAAGAGGCTTAAGGACATTATGCTGAGTGAAAGAAGCCAGACACAAAAGGGTAAATACTGTATGACGCCACTGGTATGGAGTACCTAGAGCAAGCAGATTCACAGGGACAGAGAGTTGAACGGTGTAGGTTGAGAGAAGGGAGGGAGTTACTGTTTAATGGGTACATAGTTTGCGTTTAGCAAGATGAAAAAGTCCTGGAGACGGATGGAGGTGATGGCTGCAGAATCCTGTCAATGTACTTAATGCCACTGCACTGTACATTTAAAAATGGCTAAGATGGTAAGTTTTACATTATGTGTTTTTTTTATCACAATTAAAAATAAAGATATAGTAATACATTTTAAAGAGAAAAATGCATGTTGCAAAATAAGTTCATGTATGATCTCAATTTTGTTTCACTGATGTCTTAAATATTAATACACTGCACACAGGGAAAAAAAGCTCAGAAAGGCATATATCAAAATGCTAACAATAATTATCACTAGGTACTGTGCTTCCAGGAGAATTTTATTTTCTTTGTGTGTCTGTGTGCTTCTGTGTGATTCCCAATTTTTCAACAATTACTTTTGTAATTGAAAGCAAAAGTATGCCAACTGGACAAATGAAAAAGGAGAGAAAAGGACACTCAATGTCGGTTGCTGGTCCTAATGTGAGAATGCCCACAAGTCTATTTCCAAATGACATAGTAAATATAATCCCCCTTGAGAATCAAATTATAAAAGGCAGGCTAGCATTTGGGAAAATAAAGACCGACTCAGAAGACAGAGCAGCGGGGTGTTCCCTGCAGAATTAGAATAGAGGCAGAGCCTCATTTCAGACGATTCCAGAGTCCAGAGTGGGTTCACCACATCAGTGCGTGCCCAGCAGAAAGGAAAAGACCGGGGGAGCCTCACACACCACTCAAGAGGCCCATCAGAAAGGACAGGCTCAGAAAGGAAAGACCCTTGAATCAAGCAGCACTCTCCCTGGGACTCAGGGCTCCCCACCCACACATCTCTCTTAAACTAAATCCACGTTCAGAAAATATTTGCTAGACAGCACACGTCAAGAAAAGAAGGAGCCTTTCTTTCTGTGGCATTCCCTCGCCACATCTGGTACTGCTCTGAATAGAGGCTTTATGAGGGAGGATCCAGATACCTCAGCCACGAGTTACTCCACGGACCACAAACAGCAATAAACAGACGTGAGGATTTAGACTTCCGTGCAGCCGAGGCTGAATAATCATGATAGAGCTTCCACTGCATTCCAACATCCAGGAAATGTTTATCGAGCGCCTTCTAAGCACAGGGCACCATTTGTAACACCATTCCACGCAGACAGGCAGGCACACGTGTACACACCCACCCACAGACGAAGCTCCTTTGTTGTGTTTGAGGGATCGGACTAGGAAAGTAATGATTTAGGCTGGAGGCATTTGACAGTTTGATTCTACACGTCACACATCAGGATCAGGAAAAGAGGGGCAGAGGGAAAGTATGCATCCCTGAGGAAGGATCAAGGGGGAGATATCAGTGCATCCCACCACTAGGGGCCCTGGACCAAGGGGCTGAGTTCTGCAATAGAGGCAGAGAGTAGCTCTCAGCCTTCCTAGAACTCCACGGACCACATCCACGGGGAGTACAGTAACTGCAGCCTCTGGTCCTGGAGGAAACTGCATCAGCAGGTTTAGCCCCCATGTGAGAGAAATCCATGCCTTCACATTCTTTTCCCCACCCCCACAAATGAATGACGTCAGGTACCCCTTCCTTGTACATACTTTTGCCCCCATTGTTCTTCAGGACATTGGAGAGGTTGACAGAGGCGGTGCCTAGCAGTTCATTTCTCAAGGTGTGGCAGCTCCAGACCTTCAAATCTAAATGACTCTGGGCCGTGACATTCCTGGAAAACAAATACTTGATTCATCATACCCAAGCAGATCAGTCATTCCTGTAACTTAGAAGAAAACAGAGAAACTACACTGCTGACATCTTGAAGGTGGGGGGAACCCCAAAGAGGAAGACACTCACATATACCCTTTCCCCCCCAGAGCTGACCCTGTAACCATCCAGCTAACAATGAACACTCTGTGAGCTCGATGATGTAGAAACACCGGAAGAGAAGGTGCCTCGGGTACCAAAGGCGGAAGGACTAGAGGCGGCTACAGGGAACCTGGATCTCCCACAACCCCTTCCTCTATTCCCCCGGGGGGCTGCATTCGGAGAGAAGGGGTTTTCTCTTACAAAATGATGATCTCGTTCCAGAGAAGCTCCGAGCTCCCAATTCGCTTCCCAGTCTTCTTCGTCTCACTGGGGAGTCCATCCACTGCCACTTCCACAAACGAGTTAATTCGAGGTTGACGACTATGCACCTTGGGCTTTGCTGACACCACTGGACAGGAAAGACAGAAGTCAAGGATGAGTCAGAGGGCTCCCAGCTGCCCCCCTGTGGCAGATGTTCTCCCTCTTTTTTGTTGTTTCTTTTAAAAAAGAAATTTTGTCTTTTCCTCATTCTAAAAAGACTTCTTTTTTAATTTGAGGATATAAAAATAGCATAAGAAAAGAAGCATAAGAAAAAAAATCACTCCTAACCCAAAAACACTGGGATAATTATCATTAAGATGTTGGTAAATACAGACTTCCTAGACTTTCATCTTTTATGTCTCCAATTCTTTAAAAATTCCTCTCCCCCCAAAATCCATTTTAAAAAGCTGCAACGTAAGCCCATTACAAGCATACACCATAATTTAGTCAACTATTCTTTCATTGTTGAATAAATTGCTTCCAACTTTTGGCTCGGGGAAAATGACCACAAACGTATATAGTATTTGCATGCATTTCTGAGTATTCTTCCAAAGGATATGAACATTTTTTAAAGTTCTTAAAACTGCTCAGTTCCTTTCTAAACCCATGTAGACACCTATCAGCACTATAGGAATATATCCATTTCACCAAACACTGCATAGCACTGAGTACTATGTTTTTTTCACCCTTTGCAAATCATGTAGGTAAAAAAAAAAAAATAGTATAAAGATAATAGCTAAGAGTTAATGAGCACTTATTACAGATACTATACTATGCACACATTATCTAACTGAATCCTTACAATGAGGCAAGAAATACATCGTCACTCCATTTCACCCACGAGGAAACATGCTTGGGGAAGCTAGGTCATTGCCCCAGGCTACACATCCAGGGAGCTTCGAACCGCAATGTGCACCCAGCAGCCTGACTCCACACCATGCTATATGCCATTCCCAGACTTTGCTTATTTGTTCTAATGCTTTTCTTCAATTACTAGCCAGATTGAATAGTTTTTCCATGTACTTGTTAACCATCTGCATTTCCTCTTCTGTTCATTTCCTTCATGCGGCAGCATTTCTGATGCTTACACGGCACCAGCAAGCCAGGGGCTCAGCACCAACTAAGCAAGCATACGCCCAGGGCTGGATGCTAGACAAGCTCCTTTTGTAGCATTTATCAGCCATGGTGGAAACTCCAGATCACTAGGACAAAACCCATCTGGATGGTTTCTATCCTATGCCCTAAATCAGAGCATATAACTGATGTTCCTTACCCATGATGACAAGACTGCCTGAACCTGAGTTCCCATCAAGAGTTAGCAAACCTCTCTCTCCTAGACCCTTCTGAGGGATGACAGTCCTATAAGGGTCCACAACTTGGCAAAGGGCAAAGCCACCTCTGATTGTGTTTTAGCAATACGTGTCTTCTCCAGGACCAAAAGAACACTAGACAGAAAGTCAAGGAACAACAGCAACAAAAGCTGTCGTGAAGATTAAGAAGCAACAAGTGTTGGTATTAGGAAAAAAGGTCGTAGAGCTGGGAAATGTGGCCCAGAGTGGGAAAATGAAAATACTACACACATAGACCAAGGTTAACTGAGGCCACCTGGTGGTGCGAGAGCAGCTCTGCAGGCAGACCCTTAAATGTAAAAATATAGATAAAAAATAGGGACTGGTTATAGAGTCCTACCATTTTGAGCTAGACAGTTTCTTTGAAATCAACAAGTTCAAACCCTTTATTTAATAGTTGGGCCAACTAAGATCCAGGGAGGTGAGACATATCCAAAATCACGGAGCTAGTCAAAGGCAGTGCTAAGCCTGGAACCAAGTCTCCCAGCTCCCAGGCCGATTCTTTGAACTCTTCCATCATGTTTCCTTTTTGGTCCTTGTTTTTTTAGTATCTACTTTTTAAAAAGAATTTTTTGATATAATTTCAGACATTTAGAAAAGTTGCAAGAGTAATACAAAGAATTCTTATAAACCCTTCACCGGGGACTTCCCTGGTGGTCCAGTGGTAAAGAATCCCCCTTCCAATTCAGGGGACACGGGTTCAATCCCTGGTCGGGGAACTAGGATCCCACATGCCATAGGGCAACTAAGCCCATGCGCCACAACTACTGAGCCCACGTGCCTCAATTAGAGACAGAAAACCCACACAACACAACTAGAGAGAAGCCCACGCGCCACAACGAAAGATCCCACATGCCACAACGAAGACCCAACGCAGCCAAATAAATAAATAAATAAATAAAATAATTTCATTTAAAAAAACCCTTCACCCGAAGTCACCAAATATTAACTTTCTATGCTACTTGCTTTATTACTCTCTTTTTCTCTCCCTAAATACTTCAGTGTGTCTTTTCTAAGAACTAAGACATTTTCTAACATTACCATAGTATAATTATCAACACTGGGAAATTCAACATTCTTTAATACTATTATCTAAGGTACAGACCTTATTCAAATTTTGCCAGTTACCCTATCAATGTCCATTATAGCAAAAGAGAAAAGATTTTTTTCTAGTCCTGGACTCAATCTAAGATCACATGGTGCAGTTAGTAGTTTTTTGTGAAGTTTCCAATTTACATAAAAATTGAAAGAATAGAATAAATAATTGCACATTATTTACTAACTGCTATCATTTTGCCACATATGCTTTTCTGTCTCTCTCTCAGCGTCTATCATCAATATTACCCAGAGAACTTCCGCAATAATAAAAATGTTCTACATCAGCGCTGTCCAATACATTGCCATGAGATACATGTGGCTATAAAGCACTTGAAATATGGCTAGTGAGACTGAGGACTGGAGCTTTAAATTTTATTTAATTTTAATGTAAATAGTTCTATGTGGCTATACTTGCTACCCTATTGGATAGCACAGGACCCAGATATATATACGACATCTGTGTTTAAAAAAAAAAGTAAGTTGGAGACATCATGACAGATCAGCCCTGATTACTTTCAGAATGCAATTCCTAACAATAAGGGCATCCTTCCACCCACCACACCACCATTATTATACCTAAAAAAAAAATGTATAGTCACTCCTTCCATCATTTGATATCCATTCCATATTCAAATTTTCCCAGTTGTTCCCAACTTTTTTTTTTTAATATTTATTTATTTATTTGGTTGTGCCAGGATTTAGTTGCGGCTCTCCAGCTCTGTAGTTGTGGCACGCAGGCTTCTTAGTTGTGGCATGCCAACTCTTAACTGTGACATGCATGTGGGATCTAGTTACCTCACCAGGGATCGAATCTGTGCCCTCTGCATTGGGAGCGCAGAGTCTTAACCACTGCACCACCAGGGAAGTCCCCCAAACATATTTTTATAGCTGTTTTTCTCCCAACCCAGGATCCAATCAAGATGAACAAACTGTACTCAACTGCTGTCTCCTTAATCTTTTAACACCTAGAATGCACTCCCTTCTTTTTCCATGACAATGATTTTTAAAGACTTCCACCAGCTGTCTTACAGAATGCTAAATCCTGCATTTTTCTGATTGTTTCCTCATGGTTAGATTTACAGTGAACATTTTTGTCAAGAATACTAACTACACAAGTTAGGTTGCATACTTCTTACTGTACACACCAGGCCATCCTCCTATTGGGGATACTAATTTTGATACCATGGTTAATGTGGGGTTTGCCAGGTCACTCCACTGTAAAGATACATTTTCCCCTCAGTAATTTATAATTAATAAGTGGGGTGATATTTTCAATGTTTCTTGTTCTTAAAAGACAAGCCAAAATAAAGGTCTCAAGTTTACCTAGAAAGTTTATTTACTATTTGATAAAATATAAATGCCAGTTTCTTATACATGGAGTCACATCTTCACATAGGATTTAGCTTTTAAAGTCAACAAATAAGGCAAAAAATCACATATTTCCAAAATTATACCCCTGAAAAGCTCTTAGGAAGGCAACAGAAGAGAGTGTGGCATATTATCTTTCTATAGGTTCCAAACGGCCAGTTTTTTGCCTTGCTGTGCTGTGTTTTCAGTGTTCCTTCAGTTAAATATCAGATAAAATAGTTGGCTTACGTTTGAGGACCTTAGTGTATTTAAAAAGTGTATTGTAAAACTCTAGGACTGGGGGAGAGGGATAAATTGGGAGATTGGGCTTGACATATACACACTATTACTATATATAAAATAGATAACCAGGGCTCCCCTGGTGGCGCAGTGGTTAAGAATCCGCCTGCCAATGCAGGGGACACGGGTTCGAGCCCTGGTCCGAGAAGATCCCCCATGCCGCGGAGCAACTAAGCCCGTGCGCCACAACTACTGAGCCTGCGCTCTAGAGCCGGCGAGCCACAACTACTGAAGCCCTCGCGCCTAGAGCCCATGCTCCCCAACAAGAGAAGGCACTGCAATGAGAAGCCCCTGCAATGAGAAGCCCGCGCACCGCAACGAAGAGTAGCCCCCGCTCGCCGCAACTAGAGAAAGCCCGCGCGCAGCAACAAAGACCCGACGCAGCCAAAATAAATAAATTAATTAAATTAATTAATTTAAAAAATAATAAAATAGATAACTAATAAGGACCTACTGTGTACAGCACAGGGAATTCTACTCAATACTCCTTAATGACCTATGTGGGAAAAGAATCTTAAGAAGAGTGGATATATGTATATGTATAACTGATTCACTTTACCATACACCTGAAACTAACACAACACTGTAAATCAACTATACTCCAATAAAAATTTTTAAAGATAAAAAATAAAAAAATAAATCTCTAGGACTGCACTATAAGAGGCAAAGGGAACTGAGGCAGAGAGAGGGGACAGCATAGCAACAGCTCCCAAATTACACCAGAGGCTCTATCCACGAAATGCACAGGAGGAAGAACCACCCACACTGTTTAAATGGTTGTTTCTCTCCTTCTCTTTCTCCCCCACCATTTTCCTGGATGGTATTATCAACTCCCTATAGCTTAAGTGCATATATAATGAGGTGCACCTGTATTATCAAGTTAGCTCTCTCCACACTAGTGAGAAAATACACATTGGGGAAAGGCAAGAGAGAAACCTTTAGAAGTCAGAGCGTGTTCCTGAATAACATGGCCCCAAAACAGGGACCTCAGGATATCACCAGTTTCCATGGGCAGGCTTCTGTTCTGACCTAGCCCTGCTAATTATTAGATAAGGCAGTAAAGGCTGTAGTCTCAAGTTCAAAACCCTATCAGTTCACTCTAATCCTTCTCCCTTCTCAAAAGGGCTGGAGCAGCCATGAGACACCAAGAAAAGTAATTAAAATGTATGAAGACTATAAAAAAAATCAATAACTCAATAAGAAACAGGCAAAGAATAGACACAGGCAACCCACAGAAAAGGAAATACAAATTTACTTAAACATATGATAAGACACTAAACATCACTTATCATTTAATGAGAAGTAAAACTATGCTGAGAACACAATTTTTTTTTTTTAACCAACCAGACTGGCAAAGATAAAAAAAAAAAATCTGACAACATATCATGTTGGTAAAGGTATGGGGACTACAGCCATACCACCCTGAATGCCCCTGAACTCGGAAGCTAAGCAGGGTTGGGCCTGGGTAGTACTTGGATGGGAGACCGCTTGGCAATACTGGGTGCTGCAGGCTTAAAAAAAAAAAAAAGATGATGTGGGGAAAGGAGCACTCATTGATAACAATAGGTTCCCTCCAGGCGAGGGAACTGGGGAGCTGGAGGAACGGAAAGAATTGTAAACTATGTAAGTGCATTAAATAAATGAATAACATTTCCATTTTTAAAACAATAATTTTAAAATTTGGACCAAAGATACAATTTTGCCTCCCAATGATCACGTTGAGAGGCCTGAGCCCAGATACTGAATGCCACTCCTCTCTCCCCGAGCATCTTGTGGTCCCGTGACTCCTCCTCCTAAAGCTACTGGAGCAGCAGGCTTTCATCTGTGTGATATTTACTGAGGCCTCACTGTGTGTCAGGCACTGTTCTAGGCTTTGGGGCATCAACAGTAACCAAAACAGACAAAAACCCCTGTTCTCGTGGGGCTTACATTCTACAGAAAGAGACAGTGAATAAATGAAATAGATTCCAATAGGTCAAACATTAAATAGTGACGGGGCTGAGAAGAAAAAGATAAAGTGGTGAAGGGGAGAGACATGAGGGAATCAGGGTAGGGAGTCTTTAGATGGGGGAATCAGGGAAGGCCTCGTTGAAGAGAGTGACTTTGGGGTAAAAACCTGCAGAAAGTCAGGAAGCAGACCAGGTAGATAACTCAGCCAAAAGAGCATTTCACTCAGCGGGAACAGCAAGTGCAAAGGCCCAGGGGTGGGAGTGTACCTGGTAATGAATAGGCAATGAATAGCAAGGGAGGTCCATGTGGACCTGTGCATCTAGCCAGAGAGGAGTAAATGTGGAACAGGAAATGAGAAATGGAAGGGGTCGTATCAGGTGGGATCTTCAGCTTGTACGCAGAGTGAGATAGACAGTCCTGATGTGTTTGAGCAGAGGAGTGACAAGAGCTGGCTTACACTGTAACAAGACCACTGGCTGCTGTGTGATCAACAGAATGAAGCGGGGCAAAGGGCAGAAGTAGGAAGCCAGGTTAGGAGGCTACCGCCTTAATCTAGGGCGGAGATGATGCCAGCTGGTGGGTCAGTAGGGGTGGTGAGAAGTGGCTGAACGCTGCCCACATTTTGAATGTAGACAAAACCAGATTTGCTGAATACAGGATATTGAGGAAAAAAAAAAAAAAAACAAAATCAGGTCAGTTCCAGGCATGTCACATTTTAGACATTTACTAAGCCTTCAAGTGGAGATGCCAAGTGGGCTATTGGATATACAAACCTGGAGTTCAGAGACAAGGCCAGGCTGGAGATACTAATGTGGCAGTGATCTTACTATTGGTGGTATTTAAAGTGATAAGGTTCGGATGAGCTCACCAAGGGAATGAGAGTAGATAGAAAAGAGCCCTGGGGAAGGAAGGATTTGCCATTTTATATAATTCTTTCCAAAAGTTCCTTTTTTTCCCCCTCCTCTTCAAGAACTCCAGCTATAATATGACAACCCTATAAGAATGAATAGTTACGCTCGTAAACCAAGGTGTGGTATAATTCCACCTCTTTCCCAAAGATGGGGCTGGACCTGAAATGACAAACTTCATACAGTGCCACTCACCTTTCAGAATAAGCTGAGACTTCTCAAAAGGCAGGGCCACTCCTGCCCGGCTGGAGCTGGCAGATGCCATGTCATCACCAGGAAACTGAAAGACAAACAAAGCAACAGGTTTAGAGGATATCTGATAAGAGACGGAGGAACTGAACCCAATTTTAATATCTGAGTTTAAAGAGATAGAAGCAAGAAAATATAAACATCCAGGACTTCCCTGGTGGTGCAGTGGTTAAGAATCCATCTGCCAATGCAGGGGACACGGGTTCCAGCCCTGGTCCGGGAAGATCCCACATGCCACGGAGCAACTAAGCCCATGCGCCACAACTACTGAGCCTGCGTGCCACAACTACCAAAGCCCGCGCACCTAGAGCCCGTGCTCCTCAACAAAAGAAGCCACCGCAATGAGAAGCACACGCACAGCAACAAAGAGTAGCCCCCTTCACCGCAACTAGAGAAAGCCCACGCGCAGCAACAAAGACCCAACACAGCCAAAAATAAATAAATAAATAAATAAAATAAATTTATCTTTAAAAAAAAGAAAATATAAACATCCAAGCAACTGCAGCCATGCTGCTTCAGGCAGAGTGGTGTCTGTCCCGTAATGACTACTGAATCTGGGTAGGACCTGGATGGACTAAGAAGGACACAGCACTGCTACATCAACCTTTTAAGGAGGGAGAGCCTAAAATAATATCTCCAAAAAGAAAGTCACAGTTCAACAATTTTTTAAAAAGTAGGGACCTTCCTGGCAGTCCAATGGTTAAGACTCCGAACTTCCACTGCAGGGGGCACGGGTTCAATCCCTGGTCGGGGAACTAAGATCCCAAATGCCTCATGGTGTGGCCAAAAAATAAATAAATAAAATTTTTAAACATTAAAAAAAATTTTTAAAGTAATATTAAACCAATTTTTTAAATGGACAGATTTTAATAAAAGTTTCTCCAAGAAGGTATACCAGTAAATGTGCTTATTGGCCAAGGAAATGACAGACCAGGATTCAATCTACATCTTCTGATTCCAAAGCCCAACATTCATCCAGTCGACTACCCTGCTATCACCTGCATGTGCACACGGACCTGGCCAACAAAGCACATGAAATAATTTTTGATGGACCTCATTAGCCATAAGGCATCCCCGTCACTCCATCTTGGCTAGAAGCAGAAGTCTATCTTGCATTTTGAGTGGCTCTTTTACTCATACATAATTGTGTAACATCGTCATTTGTCATTTAGAAAATATTTGGTTCACTGAGTTCTATAGATATTGCAAATGTTGACACATTTCATTATACCCTATCCAAAATATCACATTCGTGAATGTCACCACTGATCTCATCAGACAAGTTTTTGAGTATTGGGAAGCTGTCAAGCTGTTTGTGGTAGATGGAAGTGTTCCAAAATTCTAATTTTCACTTAAAAAAACTCATATTTTATCATTGGCAACAAGCACTGTCAGTTGTTTTCCTTGAAGTGACAGGCTTACTTCATTCAACTTCAGGAAAATGTCTGCCAAACGCCCAAATCTATTAACGCTAGTTTATCTGTTGATTTTTTTTTAAAGTAAAAATGGTATTTCATGAAAAAAGCAACTATATAATACAGCTTTTAATTCAAACAAGTCATACAAGTGCTTTTTCTCAACACAACAATTATACTTCAGTATGCAGGAGAAGTGCTTTAGGCGTATTTCCCATTTTCATCACATAGAATATTAAAAACACATGCATGCACATGAGTAAAGACAATACAACCGGTAATTTTTACTGCTTCGTCAAGCACATTCTTAAGTGAAACTGGCTTTCTTTCCTTTTTACTGAGCGGGCCATGGTGAGGAACACAATGACAGCAGCCCAGGCCAGTGGTAGTGCCGATTCGTGCTATGGCACCAACAGTTTCACTGACCTTTGCTTTTGCACCATGAGTGCATGTGTCACAGTGAAAAAGGCAAAGTTATCATGAAAATAGTTTTGATCCTGCAAAACCCTAAAACTCTCGAGGGGCCACCAGGGGCCTGAGGACCACACCTGAGAACAGCTGCTGTAAAAACACTATGAAATTCCTGTTCTATTCAACATCATTTATACCTTCTTTCATTCTATTTGTATCTGATGTCTCTCCTAACTCCCTATTCTAAAGAGCAGTTCAGACTTAAAATGTGGTTATGAATGTACCATATTACTCTAAGAATGGAAGCCATTTGTATGAGAATTAAATGTAGCTACTGCTAAGTCACACTGATTTTGACATTTTCCACAGCTGAAGTCAAAGAATTCTATGCTTCGAGATTTTAGCCAAAACAAAACAAAACCATTTGCCTTATTTATGAGATTTCCAGTCCAAAAAAAATTTAAGGGACCAGTTTTTTTCTGGACTAGTCCGTAACAGGCATTTTACTTACATATAAAGTAGCAGTGGAAACTTCTGAAATGTTATGGGTAACATATAAGAATACAATACTACAACTATTCTTATCAAGACTTCTAGAGACCAGACCTCCATGGTATTAAATCCAAGAGTGAATTCTCAATCCTTGTCTTAGATGACCTATTGGCAGCACCTGACACAATGGGTAGATGACTCTTTCTTCCTCGAAATGCTTTCTCCTCTTGGCTTCCAGGACACCACACCTGCCTGATTCTCTTCCTGCCTCTCAGGCTGCTTTTCCTCAGCCTCCTTTGTTTGCTCCTTCTCTGCTCCCGAACCTCTAACCACCCGAGTGTCCCATAGCTCAGGACTTGCACGTCTCCCCTTGGTTATCTCAACCCGTCTCATGGCTTTAAATACTATCTATTTGTGGACAATCCCAAATGGGTGTGTCCAGTACGAACCTCACCCTTGAACCTCAGGTCCTCTTTGCGCATTGACAATACTGAGCTTCTGATACTCGCCCTCAATCCTGTTCCGCATCTCAGTTAATGACAACTCCTTCCATCCAGTGGCTCAGGCCAAAATTCTGGGGCTTATTTGTGCTTCCCCTTTCCCTCTCACACCCCACATTCAACCCATCATTAAATCCTATTGATTCTACCTTTAAAATATTTCCAAGCTCATCTGCCTGCCAATGCAGGGGACACGGGTTCGAGCCCTGGTCTGGGAAGATCCCGCGTGCCGCGGAGCGACTGGGCCCGTGAGCCACAGTTGCTGGGCCTGCGCGTCTGGAGCCTGTGCTCCGCAGCGGGAGAGGCCGCGATAGTGAGAGGCCCCCACTTGCCGCAACTGGAGAGAGCCCTCGCGCAGAAACGAAGACCCAACACAGCCATAAATAAATTAAATAATTAATTAATTTTTAAAAAATTAAAAATAAAATATTTCCAAGCTCAAACATTTCTCTCCATCTCCACTGTCACTGCCTTGCTCCAAACACCATCATCTCTTAGCTGGGTTATTGTTTTTCCTGCTTCTGCCCTCTGCCCCCTTCAATCGAATTTCTACGTTCAGCAAGAGTCCTGTCTTTTAATATGTAATCAGATCATATCACTGTGCTATTCAAAAGCTGGAAGCTATCCAGTGGCTTCCCATCTACCTCAAAGTCCTTGTAATGACCTTGGAGGGTCGGCGTGATACACTACCACACACCTCTCTGACCTTGCCTCCCATTTCTTTCCCCTCTCCCTACCTTCCCCATGGGCTTCCTCGCCGTTGCTTGAACATGCCAGCCATGTTCCCCCATCAGACTTCTACCCCTCTGTCTAGAATGCTCTTTTCCCAATTGTCCACATATACAGCTTATTCCTTCACTGCCTTCAGGCATTATCTCAAATGTTGCTTTCTTAAGGGGCCTTCCCTGACCGCCCTGTCAACCCCACCTCTCCACACACACTGTACCCATCCTTCCCTAGTTTACCTTTCCGCCTTAGCATTTATCACTGACACGGTTCATAGTGTATTGATTTCTTGTATTTATTGTCTCCCTCCTCTAGAATGTAAGCTCCATGAGGGCTGAGATGTGTGTCCCCCTCTTAGCCCTGTAGCCTACTATCTGGAATAGTGCCTGGCTCCTAGTAAGAACTCCATATTTATTGAATGAATGAAGAGGAGTATCAACTTTCTGAAATTCAAAAGGATAGTGTTTTGACTCCCTTAAAGTTTTTTTGGTAAAGCAATAAACATATCAACTCTTTTAGCCATCAGATTAGCAAGAGATCAGAAGTCTGACAACAGTGTTGCTGAGAAGCCTCACAGGCTTCTGGAAGGAGTGCAAGTTAGATGGTACCTGGCAACCGCCGAGAAGTTAAAGACGCATATATTGTACTTCCCAGGATTCCACTCCTACCTATTTGCCAATAAAGATGCATATATTGTACTTCCCAGGATTCCACTCCTAGGTATTTGCCAGGGGAAAATCTTCCAACAAATGCAGAAGAAACCAAGTTCAAAATGTTCACCATGGCAATGTTTATAACAGCAAAAATTTATAAATAACTTAAATGTCCATCAATGAGGGAATGAATAAATTGTGAAATAGTTATAAAATGGGATGCTATATAGTTCTTGAAATGTATGAATTCAACCTATATGTACAAACCACGAACTATAATACTAGACCTAAAAAAAAAAAAAAAGCAAGTGATAGCCTAAGTGTAGGGCAATGCCATTGGTATACACTTGAACTTTCACAAAACAATTGTATCTACTGTTGTGGACACACATGAATGGTATAAAAGTATAGAAGCATGGATGGGAAGGAACCACACCAAGTTCAGGACAGAAGTTACCTCTAGGGTAGCAGAAGAGGGAGCAGGGGAACTGGAGTGAACAGAGAGACCAAGGGAACTTCGAGTGTATCTGCAACATTTCACGTTTTAAAGGAAGAAGTTCTGAAGCAAATATGGCAAAATGCTACTATTCATTAAATCCAGATGGTGGTTTTTATGACTGTTTGTTATCTTATTCTCTGAACCACTTCATATGTTTGATCTTTTTCATAATTTAACAATAATTTTAAAGGGGATAAAAAGATGATATCTTGAGTAATGAAGGAAAGATTAATGATTGTAAATTAAGCCTCGGGGCTTTTAGTAACAGAGGTTAAAGCACTAAAAGCTGAAAATCCATTATTTATAGACTTTAAAAAGAAAACAATTTAAAAATCTTTACATCTACTGGGACTCGTTCTAAGGGTAGTAGCAACTCGACTAAGGGTAGTTTTTAAACTAGCTTGTTCTCCCTGAGCTTTAGCTGTTTTTAGCCTTTGCTCTGAACTAGAGAGAATTCTGGAGAATGAAATGCAAAGCCCTCACATGGCCTGTTACATGGCAGAAAGACCAAACCTTTCGATCTATACTTCGTGGCTCCAAAACAAAATCAATCAGATAAATTCCAAAGGCGGCTCAGAACAAAACCAACAGGGAAAGCAGTAGAAATAGAGTAGATAAGACTACCATGTTTTCTTCCTCCCATGTCTTTCATAATTACAGGCCACTGTTTACTAACAATAGCCCACGTTATTTATGCAGGGCTTTGTCTCCAGATCCATTAGCAAGATACCACCCTGACACTACAAGATAGGTATCTTTTCTTTTCTTTTTTCTAAATAAATTTATTTATTTATTTTTTTGGCTGCGTTGGGTCTTCGTTGTTGCGCACGGGCTTTCTCTAGTTGTGGCGAGTGGGGGCTACTCTTTTGTTGTGGTGCGCAGGCTTCTCATTGTGGTGTCTTCTCTTGTTGCAGAGCACGGGCTCTAGGAGCGTGGGTTTCAGTAGTTGTGGCCCGTGGGCTCAGTAGTTGTGGCCCACAGGCTCAGTAGTTGTGGCACACGGGCTTAGCTGTTCCACGGCATGTGGAATCTTCCTGGACCAGGGCTCGAACCCGTGTCCCCTGCATTGGCAGGCAGATTCTTAACCGCTGCACCACCAGGGAAGTCCAGCTGGCGGATTCTTAACCACTGCGCCACCAGGGAAGTCCCAAGGTAGGTATCTTGAATTGAACCTTTGCAATCCATGTATAAAGACAAATAACCATTACTGTTGAAGGGAAAGTACCCCAAAGTACCTACAATTTCTGTCTCAGGGCCCCATATTGGACAGGGCATGAGGTCCAAACTCCTACTAGTCACTTTAGGAAGCTTATGAAACCTGAGACCCAGATTTTACTCTACACCTGTCTCAGCAGCACAAATAGATGACTCTGTACATGCACACAAGTAATTTTTTCCCCTGCTAATAGTGATGAGAAGTATTTGCATTCAAATCATTTCCAAAAAAGTGAGTTAGCAGAAGCCTGGGGCAGGCAGGGGGAGGAGAGAGAACATGTTTAAAACATCACCAAAGGTTATAGATGCACAATGAATTTCATTATTCAAGGAAGTCATGGATTTATCATGAGAAAAAGGGGGAAGCCAGAACTAAGTGTGGTAGATCCACCCAAATTTCTTGAAAAAAAAAAAAAAAAAAAACATTATCCTCTGAACTTAACCTCTATGTAAATCTCGACAAGCACTTTTTAAAATAAAATATAAAATAACAGAGTAGAAAATATTAAAGTACACCATACATAAAGGAAAGTATTATTTCATAAAAAGTTTGTTCAGATGTACATTTACATCTTCATGTATACTGGGTCATGATATAAAATATGTATATGTCTTACTAAAGATTATAGTCAAAACCTCTTGAGAACAACTGCTCTACAACAATCCTATCTTAGGGTTTTAGATTAGAGAGACACAAATACTAAGCAAATAGACAAACACTAGATTGGGGACTAACTAGTCACTCAGAGAAATGCCATCAGTTTATTATTATCATTTTAGGTCTGAGAAATTTTCCCACATCTATGTAAAACAGTATTTATTCAATCATTCAATACGTATTGAGCATTTATTCTGTACCATTTACTGTTTTTGGTGCTAGTGATACATCAATGAATAAAACATTAAAAAAAATTCCTACCCTACAAGATTCTCCGGGTAAAGAGCCAAGAATGATCCTGGCTCTGGCAGGGGAATGGGAAAAGTAACCATTGTGATATATGCCCAGAGTGTTCTCGTAACAGCAGCCTTCACTCCAGGAAAAAGGCTCTACCAGGCCTTATGCCAACTGGGGGGGAGGAAATTTCCCTGAGGCCCCCTCTAGACTTCTTATCACACTGAGAAAGGAAAACAGTTAATAAACACTTGTAAAGGTCACAGCCCAGGGACAGAGACCCACTAAAAGACTGAGATTTAATCATAAAATTATAAAATGCTTTCCCTCCCCCACACTCTGCCACCATATCGAGGGTCCAATAAAATAACAGTGGATTACAGCTGAAAGAGCTAAAAGGTGTATACTCTATTTAAGAAAGAGTTCTTAGGGAAGACCAGAGATTACAGGGGAGACAAAAACAAGGATACTAGCATAATTTGAGGCCTCTGGTACCTACAATTACATCAATCATTACACACAAGCCAACTCCTAGCCAGATTACACAAAACTCCCAACTAGATAAAGGCCTAGTCACCTCAGTTCCTATTACCTAATACATCCTGCCTGGTTTTCAATTAGAAATTATAAGTTATGCTAAAAGGTAAGAAAAAATAGTGTGAAGAGACAAAGCAAGCATCAGAATTAGACTCAGATAGGACAGATTTTGGAATTATCAGACAGGGAAATTTAAATAACTATGATTAATATGTTAAGGGCTCTAATGGAAAAAGTAGACAACATATAAAAACAGATGGGTAATGTAAGCAGAGACATGGAAACTCTAAGAAAGAATCAAAAGAAAATGCAGAACATGGTAACAAAAATGAAGTATGCCTTGATGGGCCCATGAGTAGACTGGATGTGGCTGAGGAAAGAATCAGTAAGCTTGAAAATATATTAACAGAAACGTCCCAGACTAAAATGCAAAGAGAAAAAAAGAATTAAAAAAAAAAAGAAAAAGAAAATACAGAACTGCCAAGAACTGTGGGACAATTTCAAAAGGTACAAAATACACATGACTGGAATATCAGAAGAGAGAACAGAGCAAAAGAAATACCTGAAGTAATATGGTCAACAATTTCCCAAAATTAACGACATAACACCAAATAATAGATCCAGGAAGCTCACAGAACATCAAGCAGGATGAATACAAAAATCAAAAAATAAACTTAAAAAAGAAGCAAGGAGAGAGTGCAGTGAAATATTTAAAGTGTTAAAAGAAAACACCCGGGACTTCCCTGGTGGTCCAGTGGTAAGGACTCCGTTCTCCCAATGCAGGAGGCCTGGGTTTGATCCCTGGTCAGGAAACTAGATCCCGCATGCATGCTGCAACTAAAGATCCTACATGCCACAACCAAAGATCCCGCATGCCACAACGAAGATCCCGAGTGCCGCAACTAAGACCTGGTGCAGCCAAATAAATAAATAAATATTTTTTAAAAGAAAAAAGAAAAAACCCACCAACCTAGAATTTTGTATCCAATGAAGTTACCCTTTAAAGTGAAGGAGAAAAAAAAGACTTTCTCAAACAAAAACCTGCCCTGCAAGAAATGTTGAAAAGAAGTTTCTTAGAAAGAAGGAAAATGATAAAGGTCAGAAACTTCTATCTACACAAAGAAAACAGCATGGCAGAAGGAATAAATGAAGCTCCAACCACTGGCTTCTTTATACAGTAAAATATTGATACTTAGGGGAAGGGCATATGTGGGAAGCGGATGCCAAATAGGGAACAAACAAGAGAACTAGAGAGGTGACGAGAGGTATGGGGAAAAACCATGCAGTGAAAGAACACAGGAATTTGGGAGGGGGTTGGAAGTAGAAATGTTAAACGTTGTGGACAAGGCAAGTCTCACTGAGAAGGTGACTTCTGAGCAAAGATCTGACACAGGAGAAGGAGGGAACTGAGGATATCTGCGTTAGAACATTCCAGGCAGATAAAAGGGCAAGAGCAAAAGCTCCTGAGATGGTTGCATGTCTTGAAAGTGTAAGGAACGAAAGGGGGCCAGCGCGGCTGGAGGGCAGTGAAAGAGGAGGAGGAGGATAGTTGTAAGAGATGCACCTGGAGAATTCCCTGGCAGTCCAGAGGTTAGAACTCCGTGCTTTCACTGCAGGGGGCATGGCTTGGATCCCATAAGCCACACGGTGCAGCCAAAAATAAAAAAAAAAATTTTAATTAAGAAAAAAAAAATGCAACTGAATTTATCCTGTTAGGTAAAATCATCCTTAATCAACTATGAAATGCCTTGGAGCAGTGGTCCTCAATTCTTTCTACACATTTGAATACCTGGAGAGCAATAAAAACTAAACGAAACAAAAAAAACTCCACTGACAACCAAACCCTAACCTCAGAGATTCTCATTCAATTGGTCTGGAGTGGGCCGGGGACAGCTGTGTTATTTAAAAGCTACCCAAATGATTCCAAAGTGAAGTTGGGGTGAGAACCACTGGATCAGTGTTACTGAATCAGTTGAGGCTTCAACTAATTTGACTGCACTGAAAGTAGGACTATACCTCTATCAGAATGCTCAAGGTTAAACTAAAATTATGTCCCAAAATTGCAAATGAAAAAGTGGGGGGGACTTCCTGGTGGTCCAGTGGTTAAGAATCCGCCTTCCAATGCAATGGATGCAGCTTCAATCCCTGGTCGGGGAACTGAGATCCCACATGCCGCAGGGCAAATGAGCCCACGTGCCACAACTACTGAGCCCTTGCACCGCAACTACAGAGCCCACACACTCTGGAACCCGCACACCACAACTACAGAGCCTGAATGCCACAACTACTGAGCCCATGTGCCACAACTAGAGAGTCTGCATGCCACAATTACTGAGCCCACGCACTCTGGAGCCCGCATGCCACAACTAGAGAGAGGCCCGCGTGCCGCAAAGGAAGAGCTGGTGCACTGCAACAAAAGATCCCTCTTGCCGCCACTAAGACCCGAAGCAGCCAAAAAAAAGAAAAAGAAAAAGTGGGGTGACATGTAACTCTAGGAACAGAATACAGTGGAGGAGCTGTTCCAGGAGTGGTTCCAAGGAGACTAAGTATTGCACCACCTTCCTTGATGCCAACTTTTCCCACAGAGAGTCTTTCAGGGGCTCTCAATGAACATGACAGATTAAACACCTATATTTATCTCTGCTCCCTTCTCAAACCCCATCAAAATGTCAGGAAAGAAACACAAAGAACGTAAACCCACTAAAAAAGAATGGAAAAGGAAACAACAGAGATGGCAGCAACATTTTGGAAAGTGGCAAGTGAGTTGAAACTGAAATCTAACTGCCTGCGATGGGGGAAGTGGGGTTAAAAACAGGAGGGCTGGTAAAAACCTGCATGGAAAAGAGTCCCAGACTCCAGTCCCCACCCACTTCAGCTAGGCACTCATCCCTCCTTAATCCCAAACAGAGAGTTAAATTTTAATCTCTGGATAGGTTAAATCAGACCTGAGAACTTAAGGCATGGTTGAGAGTAGGGATAAGGCACCATACTGATCCAGGGAGATAAGAGAAAGTCTATATCATGAACTATGAGAGGTTTCCCCATCCCCACTTACCTTCCCTCATTTGGGTCCTAGCACACTTAAACATACACAACTGAGAAGAGACTCAGACATAAAAGCCAAATATCAAAACAAAGAGAAAAAAAAAGAACTCAATGGATAAGCTGATCCTCAAATTCATAAGGAAATGCAAAGGACCCAGAATAGCCAAAATATCTTGAAGAAGAAAGTCGGAGGCTTCACACTTGCTAATCTCAAAATTTACTACAAAGCCACAGTAATCAAAACTGTGTGGTACTGGTATAAGGAAAGACATATAGAGCAATGGTATAGAACTAAGAGTCCAGATACAAACCTGTTGCAGGAAGGGGGACCCCTTCCAGGGCCCGAGGGAGGGCTCTTGTCTCACACTCAGAAATGAATTGTCCAAGGAGACACACGTGCTGACAAAGCAAGAGACTATTGGGAAGGGGTGCCCAGGTGCACAGCAGCAGGGTAAGGGAACCCAGTAGAACTGCTCTGCCACATGGTTCACAGTCTCAGGTTTTATGGTGATGGGGTTAGTTTCCAGGTTATCTCTGGCCAATCACTCTGACTCGGGGTCCTTCCTAGTGGCACACACATCGCTCAGCCAAGATGGATTTCAGTGAGAAGGAAGAATCCTTCTCACTGGAATCCAGAAGGGAGGTTGATAGGACATATGGACTGGAGTCTCCTCTTTCCTTTTGACCGGTTGCTGGTAGCTTGTTAGTTCCGTGTTTCTTACCAGGACCTCCTATTGTAAGATAACTCAGGCAAGTGGTTACTACTGTGCCTGGCCAGGGTGGGCAGTTTCAGTCAGTGGTTCCCTTAACAATCCCACACTGATGTTCAAGTGATTTTAGACACGAGTGCAAGATACAGTAAGTCCCCTACATACAAACGAATTCTGTTCCAAGAGCACGTTCGTAAGTCCAATTTGTTCATAAGTCCAACAAAGTTAGCCTAGGTACCCAACTAACATAATCGGCTACATAGTACTGTACTGTAATAGGTTTATAATACTTTTCACACAAATAATACATAAAAAACAAACAGACACAAAAAATAAAGAAAACATTTTTAATCTTACAGTACAGTAATCTTACAGACACGTGAACTAACTTACATGATTGGACATGCAAACGCACATTTGCATCTTTGAAAGTTCGCAACTTGAAGGTTCATATGTAGGGGACTTACTGTAACTCAATGGGAAAAGAACAATAGTCTTTTCAACATATGGTGCTGGGGCAACTGGATATGCATGTGTAAAGGAAGGAAGTTGGACCCCTCCTCAAACCTTAGACAAAAATGAACTCAGAATGGATCAAAGACCAAAATATAGGAGCAACTATAGAAGAAACTATTGGTGTAAATCTTCATGACTTTATCTTTTTTTATTTTATTGAAATATAATTAATTCCATGACTTTATATTAAGAGATGGTTTCTTAGATATGATAGGAGAAACACAAACAATGGAAGAAAAACTAGATAAATTCAACTTCATCAAAAATTTAAAATGTCTGTGCTTCAAAGGATACCATCAAATGGTATCTCATTTCACCAAATGAAAAGAGAACCCAAAGAATGAGAGAAAACATTTGCAAATCATGTACTGATAAAAGACTTACATCCAGAATATACAAAGAACTTTTACAACTCAACAATAAAAGACAAATAATCCAACTAAAACAAAAATGGGTAAAAGATCTAAACAGACATTTCTCCAAAGAAGATATACAAATAAACAATAAGCACATGAAAAGATGCTCAAACACCATTAGTCACTAGAGAAATGGAAATTAAAACCACAATGAGATACCACTTCACACAAACCAAAATGGCCAAAATCAAAAAGCATACAATAATAAGCGCAAGCAAGAACTTGGACAAATTGGAATCCTCATACACTGCAGGCAAGAAATGAAAAATGGTGAGCAGCTTTGGAACAGTTTGTTCAAAAAGTTAAACACAGAATTACCATTAAGACCTAGCAATTCAATTTTTAGGTATATACCCAAACGAACTGAAATGTGTCCACACAAAAATTTGTACACAAATGTTCACAGCAGGATTATTTGTAGTAGTTAAAAAGTGGAAACAACCCAAACGTTTATCAACTGATAAATGGATAAACAAAATGCAGTATATCCATAAAGTAGTATATTATTTGGCCATAAAAAGGAATGAAGTACTGTTTCATCTGCAATATGGATGAACCTTGAAAACATTATGCTTAGTGAAAGAAGCCAGAACAAAAGACCCAATTATCATATTTCATTTATATGAACTATCTAGAATAGGTAAATCCACATAAACAGTAAGTAGATTAGTGGTTGTCCAGGGCAGAGGGTTGGGGGTCGGAGTGACCGTTAAGGAGTACACGTTTTCTTTTGGGTGATGAAAATATTCTGGAATTGGAGAGTGGTGATGGTTGCACAACTTTGTAAAAAATACTAAAATCCACTGAATTGAACATTTCAAAATGGTGAATTTTAAGGTATGTGAATTAATATTTCAATTTTTTAACTCATAGTTAAATGTAACCACAGTCAGAGAAAACCTCAAAACAATTCAGATAGATAAGAGAAAATGTTGCATCCATGAAACAAAAACAGAATGTAATTTTAAAGGAAGAAAGGAAGGGAGAAAGGGAAGTTGGTTGGTTGGTTGATTCAGAGAATAAGAAAATGCTCTTGGAAAGGACAGTTCTCATAGCAGAAACGAAGTTGATAAAGTGAGGACATATTCTAAGAAATAGAACCAAAAGAAAAAGAAGATGGTAGATAGGAGAGAAAAGATTTTTTTTTTAATTCTTCCTTTTTGTTTTTGTTTTTTGTTTTTTTTGGCCATGCAGCTTGCAGAATCTTAGTTCCCCGACCAGGGATCGAACCTGGGCCCACAGCATTGGAAGCTCGGAGTCCTAACCACTGGACCACCAGGGAATTCCCAAGACTTTTTTAAAATAGTAGATTCGTTTAAAATGTCCAATGTCTGACTTAGTCCAGAAATAGAAAAGAGAAAAAAAAAAGACAGCAAAGAAATGTTACAGATTTTTCTTAAGCTGAAGGATATACATTTCTAGACAGAAAGAACCTGAGTGCCCAGAACAATGAACGAAAAACAAAAACAAAAAAACACACTAAGACAAAACATCGTGAAAGTTCAGAACACGAGAACAAAGAGTATACACGCTTCCAGCCACATTTACAAAGAACAGGAATCAGAATGGCATCAGACTTCACAGTAATACTGGCTGCTACAAGACAATGCAATGCTTCACATTTCAGATAAAATTATTTCCAATTATTAAATAAAATGATTAATCCCAATTTATAATTAAAATTATTTCCAATCCAGAATTCCACAACCATCAGTCAAGCATGACAGGAAAACAATGATATTTTCAGCTTTGTAAAGTCTCAAAAAAATTGCTTCCAAAGCTCATTTTCTTAGGAAGCTACTGAAAGATACGCTCTAGGGGAGTAAATGAGAAAGTTGGAGGACAGTGTGTATTCACATGGGAGAGGCAAAAGGAATTCCCAGATTAACAATGAAGAGAAATCCCAAGGCATTACTGCCCATTAGCCTAGAGAGCAACCAGTCCAGATGAGAGAGTTCATCAGTATTTCTTTCATCTAAAGACGACATAAGACGTGTCATCTTTAGATGAAAGAAAAAAACTGACAAAATAAATTAGATGAGGCATCTGATTGCACTGAAAGAAGTATTATTTTAGCTCTATCAGAATGTTTAGGGCTGAGGTAGCGGTAGGTACACAGAAAATTATGCAAATGAAAAAATCAGGAAATACACAACTCTAGTAAAAACAAAAGCTATTATGAGAAAGGAAATGTAATCCTAATACACAGTGTGGCTCAGCTGTGAAAAATATTTATAATCAAAATAGCATGAACAATTTAATCAAAACTTGTGATATGGCTGTAATCAGAATGTGGCGGTAGAAGAGTACATTTGTGGAAACTGGCCAGAAAGAGAGCTCAGTGTCCATCCTCAGTGGTTAAAAGGCAACAGATAAAACTGACAAGCTAAGAAATGATGGTGTACGGATGCCATTTAGAGAAACAGAAGTCTATACCAGAAAAGAGCTCAAAGAGTTAAAAAGCAATAGATAAAACTGACAAGCTACACTATTTACAATAGCCAAGACATGGAAGCAACCTAAATGTCCATCGATAGATGAATGGATAAAGAAGATGTGGTACATATACACAATGGAATATTACTCAGCCATAAAAAAAACCCGAAAAAGTGCCATTTGCAGCAACATGGATGGACCTAGAGATTATCATACTAAATGAAGTAAGTCAAACAGAGAAAGACAAATATCATATGATACCACTTACATATGGAATCTTTTAAAATGATATAAATGAACTTATTTACAAAACAGAAACAGACTCACAGAGATGGAAAACAAACATGGTTACCAAAGGGGAAAGGGCGAGGGCGGAAAGGGATTAAATTAGGAGTTTGGGATTAGCAGATATAAACTACTATATACAAAATAGATAAGCAACAAGGTCCTACTGTATAGCACAGAGAACTATATTCAATATCTTGTAATAAACTATAATGGAATATATATATGTGTGTGTATATATATATAACTGAATCACTTTGCTGTGCACCAGAAACTAATAGAACATTGTAAATCAACTATACTTCAATTAAAAAAAAAAACTGACAAACTAAGAAATGACGGTATAAGGATGCCATTTAGAGATGCAGAAGTCTATACCAGAAAAGAGCTCAATGAGTTAAAAGTCATTGACTCTACAGAACAAGAATCAAGAACAAAAGGGAGTGAAACAAGGAAGTGCTGTTGCGTTATGAGCCGTGTAATGCTATTGGACTTTCTAAACTAAGTGCATGTGTTATTTGGGGCATAAATAAAATTTAAATTCAAGAAAGGAAAAAGGGTCTCTTCAAATCAGGTCATAGGATGATGTCCTTATTTAATTTTTACAAGAGCATCCAGTCTACATTTAATTAGTGTAGTGGGTTGAACTGTGGTCCCCAAAAGATATGCCTAGGTGCTTACCCTCTTGGAACCTGTAAATGTGACCTTATTTGGAAATAGATGTAATTATGTTAAAGCTCTCAAGATGAGACCATCCTTTAGGGTGGGCCCAGTGTCCTTATAGGAGACAGAAGAGAGAAGACACAGACGCAGGGAAGAAGGCCATGAAGACTTGGACTGAAGAAATTCCCTGGTTGTCCAGTGGTTAGGACTCGGCGCTTTCACTGCCATGGCCCGGATTCAATCACTGGTCAGGGAACTAAGATCCCGCAAGCTGTGCGGCCAAAAAAAAAAAAAAAGACTGGGGCTGAGATTTGAGTCTCACAACCTCAAACCCACAAATGCCTAGAGCCACTACGAGAGGCAAAGCAGGATTTCTCCCCGAGTGCACAGAGGGATCTCAGCTCTGCTGACACAGTTGACACTTTGATTTCAGACTTGTGGCCTCCAGAACTATACAGGAACAAATTTCGGTTGTTTTAAACCACCAAGTTTGTGATAATTTGTTACACACAGGAGGAATTGGAAATTAACAAGATTAAGGACAAAGGCTTTTAGAAGATGTGGATTTCATGACAGCAAGCTGAAACTGGAAAGCCTCTTCCAACAACACATCCTTGGGGCACTTGACTTCCATATGCACCTGGACCCAGGCCCCACTGCAACCTCCCTTAAGAAATAACCCCTGCAGGGATTTCCCTGGTGGTCCGGGGGGTAAGACTCCGTGCTCCCAATGCAGGGGGCCTGGGTTCAATCCCTGGTCAGGCAACTAGAT
This sequence comes from Balaenoptera borealis, assembly GCF_965194805.1. Classification (NCBI taxonomy): domain Eukaryota; kingdom Metazoa; phylum Chordata; class Mammalia; order Artiodactyla; family Balaenopteridae; genus Balaenoptera; species Balaenoptera borealis. The sequence continues at coordinate 16,211,486 of NC_138878.1, forward strand.
CCCACACGCATGCCGCAACTAAGAGCCCATATGCAACTAAGAAGTCCACATGCTGCAACTAAAAGATCCCTCATGCCGCAATGAAGATCCTGCATGCCGCAACTAAGACCCGGCACAGCCAATCAGTCAATAAAATAAATCTTTAAAAAAAAAAGAAAGAAAGAACCCCTGCAGTCACAGGGGGCTGTGGTCTTGCTGAAATTGTCATCTGTTTCTTAACTGTGACTCCAGATACAAACCAGAATCCTAAATGTATCATTATGTTTTATTTCATTACTTTTTAAAAAACGAGTATTTTTCACACTCCACTCAGAACAATTTGTTGATGCCATTACTAACACCACCACAACTAATCAGCCTTTGAGAATTTGAGAAGAGTCTGTTTTAATGACAAGTGACAGAATGAAGCAAGAAGGGCCACAAGAGAAGAGTAAAAGGCAGCTTCTCTCTGGTCTTCACATGAAAGCTTTACCATCTTCCTCCTCCTCTTCACCTCTCTTTCCTTTTCTACTTTGCTAGGCCCTTCATTCTCTCCGATTTCTTCCTTTTTCCTATGACACAGGCATGCCCCAGGCCCTGCATGGGTACCAGAAGGGTAGCTGCCCTCAGCTCAGAGTTAGACTATGGTACAACCTCAACTACCAGCTGCCGGGGGCTTATCAGCTTTGCCCCAAAAGGAAGAAACAGTGCCCTTACACCTTTACTTTTAAACAAGAAAAAAAAAAAAAAAAAAACTTTCTTTGCCTGTAATCCACTGGCTGTTAGAAGAAACTATTCTCTAGGGTAGTAATTCTTGAGTCCTTCTCATTAGCGAAATCAAGCATCTCAAGGGTCCACCTACTGGTTCGGGGTTCCCAGAGGCATCCAGAAAGACAACAAAGATCTATCATAGTCCTCTTTGGTTAAAATACTTGAAATGCCTGAGATCAAAAAGGCAGGGAGATTACTTTTCAACATATTCAACTGGGAATAATAGAGGAAGCTGAATAACATGTGGCACCCAGAAAATAAGGAGCTGCTGTCACCTGCATCAAAATATTGACTTGACCTGGACAGAACAAACAGGAGAGGATGCATGGTTGATTCTTTTTTATTTTTTATTTTTGTTGAAATATAATTAACACACTGTAAGGTCACCCTTTTAAAGCATACAATTTGGTGGGCTTTAGTATATTCACAGAGTTGTACAACCATCCCCACTATCAGATTCCGGAACATTTTCATCACCCCAGAAGAAACCTCATACCCATTAAAAGTCACTCCTCATTCCTCTTGGCTCCCCAGCCCCTAACCACTAATCTACTCTCTGTCGCTATGGATCTGCCTATTCTGGACATGTCAAATAATTGGAATCATACAATATGCAGTCTTTTGCATCTGGCTTCTTTCATTAGCATAATGTTTTCAACGTTCACCCACACTGTAGCATGTATCAGTATTTCATTCCTTTTTCTAGCTGAATAATATTCCAGGGACTTCCCTTGTGGTCCAGTGGGTAAGTCTCCGCTCCCAATGTAGGGGGCCCGGGTTTGATCCCTGGTCAGGGAACTAGATCCCACATGCATGCTGCAACTAAAAGATCCTGTGTGCCGCAACTAAGACCCGGTGCAGTCAAAATAAATAAATAAATAAATATTTTTTTAAAAAATAATAATAATATTCCATTTGTAAGGATAGACCACATTTTGTTCATCCATTCATCAGTCAATGGACAACTCAACATTTGTCTTATTAGGACGGGTTGATTCTTTTTTGTTGTTGTTGGCTGAGCCACGTGGCTCTCAGGATCCTAGTTCCCCGACCAGGGACTGAACCCAGGCCACCACAGTGAAAGTGCAAAGTCCTAACCACTGGACCGCCAGGGAATTTCCAGTATGGGTTGATTCTTGAAGCCAGGGGACTATAACGGTCAAGGGCACCTTCAGCAAGAGGGCAGCCAGCCTTCTGACTGCACCTCTTCCAGACCCCTTTGATTCACCCCATCCAGTCCTGAGCCACGGTCAGTCTTTCAACAGATGCTCACAGACCCCACTCTCTGCCAGGCCCTGGAAATACAAAGCAGAATGCCACGGGGCCCCTGCCCTCTGGGAGCTCAGATATCTTACTCTAAGAGTCCCCCATTAAATAAATCCTCGAAGAGCTTCTGGCAGGAGAAAGCAAACACACGTCAGATTTAGCAAGTGACAGTTCTTACAATATCTGAAGTACCTGATTATTCTTATCACCCAACTTCGGCAAGAACCTTTCAGACCAGTAAATCTTTTGGAAACAAATAGGCTTCACCAGTCACTAGCCATTGAGTGGCACTACCTTGTAAGATTATCGTAGGGAATAAATAAGTTCAGGTAAAGCAGCCAGCAAATACTAAGTGCTCTTCAAACTACAAGCTAAACTTGTTCTTCATGTTGAAATTCTAGGCTCTGAGATTCCTGAAATTCTTGACCCAGCTTTGAGTCAAGAAGTCACTGAACACTGATCTTGAGACGAAAGAACCTGTGTAGCAGATGAGGCAGGGAAGAGCAAAAACGACTCACCAGCACCAAGATTTTATTTCTAATTAGGCCACTGTGGAAACAGGCAGTGCTTCTTATTTGTAAGTACAGATCCGCCCTGTATCCACTTCTTGAAAGATGTGGATGAGAAGGGTCTGTTCAAAAGATTCTTCCTTCCCTCCACCCTCTCATGCTTTTCCAACACTAATGCTTCTTTCTCCGCCTCTTTCCTCTGTTCAGCATTGAGTTACCTTCCATTCCCCGAAGGCCCATATTGAAAAACAATCAAACAGAACTGAACTTGGCCAAATGCCATCTGTACAAAGACCAAGCACATAAGAAGAGAGGGAGGGAGGGACATGGGAAGTCACAGCATTGGAAGCGCAGTGGAATTATAAGCTAGTAATAAAAGAGACTGGGGAGTTCTCTGGTGGCCTAGAGGTTAGGATTCTAGGCTTTCACCGCCATGGCCCGGGTTCAATCCCTGGCTGGGGAAGTGAGGTCCCACAAACCACACGGCACAGCCAGAAAAAAAAGAAAAGAGAGAGAGAGACTGGAAAGAAGAAAAGAGAGAGAGAGACTGGAAAGCAGTTCTAAGGACAAAACAGGAAGCAAAAGGCATGGGTGACACAGAGAGAAAAGAGGACCTGCCCTAGGTCAGGGCTGCCAAGTCTTGATATTTGGCATATTCCTAGAAATGGTGATTAACACTTGACTGAAAGCACTGAATGTTTGTTTTCAAGCTGCTGGGGGTGAGGCAGGAACAGGGGACTACAACCTTCTCAAAAAGATTCAGTTGGTTCTTTTTTAAGAGAAACAAGATCTTCCCTTTTGTCCCTACCTCTCAGAAATTCCAGAGTCTATATAATAGTCTGAAGCAACCCAAAGTCACTCACTGACTTGATTCCAGTGGAAGGTGATGTTCATGCATCCACTACTGCATATCTTAGTGACAGAAGCATCAGATCTGGGCTCAGAAGACTAAGATTCAAATGCCAGCTCCTCCATCTCTTGGCTACATGACCTCATGTGCAGGTCACTTCACCACAGTGAGGTTGTTTGTTTTAAATCTATAAACAGCAGGATGCCTGGCAACAACATACATTCAGTACATGTTAGGCAGAACCAATGTTGTAAGCATTAAAAAGCCATTACCCATCCTTCCAAGCTGTCTCTTTCCCATCCTTCTTGGAGGTCTCTAAATTGGTTGCCAACCCAGAAAGCCTGACTAATTCCAGAAACTGGGACTTAAATTGATTTCAGCGGCACTACAAAGATGCGCGCTTGGAAAAGTAGCCTCCTTAGGAAGAAAAGAGACCCATTAGCTTGTGGTTTTCAAAACGGTCTTTAAATGAAAAGTGAAAAGGAGACAAAACTAAGTTCACCAAGATAGAATGCAATGCTTTGCTATACTTAAAATACCTACTAGTATAATAGTATAAACTGAGATTTTTGTCTCAAAATTGAACTTCTAGCACTCCTCTTGGCTATGTATCCACATTACGCCCTAAGTGACCTCCCTCAGTCTCTTAGCTCTAAATACCATCTTCGTGCTAACTGCTTCCACATGTACATCCCCAGCCCAGCCCGGCTCCAGACTTCCCTATCTAACTGCCCATGACACCTTCACTTGTTTTTCTACTGGGCATTTTACAATCAGTGTTAAAGAAATTCAGCCCCAGCCCTGTTCCTCCTAGTCTTCCCATTTCAGTTAATGGCAATTCCATTCTTCCAGGTGTTCACGCCAAAGATTGCAGGGTTGCCATGACTCCTTTCTTCCTCTCACATCCCACCTCCACACACCCTGTTGGCTGTACTTCAAAATATACCCAGGGCCCGACCGCTGCTGGCCACCTCCATCACTACCACCCAGGCCATCCTTCACCTGGATCACGGCAGGAGCCTCTAAACTTGTCTCCCTGCTTCTACTCCTCACTCCTCTTTGCTTTCTCCACAAGGCAACCAGAGTAAGCCTGTTAAAAGGCAGGATGAAACGTGTCCACTCCACTGCTCAAAACCCTCCAATGGCCCAACTCACTCTGAGGGAAAATCAACATCCCCACGAGAGCCTTCAAGGCCCCCACGACCTGCCCATCTCTCCCTTACCCCCAACGCCTCTCTGACCTCATCCTCTCCATCCCCCCTTAACCACCCCCTCCAACCACCCCCTCCAGCCACACCGGCCTCCAGGCAGATCCACCAACCTGCCAGGGGTGGCCCTTCCTTCGGGCTTTTGAGCTTGCTCTTTCCTCTGCCTGGACCACTGTGTCCCCATTTAGCCACATGGCTCATTTTCTCACCTCCTTCAAATCTTTGCTCAACCGTCACCTTCTCAGGAAGACTTTCTAAGGACCCTCTTCAAAACCGCAATGCCAGCCAACAACCCACATCCTGCCTCCCTCCTTTATTACAATGTAATGTGCATTTTACTTGGTTATTTTGTTTATTGTGCCTTTCCCCACTAAAATTTAAGATCCACAAGGGCAGGGGTTTTTGCCTTCCTTGTGTACTATAGTCCTGGCGTTCATAATAGCACTGTCCAATATAATTTTTAATTTCCTAGGAAACATTTTAAAAACTAAATAGGGGACCTCCCTGGTGGCACAGTGGTTAAGAATCCGCCTGTCAATGCAGGGGACACTGGTTCAAGCCCTGGTCCGGGAAGATCTCACATGCCGCGGAGCAACTAAGCCCATGCGCCACAACTACTGAGCCTGCGCTCTACAGCCTGTGAGCCACAACTACCGAGCCCGCGTGCCGCAGCTATTGAAGCCCACATGCCTAGAGCCCGTGCTCCGCGACAAGAGAAGCCACCACAATGAGAAGCCCGCGCACCGCAATGAAAAGTAGCCCCCGCTCGCTGCAACTAGAGAAAGCCCATGCGCAGCAACAAAGACCCAACGCAACCTAAAATAAATAAATAAATAAATTTAAAATAGGTACAGCTTTAAAAAACATTTTTTTATTAAAAAAATAAAAACTACAAAGAAACAGAGGAAATTTCAATTCTATTGTATTTAACCCAATAAACTTTAAATGTTATGATTTATAGCATATATTTATATTTATCATTTATTATATTTTAAAAAATCAATGAGATAGTTTACCTTTTTTTTTCATATTAAGTCTTCAAAAATCTGGTGTGTATTTTATACTCATAGCCTACCCCCAGTGTTCAACACTGGAAAGTGACCACCATACTGGACAATGCAACTCCAGAACAATGCCTGGCACAGAGTAGGTATTTATAAATATTCATTGAATGAAAAAATGTTTTCCCAGGAAAAGGCAGCTATGATATAGCACAGGATTTTCTAAACTTCAGTTACACTGCATATTCACAATTTTTGCTATAACCTGTACTATTTTTCCCTTAAAATGTCATACTTTGTCCACTTGAAAAAATATTTTAAAATAAAACTTTATGTTGCCTCTATAAATGGAAAAGAATGGGTCTAAGGATAAAATGCCTGGGCGTGAGTCCCTACTCAGTCACTCACTACTTCCAGACTCTAAAGCAAGGACTTCACTAAGCCTCAGTTTCTTCATCTGCAGAATAGGGACAATTCCAACCTTCACAGGATCATGGTGAAGATTAAATGAGATGCTGTCATAAGCTCTTTACAATTGGGAAAGTAGTCATTAAATAAAGGAGACTGCGAAGCCAACCCAAGCCTTTTCCTCATGCCTGTCATTTTCACACGGACCAATAACAGAAAATGGCAAGCTTGTCTGACAAGAGAAGAGCTAGGACTCAGGTTCAAATCTCTTGCCCTCCACTTACAGGTCTGTGACCTTTAGAAATTCATTTATTCACCAAATACCAAGTGCCCACAACATGACAGGCACTAGGCTAGGAGCCAAATAAGTCAAATAAGATATGAACCCTGCCCTTGAGGAATCTGCAGTCTAGCAGGGAGAAAGAGACCAGCAGACAAGAAAAAGCAAACAACTGTCAAAATATCAAGTCATCTCTCTTAGGTCTGTTTGTTCACTGTGAAATGGGAATAACACCTTCCCAATCTAACTCACAGAGCTGCCACAAAAATCAATTTTTAAATGTTTGTCAAGTACTCCAAAAACCTGAACTCATTATACATTAGCAAAGTACTTTTCTTTTTCCTACTTGTAACCCAAAACAACTCCGGCTCCTGTAAATGTCCAGTTTGAACTTTCACACCAATTGTACCACATCTGTGAAATTCATTCCACTTTTGCAAATGTTAGTAAACACAAGGAAAAAGAGGATAAACAGCTTTAGCACAGGTATTTAATCTCAAAATTATGATCCAGGTCACAGTTCTAAGGAACAAAACACAGACCTCTCAGTCAGCTACCTAGTTACAGTTTGTCAAGATAAGCAGTCACATGGTAAAGGAAACTGAATAATTTAAACTGAAGAAAGAGGAAAACTCATGAAGCAGGGTAGGTAGACAGTGTCCAAGGTTACAGCAGTCTCTGCATTGGTGAGGTAATGCTGGGATTAGGTCGTGCTCAACATGGTAGGCTAAAAGCCATTTTATGGCCAGAGCAAAGTGCCCACACTCTTTTTTTTAAGCCTAGAAGTTGATCTGATCTGAGAAAATCTCAAAGAAAGATGATCCCAAGGGCTAGGTTCCCAAGAAGTGGAAACCCTACCCAAGCAGGAGTAAGTGGGTGTGACGAAAGCAAGATGATCAAGATTCTGTGATCCTTCCTGAAGTTTAAAAACTGAATGGGACCAAAATCAAAGTCTCGGGTACCAATCATTTACAAAGAGGAAGGAAGGAAAAGACTCTCAGGTGCGGTTCCGGCTGCATCTTCATACTGATTTCTCCTTCTTTCCCTCCATGTCACTCGCCCAATCTCAGGCGACCCATTCCAACTCAGCCCCAAGTCGCCCCTTCCCCCTGTTCCGATCCCTGCACAAAGGTCACTCCTCTTCATCCCTGGCACCTAAGATGCTTTCCCCTTCCGGGAGGACTTGCTAGCCGCCGCACCCATGACTGCCTTCGCGCCCACCTCGGAGCAGCCCCCGCGCACGACCCGCGGCGAGCCCACCCCTCTCGGGCGGGAACCGGGACACCCCTCCTCGGAGGCCGGAACCGCCGCGCCAGGCCCCTCCCACAGGAAGCCGCCGCCCCCCAGCGCCCTGGCCGCGCCTCCCCCGGCCCACCCCGCGCCGCCCGCCACTCCCGGACTTCCCCGCGCTCCCGCCCGCCCGCCGCGCCCCCAGAGCCGGTGCTCGCTACCTGCTGCGGCCACAGAAGCGGCGCCCAACTCCTCTCCCACTTCCGCCTTCCACCGCCCGCACTCGGGCCAGGTCACGTGACCACGGGCGGTCACCTGACCCGGAAGAGGCTGGCCGGACCGCAGGTGTGTGCAACCTAGGCCAGGCCTGAGAACCTCTGGCCAGAAGGCCTTCTTACCCTCTGTATGTTTAAAAGTGGGAGGGTTTTCCTCTCGCTAGATGGTCCCGGAGCAATCAAATAAATTGAGGGCTCGCTGAGTGCCAGGCGCTTCATATACTCCTCCCATCAACGCCGAGGGCGGGCCTGTCTTAGCCCCATTTTACAAGTGAGAGGAGGCGTTCAATCAAGTCAGCAGATATTTATTGAACTCAGGGTTACCATATAAAATACAGGACGCCCAGTTAAATTTGAATTTTAGATAAACAACCATTAATACGTAGGTGTGCCCCAAATACTGCCTGGTACAGTACATGTTTATACTAAAAAACTACTTGTTGTTGATACTCATATTTAATTAGTCATCTTGTGTTTTAATTTGCTATATCTGACGACCCAAAGCCTACTATGTGCCAGGCACGGTTCTAGGCTCTAGAAACACAAAAGTGGCTTTTGTGGAGCATCCGTTCTTGTGACATAAAACAAAGACAGAAAGGCTCCCAAACTCCTGCTGGGGGTCCACAAAGTGCCCCACCACACCAAACTAACCCCCATTTCCTTAGTATACAGAGTAGACAGACCTTTATGAACTAGAAAAAACATTTTAAATCAATATTCTTTACTGATGGTTGAGAACTTCAGCTTTGACAAGTTGAATGAAGGCTCAATTTTTCACTTTTAATCACCATTAACTAAAATTAATACTAATCACCTAATTAGCTCTAAGCACTGTGCACTAATTATTCTGTTATTTTTGGGTCTTCCAGTTTGGATGGATCCTGTTATGCGTACAAATGAAACTGGTCGAGCATTTAGTCTCTATTTTGCCATTCCAAATCCATCCAGGAGATGGCCTTTCAAGGAGCTACAGCTCTCTCTTAACACCTTAATTCCTATCTAAAAAACTATTAAAATTTCTCTAGTAACATTGATGGGAGTTGTACAAATTCTCTTCTAGGGGAATTAGGGAAGGCCTCTTTGATTTGGTGGCATTTGAGTAGGTGTTGACCAAAAGGAAAAAAGGGACTAGGCAAGGCAGGCTCTCACTGTGCATTAAAGAAGTAAAAGCTAAATATATACCTGGACTTATAAAGGCCCTAGGTGATACCTCCCACCCCTCCCCTTTGTTTCATATCTCCAACTACTCTTTCACTCAGTACCCTGCTTCAGCCACTCTGGCCTGAGGGCCTTTGGACTGGCTTTTCCCTCTTCCTAGAAAGCTCTTTCCCCAGGTAGTCAGTTGGCTCACCCCATCTCTTTCAGATGTTTGCTTAACTGTCCCTTTCAGTGAAGCCTTTCCTGATCACCCTATTTAAAATTGCAACTCATCTCTTCTTTCCCCTCCTACCAGCCCCTTCCTGCTTTATTTTTTCTCTCCATATTTCCTCAACTTAGCACTATCTGACTTTCATATGAATATGTGTGTGTGTGTGTGTGTGTGTGTGTGTGTGTATATATATATATATATATATATATATATATATATATATATATATATATAAAAAGTCTGTTTCCCACTACAAAAATTATGAAGACAGGAGCTATAACCCAGCTCTCAAAGCAGTGCCTGGCCCATAGGAGGCCTCTTTAAACAATCTGTTGAATGAATAGACTTCATCAACATTTATCGAGCACTGAACTCATTGCTGTAGGTCCTACAATATAGGAGATTTTTTTTTAAGACACATAAAAAATCTGAAATATGTCATCATAAAAGTGCCCTGCAGGGGCTTCCCTGGTGGCGCAGTGGTTGAGAATCTGCCTGCCAATGCAGGGGACACGGGTTCGCGCCCTGGTCTGGGAAGATCCCACATGCCGTGGAGCTGAGCCTGCGCGTCTGGAGCCTGTGCTCCGCAAAAAGAGAGGCCGTGATAGTGAGAGGCCCGCGCACCGCGATGAAGAGTGGCCCCCGCTTGCCGCAACTAGAGAAATCCCTCACACAGAAACTAAGACCCAACACAGCCATAAATAAATAAATAAATAAAATTTTAAAAATTTATTAAAAAAAAAAAAGTGCCCTGCAAAAGTTAAAAAGTAAATTGAAATGTTCATTTAAGGAGAAAGACCCCTAAAACACAGTCCCTGATTTCCAACCTACTTAAAGAAGACACACAATTAACTACAATGCAAAGCAGAAGTAGTAACTGCTTATTGAGTGATAGAATCAAAATGTCTTAAGTATGGTGAGAAAGAAGGGTTCAAATCCGTCCTTGGAGAAAAATCTGATTTGGGTAATGAGGACCAGTTTACAAAGGAAACAATGGAGCTGCTTCTTGGAGACTAAGTAAGCAGGGATTGGCCAGCAGAATTTTCAGGCAGAAGAGAAAACAAGGGCAAAGGCAGAAACAAGGAAGTCCAGGACACTCCCAGGAAAGTCCAGAGGAATTCTAGGGATACTTACTGATTGCATGTAGTTTTTCTCTCCCCTACCCCAAGTTTTTCTCTCCCCTACCCCGCTGTTTCAAGTTTTTATCTCCCCTACCCCACTGTTAAGCATATAGTTTCATAGCTTGTACATTTTCCAGTCCTGGAAGTGAAGTCAGCTCTTCACTGGCACACAAGCAAGACGTTTCTCTTTCATAAAGGGCCTCACATGTAAAAGTTGTCATTACCTCCAGATAAGTTATACATGGAGTTCTTCTACATATGTTTGAAAGTGTTAATTTGTTAAGGTAAACTGTTTCAAGTGACCATAATTTCATAACAATGTTTTAGATTTCTTCACTTTTTAAAAAACAAGGAGCTTCAAAAAATTGAAGTGTTTCAGGGTTCACTTCACTTCTGAGAGAACCTGTCCCCAGACACCCTGTGCTACCACAGGCACTACCCTCAACTCCCTGAACACTCCCTTTGGACTTTCATACCTCAATGCCTTTGCCCTACTCATCCTTCAAGATTTGGCTCCAAGGTCATAAACTCGAAGGTGCCCCTAGACGCTATACAAAATATCACTTTGTTCATAACTGTTATATCACCCAAATTGTGGTGGTATAAATTAGCTCTCAGTACTTATTTGTTCACTAAATAAGAGTCCTTCTAAGGCTTCAGTGGACTTGAAGACTAGCAAGCCTTACAGGGAAACAGAAAAGGGATTGAAGTATTACAAAAAATGACAAAAACTACAAAATGTCAAGAAACCTTTTATAGTAACAAGTATTTTTAATATTTACTAGAAAGTGAATGGCTCAGAGCCTGATCTTTCTTTCCCTGGCTGTTCCCCTAAATCAGTGGTTCTCAAGTGTGGCCCCAGGTGAGCAGCATCAGCATCATCTGGAACTTATTAAAAATGCAGATTCTCCCGCCCTGCCCAGACCTACTGAATCAGAAACTGAGGATGAACCCCAGCTATCTAGTTTTCCAAGCTCTCCACGTGATCCTATTTCACAGTCCAGTTTGAGAACACTGATCTAGATCATTCTTCTTCACCCTAGTGTCTACAGAATTATTGCCAACTTCAATAAACCTCTTTTATTGTGGAGTCTAGTTTCTATATACTCCCTCCCTTTTTAGGCAACAGGAGCAATTGAGGAAGAACTTAGAGATAGGAATATTAGTGTTGAGTGGATTATATTTTCTAGGCTTGAAATAAAAACTTGATTAGAGTAATGAGAATGAATGGAGAGGAGACCCAGGCACCTCAAAACAATTCAGAAGTGACATCAGTAAAGTTTAGCAAGAGGAGTATGGGTTGAGACTGGGAATAAGGATGACTCAGAGATTCTTACCTTGAGTGCCTTTTTTGGTAATGCCATTCGTAAAAATAGGTACTCAACCAGTGAAGAAAGTTTAAGCGGGGGCAGGAGAGAAAACTACCTTAGTTTTAACCTTACTCCTGAGTGAAGATGCCAAAAATTTTCAGAAAGATGTGGCCAACGGCTAGTCTAGGGAATAAACAGGGATTGGACCTGTAGATTCCAAAGGCATTCCTATAATGCGATAATTGTGATAAGCCTTGGGGATAGATAGTATTGGTGAAAGAGAAAACTTAGACACAGCAGCCAAGACAGTTCTGTGGTGGGTGCCCCGTGAGCAAGGCAGAAGAGATGGCAGTGAAGGAGGGTGAGAAATCATCAGAGTCACAGGGGGACCAGGATAGTGATGTATCACCAAAGTGAGGCAAGGAGACAGTCCAGAAAGAGGAAATGGTCAGCACTGTAAAATTCTGCAGAGAAACTGAAAATATCGAGAAATAAGAACAAAAAAATTGATATGATAGGGAATTCCCTGGCGGTCTAGGCACTTAGGATTCAGCACTTTCACTGCTGGGGCCGGGGTTCGATCCCTGGTTGGGGAACTAAGATCCCGCAAAAAAGAAAAAAGAAAAAAATTGAGACATCTGGGGAAGGAAAAGGGATTTGGGCACCTGTTAAAAGACCTCCCAGGGCAGTGAACAATTTTTGGAGGTACGATGGATAAAGTATAACCAAGGTGTAAAAACTGGAGTGAAGACTTGACAAAGAAAGTTTAGAATAACTCAACACCTCTGAAGATGGATGACTGAAAACTCAAGTCATCATTCAGCCAAAATTCGCCAGCATGAATTTCTAACAGACTAGATCTCAAAATTATGGAATCTCAGCAAGGAATTATGAGCCTCGTTTATGTAAGTGGCGTAAGAGATCCTGGACCCAAGTTGCTCAAAATGAAGCGGGGGTAAGTAAACAAGCAGCGGTCGGTATGGCACAGTAGTGAGAAAGCAACTCTGAGTCGGTTTGTTTCAGTGTTAATCTCGATACCCCACTAACTACCCATGTTAGTTGGGCCTAGTTTTCTTGAGCAGCTACCCCTTACCTGTAAAATAGTACCTATTTCATAGGGTTGTTGTGATCTTTAAATTAGGGCATCTGTATTGATTGACTCTTAACAATGAAACTAATACAGACTATTTGCATTTAAGCGTAAAGAAGGCGCCAAAGCAAATTTCCTCGGGTGGCCCCCCCGCCCCTCCCAAGGTTTGACCCCGCCCACACCACCCAGGCAGAGCTGGCGGCCTCACCGCGCATGCGCTCGGGGAGCCCTTAGCCGGAAGATGTTGGCGCGGCCGCCAGGAGACGCCGCTTAGCCGCGGCTGCTCTTCCCGGCTCCCAGAGGCCCGGATTGGGACAGAGGGGCGGGCGCAATCTGCATGCGCACGCACGCTCCGGTCTCGATGGACCAACATGGCGCCGGTGGAGCACGTTGTAGCCGATGCAGGGGCTTTCCTGCAGGACGCGGCTCTGCAGGTACAGGGAGCTCCGGCGGAGAGGAGCGGGGTCTGGGCTGGTGGCCCCTAAAGGAGCTTGGGAAATCGGGCAGCGCGTTGCGTGGTGCGGGCGGGTGTGAGTTGGGCCGGTCTCCCCTCAGGACATCGGGAAGAACATCTACACCATTCGGGATGTGGTCAGCGAGATTCGGGATAAGGCCACGCGCAGGCGGCTCGCAGTCCTACCCTACGAGCTGCGTTTCAAGGAGCCCTTCCCGGAATACGTGCGGCTGGGTGAGTGTCTCTGCCCGGTGTTAATGGCGAAGCTGGTTCCTGGGTTGCTGACTGAACCTGCTCTGGTTCTAGTCGGATTATGGATACTTTATCAGAGTTGATTTAGAAACTGCACGGTCGGGCAGAAATAGAGACACAGATGGAGAGAACAAATGTATGGACACCAAGGGGGGAAAGTGGCAGGGGGTGTTGGTGGTGGTGGTGGTGGGGTGAATTGGGAGATTAGGATTGACATGTATACACTAATATGTATAAAATGGATAACTAGTAAGAACCTGCTGTATAAAAAATAAATAAAATTCAAAAATTCAAAAAATAAGTAAATAAAAGAAACTGCACGGTCTAGGAGACCGTGGTGGGAGAGAGGAGTTCTGGGTCATGAGTCAGCCAGGCCTTGCCAGTTACTAGTTATGTGCCCTTGGGAATATCATTCAGACGCTCTAGGCCTTGGTTGCCTCCATCTGTAAAATGGGATTAACAATAGTACCTACCCCAGGGGTTGCTGGGAGCATTAAATGAGGAATAATGTCACTCAGCACAGTGTCCAGCGCTTTGTAAGTATTCGATAAATTTGTTTGGATTAAAAATAGAAGATGGGAGGGAGCTGCAAGAGGGAGGAGATATGGGGATATATGTATATGTATAGCTGACTCACTTTGTTATACAGCAGAAACTAACACACCATTGTAAAGCAATTATACTCCAATAAAGATGTTAAAAAGATTTAAGATTTAGAAGAACCCAGATCTCTTATTCTCGCCCATTTCTTTTCAGTAGACAAGAGTGATGACTGTTTTGGATATGGAGGCCAGCCTCAAGTCAGAAAAAGGGATGACTTTTAGGCCTTACATTAGTCCTGAAAGAAAACTAAACAACTCTCACTTGGCTTAGGAGTCAGCGTTGTTCTCTTGTTAGGGATCAAGGCAATGATCCTGCCCAGGAAAGGACCTAGGTGGTTGGAAGTGTTTTAGGGTTTAAAGGCTGATAATGGAGATGTTGTTACCTACACTATTTGTGACTTCTTTAGCTTTCTCCAGCATCCTAGCTGTGTGATCTTTGACAAGTTACTTAATCTTTTTGAGGAAATACTAACAGTACTTACTTCATAAGATTTGGCTGAAGCATTCCCACTCCTGGGCATATATCCAGACAAAACTATAGTAATTCAAAAAGATACATGCACTCCTATATTCATAGCAGCACTATTCACAATAGCCAAGACATGGAAACAACCTAAATGTCCATTGATGATGAACAGATAAAGATGATATGGTACATGTATACAATGGAATACTATTCAGCCATAAAAAAGAACGAAATAATGCCATTTGCAGCAACATGGATGTAACTAGAGATTATCATACTAAGTGAAGTCAGAAAGAGAAAGACAACCATATGATATGACTTATATGTGGAATCTAAAATATGACACAAAGGAACCTTTCTGAAATAGAAACAGAATCACAGACATAGAGAACAGACTTGTGGTTGCCAAGGGGAAGGGGGTTGGGAGAGGTTGGGGTGAGCAGATGTAAGCTTCTATATATAAAACGGATAAACAACAAGGTGCTACTATATAGCACAGACAGCTATATTCAATATCCAATGATAAACCATAATGGAAAAGAATATTTTAAAAAGGAATGTATGTATATGTATAACTGAATTACTTTGCTGTGCAGCAGTAATTAACAACATTGTAAATCAACTATACTCCAGTTTAAAAAAAAAAGATTTGGCTGAAGCATAAAATGAAAAGTTTTAAACACAGTGCCTGATACATAGTAAGTGCCCACTAAATTTTAGCTGCTTTTAATTAATAGCTGCATTTTTAGAAAATGTGAGCCGTATACTTATTGTTCCTTGTGCTAGTGTAGCAGAAGACACCTTTCTGTTAGTGTGTCAAGATATTATTGTACGTGTTTGTTATTGATGTCTCAGGAGAATAACAACAGCAACAGCTGGAGTTTACTTTGTGTTAAATAGGGATGTGGGTTTTCTTGTTGGGTGGGTTTACATAAAAAACTGTCTGATATTTGTTACAGAATAACCCAATATTTTTGTTTCATGATTGACAATTATTGGCTGAATCAGCTTTCCGTCCCATTTTGGAATCTGATCATTCTATTAATATGGATTGTTAGAATCAAAGAATTTTATTGCTGGGAGAGAAGAGACCTTCTATTCAAACATAATACCAAAGCCTAGATAAGGAACTCTCATTTGCAAATATTATGCTAACTTTTGTTGACTTTCTATTAACTTTGTTCTTCATCTGCACTCAGTGAGGACATCACTGTAAACCTAACTGGCTGAGATCTTGGTGATAGAGAATACAAATGTATCAATTGTGAATAGAAAAAATCAGGAAATGGATGAAAGTGTTAAGAGGTTTTTCTTGGGATACTGATCCTAAGTTCTTTTCATACTTCCATTATGGTTATCCAAGGTCATATAGCTCTTTGCTTTTAACTGAAGTTGGGAATCTCTTGTTTACAGTGACTGAGTTTTCAAAGAAAACTGGAGACTATCCCAGCCTCTCTGCCACAGATATCCAAGTACTGGCACTTACCTACCAGCTGGAAGCAGAGTTTGTTGGGGTGTCTCACCTAAAACAAGAACCAGAAAAGGTAAATAAGAAAGATTGTTGGTTTTATCTGTTTTAACTTTTTTATTATGAGAACTATCAGATGTACAGAAGTAGAGGGAATAGTATAATGGACCCAGTGTCCCCATCATTCTGCCTCCACAGTTATCAACTCATGATCTGTTTTCATCTTTACCCAACCCCAGCCCTGAATATTTTGAACTCAGACATCCTAACATTTCACTGATAGATATTTCTTGGTGTGTCTCTAAAGATAAGGTATGTCTCTTAAAAAAATAACCACAAAACCAATATTACACCTACACAAAATTAATAGTAATTCCCTGATATCATCAAATATCCAATCTGTGTTCACATTTCTCAATTATTTTATAAAATTTTTTTAATAGTTTACTTGTTTGGATCAGGATCCAGATAAGGCTCATACATTGCAATTAGCAAACATGTCTCAGTCTTGACCTGTAGGTTCTTGGTAAGGTTGGTTAAATTTAAAAATGCAGGGACTTCCCTGGTGGCACGGTGGTTAAGACTTCACGCTCACAATGCAGGGGGTCCAGGTTCAGTCCCTGCTCAGGGAACTAGATCCCCATGCCACAACTAAGGAGCCCGCCTGTCGCAACTAAGACCTGGTGCAACCAAATAGATAAAATAAAATAATAATAAAATGCAGAAAGAGTAAAAACCAACTATATTCTCACTTTCTTTTTTTTTTTTTTTTTTGTGGCTGCATTGGGTCTTCGTTGCCGTGGGCAGGCTTTCTCTAGTTGTGGCGAGTGGGGGCTGCTCTTCATTGCAGTGCACGGGCTCTAGGTGCGCAGGCCTCAGTAGTTGTTGCTCACAGGCTCTAGAGCGCAGGCTCAGTAGTTGTGGCTCACGGGCTTAGTTGCTCCATGGCATGTGGGATCTTCCTGGACCAGGGCTTGAACCTGTGTTTCCTGCATTGGCAGGCAGATTCTTAACCACTGCGCCATCAGGGAAGCCCCTCTCACTAGTTTTTTAAAAATAGAATTCTTTTCCAGAAGCAAGCAAGAAAGAACACTTTAAATGATTACCATCTTTTTCAACTCTTGCTACCTTCAAAATTCTGGGTTCCTGTTGTGCTTTTAGGGACTTGTCCAGCTTGGCTAAGTTGAAGAGACTAATGGTTTTGTGCCTGGACCCCATTGCCTGTTTCCAGGCCAGAGGATTTTGAAAGATAGATTATTAACCTTATACTGTAATAAGTAATTTCAAGTAGTGTTTGCAAAGAATTACTTGATCTCCGCTGTCTAAGGTCATCAAAACTGTAGTGGGCTCATGATTCTATTCTAGTCAGAACTGCCTTCACTTGTTTTCAACCAAGTGTAGAGTCCTCCAATCCCAAGAAGTCTAAAAGTGATGCCTAAAATATAGACATCTGTGTGTCACCAGAATGTTTTGGGGCGATGGGAGTGAAGGGAATAGTTTTATATAAACTCTGACTTTGTGGCTCAGCTGGGTTTCTGCTTTGGCGTCTGTCAATTTGAGATTCCTAAAAATTGCCCTTTCCTGCAGTCTTTTGGGCAGGAGTTAGCTGTTTTGTATCGGAAGCTTTAAAACAGCCTGTCTGTTGACCCAGCAATTCCACTCTTAGGCATTTATCCTAAGGATATAACCAAAGATACTTCCAAGTTTTACACATAATGATGTTCATTAAACCTTTATGTCTAGGGACAAAAAAGAAATGTCCTAAAGTGGTTATTTGGTAGTAGTGGAATCCCTGAATAATTCTTTACGGGCTTCCCTGGTGGCGCAGTGGTTAAGAATCCACCTGCCAATGCAGGGGACATGGGTTCGAGCCCTGGTCCAGGAAGCTCCCACATGCTGCAGAGCTACTAAGCCCGTGCGCCACAACTACTGAGCCTGCGCTCTAGAGCCCGCGAGCCACAACTACTGAAGCCCATGCGCCTAGAGGCCATGCTCCGCAACAAGAGAAGCCACTGCAGTGAGAAGCCCGCACACCGCAATGAAGAGTAGCCCCCCGCTCACCGCAACTAGAGAAAAGGCCGCGCACAGCAACAAAGACCCAACGCAGCCAAAAATAAAAATAAATTTATTTTTAAAAAAATTCTTTACATATATTTTTATGTTTCCCACTTTTTAAAAAGCATTGAATATCTTCTATTTCAATAACCAGGGGGAAGTATTT
Source organism: Balaenoptera borealis (assembly GCF_965194805.1). NCBI lineage: Eukaryota > Metazoa > Chordata > Mammalia > Artiodactyla > Balaenopteridae > Balaenoptera > Balaenoptera borealis. The sequence goes on from NC_138878.1 coordinate 16,229,616, forward strand.
TGTTTTCTGTTTTTTAAATTACTCTTCCATGTTGAATTTTCAACCTGTATTTCTTTGCTTAGAGCTGTCACTTTTTTCTTTTCTTTTTAAAGGTTAAAGTGAGTTCATCGATTCAGCACCCAGAAACTCCTCTACACATTTCTGGTTTCCATCTGCCCTCAAAGGTAATTTCTTAGGCCAGGTTCTTCATGCTCTTTTCTGTTACATGTCAGATCTCCACAAATTGTCTGTTTAGAGGGAACCAAATTTACCTAGACAGATACCATAGTTTGTCCATCCTTGTCTGATCTGGCTTGTATATCGTATATCATTTCATCTGTAACCCTCTCAATTTTCAGGATTTAAAATTATTTTTCTTTTAACTTCAGCCTAAACCCGCACGAGGAACAGTAGAACATGGACACCCAGTCGGTGAGCCTGAGGACCTAGAATTCAGTTCCTTTGTGTTCTGGAGAAATCCTTTGCCTAATATTGATCATGAACTGCAGGAGCTGCTGGTAAGGCCCTGCTTTATGATCTCCTGATGACAACAGACTAGCGTCTCGTGGCTGCTCCTATGGGCGAGAAGTTTGAATTCTGTTAACATTTCAGATTGACAAAGGTGAGGCTATTCCAAGTGAGGAAGAGAACGAAGAGAATGGATTTGAAGAAAGGAAGGACCAAGACAGTGATGAGGACGGGGGTGGGTGGATAACCCCCAGCAACATCAAGCAGGTCCAGCAGGAGATGAAGCAGTGTGCCATCCCGAAGGATGTGCGGGTCGGCTGTGTGACTACAGACTTTGCCATGCAGGTGGGTGGAATGGGCATCAGCTGGCCCTGGGCTTGGTGTCATACCTGTTACAAGCAGTGGTCCTTTGGAGGTTTGGGGGTGTGTACAGAGCTGTTGTGTAATGCTTCTTTTCCTGGCTCTGGAAACTTTGCCTGTGCTCTTTGGTAATTTTTAGTTTTGCTTGGAGGTTAGGGAATCATAGTATACCTACAGAATGTATATGGTATATTAAATTTCTAATGTTCAATATTCATGATCTGTTGCTGCTTTTCTTTCAGTGTGCGTAACGTTCTGTGCTCAGTTAAGTATTTGGAGACTGTAGAGGTTTTCAGTCCAGAAATGAGTATACTTGCTCTGACACAATAAATGTCTCTGTTAAGAGAGATTGCTAAAGGAGGCCTTGGCGAAATGATGGTCACGGTCCATGGCACTTGAGATAAGAAAAATCTGGGTCCTTGTCCTAGTTTACATGTCTTGAGAGGTATCCTAAGCTTGCTTTTCTTTAGCAGAAGCCCTTTATGAGCCAAACCAGGGTTTGGGAAGTTCTTTTAACTGTGATTATGCAGATATTAAACAATTCTTGGTTTTGCTATGAGTTCAGTTTCCCTTTATATTGTTGGTTGCAGAATGTCCTGCTCCAGATGGGGCTGCACGTGCTGGCCGTGAACGGCATGGTGATCCGCGAGGCCCGGAGCTACATCTTGCGCTGCCATGGCTGTTTCAAGTATGTAGCCGATAACCTGGGCTCAGTGCCCCTCTGTTGAACACCCCTCTCTTCCTAAACCTTCTACAGACTACTTGAAGGAGAGCCTTGCCTTGTGTACAGGCATTCCCTCCATCTTGTCATTCCTACTTGGGCCAGGTTCTGCCCCTACCAGGGCACTGAAAGCCCTGGGACAGAGGTGGCCAGTGACCTCCCACCTGACAAAAGCCAGGGCGGGTGTTTTTTGTCCTTACCTTTGTGTGTAGGATTAAGGGTGTGGGTTCTGGAGCAAAGAGCCCTAGTCGTTTAGCAGTAAGTGCCGAAATGTTTACGGATGGGATAATGTCTGGGACTTGCTTTGAAATAAAACAGATGTGGGGGGAATGGGTGAGGGTAGAGATGAAGCTGGGTGATGGGTCCATGAGGGTTCATTGTGCTCTTTGGTTTACTTTATGTTTGAAATTTTCTATTTAAAAAAAAAGTGGACTCTGGATCCAGACTATGTGGGTTCCAATCCAGATTCTGTCTCCTAGTAGCTGTGTGACTTTGCAGAAGTTGGTCAGCTTCTCTGTACCTCAGGTTCTTCTTATGTAAAATTAGAAAGGTAGTTGTGAGGAACTAGGGAGATCGTCACATAAAAGAGTGCTTGTTTGGCGCATAGGAAGTGCTCCGTTGAGGTGAACTGTTTAGTTCATTGACCATGCCCTCCTCCCCATTTCTCTTCTGCCTCATGAATTGGTTTTTCTCGTGGTGAGGGCTGGTGTTGTGTGGAGAGGCCCCCGGATCTGAGATCTGGTTGGAGTGGAAGAGACTATATTGCAGCCCTGCTGTTGAGTGACGCGCGGCCCTGGGAACTTGGTGGCTTCCAGCCTTTCCGCAGATTCAGTCTAGACCTGGTGGCCATCGTGTCGGGTATCTGGTGGAGCCCCTTACCGTGGAGGCCTGTGTGCACTGCTTTCCGAAGCAGTACGGTGCCTCTCCCTGTGTCCCCAGCGCTGCTCCACTGACGGCGGAGTAGCCTGGGTGAAGCCCTGCGCCCCCACGCGGCTCGGGGCCCGTCTCTGTTACCGTCCTCCGCAGGCCTGCTGGGAAGCCACTCCTCAAAACTGCCTCTGCGTTCTTTGACTCTTTAGTGTGTAAACGTGCCAGGCTCATGATGGTAAAGCTTTTTGCTTCATGAAATCTCATTTCCCCCATTGTCCTTTGTTACAAAAGCTCTCAGTCCTCAAATTAACATTCGTTCTTAGAAACACTTGGAAATGTTCTCCATTCTTGTTAGATTAACCCCAGTGACTGAATGGTTTCTTGCACAAAATAATCATTTCCTAGCCCCTGTTGCTTAGTTCACTCGCAGAGACTTCAGGAAGGGGCTTGGCTTCTCTGGCAGTTTCACGCAGCTCTTGTGTCCTTACCACTGGGAACTGAGGGAGGATTCCTCAAGGACAGACACCAGGGCTCCTGCTTGGTCCCTGACAACAGCAGCTTTGCCTGTTCAGGGTCCATCGTTGGGCCTTGAGGGGATGGGAGAGAGGCAAGGCCTGTGGGTCTGCCTCAGCACCCACACCCATTCAATCATAGCAGCTTTGATAGTGTTTCCTGTATGATTTGTTAGTAAATTCTCAGCACCTCCAGAGCCACCTCCTGGCTTAATGCCTAGGCTGATACTTGGGCACATGGTATTCAGAAATAGTTGAGTAATGTAATAACATGACCCTTGAGAAAGTATGGTGGTGGTAAGAGCACTGACTCTGGAGCCAGATTCCCTGGGCTTATACCTGCCACTTACTAGCTCTATGACCTTGAGCAAGCTACCTTACCTTGCCTCCGTTTCCCCATCCGTAAAATGGAGCTATACCAACTTCATAGGGTTATTTTGACATTAAACTTGTGGAATAATGCCTAACAAAATTCAGTAACAGCTCATTATTACTGTAACAACATTGTGCTCAGTTTTCTTACTAACTTGCTCCTTGTGTCATTTACCTTTGCCGTGGGAGCCGTGCAGCAGCAGTGTGCTTATATCAGCAGCGTGAGGGCAGGCGGCCTTGGTCTGGGATGTGTGCAGTGCAGTTCAGCCTGTCCCCATTTCTTGTGTCTCCTCCTCTGAGGCCCGAGACTCGCCTTGCGCTCTGGGGATGGGGTTTGCTGCCTCTGGCTCCAGTGTGATGCACCTCCTTTGTTTCTGCAGGACAACATCTGACATGAGCAGAGTGTTCTGTGCACAGTGTGGAAACAAGACACTGAAGAAGGTGTCTGTGACCGTCAGTGACGATGGAACCCTGCGCATGCACTTTTCCCGCAACCCTAAGGTGCTGAATCCTCGGGGCCTCCGGGTGAGTGGTGCATCTCCCGCTCCCCTAACAGCAGGGCCCAGGTCGGGGAAGCGAGACCTTTTAGCACCAGGATCGAAATGATCAGAGAGGACAAACAAACCCTCCTGGTTTCTAAAGATAGTTATTGAAAGCCTGTGATCCAGGGACCAAGGCAGGAGGGGAGAGCTCACAACTCAACCTCCCTGTGAGGTTTTTGAGGAGTTTGCAATCTAAGGAGAAATAACCAGTAATTCCACACGGTAAAAAGCAAGGGCCAAAAATATGTGGGGTCACCAAGAGGGAGATGGTTTGCAGGATGGTGGAGGATGGATTTGTGTGGGAATTTGAGGATGGGTAGAATGTCTAGAAGCTTCAAGAACCACAAGGGAAGGTTGTGTAAATACTCAGCACAAGAGAGTCTTGGGCTAGATACACAGCGGGGTTGATTTGTTTTGAGGAATCAGGAGAGAAGGGTTGAGAGACAGGCAAGTATGAGTGTGGTTGACCTGGCTCTGAGTTCTCCAGGTATGGTGCATGCCACTAACATGTGAGAAAGGTTGTTTTTTTTTTTAACTTTCTATTTTGAAATAATTTTTTTTAATGGTATCTTGTAGTTTTGTTTTTTTTTAATAAATTTATTTATGTATGTATGTATGTATGGCTGTGTTGGGTCTTCATTGCGGTGCGCGGGCTTCTCATTGTGGCTTCTCTTGTTGCTGAGCACGGGCTCTTGGCACGCAGGCTTCAGTAGTTGCAGCGCATGGGCTCAGTAGTTGTGGCTCGCGGGCTCTAGAGCACAGGCTCAGTAGTTGTGGTGCACGGGCTTAGTTACTCCACGGCATGTGGGATCTTCCCGGGCCAGGGCTCGAACCCATGTTTCTTGCATTGGCAGGCAGATTCTCAACCACTGCACCACCAGGGAAGCCCCGAAATAATTTTAGATTTATAGAAAAGTTGCCAAAAATAGTACAAATAATTCCCATTTAGCTTTCACTTAGATTTCCCAATTTAACCATTCACTATATTTGCTTTATCATTTATATGTATATTTTTTCTTTTCCCCTAAACTATCTGAGAGTAAACTGTGCATGATGCCCTTTTGCACCTAGATACTTCAGTGTGTGTTTCCTGAAACAAGGACTTTGTCTTAGATACCCACAATACAATTACCAAAACCAAGAAGTTAACATTACTTCAATACTATCTAATCTATGGACCATATTCAGACTTTTTGTTTTGTTTTTTTTTTTTCTGGCTGTGCCACGTGGCACGTGGGATTTTAGTTCCCCAACTAAGGATCGAACCCATGCCCCCTGCATTGGAAGTGCAGAGTCTTAACCACTGGACCGCCAGGGGAGTCCTTAGACCATATTCAAACTTTGCCACAGATTTCCTTTACAGCAAGAGAAGGGGGTTTGTTTGGGGTCCAGGATCCAGTCTAGGATCACACGTTGCATTTCATTGTTGCATTTCATTGTCCTGTCTCCTTAATCTCTTTTAAACTGAAGTAGTTTCTCAGGTCTGCTGTCTTTCATGACCTTGACATTTTTGAACAGTTTTGAAGAGTACAAAGCAATTACTTTGTAGACTATCCTTTATCTTGGGTTTGTCTGGTGTTTCCTCCTGGTTAGATTCAGGCTGAGTCCAATTTACTGCTGATAACTTTGATCACTTAGTTGGAGGTTTCTTGTGTAACCACAATATAATTACCAAAACCAAGGTTACCAAATTTCCTGTAAGGTTATTATCTGTAATTAATAAGTAACTTAGAGAAAGATAGTCTGATACTGTGTGATTACTGTTTCTCATCAAACTTTTACTGGTTAAAGTCATCTGAATCAGTTTTTACAATGAAGGTTGCCAAATGGTGATTTTCTAATTCCATCATTTCTTCTCCATCGTTCTGCTGTAAAGAGGAGCTTTCCCATATATCATTTATATGAGTGTGGTTGCATGGATTTTTATTGTAGTCTGTAGGCTGTGATCCATTGCTATCCTTATTTATTTTGATACTCAAACTGTTCATGGAGCCCCTTCACGATGGCTTCTGTGTCTTTTTGATGTGCCCCAGTTATTCTTTGAACACTTTTACTTTCTGGCACAGCAAGCTGTTCCGACTCTTACACCTCCCTGCCTGTGCCCTGGAATCAGCCATTTCTCTAAGGAGCTCTTAAGTTTTTAGAAGCAAAGATCTGGGCACTGGACAGTGGGTGTGCTCATTGTCCTAGGGTGTCATTAATTCTAGGCCCACAGTGGACGAAGATGGGAAATATTGTATATAAATACACATATTAATATTTTTTCTCTTATCTGTATTAAAAATTGAATTTATAACTTCAGTTTCAGTTCAACACCACGGAGTTCATTCTAGCCCTCCCTCTAATATCCATAACACCCTTCATAACACCATTTCCCATAATTATAATTATTTGTTCAACTGGCGAGAGATAGAGAGAGAGAGAGTGTGTGTGTGTGTGTGTAGTTATTTCAGAAGTGCTAACCTATACCATTACGAAAATGGTACCTGCCTACTAGGGTTCTGTGTTTTAGTGTAATTCTTTCTGTCTTTTGTTGAGGGAATGTAGTCAGAATACCATGTTGCTTTTCATCTGTGAGGCGAGAGTAGGCTCAAGTGGGAAGATGCATGTCATGTACTCAGTGCACAGTAGGCAGTGACGATAGACTCCATTGGTGTCTTCTGCCTGCGTGCAGAGTTGTCAGGTAAGCTTTAGGTTAACAGGATCTGATGTGTATAAATACGAATCCCCGTCCTCCTAATGGCCTTTCCTCGTCTTATTTGCAGTATTCACTCCCCACTCCCAAAGGGGGCAAGTACGCCATCAACCCCCACCTGACCGAGGACCAGCGCTTCCCTCAGCTGCGGCTCTCCCGAAAGGCCAGGCAGAAAACTGATGTGTTTGCCCCTGACTACATAGCTGGGGTGTCTCCCTTTGCAGAGAATGACATCTCCAGCCGGTCAGCTACCTTGCAGGTCCGAGACAGCACCTTGGGAGCCGGCAGGAGACGGTTAAATCCCAATGCTTCCAGAAAGAAGTTTGTGAAGAAAAGGTGAAGTGTGAGCTCCACAGGCAAGCTGGACTGATGCTGTGACTGTCCGGGAGACCGATGTCTCAGGTCCCCAGCTGTGCCAACTCCACAACCGCTGGGACACAGAAGAGGCCTGGCTTCCATAGTGCCGCCTCAGGACTCACTGTGGTGCCTCGGGTTGGGTTTGTGGTGGAACCCGCCATCCCTTGGCCCGTGTGCATCCAGAGAGCCAGGATTACTGCCACGTTGAGGGGACTTTGATTAAAACAGAACAAACAGTGCCTGGAACAAATCTTCAACCTTTAAAAAAGGGAACTTCCAAGTGATAATGTATTTCTAGTAAATATAGTTGCAAGCTTCTGTGCATTTTCTTTTTTCCTCTTTGTTTTGTTTTGTTTTTTTTTTTTTTTTTTTGCTTCTTAGGTAATTTGAGGCAAACACTTACTTAAGGTGTACACCAAAGATCAAGCATTTAGGTCTATCTTTTTGCGGGAAAGTTTATCATAATAAAACTAAGAGCTACCATTTTTTAAAATAAAATTACTTATTTATTTATTTTTGGCTGCGTTGGGTCTTCATTGCCACGTGCGGGCTTTCTCTAACTGCGGCTAGCGGGGGCTGCTCTTCATTGCGGTGCGCAGGCTTCTCATTGCGGTGGCTTCTCTTGTTGCAGAGCATGGGCTCTAGGTGCACGGGCTTCAGTAGTTGCTGTGCGTAGGCTCAGTAGTTGTGGCTTGCGGGCTCTAGGGCGCGCAGGCTTCAGTAGTGGCTTGCGGGCTTAGTTGCTCTGCGGCATGTGGGATCTTCCCAGACCAGGGATCAAACCCATGTCCCCTGCATTGACAGGCGGATTCTTAACCACTGCGCCACCAGGGAAGTCCCTTTTTTTTTTTAACTTATTTTGAACCATGTCAGTCGTCCAGGTAAATTCAGTATTCAACTACCTAGAATCTCCCATTGTTAACATTCTCTCCCATTATTAACATTTCTCCTCATTTGCTTCTTCCCTTTCTATACACACAAGCACACAAAGGAAAACAATGTTCTTTTACATAATCACAACACAGTGATCAAATTTGGGAAATTTAACGTTGATACTATTATCTAATATATAACAATTCAAATTTTACCAATTTGTCCCAATACTGTCCTTCATAGCATTTTCCCCAAAATCTGAACAGTTTCTCAGCCTTTGTCTTTTGAGAAATGGACTTTTTAATAGTATAAGTTGGGTTTTCAACATGTCCCTCCATTTGGGTTTGACAGGATGTTTCTTCAGGATTAGATGGAGGTGGTGCACACTGGGCAAGAAAGCTACATACGTGACCATTGGTCCTCAGTGCATCACCCTAAGTGATGGTAACTCATTACTTGTGAATAAACCTGCCAGGTACATGATTTCTAAGTTCTTTACATCGACAGTGTATTCACAAAGTGGTAGCTTCAAAAGTTTCTTACATCGAGGTTTTTCCTGTATGGTTGTCCATTTGGTATATAGTTAACTTTTTTGCTTTAAATTCAGTTTAAGATTTTTCCTGTCCTATATATTTTTTTAATTTGAAACTAACTCAGTTCCAAAAGTCAAAACTATATAACTATACAACAAAGGTATGCACAGAGCTAGATGCCCTTCCCTCTCATCCCATTTCCCCTTGACCTCTAGATAATCCATTTCATTTGTTTCTGATTTATCCTTGTGTCTTCTTTTGCAAAAATAACTGTGTGTGTGTGTGTGTGTTACATTTTGGAAGACACAAGGCTGGGCTGTATTTTGTTCACTGCTCTATATGCACATAGATCAGTGCCTGGAACATGGCAGGTGCTCAATAAATATTTACTGTTGCCTATATTTGGCATTTAATATTAACTTATTAAAAGGTGATATATATATCCTAACTCCCAACCCGTTACCTCAAAGTGTTTTGACTAGCTGGCCATGAATCACAACTTTCTACCAACTGGTTTAAGAATTCTATTTTCAGGGCTTCCCTGGTGGCGCAGTGGTTGAGAATCTGCCTGCCAATGCAGGGGACAGGGGTTCGAGCCCTGGTCTGGGAAGATCCCACATGCCACGGAGCAGCTAGGCCCATGAGCCACAACTACTGATCCTGCGCGTCTGGAGCCTGTGCTCCGCAACAAGAGAGGCCGCAATAGTGAAGAGGCCCGCGCACCGCGATGAAGAGTGGCCCCACTTGCAGCAACTGCAGAAAGCCCTCGCGCAGAAACGAAGACCCAACACAGCCAAAAAAATAAATAATTATTAAAAAAAAAAAAAGAATTCTATTTTCAGTTATTGAAGACACAGCCAGAATACTAGCTTGGTTGTGGAGACATTTTAGGGTTGTCTTTAAACTTAGGATGGATTTTATAAGTCATAGAGTTTCACTCCTGGCCAGGAGGAAGTAAAGGGGTTCACATTTACCCTCTCACCCAAAACAAAAGATAAGGTACGGGAAATGACAGTTTTCAGCTTCTGGAGGTCAGGCAGGGCAGTGTGCTGATCCGTGAGAGAGGAGACAAATGAGGTGAGCGCCACAATTGCACTAGTTTGATGTCTAGAGAGAACTTCCAGAAGGAAGAGGTGTAGCCAGAAGTCTTGAGTTGCAGCAACAGAGCTGGGAGTCCAGGAGGGCCCAGACATATCGGAAAGGAGAGAGCATCACAGCACACGAGAAAGAGAGAGAGAGAGAGAGAACGCACACGCACGAGCACCGCAGGTTTGCAAAAGGGCCCCCACGAGTCCTCAGGTAAGTACCGATCAGCACATTATGTGAGGAGCTTCCTGAAGATGGGGAAAGAAATACCCCAAAAAACAGGAAATAATCCTCAAAGTTCATCCAAGTCCAGGAACACTTCATCTTTCTGCTATGCAGAGTGGAAAACCTGCTAATTCTTGGGCATCAGGCAAGTACTCAGGAGCAGGAAACTATTATTTCCAGACTGAAGGCTCCTCTGGTCTAGCCCAAAGCAAACCTCAAAAGGATCCTACTCCTAGTTCAATGGCCAGAACTAGTCTTGTGGCCCCACCCAATCCCAGGGGAACAAGAAACACCATCCCAGTGTCTCGAAGGAGGGGTGCTAGAAATGCTGGGCGAACAGCACTAGTGACAACCACCATTGCAGAGATGCAGACATGTGGCCTTGAAACAAACTTGTGAGCAGGAACGTTATGATAAAGAGGGTTGTAAATGCATGCACAGCAAATTGTTAATTCCAGCTTTTCAATCCTAAGGACTAGAGGTTTTAAAAGCTTAGGAACTTCAAAAGGATTGTTTTCTTTCACCTGCCGATGGCTTTACTGTGCAGAAGGGGAGGGAGTTCTCTCCTAGTCCCCTTAGAGCTATATCTCAGAGTTGGGCCGCAGGGTTCATTTTTATCAGGAAGGAGCTAAGGCAGAGCACAGTTCTGATCTAATTCTGGAAAGAATAAGAGGCCCAAAGTAAAGAGAAGCAGAAGAAAACTTCATCAAGAAGACAAGAACAAAGTGGCCTCTAGAGTCTATTCCAGAAACACAGGAAATCCGAAACTCCCCGATTACGGCAGCATCAGCCAGGCGATGGTCACACGAGAGACCAACAAACCCACATATCCACGAACCCATTCACTTAAGTCTACTCCCCCACACAACCCATCTATTTTGCTTACAGGCGAAGAAGCAAAACTCATACTAAAATGGTGTAAATAGTAAAAAGTGAACTATAGGGAGCTTTGTTTATATACGTGCCAAAACAGGGCTTGCCTTAACATCAAAGGACACAGGCAAATTTAAGTCCTCTGGCCTATGTGAGACACACATATGAGAAATATTAAAAGGCAATATTTGGGAGTCCCCTGGTGGCCTAGTGGTTAGGATTCTGGGCTTTCACTGCCGTGGCCCAGGTTCAATACCTGGTCAGGGAACTGAGATCCTGCAAGCTGCGGGGCACAGCCAAAAAAATAAATAAATAAAAATAAAATAAAATAAAATTTGCTTTGTAAGGGTGTAATAGAAAGATGCAAATGCTTGCCCTCACCAAAACCCACTAAATCAATCATCTAGGCAGGAATGACTGCCCAGAAATAAATGGATTGTTTCATATCATGTAGCCATATTTGAAAACAAAGATCTTTTAACTAAAAAATCTAAATTTCTAGCACACTATTATTTTAATTAAATGTGAAAAATGAAAACGAATCTTTGATTTGGGGTTTAATAGTAAAAAGATATAAACTGTGCTGATGTTCTATATTTAGCTTGCTTTCAAGAATACCAATGTAGGGGGCTTCCCTGGTGGCTCAGTTGTTGGGAATCCATCCGCCAATGCAGGGGACACGGGTTCGAGCCCGGGTCGTGGAAGATCCCACGTGCCACAGAGCAACTAAGCCCATGTGCCACAGCTACTGAGCCTGAGCTCTAGAGCCCGCGAGCCACAACTACTGAATCCGCGTGCCACAACTATCGAAGCCCACACGCCTAAAGCCTGTGCTCCGCAACAAGAGAAGCCAATGCAATGAGAAGCTCATGCACCACAACGAAGAGTAGCCCCCGCTCGCCACAATGAGAAAGCCCGCATGCAGCGATGAAGACAAAATGCAGCCAAAAATAAAAAATAAATAAATTAAAAAAAAGAAAAAGAATACCGATGTAGGAAACACTTGTTAAGTAAGTTGTCCTTGAAAGCTTTGATTACTAGGTCAGGATATTCGGAACTCATATTTAACCAGAATTCTACTGAGGAACATTCCTTGCTTGACACTTCTGTACTGCTATCTTCTTTAATACATGATATGGTTAAAAGCTCTGTGTCATCGACATTTCTGAAACACTCTCCCAAGGAAGCAGTGGCACCCTAATTCACAGCCAAGCAGCAAAACTATGGGGCATCTAGAAGAATACCCCACAATTATTAGCAAATCATTAGCAATTTTTACCCCAGTACATACAGACAGGAAGAAGTCTAGAGTGGAAATGCTGAACATGTCCAGATCACTGTTTTGTTTTTTTTTTTAATTTATTAACTTTATTTATTTTTGGCTGCATTGGGTCTTCGTTGCGGTGCGCGGGCTTCTCATTGTGGTGCCTTCTCCTGTTGCGGAGCACGGGCTCTAGAGCACAGGCTCAGTAGTTGTGGCACGCGGGCTCAGTAATTGTGGTGCACGGGGATCTTCCCGGACCAGGGCTTGAATCTGTGTCCCCTGCATTGGCAGGTGGATTCTTAACCACTGTGCCGCCAGGGAAGCCCCCTAGATCACTGTGTTTTTGTGTTCACGCATTTGGAGGTAAATTCTCATAAATGAAACCTTTTGCGTAATTAAGACAACGATGAGACTGTAGTTCTGTGAAGCACAGTGACAAGGAATCGTGCTGCACATTTACCAATAGCTGCTTAGACCTCTTCAAACGCTAGGTGTTTTCTTTCTACACTTTTCACAAAGCTCAGTGCCTGGATCTTGAATCATATTTAACAAATGCTTGTGGAACTGAATGTATGATTCAGACCAGTTTGGAGAAAATATCCAAGAGGCAAGAAATACTTTTTCCAAACTTTTCTTCTAGTTTGCTCTTGGAAATTATAAATGAGTTCCCTGTACTGGAGGTGTTCATGCAAAAGCTGAAGAATTACTAGTGACGTGAAAAGGATCAAGCATTGAAAATGGGTCCCTTCTGTACTTTAAGTTCTCTCATCTGGCACCAAAACTCAATTTGCTACATCAGATAAAATCTCTTCACAACACATGCATGCCATTTCAAGAGAAATTTGAGTTTAACTAAAGCGGTCTAAGCCCAACAGAGGGTGACCTACTTTACACAATATATAATATGACAAAATTCCAGCAGGACACACAGGAACACAGGGAGTCCAACATAACAGTGTGTGTTCTGGGCAGCAGTGATCGTGGCAGTGAGACAGGAGGGCAGGATGGGATGGAGCTTACAGTAGAAGAATTATCTCTCTCCTAATACCAAGGACCTATTCCCTCCAGGGATACTTGGATGGTAGCCACAGGAACCACTGAGGACAACAGATGCCCAGGTCCCCAGACAGGCCCAAGCACGGCTCTGAGCTGTTGTGCTAAGTCCATCACCTGCAGCTCAGAGAAAAGCATGGGGGCTTTGGGGACTTCCTGTGCAAAAAAGCAGCCACACGTGTGGATGCAGTGCCTTAGCAGGTGACTAAAATGAGGCTGTTTGTGTTCTTTCATCGAGAGGAGGAAGGGGACTCCTGAGGGTTCTCCTGCCCCTGCTTTTTATTTCTTGTTAATGAAGACAACAAAGCTTCCTACAGCTCCATGGTGCTGGCCTGCTCCCTGGGGATGTGGGGAAGGCCTTGAGGACACTGTTTTCAGTCGATACACAATGCCCAGGACATACACACACCTGGGACAGAGGCCTGCTCAGAGAAGATCATGGAAATTGTACAATCTTAAACTGACAGCAAATTAAAGCTAGAGGGACCTTTAAGAAAATGCAGCCCCAACCTGTATTTTTACAGATGAGGCAACCAGGCCTCAGAGAGATGAGCATTAGCAGTTAGCACTAGCACCTGGAGCTAGGTGCAAGAATTTTGACCCTAACTCTGATAACAAGGGGCTAGGAGCTGGCTCTGAAGTCCAAGGGCCTGAGTTTAAATTATGGACTACACCATTGACTAGCTGTATAGCTATGGACTAGCCAATAACCACTTGGTGCCTGTCTCCTTATCTGCAAAATGGGGGTATTAGTCCCTACCTCACAGTTTGGGAGTTTCTCAAATGTTAAAAATAGAGTTACCAGCAATTCTGCACCTAGGTATCTACCCAAGAGAGGGAAAAACATGTCCACACAGAAACTTGTATACAAATGTTCACAGTATCATTACTCATAATAGCCAAAATTGGAAACAACCCAAATGTCCTTCAGCTAGTGAATGGATAAACAAAATGTGGTTTATCCATACAGTGGAATATTATACAGTTGTAAAAAGGAAGGAAGTACTGACATGGATGTGTAACAGAGAAAACAAACCTGACTCCATCCTGGATCTATTCCTTTGTGCTTTGTTGCCTGTACTTAGTCATGCTGGATCTGCATCTTTTGTAAAAGCATGTTGCCTTTAGCCTGAAATATACAGGATAGCCCAATCTCAAGGCTCTGACCTTTAAAGGTATAACACTTTTCCATGCATATAGAGATAAAAAGTTGCAGAACAGAAAATAACAATTGTCTTGTTGGAGGTTTATAGGAACACTGTGATCTGACCTATGTGGACAGCTGCAAGAACAAAGGAATCCGTCACTAAAAGGTTTGCAACAACCGGCCACATCCCCTCTCCTTTTAGTGTAAAAGAAGCCTGAATTCTAAGTTGGGTAAGATGGTTCTTTGGGACACTAGTCCACCATCTTCTGGGCCTGCCGGCTTTCCAAATGAAGTCACAGTTCCTTGCCATAACAACTTGTCTCTCCATTTATTGGCCTGTCGTGACAAGCAGTACCAGCTTGGAATTGGTAACAGATGAATCTTGAAAACATTACACTAAATGAAAGAAGCCAGTCTCAAAAGACCATGTAATGTATGGTATCATTTATAAGATACCTGGAATGGGTAAATCCACAGAGGCAGAAAGTAGATTAGTGGTTACCTAGGACCAATGGTTGGGGACAGGCAGGGATGGGGGAAAGGCAGGGGAAATGGAAAGTGATTGCTAATGGGTACGAGGTTTCCTTTGGGGAATATACAGGATAGCCCATTCTCAAGGCTCTGACCTTTAAAAGTATAACACTTTTCCATGCATAGAGAGACAAAAAGTTGCAGAACAGAAAATAGCAATTGTCTTGTTGGAGGTTTATATGAACATTGTGACCTGACCTACTTGGACATGGACAGCTGCAAGAGCAAAGGATTCCAGCACCAAGAAGTTTGCAACAACCAGCCACACCCCTTCCCTCTTTAGTATAAAAGAAGCCTGAATTCTAAGTTAGGTAAGATGGTTCTCTGGGACAGGAGTCCACCATCTTCTTGGTCTGCTGGCTTTCTGAATAAAGTTGCTGTTCCTTGCCCCAACAACTTGTCTCTTGATTTATTGGCCTGTCATGCAGTGAGCAGTAATGAGCTTGGACTCAGTAACTCCCTCTGCCTATAAAAGTCTTTTATTTTGTACAGCTCCTCGGAGCTCCTTTCTTTGTGCTAGATGGGATGCTGCCTGATTCATGAATCATTAAATAAAGCCAATAAGAGCTTTAAAATTTACCCAGTTGAATTTTAAGTTTTGGTGGTAGTGGTGGGATCTGAAGAAGACTCCTGATGACTTCATAGACAACAAGAAACACACGTGTTGATATCCACAAATGCTTTGAGGTTTTTTTTTTTTTGGCCACGCTGCGCGGTACATGGGATATTAGTTCCCTGACCAGGGATTGAACCTGTGCCCCCTGCAGTGGAAGTGCAGAGTCTTAACCACTGGACCGCCAGGGAAGTCCCTGAGTTCTCTTTCTTTGTCACTGTTTCTGAGGGTCATGGGTAAGTTCCTCTTGATACGAGCTCCACTCTCTGCATTGAGCTCCCGGTCTAACTGGCTTTCCAGTCCAGGATTCATGGGTTGGTCTAGACTGACAGGAGTCTCTAACAGAGCACCAGTCCTTAGCCCTTGGTTAGTCTGTGGTCCCAGGACACAGCTTAATGGGTCAGTTTGAGCTGACACCTGGAACCCAAGTCCCCAGCCCTCAGTTAGTCTGAGGGCTCAGTTAGTCCCCCACCCCTTTTTTCTTTAAATTTATTTATTTATTTTGGCTGCATTGGATCTTCATTGCTTCGTGTGGTCTCTCTCTAGTTGTGGCAAGCAGGGGCTGCTCTCTGTAGCGGTGAGCGGGCTTCTCATTGCGGCGGCTTCTCTTGTCGCAGAGCATGGGCTCCAGGTGCGCGGGCTTCAGTAGTTGTGGCACGCGGGCTCAGTAGTTGTGGCTCACGGGCTCTAGAGCACAGGCTCAGTAGTTGTGGCGCATGGGCTTAGTTGCTCCGCGGCGTGTGGGATCTTCCCAGACCAGGGCTCGAACCCGTGTCCCCTGCATTGGCAGGCGGATTCTTAACCATTGCGCCACCAGGGAAGCCCGTTATTCCCCTTTTGTTGGGTTCTGCTGGTTCAGTCTGTAGTTCCACTTTGGGAACCATTTGTGATGAGCACCTAAGGCCTTCTCTTGGCCAGTCCACAGTGCCATCTCCTTGGTTACTGCAGTGTCCACAGTTCCGTTTCCTTGGTTACTGTTGGTTTCTGTTAATGTGCATATGGGGTAAAGGAATAATAGATCTATTGTTAATGGGCATCTTGAAGCCAAAACCACAAAATTGGTGGGCACAGGTTGAGCACTTAAAAGCTGTTAGAATGCTCGCCATCTAACTGTAAGAATCCTGTGTTAAGATAAATTGGTCATGGAATGGGATAGGTCAACACTAGGTCACCTGCCACCTCAAGAAAATTTCCATACAATGAGGTATATTGTAAAACACCACAAAATCCCCAGCCCTGTGGCACATCCCTCTTAGGTATTAATTTGGCTCCAAGAGACCCAAGCCTTAACTAAAGAAATGAGATCTTCACGTTTCAAAGAATTGAGCATGCACCACCTGGCACAACTGCTTGTTTTATGTCTAAGAACTGTGGTCCCAGAAGCTGTAGATATCTACTAAAATGGCAAAATCTTACTAAGGCAATTTAGAGTTGCAATGGCCATTATGGGCAATGTTCTAATTACACAAGTTTGTTCACTTTACGAAGTGCACTTGAAAGAATGGAACACTTATTTTAAGTGGTATGCAGAAGGCTCGGAAAGGCTTTAAGATTCCAAAATAACTTCACTGAAAGAGTCATTGCAAAAGGCTAATGAAAAATTAAAGGTGCAGTAGGTACTTAAAACAAAAGACTTTAAGACTGAGGTAGCTTCTACTACTCCTCTCTATCCTCCTTTCCCTGAGTACTCACAGTCTATTAGTCCTCTATCTGAATTGCCTTTCCACTCTGAATAAACTATAAAACTGTAACAAAAGTCGACCAAGTTAGTGACCTCACAGCTGCAACCAGTTTCAAGACCAGAAACCTGAAACACCTGGGACTCCCTCACTGCACCCTCCTAGGGGTCCATCAACAAAACACTGGCCCAGAATTGGTGTGTCATTTGCAATCAACCAGGACACTGGAAAAAAGATTGTCCTCAAAGGTTTTTGTCAAATCATTCTACACCAAATTGAATGGCCCCCATATCCACCCTTGAAGGAGGCCCCCAAGAGGGTGCCTCCCATGTGGATGGGACTCCAAGGGATTCTCTGGTAAACTCTACCAGTTATTCCCTTAAATATCCAAGGGGAAACTAAAATTAAAATTGGCGAAAAACCTTGCCAAATTCTGGTAGATACCTGGGCTACATTCTCTAATTTAAGCCCCATCTGCCCTGGAGCCTGCAGATGGGATCCTGGGAAAACTGACAGAAGTTGGCAAAAGATGAGAATTCTTACAAGAGCCAACTCTCCTGGATCTCTGTAGTGCCCAGTCAAGAGAGGAAGGTAAAAGTCCACATTGTCCCTTCCTTTCCAAATTTAGACTCTCATGAATTTGGTTTTGAGGTACCCATTGGTTACTGATCTTTCTCTCTCAGGGACAGCTATTGCCTTCTCATTTGTCTTGTTTTGTCCTGTGAACTTGGCTTGGCTTTCTGTCTGGTTGTCAGTCATTGCATAAGCAGGAAACTCAACCATCAGGTTGGGCGCCCCAAAATATGACTGGGCAGAAATGTGGGTTTCACCCTGTTTTCTGCTAGACATGGCAGACAGATGTGGGTTGCACTCCATTTGCAGTGAGGATCCTACCAACTATTGGCAACTCTCAAGAGAATTGTCTTTCTCTCTTCGGGCTGTCTTTGGGAAGGTTCTGTATCTTGGGGGATGGAGGGGGGAGTACCCTTTGCACTCTCTTTGGAGACTCCTCTTGCATCCAAGTGGTTGTTTAATACTGACAGGAATATTTACTCTCTGTGCCGGCTGAAACCTGACAAAATATTTGAAAGGATTTTTTTTTTTTTAAGCAGCGCTATGGTCAGAATTGGCCAAAACAGAAGCTGATATTCAGAGCCTGATAGGAATCTTGTGAGTGTTTTTTTTTTTTAAGGCCTTTTCCCCTAAGCTAAATGAAACTATGTACCCAGGGGGAAAGAAAAACATCCCAAAGACAAACAGCTCTAAATCTAGAACATAGGAATCCAGGAACCTTTTGATTTCCATCTTAGTTGAAAAGCTTCTCCTTGCTATAAAGAAGCAAATTAAAGATAATGTAGTTGGACGGGTGGATCAGACCCTTGGTGTCAAACAAGTTGCAACCCAATTTTTCCAGGAATTAAAAACAACTGTCCTTGTATTGAAAATTGGGGCTTTACAAGAACTGAAATGCAGCTCTAGAAGCAATTCAAAGCCCACCTTTCCTTTCTACCAATTCCCAAACCTCCCCTATCCATCTTAAAAGACTTACAGATATTGTAAAGCATCTGGACTTAGGGAACAAAAGTCTTTCTGGGTGAAACTTACATTCTTTCTCTGTGCCTTTTGAGATGGAAATGTTCTACCTGGTCTCCTTTAGGAACCAAGGTAATTCTTATCAGAAGGGGGAAAAAGGTTATTTGAAAACTAGGCCCATGAAAAATCTTAAAAATCTTCACCACAAGTATTACTGAAAAGCTTTAGTTATCTGAGCAGGACACCTTAACTTATTCCATCTGCCAGAAATACAATTTGGATCCAATTGTTCTATTTTAAACTAGTAAATTTTGCATTATTGTACCTGTCCCATAGCTAAAATTATAAAATGAAATCTGTAAGATCCTATTCGCATCTGTCTGTATGTTTATGTATGTCTATATGTTATAAATGTGTAATTTTTTTCTACCTCCAGATGGTATTATTTGTAGAGTTCTATTCAAGTTCATGTGGTCTAGGATAATCTTTGGTAAATAAAAGCTAGTTTGTTTGTGGTTTAATTAAAACAGGCATGCCTTTAGAGTTGTCAGCATTAAATATAATACTTTTATTCTACCTAGGTTTATTAAAAGTCAAATAAGTTCATGTTATCTCTGTTACAGAATTTGTCAGCAAGAAAAAGAATTTAACATGATGGTTAGCTGTTTAATGTCTCATGAAATTTTCTTGAGTAATCTAAACATAATTTTTAAGAAAAAGTAAATTAAATAGATGTAAGATAAAATTTTAAAAACCCTCAAAAAACTAAAAATAGAGTTGCCATGTGATCCAGCAATCCCACTCCTTGGCATATATCCAGACAAAACTATAATTTGAAAAGATACATGCACCCCTATGTTCATAGAAGCATTATTTACAATAGCCAAAACATGGAAGCAACGTAAATGTCCATCAACAGATGAATGGATAAACAAGATGTGG
Source organism: Balaenoptera borealis (assembly GCF_965194805.1). NCBI lineage: Eukaryota > Metazoa > Chordata > Mammalia > Artiodactyla > Balaenopteridae > Balaenoptera > Balaenoptera borealis. The sequence goes on from NC_138878.1 coordinate 16,248,844, forward strand.
TATATATACACACACACACACATATATACACATACAGTGGAATATCACTCAGCCATAAAAAAGAATAATGCCATTTGCAGCAACATGGATGGACCTAGAGATTATCATACTAAGTGAAGTTAAGTCCGAAAGAGAAAGACAAATACCATATGATGTCACTTACATGCGGAATCTAAGATACAACACAAATGAAGATATCTACAAAACAGAAACAGACCCACAGATACAGAGACAGACTTGTGGTTGCCAAGGGGAAAGGGGCATGGGGGAGGGAAGGATTGGAAGTTTGAGATTAGTAGCTGCAAACTATTATATATAGGATGGATAAACAACAAGGTCCTACTGTATAGCACAGGGAACTATATTCAATATACTGTGATAAACTATAACAAAAAAATATGAAAAATACATATATGTAAAACTGAATCACTTTGTTATACAGCAGAAATTGACACATTATAAATCAATATACTTCAATACAATTTTTAAAAATTTATAACTGACCTTTTCAACAATAATTATGCTTCACAGTATGTGTACTTAAAAATAGTTTCCAGGAATTCCCTGGCGATCCAGTGGTTAGGACTCCGTGCTTTCACTGCCGAGGGCCCAGGTTGATTCCCTGGTTGGGGAACTAAGATCCCACAAGCTGCGCGGCGCAGACAAAAAAAAAGTTTCCAAAATCTTTTTGGTACTTGAAACCTTGAAGTTATGCTGAGATAAGTTAAGTGATGGATATTCATTAAATATCTAGGTCATTTCCAAACAAGATAAAATACTGAAACATTAATTACTGGTGTATCCACTTTTGGTTTTCTTTTACAGAGAAACTAAAAATATTTGGGTCTATTAGTAAATACCTTGTGTGCCACATAGAAAAATTTACTATGAGAAAGAATATATTTCTAGAAATTATAAAATGTATTCATAAATTTGCCAATTCATGGAATACTAGTGTAACAGACAGTCCACAGTTGCTTACTTCTTAGTTTCAGGAGGAATAAAAGATTCTAAGGGTTAAAAATTCTAATCAATATATGTAATTAAAATGACTTACTACAGCCATTATGAAAAACACTATGGTGGTTCTTCAAAAAGTTAAAAATTGAACTACCATATGAAACAGCAATCCCACTTCTAGGTACACATACAAAGGAATTCAAATTAGTATCTCAAGAGGATATCTGCACAACGATGTTCACTGCAGAATTAATCACAATAACCAAGATATGGAAACAACCTAAGTGTCTGTTAACAGATGAAAGGATAAAGAAGATATAGTAAATATATACAATGGAGTATTATTCAGCCATGAGAAAGAAAGAAATACTGCCATTTACGACAACATGGATGGACCTTAAAGGTATTATGCTAAGTGAGATAAGCCAGACATAGAAGGACAAATACTGTATTATATCACTTACATGTGGAATATCAAAAAACTGAACTTGTAAAAACAGAGAGTAGAATAGCGGTAACCAGGGGCTAGGGGGTGAGGGAATTGGAGAGATGTTGTTGAAGAGTACAAACTTACAACCAGGAGATAAATAAGTTCTGGAGATGTAATGCATAGCATAATGATTATAGTCAACTCTACTGTATTATAAATTTCAAAGTTACTAGGAGACTAAATCTTCACTGTTCGCAATACAAAAAGGAAATGATAAACATGTGACATTATAAAGGTGTTAGCTAATGCTACTGAATAATATTGCAATACATAAATGTACCAAAGCAACACATTGTACACCTTAAACTTACACAATGTCAATTACATCTCAATTTTTTTAAATTTTATTTCTATTTTTATTTTTTCATTTTTTGGCTGTGCCACATGGCATGCGGGATCTTAGTTCTCCAACCAGGGCTCGAACCTGCTTCCCCTGCAGTGGAAGTGCCAGAGTCTTAACCACTGGACCACCAGGGAAGTCCCTCAATTTTTAAAAACTACTTAGAAAAAATAACAGTTAAAGGGAACAACTGTATGAAAAGTAGATAAGGAAAGTAAAATGGTTCATTGTTTCAGAATGAGAAAAAGGAAAAAAAAAACAGGACAAGATCTGAATGGACATAAAAAAGTTATGAGGTTTATAAAAAAAGGAATCCTGGGAAAGGAACTTTATGTGTAGTCAAGCTGGCTAAGATTGGAATGAATTTAAGTTTTTCTAAAAAATAAGTTTTAATATCAACAGTACACTGGTGCAAAATTAGAATTTAGTTTTCTCTCTGTTAAAAGAAAAAAGTTTTATTGGACTTTTGGTCTGCTTTTGAAAGATTGTGGAAGTTTCCTTAAGTCTTAGGTAATCTGCCCAGACAGCAAAGATTTTGTGTCTTACCAAAATAATTTACTGTGCATGTTTTCTTAAGTAATCAAAGACCTGATAAAGACAACACTGTCTTCTCAAAAGAGCTAAGTTTTGTTTACACTTAGGTAAATTTCTGTATTTGCCTTTAACATCATCTATTGTCATTTTGGTTAAATAGATAATTCAGTATTATTTCATAATGATCTGTGATCCTATTTAATCAAATGTTCAAACCTTTTGACATTTTCCCCAAATCAGATTCTAAACAGAACCACAGAAGACCCAGAATTGCCAAAGCAATCCTGAGGAAAAAGAACAAAGCTGGAGGCATAACCCTCCCAGACTTCAGATAATACTACAAAGCTACAGTAATCAAAAGAGCATGGTACTGGCACAAAAAACAGACATATGGATCAATGGAACAGAACAGAGAAATCCACACACCTAAGGTCAATTAATCTCTGACAAAGGAAGCAAGAATATTCAATAAAGAAAAGATAATCTCTTCAGCGAGTGGTGTTGGGAAAGCTGAACAGCTGCATTTAAATCACTGAAGTTAAAACACTCCCTCACACCATACACAAAAATAAACCCAAAATGGCTTAAAGATAAATATAAGACAGGACACCATAAAACACCTAAAAGAGAACATAGGCAAAACATTCTCTGACATAAATCGTAGCACTGTTTTCTTAGGTCATCTCCCAAGGCAATAGAAATAAAAGCAAAAATAAACAAATGGGACCTAATCAAATTTATGAGCTTTTACACAGCAAAGGAAATCATAAACAAAATGAAAAGGCAACCTATGGACTGGGAGAAAATATTGGCAAAAGACGTGACTGACAAGGGATTAATTTCCAAAATATACAAACAGCTCATACAACTCAATACAAAAAAAACCCAAACAACCCAATCAAAAAACGGACAGAAGACCTAAGTAGACATTTCTCCAAAGAAGACATACGATGACCAAGAGGCACATGAAAAGATGCTCAACACAGCTATCAGGGAAATGCAAGTCAAAACTACAATGAGGTATTACCTCACACCAGTCAGAATGTCCATTATCAAAATATCTACCGGGGACCTCCTTGGTGGTCCAGTGTGTAAAACTCCACGTTTCCACTGCAGGGGGTGTGGGTTCGATCCCTGGTTGGGGAACTAAGATCCCACCTGCCACGCAGCGCTGCCAAAAATATATATATATGTATATGTGTATATACATATACATATATATATATATATATATATATATATACACACGTGCATGCACACACACACACACAAATAATAAATGCTGGAGAGGGTATGGAGAAAAGGGAAACCTCCTACATTGTTGATGGGGATGTAAATTGGTGTAGCCACTATGGAAAACAGTACTGAGGTTCCTTAAAAAACTAAAAATAGAGTTGCCATATGATCTAGTAATCCCACTCCTGGGCATATATCCAGAGAAAACTCTAATTTGAAAAGATACATGCACCCCAATGTTCATAGTAGCACTATTCACAACAGCCAAGACATGGAAGCAACATAAATGTCCATTGACAGATGAATGGATAAAGAAGATGTGGTATATGTATATACAATGGAATATTACTCAGCCATAAAAAAGAATGAAATAATGCCACTTGCAACAACATGGATGGACCTAGGGATAATTATATTAAGTGAAGTAACTCAGACAGATAAAGACAAATATCATATGATACCACTTCTGTGGAATCTAAAAAAAATGATACAAATGAACTTATTTACAAAACAGAGCCAGAATCACAGATATAGAAAACAAACTTATGGTTACCAAAGTAGAAAGGGAGATAAATTAGGAGTTTGGGATTAGCAGATACAGACTACTATATATAAAATAGATAAACAAGAAGGTCATACTGTAGAGCACAGAGAATTATATTCAATATCCTGTAATAAACTATAATGGAAAAGAATCTGAAAAAGTATAGAATGTATACACAAATTACTGAACCACTCTTCTGTACACCAGAAACAAATACAACATTGTAAATCAACCATACTTCAATTGAAAAAAAAAAAAAAACCTAAATGTAGTCTTTTGAGCTCAAACTTACTTTAAGGCTTTCCAAAAGGGCCCAGGAAAATCTAAAGGATTTGTCACTCACTGGATAAGATGTTGAGCTAATTATATTTATTTGACTTGTTACATGGGAAGCAGTATCAAATAAGAAGTGATGTTAAACCTTCTTAGATTATATTTGTATGGATGCATGTTATTAACATAGGTGTTTTAGAAATTATATGAAATTCTTAGAAATCTGTTATGTCCTAGTACATTATCAGTCCTAATTCCAGTTATGATCTTAAAATTTTGTATAGCACATAAATAACCAGATTTCCTTGTCAAGTCCATTATGATAAACTCTCATCCAATCTTTAACCATGGGCATTTTAAAGTCTTTTGTCACAGACAGCTGTTTTACTCTGATGCTTTGCAAAAAAGTCTGATTCATGAAAAGGACCCTACCAAGTACTCTTGATCACTAATACCTCGGTCAAATTACAAGGTGTTGAAGCTTGGGTGTATATTTCACGACTGAAGAAGGTCCACCTGACATCTGGTCCTGTGCAAAGAGTGGAGACGTCAAAATCAAATTGACTAGGAAGAGAAGTAGCCAACTTCAAGGTGGACTGCTTCCTCCCAAGCTGTCAGATCAAGAACATTTCCACAACTCAACAACAAAAAAACAAATAACCCAATCACAAAAAATGGGCAGGAGGGACTTCCTTGGTGGCACAGTGGTTAAGAATCCGCCTGCCAATGCAGGGGGCATGGGTTCAAGCCCTGGTCTGGGAAGATCCCCCATGCCACGGAGCAACTAAGCCCATGGGCCACAACTACTGAGCCTGCACTCTAGAGCCCGTGAGCCACAACTACTGAAGCCCACACACCTAGAGCCTGTGCTCTGCAACAAGAGAAGCCACCGCAATGAGAAGCCCACCCACCACAATGAAGAGTAGCCCCCACTCGCCGCAACTAGAGAAAGCCCGTGAGCAGCAATGAAGACCCAACACAGCCAAAAATTTTAAAAATAAATAAATAAATAAATAAAAATGGGCAGGAGTCCTAAATAGACATTTCTCCAAAGAAGACATAGAGATGGCCCAAGAGGCACATGAAGAGATGCTCAACATTGCTAATTACTAGAGAAATGCAAATCAAAACTACAATGAGGTACCTCCTCACACCAGTCAGAATGGCCATCATTAAAAAGTCTACAAATAACAAATGCTGGAGAGGGTGTGGAGAAAAGGGAACCCTCCTACACTGTTGGTGGGAAGGTAAATTGGTACAGCCACTATGGAAAACAGTATGGAGTTTCCTCAGAAAACTAAAAATAGAATTACTATATCATCCAGCAATCCCACTCCTGGGAATATATATATCTGGACAAAGCTATAATTCAAGCACCCCTATGTTCATAGCAACACTCCATAATAGCCAAGACATGGAAACAACCTAAATGTCCACTGACAGATGAATGGATATAGAAGATATGGTGTGTGTGTATATATATATATATATATATATATATATATATATATATATATACACACACACACACACACACACACACACACACATACATGAATAATGGACTACTCAGCCACAAAAAAGAATGAAATAATGCCACTTGCAGCAATATAGATGCAACTAGAGATTATCATACTAAGTGAAGTCAGAAAGAGAAAGACAAATACCATATGATACCACTTATATGTGGAATCTAAAATATGACACAAATGAACCTCTCTATGAAGCAGAAACAGAGTTACCACAGAAGAACAGACTTGTGGTTGCCAAGGGGGACAGGCGTGGGAGAGGGATGGATTAGGAGTTTGGGATTAGTAGATGCAAACTATTACATATAGAATGGATGGACGAGCTCCTACTGTATAGCACAGGGAACTATATTCAGTGTCCTGGGATAAACCATAATGGAAAAGAATATAAAAAAGAATGTATATATATGGGTAACTGAGTCACTTTGCTGTACAGCAGAAATTAGCACAACATTGTAAATCAACTATACTTCAGTTAAAAAAACAAAACAAAACAGAACATTTCTTTCCATTCTTCCTTCCCTCTCTGTCCTTTTCCCAAATCTTTTTTTATTTTTGGCTGCACTGTGCAGAATGTGGGATCTTAGTTCCCTGGCCAGGGATTGAACCCATGCCCCCCTCAGTGGAAGCCCAGAGTCTTAACCACTGGACTGCCAGGGAAGTCCCTCCTTTTCCCAGTTCTTACACCATGAAGGTCTTTATGATTCTTTTGCCTTGCTCTGGCCTGGAAAGACAATTCCACTATTCACATATCTCAGGCCATTGCAAAGGGGGATAATCAAACCTCCAAATGACTGTTAGACTTGCCATGCTGCTGGGGATCCTGTAGTTCTACCCTCACAAACGTCTCCCTAATTTCTTTTTTTTTTTTTAATTAATGAATTTATTTATTTTTGGCTGCGTTGGGTCTTTATTGCTGTGTGCGGGCTTTCTCTAGATGAGGTGAGCGGGGGCTACTCTTCACTGAGGTGCACGGACTTCTCATTGCAGGGGCTTCTTTTTGTTGTTGTTGTTGTTGCAGAGCACGGGCCCTAGGCGCGCGGGCTTCAGTAGTTGCAGCACGTGGGCTCAGTAGTTGTGGCTCGCGGGCTCTAGAGCACAGGGTCAGTAGTTCTGGTGCATGGGCTTAGTTGCTCCATGGCACGTGGGATCTTCCCAGACCAGGGATCGAATCTGTGTCCCCGGAATTGGCAGGTGGATTCTTAACCACTGCGCCACCAGGGAAGTCCCCTCCCTGATTTCTAATGCCTCAGTTTCTCTGGAACAAACTTAGCTCCCTCTCTATTGTGTCACACTCCCTAGCCCTGGTCCATTTCCCTGACTCTGGTTAACAACCCCAAACCTGGGGAAACTTGCATCCAGGCTTCATACAAAGACACAAGGTAAGGGTAACCAGAATAAAACTGCCTGTGCAGTCTACAGACCCTTAAATTTTCCTGGTTGTCACCTTTCCAGTCTCAAGTCACAGACTCATACAGAGATTACCAGGAGGCATCATGATTCAAACTTTGCTTCCTTTGGCAGATCCCTACTGCCCAGGCTAAGAGTAAGTACAAATGAGGCTATGATCAAGGATCTTTCCTTAACTCTTGAAGATATCACAGAATCTGCTGCTAAAGCAATATCTACCCAACAAAAATCCCTAGACTCTCTGGTCAAAGTTGTTCTTCATAATAGGAGAGTCCCTGACTATCTTTTGCTGAGCAAGGAGGTAATTGTGCTGTAGCCCATACCACGTGCTACACTTGGACTGACACTTCTGGGAAAGTTGAGACTCAGTCACATAAGACCATTGGATAAGCCAGTTGACTTTAAAAAGTGACTCCTTCTGGACTTCCCTGGTGGTCCAGTGGTTAAGAACCCACCTTCCAATGCAGGGGATGTGGGTTCGAGCCCTGGTCAGGGAACTAAGATCCCACATGCCGCAGGGCAACTAAGCCTGCATGCCACAACTAGAAGAGCCTGCACGCCACAATTAAGACCTGACGCAGCCATAAATAAATAAATGGATAGATAGATAAATATTTAAATATTTTTTAAAAAGTGACTCCTTCAATAGGGTCTTTCTTTTTTTTTTTTTTTTTTAATAGGGTCTTTCTTTGACTTACATGATTCTGATTGGTTTGGGTCTTAGGGACCGTGGCTCTCAAATGCACTCCACTCCTGCTTATAAAAATCATAGTTGCCTCCTGGTGTACTGTATTTTCTCAGAAGTTTTTTTTTGTTTTTTTTTTTTAATTTATTTTTTATTTTTGGCTGCTTTTGGGTCTTCGTTGCTGCACGCGGGTTTTCTATGGTTGCTACTCTTCATTGTGGTGCGCAGGCTTCTCATTGCGGTGGCTTCTCTTGTTGGGAGCATGGGCTCTAGGCGCACGGGCATCAGTAGTTGTGGCGCACGGGCTTCAGTAGTTGAGGCTCACGGGCTCCAGTAGTTGAGGCTCACGGGCTCTAGAGCACAGGCTCAATAGTTGTGGCACATGGGCTTAGTTGCTCCGCGGCATGTGGAATCTTCCCGGACCAGGGATAGAACCCGTGTCTCCTGCACTGGCAGGCAGATTCTTAACCATGGCGCCACCAGGAAGCCCTCAAAAGTTTTAAATGCATATTTGCAACTGCTAACCACCAAGCTAATGATTTCCCTAAGACTAGAATCTCAGAAGAGGATCAAAGTGAAAGACCGACTTTAAGAAAGTGAACATGATACAGCATTGTCAACTGTGAATAAATACCACACAGAGACTCAGCAAAAACTTCGAGCATTCCAGAGTTTAGTTGGGAGTAGCACTAAAGCCTGAACAATTTTTTTTTTTTTTTAATCACATCTCTCAGGCTGAGAGTCTGATCAAAACGAGGCATTGTTTAAAACAAGACAACAGGGACTTCCCGTTTCTGAGGGCCTAGAGTGGAAGCATCCGGGAGCGGCTGTTTCCCTCTAGGCTATTCCTTCTTCAGCTGTCTGGAGGGCCCCAGTACCTCTCCTGAAATACTAGGGCGAAAACTATTTCCTGATTTTCTAATTCTACAGAATGTTCTGTATTTATTTGTAACTTAGACAAAAAAAGGGGGGGAGCTAGTGAGGGAAAATGGGAAGATGTAGATCTTGTATAACTAGTATTAGCCTACCCAGTTAACCAAATCTCGAGGTGAACTGAATCATCCAGAGAATTTGTTTGCAAGTAACAGATGCATCCAACTGGCAGCACATTCCTTGAGGAATTCAGTGAGCCCAGAGGGTAGAAGCAGAATGCGTGAAACTATTTGAGTCTGCCCTTATTTTATTTCCAATAGGTTTGCCTTGATTGCTTATTCTTCCTGCCAAAACGATCATGTGGGTAAGATGTCTATTACTGCTAGAGATCTAGACATGCTTTACATTGACGTGATGAACCACAATCCCTTTCTTTCTGTGCCAGCTTTATCTTTTTTGTTATTAAGTTCTATGTTGGTCATCAATGAAACTGCAAGTTGACAGAGTACAGTTTGATCTGAGAGGTTAGTAAAAACTCTTGGTTTCAGATTGGCCTGAGTATGAAGCCAGAGAATTGTAGGAATGTCAGAGCAATAGATGGGGCAGAGGTCAGCCCCCGAGAGACAGGATGATCTGGCCACCAGAATGTACTCTCCACAAAGACAAAGATTTGTGTCTCTTTTGTACACTGATATATCCCAAATGCCTAGAGCAGTGCCTGGTGTGTAGTAGGTGCTCAATAAACCATGGTGGAGAGGCTGAGAGGATGGGTCAGTGAGAACATTAGCATTTCAAGGTGGGGAAAGAAGGTTGGCTTGTGTGGATGTGGGGTGGAAATAGAAAATGTAGGATGGTGCAGAAGGCACGAGGGCTTTCAGGACATAAAGAAGTGACAATGGATTGGGGGCATATTACTTAGGGCCTGAGATCTGAAAGGGAACCGGTGCAGGGAGAGAGAAGCACTAACAAGATGTGCTTGGCTGTGTTAGATGGTCGCTTCTGTCGATGTGCAGGATAAGAAAAACTGAATGATAAACTAGAGGTACTGGTAATAATCCCATTTGTCTTTCAAGACAGCTCAAATGGCAACTCCTTCTGAAGGCCTTTGCTGAGGGGTCAGCCCTGAAGTGAACAGTTTTCCTCTATTAGTTATTAGTGTATGTGTCTTAAGCCTTTCTTAGGGTAAATTTCAAGAAAGTAAAGCCTGTCATGTAGCTAGTTAAATGGCAGGAAGGGAAACTGAACCCTCCAAGTCCAAAAAAACTCAGATTTGGCCGTGAAAAATGACTTGGAAACAAGCGACTCAGGCTTGTGCTTTGGTAGTAAATCTCTTTCTTTACCCTTATCTCTGGCAAATACACATGACCATTCTGTTAATTGCGAATGAATGCTCTGTTAATTGCCTATTCATAGCCTTTGACCATTTTTCTACTGTGTTGTTTTTAAGAATCTATATATTCCAGATACTGAACTTCGTTGGTTAAATTTCTTGCAAATATATTCTTCCTGTTTGTATCTCGTCTTACTTTTTTCTTATTTTTGAAGGTAACTGTCATGCCTATACTGTAGTTAGTAGATGGTAAGCTCTTTGAAAGCAAGGGATAGATGTCCTGATTTTCTCATTTTCTAGGAAGCGCCTTTATGTTTTACTGCTTACAAAATGCTTGTTAGGGCTTCCCTGGTGGCGCAGTGGTTAAGAATCCGCCTGTCAATGCAGGGGACACGGGTTCGAGCCCTGGTCCTGGAAGATCCCACATGCCGCGGAGCAACTGAGCCCGTGCACCACAGCTACTGAGCCTGTGCTCTAGAGCCCGCGAGCCACAACTACTGGAGCCTGTGTGCCTAGAGCCCATGCTCCGCAACAAGAGAAGCCACCGCAATGCACCATAACGAAGAGTAGCCTCCCACTCGCTGCAACTAGAGAAAGCTTGCACACAGCAACGAAGACCCAATGCAGCCAAAAATAAGTAAATTTATTTTAAAAAATGCTTGTTAATGTTGATAAGTGAAAACATATATATATATATATAAATAAAAAATATATTTATATATATATACAGGTAAGGAGTAAGCCAAGAGAATAAAAATTGACAAAGCAGTATTTAGTAAACACTGATGTGACTAATGCAAAGATAAATCACAAAGAAAATGCATGTCAGAGCTTAATATACTCACATCGCTCTCAGTAGCGTTCAGTCCATGAGTTGATAAGAAAGGGGGGTGGGAATTTGTTGAGGCAGCCTCAGGAATTCCTTTCCATTTTCCCAGGCAGCGTCAGAAGCAGATATATCACTTCCATAGCATTTAAATCCTCATCAAATTTATATTCCACCAAATCTGAGTTTATGGAGTCTGAAACGCCAGGACCAAGCTTGGAAATCCTCTTTTTTGGCAAGCGCCAAAAGCTTGCCTGAAGCTTACACGTGGCTGAAGCTTACACGTGGCTGAATTTAAGCCAGTAGGAGCTGCCCACACCAGGTGTGGTTAATACTGAAAGCAGGGCGAGAACTGAAGGCTTACACATCCCTTTCTAGTTAATTTTCTTCAAACAATACCAAAAAAAGTTGCAGGTGCTTTCTCTCCCAGCTCCACCCACAGTCGCTGCTGTTCAGAGTTCTTAAGGTATGAAATTGTGGCACCAATTTTTGGGAGAACGGTGGTGGTAAACTTCCTTGCTCTGGTACTCCTCCCCACGCCCTACACGTTGTTGCATAGATTTATCTATGTCTATATATTTTTAAATTATTCCAGCTTCACCACTTAGTATGTACATTTGGGTAACTGCTTAAGGTTTCTGTGCTTGTTTTCCCATCCATAATATGAGGATACTAATTCTGTTTACCTCATAGGGTTGCTGTGACAATTGAAAAAGAATACAAAGCACTTAGAACAGTGCCTAGCATGTAGTTAGCACCCTTTACATGCTGTTATTGCAAAAGTAAAGCAGGTTCCTTCTAACAACTTTATTAACACAAAGAAGGTCCAAGAAAAAGTTCATCTTTCCCCTCTGCCTCTACCCTCTTGCCATCTCTTACTTACCTAAGGAAACTAGTAATGGTTTCATGTGATCATTCCACATCTTTTTTTCTCCTCATACCAATATACTGCAAATCTACCTACATATATGTAGTTTCTTTTTCTTTTTTTTTAATAAAAGTGGATTCACATTCACTCATTTTATCATTTAACGATATATCCTGGATATCTTTCAGGGTGACTGTGTGTAGCTAACTCATTCTTGTTAAGAGCATAATATTCTGTAGTATGTGTGTATCGTAATTTATTCAAATGTGCTCCAGAAATAGATAATTGGGGTTATATCTAATTTTTGCCAATGACTAGAATGGTTCAGTACACATCCTTGCTCCTTCATCCTGATGCTTTCAGTCTGTAGGACAGATTCCCCAAAGTTGGACAACTAGATCAAAGATTTATGTGCCTTTAAAATGTTTAAAGATTCAGCTTGATTACTTTCCCCAAAGGCTGAGGCAACCCATATTCCCACCAGCAACGTGACAGTTTTCCTGAAATCTTAATTGACCTTGATGTTATTTGTCTTAAATTGTTTTGCCAATTGATCGGTAAATAATGATGTCTCATTTTATTTTATTTATTTATTTTTTTGCTGTACCACGTGGCGTGTGGGATCTTAGTTCCCTGACCAGAGATCGAACCTGTGCCCACTGCAGTGGAAGTGTGGAGTCTTAGCCACTGGACCACCAGGGCAGTCCCATGATGCCTTATTTTAATTTGCTTTTCCTTGCAGGCCTGACAGGGCACCTTCTCATTTGTTTATTGTTGTTTGCAATTTCCTTCCCTGAATCATGTGTTCATATCCTTGACTTTTTCTTCTATTGCATTGTCTTTTCCTAATTATTTGTAGGCATTCTTTGGGATTTTAACTCTTTGTGATGAGTTCTGGATATCTTCTCCTGATTGTCTTTTGATTCTGCTTATGGGACCTTTTGTTAAATACAAGTTTTTGATGTTTATGTGGCTTTATCTCTCAGGCTTTTCCTTCATGGTTGCTGAATCTCTAGTCTTTCTTAAAAAGTAGCCTCTGTCCAGAGGTTATACAAATTCTCCCTTTCATCCCATACTATTCTTTTTTTTTTTTAAGGTTTTTAAAATAGCATTTATGTCTTAAAAGTTAACATGTGCATAACAGGAAACCAAAAAACATTAGAAGCAAAAAACAAAGTTATCCATAATCACAAATAGTTTACCGTTTGATGTGTCCTTCTAGGTCTCGTTTATGTAGGTAGCTACACAACTAAGCATCCATTTTTATGTAAATAAGACCATACAGTTATGTATCATGCTTTTTCACACATCACGAATATCTACCATTTCAAAGTCCCAAAGCTATGAGTATTTTGACAACCAAGAATACACTACACCAACTCAGTCTGGAATGGAAAAATGTAATCCTGCCTTACTTGGCAACAAAAATTTCATAAAAGACAAAAATGGCAACAGGCCTCTAGATAAAGATATTGGCAAGAGTTATGATTAAAATACTGCAGTCCCTTAATGTTCAATTAAAAATGAGGCATTAAAAAAAAAAAAGAGACATAAAGCAACAGAGTGCACAAAGCATCCTATACTATTCTGTTTTTTTTGGTGGGTTGTTGTTTTCTTTTTCTTTTTTTTTTTGAATTTTTGAATTTTATTTTATTTACTTTTTTATACAGCAGGTTCTTATTAGTCATCAATTTTATACACATCAGTGTATACATGTCAATCCCAATCGCCCAATTCATCACACCACCACCACCACCCACCGCCGCTTTCCCCCCTTGATGTCCATACGTTTGTTCTCTACATCTGTGTTTCAATTTCTGCCCTGCACACCGGTTCATCTGTACCATTTTTCTAGGTTCCACATATATGCGTTAATATACGATATTTGTTTTTCTCTTTCTGACTTACTTGACTCTGTATGACAGTTTCTAGATCCATCCACGTCTCAACAAATGACCCAATTTTGTTCCTTTTTATGGCTGAGTAATATTCCATTGTATATATGTACCACATCTTCTTTATCCATTCGTCTGTTGATGGGCATTTAGGTTGCTTCCATGACCTGGCTATTGTAAATAGTGCTGCAATGAACATTGGGGTACATGTGTCTTTCTGAATTATGGTTTTCTCTGGGTATATGCCCAGTAGTGGGATTGCTGGATCATATGGTAATTCTATTTTTAGTTTTTTTTTTTTTTTTTAATTTATTTATTTATTTATTTATTTTTGCTGTGTTGGGTCTTCGTTTCTGTGCGAGGGCTTTCTCTAGTTGTGGCAAGCGGGGGCCTCTCTTCATCGCGGTGCGCGGGCCTCTCACTGTCGCGGCCTCTCTTGCTGTGGAGCACAGGCTCCAGACGCGCAGGCTCAGTAATTGTGGCTCACGGGCCCAGTTGCTCCGTGGCATGTGGGATCTTCCCAGACCAGGGCTCGAACCCGTGTCCCCTGCATTGGCAGGCAGATTCTCAACCACTGCGCCACCAGGGAAGCCCCCTATTTTTAGTTTTTTAAGGAACATCCATACTGTTCTCCATAGTGGCTGTTATCAATTTACATTCCCACCAACAGTGCAAGAGGGTTCCCTATCTCATACTATTCTAATAGTTTCATTTTTTTAAATGTAGATTTTTAATCTGCCAGCAAATTGTTGCTGTATGTGGTGTGTTAGTGGGATAGTTAAAACCCAAAACTTTAATACAATAGACACGCTGAAAAGCACACAAGTTCTAAGTGAATTTTCACAAATTGAACACACACTTGTGTAATCTGCACCCAGATCAAGAAACAGAATACGGCCAGCACCCCAAAAGCCCATTTGTCCCCTTCCAGTCACTATCCCCTGATGGAGGGTAACTGCTATACTGACTTCTAACACCTTACATTAGTTTTCTAAGGGGATAATTTTATTTTCATGCAGATGGCTGCTTAAGTATGCCAACACCATTTATTAAATTAGCTACTGTTTTCCCAGTGAGTTAAAATGCCTCCTTTGATTGCTGGTACTTGTAAGGAGAAAATATAGTTTTTGATGCAGTGGATGGATTGCATAACCCAATGTCTAACAAAGTCACGTCTTCCATTATGGATCCCAGCTGGGCTCCCCTGTAGCCGGAGCTTTGCTGGTTGGTGACTGATTTTCTCCATGTGCCTTGTGTGTGTCTAAATAGTTAGAAAAGCACTGATCCTACTGGCCCACTCAGAGAGGACATCCTTCAACTACACCATGAAGGAGGCCGCCGTAGAGGCTTTGAAGAGGAAAGGATGGGAGGTCACTGTGTCGGACCTATATGCCATGAACTTCAATCCCGTCATCTCCAGAAACAACATCACAGGTGGGAGCAGCTCTCCCCTTTAATTAGGTCTTTGTGGAACTTCTCACCTGTGGGTTCTCTGGCCCCGCCTTGGCCCCTCTGGCGTCAGCCTCTCTTTTTCCTCTCTGCAGGTAAACTGGAGGACCCCGGGAACTCTCAGTATCCTGCCGAGTCTGTTCTAGCTTATAAAGAAGGCCGTCTGAGCCCAGATATTTTTTTTTCTCTTTTTTTTTCTTCTTTTTTTATTTTTTAATTTTTTTGTTTTTTTTATTGTTTTTTGAGCCCAGATATTGTGGCCGAACAAAAGAAGCTGCAAGCCACAGACCTTGTGATTTTTCAGGTGTGGTTAAGACATCAAAAGGGGTGTTGGGACACTTGCGTTCTTTTTGTCCTAGACCTGGCACCTAATTAACTATGTAATCTTAGGAAAGTTAACATCCACTTGACCGCATTCTCTGTAGAGAAGGGTGATTACTTCAAAGGCCCAGTATTACACAGATTTACAGATGTCGTGAATCCGGCTGTATTATTACTCTTTGAAAATATGACTGTGATGGTAGAGATGACATGTGAGCCTTGAGCTTTTTTTCCCCAGTATGTTTAATCTTTTTCTTCAGTTAGTTATTTCTTGTGGAATCACTCAAGTTTGCAATTCTCCCCCGCCCCGTCTCCATAAGCATCCTGAAAATAGTTTGTGGAGCTGCTATCTGGAGGATTTGGACTCCATAGAAAGTTCAATTAATTAATTCCCCTGAAGGGTCACTGAAAACGAGATACCTGAATTGGGCAGAGAATGATATTCATGTCCCCGTGGATACCCTGCAGAGAGTACATGGAGCCACTGCCACCAGTGGAGATGGAAAGCACTGCCTTCTTATTCTGTAAAAGAAAAGTCATTACTTTCCACATCTCCTTGGTGACAGGAAGTTAATGAAACAGCCCCAGGGTAAAGAACACAAAGGTCCCCCTCCCATCTGCTGTTTATGTTACTTCATACATTGGCTCCTCTGAGCCTCACAGTATGACTCTGCAGAAGTACCAGCCTGGAAGATGGTACACAGAGGGGCAGGCCCAGGATTCCATACTCCTGGGTGTGGCAAATCAGGTGAAGGTTGTCATGGTAACACAAAATCAGTGCTGACTGCTGGTGTCTAGGTGGAGTTATTTGTTGTTTTTTTATCTATCTCCTCACACTGCTAGGCATGTATCTAGGCTTGTAATCCAGGAGGTCTCAAAATGTTTCTTGTATAGTTTTGGGTGTCTGAAAAATGAAGACAGACTGACTTTTTTATTATGGACAATTTCAAACATACATAAAGAAGAGAAAATAGTAAAATGATGCATCCACCATCCAGCTTTAACTCTCAGTATCCCCTCACCCCTGTTTTTTCCTGGAGTATTTTAAAGAAAATCCTGAACATCATGTCAAAATATCTATAAAAATATCTATTAAAAATTTTGGGAGAGACATGCATCTCTCCCAAAGGGACCTGGAGCCTGATTTTGGTATCTAATTGTGCTCAAAACTCTGCCTCAGGACAGAATCTACCTAGAATCCAGGTGTTAGAAAAAGCAGAACCATCAACCTACCCGGAAAGGTCCCTTGTCATACACGGCAGCATACGAGTAAGCAAACTCCCCTATGAGCACTCGCTCAAACCAGCCTTTCAGGATGGCAGGGATTCCAAACCACTGCAGGGGGAACTGTGGGACAGAGGACAAAGAGGTCAGATGGGGAACACCCCCAAAATAGAAGACTTAGGGTGCTTAGCTGCTGCCCATGATGTCACCGAGGGGCAAACTTTCTTCAGGACCTGTCATCCCTTCTGGAGGAGTTAGCACATTCAAGAAAAGAAAATTTTAAAGAAAAGAAATTTTTGTCCTTGGTCAGTCAACTTGACACTCCTGTTTCTGCCTAAAAATACAAATATTGGGTGGGTGTGAAGAAAGCCACATGCAATAAGATTTGCTTCTATGAAATCACGTTTGGCAGCAAAGTCTGAACAGCAAGGATTGCAGGCAAAGTTGGCTTCAGTGTGTGTTGCCTAAATCAATATTTTCCCAAGAGCTTGCTTTTGTGGGTGTGCTTTCAAAAATATGAAACCTGTACCTTGTGCTCACGGATTTAAAATCCTATCATTTAGAATAAACAGAACCACTCACATATGCAAACAAATGATCAGTGTGACTTAAGTTCATCAGGGAATTGCCATGAGAAAGACCTATTGGGCCTCTTGTCCTGGTAAAAGCTAAGGAAGGACATACCAGTATTTCTTCTTCTCCTTGACTCACTTAAAGGCAATGACAACAGGAACATGCCCAGAGGTTAAAAAACAAAACTAGGACAGAGAAAAAATTTTTAAGACTTGATAGTTCTCTCTTTGAAGGGTGGTTGACCTACAGGAAAGGGGATAAGGAAGTAGAGTTTTAGGACACGACTGAGAATGAAACCTGTATTCTCACCCTGAATCTGACAGTAATTTGCCTCATCAGTAAAGAGAGGGGCTTGAGTTATCTCTAGTAGCTTCTCACATTCTCACATTTATGACACTCCAATTGTGAGGGGCCAGATCTGCAGCTTTTAGGATAAATGTGCAGGTTGTTTAGGCAAGTAGATTTGGTCCCTGGTGAATGTTCTACAGTCAGGGCTGAAACAGAATTGGTTGGTTTGCCGGGTATTAAAAGTTTACTCTCTCAAGTTGTTCTTGGAGGGACTTCCCTGGTGGGGCAGTGGTTAAGACTCTGCGCTCCCAATGCAGGGGGCCCGGGTTCGATCTCTGGTCGGGGAACTAGATCCCACATGCATGCCGCAACTAAGGGTGTGTATGCTGCAACTAAGGAGCCCGCCTGCTGCAACTAAGACCCAGCGAAACCAAATAAATAAATAAATATTAAAAAAAGGGGCCACCTATAGGATTAGGGAATTAATATTAACATTGGAGAATAAATGGTAAGAATAATTTATTAAGACTTGTCTAGTAATGTGGGGAGGCAGAGAAATGCACATGTGCATGCCTTGGCAAGGGTCAGCTGCCAAGAAGCTGAAACTCACCCTTAGGTAATAGAACTTCGGGCACTTTTGGCAGAGAATCCCAGGCTGGCACAGTTTCAAGGTTTTCTTCATTCAAAGAAGAGCACAGCTGAATAGGTTAAAATAGGTAACAACTAGGTACAGAAAGCACAAGGTGAGAGGGTGGAGCTATGACCTAATTTTCCAGGGTGCCTCAGGCCTCCACATCAGGGTATTCTGTTGGGAAACCCAGATTAACTTTTGTTGTTTGTATATGGTACAAGGTCTGTGGGGTTTGACCTGTGACTCACCTCTGTGCTTTGTGTATCCCCAAAGTGGCACTCTGCATTTCTGTGGCTTCCAAGTCTTGGAACCTCAACTGACAAATAGCATTGGGCACACTCCCGAGGATGTCCGAATTCAGATCCTGGAAGGATGGAAGAAAAACGCCAGGAGAATATTTGGGATGAGATGCCACTGTATTTTGCTCCAAGTAGCCTCTTTGACCTAAACTTCCAGGCAGGATTCTTAATGAAAAAGGAGGTACAGGATGAACAGAAAAATAAGAAATTTGGCCTTTCAGTGGGCCATCACTTGGGCAAGTCCATCCCGATGGACAACCAGATCAAAGCCAGAAAATAAGATTCACGAGACTTGATTTCCTTCTAAAATATAGCCAAATCTAGATTTCTTTCTTGGGGTTCCTTGACTTGCTTTAGTTTTTAAGATTTGTGTTTTTCTTTTTCCACAAGGAATGGATAGAACAGACTATATTCATACATTTTTGTATAGTTTTGTTAAACATAACCGATTCTGTTTTTTTTTTTTAATTTATTTATTTATTTATGGCTGCGTTGGGTCTTCGTTGCTGCGTGTGGGCTTTCTCTAGTTGCAGCGAGTGGGGGCTACTCTTCGTTGCGGTGCACGGGCTTCTCATTGCAGTGGCTTCTCTTGTGCAGCACGGGCCCTAGGTGCGTGGGCTTCAGTAGTTGTGGCACGTGGGCTCAGTAGTTGTGGCACGTGGGCTCTAGAGCGCAGGCTTAGTAGTGGCGCATGGGCTTAGTTGCTCCGCAGCACGTGGGATCTTCCCGGACCAGGGCTCGAACCCATGTCCCCTGCATTGGCAGGCGGATTCTTAACCACTACGTCACCAGGGAAGTCCCAAATGTAACCAACTGCTATCGTGGCAAAATCTGATTAGGCTCAAAAGGCCTCTCAGGCTTAGGACGTAAAGCCAGAGAGAAAGGTGTAGAAAGATCCCAGACAGTATTCTTTAAGGTCCTCTACACAATTTAATTCCTCTCTTTAGAGGTACATTTTTAGGAATAAATCTGGCTAGAGAGCATTCAACTCCTCAATGATCTATTTTTCTTTTAATTACCTCTCTGTGGTTTATGGCAGAAGGGAATTGCTCAGAGAAAGAAATGACGAAATCTGTCTGACCTAAGGGACTTGTTTAGTAATTACTACTCTCTGCTTGTTTGTGATATATATTGGCTTTAATTACTACACAATGACTATTATGCCTAATATGAGTGTCATTCTCCTTCAGCTTCTGTTGTTTCTATACAGTGCACACAGACACCTTGAAATGAAAAGCTAAAAAAAACCTCTTTACTTCAATCTTCTAATTTAATGTCTGCAAATAAACCAACACCTCTAAACACTACATCTGCTACAATGAATGAATTCATAAAAGGAAACAGTACACCCAGTACCTAAAAACAGCTTGCCACAAACAGTACTTTATTTCAGATCCATATAACTAACCTTCTGGAAGTTTTTCCTGTATCATTGCTAAACTAATGACTTGCCTTTTAAGGATGTGTTTTGGTTTCATGAATTTAGGGACAAAATTGTAAGCCTAGAGTTTCATTAACTTTGGTGAACAATTTTGGCATAACATTCTAACTTCCTATTTAAATGATTGAGGTGCATCTCTACTCACTGTTGGTATAGCTTAAGTAGAAAATGATGAAAGAACACCCTCTTGTGGTGCATAGAAAGAAAACATGAGAAAATGATGCAAAGCAAGGTTGCATGAAACTGGGAACAACCTCTTACCTGCCAAGGAAATAATGGTGTCAGGCTGGAGAACCTCATGTGCCAGATGCCAGCAGGCACTGGGTATTCTTTCCACAATATCCACAATGGCAGATGGCTGGGTGCTTCAGTTTGAAAACATCTGAAAATATTTACTGTTGCCTTCATCTTCACTGCAGTTTTATGTAAGTTTCTAAAAGTTCCAAATGAAATAAATAAAATCCATTTCTACAAAACAGACCCACACTCACTGGTTTCAGAGAAGCTAGTGACAGAGGCATTCAGGCAAAAGTGGAATCTACTGGGGAAGAAGCGATCAGAGGATTCAGTGATAAATTGTGGCCAGAAGCCTATATGGTGACTTGGCTTGACAGCTTGCCCAATAGGGCTGCTTCATTCTGAATGGCAAGGGAACCTACTAAGATTGTCTCAGGGAATTTAAAGGACATTTAAGGAGATCCAGGAAAGAGAGCGGTATAGAAATCAAGAAAAGCACAGAATGCAATAAATAAATGCCAAGGAGCAATATTTATTCTGATTTGCCTGATTTATTCTGATTTATCTAATCAATGGGCCAGGCATTCTTCTAGGCACTGGGAATACAGCAGACAAAAAACCTAGCCTCATGAAGTTTGCATTCTAGTAAAGAATGATAGAAGAACAAATGTCAGTCAGGTGGTGATAAACGCTAGGAAGGAAGAGCAGGGTAAGAGGGTTAGAGATGGGATACGAGTTTTATACAGGGTGGTCAAGAAAGATCTCTCCTATAAGGTTATATTTGGGCAAAGCCCTGATAAAGTGAGAGAGTGATACATGTAGGTCCCTGAAGGAAGAGCATGCCAGGAGTGATGTGAGTGCAAACCCATGAGGCAGCAGCATGATCAGTATGCTTTAGGGAGAGCAAGGAAGTTAGTGTGACTAAAGCACAGAAAGCAAGAGAGGGCTAGGTCAGACACAAAGCTGGAATCAGACCACAAAGGGCATTACAAGCATTGTGAAATGTAGAGATAGGAAGTCACTAGAGGGTTTTGAGCAGAGGTGTAACATATGACTTATGTTTAAATCTGGCTGGTATGTGAAGAATCAAGTATAAGGGGCAATGATAGAAGCAGGGAGAATTGTTGGGAAGCTGTTATGACAAGCTAGGCAACAAATGCTTTGGATCAAAGTGATAGCAATAGATGTATTGAGAAGTGGTTGGATTCTGGAAGTATTTCAAAGGTCAGAGTAACAGGATTTGATGATGGATTGGATCAAGGTCAAAAAACAAACCAACCAACCCTCAAAGGTATTTTGGCTTAAACAATTGGAAGAACGGAGATTCCATTTGCTCAGATGGGGAAGAATCTGGAAAGAGTACTGGCAGCAGAAGTTGGGAGTGGGAAGGGGAGAATCAAAATTTCACTTCAGACATGTTATTTCTGAGATGCCTGTTAAGACTGTCAAGTAGATAATTCGATAATAGGAACCTGGAGTTAAAGAACTTATGGCTGGAGATATACATTTGGAAATTTTCAACACATAATCTATTAAAGCAATCTGACTGGATGAGCGCACCTAAAAATTGAGTTATGATAGAGAAGAGATCTGATGATTGACTTCTAGGGTTCTCCAATGTTAGTAGGTCAAGAAGACGAGAATGGAAAAGGCCAGTGAAGCAGGAGAGATGAGTGCGGTGTCCTGAAAGCCAAGTGAAGAAAGTGTTTCAAAGAGTGTCATATACTGTTGATAAACTGAGTGAAACAGCCCTCAGAATTGACTTTTGGGTGGCCATTGGTGATGCTGATGAGCTATTTCAGTAGAGCAGGGTGATAAAACCTGATTGGAATGGGTTCAAGAGGATGAATGAAAGGAGAGAAAGTGGAAATAGTATGTATGGGGGATGTGTGGTCAAAGAAAATTGTTTCATATTTTTAAGAGATGAGGGACATTACAGAAAATTTATATACCAGTGGGTATGACTCAGAGAGAAAGGTTTTGATGCTGGAGAAAGAGGACAATTATATATGTATACGTATAACTGAATCACTTTGCTGTACACCTGAAACTAACACAACATAAAATCAACTATAATCCAATATAAAATAAAAATTAAATTAAAAATTAAA
Source organism: Balaenoptera borealis (assembly GCF_965194805.1). Lineage (NCBI taxonomy): Eukaryota > Metazoa > Chordata > Mammalia > Artiodactyla > Balaenopteridae > Balaenoptera > Balaenoptera borealis. The sequence goes on from NC_138878.1 coordinate 16,271,211, forward strand.
AAAAGAAAGAGGACAATCAAAGGAACAGGAGCATGTATTTGAAAAAGCAAAAGGATATGGATCCAGTGCACCAGAGGCAGAAGAGCAAAGTAGCAACAGGACTGGTACACTTATTAGGCACATAGCTCCTGTGTGCCAGGAACTAAGCAGTTTTACACTGATTAATTTACTTAATTCTTGTAACAACCCTAAGAGGATCATTCATTTTTCTTTCCACTTTATAAATAAAGAAATTGAGGAATGGAGAGGTTAAACAGTAGGTATAGGAGCCAGAACTTCACCCAAGCAGGCAAACTCAAGAGCCTATGCTTTTGGACTTCCCTGGCGGCGCAGTGGTTAAGAATCCGCCTGCCAATGCAGGGGACACGGGTTCGAGCCCTGGTCCAGGAAGATCCCACATGCCTCGGAACAACTAAGGCCGTGTGCCACAACTACTGAGCCTGCGCTCTAGAGCCCCCAAGCCACAACTACTGAGCCCATGCGCCCTAGAGCCCGCGTGCCTAGAGCCCGTGATCCGCAACGAGAAGCCACCACAATGAGAAGCCCGCGCACCACAATGAAGAGTAGCGCCCGCTCGCCGCAACTAGAGAAAGCCCGCGCGCAGCAACTTAGACCCAACGCAGCCAAAAGTAAATAAATTTATTTAAAAAAAAAAAAGAGCCTATGCTTTAAATACTATACAGGCAGGGACAATGACAACATGAAATAGAGCACAAGAGTAGTAATCAATTGTCTTCCTGAGAGAAAGACCATTAAGTGTTGCTGTCGAGAAACTATAGCTTCTTTTATACTTCCAGAGTCCCTCTGTGTCCTGAGCAGGGATAAATGATGTTCGGTTCTTTTACAGGCCTAATTATATGGCTGCTGAGAATTGTCTGCTCCTCACAAGATAATACAGCAGGACTCTTACCAGCTTGGAGTAAAGCAGGACAGCTATCTCCCTTGTTCTGCACACTGTAACTTAAATTATGTAACCCAGGATTGCATCAGCCTTTCCGGCAGCCACTCATATGCAGTCCCATTTTCGGATCAGTCTTTTGCCCACATACGCTGTTTTTTGGACCCCAGTACTTTTTTTTTTTTTTTTTTAATTAATTTATTAATTTATTTATTTGTTTATTTTTGGCTGTGTTGGGTCTTCGTTTCTGTGCGAGGGCTTTCTCTAGTTGCGGCGAGCAGGGGCCACTCTTCATCGCGGTGCGCGGGCCTCTCACTATCGCGGCCTCTCTTGTTGCAGAGCACAGGCTTCAGACGCGCAGGCTCAGTAGCTGTGGCTCACGGGCCTAGTTGCTCCGCGGCATGTGGGATCTTCCCAGACCAGGGCTCGAACCCGTGTCCCCTGCATTAGCAGGCAGATTCTCAACCACTGCGCCACCAGGGAAGCCCGGACCCCAGTACTTTTGATATTTATACTTATTTAATTTCATTTGGTTTTTTTTTTTTTTTTAAATAAATTTATTTATTTATTTTTGGCTGCATTGGGTCTTCGTTGCTATGCGCGAGCTTTCTCTAGTTGCGGTGAGCGGGGGCTACTCTTCATTGCGGTGCGCGGGCTTCTCGTTGCGGTGGCTTCTCATTGCGGTGGCTTCTCTTGTTGCGGAGCACGGGCTCTAGGCGCGCGGGCTGCAGTAGTTGTGGCACGAGGGCTTAGCTGCTCCGCGGCATGTGGGATCTTCCCGGACCAGGGCTCGAACCCGTGTCCCCTGCATTGCAGGTGAATTCCTAACCACTGCTCCACCAGGGAAGCCCAATTTCATTTGGTTATTACTCCTTTCCAGTGCTGCTGAAGTCAATAAATGCCAAAAGACAATTTTTAAACATATTTAGAACAATGGCAGCATTGTTGTCACTTTAAACTCCTAAAGTGACAATTCATTTAGATATATACATTTGGATGTGTTAAAAAATTCAGTCACTTTCACAGAATCAACAGACACTGTCTATATTTGATAAGAAGGTATAAGCATACTGTTTAAAGCAGTGCTTCTGAAGCTTCAGTTATTTACATATCACATACATGATATTCATGTATCACCTGTATTAGTATTTATTTAGTATTTGTCTTTGACTCACATTTCCCCACAGTCTAGTAAGTAGACACATTATATATTTTTCTAATGTACATCCAAACCTTATATATATATGTTTAAAAATAATGTTTACCCATGTATCACCTGAAATCATTTTGGGTACCACTAGTGATATATGTACCACATTCTGATATATATAGATGTAAATTACTTACAGAAAAATAAAAAGAGATTGCCTCTGGATGTGGGACTGAGGGCTGGAGAGACTTGGTTTTCATCAAAAGTACCTCCATAATACAAGATTTGTCACCACATGTATATATTGTTTTACTAAACATGAAACATTTAAACTAAGTAAAACAAATAAAAATTCTATTACACTAAGTCACTTGGTACACTGCCTGGTACAATGTAACTATTCAAAAATATTTCTATATTTCATACCTTTTCCTACTGATTTTTTAAGTTCAATCACATACTCATGTCGCTCAAAACTGACATTCACGGATATGACTTCATTCATAAAATCTGAGGAAAAAAGACAGTTAACTACTACAAAATGAAAACTTTCAATGTTTTATTTTTGACTGCAGCTGTTTACAGAAATATAGTTGCAAGTATACAAATGTTCCAATAGAAGCAAAATATCTTTTTAATATTTAACAAGTTATCACAGATAGCTAAAAACATAGATGCAAATGAAATTCCCTCAGAGAATAAACTGAAAATATCTGGTGTCAGTGCTCTGAAATCCCAACTATGAAAGCCATATACACAAAAATGTAACCCTTACTTACATCATTGCAGGACAATGGAAGAAGGCAGTTCAGTGGTTGATCAGTGTGCTCAAGCAAATAAAATTAAATTAAAAAATTAAATGGCAGAATGGTAGCTAAACCACTTGAGAACAGGTTAATAACATAACTGTAGTATATTCATTAAAAGACTAAGTAAAAGAAATGAATGAAACAGTAAAAACTGTCAAAAAAAAGTAATAAATACTTGGAGCTTATCAATTCAGTGTAAGGGAACAAGGTGAGCAGATACATTCATTAGATCGAAGGAAATTAGCTCAGTATCACTGGAATCAGTTTGTCGCTATGAAAGTCATAAACACTTCCATGCAGGACAGTTCTTTATTGGACACAGTCTGATTCCAAAGCCACTCTCAAACATCTGAGATGTGTGTGTGTGTGTGTGTGTGTGTGTGTGTGTGTGTGTGTGCGCGCGCGCGCTGTCCTGAGGTTCGTTAGCTAAAATAATAATAATAATAATACAAACTATTTCAAATCAGGCAAGTTACTTCTGGAAAAAACAAAAAACAAAACAGGGTGATACGGTTAAACACAGAGCCTTTAAAGGAAATATTACAAGTCGGAGTTGAACAGAATTGTGGTATGGTATAATGCTTTGGATATACAAATACAGTATGCAATAAAGTGGGGAAGAGGGGAAGGGTAACAAGAAAGGAGGAATGTAGCTAGAGCATCTCCCAACAGCTTGCCTATGTATTTCCAGCACCAAAGTTTGCAGAGTAAGCCACTTGTATTTCCACCGCTAGTTTTAAGCAAAGACAGCAGTGGTGATTTTCATAAAGTGAGTATACAATTATTTTCATTTTGAAATGTTCACTATTCTTACATGAGTTTATTAATTGGTGATTTGTAAACACCAACAATTACGGAGGTACTGAATTATACAGGGAGATTAAAATGAATGAATAAATCTACTCATCTTATGGTTAGTTTACATTTAACAGGATGCATATAACTGGGAAGGGAGAAATGCTCAAATTAAATAATACAGTGTCTTGTTTAACATCTTGTCTGAAGCATAAGTTACAAGGATAGTTATATTTCTAGTGCATCAATTCTCATACAAAGCAAGCTATTTTAAAAGAAGATTTATCTATTAAAAAAAGAAATTAAATAAGGTGCTTTGTTGATCTGGCTAGCTATGTTGTTTAATAGCTCAGATACAAATGTAAATATAAGGAATGACAAATAATTTTGTTCTGAGAGTTGGTCTAGCTGGGCCAAAATTGTGGTCTGCTGGTAAAGTAAGAGGCAATGAAAAGAAAGCTTTTATTATCACTGCCCACAATGTATCCATTTTATGGATAAACAGGAGACTTTAGCACCCGTCAATTGTATTAGCTACTTAACTGTCATAATAGTTAAAATAAACACAGAACATTGCACCTATATATTTAAATCAGTCATTTAATGTAAACTTTTTAGTAAGTGGTATGAAAATGCCAAACTAAGTTAACTGAATTATCAATAACTAGACTAATTGTGTATGTACATAAAATATACTGTATTTCTATAGGCAGTACTGAGAATAAATTATCATTGCCAATAAATGATTATAGATAACCAGGTTAAACTGAATTTACATTAAAAACAATGTATAACTGTGTCTGTGTGAGTGGGAAAAAAAAGCCCTTTCTAGATCTTACTGTATACAGTTTACACCAGTGGTTCTCAAACTTTAGCATGTATCAGAATCACCTGAAGGGCTTGTTAAAAAACAGATTGCTGAGTCCCACTCCAGAGTTTCTGATTCACTATGTCTGGGATAAGGCCCAAGATTTTGCATTTTTAACTAGTTCCCAGGTGATACGGATGTTGGCTGGTGGGCTGAGGACCACACTTTGAGAACCATTGGTTTATACATCCTATATATGTAGAAAACTATATACTATAATGCTATTAATATGAAACAAAAAATATAGGAAGAGGGCTGGTTTTAATTAACTCTCAAACATATAATTAGAAAGCTGAACATTTTAATGTTTCTAAAATGATTTTCTGAAGTGTAATAATTTCCCCTTATAGTCAGTTACATTTCAAAGTCTTAAGTCCTACTATACATTTTAGAGAATATTCCCATAACATACCAAGTTGGCTATCCAAAATAAAAAGGGACATAAATATTCTAAACAGTTAAGATATACTCATCAAGAAGGAATCATCACTATACAGCATTCCTGACTTCTTTGGAATGATTAAAGTGCATAATATCATTAGGGTATCGAGAATATTGCATAAAGGTTTGCAGTCTTTAGTGCCACTAACAGTCATGGAAATACTCACATGGGGAAAGCAACTCTATCCCTAAGCTACTACTCTCCTGACCTGTTTGTTGCTGATGGCTCTTTCTTCAGGCACCACCACTATGGTAAGGAGCTGGAACATAGGCAAAATTAACAAAAAACAGAGGGATACTCAATCCAACTGTATTTGGCTGCAAGGAATTATTTTAGTTCTGGAGGGACTCAGATACAACTTCATTTCCTTTGACACTACTTTTCATAGGCAGATTTCTAAAGTTCTGATGGACAAGAAGTACACTATAATGAATTATTTGACTCCGTATGGTTAGAAAAATTGACCTTACTAAGCTTTACCTAAACTATGTGTTAGTGATTTATTTTCACCCATCTTATAATAAAGATCAGAGAAGGTGCTTCAAACACTTCCTCTCTGAAATATAACTGTCCACATTTGTGTACATAGTCTCACATATAGTAAAATTTTCGATAGCATTCAGATAAGACCTATTATTAGTTGGTCAAGATGAAGACAAATTTAGCTAATTTCTATAAAGGCTAAATAGTATAATTTTGTGATCTTTTACGTAGCCTCCTTCAAAGAAACAATTCTAGTTATGTATCTTTTCTGTTCCTCTTATGCCAAAGGGCGTTAGAAAGTTATGAAGTTGTTTCTATTGTGATCAAGAATGGAGAAAAGAATGACTAAATAGAAAAAATGAAAGTTGAGACTATTAAAGGCATTTGCTATGTGTTTTTGGCAACAATGAAAAATGAAATTACAAGAAAGGGGCACTAACATGGTAAAAAGGCACTTTTCCATAAGCATTTAATCTAGATATAAAATATTAATTTAAAAAAATTTCCTGAAAGAGAAAGTGGAGTAAAAATAGAATTTTATTAATAAATGAGGCTAGAATGACACGAAAACAAATGGGGATTAAAGAAGTAATTAGAGTACTGGGACAATTCACAAATGATATTCTAGGTATTATTCTGATATTTACTACAGTATGAACATTATCTTCATGATATAGCTCTAGTGACACAAATAAGCAGAGAAGAAAACCTTTTTTTAATACATGTTGTGAGATTCTAAAGCTGATGAACTATATACAGTCTCTCTCTCTCTCATTAAGGCTCTCCATATAACCAAAGGCATGCAGACATAATGTGGCTGTCTTGGTTAGGGATGAAGCCTGTGGTCATGAAGCAGAGTAAAGCTAAAAGGTCTCATATAATTTTCAATTAATTAGAAAAAAATCAACTGGAAAACAGATACTAGAACAGAAATTCTCACCAGAAAGATGAAACATTCTCAAATTACTCCTAGTGAATATTTATAAACCATGCTGAATTTGAGATTTTGATTATTAAAGCATTTAATTTCTGGTCTATAATTGTTGATGCATCTAAACAGATTTCACTTTTCCAAAATAAGCATCTATAATGGCTTAAATGGTCAAAAGGAATTATTATCTTAGTTCTGGAGGGACTCAAATATAACTTCTTTTCTCATTGCCTTTGACACAATTTTTCCTCGGCAGATTAACTGAGGTTCTGATGGGCAAGAAATGCACTATAATGAAATTCCCAACTACAGCATATATAGTATTACAAAAAAAAGAAAGGAAGGAAGGTCCCTCATTAATACTGCTTCTATAATAAACAAAGCCCTTTAAAAACCTGTTCTAGGGAGACTGGCGAAAACAGATTTGCATTGGTTAGATAACAACATGATACTCTATTTGTAATTAGAGTAAGGTAACATGATAAAGCTCAGAAGCAAAATATGACTTCTAATTATTTTCTCCCATGTTGGTGTGGATATATAATGGAATGACAATAAGGAATAAAACACACACACACACACACACGCACACTCATGCAGACACACAGGTAAGCTCCAAGCATTAATGTGAGTTGCTAAAAGCAAGAACAATTGAATGTAACAATAAAAAGGAATAAAATGTGGTTTATAGTTTATTTAGGTCCTTCTGCCGTAAGTAAATTTAATAAATTGTTGTTTCCAAGGCCTCTGTTGGCTCATGGAGTCTCTCCTATATGTAGATAGAACTTGTAACAGTAATCTTGAAACTGCATTATTAGCACAAGTATCAACCACTGACCACTAAGCTAACTCTTCAATAAGAAGACGAACACTTTTTGTAACCAAATAGTATGTTCTGAATGCTATACTTAACATTGACCTTTTAGGGGTAAGGAACACTTAACAATGTAAAAAAAAAAAATCCATCATTATTGAATAAGAATATGGTATCTTAGCACAGCCCTTGTACAAATAACCACAAAACTTATGAAAATAAAAATTGGGTTTTCTGCCTCCATCCAATCAAACCACTACAGTTCAGGTGTATGTTCTGTTCTAAACTTAGATATTATAAAACAGAAAATTGGTCCCTGGTGACTTGGCATTGGCAATCAGCATTTTACAATGATAAACTTCTTGCTAAATAACAGAAGTCAGCACCCAAGCCAGACTTCTTGCCACCACTTTATCCATACAGCAGTGTTAACATTCTAACTGGAACTTGATGAACAAATAGACTTCCTGAGTCTCCTGTATAATCTCTTGGGAAAAAATTCAGAAAACTCAGAAATAAACTTACAGCATTTTATTTCTACTTCTTATTTTTATACCAGTGGATAAGCTTACTGACATGAGTCAACCCTCTGCAGTTAAGAGTTTTACATTTTAAAACTGAAGCACTGGATTGTGTGGTCCTTCTCATACCCTGAACTATACTGGGTAAATTTTCCTGATGGGGTGGGGAGAGAGAGATATATTGAGGAAAATGCTTTTGGTTTAGAGAATTTATAAAGTAGCTCTGGATATTACAAGATGGGGAAAATGTTATTAAAATTCCAAACATGGGGTTTTTTTTAGTGTCTTTATAAATAAAAGGCATAGAATACAGAAAGCCAATTAATAATAACAATAACAACAATAATAAAATATTAAATATATAGTGAGCAAAGACTGAATGGCTCATTCTTGTGAAACTCCACTTGACACAACTGCCTGGATGGGTTTCCTTACTCTAACGTTTTGCTGAGTGAAAGATCCAGCGAACACACAGTGAGCTGCCTTTAGCCCACTAATCACATCAAGGAACCGCCTGATGGAATGGCCACAGATGAAAAGGTCATTTGTTTCAAAAGATACTTAAATACTCAATAGAGACATAACAAACCCCCCCTCACTTTTATCAGACGCCACGTTGTGGTAGAACATCAGACAAACTCACAAATTTACCACAAAAATGTGTGGCAAAAAAAGAATAGTTTATATATATGTATATATATAAATTTCTATATTTATGCCAATGTACTCACTCAGTACAAATAGCAAAATAGTATACCATTTCCTAAATACAAAATATAGCTTTCCAAAAAAATGAAACACACATTAGATATAAACCATCCAAAACTTGAACGATTGAAAACTGTATTCAAAATTAAATGACCCAGAGTAGGTCTCTTTCTGAAAAGTTCCCTTCATATCGGCAAGAAGCCTGTACTACTGAAAACATAATTCAATGCCTCTCAATCAGAGAGAGAAAGAAAGGGTTGGGGGTGGAGGGAAGAATAAATGAGAACAAAGAGAAAAAACAAATTAAAGAAGAGCACAAAGAACCACGGAAGACCATCACAAAAAGGGGGAAAAATCTGACTGTATAAACAAAACCAACACCACAATTCCACAAAGTTCAGCTAAATGTATTGGATAGAAAAAATAAAAATAAAAAACAGAATTGTAGCCTTCAACAAACAATTAACAGGCTATTTTTTTGTACACTTAAAAAATAAATGAAATGGACAAGAATACCAAAACATCTTATCTACATATAGAAGCCACACACAATTTGGCCTTAAACTGTATTAACAGCTTTCTACATGCCAGAAGGAGAGTAAGACATAAGCATGTGTCCAGACAACAGGTTGTAGAGAGAAGCAGGCATCCCATGGGTGGTGAGAACACCCAAATCTGTATAACTAATGCTACAACTGCAAGTTCTGGAGTGTGTTATTTTGCTCTCTATAGATGTAACACAAATTAATTCTTCATATTAAGTCAATGATATGACCCTGTAAAGCCTAAGGCTTGTGGGAACCATCAGATAAGTGACCACTTCAAACTGTAAAGCACTGAGGTGACAAGTGAGTTACACTCACTGCAGCTCAGGGAGAAGTGATGTTTCAAGAAATTTTAGTTTGTCTTTTTTTTTTCAGATTAACATTTATACTGTTTCCTATTAGAGGGAAAAATTTGAAGACTTCAGAACAGCACCGTTCATGGAAAAAAAAATGCATTGTTTCTTGTTTCTCAGGAGTCAGCTCCCTTCATTCTTGAAAGGATACCCCCCGGCCTGTGCTGCAGGAGTTGCTGGGTTACCCCAGATCAAAGTGGTCTTTTCATTTAAGTTACTACAGGATCACAAAGCTAGTAGTATATTACTAATTGTCTAAAATAAAGTGAAGAAGAGGAGAAGAATAGTATCGCTGAACATAAAAAGGGAATACCAGTTCAAGACTGGGATAAGAAGAAAACAGACTTGAATTACTCTGTCAGTTTTAACTATTGTAGGAGGATATCAGAACATAATTTACCATATATTATCCCCTTCATTTTTAAATAGAGCAAGATGTTTATATTTTTCTACGCACAGTTATGGCTAAAACCCTTAACAGAAACACAGAGAATTAACAACTCTCTGAAAAATAAAATCAATAGCATTCCAGCTGTTCCCAGTTTGTAATAGCATTCCAGCTGTTCCCAGTTTGTAAGTTGTCTGTGATAAAGAGTCCTCTTATCTGTGTAGAGCTCTTAATACAGCTTACCTGTCAGAATGTTACCCCCTCAGTTTCTCTATTAAAAACTGAATAAAGATTGCTTCACTTTGGCCAATAGCTGTGCTTTTTATATTGAAAAATCACAGCCTAAGTTATGATTTGAACTTTCCTTTTTCAAAAGCCACTACTTGACTAAATGCAGGAAAGAAAATCTGAATGAAGAACAAAAGTAAACATGAAACATGAATTATTTTCTAATAGCAATAATAACTGAGTGATCCAGCTTATCAATTTAAACTGTATTTTTAAAGAAATAATGCCTAGGAAAATAGCAACAATTAATTCTGTCAGCTGGAAACTCAAATAGATTCTCAGTCATCACTGTTATTAGGAATATAAAATAAAAAGATGTTAACAATGGTGGTTAATCACTGCAATAGGCAGCATAGGTGTGCTCTTTTGCAGTCAGAGTAAAATCCATCCATTTATTCAATCACAGTTTTTCATATTTTGTTTTCTTCTTAAAGTAACAGTTCAATAATCCTCATGGAATCACAAGATCTCAGGGTATCTTGAAATCAGGATTTTCTTCATGGAATTTCTAAAAAAAAGAAGTTTAATATAACTCAATAGGGAGGGAAAGCCTTTACAAAGTTCCCGTAGCCCTGAATGATCCCAAAGTATATTAAAGTACTACAAATGATACTTTATCATATTTATACTGTCAGACTTTTCAGATTCAATATTTATTTCCTGAGGAATAGAGATATGAGACATAATTATATCTGATATATAGTACATTCATCAGATGTTCTGTCATTCCAAGGAAAAGAAGCTTAGAGCCAGAAGGAATGCCCAGTATTAACAATATGACCTAAGCTATCATTCAGAGTAATTTATTTAGGGTAAAAAAGTACCATCTTGTGAGAAAGCCATATTTTAAAAGATCAGAGTCCTAACAGTGTTATTACTTAACTCAAATCTGCTAAGAATAATAAAATTTATTGATGCTTTTCAATAAGAAAGAAGCCAAAATGCAATACTCACATATCCAGTTAAAAGGAGCCAGTTAAGTTGTTCCCTTGGTTTTGCAATGAAACAAGCAAATCAATCTTTTCAATGTTCTGATTGGTGTTTATAGAGGATGCCAGTGGAGAATTCTCTGGCATTTGCTGAGAAAGAAGTGTTGTCACAGGTGGCTGGCCCTCGTTTTGTGGTTGGCCTGGCTGACTTATGGCCATCAACTGATCTGGCAATGTAGCTGGTCCAGAAGTTAAAAGCTGACTACAGTCTGCAGAGATATTTAAAATAGAGAAGCTACCTGATTAGTTATTTTCTGTTAAGATTCATAAGAAGATATTTATTAGTGGCTGGGGTAAATTCATTACTGTGTTTGCTCATTATAGAGTTAAAAGCGAGGCACCTGACAGCCTCCAAAAAGGTTTTCATTGAACAGTAGTAGAATTCATCCTAGGTTTCCTCTAAGCAGTATAAAAATACAACAATGCTTAGTTATCACCATAAGTCCTATATAATTTCCTTGCTATATAAACATTTAAAGAAACATGGTTTTCTACCTCACTGGAAACTACTTACTTTAATTGGCTGAAAAATTTTCTGTCATTCTTACTTCATTTTCCTTTCAAGTTTATATCTTAAAATGGCAAACACATACATTTATATATGTTACCACATTTAATCCTTCCAATATCCTTTTCAAGTATGTAATATTACCACCACTTTAGATGTGGAAATTGAGGCTCATGCAGGTCAAATATCCTGTCTAAGGTCTCAGTCTGTAAGTGGTATAGCTGGGATTTGAACTCAATTCTGTCTAACTACAATCCGTGCTCTTAAAACCACTATGTTGTGCTTTCTTCTAGTAATAATAATGTGACCATTTCGACCAATAACATTTAAGAAATGAGAAATTAGAAAGAGTTTCTTACTATTTTGAATGCCAAATAAGAACATTCCTGAAGTCTGCTGAGAAGAGCCAGGAGAATTTTGTAGTTGGTTCATTGTGCCTCCTGTAGTGTTGTGAAATAAAGTAGCCTGTGGTTGAGGTGAAGATGTGGCTCCTTGGATTCCAGGCATGTTGTTCTGAGGGGAATAAAGGGGAGACTGTTGCATGTCTTGTTGGTTTATACTGTTCTGCAATGCAGACATGGATGCTGGAGAAAGGAAGAGTGTTACTTGCTGCTCTTGAGAACTGGGTGACCCTTGGACCAACTGAATCTGAGGAGAGCTATGGAACAAGGAGGTCTGTGATGATTCGGACTGGGCAGGACCTGGGTTCTGAAGTGAGGAAACTGTGGGCTGGTTCTGAAATTGCATGGGCTGCTGTTCTTGATTCATTGGGGCCATATTATTTTGTTGATGAAAAATTGACTGGTTCTGCTGCTCTTGATTAGCCATTGGATTTTGACTTGGGTTGAATATCATGTTTGGTGGTGGCTGCTTCTGAGATGCCATTGGAGCCATGGTATTCTGATTGCTGAATAAAATGCTCTGCTGTTGCTGCTGCTGTTGCTGCTGTTGCTGCTGCTGCTGCTGCTGCTGCTCCTGGGATGCAGAGTTACTCTGGATGGCGACCATTGAGTGCTGTGACTGGAAGATTGTTCCTTGTTGGTTTTGAGGCATTGGATTAGGAGGAAGGGAGCCCAGGGAAACCTGAGGCTGAAATAGACCTTGCTGGGAGGGTTGTGCCTGTTCTTGGGAAAGCATAGGGGTCTGGATGTGTGATATTGGAGCCTGCTGTTGGAATGCAGCTTGCTGCTCAGTGTTTGATGTTGACTGAAGTGGAGAAATTGAATTCTGAGCTGCAAAAAATGAAATCTGTTCTTCTTGGGCTACTGTGTTAGTTTGAAGATTATTCATTGGACTCTGGGAAAGAAATATGTTGGCTGACTGCTGGTCTTGAGGAACAGAAGATCCCTGTAGCACAGCCATGGTATTTTGAGAGTGAAACATTGGAGGCTGCATTTGTTCAGAGGAGGTTGTAGAAGTCTGACTGTGGACAATAGGACTTGGACTATGAAAAATAGAACCTTGAGTTTCCTGGGAAAGGTTCTGAGCATCAGCAATAGGATTCTGAGGATGAAAGAGTTGAGCCTGTGAATGAGAAGACTGCTGCAAAAAATTCCCTGATTGGAGTGACATCATCTCATTACCTTGCTGGAATAAACCATTACCTTGCTGCTGGGTACCATTATTTTGAACGCTTATCATACTTTTCGTAGATGAAAAAAGGTTAACTTGAGGTTGACTGTCCCCACTATGTTGCATTTGGACCATGGTCTGAAAGACACTGTTCTGAATCTGTTTTGCTTGTGCTCCAGTTTCTTCTCCATCTGCTGAACTTGATGTCTGAAACATGGTAGTGCCAGGAGTTGCAACCTGCTGTGTGGTGGTTGTAGCAGTTTCATTACCAGAAACTGCAGGAGGAGAAGAAAACAATTCACATTGCATTTGCATGTCCTCATTGGCTGATAACGCACTCATCATATGAGAAGTCTGCTGGTAAACTGGAGACTGCTGAAGGTTTCCACTTGCTGAAGCAGTTGAAGGAAATAGCTCTGACTGAATCTGGGCAGCTGCCTGGCAGATACTCTGTTGCATCTCTATCACCATTGCAGCTGATGATTCCATCACTTGCTGTTGCTGTTGTTGCTGTTGTTGATTAGATAATGTGTTTTCATTCTGTGGGTGAACACTTTCAGCTCTTCCAGCTATTAAATTATCTGGTCTGGTATGGACTGCTGGCTCTGTTGAGGAAAACATTCCAGGGCTTACGCTATTTTGAATTTGACTGACTTGTTGAAAAATGTCTGCACTAAGCTGTTCTTGAACATTCTCATTACCATCTGGAGCAGAAAATAAAACTGAAGATAACTGTTGTTGTGCCTCTAAAACTTGTTGGACCAAGTCAACATTTCCATTGCTGCCACTAGTAGTACTGCCTGTAAAACTTCCTGCCTGCAGCTGTTGAATTGTATTCTGTAGCTGCTGACTCACACTATTTGGTGATGGGAAAATATTTGATGAAATCTGCTGCTGTAAAGTCTGTGCTTGTTCTTGTAGTGGTGACTGCTGCTGTTGCTGTGATGCCTCAGTCAGGTGTGACAAATTAACCACTGTACCATCTGACTGTAATACCTCTCTAGACTGAGTTTCTCTTGTCTGAAACTGTGTAGCCTGCTGCAGTAGTGCATCACTGTTGGGCAGCTGACTAGAAGCAGAAACTGCTGGAAAGGTACCAGGCTGTGAAATGTCCTGTGTTTGGATAGTTGTCAGGGTCTCTGGGTTGTATGCCTTGGGCTGAATCTGTTGTTGCTTTTCGTTTTCAGAAGGTAAGTGGGAAGATGATGATGATGATGAAAAAGACCCATTTCCTGCTATGTTAGAGATATTTTCTAATGTTTGTTGAGTGGATCCAACTGTCTTTGTAGTCTAAAAAATAAAAATCGCCAAATAACATGTACATATAAATATTAAATGAGCTCATATGATACTTCAAAAATTATTATTATTATAAAAACATATGCAGGGCCAATTTTCCCCTCTATATTATTATTTGGACAACAGGTGTAAGACTGTGATTCTCAGTGATAACATCATGTCTTACTGTCATCAGGATTTTTAAATAAGTATTATAAGCAAAGATAGTCAAACAAGTAGAAGTAGAAGAATAATCAGCTGCTGGAGAGTAAGAACACAATAATTCTATGGCTCATGAATTAATAGCCAATTAAAAAATATCTCCATTTGTGGATCACTGGTAACATTATTGGGAGGGGGGAACAAAGGAAAAATGGAAAAGGAGTTATAGGAAAAGACTGGTGGAGAACAGGAAATAAAATGTCTGTAGTTTTGAAAATGCTAAAACCAGTACTTTCATTAATACCACACATCACAAAGGTCTAGCTAATGTATTAATTCCTCCCTTGTCAAAAATGTATATTGGCGTATAGCTGATTCACTTTGTGATACAGCAGAAACTAACACACCATTGTAAAGCAATTATACTCCAATAAAGATGTTAAAAAAAAATGTACATTGGAAGTTGCTTTGCAGGCTATTTTATTTGAATATAAAAATCATTACTCTGCAAAGCAAAATTCATTAAGTGAATCCGAAGAGAAACAGATATAAAAGAAATAGGAGAAGTAAAAAGCATAAATATGGGGAAAAGAAATCAAACTACTCAAAATACAGCAATTTTTATATTTGAGGTTAACATGTGGGGCACTAGTCAATGCAGCTCACCTTAAAAATAGGGGAAGATCTTTTCTCTGCTGTTACTTCCATTGGAGTAACATCTTCACTCTTAATCACACTGCTTGATATGAGTGGAGTGATCAGAGCATTAGGAAGAATATTTACCTTATCTAAGTTACATCCAGCAGTTTTCATTGCTGCACACACATCAAAAAAAGAAAGAAACGTTTAAAATCACTGAAATCATCAACTATTTCATTCTACTGTGTGTTGACATTAGTCATGATTTAAACGTCTATTTTTTGATGCTATGATGGTAGCATGAGATACAAAACTGGTGTATCAAAATGTGCCCCTTTTTTTTTTTTTTTCTTGGTCATGCTGCGCGGCAGGTGGGATCTTAGTTCCCTGACCAGGGATTGAACCCAGGCCCCTTGGCAGTGAGAGCACGGAGTCCTAACCACTGGACCGCCAGGGAATTCTCTGCCTTCCCTCTTTTTAAGTAGCAGTGCCCTGAGGACTCCTGGTAAGAGCCTGAGACTATGAGTTAAATATCAACAACTGAGCATTTCAGTTATCAAGTGATACTCCCCAGCACCCTTCCAAGGTGCCCTGAATTAATACACTGCTTAACATGACCATCATATATTATAGGATACAGCTTGGAAATCTCCAGGAGGTTCAAGCTACTCAATTACAACTGTTATGTTCTCCTCTTACTATCTGGCTGCCTGGCAGTATAAAGCCAAACTTTTTAAAGGCCATAGAATTGTCTGAACATTTCTTTCCTCAACAAAACTCAAGCTTCTCATTAAAAGATGCCACCAATTAACCAAACAGATTTCACTTTTCTAAATTAATGTCTTAGAAAACTTGAATTTGCCAAGTTGACACATGAACACATTTCTCTTTTAGATAGTACTTAAACTTCTGAAAAGAAAAAATTTTAAGTCCTATTTTAGGTTTTGCTTTTGGAAATTTAATTGATACCAATTAAATTTCCAAAGCAAAACCAGCAAGTATTTTTCTACTTCCATTTTCAAAAGTAGTTATAGATTAACAACCAAGGAAAGGCAATACATAGCAGATAGGTAAGTTCTACCACTTCATTATAACTATTTTTCCCCCTTGATGCTCTTTCTTCTTTTTTGTCTATTGAAGCCTGCCATTGGCACTTAGTGGAGCATACTGATAATCACTAATGGCAGTCTTCTAAATTGAACACATAGCCAAATTCTGATCTAAAAGTTTACCACTACTTTGAGACCCTGTGTAAAGAAATATAGATTCCCCAGAAGGCTCAGCTGTTAAACTTCTTTTTCTATTGAATTATAATTAACATACAATATTATATGAGCCTTAGGTATACAACATAGTGATTTGATATTTTTATACATAGATTTCTTAATTTGATACTGAGAAGAAATCCTGGCTACAAAGAGAGTTTTAAAATGGAATATGGGGGGCTTCCCTGGTGGCGCAGTGGTTGAGAATCTGCCTGCTAATGCACGGGACACGGGTTCGAGCCCTGGTCTGGGAAGATCCCACATGCCGCGGAGCAACTGGGCCCGTGAGCCACAACTACTGAGCCTGCGCATCTGGAGCCTGTGCTCCGCAACAAGAGAGGCCGCGATAGTGAGAGGCCCGCGCACCGCGATGAAGAGTGGCCCGCCCCCGCACCACGATGAAGAGTCGCCCCCACTTGCCGCAACTAGAGAAAGCCCTCGCACAGAAACGAAGACCCAACACAGCCAAAAAAAACTAAATAAATAAATAAATTAAAAAAAAAAAAAATGGAATATGGTATATGAGCAGGATAGTTATCTTTGTAAATATTTTGATTTCAAAATATTTGAAACCTTCTAGTCTTTATTCAACTTGTCTCACAGCCAGCTGGCTAGAAACAATTCCTATGGAAATTGATTATACTGGGGGAGGGAAAAGTGCCCATTTAACTTTCGATATTCTATGCTTTATTACTCTAAGAAATGAATTATTTACTCATGAGTTCTCTGGACCTATTTTCACCTAGATACTATCAATACCAATATGATTCAACTCACAATCCAATTCTGTCTGAGACAAAGCTTCAGATCATGCACAGGGCAGGCATTTAAAAGTAATTCAGGCCCACCCCACAAGACAATTTGAAAGACCATTAGTGTTGTCTTACGTTGATCCTGTAATATCAACTGCTATTCTTGCTTTTGAATTCTATTAGAATGTGAGTTCCATGAAGGCAGAGATTTTGTTGTTGTTGACTGATGCATAGTAGGTAATCAATAAATATTTGTTGAATGAAGAAATGAATGAATGAATTTTACTTTTCCTTTATCGTAGTCAATTTAGTTTGTTGTGGACTATTTGGTTAATCTTACAGTGTTACATATTTTCATTAATAGTATTTCTGGCCTAAAAATTTTCAGTATCTAAAAACAAGTTTATATTACATTTCAATTAGAAACTGCATATAAATATCCATTGACAAACAAATGCATCACCTACACAGTTACTGCTTAACAGATCTATATGCATATTTGCCCCAAATTTATTTAGGGAATAATTCTCTCCCTCTCCCTCCCCCTCCCTCTCTCTCTGTCCCCCCTCCCCTCCCCCCCTCCCCCCCTTCTCTCTCTCTCTCTCTCTCTCTCTCTCTCTCTCTCGACCTCACTGCACGGCTTGTGGGATCTTAGTTCCCTGACCAGAGATCAAACCCCGGCCCACGGCAATGAAAGCCCAAGTCCTAACCACTGGACAGCCAGGGAATTCCCAGAGAATAATTCTTATTAGTGTGATTTTTCTTCTTCTGGAAAGTGAGAATAGGTGGAATAAGTTGAGCAGGAGTCTTTTACTTCTCCTAAGGAGACTATTCACAAATAGGTATGTCTACTAGCGTAGACAAACAAGGAAAGGACTTTTTGTCTAATGCTCACTCAAAGATACAAGTCTTTCTATGGCCATATGCACAAAGTCTTTGTATGGCCAATGATAATTTAGTTTTCTGAGCCCTATTCTAGTCTGTTTGTTGTGTTAGCTTTGCATGAGCTCCAGCTGGAATCCTGCTGGTGCTGCCTGCAGGAGTGGAAGGTGCTTCCCTGGGCTGCCTGGTGTCATTAGGTGGGGGTGAGGGGTGCTGGACCTGCAGGAGGGAAAACCTTTCTCCTGGTATGTTCTCTGGTCTCCTGGTACTAATGGGGTTCCCATTATATCACTGTTGGTGCTGTTGGGGAAGGGAAGCAACTACATGGGCTGTCTTTTGCCACTGGGTACAAGGTCAAGAACTGTGGGGTCTGGGCTGCATAGCTCTCTGCCACTGGGTAGAGGTTTGGGAGACCCTGGTCTAGTTTACCTTCTGCCCCTGGATTGCCTTCTGCCATTGGATGGAGGGTTGGGAGACACTTGGTCTGGATCTTACTATGGCCCTGTTGGAGGGCCAGGTGCTGCCAGGTCTAGGTCTCTCTCCACTGTTGGGGGAAGGATAGAGACACACAGGGCCTACTGGTACCACCAGTGCAGGTGGAGGGGGCCTGTGTGCTGCTGCCTGCTGTGGGATGGAGGATGGGTTGGCCCCCTGGGTTCTGCCCTTGCCACTCTTGCAGACATACTGACCTGCTGCTGCTGGCACATATGAGTTCTGTGTTTTGGGCCTCCTGGTTCCACTGTTGGCAGATCAGGTCCATTACTAGTTGGCGGATGTGGGGAATGGGGCAGGCTAACCCTTCCAAATTCTGCTGTTGCTATTGCAGGTTTGTGTAGGGGATGGGTTGGCCCCCAAACACTGCTAATGGGTCAGCTGCTGTCACTTGGTACGAGTCATCCCACTAAGTCTCTACTGGGCTTTCCCTTTCCTGACCTTTTGGCCAAAGAGAACAGGCTTTTCATGCTTATTTATAGATTTATTATTTTGTCTATGCCTGTTGCCAGTTCTGAGTTGCAACTGCTGCCCAATTCAGATAAATGGGAGATAAAAAGAAAAGCAGGTAACTCACTTGCTGTTGTTCTGTAAGTTCTAAGGTCTTCAGCCAGTCCTATTCCTTCTTTCTATATTTCAAAGTCCTTTTATACTGCTGAATATTTCCAAGGTATTAAGTAGATTTAGAAAGGAGGAACAGGGAAAAGTGAGTCTATACTATCTCCACCACCCACTCAGGAGAAACAGCTCTATTCGGACTGAGAGTTGGAGATGAGAGGAGGACCTGAGAGAGCATACTGAGCTAAGGAGTAGAGATTAGTTTCCAAAATGGCAGTCAGAGCTCATCAGCCAAATGGGCTCCACTTCCCAGCAGCCTTGCAGTAAGTGCAATCAATAAAAGGCCTGCTGGGAAATGTTTATTTGCCACTAAATCACCCAAGCATGCCACAATTACAAGAAAGGTACAGGTTGTTTTTTTGTTTTTTGTTTTCCATAATTAAATTTCCACAGCATCTCCCCAATCAAAAGTATTACAAAAAGAAGTAAAAAATCACATTTTACAGATCTTAGACTTGTCTTCAGCATTTTGCTCAAATTTCACCATCTTCAAAAAGTAAAACTCTTGTAAAACTCATCAGCTAAAAGTTCTATCCAAGCAGTGAGAATACGGCCTTTGCTAGCCCATGGCAATTCTTTTCCCATTTTCCCTAGCCAGTTAGGGTTGAAAAGCAGAGTGAGGCTCAGACTGCACGGGTGGGGAGGGGAGAGACTCAAGGGCTAATTTCCCCCAGTACAAGATGGCATCTGAAGCTTGACGGGAGAGCACAACTGGAGGGACTTGAGGGAAGGGTCCAGGCCCTGTATGCAGTCAGAATCACTGCTGGAAGAGGAGGAGGAGGAGGAGAAATGCTTGCCATGTTTGTGGTGTTTGTGCTTCTTTTTGTGAGCTTTCTTCATTTCCTTCTGCATCTTCTTGTCGATCACCACTCCTGGTCCTACCATGTCAGGAGCCAAAGGATTCACAGGATGCATGCCAGGGGAAGGTGGTGGGTATGCAGGGGGGTAAGGACCTGAGGGTTGGCATCCTGGATACGTGGTTGTGGCACAGGATGACAGGGTCCACCAGGGGGAAAAGCTGGATTCCCCTGGGGTGATCCTGGGGGAGTGGGAAAGGGGCCTGGAGGAAAGGTAGGGTTGGCAGGTGGTGGATGGGCAGGATTGCAACCTCTAGGGTACCCGATGTTAGGGGGTATGGATTTGGTCCTGGCTGCCCAGCATTGGGATTCCACATGTTCAGGTGTTTCCTCCAATCCAGGAATGGAGAAAGAAGGAAACTGAGGAATCCAGATGTCCCGTCACCTTTACACCACCGCCTGGGCTAAGTCTACACTATCTTGTCTCAGAACCCACAACTGTATCTTAACAGACTTGCAAATAATACTAAATGGCTTTTAGTATCTTTTCTTCCTACATTTTCACTATGTATTTATTGAGCCCTTACAAAGTTCCAGGCACTGTTCTAGGTTATGTGGATCCAGTGATGAATAAGATGGATAAAGCCCTACTACCTGGAGGTTACATTTTAGTGAAGGAGGAAAAACATACAAACAAGTAAAGTCTGTACTACCTAGAAGTTGGGGGAGAAGTTTTAAGCCAATTCAAAAAATCCAGAAAGTAAATTATTATTTTTTATTTTGGCCATGCCGCATGGCCTGCGAGATCTTAGTTCCCTGACCAGCGAATCAAACCCGGCCCCACGGCAGTGAAAGCGTGGAGTCCTAACCACTGGACCACCAGGGAATTCCCCAGAAAGTAAATTAGACAGACATATTTAACCATCCCAATATCAATTTGAATTTATGAAGAATACTGTTATAGATAGTTTATGCCAAATAATTTTTTAAAGAGTGTTCTCCTTCCATCCATGCCAAATAATAACAATTTTGGAAACTTAGAACAATCTTTGCTAAGTTTGTTGTCATCAAGCAGCACTTAGGTCATATACAAATACATTTGGTTAAAATATGAATTAAGATTTATAAGGGATGGAAATAATAGAGTAAAAAGAATATACAGTTTTGGGGGAAATCTAAGTTGCAACCTCTGTCAGTTATTAGCTGTGTGACCTTGAGCAAATCACTTAACTTCTCTAAATTTTGGTTTATTTACCTGTAAAATGAGATTGAACTATATTATCTCTATGATTCCTACAAGCTCCTAAAACTTTTCACATAACTGCAACCAGTTAGAGAAAAACATATGCTGGCAACTATTTTTTCACATTCATCCAATTAACCACTTTTTACAAAGCTAAAACTGAGAGACTGCACATCAATACTCTATCCCTGGGTCCTAAACCTGCATCACAGAGTTTCTGAATGATCGATCTAGAATTTTCACTTACATCTTCCTGTACGTATATAGATATAGAAAACTTTCTGGAAGCTGTTAACAATAGTTTACACTGTACACTTTATCTTATTTAATCTGTATTACTTTTGTATTAATATATACACAGTTGGGTAAAACTGAAAAATGAATCATGATGCTTTACCACTAGCTTTAATATCTCACTGAGCAGTTGTGCAGTTATCCCCCTTACTCTCCACCTCCCCCTGCAAACCCTCCCCAAGGAATGAGAAACTTGTTGCAGAGCGAAAGCTTTCAATGTCTGGCCATAATGTCATATTTGTGTATCAAGTTCTAAATCTTACTGTAATTGATGGCTATTTTAAAGAATGTTATGTGGAGGATTATGCCATAACACAAATTTAAAAGTCATTCATGTTGCTCAGTCTTCATCATTAAAGCATACCTAATTAAATCGCTCAGAGGGCACCTGGGCATTATACCAAAGCTCTGATTTCAAGGAATCACAAAAATAAGCTATTTGTCAAGGGAAATTCCTAGTTGAAAGTTATTGTTGGTTTAACTGATCAGGAATCTCCAATTAATGATACTGTATTTAAAAATGACAAATGAAAAATTTTAACTGATAAGATAGTTTAGTATTCAATTTCATTTTATATCTTCATAAAATTATTTTACATGATTTCAGTTGATAAAATTGTCAAAATAAGAAGGTCTGAATTGTGAAAAATAATATGTGTATGTGTGTTTCTTACCCATTTATTAGGCTTGTAAGATTTTGATCAAATGACTAAATCATTTTATTACCAAAAATTAAACATAGCATTTAAAACCTTTTAACCTTCACTATGAGAAATTTCACACTGGATTACATTAGTGTCCCACCAGCCTGATACTCTATGAAAGAAGCATGAAGGAATTTTTGGAGAAAAGCAGGAACACATCAAAGTTGGCAAAGGACAGACCACAAATGTCCCTGACTTTCTCTAATGATTGATTAATTATGGTACTATTCATCTAATAAACACCGTTTGAATTATTATTGCTTAGATGTTACCTTATACACTAAAGCTCGACCTGTCTTTTTAAATTCCTCTATGGAATCTTGATTTCCTCATCTGTGAAATGACAATCATAAATTTCCTACCTCATAGACTTTGGCAGATTAAATGAGATAATGCTGGTAAAGAGTGTGGAATGCTGCCTAGCATTTAATATATGTTTGAGAAACATTAGCCATGGTTATCCCTAGCAGAGACTTGTAAATTTTCCTGTAGTTAAATCAGATAATTATGCACTTACTTGTGCATAATTCCTAATTAATCTATTTTGGAACTGTTGATAGAAATTATAATGGCAAGCTATACTGAACTGAATATATATATGAATGCTGAATTTTACTATGACAATAGGAAAAAAAATCCACTGTATTTGATAAAACGTATTAAGCATATTATGCCCCTTAAAAATATAAGTATACAAAATTTTAAAATTTAACTCATATGAATTTCATGGCAGAAAAATATAAGTAAAAGCTAGAATTACAGGAATAAATCAATGGCCATTATGCAATTGACATCTTCATATGTAATGGCACAAAAGCATCATAATTGAGAAACACATTATAACATCCTGAAGATATCTTCATTTTCTGTTTGGAAATAATGGTGTCAGAAGAAAGAATGGTACCTAAAGAACCTAAAGCAACTTTTTCAAATGCCAAGTTCCTATTTTGGTCTCTTTAGTCTCAATGTCAAGTACTACTCTTATTGGCAGCAAGAAGCTTTATAAAGCTATTTTATATACATTATTGTACTCTATATATACTTTTAAGATTTTTAATATTAGGGAATAAAAAACAAAACAAAACAGAAACTCCTCTACTCCAACATATGTTAAAAAAAAAAAGTTGTTTATATGGTAAATGAAGGGAAATATCAAGTTGGGAAGCAAATCTCTGCATTCAGTAAAGTCAAACAAGTATTTATTTTACAATATGGAAGATAACCTGCTAAGTGTTCTGAGTACACAAGAGAAAATAAAATAGTAAGGTTTGCTAGAGAAAATAAAGCATCACTAATTTACAATTTTTGAGCAGAATTAACTTGGTACCTTTCATGGCCTCTTCGAAAGAGCAAGGTCTTGCCGGACTAGATATTTCCTTCTTCACGTTTACATTCAAAGCAGCAGCTGCTGCTATTAAGACAAACAAAAAGGATTAATGTATTTATTTAAACTTATCCTAACAAAACGTGTATCTTAAAATTCTTTAACTGGAATATCTTCTCACAAAGCACTATTAAATTATTTGTTTAGCAGAAATTCTAGGTTCAGATGAGTTTTTATAATCACCAGTCTACGCTCTAAAATGCACCAGTCTCCCAGTGGGCAGAAGCATATGCTTACTTATTAAAACAAAATAAAAACAACCACAACTTCAAAAAATCTTTCTTGTAACAGTACACATATTGATATGAGTAGAAGACTGATATGAGATTTTTTAAACTTACCAAATATACTGTAACACTAGCATGAAAAAAAAATTCACCATTTACCTACATAAATGATTTATTTAAAATAATACTGATTCAGAGTCAATTGAGCTAAATTTTTTAAAAAACTGTGATGAATATACAAAATCTATAACATTATGATTATTCTTTTTAGCAAGCCCTGGAAAATATAATCTTTGCTATTATTAATGGAGAATTACTACACTTCTATATCTATACATATCAAGTACATCTATTATGAAAACTTTAAATTTAATAAGCGTGAGAGTAGAGATCAGTTCTGAATGGTAAAGTTAAATAAATTCCAAATAAACAGGTTTTTACTTAAAATGACTGTTTAATAATTTTATTTAAATAGATGTTAATTTCTATTTTTCATTGTATTAATTTTATTTATTTATTTTATTTATTCCCTAATTTATTCAAAATGGGAATTGAGTCAACTTATTTTCAATTTATTCTTAACATGACAATGCAAAATGATGGTTATAGAGAATATAAAGAGATAGTTGACTGTGAATAAAGAGACAAAATGTACACATCTCCTAAGAATGAAGTTAAAAAATTTATCTAAGCATGCTGTGCTGCACATGAGGTCCAACAAATGATAATTTGAATGAACTATCAATTGAATGAAATTATCAATTGAATAGAATTGATGAGAAAAGAAATCCATAGACAATTTTATATTTTTTTAAAAAAATTTATTTATTTATTTATGGCTGTGTTGGGTCTTCGTTTCTGTGCGAGGGCTTTCTCCAGTTGTGGCAAGTGGGGGCCACTCTTCATCGTGGTGCGCGGGCCTCTAACTATCGCGGCCTCTCCTGTTGCGGAGCACAGGCTCCAGATGCGCAGGCTCAGTAATTGTGGCTCACGGGCCTAGTTGCTCCGCGGCATGTGGGATCCTCCTAGACCAGGGCTCGAACCCGTGTCCCCCGCATTGGCAGGCAGACTCTCAACCACTGCGCCACCAGGGAAGCCCTATTTTTTTAATTTTTATTTTATTTAATTTATATTTATTTTTAGCTGTGTTGGGTCTGCGTTTCTGTGCGAGGGCTTTCTCTAGTTGCGGCAAGCGGGGGCCACTCTTCATCGCGGTGCGTGGGCCTCTCACTATCGCGGCCGCTCTTGTTGCGGAGCACAGGCTCCAGAGGCGCAGGCTCAGTAGTTGTGGCTCACGGGCCTAGTTGCTCCGCGGCATGTGGGATCTTCCCAGACCAGGGCTCGAACCCGTGTCCCCTGCATTGGCAGGCAGACTCCCAACCACTGCACCACCAGGGAAGCCCCATAGACAATTTTAAAGCATAACATTAATTCTAATAATTACAGATTTAAAGATGGAAACTAATCTTTGAAAAAATTTTAAATTTCTACTTTTAAAAGTTTTAGTCATTTGTCTTTAGAGCAACAAAAAATTATGAATAAACATTTTATCCTCCATTTCTTATAGCAATTACTAATGCAGAGTCACTGCAAAAACTAAGGAGATTTCTGTGTCTTAATAGATGGAAGTAAAACAAATTAATGGCTAAGCAATGCTTCAGTGACTAACTGGCAATGAAACAAAGGTTTTACGACTCTGCAAAGTAAGTGCCTAAGAGCATGTACATGCAATGTATTTTTGGCAGTATAGACTCAGAAGGCTTTAGAGGGGCTTGTGTCTGGCAGAGCATGCGGAGCCAGCCAGTTTATGTACAGTTGAGCCCCTGCCTCAATCCTACTTTTAGACCGTGTACCAAGTATACAAGATCCCAAAATTTTCTGCACAACTACTCTATAGACTATGCGTGAAATCTTAGGCCTATAGGGTGAACAGAGCTTACGAGCACTGGCCAGTGCATCAAGGCCCTCCAGGTAGAGGATGGAGCCAGGAGAGGGAAAAGAAGGATGCCAGCCTGGGGATTCCTCTTTCTTCATGTTGTCATATCCCAGTTTGGACCTCCAAGCAGTTTGAAAATCCTCAATTCGAATCTGGCCTTCCAGGTTATTATGAAGGTATTTTGGTCAAATTAGGAGGATAGAATATACTTTATTTAATTATTTGTTATTTTTATCTATAACTTTTAAATATTTAGACAAAATGGTGTAGCAGTTGCCATTTCTACTCTTGACTTACAAAAATTATGCTGGGCCTTGTTCTAGCTGTTACAATTACTATACACCACTGATTATTCAAATGTTTAACCACAGTCCCTGGATGAATCACAAAAGCAATTAGTTTATCATAATGAGACAGTGCAAATTTTCTATAACCAAGTTTTCCTGAAATCATATTCTCTCACATGAACACCTAAAAAGATGCTCACATTTTATAAAACATAAAAAAGTGAAATTGTGGGAAGATTCTTTAATTAGCTATATCATAAAGGCAGAAACTAAAGCATTGGATCTCACTATAAAATTTGCATATTATATATTTATTCAATTAAGAGTTTCTGAGGGCGACTGCTATCTATGATATATACAGTACAAGGGGGAAATACTTAAAAGAATAAACGTATGTTAGTGATTGCCTAAATGTGGCCAAATACAGCCAATTAGTGTAGGCTTTAAAACAGAACACTTAAAAGCTGTTTTATTTGGCAATTTATTAAAGGGAAATTTTTAATAATCAGCATTCATTACTAAGAAATGAAGATTCATAGTGCTGATGCTAAGCACTTCAAAGTTCTGAAGTTCTTTATTATTGATCATAAAACCAAACAAAAACAACAAAACCTCAGTATTTTCAGGATGGCGAAAACTTTAAGGTTATTCACACACACACACACACACTTCCTTCTTCCCTTCCCACACAAATATTTTAATTACTGTATGCCATTTTTCTCCCCCTATGAGCAAACTCCTCCTCACATAAATACTAAATGTTAATATTTAGTAACTAGCAGTTACTAAAATGCTTTAACTACCATTAGTTTTAAATCAAATTTTCTTGGATTTTTGAGGCCTTCTTTGAAAGAAAACAATCAACTATTTCATCTTTAAGTATAAACCAATATCCTCTTCCCTAGTTTTGTTGAAGCCAGTATATTATTTCCAAACTTTGTCTTTTTCTGTCTGAAATTTCTACTTGGGATCTTTTGTTCTGAGATAAATACTAAAAGGATTTCATTAGTGCTATACTGTGGCACACTTTTGTAGCAAACTGGTGGGAAATAACCAATGCTGTGAAACTCAGACATGATTAAAAAGAACAAAAAGGGAACAGATCGCATTAAGTGATAGAAAGTAATTATCAAGACTAGTTACAACTCTGTCCTAGCGACTGTTTCCATCACTTTTGTTGCCAGGGCTTTCTTTCCTTGCTACCATTTTTCACTTTGTACCTCACTGAATCCTGAACTATTTGGGAATAACATATCGGTAAATGTAAAGATATGGAAGAACTTCTACCTCTAAAGCATGCCTGAGATAGAATGGAGTAAACCATGGTAAGCATGGCAGAAACCAAGCCTAGGTCAACAAAACATGTGAAGAGTTTCCATTTCCAAAATGTTCTCTCTGCTTCTCCAGGAAAAGCCTTCTCTTCTTCAGGCAACTAAACTAATGTAGGCAAAAAACTCTTAGGACACTTCTTACCCAGAGAGCTAAATTTATAAGCAACTGCTCTGGTTTCTTAAGCACCTGTTTTACCTAAATGCTTAAAATTATATATAAAATATTTATTCACCAGAAGTCTCTGATATTTTTGATAACACAAATTAGAAAATGTTACAGGCATATGATTCTATTTGTGATATTATCACTTATCATTCCAAGCTATCTCTCACCTCTCCCAAAATGCATCCTATAAGCCAGCCAGACTAAAAACTATTAGCAGTTTCTCAAAGTCGTCACTTTCACCTTTCTGCACATAAGAGGTACTCAATGAATGGTAATTCTTACCAAGGAGTAACTTGTATGACAACTCTGGAGAGCCTGACTTCAGAGCATTTCTAGCTTTTCTTTTATTATTAGAGCATAAGGCAGAAACAGTTCCCTTAATATAAGAGTAAAAGCAGTGTTTGGTGGCCATCTTCTTAGGAAATAATGCCATCTTCAAAAAATACTGGTATCAATTCATCTTAGCACACAACTTTCTCTTTTAAGTTGGCTGGTCTTCTTCATATTCTTCCAAAGAACTAGAAGTTAATTATTCCTTTTGATTCAGAACTTTTTATTTTGACATACCTGGGTCTGGAGTGTAAGTGAATGGCTGAACATCATGAGATCTTCCAGCATTGGTCACTACGTATATTCCCACTGATACTGGCAAAGTTATATGTTGGTCATGATATGGGGGAACCTTCACAATAAGATGATTCTAATTGAAAGAAAATTACAAGAGTCAGAAAAGAAGTAATGTTTAAATTAAAATTTTGAAATAAAATATTATAATTAAGTACATTTCCTGTTAGTTGTAAAGTTTAAAAATTCTGACTAGGGGAAAAAATGTAGTATTTAAAAGCTCAGGTTCACGGGCATCAGGACATTAATCTTAAAACTGCTTTTAAGGTAAAATACCAATGTTTTACAATGGCTTACAAGGTCCCTGCCCTGTCAACTTTATCTCATTTCCCTTCTCCTCCAGCTTGTTACATTCCAGTCACACTGACCTTCTTACACTAACACAGTAAATTCATTCTTTTAACACACTAAATTCATTTTTACCTCAGAGCCTTTACAACTTTCTGTTCTCTCTCACTGGAAAACTCTTCCTTTACCTCTTCAAATGGCTAGTTCCTTACCCATTTTCAGGTCTCATTCAAATGTCATCTCCTCAGAGAAGCCCTCTCTGACCATCCTATTTAAAGTAGCACCCCTCTCCAATCTGACCACATAATCTTGTTTATTTCTAAAATATCACTTATCACCACCTGAAATTACTGTGATTATCTGCTTGTTTTCTGTCCCTCTCCAACCACAAGAATGTAACCTCCATGAGAACCTAGGATGTTCTGTTCTTCATTCTATCTCCATGGTTAAGCACCTCACACAAAATATACTCAAATATATTTGTCGAAAAAAAGAATGAATATATATTCAGGAAAAAAATATGTCCACCATGCATAATGTCAGTTACCATATGTTTTGTAAACCTTAACAGTGAGATGTATCAATACTTCGCAATGCAGTTCACTGCTTCCTAACCACTTTAATTCTCATTTAAAGTCAATAGGGTTCAGTTCACCCAAACCTCAGTAGATTAAAGTCATTTTTTTGTATGTGAAAATAGTGGTAGAAGCATCCTTTTAAGAGAAAGGAAGAGTTCCATAAATGCTTCAGCAGCACTTATTCTTCTTAGAAGACACAATGAACCACATTTGACTTGTTCTCTTCTTCCCTAGTATGTTATAGTATTGGGAAGGAATATCAAGGGGTAGTGATTATCCTTTTTATACTGAGTATGTGATATGCAAGAGGCCAATGGTGATAGCTGAGGATGAAGTGAATGTGATGACATTTTTTACTTAGTTACACTATGGTAGTTGGTTGACTCAGTTGAATAGAACATGTGACAAATGAGGCCAAGATTTTGATTTCTGAGCACTTAATTTGTTTCTAAGCCATCTTAAAACACTCTCTGAAATAGTCACATTATACATTTAAAAATAGCTTCTTATTTATGGCATTAATAGAATGCTTCCTGAGTCCAGTTAGCCATCTCAAAAAAAATCACACTTCGAGAGACTGCCAGAAGCAGAGAGGAGCAGACACATTTCAGGAGACCACCTAATCTCCTGAATTCCAGCAAAGCAGAGTAAGTGCCAGCTCTCTTGCTCCTGGATTAGGCCCTGAGGCTGCAGAGAAAACTCAGAATAAAAACGGAGAAAGTGACATTTCAGGCTGAAATTACTAGACACCTCCAGGAAGTAGAGAAGGTAAAAGAAACCCAGGGAGAAGAACTGCCCTCAGACCAGTGTGTTAAACCTTGGAGCAACCATGAGATTAGGAGTTTCCTACAAGAATGGGAACTCCTTGAAGATGAAGAGTTAAAGAAGAATTATCACATAGCATCAAGAATAATTGCCAGGCATCTCAAGCAAACGGGCATAAATAAGAGCAGGAGAAAATGTCTCCAGATGCTAATAAACATGCAGGACTTATATTGGACCGTTCATGAAGCCAACCAGAGACCAAGGAGTGAACCCTTGCCATGTCCTTATGGAGAGGCCCTTCACAGGATCCTAGAACACAGAGGGGAGAACAAGGACTTCTCAGAAGTGGCTGATGTCCCACCACCCGAGTACCAGCCCCCTGCGTGTGCCATCCCTGATTGCTTTGAGGAGCTGCTGTGGGCTCCCCCACATATGATCTACATAGAGGATCCTCAGGTACCCAGATGGGAGCCCTGGAACATGTACCTTCCACAGTCAAGTCCATGCCTGTTTCCTGCATTTCTCCCCCTACACCCTGGCCCCCAGCAACAGTGGTCAACTCTCTCTGACACTGAGTCAGATTGAGAACTTACAGTTGGAACCTGGATCCCAGTTTGATTCGAAGGACAGACAATGGACTAGCACAATTCTATACACTCATGACTTCTTTTTTCCTAGCCCAATGTAATGAGGGGAAAAAATGTGAAAATAAATGACTGTGACCCTCAAAAAAAAAAAAATCACACTTCTAATTCAGGTGGAAAAACATATATAAATGTGTGTACATCCACAGGTATTAGGGGGCAAAAATCTGAATGCACATACTCAACTGCACATGAGGCCATCAAAAAATGTACCTGCAGTGATCCAACTTCTAAGAAACAGAATCTTAAAATCTTGCCCACCTTCCTTTGTTTAAACACTGCAACTACATCACAAAGCAGTCCTACCTACAGTTAAGGAGATGGTTGAATGGATGGACTTGTGAAGTATCTTCCCAATCTTAAAATTACATATTTGGCAAACTCAATAACTGAAATTATTCTTCTGAATAAAAACTTGTTTCTTGGTAATTAGTAACAGAATTAGTATCTAAAAGTCAGATGCATATTTTATTTAAACAAACCTTTTACTCCACTTGCTTTGGAGAGCGTATTTAAGCAAATCTAATTTGAAACCTTTTATTTATTTATTTTTTAAATTTATTTTATTTTATTTTATTTATTCTATTTTTTGGCTGCATTGGGTCTTCGTTGCTGTGCGTGGGCTTTTCTCTGGTTGTGCAGAGCAGGGGCCACTCTTTGTTGCAGTATGCAGGCTTCTCATTGCAGTGGCTTCTCTTGCTGTGGAGCACGGGCTCTAGGTGCGTGGGCTTCAGTAGTTGTGGCACATGGGCTCAGTAGTTGTGGCTCGTGGGCTCTAGAGTGCAGGCTCAGCAGTTGTGGTGCACGGGCTTAGTGGCTCTGTGGCATGTGGGATCTTCCTGGACCAGGGCTCAAACCCGTGTCCCCTGCATTGGCAGGCAGATTCTTAACCACTGTGCCACCAGGGAAGCCCCCGAAACCTTTTAAAAGCCAAATGAACCTATTTTCATACTAATTCTTCTTACTTCCTCAATCTGAATCCAGCAATTCTACAAGTGATTTGAATTAAAAACTAAGTAAATTGTAGGTAGTGATAGTAAGCTTTTTAAAAATACTACTCTCAAAAATTAAGAGCAATTAACTACCACTGAGCTAGGAGTACAATACAGACAAAACATACAAAGGATTGGGAGACCTGTGGAGCAGGCAGAATGTTCTCTGAGGTAAAAAGAGAAGAATATCTGAAATTTAATTTCTTCATCTTTAAAAAATATTTATTTATTTATTTATTTTGCTGCACCGTGTTTTAGTTGCAACACGCGGGATCTTTTAGTTGTGGCATTCGAGCTCTTAGTTGCAGCATGCATGTAGGATCTATAATACTTCCCTGACCAGGGACTGAACCGGGTCCCCTGCATTGGGAGTGCGGAGTCTTAGCCACTGGACCACCAGGAAGTCCCTGAATTTTAATTTCTTAGAAAAATCTGCTTGGATTCAAAGTAACGACTTTCTTTTTTCCAGCAGATAATCTTTTTCAGAGCTTATAAGCTCTGAAGTGGGAATGGTCTGATCAACAAGTTTTACAAGAAATTATAAAATGCCAGAGTTAGAAGGAACCTCAAATAATCTAGTAAAAGAGTTTATCTTATAGATTAGAAAACTGGGGCAAAAGAGAGACTTGTCTTACACAGGTAACACAGATTGTTAGTCACAAAGCAGGTACTAGAATTTCAGTTAAGACTAGTCTAGCAGACATTATCTGATGGTAAATGTGACAAAGGAATGGCTGCTGAGTCCTACTATCTCTTCTTGACAGCATGTAGTAGCATAGGCTAGAGGAGAACATTCTGCATAGCATTTGTCTAGGTATACAGGAAGCTCCACCTTACATGATACTATGTAGTGAAGAATTAATTTAAGTCAAAGTGAGGTCTAGTCTTTTCCCTTGGCTACTGGGAGGTGATCTCTAGGCCCCTAGAATGTCCTGTCTGACAGAAGTATCTTTGTTTGTTTAGGGGCTTTGGCCACTGAAAAGTCTAACAATGTAATTTATGAAGAGAGCTTTGAAACATGTCATATCATTTCCAACCTCTGGGGGAACTGGAGACTAAAGGTTAGCTGCACGGGCAGTATGTCATCCAACACAAATAAAAACTCTGAATACCAATAGCTTGGATGAGCTTCCTAATAGGCAGTACTCTATGTACTGCCTATGTTGTCACACATCAATGTGCTGAGAGGGTAAGGAATCCCTGAGGACAGGAAGCTTCACCTTCAGGACACTCCCAGACCTTACTTTATGTGTCTCTCCCTTTGGCTGGCTCTGATTTGTGTTCTTTTGCTTCTCTGTTCTTTATGAACTGTACTTATACATACCAATCTTCTGCATATGCCTTATATCTGATTTACTCATAAGTTTGTCTTTCTCTTTTGTTAGTTTCAACTTCTATGAGGTTGGTCTTATCTGCTCTACATACTAATTCTTAAGTCAGTCCTTTATCCTTGTTTTCAAACTTTTTTCCTTGTTATTTGGAAAACAATATATAGCAAGGTCCTACAAATATAGACTCTTTAAGTGTAACAAGTAGCACTTCTGAATGCAAAAAGGTAACTAACAAGTATAAAACACCTGGCACATAGCAGGTACTCAATAAATGTTTCCCTTTGATTTAACTAAATAGTACCTTAAGATAATCCAAATCATCAGAGCAAATAAATATTAGGAAAGAAATGTTTCATTCATTAACAATGGTAATTTGCTAACGCTCTTAACTTTTTCAAATAGAGAACTGTCATTTCTAGCATCAGTGGAATAAATCTATTTCAGTTAAAGAAACCCAAGAAAGAAACTTTAAATGATTTACATCAACCCCATATAAAGAAGAAATTTGTTAATGCAGGAAAATTTTGGAGCAAAACTCAATTTCTCAGAGAGTAAACAATCAAACTATAAAAAGTTTAAATTATACCTGATGAAATAATTCCATGTCGATTTCAGCTTCCGACTTCCAAGAGTTTTCATCTGATTGAAATAAAAACAGTGACTTACTAAAATTGTGAAAAATTTTTTACTTTGTAGCTACAACTATATCTTTATAACAAAGTGAAACATGCAACAATTTCTAAGGCAGTATTGTGCCTACTTACCAGAAACATTTTCTTGGAAAATAACTTTAGTTCCTTTCAGAAAGTTCTTGCCGATTAAAAATACTTCTTCCTCTCCTTTCACTGAACAGCTATGTAAGCTCTTCTTTAAGATTTCTGGCACTCCTGCTGGCTGAGCTGTAGATATATATAAGCATTCCATAAAAAGAACCACCAACACTTACTTCTTATCTAAAATCAACTCTCAATTATCCAGTTCTATAAGTTGTCTTTGTTGACCCCTGAATTTGACTTCTTTTATTCTGCATATTAAATTTTACCATAACAGAAAGCAAAGAAAAAACAGAAAAGTCTGTATTAATTTTTAATAACTATTATAAGATTTTATAGGGATGGATTAATGTCTGTGATGACATTTTAATTTATTAGCTGTCATCTGTTTTCTCATTACATGAACAAAAAAAAGGTGTAAAATATGAATTTGGTCATGTTTTTGTCTTAATATTTTTAAAAAATTCAATTTAGAAACAAATTTATCTCACAATCCTAACCTTAAAAATGTCAGCTATGCTATGCCATTACAAGACTTCTGAGGCAATGTGAGCCTATGGGTGGTATTGAGGGCATCTTTAAGGATCTAGACCCAGGACTCAGGCCCTAAACCAGAAGAACATCTGAAAACAGACTGAATGCAATTCAGAGTACTTCTTTCTACCAGGGTATCTCCTCGAACTAGGATACCCTGAGGTTAAAGATAAAATGCACTTGTTTTTCAATTACAAAGACTAACTAACCACTAGTACAATTAACAAAGAGGCTGACTAGTACTGAGCAGGAGCCAGATCTAAGAAATTGTAATTGGCCTACCAACTTCCTCATGTCATGATTTCCTTAAGAAAATTTAATATGTACTGCTTAGTAAAACAGGTTCCAAAGTAAGTGTATCTGGGAATTACTGAGTTAAGCAAAGCTAAATGAACAATAGGATTTCTCCAAGCATTTCACATTCTGATGTACACTGTAAATATCCAAGAAGTGGGTATAGTACACAGTCCCCCCAACATATTTGACTCCAGAAACATTCTTCCATATTGACGCCTAAGGACTAGTTTTCCACCAGAATACTCTCTGGGATACTGGTTAATGCAAATACATACCTTTTAGGTACTCAAAAACCTGCTTCCTTAAGATTAAGCACTTTGAAATAGAATACACTATTTGTTGTTTTAGTACACCCTAACAACATATATACTGCAAAGGTAAACTTTAACATGGCTGTATAACTTATCAACTTCTAAATTAATGAGATAGTCTATTAAACTTTAGGAAAAGTTTAAGTTTTTTTCTCATTAAATACTTACATATTTAATACTTAATTTTATCTTTACAAGAAAGTAATATGGGAAATTATCCTTGTCAAAATATTTACTGCCCCTCTTTCCCTAGGCCTGCCGTTCCTTGTGGGAAGGCTCTTACTCCACTCAACGTCATTCTTGCTCCACTCATGTAAGGACTGGCCATGTGACTTGTTCGTATAACGAAATGTGAACTGAAGTAATTAATGTGCCACTTCCAGGCTTTAAGAGCCCCACGTGGTTCTACCATCTTCCTCCACTACAAAAATGGCAATATCCCAGAAAGGGGCAGCTTCTAAAGCCTGGTTCCCAGAGTGAAGAAAATGGAGCTGCTTCCAAACTACACCCAATATTATCATAAAATGAGGAAGAAGTAAAACTTTGTTGTGTAAGCCACTTAGATTTTTTTGGTTGGTTGTTACTGTAGCACCATTTAGCCTCACTTGTTAATACAAACAAGTATCTTATCCTAATTCAATATCTGAATGGCAAATAATATTTTCAGCAATGTCTGAGTTTAAAAGAAATTGTGATTGTATAAACATATATACTGTCTGGAACCCACAGGGTTAATGTATGAACAGAATGGAAACAGTTACTGGTCATACACTGGTAATTACATATCCTTTTAGAGAATTAAGTGAACTTAATTAAGTGAATTTATAACTTTTTGGAGTAACACTGGAACTAGATACTTGTTTTTATACAACATTCAAGAAAAATATGATAGATATTATTTTGATTAGAAAACAATAAGAGGTGCAAAATTATATGCACATATTGTATTAACAAAATGAATGGAAAGTCTATAACCTTTCCCCCCAACTTTCAAAATACTATATGGAAATTCCACTTCACTCATGATTATCAAAACTTTTTTCCTACCTCATTTTTTCCTTTTATGTATTAAAGGCTTAAGATGGCCAAATGAGGCCCCTCTGAAGGTACAATGTGTATTTATCTTTCATATATTTGTATTTACATTACACAAAGAACTAGTCTGTTCAAGATAATTTAACTTCTAACTTTTGACCTTAAAAGGTCTTTTCTATTAAAAAGTTTAATGGTTACCTAACAGGACATACTCCATACTAAACAGAACTGAAATCAGGATTATTTACGCATTAACTGTTTTATTTTTATCTTTAAGTAATTAGTAAGCTGACTCTTGAAAGTGATCACATTGCTTTAAAAAACTGTAACAAAAAAAGCAGGCACCTTTCTGGTATTATAAAAAACAATGTGCTTTTAGATGCTGTTCAAATAGCGGCCTCAAAAATAAAGCTGAGGGACTTCCCTGGTGGTGCAGTAGTTAAGAATCCGCCTGCCAACGCAGGGGACATGGGTTTGAGCCCTGGTCCGGGAAGATCCCACATGCCGTGGAGCAACTAAGCCCGTTCGTCACAACTACTGAGCCTGCGCTCTAAAGCCTGCGAGCCACAACTACTGAGCCCTCATGCCACACCTACTGAAGCCCGCATGCCTAGAGCAGCCCCTGCTCGCCACAACTAGAGAAAGCCCTCGCGCAGCAACAAAGACCCAACACAGCCAAAAAAAAAAAAAAAAAAAAAGCTGAAAAAAATTAATGAACATCTGAATACTGAAAAATAACAAAGCAAATATTTCAACCTGTCAAAAGAATTAGTAAGGCTTTTTAATGTCTGTAAAGAGAAGAAAAATTTACTCAATGATATTATCCCTTCTCTAAAGTTGTGGAAGAGCTAGAAATAAGGAAAGTAGGAACTCGTTAAATTCAGTAAGATTTAATACAATAAGCATTAGTAAGACAAAATCTAAAATACATTATATTGAAGAAAGCTATGATTAATTTTGCCACATTAAAAAAATTATTATAGAAGGGTGGATTCTAAAAAAGTATGAAAATTGATATTCTTAATTTGATCTAGTATATATGTATTGTCTGGAGACATCTAAAGGTGTGAAGAATATAAAAGGGGATGATTCTTCTATCCCCTTAACAACAAACAAAAAGACAATGGATCCAATGGCCACTGTTAAACCAACAAGTAGAAGCAGGACTGTTTTTCTAAGGTCACAAGGCACAACATGAATTCTGGCATTAGGCCTTCTTTCCACTGAGTGTCTCTAGATGGAAGATCAAGTATCTGTTTCCTCTCCTCCCTTCCACCTCTAGAACCTTTTGGCCCCTCTTCCTTTTCTACCTCCCTCTCATCTTCCTGTTTCCTTCTACCTCCCATTCCAATTCTAACCCTTCTTACTAACCTATTTCCTTTTTACCTCTCATTCTACCCCAACTGCTCAAACCTGCCAAAAAGGTTATATTCACGGAAATAAACACAAACCATAAACCCATAATGGAACATAGAGTGGCTATGGTCATGCTCAAAGTATTAGATCATATAAAAGAAGAACTGCACATGCCCCACTAAAATTGAAACTCCATCCTAATAATATTCAAGTTGAGACATATTGTGATTTATAGTAAATTAGCACCTAAATTAGAAAAGCTTTATAACTCAATAAACCATCTACAGATTATTTATTCTGTCCCTATCTGAACATAATAGAATGGACATGGAATCTAGAAACTTTAAAAGCAGCATATTTATAACTGAACATTATCCAGAAATAGCCCAAGGAAATACTAGTATCAAAACAAATTTTTCATAATAATGAAAAATAGAGAAATCCAAATGAGCTCTCTTTATTTTTATTTTGTTTTTTAAAAAATTTTTGGCTGCATTGGGTCTTTGTTGCCGCGCGTGGGCTTTCTCTAGTTGCGGTGAGCGGGGGCTACTCTTTGTTGCGGTGCGCGGGCTTCTCATTGCAGTGGCTTCTCTTGTTGCGCAGCACGGGCTCTAGGCGCGTGGCCTCGGTAGTTGTGGCACGTGGGCTCAGTAGTTGTGGCGCACAGGCTTAGTAGCTCCGTGGCATGTGGGATCTTCCCAGACCAGGGCTCGGATTCTCAACCACTGTGCCACCAGGGAAGCCCCAAATGAGCTCTCTTGAGATCAGAAAGATATTTACTACTTTCTTTTTAAAATTAGGGTGTTTGCCAAGCTAACGTAGGGGTATAGTCACTTCTGAGATGAATTAGAAAGGAAGGGAAAAATAAGATTTACCAAGGGTGAATAATTTGACAAAACTAAGCTACAATTAAATAACAAAGGCTTTGTAGGTATCCTGGAGGTACCAAGGTCATAATACCCATAACGACCCAACAGGAAGTTCAAGTGAATGGAACTCAGTCTCTTCTGCTCTTTTGAATTCAGAAGCAAGGCCAAAGAAAATAATAGTTAATGAAAATCTTCTTAAGGGATGTACAAAGGAAAAAGTTTTCCTATTTATTACTTGTAATAATACTCATTACAGGGAAACCAGACTATATCTTGAAGCACATACAACATGACTGAATTTAAATACACACACATGGACTTCCCTGGTGGTGCAGTGGTTGAGAATCCGCCTGCCAATGCAGGGGACATAGATTCAATCCCTGGTCCGGAAAGATCCCACATGCCGCGGAGCAACTAAGCCCGTGCGCCACAACTACTGAGCCTGTGCTCTACAGCCCGCGAGCCACAACTACTGAGCCTGCACTCTAGAGCCCACGAGCCACAACTACTGAGGCCACATGCCACAACTACTGAAGCCCGTGCGCCTAGAGTCCATGCTCCACAACAAGAGAAGCCACCGCAATGAGAAGCCCGCGCACTGCAGCAAAGAGTGGCCCCCGCTCTGCGCAACCAGAGAAGAGCCCATGCACAGCAACAAAGACCCAACACAGCCAAAAAAAAAAAATTACACACACACATCATTTACTTTCTATGCCAAGGTTAGCAAAGTAAGAATTTCATTTCCCACTATACTATAATACTTTAATTTGTAATCAGAACTACAACTGCTATATATTTACAAAGTTCTGCTTACCTTATTGTTTCTTACATTCTAATACAAAACACTTAGAATCACAGCGATTTATCACACTATGAAGATGCTGTGAAAATCCTGTGCCTTTGCAATTTACTTCAGGCAAACTGTTCAAATTACTTTTTTTTTTTTAATTAATTTATTTATTTTTGGCTGTGTTGGGTCCTCGTTTCCGCGCGAGGGCTTTCTCTAGTTGCGGCAAGTGGGGGTCACACTCCTCATCGCGGTGCGCAGGCCTCTCACTGTCGCGGCCTCTCTTGTTGCGGAGCATAGTTTCCAGACGCGCAGGCTCAGTAGTTGTGGCTCACAGGCCCAGCCGCTCCGCGGCGTGTGGGATCCTCCCAGACCAGGGCTCGAACCTGTGTCCCCTGCATTGGCAGGCAGATTCTCAACCACTGCACCACCAGGGAAGCCCCAAATTACTTTTTAAATCAGTATAGGATAAGAGGAAACTACAAAATGCTACATTCCTTTTGAATTTTATTAGAAATTACCCACCTTTAATTTAACCTAGAAAATTTAACTATAGCTTTGAAAATGTTTCAAATTTTTCGTGATCACAAGCTGGAGTATGAAAAACAACTGATATTTAGAGATATCAAAAGATTAACAGAAAAGGGAAAAAAATTCCATATATTTAATATCTCCATATTTTCTTACTTACTACATAAAATCGGAGAAGAGGGTGTTTGCAGTGTCAAAGTGGAGCCATCTTTCCTTGTGATATTAACTCGAAAAACCAATCTGGCACGAGTGCTTTTTTTCTTGGAACCAGCAATTCCTATTCTGGCTTCAACATCAGCATTCCTCAATTTCAATATCCCTACGCAGTCCACCCTAATACAGAAAAAATATATTAACTGATATTTTCTGTTGTATAAATAGCACAATATTCTTAATCAAACAAGTTTTCTTTTTAAAAATAATTTGCTTCCTTGTTAATTTTTGAGTATGTAATATAATTATATGGTTCCAAATTCAAAAAACAGAGAAGGGTAAGTTCTGAATATTCATAACTTCTCATCTTGTCAACTTTTCATTTATAATAATAATGGAAAAAATAGTACAGAATTAAAATCACTATTTCAAAATCTGAACATAAGTAATGGTTTAAAAGAGGTATTTTTGCTTTAAAAAATTAAATTTATCCTCTTTCTTTTTGCACCTAATTCAGATATTAAAATAAAGAAATGGATTTTACTTGAAAAAAATTAGTAACTGTCTCCCCCCAAAATGTTAACGCTGCACAGCCATTAAAACATATGTTATAAATAATATTTAATGTTATGGGAAAATGCTCATGATAAGTGAAGAGCAGGTTACAAAGCAGTGAGTAGAGTATCATCGCAATTTTATCAGAAAAAAGGATGGAAAAAATAAATGTCAAAACAGTAATTAGTTCTATTAAGTTGGAAGTTGGAGTTTGAGGGGTTTTTTTTTAGCTTTTTATTACTACTCAATTTTATTGAGATTTTTATTAATCTGTATTTTCAACTTATAAGGAATAATTACTATTTTTATAATCAGTAACTCCCTATCTTCCACCATATACATTTATTTTTACAATTTCAAAAGTTAAAAATAAATAACCTTCACTAAATATGTTTCAAAATTTCCCTTTTCCAACTATACTCTTACTAACTTATTCAAATGGTTTTCCAAACAAAACAAAACAAAACAAAACAAACCTGAAAACCAAGTAGAGAAAAGTCTTTAGCTATCCAATACGGATAATTACAAAACAGGTCTATCCCATATCAATATTTGCTGCTGTTACGGTTACCGTTAGAATTAAAGGTCCTTAATAAAAGGATTAAGGAAAAAAAATTAATTTAAATCATTTCTAATATATTTCAGGAAATGAAAATGCATAAGATGAAAAATAGGTAGTCTCAGGACATAATTTTTTTTTAACATAGGAAAACAGAAACAGAAGGTAAATTTAGACCAGCAATATGCTTTTTCATACCAAGATGGGTCAAGGCACCATGAATGATCTCTGTCAGTTTCTACTGCAAACACTAACAAAAGAGAATTTAGGAAAGCAAATCAAATTGTTTGTAATTTTATTTTTTAATGTTAATATTATTAATTCCAACATATAAGTCTGTATTATTTTCCAAAAAGCCAGCATTCCACCTGCCTTTTATATCCTTGTCTTTCACTATGGGAATTCTCTAGCAAAGGGCAAAAGAGTTCGTTTTCACCCATTACCATTCTGCAATAAACTATTATTTTTATTTGTTATGTTTAAAACATTTTAATACAATACTCAACATCTTTTATACATTAGAAACTAAAAAATTTTCCTGCCTACTGCAAAAGTGTAATGAATTAACAAAAAATATTTTTACTAAGTACTCACGCTAGTGTCATATTGTTGCTCGGATCAAGGCCGACTTCTATAACAGTAGTGCCTTCAATGTCCACTTCTTTGCAGGGAGTTGTATTTCGCCCAGTTACCCTGCAGGCCTGATAAAATCCATGTGGTTTCACTCGACCAGAGTCATTGCCCACAAACACCTGCAACACTACTGGCTCATTATGGCCTTCCAGCTGGAGTGAGATAACATGGAGCATAAACACTAATCAGCATTTCAAATAATCTAATTGTAAAATCAAACATTTAAGACCAAGTCCTATATTATTATATTTATAACTGGATTCAATAAAGAAATAACAAGTCTTCCAGAAAAACAGAGGTAAAATATTTTCATAAAGGAAAATTGGCTAAATTTTTGCAGAAAACTCTAAGTTTTAGTTCTGCAATAATCACATTTTAATTAAAATTTTAGATGTTTAATGATAAATTATCATTTGTAATTAATTTGTACAACCAGATGAGAATGAATACACAATCCTTTAAGGTATTTATAAATTTACGGACTGCCAAAGCACGTGGGTCACTCAGGATTTACCACCACCACTAATGGAAAATTCACTAAACTGTGCTAGTGGCATCATTATCATCATCAAATGAGAGTACATCTACTAAATTTTTACTCTGTTAAAGCTGTTTGAGTAGGAAAGTGTTTGAAGTGCAGCTATATAAATACTAGGGGGATGGAGCTCATTTTCATAGACTAGATACATATATACAACATCACAAAATCCTGGGCCAAAACATTATGGTCTGAAAAACTGCTGGTTCAAACCAGGACCTATGGGTCATTACAGATCTCTAGCAAGCCTTCATAAATTAAATTATAATTTGTATGCTGAAGAATAAATAAATATTTAAAAGAACACTTGGGAACAAATGTTTCCAATGCTGGTTCTTGATAAGGTTTGTAAACACTGAAGCTGCTAATACAGAATGCAGAAAATCACAAAATAACTTGTACAATCCACATCAAAGCGCTTAAAAAAAACTCATATATCTTTTCTATCCAAGAATAACTGTATCTCTGTATCTATGAGTATCATCATAATGAGTCAAATAAGCAGCAAATAAGCAGTCTACCCAAACTGTTAGCAGTACCTTAGAACAGTGTCTGGCACATAGAAGGGTACGGTATTTGCTGAATGAGTGAATAAATAAACTTTTAAGATCAGCCAATTCACTCCTTATCACAGGCAATTAATCTAACTACTTCTGCAGACAAGTATTTAGACAAAGCATAACTTAAAGCCGGAGCAATTAGGTTAAAAATATTTACCAAACTATCAAAATGTCTGGTTAGACAAATATTTATACAAAGCATAACTTAAATTTCTCACTTGCCTGTTACTTGTCCTAAGATTGGGGGACTGAAGAAGGATTGGTGTGGTGAGTAGTAGAGGGGTAGGAATGATACTGTACATGTGACTATTAACAAACCGTATAATGGTCATGAGTAAGCTTCTTGATCCCAAGTTTCTACCATTATTTCTTTCCAGTATAAAACGAAAGGCAGTTCAATTAAATATTGTTCAACTAACACATTTACACAAACTGTATTTACAAGAATCTACCATGTGACTAGCCAAAATTCCTCCCTGTTTAGTATTTTGCAAGGGGTAGGAACATTTGTTAAATAAACATCCCCTACTCCACTTCTTTTGGTTTGTCTTCGAAGAGAAATAGTCTTTTTAATACGGTATCCCAGGTGCTAAAATTTAAGTGCCCCCTCTTTTTTCTTTTAGTCTAAGTTCTGAAAAGATAAAGACTCAACTGATACC
Organism: Balaenoptera borealis; assembly: GCF_965194805.1. Taxonomy (NCBI): domain Eukaryota; kingdom Metazoa; phylum Chordata; class Mammalia; order Artiodactyla; family Balaenopteridae; genus Balaenoptera; species Balaenoptera borealis. The sequence continues at coordinate 16,314,102 of NC_138878.1, forward strand.
CTGTTTTTTAAACTGAAGACTTAAGTTACCTATCAACCAATTCTTTTCTGAGTTGAGTAGTCCTGATTGCTTTAGCCATCTCAAAAACCTTATTTTCTAAGTCCAAGATAATTTCTACAATATTTCTTTGGACTCACTTTAAAATTTCTTCTTAAATATAAGGTTTGGGAAGAATCTAAAACAGTTGCTACCAATGTCAAATATAAAGGGAAGATAATTCATGATTGCCATATATTTTACTTGTTAGAACACATTTTCATCTCTCCTTTCATTTAAACTAAAATTCAAAGGACATCAGAGTAATAATATTTGGCCTATAATTCAGTCAGACTTGTACTTTAATTTCTAATATACACAGCTATTAGTTTTATTTTAGGCAGCTCTTTTTTGGTTAAAAACAAAATAATAAGTAAAAGTAGATAAAATTCTTCATATATTGCTAACTAAAATAAGTACCTTTACTGTAGGAAAGCCTTGCTGTGTTCTGTCCTTTACTGAGCCACGACTACCCTCAGTTAGGTACCGAGCTCTGTGCTGGGTCTCAGGTTGTACAACTATCTTCAGCTCCTTTCCCTCACTTTTAACAGGATACTGTCCGCACAACATAGGGCTCTTCTTCACTCCAGTTCCTTTTTGGTTTTCCAATGTTCTGAGAAGTCAAAGCACAAAGTGGAAAAAGTATCAAAAAGAGTTTTCTACAAAAGTCATCTAAGATAAAGGAAGAAAGAGAATAGGCAATAACATTAAAAACAACGGATTATCTTACTGACAAAATAAAAGACAGCCTAAGGGATACTACATTCCATAAGTAAAGTATCTTTAAAAATTTTGTAATTAAAAAGAATGTATATATGTATATAACTAAGTCACTCTGCTGTATAGCAGAGATTGGCACAACACTGTAAATCAACTATACTTCAATTAAAAAAAGTTGAAAATAAAATTTTGTGATAAAGTTGGACAGGGATGACAAAGAATGCATATGTGTGGCAGGAGGAAGGAAGACTGAATGCAATAAACCAAGAATAACAGGAAAGACAATAGCTAATGTCACTATAACCTTTCACATTGCACTTCATTCAAAATAAAGTTTAAAAATTACATATATGTGTGAGTGTTACATAAAGCTACAAGATTACTATTATTTTCTAATAGGACTTACAAAGCAAAAGAAAAGTGGGGGTAGCACAAAGACACAAACAAACAAAAAAACACAAAAGGCCTTAAAGAAACTGAAGGAACATGTACATATTCTTTTGGATATTTTCCTCAGTACATCAAACTGAGAAAATTATACTAAAAAAAAAAAAAAAAAAAAATCAGTGATTCAATTTTTATTTGGAAATTAGCTTTACTCTAAACAATCTTTCCCAGAAGTTAAATTTTTCAGAGTATTTTAATTTGTGATTAATTAAATAATTAAAGCCCTTAGCATATAAAAAATTTATAATCTGGGCTTTACAGATAGGCAATCTAACTTATTTTTTTAAATTGGGTTTCTAATGTTTATTTGTATATCATGCATTTGCTATGCAGAATGTATGTTCAAAGAAAAATATTTCAAATGGTGGTTAGGACTTCAGGTCAACACATTTAATCTGAAGTACTGTAAATATGTGATAAAAATAAATAGAAAACAATATTATTAGTTTAAAAATTACCTATGTATATTTAAAAATAGAGTCAGGGCCTATAATGCTTTCTGTATGACTTTCCCAGTCCTAAGTTTACACTCACATTGAAAATAAAGGAGCCAAGAGATGACTGTGGACAAAATCCTGTCCAAAAGCAAACAGGTCCTAGGAGAAATATTATGACTTCAAACATAGAGGAGCAATGGTGGCTAAGCAGCCTTAAATCTTAAGCAGCTCTAATGTTTACCTCTTCATTTCTAACCAAGTTGTTGACTCAGTCATCAATAATAAAGAGGGAAAAGGCTATGTTCTCAATGGAATTTGGGATTGGGGTGAATCCATGGCTAGGATGCAGTAAGGTATGCAGTAAGACTGACTGGGTGAGAGGGAAGGGTTCTGAAGGGAAGTACTTTGCTCAATCATCTTCATATTCCCTAAACCTTGCACAATTCCTGAAACAAAAGAGGCTGAAAAAGTATTTGTTGATGAAGGCAAACTTGTTGATGAAGTTTGACATAATTAAGTCAAAGATTACCTGTGTAAGTAATTTAAAAGGCCCTGGAAGAATAAATTCTATGAACAAAAGTATCAAGTCAAAGTCAGAACAAAGGGCAATAAATCCTATTTTTTCATCGGTCTGGGTAGAAATTCAAATATTTGCACTGAATACAATGTGCAGTACTTTGCATACAAAATTCTATAATGATACTGTTTTATACTCATTAAAAAAAATCACAGCAAAAATATTCACTTACTTAAACTATGTAAAAACATTCCCTAAATATGCACTGAAAGGGACTAAAAGAAAAAACAGCAAAATCTAATAGTTGTATTGATTTATTAGATTATAGGTTATTTATTTTCTTCTATTTTTCTGCATTTTTCAAATGTTTGTAATTAATAACTATTAATTTTATAATAGAAGAGGGAACACTTTAGTCTGAAAAATAAGGAAAATTTAGCATATCATTAATTTGGCAAGATGTGGCTTTTGTATTCATTTATGCTGGCCAAGCTAATATTTATGAGGGTAAATAGATGATATTGAGTTTTACTATTTCAATAAAACAAAATATTTCACTTGGGATGAAAACTTTAAGTTGATAAAGTATACACATTATGGCTTAAAGAAGAATAGCACATGTAATATCAAACAATTTCTGAAATGATACTTTTAAAAGCCCTTAAAACTAACTTTATTCTCTAGGCTTAAATGTAAAAATGGAATACATACATATTTAGATCCCTACCTGTGTAAAACAATAAAAACATCAACTAATTCTTAGAAAAGCAGTCATTCAAATTACTAATTTTTAATGCATTATGGCTTAAGGAAAAAACAAGAAAACAGCAGCTAATTGTATGGGATTTTACTTCTAAGTGACTATCTAAAAAGAAAATCCACTGTCTTGGAATATTCTATTCAGAACTTAAAATGACACTAATTTCCTTTGTGCTGCACATCCTTCTGGTTGCCTGTCACAAAAATAATTTTCACTATAAAATGCCTAAAACAGGTTTCACGTGCAGGTGACATCATATCTTAATTTCTAGGAATATCTAAAGAGACATTGGCTACTGATTCTCAGGACATTTGGGTGAAGAATTTAAGAAAAATATGGCTAGGAATGTTTAAATACTGAGTAGTTTTTAAAAAATGATTTTGTTCTCTTAATAAACTCTTTCATATAACATTTTATTTATATAAAAATGCTATTTCCATCTTGAAGATCAATAAAAACTGCTGTACTCAACATATTTGAGGGTACATTTTCTATAATTTAGCATTATATAAATAGAAATTTTATGGCAAAATTTCTTTCATGTTTCTAACATCTTTCTTATTGAAGAACATAGAACTTTAGTTTGAGATCCCCTTAACGATTGTTTTCAAAGGCCTATTTTTCTATATTTATATATGGTTTTATCCTTTCCTTAATATAGTTCTTATAAATTCAAAGTTTAAACTTCTTCTATCATTTTCATATGCTAGTGTCAAATATTTTTCCATTACCTAAGAAGCTGGACATTTCTTCTGCTGCTTGATGAGTTTCTGTTCCATGAATTATTTCATGAGAGATTTTGTCTTGACAAATGTTATTATACTTTCCCTGGGTAACCTCAAATCATTTCTAAGATATATCTATCATACAAAAGCAGAAGCAGAAAAGATGGAGGTCAAAATATCTCTTTAACAGCAACTGCAAATCATGTGTGTTGACTAACTGTAAGTCAAAATTTTATTTGTTCTTCATTCTGAACTTTAACATTTATTTCAGTATAAAAATGAAAATCTCTCTTACGGAACTTAAAAAAAAAAAAACACTTTCTCCACAGAAGCCCGAATAAACACATACCTGTATTTAATGATAGACACATATGAGCCTTTTAAATCTGTGCTACTGCATTTCAGAGCATTTTTCTATAGGTAACAGTTCTACAGATATTGTTGACTCTGCTAATGGCAACACTTTAGGAAAGGGTATATGTTGTTTTCTTTTAGATAATTTCCTAATCTGGACTTTCTAAAAATGAAAAATATTTAAATGTGCATTTTAATTTACTATTATCACCCCAAAGGAGTTTTAAATGAAAGTAGAGAAGAAAGTAGTATAGAATAATCATTACTTAAATGGTAGATATTACTTTAAAAATATACTGAGAAAATATTTAAGGACAAGTTTAATACACATTAAGAATATTCTCTATAACTCTCAACCAGATTTTTAACTTAAAATATACCAATGATGTAATCAAATAGTGAAACAATCAAAAGCATCTCCATCATATTCTGTGACAACCTGAAATTGTAGGAGATCCTGGGTCAACTAAAGGACCATACATACCCTGCCACCCAAAAAAGTAATCTCTCAAGATCCAGTGAGTTAAATTCTTTCAAACTATGTTGACTATACTGTAGGAAAATCTAATCAAAAGACTAGCAATTAAATGTTACAATAAAAGTATTAAAGGAATTAGAAAGTTAAAAATAAGTCATAGTATTCTGTACTTCAGAAGTGAATATTCTGTAATATAGCTATTGAAATATATTTAGTGAGTGCTGTGAACTGGCAGAGATGAATGAAAACTCAAACAGGCACCATGATCCTGTTCTATCACCCTTTAGATATATAACCCAGAATCACAGAAAAAAAAAAAAAGTGATACATATATTTTTTTAAAAATGCTGAATTGGCATAATACATTAAAGAAAAAGCTTAAAATAAATACATGAATCTAAGTTGATAATCAAACTATCAATTTAGTTTTTCTTGTTTTCATCAAATAAAAGAAAAAAGGGAAATAAAGTCTAAAATCTTCATAAAAATGGAAAATGACTGAATCATATGGGGAGACAACGTGAAAGGGAATACAAACTAGCCCTCTGTAAATGTTTGTTTTAGCTAGAGTCATTGCATCACTAGTTATTTCTATGAATAAAAATATTTTAAAATTCTTTTAAAGTATCAGTCCATTTGAAATTAAAAAATTATTTCTAAACAGATTATTTTCATTTTCTACTAAATCATACCCATACTAAGATAACTATTGGTAAAATCTACCGGTATTTTATTTTCTTCTCTAGTGAAACCTGATAATTTTAAGTTAAAATTTTCATGTTATTTCAATGATAATACTAGTATCTTTGCTTTAGATGCAAACTTGAGCCGAGCAATTAAGAAAAATGAGGAATGATTTATTTTTTTGTTTTGCATAATGGTGAGAGAACTTTAAAAAAATGTGAATACCAACCCATTTCCTGCTTTTGAGTTGCCTTTGTTGTCCGTGGTAAGCTGAGAAAGCACATAGTGAGGTGCTTTGGCACTGTCGGCATCAAATATATCCATATTAGATTCTTCACAATCTCGTCGTTTGACCCCCGGCCTCTGCTTTGGATTTCGTTTTCGTGATTTACGAGGTACCTCAGTGTTATCATTGTAGGAACTGGTGCTCATGTTACTGAAGTTGGAGGGGGAATCCTCCATCCACATACTGCAGCTCTGCTCAGATTCCAATCCACACCCCTCATCCTGGCAGGACATCCGACTGTTATCCAGCAAGTCCTCAGGTGGTGGTGAGATGTACAAGACTGTGTGCCTCTTCGGTGTTGATGGATGCTGCTGAACTGTGTTACTGGTTAACTGCTTTTCACTTACCCCTCGGTTACTTACCCCCAAGGCTGAGGAGCAGCTCTCCACTTGCATAGCCTTGCTGTCGGTGACTGAGGTAGAATAAATGGTAGGGCTGGAAGAGGTGGTAAAGGAGCTGCAAGCACCGCCCATGGAGGAAGAGGAGGGAGCTGAAGAAGCATCTGCAGTGTACAATTTAAGAGTAAATACACTATACATGTTTTCACCTATGCTGGCTAGCAGTCCCATTGAAAATGTGATTTGTGAACTGATTGTTTTTCCCCAAAATGAATAGTTGGAATTTGGTTAAGTTTTAGAATATAAATGCTTCAAGCAACATAAGGCCTAAAAAATGCAATTTTTAAAAATGCCCAAATAGCATTATTTTACTTGTGTTATAATTGATAGATTTTTTAAAATCTAATTTAATGTTTTAAGCTGTAAAGCAAAAACAAAGCTTTTATTGCCTCAGCTGGATAGTTCCACTGAATTTTAATCATTTAAAATAATAAAAAAAAAACCCCAATATGAAATATATGCTTGTGGTCCACATTCAATGCCAATTAAATAATTCATTATAGAATTTGAAAAGTGGGACTGTGCTTAGCCACAAAATATTAAAATAAGTTTCTAACCTATGAAGCAGAGAACTACAGGTCATTTTTAATGCAGACACTCCCTGCTTCAGAGGCAAATCCTGGAATAAAAATATGAGAAAATAAATGAGAAAAGAGCTGCTGATTATTCCAGATATCAATTATAAAATGAGAAATAAATAGAAAAAATATATAATCAACTGAATTGGAGGCAAAATGGAACTGGTACCGTCACTATGATTGTTTTAAAATCTACAAGAATAAAAGTGAAGAAGGTTTGATTTGGAACATGCTGGGCTGTAGAAGATAAGCAAGTTAACCACTGAGGGTCTCCAGAAGTTGGAAGTGGCAGTTCAAAACCATGATCTCTAAAATAAATAAATCCATCCTTTATGGCAGAATGAAAAACAGAAGAAAGACGTATTATTGGATGGATTTTTCTTATTGGCAATTGGTTACCACTGTCCATTTCCTCTCTCTTTAAAAGGCCTCCTTGGTTTTAACTATTAAGGGAATTTCTTCAGATGAGTAACAGTAAATTTTATTGGCTGAAGCCTAACAAAAAAGAGTTAAACAGAAAAAAATCTCTGGAGAGAACCAGAATTAGTTCTTATAAAAAGGTTTTTTATAAAACCATTTACCTATTATGCCTAACAAAAAAAGTCAAAAGTAGATCTTTTCAAAATGTGTGGCAACTGGCGTAACAACTCATTGAAAAATACTACTACTAAACCCTTAACAACATAATATCAAGAGGCACACTAATAATGTTAAAGTTGGAAGTTATCAGTCCTATACAATTTTATCTTGTATAAGATAAGGAAAGGTTTACGATCATAAACACATACAAAAATGAAAATAGGTAACGTGCCAAACAACTAAAAATATGTTTAAATCTAAAATTAATTTTTATCTATAGCCATGTATGCTACTGTTTTAAAGTGGTGTGATAAACTTAAAACTGTGATGTGCAGTTATTGGAACTGCAACATCCACATCAATTATATAAAGAGTGAAATGTCAGAATGCCAATGTTTCGATAATCAAAAGCCAAGTGCCAAAGATCTATTTTTAAATTGAAAACATGCACCAAAACACTTAAATCATTTGAAAGAACTAAATTCACCCACAATTTTTCATTGCTGTCAAGGCTGAAGAGCACAGTTATTAATATTAGCCATCAATAATGAAATCTACATAATGCCACATGGAAAGATTTTTCTCAACTACCATGAGTTAAAGCACTTAGAGCATTTAGATGATACCAGTTCCATTTTCCAGTTTGTATCCTTGTCAAATGCAGTAGCTGAAATTGGAAAATTCAGTCACTTTAAACTGCATTCCAATTTAAAGAAAAATTTTTTATCAATTTCGTATCATGCATTAATGCAATGTTTTCTTAGTAAATAAATATTTTAAAAGATTTGTAAAAACTACAAAATCTAGATACTAATGTCAGTGACAGTTTAAGAGCTGATTTGTAGCCACTTTGGGTTTAAATAACAAGGTTTTTCCTTATTTTTTGAAAAATATTACAGAATTCATTTTAGAAAAAATAGAGAAGGTATTATGTCTAACATTCCTCCATCTGTTCCAACTATTGGCAAAAAAGAAACTAAACGTCTTTGTGTGTATGAGCCTATGTTCATCATTTTCAGAGAAATACAAGTATGCAGCATGCAGTATTTGCAGTGGAACACACAAAGCATGCAGCATGAATTCTGTGAACTTGTATTTCTATAAAGCAGCTTTCCCCCACCCACTCTTTTTGAATCTAAGTACCATGCACATGAGAATGCAGAATATGAACATCTCAGGGATCCCTGTCCATGACAGACGGAAAGTTAGGTGAAATGTAATCATGAACTCAAAAGCAAGTTATATATTTATGAATTTAATATGCAAGATATAACCTAGCATTGCTCTTTGAAGTATGTGTGATTTTATCTTGCAAATCTTATTTAAAAATCATGGTTATAAAACCCAATTGATATAACTGTACATAAATATCTGTTCTGGGACAGGTATGCCAAACTGTGATCTCATACCCTACATAAGTTAAAATATTCTATAATTTTCCTTTGACACCTAACACACATTATGAATATTTTACCTGCAGTTTCCTGGATATACTTACTAAATAAAAAAGTTCATTAGCACAAAACTATAAAGCTGAAAACATAAACTCTGTCAAAAGACAGCAGTATCATTTAATTTTAAAAAAATTACTTTTTAAAGGTTACCTCAGTTTGATCCTAAATTACAAAAGTTCTACTCATTTTAAGAATATAATGAATATAAGACAAATTTTTTAAAACCATAAAACTCTTTACAATAGTATCATTATCCCTCTGATGATGATGAAAATGGTGTATAAAACCCTTCACATAAGCATGTTACATTCTGGTTAGCAAGACATCACCTAAGTGCATTAATAATGCCAGGTGAGGTGGTGAAGTAATAAGGGATAAGAACTATGGGCCCCTAGAGAGTATGGACAACATCTTTCTCATCTTAGACCCTCCTGACACCTAACATACTATGATTTGCATGTAGTAAAAATTCAATTTTTTAATTAAATTGATTTATGAGAAGCCAATATTTGATACGTATGTTGAGTTACATTAAAGTTAAACTGGTAAATAAATGTACCAATGTGTTCATAATGGACACATATCAGGTTAAAAAAAAAAAAAGATTTATACCTTACTATAATAGCATTAACTGATACAGGGAAGGTTCAGAAGTAACTTAAGAGTTTAATGGTAACTACTCACTATTTCTACAAAGAATGCGCTAATAACTTTCTTTCTTGAAACATACATAAGCCAAATTACCTACTTGTGTATTAATCCATAAATTCACTAAAAATAACAAATTCTTAATATTATCTATTAAAAAGTAAATGCATAAAATAATAGCAAGAACATTTTAGATTTCTAAACAGTAATTTGTCATTTCCAAGCATTCCCAGAAAAGCACAAGGAATTCCTGGGAATATTAGAAATGTTCTTAAAATATTTACAAAAACGTTTTAATCTATATATTATTAAATTTCAAGAAATAGCTTAACTGACATTCCATAGAATTAAAATGCTAATGTAATCCTGCCTCCTCTATATATTCCTTTATAAACAAAATATGCTAACTACCCCTCCCATCCCTTTTTGGTTTTGAATGTCCATCTTTATCTGTTAGGAATGTAGAGACTATGTTTAATTGCTGCTTATTAAAATAAAAAACTCCAGCATAAAAATGTTTTAATGATTGCTTTCATTTTCTCACCAAGCAGAATAGTCATAATGTATTCTATTTTATAACCTTATAATTTGTTTTTTAAATCCCTTACCAATCCTTCATAAAGTTGAAAGTTTCTTCCTCTTAAAATTATTTTCTCACCTAAGTAATGTGTGAATAAATTTTTATTGATTATTTCTTTTATGAAAAAACTTATCTTTGAACTTAAAAGAATTTTATTATTTTTTGATATTTTTATAAGATTTTTCTTTCTTTTTTTTTTTTTTTTTAATTTATTTATTTTATTTTTATTTATTTTTGGCTGCGTTGGGTCTTTATTGCTGCAGGCGGGCTTTCTCTAGTTGCAGAGAGCAGGGGCTCAGTAGTTGTGGCGCACGGGCTTAGTTGCTCTGCGGCATGTGGGACCTTCCCGGACCAGGGCCCGAACCCGTGTCCCCTGCACTGGCAGGCAGATTCCCAACCGCTGCGCCACCAGGGAAGCCCTCTTTTTTTTTTTTTGATGTGGACCATATTTTAAGCCTTTATTGAATTTGTTACAATATCGCTTCTGTTTTTTGTTTTGGGTTTTTTTTTGGTCACGAGGCATGTGGGATCTTAGCTCCCAGACCAGGGATCGAACCCACACCTGTATTGGAAGGTGAAGTCTTAACCACTGGACTGCCAGGGAAGTCCCCAAAAAGAATTTTATTTTTCCATAGCTTTTTCTGTGACCACAGAGAGCACAGCAACACCAAAGAGAAAACTGATAGACCATTTTTATAACTTACTGACAGAAATTTATAAGCTCAAAAGAATAATTTTTAAATTTATAAGTGAAGAAAAGCATCACATCTATAGTGTTCTGTATCTAAATATAAAAATTTTAGATTTATTAGATTTATTAATTGGCAGTAGCCAATTACTAGGCCAAATGCCAGTAATGATGGTGAACTTAAACTGTATATTTGGCTTCTTTCAAGAATTGATGTAATCATTAAGGTTCACTATGAATATTCAAAGCACTCGAGATAAAAAGAATAGCAGATAATATCTTCCTGGATATTACAGAATTTGCAAGTGCAGTTTACCCTTGAACAACACAGGTTTGAACTGCGTGGGTCCACTTATTCACAAATTCTTTTTAATAAATACATACTACAGCACTATGCAACTTGTGGTTGCTTGAATCTGTGGATGCAGAGCCAAGGATAAGGAGGGATGAGTGCAAAGTAAGTAATACATGGATTTTTGACTGTGCTAAGGGACAGTACCCCTATCCCCCTTGACCCCGTGTTGTTCAAGGGTCAACTAGATTATTAATTTGACTGGAAAGATGAAAATGGAGTTTTAAATGGTACCACATACAGAAACCCATGTATAGTTTATAAACTGCTTTCTTAAACTGTATTTTAAAATTAAGAACTATTAGTTCTAGATTTGTAAACGAGAAATTATTTAAATTATCATTATCATTTTAGTGCTTTAAATACCACAAAAAAGAGATGATACTTTATGTGGAACTAACTAAACTTTTAATAGAAAGCTTTGAAATTAGAAACATTCTTTAAAGTCCTCAGAAGAAACAAATACCTTTCACTGATTTAAAAAAATATGACAGAAATGACATTTAACTAAGCTTCCAAGATAAAAATGTGGTCCCTAGCATTTAAATATGCACTTATATTTTATAACTTCTCAACATAAGTGCAAAATCAGTTGAGTTACCTTAAAAAAGCTGTAAAAATTTGCAAGTGTGCTAAGTGAACCAATAGTGGAACGGAGAGGGAGTAAACTACTGACTGTTCAGAAAATAATAATAAAAATCAACACAGATCATTTGGAAACAATTTCTAGTCTAAAACCCTTACTGTTCAGCCTCAGTAATTCTTTTTAAGTATTTCCATTTTTCTTACTGGTAACAATGACTTCAAATCTAAACATTTGTCTGATAAAAGTCACCAGATACAAGAACATATTTTCAGATCAAAGAAGGAAGATGTTGAGAGAAAAAAATTATAAGGCCAACGTTCACGTTGCCAAGGGATTGAAAAATCTAGAACACACAAAGTGGCTGCAAACCTGCTTTGTCAACACCTTACATGCCAACCTTCGTTTTCTACTTTTCTTCTTCTTCTTCTTATAATATTAATGTAAAGTTTAAAACTTTACAAAAAAGTTTTAGTTTCAATCAGTATCAATCCACTATTTAGAAACAAAAAAAGAAAGGAAGGAAGGAAGAAAGAAAGAAAGAAAAAAGACTTAAGAAGAAGTCTGAAAACGAGACCGACCTATACCCTGGGTGAGATTGGATGGGTTAAATGTCTCTGGCACTATTTGTCTTCACTATTGACAGACACTGTCACACAACCCACCACACGATGCCTGTCTCTGAATGGCGAAGCTAGAATGCAAGTTAAGTGTATTAATAGAAAAAACAACTAGCATCCCAGCATATAAAATAAGCAATCCAGATTACTTTACCAAAAAACAAAAATAAAAACAAAACAAAAAAACCAAAAAACAAAAATTGTAGGGTCGATCATTTAATTTACATGTTTAAAACAGTTCCAATTTCCCATTTGTACTTTTCCCACCCAACATAAGTTTACATGCTACAATAAGCAACGTTTTAAAACAAACTTTAAAAAATTAAATTATTAACATCCAAATAAATGCATGTGGGTAAATTTCTTATTCAAAATTTTTGTTAACTCATATTCACCAATTTGTTCTCCTGCTTACTAATGCAATCTAATCCATAAGCCAGAATGTTCTCTCTAGGTGTTTTTAAACTGTGTCCTTACCCAAATTCCCTTAAAGAGTGTAAGACGATATGTTCTGACCAATACACTCAAGCAGTAAAAAATATCTACATTTTACCAGCAAAAGAGTAGTTTCATTTCTCAGGCCAACTTCCAAACACTTCCACATCCCACCCCCTCCAAAAAAGTTACTAATTTACACTTTTTAAAATTTTTTTTAAATTTTTGGCCATGCCACACAGCATGGGATCTTAGTTCCCTGACCAGGGATCAAACTCTTGCCCCTGCATTGGAAGTGAGGCATCTTAACAACTGGACTGCCAGGGAAGTCCTAATTTACACTTTCAAATTAGATATGTTACTGTGCATAAAACGTTTGATCCTAGAGACTCTATTAAAAAAAAATAATTAGCACTATTGCTGAAGCTGAAAGGGTTGTTACTGATTTACTAGAGACCATCTTTCTCTCCTCCAGTCCATCAAACTGCCAGTCATAGATCTAATACTACACAATAATTACTCTCCCGCTTTTAATCTAAATTCTCCTAAAATAATTATTTTTACCTTGTCTGAGTGTCATTAATAAACATTCACAGAGTATTTATTAAAGAATGTTTCCTGAAAAATAAAATGCTTACAAAATTTGTAAGTGTCCTGTCAGTGAGAGCAATGTTTTAAATATATATTTTGTCCTATTCAACCCTAAGTATTTAATCACAGTGTAAAATAGGTACTAGGTACATATTACACAATTTGTTTTTTAAATCCTTTCCTCTTGGAAGAGAAAGATGCTTTCTATGATCCAGTGATTTAAGTACTACAGGGTAGCATCAGTCACAGATACTGGGTGAAGAGACTAAAAAACCCAGAAAGAATCCTCACTCTCAAATTACTTAAACAAAAAAGGGAATAACTATATTAGCTGATGACTACATTTATTGTTGTCAAAGATCCCAGGAAGAACAGGGTTTTTTTAACAAAAAGACAGCAATTATACTACTTGAAAGGTAATGTTTACTTTAAGACAAAAAGAGAGATTACCACCACATTAACTTAAGAACTGGAGAGAAAAAACAGTTCTGAGGGATGCTACTTGAAGGTCACTTCAATGCTTTATCATATAATACATTTTAAAATAGTTTAGATTAAATAATAAAGGCATTCCTGCCAGCTCTAGTCCAATGTCTTCATATTTCTTCTTTTTTAGAGGTGACCAAAAAAGGGAAAATAGTATTTGTATCATTAAAATCTTCTGATATAATAATTCAGAATGGTTTTACAACTGGATCTGGATAACAGTGTACATTAGACCCAAATGTAGATAAAATGTCTAGACAAAAAACAGAAGTCATAAATTGCTCTACTAGAAGTTCTGATAATTGATCACGCAACTTTATCATTTCATTTTTTAAAAAGTGGGAAGAGAATTCTAGGAAGAATACTTAATCAGTCAACTTTACAGAATCATCCCTTTGGGAAGTGTCTGTTCTCCCTATGATTCATCATCCTCTAGCAATGCTTCTTTTATTTACAAGGGCTCCTAGTGAGAGAGTGTCAACATTAAAGAGTAAGTCAGAAAGGAAATCCCATGGCCCATGTGTTGTCTGATATGCAAAACTTCAAAATGAGGTAAAAAACAGACTGAGAATGGAAAGAAAGAAGCAAAATAAAGCTAAAAAACTTGTTTTTATAAAAATAAGATCTATTTTTTAAAACCTTACTAACAAATGAAAGGAGAAATCCATGTGGGAGGGAGGTCAATGTTTACCGAAAGAATACTGATTATCAGGCAGTATTAAGTATTTTACATATTTACCTTCATAATAACCTTAAGAAAAAGTTGTTGTTACTGTCTACTTACAGGGGTAATACGAGAAATTTACTGAACTTCCACAAGATTCTGTCTATATGATAGAAATGATATGATAGCAATCAGATTCAAATTAGGTCTTTATGATTCCAAAGCTCATGCTAATTTTATTATATTTCACATATGGGAAAAGAGAAATAATGTCACAGAAACAGGTGAAGTCTTTTGTTGTATCCTACCCTAATCAATTCCCCTCACTCCAGTCCCAGCTGGAGTGTTTTTATACAACTTTATTACTATTATTTATACAACTAATTATTATAAAACAATTCGTATGGCAATACTTTTTGCTTATTATCAATCTTATTGGTAGCATAAAAAAAGTAAGCCCACTTCTATGCATTAATTTCTTAATGTGAAATTCTACAAAACACATACACAAAAAAAGAAATTGTGTCTATCTGATGTATGTAATTTGTCTATGAATGGCTGAGAATCTGTGTGCAGTTTTAAAATGCTATTCTATAGACTAGGGTAATATAAAAATCTGCTTATTCTACCAGAAAATGAAAAAAATCACAATATTTATAAAAGTTGCTAAAAATTAGTAAGAGGACCAAAAAAGGTAAACATTTAGGGAATAAACCATTAATAGGCCATGCGTACTTTGTCAGTGAAAATTTATAATATGGATAGTCTTCTGAATTGGTAATTGTTTCTGAATTAACCATCATGGCCCAAGTTTGCTGATGCTTTCCATTCTAATAACGCAGATGTTAGTAGTATACATCTATACATATATACATACACACATATTTCTATATGTATAAATGTATGTATTTAGATTTACTATGTAATTTTAAAAGTCAGAATGAGGAGTAGAGTTTTTAAACATGTTGCTTACTTGGCAACATGTTTGTAGCTAGGATCTGACTTCCTTCTGGAAGTGGTCCAGTTTTCCAGGAAAAGTAGGAATGACCATATGGAAGAACCAAGATCAATTCACACTTCAGCTCACAACATCAATATGTAGGTTACATAGGTGAATTACTTTTCCTGTTAATGGGCTTTGGGTTTAATCTTCGGAATATATACTACATAAATGGCCAAAATTCTGAAATATGTTAACCTAGTTAACCCAGGAGAGCAGTCAAAGGCAAATTTGCTCCTTAAATTTAGTCAACTCAAGAAAATAAGAATTACATAACTGCAAATATCTTCTAACACTAGTAAACAAGTTACAATAAATTCAATGGGCTAAGTACTCTGTTGCTGTAAATAACTTTTATAAAAAATTTATATTCTTCTAGAAATAATATTCCTATCTTGTAGATCCTGAAACTTGCAGAAGAGAAGAAGGGGTATGGCTTTTTCAACTCAATATCCTACACACTGCCTAGTCCAGGATCTTGTGTTTCCCTAATTGAAATGACAGAACATTATGCTAAATTCCCTAAAGTATAATGGCAAGGAGAAAAGAACTTAGACCTTAGTGGGAAAGAAGAGAGGTATCTTGTGCCTGGAAGGATTGAGATATGATGATATGTAAATTGTCTAGTACAATTCCTATCACATAGTAGGAACTCAAAAATGATAGCTTATATTTTCTTCAACTCAGTTTTTGTATAGTTTTGTTGTTACGGATGGTCTACAAATTCCTATGATTTTAATTTAGGTGATTAAGGTGTCTGAAGTATTGGGATGGCCAAAAAGTTCATTCGGGTTTTTCTGTAACATCCTATGAAAACCCCGAATGAACTTTTTGGCCAACCCAATAAATTAAAGCATAGCTGTTCTTTGATTATAGGACATTATTTAGTTCTCTAGTGTCCTCTCCTATAGTGTAAATAGCACACAGTTAAGTTCTTTCAGTATAGAAAATACCTGTTAGGTACTTGCTGTAAGCATAAAATTCAAAGCACTATTTAATAAGTCTCTTCCAACAGAAAAGTTTATTATATGGATCACTTGATGTAAAATTATTAACTTTAATTACAGCCTTTAAAAACTTTTGTATGTGCTTTATTAGTGTATATACCCATACATGTTAAAATCTGCTACCAAGTATTCATGTACTGAGATTATATTATTCCTGAACAGGACTAATATATAATTCCTGAAAGTAAAATAACAACTTTATGAAAACAAACAACAAAAGAATTACTAACTAGTTATTCCTAAGATTCTCTGGCTGAATTATAAAACCTATGGTTTGATTAATTCATTGTTTATTTCAAGAATTAGAATTAAAAAATTTTAAAGAAACCTGAAATAATTACCTTAGCAAAATATTTTGATATAAACTAATAAACATGATGCTACATCCCAAGATGAGGACAAACAAATAGAATTTAGGATAGAACAAGAAAATAATTTGATTTCTTAAAATGAAGATTAAAGTTTATTGTTCACTTCTGTGAAAGACTCCCTATTTTAAATAAATTAAGACAATCTAAGGATAAAACTGTAAACATATAAGCAGATTTTTAAAAATACTTGATTGGTATGTGAATTATACCTCAATAAAGCTGGTATTTAAGAAAAATATCTGCCATATCTCTTTTCAAAAATCCAAAATTCTAGTGTAACTGTTTGTTTTAGTTCTCCTTAATAATACTTATATTTTAGTTCCTTCCAACCTATACTGTAGGATTAAAGAAACAAACAAAAAGAATACTTTCACAACTTTCATTTCTTCTTGGTCAACTCCTTATTTTGCCAGAATTTGTTATCAATTCATGTAGATAACTTTTTTTTTAATAAGTGATAATTTTTAAAAATATTTATTTATTTATTTATTTGGGTCTTCGTTGTGGCGCACTGGCTTCTCTAGTTGCAGTGAGTGGACTCTAGAGTGTGCGGGCTCAGTAGTTGTAGCACGTGGCCTTAGTTGTAGCATGTGCGATCTTAGTTCTCCCACCAGGAATCGAACCCCGGGCTCCCTGCATTGGGAGCGCAGAGTCTTAACCACTGGACCACCAGGGAAGTCCCTGGATAACTTTTTTGTGTTAGGAAAACGGTCTCTGTCTTAATTACTAAGAACCTACAATATTCTTCAGAAAGTCTGTACTTCTAAAACTTTTATTCATTTACATATTGAACCTCAAACTCCTAAGAAACTTTCTTGTGGGACAAAAACAGATGTCTTTTAAAAATGGGGAAGAGTACAGATTTCAGACTGTTGATTTTCAACTACGCCTCCCAGATTGTGACATTTGGCCCTATGGAGAGGGGAGGAGTTGTGAGGAAGTAAACCTCTTTCCCCCATTCCCAACCCTGGGTCTTACCAGATAAAAGGTGTTATTAATGAGAGTATGTAAAAGTGTGATTATTGTAGAGGCAGAAAAAAGGTTTAAGAGACATTCTTTTTACCCAGTATTCTGGATTGTGGATTAGCAGCATCATGTTTACTCATTCCTTCAGTAATACATAAAGGGAAAAAAATCTAGATTGGCGAATCTGAGAAACACATTTTTAATAATTAAATAATTTAAAATGTACATGAACACCTATATGCCCAGCCTCTAAATTTTAAAATTTAAATTGATTTAGAATTTGTGAAACACAAACCTTTATGGCAGAACTAGAAGTCTGTTCCCACCAGGCCCTCATACCTGATAGCAGCCAATCCGGCTCCTTCAAAACTCTGAAGAATTAACTACATCAAGAGTCATCATTTTTATGCAATTCATATTTAAACAGCAAATGCTATAGATTAAAAAAAAAAATCAAAGAACTCTAAATTAATGTATCTTTCCCTAAACATCTAGTCTTTTGGCCAGGAAACACTGAGTAACTTGTAATTTACTCCAAATCTCTCTTTGACATCTATGTCACTAAGGACATTAATATGTCAAATAAGAAAAGCAACTCTAATTATACATACTAACTGATATCCCTACTATAACTATTCGGCAATTTAAACTCTCTTACCTGTAACGTTACATGACAAAGACTCTATTCTACCAATAAGACATTAGAATTCTAGAATAAGACTAGGTTGGTTAAAAGTAAACGTGTAAAAAAAATTACAAATGACTTGGTTTTAGATCATAGAAACTTTCTGTGTGTGAATATATGAAAATTATCAAGGTCACCTCCTTACTCTCTTCACAATCTTTACAATGTCAATAACTTCTTGATCTAATAAGAATTCATTACTTCAGAATACTTCCTTTGGTTAATTCTTATTTTCATGATTTTTCAACTCAAGGCCTTCATTCTAATTTATCTGGAGAGGATTATGGAGGGAGGGAGAGAGGGAAGGAGGGACCTTCAACATTCCATTAGTGACTCAAATTCAAAAACTTTCAATATTTATATATAAAAACTTCTAAAATTGAGTTTGGTATTATTTCAAAGGAAGTGTCGTTCTTTTTCCAAACCTAGCTAACATTTTTTCAGCTTTTAAAAGGAACTGGATCTACTGTCAACAGATGTTAAAAAGCACAGAAGAAACAGACTTTTAGTTCTATACAGATTCAACATGTCTTTAAAAAAATCTCAAAAGATACAAAAGAAATCAGTTAGTCAATTTCTACCTGTGGATTTAAAGTGAAATATTTCATTAAAATTAAAAAATATATATTTTATTATCTGATAACTATTTTAAAACTGGATTAAATATTTAAATTCCAGAAAAAATATTCAGTGCATATAAAGTGAAACCAGGTCATCTTAACAATTCAATTACTAAAATGTTCACAATTAAATCCACAGAATCTGTTAGAAAATGTCTGGCAACACATGAACAGTGAGCAGGGCTGGTAAGTTTCTTGGCCATGTTTAAAGTTTTCCTGCCCTCAACCAGGAAGGCTGCACATTGCACTATACGGCTCAGGGGAAAGATTGGTACACAAGGTTAATTGGACTTAGGTTAATGCAAATAAGAAAAGTACCCAAAGTTCTACTATAGTACCAATATCCTCATTTAAATCACAACCTTCCGCTTCACTGTTCTTTTTGAAACAAAAAGAATTTACTGAAAACAATGTTCTGATGGATTTTAAGTACCATTTTAAAAGATGAGAGGTATCATATTAGGCAAGAAACCTCTAATTAGTAGGACAGATGAAACTTCAGAGTATATATATAATTTTCTAACTTTTTTAAAACACCAAACACACTTAGTAGTCTATAAACCCAACTAAAAAAAGAAATACAGTTGGGCAATCTAATATTACTGAAAGCATTCTTATTAATTTATCACTGATCAAGACATTTTTCAATTAGCTTGTCCGTCAATCTTTTAATTCAATCAAAATTTGAACCAATTTTATATAAAGTGTATGATTTGAGAGCTGATTAAAAATAAACTTGATAAATTTCAAACATTACTTTCCATACTTTTTCACTGATATAAGAAAATGTCTTTATATAAATATTACATTCAAATCTTCCATTTACTTTCAACTGAATTTAAAATAAGTATAAAGTCACATATGTTTTTAAATGTAGGGAAAAGGTTATAGTAACATGCTACAAACAGAAAAGACATTGCGTGCTTGAGTCCTTTTTTCAGATTATACAAAATAAAACATTTTCCCCTTTGAGCAAATTTTTTAAAATAATTGTTTTATAGAGACTCAAATATAATTTTCTATCCATAGCTTGGTATTTAATAACCTTTTTATGTGCAGTCAACAAAAGAACTTTAAACTTGTTCCCATAGTTGAAGATAAGGTCCATTCTGGGAGATGGCACTAATAGATGTGCCAATGTGAAATTTTAAGAAATAACAGTTGTATCAAGAATATTGTATTGAAAGTTTTTAATGTTAAAAGTATGTAGTTTAAAACCTCCTAAAACAAACCCTCAAATCACACTCTTTGATATGAATTTTGCCAGCACTGTTCATGTTGACCAGATAATACTTTTTTTTTTTTTAAAGTAAAATGAAATGCATACCAGCAGCAACTACAGCTGGAGGAGGCGAGCCTGCCTCACCACCACTTGTCTGACTCATTGATGCTACAGATGGTTCTCTAGATGGAGGTAACTGTAACTCCTTTGGGAGAAGATCATAGACAGATTCTGTTGGGCGAAAGGGAAAAAACTTTTTTTAGAAAGAGTATAAGTCAATAACCTAATTATGAGCACAAAATTAATGTCTTTTCACTCTTAAGAATAACTATATTATTCATACACACACACTAAACTTCATATAACTACTGTTGTAAAAGTTATTAGCAAATATTTTTCTTTTATTATATACTTTTATTGAACTGAATAATGAATTTTCCATTCATTCTAACCCCTGTTTTCTTCTTGGCTTTATCCCTCATGCTTACAATGATCTACAGAAAAAGTTATTAAAATTTTAAAACTGTATAAAACTAGACAGAAGAGATGTCAAATAACCCAAGATGCTCCAATATCTTCCTTTGAAAAAAAAGAAAAAGAG
Source organism: Balaenoptera borealis (assembly GCF_965194805.1). NCBI lineage: Eukaryota > Metazoa > Chordata > Mammalia > Artiodactyla > Balaenopteridae > Balaenoptera > Balaenoptera borealis. The sequence continues at coordinate 16,334,674 of NC_138878.1, forward strand.
GGTAACTTATCATCCTTTACATATGAGATGGCATATACTAGTGTATATCAGCTTTAAATTGGCTTCTCCAATTAGACCACTAGTCTACTGCTCTTTTACTCAGCACCTTTATCAAATATTTTAATTTGCTATCATAATGCATTTTTCCCTCCTAAAGAAGATAAAAAGAGGAATCTTATGGCTCAAGGAACTACTTCTTACTCTGAGGTATCTCCAACTCTAGAAAGGCACAAGTATAGGATACTCTTAAATCAGAAAGCATAAGTGCCTATATTAGATTATGATTACTTTTCTAACCCAGATTAAAGAGTACTGTATCTTTTTAATATATTTTATAATATTCTAATTGTCCATAAAATCAAATTTACATCTACTATTTAAAAATTATTTTATAGTTATTATTATATGGTTTTTGGACAGAAATAATTATCAAGATATCCACTAAAGGTAGTAGAATCAATGTTGGAAGAAACTTCAAGAGACCAGTTAGAATCATATGTTTATTTTCTAAAGAATTGAGGCACAGAGTTTAAGGGACTTGCCTAGTATTCTAAGAAAAGCAACATTCCAACAATTAAAGAAGATTATTAACTATTTGTACTAAGTGATTAAAAAAATAAAGGTAGCACTGTAAGACATTTTATCCTTGGTAGCAAACAATACTGTTAGTTAACTGATTACTGAATTCATAAGTACTTTGATCCTCCCAGTTAAAATATGTATCCTGACTTTCATGTGGATAGGAATAAGAAAGAATATCATGAAGGAAAGCTAAAATTAGAATTTGTAGTATTAAATGATCTTCGTTCACAGTAAAGAATCCATTTAAAAATTTTTCTTTCAAAAAACTATTACCTAACACTTGAAATTTTCATCTTCAAAGCATTTAGCAAATTTTACATCTGTCTGAATATAATATGCCCTGACTAAAATTTTTCAGCTTGTTAAAATGTTGCTAAAAAACTTAAGTAGATTACTTCCATCTTTCAAATAATATAGGGGGGATAGTACGGAGAACCTAATTAAAACAGAAATGCCACATCATCAAACATAGATTTTAATACAATTATTTTTCTCAATACATGTTGAAAACGAGACCCTTATACATAAAAGAAAAGCATATTCAAGACCTTTTTTTGGGGGGGGTGTAGGCAAATAAACAAAAAGGAAATATGAAAATAAAAATTAGCTTAGATAAAAAGAGAAAGGATCTATCAAAATGCATTTATGTCAAGGGAAAAAAAACTTAACCTCGTAAAAGCCCCATCACTAACCACATTTCACTTTCCCAAAGAAGGACATAGAGTCTAAATTAGAGGTATAAAAGCAATGTCAATAAAAATACATTGGGAAGTAACTAAATATAGAACTTGTTATATCTCAATCTTCCCTATAGCCTACCCCCAAACCAAAGAAATAAGCAAGTCAAGTGGAAGGTGTAGGAAGCATGGATTCATTCCTTCACCAAAGGGTATTTTCTGATTAACTGACTCAAGTATTTGGAAATTAGAGAAGTCAGAAGTTTCTTCCTATCTATCCAAGGAAAACAACAGGTAATACAGTCCTTACCATCACAGGCTCTGACTTCAGACAGAACTGTATTGGCTCTGCTACTTTAAACAACTTCTCTAAGACTTAAATCCTCACTGAAACTCTTCTTTTACCCCATTATCTCAAAGAGATTCCCTCCAAGATATAACTGTACACCACGACCACATACATTGGTCTTACTCTCAAGCCTGCTTCCCATAAAACATAAAAAGATTAAAGGGATATAAATTATGCTGTTAGTACTATTGTCCTTTAGTCCTAAATTCAATCCAAATTAAACACTTATACAGACTCCACTAGCCCATGAGAGAACTCCTAAACAAGAGCATAGGTCCTTTAAATCCATGAAAACAACAAATAGTCCTCCCTCATGTTAAGTTGCCATATCTATTTTTCTTGTGTTATCTTTTAAATCAGTTAAATAGATAAGGGAGGAATGAAATTCTAGATTTATAAACAAAGAATATGAAGAAAGAGAATGGGAAATCTGTAATGGAAAGGCAGTTTCCTGAGAAAAGACTTCCTTAGAAAACAAAACTGTAACCTCTACTACATTTTTTTTAAAAAACCTACTAGATTTTAAAAGAATCTACTAGATTTTTTTTTTTTTTTTTAAAGAGAGAGAATGGTTACAAGGTTTCTTTTTGGGGTGGTAAAAATTCCAAAATTAGATTATGGCAATGGCTACACAACTCTATAAATACAAATAACTAAACACCACTGAATCTGTACATTTTATTTATTATTATTATTTTTTATTTCCTTACCTAGAGGAACTTACAGTTTAGCAAAAAGGAATATTATGTTCAACCCTCAGTGCTCAACTTTGTATAATTCCATTTATATGAAATGTCTAGAACAGACAAATTTATAGAGAAAGAAAGTAGGTTAGTGGTAGCCTAGGGCTGGGGGAATAGAAGAAAGGTGGGTGACAGCTAAAAAATATGGGCTTTCTTTTGGGAGTAGTGAAAATATTACAAAATTGATTGTGGTAACAGTTTCACAATGCTGTGAAGAGAATAAAAACCTTTCAACTGTATACTTTAAATGGGCGAGTTGTATTACATGTGAATAAGATTGTTAACAAAAAACCTGCATAACCCAACATTTGTTATCTCATATTTTCTGTGGACCAGGAGTTTAGGCATGGCTTAACTGGGTACTTTGCTTAGGATCTCACAAAGCTGCAATGAAGGTGTTGGACAGGGCTGTAATCATATTGCTCAGTGTTCAACTTTATCTATTTTTAAAAATTTATTGTATTTTTTATTTTTTTTATACAGCAGGTTCTCATTAGTTATCCATTTTATACATATTAGTCATACTGACATACATATATGTCAATCCCAATCACCCAATTCATCACACCACCACCCCTCACCCCCCACCATTTTCCCCCCTTGGTATCCATACGTTTACTCTCTACATCTGCGTCTCAATTTCTGCCCAGCAAACTGGTTCATCTGTACCATTTTTCTAGGTTCCACATATATGCGTTAATATACGATATTTGTTTTTCTCTTTCTGACTTACTTCACTCTGTATGACAGTCTCTAGATCCATCCACGTCTCTACAACTGACCCAATTTCGCTCCTTTTTATGGCCGAGTAATATTCCATTGTATATATGTACCACATCTTCTTTATCCATTCGTCTGTCGATGGGCATTTAGGTTGCTTCCATGTCCTGGCTATTGTAAATAGCACTGCAATGAACATTGGGGTACATGTGTCTTTTTGAAATATGGTTTTCTCTGAGTATATGCCCAGTAGTGGGATTGCTGGGTCATATGGTAATTCTATTTTTAGTTTTTTAAGGAACCTCCATACTGTTCTCCATAGCGGCTGTATCAATTCACATTCCCACCAACAGTGCAAGAGGGTTCCCTTTTCTCCACACACTCTCCAGCATTTGTTGTTTGTAGATTTTCTGATGATGCCCATTCTAAATGGTGTGAGGTGATACCTCATTGTAGTTTTGATCTGCATTTCTCTAATAATTAGTGATGTTGAGCAGCTTTTCATGTGCTTCTTGGCCATCTGTATGTCTTCTTTGGAGAAATGTCTATTTAGGTCTCTGCCCATTTTTGGATTGGGGTGTTTGTTTTTTTACTATTGAGCTGCATGAGCTGTTTATATACTTTGGAGATTAATCCTTTGTCCACTGATTCGTTTGCAAATATTTTCTCCCATTCTGAGGATTGTCTTTTCGTCTTGTTTATAGTTTCCTTTACTGCACAAAAGCTTTTAAGTTTCATTAGGTCCCATTTGTTTATTTTTGTCTTATTTCCATTACTCTAGGACGTGGATCAAAAAAGATCGTGCTGTGATTTATGTCAAAGAGTGTTCTTCCTATGTTTTCCTCTAAGAGTTTTATAGTGTCCAGTCTTACATTCAGGTCTCTAATCCATTTTGAGTTTATTTTTGTGTATGGTGTTAGGGAGTGTTCTAATTTCATTCTTTTACATGTAGCTGTCCAGTTTTCCCAGCACCACTTATTGAAGACACTGTCTTTTTTCCATTGTATATCCTTGCCTCCTTTGTCATAGATTAGTTCACCACAGGTGTGTGGGTTTATCTCTGGACTTTCTATCCTGTTCCATTGAGCTATATTTCTGTTTTTGTGCCAGTACCATATTGTCTTGATTACTGTAGCTTTGTAGTATAGTCTGAAGTCAGGGAGTCTGATTCCTCCAGCTCTGTTTTTTTCCCTCAAGACTGCTTTGGCTATTCAGGGTCTTTCGTGTCTCCATACAAATTTTAAGATTTTTTGTTCTAGTTCTGTAAAAAATGCCGTTGGTAATTTGATAGGGATTGCATTGAATCTGTAGATTGCTTTGGGTAGTATACTCATTTTCACAATATTGATTCTTCCAACCCAAGAACATGATATATCTCTCCATCTGTTGGCATCACCTTTAATTTCTTTCATCAGTGTCTTATAGTTTTCTGCATACAGGTCTTTTGTCTCCCTAGGTAGGTTTATTCCTAGGTATTTTATTCTTTTTGTTGCAATGGTAAATGGCAGTGTTTCCTTAATTTCTCTTTCACATTTTTCATCATTAGTGTATAGGAATGCAAGAGATTTCTGTGCATTAATTTTGTATCCTGCAACTTTACCAAATTCATTGATTAGCTCTAGTAGTTTTCTGGTGGCATCTTTAGGATTTTCTATGTATAGTATCATGTCATCTGCAAACAGTGGTAGTTTTACTTCTTCTTTTCCAATTTGTATTCCTTTTATTTCTTTTTCTTCTCTGATTGCCGTGGCTAGGACGTCCAAAACTATGTTGAATAACAGTGGAGAGAGTGGACATCCTTGTCTTCTTCCTGATCTTAGAGGAAACGTATTCAGTTTTTCACCATTGAGAATGATGTTTGCTGTGGGTTTGTCGTATATGGCCTTTATTATGTTGAGGTAGGTTCCCTCTATGCCCACTTTCTGGAGAGTTTTTATCATCAATGGGTGTTGAATTCTGTCAAAAGCTTTTTCTGCATCTATTGAGATGATCATATGGTTTTTATTCTTCAATTTGTTAATATGGTGTATCACATTGATTGATTTGCGTATATTGAAGAATCCTTGCATTCCTGGGATAAATCCCACTTCATGATGGTGTATGATCCTTTTAATGTGTTGTTGGATTCTGTTTGCTAGTATTCTGTTGAGGATTTTTGCATCTATATTCATCAATGATATTGTTCTGTAATTTTCTTTTTTTGTAGTATCTTTGTCTGGTTTTGGTATCAGGGTGATGGTGGCCTCATAGAATGAGTTTGGGAGTGTTCTTCCTCTGCAATTTTTTGGAAGAGTTTGAGAAGGATGGGTGTTAGCTCTTCTCTAAATGTTTGATAGAATTCACCTGTGAAGCCATCTGGTCCTGGACTTTTGTTTGTTGGAAGATTTTTAATCACAGTTTCAATTTCATTACTTGTGATTGGTCTGTTCATATTTTCTATTTCTTCCTGGTACAGTCTTGGGAGGTTAAACCTTTCTAAGAATTTGTCCATTTCTTCCAGGTTGTCCATTTTATTGGCATAGAGTTGCTTGTAGTAGTCTCTTAGGATGCTTTGTATTTCTGCGGTGTCTGTTGTAACTTCTCCTTTTTCATTTCTGATTTTATTGATTTGAGTCCTCTCCCTCTTTTTCTTGATGAGTCTGGCTAATGGCTTATCAATTTTGTTTATCTTCTCAAAGAACCAGCTTTTAGTTTTATTGATCTTTTCTATTGTTTTCTTTGTTTCTATTTCATTTACTTCCGCTCTGATCTTTATGATTTCTTTCCTTCTGCTAACTTTGGGTTTTGTTTGTTCTTCTTTCTCTAGTTTCTTTAGGTGTAAGGTTAGATTGTTTACTTGAGATTTTTCTTGTTTCTTTAGGTAGGCTTGTATAGCTATAAACTTCCCTCTTAGAACTGCTTTTGCTGCATCCCATAGGTTTTGGGTCATCGTGTTTTCATTGTCATTTGTCTCTAGGTATATTTTTATTTCCTCTTTGATTTCTTCAGTGATCTCTTGGTTATTTAGTAATGTATTGTTTAGCCTCCATGTGTTTGTGTTTTTTACGTTTTTTTCCCTGTAATTCATTTCTAATCTCATAGTGTTGTGGTCAGAAAAGATGCTTGATATGATTTCAATTTTCTTAAATTTACTGAGGCTTGATTTGTGACCCAAGATGTGATCTATCCTGGAGAATGTTCTGTGCGCACTTGAGAAGAAAGTGTAACCTGCTGTTTTTGGATGGAATGTCCTATAAATATCAATTAAATCTATCTGGTCTATTGTGTCATTTAAAGCTTCTGTTTCCTTATTTATTTTCATTTTGGATGATCTGTCCATTGGTGTAAGTGAGGTGTTAAAGTCCCCCACTATTATTGTGTTACTGTCAATTTCCTCTTTTATAGCTGTTAGCAGTTGTCTTATGCATTGAGGTGCTCCTATGTTGGGTGCATATATATTTATAATTGTTATATCTTCTTCTTGGATTGATCCCTTGATCATTATGTAGTGTCCTTCCTTATCTCTTGTAACATTCTTTATTTTAAAGTCTATTTTATCTGATATGAGTATAGCTACTCCAGCTTTCTTTTGATTTCCATTTGCATGGAATATCTTTTTCCATCCCCTCACTTTCAGTCTGTATGTGTCCCTAGGTCTGAAGTGGGTCTCTTGTAGACAGCATATATATGGGTCTTGTTTTTGTATCCATTCAGCGAGCCTGTGTCTTTGGGTTGGAGCATTTAATCCATTCACGTTTAAGGTAATTATCGATATGTATGTTCCTATGACCATTTTCTTAATTGTTTTGGGTTTGTTTTTGTAGGTCCTTTTCTTCTCTTGTGTTTCCCACTTAGAGAAGTTCCTTTAGCATTTGTTGTAGAGCTGGTTTGGTGGTGCTGAATTCTCTTAGCTTTTGCTTGTCTGTAAAGCTTTTGATTTCTCCATCAAATCTAAATGAGATCCTTGCCGGGTAGAGTAATCTTGGTTGTAGGTTCTTCTCTTTCATCACTTTAAGTATATCATGCCACTCCCTTCTGGCTTGTAGAGTTTCTGCTGAGAAATCAGCTGTTAACCTTATGGGAGTTCCCTTGTATGTTATTTGTTGTTTTTCCCTTGCTGCTTTCAATAATTTTTCTTTGTCTTTCATTTTTGCCAATTTGATTACTATGTGCCTCGGCGTGTTTCTCCTTGGGTTTATCCTGTATGGGACTCTCTGCGCTTCCTGGACTTGGGTGGCTATTTCCTTTCCCATGTTAGGGAAGTTTTTGACTATAATCTCTTCAAATATTTTCTCTGGTCCTTTCTCTTTCTCTTCTCCTTCTGGGACCCCTATAATGCGAATGTTGTTGCGTTTAATGCTGTCCCACAGGTCTCTTAGGCTGTCTTCATTTCTTTTCATTCTTTTTTCTTTATTCTGTTCCGCAGCAGTGAATTCCACCATTCTGTCTTCCAAGTCACTTATCCGTTCTTCTGCCTCAGTTATTCTGCTATTGATTCCTTCTAGTGTAGTTTTCATTTCAGTTATTATATTGGTCATCTCTGTTTGTTTGTTCTTTAATTCTTCTAGGATTAAAGATTAATTAAAGAAATGTTAATCATTTCTTGCATCTTCTCAATCTTTGCCTCCATTCTTATTCCGAGGTCCTGGATCATCTTCACTATCATTATTCTGAATTCTTTTTCTGGAAGGTTGCCTATCTCCATTTAGTTGTTTTTCTGGGGTTTTTTCTTGTTCCTTCATCTGGTATATAGCCCTCTGCCTTTTCATCTTGTCTATCTTTCTGTGAATGTGGTTTTTGTCCCACAGGCTGCAGGATTCTAGTTTTTCTTGCTTCTGCTGTCTGCCCTCTGGTGGTTGAGGCTATCTAAGAGGCTTGATGGGAGGTTCTGGTGGTGGGTAGAGCTGACTGTTGCTGTCTCACAACTGTTATAAATTGGCCTCTCTTTCTCACTTTTGCTACCATTTCTGCCTAAAATCAATCAAACAAACAAAACCAAATATTCTGGTAGAGAAAGGTAGTCTGGGTTACAAAATATATCACAAGTTATCTTCTCCTGGTCATACTCACTTGTTTGACACCTTATATGCCACTCACAGGCTCAGTATTTTTAGCTATGCCATCCCCTCTTCAGTAACACCCTCAACCTGATAGAACAACAATTAATTTAAACATTCATTCAACATTTATTTCGCTCCTGTACTGGACTAAAGACACAATATAAGAGAAAATCACTCATGAAGTTCACAGTTGAGAGAAAATAAAATTAGTGAAGTTTAAAATAATGCAATATGCTATAGATGGGAGAAAATATTTGCAAATGATGTGACAGACAAGGGCTTAATCTCCAAAATATACAAACAGCTCATACAACTCAACAACAAAAAAACAAATAACCCAGTCCAAAAATGGGCAGAAGACCTTAATAGACATTTCTCCAAAGAAGACATACAGATGGCCAAGAGGCACATGAAAAGATGCTCAACATCACTAATTATTACAGAAGTGCAAATCAAAACTACAGTGAGGTACCACCCTCACACCAGTCAGAATAGCCATCATTAAAAAGTCTAATAACAAATTCTGGAGAAGGTGTGGAGAAAAGGGAACCCTCCTACACTGTTGGTGGGAATGTAAGTTGGTACAGCCACTAAGGAAAACAGTATGGAGGTTTCTCAGAAAACTAAAAATAGAATTACCATATGATCCAGCAATCCCACTCCTGGGAATACACCTGGACAAAACTATAATTCAAAAAGATACATGCACCCCTATGTTCAGAGCAGCACTATTCACAATAGCCAAAACACGGAAACAACCTAAATGTCCACCAACAGATGAATGGATAAAGATGTGGTACATATATACAATGGAATACTACTCAGCCATAAAAAAGAACAAAATAATGCCATTTGCGCAACATGGATGCAACTAGAGATTATCATACTAAGTGAGGTCAGAAAGAGAAAGACAAATACCATATGAGATCACTTATATGTAGAATCTAAAATATGGCACAAATGAACCTATCTACAAAACAGAAACAGACTCATAGTAGACATAGAGAACAGACTTGTGGTTGCCAAGGGGGAGGGAGGAGGGAGAGGGATGGACTGGGAGTTTGCGATTTGCAGATGCAAACTATTACATTTAGAATGGATAAACAAGGTCCTACTGTATAGCACAGGGAACTATATTCAATATCCTGTGATAAACTATAATGGAAAAGAATGTCTTTATGTGTATAACTGAGTCACTTTGCTGTACAGCAGAGATTGGCACAACACTGTATATCAACTACACTTCAATTTAAAAAAATGCAATATGTGCTTTAATAGAAATATGGGATGTTATGCAAGTGGAGAAGAGGGAATCCTTAACACTATCCGTAAAGGATCAGAGAAGGCTGCACAGGGTATGTGACACCTGAGGTCAATCCTGAACACTGAAATGGGTATTTGACAAACATATTTGTGAAGAAGGAGGGGAAACTTAAAAGCAAATCTGAACAGAGTATTTGTATTTTGGTTACTTCGGTTTTTCAAGTAATTCAGTTAAATTAGAATACAGTAGTTACATGGAGGAGTAACATGAGATGAGGCTCCCAAAGACATGGAGGGGCTAGATCATGAAAGGCCTTGTATAATCATTCTAAGCAATAAAGATTTTATCCCTCAGCACATAGGGAGCTTTTGAGTGTTTCAAGCAAAGACATGATAAGCTCAGACGTATATTTGAGGATGATCATCCTCCCAGGTATATGCAAAATAGACTAGGTCCTAGAGGTGGCAAAGAGTAAGTTTTTTTACAATCCTCTAAGTCAGAAATAATGAGGTCCTGAACCAAGGCAGCTGCAGTGAGAATGACAAATAGGATACGAATTTAAAGGTGCTCAGAAAACTGATGAACTGAATTGGATGACTAGCGGCAAAGGGAGGGAGGGAGGGAGGAACGAAGGGAGGGAGAGGGAGAGAGGGAGAGAGGGAGAGAGGGGGAGAGGGAGAGAGGGGGAGAGGGAGAGAGGAAGGGGGGAGAGGGGGAGAGGGGGAGAGGGGGATGGAGAGAGTGAGACAAGAGAGAGAGAGAGAGAGAGAGAGAGAGAGAGAGAGTGGAGAGAGAGAGAGAGAGAGAGAGGGAGAGAAATAGTTCCAAACAGCACACAGGAATTCTGGCACGAGAAAATTAATGGAAGGTGGTGCAGTTTCCCATGATAGAGAGTTTAGGAGTAAGAGTAAATCTGGGAAGACAATTCCGTTTTAAATGATGAGGCTGAGGTACCTATGGGGCATCCTAGTGAATGTATAAACAGGAGAGGGACCTAGCGATTGATGATGCTGGGCACATAGACTGCTTTACTTTTCTTTTTAATACAAATCCTATCCTAGAACTGGGGTAGAAAATTATTAATTTATTTAAAGTTATTGTTTGCTTGTAAAAATACAGATATGTATGAAATAAAAATAAATTTTCCCATGATCTCACCACCCAAAACACTAGAATATTTATGTTTCCCTTCCCTATTTTTCTATGCATTTTTAAAAAGTTGAATAATAATGCACATAAACTTAATATCAAACTTTTCATTGAATATAACTTTAATTTCTCATATGTATGGTAACTTTGACACCCTCATATTGCTATGTATCATCTTTATGTCTATTTTCTATCTCTCCAATTAGTTGAAAACTCTTCAAGGGCAGAAACTGTGGTATGTCTTATTTGAATGACTAAAGTTTGGCAGTACCATACTTACAATAGGCACTCAATGTTTGCTGATGAGGTTATCAAAATACTAAAAAGTTACTGGGTCATGATTTTAAGTTATGAAATAAGCTTCAGGAAAATTTCTAATTTTCATATTATTTCAGAAACACTGCTAATAAATAAAAGAGGTAATAAATAACATATCAGTGGTGACAACACTGTACCCGCTAGAGAATGAAGCACAGTCAATAAATATTCTCATTCTTTTATTCATTCACTCAACAAATATCTACTGACTGCCTGATGTAAGCCAAGCACTCTCTTAGTTCCGGGGGATACATCAGTCATAAAACAGACAATCTGTGCCATGGACCTTCCACTCTAATGGACTTAAATTATGGTAACTGCTTGCTTGCTAAAAAGAGAAGGGGGATCCAGTGTCCTGTAATTTTCTACCCTTACTAGACTCACATTTAATTGTAGCATTAGTAAAATAAGTTCATTTCTGGAATATAAGCAGTAGAAGCATCTCAACATACATTTATTTTAAAACTTTATAGTATATACAATATAATGTATACATACTTATAATTTAGCTTAATGTTTCCAAAACCAATACTGAACAGAGATCTGTTCCATTGCTTAACAGTCAACCATCTTATATAATCATATATTTAATAAACTAATGATGTACTTATCAATGTATGTAATAATCAATGAAAAGAAATAAATAGGACTTTTTTTTTCTTTTGGCTGCGTTGGGTTTTTTTTTATTGTTGCTGTGCGTAGGCTTTCTCATAGTTGCGGCGAGCGGGGGCTCCCCCTCATTGCGGTGCGCGGGCTTCTCGTTGGGGTGGCTTCTCTTGTTGCGGAGCACGGGCTCTAGGCGCGCGGGCTTCACAGTTGTGGCTCGCGGGCTCTCGAGTGCAGGCTCAGTAGTTGTGGCGCACATGTGGGATCTTAGTTGCTCCACGGCATGTGGGATCTTCCTGGACCAGGGCTTGAACCCGTGTCTCCTGCATTGGCAGGCGGATTCTTAACCTCTTAGCCACCAGGGACGTCCCAATAAATAGGATTAATGTTATATTACTTTATGCATATTATTTTCATTTTGAACTTGAAAAGACAGTTAATAAATGATGATTTGCTCATTCATTCATAAAGCATATTATTTAACTGTTCATTATGTGCCAGGCAAAATAATAAAGTAAATAAAATAGAGTTCTTAACTTCAATGTTACTTCTAATTGCACAGACCTTGGATTACAAGGTACCTCAGGAGTTTATTTTCTAAAAGAAGAAAAACATAATTTAATCACCACTAATTCATTTTGTGTGCATAAGTGCAGACACTAAAGTGACCTGTATCTATCTCTGTTTTCAAACATTCACAGTCCAGTGAGGTAGACTGCAAGTAAATACATAAATAACCAATGGAATCAGTACCAAGCCACAGATGTTATGTGCAAAAAAGGAAAGTAAAAGAAAACAGATATAAAGATGGCAAGGGAAGAATGGTATGAATAGAATTAATGTAGTTTTAGGAGATTAAAGTTCACATAAAAAAGCATAGAGTTTTAGAGGTAGAAATGGTAAAAGTACTCAGTGTAACCCTCGGTTTTTACAAAGAAGAAATTATGTTCCAATTAGGTTATGATTTGCTTAGCACAGCCAAGACTGGTTAAAGCTGGGTCCTGAGCAGGAGACTAGCTGGCTGAAAGATAAATTCTTTATCCAGCATTCCTGTCTATGCAGTTAGAAAGAACACTGAAGTAGAAACTCCATCTCTTTTATTTATTATATTATTACTGTGTGTGGCACATAACGGGCACTTCAATAATGTGTTTAGTGAATGAATATACGAATGAATGAGTAAATCATCTACCTTGATTGATTCTACTCAAACAATTCTAAAACATCATTCTTATTTTTACACTCATAATCTTAGTGAGGGAAGAGAAAATAACAAACAAAAATCTACCTTTATTCCTTGCTATCATTACTAAAATGTCCTACCACCTCAACTAAAAATGTCATTTTTCTACATTATTTCTGACCCCAAATACCCTATTCCCTCATGTCCTTTCTTCCAACTTCTACCCTATCATCATCTAAACTACCATTTTTCAAATGAACAAATAAAAACTACTTTTCATGTTTTAGGGTATTCATTTTCAGTGATTAAAGTTATTTCCCATCAAATTTCTTCTCTTCTATTCATGTAACATGATTTTTTTTTAATCTTCTTTTTTTGGGGGCTGCACCGTGCAGCATTTGGGATATTAGTTCCTCTACCAGAGATCGAACCCGCGGCCCCTACATCGGGAGCGCGAAGTCCCAACCACTGGACCACCAGGGAATTCCCCATGTAACTTGATTTTTTTCCTCCTTCAAGCCAATACTGAAGAAATCAACAAGGCTCACTTTGTCTTTTCTATTCTACACAAGGATTATCAACAACAAACAGGAGAAATGTGCAAACCTCATACTTTTAGACATAAGCTGATTGTTTACAAACATCAAAAATATCTGCCTACTGTTAGCGGCAATAAACAAATGACCAAGTTCATTACTTCTGCCTCTTAAGAGAGTGTTAATCAATAAGGAATATCAGAATTGCATATATAAATATGTTTTTTTTTTCCTGAATGAAGATGCCTGGGATTCCAGCATAGACCTACTGAATAAAGGTTTCAGTACGTAGGATCACATAATGCATATTTTTATGAAGCTCCACAGTTGACTCTGGCTAAGAGCCATTACTTTTTTATTTTATTTATTTATTTTTTAACATCTTTACGGGAGTATAATTGCTTTACAATGGTGTGTTAGTTTCTGCTTTATAACAAAGCAAATCAGCTATACATATACATATATCCCCATATCTCCTCTCTCTTGTGTCTCCCTCTTACCCTCCCTATCCCACCCCTCTAGGTGGTCACAAAGCACTGAACAGATCTCCCTGTGCTATGTGGCTGCTTCCCACTAGCTGTCTATTTTACATTTGGTAGTATATATAAGTCCATGCTACTCTCTCACTTCGTCCCAGCTTACCCTTCCCCCTCCCCGTGTCCTCAAGTCCATTCTCTACGTCTGCATCTTTATTCCTGTCCTGCCCCTAGGTTCTTCAGAATCATTTTTTTTTAATTCCATATATATGTTAGCACATGGTATTTGTTTTTCTTTTTCTGACTTAACTTCACTCTGTAGGACAGACTCTAGGTCCATCCACCTCACTACAAATAACTCAATTTTGTTTCTTTTTATGGCTGAGTAATATTCCATTGTATATATGTGCCATATCTTTATCCATTCATCTGTCGATGGACACTTAGGTTGCTTCCATGTCCTGGCTATTGTAAATAGAGCTGCAATGAACATTGTGGTACATGACTCTTTCTGAATTATGGTTTTCTCAGGGTATATGCCCAGTAGCAGGATTTCTGGGTCATATGGTAGTTCTATTTTTAGTTTTTGAAGGAACCTCCATACTGTTCTCCATAATGAGAGCCATTACTTTAAAGCATGAAATTCAGCCTCAAACATACTGGCCTGAGTTTATTGTCTCTTTAAATATTGCTAGTGTTTTTTTTCCTAAACAGTATTTATATTTACATATCAAAAAGAGGAAGGAACGTTTATCTTTCCTGACTAAAATGACAATTGCTATTTCACATGGTGGTAGATAATTTTAGATATTTAGATTTGATACAACCATGTAGACTTTAATAGTACCTAAAATAATGAAACAGCTTAGCTCATCTGTCATTTTCAGCCTGAGAGAAATTATCTAGAAATACTTCTTAAGGGCAAAAACCAAAGAAATTCAATGGGTAAAACTCGCCCACTGACGGCATATGGTAGTCTTCCAGAACTCTCTTGGCTATTCTCTAATACAAATAATACTTGTTATATAAAAGTTTAATACTTTGTTTCTAGCAAAAAAAAAAAAAAAAAGCTTGATTGTGAGAACTGACCAGATGTCACTTTACTGATCAATGAAGCCACTCTTTTCATTAATTTTGATAATGATTTTCAGTTGTCATTTTACAATAGCAAATGAAAGGGTAGCTTACACAAATCTTTGCGCCACAATGTGGTCCATAAACAGAAACAGCTCTAGAAAATTGAAAACTGTTCTAAAAATAAATTATATCTAATAATATTACAGTTTAGAGCTTACAAAGTACTTTTATATTTATAATCATAGAATTGATATATGTGTAAAGTGCTTTGACTCTAAAGTATATATAAATAAGATGGATATTACTAATTTTAAAATTATTAATCATAACTTCAGAATAGATTCTTTTTTAGTGTTTTAATTTTTTATTAAAGCATAATATATACATATAGCAAAGTATACATATCTTAAATCTTGAACTTGAAGAATTTAAGCTAAGATTAAGCATCCATCATGCTTCCTCCCAGGAACTACCCCACGAGGTAACCAATCTTCTGACTTCTATCACTACAGATTATAGTTTTGCCTGTTTATAAACTTTATATAAAGGAAACATATAGGGTATACCTCTCTTTTGTACCTAGCTTATTTCACTCAGAATTATGTTTGTTCAGTTTATCAGTGTTGTTATACTTACAGCAGTTCATTCGTTTGCACTGCTATATATTATTCTGTCAAGTGAATATTCAACAATTAAATCCATTCTGCTGTTAAACAGCTGAGTTGTTTACAGTTTTTACCTTTTACAAAAATACTGCCATAAACATTCTTGTATGTGCATATATGTACTTCCCTTGGATACATACCTAGAGTGAAACTGCTGAGTCAGAATGTATGTGTCTACTCAACTTTAACTGATACTGCCAAATAGTTTTCCCAAGTGGTTGTACCAATATACACTCCCAACATCAGTGTATGAAAGTTCTTGCTACTCTACAAGCTCAGTCATAAGAAAATGCTTTTATAATTTTTTTATAAGTGATCTGGTAGAGATGGAATGGTATGACACTGTGGTTTTAATTCACATTTCCCTGAAAACTAATGATTTTGAGCACCTTTTCATATGCCTATTGGCCATGCGGTTATCTTCTTTCCTGAAGTGGCTCTTCAAGCCTTTTACCCATTTTTAAATTTGGTTGTCCTTTTTTTAAAAAATCAATTTGTAGGAGTCCATTATCTATTCTAGATGCAAATCCTATGTCAAATATACATATTGTAAATGACTTCTCCCATATGTGGTTTGCTTTCCACCCCCTTAATGATATCTTTAATCAACAGGAGTTCTTAATTTTAATAAATTCAATCTATCAATCTTTTCATTTATGGTCAGTGATTTTTGTGTCCTGTTTAAGAAATCTTTGCATATCCCATGGACATGAAGATATTCTTCTGTTTTCTTCTAGAAGTCTTTTTGCTTTACCTTTCATATTCATATCTCTGATCCATCTGGAATTGGTTTTATTGTATTACTGAAGTCAAAGTTCATTGTTTTTCATATTGATACCCAATTGATTCATCAAGGAACATTTGTTTACACTCCAAAAATATAAGTCTCAGAGGCATTCACTTTCGGAAAGACGGAGTAGACACACTTTTCCCTATTCCTTCTACTAAGTTCAGCTAAAAACCTGGGACATTACATAGATTAAAAAAAAAAACACACACCTAAGAAGACTGAAAGGTGGTGAAAAGAGGTAGACTAGCTAGGGATGGTAGGACCCAGGAATGACGCAGCAGTGAGTTCTCTGGGTTTTCTTTTTGCCTCATATATACCAGACTGGGTATCAGGGAGGCCAATAATCTGGAAATGCCAATGGGCACAGGCTAAAAAAGTCACAAGTCATTTTTAAATCAGTTTCAATTTATTGATTTTTCTCGTTACATTTTGTAATTTTCTGCCTCTTTCCATGACTGGTGATTTTTGATAAGATAAAACAAACTTTTAGAAACACGGTGATGATTTTTCATTGGATGCCAGACATTGAGAATTTTACCTTGTGTGCTGGATATTTTCATATTCCTATAAATATTCTTGAGCTTTATTTTAGGAGATGGTTAAGTTATTTGGGAATAGTTTGATCCTTTCAGTTCTTGCTTTTTTAAGCTTTGTTAGCCATGATGAGATCATGTTTAGTCCACGGTTACTTTTTCTTTACTACTGAGGCAAGACCCTTCTTAGCACTACCCAAGTCTTGTTTTCTACTCTCGCTGGTGCAAACAGGTATCATATCCAGCCCTCTGTGAGGTCTAAGCACTGCTCCCTGGAATCCTTTCAGGTAGTTCTTTCCTCAGTCTTGGGTCGTTTTCCCACATGCATGTAATGATCACCACTCAGCTGAGTACTCAAAGGACCCTCTGCAGATCTCCAGAATTCTGTGTGTCCATTTCCCTCCTTTCTAATACTCTGCCCTGAGAACTCTAGCTATCTTGGCTTTCCCAGACTCCAAACTCTACCTCCTCAACTCAGAGAGACTACTGGGCTCTACTTGTACTTCCCCCCATTCACACCAAATCCTGGAACTTTCTCCAGGGAGTAAGCCAGGGCACTTGTAGGGCTCATCTCATTTGTTTTTTTCCTTAAGGATCATTTTCCTTCACTGCCTTATGTTAAATGTAAAGAGAACCAGTGTTTCATGTATTTATCTGGCTTTTTAGTTGCTTCAGGCAAGAGGGTAAATCTGGCCCCTATTACTCTATCTTGGCTAAAAACAGAAGTCATTATATTATAATTTTAACCCATACTAGTTGTTCTTTACTTTAAAGAACTTTTTAAGGTTATTTAATTAAATATTTGATAAATATTATATGTGCCCTATGTAAGAAATACTGGGTTAAGCCCTTTGAGGTTAAAAAAAAAGAGAGTCTTAATCTTGTAAAAGTACAAAAATACTCTGTACATGAAGACACATACAAGTGTACCCTTTGTATTCTATGCACAAAGGAACATTTAAAAGAAATTAAAAACACGGTAGGCTATGCCCTCAAAAAACTGAAAATCTAGTTGGAATAAGGTAATAATATATATTAAACATTTAGAGAATAAGAATAGGTTATACATTATTGACAATGATTATAATTAAAGCTCAGAGATCAGAGGCCAAGGTTTTGAATAATCAATAAAAGAGTCTTTGAATCTTTTGCATCAGATCTAGTTATATAAGCAGCACAAACCTATCATAAGACCAGTCTACAGCAATAAGCAATTATCATAGACTCAGATATCTTCTAAAACCTAGTTTTGATTGTTCATAGCAGCAAGAGTGAAAACTAGGCTACTAAAGTCTATAATTATGTGGCAGTATAACTATAAAATAATAGCACTAATTAAATACTTGTTGAATGAATATTTATATGAGTGCTTACTTTATGGTCATGTACCCTTATCCCTCTCCAGTCTGCTCTTTCCCTCCACACTCTCAAGATACAATGATATTTCAATACTTCAGCAATGCACTCCCTTACCTTTATTTCTTTGCAAATGCTATTGTTTCTGCCTGAAACACTGACCTTCCCACAGCCCCTTTCAACTATTACTTTTTCCAAAAAGCTTTTTCTAACCACTCCAGTTTTAGTTAGGTATCCCTCCTCTGTATTTCCTCTACCAGAACACTTATTACCCATCGTTCCACAATTACCAGTTTATCTACCTGTATTTCTTATTATGCTACATGTGTCATGAGGACAGTGGCTATGTCCATCTCATTCACACTGTCTCCTCAGCAATAGCACAGTGCCTGGCACAAATAGGCACTCATTTGATGAAAGCATGAATGAGCAAGAAAACAGAAACTGGAAATACATAAGAATGCTGACAGACCATATAATGAATGAAGAGGCAGAAGGGTTAGAGTGAGAAAAAGAGCCAGGAAAAAAGCTAGAGAAGAAGAGTCAAAGGATAGCCTGGAGAATAGAGTGTCAAAAAGAAGAATCTTGGAAGTGGACGCCCCCCGATGAAAATGGCTCATTTAGTTCAAGTAAGAAAAAACTTGAACGAATGTGTTTACTTAATGTGGCAAAAGGTATTTCTTGATACCTTTGCCAAGGAAGTATCAAGGGAGTGACGGGGATAGAAGCCAGAAGGCAAAGAGTTGATGACCAAATGGAACTGAGGAAGTAAATGCAGTGTAAGCAGAAATATAGACTACTATTTCACAAAGCCCTTCCAAGGAGAAGGAAAAGAACACTTAAGGAGACAGGGCCAAATAAAGGGTTTGCTATTTTATTGTGTGGAAGAAGAAATTAGGTATGCTTGACAGTACAAGGAAAACAGCCAGTAATGAGGAAGAGCTTGAAGATGCAAGAGAGAACATATAGAAGAGATTTAATTAATTAAGATAACACCATCAGATTTGACAACTGTGAAATCATAACTGAATTTCCGAGAATGCCTGCATGCTAATAAAGGGTTAAGGGACAATTAGATGGTGTGAAGAAGTTGAGATTAGCATAGCAATTAATATAATAAAACAGTTTTCTAGGGCAATGTTATAGAATTATACTACTATAAGGAATTTGTTTTCTTTCTTTTTAAGTATAATTTCTTTTGGAATTGTATCATGTGCAGTGGCAACTCCATAGAAATCGTAGTTAAACAAAGTTTGGCAACTACTGCTATGAGGAAACAAAAACATGACAGAAAATAATGAAAAAGAAGAGGTGAAAAATATTAAAGCAAGGTAAAGTATGTCATGAAATCAAGTCCAGGAGATTGAGGGTGCCTTAGAAAAAGACTGGGCATTTCTTCTACTAACATGAAAGAAAAAGAAAACAGAAAATGAAAAGACCTAAACAAATTTTTGAGATGAAGAGGTAAAAAACTGAGGGACTTCGGTGGGAGAACATCAAAGTGCTCTAGAAGATAATTCAATTATATCTTTTTTGCCAATGGCTGTGCTCTAGAAGCAGATGCTTAAAAGGCATGTACAAAATCCTTCTATACCTATTAATGTTTAAAGGGCCAATTATACTATATAGAGGAATTAGGGATTAAGACTCAGGGTAGCCACAACTAAGACCTGACACAGGGACTTCCCTGGTGGCACAGTGGTTAAGAATTCACCTGCCAATGCAGAAGACACGGGTTCCAGCCCTGGTCCGGGAAGATCCCACATGCCGCAGAGCAACTAAGCCTATGCTCCACAACTACTGAGCCTGCGCTCTAGAGCCCAGGAGCCACAACTACTGAAGCCCACATGCCTAGAGCACGTGCTCCACAAGAGAAGCCACTGCAATGAGAAGCCCGCGGACCGCAACAAAGAGTAGCCCCTGCTCACCACAACTAGAGAAAGTCCACGTGCAGCAATGAAGACCCAATGCAGCCAAAAATAAATAAATAAATAAATAAATAAATAAATAAATATTTAAAAAAAGACCAAAAAAAAAAAAAAGACAGACTTGACACAGCCAAAAATAAATAAAGACAAACAAACAAACAAAAAAGACTCAGGGTATAAAACTTCTAATACTAGGGGGTGTTATTATTATTAAACAAAAGTACATGAATTCTCATTTGGCTTAAATCAGAAAGTCAGTGTCATGAGATACTATATATAGCAGATGGTTATTAGGTATTTCAAATATTATTGCAATCTTTTTTGCATGAGGGGGGTAGCGAGGAAGGAGAAAGCCACAAGGTTACATAGAAATGTATAAAAGCAGTATGATCCTTGTGTCAGGATACCAATTTGTTCACAACAAATAAGAGGTAAGTAGCATACCATAATGATAGAGCAAAGGTAGTGAGAACTGGGCTTTCATTACAGCTCTATCACTTATTTTCTGACTTTGGGCAAGTTACTCATCACAGTAAGCCTTTGATTGTCTCATTTATAATATAACAGTAATATCTATCTACCTTGTAGAGTTGTGAGCACTAGCAATAATGTGCGCAACATACCTAGAACAAATTGTCCAGCATAATGTAGGCATACAATATGATTACTATGCTGACAAGTAATTAACTCATTCAAAAGTAATTTACTGGGAGCCAAGGATACAAAATTGAATAACACAAAAAAGTCCCTGTACTTAAGGAATTTTTCTGTAATGAGAGAAACAGAAAAACAAGGAAATAATTTTTAACAATTCAAAGTGGGATGAATGCTATGATGAAAACAAATAAGAATCTGTAATGAAGAATAATATTTTAAGAGAAGATAGTCAGGGAAGGCCTCTCTGAAAGGTTCCTGGAGATAAGAAGAATCAGCAACTCAAAGGGCAGAAAGAGAAGTAAAATAATCTGAGGTAACAACATGTACAAAAGTCCTTAGGCAGGAAAAGACATGGCATGTTTGAGTAACTGAAAGGTGCACAATGTGGTTAAAACATAGTAATCAAGAGAGTCTGCTTCCTAGCATGAGATAAGGTTAGTGGGGATGGTAGAGGGCAGATCTTACAGGGCCTTGGCCTCTTTGATAAGGTCAATATAATGTTTATTAAATGGATGGATAGATGAACAGATGCATAAAACAGAATTCAAACTTCATACAAAGGACTCAGAAGAGAGAAATACCTAATGATGTGGCCAGCACCTTTAAAAAACAAAAATAAAAACAATGAAGTTCTACTTACGCAAATCAGTTCATTTTTTAGGGAAGCGAAACAAAGTAAAAAATACAGAAATAATTACTATCGTCCTAGTAAGGCTAAAAATATAAACGTGAGGGTAAACAAGAGCTAAACACACACTAACAACACAGTACTGCAGCTGTTTCCCCAACCTAAAATCTCCCAACCTAAAATGTGCCAAAAGTTTACACGTGAACTGGTTATAATCTGTGGTTGTTTCTGCCATAAATCTATAAACTTTGTTATGAAGGGAGCCACAGCTGCTAAAATTACATGCATTCAGTGAGGGATTACCAGGAACCAATGAGTTCTGGAGATATTAATTGGAGCTACTAACATAAATAAAAGTCGTAATCCCTGTCCTCAATAGGGTGTGCAATGAGGAGGTGTTACTGAGATATTCTATGAGCATTATTTCTTTTACTCCAAAGGCAATCGGGTGAATACCTCATGACCAGTTCAAGGTGACTAATTTCACTCTGAAATGCACAGCTCTTCTTTCTGCAGGTCTTGCACTTTCTACAGTACATAACTGGACTTGCAGAAGTATTCTGTCTGGCCTGCAAAGTGTTCTAAAACATTCTGAATTAGTAGTCAACATTTAAAAACGGGATTTTACAAAATCCAGATTTCTGGCTTCTCTTGACAAATCACAAGATCTGGCAACATTAAGTATATATTCCCACAAGGAAAACTTATTTTTTTTTTTTAGTCATCAATTTTATACACATCAGTGTATACATGCCAAACCCAATCGCCCAATTCATCACACCACCATCCCCACCCCCCCCACGGCTTTCCCCCCTTGGTGTCCATACGTTTTTCTCTACACCTGTGTCTCAACTTCTGCCCTGCAAACCGGTTCATCTGTACCATTTTTCTAGGTTCCACATATATGCGTTAATATACGATATTTGTTTTTCTCTTTCTGACTTACTTCACTCTGTATGACAGTCTCTAGATCCATCCACGTCTCAACAAATGACCCAATTTCCTTCCTTTTTATGGCTGAGTAATATTCCATTGTATATATGTACCACATCTTCTTTATCCATTCGTCTGTTGATGGGCATTTAGGTTGCTTCCATGACCTGGCTATTGTAAATAGTGCTGCAATGAACATTCGGGTGCATGTGTCTTTTTGAATTACGGTTTTCTCTGGCTATATGCCCAGTAGTACGATTGCTGGGTCATATGGTAATTCTATTTTTAGTTTTTTAAGGAACCTCCATATTGTTCTCCATAGTGGCTGTATCAATTTACATTCCCACCAACAGTGCAAGAGGGTTCCCTTTTCTCCACACCCTCTCCAGCATTTGTTGTTTGTAGATTTTCTGATGATGCCCATTCTACCCGGTGTGAGGTGATACCTCATTGTATTTTGATCTGCATTTCTCTAATAATTAGTGATGTTGAGCAGCTTTTTATGTGCTTCTTGGCCATCTATATGTCTTCTTTGGAGAAATGTCTATTTAGGTCTTCTGCCCATTTTTGGATTGGGTTGTTTCTTTAATATTGAGCTGCATAAGCTGTTTCTATATTTTGGAGATTAATCCGTTGTCCGTTGATTCGTTTGCAAATATTTTCTCCCATTCTGAGGGTTGTCTTTTCGTCTTGTTTATGGTTTCCTTTGCTGTGCAAAAGCTTTGAAATTTCACTAGGTCCCATTTGTTTATTTTTGTTTTTATTTCCATTACTCTAGGAGGTGGATCAAAAAAGACCTTGCTGTGATTTATGTCAAAGAGTGTTCTTCCTATGTTTTCCTCTAAGAGTTTTATAGTGTCCAGTCTTACATTTAAGTCTCTAATCCATTTTGAGTTTATTTTTGTGCATGGTGTTAGGGAGTATTCTAATTTCATTCTTTTATATGTAGCTGTCCAGTTTTCCCAGCACCACTTATTGAAGACACTGTCTTTTCTCCATTGTATATCCTTGCCTCCTTTGTCATAGATTAGTTCACCATAGGTGCGTGGGTTTATCTCTGGGCTTTCTATCTTGTTCCATTGATCTATGTTTCTGTTTTTGTGCCAGTACCATATTGTCTTGATTACTGTAGCTTTGTAGTATAGTCTGAAGTCAGGGAGTCTGATTCCTCCGGCTCTGTTTTTTTCCCTCAAGACTGCTTTGGCTATTCGGGGTCTTTTGTGTCTCCATACAAATTTTAAGATTTTTTGTTCTAGTTCCGTAAAAAATGCCAATGGTAATTTGATAGAGATTGCATTGAATCCGTAGATTGCTTTGGGTAGTATAGTCATTTTCACAATATTGATTCTTCCAATCCAAGAACATGGTATATCTCTCCATCTGTTGGCATCATCTTTAATTTCTTTCATAAGTGTCATAGTTTTCTGCATACAGATCTTTTGTCTCCCTAGGTAGGTTTATTCCTAGGTATTTTATTCTTTTTGTTGCAATGGTAAATGGGAGTGTTTCCTTAATTTCTCTTTCACATTTTTCATCATTAGTGTATAGGAATGCAAGAGATTTCTGTGCATTAATTTTGTATCCTGCAACTTTACCAAATTCATTGATTAGCTCTAGTAGTTTTCTGGTGGCAGTTTTAGGATTCTCTATGTATAGTATCATGTCATCTGCAAACAGTGACAGTTTTACTTCTTCTTTTCCAATTTGTATTTCTTTTATTTCTTTTTCTTCTCTGATTGCTGTGGCTAGGACTTCCAAAACTATGTTGAATAATAGTGGTGAGAGTGGACAGCCTCGTCTTCTTCCTGATCTTAGAGGAAATGTATTCAGTTTTTCACCATTGAGAATGATGTTTGCTGTGGGTTTGTCGTATATGGCCTTTATTATGTTGAGGTAGGTTCCCTCTATGCCCACTTTCTGGAGAGTTTTTAATATAAATGGGTGTTGAATTTTGTCAAAAGCTTTTTCTGCATCTGTTGAGATGATCATACGGTTTTTCTGCTTCAATTTGTTAATATGGTGTATCACATTGATTGATTTGCGTATATTGAAGAATCCTTGCATCCCTGGGATAAATCCCACTTGATCATGGTGTATGACCCTTTTAATGTGTTGTTGGATTCTGTTTGCTAGTATTCTGTTGAGGATTTTTGCATCTATATTCATCAATGATATTGGTCTGTAATTTTCTTTTTTTGTAGTATCTTTGTCTGGTTTTGGTATCAGGGTGATGGTGGCCTCATAGAATGAGTTTGGGAGTGTTCCTTCCTCTGCAATTTTTTGGAAGAGTTTGAGAAGGATGGGTGTTAGCTCTTCTCTAAATGTTTGATAGAATTCACCTGTGAAGCCATATGGTCCTGGACTTTTGTTTGTTGGAAGATTTTTAATCACAGTTTCAATTTCATTACTTGTGATTGGTCTGTTCATATTTTCTATTTCTTCCTGGTTCAGTCTTGGAAGGTCTTTGGGTTGGAGCATTTAATCCATTCACGTTTAAGGTAATTATCGATATGTATGTTCCTATGACCATTTTCTTAATTGTTTTGGGTTTGTTTTTGTAGGTCCTTTTCTGCTCTTGTGTTTCCCACTTAGAGAAGTTCCTTTAGCATTTGTTGTGGAGCTGGTTTGGTGGTGCTGAATTCTCTTAGCTTTTGCTTGTCTCTAAAGCTTTTGATTTCTCCATCGAATCTGAATGAGATCCTTGCTGGGTAGAGTAATCTCGGTTGTAGGTTTTTCCCTTTCATCACTTTAAGTATATCATGCCACTCCCTTCTGGCTTGTAGAGTTTCTGCTGAGAAATCAGCTGTTAACCTTATGGGAGTTCCCTTGTATGTTATTTGTCATTTTTCCCTTGCTGCTTTCAGTAATTTTTCTTTGTCGTTAATTTTGGCCAATTTGATTGCTATGTGTCTCAGCGTGTTTCTCCTTGGGTTTATCCTGTATGGGACTCTCTGCGCTTCCTGGACTTGGGTGGCTATTTCCTTTCCCATGTTAGGGAAGTTTTTGACTATAATCTCTTCAAATATTTTCTCTGGTCCTTTCTCTCTCTCTTCTCCTTTTGGGACCCCTATAATGCGAATGTTGTTGCGTTTAATGTTGTCCCAGAGGTCTCTTAGGCTGTCTTCATTTCTTTTCATTCTTTCTTCTCTATTCTGTTCCGCAGCAGTGAATTCCACCATTCTGTCTTCCAGGTCACTTATCTGTTCTTCTGTCTCAGTTATTCTGCTATTGATTCCTTCTAGTGTAGTTTTCATTTCAGTTATTGTATTGGTCATCTCTGTTTGTTTGTTCTTTAATTCCTCTAGGTCTTTGTTAAACATTTCTTCCATCTTCTCGATCTTTGCCTCCATTCTTTTTCCGAGGTCCTGGATCATCTCCACTATCATTATTCTGAATTCTTTTTCTGGAAGGTTGACTATCTCCACTTCATTTAGTTATTTTTCTGGGGTTTTATCTTGTTCCTTCATCTGGTACATAGCCCTGTGCCTTTTCATCTTGTCTACCTTTCTGTGAATGTGTTTTTTGTTCCACAGGCTGCAGGACTGTCCTTCTTCTTGCTTCTGCTGTCTGCCCTCTGGTGGATGAGGCTATCTGCTCCAGGGCACAGCGTGGAAGCGGCTGGAGGCAGAAGCGTCCAGGCTTTGTGTCGAAAAGGCTCATTTGCTCATCTTCAGGAAAACTCTTTTAGTGTGCTTTCCAATTACTGAAAGTACCATTCAGCCAATTTCACTGATTTAGATTACACTGAGTTCTGTAGGCATCTGAGTTTTCAGTATCTACACTAGGAGTTTTATGACTGAGATCTTCTTATGAAATAAGAGGAGGGAAAGATAAAAGATGAGTCTTTCCTGAAGAAACTTTGCAAGAGCTTAAAAGACTAGAACGGTGGTCTCAACTTTCTTGATCATATAGATCATAACTTTCTTGATCCCTCTCCAGAGGCAAATTTAATATGAGAAAGAAATTGTATATGATAGTCAAGGGCTGGGAAGTACCTGATCTTCCAGAGGGTGAAATAAAGATGCAGTACCAAAACACTTCGTATTGTTTTAAAAAGTATAGACTTTCACAGAACTTAAAAATCTGATTTTTAAAGAGTTTATTTAGTGTACTTCCTTATGTTATAGATATAGGAACTGTATCTATATAGTTCATAGATATATAAACTTTATCTATATAGGGCCAGAGATTAAGAATTTGCCCCAAATCAGATAGTTGACAGCAAAATCAGAATTAGAAAGCAGTCTCAAAACCAACATTTCAATTTAACATTTACTAAACATCTAATATTTGTAAGTCTCCATGAAAGATAATAAAGATATAAATATGCATGACAGTACTTTTTAACATATTGCTTTTCCACTTTCTTTTTTTGTTAATATTTTTATAGGATTTCAAAGAATCCTATAAAGGCCACTTTTTTTTTAAAACAAAAACCCTACCCCAAAGAACTGAAAGCCGGTACTCAAACAAACACATGTACGTGCATATTCACAGCATGTGACTAGCAGCACTATTCACAACAGTCAAAAGGTGGCAACAACCTACATGTCCATCAGAAAATGAATGGATAAACAAATTGTGGTATCCATACAATGGAATCATATTCACCCATAAAAAAGAATGAAGTACTAATAGATGCTACAAGGTGGCTACATCTTGAAAACATGCTAAGTGAAAGAAGCCAGACACAAAAGGTCACATATTGTATGATTCCACTTTTGTAAAGTAACCAGGTAGATAAATCCATAGAGACAGAACACAGATTGGCAGTTACCAGGGGCTAGGGGGAGGCGGAGGTGGGGAACAACTGTTTAATGCATACAGGGTTTCATTTTGGGTGATAAAAATGTTTTTGAGATAGATATATAGAGATAGTGGTTGCATAACACTGTGAATTGATCACTTTAAAATGGTCAATTTATGTGGATTTCATATCAATAGACTTTTTAAAGAACACTTCCTTATTTGACCACCAGGTGGAATATGCCACCTAAGTCAAAGTAATTGCTCGTCCTATTAGGAAAAAATAAAACCGAAAAACAACAACCAGGGACTTCCCTGGTGGTGCAGTGGTTAAGAATCCGCCTGCCAGTGCAGGGGACACGGGTTCGAGCCCTGGTCTGGGAAGATCCCACATGCCGCAGAGCAACTAGGCCCATGTGCCACAACCACTGAGCCTGCGCTCTAGAGCCCACGAGCCACAACTACTGAGCCCGTGTGCCACAACTACTGAAACCTGCACGCCTAGAGCTCATGCTCCGCAACAAAGACAAGCTAGCAAAACGAGAAGCCCGTGCACCACAATGAAGAGTAGCCCCCGCTCGCCGCAACTAGAGAAAGCTCGCACGCAACGAAGACCCAACGCAGCCAATAAATAAATAAATAAATAAATTTATAAATATTAAAAAAAAAAAAAAACAACCACCAAAAACTCCCACAACCACAGACCACCTACTAGGTACAAATGTGGTGCTAGATTTTTTTGTTGTTGTTAAGAGTTAGCTTTTATTTATTTTATTCATTTAATTTTGGCTGCGTTGGGTCTTTGTTGCTGCGTTGGGTCTTTGTTGCTGCGTGCGGGCTTTCTCTAGTTGCGGTGAGTGGGGGCTACTCTTCATTGTGGTGCACAGGCTCCTCATTGCAGTGGTTTCTCCTGTTGTGGAGCATGGGCTCTAGGCGCACGGGCTTCAGTTGTGGCGTGTGGGCTCAGTAGTTGTGGCTCACGGGCTTAGTTGCTCTGTGGCATGTGGGATTTCCCAGACCAGGGATTGAACTCCTGTCCCCTGCATTGGCAGGCAGATTCTTAACCACTGTGCCACCAGAGAAGCCCCAGTGCTAGATGTTTTAAATATAAATTATCTCAGCAAATCTCACCAACAACCAGGACAGATAAATTTATCATGGGGGGGAAGGGAGAGGCAGTTCTGGTACCAAATTGAGTACCATCTGAATGCCAGTTTTACTGCTTGCTACCATGTATGTACCCCTGGACAAGTTACTTTCAGTCTGTTTTCTGATCTGTAAAATAGATGAGTTATGATGCTATCTACACTTCACAGGGTTGTTCTGAGGATTAAATGAGATAATTCAAGAATTTAATGACCCAGGCTCTTCGAAAGAATTAAACAAATTTTAGCCATTGTTATTTATATAATTAGTCATTAATATAGTTAATCATTAATAGAGCTAATTGCATTAATTAATATTAATGCCATTGGAAATCTGTAACTGGTAGTTCCCTCAATCACCAAAAGCTGCTTGTATAAAATGGTACTGACAAGTAAATTGTTCAAATCTCAAGTTCTTTTATTTAGAATATATACGAAGGAAATGATAATCCTGAAATTATTCACATAACAGAAGCAGACCTTAATAGCAAAATACATTCTAAGCCCTTTAATGCATTATATAAATGAAAAACATGAAGAGGACTTAGAGGGCTGTAATAAATGCAAACACTGAAAATTAAAATCTGTGAGGAAAAATTAAAAAGATGGTATCATAAAAGTTTCAGGTAGGGGGACTTCCCTTGTGGTTCAGTGGTTAAGAATCGGTCTTGCAATGCAGGGGATGCTGGTTCGATCCCTAGTCAGAGAACTAAGATCCCACATGCCATGGGGCAACTAAGCCCGTGCACCGCAACTACTGAGCCCACGCCACAACTAGAGAGCCCATGTGCTGCAACTACAGAGCCCACGCACTCCGGAGCCTGTGCGCCACAAATAGAGAGAAGCCTGTGCACTGCAACGAAAGATCCTGCATGCCAAAACTAAGACCCAATGCAGCCAATAAATAAATAAATATTAAAAAGAAAATTTTCAGTTAGTTACAATGTTCTCTTGGGTTGGCCAAAAAGTTCGTTCTGGTGTTTTCTGTAACATCTTATGGAAAAACTGGAATGAACTTTTTGGCCAATCCAATAATACATGAAGCTTCCTATTTTAACGTTTTAATATTTCATTAAATTATAAAAGTGATAGGCAAAAAAAGATATATAAAGGATATATCATTATGGAAAACGGGGATTTTTTAAGTATAAAGGAGAAAATTAAGTCACTTCAAATCTCAATTCTCAGAGATAACCATTCTAACATTTTAATCTATTTCCTACTAGACTTTTTTTTTTCAGTAAAATTGGGATCATAGTTTCATATTTTCCTTTTTAAAAATGTAACATTCATCATAGACATTTTCTTTGATCATTAGCTATTCTTTGAATACATGATTTATAGTAATAGAATAGGTCTTATGAACGTTTTATAGACAAAAGATAACAAAGATTTCTTTACCTTCCCTTAACTTAGAAAAGGAAATTCTAATATTAAATTGCATCCTGAAGGATTTTAATTAAATTTTTAAAAAACTAATTATTTCTTCTTAGTTATAACATTTTCCCAAGAAAAAAAGGTATTATGCTTTAAATGTCTTTCATTTAACAAACTGGAAAGCTAAAGTTTAGAGTCCTACAACTACAGTAAGTAGCACAGCAAGGATTTGAATCCAGATCTGTTCTGACTCCAAAGCCTAAGCACTTAACCAAAACATTATAGGATGGTCTGGGTGTGGTCTTATCTAATTACATGTGGGTAGTCTTATTTAGTTACTCCATTCTCAAGATGAAGCTAAAAGATGCACATCTGAAGGATTCCCTCGAAATTTAACAGCAGAACAAACTTAAAAATAAAAGTCAAATTTAAGTGCTTAGAATAGTGCTCGCCATAGACAAAACACTACATAAATATTAGCTATTATTACTCACAGGAAATAACCATACTAGTACAGAAAAAAAAGTATCCACGGTGTTCTTTATAGTGATGTTTATAACAGTTAAAAAGTAAAATAAAATAAAAGCCCATCATCAAAGATTGGCTGATTTAAGTATAATTTGTTATTACACTATGGAATACAGTCAGCTCTCGGGATCCCCAGGTTACACATCGTTGGATTCAACCAACCACAGTTAAAAAAAAAAAAAAAAATCAAGAAAGTTCCAAAAAGCAAAACTTCAATTTGCTACAGGCTGGCAACTATTTACATAGCATTTACATTATATTAGATATTATAAGTAACCTAGAGATGATTTAAAGTATATGGGAGGATGTGTGTAGGTTATATGCAAATACTAGCTATTTTACATAAGGGACTTGAGCATTTAATTTTGGTATCCTTGAGGGTCCTGGAACCAATCCCTGGTGGATATTGAGCAACTACTGTACTTTGCAGCTATTACAATAATTATAATAGATCTATACATAATAATATCAGGAAGCAGATAAGAAAACAGGATGTACTGTATCCCATTTATGCAGAAATGTACAAATAAGTAGATGTGTATACATACATAGAGTACAGAGAGATATGGCTGAAAGAATAATTAACATGTTAATGGTGGTCATATCTAGATACAATGGGCTTTCATGTGATTCTTCCTTGTTTTGTACTTTTCTATATTTAAAAAATTCAAGATAAATAAAAATATAAATACGTATTAATTATATAGATTAAACGTAAGGCAGCATTAACAGTGAAAAGAAACACAAATGAAAAAGACCAATGGAGGATAACTTCAAGGAATAGATGAGGTTGTATCTTGAAGAATTCCTTTACCCAGCCCTTGTTGTTTTTCTAACATATTCACCCTATTAATCATGCCCAATCCTCAATAACCGTAACCACTCATTTTCAATATTCCTGAATCATAGTGTCTATTCTTTTTTTTTTTTAATTTATTTTATTTTATTTATTTTATTTATTTTTGGCTGTGCTGGGTCTTTGTTGCTGTGTGTGGGCTTTCTCTGGTTGCAGTGAGCGGGGGCTACTCTTCGTTGTGGTGCCCGGGCTTCTCATTGCAGTGGCTTCTCTTGTTGCAGAGCATGTGCTCTAGGCGCGCAGGCCTCAGTAGTTGTGGCATGCGGCCTCAGTAGTTGTGGCACACAGGCTCTAGAGCGCAGGCTCAGTAGTTGTGGTGCACGGGCTTAGCTGCTCCGCGGAATGTGGGATCTTCCCAGGCCAGGGCTCGATCCCGTGTCCCCTGCATTGGCAGGCGGATTCTTAACCACTGTGCCACCAGTGAAGTCCTGGTCTATTCTTTAATGGAGAAAATCAAAACACACAGACTAGTACTACTATGAATTTATGATTTTCCTCAGAGTAGCTCAGGAAATCTTTTTTTTTTTTTTTTTTTCTTTTTTTGGCCATGCCACACAGCTTTTAGGATCTTAGTTCCACCACCAGGGATCGAACCGGCACCCTTGGCAGTGAAAGCATGGAGTCCTAACCACTGGACTGCCAGAGAATTCCCTCAGCTCCCCCATCTTAAAGCCACCAACCTCTATCTATCATTCTTGGCAAATGAGTGTTTATTGCTCCAGAGAGAAAACAGGCAGGCTATAAGGCATGAATTCCCCATACTTCCTTTCCTAGACACGAATTATCCTTACCTGTGTCCCTTTAGGTCCAAGAGAAGAAGCAATCCTATGTACTAGATCCCTTTTTCTTCCTTGGTCCTTGAAAAGTTTCTTCTATTAATAAATTCCTATCCTTTATCTTCAACTCCCTCATTCCACAAGATTCCTATTCCTACTGTATCTCTTTCTAGCTTCCACTTTCCTTCACAACCACACTTAGTACAACAGCTGTCTTCACTAGCTACCTCTATTTTGTCTACTTACAATTATTACTCAACCTACTACTACTTGGCTTCTGTTCCCACCAGTCCATTAAAATTTCTCTGTCATCAATAAACTCCTGACTTATTTGCAACTTCTGACTCTACTACTGGAAACCCTTCTCTCCATTATCTTCTATTTCTTTTCTTCCCTCTTTGATTCCTCTTTAGTCTACTACTTTTTCCATTCCCCTTAAATATTTTGGGTGTTTTCCCCAGGGAAATGAATCCTCAACCTTCTTTCCTATTTTTCTCCCTTGATTGTTAATTTCAACTTGAACCATAACTGCATGATATTCATAAGTTGACGACTATCAATGTTTGCTTCCAGTTCCAGATTGTAAGATATAAATACTGACTCAATATCTTCATTTGGATACTTATATAGATATTTCATCCTTAATGTGTCTAAAACCAATCTCTTCATTTACTTCTCCCCCACCCCACCAGAGTCTTTACCATCTCGTTAAATGAGAACTCCATTCTTCCAGTTTGCTCAGTTCAAAAATTTTGGTTATCATCTTTCACTTTTCTTTTTCTCTCACACTCCACACCTAATCCATGAGCAATTCCTGTCTACTTTTCCTACAAAATATATCCAGAACTCCACCACTTCTTGCTACCTCCACTACCACAATCCTGGTCTACTTGTCTCACCTGGACTAATGCAAGCGCCTCTTAACTGAATTACTATTTCACTCCTATAGTTTGTTATCTACACTGTAGCCTGAATAATCCATTTAAAACCTAATTCGGATCACTCCTCAGCTCCCATGTCAGAGTAAAACCTAAAGTCCTTACATGATCTCAGCACACCAACATCTCTCTCTACAACTCTCCTCTTTACCCACTCTGCTCCAGCCAAACTGGCCTCCTTACTAGTAGTTTCTTGAACATGCCAAGCACCTTCCCAATCTCAAATCCTCTGAACTTACTATTCCTCCATCTGGAAAATTCTTTCCCTAGATATTACCATAGCTTACTCCCTCAATGCCTTCAGGTCTCTGTACAAATGAGGCACCACTTCTTTGAGGCACTCTGACCACCCTATATAAAATAGCACCCACTAGCACTTTATTATCCTTCCTCATCCTGCTTTGTTTTTTTCACTCCCTGCCATTTTTTTAAAAATCGAGATATAATTTACATAACAAAAGGGCACCATTTAAACTGTACAGTTCAGTGGTTTGAGTTTCTTCACAAAGTTTTACAGTCATCACCACTACCTAAAATTCCAGAACACTTTCATAACCCAAAAAGAAACTACATATCCATTAGCAAGTCATTCCCCACTCCTTCATGCCCCAAATCCCTGGCAACCACTGACTTTCTCTCTCTATGGATTTGCCTGATCTTACCCTCTGACATTTGATAATTATTTGTTTATTGTCTCTTTCCAACTACCAGAATATAAACTGGTGAAGGCAGGAACTTTGTTTTCTTTAATTCTGTGTCCCCAGCATCTAGATTAGTGCTTGGTACATAGTAGGTGCTCAATATCCCACAAGCGTCTTAATTTCAACATATCCAAAATGGAACTCATTATCTTCTGCTGCCTTATTTTTAGCATGAAACTATTTTGAAGTAGCACTTACTAAACTATGCTGAAATTGTGTCTGTCTGCCCTATTAACAATGGTAAGCCTCTTTAAAGCACTGAGCACAAAATATATTGAATAAATGAATAAATGGCCACCTCCCCAAATATCTTAATATTCAGTATATTAACGACCTAAATTTATGCTTAAAAATTAACTAAATACCATTACGGCAACAAATCATAATTTCCACCCCTCCATTCCTACTTTCTCCCTAACATCTTCTCTAGACAACAGAGATAACTATTAAGGTCTATCAAGGGTAATCCTCACTTACTTATTTATCCTCTATTAACTTTGGGTCCAAGACCTACTTTAGAAGACGTTGGAGGAAGATTAACCCACACATACCATAGTAGGGAAGCCAGAGTAGAAATGGTTGCAAAAGAATCTCATAGCCAGAGCTGATCTCCAAGATTCACCATGGTGAAAAGCGCAGAGTTACCTGTTTTCAACTATTAGGATCATGTGACCTTCACCGTACAAAGAAAACACAAGACATATGTAATAAAATATCACTAGTTGACTATGATATCTCTATCACATTTATTCAGCTTTCTATGATACCTGAGGGTCTCTTCTCTGCATCGTGTTGCTGATTCAGGTTCTTATCATATCCAGCCTTGGTTTACCACATCTTGCACAGCTATACCTTTGCCCTCCCTTATTCTACTCTTCCCCAATCTCTAGCTCTATGATCCAGCTATACTGAATTTCTTTCAATTCTCCAACATACTAAGCTCTTGCTCATCTCCAAATTTTCCAATATGATAGTCTCCCCTTTGCCTAAAACATTCTTCGTCCAACACAGCCCCTCCACCTTCACCTGATGAATTTTTATAATTTCAGGACTGAGTTTGGATGTCACCTTCTATCAAAAGCCCCTCTCTGATTCCCTGGCACTTTGGCACCCTCTCATGTCCCACTTCATCAATCTGTATTTCCCTTTCAGAGCACTTAGCATACTATTTTTAACGGATTATTTATTAGTCTGTCTCCCCAACTAGAAGGTAAGTTCAGTTAGGGCAGGAATCATATTTTTGTCTTTTACTATTATATGTGCAGTCAGTCAGTAAATAAATGATCTTGGCCAAGGTTACAGAAAAAAAAAAGGAACAGATCAGAAGTCAGAATACCTTTTTTAAACCTAGCTGTTCTACTGATTAACAGTGCCAACTTGGGCAAGTCTCTTAATCATTTGGGGTTTTGGTTTTATCATCTATAAGATGTAGATGATAACTATACCTCTTAGGTGCAAAAAGATTAAATGAAGTAATGTATATCAAAGTGCTCTACAAAGTTGTGGGCGAAGTGTAATACAAAACTAATGTAAGCTATCTACTTGCCCACTCTCCTATAATAGAAATAATCCTACTTGTTGTTTATCATAACATGGTAAGTCAGTCTATTAAAGTTAAAAGGAACTTTTCTCAAAATGAAATCAGATTTGGAAGATATACTAGAAGCAGAGTAGTTCCAATTCCAGCTCTTAGCTGTTTCAACTAACAAGCAGTAGATTTTTCTGAACCTATTAGTCAAGTGCTAATAGGTTAATGAACAACTAGGTAGACTGGAATAAATTCAGCCCTCTAACAGCTACAGCTGAAAATAGCACCTGGGAAAAAAGTTCTAACATGAAAACAGGTTAAAATGCAAGTTTTTATATTTAAAAAATGCTGATAATCTTATATTCTTATACTGTACCAAAAAATGTCATCATCTCTTATAATAATAAACTCATTTCAATTTACCATTTTCCTCCTCTAATTTGCTTCCTTTTCCTCATCCTATTCTACACACCTGCCAGTTTTAAGATTACAACCTTTATATCTATATTCTCAAAATTACTTTATTAAAAATGTAACTGTGCTGTAATACTAGAGGTGAATTAAAGTTATTGCAAATGCCATTCCAGTCTCCTTCTTAGATGTTATGTTTCACTATAACATCTTCTATAAAGACAGAGAGATATAGGAACTCAGTAAGAGTCACATTTTTTAAAACTTGACCAGTTAAAATAAAATTCTGACTAAGATTTGTTGTTTAGGGACTTCCCTGGCAGTACAGTGGTTAAGACTCCGCACTTCCACTGCAGGAGGCACGGGTTGGATCCCTGGTCGGGGAACTAAGATCCTGCATGCCACGTGTTGCAGAAAGATTGAATTCATTTATTCATATTTAGTAAAGGTATACACATATCTATAATCTTGAAAACACATTGGTAACCTAAAACTAGCTTATTCATTTTTGGCACTAATATAACTAGAAAAAAATGTAGTTAAATCTGGCATTTTCTCAACTCTTCACAAAAAAATAAAATTACCATTAATTTTGAATTTTAAAACTATGTCTGTCAAACACCCATTTCAGTGTTCAGGATTGACCTCAGGTGTCACATACCCTGTGCAGCCTTCTCTGATCCTTTACAGACAGTGTTAAGGATTCCCTCTTCTCCATTTGCATAATATCCCATATTTCTATTAAAGCACATACTGCATTACTTTAAACTTGACTGATTTTATTTTCTCTCAACTGTGAACTTCACAAAAATGATTTCCTCTTATATTGTGTCCTTAGTCCAGTAGAGGACATAAATAAATGTTGAATGAATGTTTAAATTAATTGTTGGTCTATCAGGTTGACAGTGTTAGTGAAGAGGGGATGGCATAGCTAAAAATACTGAGCTTGTGAGTGTGACATATGTATGGTATCAAACAAGTTAAGCATGACCAGGAGAAGATAACTTGTGATATATTTTGTAACCCAGACTACATTTCTCTACCAGAGTATTTGGTTTTGTTTGATTGATTTCAGGCAGAAATGGTAGCAAAAGTGAGATGAGAGGGAGGCCGATGTAGATTACCTTTTTATGATCACATATCCAAATATGAAGATGTGAAATAAGCTTGTTTTCTTTGATATATTCATTTCTTTGGAAATTGCAATTTTAAAGAGTAAAATTACTAGTTATGGAATTGAATATTTGGATTACATAGTAATTATTAAATTTTTAGTGGAAGTGTGTGCACATGTGCCTCTATGTACTTTTTGGAACAATCTTGAATTTATAAAACAGTTGTGAGTACAGTGCAAAGAACTTTCTTCTTTTTTCCTGAACCATTTGAGAGTAAGTTGCCAACATGATGCCACATCACCTTCGAATACTTTAGTATGTATTTCCAGCAAACAAGGATATTCTTCAAAATATTTTCTCCCATTCCACAGGTTGTCTTTTTGTTTTTTCTATGGTTTCCTTTGCTGTGCAAAAGCTTTTA
Organism: Balaenoptera borealis; assembly: GCF_965194805.1. NCBI lineage: Eukaryota > Metazoa > Chordata > Mammalia > Artiodactyla > Balaenopteridae > Balaenoptera > Balaenoptera borealis. The sequence goes on from NC_138878.1 coordinate 16,371,425, forward strand.
AGTTTAATTAGGTCCTATTTGTTTATTTTTTGTTTTTAATTCCACTACTCTAGGAGATGGATCCAAAAAAACATTCCTGCGATTTATGGCAAATAGTGTTCTGCCTATGCTCTCCTCTAGGAGTTTTATAGTACCTGGTCTTATATTTGGGTCTTTAATCCATCTTGAGTTTATTTTTGTATATGGTGTTAGAGCATGTACTAATTTCATTCCTTTTTTTTTTTTTGGCTGCGTTGGGTCTTCGATGCTGCGCGTGGGCTTTTCTCTAGTTGCAGCGAGCAGGGGCTACTCTTCATTGCGTTGCGTGGGTTTCTCACTGCGGTGGCTTCTCTTGTTGAGGAGCATGGGCCCTAGAGCGTGTGGGCTTCAGTAGTTGTGGCTCGCGGGCTGTAGAGCGCAGGCTCAATAGTTGTGGCACACAGGCTTAGTTGCTCCACGGCATGTGGGATCTTCCCGGACCAGGGATCGAACCCATGTCCCTTGCATTGGCAGGAGGATTCTTAACCACTGTGCCACCAGGTAAGTCCCTAATTTCATTGTTTTACACGTAGCTGTCCAGTTTTCCCACCACCACTTACTGAAGACACTGCCTTGTCTCCACTGTATATTCTTGCCTCATTTGTCATAGATTAATTGACCATTAAGTGCGTCGGTTTATTTCTGGGCTTTCGATCCTGTTCTATTGACCTATATGTCTGTTTCTGTGCCACCCCTATACTGTTTTAAAAATGAAAACATAACGATCTACTTGTATCTTAATCCTATAAAGCACATGTAAAGTACTCAAGATCTGTGGATCTTTGGATTTGAAGATGATAACAAGCTTATAGACACTTTACCAATTTTTGACAGAAAAACATCAATGACAACTAATTACCACATTTCATGCAAAAGAAAATAATTATAATTTCCCTTTTTAGGAAATTTTAAATCAATTAGGAGGAAAATGAAGACTCCTATAGCAAATTTAGCAAAGGATAAGAACAAACAATTCAAAAAGATACACAATGGCCAATATATACATGAAAAATATTCAATTTTAATGGCTAAAAGAATAAGATAGCATAGCATATGAAAATGTAATAGTCTTTAAAAAATAATACTTGGTGCTGGCAAAGGTTCCAGGAAATTGGTATTGCTAATGGATATAAATGGGTAAAACCTTTTTGGAGGCAATAAGGCAACAGGGTCATTGTATTTCAAATGTGTACATGCTTTTTCCCAGTAATTATACTTTTATAAATTTAAATTAAGAAAAAAAATATAGTTAAGTTTGCAAATATATGCATATACAAAAATGCTCTCTGCAGCATTGTTTATAAAAATGAAAACCAGAAACATCCTAAATGTCATCAATAGAGTAGTTAAATAAATGATGGCAATGATGGTACATCCATATTATGAAATGTAATGTAGCTATTAAAAATAAAGACACAGATCTATTTGGACCACAGAAAACATCTATAACATATTGTTGAGTAAAGGAAGCAGGCTATAAACAGTATAAAACCATATAAAAATAATCCCATTTACATAAAAAATATATATATATGCATAGAAATATAATAGTGGTTATCTATGAAAGGTGGGATCTTTTGTAACTTTTATTCTTTGTATTTGTTATATTGTTTGAAGTCTTTATAATTTAAAAAAAGCTACTTTATGTTCCATTTATTAACCTAGAGTGGTGTCCAAAACATTCTAAGAAAAAAAGAACAATATGATTCTATTTTAGAAAAAAAAAAAAAAATGTAAAGTGTCCACATAGCGCAGAAAAGAACAATACAGAATGACATACTGTATGTCAAAATGTGAACAGCTGTTATCTCTGTATGGTAGGATTATATATTATTTTCCTTTTCTACTCTATATGCTTTATACGTCATACAATGACCTACCTTTTTTGTAATAAGCATAAAAAGTATAATTGTACTATAATCTGAAAAAATTAAGTTTTCAATTTTTAAAAAATTTCTATTAAAAATATCTTAAACATCCCAAAAGAATAACTTGTCCTAAACAATTAACATTCTTTCCTTCAGTATATCTTCGACTTTTCCTCAAAATATCGAGAGAGGGGCTTCCCTGGTGGCCCAGTGGTTAAGAATCTGCCTGCCGATGCGGAGGACACGGGTTTGTGCCCTGGTCTGGGAAGATCCCACGTGCCGCGGAGCAGCTGGACCCGTGAGCCACAACTGCTGAGCCTGCGTGTCTGGAGCCTGTGCTCCGCAACGGGAGAGGCCGCGACAGTGAGAGGCCGCGACGGTGAGAGGCCCGCGCACTGCGATGAAGAGTGGCCCCCACTCGCCACAGCTGCAGAGGGCCCTCGCACAGCAACGAAGACCCAACACAGCCACAAATAAATAAATAAATAATTAAATAAAAGAAAAATCCAGAGAAAATTGGAGATTCACATTCAAATAATGTTTAAAAGCACTAGCATAATGAAAACCATTATTTCATATAAACTTCATAATAACCCTGTTAGATAAAGAGAAAATGAGGATAAAAGGATAAAAAGAAATACGACTAGCAAAACGTGAAACAGGTATTTTAAAATACTATGTTTCTTTTTTTTTTTTTAAAGAGCTTTAACTTAAGCCATTTAAAAAATATATATTTATTTATTAATTTATTTATTTTGGCTGCACCGGGTCTTAGTTGTGGCCTGTGGGATCTTTAGTTGCGGCATGCGTGTGGGATCTAGTTCCTTGACCAGGGATTGAACCCGGGCCCCCTGCATTGGGAGCGAGGAGTCTTAGCCACTGGACCACCAGGGAAGGCCCAATACTATGTTTCCTAACTATAAATTCTGTACTTTTTCCCCCACCACAAAGGTACCTCTAGCTTAACTGAATTGCAAATAAAATACAAAAGTAAATTAATTTTTCCACAGAAGCCAGGCTGGTACCAACTATCTAAAGTTTTTTCCCTTCGTCTTATTCTCCCAGAATAAGAAAATGGAGCCTTAAAAAAGACACTCTGGACAATACAATCATTAGTAAAGAAGAGATGGCTGGCAGCACAGTTTCTCTTGCACTGGCACAAATTCTTGTTTTCAAACCCAAGAAACTTTGGTACTCTTATAATTCCTAAAGTCAGATATATCAAGAAACCACCCAAAGAAATACGGCCATAAACACAGAATGCCAAAAAGACCAATACCAATGTTTATTCTGCTTTATTTAAGATGTGATGTCTTCCACTTTTTCTTGGCACTAATGATAGTAAAATAAAGGTATATTTTTTATTCCTTTCGAAAAAATATGTAGAAACTATATTCCAGTAATAATAACATCAACTTAAGTAGCTTATGCTAGGCACCCATTCTAAGTACTTTACTTCTATTAACTCATTTAATTCTCACAGCCCTATGCTGTAAGCTCTATTATCAACAGCACCTTACAGATGAGGAAACTGAGGCAAAGAGAGGTCAATGAATTTGTCCAAGCTGCCACATAGCCAGTGTATAATATAACCTGAACCTGAACCCAGGGAGTCTTGCTCCAAGGCCCATATCTTTAGCCACTATACACACTGCCCTCTCCATATTGTTAATATATTATTTTGGGAGAGAATATGGTAACAGAATGAGAAGAAAAGTTTTTTCAAATTGCCTTAATGTTTTTAAATTCTATATGGTCAGAGAACAAGAATATTGCTGTTGAACAAGAATACTGGCCCCATGGGATTTCCCTGGCAGTCCAGTGGTTAATTAAGACTCCGTGCTTCCATTGCAGGGGGCACAGGTTCTATCTCCGGTGGGGGAACTAAGATCCCACATACTGCACGGTGCAGACAAAAAAGAAAAAAGGAAAAAAAAAAAAAAGAATACTGGCCCCACAAAATGGGATATGAAATGTTCCTATGTAGTTGGGCATTAGACCTTGGAACTGGATCCGCTATAGAGAATAGAGTCTCACGACATAACTTCTGTGTGATCCTTATTTCAATGGAGAAATTGAGTGAGGCAATAGAGCACAACTACCTGACTGAAATGTTAGAAAACTCACCTTTGAGACAATGTCTCAAAGACTCAATGTCTTTTTATACCCTTGGCCCAAAGGCAGCCATTTAAAAATATGTTTAGCAAAACTGAAAAATAATTACAATGGGACAACCTTTATCCTGTCAGGCTAAGAGGGGAAAAGGCTAGAAAAAGATATAGAATACAACTTGAAATTTACAGAACATTAAACTTAAAATATGACTGTCTAAACTACTTTAGAAGTTATTTTCTCCTTTTAATCTTCTAACCTGAGACAAAATAACTGTGAACAACAACTTTCCAATATTTACAAGCTGAAATTCAACTGAGTTTTATTTTAATGATACGAAGAAGAAATAATACTGTTCTGTAAATGTGAAACACCTCTCCTGAAAAATCCTGAACTTTGACTAATATGGTTTTTTGTTTTTTAATAAATGCTCAAACCTAAAATTATTAGGAAACCATTCTGTTGTATATCATCACCTAATTGCCTAAAACAAGATTTGTCAATTTATTGGTTCATTCAGAATACTTGTATTAAGTCACCTGGTATTTAGCACTCATTAAAATCTGTACTGAGAAGACATACAAATGTCAAAGTAAGGCGCTCTTAAGATATCTGGGGTGTCAAAGAGTCACCTATGATGAAAGACAAAATACACAGAGAAAGAATAATGAAAAACAAAGTAACTAAGTATCAAAAAAAACCCTTCCTGCTGCAGATTCAAAAAAAAAAAAAAAAAAGAAAGAAAGAAAAAAGACACTTCTCTTTTATTTCCTGGATTTGGAATTCAAGAGCCTTACCCTGAATACTCAAAGGAGAGATTTGAATCATCCTGAAGTTTCTAGTCAATCTTAGTTCAATACCAAAATTAGGGATATTGCTTTTTACTGTCTATTTATAGCTACTTTAACTCATAAAACTTTTTTACTCTCTTATTTTTATCCTTTGAATTTCCAAGTTGAAGTTTTATCTACATTTAAGGATCTTTAGGAATCCAAATGTGGATTTGCTTATCCGTCCTATCATAGCACATCCACATTTGGTTGTTACAAAGGTACTGTTCTCACAGGACACACCATCCAGTCCCTTTATGAAGAGCTATGCTTACTACAATCCATGATCTCTGCAATATGCAATTAATGGACAAGTAAATGAACAATATCCTACTAAAAAGGAAGCAGGAAAAGAAGAGGTCCAACACACTGGGAAGGACCCTCCCTGTAATGCTCTGATCTATCTTTGTTCCAGAACTAGACAGTGGTGAATATTCAAATAGTTCTTAATGGAAGAAGGCCTAGGACCTTTTTTCCCACCAATTTCCCTCTAAATTGGCATATCCAATGGATATGCTCTCTTCTGGGCAATATTATAGGGTCCAAACTACAGTGATTTTTCCAAAAGACCTTACTTCTCATAGTTCACTTTTTCTGTTTTATTTTGCTCATATAATAAACGACTGCTAAATTTCACTTTTAAATCTATTTGATTTGGGAGATTCCAAAATATAATTTGTTTCTATGTTGGTTGACAGTTGATGTTTCTGAAAAGTCCTAACAAGTTCAAGAAATACTAGTATAGATGTATAGGAGAACAAAGCACATCTAAATTTAAGGGAAAATGCACTTTGGGTTTACACACAAATAAGCAAACAAGTATGGTGAGAACACAATGACTCGGTAGCTATCTTTCACCTCTAGGTTACCTTTCTATTTTTAGAATTAGCAGCCATCTCCCCTCTGAAGTTTGCCATCTCAAGCAGCCCACTGTAATTCCAACAAATGAGTAAAGGCAACCGTGATTACAGACCTAATCTTAAGTATTCTTAGGAGTAAGTTGGTTTCTATTATTAGGGGAAATATTAAGCTTATAGTGTACTCGAGGAATCTATGATGCAATTAGTACTCGGTAAGAGCGCTAGTCATTCTACAAAAATTATTGTATAAATTACCAAAGTGCCGAATTTATACCTAAAACGTTATTTATTCATAAAGCCTACTCATACACAGATTAATATGCCTTTACCAGTAAACATACAAGTACTGGTCAAGATAAATTTAACTTCACTAAACTGAAGTGATGTTCAACATTGAATCATGTTCAAGTTCTCTCACTTATTCTCAAACTTAAAACTTGAGCTGTGGCAATAATTTAAGAAAACATCCTTTTAAATAGAAAATATTTTAGCAGTTGAGGACCATAACAAAGAAAAATAAATTAAGCACTTTCATGTTCACACAAAACAAATACTAAACTAGCCAGCAATGCCTCTTACTCAGGAACTCTGATGAATACAGTTATACCTATATTTAATCTAGCAGTATGTGAAATAGATGCATGTATATGTATACATGAATCACTTTGCTGTACACCTGAAACTAACACAACATTGTTAATCAACTATAAGACAAAAAGTTAAAATAAATATATAAATAAAAGATACCATTAAGAAAATGAAAAAAAAAATCAAGCAGTTATCCAGGGTCCTCATTATCCTCTACTAATGTCTAATTAATAATACAAATACAAAGAGAACAACGTTTCAAGACAGTAGGGTTTATAGTTTCCACAGCTACAGAAGTGCATCTCACTTCACTTATGCAGTTTTTCTTCCTCCTAGCTCACTGTCACAATTCTGTGACATTTATTAGAAAACTGCAATCCTCTTGCTACTATTAAATATAAACATTTGCTTTCAGGAAATCAACAAAATGAATCAACCATGCATATTAATAGTCAAAAAATTTTCCAAACTAAGCGAGGTTAATCTACTTCATGAATTTTTCACAGTCATCTGTAGTCTAATCTTGCTCATCAAAATTTTGTTTTTGATTATTCAAGATGTAGCACACTCAGTATTTAGATCATCCTATCTACATTTAAATCACATTTAGATGATTTAGACAACTAAAATATACTGTGTTAAATGGGAAACTGAAAAAAGTCTCCCTTCCATGTGCCACCGCATAATTACGTCTGTCTCAATAACTTAAAAAAAAAAGTTAGTATATCTCAGTCTTAAAATTATTTTTTGTTTTTTTAACATTTTGTGTGTGTGGTAAAATATACATAAAATTTACTGCTGTATCCATTTTTTAAAGTCTACAATTCAATGGCATTAAGTTCATTCACAATGTTGTACAACAATCACCACTAGTATTCATTTCCAGAACTTTTTCATTGCCTCAAACATAAACTCTGTACCTAATGAAGAATAACTCCTCATTGCCCTCTCCCCATAGTCCCTGGTGACCACTATTCCACTTTCTGTCTCTATTCTAAATACCTCATGGAAATATACAATATTTGTCCTTCTGTATCTGGCTTATTTCAATTAGCATATGTTTTCATATGCTGTAATCCATGTTGTAAGATGATATCAGAATTTCATTCCTTTTTAAGGATGAATAATATTCCACTGTATGTATATACCACATTTTATTTATCCATTCATCTGTTGGTGGACACTTAGCTTTTACTACACTCAGAGTTGTGCAACCATCATCACAATACATTTCAGAATATTTGTATCACTCTCAAAAGAAACCCCAAGCCCTTTAACTATAATCCCCCTCACTCCCCTCAACCCCAGGAACTACTAATCTACTTTCTGCCTCTCTAGATTTGTCTATTCTGTAGATTTCATATAAATAGAATCATACAGTATGTGGTCTTTCATGATTGGCTTCTTCCACTAAGCATACTGTCAAGATTCATCCGTGTTCCAGCATGTATCAGTAACTGATTCCTTTTTATGGCCAAATATTATTCCATTAAATGGATATACTACATTTTGTTTATCCATCCATTCATTAGTTGATGGACATTTGGGTTGTTTCCATACTTTGGCTATTATGAACAATGCTTCTCTGAACATACGTATACAAATATACATGTATATTTTATGTGTACAGATGTTTTCATTCCTCTTGGGTATGTATCTAGAAGTGAGATTGCTGGATATGGTAACTCTATGTTTAACTCTTTGAGGAACTATCAGATTATTTTACAAAGTGGCTGCACTGTTTTATATTCCCACCAGCAGTGTGTAAGGTGATTTCTCCACATCCTTGCCAACACTTATTATTATCTGTCTTTTTGATTATAGCCATCCTACTAGGTGTGAAGTGGTATCTCACTGTGGTTTTGCTTTGCATTTCCCCAATGACTAATGATGTTGAAAATCTTTTTATATCCTTATCAATATTTAACATAGGGACTTCCCTGGTGGCGCAGTGGTTGGGAGTCCACCTGCCAATGCAGGGGACATGGGTTTGATCCCTGGTCCGGGAGGATCCCACATGCCGCGGAGCAACTAGGCCCATGCGCCACAACTGCTGAGCCCGTGCTCTAGAGCCCATGCTCCACAACAAAAAAAGAACATGATTCTGTTAACTCAGAGTAAAAAAAAAAAAAAAAAAATTTAACATATTGTTATTGCATCAGTGCTTTTATTTTAAAACATTTATATGTTTAGCAATATATTAAAGTCAATATGTTCTTAAATATAACAAATATGTTTAATAGCAGAAGCAGTATTTTGCTGCTATTAAACTAAATATACAGAAATAGTTGTCCTAATCAATAAAATGAAGTACAGTCAGACTCTTCATATTGTATTTGTTTATAGCCAGTCACCTAAGTGTTTCTCTCATTTAACTGACATGTTTTTATTTAAATATAATCAATTCCTGTGCTCAAGAATGCCAATCAGGTGCAGCCACTACAGAAAACAGTATGAAGATTCATCAAAAAACTAAAAATAGAACTACATGATCCAGCAATTCCACTTCTAGGTATTTACCTGAAGAAAACAAAATCACTGTCTTGAAAAGGTATCTGCACCCTCATTTTCACTGCAGCATTATTTACAACAGTCAAGACAAGGAAACAACAGAAGTGTCCATTAACAAATGAATGGATAAAGAAGATGTGATACACACCTATATACACACACACACACACACACACACACACACACACACACACACACGTACAAGAATATTACTCAGCCATAAAAAAGAAGGAAATCTTGCCATTTAACACATGAATGGACCTTGAGGGCATTATGCTAAGTGAAATAAGTCAGAGAAAGACAAATACTATATGATCTCACTTATCTGAGTAATCAAAAAATTTTTTTCTTAAAAATTGAACTAAAAGATACAGAGAACAGATTGGGGGTTGTGGGGGCGGGGGAAGGTGAGGGTTATGAATGAAATGGGTGAAGGTGGTCAAGCTTCAAGAGAACCTTCTTATTTGAGTATTCCAGATTTAGTGAACAAATCCACCTCCATTTTCATCTTAATTACCTAAACCTTTGTCTTTACCGATTAAATAGTTCCAATTTTTTAAAGGTCTAGGTTTTCACCTATAATCATTTTAATCCAATTATTATTCCAATTAAAGCTTTCTACATGGTTGTATATAACTAAAGCACAATCCTCTCACACTTCCAATACCATTCCTTCCTTCTTTTCTGGATGTGGTATTCATTCATTCAAGCACCTTTTGGATATAAGCGCTTGTGCCAGATGCTAAGAGAATGTGAGGTATAGTCCCTGTCCTTGAGAAAAATACCATCCAGTATAACTTTTTAAACAAAACTGGACTTTACTAAATGTTCTTTATGGTTTACTGCAGCTTTAATCATGGCTGATTCTAATATTGTACAATTACCTTACTGTGGTTTCGGTTTCATTTCCTGAACACACGCATAATCTAGTACTTTAATACCAAAGCTCGGGCTTGCCTGGTGGCACGGTGGTTAAGAATCCGCCTGCCAATGCAGGGGACAGGGGTTCGAGTCCTGGTCAGGGAAGATCCCACATGCCGCGGAGCAACTAAGCCCGTGGGCCACAACTACTGAGCCTGTGCTCTAGAGCCCGCGAGCCACAACTACGGAGCCTGTGCCCTAGAGCCCACAAGCCACAACTACTGAGGCCTGCGCGCCTAGAGCCTGTGCTCCGCAACAAAAGAAGCCACTGCAGTGAGAACCCCACGCACCACAATGAAGAGTAGCCCCCACTCAACGCTACTAGAGAAAGCCCGTGCACAGCAACGAAGACCCATCACAGCCAAAAATAAATAAATAAACTTATTAAAAAAAAATACTAAAGCTCTCCTAAGTTTTGAGAGACCTTTCTCCAAATTATTTCCATAATTTTATTAACACTTAAAAAAATGATTAAAAAGAATAAAATACTTAAATGTTTAAAAAGTGTAGAACTTATACTCTGAAAACTACAAAACACTGTTGAAAGAAATTAAAGACCTAAATAAAAGGAAACACATCCCACGTTCATAGAGGATAAGACTGAATACTATTAATATGGCAATGCTCCTCAAGCTGACCTACAGATTCAGTGCAATCCCTATTAAAATCACAGCTCTCTTTTTTGCAGATATTGAGAAGCTGATCCTAAAATTCAAATGGAAAGTCAAAGGACCCTGAATAGCCAAAACAATCGTATAAAAGAAGAACAAAATTGGAAGACTCACTCTTCCCAATTTCAAAGCTACAGTAATCAAGACAGTGCGTTGCTAGCATAAGAATAGACATATAGATGAATAGAAAAGAACTGAGAATCCAGAAATAAACCTATATGCCTATAGTCAACTGATTTTCAACAAGGTTGCCAAGACCATTCAAAGGGAAACAATAGTCTTTTCAACAAATAGTACTGGGGGCAATTGGATATACACATGAAAAAGAACGACACACCACATACTGCACACCATAGACAAAAATTAACTCAAAATGGATCAAAGACCTAAATGTAAGAGCCAAGACTATAAAACTCTCAGAAGAAAACATAGGTGTAAATCTTTGTGACCTTGTATAAGGCAGCAGTTTCTTAAATATGACACAAAGCATAAGCAACAACAACAAAAAAGATAAAGTAGACTTCAAGAAAATTAAAAACATTTGTGCATCAAAAGACACTACCAAGAAAGTGAAAAGACAGCTCACAGAACAGGAGAAAATTTCAGCAAATCATATATCTAATAAGGGACTTGTATAAAGAATATATAAAGAACTCTTACAATTCAACAATGAAAAGACAAATAATTCAATTTTAAAATGAGCCAAGCCTTGAACAGACATTTCTCCAAAGAAGATATATTAATGGCCAATAAACATATGAAAAGATGCTCAACATCATTAGTCATTAGATAAATATAAATCAAAACCACAGGAGACTGCTTCATACCCAACTAGAGATGGCTATAATCAAAAAGATAAGAGTAAGTGTTGACAAGAATGTGGAGAAATCAGAACCCTCATACATTGCTGCTGAAAATGTGAAATGGTGCAGCCACTGCAGAAAGCAGTTTGGCAGTTCCTCCAAAAGTTAAATATAGAGTTACCATATGATCCAGCAATTCCACTCCTAGGTATATACCCAAGAGAAATGAAACACCTGTACACACAAAAACTTGTACACAAATGTTTCATAATAGCGAAAATAACCCAAATGTCCATCAACTAATAAATGAATGGATAAACATAGTAGTATGTATCCATCTAATGGAACATTATCCACCCATAAAAAGAAATGAGATACTGATACATGCTACAACATGAATGAACCTTGAAAACATTATGCTAAGTGAAACAAGAAGTCACAAAAGACCACATATTATATGATTTCTTTTATATGAAATGTCTAGAATAGGCAAATTCATAGAGACAAAAAGCAGATGAGTGGCTACCAGGAGCTGGGGATGTGGGAGGGAATGGGGAATGACTGCTAAATGAGTAAGGGGCTTCTTTTTGGGGTGGTGAAAATGTTCTGGAATTATATACTGGTGCTGGTTACACAACACTGTAAATGGACTAAAACTCACTGAATTATACACTTTAAAACTGTTAAAATGGGGACTTCCCTGGTGGCGCAGTGGTTAAGAATCCATGTGCCAATGCAGGGGACATGGGTTCGATCCCTGGTCCAGGAAGATCCCACATGTCGTGGAGCAACTAAGCCCATGTTCCACAACTGCTAAGCCTGTGCTCTAGAGCCCACAAGCCACAACTACTGAGCCCATGAGCTGCAACTACTGAAGCCTGTGCACTCTAGGGCCTGCGTGCCACAACTACTGAGTCTGTGTGCTGCAACTACTGAAGCCCACGCGCCTAGAGCCCGTGCTCCACAACGAGAGAAGCCACTGCAACGAAAAGCCCACGCACCTCAACGAAGAGTAGCCCCCGCTCACCGCAACTAGAGAAAGCCCACACGCAGCAACGAAGACCCAACGCAGCCAAAAATAAAAAATAAAAAAATTTTTAAAAACTGTTAAAATGATAAACTTTATGTGCTATGAATTTCACCTCAATTAAAATAAAAAGATAATCAGGAACCAAGTCTTTTAAGAATGCGGATTTCACCCTAAAGCCCATGGACACCATCACAGGATTTTTAAGTAAGCAATATGATTTGATTTGTATTTTAGGAAGATTAATCCTGCACAACATAGTGCTGTGAATGCCTAAACCTTAGTATATAAATTTAGCAACATCTGATTTGGGTGTTCAGAAGCTTATGCATAGAAATAAAATCCTGGTTTCTTTTTTTTTTTTTTTTTAATATTTTATTTATTTATTTATTTATGGCTGTGTTGGGTCTTCGTTTCTGTGTGAGGGCTTTCTCCAGTTGCGGCAAGTGGGGGCCATTCTTCATCGCGGTGCGCGGGCCTCTCACTATCGCAGCCTCTCTTGTTGCGGAGCACAGGCTCCAGACGCGCAGGCTCAGTAGCTGTGGCTCACGGGCTTAGTCGCTCCGCGGCATGTGGGATCTTCCCAGACCAGGGCGCGAACCCGTGTCCCCTGCATTGGCAGGCAGATTCTCAACCACTGCACCACCAGGGAAGCCCAAATCCTGGTTTCTTGCTACATCTTGAGTAAGTATGTTTGCCAAATAACTTACCTGTAGATATAAATTTTATTTTACTTATTTAACAAATACTTATATAGTGCTGTGTGCCAAGCATTATTCCAAGTTCTTTAGAAATATTAACTCATCCAATCCTCATAACAAATATATGAGTCTACTATCTCCACTTTATAGAAGAACAAATTGAGTCAAGAAAGGTTAAGTAACTTGCCTAAAATCACACAGCTATTAAGTAATGCGTGTTTTTGAAACTGGGTTTCTATTCACAAGCCAGATAAATAAGTGGGACTTTGATTTACTTATTATTACCTCTACCACTTTTTTTTTTTTTTTTTTTAATACTGGTTCAGTTTTTTTTTTGTTGTTTTGTTTTTTATTTATGGCTGTGTTGGGTCTTCGTTTCTGTGCGAGGGCTTTCTCTAGTTATGGCAAGTGGGGACCACTCTTCATCGCGGTGCGCCGGCCTCTCACTATCGCGGCCTCTCCTGCCGCGGAGCACAAGCTCCAGATGCGCAGGCTCAGTAATTGTGGCTCATGGGCCTAGTTGCTCCGTGGCATGTGGGATCTTCCCAGACCAGGGCTCGAACCCGTGCCCCCTGCATTGGCAGGCAGACTCTCAACCACTGCGCCACCAGGGAAGCCCACCTCTACCACTTTTAATTCCTAAGAAAAACTTCATATTCTTCAATTTCAACTCTTCTGTTTATTTGTTCTCAATTCACTATGCACTAAATTTCTTTTTCTGAGCAGAATTTACAGCGTTGATTCTATCCATTCTTGTGAAGTTTGATTGAAAAACAGTCTCAAGAAAGTTATTTTTTAGTTTTTATTTACTATACACTATAAACATGTTATTTATGTTTACTATAACAGAGTAGTAATTTGGTTAACTAATTACTTTCTGTTCTTCAACTACTTCATTACCCAGTTTTTTTTTTTTAAGCAATGAGTTTTTTAAAGGAATTAAGTAGTAATTTTATCCAAAGCATGTTATTCAAATATTATATATAAATTTTCATCCTGTACTCAACATTATAGGTAAAAATAAACTAAGAAAATTTCTTCAAAAATAATTTTAAAATTATAAAATTCAACTATACGTTTATATTTCCCATTCATTCACTCTACATTAGCCTAATAGTCTAGAGAGTATGCCCTAACAATAAAAATGAAAAAGGAATATAGAAAAAAGTCTTGGAGGTCACAATACAATTTTATAAAAACGTACTCAAGTAAACTTTTGATTTACAGTGTTTCTAAAGTACTTATAACTGCCCATTATCTAGGCGCTTATAAATTGAGCCTATAATGTTCACAAGTTATAAATTTATAACTTGTGAACATTAATTTATTATCATTAATTGCCATTTACAGTAGTATTTTTACAGTTAAGCACAAGATAGTACTCACTTACATGGGACAGAAAGCTCATATTGTTTTTACCTAATTTATGCTTAACCTACAGAAATAATCAGAGTACAAATAAGTACATACCCCCTACCTACATACTCTTCAACTCTATAACCCTCTGAAGACTTAAACTATTTTAAAAAGAAAGTTTAAAGTTTTAAACTTCATTTTACAGTTATTAAGTATAGGGGCAAACTATATGCTCAGGTATACTTTGCACAAAAGTATTTTCCTATTAACAAATAGGAACTTCATATTAACTTCATTCTTCATTCCAGATTGAATTACAAAACCCTTTAAAACTCTGTGTTATCACTGTTTATTTACATACAATCTCTTTTACTAAACTATAAGCAATATGTGGCCAGGATATATGGGTGAATTCACTTTGAGTGAATGAATAATAATATTATTATTATATTATTACTATGTTATAACTATAATAATATTATGACTAAGCAACCTATAACCTTGCACATAAGCATAAAAAAATCATCTCTAAAAAACTACACTTGGCTACATTATAGAAAATAGGAATATATAAAAGAATAAAAAATGCCGTATTAACTTTATGTCCTTTAAAAAACTAGTTTTCCTTTCTAGAAGGTTATGGTGGTTGAACAACAAAAGTTAAAGACAAAAGAGTACACACTGTATACTGTAAATATAGTGTGTACTGTATAAATCCATTTACACAAAATTCTAAAAAAAGGCAAAACTAATCTTTGGTAAGGAAAAACAGATCAATTTTCCTGAGGGGCTGGAGTGGGCAGAATTTACTACAGAAGATCAAGAGGTAGCTTAGCTTAACGGGATGACTGAAATGTTCTGTATCTTGTCTGTAGTGATTACACACATGTATATACCTGTTAAAAACTCAAGGAACACTTGAAATGGGTGTACCTGTGTACCTCTATAAGGATGGTTTGTTTTTCTAAAAGAGAGGGGAAAGACAGAAAGGATACAAGAAGTAACAGCAGAACCAACAAGCAAAATGTAGAGAGTACCATGAGAAAATGGAGACATGGGTAGAATGGGAAGATTGGGAAAAAAAAGAGAGACAGACAGTGGAAAGAAGAACCAAAGTAAATTAATAGGGCCTTATGCAAAATATCACTATTCGTATAGCATTTCATAGTTTTCAAAATCCTCTAACATTATTTCAGTTATTCTTCCTCACAACTCTTAGGTAAGCAAGACTGATGACAATGTCTCTGCTGAAGAAAAGGAATGCTTACATGATTTTCCACACGGTCTCAAGACTTAACTAGAATTAAAACGCAAATTTTCTACTGCCTAACAGAATTTTCAGGAAGTTCAGAAACAAACACCAACCACGACAATAAATAGAACTCCCAATGCTCTATGAGTAGTGCTTTTTCTGTTGCTCATCTCTTCTCAGGTTTAGTTACGCTCTGAAACATACCAGCAGAAATAGGGTGCAATGACCTCTATGCTTCCATAAAACTACTGCCAAAGAAATCAAGAGCCCCATGGCATCTTCCATTTTTAAAGCAGTTCTCCTTAGGTGGTGGCTTGCTTACCCTTCCCCTTCCTTTTCACTTTTGAGCACCATCAACAGTCAAAACAGAGGTGGTTCAACCAGCAGTGTGCTTCAGCTAAATCTTAAAGGCATGCACCAAAGCCAGGAAATGATTTGCTAATTTTGAGTGCTAAAATATTCCTAAAAAGGGTCATCATCATAATCTTTACTGATTTTTATGTGTGGCTTATAGAATTTCTCTCCTTACTTTATGGGAACTGTTAAGCTAAAGAAATCTACACAAAGTACTCTTTATATACCATCTGAACAGTGGTGTAATCTTGTTAGGGCCTTAAGTGTAAATGCCAATTATCAAATGTTTGTATTGTAAGAAAGTAAGTATAAACTCAAAACTCTGCGGTAAAATAGTCAAGTTTCAAATACCAGCCTCCTCCATTAGCTATGTAACCTTAAGAAAATTAGTGAATCCCTCTGTACCTCAGTTTCCTCATTTATGAAATAGGGATACTGATACTATCTCACAGGACTTTTCTGAGGATTAAACGTGGAAAATATCTGTAAAATGCTGGTACACACAAATTGCTCAAAAAATGACTTCAATTATTACTAACACTGAATTTATTATTCTTTCTTCTCTTTACCAACACTGTTTCTTTTGACATGTCCTACAAAGACTGCTTTACATAGATTTTTTAAAACTAAAACTAAATTTATAAAGATAAGAGTAATCAACTTGGCTCACTATTTATTAGTAACTTTTCTGTTCTTGTCTCACTTTCAAAACCAAGTACCAAATTTACTAAAGGACTAATAATAACATTTCTGAATGGGAAAGAAGTGATAAGGATTCATGGCTGGCCAGCAGTAATAATCAGTACCTACTTATCAAGTAAATATTAAAAATAAAAGCAAGAGAAAAAATCTATTTTTAAGTTATTAAGAATAAATAAAAGTAACTGAAAAATCTCATGTATCACATCTTTAGTTCAAACCATCAAAAATATAGATCCTTCATCACAACATCAGGTTTTATTTACTTTTGGAAGCTGAAATCATTACCTGTAGTTAATCCATAGACTATTTCTACCTTTTCATTCAAATACATGTTTATAATTAGTGTATTATACCTCATTAGTTTTTTTAACCTTGATTTTTATTAAGGCAACAGGAAATAAAAGACGTGACTCTCTTTCACGCAACTTGAAATAAAATCTTAGCAACAAGAAAAGAGCATAAGATAATAAGCAACATATCTACTGAAGAAAGTCTTTTACCTCTCATAAAGTTAGCAGAATTATCCTCTGTCACTACATAATCAGGCCCATCTGATATCTCAGATTAATTTGATCTTTATTTTTTTCTAATTACCTGTTATTCTTAATAGAAAATAATCTGATGGGTCAAGTTTTTCTAATAAAAAGTGGCTATTTTTATATATAACATTGATCACAATAAGAAATGTTCATCTGTACTACCATTTTCAAGTTTTAGGGGACTCCTGGAATTAATACAGTAGAGTCAAGAATGAATCAAGAGCAGACCAAGGACCATCTGATTAAATATGAATTTCTATCCTCTTATTGTAACAAGCAATAGAATTCCAGTATTGAATAAAAATAAAAATTAAAAAAGCAGAGTTTAGGAAGAGACACAAAAACAAATGACAGGAAATCAGAGAGAGATGGATCCTAGAAACAAAAAGTTGGCATGAACTAGGTATGATTCTGTCATATGTTTGAAATTCATTTCCATAATTATTTCCTCAATAATATTTTTAGTTTATTAGGTATGGACCAACAGAGAATATTATAGATACTAAACAAGAAAAGAATCCAATAGATTACTTTTAAAGTTGAATACTTTCAAAAAGTCCTTTCTAGTAAGATATCTTCATACATTTCATCATGTAAGAGTTAATGGCCTAACTACCTTACGAACACAGGCCCTAGGAAAGAAATAAATCAGGCTTAATGGCAATTCAGAAATATTCCATAAAATCAGTAAAAAAACTGTTACTATTTTTAGGATTTTCATTTATGAACTATAAAGTAAAATTATGCATGGTACAACATCAAACAGATTGAAAGTAGTTAAAAAAAAAAAGTTTATTTTCCCCTAACTCAATGTAATATTTCATATTTTCTTTTAAGTTGATCCATATGTAATTTCTTTTTTTTTTTTTTTTTGAAGGCAAAGGAAGAAAGCTTTTTTGTTTGTTTTGTTTTTTATAAATTTATTTATTTATTTATTTATTTATTTATTTTTGGCTGTGTTGGGTCTTCGTTTCTGTGCGAGGGCTTTCTCTAGTTGCAGGGAGCAGGGGCCACTCTTCATGGCGATGCGCGGGCCTCTCACTATCGCGGCCTCTCTTGTTGCGGAGCACAGGCTCCAGACGCGCAGGCTCAGTAGTTGTGGCTCACGGGCCTACCTGCTCCGCCGCATGTGGGATCTTCCCAGACCAGGGCTCGAACCCGTGTCCCCTGCACTGGCAGGCAGACTCTCAACCACTGCGCCATCAGGGAAGTCCCACATGTAATTTCTTAACTCACACTTTTAAAAGCATTTAAAATTTTTAATCCACTGTTTTTATTACTTTAGTCCTTCCAATTTGCTTATATTATTTTTCCTGTTTTATCTGATTTTTCTACCATCTTATCTTACATCTCTATAGGTATTTCTAGAATGACCTGTTATTATTTGCTTATTTAGTTTAATTTTTAATCTCCGTTTTTATATAGCAAACTATATATGCCAAAATCAACATTTTTTAATACAGAAAGTGTAAGAAATGGCACCTTTTATTTTTTCCCTGTAGTTGAACATTTTTTCCAGGCACTCCAAAGTAGAACCCTAGCCTTAAAGTCTGAACACTGTAAGTGTAAACCATTTTATTTTTTTAAAAATATATACAAACTACCTTCTTTAAAGAAGGTAGGGAAAATGCAAAATTAGAATCAAAAAGTAAAAATCTGTAGTATATACTTTTGTCCAGGATTTTTTTCTATGCAAGCTATTTTTAATATAATTGCAACAATATCTTTTATTTACTTATTTTATTAGGAGTTTCACATGTAATTATGGGGTCACCAGAAACATTATTTTAATGGCTACATATCATTACATTAAATAGCTAGACCCTTTTCCCATTGTCAGGCAATCACCAAATTAAATAAAACGGTATTAGCAGAACTATGTAGGGTGATGGATGTTAACTAGACTTATTATGGTGATCACTTCCCAATATATATACGTATCAAATCATTGTTGTGAATTTGAAACTAACATAATGTAATATGTCAGCTATATCTCAAGTTAAAAAAAAAAAAAAAAGAAAAGAAACTAATTTCCTATTCTTGAAAAGGGGGAGAGGGAGTAGAAGGACCAGCATTGATATGAAAGATAAATGCGAACAAACTGAATAGTAAAGAGATTTTAAATCTATTTTTGAAGCTAAATACCCAACTGTAGGTTTTCCAACCTTGTCGTCCTTAAAAAAAAACAAAAAACAAAAAACTGTAATTTGTAAAACCTGTGTTCTCTAAAAAGTTTAACAAATTGTATGATAATAATTAAATTCCCTTCACACTGGGCTGACTTTTTTAGTTATTAGATAGAAATCTAGACTATTGGACTTCCCTGGTGGCACAGTGGTTAAGAATCCGCCTGCCAACGCAGGGGACACGGCTCTGATCCCTGGTCGGGGAAGATCCCACATGCCGCGGAACAACTAAGCCCGTGTGCCACAATTGCTGAGCCTGCGTGCCTAGAGCCCGTGCTCCACAACAAGAGAAGCCACTGCAATGAGAAGCCCGCACACCACAATGAAGTGTAGCCCCTACTTGCCACAACTAGAGAAAGCCTGCGTGCAGCAATGAAGACCCAACGCAGCGGGGGGGGGGGGGGGGGGGGTTAAACCGTTAAAAAAATACTTTGCTAAAAAAAAAAAAGAAAAAAGAAACCTAGACTATTGATGTAAAGCATACATACATAAACATTACTAGACAATACTTCATATTATATATCGTAGGGAGTCAGTACAGTATAGTACTTAAGAGCACAGATTCTGAAGTGAGGCTACCTGAGCTGGAATCTTGGCTCTACAACTTACCAGCTGTGTGACTCTAGGTAAGTTACTGAAACTCCCTAAGCCTCCTTAGCTTCCTCATCTGTGAAATGAGGTAATAGTAACGATCTCAAACAGCTGTTATGAGGATTCAGTGAGTTCATATTTGTAAAGTTCCTGGCACACAGTAAGAACTATATAGATGGCTGTTTAAATTTTTTAAATTTTAAATTTAATTTTTAAAATTTAGCTAACATTTATAGAGCTTACTATACACCAGGTTAAATGCTTTCCATGAATTTGCCTCAAATAATCTTAACAACACCTCTGATGAAGATAATATTATTGCCCCCATTTAAAAAAGAGAAAATTGAAGCACAGAAAGATTAAATGACTAAGCTGAGGTCACACACAAACGTCAAACAAGGATTTGAACCCAAGTCTGACCACATAACCTACAAACTTAGCACAGATTGCTCTTATACACTAGGAGCAGTAGCCTCCTGCTGTACTATATCTTGCTGAAATAAATTAGAATTTTTTGTATTTCTTGGAATAGAGTATTTTAAACAGTAATATAAAAAATATCACTATAATACAGAAGTATTTATACATGAAATGATTATGATGTCTGATATTTGCTTTAAAATAATACAGCTTGGGCAGGGGGAGAGAGGATTAAAAAAACAAGAGTAAACATACTTTGATAGCTATTAAAGTTTGGTGATGGGTACCACCAAACCCATAAATAAATAAATAAACCCATAAACCCATAAATAAATAAAATGATGTGTTCATCATTTTATTCTCTCCACTTCTGTGTATTCTTTAAAATGTCCATAATAAAAGGTTGAAAATAGAAATAGGGTACATAGATTAAATCCTTTCATCACACAAGCAAATAACTTTCTTATACCTTGTATCAAAGATATAAGAGAACATGACATACTTGATACTTATACATTTTACAATTTATATATAATCCATAAAGGGTGGTCTTACTTTAAATAACTGAGTATCCTCTCAACCAAAATGAAAAATTAGTGAAAGTATTTTGGCATAAACATGTAAATATACATACTAGATTGTTGCCTGCATTTCCATCAACTTGTTAAAAATATTTGCTTAAATAATTAACACTCGTTTTTTTTTCTTATCTTTCTCCTGCCTGATAATCTCTATGATTATAACACTCTGGTTTGCTGCCCAGAAAATGGATGAGTTTTTGTACAGACAAATATAACTCCACAACATGGTCACAAATTGAACAATACAAATAGAAACAACAAATCTGCTTCACCAAGAAACACTTCTAAAAATCCCTTGCCTCAAACTGTAGTTGATTTTTATACTAATATATACCATAGGTATATATATACCTATGGACTTTTTATAAGTATAAATATAATCAATAATTAATCTAAGAACTTTTATATGCTTTAAATTATAGTTAAAACAATTTAGCTGATACTTAAGGAAAAAAAATTTATTAAGCCAGACACTATACTAGGCATTTTCATACACATTAGCTCACTAAACTTGAGATTATATACATTTTTATAAAAGAACATTAAAGTTTAGAGAGGTAAAATCACTTGCCCAAGGTCACAGAGCTAAAGGTCACAAGTAGCTAAACTGGTATTCAAATTTAAGCTTAATTACAAAACCCACTTTTTCCCTTGACACCTACACTCAAGTCAAACAAATATTTAGGGCCTTTTTTAGTGGACCATAAAATGCTTACGTTACTGGTTACATATATATTTTACAGTGGCAGCTTGGCTTTGGGTAAAGAGCACCAACTACAACACAAAAGCACTGTTTGTTTCTACTATCATATGATTTTTTCCCCCCAAGTCTCTTAATTTCAGCCTCAGGTTACTCATCTTTATAATAGGAAAATTAATATCCTTGCTGTCCAGTTCCCAGGATTACATGATTCAAAAATGACATACATGAAATCACTTCAAAAACTGCAAAAACAACAAGTAGTCCTTTTTTTGTCTTAAAATGCTAAAAACAACACAGAATAATGTTTTCTAAAGTAATTGTCAGCTGTTTAAATTATTCTACACATTCTAACATTTCCAGAACTTTCTAAAACCCTTTTTCTAAGCATAGCTCAATCATCATCTCTATTACTTGGCTTTCCTTATCCTTAAAAATGATGCAAGAGTAATGACATCAATGCTATTGTAATAAATAATTAATATGCCATTCTGAAATGCTCAGCATATGAAAGTTCTAAATTCTGACTTTCCAAACTAAATATGTGTTTGGTGTCACTCTTTTAGTTATGTTCATGATCTTAATGTTTGAGCCTTTTCATATTCAGTTTGTTTTGTAAAAAACTAGAATCAAGATATGGAATTTTAAAGTAGAACACCCAACACACAATTTTTAATAGTTTTGTGGGGTTTTTTCCCAAGGCTTCTCGAAACAGATACAATAGCTAACAAGGACATCAAACACACAAAATCCACTAAAACATTCAGCTGCTCTAAAAGAAGGATCAGGCTCTTTAGGAGAAAACTAGATTGTATGAGTTTGCAAAGTTTAACACTTTCTCATTTAAACTCCATTTCAGAGAAAGCCTTTGCATACTCACACAATATGCTTTAAAATGGCACTTTGCTGACCTTCCAATAGTCCAGCTCTATGAAAATTCTGTGATGGGTGTAACTTCAGAGAATCTGAAAAACACAAAAAGCATTAAGTACTTTTTATGCTGAATGACTTAAAAAAAAAAAAAAAAAGCCAAGGATAGCATACATCTCTTATATAATTGTCACGTATTTTTAAGAGCTAAAGTCCCTATTTGTGAATATATTCTCGGCAAAAGAAGGCTGAATTGCCTCTACACTGGTCTCTATACTAAACTTAGATTTTCATAAAGCATTTGTTTCACGGAAAATTATCTGGTGATTACTGCACAAACGGTGTTAATGTCTTGACTATTTTTAGCACCCAACTGTACCACATTAGCCCTTCTCTAAGAATCACCTCTAGATATCGTCTCTTCTTTTTTGACACTCAAAACTACAATATTTCCAAACTACTTCAGGATGGTGACTGCCAACTAAAGTCATCAGAGCAACAGACAATGGCTACAGTTACTAAGTAGGACTCTGTGTACAAACTCAATCGTCAGTCTATAAAGTCCAGCACCTTCCAGAGAAAACCACCTCACTCTGATTCACTTCAACGATTTTAAATACACGAATGTGAAGCTGAAGCCCCCCTTTTTGCAGGGGGGTGGAATCAGCGGATGGATACATCAAATCAAAAACTTAAGAAACCCTGAATTTCTCAGGAAGGAGGTTCACAATGGCACACAATGTTTTTTTTTAACATGGTAAAATGAATAGCTAATAGCCCAGTTATGTCTTTTGCCCCCTCCCAGTGATTTAAAAAGTGACTAAGAGTGCAGTGGGAGCATTTTGGTTTGATGGCCCTTGCACAAGGAACCTGTTCTAACACATTCTTGTGGTGTCCAGTATAGGAATTTAACCCCAGTAGAGATCAGCTCAAGTGTTAATATTTTATATCCCGGGAATCCCCTTCAGGCCTTAGCCAAAAGAATTTTAAAACGGGAAACTGTGTCCGATGCCCCCTCCCTGCAAGGAGCCCTTGAACGGCAACGAAAGAGAAAATTCTCAAAGGACAGCGACTGTGCCTGAGCCGGTACCCCTGGGACAGGAGAGGAATAAAACTAATCCAAAGAGAGCACCCCTCTCTTTGTAAAACAGAGGCAGAAGTAAGTAATTAGAATGCCACAGAAGTGCAAAGAGAGGAAAAAAAGAAAGAAAGAAAAGGAAAGAAAATTCGGGCTCTTTCCAGCCATAAGATGACGAGGAAAGAAGGACGCCTGGTCGAGGGGGGCCGTCCCAACAAGGGGAGGGAGTGGACTAGGCCGGAGGGAGAGGGGGGTAGAACGACGGCGCACAAACAACCTGGAGGGGGAGAAAAATGGTGACCCTGCACCCAGAACCCGCTACAGGCTACGCCACCCGTTTGGGGGCAACTTTGCCGGGGACGATGGTCCTGGTAAGAGGAGCCGCGGCGGCCGGATCGCGGCGGCCCCAGCGCGGGGCCCAGTCCGGGGTGATCCCCGAGCCGGGGAGGCCAGGGCCGGCCGCTCGAGGAGGGTGGCGGGGCCCGACCCGCCGAGGAGCGCTCAGAGCCACCGGGTCTGCAGAGACCTGGGGGCCGACGGCATTTGGGCCCCGTGCGGCCGGCGGCTCCGCGGGGGAGGGGCCGCCACTCCTCCCGGGCCCCTTCCACCAACCCCCGACCTCCTCGGCCTCTCCCCACCCCCCAAGACAGGCCATCCCGGCAGGGGCTCGGCAGCCGCCCCCGACCGGGACCCCTCCGGCTCCCCGGGGCTGGGCCTCCCCGCCCCCACGCCCCAGCCCCCAGCCTGACTCACCTCGCGAGTACAGGGACTTGGGCGACTCCAGGTCTAGGTCCGCGCTGAGCAATGAGATGAAGTCCGAGGGCATCGCAGCTCGACCCAGCCCGGCCCGAGGGCAGCGGGAGGGGGGGAGCGGCGGTGGCGGCGGCACCTCCTCTCCGGGACCGCGGGCACCGAACCGGGGGCGGCAGGCGAGGGCGGCTGCCGCTGCCTCCTCCTCGAGGGCAGTGACTTCCACCGAGCCGAGGACCGAGGAAACGGCGGTGGGGTGGAGGGGAAACTCCACGGGGACTAATTCTCGGCGAGCCAGGAGGGGGGTTCAGGGCGGGGAAAGGGAAGGGGAGAACCAACGGGTCCGTTTCGTGCTTCTCCTCAGCGAAAACTGACGGTCGCTGCCGCCACCGCCGCCGCCGCCGCCGCTGACAGGAATCTGAGCCCCGCCTCCCGCGGGGCACTGCGCAGGCGCGGAGGGGGGGGGCGCCCCAGAGCGGGGAAGAGCCCGGGCGGCGAAGGAGGGCGGAGAGGCGCACCACGGAACAGCATCAACAAGGGCTTCGCTTCCTGCGAACAGCGGCCTGGGGCTGCTGTTCCCGAGCAGGGAAAGGGCCCCGCCGGCAGGAGGGAGGGAAGCTGGGAGGTGTCCGCGCCTGGGGCCCCGGGGAGGGAAAAGGTATTTACACCGACCTGGTGGCGGCGAGCCGAAGGCGGCCGGCCCAGCGCCGAGCTGAGCGCAGGAGGAGATAGACCTGGGGAGGGGGGGGAGCCGAGGCGTCTGCGAGAAGAGGGGAAAGACCCCAGAGCCGGAACGTCCTGGGTGGGCAGGCTTGGGGTCTCGCAGGGGAATGGAGTGTCGTCGCTTGCACAGTCACCATCCCTTTGGGGTTTGCATAGCAATGTCTGAATTGAGTTGGTCAAAAGGCTGTCAAACTCATTTCTTAATTAGGAAATGACGGACCATATCCTGAAGACCTCGCGTTATTGGTTGTTTTTTAATTAAAGTACCCTTTCCCCTTACCTTTGCCTTTCCCCTTTTTTCTCTCCCCCCTCCCCCAACCTTTAGGGGCTGAAAAAAAAATTTTTTTTTTTAAGTCTTTCTGATTGTGCTGGGATGGCCGGGTTTATTCGGTGTGGGTGATAAAAGTCGATTTAAAAATTGAGTCATATGAATCCACGTGACTGTTGTAGAGGAAAAAAGCAAACTTAAAAACCATTCTTCCAAACGGTTTTCATTTTTTTACCTTTGCACTAGGCAAGGATGGGGGAAGAACACATTTGAGTTTTTGCTATTCTGTTCATGGCGGCCAAAACTTTCCGTTGCAAAAACTGAAAATCCTCACCTACACCGCAGACCGTTTCCTGACTCTAATAGACTTCTGAGAAATTTTTAATCAAGTTATTAAAATATCAATTGGAGTGCAGGGTATGCTACTTGGGAAGTAATTTTAATCTTGTGTAGAATATTGATGCCAGCGGTCACTGGGGCAACATTTTTAAGCTATTTGAGTTGGTTTAGTTTCTCTTATTTTATCTACAAAGATAGTTACAAAGCTTAAAAATTAGTGTTTATATATATATATATATATATATATATATATATATATATATATGCATACATATGTATACACACGCACAATTTATAGAGCCTTTCCCCTAGGAATTTGAGCAGTTCATTTGGACTTGGAGTGGTGGGCATGGAGGAGAAGCTGTCAGCAAAGGAGGCCCCTGTGCAGGTGTATCTGCGGTGGGTCCCTCTGCAAAGCTTTACCTGCAGACTTAGAATTTAAACTTGTGTCATCGGAGTCTACCTATCTTTCCATCTGAACATCTGAGTCAGGTTGCCCAATTCTCTTTACTGCATTCTGTGTAGTAATCAACCCTGTGAACATTTTCTTCCTGTCAGAGGTAAGAAAGCTTTTCAGAACCACCCCAAGATGGCAAAGCAGAATAAGAAACTGTCCTCAAATCTACATCACCACTGTACACTGTTGTAACAAGTCCCAACGGAAGTCCCTTCAAAACTGGTCCGAGTCCCACTCATTTAAGAGAGGAAGATTCAAACCCCACATTGCCCAACGGGCTAAGGCCTAGGCCAAAGCTTTTGAATCTGAGTAGGTGTAAACACCTGTTGGAGACCTCCCCCCTCCGTTAGTCAATATATAATGTGAGGAGAGGAAATTGCAATGCACCAGGCAGAACCCCAATACAAAAAAAAAAAAATGGGGTGAGTCACTCTGAGTGTATCCCTCTTCCCCAGACCTATGTAATCATTCAACAAACTTAGGGTATAGGAAATCCCCATTGCTGTTCTGACTCTAATTAACAAGTCAAGAATTGGCAAGGCCTCTTCCTTCCCCTTTCCCTCAACACTTCTTTGCCCTTTTGTGATTTTTTTTTCCCCCAGGACTGATGCTTTGTTGTTTATGTTAATCAGATTTCCCCTGATTAAGTAAGAGCAAAGTGAATAGGGGTCTCCCAAAGAATGACTTGACCTAGACTGAGAATTCCAAGGATTCTTTAAGCTCAGGCCCCACTCCATCAAGCCCTGCATCAAGCAGTGATTATATCTAAATGAATTTGAAAATTCAATGGTTAACTCCACCTCCCATCCTTTTACAGAGATACATTTTTTGGAAAAAATGCTTAAATGGATAGTTTTCATGGTCTTGCTTCACAATAGCATAGAGACCCAGATTTTCAGTTTGTACTTAAATTTTCAGTGACTGAAAACACATAAATTCATTAGTAAACAGTGTTTGCTCTGCTCTGATCACAAAATACAATATGATCTTCCTGATATTCAGGGTTACCAAAAATAACTATCTGATCATTGTGTCTTTAGTAAATTACATGCTACCTCAAGTTCCAATGATATTTCCTTCTCTGGTCATTAATATCTCATTTGCTTCCTTCTATATGATATTAGAAATAATCTTATTTTATACTTTAAAAACCACCCTATCACCAAATCGTATACCTTCATAAAACTTTATGCACAACAAAAAGTAAAACTTTAAGTATATAACCTTTGGAAATTTCCTCTCACTGAAAATTACAATAGAATCATGGAACAAAACATAAAGCAGATTTAGTAGTTTGTAGAATTTCTTTACGTTACTTCCCAATTGTTGTATCACATTCCCTAGTTATTTGATTAAAAAGTCACAAGAAGCCCAGATTCAACTACAAGGTTGTGTAAATTATGCAATAGAGTGGCAGTTCTTATATTGATGGTGTGTTCTTTAACCCCTCCTGGACCTGTTTAGGCCCTTAGTGAATTGTGTAGCTGGTTCTGCTCTCAATGAAAGAGGTTCAAATATCAACCACTGAAAAGGAATTAAACAAACTCATACAGAAGAGAGGAATGTGTTGTCACAAGATCTACAGAATCTTCATCATTGTAATACAATTAAGGCTGTTGAAATAATTTTAGTCACATGTACATTCTAGAGAACCTGCTAAACAAACACAAAACCTGAAAGGAAAATTTCTAGAGAGATCCGAGTCATAGACCAAAAAAGCGTTTAGACCACAAATTATCTTTGCCCCACCTTGGGAGCACTCCTTAATAATAGAGAATTGGAACTTCCCTGGTGGCACAGTGGTTAAGAATCCGCCTGCCAATGCAGGGCACACGGGTTCGATCCCTGGTCCGGGAAGATCCCACATGCCGCAGAGCAACTAAGCCCATGTGCCACAACTACTGAGCCTGCGCTCTAGAGCCCGCGGGCCACAACTTCTGAGCGCGCAAGCCACAACTACTGAAGCCTACGCACCTAGAGCCTGTGCTCCGCAACAAGAGAAGCCCCCGCGATGAGAAGCCTGTGCACCGCAACAAAGAGCAGCCCCTGCTCAATGCAACTAGAGAAAGGCTGCGCGCAGCAATGAAAACCCAACGCAGCCAAAAATAAATAAATAAATAAATTTTAAAAAAATAATGGAGAGTTGATGGTGGTGGGAAATAGCAGTGACTAAATTTGTGCTGAAATTGTAACCAAATTCTTATTTGATTGTGTTTATGTGTCTATTTTCACCCTTAGAACGTGTTCTAGCAAATATTTCTGAAGACGAAATTTGTTTCCATAGTTTTGCCATTGAGTTAAGAATATTCTCACCTCTTACATCTTTCAAAGTGCCGAAATCTGATAATCAAGCATCTAATTCACTTTGATGAAGTACTTTGGCACTTTATGAGTTGGTTGGTCTGAGTCGGAGTTTTCATTTGAAGTCTCATGGAGACAAAAGTCTCTCAAGATCTAGAATGATTTCAAGTCCTGAGATACAGTGCAATCAGTTTGAATCCAGCAGACTTAGCAGTGAGAAAGGAGGTAAATGCCAGAGGGATTCAAAGGGTGGATTAGGGAGGAGAAATTTTAATGGGAAAATAGAAACCCCTGAGTGCATTAAACCAAGAAAGGAAGACATCTCTAGGTCATCCCATCCCAACAGTAGGCGGGTTAGACTTATGCAAACTGCACAAGTTCTTATTCACACTGGTCTTGATACCACCACCTATGTTTGCTATGGTGCTCTTTCCACATCTAATTATAATATATGTTGAGTCTAGTAGCCCTACCTCAGCTGTAATATTAGTTTGACCAAGAGTACAAATTAGAAGTGGTTTTACAATTTGCCATTACCCTCTCTCAATTCATGGAGTTTTAACCTGAGGTCCATGTCCTTCAAGACATCTGTGATCTCCCTAAACTTGTATACAAATTTTTGCAACTGTGTACCTACATACATCTCTTTCTTTGGGATGAAAGTCTTTAACATTCATAAGCTTTCTTAAAAAGAAATCCATAACCTGGAAAAGATGAAAAACCATTCCTCCATATGAATCAAATCCATTCTTCCCTCTTTCCACAAATGGGCTCCTGGAACTATGCTAGGTACAGGAAACACGAAGATTTTTACAGAGACGAATATGAGAAGTTTACTCTCAGCCTGATGAGGGAGATGACCTGTAAGTAAACAAACTCGCATTGTGACAGGTGCTAAGCTAGAGTTCTGTACAGGTATCTAGAAATAAATTATCCTTTTGCTTTCTTAGCTGATAGAGGGGAAAATGAAGGAATGTCACCTAACACATCACTCTTTCTCCTCCGCCTGCTATACCCCACAGCTGATATCTCTTTACTCCAACCCCAATTTCCTAAAGTGGTTAAAAGAGGCTAGATAATTGCAGGGCAAAGTTCTAACACACAAATGTTTACATTGTGATGCATCACAGCTATTATGTGTTGATACAAATATTCCAAGAAATACCTGGGCTTCATTGGACTTTGTCAGTAGATGGTCAAAGAAGCAGTGTCTCTTTTTTTCAGCTTTGCTGAGGATTATGGCTAAATACTTAGGTTAAGGATGCAATGATAAAATAGTTGAATTGGTCATCCACAACTAAGCTCCAGAATTGAAGGGCTAAGTTGAAGTTATTGGATAAACTAGACTGACTTTAGAAATAATATATTCTACCTGAGAAACATTTGTTTCAGCCGAATAGAGAAAGGTGGACCGCTCCAGACATGGGAAGCGACACACAAGGGATCTACCCACAGGTGTTAGAATCTAATTATAAAATATGAGGCTTAGAGAGAATATTCATTTATTTATTCATTCAGTTTCTCTACCTGTAAAAATCCTACTTATCCTTCAAAGTCCAGCTCAGATATTAGTTCACCTGTGAATTCATCCTGAACCCTTCCAAGCAATATTAATTTTTCTCCCCTCTGGGTTCCCATAGCATTTTGTTCAAACTGTTAGTATAGCAATTATCACAGTGAATTACATTTCATGGATCCCTCTCTAATATATTGTGAACACTGGTTGTACAGTCTCTAAGAAGATCAAAATAAATAAAACACATCCTTGCCCTAAATAACTTATAATTGATTGTGAGCACATAATTTAGCACCAAGACAGAATGAAACAAACTCTCTAATAAGCCATTTGTAGATATTTTAATAGGAATTTGACACTGGGTACAGAGATGGATAGAATGAAAGGAGAAACTAAAAAAGTAAGAAAAGGGCAGAGGTGAAAGGCCTTAAATATTATGCCAAGGATTTTGTTCTTTATCCTATAGGCACTGGGGGGCCATTGAAGGTTTTTGAGGAGGTAAATGACCTGCCCAGAGCGCTATTTTAAGTAAATAACAGAGGCAGCAGTGTGGAGAGTAAATTGGCATCTGAGAGCCTGGAAAGGGAACCCAGGCAAGAGTGAATGAGGCCCTAAAGAGAAGAGTCTGAAAAAAATGGAAAGAAGGCGTTATGTAGTATATATCGTGAAAGTGGAATTAGAGGAACTCAAAACTGCTTAAATGTTGAGTGAGGGAGAGAGAAATTCTGAGAATATTCAAGAAAAGGAGATAATGGGACAAAGGTTTGAAATATCCACCAATAGTTTATTCGTCGTTGGAGTCCAATAGCTTAACCTATCAAAAAAATATTTAACAGAGATGCAAACACCACTAAACATGAATTACCCCAAGAGACTTTATACTTAGTTATCTAGAGCAGCAAAAACTCTAACCAGAAAAGAAATTATCCTAGATTTACTTCTTACCAGTAGGAAATCCAAGTAAACAACTTGCTGAAACTCAGTAAAAGAGTAAACTGATAAGAAACAAATCTACATGAGCTTGCATTCCCAATTTTCACTCTAAACATACTTCAGCATTAACATTTAAGCCTTTAAATGCTTGCTTTCCGAGTAACTGCATGTGGAAGAATTTCAAGAATCCTAAAGGCCAACAATTCTTCCGAAAAAAAGAAAAAAAAAAGGCTTGTGGAAATAAAAAGCAGCCATGATGTCTTTAAAGAGGATCAGTTTGCAAACCTTCCATTCACGGAAGACTTGGGTAATCATGGACCTAAGGTTTACTCTGTAAGGCCTAGCCCAGAAGCATTTAAAAGCCAGGTAAAAAACAGGCTAAGGGAACTCTGAACTTAGCCCCGATTGTCTGAACTGGAGCCATAAGGAACAAATAGATCATCTGCCCTTTATAGCTATTAAATAAGTATCCTTTTTGGGTACAAGAGATATGAAAAGGGGGGAAATTCAGGAAGAGAAAAACAGAGAGAAAAACCCATGGAGGATTGATCTAGTAGATTTCCTTCAGAGGGAAAGAGGAAGATGTAACCTGTATCACTGCTCTTGAGCAGGTTCACCCTAAGCCCCAAATCTGACTTTGTCTGCAGAGTTGGGGGCTACCTTTAGAGTTCTCATTGCTTCTAGATAGACCTGGTATTTTCTCCGCAGTGTTCACATACCTCAGTGGTCAAAACCTACCCAAGGAGCATGTAATCACATGATCCAAGGAAATATCTGACGGCTATGTATTACTCATGGATGCACACACCTGCTTATGATAAGTCTATCAGAGGCTATTTGATGAAGTGGCCAGTGAACTGACTCGGAACCAGGATTCCTCTAAGTTCTAGTTCTAAGCACATACTAAGCAGAGGATGTGCACTTTTGGAATGCCCAGCAGGCAGTCACACTTCTCCTGAGTAGTGTGACTTTCCTCCAGGGAGGAGTTTTGGCTTTCCCTCTGGACTTAATCCTGGGTGGGGTAAGGCTGGACCGGCTGGCAACACCTCACCACAAAGAGGAAAGAGCCTGTCTGAAGTGGAGGGAGCAGAGGAAGCATTGCCAAGAGGTGGAGAGAGAGGAAAAACAGAACCTGAAAAAGTCATTTGAGTCTCTGGAGGAAGCCATGCCTGACTTCAATGATCTGAATTGATAAATTCCTTTTTTTTTTTCTTTTTTTCTTAAGAGGTTTGGGATTGGGTTTTCTGTCACTTCAAAGTGAGAAAGTCTTAACTTGATACAATCTGCCCAAGTTTATGGAACTTTTCTTGGGCTTTTGTCTCCTCTCTGTGAAATAAGTGGGTTAGATTACTTATCAGGCAGGCATTGTGTTTGGATGCTAGTAACACACACCAGTGGCTCACAGGTTTTATTTTTCTTGTGCAAGGAGTCTGGATTAGGCAATCCAGGGCTAGTCTTGAAGTCCCACGATGCCATCAGGTACACAGGCTTTCTCCTCTGCTAGGGTTTGAGATTTGGGCCCTTGTTCTCATGTTTGCAAGATGGCTGTCACCTCCAGGCATCCTGTCTGCATTCTAGGCAAGAGGAAAATGGAAGGGTAAAGGGCAAAAGGAACAACTCTGGTCCCTGGAACACCCACACGGTGGGTTCTACTTACATGTCACTGGGCAGGATTGTGTCACATGGTCATCCCAGCTAAAAGAAGGCTGGGAAATGTGTAGGTACATTAGATGGCTACACTGATGCTCTCTGAACACAACTGGGGGTCAGGTGGCAAGGAAGAGGGGGAGAACAGATGTTGGGTAGACATTTACAATTACAGCACCTGCTGCAGACTGCATAATAGCAAAGGTAACCTCCCTCTCTGAAATTCTGTAATTCTAATCTTCTTTCTACTTCGTATTACCTAATCCTTTCTTTTTTCTTTTTTCACCATGCCATGCGGCTTGTGGGATCTTAGTTCCCTGACAAGGGATTGAACCCGCACCTTGGGCAGTGAAAGTGCAGAGTCCTAACCACTGGACCGCCAGGGAATTCCCTCTAATCCTTTCTTAATGCAAAAGAGCTAAATATTTTGCATAAAGAGAGCACATTTTAAAAATCTCAAATTTTGGAGAAGTAGCGGTACATCTCATCAATGAAAAGACCGTAGGTACACGTGAGATATCAGATTGTTAGTCAAAAACCCTTCACATTTATTTTCTCTTCTGTGAAACTTCCTTCAACTTTTAAATTTCAATCTTCAGGAAGCCTATTCCCACTCATCTCAACTATTCTGATGTCTTCTTTAATTGAACTAAGTTCTCTGATCTTCCCTTCATAGCTTCCAGTACTTCTCAAATGATTTAGAGCCTCATCTTTTATCTCTCCAACTAAATTGTAAACTCGTAAAAAACAGAGCCCAACACTTAGCACAATGTGGTGTTTGTAGAGAGCAATCAATAATGGCTGAATGAATGAATAATTGAAATCTGAATTTCTATGTCTTTTCTCTCCTCAGAACTCCTGTCCTCAATGCATGCTTGTTAACTGACTGCACCTCAGGGTCATTACCAAGGCAATTTGTATCCTAGGAAGCCAGCTTTAGAAACCCTTTGATTTTCTACCTTTAAATCCTCTCCAGCATTGTACATTCAGGTCAGCCTCAGGAATCAGCACCCTAATCACCTCCCTTCGCCTAAGTGTTTCACCTAGACCCTTACTTTTTTTTTTTTTTTTTTTTTTTTTTGCCACTTGGCTTGCAGGATCTTAGTTCCCTGACCAGGATCAAATTGAACCCGGGCCCACGCAGTGAAAGCACCAAGTCCTCACCACTGCACCACCAGGGAATTCTCTAGACCCTTAACATTTTAACAGATTAAAGGTCTTACCTTCAGGAAATTCTTCTTATATCTAAATTAAATTCTGTACACTGCCGTGTCCTCCCCCTTCACTCTCTAAGTTGACAGAGCATAGCAGGTAACATGTTCGCCAATGCTTTATACAGGGCTGAGTGGATTGTTTCTTTTTTTTAATTAAAAAAAAAGTTATGTGGGGGTTTTATACTGCTAAAGCAATAAGTGTTCATTGTAAAAACCAAAAATAATAGCAGAAAATATAAATAAGAAAGTAATAAATAACAATTAGTCAAAAACTCCTAAACCACCACATAGAGACGATCACTTACCATGTATCTTCATGGAAATTTTCTATGTATATTTGCATTCTATATACAAAAATTGACTACACTATGTATACTATTATCCTGCCTTCTTGATGTAACTGTGGACATCAGTACACATCAATAAATATTTTTAATAATGTGTGACGGCAAAGGAGTACTTGACTGTAGAATCAATCTTAATTTATTAGCCAATCACTCACTTTTTTTTATGATTCTTTTTTTAAATTAATTAATTTATTTATTTACTTTTGGCTGCACTGGGTCTTCATTGCTGCACGCGGGCTTTTCTCTAGTTGTGGCAAGTGGGGGCTATTCTTCATTGTGGTGCACGGGCTTCTCATTGTGGTGGCTTCTCCTGTTGTGGAGCACAGGCTCTAGGCGCACGGGCTTCCGTAGTTGTGGCACATGGGCTCAGTAGTTGTGGCTCGCGGGCTCTAGAGCGCAGGCTCAGTAGTTGTGGCTCACTGGCTTAGTTGCTCCGCGGCACGTGGGATCTACCCTGACCAGGGCTGGAACCCGTGTCCCCTGCATTGGCAGGCAGGCCAATCACTTACTTTTGTCATTTAGTTTATTTCCTTTCTTGAAAACGTTTGTAAATACCACTGAGATGAACATCCTTGTAGCTAATCTGTATTTATAGCCTTTTCTTAATTATTTCCCTTGGATATACCCCTCGGTAAGTTTTACTTTGATGAGCAGTAAGGAAAAACAATGTATGAAATAAGAGAGAATGAAGCAAGTCCATAGTAGCTTTTCACCATTATTTTGGGACCTAAAATGTGTTTGGCTTGCAGGTTCGAGGGCTTACTCAGCATAACGTAACGCAACGATTTTAAAATATATTCCTGTGGCTCAACACCTGGAAATCCGAGCTCTCTGCAAAACACTGCAGAAATGCTGATAGGGAAACTTAAAATCACAAAACACATAACTTCATGCTACATCAGAAACCATCCTATTCCAGCACCTAGTACAGACAAGCATGAGGTATCCAGTTAAGAAAAACACATCAGGGAGTTCCCTGGTGGCGCAGTAGTTCAGAGTCCGCCTGCCAATGCAGGGGACATGGGTTCAAGCCCTGGTCCGGGAAGATCCCACATGCCGCAGAGCAACTAAGCCCGTGCACCACAACTACTGAGCCTGCGCTCTAGAGCCCACAAGCCACAACTACTGAGCCCATGTGCCACAACTACTGAAGCCCGCCTGGCACAACTACTGAAGCCTGTGCACCTAGAGCCCGTGCTCTGCAATAAGAGAAGCCACCGCGATGAGAAGCCCGCAGACTGCAAAAAAGAGTAGCCCCCGCTCGCCACAACTAGAGAAAGCCCGCGGGCAGCAACGAAGACCCAAAGCAGCCAAAAATAAATAAACAAACAAATAAACAAACAAATAAATAAATTTATTTAAAAAAAAGAAAAACACATCAGAGAAAAATTTTTAACTGAGAAAGTTTGGCCCATTAATTAATTATTGTTCTACTCTAAACTGAAAAAAGGCTGTCATTTTCTGATTTGGTGGAGCTCAAAAACTATTAGTGCAGATGGAAAAGCAGAATATTTTGTTTTGAGTCTCTACTCTGCCACTTATTAAATGCATAAATCTCTTAAACACTCTGAAGCCTCAATCTCCTCTTCTGCAAAATGGGTTTATAATAGTACCTTTGTCATTCACAGTGTTATTACAGAGAAAAAATGAGCTAAACTGTGAAAAAGCACTTTGTGAAGTGTAATATTGTAACACAAATGTCACCAGTAACGGTTATTGTAATTGATAAAGTGTTGAAAAATTCAGGCTTTCCTAGAACTGAGTTTGTCACAAAGATTGGACAGCATAAATATAATCCTAAATATAAGAATTTAATGATTTGAGAGCACTCTATCAAACCTGCCATAAAATAAATATCTTATAGAAAAAAATACTTAAATCAACCTTCAAAAGATGAGGTTAAAAAATTCCTTTCAGTTCTATAAGTTCTTTTATTCTGTGACTCAGGTGGGAAGGGACACTTATTCTATGAACTTTTATTGTTGTTCAGTAGTTTATTCTTACATGGAAACTTAAAGGACCTAAACTTTATAAAAATAAGTAGCTTTTCAGAATGGAAAAAATGTCTCTATACTAAAATCGTAAGCGCAAAAAACAACGGTATACGAACAAGGACTGAAAGATAGTAGGCAACAATAAGAATATTTACACCAAGATGGCAGCTTTACAGATTTTTCTTTTTAAAATTCCTGTTATTCATAATATATCATTTGAAATAAATTTTTAAATGTATAAAGAATTGTCTTTCCTCTTTGTCTTCTCTTTTTCCTTTCTATTTCTTTAACGTTTTTAATTACATGGGCAAATCAATTTAAAGAAATTCATCCCATGTTAACAGTACTTAGAGTTCTATGCCCCTTAATCAGTTTATTCTCATCCAACTTTCAAAATATTTATAATTAGGCAGGAAACATATCTTTCTAATCTATGTTCTAGAATAATAAAATCAATCTTCCTATCCTGGTTAGAAACAAGCTACAAGGTAAACAAATGTTATAGGTGAGGTGGAAAGAATATTGTAAAGGAGACAAAATTATGGTCATCTCAATCAATGTAGAAAAAACATTGTGTAGTATTCATTACTCAGTCGTGATGTAAAACAAAAGCTCTAAGCAAACTAGGAATAAAAGGGAATTTCTCTTATCAAATAAAGGTTTAATTAGGATAAGCTTACCTGCAAATGACAAAACAGAAACAGTGGCTCAAACAAGATAAGAGTTTATTTCTTACTCATGTGAATCTGGGTGATCCTGGCTAGCATGACAGCTCCAAGATCATCAAAAGATCAGCTATCTCCAATAAAGATGTTTAAAAAAAAAAAAAAAAAATCAGCTATCAAGAAGATACAAGGGCTTCCCTGGTGGCGCAATGGTTGGGAGTCGGCCTGCCAATGCGGGGGACACGGGTTCGAGCCCTGGTCTGGGAAGATCCCGCATGCCGCGGAGCAACTGGGCCCGTGAGCCACAATTACTGAGCCTGCGCGTCTGGAGCCTGTGCTCCGCAACAAGAGAGGCTGCGATAGTGAGAGGCCCGCGCACCGCGATGAAGAGTGGCCCCCACTCGCCACAACTAGAGAAAGCCCTCGCACAGAAACGAAGACCCAACACAGCCATAAGTAAATAAAAATAAAATGACTAATACTCTTTAAAAAAAAAGAAGATACACCTGTCGGGACTTCCCTGGTGGTGCAGTGGTTAAGAGACTGCGCTCCCAATGCAGGAGGCCCAGGTTCGATCCCTGGTCAGGGAACTAGATCCCACATGCATGCCGCAACTAAGAGTTCGCATACCACAAATAAGGAGCCCGAGAGCCACAGAGCTAAGGAGCACACTTGCTGCAACTAAGACCCAGCGCAACCAAATAAATAAATAAATAAATAGAAGAAGAAGAAGGTATACCTGTCAACAGAAAGGAGGAGGAAAAGGAAGGGGGAGAGCATTTCCCCTTTCCTTCAAGGATATGTACCACCTCTGTGTGATACATAATTATATCTTCTTGGCTGAAGCTTAGAGATAACCACATCTACTAACTGCAAGGGAAGCTGAGAAATACAGTATGCATTTCGGGTAGCTATATGCTCAGCTACAAATCTGGGGTTCTATCACTGTAAGAATAAAACAGATAATGGGAGACAACCATCTACCAAAAACCAACAGCAAACTTACAGCAAACATCATGGTTAGTGCTGAAAAATTAGAAACATTTCATAAAAATATGAAACAAGACAACGATGCATTCCTTTCTGTGCTATTAAACATCGTCCTAGAAGTCCTACCCAATGCAATAAGAAAAAATAAAAAAGAGGAATAAGGATTCAAAAATAATACAGAAAAATCTTTGTTATTCGCAGTTGAAATGGTTGTCTATGTAGGAAGTCCAAGAAAAACATCAGAACAGTTCAGCAACTTGCTGGTAAAAACAACATCCAAAAATCAAGAGTGTTGTTAATGATAAAAAATATAATAAGAGCAACAAAAACTATGAGATACCCATGAATAAAGAGACAAAAGATGGACAAGACTTTTAAGGAGAAATTTACAAAACATTGAAGGATATAAAAGACGATTTAGGTAAACACAGACTACACTTTGTTAGTGAATAGAAGGACTCAATATTAGTCTATAATTTAGCCTATAAATTCATTAGTCTATAATGTTAGTCTAGAAATTCATTGTAATAATCAAAATTCCAAAAGGCTGTTTTATGGCTCTTGATAAACTGATCTTAAATTTCACATGAAAGAACAAGTATGCCCAAAATAGCCAAGATTATTTTGAGGGAAAAAAACAAGGAGGAGGGAACTTGACTTACCAGACCAGATAAGAAAAATTTATCATAAAGCCATATTTAAAAAACAATTCGACTTTTGTTTAGGGATAGACAAACAGATTAAAGGGACAAATGGCCCAGAAACAGCTGAAATACATATGGAAACTTGGCATAAAATAGAAATCTCATTATAAATCAGTGGAAAAAGATTAAAAACTCAATAAATGATGCTGGAACAATTAGCTACTAATACAAAAAATAAAATCAATTTGTTTCCTACCTTACACTAGATAAAAAGAAATTCCAGTGTGATGAATTGGGTGATTGGGATTGACATGTATACAGTGATGTGTATAAAATTGATGACTAAAAAAAAAAAAATTCCAAGTGGATTAAGAATCTTTAAGGTAAAAACGTAACCTGTAAAAATTGTTAGAACAAGGAATATCTTTGTGACATCAGAATAGGGAAAGATTTTCTACACAAGACTCAAAAGTACAAAGATAAAGAAAAGCACTTGATAACATTAAAATTTTAAATATCTGCCAGACCATATTAATATAATACGATAATATACCATAGAAAATATCAAAGGATACTTATAAACTGAAGATATTTGCAACTCAACACAACAAAATTAATAGATGACCCAACAAAAGATTAATACACTGAATATATATAAATTCCAACAAACATTTAAAAAAAACAAGTAACACATTTTAAAAAATAGGCAAAGGTTGTGAACAAGAAATTCATCAAAGAGAATCCTGGATAGTCAATAAATATATGAGAAGATGCTCAATCTCACCAGTAACTAGAGGAATGAAAATTAAAATAACAATCAAATAACTGCAGGAGTAGAAAAAAATTAATAGACCTTATATTTTGAAATAGTTTTAGATTTACAGAAAATCTGAGAAAATAGTAGAGTTTCCATATACCTCATGCCCAGGTTCCCTGTATGTTAACATCTTATAAGTGTGGTACATTGTTACAATTAATGCACCAATATTGACACATCATTATTCACTGAAGTCCACAGTTTATCCAGATTTCCTTAGTTTACCTAATGTCCTTTATGTGTTCCAGGATCCCCCATCCAGGATACTACCTTACATGTGGTCCTTATGTCTCCTTAGTTTCTCTTGGCTTGACATTTTCTCAGACTTTCCTTGTTTTTGATGACCTTGACAGTTTTGAGAAATGCTGGACAGGTATATTGTAGGTTACCCCTCTATTGTAATTTGCCTGATGTTATTCTTGTAATCAGAGTGGGGCAATGTATTTTTTAGAGGAAGACCACAGAGCTAAAGTGCCATTTTCATCACATCATATCAAGGGTACATATCAACATGATTTATGATATTGATGTTGACCTTATTCACCTGGCTGAAGAGTAGAAACATTTAGGGACCTTAAAATTCTAAATTTAATTAGGACGAAAGGAAAGGAAATGAGAACTTTCATACACTGCTGATGCTGGTGGAAGTATAAATTGACAAAACAAAAAATAAGCAAATGAACAAACAAACCCCTCACTTTGGGTAGAAATTTAGCAATAGTGGTTGGAAAGTTGGAAATGTCTATACTCTTGACTTAGCAATTCCCCTTCTAGATTTGAGAAACTCTTACTCATGTATATAAGCATGCAATAACATGCTTATTGCAACATTATTTGTAATATTGAAAAACTAGAAAGTGGGAAGAGATGTCATCATTTAAAACGCTGGATCCATTGGTGCTTGAAGCCTGACCAGCTCCCCTGCAGCCCAGAGTTTTTCAATTACATGGCCAAATAAAATTCCACCTTAAGCCTGTTTGAAATGATTTTTCTGTTACTTGCAAGCTTATTGAGTCCTAACTGATACGTCTAGATATTGTTGTCAAGTTCATTTAAATCCATGCCCAGTTTTTTAAAATAGGAAAAAGGCAACAACTATTAAGCAAAGCCTAAACGCCTAGACTCTAGACCCTAGAGGATAATTAAACCACAACAGCTAACATCCCTGGGTTTACAGTCTACAAACTATTCCAGACAAGTCTTGATCAAAGAGCAAAATCAATAAATGAAAGAAACAAAATAAAAATAATACTTGAAACTGAAGAAAATATTTTTATAAAGTGATGTCTTACAAAGTGGCATTCATATAATCAAGGTGAAGTTTTTCTTTTGTTTATTTTAAAATAGGAAATATTTCAAATATGCAGGAAATAGATGCCATGTATCCATCACTCAGATTTAACAAATTCAACTTTTCCCTATATTTCTCCATATTTTTTAGGAAGACAGAAGACATTATACATAACACTGAAGTCTCCTTTCCCATCCTTTTTTCCTTTTTCTCTTCCTATAATAACCACTATTCTGAAGTTGGAGTGTGTCATCCCATGCTTGGTTTTATACTTTTACTACATATATGTATCTCATTGTTCGAATTTGCATTTTCTTATTACTAATGAGTTTGAACATGTTTTCAGATATTTATTGACCATTCAAGGTCTTCTCCTGTTTGTTTCCTTGGGCCTTTTTTTTTTTTTTTCATTTGGGTTGTTTGTCTTTTGTTAGTCTTCCACATAGTCTGGATACAAATTCATTGTTGGTTATATGTGTTGCAAATATCTCCTCCCTATCCATAACTTGTCTTTGCCATGGTTTATGGTGTCTCAAGGACCTTTGAAAAACCTCAGACTTGAAAGCCAAGCCTTGGGTAAGGAGGGTCTCATCCATTATACAGAGACTTGCTCCTAGGTCACAAAACTCTGTCCAACATATGAATGATGAACGGACAACTGCCTCCAAAATAACTAAAGAAAGCTCTTTGTTACAGGACCAGTAATCTGTAGGGTACTCAAAACTGTCCGAGAATCTGAGAATTAGTAAATGGTTGTCAACACATATTCTAATTTATGCCAGTATTCTTACATCAGAGATTTTGGAGTAGCCAGCTAAGCTTTCTTGAGTGAATTAGGCTTTCTTGAGTAGACACAAAAAGAAGGCCCCCAATTCAGATGCATTTATGTAATCTGAGGGAGTCATACCTTAAACCAATACTCAAAATGTGCTCCACATAGGACATTACTTCTTTGGGATGTTTATAGATGTTAGTGGAACAAGAGAGTTTTGCGATCAAGTATGTTTGGGAAATGTTGGGTTAAAACTCTTTTTCCCTTGGACTGGTTTACTTTTGATATCTTACTATGCACTGTGAATCAAGGGCTGGCTAGAATAGACAGGGTTTCCCAAACTCATTTGACCATGGAACATTTTTTCCATGGACTTATTTTCAGCTGTTAAGATTGGTTAAGCAGGATCAAGTTTTCGTTTTAAAGAATAAGGAGATAGTGGTAATAATAATAATAAAAGAACGAAATAATGCCATTTGCAGCAACATGGATGGACCTAGAGATTGTCATACTGAGTGAGATAAGTCAGACAGAGAAAGACAAATATCATATGATATTGCTTATATGTGGAATCTAAAAAAAAGGGTACAAATGAACTTATCTACAAAACAGAAATAGAGTTACAGATGTAGAAAACAAACTTATGGTTACCAGGGGACAAGGGGGGAGGAGGGATAAATTGGAAGATTGGGATTGACATATACACACTACTATATATAAAAATAGATAACTAGTAAGGACCTACTGTATAGCACAGGGAACTCTACTCAATACTCTGTAATGGCCTATATGGGAAAAGAATCTAAAAAAGAGTGGATATATGTATATGTATAACTGATTCACATTGCTGTACACCTGAAAGTGACACAACATTGTAAATCAACTATACTCCAATAAAAAAAAGTTTTCATTTTAAAGGATAAGGAGATAGTAATAATAATAATAATAATAATAATTAATAATAATAATAATAGCTGTCAGTTCCTTAGTGTTTGCAATATTCCAGGTCCCATGCAAGGCACATTATTATCTCATGTCATTGTCACAACAACCTAGAGATATATATTACTATGATCTGCATTATAAATATGAGAAAAGCGAGGCTCAGGTATGCGGCTGAAGGTCACACAATTAGTAGTTGGACTGGAAACTCATCAAATAGCTGGAGAGCTCTCAGTGCTGGAGGGAAATGGCAGGGAGCACATGTGCCAGGCACAGAGTGAGTCTCGATATTCATATTATCATTAAATCTCATCAATCATCACATCCACTCTGAGGCAGATACTATTACTGCTCCCATTTTACAGATGAGAGAACGGAGGTTTTATTCTCCTATGCTGCTCAGGATTCCTATTCCTCAAGATGGATATTAAGATAAAGAACAATGCTGTAGTATCAGTATCGATACATTGAAGCAACACTATATGTCACCAGAAATTTTTTAAAAACCTATAACTAGGAATAAATTTTTTAAAAAGCCACTCAAAAGAATACCATATGTTGTTCATATAAAATATACGTATGTATCTCTCTCTATATATGTATCTCTGTATATATATACTTACAAATACACACACACACACAAACACACACACACACACATATTCAAGAATGAACTGAGGGGGCTTCCCTGGTGGCACAGTGGTTAAGAATCCACCTGCCAATGCAGGGGACACGGGTTCAAGCCCTGGTCCGGGAAGATCCCACATGCCGCGGAGCAACTAAGCCTGTGCGCCACAACTACCGAGCCTGCGCTCTAGAGCCCACGAGCCACAACTACTGAGCCCACACACCGCATCTACTGAAGCCCGTGTGCTCTAGAGCCCGTGCTCCACAACAAGAGAAGCCACCGCAATGAGAAGCCCGCGCACTGCAACGAAGAGTAGCCCCCACTGGTCGCAACTAGAGAAAGTCTGCATGCAGCAATGAAGACCCAACACAGCCAAAAAAAAATAATAAGTAAATAAAAATAAAATTTTAAAAAGAAGAAAGAAAAAAGAATGAACTGGGGACTTCCCTGGTTGTCTAGTGGTTAAGACTCCGAGCTCCTAATGCAAGGGGCCAGGGTTCGATCCCTGGTCAGGGAACTAGATCCTGCATGCTGCAACTGAGAGCCTGCGTGCCGCAACTAAAGAGTCTGCATGCTGCAACTAAAAGACTCCACACGCTGCAACGAAGATCCCGCATGCCGCAACTAAGAGCTAGCACAGCCAAATAAATAAATAAATAAATAAATAAATAAATAAATATTAAACAAAAAAAAAGAATGAACTGGAAGGGAAAATTCCAACCTCATGATAGGGGATGGTGGTTAAATCAGCCTTTAGCTTTATTTTCAATCTTTCTTTCTTTCAATAAAGAAACAAACAAAACAAAGATTGGGGGCTTCCCTGGTGGCGCAGTGGCTGAGAATCTGCCTGCCAATGCAGGGGACACGGGTTCGAGCCCTGGTCTGGGAAGATCCCACATGCCGCGGAGCTACTAGGCCCGTGAGCCACAGCTACTGAGCCTGCGCGTCTGGAGCCTGTGCTCTGCAACAGGAGAGGCCGCGATAGTGAGAGGCCCGCGCACCCCGATGAAGAGTGGCCCCCGCTC
The DNA here is from genome assembly GCF_965194805.1 of Balaenoptera borealis. Classification (NCBI taxonomy): domain Eukaryota; kingdom Metazoa; phylum Chordata; class Mammalia; order Artiodactyla; family Balaenopteridae; genus Balaenoptera; species Balaenoptera borealis. The sequence goes on from NC_138878.1 coordinate 16,415,227, forward strand.
GCCGCAACTAGAGAAAGCCCTCGCACAGAAACGAAGACCCAACACAGCCAAAATAAATAAATTAATTAATTAATTAATTTAAAAAAAAAGTGAACGCAATTAAAAATAAAAAGAAAGATTGGTAGCAAATATTACAAAATTAATGGTTATTTCTGAGTTAGCAGTGAGAATATAGGTCTGGTTTTTATTTTGTTACTCTTTGTACTTTTGTGTATTTTTGAAATTTCTCAAAATACAAAAGAATTTCTTAAAAAAATGGGAAGGAACTACACCAAAATAGTAATGGTGATCATCCTTTTATTCTTCCTTCTGCTTTTCTATCATAATTTCCAAAGATTTTGTAATAAGCAAATATATAATGGGAGGGAAACCACCAAATCATTTTTGTCTTGTTCTAAAGTTTTGTTTTTAGCAGACATAATCCTAGTATCTGGAGGTAATGTCAGTACAGAATCAACACTGAGCTATCATCTTATGCATTTTTATATACATTCTTCTTAATATAATCCCCAGTACTGAGTAGCTACAATTAAATAGGTGATGGAAAAGCCCATACTGTCCTAATATATCCCCCACCCTGATCAGTGGGTTAAAGCCCTCTCATGAGCTTGGGAGTCATGAGGACATGAGTCATGGACAAGATATCAATGTCTATTGTGTCTTTTTAATTTCTAAGGAATATAATGTATATTTGCCTGCACAAGTGGTATTCTGATATCCTGAACTGAGGTTACTGCCCAGAGACAATGGACACGTTCAAAATAAATAGAAGTAAGGTATTTATTGGAATTAGATAGGGTTCCTCTTACAAACTATTTTGTCATTCATTGCATTGATATTAACAGTTGGGTAACAGCAGCTGTGAGTGGGTAAAATGACTCTAAATCACAGTCACGTGGGACAAGTTAGAAAAATTGTGCATAGCATGGAAACCTTTTTACTTTTGTAACTCTCTGAACAAGCAAAGCTTGGGTTTCCAAGTCTAGTGACAGATTTATTTTAATGTAATTGAATAATTGGAGTTTTCCACTGTCAGAAACTTTTATCCACTTCATTACTTAGAGGATTAAAAGAAAATCTGATCTGGTGTTTTATGGAGTTTTCTCTTCCCAGGGACCTAGAGAGGGAACAACAGGGAACACATGACCCTGGATATTATCTGTTTCCGCTGCATCTGACTGAGCACAGTATATACGAGATAATTGCCAAGAGTTTAAAGTTTGCCTCTCCCCTCTATTGTCTCAGAATGATTGCGTTTTAGAGCTGGGGGGAAAGAAACCTTAGAAATCACTGAATCCCTCTCATTTTACAGGTGAAAAAATTACGGCATGATTTTGGAAGGAACCAATGAAATTAAACTTAGGCATTCTCTATGACCCAGCAATTCCACTCTTGAGAGCAAGCAAGGAGAAGCCTACGGAGACACTCAAAGATGTTCATTGCAGTATTGTTTGTAACAGAAATAATATTAATAATTAGAAACAACTAAAATATTCATCAGTAGGAGAGTGGCTAATAAAACATAAAATGGTCATATCATGAAGCACTATGCAGTAGATAAAAGGAATGAGCTGGAGTTAAGTAGACAGATGTCAAAACCAGAATGAATCCGAAAGCTAAGTTGCAGAAAACCGGAAAATTCATTTACATAAAAACTCATTAAAACAAAACAAAACAAAACAAAACTCATGGGACTTCCCTGGTGGTGCAGTGGTTAAGAATTCGCCTGCCAATGCAGGGACATGGGTTTGAGCCCTGGTCTGGGAAGATCCCACATGCTGTGGAGCAGCTAAGCCCGTGAGCCACAACTACTGAGCCCATGAGCCACAACTACTGAGCCCGTGAGCCACAACTACTGAGGCCCCTGCTCCACAACAACAGAAGCCATCGCGATGAGAAGCCCGCACGCAGCAACGAAGACCCAGAGCACCCAAAAATAAATAAATAAATTTATTAAAAAAAAAAAAAAACTCATATAACAAATGCATTTACCAGGGGCCTGACCTAATCTTTAAGGGGTAAATGAGGAAAGCTTTCCTGAGCATGTGACAATATTGCCTGCTCTTTTAGCCAAACATGGACGGAACATGCCTGCCATGGACACAATTCTGAATAAATAAGTTTATGCCGATGGTCTGCAGCAAAGGACATCAGATGTGACTTCTACTATCTAAAGCTCGCTCAACTGGCATAGCTTGGGCAGACTGCCATGAACTTAAGACTAAGCCAGCTGGTAAAAAAATGGAGCCCAGTACAGGTCCTGTCCTCCTCACCAGAGATCTGGAGGTCATAAATAATAAAGCAAATTGAGAATAGAGGATTTACCATGTTTCTTATTTCTCTAAGAATTTGGACAAAATCTCCCTCTCCAACAAAAATACATCCTAGTAGACAGAAATGGAAAAGACCTGTTAGATCACCAAATACCTCCATCCCCAGTGACCACGGGAGTCAGGTGAGTTCCCAGTTGGCAGATGTGATCAGATCTTTGTTCCTTTCCTTAATGAGGCCAAAAGGGACTCCTTGGAGCTAAGGCATCTATTTTAACATTTTGAGAAGTGTGTTTTATTTATTTATTTATTTTAAAAAATTATTTATTTATTTTTTGGCTGCATAGGGTCTTCGTTGCTGCGCGTGGGCTTTCTCTAGTTGCAGTGAGTGGGGGCTACTCTTCATTGCGGTGCGCGGGCTTCTCATTGTGGTGGCTTCTCTTGCTGTGGAGCACGGGCTCTAGGAGCGCAGACTTTAGTAGTTGTGGCACACACGCTCAGTAGCTGTGGCACAAGGGCTTAGCTGCTCCGCAGCATGTGGGATCTTCCCGGACCAAGGATCGAACCCGTGTCCCCTGCACTGGCAGGCAGATTCTCAACTGCGCCACCAGGGAAGCCCAAGATATGTGTTTTAAAAGCGCCTCTGCATCCCACTTTAACGTCCTGATTCTTTTCTCCACTGAAAAACAATGTTACCTGGACTTAAGAGAAGGAGTTTAGCAATCTCTTGCCCTACACATTTACTTTATACGTGAGAAAACTAAGACCCAGAGAGGGGAATCATCTGACTCAAAGTTGCACAGCTATTTATGACAGAGGCATTCTCAATCCTCTTGATCTCCTCTTTCACCTACATTTGGGTGAAACATATATATTTTAACATATACTCTTTTGTTGTTCCCAAATTAAGAAGTGATACAGCTAAATGCAATGTGGGCGTGAGAGATCCTGGAACAGCAAAAAGACATTAGAGGAAAACCAGTAAACTCTGAACAAAGTCTGAAGTTTAATAGTAGAAATTTACCAATATTGGTTTTTTAGTTTTGACAAATGTTCCAAGATTATGTAAGATGTTACAGTAGGGGAAAGGGGGTAAGGAGTATAAAGAATCTCAGCACTATTTTTGCATGTCTTCTGTAAATCTTAAATAATTCCCCAATAATATTATTTTTAAAAAGTAATAAAGGTGAATTAAAATAAGTTCAAACAAAACAGAAGTATTTAAACAAAAACCAAAACAAGGCCTCGTAGAACCCCCTTACATTGTTGGTGGAAATGTAAATTGGTGCAACCACTGTGGAAAACAGTATGGAGGTTCCTCAGAAAACTAAAAATAGAATTACCATATTATCCAGCAATCCCACTCCTGGGCATATATCCAGACAAAACTATAATTCAAAAAGATACATGCATCCCTATGTTCATAGCAGCACTATTCACAATAGCCAAGACATGGAAGCAACCTAAATGTCTGTAAACAGAGGAATGGATAAAGAAGGTGTGGTACATATATACAATGGAATATTACTCAGCCATAAAAAAAGAACAAAATAATACCATTTGCAGCAACATGGATGCAACTAGAGATTATCATACTAAGTGAAGTAAGTCAGAAGGACAAATACCATATGATATTACTTACACGTGGAATCTAAAATATAACACAAATGAACCTACCTGTGAAACAGAAACAGAATCATGGACATAGAGAACAGACTGGTGGTTGCCAAGAGGGGAGGGGTTGGGGAAGGGATGGAGGGAGGTTGGGGTGAGCAGATGTAAGCTTTTATATATATAGAATGGACAAACAACAAGGTCCTGCTGTACAGCACAGAGAACTAAATTCAATATCCTATGATAAACCATAATGGAAAAGAATATTAAAAAAAGAATGAATATATATGTATAACTGAATCACTTTGCTGTACAGCAGTAATTAACACAACACTGTAAATCAACTATATTTCAATTAAAAATAAATAAATAAAAATACAGACTTCCCTGGTGGCTCAGTGGTTAAGAATCCCCCTGCCAATTCAGGGAACACAGGTTCCATCCCTGGTCTGGGAAGATCCCACATGCCGTGGAGCAACTAAGCCCGTGCAACACAACTACTGAGCCTGCACTCTACAGCCTGCGAGCCACAACTACTGAAGCCTGCGCGTCTAGAGCCCGTGCTCCACAACAAGAGAAGCCACCACAGTGAGAAGCCCACGCCCCGCAACGAAGAGCAGCCCCCACTCGCCGCAACTAGAGAAAGCCCACGCGCAGCAACGAAGACCCAAGGCAGCCAAAAATAAATAAATTAATTAAAAAATTTAAATAAATACATAGAAATATAATATGTGCACAAAAAGAAGCCTTGTAATTCTGTCCCTAAATTCAAACCACTTTTAATAGCTCAGTGTGTCTCTTTCCAGACATTTTCTTTTATGCTTATTCAAACACACACATACAGTTTTTAAATATTCTATCTCACTTAACCCTTCAAACAATTGCACGAAATTACAATCAAATGAGGAAACTGAGGCTCAGAGAGGGCAAGTAACTGTGCTCAGGGTCACAGCCAGTAAATATCTGGGACTAGCTTCAAAGCAGACGCTACCTAACTCCAAATCCATACTATTCCCAGGGTCCACGAGGCTGTGCCCTGCACAAGGGCACTCAGCTCAGGGGTTAAGGGGGGCCCCCACTCTATGCTCTGTAAGTCATGCACACTGGCAAGAGCTGCATCTGCCCGGAGGGCAGGGGCCTCTTTTACTTGTTATTAAGGCTCCATATGGAGTAGCACCAGCCCTCCTTGTTCCCTCTCTCCCATACAAAGAGGACAGCGATGCTGGCCATGGCCATGATTCTTGTAGAAAATAGTGAGTGTAATTTTCGATGTGTTTTGTGTTGCCAGTGGTGAAGGGTGGGAAGAGGGGTGGATTCTGTAACTATCAGGAAGCACAGGGGCGTGGCATTCCATAATATGTACTGGCAAGCCCATATTCTGCCGATGATGGGCACACGTTTTGGGTCCTCTGATGTTAACTAATAGCAAAGGATTCAAAACACAAAATATGTTCAGCTGTCTTTCCCAAAGCAATGTGCTCCACTTGCCAGGAATGGAATTTTCACACATTTAAGGTCAAAGTGAAATTTCTGGGAGGGATCTCAGTGAATCATAAAGCCAGTCACCACGTGCAGGGGCTCTGAATAGGAGGAAATCGGAACAACAATATGCTGAGTTTTTCAACGCTGGCCTGTGGGCAGTTCCTGAGCCCTGTGTGACCTTCCCAACAGAAAAATCACCTTTGGTTACATTAGCACAGCGGCATTCTGAAAAATTCACTGGCAAAACAACGTGTAAGCGTTGCCCCTTAGAAAGGAAGAAACTACACCTCTGTGCCAAGTCCAGCATCAAGTGCTTTCATGTGCTCTCACTTAATCCTCACATCTCTCTGTGACGAATGTACTATTTTTTTTTTTTTAAGTAAATGGTGCCTCATCACCAGTGGTTAATTTTTTTAAATTTTTATTTATTTTTGGCCGCGTTGGATCTTCGTTGCTGCGCGCGCACGGGTTTTCTCTAGTTGCAGTGAGCGGGGGCTACTCTTTGTTGTGGTGCATGGGTTTCTCATTGCAGTGGCTTCTCTTGTTGCAGAGCACAGGCTCTAGGCACGTGGGCTTTGGTAGTTGTGGCGCACGGGCTTAGTTGCCCCGTGGCATGTGGGATCTTCCCAGACCAGGGATTGAAGCCATGTCCCCTGCATTGGCAGGCAGATTCTTAACCACCGCACCACCAGGAAGACCCTGAATGTACTATTATCGTCCCCATTTTACAGGCGAGGAAACTGAAACCCAAAGAGGAGAGGTGACTCACCTAAATACCACACAACTACTAAGCAGCTGAAAAAGGATTGCAATTCAGATGCGTTTGACTTGGAAGCAGGTACTTTTTTCTAAATGTTTCAAAGTAACTTTGCAAACAAACTATATATACATTTTTAAATCTCTGAAGCCTAAAAAAATAAACCACTTCTACAGCATATGCTATCCCCACACTGTGGTTTATATTCTGAGACCAGATGGTAAAATAACCAACAGTCCTTTCCAGCACTCACACAAGTTCTGGTCACACTGTTCTACACTCAAGGAAGATCTAAATACATTGGATGTGGTACCCAAGGAACAGATTCCACATTTCAAACTTGGTATTATGTGTTTACCTTGCACCTGACTTTTTCTAAGATTTGCCCCATTCTCTCCTTAGTAAACAACCATGAGATCAACTAACATTACATTTATCTATGAAGCTTTCCTTTCCGAACATTTTATTATGAAAACCTTCAAACACATAGAAAAGTTGAAATAATTATATAGGGAACACATATATCCACCACCTAGATTCTACCATTGACATTTTACTATACTTAACATTTTTTACGGGTTTTAATAGGTGCCAAGAACTTTGCACGTCTCATCTCACTTATGCCATGAAGTTGGTACTATTATTACTCCCATTTAATGGATGAGGAAATTGAAGTTCAAAGAGTTAGTGACAGACAATGAGTTTGTCTACAAAACCACTACTCTGGTAGTAAAGAGGGAAGCCAACCTGAGCTGAATTTAATGGAATCTTATTAGTTCAGTTCATGTTGGAGGTTTTTTTTCTGAATCAGAGAAGGAATTTCCGGGTGTAAAAATCAGCAAAGGAGGCTATGTGTTGAGCAGGAAGAGTTTGTTCTTTTGAATTCTTTATTTTAAAAAGTGTACAGCAGAGATACATACACAAAGATGTTCACTGCAGTGTTATTTAAAATGAGAAAAAATTGAAAACGATCTAAATGGCCCAAATTAAAAAAACAGTTGATGAGGGTATGCTCAAAAGATGGCATACGATGCAAATGTTAAAAATTATCTTTCATTTGCCTCATAGAAATATTTGTCAGTCTAGCATAGGACATATGTGCACGATCCAAATGTAATGTGATAGTCAAGAATGTAAATGCTAAGATTTCATATTATTCTCTTTGGCATAGGAAAATAACAGATTGAATATCAGAATCTGAAAGGCACAGAACTCCAGGAAAAAAGGATCTGTGAAAGGCACTATCATCTAGGACATGTATTGGGTGCATTTAGTTCGGTCTTGAAAACCCTAATATAAGGTACAACAGCAAAAACAACAAAAATCACCAGCATCTTTCATTGTGCACACACTTATCGAGTAATTATTAGATGCAGATCCTGGAGACTCCCTGGTGGAGAGAAAAGGTTCCTATCTTAGTGAGGACGACAGTCTATAAAGGAAGTAATTGTCCTACCTCATCTCTGGATCACATCAAATGACTGGTTTAGGAAAGACTCCTCCATCTGATAATACTTAGAGCAGTGGTTCTCAAACGGTTCTCAAACAGGGGCGATGTTCCCCACCACCACCACCCAGGGCATTTGGAAATGTCTGCAGACACTTTTAATTTTTTTTTTTTTTTTTTTTGGCTGCATTGGGTCTTTGTTGATGCGCGCGGGCTTTCTCTAGTTGCAGCAAGTGGGGGCTACTCTTCATTGCAGTGCACAGGCTTCTCACTGCAGTGGCTTCTCTTGTTGCAGAGCCCGGGCTCTAGGCATGCCGGCTTCAGTAGTTGTGGCTCACTGGCTTAGTTGCTCCGCGGCATGTGGGATCTTCCCGGACCAGGGCTCGACCCCGTGTCCCCTGCATTGGCAGGCGGATTCTTAACCACTGCGCCACCAGGGAAGCCCAATGTCTGCAGACACTTTTGTCACAACTTGGCAGGAAGTGCTACTGGCATCTAGTGGGCAGAGTTCAGGGTTGCCGATTAACAACCTATAATGCACAGAACAGCTGCACACTCCCCTCCCCGAGCAAGGAATTATTTGGATTTAGAGAGACTCTCAGAATTCTTTCTTGGAAGTTACAGAGAAGGAGAAACATGGAAACGGAAGGATGTCCCAGAAGAAGATGGCAGCCTTTGGGGCATGTGTGTGCAGTGGGGGGAACAGGATTTAACTGGGTGATTTCAGAGATTGTTAGGCAAACTCATGGGTAGAGACAGCTCCAAGTTTTTGAGAATCCTACTCCAAAAGTTAATTTGTAAATGCTTCTTTGGCATATCTTGGATCCCCTGCCTGCCTCCCTCCAGAAGGAGACCATATGGTGAAAATGAAAGGCTCTAGAGATAAAATCAGAGGATCTGGGTGAAATCCCAATTTTGCAACAATGAAAATCACTTTTGAGAAATAGGGATGGAAATGCTCCCACCTCCCAGTACTGAGATGAGAACAGGTGTTTGAACATGCCTGGCTCTCTGCAGAGGCTCAAAGGTGACATTGTCATCATTATTGTTTGTATGTCCACAGTGTATCAGTAAGTGAAAAGAGTGGTAATAGAACAGGACATATTGTATGTGTCCAATTTTTGCTCAATATGAATACCTACTGAGAATAGAGTCTAGAAATAATTGTATCAAATGGCTAACACACACTGTCCCTGAGTGAAGAGAAACAAAACAAAAAACAAAATAGAAACCAATCTATTACCTTTGGAATTAGATAGTGAATACATGTTGCTTAAACTCTTAAAATTCTTTTTCAAAAGATATTTTATGATATGAAAAAATACTTAGGATGCAATTTAAGCAAAAAACTAAGATAGAAATTTCATAGAGCTGGGCTGCCCAATAGGATTGCCACTAACCCCATGTGTCTGCTGAGTACTTGAAAGAGGCTAGTCCGGATTGAGAGGTGCTATAGTGTAGCACATTTCTTTTTGGCTGTGCAGCAGGGCATGCGGGAACTTCCCCAACCATGGATCAAACCCATGCCCCCTGCAGTGGAAGCGTGGAGTCCTAATCCCTGGACCACCAAGGAATTCCCCAAAAAATATTTCAAAGACTTAAAAAGAATGTAAAATCTTTCATTAATAATTTTTATATTGATTGTATGGTGAAATGGCAATATTTTCGATTTACTGGGTTAAATACATTTTTAATTTTACCTGTTTATTTGCATTTTTCTTTAATGAGGCTACCAAAACATTTAAAACTACGTATGTGGCTCACATTTGTGATTCACGTATCTTTTGAATAGTGCTGTTTCAAATATCAACAATATAAACTTGACCGAAGAATGAAAAAAATACAGAGAAAAAAATTGAATGGAAAAATACCAAACTCATCACCATGATGGAGTCTACATGATAGGATTATGGGTGAATTTTTTTTTCAGCTTCTTTACACTTTTCTGCGGTTTCCAAGTGTTCTGTGGTGGGCAGATATCTCTGTGATATCTAGAAATGGGCGCAAAGAGTCTAGACTCTCTCCTGTATTCCAGGACAAAAACTGTCCTTTCTTAAAATGATTGCATCATATGGGGACTGTTATTTTGTGGATTGGAAAATGACTTTGTAGCTAGCTGACCTCTCCTTTGGTCCTGGTTATAAAAGGGAAGGTCTGGCACACTGCTCCCCACTCTCCGGGGGGGCAGGGCGATCCTCCTGAGGTCTTCCCCACAAAAAGGGAACAGAGTGTGAAGACGTGAGGAGCAGCTCGGCGGATGCTCAGATCATCCCTGAGCAAGGAAATGAGTCAGCCGGTGAGTCAGCCCCGCTGCCCGGCTTTCGTTCTTCATATTGTTCCACTTCACTGTTCCTCTCTGTCTATCACCCTTTCCCCCTAAGCCACACGTGCGCCTCGAGGTGGCCCAGGCAGAGCGGGCTGAGAAGGGTGCCTGGGTGCTGAGCACCTAAGGCGCATCCTTCACTGTGCTGCCTGTGGTCCCCACTTCATCTCCTCCCCCGTTCACAACACAGGTGCCATCAGCAGTCTCACCTCAGAAATGAGGAAACTGAAGTACAGAGATCCTAGGTCAGGGGCTCACGGAGAGGAAGAGGCCAAGGTGAGATTCAAAGTCAGGCCTGACTCCAAAGCCGGTACACAAACATGGCAGACCCCACTGCTTGGCCCTTCCTGAAGCTCTCACCTAGGTCTACACCTGAGAAGACCAAGAAGTAATTAACTAGCATCTTTCAATTGCCCTACATTTCAGGTGCCCTGAAGTGGCCCAGACACCTGAAATATGGGTGGTCTGCTTGCTCTCTTCCAAAATATGTCTCTGGGAAAGAGTCTAAGAGTCTGATATCATTTACACCAAAGCATGACTTCAGACCTACAATTACTCCTTCAGGGAGCATCTGTAGGTGAAGTCCTACTCCAGCTGTGGGGTGAAAGACAAAAAAAGGGATTTCTGCCATTGGGAGACACGTGGGGAGAGCGATCCGAGGGAGAACGAGAGTGTTCTCAGTTCTGCTCCCTCCTGAGAACAGGAGCCCACCGACCCAAAGAGCTAAGTCCTGCCTTCAGTCTATCAGCAGGGTGGGTGGGGTCAAGGCCGAGTAAGCAGATGCTCACGAGATGTGGCTGCCACAGAATGCCACCCCCTCACAGATTCCACTGGAGGACAGTCATGCCTAGGGATTAAAGATTTCCCCTTCTTTTAAGCCATTTTTACTATTTGTTTTGTAATTTAATGTTTTTATGGGTAATACGTTCACATAATTCAAAAACTTATACACCATTTATATAAATGTATATAAAATGATATACATTTTAAACCATGTGACTGTATTACACACACGTACACACACACACACAGAAGTTATACTGAAAAGTCTTTCTCTGATTGGGTCCCCCACCTGCCCAGTTCCTACCCCACTCCCACGGTCACCTCACCACTGTTATTAGTTTCTTGTGTTATCTTTTCATACACACAAATAAGTATAAATATACATTGGCACGGACTGCCACCCTTCTTTCTCTACAAAAGTTGCAGGCTCTTTTTACAAAAGTAAAAATGCTGGAGAGAAGAACACACTGTTACTAACACTTTAGTGAAAAGGAGACTATAGCAATTTTCTTCCTGGGGGCACTGAGCCAGGCCCTTTTCCTTTGTTTTGACACAGAGCCCGTGCTCTGCAACAAGAGCAGCCGCCGCCATGAGACGCCCGCGCACCACAGCAACGAAGAGTAGCCCCCGCTCGCCGCAAAGTCCTCGTGCAGTAACGAAGACCCAACGCAGCCAAAAGTAAATAAATAAAATTAAAAAAAAAAAAAAGGTCTACTGAGGCATAACTTACATACAGGAAAATTCACCCTTTTCAGTGGACAGTCCTGTGAGTTTTGACAAATGCATACAGTTGTGTAGCCGCCACTGCCATCAAGATACTGAAAGGTTCTATCACCACCCCCCTCAAAAAATTCTTTCATGACCCTTTGTAGTCATCCACTACCCCCATCCCAGCCACTCAATTTACACTCCCCTCTCCAGCCCCTAGCAACCACTCATACATTTTTTGTCCCTATGGTTGTTCCTTTCCAAAATGTCATGCAAATGGAATCATCCAATATGTAATCATTTATGTCTGCCTTTTTTCACTTAGCAGAATGCATTTGAGACTCATTCCCGATATTGCTGTGTATGTGTGTGTATCAAAACAGTTGACTTTTTTTTTTTTAATTTATTAAATTTATTTATTTTTGGCTGCGTTGGATCTTCATTGCTGTGTTCAGGCTTTCTCTAGTTGCGGTGCGCAGGCTTCTCACTGCGGTGGTTTCTCTTGTTGCAGAGCATGGGCTCTAGGCGAGCGGGCTCAGTAGTTGTGGCTCGCGGGTTCTAGAGCACAGGCTCAGTAGTTGTGGCGCATGGGCTTAGTTGCTCTGCAGCATGTGGGATCTTCCCGGACCAGGGCTCGAACCCATGTCCCCTGCATTGGCAGGGAAGCCACCAGGGAAGCCCCCAATACAGTTGACTCTTGAACAACACAGGGGTTAGAGGCACCAACCCTCTGCCCAGCTGAAAATCCGGGTATAACTTACAGTTGGCCCTCCGTATTTGAGGTTCCTCCGTATCCATGGTTCTGCATCCTCAGATTCTACCAATGGTGGTTAGTGTAATACTGTATTTACTATTGAAAATTTCTGCATGTAAGTGAACCAGCATAGTTCAAACCCATGTTGATCAAGGGTCAACTGTAGTTTATTCCTTATTTTTGGTGAGTTGTATTCCATTGTATGGATGTACCACAGTTTGTTTATGCATTCATCAGCTGAAGAACATTTGCGTTGTTTGCAGTTTGGGACAATTATGCATGAACTGCTGCAAACATTCAAATACAGTTTTTTTGTGTGTATGAACATGCATTATCATTTCTCTTGGGTAAATATATAGGAGTGGGATTTCTGGGTCGTATGGAAAGTATGTATCATCTCGTTTTTAATCCTTACAATAGCCCCGTGTCCTGGTCTTGTTATTCTCAGAGGGGAAGTCTGAGGGCCAGAAAGGTTTAGCAGCCTGTATCCCACATCACCCAACAGGTAAGTGGCAGAGCTGGGATCTGAACTCAGATCCGATCAAAAAAAGCCTCCTCTGGTAACTGTGATATAATCCAGTTCTTTCTGCTCCTCTGTTAAAAGAGGTCAGAGACACATAAGGTATAAGGGCTCAAGGTATTAATGAAACACAAACCTTACTTTCTAATTTTGGCTCCTTTACAAGAATTCAGACTTCTAGTTGAGAGGAAATCCTAGCAGGGGCCCCTCTAGGGTGGTGGTACGCTCTATTGCCTCAAGAATACCAGCTTTCCCAAAGGGAATGATTCCTAATGTTTATGAGTGGGTCTGGAATGCTCTTAAAAGTTTATAGTTCACTTAACGTGCATCATCTCATCAGAGAACGATTTCATGAGGGGGTGGATCTGTCTCTCCCTGTAACCCACCCACAGGGCTACCGACAGCTGGCGAGCATTGTGCAGAGGGATCCTATTTGTGACCCTTTATTATTTCACTCTATCCTGAGTCGCATGCCCCTGCCTTTGTGCAATGACAACTTGGCAATTCCAAACACCCTCCTGGCATGCCTGGATTGGCAGGGTGGTGGCCTGGAAAGGGCATGGGTTTGGGACTCCAGTTCTTCCCATGGGAGTTTCTTGGGAGTTAGAAGGGCTATATGAGTGCCCAGCATGGGACCTGGCACCCAGAAGGCTGTCAGCAATTGTTGGTCCCCTTCCCTTTCCCTAATAGAGGAGACAGGTACCAAGTCAGCAAAGAAGACACTGGAGGTTAGCTTCTGCCACCAACATGCCGTGTGCTTCAAGCAAGTCACCTCCCAACTCTGCACCCTTGGTCTCCACATGCATACAAGTGGGCCAGATCCAAGTTCACACATGTAATGTAATTATACATGGAGCCTTTCTTTCAGCCTAAAGAAGAGGGATTAAGGGGGAAACTCCTTAATCTCCTGGCTGCCCAGAGGGCCCTGTCTTCTCCAAGCAGAGATGAGATTTTACAGCCATGGAGAGGAAGCAGTAGGGAGAGGCCTCAATCTTATTGATCACATACTACCTTACTGGATCGTTCTGGGGTGAAATGAGGCCATGTGTGTGAGCCAGAGGTCTCACATGAGTTCTGTTTGGGCTACACATAAGTAACCAACCTGTCCTGGTTTACGATGAACGTTCCACACTCCCAGGAAACCCCTCAGTCCTAGGCAAACTGGGACAGTTGGTCACCCTACCTACACACCCACTTTTTAAAGTCAAACTCATAGCCAAAGTTCAAAATTTAGAAGTTCACATTAAGCATCCCAAATGTCCAGAATCTCTTAAAAACTAGAGGATCTGGCAACTCTGTCCCCATATTTGTACATGGAAACAATGGGCTGGGGCTGAGTGGTAGCAGCCTTTTTAAGATGGATCAAGCACTCGCCACTTTGCCACAGTCCCCATCACTCCCTTTTGTCTTACACCATCCATCTACTTCACTCATTGATACTGCCCTGCCTGGCTCCTGTAGCACTGAGGTATGCAACCCTTGGTGTAAATTCACTCTAACCTCTGAAGAAAAAAATTTAAGAGATGAAACTTGTAAACGTTGCCCCTAGATTGCTCCTTTTCAAATGGTCCAAGATAGGAACATTTTAGTGGCTACAAAGCACCATCAATCTTTTCACTAGTATTCTTTATTTTAAAACAAAGTAATGTAAACTGTAATAATCTATACTGTTTTGCCATAAAACAACGTATTGTCATTCTCTAATGTAAAAGAAAATGCAAACTCAGATGTTCTCCTCCTCAATTGACTCTCAAGCACAAATTCTAGTTGCAAGTAACAGAAATGTAATCTAAAGCATTTTAAGGAGGAAGAGAGAATGGGAGGGGGGAAGAGCAAGAAAGCGAAAGCGAGAATGAGAAAGGGAAAGAGAGAAAGAGAGAGAGAGAGAGAGAGAGAGAAATTAATTTAATGGCTTCTGTAATCAACCTACAGACAAGTGGGAGTGGGAGTTTGGATCCAGGGTCAACAGGATTCAGATACTCCAGCTCTGCCCAGCTAGGACTCTGGTCCAGATTCTCTCTGCAAATCAGCTTTAATCTCTCAGGCCAGCTTCTGTACACAGAGGTGGAAAGGAGGAAATGTAGCTCTGGGCTCCCATCTTTATCTTTTGAACCCCAAAAGGGGGGAGTGGTGAGTAATGATGATATTTGCTTTTCTACCAGTTAAAAGATCCAACTGGAAAAATCCTAGGGAAGAATTCTGATTGGTCTTGCTTGGTTTCTGTGGCTGTTCCTGGACCAATCATGGATCTAATCCAGAAGAAAAGAGGGATGAGTCTTAGGTCCAAATCACAGCCACCAACAGGTTGCTCTCTGTGGGTTTAAATGATCTCCAGGACTCTCCAGTCTGGGAAGCTCTTCTCTGCAGTCTAGTGTTTTGGTACCAATTATGGTAATAATGATTGCTTACTATGTGCCAGGTACTGTTTTAATTGTTTTTGCGTATATTCTCTCATTTAATCTCCTCATTGACCCTCTAAGGAGGGTTATTATTCCTGTTTTACAAATGAGGAAACTGAGACACAAAGTAGTTAAGCAGTTAAGCAACTTGCCCAAGTGGCAGACCCATGCTGTGAACCCAGGGGGTCAGGTCAGTAATCACATGGCCCAGTTGTATCACAGCTGCCTATCTGGAGACAGCTACCTACTAGACTATAAAATTTTTGTCACCAACGCCCATGTGCTGGCGGTGTTCAAAGGTGTGACCACTAATGGTGAGGCTTTCCATCTGTGAGTGTGGATGGGGGACTGGGTGAGAGGTCCCCCAGATTGCTGCCGTGCTTGCTGCCTGTGCTGGGGAAGCCAGCTTTGACCTGCCGCTGAGCCACTGGGCACAGGCTATCTGTTCATCTAGCCCTCTGCCAGGCACCTTGGCCCAGACTCTCCTTCTGCTGCATTTTTGCTTCTCATCAAGTCTTTATCCAGTGACCCAAGCCCTGAATCAGGAATCAGAAAAAATCATATTTTGATTTTTGTTTTGTTTTGTGTTCCTCGTCCTGGCTCCGACTTGAACAGAATACAAATAGCAATGTGTTCCTTGTTTGGGTTTTAGTGGAATTCTATTCAGTCCAACAAATGTGTAGTGAATTTCTACTCTGAGCCTAACTATGAGGCCAGGATTAGAGCAATTAAATGAGAAGCAGACTCTGCCCTTAAAAAATTTCAGGCTACATTTTTTTTTAATCTCTGTTTCTAAATTGCTCCATTCTGGATTAGGCAAAAGCTTTCTTGATGGTCTGGGTCCCTTCAGTTTCTCAACTTTTGGAAAAGTCCTGTGGACCACAGCCAGCCTAAACGCTCTAAAATGCTGCTTTCATCCACAGCTGGGGTGCCTTTTTTCCCCTAAGACTAAATCAGACCTTTAAATCAGGCCTTGCTTAAGAGGCTGATAGCCTTCTCTGTTTACCACCCCTACGAAGTGAGTTGATTTGCTCCCTGTATCTTTAACCTATTATTGCCTCCTGGTTCACATGCCTTCTTTGGAATCCTCCTTTATCCGCAGGTCTTGGTAGGCTTAATCAAGTTTTAATCACCTACTTTGCCTCCTGACCACAGTTGATTGGTTCTGAGGGATCACCTGACCCAGGGTACCCATCCATAGGCTGAGCTGAGCCAATCAGCTTCTCTTTCCTGATGTTCTGACCTAAAAGGCTCAGAGAGCTGATAAGGATGACTGGCCCTGGAGTGGAAGGGTACTGTGGTGTTAGGTGTGAAGCTTGAGCCCGAGTAAAATCCTAGCAATCCTAGCAAGAGAGAGAAGCAAGGGAAGGGAGCTGCGCATGGAGAAAGTGGTAGACACAATCCAGGAGGCATTGCAGGGGGAAAGGAAGGGAGAAGAACCAGCTCAATTTACCACATCAAGCCTCCTGGTTTCCCTTTTCAACTCTACTTCCTAGCCTTAGATGTCTGGTACACCTTTCAATAGATACTCAATTAATTTGAGCGAGTTTGACACGGTCTCAGTTTCTCGCATCCCAACCAACTGTGATTAGAGCATCAAAAGATTTCTTCCATATCATCATTTGCACAGTTATTACAATAAAGTGCAGCCATTCTGCCCATCCCCAACAGATGGTGATGCCTTTTAATTCCTCTTTATATTTTCACTACTTTCCCTTGCCTCAGAACCTAGCAAATGGTCTGCGTTCAATAAAAGCTTGATGTGACCTCCTCTACATTTTTCTGCCTGGCTTTCCAGCCTTCCCCCGTCTGGCCCCATATCTAACCTCATTTCCCACTACTCCTCACTACACACCCTTCACTGTGGTTAAACCGGTCTCACCAAGACATCTGACTCATTTTCTGGGCTTTTCCTCATGCTGGAATGCCCTCCTCCCTCTTCCTCACCTATTTAATCCTCCTAATATCAGCCCCCTCCTTCTTCATTCCTTTCCTTTACTATTTACTGAATGCCCACTCTGTATCAGGCATTATACTAAGTGCCAGACTACAGCAGAGAACAGAACAGATAGGCTTGCTGTCGCCATGGTGCTTCTGGTCTTGTGAACACTCTCTCTGAAGCCTTCTCCCACTCATCTCCCTCTTCTCGTACCTCTTGTAAGATTAATTCTTAGTACCTCACACTACTGTCAGTTCAGTTGCTTGGAGTTTGTTTTGCCCACCATGCCTCCTCCTGCTAACTGGATTTTATGTGCCCTGAGGGCTGGAGCCTCAATTTTGTACTTTTTCTATTTATATTTATGTGGCTCAGCATTGGGGACACCGTGGGCACCTCAAAAATAATTCTTCACTGCCTGGCTGCTTGACTGAAAGTGTCTCCTGCCCTCTTGGCCTGGAAGATGGAAGGACAGAGAGGTATTTGTCTGTCTTTGCAATCCCAGGAATAAACACCAGCCTGGGTCTCAGTTGATCCCAATAATCCTGGCCATAAAGCACCATCTAAATCCAAGGTAGAGACCAACAAATAGAGGTTTCATTTGTTCTGTTTAGTCCCAGATACTCTGGGGGGAGGGCTTCACCGACCTCCTCACCACAAACCCACGGTAACAAACAAGAAGCCACTTCTCTCTGGCAGCCTCCTCTACAGCGTCCTTTTACCTACGAGTAAACTCTCTCGTCTCCAGGTTTTCTGAAAGACACCTTTCAGCTCTGTGTCTTTACTGGGTGGGAGGGAAAATAAATAGGGGCGCTAGATTTTATTCTCTCCCCAGACATAAGCAAAGGTGGTTCATCCCAAACCGAGCCCAGCGAGCCCTTGCCACAGAATTTCTCTGTATAATGAAAGTTTTGAAACACAAAGTTACTCTTTTTACTCAGGAAGGGAAAAAATAATCCACCAACCAACTCCCAAACCTGCACTTGGCCGAAATCCTGAGGTCGATGGCAGGACCAAAGTGAATCATTTCTCTTTGCTCTGATTGCATCAGAGACAGGCGTCTGGGAGCTGCTTGGTCCCCAGCAGAGGCCTCACACCACATTTGTGCCTAATTCTGGTTCCCTTTTTGTTTGTAAGCAGGGCCAACTTAATCAACGCAGGACAGGAGTTAGGTTCAGCTCAGCTGGCTGAGTCCAGGGACAGAGAGTTCTGAGGAAGAAGCTGTTGTACACATTTGGGGTTGTTCCTCCTGAGTCTAAAAATCAAGCCCAGCTAGCTCCATCTCTCTGTCCCATTTGAGATGCTCCATAATGCCTTCAACATGACGTCTTAGTTTATAGGTATCTCTTCACAATAATAACAGCCAGCAATTTTTGAGCCAAGTCTTCCTAAGTATCCTACCCTTGCTAAATATCATTTGTATGTTATTTCATTAGTTCCTAAAAACAAACAAACAAAACAAACAACCCCCCACACACACACACACAAAAAAAAGCCCTATGAGGGGGGCTTCCCTGGTAGCACAGTGGTTAAGAATCCGCCTGCCAATGTGGGAGACATGGGTTCGAGCCCTAGTCCGGGAAGATCCCACATGCCACGGAGCAACTAAGCCCGTGTGCCACAACTACTGAGCCTGCGCTCTAGAGCCCGCGAGCCACAACTACTGAGCCTGCGTGCCACAACTACCGAAGCCCACGCACCTAGAGCATGTGGCTTCTCTTGTTGCAGAGCAATGAGAAGCCTGCGCACCGCAGTGAAGAGTAGCCCCCGCTTAGCACAACTAGAGAAAGCCCGCGCACAGCAACGGAGACCCAACACAGCCAAAAACAAATAAATTAAATAAATTAAAAAAAACAAAAACAAAACAAACAAACAAAAAAACCCTATGATGTTCGTGCTATGGTTATCTCTACTTTACAGAGATAAAACTGACACCCAGAGAAGTTAGGAGGCTTGTCTACAGCTAGTAACTGACCAACGCAGGACTTGAACCCATAGCAGCTGACTCCAAAACCAAGTTCTTGCTCACTATGATAATGTTTCTCTCTTTCTTCTTACTTTTCCAAGGACTCCCCATTCTTCAAAGACTGAAGAAAATTCCATCCCCTCCCAGGTATCTTCAGGCCTCTCTGGTCTTCCCTCATCTGACTTCCTCTTACCTGTTAGAACCTCTCAGGCCATTCTGAAGGAACCATTCACTCACGCAACAAATACTGTACACCTACACAGACCAGGCACTGTTCCAGGAGACTCAGCAGCAAGCAAAACAGATAAAAATCCCTGCCCTCGTGGACTTTACATTCCAGTGGGGAGAGACACATTCTAAAAATATAAATACATGAAAATATATGTATATTAGATGGCAAGAAGTGCTAGCGAGGCAAATAAGGCAGAGAAAGGAGAGACAGAGAAGACGTGAGAAAATGTACAATTTTAAGCAGGGTGGCCAGGGCAGGCCTTACTGAGAAAGGGATACCAGACTTAAGCTCTAATAGACAAGAGAATGAGCCATGGAGGGGGAAGGGCATTTGAAACAGAGGGAAGGGCAAGTGCAAAGGCACAGAGGCAGGAGTGTGGCTGGGGTGTTTGAGGAATGGCAAGGAGGCCAGTGTGGCTGGACCAGAACCAGTAAAGGCAAAGAGCAGTGGGAAATGAGGCGAGAGAGGTAAAACGAGGAGGCCAGGCTGTGCAGAGCCTTGCGGGTCATTGTAGGGATGCTGGCGCGCACACCGAGTGAATCAGGAAGCCATTGGAGGGTTTCGAGCAGACGTGCATTTTAATAGTATCACCCTGGCTGCTGTGTTGCGATCAGGCTGAAGGGGGGATGAGGTTGGGAGGCTGTTGATAATCCAAGTGAGAAATGATGGTGGCTCGGATGGAGGGAGCGAAGGCAGTGAGAGCAGTCAGAGTCTGGATGTATTCTGCAGTGAAGTCAGCAGGATTTCCTGACAGATTGGAGGTGGGAGGTAAGAGAAAGAGAGGAGTCAGGAATGACACCCAAGTTTTTGGCCTGAGCATCTGGAAGAACGCAGTTGCCATTTACTGAGCTCACTGTGGGAGGAACAGGTTTGGAGGAGGGAAATAAGGAGCTCAGTATTGGATATGATAAATGTGAGATGCCTATTAAGAGATCTAGGTGAGCAGGTAGTTAAATAAACAGTTCTGGAGTTCAGGGGAAGAGATCTGGCTAGAAACACAAATGTGGAAGTCATTAGGGTGTGGGTGGTATTTTTTAAGCCACAAAATTGAGTGAAATCAGGCTTCCCTGGTGGCGCAGTGGTTAAGAATCTGCCTGCCAATGCGGGGGACACGGGTTCGATCCCTGGTCCGGGAAGATCCCACGTGCCGCGGAGCAACTAAGCTGTGCAACTGAGCCTGAGCTCTGGAGCCCATGAGCCACAACTACTGAGCCCACATGCCACAACTACTGAAGCCCGAGCGCCTAGAGCCGGTGCTCCGCAACAAGAGAAGCCACTGCAGTGAGAAGCCTGTGCACCACAACGAAGAGGAGCCCGCGCTCACCGCAACTAGAGAAAGCCCGCGTGCAGCAATGAAGACCCAAAGCAGCCAAAAAAAAAAAAAAAAGATTATAAAATTGAGAGAAATCACGGAGAGTGAAAGTAACTAAAGAGGTGGGGTGTAAGGACCATGCCCCAGGGCGCTCAAACATTTAGAGGTCAAAGAGATGAAGAGGAACCAGCAGGAGACCAAGAAGGAACAGACAGGGAGATCAGAAGCCACCTGGAAGGGTCTTTCAAGGAAGAGGGAAAAATCAACTGTCAGACACTTCTGATGGGTCAAGTAGCAAGAAGACTGAAAATTCACCCATCTGATCAAAAGAAGAAATGTTTAATTAAACAGTTTTCTTGTTTTGTTTAGATGTGTATTCATTTAGACATCTCAACCAATCACAAGGGTGGGAGAAGCAGAGATTGATTTCCCCCGCAATATGCTTCTGTACCCTACTCCCCTCCCCCCATGCCTCTCCTCCCCTTCCCCCTGTTGTGCATCCCCACTCCTAACCCCACCTCTGACTTTGCTGGGGTCTAGGGGTTGACTCACCAGTCAAGGGAATCTTGGGCCTGACCTGAAACACCAGAACAATCTCTGAGGCAAGTCACTGCTTCACAGATTTGGTGAAGGGAGTAAGCTGCTGCCTCACTTTAAAAAGAAGGGGTATGAGGGATAAAGTGAAGGTGGCAGAAAAGGAAGATGCAGACACCTGTGTAAAGGGAAGACAATTTTGCTTGTAAAGGATGCCTGCAGCAATTTTGTTGTTGTTGCTATCAGGAAGCAAAGGAATTTATCTTAGGGCTGCATGGCTCCTTGGTTTAGGTAAAGTCATTAATGAGCCTTTTCTAGTTCGCTCCATTCTGGAGCCTAGAATAGGGTAGATGTAGAGAACTAAATTCCTCTGCACTGAGTTTTTCCCTGGCAGGTGAGGGAGACAGGTGTGTCAGAGCCTGGGAACTGAGAGAAGAGAGATGGGAGAAAGATGGCTGGCAATGAACTCCCAGGGGTGGGGTGGGGCTGAGGAGCCTGTTTTAAGAGGAGTGAGGTCTAACATTCATTTTTTTCTGGAACTTTTTTACCGAAGTAATAATAGATATAGAGATAAATGTGTACCACTTGATAACTTTTCACGCACCCATATAACCAGCACTCCAGCCCTCATGTTCTCTTCCAATCATGACTCCACCCCAGGGCAATCACTATCCTGACTTCGAACAGCATGGACTAGTTTTACCTGTTTTTGTGTATTATTAAAGTGGGTCGTGCCTTTTAGTATCTGCCTTCTTTCCTTTTTTTAATATTTATTTATTTATTTTTATTTATCATCTTGTTTATTTTAGCTGCGCCGGGTCTTAGTTGTGGCACGCAGGATCTTCACTGCAGCATGTGGGATCTTTAGTTGTGGCATGAGAACTCTCTTAGTTGTGGCATGCATGCAGGATCTAGTTCCCTGATCAGGGATGGAACCCGGGCCTCCTGCACTGGGAACGCAGAGTCTTACCCACTGGACCACCAGGGAAGTCCCGGTATCTGCCTTCTTTCACTCAACATTATATTTGTGAGGCTCAACCATACTGTTGCATACAGTTATATATCTTCATTGCTGTAGACTCTTCCATTTTAATGATTATAATGCAATTGATTTATCCCTTCGACTGCTGATGGACATAGAAGTTATTTCTATTTGGGGGCCATTGCAAACAGTGTCGTTACAAACATATTTGGAGAAATCTAGCATTCACTTTTTTTCCCAAGTTTTTATTTTGAAAATTTTCAAATATAGGAAATCGAAATAATTATATAGTGAACATCTATATATGAATTACTTTGGATGCATTTCAAAGTAAGTTGAACTTTCCCTAGCATTTCAGTAAATGTATCATCGACAAAAGTTTACTGCTTATTTATGGGTTTTCCTTTGAGGGAAGACTTGCACAAAGTGAAATGCATTCATGTTAACAGTATCATTCAGTGAGTTTGTGAAATGCATACACCTGTGTAACCCAAACCTCTAACAAAATCTAAAACATTATTGTCATCTAGAAAGTTCCCTCATGGCTTTTCCCGATTTTCCTGCACCATCATTGTGTTCTCATTTTTTTTCACCATAGATTAGTTTTGCCTCCTTTAGAACTTCATATAAATGCAATCACACAGTATGTACTCTTCTGTCTAAGGCTTCTTTCACTCAGCATAATATATCTGAAATTCATTCATGGTGTTGCATGAATAAGTAGTTTGTTCCTTTTCATCTCATGAATACACCACAATTTGTTTATCCATCCTCCTGTTGACTGACATCTGGGATGTTTCCAGTTTTGAGCTTTATAAAGAAAAATGCTATTACCGTTCTCATACTAGTCTTTTTGTGGACATAGGCTTTCATTTCTCTTGGGTAAATAACCTAAAACCAAAATTGCTGGGTCGTAGGGGTATGTTTAGTTTCATATGAAACAGCCAGACCTTCATTTCAAAGTGGTTGTATGATTTTACACTCCTACCAACAAGATAGGAAAGTTTATACTGTTCAACACCTTTGCTAACATTTGGTAGTGTTCGTTCTTTTTCATTTAAGCTGTTCTGGTGGGTGTGTAGCGGTACCTTACTGTGGTTTTAATTTGCATTTCTCTGATAACTAATGACATTGAGCACATTTTCAAGTGCTCACTGGCCATTCATCTAGCTTCCTTTGTGAAGTGTCTATTCAAATTTTTGCCATTTTTTATTGGGTTGTTTGTCTTTTTTGCTCTTGACTTATAGGAGTTCTTTCTAAGTCCCAAATACCAATCCTTTGTCAGATAAATGCTTTCTTTATAAATAATGTCTCCCAGTCTATGGCCTGCTTATTTGTTTTCCTGTCTAAAAAAAAAATCTTTGCTTACCACCAAGTCACAAAGATATTCTCCTAGGTTTGCTTACAGAAGCTTTATAGTTTTCGTTTCTATATTTAGGTCCATGCTCCATCTCAAACTAATTTTTGTACAGAAGATAATGTTTGAGGTTCTTTTTTAAAAATATGGATATCCAGTTGTTCCAGCATCGTTAACTGAAAAGACTCTCCTTTCTCTATTAGATTGCTTTGTTACCTCTGTCAAAAATTAAACCATCCTATAAGTGTATTTCTGAACTCTCTATTCTATTCCATTAATGTACATGTTGATCCGTTTTTAAAAAAGATTTTTTATTTTATTTTATTTATTTTTGGCTGCGTTGGGTCTTAGTTGCAGCACGCGGGATCTTCGTTGAGGCATGCGGGATCTTTCGTTGTGCCGCGCGGCCTTCTCTCTAGTTGTGGCGTGAGGGTTTTCTCTTCTCTAGTTGTGGCACACAGGCTCCAGGGCGCGTGGGCTCTGTAGCTGTGGCGTGTGGGTTCCAGAATGCGTGGGCTCTGTAGTTTGCGGCACACAGGCTCTCTAGTTGAGGCACGCGAGTTCAGTAGTTGTGGCGCGTGGGCTTAGTTGACCCGCTTGCATGTGGGATCTTAGTTCCCCGACCAGGGATAGAACTCCCGTCCCCTGCACTGTAAGGAGGATTCTTTACCACTGGACCACAAGGGAAGTACCCTATTTGTTGATCCTTATGATAGAATCACACTGTCTTGATTACTATAGCTTTACAGTAAGTCTTGAGATCAAGTAGCATGAGTCCTTCTAACTTTCTGCTTCATCTTCTTTTTCTTTCAGTATTGCTTTGGATATTCTAGGTCCTCCATATAAATTTTAGAATCAGCTTGTCATTTTAAAAAGAAGTCTTCTAGGATTATGAAAGAGACTTTGTTGAATCTCCGTATCAACATGGGTAGAATTGACAGATTAGCAATATCAGGTCTTCCAAGCCATGACATGGTATATCTCTTCATTTATTAGGTCTTCTTGAATTTCTTTCAGCAATAATTTATAGTTTTCAGTATGCAGGATTTGTCTTTTATTAAGCTTACTCCTAAGCATTTTATGATTTTGATACTATTGTAAATGGAATTGTTGTTTTAAATTTCATTTTTCCAATTGTTTACTGATGGTATATTAAAATACAACTGATTTTTAAAATAATAACACTGTATCCTGTGATGTCGCTAATTCCATTTATTAGTTCTGTTGTAGATTCCTTAGTATTTCTATATAGGCAATCATACTATCTGTAAATAGAAGTTTTACTTCTTCCTTTCCACTTTTTATGTCTCTGGTCTTATAGCAGTAACTAGGATCTCCAATACAATGCTGAAGACAAAAAGTGAGAGTAGACATACTTGTCTTATTCATCTTAGGGGAAAAGCATTCAATATTTCACCATTAAATATGATGTTAGCTCTAGATTTTTCATAGATACCCTTTTTCAGATTGATGAAATTATTTTCTATTCCTAACTTGCTGAGAGTTTTTGTCACAAATAAACGTTGAAAATTTTTTTTTACTACTTGAGATGCTCATATTTTTTTCTCTTTTTTCTGTTAATATGGTGAATTACATTGATTTTCCAATATTAGACCAGTCTTGCATTTCTGAGATAAACCCCACAGGTTATGACCCCTTCCTCCCCCTCTCCCTTTCCCCCTTTTTTTTCTTTCTTTTCCAATGTCTTTGCAAGTTTTGGTGTCAGAGTTATACTGGCCTCACAAAACAAATTGTAAAGCATTTCTTTCTTCTCTATTTTCTGAAAGAGTTTTTGTTACATTGGTAGTATTTTTTCTTTAAGATCTGACAGAATTCACCAGTTAACAATCTGGGCATGGAGCTTCCTTTGAAGGAAGGTCTTTGATAATGAATTCAATTTATTTACTAGCTAAAGGGACATTCAGATTTTCTATTTTACCTTATGTCAGTTTTTGGTAAGATGTTATTTTCAAGGAATTTGTCCATTTCATCAACATGATCTAATTTATTAATGTAAAATTGTTTATGACATCCTGTTACTAGCCTTTTAATGTCTTTAGTATCTGTAGTGATAGCCTTTCTTTTATTTCTGATGTTGGTAAATTGTCTGCTCTTTTTGTGTGAGGTGGGAGGAAAGTTGTTGGTCCATCTAGGGGTTAATTTTGTTGGTCTTTTCAAATAACCAACTTTTGCGTTTGTTAAATTTATTTACTGCTTATCTGCTCTCTCTTTTATAAATTCTGTCCTTCTCTTTATTATTTCCTTCTTATCATTTACTTTAGATTTACTTTGCTCTTCTTTTTCTAGGTTCTGAAAGTGAAACCTAAGCCTTTTTCTACTGTTCAGTTTTAAAGCTATAAATATATCTCTAAGAATTGCTTTGTTTTGTCTCACAGTTTGGTATGTCTTATTTTTATAATCATTCAGTTAAAATATTTTGTAATATCCCCTGAGGTTGTTTGGATTAATTATTTAGATCTGTGCTGTTTAATTTCCAAGTATTTGGAGTTTTCTACATATATTATTACTGATTTGTAATTTCATTGTGGTCAGATAACATTCTCTGTACAATTTTAGCCATTTTAAATTTGCTGGCACTTGTTTTATGGCTCAGCATACGATCTACCTTGGTGAATGTATCAGGGACACTTGAAGATAATGTGCATTCTGTTGCATCCATTGTTCTGCAAATATCAATTAGATCAAGATAGCTGATAATATTGTTCAAATCTTCTATATCTTTACTAATTTTTGTCAAGTTGTTTTATAATTGCTGAGAAGCTGCTAAAATATCCAATTATGATAGTAGATTTGTGTATTTCTTTGAATTCTGTCATTCTGTTTTTCCTTCACACATTTTGAAACTCTGTTATGCATGATTGCTACATGCATAACATGGTGCTATTCCTATTTGTTATTATGAGATTCCCCTTTTTATCTCTGATAATAGACTTTGTCATGAAGTTTACTTTATTTGATCTTAATTTAGCCACTTCAACTTTCTTATGCTTACTGTTTACAGGATACATCTTTTTCTATTCATTTCCTATCAATTTTTCTTGTGTGTCTTGTAGACAGAGTATAGTTGAAGCATGCATTTTTATCCATTCTGACAATTTCTGCTTTTTTTTTTTTTAAGGTTTTTTTTTTTTTAAGTTATTTATTTATTTATTTTTGGCTGTGTTGGGTCTTCGTTTCTGTGCGAGGGCTTTCTCTCGTTGTGGCAAGCGGGGGCCACTCTTCATCGCGGTGCACGGGCCTCTCACTATCGCGGCCTCCCGTTGCGGAGCAAAGGCTCTAGACGCGCAGGCTCAGTAATTGTGGCTCACGGGCCCAGTTGCTCGGTGGCATGTGGGATCTTCCCAGACCAGGGCTCGAACCCGTGTCCCCTGCATTGGCAGGCAGACTCCCAACCATTGCGCCACCAGGGAAGTCCAATTTCTGCTTTTAATTGGAATGTTATAGACTATTTTTTAAAATAAATTTATTTATTTATTTATTTATTTATTTTTGGTGGTGTTGGGTCTTTGTTGCTGTGTGCGGGCTTTCTCTAGTCGAGGTGAGCGGGGGCTACTCTTCCTTGCGGTGTGCGGGCTTCTCATTGCAGCGGCTTCTCTTGTTGAGGAGCATGGGCTCTAGGCATGCAGGCTTCAGTAGTTGTGGCACACGGGCTCAGTAGCTGTGGCTCACGGGCTCTAGAGCACAGGCTCAGTAGTTGTGGTGCACGGGCTTAGTTGCTCCGCGGTATGTGGGATCTTCCTGGACCAGGTATCGAACCAGTGTCCCCTGTATTGTCAGGCGGATTCTTACCCACTGCGCCACCAGGGAAGTCCCTGAAGTGTTACAGACTATTAACTTTTAATGTAATCATTGATTTGGTTGGATATAGGTCTACCATTTTACTATTTGTTTTCTCTTTGGCACCTGGTGTTTTTTTGTTTCTCTCTTCTTCCTATCTTGCCTTCTTTTGGGTTAATTAAATATTTCTTTAGAAATCTACTTTATCTTTTAGCTTTTTTTGTTATGCTTCTTTGCATTTTTAAAGTGGTCACTGTACCCTCCTACACTGTTGGTGGGAATGTAAGTTGATGCAGCCACTATGGAGAACAGTATGGAGGTTCCTTAAAAATACTAAAAACATAACTACCATATGATCCAGCAATCCCACTCCTGGGCATATATCCAGAGAAAACCATAATTTGAAAAGATACATGCACCCCAGTGTTCACTGCAGCACTATTCACTATAGCCAAGACATGGAAGCAACCTAAATGTCTATCAACATAGGTATGGATAAAGAAGATGTGGTACATATATAACAATGGAATATTACTCAGCCATAAAAAAGAATGCAATAATGCCACTTGTAGCAACGTGGATGGACCTAGAGGTTATCATACTAAGCGAAGTTAAGTCAGGCAGAGAAAGACAAATATCACATGATATCAGTTATATGTGGAATCTAAAAAAAAATGATAAAAATGAACTTATTTACAAAACAGAAACAGACTCACAGACTTCAAAAACAAACTTATGGTTACCAAAGGGGAAAGGTGGGGGGGGAGGGATAAATTAGGAGTTTGGGATTTACATATACACACTACTATATATAAAATAGATAATCAACAAGGACCTACTGTATAACACAGGGAACTGTACTCAGTACTCTGTAATGGCCTATATGGGAAAAGAATCGGAAAAAGAATAGATATATGTACATGTATAACTGAATCACTTTGCTGTACACCTGAAACTAACACAACACTGTAAATCAACTGTACTCCAATATAAGATAAAAATTAAATTAAATTAAAAAATAAAGTGGTCACTGTAGAAATTAAAATATATATCCTTAACATTTAACAGTCTATTTAGAATTAATATTGTGCCACTTTATATTAAAATATGTATTGTTACATTTTCATAAGTTGTAAACTTCACGATACAATGTTAAAAGTTTTGCTTTAAATATTCATAAGTATTTTAAAGAAATGAAGTATTTTCAAATGGTTTCTAATATTTATTCTTATATTTATTTGCCCTTCGTTCTTCCTGGAGATCCAAGTTTCTATCAGATATCATTTCCTTTCACCCTGAGAAATGTCCCTTTAGCATTTCTTACATAGCAGATTTGCTGGCAATGAATTATCTTAGGTCTTGTTTATCCAAACATATCTTTTAAAAATTTTAAATTGTTTCCTGTCCTGGACTGTGCTGTCATGCCCTTCTCTACTCCCCACAAACCTTCAGGAAAAGTCTGTTCCACAGAAAGGCTTGTTACTGGTACCTTGGAGAGGTGGGGAGAGAAGCTGTCTGCATGGGGCAAAGAGCATTGCCCAGGGAGGACTACAGCTGCACGGGCAAGAAGTCCTGCAGGGTTAGAGAGTCAGTGTAGCAGAAACTGAGAGCAGGAAAGGACAGGGACAGTGCAAACCATCCTCCTTCCCCCTCGGGAGCATCCCAAGTTTTATATGATGATGCCCAAGTCTCTCATTTGGATGTTAGAAGAAAGGTAACCTCAGAAACGTGGAGCATTTGAGAACATTCAGAAGTTTAATTCAACTTGACAAGTATTATTAAGCTTATAGTGTGTACCTTTGGGCCTCCATTAGGACTTTCAGAAGCCTTACTTTTCATCCGGGGAATGTGAAGACTCAGCAGGAAGATTCCCTCCCGCATTGGTCTGTGGGGTCAGCTGACTTCATGACAACACGTGGGAAAGCTGCCCACCAGCCAGAGGCTGCCCCATGAACAGGTAAATGTCTCCAAATGGAAAGAGTTAAAAAAAGTTTCCTCTCACCATCAGTGATACCAGGGAAAGAAATTTTCCTGAGACATGTGTGGCTCAGCTCACCAAAGCCAGGCACACGTCGGGTGGGTGGTGTGCGAGCTTCTTTCCAGCTTTCCCTGGGAAAGGTCTTCAGGGCTAGGGCAAGGCAAGAGAGGCATTCACCTCAAGTGCAGAATTTAAGGGGGTGCCAAAAAATTCAGCAATCAAGATAAATAATATTTTACTGCAATGTTTTCTTTTTAAAAAAGGAAATCTCTGTGATGAACAAAATATCAAAATTTTAAATAAGACAGAATCTGACTCTGCACTTGCAGAACTCACATCATTTGTCATCTCCTGATCCCAACTCTGCTGGGTCTTGCCTTTACTTATAATTTTAGCATTTTGTTCATCATGGATTCTTTGCATTAATTTTGATTTTTTAAAACTATTCCATTAAAATGGCATTTATCTTGATTGCTTTGGTTTTTGCCACGCCCTTAAATTCTGCACCTGCCTCACCCTCGTACCAGCCCTGAACATCAGTAAGAACCTCTTTAAAATCCTTCCTTCTAACACCCCCATCCCACCAAAAGAAATCCACCAGCATACCATGATGACAAGAAGGCATTTTTTTCATATACAAAAATAAAAGCTTTCCTGGTGACACCAATAACAGCCAAATGAGGAATCTGGGTAAGTTCTTGGCACAGTCGTTTAGCTGTTTTATAAGTGGGAACTCTGAAAGACTTCTGGATCCCAGAGTAAAAATTCATATTAAAATGATCCTAAATTTTCTCATTTCAACGTAAAAGACTAAGGGTTGAGGCTGAGAAATTAAAGAAATTTGAGTATATTTCATTACATTTCTTACAATGCACATTAATGTATTTGTTATGTATTCAAGGCTTCAGTTGGATAGAATAATTCAATCTCAGGTCAATACTTAGCGGTTGAGTATGGCCATCATGGGTGCCATTCATAACATATTGAGGGACTTCCCTGGTGGAGAAGTGGTTAAGAATCTGCCTGCCAATGCAGGGGACACGGGTTTGAGCCCTGGTCTGGGAAGATCCCACATGCCGAGGAGCAACTAAGCCCGTGAGCCACAACTACTGAGCCTGCGCTCTAGAGCCCACGAGCCACAACTACTGAGCCCGCGTGCTGCAACTACTGAAGCCCACACACCCTAGAGCCTGCACGTCGCAACTACTGAAGCCTGAGTGCCTAGAGCCCGTGCTCCGCAACGAGAAGCCACCGCAATGAGAAGCCCGTGCACCACAACGAAGGGTAGCCCCCGCTCGCCGCAACTAGAGAAAGCCCGTGCCCAGCAACAAAGACCCAACGCAGCCATAAATAAATAAATAAATAAATAAATAAATAGGAAAAAAAAGAGATATTGAATCCCTTTTATTCAATGCCATTACATGTGGGTATAGGCAACATGGAGTAACTGCAGAACTTGAGATTGAGAATCCCCACTATATTACCTGTATCAACTTGAGCAAGTCACTAAATGTCCTTAGGTCTCACTTTCCTCATCTGTAAAAGGCTGCTACAATTTACCTTAAATACCATGTCACTTAAAAAAAAACCAACAATAATACTTATCTATATGAGATGATGAATGTTAACTAAACTTATTGTGGTAATAATTTCACAATATGTGTAAGTCAAATCATTATACTGTGCACTTTAAACTTATACAGTGTTGTATGTCAATTATATCTCAATAAAACAGGAAAAACTTTTAATCTGAATGTTAATGATACCTAAATAAAAAAACCTCTACAAGAGTGTAAAAAAAACCCCTATAATTTCTCTGTTTTTTATTTATGCTAAATAATTACAGGCCATCTTGATTATGCTTGATCTCTAAAATTATAAACGCTAATTTCGAAAAATAAAGAATTGTTTCTAAAAGAACATTTTGAAAAAGGAAACAGGAATAAGCAGAACCAGATATTGTTTTAAAAGTAATGGGAGTTCCCTGGCGATCCAGTGGTTAGGACTGTGTGCTTCTTTCACTGCGTGGTCTCGGTTCAATCCCTGGTCGGGGAGCTAAGATCCTGCAAGCCGCGCAGCATGGACAAAATAATAATAATAATAATAATTTTAAAAATAAATAAAAGTAATGATAAAACTTTTTTGAGCCCAGCGTATAGGTCTGCATATGCCAAATGGGAATAAATTTAATTAATTTATTTTTTTATACAGCAGGTTCTTATTATTTATCTATTTTATACATATTAGTGTATATATGTCAATCCCAATCTCCCAATTCATCCCACCAGCACCAACCCCCGTCCCCCCCACTGCTTTCTCCCCTTGGTGTCCATACGTTTGTTTTCTACATCTGTGTCTCTATTTCTGCCTTGCAAACCAGTTCATCTGTACCATTTTTCTAGATTCCACATATATGCATTAATATACGATATTCGTTTTCCTCTTTCTGACTTACTTCACTCTGTGTGACAGTCTCTAGGTCCATCCACGTCTCTACAAATGACCCAATTTCATTCCTTTTTATGGCTGAGTAATATTCCATTGTATACATGTGCCACATCTTCTCTATCCATTCATCTGTTGATGGACATTTAGGTTGCTTCCATGACCTGGCTATTGTAAATAGTGCTGCAATGAACACTGGGGTGCTTGTGTCTTTTTGAATTATGGTTTTCTCAGGGTATATGCCCAGTAGTGGGATTGCTGGATCATATGATAATTCTATTTTTACTTTTTTAAGGAACCTCCATACTGTTCTCCATAGTGGCTGTATCAATTAACATTCCCACCAACAGTGCAAGAGGGTTCCCTTTTCTCCACACCCTCTCCAGCATTTGTTGTTTGTAGATTTTCTGATGATGCCCATTCTACCTGGTGTGAGGTGACACCTCATTGTAGTTTTGATTTGCATTTCTCTAATAATTAGTGATGTTGAGCAGTTTTTCATGTGCCTCTTGGCCATCTGTATGTCTTCTTTGGAGAAATGTCTATTTCGGTCTTCTGCCCATTTTTGGATTGGGTTGTTTGTTTTTTTAACATTGAGCTGCGTGAGCGGTTTATATATTTTGGAGATTAAGCCTTTGTCCGTTGATTCGTTTGCAAATATTTTCTCCTATTCTGAGGGTTATCTTTTCGTCTTGTTTATAGTTTCCTTTACTGCGCAAAAGCTTTGACGTTTCATTAGGTCCCATTTGTTTATTTTTGTTTTTATTTCCATTTCTCTAGGAGGTGGGTCTAGGAGGTTGGCTGCGCCATGAAGCTTTCAGGATCTTAGTTCCCCAACCAGGGATGAAACCCACGCCCCCTGCAGTGGAAGCACAGAGTCCTAACCACTGGACCACCAGGGAAGTCCCACGACTACTTCTAATCTGTAACTTCAGAGAGTTCAGAGTACACACTCTAGGCTGAAACACCAGTGATCTGGATTGATTAAAAAAAAAGGGGAGAGGCTTAAAGCTTCAGCAGGGCTAAAGCTTCAGCAGGCAAAGGAAGAAGACTGCTCTTGACAGTGGTTGTCATTCTTAGAGGGTGGGAATATCACATTCTTAACAGGACTTAATTAGGAATCCAGGTTCTATTATTAATTTTCTCCCCAAAGTCTAATCTTTGTCAGGGTTACGAGTCATGATTCTGATTGTACAGCATTTGGTAGGTTAGAATGATTCTTTAATTATTTTAGCAGAACATTCCTTTTGCTCCTCCCTTTTAAGTCCAGCAGTTCTTTTCCACCATGTAGCCAGGTAAATCTCTTAGGACCTTCTCTAAGCACCTGGCAAAAGAGACACTAATATCTTAGTTGAAAAGAACAGGAACTAAACCCTTATGAGGTCCCTAGGATAGCTTGTCTCTTTATAATTTTTTTATAACAGCCTTATTGAGATATAGTTCACATATACAATTTACCTATTTAAAGTGAACAATCTCAGTGGCTCACAGAGTTGTGCAACCATCACCACAACCAATTTTAGAACATTCTCATCACCACTCCACAAAGAAACCCTGTACCTCCGCAGCCCTAGGCAATGACTAATCCACTTTCTATCTCCATAGATTTGCCTATTCTGGACGTGTCATACAAATGAATCTTACAATATGTGGTCTTTTGTGGCTGGCTTCTTTCACTTAGCCTAATGTTTTCAAGGTTCATCCACGTTGTAGCATGTATCAGTACTTCATTCCTTTTTATGGCCCAATAATATTCCACTGTATGAATGTACCACATTTCATTTATCTCTTCATCAGCTGGTGACCATTTGGGTTGTTTCCACTTTTTTGGGCTATTGTGAGTAATGCTGCAATGAATATGTTGTACAACTTTTTGTTTGAACATGTTTCAAATTCTCTTGGGTATATATCTAGGAATGGAATTGCTGGATCATGTGCCTCTTTACAATTTTCAATGGAATAATGTATCAATTATGTATTCCTGCACAGGAAATAACTCCCAAAGCTTCATGAATTAAAATAATAGTAGGGGCTTCCCTGGTGGCGCAGTGGTTGAGAATCTGCCTGCTAATGCAGGGGACACGGGTTCGATCCCTGGTCTGGGAGGATCCCACATGCCGCGGAGCAACTAGGCCCGTGAGCCACAATTACTGAGCCTGCGCGTCTGGAGCCTGTGCTCTGCAACAAGAGAGGCCGCGATGGTGAGAGGCCCACGCACCGCGATGAAGAGTGGCCCCCGCTTGCCGCAACTAGAGAAAGCCCTCGCACAGAAACAAAGACCAACACAGCCATAAATAAATAAATAAATTAAAAAAAAAAAAAAAGAGAAGCCTCTGGCTTTTCCTATAAAATAATAGTAACTTATCTCTCTCAGTTTCTGTGAGTCAGAAATTTGGGAGCACCTTGAATAGGAGGGTCTGCCTCCAGGTCTCTCATGAGGTTGCAATTAGATGATGGTCTACGTGGCAGTCATCTGAAGGCTTGGCTGGAGCTACAAGATCCATTTCTAAGATGACACTCATATAGCTGGCAAGTTAGTTGGTTGGGGGCCTCAGTGCCCCTCTACATGGGCTTCCCCACTGGAATGCCTGAGTGTCCTCAAAGTAGCTGGCTTTCTCTAAAACAAGCTAGCCAGGAGACCAAGATGGAGGCTGCATTATCTTTTACGACTTAGCCTCATATGTGTCACTTTCACCCTATTCTACATAGGCCAGGCCTGATTCATGTGGGAGGGGACTAATTACACAAAAGGGGGGATACCAGGGGAGGCAAGGTTGGAGCCATCTTGGAGGCTGGCTATTATGAAGAGGTTGACTTCAAAGCTCTATTCTCTGTTGTTCCTAAGGAGATGATCCAAATTTATAGACTCCAGGCAGGAGGTCAAAAAAATACATGTCAAAGTTTGTAGGATCCTAACATCACTGTGATTCACTCCCTCCATGTGATGAATTGAACCTGCAGTGGAGCTTCCTGACTCTCCTGCAGGGGAATTTGAGGAGGAGAGTCTTAGTGTACTTAGTGCCTAACAGAAATAAGATAAAGAACTCCAATCCTGCTGTTGTCCTTGGGTTAATGCCCCAGGTATTCACCTCTGGAAGTGCCAACACTTTGTCTCTCTAGCAAAACCTTCCTGGAATGTCGTTTGGGTTATTTAATCCACAAGTCAAATCCACTTTCTCTCCTGGCAAATCAGCAAGTACTTATTAGCATCTACTGTGTACCCGAGAGCAAACCCCAGGATCATTTGAGACCAGTGTAGATGGATAAGCCAAAAATGCCCAGGCGTTACCAAAACAGATCGTTGTCAAACCCACCTGTCTTGAGGCTTCAAAGGTAAGGAACTGAAAAGGTCTTTTTTTTTTTTCTTTTTGAGTTAGCATTTAGAGAAGTGACAGCCACGAGAATGTTTTTAGATTTAAATTCGTTTAGAAAACTCCTGAGGACATGAAAGACAAAGAAAGACTGAGGAACAATTCTAGAGTAAAGACGTTAAAGACACCTATCTATAAAATGTAATGCTTATCCTCGATGAGATCCTTGATAAAGGGAAAACAGCTATAAAATACATTATTGGAAACTGGTGAAACTGGAATACAAACTGTAGAGTAGATAATAGCATTGGATCAATGTTACCTTTTCTGAATTTGATACTTATATTGTGGTTACGTAATAAAATTATTTGTTCTTAGGAAACACAAACTGAAGTATTAAGGGGTAAGTGTGTCTACAACTTATTTTCAAGTTGTTCAGAAAAAAATTCTGTATATATACACACACATATATGTACACACATATACATGGAAAGAGATAGAATAAATGCAGCGAAATGTGAACAGGCTGAAGGATATATGGGAAGTCTTTATATTATGTTTGCAGCTTTTCTATAAGTTTGAAATTATTTCAAAATAAAAAGTTTTTAAAAAGAAGGAAACTCCTGAGGGTCTTCTGTGAAGAACAGGATCTACTGTGGTGTCATTGCTCCTTTGCAGAATATGGAATGGTAAATCGTCGAGGTCAGGTGGGTGCCAATTCCCCACATGACCGAGCCAACACTGTGTCTAGGGTGCTGGAGGTGACAACTGTCTGAATTGACATCTCCTGGCAGTTATTAGGAACCCCAGCATTACCAAAACTTTGCACGGTCCTTGTGACCCCACAGTCAGCCCCTGGAAGTAGAGGTCTCAGCTCACTCCACCCTTGACCTCTGGTCTGACAGCCATCTGTACAGCTCCTCCATCACATCCCAAGCTTGGAGAGTGGCACCACTTGGCCTCTTGCTCCCCTAGATTGAGTGCATCCTTCTGCTGAGTTGAGCCCTGGGTTGGAAGGCAGAAACGTCTCCTGTTCCCTCCAGATCAGAGGCAGCCTCGCCAGAAAGCCATAGTGCAAAATCCCCCAAGTTTCCAAGAACATCTCAGAGCCAGAGAGTTAGCCAAGTGTCTCTGAGCTGGCCCAGAGTAAGAAATGCTCAGTCTCAGATGTCAGGGTGCACACCCTGATTCCTTTTCTACTAGGTGGGTAGGAGGCAGCTGGGAGCTCCATTGACTTAGAAGAAACAGATGCAATCAAGGTCCAGAGGATGCCCAAGTTAAATGCACTGGCCCTTCGCCCTTGCAAACTCACTAAATCCGAATTCTACAAAATAGTTTCAATGCCAGCCAAGCCCAAGTATCACCATCTGCCTCCCAAAGCCAACCCACTGACTGCCGATTAGCAGTGAGAGGAAGTGGAAAGGCCATCAGTCCCAAGGGCTTCAAAGTGGAGGAGGTCAGGGAGCTTCCTGACAAGACTCAATCACAGAACCCACGATGGGGACAGGAGAAGAAGGTCTTTCTAGTTCTTATGAAAGTGGTTACTAGACTGTGATGGCCCCAGGCAAGCCCACAGCCCAGTGGCCACCTGCTGGGGACAAAGACCGTTTACCTCCAGCTTGAATTCTATGATGTGTGTGGGGCAAGATCAGCCTTCCTCTGTTCACCATTCTAGAGGATGTTCTCAGCCTTCCTGACTACCTGAGACCAGGCAAGTGAATCACAGGTCCAGCACACAAGTTGTCAAGAACAGCATACCTTTTCATAGTACTTACCAAGTGCCAGGCACTGTTCTAGTCGCTTTACAGATAACAACTTGTATAACCTCCCAGTAACCCTATGAGCATGGTAGTCTTATTATCCCTATTTGGCAGTTGTGGACACTGAGGCACAGAGAGGTAAAGTGACATGTCCCAAGGCACTGACCTAGTAAATAACGAAGCCAAGATTTGAACCTTGATGTCTGGCTTGCGTCTGTGCTTTTAAGCACTTCCTTATGTGAGGCCTCCTGGCTTGTTCTACATGCTGCTTCTAAAGAACCCATAAATGAGGAAATAATCATATTTCAAACATCACATATAGATAGGAAGAGATGGATAAGGGGCCTGTCCGCAAAGCAGGTTGATAGATGACAGGAAGAAGGAGCGGGTCTCACCATTCCCTAGTACGCTTATCAACTGTACCAGATCATCCATCTGCCAACTCATTATTCACTCACTCTCTCGTACTGAGGATTCAGGGCCTACTAGGTGTTACAGTGGGAGGGGACAAGAGGAGCCCAATTTAGTTAATGAAATGAAATCTGGGCACACAAACAGTGAAATAATCAGAGAGGGAGGATTTTAGGCAGACTGAGTGGTGCTGACGTCAGGAGCAGCATGGGATCGTGGGATCGTGGGATCTTGGGATCGTGGGATCGTGGGATCGGGAAAGGAAATTTGGGCGAGTTGTACGGGCACAAGTCCAGGAAGTATACCCCAATCACCCCACCCCCCCAGGTTGGGGGACCTTCTTTAGTCCACCCATATCCGCCCACGCTCAGCAACCTTTTTTTTTTTTTGGCCGTGCCACACAGCATGCAGGATCTTTAGTTCCCCGACCAGGGACTGAACCCGTGCCCCCTGCAGTGGAAGAGTGGAGTCTTAACCACTGGACCTCCAGGGAAGTCCCCACACTCAGCATCCTTATTTTAGCATTTCCCACACTGAGGTGAAGTTTCCTATTTGTTTCTCTGCCTGCTGTTAATTTCTGTATCCCCAGTGCTAGGCTTGGACTAGTCACTCAGTGTTTGTTGAATGACCTTCTGAACGAAAAAGGCACAAGGTCCCCGGACCTCACTTTGACTAGCAAGGTCCTCGATGATCCCTGGCCCTTTCCAGCCCCAAGAGCGCCTCATTCCACCCGAGGACTCCCTTTCTCTGCCCCTGTGCTTCTCCTAATGCCCTTCACACAGCCTTAGACACTGATCCCATTTTTCCTCCTCCTTCCCAAACCCTGACTTTAAGATAATCTACCAAATCCCTGCAGTTCCCACAAAGTGTGCTCCACTGGTCCCATGGGAGGTGTGGTGGGGTGCCCCCGTGGTCAAGGACATCCCCCAGATTACAAGTCACATCTCCCAGATTACAAGTCACATCCCCCAGATTACAAGTCACACCTCCCAGAACTCAGGGTCACAGCGCACTTTAGCATCTCCAAGAGGTTTCAAGAAGTCCTGGGAGGACAAAGGTTTGTACAGGAGCTGAAGGGATGGCTGAGATGGGGAAGAGACTTAATGCCCCCCATAATCCTCACAAGCACCACCCCCAGCTACTCAAATCTAAGTAAAGCCCCAGAGCTTGCTATGCAATAGCTATGGCTGTTTCCCATCCATTCAAATGACCATCCTTAGAGCCTTCTCATACGGACATTCCAGGGCCACCACTGGAAACAGGCAAAGTTTGTTTTTTTTTGGGTGGGGGGATCATTTCCCCAGTCAGTGATGCTCTTTCCTTTCTAACACTTCAGCATCCTGGGCCTTAGTCTCCTTTCCCTCAGCTTCCTCAAGGATCTGATGCCCTTATTTATATTGAATTGTACATGACTGATAAAACTAGAATATGTCACCATTGAAGGTTTATTCTCGGTTTGCTCCCTCATTCCCATCCCAGATCCATTTTCTATCTTTCTTAGTTCTGGGGAGGCTGACCGCTGGGGACCGCGTTACCCAGGCCCCCTCACCCTGTGGCTTCTGGTTGGGTTGGCCAATGGAGCCACTGCCAGGAGATCTGAGGGCAAGAAGAGAAGAACATGGAGATATTTCATCTTTGGTGCAGCCTCACACCACTGGGCAGTGGCTGCATCTCTACAGCCTTGGCCCCCTCAAGGCGGCTCTTCCACAGCTCAGCTCTCACGGGCTCCCTTTGGTTCTGCCACCCTAGATGCTAACAGCTGTCTGCTGTCGCAAGTCCCAGGGCGCCTCGCCATCCCTGCTGGTTCTTTCCATCCTGCCCGCTTCACTGTAAGTTGTCCTGCCATTAATTGCCTTATTTTATTTTTCAGTTACACCCTTTCGAGTGTACCGTCTGTTCCCTGCTAGGACTCTAATACAGAGTGTTCCATTTTTATCAGGTACAAGGTCCTAATTTGGCTTAAGCCAAAGCAATGAAGTTCTAATCGTAGAATCTGGGGCCAGAGGGAGTCCAGAGAGAGCAGGTATTTTTTGATGGGGGAAGTGTGCTAGTGTATCTCAGTGCCTTGAAATCCAACTATATCAAGGCCCGGAAGCTGGCTTCAGAATAATTTTATTCTGTTCCACTGCCATGAACTAAGAAGCTGCTGCGTTCCAGACACGGTGCTCAGGCTTATGGGAACCAAGGACGATGGAGACCAGGCCCTGTGTCCAAGAGCCTCACACTCAGAGACACTCGAGCCAGGGCAGAATGAAAGCCCTGGAATGGAATTGAATGTGACAGGCAGCCAAGCAGGGCAAAGCCGGCTGAGATAAGGACTTAATCAGAGTTCAGACAGAGAACAGTAGTGGAACAGCAGACGGAGGCTTTGTTCCAACGCTGGGGACCTGGGAGGACCTCACAGGGTGGAGGAGGAGGTCACACAGGACCTTGGAGAACCGTGAAGCTGGCCAATCAGCTGCCTCAGCACACAAGCCAGAGTGGGGCCCCTTTCTACAGCCTCCTGGGGGAAGCCTTCTTGGACGCTCAGGCAGTTTTATTTGCTCTGGATTCTAACTGCATATCTACTTTCCTCCTACGGCTCCCACTGATCGAGGGCTTACCCTGTGCATGCACTGTGCTGGGGGGCTTTGCACGCATGAGCCCATTCAATCCTCCAATCCCCCTTGCAGGGGGTGCTATTCATCCCATTTTATAGCTAAGGAAACTGAGGCTCAGTCCGAGGGACCAGCCCACGATTTTATGAACAAGCCCTGGAGGAAACAGGATTTGAAGCCAGACTGCCTGGCCCGGAAATGCACATTCTCAATCACTCTATTTTATCTGCATTGATTTCTAACTTGAGGCAGGGGTGGTACTGAGCACTTTGTATCAAGTGTCTCGTTTGCTCCTCACAGCGCCCCCATGAGGTAGGTCCAAGTATCACCCCCCACTTTAAGGAAGAAGAAACTGGCCACCAAGAGGGTCCTTTCAAGGTCATGGTGGAGTCAAGGTTTGAACCCAGGAGACCAACTAGGAATTCATGCCTCCAGCCACTACCTTCTTTGAGAGCAGGGCCTAGATTATTAACATTTTAATACGCCTTATTTTGTAGAATGGTTTTAGACAGACAGAAAAATTATGAAGATAATACAGAGAGTTTCCTAATTGTTCTCGCTAGGACTTCCAATACTATGTTGAATAACAGTTGCAAGAGTGGGCATCCTTGTCTTGCTCCTGATCTTAGAGGAAAAACTTTCAGCTTTTCACCACTGAGTATGATGTTAGTGG
The DNA here is from genome assembly GCF_965194805.1 of Balaenoptera borealis. Lineage (NCBI taxonomy): Eukaryota > Metazoa > Chordata > Mammalia > Artiodactyla > Balaenopteridae > Balaenoptera > Balaenoptera borealis. The sequence continues at coordinate 16,455,576 of NC_138878.1, forward strand.
TGGGCTTGTCATACATGGCTTTATCATGTTGAGGTACTTTCCCTCTATAACCACTTCGTTGAGAGTTTTCTTCATAAACGGATGTTGAATTTTGTCAAATGTTTCTTCTGCATCTGTTGAGATGATCATATGGCTTTTATCCTTCATTTTGCATCCCTGGAATAAATGCCACTTGATCATGGTGTACAATCCTTTTAATGTATTGTTGAACTCGGCTTGCTAATATTTTGTTGCGGGTTTTTGCATCTATGTTCATCAGGGATATTGGCTTATACTACAATTACCAACATTCTGCCACTCTTGCTTCATCTGTTCCTCTACCCACTTTCCACTCCTACTCTCTTCACTGCTTTTCTCTTACAGCCTCCACCCCCCGCCTTTTTTTCCGGGGAGAAGTCACACATATTACAATATGCAAATCTGAGGCTACACAGTTTTAACAAGTGGGCACAGCTGCATAACACACACCCCTTTCATGATAGGAAGCATGTCCATTCCCACTATTTTTTTTTACGTTTATTTATTTATTTATGGCTGCGTTGGGTCTTCATTGCTGCGAGAAGGCTTTCTCTAGTTGCAGCGAGCGGGGGCTACTCTTCGTTGCGGTGTGCGGGCTTCTCATTGTGGTGGCTTCTTGTCGTGGAACACGGGCTCTAGGCACGCGGGCTTCAGCAGTTGTGGCGCACGGGTTTAGTTCCTCTGATGCATGTGGGATCTTCCCAGACCAGGGCTCGAACCCGTGTTCCCTGCATTGGCAGGCGGATTCTTAACCACTGCGCCACCAGGGGTGTCCCACCCCAACTATTTTCTGTCCTATTTTCTAGGACCATCCACACCGCCCCCATCCAGAGATAACCACTGTCCTGATTTTTTCACCTTAGGTTAATTTTGCTTGCTCTGAAACTTCATGTAAATGGATTCATATAGTTTGCACTCTTTATTTCTTTTTGTTTTCTGGCTTCCTTCACTGTGTATAGTGTCTCTGGTTCACCCACGTTGTTGTGTGTGTCGGTATTGTATCCCTTTCTATTGCCGAGTGGCACTGCATTGAATGCATTTGCTGCACTTGTTTATCTGTTTTCCTGTTGATGGGCATTTGGACTGTTACCAGTTTGAGCTGCTGTGAATAAAGCTGCTGTGAATATTTTTGTCCAAGTCATTTTGGGGTGTATGTTCTCATTTCTCTTGGATAAACACCTTTTTGTATGTTTCTGTATCCATCAATGCTGACGATCTAGTCAGTACTCAGAAAAAGTGTGGTAAAATGAACTGAGTCATGGAACTAAGAGCTGCGACGTGGCAATAATCAACCACTTCACATAGTAAAGTGCATTTCATATAGTAAAGTTCCAAAGTTGAGGGTGAATGCCAACAGCAAAGGCTGGATAAAAAGAAAGGACATCTGAGGTAGGGACTGAGTGATTCAGTCAAGAATTTTGAAAAAGAACAGCCTTTGAAGAAGAGCCAAAATGTAGAGACAACAAGGAGACTTCCTCCTGCAAGGGACGGAGACTTTTCTCCGACATGCTGACTGGACTGGAGTCCTGCAGGGTGTCTCTGCTGGGGTCAAAATGGTGCACTTGGAGCAAAATCATGACGCCCAGAGTTTGTTAGTGAGATTCTTCATGATGTTTTATATCTTGCTGAAGAGCGTTGATACCCTTTGTTTTGTCCTCCCTAAATCCACTGCTGAACTGCCACACTGAGAGACTTTGTCCTGCCAGGGATAGTCCAGAACAGGAGACCATCCAGCAATCTTTTCTCCTTGGCGCTGGGAGATGTTTGTGTGTAGCGGGGAAATCTGGGCTCCTGCCATTAATTAGCCATGTGCGCATTTGTCTCCAAAGTTCCTTCCAGCTCTGAAATATTACAACCTGGCAACTATACTTCTTTTTTCAATACATATTTTTTCTTATTACAAAGGTATATGAATTTACCATAGATAGTCAGAAAATATAAATAACAGAACCGAAGAAAATATAAAATCACTCACCATTTCACCACTCAATGCTAACTCTTATTAACCTTCACTCATTCATTAACACATATTCATTGAGTGCCTACCATGTGCTGAGCAGTTTGAAGTGTGTCTTTCTAGACAATTTATATTTTAATGAAATCCTCCTGCTTTGTAACCTGCCTTTCACTTAATAGACAGTGGTGAACATAGTCTCACGTCAGTAAATATTTTTCTACAACGTTCCAGTTTTTCATGTTAATAAACACTCTCGGAGCTAGATTTTGAGAACCGTTACTTTAAGATAATTCCCACAAGCAGAACTCCCAGGTTATTAGTAATCACACTTATGAGGCTTCTGGCAGGTGATGCCAAAATAGCCTGCCTCCCCAGCCTCTCTTTACATCCATCCACTCAGACATATGCACTAAAAAGGGTCCAGAACTGCGCTGCCCATTACAGCGGGCACTAGACATACAAGGCTGTGTATATTTAAGTTAAAATTAATTAAAATAAACAATTCAGGTCCTCAGTTGCACTAGCCACATTTCAAGCACTCCATAGCATATGTAGCTAGTGGTTACTGTAATAATACAGAAAACATTTCCATTATTGCAGAAGGTTCTACTGGACATCACTGGTCCAGATGTGATGTTTTATTGATGTTAATTATTGTTATTTTGGGGTAGAGCCATTTGGGGTGATTTTCCTTTTTATTGCATTTCTTGACCCCTTTATTTTATTTATTTATTTTTTTGGCTGTGCTGCATCGTTTGTGGGATCTTAGTTCCCTGACCAGGGATTGAACCCAGGCCCCAGCAGTGAAAGTGCCAAGCCCTAACCACTGGACCACCAGGGGACTCCCTCTTGGTCCCTTTATAATGAGCATTTATCAATTATTGTTTTACATATATCATGTTTTAAAGCCTTCTCCTCTTTGGAAAGGTGTACCTCGTGCCCACTGGCCCCCTGTAGATATGTCTGATTACGGGAAAACTTCAGAGCCCTTATGTCTGGTCATTGGGTTTGAATTCTAATTTCCAAATTAGAGCTCCAAAAAAGTTGCACTAAGAATCTCTATTCAAATTTACTTACATATGCATAAATTCTGGAAGGATACAAAAAAAAAAAAAAATTAGGAACATTACTTACCTAAGGCACACGGAGTGGGTGTCTTTGCAGATGAGGACAAGAATGGGAAGGAGATTTTCCATGTGAATGTATCACCTATTTAAAAATAGATTAAAAATAAATTTAAAATATATCTCATTAAATTACACAAATAGCATATGATTGTTAAAAAAAAATTAATAGTAGACAGTGAAATTCCTTTCCCCGAAGGTTATTAACGGCAGGTTTGTGAGAATCCTTTCAGACTTGGGTCCGTTATGAACAATCACACATAATATCTTTTTTATATGAACAGGATCACGGGCACTTACGCTCTGCAGCGTGCTTCACACGTCTCTAAAATGTTATTCTGTCAGTGTGCTTTCATTCCTTAGACATCACCAGAGTCCTACCTCCCTTCCTGTTGATGACAGCTGGAAAAAGTGGGCTTTTAAAGCTCCAGGACTTTTTTCTCTTATGTCTCCAGGTGGCCCTTGATAACACCTCCACGTCTCCTTTGAAAGCCCGTGTGTCAGACCCGTTTCCAGATGACGGCAGAGCTGGCATCAGTCCGTCCAGGTCAGTCCCATCCTCACGGACGTTGCAGCTTCAGTTCCCTTACTTCTCACCCTCTCCCTTCCTCAGGTGTCTCCTTGTCTGCACCGTTCCCAGGCAGCGGGGGGTGAAGGGAGTAAGAGCATTTCCAGGTGGAGCCTCGGGGCAGGGACATGGGGCACAAGTCACCTCCAGGTCCCCCTCTTCTTCTCCAGGCAGCCAGTAACAGTCCCCTTGCTTCCTCCTCCTATTTTTTTTTTCTTCTTTATTTGTTTGGCTGCATCCGGTCTTAGTTGCAGCACACGGGATCTTTCGTTGCAGCGCGGGCTCTTCGTTGTGGTGCACGGGCTTCTCTCTAGTTGTGGCCTGCAGGTTTTCTCTCTCTAGTTGTGGTACGTGGGCTCTGTAGTTTGCGGCACGCAGCTTCTCTAGTTGAGGTGTGCATGCTCAGTAGTTGTGGCGTGCGGGCTTAGTTGCCCTGCAGCGTGTGGGCTCTTAGTTCCCTGACCAGGGATAGAACCCACGTCCCCTGCATTGGAAGGCGGATTCTTTACCACTGGACCACCAGGGAAGCCCCCTTGCTTCCTCCTCTTGTCCACCCCCAGTTCCAAATCCACTTCCAGCCCCTACTGTGCTGGACACATTCCTGAACCTTACTTGCATCTTTTTTTGCAGTTCTGTGATGGGTTTCCCACATTGACCTTGGAGAGTCCGTTCCACACTCCTCCTTGGGTGCACCCTTGTCCAGATCTCCCACAGGAGGGGAGTGAGTGAGTAAGGGGCATTTCCAGAGGAGTGGGTGGGCCTGGAGTAAGTGTGGAGAAAAGTGGAGATGAAGGGTATGAGTCACCTACAGGAGTCACTGATGCTCCTGGAAGTCGCCCAATACCCGGACCTAAGAGAGAAATCCCAGTTCTGGGGCGGGGGGTGGTGAGTGTGCCCCTTCCCCCAGAGGCCCAGTAACTGGCCCAGCTTCAAAGACTCTGATCCTGGCCTCACAGGACTGGAACCAGCAAATCCATAGGGACAGAAAGTAGACTCATGGTTGCCAGGGGCTAGGGTTGGGGGGATGGGAAGTGCCTGTCAATGGGTACAGGGTTACTTTTTGGAGTGAGGAAATGTTCTGGCTAGTGATGATGGTTGCTCTGTGAATATATTAATAATCACTGAGTTGTACACTTTAAAAGGTTGAATTTTATGGAATGTGAATTGTCTCAATAAAAAAGTAATTTAGAGGGTTGCAAATCTATTGAGATATAATTTACATGCACTAAAATGTAAACTCCCATCTTAATGTAGAGTTCAATGATTTTTGACAAGAACCCCCATGCCGCCACCACCACTCTAATCAAAATGTAGAACATGTCCATCACCCCAAAAGTTCCCCTGTGCCCCTTCAGCATTTTTTTTCAACAACACTGAATAGAGTAGAAACTATCAGAATTCATCACACATAGTAAGGGGTACTAGTTCATAAAATTTACATTGTAGTTATATTTAAAGATATACACACACACATTATAGGGTTGTGATGTGAGTCACAGTCAAAAGGACTGAAAGTTCCTATTGAAACATGCACCACTGAAGGCGTAAGGGGGTCGTGGCAGAAATGTTATGCACTTGCTCTGAGGGTTGCTATGTGGCTGGGCTCTCTGCTCAGCACTTACATGCATCGTCTCACTCAAGCCTTACAGCCACTTTCTATGATGTGCCTCATCACCCCATGCTGCAGATGAGGAAACCAAGGCTTCACGATCTCTGCTGGAAGCCAGATCTGATTTCAAAACTTACTGCCCATAATGCCTCAGTTTTCTCTTTATGGGTTTATAATTCCAGCTGAAATGTCAAATCCTGGAGGATGAAGACAGTATCTGTCAACCTCCGTTCAGACATTCGAGAACAGCAAAAAAGATAAGAAGATGAAGAAGAGGACAAAAAGAGGACACAGTCCTCCCTGCATGGGGCTTGCAGTCGAGTCACAGGTGTGCACACCCACCGGAGAGCCTGAAGCGCCAAAGACAGGAACACAGTGTCATGTTTCTCTGTGTAACCCTGGGTGTAACTCTGGGTGTGATGGGCTGGCTTTTCCTGTGTCCAGTTGCTGGGAATGTTGCCCCAGCCTTTCTCTGAGACACTCCTGGGCAGTCAGACCAGGTGGACCCTGCAAGGCCCATTCCCTTCTGGGTTGTTCTGGAAGGCCCAAGACCTGAAGGAGTCCTCGTGACACTAAGAGTCCTGAGGCTGCAAGGACCCCAGACCAGGGGTCTTGCTGGAAACACTGGAGCCCTCCAGAGCCCTCCTACCAAGCACTGGCCGCAGAGCAGCGGGGGGAGGATTACAGCACAGATTCAACATGAGGGTTTTTGTCCCTGAATTGCGCCTCCATGATACACTGGTAGCCGCCATCAGTCTCTCATTTCAAAAGTCAAGCCAGATGGCATAAATCCTACCTTCCAGTTAGCCCTAACTGATTTCACCCTTATTGATTTGTTGCTAGTTAATGAGCCTGTTTATCTCAAGACCCAAATCCTTCTTTCCCCCTTAGATTCTCTGGCATCATTAAATCTTCTAAACATTAGGAAATGTCTTTATTATTTTTAGGGAACGTCTTTAAATGCTAGTCTTGGACATCACTGTATTCAGCACACTGCATGTTCTAGAAAAGTCAGGGGACCCTCAACAGAGACCAGTTTTCATCCAAGGGGTAGCTAAAACCCTGGAGTCTCGAGGTTACTAGGGCCTCCTCAGTGTTTTCACCTGGGATGGTGTGGAAAGACTTGGAATCACACAGACCTGGATTTGGATCCCAGCTCTATCACTTGTTAGCTGTGACCTTGGGCAATATACCTAACCTCTCTGAACATGTTTCCTCATCTCAAAAACAAAACAAAACAAAAAACCCCAAGAGCCTTGTAGGGTTACTGTGGGATTAGATGAGATCAACGTATGCAGTAGGCACCTAATACATACCAGCCCTCCTCCCCACCTCCTGCCTGCCAAGGAGATTAACATTCTGCAAAGACAAAAACAGCCAAGCAACTTTCTGTAAAGGAGGATTTATATCTTCGTTCTTGTTTTTCCTGAAAGGGCACGAACAGGAAACCTTGCACTGGTAAGAACACCCTAACTTTGGTCCTTCCGCGCAGTAAAGTTAAGGTTCCCACGGGGTCTTAACCGCCGTGCATTGTCATATATTATGTGATATGAGCCAAGTGTGTTCACTGGAAAACGGCTGTCTTGCCATCTGTACGGCCACCAAGAGGTCCGAGCCACCATCTCCCACTCACCTGGATCATTCGTCAGCCTCGTACTGCTCCCCCTTCCGTTCTTGCTCTCCCAGAAGACACTTCTTTCCACAGAGGCCAGTTCTCAAAACGCAAATCCAATCACATCAGACGCCTGCCCCACACTCTCCGTTGTCTTTTCTGCAAAGCCCGACGCCGTCCATCCGCTGCCTACCTCTTCCGTCCCAGCCCCGACCTCCCCTCTCCCGGAAGCTGCACCAGCCACACGTGTTTTCCTTTTCCTCAAGCAGCCCAACTGGTTCCAGCCTCAGGGCCTTTGCAGCTGCTCCCTCCACCTGGAGCTCTCCTCCTCCTCCCAATGGATGCTTCATTTTCAATACGCAGGTTTCAGCTCCAAGGCACCTTCTCAGAGATATCTTCTCTGATCATGTCCCCACCGCCATCACGTCCATCACTTCACCCTATTTTATTTTCATCCTTGCGCTTGCCGCTAACTAAAACTCTCTGGTACCTTGTCTGTCTGACTCACCGTGCACCCCGATGCCTAGAACAGTGCCCGGCACAGGACAGGGACATAATTCGTGCCTGTTAAATAAATTAACCCAGGGAGTTCCCTGGCGGTCCAGTGGTTACGACTCCAAGCTCTCACTGCTGAGGGCCGGGGTTCAATCCCTGGTCAGGGAACTAAGATCCCACAAGCCACGCAGTGAGGCCAAAAAAAAAAAAAAAAAAAAATTGTCTTGCCATTTACAGTATAAATCAATGATCTTCGGGATGGTCTCTCCTCATATTAGAGCTTCTAGTGTGTAAGTGTCTAGACAGTCTTTTATTTTTGGCATTTTTGGCAAAGTGACTTGCTTCTGGAATTTAACAAAACCAGACAACGCCTGTCTCCCTAGTCTCATCCAAAGCTGTGCCACCTCTTCTAGAATCTGCCGAGACTCTGGCTGCCCGGCTCCTCCATAATAACCAGGCACGGATGAGACAGAGATTTTACAAATCCCACTGGAATATTCTGCTGCCTGAAAAATTGGAGCACCAGTGGACTAGAGACTTGAAACTGGAGACAGCCCAAATCTAGCCAGAGTCTCTGCTCCTCAGTGGGCTGGATACATGGGATTAATTCAGGCAGCAGCCAGGCAAGAAATGCTGGCCCCTGAGGACGGCTAAGAGAGGGAATTTTAAGATCCAGACGGAAAAGAAAGCTGGGGGCAGGGGGTGAGGGGTGGCGAGGTAGGGAGGACCCACCCCTCCGCAACCCAGGGGTTCTGAACCTGCTAGGACTGATATTAAATATTAAATTGGGCGTATTTATGTGCATGTGTATGTATGTACGTTTTGGGAAGAGGGTCCATAGTTCTTACCAGAGCTGCAATAGGGCCTATGCCCTGAAAGGTTAAGAACCATGGATCTGGAAGGCATGCAATTAGGTTAGCGAATCATCATCCTAAACATGACCTGAGCCGAGACAATCACGAGAAAGGAAAAGTGCTTTGTGCTCCAAAGAAAACAAAAGCTATTTCCAACAGGAACTGGCTGTCACATTCTCTGCACTTGGAAAAAGAATCAACAGAGCATCCGCCCAGCCTGCCCAAGGCCCATCCCTAAGCCCAGGTCTCTGGGGAAGGCTTCGAGCCTTTGTTTTCCAGTCTGCGGGCAACTGGCTGGGCAGAGAGCCAGAGGGGAGAGACCTTTATGGAAGAAAATACAGAAGCGTGCCATGTTGTGTGGGCTAGAAGCACCCGAAGGTGCTGACTGAAAGTGCTGACTGCTACCGCAGGACCCACTAGGTGAGGAAGAATGTGCTAGTTGAGATTCAGTTCTCTCCTGACCCTTTGACTTGGCTCCAGCCACGATGTTGGGCCTGCTTTTTCCTCTGGGTGTCCTGGGCACCACAGTATTCATCACGGGCCTTGGTGCCTTTCTAAGTAGATTTTGGACCCTTCAGGGGTGGCAAGCCCACTTTTCTCCCTATGGCCACCCCAGCTATCAGACTGGAGCTCCTGCCTATTTAAGGCTATGTGTCACATCTGGTGTTCAGAAGGGACACTCCCTTCCCCTGCCCTTCTTGCCTTTGTAAGGGGAGGACCTGGGACGTGGCAGAAGGCCCAGAAAACGCTGGAAGGAGCCCCACAAGCAGGCGGGCGGGCCGGGAGCCAGAGCGCTGTGCCAGCACTTGGTGTAACCTCCAGGGAGGGTGCAGTCCACACACGTCCTGGCTTCCGAGAGGCAGGCACTGGGTGTCAGCCCGCAGCCATCACCTCTCCTGCTCAGCCTCTCCATGAGCCCCGTGGAGTCTCGCTCAGCCTTGTTATTCTTCTGCGTTTGTATAGGTTCTATCTTTAATATATCCCAGCGAGGTTTCTTGATTTCCTCCCCCAAATCTGATTCTCCTCCAAGCTTCCCCATCTCAGCCTATGGCACCTTCATCACCCTGGGGCTCATCCTTCAGGTCCCAGCTAAACAGCACCTCCTCCTTGGAAAGACCTTCCCAGGAACCAAATCTAAAGGTCCGCCCCCCCCCGCCCAGCGCCACCAGCCACCCACCCCCCCAAGATGCCCTCCTTCATGTCATTCTGTTTGTCGATCACGTTTATATTTACAGTTCTATTAAGATATAATTCACATACCCGCTACGGCACACAATTCAGTGATTTTTGGTATATTCACAAATTTGTGAGACCATCTTCATCATCCCAAAAAAGAACCCTGTACCCATTAGGCTCACTCTCCGTTTTCCCTCCTCCCAGCTCCTGGTAAGCACTAATCTACTTTCTGTTTCCATGAATTTGCCTATTCTGGACATTCCATATAAGCAGAATGATATACTATGTGACTTTCTGTGTCTGGCTTCTTTCACTTAGCATAATGTTGTAGCATATATCAGTGTTTCATTCCTTTTTATGCTGAATAATATTCCGTTGTAGGTACAGACCACATTTTGTTTATCCATTCATCAGTCGATGGCCATTTGGGTTGTTTCCACATTTTGGCTATTATGAATAACGCTGCTATAAACATTCATGCACAGGTTTTGTGTGAACATATGTTTTCAATTCTCCTGGGTAGATACCTAGGTGTGGAATTGCTAGGTCACATGGTAGTTCTATGGGTGCCTTTCTGAGGAAGGGTTCTGTGTTTTAAATGTGTGTCCCACAGCACTACACAGCACTTCCTCTCTCAGTAGCCCGAGGTATGGGCATCTGCACGGATAAAAACCCAAACTGACATGGATGTGGAGCAAAGAAAGGCTCAAACATAGCAGGTCTTCTCCTACTTACACATCCAAGAGACACCCTTGCACATATGCACCAGCATATACAAACCAGGATGCTCCCAGTCATACTGTTGGCCAAAAAGAGGAAATAACCCAATGTCCATTCACAGTAGCTTGCATAAATACACTGTGGACTATTCATCAAAGAAAATAAATGAACTACAGCTACACATCACAGCGTGGATGAGCCTCACAGTGTTGAAAGAAACAAGTCACAAGAAAATATGTATAGCACAATTTCATTTATATAAAGTTCCAAAACAAGTAAAATGAAATCATGTGCTTTAGGGATGCAAATGTGGGTAGAAAAACTATTAAAAGTTACTTCAACCAAAAAACAGGATATTGGTTACCTCTGGCACGGAGAGCGGGAGGGACACAGGAAGGTCTTCTGAGGGGCAGCCAATTTTCTAGTTCTTGTCCTGGGTGATGAATACATCAGGGTTCACTTTGAATTATTTTTAACTGTACATAGGTACTTACTTACTCACTATTCTGAAAGTTTCATTTCACAATTCAAAGAAGAGATAGGGGACTTCCCTGGTGGCGCAGTGGATAAGAATCCACCTGCCAACGCAGGGGACACGGGTTCGAGCCATGGTCCAGGAAGATCCCACATGCCGCGGAGCACCTAGGCCCATGGGCCACAACTACTGAGCCTGCGCTCTAGAGCCCGCGAGCCACAACTACTGAGCCCACGTGCCACACTACTGAAGCCCACGCACCTAAAGCCCATGCTCCACAACAAGAGAAGCCACTGCAATGAGAAGCCCGTGCACCGCAACAAAGAGTAGCCCCCGCTCGCCGCAACTAGAGAAAGCCCACACTCAGCAACGAAGACCCAACGCAGCCAAAAATAAATGAATAAATTAAAAAAAGAAAAAAAAAAGAGAAGAGACAGAACAGAACCCAGATCTAGGGGTCAGGACACCTGGATTCCAGATCGGGTTACCACCAAAGAGCTGTGTGACAGAAGACAAATTGTCTCTCTGCCTCGACTTTCTTATCTCTAAAATGGGAATGATAATAACAACTGACACTTATTCAGGACTTACTGTTCCCAGGTACCATGCTAAGTGTTTTCACATGTGTCATCAGTTATCAGTAATACGTCCCATGAGCACAAGAAACACATAACTGAAGCCAGCTTAGGCAAGAATTATTACAGGGTTGTAGAAATGGCCTCTAGAACCTAAAGGCAGGGTGCAGCGGGGAACAGACTCTGGGGACTCTGTCTTGTATTGCTGCTTTTCCCTCTGGAACTGTTGCATACTTCTGCTATAAACTGGTTGTTTTTGCATCTCATTCACATGTGAGAAAATGACCACCCACAACTCCCAGGTTTATATCTTCTGCATTCAAGACACCAGCCAGACTAAGCCTGGCATCTCTCAGTACACATTACAAAGTTCGTTGGGAAAAGAATTCTTACTGCTTTAGTTTGGATCCAGCCTCTGCTCTGATCCAATGAACTGTGGCCAAAGGGCAGAGTCATACCACGCAAAAAGGCTGCCAGGGACGAATATCATGAAACTGGGGACTACAGATGGTTGGCAGTTCAGCCCATGGAAATTTAACTCTGTAGCGATGTATATTCCTAAGACGGCAGCTCCTAGAATGGCAGGAAGAGTGGAAGAACCGACAACCCAACATCAATGGTTATTTCATCTACTCTATATAACAACCCAGTGAGGTATTGTGAAAATCCCCATTGTATGGATGAAGAGACTAAGAATCAGATTAGAGGCAGGGGTTTCCCAACAGCAGCGCTGTTGACATTTTGGCCTGCGCAGTTCGTCGTGGTAGGGAACTATCCTGTGCACTGTGGTACGTTTAGCAGCATCCCTGGCCTCTACCCAGCGGATGCTAATAGCACTCCTCCAGTTGTGATGATCAAAAATGTCTCCATATGTTGCCAAATGTCCCCTGGAGGTGAGAAACACCGACACAGGCTGAGTAAATTTCACAACACCGCTCCACGGGTAAGACAGAGACAGGATTCAAATGCAGGTCTGTCTGACTCTAAAGGCTTCTCTTAGTCACTGTCTCTTATGATCGTATCTAAATTACCTACCTCATAAGGTTTAGCGAGGATATACTGAATGTGCAAGCGCCTTGAAGAGTTAGGGGGAGCAGAAATAAATTATCATGTCCCCACATTCTGATGAGCTTCCAGTTCTGTGGATCAATGTGACCCCTCAATCAGGACAGGGCTCCACAGCGCTAAGGAATTTGAATTCCATGGGTCTGACCACCAACCAGATTCCCCGTTTAGTATCGTGATGTGATTACTCTCCAAAGCCTCTCCCTCATGAGGATTGACATTCCCAATGACTTGCTATCCCATGTCCAGTTCCACTCTCCAACCTACAATTTATGGTAACATTTTTCCTTTGCTTTTTTTTTTTTTTTTTTAACAGTAACTTTTCTTACCTGGTTTTCCCCTAGTGGTGCCAAGTCTTTTTCCAGATAATTTGGTCCCTAAAGCCTATATATTCTTCTTCCACAAACAACTAACTGAACATATTCCATTCTTCCTCCGTGAACTAGAGGTCTTAACCTAGGCTGCATGAGGTTCCGTGGTGCATTTACCAAACTCCAGTGGTTTCCCTGGAGTGGACCCTCCCATAACTAGAATGCCTCTCTGAGAATGTTGCTTGACCAAGCCCTACGTGGACAGACGTCAGCCTGTTAGTTTTCATTTTGGTTTGTTCCTTTATATATTTATTAAATTTAATTAATTAATTAATTATTTTTGGCTGCGCCAGGTCTTAGTTGCGGCGAGCGGGCTTCTCTCTAGCTGTGGCGCATGGGCTTAGTTGCCCCGCGCCATGTGGGATCTTAGTTACCCCGCCAGGGATCAAACCCACGTCCCCTGCATTGGAAGGCAGATTCTTTACCACTGGACCACCAGGGAAGTCCCTTCATTTTGGTTTTTAATAGTCATTGTGACTGAATTCTAAAAATGATGAAGTCCTTCATCTGCAAGGCTGTGAGGCCCTCCCATTGGAACCCTAAGGGAAAACATTTTGGCTGAGATTAGAGAAGGCTGGCCACACACTAGTGACAGGGGGTCTTTACAATGAGCTTCTGTAAGTCTATCAAAGAAAGCACATCCCTACAGCTGAGTTTGGCTGCCGAATAAAATGACCAGGGTATGTCATTCATATCCTTCCAGTCAAGATATAAACAGTCTGTTTGGAGGTCTGGTTACAATACAGTATCTTTTAGTAAACTTTTTTTTGTACTTGAAGTATAACCTACATGCAGAAAAGTACACAAATCATAAGTCTACAGCTCAATGAATTTACCCTGAAGTAAACACACCCATATAACCACCACCCAGATCAAGGAATTACCAACATTCCAGAAACCCCTCTCAGGCCCCCTCCCAGTCACTATCTTCACCCTCTCCTTAAATGTAACCACTCTAATTTTAATCTTATGACCTGCATATTTTTTGTGTATCTGATGGCCCAGATAATTATCTCTGGAGGCCAGAGTTAATCAGAAGCTGGGAGGACTGTTTCCCTATGAGTCATTCCTCTTAAGAATAGTTTATCAGCAAGGATGCTTCCAGCTGCAAGTAATAGAAAACCCAACTCAAATGGCTTAAACAATAAGGAAATTTATGATCTCCACACAAATGGAAGTCCTGCTGTAGGGTGTGCTTCAGGGTTCATTTCATCAGCAGCTGGAGGCAACAAAGTCTCATGTTCTCTCATTCTCCACTCAGCCACCTTCGTGTTTGCTTCATTCTCAGGCTGGAAGCAGGGCCGCCATAGCAGTTATTTCTGTGGCTCTGGAGAGGAAATTTCTTCCAGAGGTTTCATGCCACTGGTGAGAATTGGGTCACATATGTAACCATGTGAAATAGAACTGTCCCAACTGTCTCAGACTTACCATCTGGGATAGGATGGATGTTGAGAAGCCCACCCCAGTGCTCCCTATAGAAAGCCACAGAATAAAAACGGAAAACGTCTGGCTCCTCTAATGTATAAACATGCTTTATATTGATAAATGGTAACAAGGGTCATAAACAGGGGAGATTTGTGGCTGAACATACTGTTGGAGATTCAAGGTTAGAGGTAAGTAACTCTCTGGGAGGAGAGAATAAATTGACCGTGGCAAAATAAACACAGCCACTCCTGTCCCCCCTCCCCCGAACGTCAATGATCCTTCCTCTCTGAATTGCCCATTTGGGCACTGAGTCATAAACATATTCTTTAATGTTATTGGGATAGTGTCTGTCACCAGTGATGTTAAGCACAGAACATAATGTTTCAATATACTCTTAGTATACAAATCCTACCCCTTTACAAATCACATGATGACAGGCAGGGCACATGGAGCCCGTCATTTATTTTAGTTTAGTTTTTTAAATTTATTTTTGGCTGCATTGGGTCTTCGTTGCTGCACGTGGGCTTTTCTCTTGTGGTGAGGGGGGCTACTCTTCGTTGCGGTGCGCAGGCTTCTCATTGCAGTGGCCTCTCGTTACAGAGCACGGGCTCTAGGCATGCGGGCTTCAGTAGTTGTGGCACATGGGCTCAGTAGTTGTGGCTCGTGGGCTCTAGAGTACAGGCTCAGTAGTTGTGGTGCACGGGCTTAGTTGCTCCATGGCATGTGGGATCTTCCCAGACCAGGGCTCAAACCCTTGTCTCCTGCATTGGCAGGTGGATTCCCAACCACTGCACCACCAGGGAAGCCCAACCCCGTCATTTAAATGCTACAAAGTGAGTCAAGGCTCTTCAGAACACTCCAGTTCCTTCAGTTACCTCGATGATACCCCAGCCATTCGGTCCCCCTAGATGTTTGAATATTCTCTACACCACCAATTTTTGAATAAATATGATAAATATGAGACTCATATATATACATATGTATTAATATTCACTTGCTTACAGTAGCTGGAAATGTAACAGGTTTACATCCCTTTTTTCAATGTGCTAGTCACATATTATTCAAACAGAGATGAATACCTGTTGGTGAAATCTATCATCAAAGAAGATCTGGGTAGGTAAGCTATACACATCAGTGAAAAACAATCACAATAATGGGAGATACAAGAGTGATATTTTATGTTAAGTGGTAAAACATGTATGTCTGTGGATGATAGGACAGATAGATTTCAAAGATAAGGTATTAATTACACTGTATATGTATATACATTTTATATACATAAGTGTATATGTACCAATTATTTTATACTGTTTGAAAAAAAGGTCTCCAAATAATCATTCATAGTGGATAAATACACAACTGGTAACACTCTTAGCACCATCAAGAAAGGATGAATACAAGGGCAATTCCAACTGAAGAGTAAAAAACCCAGCATATCCTTCAGAAAAATATTTGCCACAAAAGTAGCATTCTTGAGAAAATTTTTTTCTCACAGATGTTTCTAATTTTAATTGCTACTATATTTTACAAGGCAACATATCAGCACAAATATTAAACTATCTAATATGCAAACTTCTAATATAAGAAAGTACATCACTATAACGCACTAGATCTCAATGGGCCTAAACACCCTCATGTTTCAGAAAATGTACTTTTTACTAGAGTAAAAATATAATATCCTGTGAGTATCAATCATTTTACTTGCATTTTTTGATATCTAACAGCCATCCAATATCCCCTGGATGTTTGAACATTCATTCTTGTTAGAATTCCAGTTTTCTCAAGAATGACACGAGGCAAATGTATTTTACTATTCCCCCTTATGTTAACTGGGAATGTATCTTATTTATAATCCAATATTACCCCAGTTTGCTTTTTGGTATAGGTTAGGCCATTTTGAAAGAAATTTAATATGTCATGATGCCAAGACCCAATACAGTCAAGGATCTTCTAATGGGGACATGAAATGTTAGGAAAAAGCCTCTGTTAATTTGCTCCATAAAAATCATATCAAGGTTGTAGAGATTTTAAGAGGAATGCTCTTTTCCTTCCATACCTGCAGAGGGCATATTTTCCACTTCACTATTACTCCACCAACCAGTCAAATGTTTTCTGAGCATCTACTGTGTTAGAGCACTGTACTAGGTACAGTGGAGAAACACAAAATAATGCCAATTGCCCAATCTCTGTCCTCAAAGACACTCCACTCTAGCTGGGAAGATTAACAGAGGGACTCGTCTGGTGCCAAAGAATGAAAATGGCCATAACTGTGTGCCAGGCACTCAGAGAAGGGAATAGTGAATAGTGAACTGGAGTGAGGTTTCATGGAGAAAGTGAGACTTGGGCTGGACTTTGCAGTCCGGGTATGATTCAGCTAGACCAACAGGATAAATATGCTGCCTATCCCACTGCCACTCTTCATGCTTGCCAGTGTGGCTCCACTTCCCACTGAGCTTGGATCAAACACGGGGCTACATAGGGAGATCAGCCCGGTGCTTTGTGACCACCTAGAGGGGTGGGATTGGGAGGGTGGCGCAAGAGGGAGGGGATATGGGGATATATGTATACATATACCTGATTCACTTTGTCATACAGCAGAAACTAACACAACATTGTAAAGCAATTATACTCCAATAAAGATCTTTAAAAAAAAAAAAACATGCAGTGCTACAAGCAAACAGTCTAGTCAACTGCAATCAAAACTCAGGACCAAAAAGAAAAAAAAAAACTCAGGACAAAACCCATTTGGGATGGGTGGGGGTGGAAGTTGGATATTATGGCTCATGGAAAAGATCTCTGAAGGGTACAAGAGACAGGAAAGGGCAAGGTGGAAGCAAAAGACAGTAGGAGGAGAGGCCAGCTGAGAGCAGATTGTCTAGGTAGGTAGTGTTGGGTCAAATCATAGAAGATATTGAAAACTAGGCAATTCTTGAATAAAGAATGTGTTTAAGAAAGAATAACTTGGGGCTTCCCTGGTGGTGCAGTGGTTGAGAATCCGCCTGCCAACGCAGGGGACACGGGTTCGAGCCCTGGTCTGGGAAGATCCCACATGCCGCAGAGCAACTGGGCCCGTGAGCCACAATTACTGAGCCTGTGCGTCTGGAGGTTGTGCTCCGCAACAAGAGAGGCCGCGTTAGTGAGAGGCCCGCGCACCGCGATGAAGAGTGGCCCCCACTCGCCACAACTAGAGAAAGCCCTCGCACAGAAACGAAGACCCAACACAGCCATAAATAAATAAATAAATTTAAAAAAAAAATAAAGAATAACTTGGAAGGAATGTGCACAGGAGATACAGAAAATGACTGGGTACATCTGCTTAAAAAAAAAAAAATCTCATTTAGAAAAAGCCCAAGCCTCTGAACAGACTTATGGGTGATAATTTTTAATTTTCATGAACAAGAGATTTCTTAACTATCCAGAATTCTAGCTTAGAAGACATTTTCTTTCGGCAAGCATTGTTCCACTGGGTTCTTATTTACAATGCTGCTGTTGAGAAGTTGTGGTATCACTTCCTGATTCTTCCAAAGTGATCTACTTTTTCTCTTTGGAAGCTTTTAGGACCATGGTTCTCAACCCTCACCATGCATCAGGTTCCCCTGAAACAGAGCTTTTGCTTTTTTAATTGATCTGCGGCAGGGTCAGATATTGGTATTTTTTAATGTTCCAAGGTGATTTCAAGATGATCCAAGATGTGGCCATTGTCAGTGGTTTTGTATTTTCTTATCCCTTCTGTTCTGAAATTCCACAATGATATGCCTTGGTAAGAGTCATTTTTCATTATTGTGTTGAGCACTCAGTTTCATTTCAACCTCAAAAATCATAATTTGTTCTGAGATGTTTTCTTTACTTTTATTTTATTTATTTATTTTTTGGCCACACCTCGTGGCTTGTGGGATCTTAGTTCCCCGACCAGGGATTGAACCTGGACCACTGGCAGTGAAAGTGCCGAGTCCTAATCACTGGACCACCAGGGAATTCCTTGGAATGTTTTCTTGTATTATTTCTGTGATAGTTTCTTCATTTTTCACTTCTAGATCTCCTCTTAATTGAGACAGGGTATCTCCTTGTATAAACTCTCATTTTCCATCTTTTCATTTTTGTTCTACCTTGTGGGAGATTTCCTCTTTTTTATTTTCCATCTCTTCTACTGCTTTCTTTTTTTTATTTCTGCTCTCATTAAAAGACTTTATTTTGAAATAATTTTAGGCTTACAAAGACTTGCAAAGGTAGTCCCCTAATGTTAACATCTTACATAATCAAAGTACAATTATCAAAACTAAGAAGTTAACGTTGCAACAATGCCATGAAGTACAGACTTCATTTGCATGTCACAAGTCATTCCACTAATGTCCTTTTTCTGGATCTAATCCAGGATCCCACACCGTATATGGTGGTCATGTCTCCTTAGTCTCCTCCAGTCTGTGACAGTTCTTCAGTCTTTCCTTGTCTTTCATGACCCTTGACACTTTTGGAGAATATTGGTTGAGGGTTTTGCAGTGTCCATCAATTTGGGTCTGTCTGATATTTTGTCATGATTAGATTGAGGTTACTAATTTTGGGGAATACAATAGACAGGATATGTTCTTCTCAGTGCATCATTTCAAGGGTATATGATACTGATGTGTTATTACTGATGATGTTAAACCTGACCGACTTTGTTAAGTCAGCCAGCTTTCTTCACTAAAATAACTGCTTTTCTCTTTTTAACTAGTAAATGCTTTGGGGGAGATACTTTTGACTATGTAAATATCGTTTCTTCTTAAGCTTTTGCCTACTAATTTTAGCAATCACTAGTAGCCTCAAATTTGTAATTTCTAGAATTCTTATCCTTTGTTCCTTTTTAAATAGCATCCTTGGTTTGTATTCATGGATACAATATCATCTCTCTGAAGTTGCAAGTTTTGTTTTCTTTTCTTCTGCATTATTTCTTCCTCTTTTTTTCCTATTTGTTTTGATCTCTATCTTTTGTACTAAAGCTTCCAAAAATGGTTGATAGCCCTTGGCTATCCGTTTATATTTAACTGTTAAGGAAGGCACTAAAAACCTTTTTGCATGCTTTACATCCGAAGAGCTGATTGATTGAAGGATTTCACTGCCAGGTGACCTTGTGGAAGCCGCCAGGTGTCAGCAGCTGTTGACCTCTTCTCTAGAACTGGTGGGTTTCTCCAGAGAGAAATCTTCCTAACCGCTGCCTGGGGGTATAATCTTGACTGTTAGTATTCTACAAGCCAAGGGGGTGCGGGTGGGGAGGTATCTCAGCAATTAGTATGAAATTCCACTTAATCCCCACTCACCATGGCCCTCAGCTTTGCCTTGTAATCAATCTCACATCAAGATCATCTCAGTTTACTGGTCTTTGATCTTCCAAAAATTTCCTGAGATCTTTCATTGACAGAGGTGTACTCTCTTATTCACTTTGTATCTTCGTTTATTCCTTACTCTCATCATTTATGTGGCTTTTGGAAGGGAACAGAGATAAGTTTGTCAAACTACTATGTTCAATCTGAAGCCCCTTACTGTTATTTTTTTTAGGGTGGTCAAAACCCATCAATATTTATCAAGTATAAAATTCTATGAACCGAAAAATGGTACAGATGAACCGGTTTGCAACTCAGAAATAGACACACAGATATAGAGAACAAATATACGGACATCAAGGAGGGAAAGCAGGGGGTGGGGGGTGGAATGCATTGGGAGATTGGGACTGACATATATACACTAATATGTATAATATAGATAACTAATAATTGACATATAACACTGTATTAGTTTTAGGTGTACATCATGATTTGATATATGTATATGTTGCGAAATGATTACCACAATAAGTTTAGTTAACATCCATCACCACACAGTTATAAAAATTTTTTTCTTGTGATGAGAACTTAAAGAAAAAAAAATTCTATGAACCAATCTCCCATACAGAAGAATTCCAAATGATTTATGTAGATACTCCACCCTCAAGGAGGTGGAGCGTGGGCTGCCCATAGTAACTTCCTCCTAATACGAAACAGTATGGAAAGTTCCTTTCAAAGAGTAAATTTATAGAAAAGAAACCTAATAAACACCTATAATGGAAAAGAATCTGAAAAAAGAATATATATATATATATATATATATATATATATATATATATGTCAAATCATTTTGCTGTACACCTACAAACTAACACAATATTGTAAATCAACTATGTCAACAACAAAAAAAACCCTAATAAACACTACCTCATCCTTTTGATCAAGGTCTCATAAATCGTATTGATAGTATATACCCTTGATATGATGCAATAATAACAAATTACATCTGGAGCCTTCCCCCACCCCAACCTCAGTCTAATTATAAGAAAAATATCAAGTTCCAGTTGAGGGCATCCTACAGTGTACCTGACCAATACTCCTCAAAATAGTCAAGGTCATCACAAACAAGAGTCGGAGCAACTGTCACAGTCAAGAGGAGGCAAAGAAAACATGATGACTAAATGTAAAAGTAGAACAGAAAAAAAGATATTAGGTAAAAACTGAGGAAGTATGAATAAATTGTGGACTTTGATAATAATGTACTGATACTGGTTCATTAACTGTAACCAACGTACCACACTAATGTTTAAGATGCTAGTAATAGGGGAAACCGGGTGCTAAGTTTATGGGAACTCTGTATTATTGTCACAATTTTTCTAAATTTAAAACTGCTCTAAAAAATAAAGTTCATTTAAAATATTTCTAAGAAACCAATAAATACTGGCAGCTGAATTTATTTACAGAGAAAACAGAATGGGTTTGTGGGGATGCAGGAGTCAATGAGGTTTTTCGGTTGTTAGTGATGTGGGCAGCACTGGGATGCATCTCAGAATTCTACTTAGGAGTCCCAGATAATTCAACAAATTTGGATAGGTTGTTCATTCAGACACAGCATGATAAACCATACTGAATCTGCTTAGCCCTTCCTATGGCCCAGCATAAAGCAGGGCACCCTGAGGGATGCAAAGACGCTTCCTTCAGAGGTTGTATAGTCCATTAATGAAGACACTTAAACAAAATACACAAAGTATGTGATAACAGTATCTGCCTTGGATATCTGCTTCCCCTATGATCCACCCCTCCATTCAAAGCCGAGGAATGGGTTCCCCTGCCCTTGATGGGATCAGAAATGGACACTCTTGATACTATCTAGCCAATTACATTCTAAGAATTAATTTCCATAAGAGGTTTGGACTGGAAACTAATGTAGCCACCTTGATTCCTACTGGTCTTCTGATTCCTGGTCCCAGTTCTCATGAGGTCCAGTTGTGCTTCCTAACCCTGAGTTCCATCAGATGCTCATTTGTAACTGATTCATAACAAGTAAGTTCCCTTTTACCTGTTAGCTTAAATAGGTTCCTTACTTATGTATCTTATTCTATGACAAAAATAATCTGAGTGTGTATCTTTTTTAAGTAAAGAATATTTCTTCTTTGCAACGAGACTTAGCACAGAATAAAAAAATGAGTCTCTGCCCTATGAGAGCTTAGGCATACTTGGAGAGGCAGAACCCTTTGTTACCAAGGCAGGCATTTTAAGGTCAGGTAAGCAGCAGAGGCCACTGTAGTTAGGATGTGTTTTAAAAACTAAATCTGAACTAGCTTGAGACAAAAAGCAAATTTACTGACTCATACATGAAAAGGTCCAGTGGTAGACTTTTAGCCCTAAATGAAGGTCAATAAAGATGTTCAAACAGAACTTCACTAGTTTGCATGCATGGTCTGGCTTAAAAACAAATCAGCTTAATTTCTTCCAAATGTTTTCTACAACAGGCTAGTGGGTACATTTTTGGACCATAATACTTAGAAATGAAGAGGAGCGTGGCTAAGGGGTCACTTATTAGTAAACCATGAGACAGAGTACTGCAGTTTAAAGGGGCAAGATGGAGTAGAATGAGTGTAGGAAAAATCCAAAAACTAAAAACAAACAAACAAAAAACACCTAAAAAAAAGATTCAGAAAAGAAAAAGCGGGTCACATTGGAAGTCTAAGAAAGCTCATTTTCCTGTGCTGCTCCTTATTATATTTCTTGGGTAATAAATCAGAGTGGGCAGGTTTGTGAGAAGATTCGTTTTTATTGTGGACATCATCCTATTGTTTTGTAAGTAATGCCACCTCCTTTTCTGAAAAACTTCAATGAGGAAACTAGAAAAAAAAGATCCCAAAAGTAAGCTTCTCTAAAGAAAAATGAAATTCAGGCACCCGGGTTTAAAAATTTTTCTCTTTCCAGGTCCATGGTGCTTCTAAAGTTAACATCAATGTTTCAGTCACAGATTAGAACCAGGAACAAACAGTAGGAAACTGCTCTGAGACTGGCACTGATGAATCAAAAATGCCACTTGTCACACTTGTAACAAACATTTGTATTTGCATTTGTTTCTTAATTTAAGGTAAGGTGTTTCTTACCTTAAATTTACATAATTGAAATGACAATCTTCGACCTCAAGTTTTCAGGAATCAACCAGGATTTGTCAAGTGCCTGCTAAATACTCAGCATCAGGAAGAGTGATGTGAATTATTATGACTGAAGGTTAAACATTAGATTCAAACACTAGTAATAAGAATGGGACTTTCCTTTCCTGTTAGTAATGCTCAATTCATGTGATAGTGAAATAACCAAGCCCTAAGGAACGACCTCTCATTGGTAATGTTAGAAGGCTATCAGTATGTTTTAAAGGTAATTATACAAATGGTTTATTTACCTTGTTTTATTAACATAGTCACTAGAACTTCGATCTCAATGTTTAATTTTCCCCAACAGTTTAGCTGTTTCCAAGAAAAACAACCATTTGAAGACTGGCATTACAGATAACAACATATTATTACCTTGAACTGGCTTCTCTTTACCAGATGGTTTCAGTAAAAACAGAACTCCCAACCTATCTACCTGGTTGCCACTTCACATCTGTTAATACAGCAAAAGTCTTGATTTCTGCCTCTCAGGATTATCCAACGCGCAACTCACGTCAAGGAAAGAGCAGCAGTAAGAATCCTGAAAAACTGCAGAACTCCCCATCTAGTTACACTAAACCCAGTAGTAGCATAGATATAGGTGACTTTTATGCTTCTCAAATTCTTTTCTTCCAGAACACCTGAGAATTACAGAACCAACATTTCTACTTTAAAAAAAAAAAAAAATTTTTTTTTTTTTTTAAAAATAACTGTAGGGATTTCCCTGGTGGCAAAGTGGTTAAAAATCCGCCTGCCAATGCAGGGAACACGGGTTCGAGTCCTGGTCCGGGAAGATCCCACATGCCGCGGAGCAACTAAGCCCGTGCGCCACAGCTACTGAGCCTGCACTCTAGAGCCCACGAGCCACAACTACTGAGCCCACGTGCCACAACTACTGAAGCTCACGTGCCTAGAGCCGGTGCTCTGCAACAAGAGAAGCCACCGCAGTGAGAAGCCTGTGCACTGCAACGAAGAGTAGTCCCCACTCACCACAGCTAGAGAAAGCCCGCACACAGCAATGAAGACCCAATGCAGCCAAAAAATAAAATAATAAGAGCAAAGCTAAATAAATGTAAAAAGAAAAAAATAACTGTAGTCAGGGAGAGAAAAAGAAAACAGTATCTTTATTGTGTGTAGTTCTAACAAACATTCACTGTGTGCACATTCCAGCAGAAAGAGACAAAGATCTTTGTTCAAAATATGCTGAAATAAAATAGGTAAACAAACTTCATTACTGAATACACAAAAGGAATGTTAATATTACTCGCTCAGAGGGTGAAGTCAAAAGGAAATTAAATAATCATAATAATGTTTTGCCTAAATAGCAAATGTAGAATATAGGTGTAGGCACAAAGCAGCTCCTAAAATTCATGAGTGGGATGCTAGATGTAGGGTAGGTGACTTGACAAATACCTCTCTACTTCTTGAAACCTCCCTTTGAGATCACCCCCGCAAATTCCAAACCCAAGCTCTTCCAGGGCACAACCATCAAATGTGACTAAACTTCCCATTACTTCTGTGGTATTTGGCAAAAGAACGAGATGGTTAAAAAAAAGAAGAAAAAAAAAAAAAGATCAATCTCCTGTTGAGACAAGACATGTCTGAATCCATTCCTCCTGGAGAAGGAAGTAATGAACATTCAAGTTCTGCGTTTCTAAAATGGAATTTCATCAGATAGGTATCACTTAAGATTTTAAGCATGAGATACTACGTAAGTAATGATATATCTGGCCTGTAAAGCATTTTTCACTGCTCCACTTGGGAACTGAGTATATACTCAACAATGTTCTTATTTCACAACGTGTGGATTTGTGACAACAGCTGAAAGAACTTTACGGCTCAAATTACAGGTTCCAATGGATTTTTGTTGCTGCTTAAGTGGTCAAATTAGAACTAAACACAGTATAAACTTTATCTGTACCACTTTCCTGTCTTTACAAATGTTAAGTCATTTGGAAAGCAAAACCAATTCCTGAGAGACTGGGGCAGGAAATTTTGGGACCCAGCACTAACATCCCTATTTTGGGGGCACTAATTTCCCCTCATCTCCTCCTCTTGTGCTCTCCAGCCATTATGTGTACAGTTTGGTGAGCGGCAGCAATGAGCCTTCCTTGGGAATAAACAACCGAACACCCCAGAGACATCCCAGGAGGCCCGGCTGGCCAACAGGGACTGGCTCCACTGTCTCTCCAGAGGGGTTTTCAGGACCCACCAATGTCCAGACTGTTTTGAGAATTCCTGTCTACTTCTTAAAACAAAAGTCCTTTTTGATGGATTCGGCTAACATACTATATTACTTTATTGTTTAGAAGAGAACCTCTGCAAACTCACACAAGCTCTACCTGGTTGTTTATGTAGGCAGCAGAATTATAGTAAATGGACCCAAAAGTGGTTTTTATAATACAAAGTGACATGATATTAGCAGGAGATCAAAAGAAGCCCTGGGTATTGGATGGATTTCATGGATGGTTGAGACAAAGTCTGAAAATCTTTTCCTCTGGCTCTGAACAAAAACAAGTCCAGATATAAACAGGAAAAGACAACCAATATGAAATAGAAAAACATACCTTTTGCAGTGGTCTTTACCCTAAAAATATCAAAAAAAAACACAAATTTTACTTAAGAATATCGTTCTTTAACATTTCCTCTAAGCCAGATGTTTTTCATTCAATTTTGGGGACTGCCAACGCATTTTTAATTGACCCAAGTTATCTTCTGGCTTAGTTTTAGCTTGAATGTTCCCTTTCCAGCTCCTCAATACTCCTTTGTTCTTCTTTTCTACTCCAGTGTGGGCCCATGTGATCATGCAACTTAATGATTACAGCAATTATATACCAATTCTTATTCAAGGCAACCCCTCCTTGCCTTCCTGGAGGAGCATCAAGTCACACCACCTCTGTTACACAATAACCAAAGATTTTTCTTTCAATAAATTGTCTTACAGTGGCATCTTATAATACATACAAAACATTTTCTAAAGATATAAGTTTTAGGGACTTCCCTGGTGGTCCAGTGGTTGAGGCTTCGCCTTCCAATGCAGGGGGTGCAGGTTCGATCCCTGATCGGGGAGCCAAGATGCCACATGCCTTGCGGCCAAAAAACCAAAACATAAAACAGAAGCGATATTGTAACAAATTCAATAAAGACTTTAAAAGATGGGCCACATCAAAAAAAAAAAAAAAAAAAAAAGATATGTTTAAAAAATTTACCCATATCCCTGACATATAAAAGTCAGCCAGAAAGCCCCTAAAATTTCTCCATAATGTCATAACCAAGTGTGCGATTAGCAGGTTGACATGATTTTTACAAACTGTGAATTCACTCAACTGCTAAATCACAGGATACAAGACCTGGGTTGAACTTTCTCTTAAACAGTTTGCATGGGCAGACACTGGTGTGCTGTGTAGCTTCCTGTCCTGTCAAGTGCCTGGCAAGCAGGAACAGGGGAGGATGCTGAGCAGTGCCCGTGGTCCTTCCGGAACCACGCTGCTTCCTGCTGCATGTGACGATGGCTCAGAGTAGACTGGTCATCCTCAAAGGATGGGGAGAAAAATCACCACAGTTGTCGGCAGAAAACTCCCAGCAGACGGTCTCCTCAGGTGCTTCCACGGGGGCGGAAAAAGCAGTCAAATACACCAGAGCAAGTCCGAACCAAGGAGAAACAGTAACATAACTCTAAATAATAACCTACTCCTCAATGAAACAGTCATCTGAGAAAAAAAAAAAAAACTACCAGTTTTTTATTCTCAATGGAAAAAACAACAAAACCACAAACTGGAGCCATGGAGGTAAAATACACATGAAATGGAAAACATTCTCTTGTCCTGATCTTCCCCCTCTGAATGCCGCTTTACCATGGGAGTTATTTTACTGGGGCAAACAGAAGATTAAATACTGTACCTTTGATCAATTTGGAGTCTCTTACTTCTGTAAAAAGGGGAATAAAAAATTACCAGTTGATAAACAAAAAAAGAGCAAAATCCTTTAACAAAACTGTAAAGCTCTAAACACATACCTATAAATTTATATTTTACCAATACAAGATGGTAAGGGGTTTAAAAAAAAAGAAAAGAAAAAAGATGGCTAGGAACTGGTGCCAAAGTAAAGGATAAAGTTTTTGGTGCCTTTTCTAAACTCCTGTCCTAAAAGTAGTGTTTTTCAATATTTTTCAAAAAGAAAGATTACCATGAATTCACTCTATCATCCCAATTCATCTCTTCCTCTCCCTGTTTCTCTCCACTCCCCATAAACAAAAGGGAAGCAGAGTTCTGCCCAGCACCATTTGGTGGCCTTAGGAGGTGGCAAGGGCTCCCTGCTACACTCAGTTTTAACAAATATAAACAAGGAACAAGATCATTCTGCAGTTGTGTTTTAAGTCGCAGGTGTGCAACCTGACTTCATGAATTATAAACCTCTTATGATAAATAATTAAGTCATAATTTTTAAAATAATATTTACTTAAAAGAAAAAGGGAAAAAGAAAAGCTTCAAAACCAGACTGTGATGCCCTATTAAGTATGTCTAATGTGCATTCAAAGTACTGGAAAGCAGGCAATTTTACCAAAGGGCAATGTCACTAGGACACGTAGACTATAATTATAAAAGAAAGTTTTGAAACATAAAGGTGCTCGTGGAAAAGAGTAAGGAGAGGAAACAAAGGCAAGGACACAATGAGCAGGTGTTTTGAGAATAAGGCTCTGAGAAATGACTTGGACACTGGCCCCAGGGCTGAGGCGGATGTCTGGCCAACAGTCTGAGGTCCGAGGGAGAAGAATACAATTGGCAGGATTCGAGAAGAGGGCACCGCTGCAGCCTCCAAACAAGTGTGTAGTTCTCACTCCCAAGTGGATGTGCTTTCCAGATTTCAACAAGGTCTCCTCAGGAGGACTTGCTCTCCGCCATGTAGTAACGATACAGAAAACCTAAGAGAATAGCACCTACGATGGGGAAGATCCAATACGACCAGTAGCTAGACGTTTGGGGGGGGAGAGGGGGGAGAAGCAATAAAATCGTGAACATTTCATACCAAATGTTCCCTATCTTTCAACATTCACATTTTAATATTTTAAACATTTTTCACATTTTAATATTTTTATAGCAAAGAATTTTATTTGGGGAAATAAAAAAATCCAAAGATCTGGGCTGAAGTTAAACAATAATTTTAAAAGGATTAAAAACGGAATGTATGGTATAATACCAAAAAAATATATACATACACACCTAAGTATATATGTTTTCACAAAGACATAAAAGTGGTTATTTCTGGGTTATGGGATTATGGAGAGTTTAAATTTTTCTTTATGCTTTTTCACATATTCTACAATTAACATCTTTAAGCAGGAAAAAGCCACCATTTTATGTATATAATTATAAATTTAGAACCAATGATACCTAATACAACTGTTGACGATATTACATCTGCCCCACATGTATTTTCAAAATTTAATCCTCACAACAATCCTATGAAATAGGTATTATTAGTCTCATTTTATATATGAAATACAAGCTTTGCACCCAAAATCACAAAGGGAAGTTGGTCAAGCAGTCTAATTCCTATCCTGATTCCCATCCTCTTAATCCCTACTTAAGTTCAGACACTAATAAGGACACACACACATGCACACACACAACATACTGATAGTTCTAATAAAGTTAAATAAATGGTAGTTGGCTTAAAAAGTCCTGTAAGAAACTTTCCTCAGAGTTTCAGGACAGTCATTATTCTCCTTAAAAGAATCCTTCCTGGGGATTCCCTTGGCAGTCCAGCGGTTAAGACTCTGCGCTTTCACTGCGGTGGCCCAGGTTCAATCCCTGGTTGGGGAACTAAGATCCCGCAAGCCACACAGCTGAAAAAAACCTTCTTCTCTAACAGAGCTTATTAGTACTGCTGGTTTTCAGTTCTAATTCTTCCGTGAGCCAAATGACCTGGCCGCCCCTCCACTATGACATACGCGGTCTAGGTATTAAAAGGCTTTGAAGCCCAAAAAACCAGCTGAGGCTCAATAATAAAAATGATTCTCTTTGCCTAAACATGTCTAGCACTTTGTACATTTAAGTATGGCAGAAAGCTGTTCTGGATAAGTTTAGAATGTCAGCCAGGCAGCTTTGTTTAAAGACACAAGCAAGTTGGTCAGTATGTACAACAGCAATATGGCACAGGGAAACTTAAAAAAGTAATCTCCCCAGAAGAGTAATGAATTCAGGTATCTTCCAGAACAGCCACAAGGGACAAAAGAGTTCAAAACACGGAAGATAAAGTCTTCAGTGCACAAGACTGAGAATGGTTGACCACCAATCCTCATATAATCCTTTGTAACTTTACGGCCACTGAGAACAGAACCAGAGGAAATGCACCTATCCTGCACCAAAGGAGATACAGGTTCAACAACAACTTCCTGGACATAAGACAGAACTCTCTTCATTCAGATTTATTCAGGTTATTGCACATAGTTGTGACTCAGTTATTTTTATTGCTTTGAAGTATTCCACTATATGAATATCCCAGAATGAATTCATTCATTTTACTAATGAATGGTTATTTGGGTTGTTTCCAATATTTTAATATCTTGAATAATGTTGCTATGAGCATTCTAGTACGTGTTCGCTGGTATACTTGTACACACATTTCTCTTGAGTATGTATATATCCCTAGAAATGGAACTGCTGGGTCAGAAGTTATTATATTGTCAAATTTACTTGATAATGCCAAATTGTTTTCCACAGGGATTGTACCCATTTACATCTCCCTAAGACCCTAAAGAGGGCCTAAGAATATTGGTAATACACTTCCTAAACAACTCCTCTTATTTTGAGAATTTTAAAAAATTTTTGCCAATCTGGCAGGTGTGAAATATACCCCATGATTTTAATCTGCATCTCTCTGATGACAAATGAAATTAAACCTTTTTTTCCCCATATGTTTATATTTGTGCTTCCTCTTCTGTAAGGTGCTTGTTTAAGTCTTTTTCTCATATTCTACTAAGTTATTTTTTAATTGATTTGTAAAAATTCTTCATGTATTCCACACAGTAATTTTTAATCAGTTTTAAGTGTAGTGTAAGTCTACTGCAAGTTTATGGCCTGTATTTTCAAATTCTTTATGGAGCTTTTGGATGAGCATAAATCCTTAATATTAAGAAAGCTGAATTTACTAACAGTTTCCTTTAATTTCCACTTTTTAAAAATATTCTGTCCGTCACCTCAAACAAAAAAGACATGGTACTTTTACGGGGAAAAAAGACACATTTTCTCTCTCTCTATGAAATGCTTTAAGTGGGATCTCAGAAAGATAAAATAGCTCTATATAATCTCTATAAATTTTTACAAGCCAAGGATTCTACAGTTATCTCAAGTAGAGACACTTAAGGGATGATAAATGTATACCTTTCAGGGCTAATACTACTGTGTTAGTAACATTACTGCAAGGGATAAGTAAACCTTTGAGAAAACGCACATTCCTGAACATGACTGCAATACACAATTTTTTTCTTCTGTAAAATGTAATAATACATTTTTACATTTATTATTACATTTATAATATGTAAGGTAGGTGCAGAGTGGTTGTGAGGATTAAATGAGATTAGAGAGTGGTTGTGAGGATTAAATGGGATTAAGTTTTTAGTGGAAGTTGCATAGCTTGGCTGAGCTGCAGAGACTGTGGGCCTGAATTAACAGTAGTACTTGTCCATGCATACTTACCTCTTCCTACATGTGATTCTAATTTATGTCACAACAAGATTTAAAAATTACTCAAGGCAAGAACTTTTTTGAGATTACTCAAGATGACTAAAACTGTAAAAATTAATTTTGCTAAAGCTAAGGAACTACTGAATTTGCAGTAATTGTGACCAAAAAAGAATGAGCTGTCAAACTGTACTCTAAGTTATGTTTCACATGTATATTTATGGAAGAACCTCTTTGCCACACAGTAAGTTGAGCATAAGGAAATCTATTAAGGGAATACCAACCTTTTGCACGTATTATTTTTCGGAGGGTCCTGAAGAAGATGCATGTTCAAAAACAAACAAACAAACAAGATTAACACAGAGTATATAAATCTTCTCGAATAGTCATGCAAACTCTGAAGCTAATAACAGAACTTCATCTTTCATGCAATTTGATGTTTACAAATCCATCTGCGATGGGAGGACTAGGAATTCTTTTTCTGATAATATACTGGTATTCCCTAGTAAAGAACCACTAATGAAAGCGTAGAGAAATGACCTAAACTCATTTTATTTGTAAAAAACAAACAAACAAACAAAAAAAGCCACTGGTACAAACTATATTGCAATGAATTAATTTGCAGTCACAATGGTAAGCCTGGTTCACTGGGGCTTGCCACTGGCAGTAGCTAAGATCACATTTTGTGAAAACACATTTAAAAAATAAAAACTTCTGTCTTGTAACATAGAGATCAACTGGGAAATGCTCAAAAGCATGCAGATGACTGCTGTGTGGCTTAGAGAAGTGAACTGCTTTACTCTCTGAAATGATAATAATTAAGATTAGAGACCTTAGGGCTTATTTCACAATGAAAACAGCAAGAATGGAGTTAGAGGAAAGAAAATACCAAAATAAACTTAAAAACAAAAATTTGGCAGTAATAAGTAACAAGGTATTTATACATGCGACAACACTGATGAACCTTAAATGTTACGTGAACTGTAAGAAACCAAAGACCATGTATTATATAAAGTCCATTTACATGAAATGTTCAGAGTAGGCAAACTGAGAGGCAGAAAAGTAGATTGGTGGTTTCCTAGGGCTGAGAGAAGAGGAGCTGGAGGGAAATGGGAAATGACTGCTAAAGGTTACGTGGTTTCTTTTTGGAGTGATGAAAATGTTCCAAAATTAATTTGTGATTATGGTTGCACAGCTCTGAATATACTAAAAACCCTTGACTTATACATCTTAGGTGAACTGGATGGCATGTGAATTATACCTTAATAAAGCTGATACTAAATTTTTAAATTCAATTTATGTAAATAACAAATGAAGTTATGGATTTCATTAATTAGTTGTATAGTACAAAAAAGCCTGCTAACTTACTGCCAGAGGACAATAACCCATTAGCATAAGTTACTGCTGCCCAAAAGATCATCTCTGCCAATATGCAGTAATATGCCAGGGTATGGACACATAACTACAGATTTCAGTAACCTCCGAGATTCCCAAAAACCCTACATACATACTGGCCTAGATATTTTAGAGCAGACCATGAGGTAAGTTTTAATTTCATATACCCAAAACATTGTCATGCAAATGAATACATGCCCCAAACCTGAAAGAAATCGCCTATAGGCAAGTAAAACTTCTAATAAAAAGTTTTAGATAAATCCTATTAATATACTACTACACTTCTTTGAGACCCCGATGATAACAATCTGGGACATTTCTCCTTGAATAGAATGAGTCAGGCTAGCTAAAACATGTTACGGTCAATCTTTGAGAAATACAGCAAGTGTTTTGCAGATTTGGAAGGCTGGGGTGGTAATGACGGTTGTGTGTGCATCTCACAACGTTGCCTTTTTAAAGCTTTTTTTTTTTTTAAACTAATTTATTTATTTATTTATTTTTGGCTGCATTGGGTCTTTGTTGCTGCGCGCGGGCTTTTCTCTAGTTGTGGCGAGCGGGGGCTACTCTTCGTTGCGGTGCACAGGCTTCTCATTGTGGTGGCTTCTCTTGTTGTGGAGCATGGGCTAGGCGCATGGGCTTCAGTAGTTGTGGCACGCGGGCTCTAGAGCTCAGGCTCAGTAGTTGTGGCGCAGGGTCTTAGTTGCTCCGTGGCATGTGCGGTCTTCCTGGACCAGGGCTCAAACCCGTGTCCCCTGCATTGGCAGGCGGGTTCTCAACCACTGCGCCACCAGAGAAGCCCAACGTTGCCTTTTTAAATATTCCACTACAGTAGCCAAGAAATAATTGAATTCTATCAAGAAAATTCCATGGTCTTTTATGCTTTCTTTATCCACACATATACCAATGATTTTATGGAACAAAAAATGTAGACTTAGTATTAAAAAAAAAAAAGCAGAGGTAATCTGAAAGGCTTATGCGAAAGCGAAACGGAGTAATATACGTATTATGATGTTTAATCTATAACCACATTAAATCTGTTAGTTCATATAAATGGATTCTCTAGATTTCAGTTTTTAGCCTCTTTTACAACCAAAAGCACTGCTGTGTGCTAACTAGACTGAGCCTCAGACAACGTAGTAAGCAAGTGAGAGAAGAAACAGAGGGGGAGAGAGAGAGAGAGACCAGACGAATCAAGACCGTAATATACTGAAATTGTAATAGTTCCTAGTAAGCAATAAAAATTTTAAAATATACATGGTTTCCTTCCTTCCTTCCTCCCTGCCTCCCTCCCTCTCTTTCTTTTAACTAAGTACCTCAACCCCTGTTTTAAGAGCAATCTAGGAAAGAAAAGAGAAGGAAGCTTATCCTCTTTAGAATACCAAGAGCCAAATAAATGCCAAAGTGACTCCGCTTTTAATCAACTATAAACGAAAGAGTTTTTTAAGGCACTGCTCTTGTAGCCAAGTGTCTCAGCCAAGTTTGGAAAGAAGCCAAATAAGTTATTTTTAATTTAACAAAATTAAGAAGAAAAGGGTTCGATTAACACAAAACCCTCCTTCATCTTCACCCTGCCATTCTCTCCGTGCACAGCTCCCCCGTTCTCATTTCCACTCCAGAGCTCTGTGCTGAATCTAACAGATGCTTAGGTGAAATTCCTACAGTTTATGATTGACTTTAATTTACCCCTGTGGGTGTTCAGGCATATCTTGGCTGGTTATGTTCTTGCCCACATTTTAATTTACATGCAAGATTGGTCAGGAGAAGTGACTGCTCTCCATCTTTGGCATGGATAGTAGTAATTGCAATACTATATGATTTTAGTTACAAGAGAGCAGTTCAAATCCAGAGTTCTACCAAAAGCCTTACCAAGTGATTAATATGCATGCTTCTTTATTCTCCAATGAGTCTGGAATCCACTTCCAAACAACCAGATTGCTTTAAGTCTACTCTGATTTTAGTCCAAAATTAACAGAAATCAACTGTTTAAATACGGTGGTTCCTAAAGTTCAAGATTCATTAAGCCTTTAATTCCCTCATAAAATAAATAAGTAAATAAATATATTTATATACATACAAATACTAACATGGACTTTGTAGGACAAGAGGAAATATTTCATAATATTTGAGTAACCTTTTTATTAAAGCTGATTATAACTGAAATTATGTCTAATATCCTCAAGCTCAATGATAAATCAGTTTCCTCACCTGTGAACTGAAAGGCTCAAATCAGATGAACCTGAATTCTAAAGTCATATTCAATTAACTCAACACAATTTTCCGACCCAAGGGCATTTTAGCAAAACCTACAAGAGCAGACTTCTAAAGACTAGAGAGAAGTTAATACCATTCTCCCACGTCCAAGAAGGAAGACTGAAGGAGCACAACCACACAGAGATGTTTCTGTTTTCCAGCACGTACGTAAAGATGTGTTCTTCCAGATACTCTCCCGAGAGACAGTGTGCCGTGAGCACTAACCCTCGCTGATGTGGTTAAAAGAATGACAAAGAAATGTCATAATTGGCAAACATATGGGAAGGGATTTGGGGGTCAGTGGGGGGGTAATTTCACTATGAACCCTGTTTATGAAAAAACATGGGAGGAGGGCTTCCCTGGTGGCACAGTGGTTAAGAATCCGCCTGCCAATGCAGTGAACACGGGTTCGAGCCCTGGTGCGGGAAGATCCCATATGCCATGGAGCAAGTAAGCCCGTGCGCCACAACTACTGAGCCTGCGCTCTAGATCCCGCGAGCCACAACTATGGAGCCTGCGAGCCACAACTACTGAAGCCCACGCGCCTAGAGCCCGTGCTCCGCAACAAGAGAAGCCACCACAATGAGAAGCCCGCGCACCACAATGAAGAGTAGCCCCCGCTCGCCGCAACCAGAGAAAGCCCACACGCAGCAATGAAGACCCAACGCAGCCAAAAATAAATAAATAAATTTATTAAAAAAAAAAACATGGGAGGAGAACACATGCTTAAGGAATGGCGTACTTTGTCACCAGAACATAAACGTAGGAAACAATGGGCCAAAATTATAGTTATGATGCATTCAAACATATAGACAGAGCGTTATGTGTATCTTCAGCCTAAACAGTTTATACTTAGACTTTCAGAGGTTTAAATAAAAGGGAAATATAAGGTATATAAGAAGCTTATGTTTTAATTCCTAAATTGAATGTTCGCCATTCCAAGAGGATTCCAAGTATTTAACATTGGAAGAAGTGGATTTTAAACCACAGGACACCTTCAGCAAATTTAATGAGTATTTGGGTGGTCTGGTAGTTTTTGCAGCTTTTTATTTAGAATAATTTGGTTTCTATGTGGCCAGAAACTTATGAAAAACAACTTGGGAACTTTGGGCTTCAAACACTACTGCAAAGGATTTTTCCCCCATAATACAATGGACTGTGTAACATTAGCTAACACTATATAAATTTTAGTTTTAGGTTCATCATACAACCTAAAAAGTCTGAGTTTTGAAAGTATATGATTTCAATATTTTCATGGCCATGTGGTGTGGATCTTGAGGACAGCCTTCTCATGACGCTCTAATGTACTAAAATTTCTTTCTAGATGAGAATACAGTTTAACAATTACTGTATTGTAAAGCATAAATCCCTAGAGTCAGCCCAGTCATATAAATAATATTTCCCTGTACATAAGGGCAAATTCAAAGATGAAAAACACCTGTTAAAACAAATTTCTATACAACTCTCTCAAGAACCCATTATGATAAGATACATAAGACATCACTGAAGAAAAAAAATTAAAACACTCAGACACTAATTTACTGGGACCCAAGAAGTGAAATACTTGTTATAACACTGTAGGGCTGATTTGCAAAAGATGTTACCTTGTCCTTCTGACATCTTGCTTTGCAAAACTACACATCATTTCTAAATAAAGCATTACAAGAAGACACTAAGCCTTCAGATTCCTCAGGAAAGGGTATTTTGTCTTTCAAGAGTGATCTTGCCATTACATTCTATGCTTTATTTCAAAAGATTACGTTACAAAATACACGTTAGGGAAAAAGAAACAGGCAACAATGAAACCACCATACAACATTCTTTGGTAAATAGCAAGCACTACTCATCTAAAGGGCATCTGCATACCCATTTTAAACGTTAATAAATCAGGTTGTAGATAGGATAGGAATATTCAACAATTCTTAAAAGGAAATTTTTACTATGATGCAACCAACTAACTACATTACATAACTATAAAGCATGCATTCTTTTTAGTTTCCCTCCCATAAAAGAGAAGGTAAACTGAATGCTATGTATGTATAATACTTTACGTACATGTAATAGAAAACTGTATAACAAAAGTCTGTAGCACCTGGGAGAAAAAAATGTATCTGCCTTTAAATGCAAGTTATAAATTGCTTCTAACACAGATGGAGTTCACTAAATTTCAAAAGTTAAATTTTTTAAGTTAAAAAATGAAGTTTAAGAAACACGTTAAGGGACTTCCCTGGTGGCGCAGTGGTTAAGAATCCGCCTGCCAATGCAGGGGACATGGGTTCGATCCCTGGTCTGGGAAGATCCCACATGCCGCGTAGCAACTAAGCCCGTGTGCCACAACTACTGAGCCTGCGCTCTAGAGCCCGTGAGCCACAACTACTGAGCCTGTGTGCCACAACTACTGAAGCCTGCGTGCCTAGAGCCCGTGCTCCTCAACGAGAAGCCACCGCAATGAAGAGTAGCCCTTGCTCGCCACAACTACAGAAAGCCCGTGTGCAGCAACGAAGACCCAATGCAACCAGAAAAAAACCAAAAAAAAAAAAACCCAAAAATAACCATGTTAAGCCTTTATAGAGACAATCTTACTTCCTTAAAAAAAAGAAACAGATCAAATCCTGTTATAGCAAATGTCATCTCATCAAAGCTTTTGTCTATGGAATACTAAGTATTAAAGAGAATGAGAGAGATCTTTATAAATTGATAAGGAACAATCACTAAGATAAAATTTTTTAGTAGAAAGAAGCAAGGGGCAGAACAGCACCTATGAGATTTTTAAAGGAAGGGATGGTTGGTCTGTCTACTGATCTATCAGTCTATCTATCCATCCATCCACCTATTTATATGTATGTATGCACAGAATCTCTTTGGAAGAGTAAACAAGAAAATGGTAGCTGGTTACCTCAGGAGAAGGGGAACTGGGAGACAGAGCTGGCGATGGCAGTCATTTTTATAGCACACTTTTTGTACTATTTGAATTTTTAACCATGTACACCACAAACTACCCATTCAAAAAAGTTAAATGGAAAAATGGTCAGGTTATTGGGTCTATGCACTGTAATGAGATTTGACTAGTGAAGCAGTTTAACTGTCACCTAGATAATATCTGTTGAATAAATGAATGAAATGGTGCCACTTTTTTTAGTCAGGTTAGCATTTGTATGTTCCTTATCTCCTGAACTGAAGGTAGACTGAGTGATAAAAATGTTAACCAAGAAGTAAACCCATAAGCCAAAGAGAGACCTCATGGACCACAAATGTGTCTAGGTTACTTTAGCACAGTAGGCAGGCAGGCAAACTGGCACAGAAAACACTGTTTCTAAGGTGAGTTTCCATAACTCAAAGCAGACCAGAAAAGTGTTAACTTAAGTATGAATGGAAGATTGATGGCTCTCAGCATGGGGACTAATCCAGCCAGGTAGAGATTTAGAGACAAAAAGGGTTTTTAATTCTAGTTAGTTATCTTTGACTGAAGCAGGTAAGAAAAACATCTGTTGCCAGATCTGTAGTTTTTAAGCTTTTAAGTTATAGTACTGTAACAAACATTTCAGGGTCTTGAACCTCAGGCATTATCAGTCTAACAAGGAAACAATGGTGACCATCAATTATTTATTTACTCGTGTCATAGCAAAAGCAGTATGAAAGGTAGTTTCCAAAATACTGGGAAAAAGTTTCTGATTTACACTCTAGAATAGCATGTTTTGGGTGTTTTTTTTTTTTTAAAAAGTTTTTTTGAGGGGGTGGCGAGGTAGTTTCAGGCAGGGAAGAGACATGGAGCTTGGAGCTGTGGAGGGAGGAGAGAAGCAGAAAAATAAAGGAAGAATGAAAATGAAAACTGTCGCGTAAGGCAGAAGACACCTCTTAATTAGGCATTAAAAAAAAAAAATCACTTCCTCACAGAGGTTCTGAAACCTTAACCAAAAGAAAGTATTAATGAAATGAACTTTACGTTTACTTCTTCATGGTGAATGTAAAAAAAAATAAGAAAAGAGACACCTGCAGCCTAGACACAGAAGTGTCTCTTTAAAACCCATGTAAGAAATAAACGTGAAGGATCAAGAATTTCTTCCTGGAACTAAAATCAGGCTGGACTATAGCTCAATGACAACCTATGTAGGTGGTCTTGGATCTGCCTGAAGTACAGCAGTGTGACTGGAAACACTCAATCATCAGACTCACTATTTAATGGAGACTATCCTTTGGGTATAGCAGACATGATAAAAACAGCCTTGAAAACACTGCCTTTAATCACTCTTTAAGCCAGGCTGGGGCCAAACTACATTTGGAGACTTCTAAATTTTTACAGAATTTCACCAAATCTCACCAGTTAAAAGGGTTTCTTTTTCTTTATTTCTTACAGAAAGTCCAAGGCTCAACAGTTTTAATTTATCTGAGACATCTCTAGTTAATTCTTTGGCCTATATATAGAAGGCAGACAGTGCTTTCCACAGAAGAGAACTAAAGTTCCCTAAGTTTTCAAACAAAAAGATGGGCATGTCATTCAGCACAGTCTGGTGTTTGGCTATCTGGGTTACTTTAAGCGCAAA
Organism: Balaenoptera borealis; assembly: GCF_965194805.1. Lineage (NCBI taxonomy): Eukaryota > Metazoa > Chordata > Mammalia > Artiodactyla > Balaenopteridae > Balaenoptera > Balaenoptera borealis. The sequence goes on from NC_138878.1 coordinate 16,493,955, forward strand.
TTCCCACCTCCAGAGATCATGAATCAGTAGTAGTAATGGCAGCCCAGGAAATACACATTTCAGAAAACACGCCAAGAGATTACAATACAGGTGGTACAAGGAATAGAATTTGAAAAACACTGCTTGCTCTCCATTCCTAAGAATGGTCCTAACTACATACTATACTACCAAGGAAGAAAAATGGCAACAAGAAGCAATTGGTAGACTTCTAGACATTATAACTCCCCCACAATTTTATTTGTCTTAAATATAATGGGTGTTCTCACAGTGCTGTGCAGAAGTGGGTTATGCCTCCTGGATACAAGGTGCTTCTCTTGTACAAATGGGAACATCCCTTGAATCAAATGTTGACCTCTGAGAGCAATGGTTTCTGGACATGTTCAATATACCAAACAAGCCATGCTTAGTTCAAATTTTACCTTAATTACACAAGTGAAGATTCAAGAATGGATAGCACATGTGTTAGGAGGGGAGGACAAAGAAACCAACAGTGCTCACAAAGCATTTAAAGAACTATTTCATGCCCCCTTCATAAACAATTCAACAGTTCAGAGTAGCAGAGTGCAGCAAGACGGAAGAGTTAATTTACACAAGCACTCTGGATGGCAGAGCAACAGGTGGCAGATACCATCAAGCAATCTCTTGAATTGAAAGAATTCTTGTGTCTAGGTCAACTTTAATTGCTGTGTCACACGTGTTCAGTAATACCAGCTCAATGAGGAAAGGGAAGCAAGAAGCTAGAAGGAGGAAAAGAGGAGGGAACATTGCCTCCATAATGTTCTGGGTGACAACTAACTGCTGTCCCTTTAAATTACAGGGTAGGGGAAGAGTCAAGGAAAATGGCGAGAAAAAAGTGGGGGAATAAGGGAGATGAACCATCCAGCTTGTGGGAAGCAAAAATGCTTTCATATTTTCTTCCTGGTACATTATGCAGTACACATTAAGGTTTTCAAATATTTAATCTTTTGTTTTTACGGTATCACTGTGTGAATGGGAAGGGTGTGTAGGCCTATTTGAGCCTACACCATAGGGGAACAGGGACAGAAAGGCCTGTTCCAGTCAATTACTCAATTGTTCCAGTCTACAACTCATTCTAAGACTTGCAAGAGTAAATCGACCTTCCAATTCTTTTTCCAACACAGAAGCAATTATTATCATCTATACTATTAAATGTAAGAATAAGAAATACTTTTCTATAACTGAACCTATAAACTAATTTCTTTCAAAGCAATACGGGGCATGGCTTTAGAGTTTCAATTTTTTAAAAAAGCAAATAGAAGCATGAACACAATGTTCCTACTGTTCAAGACTCAGCTATTCTTTTTTCCTGAGATAGTACTGAGTCCAAATTCCTGAAAAACAGGATTTTTGTTTGGGGGAAAAGTAAACACTTCTCTTGTTACAATACATTAAAAAAAAAAAAAAAGCAATTTTATTTGAGTAAATAGAAATATAAACACTTGAAAGACGCAAGAGAAATAGAGGACTTCTTACCTTGCCATCACTTTCGCGTTTAAGGTCATTCTGTTTAAAGAGGAAAACAAATAATATTTTAAGACACAGCTAAACGAACTCTCATTACCTGCTTATTTCTAACTTTGGAACATGAGACTACATTCTGGTAGTAGTAATTCCCTGGGAGATGCCAGGGTCTACAGAAGGGTACTGCCCACTCCCCCACCCCTGCATCCCTGACTCTGAGTATATCAGGGTCCCCTGTAAGAATGGTATGGTTTTAAAAGTCCATAGTTACCACTTTTAGCAATGAATTTGCAAGAACAACCAAACCACTATTTTAGGTAGAGATAATAACTGCATTACAAAAAAATCGATCAAAAATAACCCCACCTCCAAAATCAGTTCCTTTTCATAGACACTATATGTGTTGATTTACAGACAAGAACCTCTATCTTAGCACAGTAAGGCTAGATGATTTTGGAGAAAATTTAGCCTGATGGCTGGGTTGAACGAATTTCCATTTTAGTAACTCATTCCCTCATCACGATCTGTGGCTGTTGGATAGCTTCCTCTCTCTACAAGCACTCCTAGAGCTCAGCTAATTCTTACCGGATGCACATCACCAATATAGTACTGTTTGAGCATTTCTCTGGCATCAGAGGAGTGGCCTACATCTTCAAAACTTTCAGTTGCATCTCCACCAGCTTGTTCCAGCAGAACCTCTTCTCCGCCAGGATGCTACAAGGAAAAGATATATACTGAAGACAGGGCTGTCTGAAAAGCTAACTAATGTAAGCTACTTCCCCTTCCCCTCTCCTCTTTTCCCTTTTCTCCCTTTAATGGCAGCAATGGGACGAATCAGCACTGCATACCCCACGACAGGATGCAATGGGGAGAAAATAACGTAACTCCTGTGTCTTTTGGCCAAAAATGCATAATGTGGGTTTAACTGTGAGGAAACCTAGGACAATCGCAAATTGAGGGATATTCTACAAAACGACCAGCTGTGATCTCCAAAAATATCAAGGTTAGGAAAGCCAAAGAAAGACTATTATTCTATTCCTGCAACTTTTCTGTAAGTTTGAAATGGTTTCAAACTTTAAAGCTAAATAAATAAATAATACCAAAATAACTGCCTCTATATCTAGAAAGTAGATTCTATCTATAACTTACATGCTATATACCTTGGATAAGTTATTAAGAAATTGAGATGTCTTTGTTTCCTTATTTGTAAAATGGAGACAATATGAGTACCTATCTTAACTACTATTGTGAGTATTATATGAGATAAGGATAGGAAATACTCTGTACTCAACAAGAGAAAGGTATAGTTAGTATAATGTGCTATCATCTATCATTTTAAAAAGCAGATATACATATGCATGCATATGCATGCATATGCATAAAATCTCTCCAGAAACATTTAAGGGAACCTGGTGGCTGGGAGACAGGTGCAAGGAAGACTTTTCACTATACACCCTTCTGAAATTGGTTTCCCAAGTACAGTATTACCTACTCAGAAAACAATTTTTTTTTTAAACATCTTTATTGGAGTATAATTGCTTTACAATGGTGTGTTAGTTTCTGCTTTATAACAAAGTGAATCAGTTATACATATACATATGTTCCCATATCTCTTCCCTCTTCCATCTCCCTCCCTCCCACCCTTCCCTATCCCACCCCTCTAGGTGGTCACAAAGCACCGAGCTGATCTCCCTGTGCTATGCGGCTGCTTCCCACTAGCTATCTATTTTACATTTGGTAGTGTATATATGTCCATGCCACTCTCTCACCCTGTCACATCTTACCCCTCCCCCTCCCCATATCCTCAAGTCCATTCTCTAGTAGGTCTGTGTTTTTATTCCTGTCTTGCCACTAGGTCTTCATGACCTTTTTTTTTTTTTCCCTTAGATTCCATATATATGTGTTAGCATACTGTATTTGTTTTTCTCTTTCTGACTTACTTCACTCTGTATGACAGACTCTAACTCCATCCACCTCACTACAAATACCTCCATTTCATTTATTTTTATGGCTGAGTAATATTCCATTGTATATATGTGCCACATCTTCTTTATCCATTCATCCGATGATGGACACTTAGGTTGCTTCCATGTCCTGGCTATTGTAAATAGAGCTGCAATGAACATTTTGGTACATGACTCTTTTTGAATTATGGTTTTCTCAGGGTATATGCCCAGTAGTGGGATTGCTGGGTCTTATGGTAGTTCTATTTTTAGTTTTTTAAGGAACCAGTAGTTACTTTTTATAACAACCTTTTAAGCAGGAATAATATTATCATCCCTACTTTAAAGATGAATTCAACGGAAGCACAAAAACTCTAAGTGTAACCTCCCAGTCAGTCACTTGCCTCTGAGATCCATGAGGATAAGGAAACTTCTATTTTTGTCTCCTAAAAGGTCTCCACCCAGTGATGGGTCTCCCACCCCAGCATTAAGCATGCTGTTTTGAAGCAAGAGTTAGACAGTTGCCACTCAACTGTTGTTACATCTGAACACTCTCAGCCCTGGTAAGCTATTATTTTTGGAATTGCATCCCAACTTGCTCTATGTATCTAAACTATGGAAGATATTTTTTCCTTATGACACATCCCAACTATTATGCTGCCTTTCAGAGTAAAAGGATAACAAAATGTCTTAGTTGTTTGAGATACTCCAGAGAATGGATGAGTTTGACTCCCTACATAGCTCTTTCTACAACTATAAAGTATTTTCATTTTCACCAATCTCTCATCATAAATAAATAAATAAGCAAACCCTTTTATACTTTTTTTTCCTACTGTATGAGAAAAAAAAAGAATAACGAATCAACTATAGCTTTATAACAGAAATAAGTACAGTTAGTTAACATTTTGGTGCATAAAACTATTTTTCCTGTCCATTCATTCAACCATTTCAATTGTTATGCTTCAATTTTTATTGAGTACTTACAATTTAATGTACTAGGCAGTGATGAAAAGGTTTTGTGTCTTCATAAAAATGAATTCATATGGTATATACTGTTTTATAGCCTACTTTTTTTTTTTCACAGAGGCAAGGAGGGTCAGAGTGGTCAAAAAAAAGGGTTTAGTAAAATAACTCTCACTCCAAAATGTGGTCTTAATACAGATGGTTTAGAGCAAGCAAAAATATTTCAGGGAACCCTTCGTTACTGTTTTAGAACTCTATAAACTTCAGACATTATTTAAGATCAAACAGCAGCCCAGCCAGTGGCAATGCACTAGGCCTGAGGCCACAGCAGAGCCCAGGCCAGCCCTGAGCCAAGATAATGCCCAGGCTGCAGGACGGAAAAGTCCCTGAGGAGAATCCCAAGAGGAGCCCCAGTGCCCCAGGGAGGAGAAGCCCCGTGACCCTGGTCGGACTGGCTCTCAGTGAGCTGCTGCTCAACTCCGACATGAGCCTCTGGGTGGTCCAGCCCATCTTTATCATCACCTGGGGGTGTGATCCACCACTAGGTGTCTATCCTACTGCAGAGTGACAAGAAGCTCACCCAGGAGCAAATATCTGAAATTAGTTAAGTCCTAATTCAAAGCACAGTCCTCAGGGAAAATGGAAATTATATTCCCAAACAGTCCTTGACATAAAAATGTTACTTCAAGAACCCAGAGGATGGAGTTTTCAAAAAAAAAAAAAAGGGGGGGGAAAATAATACCACCTTCTCCTACAACTGATCCCACGATACTCACAGATGTGATGAAAGAGAATGTCACAAATGTCCTCGCTGTGATTCTTATTGGTGGATGGATCAACATGACATTCTTAGGCTTTATCACAAAGTGTTATTTCCAATGACCCTATGTAAGCCTATGCTACAGAAAGGAATCGAACTACCCATTATTGATAGCTGCATCCTGGTACTTCTGCTGTGTATTTGGGCTTCAGAGCATTCACTCTCCAAATGTGGGCCAAGATAATGCCAATGACCAATCAGGAATGATGGAGACACAGATGACTGGAGCAGCCATGGCCATGCCCACCACAGATACCAAGAAAGCTTTCAAGACAAAGTGAAAAGTTTTGGAGCTAACAGATCACCAGAGGGCACCAGGTGATGTCAAAGAGGAGCACATGGCCAAACGCCTTCACTTGGAAGGCATATTCAAAAATGAATTACAGACCTCTTTTTGAAGGCCAACCAGGGATTAGCTCTTGGGAACTTGGAGTAGTCCTTAACCTTTTAGCTTTTGTTTGCACTGGAGACTCACAGAATAAAAAGGAAAATGCATGAACTGATGGGCATGCAACAAGGATCATTCTTGTCTGACCCAGGTTCTTTTTTATATTTGAAACTAGAAGAAACGAGGCCTGTGTGCTGGGTGACTTGTAAGGAAAGAGCTATTTTTAAAATGTTTTAAAATTTCCTTCTGGTGCCTGTAGAAATGAAAGGCAGAGAAAGGGGGAAACTCAAGCTAGTGATAATATATAAAAACTTAGCAAAAATTCAATCTTTGGAAGAAACATTGCCAATTATAACTAATTATCATGTGCAATCAGCCTGACTTCTAGACCACAGTAAACTCCCGTTTTCTTGGGATCCGAATATCCTGTATTTTTATATTTAATTTATGTGCTAGTATTTTTATAACTTCCTTTAAAAAACTAATAATTTTCATTACTGAAAATTTAGAAACTATGTATGAGCAAAACAAGTCTCTCTGTATTGTTCATTTTGAGCCTACAGAATGACATAAAGAGCAAATGAGTCAAAACTTTATTCAAATAAACTCTTTTTCAGAGTGAATACTCAGGGCCAGGACAGACTTAGCAAACTTTCTATATCTCTTAATACTGTCCAGGGAAAGCTAATGACCCTGATATACTGCTGGATTCTCAAGTGCCTTCAGGATGACCAAAGATAGGTTAAATATGGGAGATTCTTGATCTGGATCTCAGAATATATTAAATACACAGGGGTGGAAAAAAAAAATCAATGGTTCTGTACTGTATGTAACCACTCAGCTGAACTAAGGACCCAGTTATTCTGGATATGAGAGTTTACATACTGTTATAAGAAGGAAGATAGGGCAATTGCTGGCAGATACAAAGATAACGGTTGCCCAGGGATAATTCTGTCTGAATTAAATGTCCTAGGGAAGTAGCAGTGTGCCATTCTATACCAACAGTTAAATGTAATTTGCATGTTGAGTACTGTAATCAAGAATGAATGATTCTTGACTCAACAAATTAAACCATCTTGTTTTCTCTTTAAGACCAGTTTTATGGAAGTAAAACTGGGGAAGTCACAATAATATCTGTGGATTGTATCTGTATCAGTATCAATATCCCGAGTAGGATATTGTACTACAGTTGTGCAAAATTTTACCAGTATGGGGAAATGGGTAAAAAGTACAAAGGGTCTCTCTATTATTTCTTTTATAACTGCATATGAATCTTGTTATCTCAATAAAAATTTCATTCTAAAAAAATAAAATCAATTCCCTAAGTATATACTCGAGAAATGTGTATAGATATATGAACTTATACACACATACACACACACAGATGATCATAGCATCATTATTCATTATGACCCTAAACCTGAAACAACCCAATATCCATAAGGAGAATATGAATAAACTGGGGTATAATCATACAATAGAATCCTAATCAGCTATGAAAAAGAATGAAGCACTGCAATATGCACAAAAGAATATAATATATTGAACAAAAGATGCCAGACACAAAACAATATATACTGTGATACTCATTTGTTAAAAAGTTCAAAAATAGGCAAAACAAGGGATTTCCCTGGCGGTCCAGTGGTTAAGACTCCGAGCTCCCAATGCAGCGGGCACAGGTTCGATCCCTGGTTGGAACTAAGATCCCACATGCTGCACGGTGCTGCCAAAAAAAAAAAAAAGAAAAGAAAAGAAAAGGGCAAAATGAATCTATAGTGTTAAAGTCAAGAGAGCCAGTACCTCTGGGAATGAGGAAGGAGGCAGTGATTGGGAGGGTCTACAAGGAGAGGTTCCAGGATGTTATAATGTCCTAGATGGTGGATATCCAAATGTGGTCACTTACTAGAGTGACACCATATGGCTAAATCTTAGGAATATATAAATAGTGGGAAAATAAGTTCCAAAATATCATAGACACAACTACCTTTGCGTATACTCTATGTATAGTCAAATGATCTTTGACAAGGGTGCCAGGACCACTCAACAGGGAAAGGACAGTCTCTTCAACAAATAGTACTGGGAAAACTGACTATTCACATGCAAAAGAATGAAGATGGACCCTTACCTTATATCATGTACAAAAATGAACTCTTAATGGATTAAAGATCTAAACGTAAGACCCAAAACTATAAAATCAGGGGAAAAGCTTTTATGACATTGGACTTAGTGATACTTTCTTGGATATGACATCAAAAGCAAAGGCCACAAAAGCAAAAGTTGACAAATGGGATTACCTCAAACTTAAAAAGTTTTCTACATCAAAGGACACAATCAGAGTGAAAAGACAACCAACAGAACAAAAGATATGTAAATCATAAGGGGTTAATATCCAGAGTATATAAAGAACTCCTAAAATTCAACAACAAATCAAATAACCTGATTATACAATGGGCAGAAGAGTTGAATAGACATTTCTCTGAAGATGACACACAAATGACCAACAAGCATATGAAGAGATGCTCAACATTAGTAGTCACTGGGGAAATGCAAATCAAAACCACAATGAAATACCACCTCCCACCCATTAGGATGTCTATCATCAAAAAAACAGAAAATAACAAGTGTTGATTTGGATGTAAGAAATTATAACCCTGGGAATGTAAAACAGTGCAACCACCAGCACCATCTATTTCAGAACTTTTTGTCTTGTAAAACTAAAACTCTATGGGGACTTCCTGGCAGTCCAGTGACTAAGACTCCTTGCTCCCAGGACTTCCCTGGTGGCGCAGTGATTAAGAATCCACCTGCCAGTGCAGGGGACACAGGTTCAATCCCTGGTCTGGCAAGATCCCACGTGCCGCAGAGCAACTAGGCCCGTGCACCACAACTACTGAGCCTGCATGCTGCAACTACTAAAGCCCACATGCCTAGAGCCCATGTTCTGCAACGAGAAGCCACTGCAATAAAAAGCCCACGCACCACAATGAAGAGTAGCCCCTGCTTGCCACAACTAGAGAAAGCCCACGCACAGCAACGGAGACCCAACACAGCCAAAAAAATTAATTAATTATTTAATTTTTAAAAAGCCTCTGTGCTCCCAATGCAGGGGGTATGGGTTCAATCCCTGGCCAGGGAACTAAGATCCCACAAACCACAGGGCATGGCCAAAATAAAACAACTCTCTGCCCATTAAAAGCTTTTTTTTGATTTAATATCTCTTTCATCTAATATTAGTATAGCCACCTCTACTCTTATTTTGTTATTATTTGCATGGAATATGATTCCGTTCTTTCAATTTCAACCTATTAGTGTCTCTGAATCTAAAGTGAGTCTCCTACAGATGGCATATAGTTAGACCATGTATTTTTATCCATTCTGCCAATCTCTGTCTTTTGACTGGAGAGTTTAATCCATTTACATTTAAAGTAACTGCTGATACGGAAGGACTTACTCCATCAAAATGTCAGAGGACATTATCAAGAAAGTGAAAAGACAACCTACTGAATGGGAGAAAATATTTGCAAGTCACATATCTAATCAAGAATTAATATCCATAATATATAAAGAAATCTAACTTAACAACAAGAAGACAAACAATCCAATTTAAAAAGGGGCAAAAAACTTGAATAGTCATTTCTCCCAAGAAGATACACAGAACGAATAAGCACATGAAAGGATGTTTAACATCATTAGTCATTAGGGAAATGCAAATTGAACCACAAAAAGATACCACTTTACACCTGCTAGGATGGCTATGACTGAAAAAAAGAAAAATTACAAGTGTTCCATGGAGAAGTTAGAACCCTCATCCATTGCTGGTGGGAATGTAAAATGGTACAGCTGCTGTGGAAAACAGTTTGGAGTGTCTTCAAATATCTAATTATAATATAATTACCATACGACCCAGCAATTCCACTGCTAGGTATATATCCAAATGAACTGAAAACAAAGACTCAAACAGACACTTGTATGCCAATGTTCACTGTAGCATTGTTCACAATAGCCAACAGGTGGAGACAACCCAGATGTCCACTGAAGAATGGAAGAACAGACAAACAAAACGTGGTATACACATATCATGGAATACTATTCAGCCTTAAAAAGGAGTGAAATTCTGAAACATGCTACAACATGGATGAACCCTGAAGACATTATTCTAAGTGAAATAAGTCAGATACAAAAACAACAAATACTGTATGATTCCATCTACATGTGGTACTTAGAACAGTAAAATTCACAGAGACATAAGGTAGAACAGTGATTACCAGTGGCTGGGAGGAGGTGGCAATGGGAAGTTATTGTTTAATGGGTACAGTTTCAATTTGAGATGATGAAAAAATTCTAGAAACAGTTGATGGTGATAGACACACAACAGTGTGAATGTACTTAATGCCATTGAACTGTACGCTTAATGTTATGCTTAATGGTTTTAAATGGTTAAAATAGTAAATTTTATGTTATGTATGTTTTACCATAATAAAAATAAAAATTTAAAAACCTAACCATGCTAAGTAAAAGAAGCCAGATACAAAAGGACAAATATTGTATGATTCTACTTATATCAGGTAGTTAGAATAGGCAAATTCATAGAGACACAAAGTAAATTAGAGGTTGCATCAGGGGCTTGGGAAGAGTGATGAGAGGGTAGTTATTGCCTAATGGTTATGGAGTTTCTGTTTGGGGTAATGAAAAAGTTTTAGAAATAGACAGTGATGTTGGTTGCACAAACTGTGAATGCGATTAATGCCATCTAATAGTACAGTTAAACATGGTTAAAATAGCAAATTTTTATGTTATATATATTTTACCCACACACAAAAAAAGCTAGGTTTACATACCTATAATTAACGTAAGCCCAAAAGTTTACCTTTGTCTGAATCACAGCAAAACAAAACAAATAAGACCAAGGAGTCTGGAGGTTATCCTCAGTCACCTAGATTGGTTGGTTACCAGTGCTACTCAAATCTATTGGACAATCATAAGTTTCTCCCTGTTTTTATTAAGTAAACGTAATATAAGGCAGTACACATTTCCCATTTTTTCTAGGATCTGCTTTGCTTTTAAATCGCATATGAATTTGCAAAAACGATTCTTCTGAACTGGATAGCCTTTGTGTTTTAAGACTAATGGATCTTGTCTCAGCTTTTAATGCATAAGCAATTATATAACACTATAAATATTTCAAATAAACTATATGGCAACCAAGATCATAAACTTTCAATTGATGAAACAATGCCTGTGATCGATTCATTTCTATCTCAGTCCAGCAATAATCAAGTGAAATACTTTACAGATACAAAGGAAACTTTGTAATGTCCCCTTGGGACGGGTTTTAGTCGGTCAATTGTCCACGGAATATGTGGTAGGGAGCAGGGGAAGCCTTTTGGCTTGTGGTAGGGAGCAGGGGAAGCCTCTTGGCTTTTCCTTAAGTTCATTTACTAAGTATTACTGAAAGGAGGACAGAAACTTTATGTTTTAATATAGAAAAGAAAGAGGACAAATTGCTAACAGAAAATAATACTTCCAGATTACTAATTCTATGGAAAGGATAGGGGACAGATGGGCAGAAAAGAGGAGAATGTGAAGAATGACAAACAGTTACACAATAAAAATCTTGCTGGGAAAAAATTACACAAATTCTCTGTGAATGGAAATTCCATGCTGATGTAATAAAAATGTAACAAAAGGGATATGCTAAAGATCACCTGACTTGGAAAATGAAATCTAGAAACATTAAGATTATGGAAGCTGCAAAATTAGGCCAGCCTACCCAAACAGATTAGCAGAATACCTCATCAAAATAAGATATGGATGTTAAAGTTTTGGAGAGGAAAAAAACTACTTCCTAAAAAACGGTCTGACAACACAGAGAAAGATAATAGACCTGGGTGGTGAACAGCAGGAAATGGTGCAGGTCCATAGGTATTTGCATTTGGATTAGAAAGAACCTAGTAAGGCAGGGGTGTCACCTAGGAGAGGTTAACTTGATGGCTGCCAGAAATGGTATAACCTTGGCAGTCACAATTGCTCACGGTCTGAATTTCAGGTCTGCAGATCCAAACATAACTTATTCCCACCAGATTACATACCCTTATCCCCACTATATTAGGTACCACTGCTACAGATTCTCACAATTCCTTAGGCATCTTCATGGTACTATCACAATTGCAATTATTTATTTAATATCTTTCTTCCTCCACTAGACTATAAGCTCCCTAAGAACAGGGACCATGGTTGTCTTATTCATGGCTGTATTCCTGAACATAGCACAGAACCTGGAACATAGTGAGATCTAGGGGGCACTCACTCTGCCCTCCTTCCCTCCCACCTGCCCTCTCTCCCTTTCTGGCATGAATAAACAAAGGTCGATTTGTGATCAGGGCAGCTCACCTGGACAGTGCTGGAGGTTAAATTTTGCCTCATCTTATTTCTAGCCTTCCCTAGGACCAACCACTTGAGACCGTTCAAGGAAAGAAAGCATACTTGCTACAGATTTGATAATTCCACAAGCTAGATAACAATCAAATTGCACTTTCTTTTGACCAGCCTTGGAGAAATCCAGTAAGAATTGTTATTAGTTAGACACTGAAGCTTTCAAGGGGTACCCTAGCGTGGCACCAAACAGAGCCTGCATTCTCCATCTTTCCAAAGGCAAGACCACTCTACCTTGCACGACAATTGCCTGTACACAGATCTCATCTTCCCAGCAAGTCCAAAGCATCTAATTCACCTTTAAATCTTCAGAGCATGTGCTAGTTAGTAAGCACTCAAAAGATGCTACAGGAAACAATTTTTTATTATTAATAAAAATAACCACTAACACTTACTGAGCTCTTTATGCCAGGTACCATGATAAGTCTTTATATGAATTACCTAAATCAATTGTCTCAACAACAACCCTGTGGAGTAGGTACTATTATCTCCCTTGAAGAGATGGGAAAGGCCTTTACAGAGCACAGCTGCCCAAGGTTACGGTAAAGTAGGAAACTGAACAAGACTCTTGAACCCCAAAGCCCACACCCAGCCATTAAAATGTGTTATATATATATCACCAAATGTGTGTGTATATATATGTATGTATGTGTATATATATATATATATATATATATATATATATATATATATATATATATGCGTGTGCGTATATATATATATATATCACCAAAATTCTCTTCAAAAGACACTTAAGAAAATGAAAAGGCAAAATACAGACTGTAAGAAAATATTCTCAATACATATTTCTGAAAGGACTTGCATCCAAAATATATAAAGACTGCTTTCAAGTCAATAATAAGAAAACAAACCAATTAAAAATGAGCAAGACTGAACAGACACTTTACAAGACATGCAAATGGCCAATTAGCCCATGAAGATACTCAACATCATTAGTAATCAGGCAAATGCAAGTTAAAACCATTATTATATACCAGCACACACCCATTAGAATGGCTAAAAGTAAATCACTGACAAAACGTGTCAATGAGGACGTGCAGAAACTGGAAAACTAATGCATTGCTGGTGCGACTGGGAAAAGGTCTGGCAGTTGCTTAAAAACAAAAACAAAAAAATATGACCCAGCAATCTCACTCCTAGCTATTTACCCAAGCGGAATGAAAACATATGTCCACACAAAGATTTGTACATGAAAGTACATAGCAGCTTTATTCATAATAGCCAAAAATTGGAAACAACCCAAGTGTCAATCAACAGGCAAACAGCTAAATTTTAGTATGGTTACAATGAAATAAAAAGCACTAAATAGGAATAAATTGCTGATACACAGAAAAAATATAGATGAATCTCACAGATATGTTAAGTGAAAGACGTTAGACAAATAATACATACGGTTCTGCAGTGTTAGAAATCAAATCAGTGGTTGTATGGGAACATAGATGGTAGAAATGTTCTATACAGTGATTGTGATGGTGATTACACAGATGAAACATTTTTCAAAGCTCAATGAACTCCACATATAAAATCTGTACATTTTATTGTATGTACATTAGATCTCAATAGAGTTGACTTAGGTGGGGGAAAAAACCTAGATAGCAAAATATTACTAACAACCCAAATGTTTATAAATATGAGACTGCTTGAATAAATTATAATCAGTCCAACAAATTCTATGAAGAATAAAGGAGTATTCCAGGTATGGATATGGAAAGACTCCTGAGACATACAGTTACATGAAAAAAGCAAGGCATATTTCAGCGAGTATTGTATGCTGTTACCTTATGGGTGAAAAAAAAGAGTGGGAGGAACTACATTCACTTTTGCTTGTATGTGCAAAACAAAACTCTGGAAGAATTCACAAACAACAGTAGTTAACTTTAGGAGGAGGTCGACCTGGGCAGATGGGAGGAAGGCTTTTCACAATGTACCCGTATGACCTGTTCAAAAAATGAAAAAATTACCTGGGTTCCAGAAAAAAGGTACTAGTTCTAACTTCCCTCTATCACATTCCCAATCCTTCCAAATTATATCTAAGATGTGGAAGAAGGTGGTTGTAAAACAGACCTAATTCCATACTCTATAGCCATGAAAAAAAATTGAGGCAAATCCTAATGTAATGGGCATAGGTTATCTGGTCAGACTGCCTGAGTTCAAACTCCACCTGTACCACTTAACATTATGACTTTGTGAAAGTTATTTATCTGCTCCTCAGTTTTCTAATCTCTAAAATGGGTTGTTAGGAGGGTTAAAAAAGAAATTACATGTAAGCCGTCAGAATAATAAGCACCCAAGAAATACTATTACTATTAAACCAAATCAATTAATAGACACTATAATTCAATTAAGGAATACTATGATTCTATTTCTACTTATACATATCTGTATACATTGGTATATGCGTGGAAGATGTAGAAGGATTCAAACAAATTCTTGGGGTTTAAAGAGTTTTACTTTCTTCCCTTCTGTATTGTTTTTCCCTCCAACCTAGTATTCCCACTTACGCCAACAGTCACTAAAAATTACATAGAAAGCTTTAAAACAGCACTATGTGTTAAGCTTATTACTCTTTTCAGAAATGGTTAATTATACATAAAACAATGGCTTCCAAACTTTTCTCACTTGTGATACAGTAAGAAAACAAGAATATTAACTGAAACAAAGGTTCACAAAAACATGCTTTGTGAAACAAAGGTTCACAAAAACATACTTACCCTTGCTAAGAGAGATGCACTTTGATATGTTTTAGTCAATGTCGTAAGATATTGTAACCATTTTTATGTGATTTTCTTTCTAAACAGAGGTTCACAAAAGCTGTACTTGACCTGTCCCCTCCTTGATCATGCTGACCTCATCTAATACTCTCCAGCCACCATAACCTCCCTCACTGTTCGTCAAACAAACTAGATATACTTGTACCTCAAGGGCTTTGAACTTGCTCCCTCTGCCAGGAAAGCTCTTCCTGCAGATATCCACATGGCCAGCTCCCTTAACAGAAGGCCTTTATTCTAGTCATCTTCTTAATCAAGCTATTTCTGGCCATCATACCTAAAATTTCAACCCCTCATCTTCACACCCTCACCCCATACATGTCCACAGCCCTCTTCTCTGCTTTATTTTTCTTCTTAGCACTTACCTCTTCTCTGCTTTATTTTTCTCCTTAGCACTTAACATAGCATATATTTTAGTTATTTACTCTGCTTATTTTCTGCTTCCCATAGATGGTAATCTCCACGAGGGCATAAATGTTTAACTATCCGCTGCTGCATCCTCAGCACCTAGAACAGTATCTGGCACTTAGTAGACACTTGATAAATATTTGAATGAGTAAGTGAATGAATGACTAGACTTGGAGTGAAGAAGAACACAGGGACAGAGACGCTGGAACAGGTAAGTTAGAATGGCTAACTGCAGGTAAAGATTGGCAACTCAAGCTTGAAGGGCCGCCCCTGGCACACCTGTGATGTCTCTGGCTCCATCAGCATGTGGTAAACCACGCTGGCAACCACTATTCAAGATTAAACTAATGTCCACTACACGCACTGAGTGTTCCTTCCAAGTTCATTATCTATTCTGAATCAATCAAGAAGAAACTGGGGGGGAAATGAAACCACAAATGAAAAACATTACTGGCCCATTATGAACTATGCTTTACCATGCATGCTACAAGCCACACTTGAAACTTATTATGAGGCATACCTCAAAGGACATACCTAAGTCTAGAATTCCAAAGTAATACTGTGTAGACAAGAGAAACCAAGGTATTTATCTAAAGCACACCCTGCCACTAATCAACTGTCTGACCAAAATCTCTCTGAACCTGTTTCTTATATCCCTGTTAAAGTAAGGCTCACTACTATCCAACTCACTCTCAACTAGTTATTTTGAGGCTGAAATAATGGGAAAGCACTTTTAAAAGCATAAATGCCATACACCCCACAAATACAAGAAGTTACTAAATTCTAAGATATTAACTTATTGGCCACTAGAAAGATTTACTTAAAACAATGTCCTTAAAAAAAAAAAAGGGGGGGACCAAAAAAAAAAGGGACTTCCCTGGTGGCGCAGTGGTTAAGAATCCGCCTGCCAATGCAGGGGACACAGGTTTGAGCCCTGGTCCGGGAAGATCCCACATGCTGTGGAGCAACTAAGCCCATGCGCCACAACTACTGAACCTGTTCTCTAGAGCCTGCAAGCCACATCTACTGAAGTCCACGCACCTAGAGCCTGTGCTCCGCAACAAGAGAAGCCACCACAATGAGAAGCCCATGCACAGCAAGGAAGAGTAGCCCCCGCTCTCCTCAACTAGAGAAAGCCCGCGAACAGCAACGAAGACCCAACGCAGCCAAAAATAAATAAAATTTTTAAAAAATTTATTTAAAAAATAATAAAATAAAACAATGTCCTTTTCGGGAAACTTTACGTTTTAAAAGTTTTTATAGATTTATGAATCAGGATGTAGAGCTTTATCCCGTAGGCCCCAAATTAGTAGAAAACAAATTTTACTAGTACATTTGCTTCAGAAAGAGAACGAAGAGAAATAAAACTTTTTCTCAGTTATAGTAGGGTTATATTATGCAAAAACGTACAAGAAATTAACCATAAGATTGTTAATCTATTACTCAAAATAAAATAATACACACCATAAATAAATAAATAAGCATTTAAAATATCCTAAACCCTCAGGGATTGGGAGTGAGGGGAATGACTGCAAAAAAGCAAGAGGGAACTTTTTAGGGTGATGGAAATGCTCTTTCTTAATTGGAGTTGTGATTACATGGGTGAATACATTTGTCAAAACTCATCAAACTGTACATTTTAAATGGGCACAATTTATTGTACGTAAATTACACCTCAGTAGAGTTAAACAAATTGAAAGTCTGTTTCCTTGCAAACAAAACAAAACAAAAAAAATCACTCAGTTGTACCAGGGTCTTGAGAACTTGTAAAACCTAAAAAAAAAAAAAACAACCCTAATACAACAGGCTTGATTTACAAAAGAGGGTGACAGAACCTGAGTCAATAGCCAAAAAAAAAAAAAAAAAATCAACTCATAACCTCTGGACTCAAGGTCAACTCAAAATAGAAAAAAGAAAGGCAGCATAATGGGGGGAAAGGAGGAGGCATCTCAGTTTCTTCTCAAGAAAATGAAAAGCAAAAATGATATCACTTCAGAAGGCATAGTGGAAAGAGCAGAGGTTTGGAGCTTTCAGACCTGGGTTCGAATGGCTCTAGGTTGTTAGGTGAGAGGCCCTGAGGCTCAGCTTCCCTTTCCGTAAAGTGGGCATAATGGTGACTCAGAGTTTAGCCAAGCACACAGTAAGTGCTCAATATGTGACGGAGGCATGGTATTACTGAACGCACGAGAGTTTAGTGACGGCTGGAAATGCATGCACACCTAAGGCCCCCCAATCTCCGTCTCGGAGTGTCGTGCTCCCTTCCGTACGCCTCTTCGCCCTCAGCCAGGCCTCACTTCCCTCCCACACACACCCTAGCTGCGTTTCCGGGCCCGACCACCCTCGCCGCTGCAGCTCCCAGGGGCCGCCCACCTCCCGGGCCCCACCTCGTTAAGGAAGCCGGTGACATCGTAGACTCGCCCGTGGATCACCAGCCAAATCTCCTTCGGGGAGTTGCGTTTCGCCACCTCCTCCAATCGGTAATACGTGACGGAGGTCTCGACCCCTCGCCCTTTCCCATCGCTGCCACTTGCTTCCACAGTCGCCATGGGCCTGAGGTACCTCTTCTCCACCGCTATCCCGGTTGCCGCTGCCAACTTCCTGCAGGTAGACCTCGCGCTTAGTCCACCCCGGCTTCCGTAATCCGGGCCCATAAGGCCAGCGGCGGCTCTTGGCAACAACCAATTACGCTTCCTAATAGTTCCTGGTTCCTTTTCTTTTCACCAATGAAACGGGGGATTCAATTTCAAATCCCACCCACTCCTCGCCCGATCCTAGGGGCGTAGGCCTGGTTCGAGGTCCAACTTACCAATCAGGACCATCCATCCCCTCTAATCTCACCAATCAGATACCGTGATTTTGGAAAGGCGCCTAAGAGAGCCACGTCGTCTGAAAGAGAAGTTTCTAAACTCGTCGTAAGGGCCTGCAGAATTCTGGAAGATGGGGCCGAATCACCATTTTCACGTTTCCCTTCCCTTTGCCGTGGATCCCTCCTGAATCACGCGGAACTCGTTTCCCCCCCCACTTCCGGCGCAGCCTCTGTTCCAGCCCCAGATTTACATTTTTGCAGCCTCCAGGCTGTGATATGGCAAATCCATTCTAAGGCTCAGTTTCCTCCTCACCAGTAAAATGGGCATGACGCACTCTACCTTGTAGAGAAATCTGGCCAATTAAGTGAGAGAGAGTGTATACACATACATGCAGAGCGCTTGGCACATAGTAATCAATACATAAATAACAGGCAGTGGACCGAGGCCTAGAGACGGTGATTGGGGGTACGATATGTAGTATCCCAAGTTTGTGCCACTACTAAGAATCTGATATTGTTGTATGTCAGTTGTATCTTAATAAGGCTCAGGGCGGAGTGGGGGGGGGGGATCTGATTTTTAAGCGAATTCTTCAGTGATCAGGACAATGTACACTGTTTTCGTTTCTATGTGTTCTAAAATAGTATTCGCCTCAACTGTCGCTGGCTAGAGGTTCCGGCATTTTCGAATTATGAGTTTGGTTTCTATGCAGTGTTGTTAGCTACTCATTTTTAACTGCCATTGCAACTGACAAACTGGTCATGGTGAGATGTCATTTTCACCGTGTCACTCTCGCATACCCATAACCCATCCCCAACCATTTCCACCATTCCCTTTAGTCTTGTGCACCAGCCACTGACCCCTAAACCTACTGGTATAAGCCCACATCTGTGATCATGCCAGGTCCACCCACTTAAGATACCCCCCTTCCTTCCAATGCCTACTCACCTTTCAAGGTCCTGAAATTCCTTCTTTTTCACAAACTGCTACCATTCTGAGCTCCGGTGATTCTATCTCCATATAGTACCTAAGCACATTACTATTTCAGAAATTTCTGAAAGAAACAAAACATTTACATATATATAAATTTAAGTGCTAGCAATAGAGATTTGTAGCAAATGCAAAGGGACACAGCTCTGTACACATATATGTGAAATGAACAATTCACACTTAACCCCGGTGTGCGTGAGTCAACTGAGAAGGCTATGTTAAAAAAATGCAGATTCCTGGGAATTCCCTGTCGGTCCAGTGGTTAGGACCTGGCGCTTTCACTCTGGGGCCCAGGTTCAATCCCTAAACGTGAAGATCCCACAAGCCACGCGGCACGGCCAAAAAAAAAAGAAAATGCAGATTCCCTCCTGCCCAGACGTGGAGTGTCTTCCTCACCTTGAATGTTGGCTTGCTTTGTTACTTACTTTTGCCAACAGATTGTGGCATAAGTGATACTGTGCAAGTTACGTCTAGACTTCAGGAGGCCTTGAAGTTTCCATCTTAACCATCTTAGAACGCTTCATGATGCTGTGAAGAAGCCTGGGAGTAAAGATGTCACCTACAAATTGGCATTTGCCATCTACCTCTACAAGGATCAAATTATGAAAGTCAGCAACTGCTGACCTTCAACACCCATTGAAAGGAGTTAGGCTGGAGATCAGGAATGAGGCACTCTGTGCTCTGGGAAAAACTGGCAGAACAGGTCTTCAGATAGATATTTTCAGGAGACAATTTTATGAGCCCAATTCTTGCATCTCCTCGAATCTAGAAAAGCACTAAAATCCTTCATGGTGACGTCTGCTCCTCATGACTAACAGTAATCTTCACGAGACTAGCAGAAAACTTCTGTAAAAAATATGTGCTTGATTGCGTGTACTCCCCCTTCACCAAAATCACATATATACTGACCTTCCCCACTACCTCTCTGAAGCAGTTTCTCAGAGCTATCTGAAATGCTGTCTCCCAGGCTATAGTCCTCATTTTGCCCCAAATAAAACAACTCACAACTCTCACCTTGCGCATTTTTTTTCAGTGGACAAAAATCAGCCATTTAAGCTGTCTCAGCTGAGCCCACCCCTTAATCAACTTGTTAGCTGAATGCCAACACATGAGTGTGTTCAGGCTATATCAGCAGAATGGCCCCATCAACCCAAAGAATCATGAGAAATAATAAAGCATTGTTTTAAGACACCAAAAAATTTAAAAAGCAGATTCCTAGCCCCATTTCCAGAGATTCAGGTTCAGTGGGTCTGGATATAGAATCAGAATTTAACATTTTTAGCAAGTATTTTGAATGACTCTGACGCAAGTGGATATGGATAACGTTGGGAAACACTGAACTTTTTTTGGAAGCATTTTTTATACAATTTTTAAAGGTTACACTCCATTTACAGTTATTACAAAATATTGGCTATATACCCTGTGGTATACAATACATCCTTGTAGCCTACCTTACACCCAATAATTAGTACCTCCCACTCCCCCCCCATATTGCCCCTACCCTACCCACCCAAGGGTTACCACTAGTTTGTTCTTTATCACCTGTGAGTGTGTTTTGTTTTTTGTTTTTTTAAGAATGAGTTTGTGTCAGGTGGTGGTTTACTTTCTTTTTTTTTTTAAACTTTGGGTTTATTTATTTATTTATTTATGGCTGTGTTGGGTCTTCGTTTCTGTGCTAGGGCTTTCTCTAGTTGCGGCAAGTGGGGGCCACTCTTCATCGCGGTGCGCGGGCCTCTCACTATCGCGGCCTCTCTTGTTGCAGAGCACAGGCTCCAGACGCGCAGGCTCAGTAATTGTGGCTCACGGGCCCAGTTGCTCCGCGGCATGTGGGCTCTTCCCAGACCAGGGCTCGAACCCGTGTCCCCTGCATTGGCAGGCAGATTTTCAACCACTGCGCCACCAGGGAAGCCCTGTTTTGTTTTTTTTTAAAGCCTTTTTTTTGGCCACCAGGGATTGAACCTGGGCCCTAGGCAGTGAAAGTGCAGAGTCCTAACCACTGGACTGCCAGGAATTCCCTGTGAGTCTGTTTTGAAGCATATTTGATGTCTTTTCTCTCACACAGTGAATTAGTAAAATCACACAGCATTCCCTTTTCTACTTCCACCTCCAGGAAACTGAGTCCAACAGCTAAGAGGATAGCATGGAGGAAACTCTCAGCAAAGGGAGGGGTTGGACAAATATATCTGGAGTACCACGAAAGCAAAATCGGGCTTTCTGAGACTTGGAAGAGGAAAGTGGTTTGGGATTCCTCCAATAGCAGGAACCCCACAAGCTTCCTCAAAGGGACCTAGGCCAGTGACAGGATTTTGGAGGGGAAGGGCTACATGATACATGCAGAAAGATTGGACCCTCAGTGCCAGGGCTCCAGCTAGCAGACAGACTCGAGCTACAGTGTGGAGGCTGTCAGCTCTGCAGCAGATCTTTCAGGAAGTGACCAATGTGGACTGAAGACCAGAGGGCCCTTCCTGAATGTTTTGCACTATTACGTAAAACCCCTAAGGAGGAGGAGAGGAATGCTCATAAGTGACTGAGACTGAATTTGCCACCATCATGGCAACTGGAATTAGAATCAGATGAAAGTGGTTTTTTACAATGAACATTTAGGGACTTCCCTGGTGGCGCAGTGGTTAAGAATCCGCTTGCCAATGCAGGGGACACGGGTTCAAGCCCTGGTCAGGGAAGATCCCACATGCCGCGGAGCAACTAAGCCCGTGCGCCACAACTACTGAGCCTGCGCTCTAGAGCCCGCGAGCCACAACTACTGAGGTCTACACACCTAGAGCCCATGCTCCGCAACAAGAGAAGCCACTGCAATGAGAAGCCCGTGCACCGCAACGAAGAGTAGCCCCCGCTCACTGCAACTAGTGAAAGCCTGCACGCAGCAACAAAGACCCAACGCAGCCAAAAAAATAAGTAAATAAATAAATAAATTTATTTAAAAATAATAAAATAAAATAAATATTTAAATTTCTTTTTTAGGGACTTCCCCAGTGGTCCAGTGATTAAGACTCCGCGCTCCCAGTGCAGAGGGCCTGGGTTTGATCCCTGGTCAGGGAACTAGATCCCGCATGCCGCAACTAAGAGCTCACATGCAGCAACTAAGGATCCCGCATGCCACAACTAAAAGATCCCGCCTGCATGCCACAACTAAGACCCGGCACAGCCAAATAAATAAATAAATATTAAAACAAATAAATTTCCTTTTTAAAATTTCAAACAAAAAAGTTGAAAGAATAATACAATGAATTCCCATTTTAACTTAGATTCACCGAATGTTATTTTTCCATATTTGATTTCTTCCATATATGTTTATTTTTATTGTGGTCATTAGTAATGTTAAACCAATCCATTTCAGAGTAAGGTACAGACATCATGACCCTTTACCTCCAAATAATTCAGTATCTTCTATGAACAAGAACATACTCTTACATAGCCTTCGTATGATTTTCAAGTTCAGGGAATTTAACATTCATATAAAACTATTATCTAACATGCTGTCCATACTATTTTCCAATTATTTTAATAATGTCCTTTGTGGAATTTTGGTGTGTCTGTGTGAGCCAAGATCCAACTCAGGATAATGTATTGCATTTATTTATGTCTCCTTAGTTTCCTTTAATCAGGTGCATTTCTTCAGCCTCTATTTTTCTTTCACGACATTGACATTTTTGAAAAGTATGGCTTCAAATTGAATTTGATTCAGGAAAATACTGTGGCCTAAATGTATTATAAATTCATATTCATAATTTATAACACATGATAGCCAGAAAGTCTAGCTTGGAATCCCTGTCCCGGCTACTCACAAACTTGGTCACCTTAGCCAGCGTTCTCGGTCTCTTTTTTTCCAAGTGGATAGCCACTTGTTCCAACACCATTTGATGAAAACAGTTCCCCATTGAATTGTTTTCATGTTTCTGTTGAAAATTGATTGACCATGAAAGTGTGGGTCTTTTTCTGAACTTTCTACTCTGTTCCAGTGATTTATTTGTCTATGCTTAATGCCAATTCCACACTGTCTTGGTTACGATTGCTTTATACTAAGCCTTGAAGTCAGTAATGTAAGTCCTTCAGCTTTGCTCATAGGTTTCAAAATTG
Organism: Balaenoptera borealis; assembly: GCF_965194805.1. Classification (NCBI taxonomy): domain Eukaryota; kingdom Metazoa; phylum Chordata; class Mammalia; order Artiodactyla; family Balaenopteridae; genus Balaenoptera; species Balaenoptera borealis. The sequence continues at coordinate 16,517,069 of NC_138878.1, forward strand.
TTTCTGCTACCCTAGATCCTTTATATTTCCAAATAAATTTTAAAATCTGCTTGTGGAACCGAGTGATCAAGGTTAACATCACCAGCGATAAATCATGTTGATAGCATGTACTCCCTGGTATGTGCTACAAGGGCACTTCCCCACTGTGGCATTCTTCCCCCAAACCCATAATCCCAGTCTAAACATGAGAAAAACATTAGGCAAACCCAAATTGAGGAACATTCTACAAAATACCTGACCTGTATCAATCGAAACTGTCAAGCTCATTCAAAAAACAAAAACAATTGGGCTTCCCTGGTGGCGCAGTGGTTGAGAATCTGCCTGCCAATGCAGGGGACACGGGTTCGAGCCCTGGTCTGGGAAGATCCCACATGCCGCGGAGCAACTAGGCCCGTGAGTCACAACTACTGAGCCTGCGCGTCTGGAGCTTGTGCTCCGCAACAAGAGAGGCCGCGATAGTGAGAGGCCCACGCACCGCGATGAAGAGTGGCCCCCACTTGCCGCAACTAGAGAAAGCCCTCGCACAGAAACGAAGACCCAACACAGCCATAAATAAAATAAATAAATAAATAAATAAACCCAAAGTTTTTAAAAAAACAAAAACAAGGAAACAAGAAATTGTCACAGACCCAATTTGACTAAGAGACACAACAACTCAATGCAAAGTGGCAACCTGGACTGGATCCTAGAACAAAAAAAAAAAAGACATCAGGGGAAAAAACAGTGAAATTCAGATTAAAGTAACAGTAATGTACCAGTGTTGATTTCTTAGTTTTGACAAATGCACTATAGAATATTTACGATGTTAACTTTATGGGAAGTGGGGTGAGGGGTATATAAGAACTCTGTACTATTTTGCAACTTGTCTGTAAATCTAAAAGTATCCCCAAAATAATAAGGTTACTTTTTAAGATCAGCCTGTTAATTTCTGTACAAGAGCTTATAGATGAATTTATAAAGAATGAACACCTTAACAACCTTGAGGCTCACAATCCACAAACATGGTATACCACTCCATTTATTTGAATCTTTTTTCAATTTCTGGTTTGCAGAATAGAGGTATTCTACATCTTTTGTTAATATTATTTCTAAATATATTATGGTTTTTATGCTATTATAAATGGAATCATTTCATTTTCCAATTGTTTGCTGCTATAATAGAGAAAGATAATTAATTTTGTACATTGACTTAGTATCCTGTGACCTTGCTAAATTCACTTACAGTTCACTTACAGTGGTTGTTTTGTAGGTTTCTTAGAAATATCTAGGTAGCAATCATGTCATCTGCTAATAGAGACCGTTTTACTTGTTCCTTTCCAATCTGTATGCCTTTTTTTTTTTTTTTTTTTGCCTTATATCACTGGCAAGGACTATTTTACACTAGCATTTCTAGTAGAACACTGAATAAAAATGGTGAAATGAGCAACTCTAGCTTGTTCCCAATCTTAGGAGGAAAGCGTTCAGTCTTTCACAATTAAGTATGATGTCTAGATTTTTCAGTAGATACTCTTCATCTGAGAGAGGGAAGAATTCCCCTATCTACCTTGTTTCCTGAGGTGTTTTTTTTTTTTTTTCTCTTTAAATCATAAAAGGAGATTGAAGCCTGACGAACATTTTTTCTGCATCTATTAGGATGATAATCGTTTGATTTTTCTCCTTTATTCTGTGAATATGGTGAATTACTTTCAATAGTTTTCCAAAACTTAACCATCTTTGCATTTCTGGGATAAACCTCACTTGGTTACAATGTTAGTCTTTTTTATATATTGTTGGGTTCAATTTGCTACAATTTTTTTAAGGATCTTTGGGCTTATATTCATGAGGAATGCTGTTCTGCAGTTTTCTCTTCTTGACTGTCTTTGATAGTTTTTTTTCAAGCTCTTTGATAAATATTTACTGAGTAACTACAGCTAAGTACTGTGTCAATATATTAAACAAAACTCAGCACAGTGCCTGCCACAGTGTCCTCAGTAAATGCTGGCTAGTTTGGAGCTATAATTTCTAGGTGCTATAAATGAGACCCAGCTCTCAAGGAAATTTACTCTCTAAGAGGAAGATGGCATTTACCATATAAAACATTTTAACATTAACATTTTACTACCATATAAAACATTTCAACATTAACATTTTACTTTCACTGTTTTTACATATGTATTAGAAAATCCTCTCCCCATTGCTGTCCAGCTGTGTGCTCTGAAATTTATCTCAGATAACAGGCTGGTGTGTGAGATGCTGCTCCAGGGGAGTCGTTATTTACCTTGCAAGCTCATTTTACTGCTTTTGTATAAATGGTGGAAATGGAACAGGAAACTGTCAAGAAAGACACTGTACATGCTCCTTGAGAACAGAGCAAGGAACGAGGATTCTGTCCCATTTTTTTGCAGACGTCAAACACACTTCCTGGGTTCTCACACTCTTTTTGAGGGGGAAGTTCCCCTTTCCTGTTCCAAGAATGGAATACAATAAGGTAGCCCTCAAATCTGTTCTCGCCCTTCTCAAGGTATTATGTCCCCTGGCAACCTATTTTCATCCCCTGCCAGTGGGAAGACAAACTCTTAAAGCCATCACAGTCCAACACTCTCCTTCCCTTTCCAGAGCCAGGCCTGGCCATCCAGTATCAGGGAAGCTTCAGGAAACTGCAAAGTTAAGAGCCCATATTGTCCAAGATGTGGCCTCAGGGAGAGTTACTTGATTCCAAGCATCCTAGTGTTGTTCCAACCCCCAGGCCAGCCTGACCTCTCTGGCCTGTTGGGCAGCCTCTTCTGGAGCTTCCCCCAGAACCATCCTATTGAGTTTCATGACTGTGGGGCTCAATCCCCGCAGCCCAGCCCAGTTTCTAGAATCAAAAGAAACTGTAGCTGTGCAAACAGCCATCCATAAGGATGCTTTCTACCCTGGATTTTGGTTCCTGGCTTCAGTACACCCACTTTTCTTCCTTTTAATGTTTATTTGTTTTTAACACGTAGTAAATATTCATATGTTTCAAAAACAAAATTTATGTATATCTATATATATATATGCACATAAATATATATATGTATGTGTGTCCTTACAATGAAATATAATTCAGCAGTAAAAATAGCATGCTAAAACATGGATGTACCTTGAAAGCATCATGCTAAATGAAAGAAGCCAATCACAACAGACCACATACTGTATGATTTCATTTATGTGAAATTTCGAGAAAAGGCACATCTGTAGAGACAGAAAGTAGATTTAGTGGTTGTACATGGCCGAGGGGGTTGGGAGAAATGGGGAGTGACCACTAATGGGTATGAAGTTTCTTTTTGGGGGGCGGTGACAATGTTCCAAAATTAGACTGCAATGATGGTTGCACAACCCTGTAACTATGCTAAAAGATACTGAATTGTATACTTTCAATAGGTGGTTTGCATGGTATGTGAGTTATATCTCAATAAAGCTGTTGAGGAAAAAACAGACAAAGCTTAGAGTGTTAGAAGTCTAATTCAGTGGTTAGGGGAAGGGCATAAGGAGGGGACTGAAAAAAGTAAAAAGGCTACAATACTTCCCAGACGTGGGGCCAACGAAAAACATGGATGTGAAAAGACGTTAACACTTAGAAGTTCTTTATCCTGTGAGAGGTTCTTTTTGATAAAGATGATCTAGTTCAGAGACTGGATGATGACATTGTTTTTACTACAGTCTGCTGAGCCAAAGGCCACTTTGAAAAATTGTAATGTTTTATCCATAAACACAAAGTTTTCTTTAGGCTGGTTTTGCCCTCAGGATGCTTCAGTTGTCTTTGGTCAGTGACCTTTATCTAGTCTGTAGAGGATGAGTAGCAAGGCACAGAAAGCTCCTCCATGACTATATTAATCTCTTCGTTGCTGCGCGCGGGCTTTCTCTAGCTGCGGTGAGCGGGGGCTACTCTTCGTTGCGGTGCGCGGGCTTCTCATTGCGGTGGCTTCTCTTGTTGCGGAGCATGGGCTCTAGGCGCGCGGGCTTCAGTAGTTGTGGTACATGGGCTCAGTAGTTGTGGTTCGGGGGCTCTAGAGTGCAGGCTCAGTAGTTGTGGCGCATGGGCTTAGTTGCTCGGCGGCATGTGGGATCTTCCCTGACCAGGGCTCAAACCCGTGTCCCCTGCATCGGCAGGTGGATTCTTAACCACTGCACCACCAGGGAAGTCCCTAAATCAGATTTTTAAAGATATAACTTATATGCACTAATGTACTTTTTATAAACCATCATCCACATTCATTTAAGTAGACACTTTCTCAGGGGAGTGTCTGAGAGGAGTGAACAACGGTTATAGATTAAGTGATAAATTAATAAATTAAGATAAGGGGTAGTAGAGGGAACAAGTTTTAAATTTAATTTTTTAAGTCCTTAATACTTCACAAGGCTCAAAACTAAAAAAAAAAAAAAAATTAAACATCTCAATAAAAAGTCTCTTGACCACCTTGTCTATATACTTTCCGTTCCCTTCCACTCACCCACCCCAGATAATCACTTAATAATTTTTTGTGTATCCTTCCTGAGTTTCTCTATGCAAATGCAAGTAAATATAAATATTTATACTTAGTTTTACTCACATATATAAAAGGTGCTAAACATCACAGTTCTGCATCTTGCTATTTTCACTTAATGACATCTTAGAAGTGTTTAGATAATAATACATAAAGTGCCTCCTCATTTATTTATTTATTTATTTAAATTAATAGCTACTCTATTTATTTATTTATTTATTTATTTATTTTTAGCTGTGTTGGGGCTTCGTTTCGTGCGAGGGCTTTCTCTAGTTGTGGCAAGCGGGGGCCGCTCCTCATCGCGGTGTGCGGGCCTCTCACTATCGCGGCCTCTCTTGTTGCGGAGCACAGGCTCCAGACGCACAGGCTCAGCAGTTGTGGCTCACGGGCCCAGTTGCTCCGCGGCATGTGGGATCTTCCCAGACCAGGGCTCGAACCCGTGTCCCCTGCATTGGCAGGCAGATTCTCAACCACTGCGCCACCAGGGAAGCCCACCTCATTTATTTTTACAGTTGCATAGTTTCCCATAGTTCAGTATTCATAGTTTGGTATGAATGTATCATAATTTAACTAGTCTCCTACTGATGGAGATTTGGGTTTCCAGTGTTTTGGAATTACAAATAATGCTGTAATTAATAACTTTGATCTTATATCACTGTAGACATGTACAAGAAGAAATGGGACTTCTAGGCCAAAAGCACATGCATCCGTACTGTTAGCAACTGCACCAATTTATATTCTCACTGCCCTCCATAGCAATTGTACCAATTTATATTCTCACTGGCAATGCATATGAGTGCCAGTTTCCTCACAGCCCCACAGAGTGTGTTATCAAAGTTTCTGGAGTATAACAATCAGACATTTTTAAAACTGTATCACACTGTAGGTCTGACTTGCATTTCTCTTATGAGTGAGGTCAAACAACTTTTTCTATACTTTAGAGTCAGAAAGGAATTTATCAACCTTCCATCTAGATCAATCTGAAAAATAATCTTAATGGCCAAGAATCTCTTTTGAGTTGCAGTGGTTTGATTTCTACATGCCGAGCACAAGCTTACTTTAGGGGTATTCTCTCCGCCCAACTTCACATTTAGATTTTATCATTCTAATCTCTGGTTAAGTGTCAACCCCTGGGTGAAGCCTCGGTGAGCCACCACATCCTAAGTGGAAACTTGGTCTAACGCATCATCCTGTTTTCTTTCTAGAGAGTTCATGGCTACATGATATTTTTCTTTTCTTTTTTACTCTCAAAATCAACTTTATTGGCATTCTGGAAACTAAGCAAAAGATTATAACAACCAGGTGAATGCTTAATCAAGGAAAAAACAGTTGAATCTCAGTCAGAGAGCTTTGTGGTGTTTTAACTTACCCTGTCCCATCCCCTACTCTTCAGTTTGGCAGAAGCTTTGACAAAAACAGCCCCCATTCCTAGTACAAGTTCTTAGTCCTGGATGTAGTAGAAGTGACCTCATTCTTAAAGAATTGTGGTTGTTCATTTCAACCAGTCTGGTGGCTCCCTGAAGGGCCAGCTCAAAAGGCTTGCCCTCATTTTGCCTAACTCAGAACTCTCCCAAGTCTGAGGCAGCTACTTGGGGGGCATTTACTAGATTTAAAGGCAAATGTATTAGCCACTGCCTCCCAGGACAAGGACTAATGGTTGGGCAAACAACAGACCAAACAAAAACAATAATATTTAGGTGTAGGTCTCTTTGAGACCCTGATTTTAATTCTTTTGAGTACCTGGAAGTGAAATTGCTAGATCTTATGGTAATTCTATTTTTAACTTTTTGAGGAACTGTATACTGTTTTCCATAGCAGCTGTACCATTTTACATTCCCACCAACAGTGCACAAGGGCTCCAATTTCTCCACATTCTCACCAATACTTATTATTTTTTTATTTTTTCATAGTAGTCATCCTAACTGGGGTGATGAGAAAAGAATTTGGCCTTGCCACTGGCCTGCTCAGGCAGCCCCAAACCCTGAACCTTTATTCTTAAAGCATTTTAACTTCGCATTGACTTTGAGCAGTGGACGTGAGACCCACCCCCGGTTAAGTTCAGGTTAGGTTTGGGACACTGGGATATTTTCTTTCATCCATAATCATTGGATCTGGGCCTATAAATCAAATAGTTAAGACACAAAACACAAACAAGGTCATAATTTGTTTCTTCCTGCCCTCTGTTTTTCTTGGCATGGAAAAACTCAAGCTTTTCCTGACTGGGGATGGGTAGTGACACTGGGGGGTGATTCATTAAAAGTGGTCTGAGTAACTGGCCTTTTATTTCTTCTCATTCTTTCCCCTTATTGTCCCAACTAATGTAAGGAAACACATTGAATAAAATAATTCTCCTGCTGATAAAGAACTTTCCCCTGACTCTTTGTTCACTTGCAGCTATATGCTCCCAGAATCAAAATCTTGGAGCTGGGGAGGCCACTGTGGTAGATGTGATGGGTATTTCTTTTTATTTATTTATTTTATTTTTGGCTGCCTTGGGTCTTCATTGCTGCGCAAGGGATTTCTCTAGTTGCGGCGAGCGGGGGCAACTCTTCGTCGCGGTGCGCGGGCTTCTCATTGAGGTGGCTTCTCTTGTTGTGGAGCAGGGGCTCTAGGCGCGCAGGCTTCAGTAGTTGTGGCACGCAGGCTCAGCAGTTGTGGCTCATGGGCTTAGTTGCTCCGCGGCATGTGGGATCTTCCCGGGCCAGGGCTCGAAACTGTGTCCCCTGCGTTGGCAGGCAGATTCTTAACTACTGCACCGCCAGGGAAGCCCCTTGATTGGTATTTCTGATAGAGAAGGAAGGTCAAGACCCCTGGCTTATGGAAGCCACCTTTTTCACTCCCTTTTCTCAACAAAGGTATCGATTATGTTAGGAAATTGTTTCTGTCCCCTGTGATCCTGGCCACACAAGCAGGAGTTGGGTGTGGCTATGGGTAGTCACAGTTCCCTGTCTCTAAAATGGGTCTCATGACACCAGTACTTTCCTCTCAAATAAGTGCCATTAATGTCAACCATTCCTAAGGCCAGGAGAGACAAAAGGAAGTGGTAACAATAAAAAATATTCACTTAATAGTACACATAGATCATAGTATTAAGAGAAATAGCATAATATACTATTTTCATCTTTTACACTACATGCTGCTATTTTATTTAAAATATTTCTATAAATTTTTTAAAGAAATAAAGAATACATTTAAGGGCTTCCCTGGTGGTGCAGTGGTTGAGAATCTGCCTGCCAATGCAGGAGACGCGGGTTCGAGCCCTGGTCTGGGAAGATCCCACATGCCGCGGAGCAACTAGGCCCGTGAGTCACAATTGCTGAGCCTGCGCGTCTGGAGCCTGTGCTCCACAGCAAGAGAGGCCGCGATGATGGGAGCCCTGCGCACCATGATGAGGAGTGGCCCCCACTTGCCGCAACTAGAGAAGGCCCTCGCACAGAAATGAAGACCCAACACAGCCATAAATAAATAAATTTAAAAAAAAAATTAAAAAAAAAAAACAAAAAACAAACAAACAAAAAAAAAGAATACATTTAACATTATGTAGAGAGAGAGAAGGCTGGACAATAATAGACTAAAAAGCTAACAATAGCTATCTCAGGGTTGAGGGCTTCGAGTTGATTTTAGTTTTCATCTTTATAATTTTCTGTATCTTTTCAGTTCTTCTCACAGATTGGGTATCACTTTTGTAATCAAAAAGAAATTATACTATAGTGTTATTTAAGTTGATTTGTGTGCCTCCTACACCTCTGTGGAAGTGGAACAATTTATTTTCAAAGAGGTGGGCGTAGAAGGACACAAGTGGGATGGGAGAGGTAAGAGACAGATGTGACTATGCTCAGGGTCAGGGTGAGGCTGTGGAAAAATACCAGTGATGCCACACCCTCAGCATGGTTCTGGTCAAGGCTACCCCTGAATCACCCCACCACTGGCTTTTTTTTTTGGCCCCTCCAAGTGAAATAATCCCAGTTTCTCTCACCTATTGTGGTAAACCTAGCTGCCTTGCCTTTGATCATTTTTGTGGCCTCCCTCTGCGCCTGCTCCCAGCACTCCACGATCTCTGTGGATTCCCAGGGAGACAAGCTCCTCCTGTGGGGGACCAGCCAGGAAGGGGAGAGTGAGAGGATGAATCTGTGGGTCCCTGATACCCTAAGTGGATGGTTCTTGTAGACTTTTGAGAAGGGGCTCAATAAATAGCATGCCTCCTCCCTATTCAGGCTCTGAATCAATTGGCGGTCTGGGTGGTCAGGAGATGAATTATCTTCTGATAAGGCTACCCGTTGGAGAATGTAGCTGAGCATGTGAGCTCAATAGGCTTCCCTGAATCCTAGTTCAACAGACTTTCCCACAGTCCCAGGCAACAGTGGACCAGGGTGCCCTCCCCATGTGGAGGAAGAGAACTTGTGTTCCTTCCCAGCATCTCAATCCTAAGAGACCAGGAAGAGGATGACACTGGGAGACGCATGCCCAGCTTCTCCTAACGCTCTCCTTCCCCTAAGTGCAGGAGAGGGAAGGCATGAAGAGGAGCCTGGAGCATGATGACCCTCTACAGGAAGGAAATATTTGGAGTGAGGAAAAAGCATTTTCCTCTCCCAAAGTTCTTACTATTTCTTGGATTATAGAACATTTTGAGGATAGGAAGCAAGCTATAAACCACCACCTCAGAAAAGTGCATATAAGTGCTGGGCTTTGGTATTAATGATTTATATCTGCCTGCCTTTCCCTTTCTTCTGGTCTCTGTGCCCCATCTTCCCTGCGAGGAATTGTTCCTATTCTAGCGTATGTGAAGCTAGTGGGGCTGCCAATCAGATGCTCTGCCTCCCCTCCTTACAGATGGGGCATGTGATCCAATCTGTCCAGTGAGAGAAGCTCATTTCCTTGGCCCTGTTGTTTTAGGAATGGGCACTTGATTGAAGGCAGCCAATCAGGGAACAGGACTAAGGGCAGGAAGATTGCTTCTTTATATGAATACTGAACTGGAAAAAAAGTAAAGCTTGGAGCTCTCCACAGCTGTTTCGTCTGCCAAGTGGCAAGACTCTAAAGAATGGAGCCCAACAAAGCAGAAAGATGCCCTGGGGATGTTTTTGACCCTTTGATCTAGTCAGAAACGAAATCTAGTCTTGTGGTTACATGAGCCACTAAATTTGCCCTTTTTTGGCTCAAGCTAGTGTCAGGTATGTGTCTATTCCTTGCAATGTATGTGCACACACAGAACTTGGCCTCCACTTTCCAGGGGTACTTAGGCTATGAAGCCCAAACATCCATTGGATGTTCAGAGCCCCTTCTGTTAGCGGTGCCCTTTATAAATTTGAAAATTGATCAAGTATTATTCTAAAAGATTCAGATAGCTCTGGCTACTGCATTTGGGGCACCAATACTTGTTTCTTCATGTTGGCGCCATTTCTGCTTGCCAGCAACTTGGAAACCATACTAAAAGCACAGGCTGGAGGGCCTATAGCTTGAGAGAAGACAAACAATATGGGTGTGCTGGAATGCAGAAAATGCTAGGAGAAAGTGAAAGTGACTGACCCTCTTTTCCTTTATATGTAATGGATGAGAGTTGGAGGTAGAAAGAAGAGAAAGACAATCCCACCCAACCCAAAGAGGATGTGTGGGCATGTTAACATGCAAAATGGTGATAGGAGATTGATGCAGGGTGGCATAGAAAAAGCTATGGAAAAACAACAGCTCATTTTTTTTTTTTTTAAATTGGTTAATGGTTTGGGGTTTTTTTTGTAAATTTATTTATTTTAATTTTTGGCTGCATTGGGTCCCTGTTGCTGCGTGCGGGCTTTCTCTAGTTGCAGCGAGTGGGGGGCTACTCTTCGTTGCGGTGTGTGGGCTTCTCATTGCGGTGGCTTCTGTTGTTGAGGAGCACGGGCTCTGGGCGCGCAGGCTCAGTAGTTGTGGCACGCGGGCTCAGCAGTTGTGGCGCACGGGCTTAGTTGCTCCTCGGCATGTGGGATCTTCCCGGACCAGGGCTCGAACCCGTGTCCCCTGCATTGGCAGGCAGATTCTTAACCACTGCACCACCAGGGAAGCCCAACAGCTCACATTAAATTAAATTAATTAATTTTATTTATTTATTTATTTATTTTTGGCTGTGTTGGGTCTTCGTTGCTGTGTGCAGCCTTTCTCCAGTTGCTGCGAGCCGGGGCTACTCATCGTGGTGGTGTGCGGGCTTCTCATTGCGGTGGCTTCTTTTGTTGCAGAGCACAGGCTCTAGGTGCACGGGCTTCAGTAGTTGTGGCACGCGGGCTCAGTAGTTGTGGTTCGTGGGCTCTAGAGCACAGGCTCAGTAGTGGCGCACGGGCTTAGTTGCTCCGTGGCATGTGGGATCTTCCCGGACCAGGGCTCGAACCCGTGTCCCCTGCATTGGCAGGTGGATTCTTAACCACTGCACCACCAGGGAAGTCCTCACATTTTATTAAGCATTTACTCTAGGCTAGACATTAAACACTTCACATGCATTTTAACAATTCTAGGTGGGGGGTACTACTGTTATTCCTACTCTACACAAGGTTAAACTGAGATGAGAGAGTTAGAGGTTGTAAGAGCATTCCACAGCCCCTGGAGGCAGGATTCCACATCAGGGTCATGGGAATCCTGCACTTCCTAACCACCATGTTCCCTCTCTAGTTAAAGACCCGAGTTAGAACCTAGCTTCTGTCACTTGCTCGTTGAGTGACCTCGGACAAATCAGCCTCTCGTAGCTTGTTGCCTCACCTGGAACATTCAGATATTATACTAGATAACTTTTTTCTTAAAACTCTTTCAACTCAAAAATTCAAAAAAAAAAAATCCAAAAATTGCAAAAACTTTTAAAACACCCCAACTCCCCAATCTAGGATTTATATTCTTGGCCTGAGCTTTGCCCCTAAAGACTGTATAGATTGGTTTTTCCCATGGATTTAGGATCAAAGGGCTCCTTTGGGTTATGTGTTCCTTTGAAATGGATTCAAAGGCATGCGTTTTCAAACTGAAGGGGAAACTGGAAAGCCTTCATCCTTGCTGAGTGAATCAGCATCCCAGAGCACAGGTGACAAGTCCTGACCTATCCCTTCACTGTCTGATAAACCCACAGGTCACGGCTCTGAACTCAACCCCACTTTTCCTTCTTCCTGCCCCCTTTGTGGGCTTTCTGATAAGGTGCCCCAAGTCAGCTGTGACAGTGTTTTCTCTCTCTGCAAACAGTCCCCAGGGCGTGCACTCTGCCTGCAAGCTCCCCAGCTGCTTCCAGCTCTCCCTCTGCCCAGAGCCCTTTAATTGCTGCATTCCAACAAATTAGCCATGTGACAGAAGATTATTTTTAACTTCAATAGAGCAGCTCCCTCTCTTTTAATATATCATGCTTGGCCCGCATTCCCTCGGTGAAAAGGGCACCATCGGCTACTTCTGAGAACTTTTAATTACTCCAATTGTTTGCAAAACCCTTAGAAGATTAAAATTTTTTTTTTCTTTCTCCTTTCCCAGTTTTCCCATTTGCTATTTAATGAAAGCTGAGGCTGAGTCCAACTTGGGTATTTACCAGCTTTAATGGATCTCCCCAAATCCTCTCTAGCTGCCCCCATTCTCTGCAAGATAGTTTTTTTAAAGTGCAAACCCGCTGGGGGATGAAGGGAGGGCAAGTTCCAGAGGAACAATCCCACATAGAGCCCCAGAAGGTGGCAGGACGGAGGTGGCTGGTGGCCTCAGGAAGACTGAGCGCTAAACATCTCTTAGGTCTTGGGACCCTCCAAGAGGATCCTGATGATCGAGCCCAACACTGAATCTGAGCCTTTCACCTTCAAGTAAACCACACAGAACAATGAGCATCTCAGGGACCACCATGTGGACCAAAGGCCCTGCTCCAGTTTTTCTGAATTCCCTAGACCCCAGTACTTCTTTAATCTCATGAGGCCAAGTGGGCAGTGTGGCCAAAAATGATTGAGGTTGTATCACCCACCATCACCTGGAAAGGTAGAGATAGAGTTGTATTTAAGTTTGACTCCCACAAAATTGAGAAATCTGTGTTTTCTCATACCTGAGTTTTGCAAAGTAATTCATACAGGTTATAACAGTATGCGTATCATTCCAGCCATTTTCTATGCTATCCCCATCCGTTACCCACGGTTTCGCTTTCCACCGTTTCAGTTACCCGCGGTCAACCAAGGTCCGAAAATATTACATGGAAAATTCCAGGAATAAGGAATTTATACGTTTTAAATTGTGCACCATTCTGAGTAGCTTGATGAAATCTCATGCCATCCTGCTCCACCCCGCCAGGGTCGTGAATTATCCCTTTGTCCAAGTATCCACTGTCTATATGCTACCTCGTTAGTCGCTTAGTAGCTGACCCTGGTTATCAGATTGACTGTCATCGTATTGCAGTGTTCAAGTAACCCTTATTTTACATAAAATCGAATGTCGACAATTTAGTGCAGGTCAGTGAATCTCGAAAATAGCAAACACTCGTGTAAACTACCACCCAAATCAAGATATAAGTGTTTGCATCTCTTCGGAAATTTGCCTAGTACCCCTTTCCAGTCAGTGCCCCCGCAACCCTGGGCAGCCACTGTTCTGATTTCTATCACTTGGTTTGTCTCGTTTGATTTTGGAATCACACAGGGTGTACGTCTGTCTTTCTATGTTGTGTTTTTGAGATGCATCTGTTGTTCCAACAGTGTCAACCTGGGTGGTGGTTTTCTGTTGGATTTGCAGGAATAAGTGGAAGTGGTAAATTCAGGTCTAACCGGAGCAATTTCATTAATGACAGATTTCCTTAGAACAGGCTTACATCGACTGCCATGCACCACAGTACCATAGTTAATGCTATTTAGACATGGCAAGGTGCTTTTGATTAAAAAGAAGTCAGCAAAATGTACCTCACAGCTCGCCCTTTGACCCAGCTCTTCTGCATTTAGGAGTTTCTCTTACAGAAAGATATAATCACACATGTGTGACATGATGTTTGTACAAGGACATGAATGTCAGGACTATTTTTCAGAGCCGAGGATTAGAAACAAACTAATGTCCATCAGTAGGAATCTGATTCAATAAATCATAATGAATCCAGACAATGGAACACTATCCAGTCATGAAAATAAGTGAGGAGGTTCCCTATGCACTGAAATGAGATGATCTCCAAAGGGAAAAAAGCAAGAAGTGGAACAGTGTGTGTTTATTCACTATTCAACAAATATTTATGGAGAAACTATCAATACAATATGCCAGGCACCACTCTACATGCTGAGGATATAACATTATACCACATAAAATCCCTCCCCTCGTGCAGCGTCCATTCTAGTGGCAAGAGTAGAAGAAAAAAAAACAAATGAAAATTATATTTGTATGGTGTGTTATCATTAATATAAAATAAAAGAATAAAAGGGGAAAGAAAACAAAAATATGTTATTTTATTTTATTTTTTTGGCTGTGCCTCAAGGCTTGGGGGATCTTAGTTCCTCAACCACGGATTGAACCTGGGCCCTGGCAGTGAGAGCGCTGAGTCCTAACCACTGGACCACCAGGGGATTCCCAGTGTGTTCTTTTAAACATGCATAAAGTCTCTACTTTGGAGAAGATACTCCAGAAACTGGTAGCACTGGGGAAGGGAACTGGGAAGCTGGGGGACATGGACAGAGGAACAAATGTCACTTTATGCTCTATGTATCTTCTGAATTTTAAAATTTTGAATATGTTACCTAACCCAGAATTAATGGGTTAGGTATTAATAATAATAATAATTATTAATATAACCCATAATTATAACCCAGGATATAATTACATTTTTTTAAAAGTTGGAAGAAGTATTTGGCAGTATTTCCAAGCACCTGGGCCCTCAAGTTGTGGGAAACGCCCTACTGTTTTTTAATCAGGGCAGGAGGAAAGGGCTAGCTCCTAGCTGTCATTCACTGCAGTCATGAACCGAAGTCATAGCATCACTCTGGGAAGATTAAAGAGGCACCAGGAGGACAGAAGGAAATAAAATCAATCTTGAGTATTTATAAAAGGCTTAAGCAGCTCTTTCCTAAATGTGAATTAATGTCAAGAGAGAATCATCTCAGGAAATGCAAGTTCCTCTCTTCAAACTTTTTGGGACCATCCCATTTGGGAATGAATTGCATACAGCCAAGTTCTTTCACAGGGAACATCTGTGTGTAGGGAAGTGGAGGGATGGGGAGAATAATAAAAAGACCATCTGACACTGAACTTGGACACCTCTTATCTTTTTTCTCAGCTTCCCTTGGGTTGTATGGGAAGGAAGGTCTATAAAACACTTACGGTTTATCGTTTGGATTTATTCATATAACATGTGAAAGTGGTAATATGGAAGAGGAGCCTGATTGAAATCTGTACTCTTTGTGAATGTTTGTATTCCAGAAGCTTCCCAGAGTTGTTGGATGATGGCTCTATGATTACTGTCTCCTTGTGGCCTCTAGTCAACCAAAGTGGAAAAAAAAAAGTTTGGCTTTGAATAACAGGTCTATAATTATTTATCTTATCTCACAATAAATTACCCCTTTTAAAATCCTACCATTATTTTTCTTATATTTTTATTAACTTTTAATTACTAGTTAATATAGGAATACAGTCTTCTTTTTTGAAAAAAATTAGAGTGTTGCAGATAAAGTTTTGGTTGTCTTTAATCATTTCCTACAACGCTAATTTAATTGGTCTGGAGTGTGGCTGGCAAGTAGTTTCTTTCTTATAGTGATTCTAATACACAGGAAAATATGAGAACCACTTGTCTAACTGATACAGGACCCCAATATTTTTGGAACTCAATACCTAGATGTTATGGGAAATATGTATATGTATTTTTAATACAATAAATGGTTTTCTTTCTCTAAGTGAAAGCTGAGATTTGCCTGTCAAGACAGATTGCATTTTAGCAAAAGCACTTCCATAAATGTTTGGGTTTTGCAAATAAAAAGCCAATTTGCAATCCTGGAATGGAGTTTGGGACAATGAGACCCTAAACTTGTGTCAAAGTTGTCATGGTTGCAGGCATGTTGAACCTCTGTAGATTATCAAGATGTGGCCTGAGAGTGGGGATTGAGGAAGAACTGATGAAGAAGTTTCTTGGCTAGAGACAGAGAAGGCTGTCAAGACCCTTCTGGAAGGTAAGGCTGAGACACTCAAGGACTATGCTGTCCAACACAGTAGCCACCAACTTCATGTGTTATTTATTTTTTAATATAAGTGAATTAAAATTAAATCAAATTAAAAATTCAGTTCCTCAGTCATAGTAGCCACACTTAAAGGGCTCAATAGCCACATATAACCAGTGGCTACCATATTGGGTGCAAATATAGAACATTTCCATCATCAAAGAAAGCTCTTTGGGACAGTGCTACTGTAGAAATCATTTTACATGGTCTTATCCAGTTGCTAGTTTAAAATTTCCTTCCTGGGGCTTCCCTGGCGGCGCAGTGGTTGAGAATCCGCCTGCCAATGCAGGGGACATGGGTTTGATCCCTGGTCCGGGAAGATCCCACATGCCGCGGACCAACTAAGCCCGTGCGCCACAACTACTGAGCTTGTGCTCTAGAGCCCGTGAGCCACAACTACTGAGCCTGCGTGCTTCAACTACTGAAGCCCGCGTGCCTAGAGCCCGTGCTCCACAATGAGAAGGCACCACACTGAGAAGCCCGCGCACCGTAACGAAGAGTAGCCGCCGCTCGCCGCTACTAGAGAAAGCCTGCGCACAGCAGCGAAGACCCAACACAGCCAAAAATAAATAGATAAAATAAATAAATTTATAAAAAAATAAAATTTCCTTCCTGAAATGTAATTACTTGCTCTTATTACCAAGTCTTCAACACAGTATTAAAATAATAGTAACAGCTAACATTTATTGAGCACCTACATAACGGTCAGTTTTCTTGGTCGCAGACAACAGGTTCCACTCTTGCTAATTTAAGCACAAAGGGATTTATTAAAGGGTATGGCTAGCTCACAGAATCAGTAAGAAAGTTAAGAAATAGACTCTAGGCTAAACATCCAGGAATGACTCCTAAAATTATACTGCAGAACTCGTGGACAAGCAAGCCACAGCCTCTGTCACCATCCAGAAGCTTCAGAACTGCTAAGCTGCCACCACAGCTGATGTTCTAGGATCACATTGCCTTTGCCATGATCGGCCTCAGCAAAATGGATGCTTCACACCTGCCTGTCCCTCCACGTAGCTCATAGCTCTAAAGTCTCACACAAATGGAATCTAAGTCATAAACAGAACCAGAGCCGCAAGGGAGTTTGAGAAATGTCGTGTTTATCTCTCCAGCCTCTGCAATTCGGGAAGCGAGCTAGGACGGGGCTGGAATGGATTTGGAGCAAACCAGTCAGTCTAAAGTATCTGCCATGACCTGCTGTATGCCAAGTCCCGTGAACATGCGCGATCGCATTTCTTTCTTACAAGAATTCAGGGAAGAAGGGCCTATAAATCAACCCTCCTTGACAGAGAAGGACACTACAGGAAATGGTGGGGCACACGTATGGTCTTAGTTGTGCTTGGGGAAGTTAGAAGAGGGCCCTCTGTCCACTCTGGGAGAGAAGGAAAGTGGAGCAGGGAGGGGACAGCTGCCTGGAGAAGCCAGGATGGAAGACGACTTCACAGGAGAATAAAGCAGCAGTCCCAAGGTGACAAAGGACAGCCAGAATGAATCTGAGAACTCACGAGTGGTGCTGCTGTACAAATTCATGCCAGATTCCGGAGGCCCTGCCCTCTCCACAAATCCATGCTGCCTCTGGTGGAAAGAACCAGAACTTACACACGCAACAAAGACACAAGAACACTTGCCTGGCTACATCCCAACAACCCCAGTTGCACCTGTGGCATGGAACAGGACTGCAAAAGTAAAGAACTCAGCAGGAAAGGCTTCCAGAAGGAGGTGAGTTTTTAGTGGGTTTGAGAGGAGAGGTGTTAGCGTATGCATGGCTGTCAAGAGGCAGAGGGTTTCAGATGAAAGAACTCATCTGTCCTCACGCCAAGACTCATGCCAAGGCTGAAAGGGGCAGCCACTGTAGCATATCAAAGCAGTGTCCTTGACTCAGGATGAAGGAGGTGAGTCAGTGTTTGGGAGAAAACAGTAAATAAATGGGCTGGGAAGGGAACTGATTGCAGGATAAAATCACGTGAAACCCTTCCTATGATTACAATTATATTCAAAAATTAGTAAAGTATGTATCAAAAATCAATTTGGAACAGAATGAAAATCTCGGGAGTGGGTCCTAGACATCTTCTAACAACCACTCGGGGTTGATTCTCCCGATTTGCCTGTCCTGAGGGCTGTTCCCAATCTCAGCTCTCCTCCCCTGTGATGTAGCTCAAGCTTTTGGTGTATGGGGGCTGGGGCCCCTTTGCCACATCATTCCTTCCTGGAGACATTCTAGTAGGATCAAAAGGTACCTAAGCCAGGGAAAACAATAAATCTCAAGGAAATGGGACTCTTGGAGCTGGGAAATTCAGAAGAATTTGAGAAAGGGGCATCAACACCCCAGAAACATGGTGGCATGCATGATTCTTATTTTGCTTAAGCTTTATCAAACAATATATTTTAACAAGTCTTTCCATCTGCCAGGTTCAATGTTAAGCAATTTAATAATACATTATAAATAAATAAATAAATTCTCTTTCAGTTAAAAAAAATAATAATAATACATTACATCATTTAACCCTCAGAGCAATTACCTAGACTAAAGGCTATCCTCATTTTACAGATGAGAAAAACGAGACTTAGAGGTCCCACAGCTAAGAACTGGACTCCACAGCCCACTGATTTAACCATCCTGCTATGCTGCCTTGATCTCTTCTTCCTTATTTGTGTTTTCCTATTATTTTTCACATGTTATGTTTGTATACTTGTCAGCTCCAAAAACTAGAAGTTTCTTAAAGTGCAATGATCAAGTCTAATTCATCTTTTGACACCCTTACCCCCAGCACCTGATGGAGACTAGCAAGCACATAGTAAGTGCTTAATATACGTGAGCTAGACAGAGCTTTGTGACACAATAATCATTCACCTTGTATACTTAAACCCAACAATTCTTGCAGGTATTCAGTTTCCAGCTAGCAAGTAGATGAAGTGAATCCTTTCATTAATATAGGACCATGGTCAAGTGTGAGGGTCTTGGAGCCCAATAGTCACAGGTTTGAATCCTGCCCCAGCCACTTCTTAGGGGTGTAATCTTAGGCAAATGTTAAAAGAAAAAAAAATTTTTTTACAATTTATTAAGAGTTATCCATTAAAAAAAAGCACTGGTGTTGGGGCATGAAAAATAGCTGAGAAAGTTTATGATTCAGATGCTTAAATATATATATTAAATATGTATTTTACAAAAGTGGTAGATGCGTTGTTTCCCAGAAGAGTTCAGTGTCTTGCTAGCAGGCCTGCTTACCCTCTCAGGCCCCGCCTACTGAGAAAGACCCAGCAGCAAGAACAGGGACTAGTGGTTAAATGTTAACTTGTGTTTATTTCTCTACAACTGCCTGCTGTTTAATTTGGCCAACCCAGTGAAGATTCTTTCGTAAGCCTGTGTGTAATTTCTAAACACCAGACCTTCGACCTTTACACACATGCTAAACATTTATAGAGTGGGAGAGTTCTCCTTTTTCTCCATCAGTGGAGTGAATAAATACCAACATCCTCCTCTCCCCCCCAAAAGTATTCTTTGATCTACACTACAGATAAACCGATAATAATTCATCCTGATCAGCTAAGGGCTGTAAAGCAGATTCTTTGATAAGCCAATTAATTTCAGAGGGCACTGGGGCTTGTTTCTTCCTGATGCTGATTTAGATTCTTAAAGTCATAGAACTTTAGAGCTGGAAAGAGATCTTTTAAATTAGCTCGTCAAACTGTCCGATTTTAACAGACAGTTAAAATCTGTTAAAACCAGATGAGAAAACTGTGAGCTGCAGAGAGGGAAAAGGCAGCGTAGACACATGTAGAGATGTTAAAGAAGAAAGAGCCATATAGGAATTGCTTTGTCACAACAATTTCTACAGCATTTTAAGTTTTCTGTGGGATTGCTTTTTGTTTTCCTTTATAATCTGGTGATGCAAGTATAGTGTTTGAGCCTGGAATTGGAAATCCGTGGACACTGATGCTGTTTTGCACTGACGTCAGAAATATCTGAGAATCACTGCTGCCCCCTGCTGGAAATTTAAAATCTCCAGGTTATGTGGACTTCCTTTGAGTCAAAAAAATTAGAAAAGTAATATTTCCTTAGATTAAGAAGTTTAAAAAGCATGAAAGGGTATAAAGAGAAATATGAACTCTGCCTCCTTTCAATCATATTTCCCAGTGATAACTGTCGTTAACAACTTTTTTGGAATATTCTTCCATATTTTTTCTACTTATGTGTATTTGTATATATCTATGCATAAGTATATATATTTTACACACAAATAGGACAATACTATATGCACTGTTTTGTAACATGCTTTTCTCTTTTTTCCTTAATTTATTTTACTGATTTTCAATAGGTAATACATTCAAACTAATCTAATCTAATGTTATTTCAATTATACCTCATTTTATTTATTTGTATTTATTTATTTATTTATTTTTTGCTGCGTTGGGTCTTTGTTGCTGCGTGCGGGCTTTCTCTTTGTTGCGGTGCACAGGCTTCTCATTACAGTGTCTTCTCTTGTGGCTGAGCACAGGCTCTAGGCGTGTGGGTTTCAGTAGTTGTGGCACGTGGGCTCAGTAGTTGTGGCTTGCGGGCTCTAGAGCACAGGCTCAGTAGTTGTGGCGCACGGGCTTAGTTGCTCTGCGGCATGTGGGATCTTCCCGGACCAGGGCTCAAACCCATGTCCCCAGCATTGGCAGGCGGATTCTTAACCACTGTGCCACCAGGGAAGTCCCCTCATTTTAAAAAAAAAAAAGACATATATCTTGAACATCTTCTCAAAGCAGTATATATTGACCAACCTTGTTTCTTTCAATGACAGAATAATATGTCATTGCTTGAGTGTATCATAAATTATTCATTCAGTCCTCTTTTGATGGAATAAAATGTAAATCTCTATAAAAGTAAGGACTTTATTATTTTTCTTGTTGTTACTGCTGTCTCTTGTAATGAGAATAATGCTCAATAAAGTTTGTTTAATGAATGAATGGACATTCTCCTAGTTTCAAGTATTTTTCTGTTTCAAAAATGCCGCCCCAAGCCAGCAAGCCGCAACTAAGGAGCCCGTTGGCTGCAACTAAGGAGCACAAGTGCCGCAAATAAGGAGCCCACCTGCCGCAACTAAGACCCGGCGCAACCAAAAAAAAAAAAAATGCTGCCCCAAATAACTTTGTGTCTATATTTTGGGGCATAGGATAAAATCTAGGAAGAAGTGTAGGTTCAAAGGCTTGCAAATTTTAAATTTTGATAGATGGTCAAATTGGTACTTTTAATGAAGAATGGATCCAGAGGTTTAATAATCCTATCATTCCCATCCCTGACTGGGCATCAAAACCAGAATCTCCCAGATAATTTAATTTAAAATAACTCCTTTCTGCACATTCCTTCTCTGTTCTAATTCATTAGCTGCTGGGGGGAGGGAATCTGTATATTTAACAGCCCTCCCCCCCCACCGTGATTCCAATGCACACTCAGGACTGGGGACAGCACATTACCTACCCACTTCTTGCTACACTGCAGCAGATGGAAATGTGCTCCTCTATCCTAATCTTAACATGGTTACTCATTTGTTATTCACCTGATGCTTATCGAGTGTCTACTGTGTGCAAGACCCTATGCTCTCTCTCCCAGAGGTAAGATTGTACAGGGGATGTGGTATGGATTTCGCCACTCCCATGGGTGGTAGTGCTGTGGGTGAGCGGGTGAGTTCGTTGGCAGTATGTGTGTTGGCTGGTGGCTGGGGTTTGGGGAGGGAGCAGTGTGTGGGTGAAACTCAGGAATCCTGCAGCACTACAGTGGGAGGAATTTTTAAAAGGCCCAGCCCTGCCCTGGGCGACATGTCTGTGTCTAACAAACATGGAGCCAGCCCAATTCTGAGCCCAACCCAGCCCCAGGCAACTGCTACTGGGGGTCCCCACAAGCGACGCATGGGGCAGGGCACAGTGCTTTCCCTCTGGGCCCTTCTAAGCCAGATAAAATATAATGCAGATGAAACACACATGGGAAATGCGCCATGGACAGCCAACAGATTGCGGTCATGAAAAAGGATGACAGATTCCACCGTCATTCACGACCCACCCAAATGTCACATCCTCTGGCAGTTCCTGACACAAGCAGGTGTGGTTTCCATGTACTCCATAGCACTTGAAATATAACAACAGAAAGAAAAAAGGGAAAAAAAAACACCAAACCTGCTACTACTGCTACCTGAGGCTTATTATGTCAAAACTTCTAGCTGTTTTACTGGGCGACCCCATTATATTCTCCCAATAGTGCAGGGAACTCAGGGAAGTTAAATGACTAGATAAAGGCCACACAATTTGTTTAACAGAGTGGTCTTCATAATTTTTCTGCTTGCACATGCCATCAAATGATTTTGAAAAATGGTGTATCCCTAGAAACAGACACACTTATATGGCCATGTAATTTATAACAAAGGAGGCACCATAGAGAGTAGGAAAAGATCTTTTTAAAAAATGGTGCTGGGATCCCTGTATACCTACTGGGAAAAAAAAAATGAAATTGGACCTTACTTCACGCCATACACAAATATCAAATCCAGGTGGATAAAGACTTAAATGTGAAAGGCAAAAATCTACAGCTTTTTAGAAAATAGTATATATCTTCATGACTTATGAAGGAAAGGATTTCTTCAACAAGCCACTGACAGCGCTCATGATATAGGAAAAGAATGATAAATTCAATTACACTAAAATTACACAGTGGTTCTTAAGTATACTCCATAAAGAGTATAACAGATAAACCATAGAGTGAGAGAAGAGATTTGCAACAAATATAACAATATGCTCAACAGACGGCTGCAATATTAGGCTTAGGCACCAGTGTTAAATGGAACTGCTTTGGAAAGCAGCTCGGCATTCTTTGAATGTATATTATATTTTACAAGAAAAAAAAGAAAAAGAAAAGAAACTACTGCCTAAGAATATGTATCTCCTTGCACAATTTAAAGTTGACATCTAAAAGTTTTTCATCTTATTTACTTTTTTTTTTTAAACTTGTTAAAAGAATGCCCATAGCAACCTTATATGTAACTGCCCCAAGGTGGAAACAGCCCAAATATCTATGGAGAATGGATAAATTGTGTATTTTCATACAATGAAACACTACTTAGCAATAAAAAGGAACAGGGATGAATCTCAAAAACATGGTTATGCAAAAGAAGTCAGACACACAGAGTACCTACTACATGATTCTGTTTATATTAAATTCAAGAACAGACAAAACTAAGATGTATGAAACCCAAAGAGCAGTTGAGGATGCAGATTGACTCGAAAGAGGCATAACGGAACTTTCTGGAGTGGTTCATCATGTATTAACTAGATACAAAAGATGTAATTTCTGCACATTACAGATCTTAACATTTAAAAATAAAATTGTTATATCACTGTCATAAATATATCCAATGAAATATAAATACCATAGTGACTTGATATCCACTATCCATTTAAAAATAAAAAGATATGGACAGGGACTTCCCTGGTGGTGCAATGGTTAAGAATCTGTCTGCCAGTGCAGGGGACACGGGTTCAAGCCCTGGTCCCGGAAGATCCCACATGCCGTGGAGCAACTAAGTCTGTGCACCACAACTACTGAGCCTGCGCTCTAGAGCCCATGAGCCACAACTACTGAGCCCGTGTGCCACAACTACTGAAGCCCATGCGCTTAGAGCCCGTGCTCTGCAGAAGCCACCTCAATGAGAAGCCCACGCACTGCAACAAAGAGTAGCCCCCACTTACCGCAACTAGAGAAAGCCTGCGTGCAGCAATTAAGACCCAATGCAGCCAAAAATAAATAAACAGATAGATAAATAAATAAAAAGATATGGACAAGCCCTTATTGAACAGTCATTTGGTTTTCTGTTGTTGTTGTTTTGCTGTTTTGGGGGGAGTTTTTTGGCCTCGCCGCAAGGCACGCAGGATCCTAGCTCCTGGACCAGGGACCATATCCGTGCCCCCTGCACTGGAGCGCAGAGTCCTAACCCCTGGACTGCCAGGAAATTCCCCTTTTCTTTCCAGGTGTTTTTTTTCCCATACATTTTAAATCATTCTTTTTCTCCTTGAAATCCATGTCTCCCACCAAATACTACTCTGATGTAATATATTTTTCTGTTTGAAAGTCCCTTATTCATCACCTTATTATTCTGCAACAATGTACAACTTAACCTTAAAAAATATATTATGCCCACAAGGCTCTAAATATCAACAATCTTCTTTGGGCTTAAGTTAGCATTATGATTATTAGTTATACATTAATAATATTGATCAAAGCAGCATAAAATTATTCCCACTGAAAATTCATCTCTTAATGAAATGAATAAGAGAGTAGTTAATGGGACATTAGTTAGTTTTTTGAATTATGCCTTTATTTCCATCTAAACTCGGATTCTAAGCTAATAACATACATCACAGTAAAATTTAGATGGTAATGCCTTATCTTTTGCAAAGTGAGAGAAAAGATGATTGGGACAGGGAAACACTCAGGATCTCTGACCTTGGTGTGTTCTCAGATAGATTAGTTTTAAGAATGAGAAAACATGAAGGCTGATCCCTCTTGAAAAGGCTTCATGCCCAGGGATACATGAAATTCCAGTTTGAAGACCTCCAGTTTAGAGTGCGATGGAGACGGAATTCTAACCCAGGTATGCCCGACTCCCAGCCTAGATTCTTTCAACCTGCCCCATACAATCATAATTTATTCCTTATCGCTTTGGGTTGAAAAACCATTTCAGAAGAATTTATTTGCAGGGCATGGGGTAGTGGTGGGACTATAGAAATAATACATAACCATTGCTCAGAATTAAAATATAGTGTCATTATTTTTACATGTTGGTCCCCCCCATCCAGACCTTGAACTCCCTGAAGGCAAGATTAGTGTTTTATCTATAGAGTTGTATCCCTAGAACCTACAGAGCTTCTACTCACAAAGTAAGACCTCAATAAACGTAGAGCAAATGCCCGTGGAGGACAAGACCATTTTTGAGTCTCTGACCTGCATGGATAAGAGGTGAAGCCAATGAGTAGCTTGGCTTTGAAGTTTAAGCTTCCCATTGTTTCCAACAGTTCCTTCCTCCATTCTTGGTTACGGAGAGTGTTTTCCCAAGCTAACATCCAATGCTTGGTGCCCTTGGCTTCAAGACAATTCCCTCGCTTAGCCTCCCAACTAGATTGCCTCTAATCCCACCTCAATGCCCCCCTCTATTGAATTTCTGTCACTCTCACTGTTGACCACAGAGAACTTTGGCCTGGGGGGGTTGGGAGGGACTAGCCAGGTGTGTGCTTGACACAAACGTCCCATGTGCTGAATCAAAAGGCCTGAAGAACTCCAGTCCACGCTGGGCTTCATTCCCTCTTGCTGTTCTCCAGCCCACAGAAGGCAGAACAGTATTTTGCAGACCTTTAGTACTCACATGTCACCTTCACAATATTTGGTACCTCCACAGGACACCTGTACTCACATCACATTTTCTTTATATTACTCATTTTTTTTTAACCTAAATACCTACTCTACTTAAGCTTTGACCTGAGCAATAATATCCAACAGTAACAGGCTTGATTGATATGTACATTTCAAGTGCATGTTTTCAAAAATTCATCATTATTAATACTTTTAATGTTGGTGCACCATGCAAGACAATCTCATGTAACATATGACAGAAGATGCTGTCCTAGACAGGGAGTTAGACTCTGGAGCTCTCTTGAGCTTCTTCTATGAGTCAGGCACCATACTAAGGCTTCATAAAAGATAACATTATTGGAGATCTTTTCCCCCTACTCATTGTAGAAAATTAGGAAAACACAGAAAAGTCTAAGGAAGAAAAACTTGAAATCTCTTGTCATTCTATCTTGGTTAATAGCAAACATATCTGGATCTAAAACCTGACTCAAACATATTCATTATGATATCTTAGACAAGTCACTTAACCTCCTGGAGTCTCAGTTTATTCATCTTTAACACTGGTAAAATGAGACCTCTTTTATAAGATTTTGGTGAAAATTAAATGAAATGACAGATGTAAGGCACCCTAGCATAGTAAGTGATAAGTAGTAAATGTGCAAAAAAAATTTTATATGATTATTATGTCCATAAATTTGTTGTCACATTATATGTTTCTACCTTTTTCTCTTCTTATTATATCTTGAGCATGAAATAATCTTTGGGTCCATAATTATTTATTTATTTTATGGGGGCATAGTTTTTATTACCAAATAAAATTCCTTACTATGAATGACTTAGTAAATAATTTTATTATCAGATTGTTTCAGTTCTAATTTTTTGTACATAATAAGTAATGCTGTGATGAAAAATCCTTGTACTTAAATCTTGGTGCTCATTTATGATTTTTCCATAGGATAAGTTTCTAAAAAATGGAATTTTTATGGCTCTTGCTTTTCTTTTCTTTTTTCTGGGTTGGTCTCCGGAAAAGTTGTACTGATTTACCTTCTCACCGGCACTGGCTGAAAGTGCCTGTTTCACAGCACCCTCCCTGACACTGGGTATTATTTATTTGTTAGAACCTTACTGATTTAACTGGAATATATCAGGCATTGTTTATAGGCCTTATTTATCTTCACCACAACCCTCTGAAGGGTCCATTTGGTAGCCTCTTGTCCTTGATTGGGAAAACAAGGCTTCCAGAGGTTAAATTCTTACCCAAGCCAGTACAGGTATACATCGTTTTATTGCGGGTCACAGATATTGTGTTTTTGGCAAATTGAAGGTTTGTGGCAACCCTGTGTGGAGCAAGGCTACAGACACCATTTTCCCAAGAGCATTTGCTCACTTTGTTTCTCTGTGTCACATTTTGGTAATTTTTGCAATATTTCAAAAATTTTTATTAGCATTATATTTGTTATGGTGATCTTTGACGCTACTATTGCAAAGAGATTATGACTCACTGAAGGCTCAGATGACAGCATTTTTTAGCAATAAAGTACTATTAAAGGGGATTTCCCTGGTGGCGCAGGGGTTAAGAATCTGCCTGCCAATGCAGGGGACAAGGGTTCGAGCCCTGGTCTGGGAAGATCCCGTATGTCACGGAGCTACTAAGCCCGTGTGCCACAGCTACTGAGCCTGTGCTCTAGAGCCCTTGAGCCACAATTACTAAGCCCACATGCCACAACTACTGAAGCCCGCGTGCCTAGAGTCTGTGCTCCGCAACAAGAGAAGCCACCGCAATGAGAAGCCAGCGCATCTCAACGAAGCGTAGCCCCCACTCGCCACAACTAGAGAAAGCCCACACGCAGCAACGAACACCCAATGCAGCCATAAATAAATAAATAAAATTAAAGAAAAAAAAGAATGCATTAAAAAAAAGTACTATTAAACTAAGGTGTTTTTTTTTTTGGCATAATGCTATCGCACACTTAATAGATTACAGTATAGTGTAAACATAACTTTTATATGCGCTGGGAAACCAAAAAATTCGTGTGACTCACTTCATTGCGGTGGTCCGGAACCAAATCTGCAATATCTCTGAGGTACTCCTGTTAAGTTGTTGGGCCAGGATAAGCCTATTTGGTCCTTAACATGC
The DNA here is from genome assembly GCF_965194805.1 of Balaenoptera borealis. Taxonomy (NCBI): domain Eukaryota; kingdom Metazoa; phylum Chordata; class Mammalia; order Artiodactyla; family Balaenopteridae; genus Balaenoptera; species Balaenoptera borealis. The sequence continues at coordinate 16,544,219 of NC_138878.1, forward strand.
TGACTGTGGCTTTTCCCCTATACCACACTGCCTCCTGCTGGTGCCCATGGAGAGGGCATGAAGTCCTGAAATTCCTCAAATCAGATTCCTTAGATGAGAGTTAGGTATTTGTGATAAGGAAGAGAGTGATGTTGGGACAACCATATAATGGTCGGACTTTGAAAAATGGGGAGAAAATTCATCAAGCTTTTCACTTAATATTTATGCAATTTATGTGAGTTATACCTTAACTTAAAAAAAAAGAAAAATGAGAAGATTTTTGATAGAGAAGAGGAGGAAAGACTTTTCAGGCAGGCAATGGGTGAGTTAATAAAAATAGCTCACACTTACTGAGTCCTCACAACAAGCCAAGCCCTTCACTAAGGGCACTGGAAATAGTAATTCATTTAATTTTCATACAATCACCATGAGGTACCTCTATTATTTGTACTTGACAGATGAAGAAACAGGGGCACAGAGATGGTTAAGTAACTTGCTCAAAGTTACATGTCTAGCAAATGGAACAGTCAGGATCTGAGGCAGGTAATTTGGCTCCTGGTTAAGGCAGGCAGACTGGGATCACAAAGTAGCCACACTCACCAAAGATCTGTCAGACTGACAGGCCTCTTCCCCTATTCTGGAATGTTCACCATACAAAGATTTTGTCAGATCAGGAATACTGTACAGATTAAGGTCCGTGTCTAATTCATTCAAGGATCCATCATGTCATTTCACGTCCTCATTGATGCTGCCAGTTGCCCTCCTGAGTTGTCCTTTAGTGACTCCAAACTTGATCTTTGCTGATTCTAGTCCAGTGGGGTTGGTAGAACAGCTTTTGAAGCTAGACCAGTTACTGGGCCTCCCATGGAGGAGGCACACCCACCCACCAGAAATGGGATTTCTCTCTTTAGTCCAGATACTGGGTGGTGAATTCCAAGAGCATCAGAGATACTGATAGTTGGCTTACATCCTATGTCCCTACTTCCTTCCTACACCACTCAAGGCCTATCCAGTCCTTTGGAAATGCCCCTTACTCACCCACTCTTCTGCCTGTGGAAGATATGGTAGATGTGGAAGACAGTGATACACACAATGAAGAAGTGGGGAACAGGCTCTCCAAGGTCAGTGTGGCAAACCCATCACAGAAATGCAAAGAAGTAAGTAAGGCTCAGGAACACGTCCAGTAAGGTGGAGGATGGAAGTGGATTTGGAACTGGGGTTGGACAAGAACAGACTTGAAAAGGAGAAAGGGACCTCTCCAGGCCTATCTACAAGGATAGAAAGGGAGAAAAGAACTCAGGGAAAGTATCCTGTGCAGTCATAAGATTATGTAGTCAGCTGTTCTGTATCTAGAAAATCATGACACAAACACCTAAGAAATGGGAAGCAGCTGTAAGAATGTTCCTGTAAATGTAAATGTAGTTTGTTGGTGGACATGAAATTAAATTTCAGTAAATATAATTTGCTGGTGGTACAGTTTTTCAACATGTATCAAAATCCTTACTCACGTGCCTATTCAATTTTATCCAACCTCAAGAAATGTGACAGGCCCTGGGCTAGGTTCTGGGATGCAGGGTAAAAAACAAGACAGAGTACCAGCCCCCAAAGGAGCTAACTGTGAAGAACGTATTTCAGGAAGGGTGAAGTAGGAGGTGCTAAGGAGGGAGCAGCAAGGGGATTTAACCTAATCCAGAAAGTCAAGAAAGGGTGAAATGTCTTTTAAGTGAGGCTTGAAGAACGGGAAGGATTTAGTTAGGCTGGAATGGACAAGATGAAGGCTCTGGGCAAATTGAGTAGTAGGTGAAAAGGAAATGATAGAAGTTGTATACACACACACACAAAACGTGAGCCCAAAATGAGGTTGGCAAATAGGCGAATTCTTCAGGCTTTAGAAGTCATTTTAAGGAGTCTGCACCATGTTCAAAAGTAAAAGGGAAGAGTGATGAGTGATGAGTGAATGTTCTGATCCGTGTTCTACTGCGTATTCTTCGACTCAGTAATTCTACTTTAAGGAAATTATCCTAAGGAAATAATTATGAATTTCTGCAACGATACAGTTAAAAGGATGTTTCTAATATTGAGACTGTCTAGAATTGCAAAATTTTGAAATAACCTAAACGTCTTACAGTAGTGGTTTAGATAAAGAAGGCGTTGGTTCATCCATATATTGGAATGCTATGTAGCTGCTAAAGATACTGTAGAAAAAAAAATTAATGACATGGAGAAATGCAAAATGAAGGTTATATAAAATATACATAGTATAATCTCAGTATTGCGTGCGCACACGCACACACACACACACAAATAGGTATACAAGACACTGGAATGCTATAAACCTAAATGTCAACTTACCTTTTCATGTGGGATTATGGCTGATTTAAATGTTAACGTGTTTATTATTTTTTCTAACTGTTCTAAATATGCTATTTTTGTAATTTAAAAACTATGTCTTAGAAAAAAGAATTAAAAAAGAAAAAACAAAAATTTAAAAAGAGAAAAATTTTAAGAAAAAAAAATTTTTTTTCTAATTATACATCTTATATGTCTTAGAGGTTCCTGCGGTGCCGGCCATATTCTATTTCTTGACCTCGGCTGGGTTAACACTGGCCTTTTGCTTTACTTGTTAAAATGTAAACTTGTTTAATAAAGTTTCCTCTCTGCATTTTACATTTCACGATTTTAAAAATGTTTAATAAGCTTCACACATTTATCTTTCAATATTTTATACACAGCCCAGCGTCTCTAGTATAGCGTTCCACAATTTCGGAGCAAAGTTGACACCGCCAACCGCCGTTGGTTTACCCGTCTGGGCAGCATGGACTTCAAGTCCCAGCAGGCATTGCGGCCGACACACCGGGAACTACGGGGTCCGAGAGGAAGGCTGGGAGCGACCGGTCCTTGCCCTCCCAGAAGCCCGCGGGCGGCTCGGAACGCCGTCCATATCATGGCCGCGGGAGCCGGGACGGCGGGCTCCGCTTCCGGCCCGGGCGTCGTGCGTGACCCGGCGGCGTCACAGTCGAAGAAGCGTCCCGGCAGGGAGGGCGCGCAGCGATCGGACGCGATGGCGGGAGGAGGCGGGAGCAGCGACAGCAGCGGGAGGGCTGCAGGCAGGCGGGCGTCCCGCAGCGGCGGGCGGGCTCGGCGGGGGCGCCACGCACCGGGGCTGGGGGGCGCCGCGGAGCGGGGCGCGGGGGAGGCGCGGCTGGAGGAGGCAGTCAACCGCTGGGTGCTCAAGTTCTACTTCCACGAGGCGCTGCGGGCCTTTCGGAGTAGCCGGTACGGGGACTTCAGGCAGATCCGGGACATCATGCAGGGTGAGGGCCGGGCCTGGGGAAGGAGGCTGGGGCTCCTGGGAAGGTGATCTGTGGGGCCCGAGTGCAGCGGCTGGGGGTCGCCGAGCCAACGATGTCTTCTTTCCCAGCTTTGCTTGTCAGGCCCTTGGGGAAGGAACATACCGTGTCTCGGCTGCTGCGGGTTATGCAGTGTCTGTCGCGCATTGAAGAAGGGGAAAATTTAGGTATGGCTATTTTTTATGTTCTTCTCTGGGCTTTACTTATTTAGGGTTACGTTGTTTTCAAACTTACATCCTAGACTGAAGGGTTCAGGGTTAAGGTGGGCTACTATGTTTCAATCACGGTGTTTATTCTCTGGCCTTAGTTTTCTCCACTTAGTATTCTGTTGGCTGCTTTTCTGTGTTTTTTATTTCCTCCCACCTGTTTCTTGCTCGCCCCAACTTTGTTGCTATCTAAAGTGAATTATGTGAAGATGGCCATTTTTCCTCCATAGTAGAGTGTTTTTAAAGTATGAACACTTTTTTTTTCTTTTCCTAAGTTGAACTTGACAGCTGTTTAGCAAAATGATCTTTAGCTTCTGGCCGTTTGTATCTGATCCTGCCATTTGAGATACAGATGCATGTATTAAAAAATAACTTTTTACCTGTCTTGAAAATTAGTCACTTGAAATTCATGGATTTGAATTTGGACCCTTAACATGTTTGTAAGCCTGTAGCCAGTATGTCAGCAGATTAAATGCAAATCTTACTATATTTGCATGTTTCTTTTCTATATATATATATACATATATATATTTGAACATAATTCTTCTGCTCTTTAGAAAATAGGTTAAAGTGAAAATTGTGCTCTTTGTCCTAGACTGTTCCTTTGATATGGAGGCTGAGCTCACACCACTGGAATCAGCTATCAATGTGCTGGAGATGATTAAAACGGAATTTACACTGACAGAGGCAGTGGTCGAATCCAGTAGAAAACTGGTCAAGGAGGCTGTAAGGCTCTATTTTAAATTTTTTTTCTTTTACCAAAGATCAGAGGTCTTTGAGGATCAGTGCTTATTTTTTGTGTGTGGGGTAGAAGACAAACAGGGATGGAGAGAGAGCAAGTGAGCACACTCAGAACACATAACTCACACACATAGATGTTATTTCATCAGGTGACCCCTTCCTAGCCCAGACTTGGAAAGAACTGTTAATGGCAGGTGCTCAGCTTTTGTGATTTTGGTGGTCTCCCTAGTGGCCCTGGCAGGAGGGGCCACAGTACACAGGAAGTGAGTTTGCATTGAAGAATGACATTTTGTAGGTTATTATTACCATTCAGAGCAGCATCGTGAAAGGGCTAAAAGTAACTGGCCTAGGATCTTGTCACCCTTGTTTATTATAGACCAAGGAGAATAGCTGGTGCCTTGGGAAATGTGGGACTGCTTTGAGCTCTTTCATGCAGTTGCAGAAAGAGGCTTAGGGAACATTCCCCTGAACAGACAGAATCAGAGGTGCTGAGATATCAGCCATTTCGAAAAACAGTAGTGGTAGAAGGCTGGCGCAGGCAGTGTTCTCGACAAGAGAAAAGCTTGTAGAGTGTCTAGGAATTTGGGACTGGAACTATGTCATGGCTCAGGTAGCTTCAAGTAGTGGAACTTATTTATATTTAAAACATTGAAGCAGCCATGGAAACCAGTCAGAAAAAGCTTTTTCTTCTCCAATAACCAAGGCTGGGGGTGTGGAAGCAGATGCAGAGGTGGGGACTGAAGGACAACAGCTCAGCATTGCCTTGGCGGTAAAAGTAAGGAAATTGGTAAGAAAAGATAACAGCACCTCGTAAAAGGACGGGATCTTGGGGGCGGGGGGGGGGGTGGTAAGGGACAAAACCTTGTTTAGCAAAGACTTTCTGTCCCTTGGCTATGTGCTGGGTACTCAGACACCCTGTTTAAAAAAACAACAGTTAAAAAACTGTGTGTGGGGTGCAGATATTTTATTTATTCAGTTAAGGACCTTGGGCAGGAACTACTGTTGGTCTTACAAAGAATGCTTAGAAAATTCCAATTCCAAGGAGGAATGATTGCAAGAATAGATTTTTAGTATAGGTAAGTCAGGTTTGTGTTGGAGGTAAAATACCAGAAAAGACATATTAGCAAGGGAGGAGAAATCCAGGGCTACTTTCAGAATAGCTAAGGATATTTTGGATGGGAAGAAGTGGTACCAGTTCAGGGTAATTCATGTAACTACTGTTAAGTAGCCAGCTAATTCAGAAATGTAACTCCTCCAGAACACAAGGGGTATAGATCTGTCTTCTGGCTGCTCTTCTGGTAGAGTCTGTGGGCTTTTATCTTTCAGTTGAATATTTATTATTTAAGTTCATAGATCTCTTGTTTGGGGGCTTCATTAGGAAAAATCTATTAGCAAAATCCAGATTCCCTTAAAATAGTCAACCATTTTCTTATGTTGACTCCCTTCTGCTTTTTCATTTTCCACCAGGTACCAGATCTCTTGTTACTATATTACTGTTAACTGCTGTGTAACAAATTAACCCCAAATTTAACAGCTTAAAACAATAAATATTATCATTCAGTTTCCAAGAGTCAAGAAGCTGGTAGTGATTTAGCTGTGTTTCCTACTCGAGGTCTCTCATGAGGTTATAGTCACGCTGCCTGCCAGGGTTGCAGTCATCTCAAGACTCAACCAGGGCTGATGGGTCTGCTTCCATGCTCCCTCACATGGATGTTAGCAGGACTCACTTCCTCGCTGGCTGTTGGCTGGAGACTTCAGCTCCTCGCCTCTCCGTAGGGCTACTTACAACGAGGTAGCTTGCTTCCCCTAGAGGATCCCAGAGAACAAGAGCCCAAGACAGAAAGCTGTAGTCTTTTATAAATTAATCTCAGAAGTGACATACCACTTCTGCCATATGCTCTTGGCCACACAGACCTGACCAGCTGGATTTGTGGGTGGAATGGCACTATGCAGGAGGTGGGTATCATTGGGAGCCACCTTAGAGGCTGGCTACCATAGTTACCTTGATATCCAAGTTATTAAATGATACCGTATCACATGTCTCTTTGATTTATTTTTTTTTTAATTTCTCATTTAGTCATAGAATTTGTTACCTTGGAATGCATAGGCTCATTGAGGCTTTTTGATGCATTTTTAAGATCTCTAAAGTATCACAGCAATTTATCTTAAAGTTTATTAAATTTTTTAAAAAGTTTATCAAATAAGTTGTTTGTTAAGTTAGAGCTTCTCAATGTATGATCCAGGGATCTTTTGCAGGTCTTCGGGACCCTTTCAGGGGTCAAAAATTTCTTTATAATAATGCCAAAATGTTAGTTGAGGTTTTCAGTGCACTGACATTTACACTGATGATGCAAAAACAGTGATGGGTAAAATTTCTGGTGCCTTAGCGTGACCGTGACCAAGGCAGTGGTAAATTGTACTGGTAGTCATTGTATTCTTCATTGCCACATGCTTGCAGTTTAAAAAATAAAAAACAGCCAGTTTCAATTAAGAATGTCTTTGATGAAGCAGTAAAAATTACTAATTTTATTAAGTCTCGAGCAGATGTTTTTCCAGTATTTCGTCTGACAATATAGGAAGTTTTTCTGTAGCATTTCTGCTGCATACCAAAACATGATGGTTTTCTTCCGGATAAGTACTTGTGTGATTGAGTTGCATGCTGCTGATCTAGCTGCTTTTGTAATGGAATACCATTTTTACTTGAAATAACTGACAAACTTTGGTTATTCAGATGTGGTAATCTGGCAGTCACTTCAAGGAAAACAAGTGACAGTATTTGTTGGCAGAGGTAAAATTCAAGCTTTCAGGTGAAAATTAGAATTTTGGAAAACTTATATTCATGTGCTTGGTAGCTTCCCAATATTCAGACTTTTCTGATATGACTGATGGTGATATTAACAACTGTGATTTTAAAAAGATTTTTAACAAATGTATCAACATTTGGAAGATCATAACTCAGTAAACCAGTAATTTCCAAATGATCGATGAATTGTATTGCAAAATCATTCATGGGTAACAGATCCATTAAAAGTACAAGACAGACTAACAGATTCTAGTGTAATAACGATGAAGAGTTCACTTGCCAAAGTTTGGTGTAGAGTCAAAGAAGACTGTCCACATTTTCTGAAAGAGCTATTAAAATACTACTCCCTTTTCTAATTTTATATCTGTGTGAGGCCAGATTTTTTAATATATTTCAACCAAAACAACATATCACAACAGAAGAAATGCAGAAGCAGATATGAGAATACCATCTTTCTTCTATTAAACCAGATATTAAGGAGATTTGGAAAAATGTAAAACAATGCCACCCTTCTCATTAAACTTTTGTCTTATTAAATAAGTAACTTTTCATAAAGATATGTTATTTATGTTAACCTGTAATGAGTTTGTTATTTTTTAATGAATTAATAAATATTTTAAATTTTTCTCAGTTTTATATTTCTAATACAGTGAATACAACGGATATAACCCACATAAACAAAAGCTCTTTGGGGTCCTCATTAACAGTTTACAGTATAAAGAAAGAGTCCTGAGACCAAAAAGTTTGAGAATTGCTTCTGTAAGCTGATAATAGTATTGAGACTACGTTGGTTTTCTTTTCATAACTAAAAGAGAGATGCCTCAGATTTCTGTGAACAGGAGAGAGTAACATATATGGCATGTTCTTGGGAAGCATTTAGGTGTTGCTTTTGCTGTGCACCTTTGGTAATAGCACCTTGATTTTCTTTGAGGACCTTACCACATTTGAGGGGCTGGTGCATCAGACACAATGTCTTAAAACTTTAATTCTTGAAACAAAAAGCTTTGTCAAGGCTTTTTGAGCATCTGTGCTTCCCATAACAGCCTGGTTTCTTTGGTGAGTTTGCTTTTTTAGCCTTTCTTCACTTCTGTGAGTTTGGTTTTCTCTTCTTATGTCCTTTCTGGCCTTGCCTCCAACATAAACCTATCTCACCTATATTGAAAATCTGTGCTTGGAATTTCCCTTTTGTTTAAGTTAGCCAGAGACCATTGCTATTGCTTAGATGGTAAGAACCTTAACAGAAACATAAGAGAAGAAATTATACTTATTTCAAAAACTTTCAAGTTTTCAAAAAGCAAAGTTTGATCTCTTAAAAAACAAAAATGAAAAAACTTCCCAGGAAATTAATGCATAGTTTTAAAAAAGCTCACAGTACAGACTTTGGAGGCAGACTTTCAATTAAGATTTTGAAAGCATTCACATTTCCTTTCTTGTTTCACAAATTAAGCATAGTAGGAGCTGTGTTCCAGTTCTGGGAAAGATAGATAAGCATATTCTTCTTTCTTTTTTTTTTTTTGGCCACACCACGTGGCATGTGGGATCTTAGTTCCCTGACCAGGGATCAAACCTGTGCCTCCTGCAGCGGAAGCACAGAGTCTTAACCATTGGACCCAGGGAAGCCCTTCTTCTGTCTTTCTTAATGCAAGTATAAATCCTGGACAGAATGAATGGAGAACTCAGAAATGTAAAGGGCAGTAAGCAAATGGAGAAGACCAGAATATGAAGGTCCACCAAACTGGTGATGAGTAGATTACCATTTTTTCCCTTTCCAGTATCACCAGGCCTGGACTTGAAGGATCCTGAAACCTGGAAGTACACCCCAGGTGTGGATAGAAAGAACTCCAAGAGATGCTCTCTCTGGTCTGAAGAGCAGGAAAGGGTATCTGCTAAGGGTCAGAGAGGGTGGAAGAAATCTCTTTTTTTTTTTCCTTTTTTCCCTTCTCTATCCTAGCACCCAGGCAATACTACACTGGTAGCAGCAGTGACCCAGTGATGACAGAGGCAGGAGGGCAGGCACCTAAACGTAAAGGAAGAGAACCCTTTCTCTTTAGCAGTGGAGCTGTGATTCCCAGAAGTTGAAGTGGATTCCATTCCTTTTTTTTTTTTACTGTCTATCCTGATGCTTAGTCCTGGATGCAGATGCAGTTAGTGTGTGGCAGAATAGGGAAACTAAAGCCCCAGGAATGCAAGGCTGGTTCAATATTTGAAAATCAGTGACTGTAATTTACCCTGTTGGTCCAAAGGAAAAGCATATGATCATATCAATTGAAGCAGAAAAAGCGTTTGACAAGATTCAACATTAGTTCATGGTAAAAACACTCAGCACACCAGGAATAGAAGGGAACTTCCTCAACCTGATAAAAGGCATCTACAAAAAAAACTACAGGTAACATCATAGTTAATGGTGAAGAATGGAATGCTCTGACCTTAAGATCCAAAGTAACGCAAAGGTGTCTGTTCTCACCACTTCCACTCTACATCATACTAGAAGACCTAGCCAGTGCAGTAAGTCAAGAAAAATAAAAGGCAACAGATTGGAAAAGAAGGAATAAAATTGTCCCTTTTTCCAGATGACATGGCTATCCATACAGAAAATTCCATGAAATATACCAAAAAAGCTATAATAAGTAAGTTTAGCCAGACTGTAGGATACAAGATCAACACATAAAATCAATCATATTTTCATATGCTAGCAGTGAAATGAAATGAAAATGAAAATTCTGCAATGAAATTACCAAAACAGTTATTTACAATAGCTCCAAAAAAGAAAAGAAAAATACTTAGGTATAAGTCTAACAAAACATGTGTAGGATCTGTATGTGGAAAAAAACAAAATGCTGATGATGAAATCACAACCTACTAAATGGAAAGACATACCCTGTTCATGGATTGGAAGACCTAATATAGTTAAGATGTCAGTTCTCTCCAATTAATCTATGGATTTAATATAATTCTAATCACAATCTCAGCAGGATTTTCTGTAGATACAGACTGATTCTAAAAGACATATGGTAAGGTTAAAAAAAAGACTAAACTAACGAAAACAATTTTGTAAAAGAAGAATGAAGCTGGAGGACTCACTACCCAATTTTAAGAATTACTATAAAGCTACAGTACTCATGACTGTAGATATATAGATTCGTGGAACAGAAGAGAGTCCAGAAATAGACCCACACAAATATGACTGATCAATTTTTAACAAAAAATGTGAAGGCATTTCAATGGAAAAAGATATTCAACGGAAAAAGGATAGTCTTCAACAACTGGAATTAAAACAATTGGATGTCCCTATGCAAAAAATAAATGAACCTTGACCTACAACTCATACCAAAATTGATTCAAAGTGGATCATAATATGAATGTAAGATGTAAAGCTATAACTTTTAGAAGAAAACATGAAAAAAAAACTTCATGTCCTGAACTTAGGCAAAAAGTTTTTAGATATGACACTAAAAGCAAGATCTACAAGAGCATAAAGTGGACTTCATCAAAATTAAAACTTCTGAGAAAAACACTTCAGAGAATGAACTCTCAAAATGAACAAGAAAACAAACACCCCTATTTAAAAAACAACCAAAGAGAATACACAGATGGCAAATAAGCACATGAAAAGATGCTCATCATTTAGTCAATAGGGAAATACAAATTAAAACCACAGAGCATACTGGGACATACCTATGAGAGGGGCTAAACTTTAGAAACTACTAACACTAACAAGTGCTAGTGTGAATGTGGAGCAACTGGGACCCTCATACATTGCTGATGGGGTGCAGAATGGTATAGCCATTCAGGAAAACAGTTTGGCCATTTCTTATAAACATGCATTTTCCAAATGACCCAGCAGTCCCACCCCTGGGTATTTACCTTAGAGAAATGAAGTTATGGTCACACCAAAACCTGTACGTAAATATTTTAACACCTCTATTCATAATCACCAGAGTTGCAGACCACCCAACTGTTTTTCCAGTGGGTGAATGGATAAACAAACTGGTACATCCATACAACAGAACACTGCTTCATCAATAAGATAGCAGGAACTACTGATGATGCAACAACACAGATAGATCTCCAGGACATTATACTGAGGGAAAGAAGCCAGACTCAAGGCTACATCCTTTAAAAATTAAGCTGTGTGATTTCATATATACTGTATGATTCCGTTTATATGACATTCTGAAAAGATGAAACAGTGAAAAGATCAGGGGTTAGGGATGGGGAGGAGGTGACTACAGAGTGCAGCACAAGGGAGGTTTATTGGATCCATGGTTTTTTGGTATCATTGTGGCGGTTAAAGAAGTTGATAACATGTGTTAGAACAGTATGCCAAAAAAGAGTTAATTTTACTTTATGCAAGTTAAATAACACTTTAAAACATAATAGGACCTGGGACTTCCCTGGTGGTCCAGTGGTTAAGACTGCCTTCCAATTTGGGAGGTGTGGGTTCGATCCCTGGTTGGGGACCTAAGATTCCAGTGCCTCGTGGCCAAAGAACGAAAACATAAAACAGAAGCAATATAGTAACAAATTCAATAAAGACTTTAAAAATGGTCTACATCAAAAAAAAATCTTTAAAAAAAAAACGTAGTAGGACTTAAACGATTTATAAAAAGTAAAACCTTTGTATGCTTCAAGAAAGTAAGTATAGTCTTAGTATTGTTTTTCTGCTGAAAATGATGTAAAAGTGAATATGATGATCTGATTACAATGAAAAGACTTATTTACTTTGTTCCCTCCCTGGCAGTAGGAACTTAGTGTTGTGCCTGTTCTTCAGAAGCGTTTGACACCAGTTTCCTTTGCCCTTTATGGCTGTGTTCAGCATGTGGAGGACAGAAGCACCAGAGATTTGTACTTTCTGAATTCCCTTGCTAGTCCTCCTTCTCTTGGTCTGTATGTTTCTCCTTAAATTCTTCCCTGTGAAGACTGAAAATAACTATGGACCAGTTTTCCTTCCCTTTTTCATGTGTGAGATAGGTTTCTTTGAGACTGGATTTAAGGTAGCTACTTTATCCTGTTAGATAACTCCAGGTGGTCCCAATTTTTCCTCGCTTTTCTAATTTTTAAAAAAAGTGCACATATGTTTTTTAAATATCCTTTTTATTTTCAATCACTGTTATTTGCCCTCTACATATGTTCTCTTGGGGTTTCTTGACCGAAGGATTCTCCTTTTTCTCTGTGGCTGATGAGACCTTCTCATCCTACCTGAAACTTTGTCCTCTTTCTTTGCTGCTTGTGGCTGAGCTGGGTTTGTTTGTCTCAGCAATTCCCTGCACACTTTAACTGGAGTTGGCCCGCTGTGGTTTACAGTATGAGAGGCTGTGCTGGTTCTCCTAGCGAACTGGCCTCAGGCCTTTCCTGAATGGAACTAACAGAACTCTGTGGTCAGCAAAGTATTCCCCTCCCCCCCACCACCCCGCAACAGTATCTCCTCCTCTCATTCCCCCCATTACATCAAAGCTTTTGCATCCAAAAAGAACAAAACCAATTGTTCTGGGGACCTGGGATGACTCCTGTCCATTTTGCCTTTCCTTAGGAGGCCCTATTCAGATTGGGTAAATGGTCTGTAATCCAGGAGATCAGATTTTGCTTTATCAGCTATTTTTTTTTTAATCCAATGTAACGTTGAAAATCTACTGTCTTACACACTGAAAGAGAGGGTACGGTTGTTCATACGCTTGAATAATAATTGTTAGTTTTTAAATACAGGAATTTGATAGAATATGAAAAAGTTCTTGGGTATGTAAAACTCAGTTTTACTTTTTAGTTGAGCTTATTTTGATATTTGATATTCTAATTATACCTTTCATTATTACAACAGTTTAAAAAAAGTCTTTTTCTCCCTTTTGTAGGCAGTCATTATTTGTATCAAAAACAAAGAATTTGAAAAGGCTTCAAAAATTTTGAAAAAACATATGTCCAAGGACCCCACAACTCAGGTAAGTTTGATATATTTTTGCTCCCATGACCTAAATCCAGCTCATTGCCTTTTGTGGGGAAACAGGGAAAGGGTTCCCTGTCAGGAATGTTATCTAAATATTCACCTTTAAACATTCAGCACCTTGAGCATGTTGCCTTTTATATCCAGAATAACTTACTGTTAGAATGATGTAAAAGTGAATATGATGATCTGATTACAATGAAAAGACTTATTTACTTTTCAAAAATTTGTTTGAAAATTTACATAAATCATTTACTTGCCCATTTCTGTCAGGTTTCTGACTGAACTTTAGTGATCAGCACTGGTATTAACACTTCTGACTTCACATAAACGCTGATCCTGCAGACTTGAGAATCTGCCTTGGTGAGGACTTAACTCCTCTATTTTCTGGTGTCAAAAGCTCTGTTGGTACCCTGCTATTATTTTTTTTCCTTTATAAATATAAATTTTCAGTTTTTGAAAAGGTAATACATATATGTAATACAACATTCGAAAGGTACAACAAAAGAGCTTAGTGAAAATTCTCTCATGTCTGACTCAGCCGTCTCGTTCCTCTCCTTAGAGGCAACCAATGTTTTTTTCTTTTATTCTTAACAGAGATATTCTGTGCATATGCAAGCAAATAAGTATGCATGTGTGTATATATACAGACATACACATATATCCATTCTTCCTGTTCTTCCCATATACATATGTGAGCATATTCTACACACTAATTTGAGCATTTTGTAAATTGCTTTTTTCCCTTAATATATCTTGGAGATCTTTTTATATTAGTACATAGGGAGCTTTTCATCCTTTTTGGTTTTCTTTTTTGGAAGTTTAAAAATCTTTATGTAAAAGTATAAAGGTACTTTAGATCCTAAGTTCTTCATCCTTTTTTTTTTTATAGCTACATAGTAACCTACTGTGGCTGATCAGTAATTTTTTGACCTGTTCTACATTGTGGTAGGCTTCCCTTCTTATATGTGTACCAGTGATATTCATTGACAGCATTGTGAAAGTTCTGATAGCATTGTTTTAACTCATCATCATTGAATTTTTACTGGAGTTTTTCTTTCTCACGTTGCAAAAATTGGTCCTTTGTGTAGAAGCTGAGAAATGATCTCCTGAACATTATCCGTGAAAAGAACTTGGCCCACCCTGTTATCCAGAACTTTTCCTACGAAACCTTCCAGCAGAAGATGCTGCGCTTCCTGGAGAGTCACCTGGATGATGCAGAGCCCTACCTCCTCACGGTGGGGCTTGGCCTTCTCTTCCCATAACTGTGATGTAGCCTGGAGGATGTGTAGGCAATTAGAAAAGGACAGCTCTTTTTAAAGTGAAAAGAGTAAATGTGTAGAAAAAACTGAATTATATGTGCTATCTTTCTTAATTAAATTCCTTAAATATTCAGAAGCAGAGATCCTGGCAGAGGCAAATGCAACATTCCTGGTTTCCCTCACCTCCCATTTTTACTTCCTCTATGTGTGATTCATCTGTGTGGTTAAAGTAGGAGAACATTCAATTACAATTGATGGTGGTTCTCAAAGGAGATGAAATCTGAGTTAAGTTTGGGAGAGGAAGAGTGGTTTGATAGATGTGGTATGATGGGGTTGTTAACAGGAAGGAGGCATAACTGGAGAAAAGTGTGACTAGAGTATGATTAGCAAGAGAGGCCAAATGAAGACATACTTTAACTGGATCAAAGGGATAAGCACAAAGAATGGATGCAGTGAGGCTCCAAGACAGCACAGGGAAGAATTAGAACCTAGTCTGTCATAGAAGGTGGACCATGAACTGAGTGAGAGGGTTTTTTTTTTTAAACAAGGATTTTGAGAGTGTTCAAATTATCCTAGTTCCTAACAGTAAATCTGCAAGGCCCATATCAGGATAGTGTCAGTGATCCTAGCAATCATTTGGCAACTCTCAAAATTATTTGTAAAGCAGATAGTTTGGAGTGTTCAAGGAGCAAGTGTCAGGATACTTGAGCTGGCCTAGGAACCCTTCCTTCATATTCAGGTAACTGGAAAATAACCTGTCACTGTTTCTGTTGAGAACAGAATTCTCAGCTCTTAAGATACCACTCCTTACAGACATGCGATCTAAAATGGAATGACACTGGACTGACTGGAAATGTGTAAAACTTCAGTCTGAGGGTGACAGAGGAGCAGCTGGAGTTAGAGTAAGATTGGCCTACTCAGGGCTTCATGTGGTACAAGTAAGGATTTTCAAAGAGTTGTTAATAGGCAAAACATTTGTGGAAACAGAGTCATGAAAAATGCTATACAAAACTAAAAGACATTAATGTAGACATCAGTCATCCCTAAGTTTCAAAAAAGAGAAGATTTGACTTTTGCATATGACCCCAAAGGTCTATTAGGTATTCAGAAACTAAATTAGGGATGAGATTGGAAGGATAGAAGAGGCGATACAAAGTAAAATCATTTAAGTATTTGTTGTCCAAAATAACCTTTCGGAATTCTTGTAACGTCAAGATGCTTTTAGCACCACTCAGATTGAGTTCTCCTTTAGTACAGAAAACTGTGAGCCATTTTTTGAGGGAAGGAAGGGAGGAAGAAATTTGGGATAATTCTTGTAAGTTCTTTCCCTTTTTATGTCCTCCTCTAGTCTATGCCTAAATTGGATTTGTAAGTGAACATGCTTGCATATTGAGTATGTTCATGGTGAAAGAAGCAGAGTTAATGAAATTCTGTGACTTCCTCTTCCTCACGACATCTTTCCTTTCCCAGATGGCCAAAAAGGCTTTGAAATCTGAGTCTTCCACCTCAACCACAGTGAAGGAAGGTAAACAGCCAGCACCAGAGCCTGTGGAAAAGCCACTCAGAGAACCTGCCAGGTGAGAGAGATGCCCTTTTGTGATGTTGGCTGAAACACTGGGGTGATGTGTGGGAAGCATAGTCGTCTTCTTCGAGCAGGATTAGTGGTTTGACCTCTTAACATGTTACTGGGTTACTCGTAGAAGGCACTGTGGGATATACAGAGCACATCCTGGGAAGATGGGAATATTGAAAACGGGATGTCAGATCCTTGACAGAAGTTCCTGACTGGCTATTCCTCAAAAGTTCTTTCCTTCTGTTTCTCTCTCCTTGCCTCACCTGTATCTACTCAGTACTTCCCTGTTGATACCTTATCTCTTAATGCAGTGTTCAAGCTTGTGAATCAGATTCCCAGGACCAGTTAACAAAGCAGAGGCCACACGTTTAGATGTCTTTGGGGGCCCAGTAGGAGATGTAAAGGAGCAAAGTGGGTCTAGGATAATACAGTTGAGAGCATGGGACTGGGACACAGAGAGGGCATGCTTTCGAGTTTCGTGTGATTGTTGCTATGTGAGATGTCCAAAGATGTCCAAACTTCAGTTCAAATTTTTATGTGAGACGTCCAAAAAAATTTTTTTGAGATTTCCCAATTTTTGAATGTTGGCGGTTAGTCCAATTAAAAAAAAAAAAAAAACTTGAATAGCTTAGACAAGACACATCTGCCAGCTGGGTTTGGCCTGCAGGCTGCCAGTTTGCCCTCTCCTAACAGTTTTTACTTAAAACGTCCAAATGATAGATGAACTTTATTTTGAAAAGGCAGTTTCTCATTGTTCCAAGACTGTGTGGCACTATTCTCACTCTGAGAATTCTCAAGATCCCATTTATAAGTGCATTGTAGGAGAAAGAGGGCAGAATGGAGACCAGTCTTTTACTTCTGTCACATGAGGGTTGGACTAGGACAGCTGGAAGAAGAGTTTAGACTTCAAGGTGAGATTGCTGGATTATCAGTTGCTTGTCCAGATGGACTTGTAGTTGTTAGGCACTACACAGAGTTCTTGCATTGTGGAAAGCACCGCTTTAGTCCATGCAGACTAATGGGTTAGACAGCACACAGGCTGAAGAGGTCTCTGGAGGGAGTATCATTGGCCCTAGTTCCTTTAGGGTTCTCTTACTTGAAGTTTAAGCTCCATAGTGCAACTTACATATCATATTTAAAGCCTCTGCTTAACACACTTATAAATGGAAGCTTTTATAAATAAAGCTTGTATCACGCACCCTCTCTGTTTTTTTTTTTAAATAAAGAGTTCTCAACGTGAGGAATTTCTAATTTGAAGCTTCCCACTTTGAAAAAGTTGTGGCTGCTTGGACAAGCATCCACAATGGTGAAACTGATCTCTGTTATGTTTGTATTATTTGTAGGCAGCTACAGAACACTCCAACCACCATTGGAATTATGGCTCTGAAAGCAGCTTTCAAGACTCTGTCCAGTGCACAAGATTCTGAGGCAGCCTTCTCAAAACTGGACCAGAAAGATATGGTATTTCCTAATAAAGTGTGCCCACCATCACCAGCCCTCAAAAACAAGAGACCGAGAAAAGATGAAAACGAAAGTTCAGCCCCTGCTGAGGGTGAGGGTGGCTCTGAACTGCAGCCCAAGAACAAGCGCATGACAATAAGCAGATTGGTTTTGGAGGAGGACAGCCAGAGCACTGAGCCGAGCGCAGGCCTCGACTCCTCCCAGGAAGTCATTCCTGCTTCACCATCCAAGCCCACCATCCTCAACCAACCCCTCCCTGGGGAGAAGAATCCCAAGTATGAAGACCTTCTTTGTAGAAGTTTGGGGGCTGGTTGGTGGTCCTGGTTATGCCTGGTATTGCTTCCGGGAATGAAGTAACTTTCAGCTAAGTTATTCACCACCAAGGCTTGCTCAGACTGCTAGAATGTGACTCAGGGTGGGGAGTGACGTCGTAGCCATCCTGCCAGTTCTGATGCCCCGCATGTGGGCTTCCAGGCATTGCACTAGGCAGGAGTGAGGGTGAAAGGGTGTCCGAGCCTCCTACTCACCGCTGCTTCCATTTTTAGCAAACTTCTGAGTGCCTTGACTACTAAATATTAGTCTTGTTTGTTAAAGGAAGTTTGTTCAAATTGGGCCACGTTATACTTTGATCCTTAAAAGAGATCTATGAATATTTATAGTTTTGCACGTTCTATGAGCATTTGAGACTTGGCAAATTCAGTAATTACTAATCTCTCACATTCTGCTAGGTTCTGTGGGGCAGTGGTTAGAATGCTTTCATTTTGCTCCCCATCATGACCCCCAACCTGGCTTTCAGTTTTGCTACCCTTTGTGCCCTCTTGTGGATCCTTCCTCTAGGCAAACTGTTCTGCTTGCTCTCCCTGGAACCCTGTTTCTACTACTGTACTCTTCTTGCTGCCTCTCATTCCCCACATTCGGACTATCATTCCTCCACCATTGCTTGTCAGAATCCCATCTGTCTTTCAAAGAGAAGAGAAGCTGATGTTGACTAAATACTTTCTGCAGGCCAAGCACTTTCACGTATTATCTTACTGAATATCTACACTCCTCACTCTGTGAGTGATTTACTAGCCCCACTTTATAGGTGAGGAAGGTTCAGAAAAGTTACTAACTTAACCTGAAGTCACACAGATAAAAAATGGCAAAATTGGGCTTTGGGATTTTTAATCCCAGTCTTGACACAAAAGCCCATGGCCTGTATGCCACGTACACCAAGCTGCCTCTTAAAACTCTGCCTCCTCCATAAATTTCCCCTGGTCACCCTGCTGTAAGTGATCACCTCACTGATCTCCCAAGGTCATTGCCATCTCTACTACTGCTCTCTGTTACAGCTGTTTGGGGACCTGTGCCCTGGCATGCTTGTGCTGGGTGCCCTGTAGGGCTGTGGCCTCTGATACATGATTTATACTCGGGCACAAATCTGCACTATATGCACCACTTCCTGCATTTGGAAGTGAGTGAGTCATTGGGCAGGCAGATGCAGTCAGCACACTATTACTCTCATTTGATACCTGATCTCCTCTACCCCTCACAGCAATTCTATGAACTATAAGTATTGCTCCCATGAACAGACAAGGAAACTGGAGAGAGTGCATGATTACAGTGGTTTTATAAATGGGAGACTCTGTGAAGGTTTCAGACATATTCACCTCTCTCATGTGTCAAGGGTATGAAGTATGATGGGTACTCTCAAGCAGAGGTTGGCAAATTATGGCCCCTTGGCTAAATCCACCTGCTGCCTGTTTTTGTAAATAAAGTTTATTGGAACACAGCCACACCCATGAATTATGTATTGTCTGTGGCTGCTTTTGATGCTACGTTGAGTTGAGTAGTTGCAACAAAGACAGTAAGGCTTGCAAAGCTGAAGGTACTACTGGCCCTTTACCAAAAAAAGGGATCCTATGACCCCGGCTCTAAACGAAGCATATGTGAGGTGCCTTGGGAGCTGCAGGGAAGAAGAGCTGGGCCTGGGCAGCAGAGTTGTGGGTGGAGCAACCTTGCAGAGGAGCAAGTGTTGAGCTGGCCTTGAAGAATGAGTAGGAGGTCATCCAGCAGTATTGGGAGGTCGGTTCTAGGAAACAGGAGCCTCTTGAATTACAGCACGAGAAAGCCTGGTATGAGCAGGAAAATGTCATGTAGTCTGTATGGCAGAATACAGGACACAGAGAGGATGAAGGGAGAAAAGTCTGGATGGGTAGATGGGCCAGATTTTGAGTTCCTATTATATTCTATCAGGCAGAGGTTCTCAGGGGGGCTTCATATCACAATTACCTGTGCAGTGTTTAAAAAATATATATTCCCAGGCTCCTGTCTACTGAATTAGAAGGGACAGGGGAGTGTTCTCTAATCTGCTTTGCTAACTGTGCCCCAGATAAGTCTAATACACCTAATCAGAAAGCCTCTGAGCAGACACCACTGAGGGCTTTTGAACAGACACTGAGGGAAAGGAGAAGAGGAGGGTGGCTGGAGACTGCTGCCCGGTGAGCAGTCAGGATCCAGGGGAAGCTGGGCCAGTGGAATCGGAGGAGGGGAAGGCAGGATTAGGGTCTATCACCTAGACGGCAGGGCCACCACTACTAGATTTTTATATCCCCCACAGCACAGAACTAGTGCTTACTAGATAGTTTATTAACCAAAGTAACAGTTCTTGGTTCTTGCAATTTAAGGGGCCACATGCAAAACTTCTATAAAAGGCTAGCAAAGGGTAAACATTTTAGGCTTTGTGTCTCTGTTGCATATCCTTCTGTTTTGTTTTTTTTTTTTTTACAACCTTTGGAAAATGTAAAAACCATTCTTAGTTCAAGGGCTATACAAAAACCAGAAGCCACAGGCTGTAGTTGCCAACCCCTCTAGACCACTAAGTTTTAACTTCACCAGTTAGGAGCGCAGTGAGCCAGGAAGTGACCCAGCTTGCCCGCACGGCCACCTAACAGTTAAGATGAGGACCGAGGTCTCAGCCCCTTCCACAACATGAGAAGTTAAGAAATACCAAAATGTTTATACACGTAATAAATGCTGAGTTCAGAGGAGGAGCAGAAAGTTACCAAGTGATCTGCAAAGATTGTCTGCAGGAAGAGTGAATAGCCACTTAGGTGAAAATGATGGACCCTGAGGTTAAAATCAATTTTTATCCCAGGACTTGGATAAATAGATGGAAAACTTAAACTGTAATGCTGTCTGACCTGTATTTATGAATAGTAATTGACACAGCTAATATCCTGAGAAGGAAAATCCTCGTGTAATTTTTTTTTTTTTTTTTTTTACTTTGTCTCAAGCAAATCAGTTATTCTTAGAAATAACCCTTTGGGGGATATGATCCAATTTAAAATAAATAAAAGTAAAGAGTCCACCATTTGTCCCAGCCACTTAGGTAACTGCATAGAAAACTCATGGAACTCAAGGAATTTTTTCCAAGTTTATGCACTTATTAAGCAAACTGCTTTCATTACTCATTTGCAAAATACCCAGACAGCCTTAAAAATAAATTTTTTTTATAGCGGGGAAGGAAACAGCACTTTGTCTCTACTCTCTTGGTCAGGTTTTTCGGTGACTTTGATCTATGTAAATTCTTCAAAACTTAGTTCAGATACTTTCCATGTTTGTTTTGTAAAGGATGTTATAATTCTGAGGTCAGATTTGTGCTATGTTCTGTAAGAGTGACTATAATTTTCATTTATTTAATAACTTGGGTTTTGGATTATTTTTCAGGTTTGGGACTGTTTTTGGTTGCACCCAAGTACTCAAAATTTCATGTTCACAGGAATGATTCTTGTTTGCTTACTATTCTAACCTTTGATGGTATAAGTCCTTTACAGCTCTTTGATAATCTCATTATTAGTTTAGCTAGTATCTCTCCAGCTTCTATGAGGGTGTGTGTTACTGTGCCCGGTGTTTGGAGTAGACAAATGAGGATATGGTCCCTGCCGTCAAGGTGCTTATGGTTAAGGGTATGTCGTGATATGGTTGTGTAATAAAGTGGAAGCACTATTGTAAGGGCAGAGGAGCAGGGGCTTTTTGTATGTGTTGGGCAGGCTTCATTGAGAATGATGGCCTTGAAAGATGGGCAGGACTTCACCTGGCAGGGAAGGGAATCCCAAGGAGAGAGAACAGCAAATAGAGAGGCAGGAAAGCACAGAACTTATAGGAGGAAGCAGGAGCAGAGGGCAGTGTGGGTGTTGGTGGGGACAGGAGGAACTGATGAGAAATTGATGGGCCAGACTGCATGATCTTGATTCCCCCATATGGGCATTTAGGCTTCACTGTTTAGGCAGTGAGGAGCCATCACTTAATAGAGGAGAGATGTGATAATTTTAGGATGATTGTTCAGGTGGCTTTGGAAGGGGAAGGGGCTAAGGGGGAGAGACTCCAGTTAAGAGGCTAGTGTAATACTGGTGAAAGGAATTGGACCATGGGCTTGGACTAGGGGAATGGGGAGGGAAAGGAGAACAGTCCAGAGATAGGAATAGAGCATGTCTGTGATGGAGGGGAAGGAGTTTGCAGCTCTAGGTTAGAAGAATGCTGAAATCTGTAATAGAGTCCAAACCAAACAAACAAACAAACAACAGGAAAATGAACAGATTGTTGAGGGGGATGGTGATGTATCCAGTGCTGAGTGTGAGAGATGGTCCTGCAACCTGGGGGATGTTGACATGGAGAGGCCTGGCCAGGTCAAGATTTGGGAGTTGTGTGTAGGTGAATCTCGAATGTGGTCACAGCAGAACAGGGAGGAATACAAGGCCACGAGTAGAGCTAAGGACAGAGTATGGGATGACCTGGGATGACTTTGTTTTACACCTTGTCCTCTCGCTGATGTTCCCTCAGAGTACCCAAAGGCAAGTGGAACAACTCTAATGGGGTTGAAGAAAAAGAGACTTGGGTAGAAGAGGACGAACTGTTTCAAGTTCAGGGTAAGCCAGATGATTCTCATTGGTCTCTCCTTGACACTTGCTGAAGTGTAGGTGCATGTTACTGTCACATCAGTGTTCCAGAAATTGCTTGTCTCCAAACTAGAAAAAGTTTAAAAGTTCCTCATTGTGATTCATGAGGAATCAGTTTTATGTCTTTTCCCATTAAACAATGGAGACTATCAAAGCAATGCTTTATATTTAAAGAAAACTCCCGGTTTGGTTTACTAAATCCTATATTTAATTGTAGTTGATGTTCTTCCTAAGGTTTTTTAATTAGAAAAGGTAGAAGTGGTCATTCCTTACATATCTTACTTAAGTAAATAATCTCTTACCAGTTTCTATATATGTGTTTTTTTCTAAGATGAGAAACTTTACTTTTCCTTAATTAACATTGAACTTCATAGTATTTGCATTAGGATCTCTCCCACCACATATTTTGCACTCTGATGGAAATATATACATGCTAAACCTTAGTTTTGGAGATTCTGAAGACTTTTGTAACACAGCAGCAACAGTAATCCTTTGCCAGCCTCAAAGGTTTTGCCCTTAAAAATTACCTTTCATTGGCAAAAACATAGTTGGCAAAATCAAGATTACACAGAAAATGGGAGAAGTAACAATAAAAGTGGCATTAAATATTTTAAAAACAGGATATAAAAGTTCTAGAAAACATCCACTTCTGATGCAGTCTAGATTTGTCAGTTTCAGAAATCGGCTTCTACTATATTATGAAATACGTCATAATTTAAAAATAATGTGCTCCTGTAAGTATCCCTTTTCCTGAGTCACCTTTCTTCACTCTTCAGGAAGCATTACTGGGACAGTGGCGTCTGCTGAGGCAGACACTGTAGCAAGTTTCACATTTATGCAACTTTGCCTTTTCTTGCAGCTTTTTAACTGGCTCTTGTTGGCTTGAGATGCCATGTCCATTATACTTGTATACCCTACTGTAGCCCTCTGGTCCTTTAAAATATTATCTTGGTCCCTGTTTTTGAGGCCTGATCTATTTCCATAGGATGAGAGGGTAGAGTTTGACCAGATCTCACATGGTCTGTTGGAGTGGGAAGCAATAATTATTACCCTGTTCTTTTTGTTTGAAGAATTGAGCCAAATTTTTAAAAAATGTATTTATTTTATTTATTTATTTTTGGCTATGTTGGGTCTTTGTTGCTGTGTGCGGGCTTTCTCTAGTTGTGGCGAGTGGGGGCTACTCTTTGTTGCAGTGCGCGGGCTTCTCATTGTGGTGGCTTCTCTTGTTGCGGAGCACGGGCTCTAGGCGCACGGGCTTCAGTAGTTGTGGCTCATGGGCTCAGTAGTTGTGGCTCATGGGCTCTAGAGCGCAGGCTCAATAGTTGTGGTGCATGGGCTTAGTTGCTCCGCAGCATGTGGGATCTTCCCGGACCAGGGCTCGAACCCATGTCCCCTGCATTGGCAGGTGGATTCTCAACCACTGCGCCATCAGGGAAGCCCCCATATTTTACTTATATCTAACAATCAGGGATTTGGAAATTCAAAAACAGTAAAACTGTGTTATTTCAAAGCAGTAATTAACAAGGGGTTATGAGCAGAAATTATATATATACACACACACACACTCAAATATGTGTGTATATATACACACATAAATACATATATATATTACATACACATGCATATGTATATATATGCATGTGTATATATATATTAGGATTTTAAATACCACAGTTCCTCAGTAAGTTTAGAAAATGATAGTGGTTTTACTAAAGAGCCTGAAATCCATGATTAACCAACATTTATTGAATGCCTGATTGTAAAGTATTTGTTTTGTACAGATTCTCATGGACTGAAATGATTGGTATCTTGCAAGCAGAGGACAAAACCAAATTATCCTTTAGTGATGTCCTTTCTTTTCTCAAAGTTTGTAAAATTTGAATCAAGTTTTCCCTTTGGGGACGCTCTATGTCTTTTTCTTGTGGTTTGTGCCGAGAAAGGTAAGCTCTGAAATGAGTCTACTTTTAATGTTTTCCAGCAGCACCAGATGAAGAGAGTACAACCAATATAACAAGAAAGCAGGTAATTTTAAATTCTCTTTTCTGGTTGTGTAGGCACAAGAGAGAGAAAATAAGTACCCACGTCTCACAGGCATAGACTACCCATGCACCTGGTAAAAAATTTTATTTGTAATTTTCAGATAATCCAAACTAAGTTAAATATTTACTCTCTGGAAGAAAAATCTAGGTGGTCAGAAAGCTGATGCATTTCCTAACCATGAACAACACACGTTTGAAATTTTGAATGCAGAAATGGTTATCAGTTGAGGATGAAATGGCAGGACATGAAAATTAGGAAATGTCCAAATCCATGGTGTTAACTTATATTCTATATCATGTTTTAAAAGTATAAATCCTTCCTTTGGGTTCAGATCATTCTCCTAGGATTGAGTTTACCTCTTTACTATATGAAAATATAAATAAGTGGAAAGACAGGTTGTGATAAATCCTTTGCTTTTTTGTTTTTTTTGCAGAAGTGGACTGTAGAGGAAAGCGAGTGGGTCAAGGCTGGAGTGCAGAAGTACGGGGAAGGAAACTGGGCCGCCATTTCTAAAAACTACCCATTTGTTAACCGAACAGCTGTGATGATTAAGGATCGCTGGCGGACCATGAAAAGACTTGGCATGAACTGAAACAGGCCTTCATTTCCACAGAATTCACAGGAGCATGGTTCCTAATAATAGCCCCTGGTAGTCTGCTGTTTCTTTCAGAAGCTGGGCTGGGATGAGAATTTTGGGCATCTTCCTCCCATGTGGGGGAGGTCCCAGTTCCACTTCATCACAGTTGGAGATCATGGAGCTGAGAAACAAAGCCAAGTCCACCCCATGTCCTTGACAGAGATGACAGGCACATAGCTTGTACAGTGCCAGAATACCATTAGTATTTCCCTTCTTTAGTGGTTTGCTTGAATTTAAATCCCTGGTAATCAGTAGAACCTTCTCCTAGGAAATGGTGGAGTCTGTTAGGAGTCACTTTTGACTCCATGACCTGTTAAAACCAGCAACATGAGCATTATTTGGAGCAAACTTGTTCCAGGTAAAGCTTTGGCCTTCTGATGCACATGCAAAGGAACTTCATCTGTCATGAACCCAGGTTGATGAGAGACCAGTCCTGGTGGAATCAGAGTCCCTTTAAAAACTGTTTAGCCAGTTGTGACATCAACTCCTAGACGTGACTGCCTTGGCATTTGCTCTATTTGCTGGGCTATGTAGGCAGGTTTAACCTCCACTTCTCACGTGGTTGAACCAGTGTGTTTTTTGGTAAAATGGTGATTGTAGATAAGCTTAGCCCCTCTCCCCATCCTCTCTTCCCAATTCCCTTCTTTATGCTGGACTTTTAAAGCTTAAAAAAATCCTGATTGAGTATAAATGCCTAATTCCATTCTTTGTGAAATGGTTGCTTCCGCCTGATTCCCTAATTGTGCTGTGTTAGTGTCTTGCACTGGAATTCAACATTCCCTTCTCCTTTTGTACTGTGTTGTGCTTGCTGTCTCTCAGACATCCTTAAAGACTGTCTTTTTAGGAAAAAAGAATTTCAGTAAAGTGTTTTCTGTAATTTTTTAAAAATGAGAACTAATTATTGTCCATAACTTGTAGCATTCTTCATTAAAGTCTTGCTTCTCTCAAATTTAAGTAGCTGTTTAATTGCAGCTGAAAAGACGGAGGTAGCAAAATGTTGAACAAGCTTTGCTAAACCATATTGTCCATGTTAAGAAGCTGATGTCAAACTGTATTGGACGTTCTAATCCTTGGAAGCTGTGCCATACAGAGATGTGAAAGTTTCCCCTTAATTTGTCCATTTCCTCATATAACGTACCTCCGGGGACAAAAGAATTCCTTTTTTCTCACTTTTGAGTGAGTGAAAGGCAAGATGTAAAGAAATGCTAAAGTTTAAAAATTCATCCTGTAGTTGAAATTTGTAAACTTTGTACAGCTTTATTACCTATTAACTACGTGTTTGGGGGTTGGGTACTGCTGTTTTTCTAGCAATTAACCCCAAATGAAACTACAGTGAGAAGGCAAGAACTTGATCTCCACTCGATCTGGTTGTAGCTACTTGTGATCTCCCTCCAAACCAAGCTTTAGGATCCAGAAGCTTTTTACCTTCAACTCTCACACTGTTAGATGGTGCTCTCCAGGTAGAAGAATGACACTGTGATACATTTAAGGAAGCAAAATATCCTAATCGTGTTTCTCAAAATTTGAGACATGCATAGATCCATTAACATTTTTTAACATAACTTCGATGCTATCTTTATTATAATGTTATAAAATGTGTACAGACATAAAACTCTGCCTGCGGTTTCTATAGAACTATACAACTTACCATGAACTGATGACTGTTTTGCTGAATCTAAGTCACTGCTCACCACATGAGTAGTGCTAGGACTGTGGCAGTGGTGGGACTCTGGTGGGGATGCCTGTGCCACTATGTACTGAGAAATGATCCCACTCTCTCCCACCTTCACCTTAGTGAGACTGCTGCAGAGCCACTGTGCCTCCAGACTGCTGTGATGTCATCTGGCCTTTGCTGGAACTGAACACAATTATGAAGTGTGTTCTTCATAACATAACACATAGCTTGTGACAGTTAAAGTATTACCACTTGGAGTCACTGTGATGCCTTCTGAAGCAATACTTGGTTAGAAGGTACTCATGCTGTTTTAAGATTATGGCTGAGATAAAAACATTTAGACACTGTCAGAACTCAGAGACTGACAGACACACTGTCCTGATGGGTAAGAGTGTGAGGCCCACTCAGGGCCCCAGCTGTGCCAGCTGTGCTTGGAGATGGTGGGTTAGCCACTGGAATCTCTGGATGTCCATTTTCTCATCTCTAATGTAGTAGGTAATGGTACTTCCCTTGTAGGCTGTTGTGAGAATAAAATAAGATGCACGTAAATGTCTCCACCATGAAGTCAGCCTTTTTCCCCCTGTGGGTGCTGAAGAAGCCACAGATAAAAGAAAGATCAAGGGTTTGAACAATATAATAGTCTCTTTTAAATTTATTTATTTATTTATTTATTTTATCTTTTGGGGCTGCACTGGGTCTTTGTTGCTGCATGCGGGCTTTCTCTAGTTGCGGCGAGCAGGGCTACTCTGCGTTGCGGTGAGCGGGCTTCTCATTGCTGTGGCTTCTCTTGTTTCAGAGCACAGGCTCTAGGCATGCGGGCTTCAGTAGTTGTGGCACGAGGGCTCAGTAGTTGTGGCTCACAGGCTCTAGAGCGCAGGCTCAGTAGTTGTGGTGCACGGGCTTAGCAGCTCCGCGGCATGTGGGATCTTCCCGGACCAGGGATCGAACCTGTGTCCCCTGCATTGGCAGGCAGATTCTTAACCACGGCGCCACCAGGGAAGTCCCTATAATAGTCTTTAAGTGGATTTTGGATAGCTTTAGATGATTGTATCAGTCAGGTGGAAGGTAGCAGAATGAGGAGGATTATCAGTGGAGCGGTTTGACCACTGTCTCTTGCTCACTCTTCATCCATTTAAATTTTTACACACACTTCCATGCTGTGCTCTGCTCTCCTAAGCTGTAGCACCGGGCAGAAGGAGGTCTGTTGAAACAGGTGTTGCCCCTCACATCTTATAGGAGCGACAGGTATCATCTAGCAATTTGATACAAGTGAGAAAAATCTCCCCAGCCACTGTGTACCGAGAAATGAGTCCGTACATTCAGGTGGTTGTAAATAAATTTGCCTAATGTTTACCCCCCAAGAGGCAAGAACTGAAAAATGACAGCCCAAAGGAGGGGTGGAAATCTCTCTTCTGAAGTAATAGATTCTACCTAGCACCCGTGAAGTAGGTCTGGTAAGCCACTGAGTTTTTGAGGTGAAAGCAAAAATCCTTCCTGTGAGCCAAACGTGGGGTACCATGCCAGTTCTCTTCTGGAATATCTATGTGTGGCCCTGAGACTGGCCTACGTGTGACTTGCAGAGTTAATGATTATCCCAGCAGTTGTCTGAACTGCTTGGTTCCACTGGGCTGCTGCAAGCAGTTAGAGCGGTCTCCAGAGAGCAGCATGTTCCCCTTGCTCTTTGGGGCTGGACTGGTGGTTCTGAACCTAGTGAGCTCTGCAAGGAGCCAGAAGACAGAACCTCTTAGTGGCTCTGGGGACCAGCCCCTCTTCCGTGGTGCGGATCGATACGACTTTGCCATCATGATCCCTCCAGGAGGCACAGAATGCTTTTGGCAATTTGCCCACCAGACTGGATACTTCTATTTCAGTTATGAGGTGGGTACTTGGTCATACTGGGGACTTGTTTTTCTTGTTTGTTCATTTCCTTTTGTAAAGGGGGTCAGGTTTTAAATGAACACAAGGTTCTAGTTGTCTTTATTATGCTGTGACTCCCCACCTGTTAATGAAACAGACCTGCAGTTAAATGGAAACTCTTGATGGATGAATAATCACTAAAACATATGGCTTGGCTTCTCAAATTGGGGGCTGTGGAAGTGTGCTCAAAGTCATGGGACAAACCGGGTGCCTCTTCCTGGAGAGGTAATCATCACACTTACTCGAGTTTAGAGATGAGAGGGGAAAGAATCCATTTTTTAAATATTAAAATAATATGGATATGGTACCAAGTTGAATGAAAAGTCACATGAACTTTGGAGACAAACCCAGAGATTTCAAAGACGCTTCAGTTTATGAGGTTGGGGGAGCAACATTTATTCTCTTGCCTTTAGGGGTAATTCCAGCAAATTGGAGAATCAGTAACTCAAGGCTTCTCTATGCAGTCAGACAGACCTGTTGCTTTTAGGAAGGTAAATGTTTTCAAGTTGCCTGTTCACAGGCCAAGTACTTTAATCCATGCGTGCCCAAGGATGGTCTGCTCAACAGTAAACTTGGAAGCTGTTCATTTCCTTTGTTCTTTATCTTAGAAACCTATTAACTTTCTAAATTTTGTTTACAGAGTAAAAGACTATGTTGATCTTATTCCACTCCAATGTAACTTAAAATTTATTTTAAATTAACCTATCAGAGATTTTTCTTATCTCTGAATTTATAATAGAATAGTAGCTACTAGTCAGCTCACTGTAGCCTGGGCTTATCAAGACGCAGCTTGGAGGCAAGTACCTATTGAATGCCTTATTTATTTACTGTCAAGCATCAAATAAGCCCAAATCTGGTATACCACTGGGGAGGTCAAAACCAAGTGAGTTCAGCCAAGAACTCTACAGCCAGATTCATACATAACCAACATGTCAGCTGCATGGTCTGAGACATGTTTTCTTACCAGGGGTGCTATTGGCATTTGGGTCATTTCTTTGTCCTGCTTACTATTCTAACACGGCAGGATGTTCAGCATTGCTGTCCCCGCCCCCCTTCCCCTACTCGCAACACCAGGGCAACGTCTCAGCCCAAATTCAAAGTGGGGGTTGGGCAGTACCATCCCTGATTGAGAACCACTGTGCTGATGGTCACTGGATGTCAATCTTACCATTCAGCTAGCTTCCTGATGATGCAGCAGGAGCTTTTCTCCCTCTTTAATGTGTCTCGGCAGGTTCAGCGGACACTGGGAATGTCACATGACCGGCATGTTGCTGCCACTGCACATACCCCACAGGGTTTCCTTATAGACACCTCTAAGAATGTTCGGGGCCAGATTAACTTCTCTACCCAAGAGACAGGTCTGTTTTCGTCATCACGGCTATTATAATAATCATACGGTTCTTTGAAATTGGGAAAATAATGAGGAAATATTGAAATTAATTAAGTACCTGAGATGTAAAAGCTCTGGCTTTTTCACATATGGATGGTGAAATAGTAAGAAAAAGATTTAGCCTTCAACACCAAAAACCAGATTTCCTGGAGACTGCCAATGGCCAAGGACATTAATCAGCGGTCCACTGGCAGTTTGGAAGCGGTCTCCAGGTGACTAACTATTATAACTCCAGGGTCCAGAAGCTCGATTTTATCTTATCATCTCCAACGAATCAGATTATTGGAAAGCGATCAAAACAGGCAGACCCATTTATGATACAGAATTCCAATTAATAAATTTTATTATGGGATAGTATTTCTTTCCAGCCATCAAAACACTTGAGCCAGTTATCAAAAAGCAGAACACAAGGAAATGCATGGCCATGAAAAATATCCACATTCTACAACAAAGCACTTCTCCAGTCACCAGAAAATTCCTACAGCCAGATCGAGCCTGTCCTCACCCCAGACGGCACCAGTTTGAACTGTCCTCTCTACCAGCCAGGTGCACAAAAAAAGACTATTTCTCAACAGGGACATAAGAGAATCCTTCACTGCGTGGCACAGGATGTTCAGCATTATTATGCAGCATCTTTGGCCCCTACGTGACATGCCAGTAGTGCCTTCCAGTCATTTCGACAATCAAATACACTGCCACACCTTTCCAACCCCGCTCCTCCGCACTCCTCCCCCATCACCACACGCGGGGAGGTGACCCCAATTGAGAACAAGCACCAGTACATACCCCAACCATCAGCCCCCGTACAGACCACCTTGCAGGAAGTTACTCCAGTAGGATAGCTTCTTTCATTCACAAAGCATACATTTTTTCCCTACTTTCAAATTCAAGATGATATCCCAGCTCTAACGGTATGCAAGGAGCAAACACTATGCTCTTAATATGCTCTTGATCAGAAATTCCTTAAGAGATGTGGGAACTATACGCTGAAAAAGAGGAAGAAAACATTTTCTATCCAACATAGAGCTAAAGCTACTAATATTTGGCAAAACAATATTATTATAAATAATATTTAGTAAAATAAGTTTCATGTAAGATCAGTATCTTCCACATCAAAAACTGGATTTTGTACTTCCTAAGTAAAAAGAAGGTGCTATAGTAGCACATTTAACACTGGAGAACAGTTATCTCCAGGGAAATCTAGAGGGTGGGAGGGTGGGAGACCAAGACTTGGTAATGATCTAGGGATTCCTACAGGTTTTTATCAGCTTTGTCTAACAAATCAGCAAAATCGCTTTGGTTCTGTGCAAGTATACCTCAATTTTGGAGTCTTCTATGAGGGGCCTGAGATGGACCACAAAGAGAAGAATGAAAGAAAACAACTGAATGATACTTTGGATGCAATTGAGGTAATTGTTTTGTGGGAGAGAAACATCCATGGAAACTGACTTTAAATTTGGAGGAAAGATTAGAATTATGGGAGTAATATCATCTGAGTGAGGGCTCATTTGGGGAGAAAACAAACAGGCAAAGGGATTTGAAGCCTTTAATTAATTTTGTGACTTGGAGCTCTTGAAATTCCTCACTTGTTTTATACCAGGAATTGGCAAATAACGGTTCACAGGCCAAATCTGGCCCACTGCCTGTTTGTTTTTTAACTTAGATACAATTCACCACTTTAAGTGTACAGTTTAGTGGTTTACAAGGTCCTGCAACCATTACCAGCATCTAATTCCAGAATAGTTTCATCACCCCAAAAAGAAACTGCAGACCTATTATTCACTCTGTGTTCCCCATGCCCCTCAGCCCTGGGTAATCCCTCACTAATCTACTCTGTTTATATAGATTTGCCTGTTCTGTACACTTCATGAGTGGAATCATACAATGTGGCCTTTTGTCTTTGGCTTCTTTTATTTAGCATGTTTTCAAGGTTCATCCACATTGTAGCATGTATTAGTACTTCATTCCTTTTTCTGGATGAATAGTATTCTATTGTATATTTAAAACACCACATTTTGTTTATCTACTTATCAGCTGGTAGACATCTGGGTTATTTCCACTTTTTGGCTATCATGAACAATGCTGCTGTGAGCATTTGCCTACAAATTTTTGTGTGAACATGCTTTCATCTCTGTACACATATAAGCGGTATACTCTGCTGGCACATATGGTAACTTTTTACCTTCAGTGAGGAACTGTTATATTCCACAGGCTAAACCATTTTACACTCCCACCAGCAGTGTATGAGTGTTGCAATTTCTCCATATCCCTGCAAACATGTTATAGTCTTTTTTGCTATAGCAATCCTAGTGGGTATAAGTGGTATCTTGTGGTTTTTGAGTTGTGTCCCCCTAATGACATTGAGCATCTTTGCATGTGTTTTTTGGCCTTTCAGTTATCTTTTTTGGAGAAATGTCTATTCAAATCCTTTGCCCATTTTAAAATCTGGTTATTTGTCTTTTTATGGTTGAGTTCTAAGAGTTCTTTATATATTCTGGATACAAGTCTCTTATCAGATATATGATTTGCAAATATTTTCTCCCATTCTCTGGGATCTCTCTTGACTTTCTTGATAGTTTCCTGGATGCACAAAAGCTCACTGCCTGTTTTTGTAAGTGAAGTTTGACTAGAACACGGCCATGCTCATTTGACAATTACAGCTGGCCCTCTGTATCTGCAGATGCAGAACCTGCAGATGCGGAGGGCCGACTATGGGACTTCAGCATCCTCTGCAGGTCCCGGAACCCATCTCCCCACTGATAATGAGGGACCGCTAACTGGACATAATGTCTATGGCTGCTTTTGTGCTACAGTGGCAGAGCTTAGTAGTTGCAAGAGACTGTATGGTCTGCAAAGCCTAGAATATTTACTGTCTGGCCCTTCAATAAAAATTTGCAGGCCCTTATCTTTTACCATATACAAAGAACAGAAGACATCACCCAAAAGGGCAATGATGTGCTGGGTACATGTCTAAATCTAGAGATAATCTGGAGGAACTTTCTAGTTTCAGCACTTAAGTTTTTCGTTACAAAAATTATTTTTTTAAAACTGAAGTCCAGGCCATTTTTTCATAGACAACAAAACTAGCATTTATCAACAACTCCAAGAGCCAACTTATTACATATCATAAAATCATATGTTACTCAACTTCCAGATAAACTAGGTTAGTGCTGGTGGGTACCCAGGTGAGGCTAGATGAGGTTAGGGAGGAACCCTTTCTGTATTTCATTTTCTGTCCTGCAGAAGAGTACACGAAAGGTGCAGAACAATATCTTTCACATGTGGCGATACTACAACTTCGCTCGCATGAGAAAAGTGGCTGACTTTTTCCTACTCCAGTCAAACTATAACTATGTGAATTGGTGGTCGACAGCCCAGAGCCTTGTTATTATTCTTTCTGGGATCCTGCAGCTATATTTCTTGAAGCGTCTCTTCAACATCCCAACGACTACAGACACAAAGAAGCCAAGATGCTAAGCTCGAACAACTACAGTGCCCTGGCTCTTTTCTTCTGGGGCACAAGCTCTCTCAAATCTTTGTAAAGTTATTGGGAAAAAATCAATTTTTCTTGTTAGAAAGTTGTAGCCTATTGCTCTCATCTACACAGGCAAAATCGCAATAAATAAAAATGTGTAAAGTTTTGACGTTGACTGTTTCTAAAGTACACATTAAATGCTATCATCAAAATACCGTCCATCGTACTGCAGCCCCTTAACCTTCACTATGTCTATTTAGAAATTAACAGAGAACCTTGGAAGGGAGAAAAGTTGAAAAAAATGGGACAAAAACATATAAAACTGGGTTTTATATGTTGCATACAAAAACAGGAGTTGATAGAGTGCTTTTTTGTAATTGAAAAATGATTTATTTTTAGAGATGTCACCTTTGGAATTTAAATTAAGCAGTATATGCACTAAAGAAATTGCTTTACAATACAGGTACTTAAAAATTTTTTTGTCTGTGATATGTTTTTCACTAAAAAATATTTTAATAATTCTAAAAATAATTTTGGAAGGCATGGGAGAAGGATGGAGGCGCTAAATTATTATTTCAGGGTCTCTGATTAGTGCTTTTTGTCCAGTCCAGTCAGGTAATTAAAGATTTGTAAGAATATATGTATAAATGAGTCACTTTGCCGTACACCTGAAACTAATCCAATATTGTACATCAACTATACTACAATAAAAAAAATTTTTTTAATTAAAAAAAAAACCCAAGAGATTTATAAGAGAAATTGTTTTAGAAATCAAGTTGATAAAAATAACATTCAGCCTGGGATCATACCATTCAAGAAAAAGAGCGAGAAAACTGCTTGTAAAAGCCAAGATAATATAATCAAATTATATTCATAAGATCCTACTCTTAGTAACAGAAATACTCAGTATAAACATTACAGAAATAATTCTTACCATTTATTCAACACTATCATTTGCCAGGCACTGTGCTAGGTGCTTTACGATCATGATTTCTACTTCTAAAAACTATTCTTAGGAAGACGGCTAGGCTGCTTTTTGAAACAGAAGGAAATGAAGCTTATTAAAGTTTAATGACTCATCTAAGGCCATACAGCTGGTAGATGTGAGAACTGGTATTTGAATCCAAGTTTTTTTTCCACACTACACAGCACCTACCGTAAAGAAAATCGGCAGAATAAACTGCTCTTACTGTTTTATCCAAATTTCATTTGTAAAATCCCACACATGACCTACTATTCTGATGGCAATATCTCTCTTTCATAGTATTAATAAATAATTAAGAAAATTCATTACGTTCTTATCATGTGTTTGGAAAACAGTGTTATCACAGATAACAATAATACGCTATTCTTGTCCTCAGTTCCAACAATTTAGAACCTGTTACTCAAAACAAGAAGCCCTCTGATTCAAATATAAAACACAGTATTCTAGTTAGTCAAAATCACAAAGATCCAAAACCCCGTTTTTGAGCCATTTCTGCATGATAAGAATCCAGCCTGCATTTGTCCATAATAGAATATTAAACTAAGAAGTCCCTGAAGAGGTCACAGTGTTGACAAAATTCAACATGATGGTGGAGCCTACACAGACACAGGAAACAAAGCTAGGCCCTTCCACACAGCCACAAGTCCTCGCGATGATTTCGTTTTAAGTCAATGTCTCTTCATGCCGCACATATTCCCCAATGTCTGCTTGATGAAATACCACAATCGCCATGGGGTCTACTTTCCTGCAGTCTTGTGTAGACTTTGCTGCCACCCCAAAACCCTGGGATTCAAAAGAAGAGACACTGATTCACTCAAGTCATTCCATAAGTACGTATTGCGGTCTGGAAACAACAAAGACGAAAAGATACAGTTCTTTGAAGAATTCGAAAGGTGCTGAGAATTTAGTCTCTCAAGCGCAGACTGAAAATACATCCATCTTGAATAAAAAGATACTTGATTTTTTAACAGCAACCATCTCTACTCACCAAAGGGATGTCTGCCATGGAGTACACCACGACTCCCTGGTACTGAGAAGTATTTTCGGTGATTCGACCAAGTCCAGATTTCAGCACATGGTTTCCATACAGGAAGGATTGCTCTGCTCCAGGTTTTATCCACACTTTATACTGTAATAAAGAGAATTAAATCCAAGAGACATAAAAATGTTAAACAGACCCCTGCAGATAAGCTAACTGCTAGATCTATGGTTAATTTCTTTCTTTTTTTTCCTTATGAACTAAGTTTTTTTGGTTCTTTAATTTATTTTCTTTTCAGTTGAAGTATAGTAATTTACAATACTATGTTAGTTACAGGTGCAAAACATAGTGATCTGATATTTCTATACGTTACAAAAGGATCACAATGATACAAAGTTATTGCATCTGTGTCGTGTCATCCGTCTCCATACAAGATTATTAAGATATTACTGACCATATGCCCCGTGCTATATATTTCAGCTGTGAGGTTTGTTTGTCTTGTAATATGAATTTTAAAGAAAAGAGAGAAAGACTCATGCTTCCCTTAATATGTTCACCCCCTTTAGAGACCTGCCAGGAGGTTCTTACCTCGACTCTACAATCAACTTCTCCCATGGGCAGTTTAACAGCTCTTTTTCTGTACCCCACTACGCTCCTCTTCACAGCCACCTATTTGCTTTTCGGTTTTGAGCTGGGTCTGCATAGGCTTTTCAGTTTCTGCTGGAGATAACTACCACTACGCGGCCACACAGGGCTCCTACTCCTGAGCCCCGACCACGCCCAGGCAGCAAGATGTACACACATCTCCAGGTGCTGGCACTGACCCTAAGCACCGTCACGGACTCCGTCGCAGAAGAGGTGCCCAATTCTGCCTTCTGATGTGGCCCTCAGCCTAGACTTCCTCCATCCCTAGTGGCGGACTGAAACCACCCCACAAACCTTGGCATACGGTGCCAGGTAATCCAGAGCTGTGATGTGCAACCGAAACCTGTGGGTCTTCGTGAATTTTCCGAAGCACGTCCCCAACGACACCAGCTTGTCACCGGAGATATTGGCGGCCAACTTCAAAATCTTCTCACTGAAGGGATAAAGAAAAAAGCAGTGTCAGATGAGGCAGGCTGGAGGGACCCAGGCCCCCACCCGGCTCTCCATGCTGCCTACCCGGCCCCGCGCCGCCTCACCTCACGTAGTACACCCGCTCGTTGTGCAGCCTGAAACAGTAGGTGCCGTCGGGCCTGTCGACCAGCAGCTGCAGATTCTCCCCGATGCTGAGAGCAAAAGGAGAACTGGAGGCCGCGCCCGGACTCGTCCCGGCACCGCGGCCCCCGCTCCACCCACGCCCCTCCCCGCCACCCACACACTCCCGCTTCTGCCCCGCGCACTCTTACTATTTTGCTATCTTCTCAAACATTACACGCGTCTCCTCTTCAGTCAGAGGCCGCATTTTCCCGCTGAGTTGGAACGCCGGGATCCTCGTGCCTCAGTTACCGGAAACGGAAGATCAGCCGCCAGCCGCTCCTTGGCAACCTCAAAGCCTGCCTCTCTAGCTGCTTTCCAGTCGTTCCCCACGCTAGCGCCCCGTAACCTGGACGACTATCGGAGAAAGAAAGTGGGCCTGATGAGAAACCATAGAGACCGGAAGTGCGCCCCGGCTGCTTTGGGTTCTACGGAGTCAGCGCCCTCGCTGAGCGGGAGGGGAAGTGACGCTGCTGCTGAGAAGATGGCGGCGACGGCGACTCTCCCACCCTCGACTACGGTCTCGACTACGGCCTCGGCCACGGCGACGGCCACCGCGGCTGCTCTCGGGGAGGTGGAGGATGAAGGGCTCCTGGCGTCGCTGTTTCGGGACCGCTTCCCGGAGGCCCAGTGGCGGGAGCGGCCCGACGTGGGCCGCTACCTCCGGGAGTTGAGCGGCTCGGGGCTGGAGCGGCTGCGGCGCGAGCCCGACCGCCTGGCCGAGGAGCGAGCGCAGCTGCTGCAGCAGACGCGCGACTTGGCCTTCGCCAACTACAAGACCTTCATCCGCGGCGCCGAGTGCACCGAGCGCATCCACCGCCTCTTTGGCGACGTGGAGGAGTCACTTGGCCGCCTGCTCGACCGCTTGCCCAGCTTCCAACAGAGCTGCAGGTGCGGCGGGTCCGGTGCTAAAGGGGCTTTTAATACCTGTAATCGCTATCATTTACGACGACAGAAATAGCTAACACTTAGATAGCGCTTACGATATGCCAGGTTCTCCTCTGAGCATTTCATTAATCCATTTAAACTGCACAGCAGCCTTCGAGGTAGGTATTGTTATTTGCATTTTGTGTATGAGGAAGTTGAGACACACAGGTTAGTGACCGTCCCAGGGCACAGCTAGTAAGTTTCGAAGTCAGAATTGGAACCCAGCAGCACGTCCCCCACTCATAGGGCTGTTGTGAGCACTAAATAAAGAGAATCCATGCAAAGCATTTATCATTGGGTCTGACATAATTAACACTCTACAATTGTCAGCTTAATATATGTGCATATTTATGTAAACCTATACACACAACAGACACGTACACACAACAGCTTGGACCAGAGGTCATCTGCTCTAAACCGTTCATTGATAGGAGGCTGACAAGGAAATCCTCCCATTTGGGGGCAGTAAAAATCATCATCAAAAAAAAAAAAAAAAAAATCTTCCTTTTTGACCCATATTCTCCCTCCCTCGACCCTCAATCCATTATCCCTAATTCTGCCTTCCAGCCTTTTGTGATAAAAGTTTAAGTTTTCTTTTGAGTCTTTGCATATTTGAGAATAGCTTTAATACTCTTCCAATCCCCTAGAATAGATGGAGGCCTTCACAAAGCAGGTATCTGCAGTTACGGAGAAGAAATGGAGACTGTAGCAGGAACTGAGGTTGGACCATAGCATAGGAGAAGATTAAGAGGCTGAAGGAACTTGGGGGTAAGGCTGTAGTTCTAGGCTAGTTAGGGCATTATGAAAATAATAAGAATAGCTGTTATTAAAGGAACATTTACTCCATATCAGGTCCTCTGTTAAATGCTTTATACACGTCATCTCATTTAATCCTCACATCCTTATGAGGTGGGTCCTGTTACTATTTTACCAATGAAGAAACAGTTCAGAGGGCCTAAGTACCTTGCCACAGCTTGTTAAGTGGCAGATCTGGGTTCAGATCTTTTTATCACTTATTAGTTGTGTGATCTTGGACAAGTTGCTTAAAATCTCTGGGATTAAAATTTCCTCAAGGGTAAAAGTACTTACCTAATGGGGTTGGTGTGAAGATTAAATCAGATAAATCAGCCCAGTGCTCAGTTCATAGTAAGTGCTTGGTATTTGTAGCTAAGGTTTGGATACAGAGAAGCGAACCACCAATGTACTCGTGATTGTTACTAGGAATTTTGTGAAAGAGGCTGAGGAGATCAGCTCCAATCGCCGAATGAACACCCTGACTCTAAACCGGCACACGGAAATCCTGGAAATCCTGGAGATCCCTCAGCTCATGGACACCTGTGTCCGGAACAGCTATTATGAAGAGGCCCTGGAGCTTGCAGCCTACGTACGCCGACTGGAAAGGAAATACTCCTCCATCCCTGTCATCCAGGTAGCCAACTTGCCCAGAGAGGACTCAAACTGATGTTCTTGTTACCAGTAATTCTGTGGTCATCACTGACCCTTTAGGCAGAAACCTTAGGGAAACTCCTTGCATTTTTCACATCAGTTTCTGCAAGGCAGGCAGGCTTGATCATAAAACATACATTCATTATTCAGTCAGCTGATAAATATTAATCATGTGCCAGGCATTGATCTAGGTGCTGGGGATACAATGTGAACAAAGACAAGGCCTTGGCTCTCATAAGCTGCTAGTTGGCAAATAAATAAATAATATCCTTTCAGGTAGTGTTAAGTATCTTAACAAAATAAACCAGGGAATGGGGCAGGAGGCTAAGGTGGGTTACTCTAGGTAGAGTGGTCAGGAAAGGCTCTTCTGGTGAGATAACATTTAAGCTGAGACCCAGATGACGAGAAGGAGCCAGCCACATGAAGATGGGGGGGGAGAGCAAACCAGAAAGGGGTATGAACAAGTATAGCAGGCTAAGGAGGGAAGAAGTTGGAGTGTTTGAAGTATAAAGATAGCCATTCTGGCTGGATTGCAGTGAGCAAGGGGAGAGCATTAGGAAGCAGGTGAGGGCAGGAGAACCAGGCAGGGCCCGTAGGCCACAGTGAACCAGATCTTTGCTGGTGAACCTGTATGCGTCAGTTTTAGGAAATCTACTTCGTATGTCAGAACAGCAGTGGGAATGTTGGTCTGCAGTATTCAGGGTTAGTGGAGTGGGTTCCAGGGAGTGTCTTTCCCGGCGTGGTGACTCACCCCCTGTGTCGTCAGGGCATCGTGAACGAAGTGCGCCAGTCCACGCAGCTGATGCTGAGCCTGCTGATCCAACAACTGAGGACCAACATCCAGCTCCCTGCCTGCCTCCGTGTCATTGGCTTCTTACGGCAAATGGATGTCTTCACCGAGGCTGAGTTGAGGGTCAAGTTTCTTCAGGCCCGAGATGCTTGGCTCCGTTCTATCCTGACTGCCATCCCCAGTGATGATCCCTATTTCCACATCACGAAAACCATCGAGGCCTGCCGTGTCCATCTGTTCGATATTATCACCCAGTACCGTGCCATCTTCTCAGACGAGGACCCGTTGCTGCCCCCTGCCATGGGCGAGCACACCGTGAATGAGAGTGCCATCTTCCATGGCTGGGTGCTGCAGAAAGTCTCACAATTCCTGCAGGTGCTGGAGACAGACCTTAACCGAGGGATAGGCAGCCGTCTGGACTCTCTGCTGGGCCAGTGCATGTACTTTGGGCTGTCTTTCAGCCGGGTAGGTGCTGATTTCCGGGGTCAGTTGGCTCCTGTTTTCCAGCGAGTGGCTTTCGGCACTTTCCAGAAAGCAATTCAGGAAACGGTCGAGAAGTTCCAGGATGAAATGAACTCCTACACCCTCATCTCAGCTCCAGCCATCCTGAGCAGCAGTAACCTGCCTGCTGCTGTTCCAGTCACTCAGCCGGGGACCCTGCAGCCACCCATGGTGCTCTTAGACTTCCCACCCCTTGCCTGCTTCCTCAACAATATTCTGGTTGCCTTCAATGATTTGCGCCTCTGCTGCCCCATGGCCCTGGCGCAGGATGTGACTGCGGCCCTGGAGGATGCCCTTGCCAAGGTGAGCACATACTGTTGGCTCTCTTCTGGGGCCTCCTTTAGTAACAGGTGGCCAGACTTCTGTAATAAACCAGTCTGTGTGACGGCGGTGCCTGCTGACTTAGGTTTAGTGTGGTTTTAGAGGTTTTTCTGGTTGAAAAGCTCTGGTTAGTCCCCTTTCATGAAGTGTCTCACCTGTAGTAATGGTTCAGTAATATACTGATTTTCTATTGCTGTATAACAAACTTACACAAACATAGCAGCTTAAAACAACACACATTTATCATGTCTCAGTTTCTTTCGGTCAGGAGTCCAGGCACAGCCTAAATGGGTTGGTCCTCTGCTCACAAGGTTGCAATCAAGTTATTGGCCAGGCTGTGGACTCATCTGGAGCTCAGGGTCCCCTCCTTTCAAGCTCACTCACAGTGGCAGATTTCTGTTCCTTACAGTTGTAGGACTGAGGCCCTCAACTCCTAGAGACCAGCCCACTCCATAGGCAGTTCAGTGTAGCTTTTTGATTCTTCAGGGTCAATGGGAGAGCATCTCTCCTTGCTAAGTCTCCTTTAGGGGAGTCCTCAACCCTCTTTTAAGAGGCTCATCTAATTAGGGTAGGCCCACCCAGGATAACCTCCCTTTTCATTAATTCAATCAGCCGGTTAGGGATGTTAATTAAAACTGCCAAATCCTTCACCTTTGCCATATTCTGTGGTTAGAAACAAGTCAGAGATTCTGCCTGCACTCAAAGGGAGGAGATTACACAAAGGAATGGATACCAGGGGGCGGGGATTACAAGAGCCATATTAGAATTCTGCCTAATACAAGTAATACTACCAATATTGCTAATATCTGAGTATGGTGCACATTTTTACACATTAAATCTTTAGATATTGGGTGCTGCTTATAATTGACGACATCTTACAGTCGCTGTCAACCAGGTGGCAGTTGTGACGTGGTTGTATAAAATCTTTCTGTTGATGTCCTCCTGTAAGAAAGAACGAGGAAGCATGAGCAATGAAGCTTTTTAGGGTCAGTGAAATTCAGATAATAGTAATTAGCTAATATTCATCTAGAGCTTATTTCATGCCACGTAATTTATCATACTTTACACATATTAAAACTTAATTCTCACAACCCTATGAGGTTAGGTCCTGTAGCTGGCCCTACTTTATAGATGAGGGAACTCAGGCACAGAGGGCGTGGGGTGCTTAAGTAATCACTTCGAGGCCACAGAACCAGTGAGTGGCACAGCTGGAGTTTGAGCCCAGAAAGTCTGGCACCAGAGTCTATGTTCGTTATTTATTTACTTGTTGGTTTGTTTGGCCGTGCCTCTCGGCTTGTGACCAGGGATTGAACCTGGGCCCTCGGCAGTTTTCACAGAGCTCTAACCACTGGACTGCCAGGGAATTCCCCAGAGTTTATGTTCTTAACCCTGTCACTGTGACACCTGCCTGTAATGTCAGCTAGGCTGTTATTTGTATGTAGAACTTCTTTTCCAGCTCTATTTTTTCCTCCTTTACAATTTTCTAGTGGTTCTAGTATTGTGGAACTTCAGAGGCCTTATTCAGTAGAAACCTTTTGTAGTGTTGCTTCATCTTCCTGGATCCACCATAGTTCTGGTCCATCTCCCATGGGAGCCAAAAACAATGTATTCTGTGTATAATTTCATGATGCTCCTCCACTGGAACTGGAAACTGCACTAGTAAT
Organism: Balaenoptera borealis; assembly: GCF_965194805.1. Classification (NCBI taxonomy): domain Eukaryota; kingdom Metazoa; phylum Chordata; class Mammalia; order Artiodactyla; family Balaenopteridae; genus Balaenoptera; species Balaenoptera borealis. The sequence goes on from NC_138878.1 coordinate 16,586,449, forward strand.
AAAACCAGTTGGATAAGAAATACATCAGTGAAGTGACAGAACTGCGAAGATTGACCACAATTGTGAATTTAAACAAGATAATAATATCATGTACTGTTTGGAACAACTTTCTTCATGAAAACTTGAGGGGTGCACATTTGTACCTAGTTTTATACACTGCTGATGGTGATAGACTAACCCAGTGATTGATGGTGCCCTTGTCTCTTAGGTAACAAAAGTAATCTTGGCCTTCCATCGTGCCGAAGAGGCTGCCTTCAGCAGTGCGGAGCAAGAGCTCTTCGTCCAGTTCTGCACTGTCTTCCTGGAAGACCTCGTTCCTTATTTAAATCGCTGTCTCCAAGTCCTTTTTCCTCCAGCTCAGATGGCACAGACCTTAGGTAAGAGAAGGGAAAAGATTTTTAAAACTATTTTATTGACATAATTCACATACTAAATAATTCACCTATTTGTAAAATTCAAGGTTTTTAGTAAGTGTACACAGGTGTGCAACCATTACTATCATCTAGGTTTAGAAAGATCCCCGGTGTTCATTTGTGGTCATTCCCCAATCTTGCCCTTAGCCCCTGGCAGCCACTAATCTACCTTCTGTTGCAGTAGATTTGCCCTTTCTGGACATTTCTTATCAACAGAATCATACATTATGTTTATATCTGGCTAAGTGGAAGAAACCAGTCACAAAAGAACCACATAATGTATGATTCCATTGACATGAAATGTTTACAGATGGTGTTTTTAAAATATTTTTTCGAATTTGCCTTCCCTTCCCTATGCCCCCTCTCTCTGTGCCTGTGAAGGGGGTGTGGGAGGCACAATTTCCCAAAGGGTAGTGGGCCAGTGATCCCACCAGCGGAGTGGCTGCTCTCTGCTCCCCCAGCTTTTCCTTGGGCCTGTCCAGGGAAGCCAGTGTCTGCTGCGGCTCTCCTGGTGCTTTCTTTCTCTATCCGTCCTGCACTGTGCTGTTCCCATTACTTTCAAAGTCTGGCTTTACCGCATAGGTGACTGTCCCGTATCACAAAGGTGATTTTTCCTGTATTGAAATATGGTAACTGTGTTTGTTACTTCCAATAAGTGTTTTTTTTTTTTTTACCTGTGACACATCAATAATTAAATTTATTAAACGCTTTTTCCACTTCTATACCATCTGGGCCAGGCATTCCACCCACTCAGCTCTCCAAGTACGGAAACCTGGGGCATGTGAACGTCAGCGTCGTCCAGGAGCCTCTGGCCTTTATCCTGCCGAAGAGAGAGATGGCCTTCTGTCTAGACGACAAGGCGCTAGTCCCCGAGCTCACAGCTCCAGCACCAGAACCCCCCGCCGAGGGGCCAGTCCTCGAACCTGTCACCCCGGCTTTCCCTGACGGGGGGCAACAGGAGGTGGGATCCGCGGGACCGCCGCAGGCCGACGAGCCTAGTGCAGGCACTTGACAGGCGCCCCCTGCGCCCGGGCCGGTGCGGCGGTTACTGGGGCCCCGGCGGCCGAGGGGCTTGCTTACTGCAGCGCCCGGTGGGAACGGGAGTTGCCGCGCGTGGGAGAGGCTGCGAAGGCATAATTAAAGGGAGAACCTCCTGGTTATTCTTGTAAATGCTTGATTAAACTATCAGAAATGGAATTAAATAATAAAGGTGATGGACGCCACCCACAGGCAGGCTGCGAAGTGTGAGCGGCGCCGGCGTTCCCGGAAGGCCCGCGGGAACTGCACTTCCCGGCATTCCTGGGGGCGGGAGCTTCGGCTACGGGAGCCGGCGAGGGACGCGGGCGGGCGGGTGGCTAGGCTCCACGCGCCATGGGTCAGCTAGGAGCTATGGGGGCCGGCGAGGGACGCGTCCGGGCGGGCGGCTCTGCTCCACGCGCCATGGGTCAGCTGGGGGCTGGCCTGCTGCTGCGGTGGCTGCTGGCGCGTGGCTGCGTGGGGCCGGCCTTGCAGTGGGGAGAGCGGGTAGCGGGCGGCGGCGCCCGGGCCTGCAGCTCCACGCCCCCCCCGGATGGCCTCGAGGGCCCGGCGCGCCGGCGCTCCTACTGGCGCTACGTGCGGCGTCTGGTGCAGGGAGCGCCGGAGCCGCCGTACCCGCGCGTGTGCCAGGTCGGGGACCCGGCGCTGCGGGCCGTGGCGGCCCCAGTAGAGCCGACGCAGCTGGCGGGACCCGAGCTGCAGCGGCTGGTGCAGCGGCTGGTGCAGGTGATGCGGCACCGCCGCTGCGTGGGCTTGAGCGCGCCGCAACTCGGAGTGCCGCTGCAGGTGCTGGCGCTCGAGTTCCCCGAGGCGCTCTTCCGCGCATGCGCCCCGTGCGTGCGCGAGGCCCGTCAGATGGAAACCTTCCCCCTGCGCGTGTTCGTGAACCCCAGCCTGCGTGTGCTGGACAGCCGCCTGGTCACCTTCCCCGAGGGCTGCGAGAGCGTCAGCGGCTTCCTGGCCTGCGTGCCCCGCTTCCAGGCGGTGCAGATCTCAGGTGTGGGGCGGTGGGGTCCCTGGGGCGGATGGGTAAATGCGTGCTCCCCTTTAACCTGCGGAGGCGGCGGCCTCGGATCCCACGAAACGGTTTCCGCAAAGTTCCAGTTACAGCGTAGACATGTTGATGGCTGATCAGCGGAGCCTACCTACCCACGAGCAGACCCTGGAGTGGACAAAATTCAGGACTGACGGAATGGGATGGGGCAGGAGGCGCCTGTGAGAGAAGAGCCAGCTCAAGTGGGGCACAGGGTTGGGGGGTTGGTTTGGGAGGGTGGCCTGGTTCCCCTGTTAGCTCACACCACGTCCTCTGCCCTGTCGCTCACCTTGTGTCTGTTTCTCTCTGTCTTACACACACACACACACTCTCTCTCTTACAACCTTGTGTCTGTTTCTGTCACACACACACACAACCTTGTGTCTGTTTGTCACACACACACACACACACACACACACACTCCTGCGCCAATTAGATCTGTCATGGTGGAATGGGAGAAGTAGAACCCAGCTTTGCCTAGCCCAGAGTGATAAGCCATTACCTGTCATACCACAGGATGTTTTGCAGTGTGATTCTTTGCTGGGGTTGGGATGATTGTTCCTCTTGAGCAAGTCACTTGGGAAGATCATCTCATTTCAGCCCCATAGCGAACCCAGCAACCTACTTGTCAGAGCTGGGAACCAGATTGAATACTTGGTAAGAGGCAGAGTTCAGACTTCTTTTCTAGGAAGGATAGGGGCTGCTGTCTGCATTCCCTTCTGATATTGCCTCTTGTAAACAGGAACAGCCAGGGGCAAGGAAAGGCTAAGTAGGCTGAGAATGATGCAGTTCAGCATGTCCTCACCCAGGCTGTACCTTCCTTTGCAGGGATGGACCCCGGAGGAGAGCAGGTGGTGTGGCAGGCCAGTGGGTGGGCAGCCCGCATCATCCAGCATGAGATGGACCACTTGCAGGGCTGCCTGTTCATTGACAAAATGGACAGCAAGACATTTACAAACATCCACTGGATGGAGGTGAATGACTAAAGCTTTCCTCCTGCATCTGAGGACCCTGAAAACCAAGACGCAAACACTTCGGCTTTAAGCTGGGCATGTCTTACCTGGCATCGACTTGGTATTGGCTCTGCTCCGACAGAAAACAATGGCCTGTCAAAGCATGCCTTCCTGAGTTGGAGGAAGATGTTAATGTTTGCCCTGAAATGAGCTATGGACAATGTATTGCCTTCAACTTGAGAAGAAAAATAACTCCCCTGAAGGAGTGGACATTTCCTGGCAATTTTGTATGGAGATAAAGACAGGGCGGAAGCAAGTAAATAGCCACTCTCAGTAGACATGATTTCAGAAAAGCTGTATCATCTGTTCCCAAAGCCAAGATTAGATAATAATGTAGTCCCAAAACACCTGAAAGCTGTGTTTAAAACTGCGGATTAAAGCTGTGGTTGATCGTCTTCACCAAGTTCTTACGTTTACAAAGGGCTCATGTGTGTTACCTGCATAGTCTCCGTTTGTTTTGGATACCAGTTTGCCTGTGGAAGTAAAACACAGGACAGAATGTCCCCAGTTCAATGACAATATTAACGTAACTGAGTATTCATACATTTTAACAGGTTCAGATACAGTTTAGGTCTCCAGCTTTTGCTTTCCACCTTTAACAGACCTGGGGAAGACTTTTCTGCTGAGATCTCTTAGGCAGCTGGTACTTGGCTCATTCTTTGGATGGAGGCCGTGGAGCAGGGCTGGGGGAGGGGTGATATAGGTTTCCCCCACGATCTGAAAGAAGAGTGTTCTGATGAAACCCTTCCTAAGCTGAAATAGCATAAATTGAAGAAGCAGTTACCTTAGGACACATCTTGCTAACAGATGCACAAAATAAATGGAGATAAAGCACAGATGCTCACAGATACAGTTCAAAGCTATGGTTGCTTGACGCTGAGCGTAGCTCCCAGGGAAGGAGCTTGGCGGTGCCACTCTGGCAGCTCTGAGTGCGCACTGCTTCTATAATGGCTCACTGCAAAACAAAAGCTGAATGCTGTTGCAGCTTTCACCTTTTTCGTAGAAGTGAAAATTCTCTTCAAATTTCTTTCCATAAGTGAAAACAGGTACTAATACAGGTCTTTCATAAAAGCAATGCAGTGTAAAGTGAAGTTTCAAAAAGTGGGGGATGCCTGTGGTTGAGAAGGCGCAAAGAGCCTCTTCCTGTCACAATTAGGACAGAAACAGAAAGCAGAACTTGTGCTTCCTTGTCACCACACTTATTTTGAAAAAAATAAATTAGCATCATGGTGACCAGTATTTTAGCTTTAAGATTCTGTCACAGCTTTGTCAAGAGGTTATGGAGCTCATTTCTTTTGATACTTGTCTTACCTCATTTTTATGTTGAGTTTTGCCATGCAGGTACTCTTACCAAAGTCCTCAAAATCCAAGTACCCATAGCGTAAGAAGTCCAGTAAGTTGTTTAGAGAAAATGTGTTTTAAACAGTAGTTAATTAAATGACCCCAGGAAAGACCCATTTTCCCCCATGGCTTTCTCTAAACAGCCAAGCCTGGGGGCCTGTGAGGCCAAGCAAAAGAGAACTGGCTCTCTGTGCATCACACTTCAGAGAGAAACAGGGCCCAGCACTGCCCTGAGGTGAGGACAGAGACTCAGCCATCTGGGAATCTGTAGTAAGCTCTCACGTATACTGAAAACATGAATCCTTAGGAAAATTAGAATTCAGTGAGCCTCCTTTCTATTGGACAGTGTTCAGAAGCTCCTGCAGGATGGCATCAAAACATTCTGAAGATTCCTTACCGGCTCTGCGGTTAACAGTCCTTAGTAATGCCTTTGTAATGCAGATCAGTATTTGCCGGAAGCTTCCTGAATCAAGGCCTAAAAGTAAATGATTGCCCAGAGTGGACTGTGGAGAAAGCCTGAGACTACGCTGCTGACAATATATGAAATTTACTGTTGTAACCAAATCCACATACAAGGAAGGATTTGATCAACTAGCCCAAGACACTACAACCGAAAGACAACAAATTCTTGCATTTACAAGAAAGAAAATCTCTCCCACCTTGGCCAGATATATCAGCTGCAAAACCACACACACAGATCAGCACCTTGAGCTAATAAAAGTTTTAGAAGTCAACTTCCACAGCGAAAATCAATGTACGCAGAAGGTTTAGAACAGAATTCCCAGGTAGGGAGGAAGTGAATTTCAGAGCAAGCACTTAGGGAAGGAAATTCCTCTGCACATATTAGCCACATTGAGCATAGCCACCGTGCCAGCCTCAGTAGTGAACAGAACATTCATTTGCCCTGTTACTGGTGGTAGAGAGAGAAATGGAAAGGCAGGGCAGCTGTGAAAGCTGTGACTAGAGCTGTGAGGATGAGCCACAGCAGTCCTACAGTTTCTGCTAACCCCTGTGACTCGCCAAGGTGTTCAAGCAGTAGAAATAAGGAAGCAGGTTAGGGGAAAAAAAAGGCAAGAGCCTTCTGATTTAAGTAAAGGTAACCAGACACAACTAACTAAAATGAAGCAGTACAAGGAGGGGGTGGTTTATAGACCAGCAATTGGTGGCTGAAGGCACATAACTAATCAAGAATATAATGGGGGAGCTCCTGAGTGAGTGACAAAGATCCCAGCCACAGTGACATCTGGAGGTCAGGCCTGCTGATGCACCAGCACTGGAGAGGAACACTGGGCCTAAGCCTTCAAGGAACTAAGCAAAAGTTGGCTCAATTCAGCATATGCTCCTAACCAGATCAAAGAAACACCACAATGCAAAGCTAACAAGATCAAGAGGGGCCACATAATCAGTTCTGGACCATTCTGGTTGAAGATACAAAGGAAGAATGCTAGGTTTTGGAGGGGGAGGAGAGCTACAGCAACCGGATGCCAGGCTGCTTCTGCTGCCCCTCAGATAGCACTCCCAGGGCTGCTAGCTCTGGAGCCTTGACTGTCTCACTATCAGGAGTCACAGATTCAAATGGCCACAGGGGCTGGACAGGAAATGCAAAGGAGTGAGGCAGTCCAGGTGGGGACGGGTGGGCTGGAGACCACAGTCCCCCTAGGAACAAGGCAGCCCCTGCTCAGCTGCAGCTGATAGGCTGCCCCATGGGGATTCAGGTCCAGCGTTCCCTAAACTACTGTTTCAGAAGCCAGAGATCTAAATTTTTATGTCAACTCTTGACTTTAAATGTTGGCAGCAGACCAAACCAAAGCACAACTGCAGGCCACGTCTGGCCCACAGGCTTCCCAGTTTGCAGCTCCTGATCTGGAGGCTGAACAACAAGAATCGCCCAGGTCCCTTTAACACCCCCACCACACTTCTGAGGCCTTGGGGGAAGAAAGGTCTCGTGAACCTGACTGGAGAACAGGCCCGGGAACTGCAGCAGCTGGTGACGTTCCAGTTTACTTGCTACTCCACTGAAAAGAAGAGAGCAGACACCAGAGGATCTTTCTAGTAGAAGCAAGTGTGGCCTTCAAAGAGCCCCAGACAAGAGTCAAAGATGAGATCACTCAGGTGGCTCAAGAAAGGAAAAGGATTTATTAGCCCATTTCCAGGACAGGGACCCGGGGGCAGTGGCCGGGTTCAGTGTTCTCACATTCAGAGGGAAGAAAAGGCAGCAGGGAAACCCGCCTGACTGCCTTCACTCGTTCTCATCTATACAGCTTTGTGCTCACAAAAACCATCCTCTTCTCCTGCAGGGAGGACACAGGGCCCGGAGGGAGAGAATGGCTTGGCTTTACTCTTGGCCTTTACAGACAGAGCCTGGGCTGGGGACCCAGGGCATCAGCCATTCTGTTCACACGGAGCAAAACTTGGGTCTAGAAGGGATGGGCAGCGGGGCTCTGGCCAGCGATTCTGAAGGTCTGCTGCACCAAGCCCAAAGCACGGGCTGCTCCCTGCTCCTTGACGCTTCAGGCAGATTTTAACTTTATTTATAAACAAGACAAAAATCCAAGCAGCATTAATTTAGGGGAACAAAAAATGGTTTAAAAAAAAACCATGGAGGGGCAGGACAAGGAGGTGGTGAGCATCCAGAAGAGGAGGAGAAGGAAGCAGGAAGAGCCAGTATTCCACTGGGTGCCGAATGTGCTTCTGCGTCTCCGCGGCTGGGGAGGCCCTTCCTTCCTGCTCCCCCAGCTGATGGCCAGACAGCAGAGGGGACGCCGTAGTGACTTTAGGACAAGCCCTGGAGCCCTGTCTGGCCACTGACGTGGGGAGTACCATGGATTGACCCCAGTCAACTCCCACCTTCACCATCACGCATGTGAAGAAGGTTTTAACTCTCCTGTCCAAAGTCCTCTGAGAATTTCTTCACTTTCAGGAGGTCATCTGCATTCACGGTGGGCCGCGTGGTGGCCAAAGACCGGAGCATGTCCGACTGCAAAGACAAGTGCTTGCGGGTGAGGGAGGCTGGGCTCCAGGGCCTCAGCCTGCCTCAGTCTCAGCCCCATGCAGTCCAGGGTGGGAAGAGCCCTACCTCCGAGGTCACCCCCCAGCCCCTAATGCAGAACTCCCGTTGCCTGGCTTCTGCCTGAAGGCCTCCTGGGACAGGGACGCTCCCCTCCTGAGGCGGCTCGTGTCATTTCCAGACGGCCTACTTCCGGTTGAGAGAATCTAAGTTCCCATTATTTCTTAACTCGTGTGAGAAGCTCCTTTCTAACTGCACGCCCACCACACCAGGCCCAATGGCAAACACTTGCCTCACAGAACAGGCAAGACCAGGATAAGGAGAGGCCAAGAACAGTCAGATGAGAGGCTGCCTATGCAACTGCACCAAATCAAACCGTGCTGACATTTACTGGTTCCTTCTGTGTACAAAACAAGCTCTGTGTAGTCCTCTCTCCCAGCTGGCCACTTACCATGCAAACCACAGGCTCTAAGAGTTTGTCACTGGGGACATCCATCCAAGTCATCTCCATGGCCCCTGGGTCCCCTGGTGAGCATGGGGTCAGAAGGTCGTCGATCATAATGCTAGGGTTGGTGCGGGAAGGGCCACAGACCTGAAACCAAACAGGAGTTTGACTGGCTGGAGGGGTTGCCCCTTGGCATTTGGGGAAGGGGCAGGACGTCTCAGGTTTCTGAGTCCTGAGCAGAAGGTGATAGCACGGTATGAACAAATGCCTGGGTTTCTAGATCATCAGTCTGATCTGACTGATGGGCTCCTTCAAACCCTTGGGCTGGGCAGTCAGTGTGGCTCCAAGTCTGATTTCAGAGGTTCGTGATCAACATGCTATTCCAGCTACTATTCTCTGGAATCTCAATCTGTGGCCCAAATGCCTAGAAAGCTTCCTCTTCCTCACCAACTCCATCAAATCTCACCACAAGTGCAGTGACATCAAAATGTTTTTCCAACCGAAGGCTGTGTGCTCCATTGGCAACATCTCCCCAAATATCCCCAAAGCTCAATCCCTCCCATCCTTCAACTCTTGACTCAGTGTCACCCAGTATGGCCTATCCTTTAAGAGTGAAACCTACCCACACCCCCTCCAAACCTCAGAAACACCAGACCTCCCTCCCCGGCTCTGTCTTCCCCTCATCACCCTCTAAGAAATGAGTCGTTATTTTGTTTGTTGTCTGTCTCCCCCACTAGAAACGAGGCTCCTGTAGGGCAGGGATTTTTGTCTGCTGTGGTCACAAGTGTCTCCCCAACACCTAGAACAGTGCCAGGCACACAGCAGGACCCTCAGCGACACCTGACAAACATCTGCTGCGTGAATGGAGTTCCTCTTCATGGTGTGTGATTTTGTACCCATTGCTTTCAGACATGCAGCACGGTCTACCATGTGCATCAGCACAGTGCTGACTGCAGGGGTGGCAGAGGTGACAGTCACGGTGCCCTGTTCTCTAGCATCACACAATCTGAGATGGTCGCCCTCCAGCCAGAACTGCAGGGGAGGTGGAAGCAGGTGCAACCCCAGCCCCTGGAGTCAGAGAGCTCACCATGTACTTACCCTTGGCTCCCCAGGAGACCCAAAATGTGTCACCCAAGCAGCCAGAAAGCCAATATCCCCTTTCCTGTGACACTTTCTAAGCAATTCCTCGCTGGCCCGCTCACCTTTTTGAAGTGTGTTGCTGACTGTACTTTCCTCACGGGCTGCATGAGGGAATCCCGCACGATGATGCTGATGTCTGCGCCCGAGTAGCCTTCCGTCTTCCGGGCCAGCTCGTGGATGTTGGCGTCTGTGAGGTTGTGAGGAGTGCTCCCCAGATGCAACCGGAACATCTGGGCACGGGCAGCCTCCTCCGGCAATGGGATATAAATTCGCTTTTCAAACCTAGAGAGCCAAGCACATGGCAGGACTTGAGAGCGGATGGTGGGATGGTCTCAATGGAGAGGCTCGGGGGGCCCTCCAGAAGCCGGCTTCACTAAGGGCTCTGCAGACATGGAGAAGCCGCCAGAGAAAGGGGGTCAGGATGCACCCCCTGCTGCCAGCAGCAGGTTGACCACGGCTGGAGACAGATCTCGGCCCCTGGCTCCTACTGGGGAAGACTCACCTCCTTCTAATGGCTGAATCCAAAACCCACGGGATGTTTGTGGCACCAAGTACCAGAGTCCCATCATTGTTATTCCCCACCCCTGTGGAGAAAGGGAAACACAGACGCCAACTCAACACCTGTAAGGATCAGTCAGAACCTGTGGGAAGGACCTCAGGGACTTTGCGTCCTGAACTGGAGCTGTCCCTGTGACACCATCGGCAGGGACCCGGCTGGCTTTACTTGGGTGAAGAGCCCTACGGCCCTGCCTGCCTTGGGAGGGGCGGAGAGGTGGCCGGCCAAGGCTGCAGTAACCTGTCCTCAATGAGAAGGAGCTAAGAATTGCTTCTCTGATATCCCCTCCACCGAAAGGACAGTCAGATCCAGCCACAGCTAAATAATGACGCCCTAGGCTGGCTTTAGGGGGGGGACGAGAACCAGGGAGGGGACCCGGGACTGGCACACACCCTGCATCTGGACCAGGAACTCCGTTTTGATCCTTCGGGCGGCCTCACTCTCATTTTCGTTGCGGGATCCGCAGAGCGAATCCACCTCGTCGATGAAGATGATGGAGGGCTTGTGCTGCCTGGCCAGCTCAAACAGGTTCTTGACTAGCCTGTGAGGGTGAGACACAGGCTTGGGATCCAGACACCTGCACATATGCCCAGCCGGGGTCCCAGCACCACCTCTGCTCTCGCCCTTCCCTCGGAGAGGCTGAGACGACAGAAAAAATGGTGGTAACAAATCCTCTGGCAGCACTGCACCGAGAGGAAGAGCAAGCCTTGGCAACAACTTCAAATCCTGGCAGCCCCGTTCATTAGCTCTGGACTGAGGACAAGTCACTTACCTTCCTCTCCGCCTCAGTTTGATCGTCTGCAAAATGGGAGCCGGTGTGGGGAATAAGTTAACTGTATAAAGTCCCCAACAGAGAACACTCAGCTGAAACCCAGTTACTGTGAGCGCCTTTCCCTTCCCTTCATGAGGACTCATGGCTCCCAAGTTCCCTTCCAGTCTCCGTTGGCTCTGTCAGGACCGTGTCCCACCTGACGAGCTAGCAAGATACACCTCTCCCGGCTACCCTTCCCTGCCATCCACAGTGGCTCCTCTGGGAGGTGATTCCAAGGGCAGGGAAGCTGGACCACGAGCAGCTGCCAGGGCTGCCAGGAGAGTGGAGCCTGGCGGCTGACTTACTTCTCACTCTCCCCCAACCACTTAGACATCAAGTCTGAGGAGGACACAGAGAAGAAGGTAGAGTTGTTGGCCTCCGTTGCCACTGCTTTGGCCAGGTAGGATTTCCCTGTGCCAGGGGGTCCAAAGAGCAGTATTCCCCGCCAAGGGGTACGCTTGCCTACGAGAAAGAATGAACTGAAGTAAGCTTCTTCCTGATTGGGGAAAGGGAACAGAAAAAAGCAGACGGGCCTTAGTCATGGTAAACACAGTCAGAAATGAAAAGTTCTACATGACAACTTTGCTCTAGGAGCAAAGGAGTAAAGGGAACTAAATCACCTGCCGAGGGCTTGATCCTAGCCCTGGCTCATGACCCCCAGGACCTGGCAAAGTGACACTGGCTGGCACTGGTTCCTGACCCTGCCTACCACTGAGATGGTCGAGTCAAAGTTCTAGCCACAGAAGTGTTTCTGACACTGGAAAGAAGCCAAGGAGTAGATGACCGTGATGAGCAGGCCCTGGGCCCTTGCCTGCCAAGGGCAAAAGGGAGCCGAGTCACCATCTGCCACCTGGACACCTTCATAGTGGGGGCCCTCAGCTGGCGGCCTCAGAAGTCTGATTTTTCTTTTTTTTTTTTTTGGCCACGCCACGCGGCTTGCAGGATGTTAGTTCCCTGATCAGGGACCGACCCGGGGCCACAGCAGTGACAGCGCAGAGTCCTAACCACTGGACCGCCAGGGAATTCCCAGAAGCCTGATATTTTTGCATCTGGGCCTAAAGTGGCTCAACTCTTACCTGTGAACAAGTGTGGGAATTTAATTGGCAAAATGACAGCTTCTTTGAGGGCCTCCTTGGCCCCCTCCAGCCCGGCCACGTCATTCCACCGAATGTTGGGCTTCTCCATCACGACAGCACCTGTAAGATGAGGGCAGAGCCTTCGACCTGGAGCCCGACTCACCAGGGGGTCCTTGCCACGTCCCCCTCCCGTCACCACAGGCCTCAAGCCTCTTACCCATCAGCTGTTCTTGCAATTTCTTTTTCTCTGGATTATCCCCTTCACTGTCACTATCGCTGCTGGGAAAGGAGACAGAAGATGACAGGCTGGAGCAAGAGGCAGTTGGCAAGGGGGCTCTCAGAGCAAGGCCAGGCTCTGGCTGCCAGCCTGGTGCTAAAAAGATGCTTTCCCTGCTCAACAGTGGTAAGAGGCCCACAGACAGGCACCTCGGGGATGTTGGGGCCACACATCATCAGCACTCCCCTCTGGATCCTCCAGGAAACACTCTCATAACCCACCCTCACTTCTTCATCAAGGGCATAAGAATCGCGGCATGTGTCCTCTCTAGAAGGCTGGTGAGGGACCTGTGCTTTGGCTGGACTTCAAGAGCAGCCAGGCAAGCACTTGGAGCTGTTACTGGCCTTTCATAGGGACTCAAAACAGGACAGCAAGTGGCTGTGCCTCCAGGGCCAATCCCTATTTGGACATAAGTAACTTGCCATCCTTAAAACTCTTCCAGCCCTCCTGGAGGTGCTTGCCCTCCTGCCCCTACCTCAGTGTGTCTCATACTCTGGGGAGTCTAAGCACAGGCGTGTCCTCTCCGTCCAGGAGCAGGGCCTCCCCCTCTGGGGAGGCAGCTGACACACCACCTTCCTCTCTCCTACTCCCCAGCTGGGCACCCTCCCCTCACCTCCAGGACACCACTGGCCTTTGTGCTCAAACCACAGATGGGAGGTGACAGGCTGTAGAGGGAACACTGGCTTTAAAGTCAGAAACAGAGGCCCCAGGTGTGGGTCCAGACTCCATCAAGTACCAGCTCTGTGGCCATCCCTGAACCTCTCTGAGTCTGCTGCCATATCTGTCAGATGAAGATGAGAATAACAGCAGCTGACATTTATTCGATCCTAACTGCGTTCCAAGCCCTCTTCTCAGGGACTTACCTGCATCATCTCACTTGCTCCTTAGAGCAACACTAGGAGGGAAGTCCCACTACCTTCCTCCTCCTACAGATGAGGAACCTGCAGGCCCAGGAGGGTCATGGCACTTGTCCAAGGTCACACGGCTAGGAAGTGGCAGAGCCAGGCTAGATCCTGAGAGTCTGGCTCCCCACCTTGCCCACAGCTTTTCAATACAGATCCAATGAGATGATGTATTGATAAATGGAAGTTTCCTGTAAAGTGCTTGACGAAGGCAGCTACAGGTATTATCACTATTATGAATAGAATTTCCCAAAAGGAAGGTGCCGGGGAAGTCCACAGCAGCATCAGCACCAAGATGACGGCGACACAGGAAACAGACACCTATTCGTGGGGGCTCTGGTCCCCACCAGGTCCTCCGCTCCTCCGTACTCACCCCTTGCTCTCGCTCTGGTTCTCTTTGACTGGCTTCTTGCCATGCTTCTCTTTATTTCGTAAATAATCCTTCAGCTTCTCTGCCCGGTCTAGGTACTGCATGCACTTGGCTCGAATGCTCTCCTTGGCCTTGTCGCTGTGTGCCTCATCTGCAAAGAGGAACCACGTAGGGGCCCCTTCGAGCCCCCGCGTGCCCGCCCTCCTCTCGCAAGGGCTCTGCGGCTGGGGAGGACCCCATGTGGGACTCACATTTGATAGCATGCAGGAAATACTCCACAGCATGCTGGTAGAGCCGGAGTGCCTCCTCGTAGTTCTTGGCTTTATCCTCTTCTGTGGCTTTTGTCACCAGATCAATGGCTTTCTGGAAAGGCAAAACATATAACCCAGTGCTTCCCAAGAGATCCAGAAAGCCCCTGGGTTCCAGGCAGCAGGAATACACTGATAAGAGATATTGTCAGGCCCGGGAATCTGTCAGTCACAGACCTTTATGTTGGCCTACTTGTCCAACATCAACTAGAAAGGCCCTGAAAGGAAGCTTTAAAACAACAGCCGTTCCTCTTCACAATACACTCATACAGTTAAAAGCAACCTCCTTCTCAGTCAAGCAGAAGCCTGATCAAATATCTCAGGTTAGGGCTCAAAGGGAGAGTTCACTTTCTATTTCACAGCTTCGGGGGAAAGAGAAATAGACCTGGACTGAGAGCCTGCAACAAGGCAAACCCCAGAACCCACTGATTGCTGTGCGGTTCAGCATGGAGGCCAGAAACTGCCTTTGACCTCATGGGCCAGAGAGGAGCCAGCCAGCTAGGAAAGTCCTCCATCGACACAAGAGGTTTTTTTTTTGTTTTTTAAAATATTTATTTATTTATTTATTTATTTATTTATTTTTGGCTGTGTTGGGTCTTCGTTTCTGTACGAGGGCTTTCTCTAGTTGTGGCAAGCAGGGGCCACTCTTCATCGCGATGCGCGGGCCTCTCACTATCGTGGCCTCTCTTGTTGCGGAGCACAGGCTCCAGACGCGCAGGCTCAGTAGTTGTGGCGCACGGGCTTAGTTGCTCCGCGGCATGTGGGATCGTCCCAGACCAGGGCTCGAACCCGTGTCCCCTGCATTGGCAGGCAGATTCTCAACCACTGCGCCACCAGGGAAGCCCAGACCCAAGAGTTTTATGAGATGGACTTAAAGGGATCTCTGCTTCTTTCTACTGGCCCAACTCACTTCTCTAGGCTGAAAAGAGTAGTTTCCCTAAAGTTGAGACCTAGGGAAGGGATGCTTAGACGTGTGATTCAATACACCAGTAGATCCAGGAGGAAAAGTGTGTGCTTACTCCAGAGGCATATATGAGGTGCCAGTGGAGGGGAGCGATCCTCTGGAACCTCCTCAGAACTCTGTGAGAGTCTCTGTAAACCTCTTAAACCCTGTAGGCCTGTACTCTGCACTGAACTTAAAGCATGCTGGATCTTTCAGGCAGCTGCCCCACAACTACATATCCAGTTTTAGAAACCACAGCTTTGCCAACCCGGGAAGCACTACCAGAATTATCCTCTGCAGGCTGATACAGCACTAGACACCAGGCAGGCAGAACCCACTGCATACACACAGTTCCGTCCACAGTGAACAATAAGCCTCCTGACCAGCTCTTGGCAGGGCCTGGGCATCTGTGCAGCCCTTTCTCATCTGAAAATAAGAAGTCTCAGAAAGACACAGGGAGTGCTACAAAACAAACAGACTGGGATAGATTAGGCCAGGCTGATGTTAAACAAACTCACCAGGTTGAAGAGATGAGGAAAGGTGACTGTTGGCTACTATTTTCAAGCTTCAGCTCCCTACAATACTTACAAATAGATAATGGCTAGGCACCCTGAACCTTCCTGAATAATTAGTTTAACCACAAGTTTCACAAACTTTACTCTCCTCCACGAGGCCCTTCCTCCAGATAGACATGAAAGGGGTGCTCCTATCACCAGTGGCTTCTAGTTTCCAGAACACACACCCCCAGTTCCTTGGACTTTTCCACTCTATACACTTTGCTTGGGTCTGTCCTTTTGAAAGGGGGGTTCAGAACGATACTCCAGGTATGCCCATCCCCTCCCTCCTTCTAGATACTCTATTAATTAATGCACCTCAGAGTACATTCGGTTCTTCTGGCAACCATAAATAGTTTTTCATGTACAAGAGGACTGAGTTGCAACTTGGAGACGAACAGTTTTGCATAACAGGATGGAAAGGTGACAAAACTACCAGCCCTGCCAAATCTCTAGTAACAGGTGTGCCAAAGGATGAGGATGAAAGAAAAGGGTAACAAACATGTGCTAACAGAGGAGGTGGCAAACTTTCTGTAAAGGACCAGAATGTAAATATTTTAGACTTTCCTGCCATACAATCTCTGTTGCAACTACTCAACTCTGCCTTTGTAGCCCCAAAGCAGCCACAGACAATATGTAAACGAATGAGCAGAGATGTGTTCCAATAAAACTTTATTTATAGATACTGAAATTTGAATTTCATGATTTTCACATATCATGAAATATCCCTTTTTTCAGACACTTAAAAACGTAAAAACCTAGGACATGATGTTAAGTGAAAGAAGCCAGTCACACTGGACCACATATTATATAATTCCATTTATATGAAATGCCTGGAATACGGAAATGCATAGGGACAGAGAGTAGATTAGTGTTTGCCTAGGGTTAGGAGGAATAGAGGGACCGGGAGGGGGGATGTGTGACTGCTAAAGGGGCCAGGGTTTCTTTCTGGGGTGATGAAAGTGTTCTAAAAGTGATTGTGGTGATGGTTGCACAACTCTGAATATACTAAAAGCACTGAACTGTACACTTTAAATAGGTGAATTGTATGGCATGTGAGTTATATCTTAATAAAGCTGTTCTTTTTAAAAAAGGAAAAAACATTCTTATCTCACAAGCCCAATAAAAACTGGGCAGGTGGGATCTGCAGGCCATGTTTGTCGACCCGTGTGATAACAGTTTCTGCTGGTGGATGGTGGGGCCTGGCTTTGGACTCCAGCAAATTCCTGGCTTAGCACTCCACTGTATTCCACGCCTCTGTTCCTCTCTTTTTGTCCACCTGGAGTAACCATCCCTCCTCCACCTCCGGGTATCTGCATGCCCCCCCATCCTTTGACCACCCAGCCAAATGCCTCTTCTTCCATGACCTCTTGCCCAACTCCCCCAAGCACTGTGTCTGTCATCACTTAATGAGCACTTAGTATGTAACCGACACTGTGTTAAGAATGCTTTACCTGACTTAATCTAGAGCCACTGTCACAACAACCCTATATAGGGTATTACCCCACTTTACTGACGGAAAACCCGAGATTCCAAGATCAGCTAACGAGCGCCCAAGGTCACATGCTAGTGAGTGGCAGAGCCGAGATTCAAACTCCGGTCTGAGGCAAAAGTTTGTTTTCCGGCCCAGCAAAGGCCGGCAGCACCTGGAGGATGGGTCAGTCATGCATCCAGGTGGCGCCACCCCAGCACCACCCGACGCGATCTAGGGAATGAATGAAGGGTCTTTGGCCGAGAAGAGGAAATCGGAGACCGTGGAAGGAGCGGGGGTTTGTTCGAAGGGAAGCAGGAGGAGGAGGAGGGGAAGCCAGCGGCCCGACCGCGAGCCCGAGCTTCCCGGGTGTCGCTTGTGAGGCCTGGGTGAGGCTGATCCCCATGGCAGTCCCGGGGCGCCGGCTACACGTAGCGGCCTCGGGGCCCTGCGCGGCCGAGGGAGCCGGGCATTCTGGACGGGAGGCGACCCTCGGCTCCGAGCGCGAGAAAAGAGAAACAGGCGGAGGCGACGACAGGGCGACGGGGCGAGGGCGCGAGGCCGGCGCTCCGAGGAGGCCGCCCGCCCGCCCGCTCGCAGGCCCCGCCGCGCCTCCTTCGGCCTCCTCAAGCCGGGCCGGGCCGGGCCGCGCCGCGCCGAGGTACCTGGAGGGTTGACGTTGTCATTTCATCTCCTGGGTCCGCCCCACACCCCGCGGCGCTGCTTGCGGCCTCGGTCCGGCCCCGAGAGCCGAGGAGCTGGTCCGGCGAGGGGAGCCCGACGGGTCGGCGCTGGGCGCGGGTAGGGTGGCCGCTTGCAGGGGAGCCGAGTCCGAGGGCGAGCGAGTATCGCGGCCCAGAGCGGTCGGGCCCGAGCTGCGCGGCTGCCCCCCGGCGGCCACGACCGGCACTGCAGGCGCCGCTCCCCGCCGTGGCTGTGGGACTAGGGCCCGGACGGGGCAAGGGGCGTGTCGGGGGTGGGGCGGGACTGGGAGCCCGAGGGGGCGGGGCCAGAAGCAGAGCGGAATGGAATCCTCAAGTCCTGGATCCCACGTTGAATAAAACAGCACCTATTGGGCAGTTTTTACTCGCACAATAAGCCTGACTTCCCAGAGCTTTGGGTTCCTGATGTTTAATAGGGTATAATAATAATTAGTATCTACCTTGTCTACCTTTCGGAGAAAATGAATGAGCTAGCTAATGTAAACAGTGTACACCACACTGGGGCTCAGTCCCTGGTAACGGTTATTATGATGCCGGTGGCTCTGTCTGAAGCCAATTCTGTTTTCCTTTATACTACTTTTCTCCTTAGGAAAGTGATTTTCTTAGGCCTCCAAAGCTGGGGGCTCTACCCAGGTGAACTTAAGCAGAGCAGATTGGTTGTTCACATTCACTGAGTTCAGCATGTTTAAAAAACCAATAGGAAGGATCTAGTAAAGAAAGCTAGTCAACGTGAATAGGACCAAAGCCTAGGTGGGTGGATTGGCTGCAGACATTACAGTGGGAGCAGAGAAGATAGATGGCTACCTAGGCTGGCCAGAAGATAACAAGAAGTTGGGAGAGTACCTTTGGATGAATTCTGTTTTCTTGGTTCTTGGTGAATTAGAAGGAAAGAGAATCTGCTGAGAGAGAGGGAGAGAAGGTAGAAGGCCTGGGGTGTGAGGAGAGTAAGGATGGTTTGAAATCATTTCAAGTGAACTGTGTTAAGGGCAAACCTGGTAAAGGGTGGCAACTTCTATAAATGTATAGAGATGACAATTTGCTTTGGATTTTTCTCCCCGGTACTCAGCCGCTCGAGTGCGTGTTCATCCATGAGGCTGCCATGAAGATAGAGCAGCAAGGGAATTCACAGGTTTGGTGAGTGTGGTACTGCAATGGAATCAGAGCCAGGTAAGGTGGGAAGTGAATAGGGAGAAAGTAAAAGTGTCAGTGGACTAATTGAGGACTCCAAAGATTGAAGGATAGTCACAGTGGGAACACACTGGAGAGGGATGCTTCAGTTTTTAATTTTGGAAATGGCTCTGTTTCAGGTATAACACAGTCGAGGGGCTACCATGGGAGCTGGAGGATGGGTAAGATGGAGCGAAGGGGCCATGATCACACATGGGGAGTTCAAGGAACCAAAAGGCCCGGGTGCTGAATATCCCTGTGGACACTGGAGTCAGGATAATGGCAGGAGTGGCAGGACAAGGCCTTTGAGGAGTCTGGGTGAGATGAGGAGGCAGACACCCTCCAAATCATGGCTTCTCAGCTTCTACCCTGAAACACTGCTCTTTTAGACACTGATGGCTGAGTGGGGAGGCTTTCATTTGATGTCTGGCACCAATGATGTTATGTTATAGTCACTATACTTTTGCATCATTGAGAGCTCAGGGCTGGGGCTTTTCCAGGGGCCTGGCACAAGACAGATACTCAATATCTGCTGGAAGAACTAATAATTAACTAAAGAATTAATAAGCAAACAAAAGAGAGGGACCTATCTGGTGGATAAACGTGAAACAGAGCAACTGAGAACATATTAACTCCACTTATTTGATAGGCTGTTCCAACTGGAAGACAGAATTAAAATGAAAAGTCCCTACAATTAGAGAGGTTTGTATTAGCCTTCTAGGGCTGCCATAACAAGATACCACAGGGTGGCTTAAACAATAGAAATATATTTTCTCACAGTTCTGGAGGCTAGAAGTTCAAGATGAAGGTGCTAGCAGGGTTGGTTGGTTTCTTCTGAGGCCTCTTTCCTAGGCTTGCACTTGGCCACGCTTTTGCTGTGTCCTCAGAGTCTTTCCTCTGTTCACATGAGCCATGGTATCTCTTTGTCCAAATTTCCTCTTCTTATAAGGACACCAGTCAGATTGGATTAGGATCCATCTTAATGGGATCATTTTAACTGGATCACCTCTTTAAAGGCTCTATTCCCAAATACATTCTGAGGCGCTGAGGGTAGGGCTCAATGTATGAATTTTGGTGGGATACAGTTCAGCCCATAGCAAGGGCTGGCGGGGTTGAGATCCACTGGCTGTGTTCATCTTCCCTTTGTGCTGCCTACTCTGCTCTGACCTCTTGCTTAGCTTGTCTTGCGTGAGCCTGCTGTCCAGACACTGACTGCTTTACAAGGCAGAGCTTCCGGGAGGAAGCCCCGCCTCCTAGAGGAAGTTCTGTCCTGAGCAGCCGCTTCTGATGACGCAAAACCAGAACTCCTCCCCATCCCACTTGATCACTGGTCATTGACCTTCTTCTAGGATGCTAGCTTGAAAACTGGCTCTGAGGACATCTCAGTTCTGCAGTGGTGTTGCCATTGCTGGGGATGGAGGTGTGAATGGAGGAGGGAAAGGGGGAATAAAGGCACTAAATCTAAGTTATTTGTGGGCTGGCACATGGAGCACGTTTAGGCTTGATTCTGAATCAGATCAATAACTTCATGTTTTAACTTTTTCACTAGAGCAGAAATCAGATTCTCAGCTCCCACATTTTAGGTAGAAAGTCATTGACTTGCAAATGCCCAATTCCATTTGCTCTTTTTATTTTTAATTTAAGTAATTGATTTACAATGTTGTGATAGTTTCAGGTGTACAGCAAAGTGATTCAGATATATATATATATATATTTTTCCAGATTCTTTTCCATTATAGGTTATTACAAGATATTGAATATAGTTCCCTGTGCTATGCAGTAGGTCTTTGTTGTTTATCTATTTTATATATAGTAGTGCATATCTATTAATCCAAAACTCCTAATTTATTGCCCCCCCTTCCCCTTTGGTAACCGTAAGTTTGTTTTCTATGTCTGTGACTCTATTTCTCTTTTGTAAATACGTTCATTAGTATCATTTTTTTAGATTCCACATATAAGTGGTATCATATTTGTCTTTCTCTTTCTGACTTCGCTTAGTATGATAATCTCTAGGTCCATCCATTTTACTGCAAATGGCATTATGTCATTCTTTCTTACGGCTGAGTAATATTCTGTTGTATATATGTACCACATCTTTATCCATTCCTCTGTCGATGGACATTTAGGTTGCTTCCATGTCTTGGCTATTGTAAATAGTGCTGCTATGAACATTGGGGTGCGTGTATCTTTTTGAATTAGAGTTTTCATCTTTTCTGGATATGTGCCCAGGAGTGGAATTGCTGGATCTTATGGTAAATTTATCTATAAGTTTTTTAAGGAACCTCCACACTGTTCTCCATAGTGGCTGCCCATTTGTTCTTTCTTGCACAGCACTTTTCTATATTGGGTTCTGTTGATGCTGAGAATGTGGCACTTGTTGTAAACCTAAGCTTGGACCAGTGAATCAAATCTCCTTAGCCAATACAACCTCATAAAATCAGACTATACAAACTCCAGCATTCTAGGGCTCATGCCAAGGAGTAGGTTCTGAGCAATTTGTTAAGGAGCTTCTTGGTTGGGGGCATGAACAGTGTGGAGGAGGAGGAATAAAAACAAGGCTCAGGGCTTCCCTGATGGCACAGTGGTTAAGAATCTGCCTGCCAATGCAGGCGACACAGGTTTGAGCCCTGGTCCGGGAAGATCCCACATGCCATGGAGCAACTAAGCCCGTGCGCCACAACTACTGAGCCTGCGCTCTAGAACCCGCGAGCCACAACTACTGAAGCCCACGTGCCTAGAGCCCGTGCTCCGCAACAAGAGAAGCCACCACAATGAGGAGCCCATGCACCGCAACAAAGAGTAGCCCCCGCTCGCTGCAACTAGAGAAAGCCCGCGTGCAGCAACGAAGACCCAATGCAGCCAAAAATAAATAAATAAAATAAATAAATTTATAAAAAACAAGGTTCAGGTGAGTAACATTGTGGAGAGGTAGGGCCAGGGCAAAATTCTGCTGAGATATCACACAAAGTGACTGATACCGAAATAAATGGAGCACTGATCTCCCAACATGATTCTTGAGAAACCACTTCTCACTTGCCCCTCCTCTGTGTGACTCAAAGTTTGATAAAGCTCAGATTGATCCAGTGATTAAGCTCCCATCACACAGATGGTCAGTGGTAGAACTGCACCGAAACTAAGTTTTTAAGAGTTTGGAGTTGTACTAAATCTGTTTAAAAATGGCACCAGAAGAGGCTAAGATGTGACAACCAAACACATGTGATGCTGGATAGGATCCTGTGCCAGAAAGGAAAAGGAGACATTGTTGGGACGATTGGCAGCACTTAAATGGGGTCTGTGGATGGGTGGTAGTGTTGTACCAAAGTTGACTTCCTGATTGGGAGGGCTGTAGGGTGGCAATACAGGAGAGTGTCCTTGTGTTTGTAAAGTACACACTAGAGAATTTAAGGGTGATGAGCATCATGGCAGAAAAAGACAAGAGAGGGTAATGGAAAAAATGTAAAATGTTAACAATTGGGATATTTGGGTGACAGGGATGTAGGAGTTCTTTGTACTGTTCTTAAACCTTTCCTGTAAGTTTCAAACTATTTTAACATTAAAAAATGAAAAAAAAAATACAAGTCTAAAAGCAGTTCTTTTATTTACAGTATAAAGGTTACAAAGGTATATATGTATTTATATATATAATACCCTTAAGTTGCAAATTTCATTGTAATGTACAATGCTCTATGTTGATGTGCAACTCAAGGGAAAGTGTTGTCTATGCATTATACTTACAGAGTACACATAAAGCTTTTTTATTATTACGAACACAAATACTGCCCTGTTTTATGCCATGGGTTTTGATTTGGTAGTCTGGTGATGCCAGAAGACTTGAGACCTAAATTTTAAACAACACTTAAAAAAGAAGTCTTGTTTAAATACAGGGTTCCAAAAGGAAGGAAAACACTAGAATATCACATACTTCTAATTCTTTGTAGAAGTGTCATCCTAGCTTTCTAAGTCTTAATACTTAAAAAAATGAGAGTTGCGTAGGACAGAATACATACAAGAGGGTATAATCAAAGTTTGCACAGATTAGCCAAAACAGGCCTTTATAGGTAGTGGTTTGCCACATTATTTTCTAAAGGACCTTGGGTCTGGTACCACAAGGGAAACAGATTCTTTGGGCACCCAGGTCTTATCACGCTGAATCCACCCAACAGACTGTAAACATAACACTGGAGTCCTAACTAGAGAAAAACAATCAGAAATGGGTTCTTATGATAGGGCAGATTTGCTTTAAGGTGTGAAGAGTATCATCAAGATTGATGATTGTGCCAAACCCAAAACTTAGTTTAAATCATTTCTCCTCCTCCAAATTCTGTTAATTCACAAAACAGAGGTGAAAAAATGTAACTGACACCCACCTGAACAGGACTGAGATAGAAGGAAAGCACTTCTTCCAACCTAGGAGGAACAGACACTTAACATGACAATACTTATGTGCTGGTTCCAATAGTATACAATCATTAGCACCTGATTGTCAAAGGGTAGGTTTAAAGTAAAGACCAAGACATTGAAGGCATGACCTAATTTGTGTGCACAACTCCAGGATGCTGAAAACCAAGGGAAAGGAGCCCATGAGACTGTGTTCCCTATGCCATTCCTATCACTGACCTCTCAGGGCCTTTCCGGGCATGACAAAGGATGTTGCCTGAAAGGCTGCCTCTAGTGATAGATGGAAGGCAAGCTGGATAGAAAGGGACTGTTACTGAAGGAAAATATGGAAAAATTCACACAACTGCTCTTATTTTTTTAAGGTGCCCTTTCTACTGAGTTTGAATGTCCGAGTGTTCTAGAATAAGTGGAATTTTGCTAAGTTTTAAATATCTTCATTATTTTGATCTCTCAGATGGAGCAACAGTCCATCTACCACATGTAAGGACTTTCAGCAAATGAGATGTTTAAAGGCTGTAAATGTGAAAATGACTGGGTCAGCACAATCTATAAAGTGGGTAGATGAAATATACATTTATCTTTTCTGCTTATAGTGAAAAGAAACTTTTCTTTAAAAAGATTTTCTCATTGATCCACTTTGGGCAATAGAACTAACTTTTTGTCGTTGTTGTTGTAATTTATCTTACTAAGGATATTCTACACTAGTCTCCTTCTCAAACTAAAGCCTGATTATGAATTAAAAAATGATGCATGATGAAAAGACCAACCTACTAAAATGTGCTTGGAGTTCTTTCATGCTGGCATGGACCAAAGACTGAGCATCCTTTTGAACATTTTTCAGTTTGCCAGATAAGCAGAACTGCAGATATGCTTTGGTAAGAATATGAGGTGGTTAATTACTTAACCTCTGACTGATAAATAGATGGCATGGTGTGATTGAGAAGTAATGGATTATGTGCTACTTGAGGGCAGGAACTTTCTTTTGGACCTTTCAGAGTGCCTGTGAAGAACTGTACATTAATAAATGCATATTAGATGAAAGAATCCATGAATTAATATATCATTAACTAGGTTTGCAGTTTCAAAAATTTCTCTAGGGTCCCAAAGAACCTTTTGTCTATTCATAAGAGACTTCTATCACTTTGGAAGAGGTGATAATCAAGTTCCAAAGGTGTACATGTGACTAGGATAAAGAGGGACTCAAAAACTTTTGCATTTGTGTCAATGGCAGGGAGGTAAGATTATTACAAAACTGAGTAAAGTACTTATAGGACTCAGAAGTTAGAAATCTACCAGAATACCTAATCTTACAATAAAATGAAGTGTCATTTCTCTGTTATATCCTTTTAGTTTCAACCAATGTATTTTGTGGCAATTCAAGGATTACAGTTCATTTGGTAGATTTTTGTTGACTACAATCAAATGTTCATTGGAGAGCAAGCAATCATTTACAAACGGCATATTTATGCATTACATCAAATGTAGATTCACTTTTAAAACCAGAATATGCTTTGGTTCAGTCACCTAAAATGGAAAGGAAGAATAGAGGTGACAAGAAATTAAGCTCACGTTTATCAAGTTTATAAAAGAAGAAATCTTGTTAAAATATTTTTCAAGTTAATACATAACAACCATTCTTCCAGTTGGCAGTTTAACTAGTGTCAAAAAGAGACAGATGTGTTCTGTGTGTCTATTAATTGTACCTTACTTTAACTTGAAATTATCACTGATCTGCTAGATGTGTGTATGTGTGTGCTTTAGAGAAAGGGTTTCAAATCAACCACTTAAGTAGTCTATTACTAGTGTAAAATAAATTTCACTGAATATCCTTATACCATAGGAATAGCTATATTGCTCAAAAACACGTAATCCTGATATACAGCATAATTATTTTAGAATTGTCTGTCATCACACATTTATTGTCTCTATGCCCAGCACAGTGAAATATATAGCTTAAAAAGGTGGGCAGGTGTTGGGGGACTGCTGCTGTCAGTTTTTAAAGACAGTATGTATAACAAAATAATTCTAGATTACCAAAAAATTAAAATAGGGACACAGAGAGAATGGTAGCAGATGTCAGATTCCTCTACTTTGATCTAATGGAGAAAAAAAAAAAAAGCCACAATAAGAATTCAAATTTAAATGAAAGAGATTTCCAATCTCAAGGTAGGATATAATACCACCTGGCACGTAATATACCTGATAGAGATATATAAAACAAATGAATATGACTATAATCAAATTCAACTTAAAGTTTAAGCAGAATCCCAAAGAAGTCTCTTTCCCTTACGCAGATATGCAGATCTCAACATGCTTTGAGACCAAAGAGATCCGGCATTTTACTTCACTGGATATTGAAAAAAAATGACCTTTGGCTTTCTAACCAGCCATTTCATTCATGGCATCAACAGTGGATGGCAGCGACATGGAAATGTATGCTGGATATTTGGATGGTTTAAATATTATGTACAATCAATAGCTTATAACCAGTGAAAATAATAAGAACATAATTCAGCATAAGTGTCTAAGATACAAAAAAAGCAGAGAAAGTGCTTAAGTCTACAGGTCTTCCCTGAAAGCTTCAAAAATGTTTAACTCTTTGAGTAAGTAGGGCTTTTAACAGATTTTGCATAGCAGCTTACAAGATAATTTGAATTAAAAATATGGATATAAATTAAACAAGGAGACCTGGAGGTTGTCTCAAAATTTAAAAAATCCAATATAACCTTTTCTCAAAAGTGGACACACTTTTGTCCATCAAAACCATTTACAATGAAATGTGTTTTTTCTAGGAGAAACATAGTCTTGTCCAGATTCCACACAGTTTAAATTTTTTTTAAAGAGTAAATTTTGGTTTATTAGCTAAGTGCATTTAATCGGCTGAAAACAGCTTTGTTACCATTCTGTTAGGAGGATAAATTAAGAAAATAATCAGTAACACCTTTAATCATTTGTTGGTTAGAGAGATTTTTCCACTTATAAAAATATAAGAAATAAATAATTTGATCCCTCCTGCATGCAATAATTTTCAATAACAAACTCTGTGAGAGCACAGATGATAAAAACAAGCACTATCAGACTTTAGCTAGCCTAAGAAGTGCTAAAACATGGCTTTAAAATAGGTGAATGACATTTAAAGTAATATTTTTGATTCCTGTACATGTCCCAATATTTAATCTGAGACTCTACTAGGTAGCTGAGTTTATAGTTACAACTACCTAATAAATACTGTATAAACATACATTAAAGTATTTCTTCATATAAAATATTAGATACTAATTTCCAGGTAAGATTTGTTTGAAGACTTCAGGAAAGGACTCACCTTTTCCAGAAAAAGTATAATTGAGCCTTTTCTTCCTTTCCTTTTTTTTTTTATTTTCGGTGGGGAGAGGGAGCGGAGACGTTTTAGAGAATGAGGAGGAAGAATTTTCACACACCAATTGGCTGCTCGTGGGCATCTGTGTGGAATGTGGAGAAGACGTCTAAGCCCCGGGTCCCGAGGGCACAAGGAGTGTCCATCGGAATGAGGGGGCACTACTCTGCAGCTCCTTTCCACTCTACACATGGAAGCCCACCACATTCTCAACAATTTTCCTATTTCAAAATGAAAAAGAAATGAAAAGTCAGCTGTTCTATAAAAGATGTGAAATATCAAAAATGCCCCTCTTCAGTTATCACTTGAAAATAATTTGCCACATTTTGGCGTCTTAATACAAAATACCTATTTATCAAGGCTGTCCCATTCATAAAAAGCACATTTGTGGTTTGAAAATCCCACAAACACACTTAATTAAAGAACAACCTGGTCACCCATGATTGGAGAGCTGCTGAAGTATGTTAAACAAGCAGCTGAAGGGCTCTTGCTCTTGGGGCGCTAGTGGTCAAAGGAAACCCTCCACACACTTTCATTTCACATCAAGACTCAAAAGATACTAGAAACCTATGGATCTTGGTGCTATGACAGCTAAAGCTTGAGCAAAATGAGCCGAAATGCACACAATGCTTACCTCTCCTGCCCACATTTTAATCATACCTTTTAACAGATCTTTTTCATATAAGGAATGAGCACCGTGGCTCAGAAGTTCTCCCAGAAAATATTCTCAGTGGCTTAGCCTTTCATACTAACACAGAAAACCTCACCAAATGGCTTTGCTGCAAAAGTCTGTGACTGCATTGTTCGACTTCTCAGATTAATAATACTCTCACTGCCAAAAGTGTCTAAGCTCCCTTATCTGAGGGTATTGTGTGTTGAGATTCTGCTTCCAGAAATCACAGCTGGATCTTCAAGATACTTTCTTTCTTCTCTGATTTGCAAACGTATCCCAGATGGAACCAAACTTAGATTTATGAATTTTCAAATCATAAAAAAGCTCTTAAAAGATATATTCTAGTCTAGATTTCAATTTCCAGTTTTAAGTAGGTCAGACTTTGGGGACTGGAGCTGGGGGAAGAACTCATTTATGGGGCAGAGGGAAGACAATGAGGTTACAATGTCCAACTAGAACTCTCTCTGCTCATGAGTCTGCTCTTTTATATGTCCCACCTATAGGTCAGTCTGCACTCAAACCAAATAGCTCTTGCTTTGCAAATAGTACATTTGTGGGTTTTTGTTTTTTTTTTCTTTTTCATCTTTGGACTGCTACCCTTCTCCACCCTCCATAGTGCTAACGTCCTCTTATGGCATTCCTGATAACTCTAGTAAATAAGAACAATTCCTAGAACTTTCTTCAGAGAGCAGAGAGAACATCAAAGTCAGTGTTGCCTTTTCTTTCAGATCTGGGGACTGTGATAAACTTGACATTTTATATAGCTATTATACTATTTTAAATGTTTTCAGATATATACTCCTTCATAATTAGGAAAAAGAAGCTGAGTTCTCCAGTACCACAAAATCAGCAATCTTACTGCTGCTATGTCCTAATGATGATATCTGGCAATGCTTAGCAAAGCCCAGGTAGCTGTTCCATGGTCTCATCACCCTGCCCACTGTAGGATGCATCACTGAGCCAGCACTGAATTAGAGTTGCTGACAGATGCCACTCTGCTGCCACAGAGGGAGAGGGCCAGGGCCAGGATCCTGCATGGGCTCCCACAGCTCAAAGCAATGTGACATGATGTTTGTGCTAAACAGCGAGCTGGCTTCACTGACAAAGTGTACTCTTTAAACAAGCTGGCTCTCCAGGATTTGTCTTCCTTAAAGAGATCTACCAACTGAAAAAGATACCATACTAAGGAAACCCACCTCAAAAATTATTGTTCAAAATTAGATAGATGATCTCCCTGGAATGGCAGTGATATCCAGTCATTCAAACTAATAAAGCTCCACTAACCCTAACCAAAGGCACATTTGGTAAGCAATAAAAAATGGCTTAGGCTAAAATGAGGATTTTCTTTTAAAATAAATCTTATCCCCTGGCTCCTACCAAAGATAAAATCAGAAAATCCTAAAACAAGCAAAACTTTTCTTTCAAAGCAGTGGTTTCCAACTTGTTTTTCAAGTTGGTCACTACTAGAAAGGGAGTGGAAGGCAAGGTAAATCAAATCTTGCAAGTTCTAAGTCTTAAAGTTAGCACTTATGGCAAAGCTTGTGATGCAGTGGGAAGTGATGGCCAGGGTGGGATGCAGGGAGAGCCATGACAGATGAAGAACCCTTTGGTGATGCAATTCAAGGACTTCCTAGGGTAGAAGGAGTAAGTGAGGACAGCAAAATCCAACAAAATGTATAAACTATATGGAGTGACCAAGAAGCACGGGCTGCTGCAAACTAGCACCTGGTAAGAGATAGTTGTCCTTAGCAAAAGATCAAGGCTAAGCCTGAAACAAATTCTATTGGAAGAAGAAGAAAAAGAAAAAAAAAGGAAACTCTTAGATGTTTGATTATGTCCAAAAAGAAAAAGAATGAGCCACCCTTCTTATCAAGGGAAATAAACCTAATTACTTAGAAACCACATTAGGAAACTAGACAATAAATCAACAGCCTTATTTTGGAGCTTACTAGAGTCCTAGAATTTCTGGCAAGGTAGCTTGAAAAAGGCAAGCTCTTCTTTAAACATGGTTACAGTTCAGCAGTGATTTGCAGGTCCTTGTCAAGGCACTGTGCTGGAGGAGAGAGCAAAGAGCTTTCTTTTTGTGCTTTTCTTTTTTTTTTTTTTTTGAGGTGGAAATACTTCTTGTGACATTCAAGGCTCTTTACTGATTTTTTTGCTGCTCATACAAGCAGTCCCATGCGAGTGACTTTGGCCGACAAGAACGTGTGCAACACAAATACTATCGGCTTCGGACAGGAGTGCAGGTCCATGGTCTGTGGAGAAAGGACATTAATTATCACTGCTATATACAGATGCTTTAATAAACAAACGTGCAAAATAAACAGATTTGGACACGATGTTCTACTTTTTAAAAAGAACCTGGGTAATGGATGTGCCAGATTTATGGCAACTCTTGGGAACTTAGAGCCGCAAATGGAAGTGTACTCTGAAGTAAGGTTATTCTATGTCATAATTAAACACCACTGTGAAATTTCACATCCACAATTAGGACACTATTGGTGGTGTATTAGATTCCACCATGCCACGTAGGAAGATGTAAAGGAAAGAGGAATATCCTATATGGAAACCACTGACTGTAAGTATATTTCCCAGGGGGAATCACAGTGAATTCAGCTGAAGTGTGACCATCTATGTGTATGATTTTTGATACCCCTTATCGGTTTGTGGTGGGAATGACAACCCTTGAAGCTAGTTGGGAGGGCTAGTTATACCTTTCTAAGCACAGGTCTCTAATTTGGACAGCTGACACCAGATGAACAGGCTTTTGAAGTCCATGGCTATCCATAGTTTCCTAAAGGTTCATCATTTAAAATAAGATTTCTAGCCACAGTTTTCTCATTTGGAGTTTGAACTTCATTATCCCTAAGATCTGTTTCAGTTCTAAAATTTCAAGATTCTGTTTTCCAAATTTACACCTATCGTGACTGTGTCAATGGACATAAGATTTCACGTATAAGACAAGACTTGAACTACTGGCTCAATACTGATAAGAGAGAAAAGGCATGACTTTGACTTCTTTATCATGATTTCTGATTTCTGAAGTACACTTGACACACTTCCCTAGTTCTCCAAGGGGACTCATGAATTCCTGTCGATGTTTCCTTTAAAGGACAAGGAAGTCAAAAAAGATGATGGCTGTATGTACATATCTCCATATCATTTTTTCCCATCAGCAGAATTTCTGTAGCAACTGTCGCTTTATTACTTTTAACTCTTATCCCAACAAATTGCTGATAATATCAATGGATAGAATTCATTTATTAAAGTTTGCCAGGTTTAGTATTTTGTATCTTATATTTGTTAAAAGCCTGTTTCTTAAAACGGCTATCTATCTTTTCTTTCTAAAATTCAAACAAAACTTTTAAAAAAGGGAATGATTTCCTAATGTGGGAAAAAGAAAAAAAACAATGAAACCCCAAAACCAAACCCATGCATCTTTGAAAACTGAAGAAGAATTTCCTGGCTCCAAATGGAATATCAGTCTGTAAGCCCAAAATTTTCTATAGAAGAGGTAAGAAGCAATAAGGACAAAAGAGAATACCTATTAGAATAAACATGTTTTTCAGAAACACGCTTACCAGTTCTCCCTCAGGACCACCAAAATCCAGATACAGATTTCTGATGCCATCATCAGCAGACATTTTCAGCCTTTCGAAGGGGTAGCGGTACAATATGCTGCTGGAACCTCCATTTTCCCTGGAGATAGTGAACCCACTTTCATAGTGGACAGTGAGTCTTACCTCTTGGCCATTTAATGTGCAGCCTATTGAAGACAAGAAAAAAACATCATTAATAAAGTTACTACTTCAGTTAGAAAGTGATAAAGGCTTCTCCTGACTTCTAAAAAGGGAAAAGAATCTTCTTGAGAATGTGTGATACCTAACCTATTTGGAACATCCTGAAGTGAGTTTTGTCTTGGTCACTCAAGTCAACATCTTGATTGAGATGAGGAAGAATTTCCATAACTTTCCTTGACATCTGATCTGATTCAGTTCAATTCAGTGAGTACCAAGTGAATACTTGTGCTGACAGTAGGCTCGAGAAGTAAGAGGTATGGTCCCTGCTCTCAACACCTCACAAACGATAGGCATAGACATGAAATCCCTAACTGCTTAAGGTAGATGGTATAGAACATGACTGAACACCAAACTGAATAAGGCCAAAGTCAAGGAAAGGTTTCCTGGAGATGGGACTTGAGAAAGGCCCTAAAAAACGGTCACACTTGATAGGTAGTGAGGAGTAAGAAGAAGGTTTCAAGTGGGCAAGAAGGAGGAACAACCAAAGGAGAAACAGCAGAGGCGCCTTTCAGGGGCAGTAACATGGATTGGTTGGTATTTGAGAAGTCACACTGTCAGTCCTATCAAAGATAAAATTCAAAAGATATATCTGAATTGATGGGACCAAAAAAACCGATCATCAAGACTGGCAAATGTCTTCTGTCAAGACTGGTGAAGTCCCTGTTTCACTAACACTTGAGCAGTTTTGTTGTCAGTACAGAGGCTACAAGTGAAAGGCCCTCTGCGACATGGGAATTAACAAAGTCCTCTGAGAGCTGAGTTTACAATCACCTAAAGGACCAGAGTCGAGCGAGGCTTGGTCACTGTGAACAGGAAGAATGGCTCCCAAACAAGCAAGTCCTCATAGTCAGACCAATGTATCCTTGCGCTGGACATGAAAAACACTCAATTAGTCAAGGCAGCTGGCATGTTCAAGAAATAAGGAAAAGGAGTAACAAATATTGGCAGTGTCCCTTTTCAGCACTACTCAAATAGGAGAGTTTTGAACAGTGAACTTTGAATATTAATTACCTTCAGAAAAGGAACCTGGTTGGCGGGGACATGGATAAAATTAACTACCTGTGGAAGTAATCCAATGCAATAATCCCTAAATGACTGGCTGAGGGGTTTGGAAGAAGAACAAAAAGATCCCAATCAAGGCAACCCGGATACAGTTTTCAAGAGAATTTTATTCTATTAATATCCCTGAAGCTATAGCTTAGTAGGGTATTGAGGTCTGATGAGAAGAGAGGGGTCAGTTCTAGTCTACAAAAGAAAAGCTCAAAGAATGAGGTCCACCCAAGTCCTTACAGCACTGGCTGGAGAAGGTCCAGTGCAGGCGGGCGAGGATTTCTGCCACCTGCAGCTGTGTCCCTAGTGGAGCGAGATCTGGCCATCACAGCCAGCAAAGGCAAGCCATTAGTCCTCAACAAGCTTTTTGTATAAGAGATTTTTTAAATGTTCTGCTTAGGATTGTTTCCCCTCAGGAGGGAAGGAAAGGAAAGCAAAGCAAAGCAAATGTCAGTGTCTGTGTGTGTTACTTTAAAAAAACAGAATACTGTTTAAGATTACCTCAACTTTGAAAAGGAGAAGTAAAGGTCATACTGAGTAGGTTTAGGTTTAGAACTCAGTTTGTCTAAAACTTATAATACCAGATAATTTTGAATGAGAATATGAACTGGCCATAAAAATGTTGTGCCTAATAGTCTTAGTTAAATGGCTTCTCCCTGAATAGTAATAAAACAGTTGAGGCAATGTGATTGCCTCACCCTCAGAGGGTCTCAGGAGTAATGAACCAAAGAGAAATAAGCCTCTGACTCTGATTTTAATGGGGGCAGGTGGGTGGGGGAGGGAGGGAGGGAGGGAGGGAGAGAGGGAGAGAGGGAGAGAGAGAGAGAGAGAGAGAGAGAGAGAGAAAATGTGTGTGTGTGTGTGTGTGTGTGTGTGTGTGTGTGTGAAGGGCAGGCACCTATGAGAAGTGGCCCTATTCTGATGGGACAGAATCTGGGCCTCACTAACAAAGCTCTGAGCTGGTCCAGGTGGCTTATTATAACCATCCTGATGTCTTTTTTTAAAAATAAATTTATTTATTTATTTATTATTTTGGGCTGCGTTGGGTCTTTGCTGCTGCGCGTGGGCTTTCACTAGTTGTGGCGAGCGGGGGCTACTCTTTGTTGCTGTGTGAGGGCTTCTCATTGCGGTGGCTTCTCTTGTTGCGGAGCACGGGCTCTAGGCACTCAGGCTTCAGTAGTTGTGGCACACAGGCTCAGCAGTTGTGGCACATGGGCTTAGTTGTTCTGCGGCATGTGGGATCTTCCCGGGCCAGGGATCGAACCCGTGTCCCCTGCATTGGTAGGCGGATTCTTAACCACTGCGCCACCAGGGAAGTCCCCATCCTGATGTCTTGATTCAACTAAAATCCTTTTGGAGGGCTATAAATCCATTATCCACCTCAATTTAGAGATAAGAAGTGGTAAGAAATTTTGTTTTTTGGCTGCGCCTCATGTCATGCACGATCTTAGTTCCCAGACCAGGGATCGAACCCGTGCCCCTTACAGTGGGAGCACAGAGTCCTAACCACTGGACCACCAGGCAATTCCCAATGGTAAGAAATTTAATATACTAATTTTATTGACAGGGTAGTTATTAGAAATATTAAAAGACATACAACAGCAGCATTCAAGGACAATCATAGGACATCAAATATTGAAGTTTAAAAGAGAGGAAGAAACTACAGTTTTTGAGGTAATCAAGGGAGGGAGATAAACAGTCAGCACTCACAAGTGGGTGCTTTGTGCTCCTTGTGTCGGGTACATCATGGATTGATGGTGGGCAGAGCTGAAGATAAGGGAAGCAACTTCATGAGCCTGGACTCAGAATAATCTGAAAACATACATGAAGACTAACTGTCCAGTGGAATTGTGAATTATGTTTTAGTTTTTTGGTTTGTTTGTTCATTAATTCATTATTCATATTTTTAAAAAATTTTCTGCTCTCATAAGGCAGCAGAGAAGACAGACAGGTAATCACAACCAATCTATACTGGGAAAAAAATGGTTTTGAGGACTTATTATGTGTCAGACACTGTGTTAGGTGCAGGGAGATACAGAGCTGAAAAAAAGATGGTTCCTGTTTAGACAAGTGAGAAAGAAAAGGAAATATGGATACAGCAGAATGAAGTAAGTGCTATAATACAGAAATGGACAAAATACTGTGGGAGAATAGAGGAGGGGGAAGTAGATAAACTCTGGGGAATCGGAAAAGGCTTAATAGAGGTACTATTTCAGTTAGGTTTAATAAAAAGTACTTTGTTGGGTGTGTACTGTACACAAGCATTAGTTATCATGAATTTAAACTCATCTAAAAATGAAAATAATAAACTTTCAGGGTTTTCTGGAAAAATTTATTACCAAGTAATATGCAAAACAGCCAACCTCATCTCTTCTCTAATCCCTCTCACCCCAAGACCTTCAATACCCACCCACAATCTGGGGTAGGGATCAGGAACAAAGTGATGATCAGGGGTGGGGTGGGAGACAGCAGAGGAGCAAGGCCTATAAAACCACATAAAACCAGGAATCTCGAGTTTCCCACATGTACTCATCCAAGCTCAGGCATTCTAAACAAAGTTCACTGATGAGACCTTATATGATGAATAAGCTGCACTTGAAAATTCTCTGACTTCACCTTTAAGGTTTCAATTATTGTACCCATTAATTTTTTAAATAATAGCTTTACTGAACTGTATGGTATCACTTATATGTGGAATCTAAAAAATACAACAAACTAGTGAATATAACAAAAAAAGAAGCAGACTCACAGATACAGAGAACAAACTAGTGGTTACCAAGGTGCGGGGGGGCCACATAGGGGTCGCGGGGTGGCAGGCACAAACTACTGGGTGTAAGATGGGTCCAAGGATGTACTGTCCAACGTGGGGAATATAGCCAATATTTTGTAATAATTGTAAATGGAAAGTAACTTTTAAAATTGTATAAATTTTTTTGAAGTTAAAATAAAATAAACAGACTCTTGGGAGAGCCGGGGCGCGGAAGACTGAGTGAGGCATTGAGGGGAACCCTAGAAACAGATGGAGGCAGAGGATGGAGGTTCAGAAGAGGGAGAGGAGGAGACAGAGGGAGACTGCAGGAGTTAAGCCCTGAGGAGGGCTAGGTTCCAGCTTGCTTGGAAGAAGACCCAGGAGGACCACTGGTGAGCTCACAGCGCACCCAAGGACTGTCAGAAATGAAGGGGCTGCTGCATGGTGACCCCACGGACCTCACCGAAACCCAGGACAGATGACAAGGGTCACTGTCACGCCTGACACTTATTTCCCTGTTTGCTTCCTGACGAGTCTGTGACAACTTGAGGATAGTGAGTAGCTATTCTATTTAAAATGTTCATTAAACTGAATTCACTAAATTTTTTCCCTTTTCTCCCTCAAAATGTAGAATGTCACATGGTATTTTTTAAAAAAGCTTTATTGACCCATAATTCACATACTCTACAATTTACCCATTTCAAGTATAAAACTCAATGGTTTTTAGTGTATTCAGAGTCGTACACACTCATTTATTTTTAATACATAGTTTTGACTGCTTAATAATATAAACGATTCTGGACGCAGTCTTCGCGGAGAGTCGCCGCTGTTTCCTGCTTCAACAGTGCTTGGACGGAACCTGGCACTCGTCCCTGCTCCGGCCGGCCGCTCCGAGCCAGCCCGCGCCACCACCTCACAGCACCCTCCAACCGCCCCAAGGTCCCCGCCGCCGCCTCTCTTCGGCCGCCCGCCAGGAAGACCGCGTGCCCCTCGCAGGTGCGCCAGCACTACCACTAGGGCTCGGAGGCCGCCATCAGCCTCCAGATCGACCTGGAGCTCTACGCCTCCTATGTCCACCTGTCCATGTCATACTATTTTGACCGTGACGATGTGGCTTTGAAGAACTCTGCCAAATACTTTCTTCACCAGTCTCGTGAGGAGAGGGAACATGCTGAGAAACTGATGAAGCTGCAGAACCAACGGGGTGGTGGAATCTTCCTTCAGGATATCAAGAAACCAGACCGTGATGACTGGGAGAACGGGCTGAATGCAATGGAATGTGCACTACACTTGGAAAAAAGTGTGAATCTGTCACTACTGGAACTGCACAAACTGGCCACTGACAAAAATAACCCCCATTTGTGTGACTTCATTGAGACTCATTACCTGAATGAGGAGGTGAAATCCATTAAAGAATTGGGTGACCAGGTAACCAACTTGTGCAAGATGGGGGCCCCCGAATCTGGCATGGCAGAGTATCTCTTTGACAAGCACACCCTGGGAAACAGTGATAATGAGAGCTAAGCCTTAGGCTGGCTTCCTGTAGCCATGGGGATGACTTCCCTGGTCATCAAGGCAGTGCATGCATGTGTGGGTTACCTTTACCTTTTCTGTAAGTTGTACCAAAACATCTACAAGTTCTTTCCTTAGTACCATTCCTTCAAATAAAGTAATTTGGTACCCCCCCCCAAATAATAATAATATAAACTATTCTGTTTTTCATTTGAAAATCTAGAGTAGCGGTTCTCAACCCATTAAAGTTCCAAAAAATCTTTGGACCTTTTAATGCCCTAGCCTACTGAATTAAAGTCTATGGAGGAAGCAGAAACTAACACACCATTGTAAAGCAATTATACTCCAATAAAGATGTTAAAAAAAAAAGATAAAATACAATCTATGGAGGTAGACCTTAGGTATCGATATTATTAAAAAGCTCTCCAGGCTATTTCACTGTGCAGTTGGGATTGAGAACTACTGACCTAGAGCATTAACACCTGTTTTGGGGGTACAATTCTAGATGATTATGGTGACCTTATTTAATTGGGTAAATATAAGACACTGGGATTGGGAAAAGAGGGCCAATCCTTGGGCCCCAGCACAACCCATTATTTTCAGCCCTAGACTTCCCAGGAAATCCTCAAACTAAAATTCTAATATTTTTTCCAGCTTCTCAGTAATATTATATTATAAAATTCTTTATAATGACGGTTTTGGTGTATGGGACTAATCAATGGTTCATTAGGCAAAAAAATAAAAATTGTTTTTCAGGTTATACAAGTATGATACAATTTTAATAATTCAAACAACATAAAAGTAGCCTGCAATTGCACTTGGTGTTAGGGATGGAGTAAAAGCCGGGGGTGTCTTTGGCACAAATTACTCAGGAATAAAAGGCAATGCCCACTTCAACAGCTAAGATAAGGGTGTACATCTCTACCCAGTTCCTCCTCTCTCCCCTCTGTCCCTCTTCCAGGCTAAGACCAATCCCGCCACCTGTGTTTTGGATCCCATCCACTGTGATCCCAGATCCCAGAAACTGCCCAAGGTTGATTATTCCTTCTTCCTTTTGCATTTTCAACACCTCCCTCTAAGTCAGATCCCTTCCATTAACTTTTTTAGATGTTCAGGTCTCTCTCATTATTATAAGAAATGCCACTACTCAACTCTTTACCTTCCTCTTTCTACCACTCCCATCCCCTCCTCTTCACAGCAAAACGTCTTACAAGAGCTGTCTACACTCAGTTTATCCATGGTTCACCTTCCATTCAACCCTCAGCCCTCTGCAAGCTGCCAGTGCCATCACACCCCTAAGCGTCTCTCTCCAAGGGCGCCAATTATTTCCATGTACCTAAATCTGACCCACGTCTTTAGCTCTTGCCTTGATACTTGTAGGACTCATTGTTGGCTGTCTACCCAGATTTTATTTCTCCATTATTCCTTTACAGCCAAACTCCAATTTTATTCAGGTTTCTAGTCTCTCCTAATGTGTTTCAGGGAAGGACGACCTCAACTTCAAGGGAAGATAGCCTCTGGGCCAGTCAGAGCACAGCTTTCTCCTGGTGACTGCATTGGTCCAGGGTGTGCATATGAACCTATGACTGGGAAGAGAAGGCCCCCCCCCCCTTTACGCTTGCTTTCTCTCTTCTATCTAAAATACATTTCTTAAATGTTTAATCTAATTTTAGCGGGCATTTTCTCTTAATTCCAGCCTAAACCATCCAACTGATACATTTAACCCTACTTGCTATTCCTCTCCTTGAAATCCTCTTCCTTAGGCTTCCGTGACACTTACTGTCCTCACCTGCCCTGGTTTTCCTTCTACTGCTCTGGCTACTACTTCACAATCTGCTAAGTGGCAGGGACATTGGCTTTTTCAGACCATGGGGATATTGTTGAGTGTAATTACGTATATTAAAGATTTAAGTAGTTCCCTACTTAAGTACTTTAAGTAGTTCCCTAATAGTAAAAAATTTAATAAAGCTAAGAGGAAAAAAAGGCTCATTAACTAATAATAAATAATAATAAATCTCATTGTTACACCAAGATGAATACTGGTAAATACAATCTATGTTTTCTACTTTGTGTCTTTTAAAATGAGAGACTGCTGGTGATTACCAATGTATCATGAAGAACAAAGACTCTAATGTTAGGACTTTCCTTGTGGTCCAGTGGTTAAGAATCCGCCTTCCAATGAATGGGACACAGGTTCGATCCCTGGTTGGGGAACTAAGATCCCACATGCCGCGGGGCAACTAAGCCCCGGCGCCACAACTACTGAGTCCACGCACTCCAGAGCCTGCGTGCCACGCTGCAACGAAAGATCCTGCGTGCTGCAACTAAGACCTGATGCAGCCAAAAATTAATTAATTAATTAATTTTTAAAAAAGGACTCTAATGTCAAAGTAAGTCTATGCTGCAAGTCCTGTTTCTGCTGCTCAGGGGCCAGTTACTTGGTAGGAGGGCTCTGGGGGCTCCAATGTTTCCAGTAAGACCCTTTAGCGGCTGCAGAGCTGTGTCACCCTGGGCTCCTCTGGGCCTTCCAGAACAACCCAGAAGAGACTGGGTTTTGCAGGGTGGGCTTTGAGTGGGCTGCCCAGGATGCTCTCAAAGAAAGGTTGAGGTAGCATTCTCTGTTACTGCATGGAAAAGCCAGCCCATCAAGTATAATCAGTGGGCTAATCACACTAAAGAGTTAAAAAAGAAGAACATGACGCTGTGCTCCTTTCTTATAGCTATTTGGTCAAAGGCATGAAGCAGGCCTTATTTGTTTCTACTTCTCTCATCACAAAGCATAGCACTTTGTAAACAATTAAACACTAAGCATTTGTTGATTTAATGAATTAAGAGAAACTGATAATGTATATGTCCTCCAGGAGTTTAATCTGCCCATAAGAATAAGTCATTTAGAGGAGGAAACGCAGGGGCTTAAGACACTGCATTTTGAAACGATCCCAGTTCAAGTTCCAGCCACACTAACCCAAATTCCTTTATCTTGAAAATGGAGGTAATAAAACTTGCCTTACAGAGTTGTGTGTTAGGGTTACATGACACATGTGTTTCATTTATGACTTATAACAACCCCAACATGTACTTATTATTCTTTTTGTTTCTGTCTTTCCTACTTCAAAGGAAGGGGCTACACCTACCTTATTTATTTTAGTATAGTCAGTAAAAGCAGAGTATATACTCAATCAATATTTGTTGAGTAGAGGAACAAAAAGGATTTCAAGAGAATTTCTATGAAATTGAGAACAACATGGTTAAAGCAAACTTTTTTCATATATGCTAACACTCTAAATACTTTAAAAATGCCCATTTTTCTTCTTCTCTTGCACATTCTCTGCATATTTTTTAATGCAACTCCTACCTATATCTTCTACTTCTTATTCTTCATATCACCAAGCTACAGAAATATAAAGTATCTTCATGAAGTTCAAGTATGATTTAAAAACTTTAACAGCTTGGGTAATTGTTATGATGAAATTAAGCTTTTAAAAGCATACTTATTAAAGTTCAAACAACTACACACACTAAAGTGTATGTATTTTCATATTTTCAATTCCTGTGACAAATGGAAAATGGTTTTATGTACCTGAGCGTGTTAACTGCATTCTCTGCCTAGTCATCTTAAAGTTATATTTGCTAGAAGGAAAAAGTCCTTGTGTACCAGAAGGATTACTGATCAATTCTACTCTAAGTATAATCTAATAAAGGCTTAAAACTAAATGCACATTATAAAGATAATGTATGGCATTCACTAGTCAAACCTTACAAGTAGTTATTGAAATTCTTCTAAATGCGTAAACTATAACCAAACACATAAGAGACAAAAAAAAGCTCAACTGATTTCTTTTTGTCAACTTCCTGACTTTCTTTAGACCATAAACACCTGAATATGTAGTACGATGTGCCTCAAATATAGTTTTAAATAAACCTTTCTGAATCTCCCAATAGTTTAACAGAAGGTGATAACATGCATCTGAAGGACATGCTGGCTTATGCATGTATGTGCACATACATGTATGTGTACACTAAGCATATACATCACGTTAAGACATAACAGACTAAGTGCCTACACGCATGAGTACATGCATGCACGCATGTACGCGCACACACACACAAACACATTTTAAAGAAATTCTGGTTCTCATCAAAGCAGTTTACTTTCAGCCAGTTTAATATTTCTGGCACAGCTCTAAATGCAGAGTAAGTGATTCATAAGTACATCAATTGATCTGAATTGTGGAAATGAAAGTATTACCAAGGTAATATTAAGATAGAGCTGTGAATGAGAACAAAAAAGTTCAAAGTTACCAAAAATTATGTTCTTTTGTCCGTTTAAAAATATAAGGAACCAGGTGGTCCTTATTCTCCCTCTCCTCAAGCCATCTGTATTTAAACAACTGTGAGCCAAGGACTGAATAGATTTTGGTTTCCTGTAATATGAAGTTTAGCTGCCAGACACCAAAGAAACAACACGAAACTAAAAAGTGTTAAAAAGCCACGTTGCACTCTTTGTTTTGGGAAGCATATCTCTCAGGATCCTTGAAGAAGATTATGGTGACCCCATATGCCAGTGATAAGTGTGCTGGCCTGACCCCTGGGACTCCACACAGGAACACAGAGCATCCAGACTTTCCAACTGAGGATTTCCCCGTCCCAGAAAGCACATTCTGAGGCCAAGACAAAAACCAGAGCCCCACAGTCCTTAATGTGGTGACCAACCACTCCATAGAGAAAATGGGTAGGAGACAGACAAGTGAGAAAGACACTGCTGATGTGGTGGCTTTGGTCAAAATCCAAGGTGGGATCTAGGCATTGGTGTCATTGCTTGAATCATCATTGTGGTTGTGAGGAAAATATAGAGTAGGTACTAAATAGTTGAAGAATTGTGCTACTTTGACAACATTGAAAAAGCTGTCCTTGTGCCAGTGTTAGAAGATGACCCATGGAAATGCTGCCCAGGCGGTTCTAAAGCCATGGAGATCCCTAACTTTCCAAAAGCAATGGAAAGGAATATAAATCACAAGACATTCTGCTCTCAAAACATTTTCTCTTTTTGTATAGATTTTGTAAAACTAGGTTTATAAAATAAAATACATAGAAAACAGGAGCAAAACTAAGTAAACCAACTTGCAATCAAGATATTCAAAGTAACTAAAACCATATTAGGGGGGCTTCCCTGGTGGCGCAGTGGTTGAGAATCTGCCTGCCAATGCAGGGGACATGGGTTCGAGCCCTGGTCTGGGAAGATCCCACATGCTGCGGAGCAACTAGGCCCGTGAGCCACAATTTACTGAGCCTGCGCGTCTGGAGCTTGTGCTCCGCAACAAGAGAGGCCATGACAGTGAGAGGCCCGCGCACCGCGATGAAGAGTGGCCCCCACTTGCCGCAACTAGAGAAAGCCCTAGCACAGAAACGAAGACCCAACACAGCCATAAATAAATAAATAAATAAACCCAAAAGTTAAAAAAAAAAAAAAAGTAAATGCTATTTAAAAAAAAAAAAACCATATTAGAAACTGTAACTGTGTCTTCATTTTGACTACTCTCTGTTCTTGTTAAAATGAAAAGCAATCTGGAAATATCTATACATAACCATATACACAAATATACATGTATGAAACCATACTTCCAAATTCATATAGACAAGCCACAAGAGGGCGCTTCAACAATGGAAAGAGACCATGAGGCTTACTTCCTTTAGATGCTTATTTCAGTACCTACTGGGCAACACATTTTCAAACTTTGGAAAAGAGACTCCTATTCCAAATTCTCTTTATTTTTCTACAGCTATAAGCTTTGCCAGATGCTCATATTTTTAAGGGTGTCTATCCATGTTCCAAATCTTCTTAACCAGAGGGTCAATGCACCTAGTATTTAGTAAATGAGTCCTTACACTATAAAGATTTAAATAATGAACAGTAAAACTACCATGTTGTACAGAGAGTGTTGTAAATGTGTTCAGAGCCACATAAAAAGCTCATGAAAACTTTGCTACTGAAACAGAGAAACCCAGTTTCTTTCCATCGTGATCACTTTAAGGTGCCTTATTTCAGAACATTTTTAAGTCTGGCATACAGGATAATGGTTTTTACTTTAAAATAAAGTATAACAGTTCCATTTAATTACTATTAGAAATGAAATGCTAGGATCTGTACCTAGAGAGACTTCCTTGATCAGCTCAGCAGCAGCATGGCAACCCTGAACAAGTATCCGGGTCCAGGTCGATAGATCCCGATGCGTCTCCACCCGGAAGAGATGCATCTCAATGCCCTGCCGAGAGCCTGTCCTGGTAGCAAACGTAAGGTCAGATCCAAGTGAGGGTGATCGACATCCGGAGCCAGAATGAACCAACCTAGAACCACAAACAAAGATCAAAATTAATGCACTGTCAGAGGAAAATGTCAGCAATTTATGCTGATTAATAAGCAGAAAATTATAAAAGCCATCAGCAGTTTTTAGATAAGTATATTTCAAAACAAGATTATAGTCTTTGAAGTAGATACCATTCTGTTTTCCCATAAAATGACCCCTGGTGTCACAGGCAGAACACTAGGCTGGATGGCCCAAGGCCCCAGTTTCCCATTAGCTTTTTTTATGCTCCCAAGAGGCCACCCGTATCAAAAGAAGATTCAATTTTGATTAAGAAATAGGCCCCCACACATGCGTATCCTCCCCCATTATCAGTATCACCAGCATGGCACTTTTTTACCAAGGATAAACCTATACCAACACATCATAATCACTCAAAGTCCAGAGTCTAATTTAGGGTTCACTCTTGGTGTTGTGTATTCTATAGGTTTTGACAAATATATAAAGACATATAGCCATCACTATAATATACAGAGAATTTTCATTGCTCTGAAAATCCTCGGTGCACTGCCTATTCATCGTCCCTCTCCCTACAACCACTCATCTTTTTATTATCTCCATAGTCGTGTTTTTTCCAAAATGTCACAGTATAAAGCCTTGTCAGATTGGCTTCATTCACTTAGTAATATGCATTCAAGGTTCCTCCATGTCTTTTCAGGCTTGATAGCTCATTTTTTTTTAGCGCTGAATTGTCTGGGTCTACCACAGTTTATCTATCCATTCACCTACTGAAGGATGCCTTGGTTGCTTCCAAGTTTTGGCAATTAAGAATAAAGCTGAGTATACCAGAAACTAACACATTGCAAATCAACTATACATCAATTAAAAAAAAAAGAATAAAGTGGCTATAAACATCTTTGCATAGGTTTTTTTTTTTAATATAATTTTTCAACTCCTTTGGGTAAACCAAGGAGTGGAATTTCTGGGTTGTATGGTAAGAAAATGTTTGTAAGAAACCACCAAACTCTGTCAAAGTGGCTGTACCATTTTGCATTCCCACCAGCATTGTATGAGAGTTCCTGTTGCTCCATATCCTCGCCAGTGTTTGGTGTTGTCAGTGTACCGGATACTGGCTATTCTAATAAGTGTGTAGTGGTATCTCGTTGTTTTAATTTGCATTTCCCTGATGATATATTACGTGAAACATATTTTCATATTCTTATTTGCGATCTGTATATTTTCTTTGGTGGGGCGTCTATTCATGTTGTCCTTGGCCCATTTTTTA
Organism: Balaenoptera borealis; assembly: GCF_965194805.1. NCBI lineage: Eukaryota > Metazoa > Chordata > Mammalia > Artiodactyla > Balaenopteridae > Balaenoptera > Balaenoptera borealis. The sequence continues at coordinate 16,630,178 of NC_138878.1, forward strand.
ATGAAGTTGTTTGTTTTCTTTTTTTTTTTTCTTTGGCCTGTGCCCCATGGCTTGCAGGATCTTATTTCCCCGACCAGGGATCGAACCCATGCTCCCTGCAGTGGAAACATGGAGTCCTAACCACTGGACGGCCAGGGAATTCCCAAGTTGTTTGTTTTCTTACTGTTGAGCTTCAATAGCTCTTTGTATTATTTTGGATAACATTTATCTGATGTGTCTTTTGCGAATATTTTTTTCTAGTCTGTGCCTTCTCTTCTAATTCTTTGACACTGTCTTTCACAGAACAGAAATTTTTAGTTTTAATGAAGTCCAGCTTATTAATTATTTCTTTCATAAATCATGTCTTTGGTGTTGTATCTAAAAAAGCCATTACAATACCCAAGGTCATCTAGGTTTTCTCCTGTTACCATCTAGGAGTTTTATAGTTTTGCAATTTACACTTAGGTCTATGATCCATTTTGAGTTAATTCTGGTGAAGGGCAAAATTTTTTTACATGTGGATATCTAGTTGTTCTAGCACAATTCGTTGAAAAAGACTATATTTGTTCCATTGTAGTGCCTTTGCTCCTTTGTCAAAGATTAGCTGATGATATTTACAGGGGTCTATTTCTGAGCTCTCTATTCTGTTTCACTGATCTATATATTTGTCTGTTCTTTCATTAACACTACACTGTCTCGATTACTGCAGCTTTATAGTAAGTCTTGAAGGTGGGTAACATCAGTCCTCCAACTTTGTTCTTCAATTTTGTGTTGGCTATTCTGGGTCTTTTGCCTCTCCATATAAACTCTAGAATCAGTTTGTCAATATCCATAAAATAACTTGCTAAAATTCTGACTGGGATTGCATTGAATCTATAGATCAATTTGGGAAAAACTGACGTCTTGAAAATATTGTCTTCCTATTCATGAACATGGAATATCTATTTATTTAGTTCTTCTTTGATTTTGTTCATCAGAGTTTTGGAGTTTTCCTCATATAGATCTTGAACATATTTTGTTAGATTTATATTTAAGTATTTCATTTTGGGGGGTGCTAATGTAAATGGCATTGTGTTTTTAATTTCAAATTCCACTTGTTCATTGTTAGTATATAGGAAAGCAATTGACTTTTGTCCACTGACCTTGTATCCTGCAACCATGCCATAAGAGCTTATTAGTTCCAGGAGTTTTTTGCCAATTCTTTTCAATTTTCTATATAGATGATCATGTCTTCTGAGAACAAAGATAGTTTTATGTCTTCCTTTTCAATCTGTATACCTTTTACTTCCTTTTCTTGCCTTACTGCATTAGCAAGGACTTCCAGTATGATGTTGAAAGGAGTGGCAAAAGGGGAACATCCTTGCCTTGGGCCTGATCTTAGTGGAAAAGCTTTGTGTTTCTCATCATTAAGTATGATGTTAGCTGTAGATTTTTTGTAGGTAGTCATTATCAAGTTGAGGATGTTCTCATTTATTCTTAGTTTACTGAAAGTTTTAATCATGAATGGGTGTTGCATTTTGTCAAATGCTTTTCCTGTATCTCCTGATATGATACGATTTTTCTTCTTCAGCTTGTTGACGTGATGGATTACACAAATTCATTTTCTTTTCTTTTCTTTTTTTTGTGGTGGGGTGGTCACGCCATGCAGCATGTGGGATCTTAGTTCCCTGACCAGGGATCAAACCCGTGCCCCCTGCAGTGGAAGTGTGGAGTCTTAACCACTGGACCGCCAGGGAAGTCCCTACGCAAATTGATTTTCAAACGTTGAACCAGCCTTGCATATCTAAAATAAATTCCACTTGGTTGTGATGTATAATTCTTTTTATACTTTTTTGGATTAGATTTGATAGTATTGTTTTGAGGATTTTTACATCTATGTTCATGAGAGATATTGGTCTGTATTTTTCTTATAATGTCTCTGTCTGGTTTTGGTATTAGCATAATGCTAGTCTCATAGAATGAGTTAGGAAGTATTCCCTCTGCTTCAATCCTTTGAAAGAGACTGTAGGGAATTTCTTCCTTAAATGTTTGGTAGAATTCACCAGTGAACTCATCTGGGTCTGGTGCTTTCTGTTTTGGAAGACCTTACACTCTTCCCAAAAATTAACTCAAAATAGATCTTAGAGCTAAACGTAAAATGTAATAGTAAAACATTACATTAAATGTAAAACTTCAAGAAGACTTTTTTTTTTATATAAATTTATTTTATTTTAGGCTGCGTTGGGTCTTTGTTGCTGCGCATGGGCTTTCTCTGGTTGCGGCGAGCGGGGGCTACTCTTCGTTGCGGTACGCGGGCTTCTCATTGCGGTGGCTTCTCTTGTTGTGGAGCACAGCTCTAGGCATGCGGGCTTCAGTAGTTGTGGCACGCAGGTTCAGTAGTTGTGGCTCACGAGCTCTAGAACACAGGCTCAGTAGTTGTGGCACACGAGCTTAGTTGCTCCGCAGCATGTGGGATCTTCCCGGGCCAGGGCTCGAACCCGTGCCCCCTGCCTTGGCAGGCAGATTCTTAACTGTTGCGCCACCAGGGAAGCCCAAGAAGACATTTTAACAGAAAATCTAAGTAATCTAAAAAGATACAACACCAAAAGCATGATCCATAAAGGAAAAAAATGATTAAGTTGGACTTCATTAATTAAAAACATTTGCTCTTTGAAAAACACTGTTAAGAGAATGAAAAGACAAGCCACAAAGTAGAAGAAAATTTATGAAAACATATACCTGGTAAAGGACTGTATCCAAAATACACAAAGAACTTTTTTTTTTAAGAGATCACTTTTTTTAAAAATTAATTAATTAATTAATTTTATTTTTGGCTGCATTGGGTCTTCGTTGCTGTGTGCGTGGGCTTTCTCTAGTTGTGGTGAACAGGGGCCACTCTTTGTTGCAGTGCGTGGGCTTCTCATTGTGAAGGCTTCTCTTATTGCGGAGCACAGGCTCTATGCATGCGGGCTTCAGTAGTTGTGGCAAAAGGGCTCAGTAGTCGGGGGTCGTGGGCTCTAGAGCGCAGGCTTAGTAGTTGTGGCATACGCGCTTACTTGCTCCGCAGCATGTGGGATCTTCCTGGACCAGGGATTGAAACCGTGTCCCCTGCACTGGCAGGCAGATTCTTCACCACTGCACCACCACAGAAATCCCCACAAAGAACTCTTAAAACTCTACTTGCCTATTCAATATTCATTCTCTCATTCTTCCTAAAAAAATAGAAAGCTGCCTTTATCCCGAATGACAACATGCACAGATAAAAGAGTATTTCCCAAACTTCTTTGAAGAAAGAGATGTCCAATGAATTGCAAGCTGTTAATGGGTAGGATTACCAGAAAAGCCCCACAACTGGAGAACAAGGCAGCAGCTATGTGCCCCTTCTGTTCTTTTCCTCTTCTTCCTCCTGCCTACAATTTGGATATGATGGCTAAAGCTTCCAGTAACCATCTTGAGCCATGAAGCAACCTTGAAGGGTAGAAACCTCTTGCTAAGGACGGCTGATTTCTTTTACATAAGAAAGAAATAAACATCTATTTTATTATTTTATGTTACTTTTGCTACAGAGTGTGCTTCTTAGTTATCATAAATATGCAAATGATGTGTTAAATAGGCAGTCAGAATATAAGTCTGTGATTCTGTCTGGAGATATAAATTTGGGAGTTGTCAGTGTATAAGAGATATTTCAAGCTATGGTAACAGATACAATCACCAGAGGGACAGGGTAGTTGATAGAGAAGAGATCTGAGCCCTGAAATAAGCCAATGTATAGAAATCCAAGGGAATTCCCTGGCGGTCCAGTGGTTAAGACTCTGCGTTTCCAATGCAGGGGGCCCGAGGTTCAATTTCTGGTCAGGGAACTAAGATCCCTTTTTTTTTCTTTTTGGCATGCTGCGGGCCAAAAAAAAAAGAAAAGAAGAAAAGAAATCTGGAAGATAAGGAGAGATCAACAAAGGGGGATAAGAAAGTGTGGACAGGGAGTTTAGTGGAGAACTGACAGAACCAGGAGAAACCACTAAAAAAGTACAAAAAAAGGAGCTGCAAAAAATTTTTTTCAAATACTTTCAGTAATTATACTGTTGGTGATAATGTTGTAGTAGTAATAATAGTAGTACTATTCTGATATGTAATGTGGGATAAAGCAAATGAGCAATTATGGGATGTTCTAATGTGATCATCTCTGGTGTCCTTAAGATCTGCAATTCTGGATATGGGAAAAAGGAAAACCAGATGTAAGACAGAAGACGTTAAGTGATTACACTGTAGTCTCAAACTTGAAATGGAGTATCAGTGTGAACTCACTATGTATTTTATGTTTAAAATATATATATATATGTATATATATACACTTACACATACTTCCTACCTCTGTGCATCAACAAAGGCCTATAAACAATAACTAATCCAATAGCAACAAATGTAGTTAGTGCCCAAATTGAACCCCCATCCCCTCAAAAAAAAAAGAAAGTGAGGCTTCTTGGAAAATGTCAGATCTAGAGCAGAAAATACACAAGTTAAGTCCAGAGTATTCTATCATAATGGGTAATATGGCAATTCTCAAACACTTTTATATAAAAGTCCTGTCAAAAAGGCTGAGAAGTCCACCTGAAGAGCTACCACTGGCTAAAGATAGGACCATTTTTGAGCATCAACAAGGACAAACTACAATGGATATTAAACTTATAATTTCACAATGATTTTTTTAAAAAATTGACTGGTTCCTCCAAAAGTTAAATGTTACCGTATGATCCAACAATCCCACTCCTAGGTATATACCCAGGAGAAATGAAAACATATATTAGCATAAAAATTTGTTCACAAAAGTTCATAGCAGTATTATTCATAATAGCCAAAAAGTGGAAATAGTCCAAATGTCCATCAACTGATAAGTGGATAAACAAAATGTGGTACATCCATACAATGGAATATTATTCAGCCATAAAAAGGAAACTTTGGAACTACTTGGTTACAACTCTTGACTCCCATTCACTTAAAATATGATACTACTCTACTACATTAAAAAAAAAATGATGCACCATCTTTTTACTTTAAAAAGTGAGTTCTAGGGACTTCCCTGGTTGCACAGTGGATAAGACTCTGCACTCCCAATGCAGGGGGCCTGGATTCAATCCCTGATCAGGGAACTAGATCCCACATGCATGCCGCAACTAAGAGTTCGCATGCCATAACTAAGGAGCCCTCGTGCCGCAACTAAGGAGCTGGTGAGCTGTAACTAAGGAGCCTGCCTGCTGCAACTAAGGAGCCCGCCTGCCACAACTAAGACCCAGTGCAACCAAATAAATAAATAATTTTTTTTTTTTTTAAAGTGAGGTCTAGGAACCCCCTGGCGATCCAGTGGTTAGGACTCAGCACTTTCACTGCTGTGGCCTGGGTTCAATCCCTGGTTGGGGAACTAAGATCCCACAGACTGCACAGTGTGGACAAAAAAAAAAAAAAAAAGAGTTCCAACTCATTTGGCGGGGGGATAAGTAATAACGCCCCTTGAAATACTTTTAGATGTAACAAAATGAGAGCTTGAGCTAAGCATTTTGGGAAGAACATTCAAATCAAGTATGGGACAGCAATGAAACAAAGTAGAGAAGAGAAAAAACATTGGGAAACATAAGCAAGAAAGACCCTTAGAGTTTCTATCATATGTCATACATATTCTGCCCCATGAGATGTTCATGAGAACAGGGTTTCAAGGTCAAAGATAAGAAATGTGACATTCATGAACTAAAAACCATTTTCAGATAAAAGGAAAAGAACAGAGCTTCATGTGCCGCTCCCCATTGCTTGCATTACCACCTTAACCATCCCCGCCCCGCCCTCCCCCGCCCAGTCCACGGAAAAATGTCTTCCACAAAACCAGTCCCTGGTGCCAAAAAGGTTGGGGACCACTGGTTTAAAACATATTTTAAAAATCCCTTCAACTAACAGTGAAAAACTTGCAACAAATAAAATCTTAATCCCAGATGGCTTTGCTAATGAATTCTACCAAATATTTAAAGAAGAATCAATGCCAATTCTTTATAAAGTCTTCCAAAAAAACAGAAGAGGCAGGAATACCTCCCAACTCTTTCTATGAGGCCAGTAATATCCTAACACCCAATCCAAAGACGTCTCAAGAAAAGAAAACTACAGACCAATATCATTTATAAATATAAGACACGAAAATCCTCATCAAATTATTAGCAAATTGAATCCAGCATGACCAAATAAGATTTATCTCAGAAGTGCAAGGTTGTTTTAATGTCCAAAAATCAATATGTAATTGATTTATAAATTAATTTGATTTAAAAAATTATTTTTAAATTGACTGATTTATAAATTGATAAGTAAAACCATATAAATAGAGTAAAGGACAGAACCCACATGATCACTGTAATAGACATGGAAAAAACATTTTAACAAAGCCAAAACCTTTCCATGATGAAAATACTCAACAAACATGGAATAAAAGGGAACTTCCTCACCTGGATACAGTGTATCTATAAAAAAAACCCCAGAGCTAACATCATACTTAATGGTAAAAGATTGAATGTTTTCCCCCTAAGAACAGGAACAAGACAAGGATGCCTGCTTACGCTACTTCTATTAAAAATTGTACTGTGGACTTCCCTGGTGGTGCAGTGGTTAAGAATTTGCCTGCCAATGCAGGGAAACATGTTCGAGCCCTGGTCCAGGAAGATCCCACATGCCATGGAGCAACTAAGCCTGTGTGCCACAACTACTGAGCCTGCGCTCTAGAGCCCGCGAGCCACAACTACTGAAGCCCGTGCGCCTCGAGTCTGCTCGGCAGTAAGAGAAGCCACTGCAATGAGAAGCACGCACATTGCAACAGAGAGTAGCTCCCACTTGCCACAACTAGAGAAAGCCCACGAGCAGCAACTAAGACCCAACGCAGCCAAAAATAAATTGAAAATAAAAATTGTACTGGAGGGAATTCTGTGGCGGTCCAGTGGTTAGGACTCAGCACTTTCACTGCTGTGGCCTGGGTTCAATCCCTGGTCAGGGAACTAAGATCCTGCAAACTGCACAGCACGGTCAAAAAGATACATACATACATACATATATACATACATACATACATACATACATACATACATACATAAATAAATATTGTACTGGAGAGTCTGGCCAGAGCAATTAGGCAAGAAAATGAAGTAAAAGGCGCCTAGAATGGAAAGGAAGTGGTAAAAACTATCTCTTGTTTGCAGATGACATGATCTTGTACATAGAAAGTCCTAAGGAATCTACTAAAAACCTATTAGAATAATAAACAAGCTGAGCAAGATTGTAGGATATAAGATCAAGATATAAAAATCAATGTATTGATGGAATACACTAGCAATGAACAATTCAAAAAGAAAAATAAGAAAACAATTCATTTACAATAGCATTAAAATTTAATACTACTTAAGAATAAATTTAACGAAAGAAGTATAAAACTTGTACTCTGAAAACTACAAAACATTGCTGAAAGAAATAAAAGAAAACCTAAATAAATAAAAAGATATCCTGTATCATGGATTGGAAGACAATATTTTTAAGATGGCAATACTCCCTAGATTGATCTACAGATTCAATGCAATGCCTATCAGAATTTCGTCTTTTGTTTGTTTGTTTGTTTGCAGAAATTGACAAACTGACCATAAAATCCATAGGTAAATGCCAGAGATTCTGAATTGTCAAAATAATCTTGAAAAAGAACAAAGTTGGAGGACTCACACTTCTGATTTCAAAACTTACCACTAAACTATAAAATTGAGAGTCAAGAAATAAACTCTCACATTTATGATCAACTGATTTTTGACAAGGATGTCAAGGGACTTCAATGGAGAAAGAAGTCTTTTCAATAAATGGTACTGTGATAATTGGATTTTCACATGCAAAAGAATAAAGTTTGACCACTACTTCACACCATATAAAAAAACTGACTTCATTTGGATAAAAGAATGAAATGTAGAGCTAAAACTATAAAACTTTTAGAAGAGAACACAGGATTAAGTCTTTGTGACATTGGATTAGGGAAAGCCTTCTTAGATATAACACAAAAAATGCAAGCGATATAAGGCTGATAAATTGGACTTCATCAAAATTAAAAACTTCTGTGCTTCAGATGACACTATCAAGAAAGTGAAAAGAGGGACTACCCTGGTGGCGCAGTGGTTAAGAATCCTCCTGCCAGTGCAGGGGACATGGGTTTGAGCCCTGGTCCGGGAAGATCCCACATGCTGTGGAGCAACTAAGCCCAAGCTCCACAACTGCTGAGCCTGTGCTCTAGAGCCCGTGAGCCACAACTACTGAGCCTACGTGCCAAAACTACTGAGTCCACGTGCCACAACTACTGAAGCCTGCTCGCCTAGAGCCCATGCTCCGTTACAAGAGAAGCCACCACAATGAGAAGCCCGTGCACCACTCACCACAACTAGAGAAAGCCCACACACAGCAACGAAGACCCAACACAGCCAAAAAAACAAAAAAATCATATGTTCACACAAAAAGTTGTACCTGAGTGTTATAGCAGCATTATGCATAACAGTCTAGTCAAAAAAGTGGAAATAACTCAAATGGCCATCAACTGATGAATGTGCTATATCCATACAACGGAATATCATTAAGCCTTGAAAAGGAATGAAGTTGTGGCACGTGCTCCAACGTGGATAAACCTTGAAAACATTACACAAAGTGAAAGAAGTCAGACATAAAGGGCTATATAACATGATTCCACATATATGCAATGTTCAGAACAGGCCAAATCTATAGAGCCAGAAAGTAGATTTGTGGTTGCTTGGGCCTGGGGGAGGGGAAAATGAAGAGTGACTATGAACGGGTGGGTAAGGAGTTTCTTTTTGGGGTGATAAAAGTGTCCTAATATTGATTGTGTAACTCTGTGAACATATTAAAAACCATTAAACTTTATACTTTAAATGGGTGAACTGTATGGTATGTGACATATCACAATAAAGCTGCTAAAAAAGTAACAGTGAAGTATACATATGGAAAAAAAGAAGAGAAAGCAGTTCTCTTTAAAGTCATTAAACTATTCAACACTTTGTTTCATGACAACCATTTAATATAGTTTAATTTATTCACTTCTTCCAAAAATATTTTCCCTATTTTTAACAAGTTCAAAGTAGATCAGTATAACAGAACAAACACACTACCTCACTATAAGGAATCACTCAGCAGATAATGTTTTCCACATAGGATTTTTAAAAACTTGGGTGAGAAATGTATACCAAAGAGAAACAAATAAAATGGTTTGTTCTTAGCTTCACTGTAGGCTGTATACCTGTAATATTTTTCTACAAATTTGCTGGTTCCTTCCTGTACTCCTCTAGCAGTAACCTGAGCAAGATGACATCTAAGAGTAAATGGATGCGCCTTCACGTTTCCTTTCGTTGCCAGGGTGTCACTACTGGTTCAGATAAAAGACAAGCGTGTGTCTCTCAAGGAAAAGGCAGTTTCTTCTGATCTACCAACTGGTTTAGCCAAGTTAATTACTATAGTTCTCAGCCCTGGCTCTACACTAGAATCACCTGGTGCAGAGCTTTTAAATATTACTGATGTCTGGCTCCCATCCTCAAACATTCAGATTTAACTGGTCTAGGGTGGGGCCCAGTCAACCTTATTTTACTAAAAGTTCTTCAGATGATTCAAATGTGTAGCCACAGTTGAGAAGCACAAAACTAATGGTTTGCCAACTTTTTGGTCCAAGGACCCTTCAACACTCTTAAAAACTGAGGGGGCTTCCCTGGTGGTGCAGTGGTTAGGAATCCGCCTGCCGATGCAGGAGACACGGGTTCAAGCCCTGGTCTGGGAAGATCCCACATGCTGCAGTGCAACTAAGCCCATGCACCACAACTACTGAGCTTGTGCGCTAGAGCCCGCGAGCCACAATTGCGGAGCCCGTGTGCCACAACTACTGAAGCCCACGCACCTAGAGCCCGTGCTCCCAACAAGGGAAGCCACCACAATGAGAAGCCCACGCTCCACAATGAAGAGTAGCCGCTGCTCGCCGCAACTGGAGAAAGCCTGCGCTTAGCAACAAAGACCCAACGCAGCCAAAAATAAAAATAAATGAAATAAAATAAATTTATTAAAAAAAAAAGTGTTTAAAAACTACTGAGTACTCCAAGACACTTTTCTTCATATGGATTATATGTACTGATATTTACTATAATGAGAAATTAAAACTGAGAAATTTTAAAAATATTAATTTAAAAATAAAAAATAACAAACTGGTTAGATAATATAAATAACTTATTTTTATTAAAATAATATTTTCCAAAACAACAACAAAACATTAATGTGAAGAGTAGCATTGTCTTAAATTTTTTGCAAATCTCTTTAATATCCAGCTTAATAAAAGAGAGCTGAATTCTTTTTTTTTTTTAATTTATTTATTTATTTATGGCTGTGTTGGGTCTTTGTTTCTGTGCGAGGGCTTTCTCCAGTTGCGGCGAGCAGGGGCCACTCTTCGTCGCGGTGTGTGGGCCTCTCACTATCGCGGCCTCTCTTGTTGCGGAGCACACGCTCCAGACGCGCAGGCTCAGTAATTGTGGCTCACGGGCCCAGTTGCTTCGCGGCATGTGGGATCTTCCCAGACCAGGGCTTGAACCCGTGTGCCCTGCATTGGCAGGCAGATTCTCAACCACTGTGCCACCAGGGAAGCCCGAGAGCTGAATTCTTATATGTGCTTCTGCATTCTGCTGCAGTATGCAGTTTAAGTATGCCGAGCCTCACACAGCTAGGCAGTTGCACAAGGAAGGAGTATTTAATAGCCTTTTCAGATAATTGTGGTTATCTTTCTGTCTACCAAACCAAAACTCAACAAGCGGATTCTTAAAGGTTAGTTGCAATGTAGGATCTGAAAATTTATCAATAAAGTTTTCATATCCTGTTACATTAAAAATCCTTTGGGGGCTTCCCTGGTGGCGCTGTGGTTGAGAGTCTGCCTGCCAATGCAGGGCACACGGGTTCGAGCCCTGGTCTGGGAAGATCCCACATGCCGCGGAGCAACTGGGCCCGTGAGCCACAATTACTGAGCCTGCGCATCTGGAGCTTGTGCTCCGCAACAAGAGAGGCCGCGATAGTGAGAGGCCTGCGCACCGCGATGAAGAGTGGCCCCCGCTTGCCACAACCGGAGAAAGCCCTCGCACAGAAACGAAGACCCAACACAGCCATAAGTAAATAAATAAATAAAATTAAAAAAAAAAAAAATCCTTTGGTCTCTCTTGCAGCTTGAATAGATCTTTCTTATCCTTGCATGATTTTGTAGCATCATGTATTGGTCATTTGGAATATATTTTTTCATTGAGTTATGCACATTTTCCAAATGTTAAAAGCATTTTATTATATCAAAAAGTCACATTTGCTAGTATCACCAATGATCTCATTAGACAAGTCGTTAAGTATTGGGAAGCTATCAAACTCACAGAGACAGATACTAGTTTTCCAGAATTCTAATTTTTGTTTGAAAGCTAGAAATTTATAATTGTTAACAAATACCATCAGTATTTTCCTTAAATGATAAATTCATTTTGGTTATTTTAGGAAAAAAAATGTCTGACAAATACCCAAGTCTGACCAGCCACAGTTTGTCAGCCAGTTGTTTTTTCAAGTGAAAAATGGTGTTGCATGAAAAACCCCGCTAGTTCAGCTTGCACCTCAACCACATATGCTTTCCTCTGCAACAACTCTCATACCTCAGTATGCAGCCGAAGTGGACTCTGAGCACTTCTCATTTCATCTCACAGATTATTAACAAGATGAGTACTCAAGGGTTGAGATTAAATATAACTAGTAATTTTTACTGCTTCAACAAAGACATTTTGAGGTTAAACTGGCATGTTTTCTCCCTGCAAGTCCATACAGTTTGGTGCCAACTGCCTTGATTCATGCTAAGGTACCAGCAATTTTACCAACCCTCAGTGCAAATGTCAACAATGAAAAAAGCAAACAACATCTTAGTATTACTGTGAAAATAGTTTTGAACTTACAGACACCCTGAAGAAGGAATCCCCAGAGGTCCATGAAAGTATAATTTGAGAACCACCTCCCTGGGCTGATCCCTGTAGAACCAACATGCCAATTACACATTAGCTATCTCAGCAAGAGTTAAATAAGTTTCAAAACTACTCCACATATGATCCAAGTAAGACAATGTATGAGGAAAGTGACAGGGTGTATTCTACCATATTCAGTTTGATTGCTAATCCCAAATCAGACATTAAAAAATATAAAGTCCAGGAGAATTTTTCCTACAGATTTGATTATGAAATATTTGGCAGAGGGAATCTAATTCAAACCAGCTGCTGGACTCTTGCTGCACAGCAGTTGGTTAGAACACACTGCCAAAAGGCCCCTTAAGTGGGGAGGCCAGATGAGCTCATGCAAAGGCGTTTCAGCAGCTTTTGCCCCATAAGTCCCATAAGCACAACCCCCCTCAATTTTCCACATCATAAAGTAGCCACACTTTCTCTGGATCATTTTCTTTTCCAGTCAAAGAAAGATTATAGGAAAAGACTACAAAATTTACATCCTGCAAAATCCACGGCACCTATATCTATTTTTCTACCTGTATCCTGTACCTGGCTTTAACCTCAAGAAATGTGTAAAATAAAAATCCTCTTCATTTATCACTTTCATGTTTTTACTTAATTCCTCAACCATCCCGAAATATCAGCTATTAAGTAAACACACACACACACCTTTGGTTTCCAAGAATCTATAAATGTGCAATCCAATATAAATGGTTAACTCATGTTAATTTATATCACACTAACAGTGTTCTTTGATTTTTAAAATTTATTTTATTTATTTATTTTCGGCTGTGTTGGGTCTTCATTGCTGGGTGCAGGCTTTCTCTAATTGTGGTGAGCGGGGGCTACTCTTCGCTGAGGTGCGCAGGCTTCTCATTGCGGTGACTTCTCTTGTTGCGGAGTACGGGCTCTATGTGTGCGGGCTTCAGTAGCTGTGGCACGCGGGTTCAGTAGTTGTGGCCCATGGGCTCTAGAGCGCAGGCTCAGTAGTTGTGGCGCATGGGCTTAGTTGCTCTGCGGCATGTGGGATCTTCCGGACGAGGGCTCGAACCCGTGTCCCCTGCATTGGCAGGTGGATTCTTAACCACTGCGTCACCAGGGAAGCCCTTCTTTGATTTTTTTTTTTTTAATTTACTTATTTTATTTATTTATTTTTGGCTGCACTGGGTCTTCGTTGCTGCGTGCGGGCTTACTCTAGTTGTAGCAAGCGGTGGCTACTCTTGTTGTGCAGCACGGGCTCTAGAGCGCAGGCTCAGTAGTTGTGGTGCACAGGCTTAGTTGCTCCGCAGCATGTGGGATCTTCGTGGACCAGGGCTCGAACCCATGTCCCCTGCACTGGCAGGTGGATTCTTAACCACTGCACCACCAGGGAAGTTCCCTTCTTTGATTTTTGAACTGCAATTAATTCTTAATTTATCAGGGACTATCTACCTTTGCTATTGGATCATCAGAGTCCTTAATCTTTTCCTTCTCTATATGTTTATGTTACCCTTGTGTGTGTGTGTGTCTCATCCACTCATAAGAACATGTTCCAAAGTACTAGAATTAGTGAAAGTGAACATTCAGCCCTTTCTCATTACTCATATGTATCTCAAACTGCCTCTTTCCTCCACACTAAAATGACATAAGCACACCACTTTCTGGCTTTGCCTCTCTCTACTGGATACCTTCTGGTCTGGGTTCCTCCTCTGGTCTCTTTCAGTGGCGGTACTCTAAACCCTCTGGGAGGCAGAGGATGATTAAGCCTCCTTAATTCTATCAAGAAGTGACTTCAACCAATTCCATCTGGCCCACACAGCCACATGGAAAAACTAAACCTCTCATCTGCCTGTCACCTTTGCTCCTAATCCACCAGTACTTCCTGAGCAAGGAGTGAAGAATCCTTGCTGTTTCATTAATTAATTAAACATATTAAGAGGGACTTCCCTGGGCTTCCCTGGTGGTGCAGTGGTTGAGAATCTGCCTGCCAATGCAGGGAACACGGGTTCAAGCCCTGGTCTGGGAAGATCCCACATGCCGCGGAGCAACTGGGCCCGTGAGCCACAATTACTGAGCCTGCGCGTCTGGAGCCTGTGCTCCGCAACAAGAGAGGCCACGATAGTGAGAGGCCCACGCACCGCGATGAAGAGTGGCCCCCCTTGCCACAACTAGAGAAAGCCCTCGCACAGAAACGAAGACCCAACACAGCCATAAATAAAATAAATAAATTAATTAAAAAAAAAAAAAAAAAGAGGGACTTCCCTCGTGGTGCAATGGTTAAGAATTCGCCTGCCAATGCAGGGGACACGGGTTCGAGCCCTGGTCCGGGAAGATCCCACATGTCGCAGAGCAACTAAGCCTGTGCGCTACAACTACTGAGCCTGCGCGCTAGAGCCCTTGAGCCACAACTACTGAGCCCGTGTGCCACAACTACTAAAGCCCACGTGCCTAGAGCCCGTGCTCCACAACAAGATAAGCCACCACAATGAAAAGCCCGCGCACCGCACCGAAGAGTAGCCTCCACTCGCCGCAGCTAGAGAAAGCCCACGCGCAGCAACGAAGACCCAATGCAGCCAATAAATAATAAAAAACAAAAACAAATATATATCTGAATTCCTCACATTTAACATGAAACTTTCACTACTCATAAAAACTGTTGGTTTAGAGCTAAGCTCTTCTTTTAACAATGTCAAAAAACCAATTATACTTTTTACACAAATTCTTCCTTGACATATTTTCACTTAATAATAAATAATTATTATAATTAAAGAAGCTAACACTTACTTGAGCACGTACAATGTGTCAGGTACCACTGTAGGCATTTTAAAAGTATTGACTCATTGAATACTCACACCCACTCTATCTCATTAGGGTCCACTTAACAAATGAAAAATCTGTGGCACAGAAAGATTAAGTAACAATGCTCCCAATTACCTAATATAAGTGGCTATTAGGAACTCAAACTCAGTTTAAGGATTGGTCTTATTCCCTTCTATTAAATCTTGTTGGCTTTTGGGGTTTGTTTTATTTATAACAGCTTTACTGAGATATAATTCACACTCCATATACTTTACCACTTAAAAGTGTATATAGTTCAATGGACTTTAGTATAATGAGAGTTTTGCAACCATCAGCACAATCTTAGCACATTTTCATTACCCTAAAAAGAATCCCTATACCCACTAGCAGTCACTCCCTATTTCTCCCAACTCCCTCCCCACCCCCCGCCAAAAAAACCCCTGGCAACAACTAATCTGCTTTCTGTCTGTATAGATTTGCCTATTCTGGACATTTCATATAAATGCAATCATACAATATGTGGTCTTTTGCATCTGGCTCCTTTCACTTAGTATGTTTTCAAGGTTCATCCATGCTGCAGTGTGTATCAGAACATTTTTTATTGCTGAATAATATTCCATTGTATGGATATGCCACATTTTGTTTATCTGTTCATCAGCTGATGGACACTTGGATTGTTTCCACTGTTTAAGTGTCATGAATGATGCTGTTATGAACGTTCATGTATAAATTTTTGTGTGGACATTTTTCATTTCTCCTGGATATACAACCTAGGAGTGGAATTGCTGGGTCATACGGTGACTCTATGTTTATCCTTTTCGGGAACTTTCAGCTTTTTCCACATCAACTGCACCATTTTACACTCCCACCAGTAGTGTATGAGGTTCTATTTTCTCCTACAACCTAGTCTACTCTTGCATACTATCTTTTTAATTATAGCCATCCTAGTGGGTGGGAAGTGATAGCTCATTGTGGTTTCAATTTCCAAGTCCCTGATGGCTAATTATGCCGAGCACCTTTTCATGTGCTTATCGGCCATTTGCATATCTTCTTTGAACAAACGTCTACTCAGATCCTTTTCCCATTTTTTAATTGGGTAATTTATCTTTTTATTATTGAGTTGTAAGAGTTCTTTATATTTTCTAGATACAAGTCCCAGATTAGATATATGATTTGCAAATATTTTCTCCCATTCTGTGGGTTTTTTCACTTTCTTAATGGTGACATATGAAGCAAAAAAGTTTTTAACTTTGATGAAGTCCAATTTATTTATTTATTCTCTTGTTGCTTGTGCTTTGGTGTTGTATCTAAGAAGGCTCTGCCTAAGCCAAGATCATTAAGATCTACTCCTGTATTTTTTTTCTAAGAGTTTTAAATCTTATTTATATCTTTTCCTTAGTTGCAAATTAATACCACACTGATAGTACCCACACAACCACCCCATTTCCTTGTTTAGTACCAAAGTACTTTGGTGGTCTAGGTCCAGTCTAGTCAATGTCCAGAAATTATTTGTTTATGAGATTGTAATTTCTATATTGAACAAAGGCTCATCTAGGGAATGTCATAGGTTTCTGCTCCATCCCTCCAGTAACACCCAGTTAAGGAAATGTCTAAGGATATAGCTACCCTCCTTGCATTCTATGATCATAACTAGAGCATAAGCCTCTTCCATAAAATTTAAGCTTAAGAGATCTGGACAGTCATATTCATAAGCTCTAACTCTTTAGAAAATATAAATTTAATTGCTCTAATTATATCTACTGAGACATGTCTACATGTTTTGTTATAATTCCTGTCATGCTCCCAATATAACTAAGACAGAGAAACTGTAATTTAAGTAAGAGAATTTATCTCAACTAAGATTTATTGAAGGCCTACTATACACGAAGTATTATGGGAAATGCTGAGCTAAGTCATAGTTCTTGACCTCAAGGAGGTTATAATTTAGTGAGAATTTTAAAAATAAATAAATAAAACCAGAGAAACTGATGGTTAAATTCAGTCTTTTTCTTTTTTTTTTTTTTGATGTGGATCATTTTTTTAAAGTCTTTATTGAATTTGTTACAATATTGCTTCTGTTTTATGTTTTGGTTTTTTGGCCGTGAGGCATGTGGGATCCTAGTTCCCCTGCTAGGGATCAAACCCGCACCCCCTGTATTGGAAGTCGAAGTCTTAACCACTGGACCGCCAGGGAAGTCCCAAATTCAGTCTTTCTGAAGGATCATTATGTCCTGAAGGAATTAATGAGGGCACACTTCCCTAACTCTGGGGCTCAATAAATCCTTTATCTCTATTCTGTGATCTAAGGGCTCCAGCTCTAAATTACACAGAAACTCCTGAAAAGCTATGTGAAAATTATATTTTTACAAAAAGAGTGATATATGTAAGGGAACTTGGCAAATTGAAGGAAATCCTACATAACACAGAAGCCTTCCTGGAATAGAAGAATACTCTGCCTCACGTGACTCTCTGTCTGCTGAAAGCAGGAGCCCCCATACTGTTGCCCGTGGGACATACCAGATGGCTCCACCATTTAGCCTTTCTGACTACCAAGTATTTTCTGTGGGGCTCCCTTTTAATGTGTAGTTTTTGAGCTAGATCAAAACCTGATTCTTTTTTAAGCCCAAATAACACCGAATGTGAACATGTTTTCTAGTTTCACACTAGATAACTACTTTCTAGTTATTTCTTAAGACATCTTGGCCCCCAAATCTACATTTCTCTATTCTTTTCCCTTCCAACTCCTCACATTGGACATGCTAGAAACATCCTGTTGCTTCAGGTCAAATAAATGTTTATTTGATGGAATCAAAATTATGTACTCTTATACTAGAAAGAGAAGTTGAAGAATGTTTTGGTTGAGTTGTGTGGTTTATCCACAGTACCACAGTCTTGTTTAAATGATTTCATCACTCAGTCAAAATGCTGCCACAATTTCAGTGGTTTTCTAGTCACAGTCAATAAAGTAAAGGGAAAAAAAAACACTATTTACTTATCTTCATGACTAAGCAAGTCTTGAAAAGAGCAGTTAGGAAGCTGCTTCAACAACTTAAAAAATACACACAAAAATACTAGTGACAGAAACCATTTATTTTGAGCTAGGAGCTGCAAAATAATAAGGTTGTGAAAGAAAGGTTTTTGTCTAAATCAACTACATCAGCTACTTAAATGCTATTTTAGCCACCTAAAAGATAATAGAATTCATTTTAAAATTCTTTAGTAGATTTAGAGGAGGATAGACATTTTATTTTTTTGTCTTTAGTCTTACCTTGTGGCAACAAGAGGGTAGCTATGACACGGTGATGCCCAGGCATCCCTTGTCCACGGCATACAGTCATAAAGCAGCAAATCCTTCTCAGTCACAGCCATGAGGACAGGTCTCCACTGTTGTCTTCCACCATCTAGTTTTGCCTGTTACAGTGGTGAAATCCAGAAAGTAGAGCTAACTATAGTGATCTGTAACTGTAAAAGTTCCTTCAGTGACGGCCTAAGATAGTGGGTCTCTATTCTGCTTCCCCTTCCTAACAGATGTGAGGAAAAGGAAACATCCCATCAGGTTCCTTCCTTCCCACTGGCAGGGATTCTCCACTGGGAGGTGTGAGGTGGATTGTGTAGTTTGAGAAAGCTCTCCCTGAGTGAGTTACAGACATTTTCTAATGATATGACACAGTTTTTTCCCTATTCCACAATAACTAACTAATTATCACCAATTCTAATTAAATACGTAGTACTCTGTTCAAAATGATAATAGTTTTAATATGTCTGATGTGGGAGTAACATCTTCTAAGTACAGGATAGAAACTATAACCAAATGAAGCTGTATAATATAAACATCATTGTTTTTCAAATATTTTTGATCAGGACCTACAATAAGAAATACATTTTACACTGCAACTCAACACATACATATAAATACTGAATTTAAAAATTTCCAAAACAACACAATTCCTATACTTTGTGCAACGTACTCTGCTAATTTCTATTTTATCTTTTTTAAATGCCGATATGACCAACTATGCTGTATTTTGGAAAACACTGATATAAACTATTGTCACAGAGTTCCCCATTATAGTTCAGGAAGTTTATGTTTCAGTTTCAAGTGTACCATTGCATTTAATTGCATAAAGCTCAGTTATCTCTATGATGGTTTAAAAATGTAGGAAAACAACCACTACTTATACATATTGTCAAGGATCCAAGACTAAAAAACAAAAGACTATGTTCAAGAAAAGGCCTGGTATCATCAAAATGTTTGCCTTCATAAGATGAGACCTTTGAGCAGGGAACGCTTAACAACAGAGTATTTTAACCCTCATCTTTTCTGCTCACTATCACTGATGGCTTCAAGGTGAATTTAAATTGATGAATCACTTGTCTCTTACTTGTCTTCAGATCTGCTTTTTATTTTCTCTTCCTTAATGACTTCTGAAGGTAATTTGAACATGTCAGGGCACCTTAAGAATACATCTATAATCTGAAAAGTGACCTGAGTGGTTCGGTTCTGTGCTATAACATCTACCACTGGGACGCTTTTCTCCTAGCTAGAGCCATGAGCTGATTCCAGGAAGGGGAAATGAATTCCAGCCAGTGAAGCTACCCATGTTCGACCCTGTGCTGAAAGCACAAAATATATGACTCAACCCTGAGAATTCAAGCAAAGTATGGTAGAAATAATTAATACTTTCCTTACCAGTGAACCCAAGTTTTCTAAGACTCTATATTAGTCTAGAGTAATGTCTGGAGGGAGAGTATCAGCTGTAAAGAGGTTCTCCTGGATTCTTAAATTTTGGGGTGATAGATACCCCGAAGGGATTTCTAGTTTATGTGCACTACCAAGTCTTTGTCTCTGAGATTGTTATGGATAATATTTCATAGGGAAAATAATGTAAAAATGTATCTTCCCAAAGGGATAAAATGACTATCGTATTTTTTTAATTAATTTTTTTTGCTAAGTTATAAGAGAGATTTTGAACACTAGATCAGAGTATATGCATTTAGAAAACCTAAATTAAATGTATTTCTTCCCAAAGAAGAGAAAGGAAAACTGCTAATGCCAATACAAGCCATATGTAATTTCAAGACAGAGAACTTTTTTTTCAATTAACAATTTTTAAAAAGTGTTTATTCTTTAGCTCTTTTGAGTCCTTAGTTTTTGGAGAATATCTTTTCCCTCTTCTACTTGCCATTGGAGAAAAATAAAACCTCAGTTTAAGTCATTCGGTTGCCTATTTGCCTTAACTTATAAGGATAATGTTTGCTTTCACTGGAATCAAAATGCAGCCTGCTGTATGTAGTATGTGTTTTTGGTTGTGGTATCAGTACAAGCAGCCTTGGGACTCCACTACTGAGGTGTTTTTTTTCCCCACTATCGAGTTTTTGGCCAGAGAAAAAAGGGATACTAAAGTTAGGGTTCTGGTTTGCTTGTGTTTCAATAACCACACATGCATACACCTGGCCAAACAATAGCCTTCTCCAAATTTTATTTTCTAATAACTAGAGTTGAATAGCACTAAAGATGAAAAATTAATAATAGTTATTATTCATTCCCTAAATCTCTTCATCCCACAAATCTTTTTAAGAGGTGATGTACTTCTGCTATTAACGTATTTTATTATTACAATAGAAAACAGAGAGCAAAAAATAAATTGTTCCACTAATCCTGATTTAGTGTATACGTTCCTAATTTGAGTCTTTACACAGTTTGAGAATAACCAGGGAAAAGGTAGGAACTGTGAAAACAAAGCTTTCTTTGCCTGTCTTGGCTTTTCTACCAACACTCAAATGCTTAAAAATACTTATTTCGTAGGTAACGTATGTCCCCTCATTTGTTGGACTTAGAGAAGATTCCCTCTTAAGAATATAACCAACTAAAAGGTAAACTATCAGTCACATAAAAATAAGTATCAGTAAAGAGATAGAAGTGCCTTGCACAGAACAGATTATCTATTGGTTACCAAACATCTGTAGCATAGGTTTTCCCTATTTTAAGCAAACTCAATTTATGACAATGTGAAATAACAAACAGATAAGTTAAGGAGAGATCATTTAAAGTTAAATAAATGATAACTATCTTTTCTTTACAACTGAAACAGTTTCATTCATATGCAAGCTTTTCAGGAAACACATCTATTGCTAAAAGAGATGCTTACTTATTTTAAAAAGATTACATGATCTCAAATTATCCTGACCATTTTCATACTCATAGAATTAAACAATCTTACCGTTAAAAAAGGCAACTCTTATCAAATATGTAAGTTCATTACAATACCTCTGAGAAATGGTATCCAGTCTTGCTTGAACAACTTATTCTAAGTGTATTTGATTTGGGTAACCCAAACAACTACTTGGAAAAAGTAAAAATCATGAATAGTTTAGAAACAGCACTTTGGATTAGTTCCGTGATACTATTTTTAAAGAAGTTGAAACTTTTTGACTTAGTATTATTTTCCAACCCTGAGTTTGTGTTCTTGGACAGTATTTTATAATTAATGACTTGTTTGCTTGCTTTTTGCATGTATATATGTAGACAAAGGAAAAAATTAGTGAACATCTACTATTTACAAAGCATTAGGCTAAGTTCTGGGGGCTAAAGATTTGGGAAAAATGTGCTCCTATCTTCCAAGAGCTCACAACTGAGTGGAGGAAACACACACATAAATACAGTCCATAAAGGGCAGACTGTGATGAATTTGTGGCTTTATTTTTCTCCTTTCTACTTTCTACTTGTCTGTATGTAGCATAAACCAGATTAAGTTCACTTTAAAGGTCTGGCAACCCTCATACGTTGCTGGTGGGAATTTAAATTAGTTCAATCTTGATGGAAGGTAAATTTGGCAATATTTATCAAAATTACAAATGCATATACTTTTTGTGGTAGTTTAAAAAGATGTCCACAAATTCTTTACCATTCTTCCCTTTAAGAGCCAGAGCCCTGGGGTATAGACTGGACTTAGTAACTCACTTCTAATGAAAAGAATAGAGAAGAGACTAGGTCATAAAAGGTATTGTGGCTTCCATCTTGTTCTCTCTGTCAGATCACTTGCTCTGACAAAAACCCACAGCCATGTCTCGAGGACACTCAGCCAATCTTGTGGAAAGGCCTGCATAGAAAGGAACTGAGGACTTCTGCCAACAAGCAGTAAGAAACTGAGACCTCCTGCCAACAGCTATATAAATGAATCCTGTTGGAAGTGGACCTGCCAACCCAGTCAAGCCCTCAGATGACTGCCACCCTTGCTGACAGCTTGACTGCAACTTCATGAAGCGTCCCAGGCCAGAACCAGGCAGCTAAACTGCTACCAGATTCCTGATCCTTAGAAACTGTGGGAGGTAAATGTTATTTCAAAGTCACTAACTCTTGGGGGTAATTTGTTTTATAGAGATAGATTACTAATACACCCTTTGGACCTGCGCTTCTGGGATTTATCCTACAGGTATAGAAATATCCCCTGTTCTATGAACTAACAATCAAAGTTCAGGAAATGATGTAAAACTTTGGATAAACCCCTTTCTAACCAAAGTTTTACTGCTCACTACTAGAAACTTAAGAACCAAATACATTCAGATAATGTGTTCCCTTGTTATCTGATCTATCTGAACTCAGGAACCAAAGAGTTTGGAAAGCACATGTGTGAAAGGAAAAACTACAAGGTTATTCATTATAGCATTCTTTGTAATGGCAAAAGATTATGACAACAAAACTGGGGGGTGTGCTTATTTAACTACAGCCACACAATGGAAAACTATACAGTTGTAAAAAAGAATGCTCTCTGTGCTTTGATATGGAAAGAGCTCCAGGATATATTGCTTAATGAAAGAAACCAGCAAGGTATAAAGTAGTGTGCAAATATGCCATCTTCTTTTATAAAAGAGAAAAAGAAGAATATATATTCATAATTGCTTTTATTTGCATAAAGAAACTCTCAAAAGACTCAGTAGAAAGGAATGAAAGTGATTACTTCTCTGGGCGCAGAGGGGTAGGAATTAGGTGGCTGGGGGACCAGAAGGAGAGTAAGACATCACCTATTAACTTTTTATTCTGACCTTGGAACTATGTAAATGTATTACCTTTTTAAAATCATGAAGATTTCTAACATTGCTGAAAGCACAGAACAATTACCACTCAATCGAGTTTTTCAACCAGCATATAAAAATATAGAAACAATGATAAACACAACTAAAAGACTAAAACTTTCAAAGTCGTAAATACTTATACCATGATTTTCATTAGTTTCTTCTGCTTAGTTATTCTAATTATGCCTCCTAGAAATCATCACAGTACTAATTCTGTGTTCTAATTTATTAGAATCATTATTTGGAATGTTCGTAAAATTTCACGGCTGAAAAAAAACTAAATCAGTGGAGTCCAAAATCCACTACACAATCACCTGGGGAGTCAAATGAGATTTCCAGGCCCCACCATCGGTCTACCAAATGTGAACTCTTGATGGGGAACATGAGAAGCCAGACCTGGGAAACTGTATTTAAAACAAAACAACAACGCAAAAGAACAAAACCTGCCTGGGCTGATACTGATGCAATCCCTGCTCCCTTGCACACACGAAGGAACTAGGATGCAAAGATATGAAGGCACTTTTAAAAAGATCTAAAACCAGTGAAAAACAGAGCTAGCACTTGAACACTCATCTCTGAATCCCTATTCTGTCTTCTGTTTTCAACTCCCTCTGGCCCAGCTGACAGTGAAGGCCCAGAAAGAAAAAGGATGTATTGTAACATCATGTAGAACTTTTAGTCTCCCTTTTGCCAAATTTGGATCTAAATTAACTTGGATTATATCCTTCCTTTCCCTTTACCCAACATCTACTTAGGTTTTCTTGTTTCTCCTCTTTTCATTTTTCAGTTGTAGACGACAACTACACATGTTTAATGGCTTGTAAAGTGTTTTGTATATTTTATAATTTTCCCAGACCAGGGGAGTAAGCCTGTTGTCCCTGAAACTCTGTCAGTAGACTAGTACAGGAATTGGGAAACTATGACTTGTGGGCCAAATACAGCCCACTACCTCTTTTTGTAAATAAAGTTTTACTGAAACACAGTCGCATCTATTCACGTTCATATTGTCTATGACTGTTTTCTTGCTATAATGGCAGAGTCAAGTAGTTGTAGCACTAATAGCCCTTTGCAGAAGAAGTTTGCTGATCCTATTCTAAAACCGTGAAAATTATCTTCAGTCATTAAGGATACAGATGTTACTAAGAACCCCTTTTTAGTTATGTTATGATGATGATTATCATGACAGTCAGTTCTTCTGGTGGAGGTGATAATTAGCAACAAACAACTAAACACTAGGGGAGGAGAAACAAAAGACTAACAAAAGATCTGCAAGCTAGACATCCAGGGCCTGACTGCATGATAAACATTACAGACATACGAAATGGGGGAACCATCTTGGCTCTGAGTAGTGACCCGGTGAGACCCTGCCCTGCCTCCCAGCCTACCTGTTCTGCCAGCCAGGCAATGTGCTTAACCTCCTTGCTGCCTCCTGCTGTACTGGTTGCACCAAGCATGGCATTGAGTTCAGCCAACACCTGTGGGAGGAGAGCCATTATGTTGGTGTGGATAGCTACGAACCAGGAGTGTGCTGTGGCTGTATCCTTGCAACGTAGGATCAACGTGTTCCTGCTATCAGGAGAATGTAGCTCTATCAATCTGTATGGAAAAAGAAAAAAAAAGGTGAGCTAGATCAGAAGCCATCAAACCTGCCACGGTTTAACATACACAACTGAAAATCTACTTTTACATTCCAGAATATAAATACTTTCTCTTAATTCCTTAGGGTCCAATTCCAGAGAAATCCACATGTGGAAAGATCATCATCGGAAAGACTAACTGCTGGGTCTGTTGTTTCAGTATTAACGTAATGATCTAAGATAAGGGAACCTACTGTAGAGTCTGTAGTAGA
The DNA here is from genome assembly GCF_965194805.1 of Balaenoptera borealis. Taxonomy (NCBI): domain Eukaryota; kingdom Metazoa; phylum Chordata; class Mammalia; order Artiodactyla; family Balaenopteridae; genus Balaenoptera; species Balaenoptera borealis. The sequence goes on from NC_138878.1 coordinate 16,654,886, forward strand.
ACACTGCACTTTGCCTTAATTTCCATGTCAAAGAAATGGAAAGTGTGCTTGCTGAATCTCATAGGCACATTGTAAAGAAAGAACTAATATTTTTTTAAATACTTAGAAAACTCTGGTATACAGTATTGCTAGGTATATAGAACCTACTGCCAAACAGTGAACTGAAATTTCCACTGTGTGAAATAAAGAAAATAGCTGAAGAATGACTCTTTACGAAAATTTGAAATTGTTTTTGAGGGTCTGGGTAACATTATATGATTAAATCATCCACTGAGTCATGGTAGAAGAATAGTTAAGAGATCTTCAACTCTATGACTATTATTTGTTAATACTCAACTGTGAACAATCTATACTTCAAAAGTAACTTTTAGGAATTATGTAAATTTTTTAAAAAGTACACTCAACAAATTCCTTATAAAGCAATTTGTTGGGTACTATTTTGTGTTTTGATCAAAGTTTTTGCCAAGATGAATTTTAAAAATCATTCAATAAATGACTAACATATATACACTGCTGTGTTCTAACAGTGAACACACATATCTTTTAAAATGGAAAAATAATTTGGTAGGCTGGAAACTGACAAACTGCCACTGACCAAGGAGAGATCTTTTTATTCTTTCATCTTTCTGAAGATAGTTTTTGCTTCCTTGCAGCACTGTCACCAGATCCCACACCACCTGTCAAAGGTGACCAGTTTACATGTACACTAGCATTTCTGCCTTGAAGTTTGCATCCCTCTCTTTTGTCCTGTTTAGAAATTCCTTTACAATTCCAAATTTTAATTTGCCATACTTAATATGGCAAATAAATATTCATTCTCATTTGAACTCTGGTCAGTCCACCCTTTCTTAAATAAACATTTATTGAGAACCTACTGTATGCCAGATACTATGCTTGACACTGTGTTAGAGATACAGCAGTGAAAAAGATAGGCAAAAAAACTAGTCTCTACTCTCACTGGGACTATCATCTAATGGGGAAGGCAGAAAATTTATAATTAACTAATACACAATTACAGGTTACAAAAACTACTTCTATAAAGAACTGTGATGACTACCACAAAGTTCCTGGCTAAAAAAGGCACTCCCAAGATGGTAGTAGCAAAGCAGGACTGCAATGGAGGCCTCTACACCGCTGGGGCACACTTACCAAGCTGGTGTCAGGCTGTGAGACTACCACAAAGTTCCTGGCTAAAAAAGGCACTCCCAAGATGGTAGTAGCAAAGCAGGACTGCAATGGAGGCCTCTACACCGCTGGGGCACACTTACCAAGCTGGTGTCATGCTGTGAGACAATTTATAAACACATCTACCTGGTACCTACCTACTTACCCACTCAATGTCCTCCCACTAGACTTACCCTTCTAGCTACCTGAAGGTCTAGCCACCAGTCTATCCATGTTTTATATGCCTTCACAGTTCTAGGGCAATAGCCAAGTAGGCCAGAAAGTTCTAGAAAATAGTCAAAACATAAAATAAGATCTGTGACCAGCCAAAACACTTCACAAAGCCCACACCTGAGGTATCTTTAGACAGCAAGTCATAAGCTATCCTGCTTTCTGTTTTAGTTACAGTTCAGATGAATTTATTTGATTTCCTATCCTATAGCTAAATACAGTGAGAAGTAGCTTGGGATTAAAATTTAGAGGGTTTTGAATAGCAGGTTAAGTCTGAATATTAATTGGTAAGCAACATGGAATCACTGAGGATTCTCAACAAGGGAACGATATGATCAAAACAATGAATTAAAAATAATTTTATGAGATATCTGTACACCTAGGTTCACAGAGGCATCATTCACAATAACCAAAAGGTGGAAACAACCCAAATGTCCATTGATGGAATGGATAAACAAAATGTTATATATATATATCCCACAAGACACTTGGTGTGGCAAAAAAAAAAAATAATAATAATAATAATTTTATGGTGGGATGTAAGATGGATTACAATAGAGAAATGGCCTGGGGAGGTTTAATTGGACCCAAGAAGGATGAGACTACACAGAGCTCACCAGGAGGACCCACTCCTAGTCAGGAGGAACACCTCCATCCTAAAAGCTCAGCAAAAGTAGAAGAAGAAAAGAGATTTCTGACAAATAGCTTAACATTCATGTTGACCTTTATTTAGTCCTCTATATTACTTTATAATGTTTTTTCTTTTTAATGTTATTTTCCACTATATCAATTGTTGCCGTCATGGTCCTTAACATAAATATTTGTTGGCTAAAAAAATGATTATATTTTCTAAAAGAAAAATAGTTATACATTTATTATGGGAAGATTTAAAATAGTATATTACACTCACTCCCTGGCTCTGAACTCCTGGCAACTGCTGATCCTTTTACTGTTTCCAAGGAATCATACAGTACGTAAGCTTTTCAGACTGGCTTCTTTCACTTAGCAATATGCATTTAAGGTTCCTTCATGTCTTCTGTGGCTTGACAGCTCACTTCTTTTTATCACTGAATAATATTCTACTGTCTGGATGAACCACAGTTTGTTTATCCATTCACCTATTTATTGAAGGACCTCTTGGTTGTTTTCAAGTTTTGGCAATTACGATTAAAGCATTTGTGTGTAGGTTTTTGTGTGGACGTAAGTTTTTGACTCCTCTGGGTAAATACCAAGGAGCACAACTGCTGGGTCACATGGTAAGACTACGTTTAGCTTTGTAAGAAACTGCCAAACTGTCTTCCAAAGTAGCTGTACCATTTTGCGTTCCTACCATCAATGAATAAGCCTTTCTGTTACTATACATCTTTGCCAGCACGTGGTACTGTCAGGTGGATTTTGGCCATTCTAATATGTGTATAGTGGTATCTCATTGTTTTAATTTGCAATTCCCTAATGGCATATGATTTGAGCACCTTTCATATGCTTATTTGCCCTGTAGTTCTTCTTTGGTGAAGTGTCTGTTCAGATCAGATCTGTTGTCCATTTTAAAACTGGGTTGTTTTCTTATTGTTGAGCTTTAGGAATTCTTTGTAAATTTTGGATATCAGTCCTTTACCTGATATGTATTTCACAAAGATTTTCTCACAGTCTGTAGCTTATCTTTTCGTTCTCTTAACAGTGTGTGACGGTTAATTTTATGTGTTAACTTGACTGGGCTAAGGGATGTCCAGGTAGCTGGTAAAACATTATTTCTGGGGGTGTCTGTGAGGGTGTTTCTGGAATAGATTTGCATCATCAGTAGACTGAGTAAAGAAGATAGCCCTTGACAATGCAGGTGGGCATCATCCAATTCACCGAGGGCAGGAATAGAATAAAAAAAAGCAGGGGGGGGGCACGTTTGCTCTCTTCTTGAGTTGGACAACCATCTTTTTCTCCTGCCCTCACACATTGGTGTTCCTGGTTCTTGGGCCTTTGAACTCAGGGAGAATCATAAGACTGGCTTTCCTGTTTCTCCAGCCTGCAGACAACGGATCATGGGACTTCTTGGTCTCCACAATTGCATGAGCTAATTCCTATAATAAATAAATAAATCTATCTAAATATCTATCCATCCTGTTGCTTCTTTCTCTGGAAAAGCCTAGTACACAGTGTCTGTTACAGAGCAGAAGTTTTTAATTTTAATGAAGTTCAACTTATGAATTTTTTCTTTTATGTACTGTGCTTTTGGTGTTGTATCTAAGAAGTCACCACCAAACTTTAAAGGGAATTTTTAAAAAGCATAATCCTACAAGCTCAGGGAGAAGAGAAGAGCGACTACAACAAAATTTTGGAAGCTGGCAAACAGACAGAGCAGACCTAAGAAAAGTGGGCAGAGTCAAATCCAAGCCGATCCATGTTGCAGAATCCTGAAGAGGCTGGGGAACTGGAGGCACCAGTTACCTCTGGAAGTGGGAGTAAAGCACTCAGCTAAAATAAAGAGGCCGGCTGACTGTTTCAGCATTCCCCACCCCCAGCGGCCAGTGACTGCCCCACCCTCAACCCAGAAGAAGATTCATATCCACCCTCATTCCACCAAACTGAGTGCAAGAGCCAGTGATGTCCTTAATTTAGACCCTATACCAGGCTAGTTGTTTTCTACATAGGCTATTTATTTCCAGCTGGTTGCTTTGGCACTGTAACCAGCTTAACATCCTTAATCGCATGCTAAAAGTTGTTGCAAAACCATGACAAAAAATTTCTTTCACTCCTCCTACTGACCTACTTAGCGCTAAAGGCAGGAATCAGTTCATCCTTCTCCGGACACAGAACATTCACCTTCTGAAAAAGCCTTTATACCTCATACAGTTCCTGGGAGACTCTCTCAGACATAGCTCCTTTGCCACAGTTTAAATTCTGAAAATCCCGATGTTAAAGATCCTACTTATTAATAACTGAAAGAAAGGAAAATAAGTCTGATATAAAATAAACTTAACCTGATTAAGCAGGAAAAGATCATGGCACCACTAGGCTGGAAAAAGACGAAAACAGGAAATAAAACAGTTCCCAGGACAGAATCACCAATTTTTCATGAAAAGAGAAATTTTGCAGTGTTTCTTAAAAAGGGATTGTAAAATAGAAAATTAAATTAGAAGAAACAGAAAATAAACTCCAAAATAGGACTAATGATTCTAGGATCCAGAAGTCTGCCTTTGAAGAAGCAGCCCCTAGAGCTGATAAAGGGGACAAAGTGTTTCCTAACGTCTATTGCTGTTTTAAAAGACAAATTCAAATGAAAATTCTACAAATAAAAGTTCGGAGGCAGTCTGCCAGTCATTGTTTGGGCCCACAGGAGAGAGGAGGAGACAGCTACAGTGTGAAGAGTTCTGGCCTCTGGTCAGACCACTGAGGATTTCCTGAGAAATGCAATTACATTCTGATCAGATGAATCAGATCATGTTTAGGTCCACAGAAGCATAGGATTCTTAAGTTTAGCCTGCTTATTTCTTCTGCTTAGTAAAGTCTATGACATAACTTATGTGTTCAATTTAGTAATAATCATGTTGTTTTATACATCATAAAGCCAAAATTTACCTTTTACATGGAAAACAGCCAAAGTGAAGATGACCCAGACATTGTGAACCAGCTCAATGATAACAGATTTACATTTCCGAAAAGCAGCGTTTAAGAACACCTTGTCCGCGCTAAACTCCGCACTGCCCACAATGCTGTTTGCTAAGGAACAGGCTCATGTTCTCTCCCTGGACTTTGTCATTATTTATTTAGCTTTCACTTTCCACAATGAACCGCTTATAACTATCAGAAGCATCTAGTGAGGTCTTGAGGACTAGAGGTGGAAGAAGCGAATAAACTTCCTCCCCCTCTTTACTTATTCATTCTGATGGTCAGCACTTTTTCTCAGCTCTAGATAGTGAAACTGAATCAATGTAGTAAAACAGAAAAAAAGGACGCTTTCCTCTCATGTCAAATAAATTTTTTATCTAGAAAGTGAAGTCTTTACATTAAAATGAAGGATGAACCACAAGGAGATTCCACTACACACCCATCAGAATATTTAATATTAATAGTTAATATAGTTAATATTAAAAAGACTGACACTACCAATGCTGGCAAGGATGTGAAGCAATGGAAACTCCTGCACACTGCTGGTGGGCATGTAAAATGGCACAACCACTCTGGAAAAAAGCCTGGCAGTTTTTTAAAAAACTAAACATACACCTACTCTTTGAGCCAGCAGTTTCACTCCTAAGAATTTATCCAAGAGAAATAAAAATGTATGCCCACAAGAGTTGAACAAAAATATTCACAGTAACTTTATTAATATTAGCTCCAAACTGGAAATAGCTCAGGTATCCATGAATAGGAAAATGGATAAAGAAACTATGTTATATTCATAAAACATAACACTACTCAGCAATAAAAGAGAAAGAGCTATTGTTACATGCAACAAGAAGAATGAATCTCAAAATTCTTACGCTGAGTTAAATAATTCTATCACAAAAAAGTACATATGATATGACTACATTTACATGAAGTTTTAGAATAGTTGAAACAGATCTATGACAGCAAGTCAGAACAGTAGTAGCCTTGGAAGGTGGGAGAGGGAATTGACTGGGAAGGGGCAAAAGAAAACTTTCCAAGGTAACAGTAATGTCCTGTATCTTGATAGGCTTGGGTTACATAATTTTATGCATCTGTCAAAATTTAGGATTTGTGTATTTTATTGTATGCAAATATTGTCTCAAAAGAAGAAAGCTACAGCGAAAACACTGAACTCTATATGCATGCTTGAGTAGAGAGAAGTATTCTAATGTGTGCAATTCACTTTGAAATGCATCAAAGAAAATTAAGATGGATTGACGGATGGATAGGTGGGCCAATCCATGATAAAGTATATATAGTAAAATGTTAATGGTAGAATCTATGTGGTGGAAAAATGAGTGTTGACTATAAAATTCTTTCGACTTTGCTGTATGTTTGAAGATTTTCATAATAAATTATTAGGGAAAAAATGAAGAATGATGGGAATCCACTTGCCTATGTACGGCTTAAATACCAGATTCATAATTATTTTCCAGATTAGGGAACATCTAAGCCTATTCCTTGTCAGAGTTTTACAAAAGACTATGTGGAAGATTAAGATTTTCAAATAGAAATATGGTCAGTTATATAAGGCTGCAATGTGATAAATATCTTGGTGACAGATGTCCTGATGAAACTTATTTTTGCTATTCATAAATGAACTGTTTTTCTCCATGGCTTTAAATGTTGCAGCTGTGTCACCTGTCATGACATTTCCTTTGACAGAGCTGAGATAAATTTAAGGATCAAAGAGCTCCAAGTGATTTTACAGATACTATCTTATTTATCCTTGAAGTAAAAGAACAGAGTTGAGCAAGCATTATTATGTCCATTTTACAGAAAGAAAAAAATAGGAGGACAGAGAAATTAAGGGACTTACTTAAGGTCACAAGGACACCAACAGCACCTATAATAATAATATATTGAGAGCATACTATGCCAATTTTATAACTGTTCTCTTATTTAATCCTCATATAACCTTTCATTTTACACAGGAGGAAACCAAGGCTTACGAAAACAAATAGTTTGCCTGAAGTTACAAAGTCCATCACCCTAACTTCAGTCTAGTCAATGGCTCTGAACATTTTTTTCTACCAAGACACTTAGGATAGATGTTCACATTCCTGTGGGTATAACCAAAGTTACGTATAATTTTGCCAGGTACCTGCAATTCTACTGCTTTTCTTTTTCTCTAGAAAGCACACTGGAATGCAAGTAAGAGTGACATAAGAATAACCTTGAATCTCTTCCAACTTCTATTTTACAAAAAGCAGATCATTTGCAAATTTGGTATTTTTTTTTCTTTTTTTGGCCGCACCATGCAGCATGCTGGATCTTAGTTCCCCAACCAGGGACTGAACCCGTGCCCCCTGCACTGAGAGCACTGCACGCGGAGTCTTAACCACGTGACCACCATGGAAGTCCCCAAATTTGGTATTTTAAGTAACTTTGGAAACAAATTACTTTGCAGCATTAAGCCTGATAATCTGCAAAAGCCTAACTCTTCTAAGACCTATCCTTGTATAGTAATAAGTAGACTGATCATCTTACTGAAGAGCACAGTGATGATACAACTCTTGTAGCCCAAACTGCCCTCTCCTGTTGGTTCTGAAAATCTATTTCAAACTTGACCATCCACCAAATGTCTTTAGCATATACGCTAAAGAGAATGCAGCCCCAAGTTTTAATAAAGGTCAAGGTTATTGAGCTCTAAAAGATGTCTTAGTGGATGATAAACTAGCACCACTTTCAGCAATACAGCCAAGTCATATCACCTTCCTCCTTCCTTCTCTCCCTACTCCCACAACCCCAGCGTGCTATAGAAATATATCAGCAGCACTACAGGTGCTGTAGACTGAATGTTTGTGTCCCTGCCTCAAATTCATATATTAAAATCCTAACCCTGAATGTGACAAAATTAGAAGATGGGGCCTCTGGGAGGTGATTAGATGGTGAGGGCAGAGTCTTCACAGATGGGATTAGTGCTCTCACGAGAGAGACCCCAGGGAGCTGTCTAGATTTCTCTGCCATGTGAGGGCATAGCAAGAAAATGACCATCTATGAATCAGGAAGTGGGCCTTCGCTAGACACGAAATATGCCAGTGCCTTGATCTTAGACTTCCAAGGCTTTTCCCTAACTGTGAAAAATAAATTTCTGTTGTTTATAAGCCATCCAGTTTATGGTATTTTGTTAGAGCAGCCTGAACAGACTAAGACAACAATCTATTCTCATTCTCAGAAATGACTTATAGGGACTTCCCTGGTGGCACAGTGGTTAAGGATCCGCCTGCCAATGCAGGGGACAAGTGTTCGAGCCCTGGTCTGGGAAGATCCCACATGCCACAGAGCTACTAAGCCCATGTGCCACAACTACTGAGCCTGTGATCTAGAGCCCGCGAGCAACAACTACTGAGCCAGCGTGCCACAACTACTGAAGCCCACGCGCCTAGAGCCTGTGCTCCGCAACAAGAGAAGCCGCTGCAATGAGAAGCCCACACATTGCAACGAAGAGTAGCCCCCGCTCGCTACAACTAGAGAAAGCCAGCACACAGCAAGACCTAAAGCAGCCAAAAATAAATAAATAAATTTATTTATTAAAAAAAAAAAAGAGGGTTTCCCTGGTGGCGCAGTGGTTGAGAATCTGCCTGCCAATGCAGGGGACACGGGTTCGAGCCCTGGTCTGGGAGGATCCCACATGCCGCGGAGCAACTGGGCCCGTGAGCCGCAACTACTGAGCCTGCGCGTCTGGAGCCTGTGCTCCGCAACAAGAGAGGCCGCGATAGTGAGAGGCCCGCGCACCGCGATGAAGAGTGGCCCCCGCTCGCCACAACTAGAGAAAGCCCTCGCACAGAAACGAAGACCCAACACAGCCAAAAATAAATAAATTAATTAATTAATCAAAATAAGAAATCTCTTTATAAAAAAAAAAAGATTTATTATGAAGGGATTTAGCCTGAATACTTTCCTCAGCCTGACAATCAGATGACAAATTTAATGGCTATTTGTTCTCTTTATCACATGGTAACTCTATTCTAATTCCTTCTCTATAGTCCTAACTACATAATTTTTTTAAAGTCCATGATTAACAGATCACAGTCTCTACATAAATATATCTCATTTGAGAAAAAAATTTTAATTTGTATTTAAGAGGCAGAGTTGATTATTTACTTTACAAATTAATTCTTTTTTATTTTTATTGGAGCATAGTTGCTTTACAATGTTGTGTTAGTTTCCGCTGTACAACAAAGTGAATCAGCCACACATATACATATATCCCCTCTTCCTTGGATTTCCTTCCCACTTAGGTCACCACAGAGCATTGAGTAGAGTTCCCTGTGCTTTACAGTCTATTCTCATTAGTTATCTATTTTATACATAGTAGTGTTTATATGTCAATCCCAATCTCCCAATCTATCCCCATTGCCGACCCTGGTATGCATAAGTACAAATTAGATTCATACTGTATGAAAAAAAAAAAAGCATTTCTTTAAAGATCAAGCTGTTTTGTATTTATATATGACTCAATATACACACAATCTTTCACAAATAAACCTGTATATAACAAGAAGTAATTTCTATGTCTTGAACTTTTAAAAGAAAGCAAATAAAAACAATACAAATATATCAGAATGTAATTTTCAAAATATGTATACATGGGAATTCCCTGGCGGTCCAGTGGTTAGGACTCCGCACTTTCACCTCTGAGGGCTTGCGTTCAATCCCTGGTCAGGGAACTAAGATCCCACAAGCTGCATGGCGTGGCCAATATATATATATATATATTTATATATGTATGTATGTATACAAAGTTAGCAGTTAAGACTTTTTAAGCTACTATTTCTTGAGAACCTACTATGTGTTTGGCTCTATGCAAAGGGCTTCATGTGTGTTATCCCATTTAATCTGCACACTGAGTTAAGCATTATTCTTATTTTTTTTTTTTAATCACTGAGAATATGGAGGTTTATAGAGGTGAAGGAACTCGCTCAGAGCTTTCCTTGGAGCAGGTGACCTAGTTTGGATTCAAACCAAGGTCTGTGTGATTGCAGAGCTCAACTCTTTCCAGCATACACATAATATATTATAGAGCAGGAGCTTCCATGTCCCCATGGCCTAAAATGCCCAAGAAGGTCATTCAGCTTCTTGCTGTCTTCTGTGAACCATCCCATCCTGATTAGGCACCTGGCTGTGCATTCAGATCAGAGGAGACCATAAAAGCGAAAGTATATTATAAAAAGTTTGTCCTTAACTATGTCTTTGGACTAGTTTCTTTATCTCTTTTTTTCCCATCTCTAACCTAACACTAGGTTTACCAGTACCACATCATGGCATTAATGAAGACAAAGTCATAGAACCCAAATGGTGATAGAACTAGGAGGGACATTAGAAATTATCCAATCCAATGCTCTCATTTCACAAACGAGGAAACTGAGGTCAAAAGAAGCTAACCTGCCACAGTCACGTTACCAGTTGATGCAGTCTGACCTATAATGAAGATCTCTGATTCTTTACACTAACCATAGTATAAGGAATTTCCTCCTAGGAGATATTTTTTAAAATTTCTTGGACAAGACTTTTTCAATTATTAAGTACTATTCATAATGAATAAACTAATAGTAACACTCCAGAAAGGTTTAAAATGAAAAGTAGAAGCCTCTTCTTTCCTTCTACCTTCTAATCCCATTTCATTCCCCAGGCATAACCATCATTAAGCTTCTCGTGTGTTCATCCAAAATTGATCTATACATGTACATATATGTGTGAAGTAAGTTAAATATGGAAGTCCAAAAATGATTCTCTCATCTCAGACTGATGTTTTCCTCTATATAATTTAGTCAACAGTCATATTATTGCATAAAAATACGTAAAGGGAGAAAGTAATATTGCAACATATCTGTAAGTTTGCAAAGCTGTGAGTACGATGTTCTCCTTAGGTACAGCTCACCTGTTTTCCAGGTCCGGCATGCTTAGGTTTCTAGCAGCAAAGCACATTTTGAGAGGGATGACCTTCCTGTCCTTGGTGCTGTTCTGGTGTTTTGGAGAACCAGAGTCCTCACTGCCACTAAAGCTTGGTGACTGGGGAGCTGCACCTTCCCATGGCAGATCTGATACTAATGATGGCTTCTTGATATATGGCGTTACTTCTCGGATGAATTTAACTAATGAACAAAAATCAAAGAAGAAGGTTAGTATTTTTGCTTCCTATGAAAAATAACAACTGAAATATATACATACACGAACTATCTGGCATGAAGTGAAAAAATACACGAAGTTAAAGAGCCAGCACACAGAATCTTAGGATTGGAGGGTGCTTTAAGAACATGTAATCCAAATGATATACCACTGCTCTATCCTAAAAACTTTAACTTCTGAATCTTTGCATATTGTTGTTTCTGCTTAGGACTCCTTTCTCCCTTTGTCGGCCTGGTCAACTCTACTCAAGAGTCATCTCCTCAGCAGCCTTTCCTGTTCACTCTCTCCAGGGTATTACCATTAGTCTTCTGCAGCAACCTCTAAGCACCCTGGGTTGTAATCCTTTGTTAATACTTCAGTTCCCCTGCTGGCTGCGAGTTCCCCAAAGGCAGGGTTTACAATTTATTCAATCGTGGTGTCTAACATCCAGACCAGTGCCTACTCAGTAAATGTTTGAATAAATGAGTGAAGGAAAAAATGAACAATTAAATACCTGAATTATCTCAGTAGTTGGCCATCATGAATGAATCTGGAGATAGATTCAGTACCTCCTGAGACAGCCCCATCTAGCTTTAGACAACTCAACATTTAGAAACTTGAAACTTCCACCCATTGGTTTGCTGACTACAGAGGCCATATAGAACAAACTTAATCTCTTCCACATGAGAACCCTTCAGATATCTGAAGACTGAGATGAACTCTCTCTTCTCCAGACTAAGCTATGTATCTCTATTTCAGTTCGATTCAACTCAGTCAACATTTTTAGCTACCTTCCAAGTATCAGGCATTAGGCTAGTCACTGAGAATACAAGAGTAACTTAGGCATGGACCCTGCCTTAAAGGAATGCCCAGTCTAGTAAGGGAGACAGCTATGGAAACAAACCATTATAGCTTTGAAAAACAAGTACAAAAACATAGTCAAAAACAAGGTATTTCTATTAACGGTAGCCCCAAATTAAGATATAGCTTTTAATATATGTGAAATGTTTTTCTTTTAAGTTCAATTTTAAGACATATAAAATACTTCTTTTACCTCATTCATGACTGGCAACTACTATCATTTGAGGCATTGTGCTCTTATTTCAAAAACTAGATAAACTGAAGATTATTAAATCCTTTTTTAGTAAAATCTTAAAAAGCATTAAAATGTCAATAAATCATTGAATGTAGATAAATCGGTCACCATTTCCTCTTCTAACATCAATATATGTTACATCAGTAATCTACATCCTCTCAAATTCCACTGTGGTAGGTCATTAGAGTAGTATCATGGGAACTGAAAAACTAGAAAGATATGATCATTATCAATGCTTATCAATGTCATAATAGCTAGTATTAATATTTTATAGCATTAGAAGCTTTACAAGCCTATGAAACTTTACTAAGAAATAGATTACTAAATCTAAAAAATAATCAGCTATGTTTCTAAAAACATAGCTAACAAGTCTTTAAAATATTGTTTCTTTTTTGAATAGGTAATACATGCATATAAAACAAAGTTCAGGGTTTCCCTGGTGGCGCAGTGGTTAAGAATCCGCCTGCCAATGCAGGGGACAAGTGTTCGAGCCCTGGTCCGGGAAGAGCCCACGTGTCGCAGAGCAACTAAGCCCACGCGCCACAACTACTGAGCCTGCGCTCTAGAGCCCGCGAGCCACAGCTACTGAGCCTGTGTGCCACAACTACTGAAGCCCGTGTGCCACAACTACTGAAGCCCGCACGCCTAGAGCCCACGCTCTGCAACAAGAGAAGCCACCGCAACGAGCAGCCCGCGCACCGCAACGAAGAGTAGCCCCTGCTCGCCGCAACTAGAGAAAGCCCGCACACAGCAACGAAGGCCCAATGAGCCAAAAATAAATAAAATAAATAAATTTTTAAAAAAAGAGAGAGAAAAAAACAAAATTCAAAAGGTATAAAAGGTTTTATAATAAAGAGTATATATTTCTAGCAGCCCAATTCCCATCCCTGGAGGCAATTACTGTATGGTCTTCCGGCAACAGGCTAAGCATGTATGAAAATAGACACACATATGTGTATATACATAAATACACACAATGGTAGTATATTATGCTTACTCTTTCCACATCTTGCTTTTTTTACTTAGTAATATTGATAATAATCTTTTATAAGCATAGCATCCTACCGCTCACTCTACATGATGTGGTGACAGAGAGGCCTTTGGAATCAGACCTTGTTCAAATACTAACTACTAACTGTGCTTGCTACTTCAGAGCTATGTGACCTCACTTGACAGTTCTGAAGTCCTCATCTATAAAATGGCAGTAACACTAAGCAAGTAAAAATTCTAGGCACATGCTAAACATTCAATAAGTAGTAGGTGCCTTTCTTCTCCTTCCCTAAGTTAAAAAGCTAGAAAAGTTAAAAATTTTAAACAGCAATCAGTAGAAGAGGCAAAATTATTTTCGTATAAGTTATTCAAGAAGATCTGCTGAAGTTAAGCATAATTCTAGAAAATATAATAATGCTAATGCCAACATTTAGAAAGAGTTTGTGTGTGCTTGTATGTGTGTGTGCTTTCTATGTATAGTTATAATATGTGTATTTCTAGGTGGAGAGAGTAAAAGCTAACTGCTTCAGGTCACCAAGGAGATTTTTTTCATCCTAGAAAAATGAGCAGGGCGCAACCAGTGTATCCTTTGAGCAGCTGACTCAGGCATTCAATACATGCTTTAGTTTAGCTTTGTGCTTTCAAGAGAGAATTAGATCACAATAACTTTGGCAGAAATTCTTACAGTTTCTAGTCACTGCCAATGGCAGAGAGTTACTTTTCAAACATTTAAGGCAGTATACTAACTTTTGGGCTACTAATTGGGGGAAACTAAAGACATTCTAAATGACTACTCCTGAATACTACAGTGGTTAGAAAAGCCCCCTTTATGATATACTCAGAAGTTCATTTGATCACAGAGTAGCATCAATGAGTTGATTACTACACATATTTAAATAAAACAGGCATACACACATAGCCTATTGCATGGCCTTATTAAAAGAGCAATGAGTTTCACTTGAGTTGATGACAATGGCACCCATACCCCCATCTAATTGGTTATCCATAATGGCTGGAGAACCATAAATAGACATCTGTTTCTAATTTACCTGAGATTCAGGAAAGGTGAAAAGTTAAGGGTGCTCTGTCTGAGTCCTGTTCTTAGACCTCCCCAGTTGCCACAGTGCTTTAACCTGGATACCCGGCTGGATAAGCAAAGTCTCTACACCGCCACATGGCATTCAGGTCAACTCAGAAACCATGATATGGGGACTTCCCTGGTGGTGCAGTGGTTAAGAATCCGCCTGCCAATGCAGGAGACACGGGTTCAAGCCCTGGTTCGGAAACATCCCGCATGTCACGGAGCTACTAAGCCCGTGTGCCACAACTACTGAGCCTGTGCGCCTAGAGCCCGTGCTCCGCAACAAGAGAAGCCACCGCAATGAGAAGCCTGTGCACCACAATGAAGAGTATCCCCCGCTCGCCGCAACTAGAGAAAGCCTGCACGCAGCAACGAAGACCCAAAGCAGCCAGAAAGAAATTAATAAACTAATAATAATAATAAAAAAGAAACCGTGATATGGGACTTCCCTGGTAGTCCAGTGGGTAAGAATCCCCGCTCCCCATGCAGGGGGCCCGAGTTCGATCCCTGGTCGGGGAACTAGATCCTGCGTGCCGCAAATAAGACCCGGCGCAGCCAAATAAAATAAATAAATAAATAAATAATCTTTAAATAAATTAAAAAAAAAGAAACTGTGATATATTTCAGAGTTATTTCACTTTTCCTGATAGTTAAAGATCATCCTCAACATGCTTAAACTCTGATGTTTATAGTATTTTAGGTGTTTAGTTGCTGAAGTTAATCTTTCTTTTACGCACTGCTCGCTCTTATTGAAAATGAAGGGGGTTCTCCCCCACCCTAAAAGCATCACTATAATCTCTTCTCTTTAGAGTGACAAAAAACATATACATGTACTGTACACACACCTGGAAAGACATCTGGGAAGACTTTCAGCAAAATATCAATAGTGCCTAGAAATATGCATAGGACTGCCTTTTTTCCTTTATGTAGTTGTGTATACTTGAAACTTTGATGAGCCCATATCATTTATACAAAAAACAAAAAACCTTATTTAAGAAAGGAAGAAAATTTATTCCGAAAACTTGCTCAAACTTTAAACATGGAACCACCTTAAACTAAAACCTTGTTGAACCTTCTAAAACTATAATGCACGGGATAGGATCCAAGATCCAACTGATTCTTACTGAATTCCATGCTCTAATGAATAAGGTTACAGGGGTCCATGTATATTAACAAGGTACACTGCTATCCTGGTTTGGGGCATTAGGCAGCATCTGATTTTAAACTGAATGCCATTTATGTGGCTTTTAAAAGCTTATCCAAAAGATACTTTATAGTGCAGAAGTAGCCTATGGCTGTGAACACAAGTATTCTGGTATATCAATCACCTTCCCTTATAAACATCAATCTCTCATATAATCATTATTTTCCTCTCTAATTTCTAATGCTTATCGTTTTCTTATCTCTTCAAGTGACCTTTACTATGAGTTTAAGTGAAACTAAATGGATCAGACAGTGTAGGGAGAATCGTGCCGATATTTCCCCTGCTTTTGCAAACAAGTTTGTTTCTGACCTATCTTTAGGGTGGAAGAGCTGGCTTTTCATTTGTCTCACAAGTGAGTTACATTGACATCACTGTTTAAGTATTCTCCCGAGAAGTTTCTCCTCGACCTCATCCCAAGCTCCTCCTCCAAATCAGGAATCTGATAGATGGCCACCAAAAGCATTAGGGAGGAATTACTTATTTTTCGTAAAAAACCTTTTACATTCTCAACTTGCAGGTGCCTTTCAGCTCAAGTCTCTTGCCATTTAGGGTCTGAGTAGGCTGCACAGTCTAGGGTTTGGTGATGTAAACCTTACACGTGTTCAGAGTGACTCTGATTTCATTATACCTTTCCATTTTAAAGTATCAATAACATTGCACATTCTCTAATTTATTGAGCTCCTGCTATGTGCCAGGAACTGTTTTGGGAACCTAGAATAATATATCCATGAACAAAACATGCAAAAATAAAAAAGGATAAATGTAATGAATAAGTAAATTATATTCTAGAAAAACAAAAACTTACATTCACATAAACTTATGTTCATATATGTTCACATATATGAATGTTTTTTATCAGCTCTATTCCTAAGTGCCCAAACTGGAAACAACCCAAATTTCCTTTAATGGGTGAATGGATAAATTGCAGTACAGCCAGGGAACAGAATATTACTTGGCAATGAAAAGGAAAATGAGGGGATTCCCTGGTGGCGCAGTGGTTAAGAATCTGCCTGCCAATGCAGGGGACACGGGTTCGAGCCTTGGTCCGGGAAGATCCCACATGCCGTGGAGCAAATAAGCCCAAGAGCCACAACTACTTAGCCCACGTGCCACAGCTACTGAAGCCCACGTGCCTAGAGCCCATGCTCCGCAACAAGAGAAGCCACTGTAATGCAAAGCTCGCAAACCGCAACAAAGAGTAGCCCCCACTCGCCGCAACTAGAGAAAGCCCACACACAGCAACAAAGACCAATGCAGCCAAAAATAAATAAATAAATAAATAAAATTTAAAAAAAAAAAGGAAAATTAACCGAGCAACTTGGATGAATCTCAAAGGTATTATGCTGAGTAAAAGAAGCCAGTGTCAAAAGGTTACATACTGCATGATTCTATTACTGAAAAGACAAAACTGTATGAAGACAGGCATGGGGAAGATGTGATGAGCTTTTTTTGAGCGAAGAACTAGCCTATATCCTCATTGTGGTGATGGTCACAAGAATTTATACATGGGTTAAAATTCACAGAAGTGTATACCATATGGGGGGTGGGGGGGAGCCAATTTTACTGCATAATTAAAAAATTAAAATTAAAATAAGTAAATTATAGAGTAAGTTATGAAAAATTAAGTGTTATGGAAAAGGGTAAACAGTAAGGGAAGGTGGATCAGAGTGCTGCAAGGGGGTCAATTTGCGACTGTAAATAAGGTGGTTAGGTGAGCTGCCTTATGAAGACATTTGAGCAATGACTTAAAGAAGGCGGGGAGTCAGTCAAGGGAATATTTGGGAGAAGCATTCCAGATGAGAGAAAAGTGTTAAATTAAGTAAGGCCAGTGTGACTAGCACAGGGTAATAGAGGGGGAAAGAGAGAAAACAGGGACATAAGGGTAGAGGGAATGGGAGGCAGCTCATGCAGGTCACTGTAAGGACTGTGGATTTTATTCTGAATTGGGAAGCCATTGGGAGGTTTTAAGCTGAGCAGTGATATGATCTAACTTGTATTTTAATCATTCTCACTATTTTGTTGAAAATAGAGTGAAAGAGGGCAAGGGCAGAAGCAGGAAGACCAATTGGGAGGTTATTAAATGTGAAAGATTATGGTAGTTAGACCAGGGTGATAGGAGCGGAGGTGGTGAGAAGGGTCAGATTCTCTACTGAAGGTAGATCTACTCAGATGCCCTGATAGACTGGAGAAGGGGGGTTGACTTATCCTTAGGGTGGATAAGGGGGCTGGGGAGAAGAGAAGGAACAGCAAAAGAGACAGGAGACCCATGAGAGACAAGTCTTCCATAGAAATACCGGCCTAAATTAGTACCAAGTTTACTCAAACTGGAAAATGCCTTGTCTTGATCTTACTCTCCCTGACTTGGTTCCTTCCTCTCTTTACCACTCCTTGAAAATAAAAACTTTATGCTTGCTGTTTCTATTTTCTCCTTTTGCTCCTTAATCTCTTCTGAATAAAACTGCATTCTAAAGACTAGCTCATGTTTTCTTACTCACCCAATCTAAAGGCCCTTTTTCTCAATCCCTATTCTTGACCATTCCAACATCTGACAATACACTCTATCAACTGTTTTTACTCCTCCTTTCTGACCATTTATTTTCTAATACCTGCTTCCTCCTCCTAGCCCTACAGTGTATTTGTTCCCCAAGGCTCTGATTTTAGCACTTTCTGCTCACTTTATCCTCTACTCTCTAGCAACTTTTTTTTTCTTTAATATTCATTTATTTATTTATTTGGCTGCACCGGGTCTTAGCTGTGGCAGGCAGGCTCTTCAGTTACGGCTCCAGGGATCCTTAGTTGTGGCTCACCAGCTCCTTAGTTGTGGCATGTGGGCTCCTTAGTTGTGGCATGTAAACTCCCGGTTGTGGCATGCATGTGGGATCTAGCTCCTTGACCTGGGATCGAACCCGGGCCCCCTGCATTGGGAGTGTGGAGTCCTATCCACTGCGCCACCAGGGAAGTCCCTCTCTAGCAACTTTCAGTGCTGGATCTTTAGATTTAACATACATCTAGAGAACCAATTTCTCTTGTTGGCCCTGATTTCTTTCACCAGAGTGCTGCCCCAACCCTTCAAACTTAACATATGCACATGTGAACCGATCTTCATTATCTTTAATCTCCTCCTGTGTGCATTGCTTTAGTTATTAGCATTAGCAGCACCATCTTTCTAGCCACACAGTGGCTAAACCAGTAGTGTAGCAAGTCTGGTGTAAAGCCCAATAATCTGAATTTTATTAAAGCTCCCCCAGGTGGCTGATTCTCATGCCCACGATGCTTTGGGAACCACTTCTCTAAACCTTTGTAGACTCCTCCCTCTTCCTAGCCCCCACATCCAATCAAGTGCCAAACCATCTCATCCCACCTCTGCAATTTTTCTCTAATCTACCTACTTCCCTCAATTCCCACTACCGACATGCTCTGGATCACCCAAACCATTGTAATGGCCCCCCCGCTTTTTTGGTAATTGTGGTAAAATACACATAACATAAAATTTACCATTTTAACTGTTTTTTACGTGTACAGTTCAGTGGCATCAAGTACTTTCACACTGTTGTGCAACCATCACCTCCATCCATCTCCAGAACTTTTTCATCTTCCCATACTGAAACTCGGTACCCTTTAAACAATAACTCCCCATTCTCTTTCCCCCAGCCCCTGGCAACCACCATTTTGCCTTCTGCTGGCCTTATCCTTTCCCCTCAGATAATTACACTGGCAAATACTGAAAAGAAAATGAAAACAAATATAAAAATTCCTGATTCTACCCCATTTCCTTCCATATGTTTTAGTCCTTTACTTAACATGGTAACATACATCTTCCCATGTTAAACAAATTCTTCATAAGCATCATTTAAAAATAGCTATAGAGCATTCCATCGTGTTTACCATAATTTATTCAGGCATTCCCTAATTTATTGGGCACTTACTTTAAATAATGCTATAATAAATATATTTTTCAGGAGAGAAATTACTGTGTCAAAGGAATATTTAAGACTCATGATAAATACTGCAAATTTCTCCCCAAAAGGATTATACCATTTTATACTCCCACCAGCAGTATATGAGCATGTCCACGTCAGTAGACTTGTCAACAGGAAGTAATCTTATTTAAAACAATCTTTGCTATTTTAATGGGTGAAAAATGGTATGTATATATGGCAACCCAATCTTGATCTCCTGCTTCAACAAATGCAGGATGTTATTATTTTCTTCTCTTTAAAAGCAGGAAATTCATGTCTCTATACTTTTTTGTCTGAAGACATGGAAGGAGTGATTTGTGAGTTACGACAGTGAGGAGTCACAGAATGATCACCAGAACCTTAAATCTAACACAAATTTGAGCAATACTTCTTTGGATTTGTTGTACTAGTATTTCCAAAGTCATACTTAATTTCCCATTATTGCCTTATCATTTAACTCTGTGAAGTCAGCTCCTTTTTTCTTGCTAGTCATCAGGAGGAAAAAATCCCCAGCAAAGAAACCAAGCATGTCCTCAGAAGCTGTACACGTGCTTATGTGATTTCAATGTTCTGCTTTAAAAAAATAACTATAGTTTGTGTTTGTCCTGAGATTTCCATTTCACTTCATTACCCATCTTTCCTTCTCCATTTCACTCCAAGGTCTGTCCAAGTCAATAAAAGTAGGAGATGTATTCTTTCTGAGGATCTCAAATTACTACTAAGATGACATGGAGAATTCAAGTTTCCTTTTAAACCTCTTAGCTACAGTGGAATAAATCCAAACAAACCAGAAATAAGGTATCTCTGAAATTCGTCCCCAGCAATTAAAATTTCAGGATTTTAAAATTATGGCCCTTTATAATAAATTTATGCAAACTGGCAAAAAAAGATATTTTTTTGGCCTCAATCAAATTCTAACATGGATATCTATTACTTTTATTCAAAAGTATTAGCTTTCACGCTTTTATGTATACAAACATAGAACCAACTAGATTGAAATAATTTGGGTCTTTGGACTCTTTACTGTATAATTTCTCCTTGGTAGCCTTCTTCAACTACTAATCTTATATGGTAAAACCAGTTGTGGGTCATTTATAAAGTAAATATTTAAAAAATGAATTTAAAGTGATTTTCTTTCAAATGTTTCTTCAAACTGCAAAAGAATATGCAAGCTTTTCAATTTTTTATAAAAAAAAGTTTTAAACACCTTAGGTTTGCATTTTTAAATGTTTTTGTAAGGAAGACAGCTACCAGCAGATTTCCCTGTGGAAACTACTAAATAGTAATTATGTATGTTTAGAATCCTTTATATAACTAATCCATAAACAGGAGACACTGCATTTGAAAAACTACTTCAAATTACATATTTTTCTTTTCCTTTTGGTGTTGAGATTTATATTTATTTCCTATGACAGATCTCTGTTTTTATAAGTCAATTCTACTTTTAGTACTTCTCCCTCCCCTGAAAGGAAGTACTGCTTTATGTGAAACAATGGTCCAATCTGTTTCATACCCTTTTTGCTTACTTCAAAACATACAAAGCAGAGGACTGTTGACAACAGTAGAAAAGTCTTGACCATCTATAGGATTAGAAAAAATAGAAAGATAAAGACTTTAATTTCATTTTCACTAGAGTAGAGGCAATGAGAAAGGCAATTTGCATAAGGCTGGTTAGGAATAATTTATATTGCTTCTTAGTCTCCTGCTGAAATATGAAAGTAGAGGCTAGTTTTGCTTTGTTTTTTTTTATAAACCCTATCAGATTCTTAAAAACATGGTAAAATGACTCAAACTCTATAAAACCAAAGGTAAAACTAAGGGTATCAGAGTTGCTAAGTGAAAATAGTAAGCTCTCAGTTTTATGTTTTAGAAAATTATATATACATTTGTATGTTCATAAAGTACTCAAGAAAAATATGCCAATTCGCACCAGGACATGGAAGCAACCTAAGTGTCCATCGACAGATGAATTGATAAAGAAGATGTGGCACGTATATACAATGGAATATTACTCAGCCATAAAAAGAAACAAAATTGAGTTATTTGAAGTGAGGTGGATGGACCTAGAGTCTGTCATACAAAGTGAAGTAAGTTAGAAAGAGAAAAACAAATACCATATGCTAACACATATATATGGAATCGAAAAAAAAAAAGTTCCGAAGAACCTAGGGGCAGGACAGGAATAAAGATGCAGACGTAGAGAATGGACTTGAGGACACAGGGAGGGAGAATGGTAAGCTGGGATGAAGTGAGAGAGTGGCATGGACATATGTACACTACCAAATGTAAAATAGATAGCTAGTGGGAAGCAGCCACATAGCACAGGGAGATCAGCTCGGTGCTTTGTGACCACCTAGAGGGGTGGGATAGGGAGGGTGGGAGGGAGATGCAAGAGGGAGGAGATATGGGAATATATGTATATGTATAGCTGATTCACTTTGTTATAAAGCAGAAACTAACACACTATTGTAAAGCAATTATACTCCAATAAAGATGTTAAAAAAAACTAAACAAACAAAAAAAAATGCCAATTCGCTAATAATGGTTATATCTACATTTCAATTACAGTGACTTCTATTTTTGAAGTTAACTATTTCTACAATGTTTGAACTTTTAAATAATAAGCATATGTTCTATTAAATAATAATATTAAAATTAATTTTAAATATAGGCCATCAAATAACAAAGAAAAACATGGATTAGAACATAATTTCAGAAAAAGATTCAATAGCAGAAACAACGACAATGGGGGAAAAGTCACTATTCAATAAATGCTGAAAGAACAGTGGGGTATCAGTGTGCAATTGTCTTATATCTGTATCTCACACCCTACAATGCATTTGCTAACTACAGTTGATGCCCTTTGGATAATTTTTGTAAAATCACTTAAGTGTAAATACAGAGCAACAAATTTTAAAGTCAAATGAATCTCAGTTCAAGTCTTGATATTACCATTTAAATTTTGAGAGGTTTGAAGCACATAATTTACTTGCCTGAGCCTCAGTTTCCACATTTGTTAAACACTGAATACCACCTTCAAATGGCTGTTGTGGGAATTAAATGAGATAATGTATGAAAAGTGCCTAGGCCTGTGTTTGAGTGTTGGAAGTACTGAATATCAGTGCTTATTTGAGTGTACAATTAATACAATATACTCTGGACAAAGTATAGTAGAGTAGACAGAGGCTAAGATATGAAATTTAATAGACCAAATTTGAATTTCAGTTCTATTAATTATAAACTTAATGATTTGGACAAATAATTTAACTTTTCAATCTCAATTTCTAATCCACAAAACTCTGATACAAACCCTAATACCAACTGTCCTGAATAACTGAGAGGATTAAATAAGATTAACTGATAAAATAAAAGTAAACTGGTTAAGAGACCCTGGAAGATAGCAGGCATTAAACATACATAATCTACAGAATGGGATCATTATGCAACATCAAAGAATATCTGGAAAGGGTAGTTATCTCCAGAAAGACAGCAAGTCAATTGTTCTTTGTCTCCCCTTTCACAAAAAGACCAATTTTTGACAGCACATAGCCTTCCTCATTTATATTTCTGTAACATTCCACATATCACTATTAAGGCACTTCTCATATGTCACAGTTTCTGTTTTGCCCGTCTTTTCCATTTGACCAAGGGTCTTTGAAGGGATTAAAAGTCAAGACCACAAACGTCAACGATAATTACAACACATCACTTCTATACTGCTTATCTATCCATGGTTCTTCACTTTCTTCTAGTCACTCCCCAGAACTGTGTTGCAGTCTGTGCAGGGCTATTTAAGGTCCTGAATACATTCTCTTGCACATTCATGAGGCAAAAATTCTTGTATTTTTCTAGCACACACACAATCTTTCTATGACTCTGGCTTGACATTACACTTGCTTCCAACCTTTCAGAGCAAGTTTTATCCCACTCCACATGACATCACTATAACAATATGCATACTAAGTTTTAGCATAAATGAATGTTATACACTGGTCAAAATTTGGCAGTATAAAGTGTTTATAGCAGAAATCACTAACATACAGAAGATGAACTGTAAATACTGGTTGGATGAATTATGGAAAATTCTGTCACAAATATAGACGTATTTTGTAATCCTAATTTCCCTGTCCTGGGAGATCATGAGAAATATTTATGGCATGGGTAAAAAAATCTAGTTAAAAACTGCTGCTAATAGCTCTAGATTAAGGATTTTTGCAGACATTTGAATAAAGGGTCTGTGTTCAACACCATCATCTGCTTTTTGAATAATATGTGGGACCGGTCACTCTCTCTATAGACTGAAGGTTATCACATAAATCGTATATGAATGATCTTTGTTGAGGTTCTCTTCAACTAAATTTGTTATTAGAACAAATCTATCATTAGAACAAAAGTCTATTTAATAAACTATTATCTACTTAAATACATGGTTTATGGATGAGCAGTTTGCTCTTGCAGTGACATGAAAATTTAATCTTATTATAAGGAGTCAATAAGGGATTAAAACGTTCTTCTATAAGTAAAGAAAATCCTTGTCTCACAAATCCAATGTATATACTTTTATCTATTCCTGACATAAATGGTAGGAAACAATTTTTTACTCTTAAAAAAAACTGTAATGTTCCCCCCTCTTCAACAACAAAGAACTCTCTCCTATATGCAAAGCATGTAGGATATTTAAAAAGTTTACTATACAGACTGTGTCCTCAAGTTGTTCAGTTGAGATGGAAAAGGAAGATATGTACCCTCTGCCCCAAATAAAGACCAATTAATAAAGGAGAAACGACAAAAGGTAATATGTGATAAATGCTATAAAAGAAGTATAAATAAAATATTACACATAATTGGATGTAACAACAGCAAACAAAATGAAATAACTGAAAAATACTTAATAAAAACACTAATAATGTTTTTCCACTAGACCAAAAAAAAAAAAGAAATTCTAGCAGTTTAAGCACAAGGAAATCCTTATCCGTTGCAAAGTGGATGTCCCGGACTAGCTGGATACACCGGATGGTTTGTTTTAGATCGGCACTCCAAGTGATAAACTATAGACGGAAACACAATATTAACCCAGCACAATAGCTGTGTTCAAGGGGTCAACAAGCACTCCATCCTGAACATCCAGTCAGTCACCACTGGGGAACAAGAATACCATCCAAGTTTCCCTCTCTTTAAACACTTTGTAATTTTTCTTATTGTACAAAAGAACTGCTGTTAGTAACTGCCAAGCTTTTGTTGTTACTAGGGATTTTCTGACCAGGTTGGCAGAATTAACTGAGTTCAGGAAGAGAAGAAAAGACAAAGATGTGTTCATGTTCTTTCCCTCCTCATTCTTATATAACACATGACTAAGGAGTTCAGCTGTAGTGGACTGAGAATTGTCAGAGTGCACAGAAACCAGCTACTGTACTGAATGTTAAGCGATAGTGTAATGCACTGGTCAACCCACAACAAATTACTGTTTTCACTTATAATTTGTTTTATTACTTTTTAAAATTAAGAGGTAATTTTTAAAAAGCTGGAACAATTTGAACATCAAAAAAATAATAGTGGTATGGGATTATAAATATCCATGAGACCACACTGATATAAATAACTGAATAAATAAGTAAATGGGAGAGATGGAACAGCTCTTATAGAAGAATTCCAATTAGGGAATTCCCTGGCGGTCCAGTGGTTAGGACTTTGTGCTCTCACTGCCAAGGACCGAGGTTCAATCCCTGGTCCGAGAACTAAAATCCCACAAGCCATGCGGTGCAGCCAAAAAAACAAAAAGAAGCATTCCAATTAGTAAGTGTCATGGGACTTCCCTGGTGGCACAGT
Source organism: Balaenoptera borealis (assembly GCF_965194805.1). Lineage (NCBI taxonomy): Eukaryota > Metazoa > Chordata > Mammalia > Artiodactyla > Balaenopteridae > Balaenoptera > Balaenoptera borealis. The sequence goes on from NC_138878.1 coordinate 16,680,187, forward strand.
GGTTAAGAATCCGCCTGCCAATGCAGGCAACATGGGTTCGATCCCTGGTCTGGGAAGATCCCACATGCTGCAGAGCTACTAAGCCTGCGAGCCATGACTACTGAGCCCGCATGCCATAACTACTGAAGCCCGCACAATCTAGGGCCCGTGTGCCACAACTACTGAGCCCACGTGCTGCAACTACTGAAGCCTGCGTGCCTAGAGCCCGTGCTCCACACAAGAGAAGCCTGTGCACTGCAGTGAAGAGTAGCCCCCGCTTGCCCCAACTAGAGAAAGCCCGTGCGCAGCAACAAAGACCCAACGCAGCCAAAAATAAATAAAAAACTTAAAAATAATATGTTTGACTGTATATAATTTTTAAAAAGTGTCAAAGGAATGAGAAAAAGAGAAAATCATCATTAGAACACTACAGTAATAACTGTTGCAGGCCAGACCCACTCACAAATGCTAAAATTAGTGAAAAGTTTAAAGAATAAAGGGTGAAAGTTTAAATAGTTATAGGATACCTGCAGTCTCAACAAATCTCCTCCAAGATATTTATTAATTACAAAAGGGAAAATAGTAACTTTATGTGGAGAAATTCAACAGTAATCAAGGTTTACATCACTAGTATTAAGACATATTGATGTCATGCACCCTACCCTCCCATATATACTGAGAAGGATATATCACTTCTGTAGTATTCTTGCTCAAAAAATACATAAGCTCTGTGTATTCATGATAAACCAAGAGACAAATCCAAATCGATAGACATTTTGCAAAATGATTCAAATGTTTCAAAATCGATTACCACAACAAGGTTAGTTAACACATCCATCACTTCATATAATTGCAATTTTTTGTGTGTGGTGAGAACAGTTAAGATCTATTCTCTTAGCAACTTTCAAGTATATAATACAGTATTGTTAACTATAGTTACCAGGTTGAATATTAGATCCCCAGAACTTATTCATCTTATAACCGGAAGTTTGTACCCTTTGACAAACACCCTTCCATTTCCCCCACTCACTTTTACTTTTACTTCATTCTTAACGAGTCAGAGTAAATTTGAGAGGTCAGAATAATGACAAAACCAAAGAACAGTGTCATTCTAGAGGTATCTATATTTAATCCCAAAATTCCAAGACAAATATTCTTGTCAAATAATATTAAGTTATATTGTAGAGCAGCTTTGGATACGTGAAAGTTTGCCCTTGCAATTGACAGCCAATTTGTGTCAATATTCGCTTCCTATAATCAGTAAGAGTGCTTATCGTGAGATTATATTTATCTTCATGCATGCTAAATCCACCTCTCTCCTGAAGATTATTCTAGGAAAGGAGAAAGATTCACCAGTGTAGTAAGTACATTTGAATCACAGAGCTAGAGTCAATATAGCCTAAAAAAATTATCATATTTGAGATTAATGAAATAGCTATCAATTTCAAGTGTATTATGTTTGGCCCCCTATACACACACACAGCCATCCAGAGTGTCCTGTGGACAAATACTAATCTAAAAATAGCTAACTTACAAAATTTCAGAGATAGAGGAGACCTTAGTGATAATTTTGTACAAACTGTTCATTTTTAAAGATGCTAAACCGAAACCCTATGAAAAATGAGGCTCAAAGAAATCAGAAAACTTCTTGCAAGCCACAGTCTGTGGCAAAGCCATGGCTAAAAACCCATGTCATCTTTTCCTGAATATACCCTTAACTTTCAGTTTGGTTTTTGAGATAGTGGAAAATCATAAAACACTATTTGTATAGATTACTCAGCCGCCAGTACAAATGAGTCATCACTCAAACTTGCTCACTGGGTCTGTATAGTTAAAAAATGGAGTAATCAGGTCTTATCTAAGATTAACATGATACTCTCACGTGTGTGAGAGCAAGTGAGCACTTCAATTCATGTTTCAAGAATGGGAAAAAAGAAAAAGGGCAAAATACGATGCTGGCTAACAATCTCACAGAAGGGTACATTTTATTACTATTACTTTGCCATTAGCATATTTTAAAAATGCAGGTCAGAGTCCTTTCACCCTGTGGTAATTCACTTTTTCTATATCAGACATAAGACTTTAAAATTAATAATCAGGGATCAATATTTAACTCCCCAGCCTGCCCACACTGAAAGCAAATGGTGCTCTCTGAGCCCTCAGCAGCACAGAGGAGACTGAACAGTCAGAACCACTGTGTCCTTCCCTGCCGTGGGCATGGCAGCAACGGCATGGGGACAGGGTGGTTGGAAAAGTGGCACGGTAGCCCCAGCCAAGTTACAACTAAATAAAAAGCTAAGATAAGAATACTATTTTTCAAAAGAAAATTATTACTTTTTGGAAGAGACTGTGCTTCCGTGTGTCCATCCATTCAGAACTTATATCCATACTCGTGGCTTAATTTCATTTCTTTGTATTTGTTTCTTTATATATAAAATCATAAAACCTATCCTTAGGGGGTTATTGTGAAGATTAAATAAAGTATGGAAAAGGATTTTAGAAATTACAAAAGCCATACAAATTTGAAACATTACTATTATGACCTAATACAGAACCTAACAATCATTTTCACCAGTTTCAGAAATTAACACTACACATGGCAAAAAGCACGGGCTCAATAAGCATTGGTTAAATGAATTAGTGTACAAAGTGGTTAAGACCTCCTCCCAAGGAGCACTACCATATAACATAATGGATTACATGAGGTGGAAATTCAGAAAAATGACCACTGTGCCTTTCTGAGTCTGACCTAAGCATGGTGGAGAGCTACTATGAGGGTGAATGAGATAAAGCTCACAAAGCAGACCAGGGCTCTGAGGAAACAGGCTCCTCTCAGCACCACCATCCCTGCATGATGAATAAAATACATCCCATGTCTTCAAGAAGCTCTAGAGGACACAAATATTCAATCACCATCCTCACTACTCATTTAATGTTCAAAAACAGATTAAGTGTTTTGTTTTATGTGTATAATTTCATTTAACCTCACAATAACCCTATGAGATAGGTACATTATTACTCCCATTTTACAAATGAGGAAACTGAGGTCTAAGAGAAAAAACTTGCCATGTGCTACTCTGCCGTTAAATAGCAAAAAGAAAGACCAACCATGTAAATACTACTATTATTTTACCAATGAATAAATAATTACAACTCAGTATATTAAGCACTATTACAGAACTATATATAGAATGTATTATACAAAGTAATAGGAGACTTGATCACTGAAAGATAGCAGAAGTGCCCCAGGCAGACAAGGTGGAAGTGAGCATGCCTGGCTGGGGTTATAGCATAAAGTCGAGGACACGAAACATTCAGAGAAAAGTAAGTAGTTAGGAAAGGCCAGAGTGCAGAGTTCAATGTGAAAAGCTGTGATCTGTTCTCGAAAGGTTGTTGATATTTAGTTAAGGGTTATCAGATACCATGAAAGGTAGCCCTGGCTGTTATGGATTATTCCTCCTTAAAGAGCTACCAAGGTAATTATACAAAAGAAAAGAAGTACTCTAAAAACTGTAAGACTTTTCCCCTCAAAGCAGACCTTGAGATCACTACTGAAACACAGATCACTAACTTCATAATATAATGGATAAACGTATATTTTTAAAAAATTGAGTTAAAGAAAGGATACAGCATAGATCTCGCTCACACACTATACACATCACTTGCGCTGTGAGTAGGACATTAGTATAAGTTGTGTGCTACAGAGCTCATGCCCTCAAGTAGTAAAATGTAATCAGGTCAAAGGGTTGTCTGTTTGCACTCCAAAGATACCTGCACAGGATATCTCAAATTTGGCCCTAGCGTAATCTACGAACCTATGTAAAAAAATAACAAAAGCCACATAGGAAATCTTTTTCAGTGCAACTTGTTTCTTTATTTATTTCAAGTTTATACTGAAGAGTAGCTAAAGAATGATTTAACAGCATTAGGATCTTTACATTTGAATGGTTAATTAAACAACCTTAAAAAAATACACATACACACACACAACTATTGTTGACATTTACTTAAGAAAACAGAAGTTGTTTCTCTCCAAAGTATCCCAGAATATTCTCCTAAGCACTGGTCCAATGAATGTAAGATTTCTTTTTTTTTTCTTCTTCTTCTTTTCATTGCTTTAAAACAACTTAACCTTTATTTTATTATTTATTTTATTTATTTATTTTTTTTCGCTGCACCGCACAGCATGCGGGATCTTAGTTCCCTGACCAGGGATGGAACCCGCGTTCCCTGCAGTGGAAGTGCGGAGTCTTAACCACTGGACCGCCAGGGAAGTCCAACCTTTATTTTTTTATTACAAAAGTACTCTGTAAATATTTTAAGATTATAGAAGTACATAACATAGTAGATGAGAGGGCTCTGTGAAACCTCCCTAAACAGAAACAAGTCTGGGGAAAGGTGGAATCTTTAATTTTATATATTTTCCTATTGATTAGGTTTTTCAAGTATTTGATTATTTTGTGATAAAAAGCTATTAAAAATAATTAAATAATAAAAATGCAGCCAATTCCTAATTAACAAATGCTTACAGAAGACATTTTTCTGTAGGGAAATTGGAGATTAATTACCTACATCTTGCACAAATAGTATTACTTACTGGAGAGATGAGTAATAATGATTGCTAAGCAAAAAGTTAAAAGGTAGGAGCCAAGAGTGGCTTCCCATACTCCCAACACTCCCTAACGAGCATAGTTTAAATGGTTGCATTTAAGTATTTTTAAGAAGCATTATTAGAAACTTCAGTTTTATTTGAGGAAAAGTCATTATCCCACCTTTTCCTCTCTTAAATTCACCTAAAGTTACTGGAACCTTAAAATTCTTTTGGGGGGATCACTAGGGAGCCATGTGTGTAAAATCTGAAAGAAGTAGGCTGGAAATGCTAGATACTGAGAAGAGGAAATGGGAAGGAAAATATTATCCAATTAAAAGAAAAAGCCATGATGTTGCATCTCACAGACAAGATGCCAGAAGCACCCCTCACCCAGAAGGATCAGTGGGCAAGAGAAGGAAGGAAAGAGGAAAGATAAAACTGGAGGTCTTTCTCCCTGCCTTACTAGGGGTCTGTGAAATATGAATTCTGGTAACAACCTCTTCCCTGGGATGGGACTGAGGGCAAATGAAGAGGAAGTATTTCATGTTACTTCCCTTGAACTCTAAGAAAGTAAATTAGGTCATGCATATGAGGATTCTCCTTTTGCTAAAAGGTCTGACTCTGTAAATAGCCAATTAAAAATATAGCTTCAGGGAAACAAACTGTATAAATACCATGACCATACGTGAACAACGCAGCAGTAACATCACAAATAATTTCCATTTCCACTTCCATAACTGAATTCAGCCCAACAGTCAAACTAACGATTTGAACTAAGTAGAAAGGTAATTTGATGCCAAGAAAGATGTGGTAAACTGAAGAGTAGAAAAATACTTGTTTAAGCCACAGACTATTTAACTGAGATGGATTATTGAAGGGGCCGATGTTGCAAGCTTCCATATGTTGGTAGAGCATTGAAAATATCTTGCTTCAGTTTAAGACCGGATGTTCTTAAATATGTTTTAGGTTTCCCAAAGCTTAAATCTGTAGTCAGTTCATTTAGGTTGTGGGCAATGTATTTAACTTGAGATCCTTCCTTTCCATAGAGCAAAATTAATAAATTATCTGTCCCTGTGAAGAATTTGTGTTTCTGAAAGAATTTTAAATCTAAGCTAGGAAAGGCCTGAGGGGCTATGTCTAAAAGGGATTGTGGCAAAGTCTGACTTCTTAGAAACTACTGTCTCAACATGTTTTTCTTTTGAGGAGCAATAAAATTCCATATATGGAATAAGACCTGATGGCATGAATACAACCCAATGAATCTGGTGCCAGGTGGGAGATTTCTGGTGCTCCTAGTGACCTTATGGAAGCACAAGGACCGAGCAGCAATGCTATCTACTTCTGCTTCCTCATACTCTGAGCAAAGGAGGACAGTCCTCACCATTCTCTAGCTTATAAGACAACATTAATAACTTAATTAAAAAAAAAAAAAAAAAAAAGCCATGGTTTCCAGTTTCCCCATTCCTGGTTTCACACGCATACCCAACACAGCCAAAAATAAATAACTTAATTAAAAAAAAAAAAAAAAAAAAAGACAACATTAAGAGAAGGTTCTCAATAAATAACAGATTCCTATTGCAAAAGAAGAAGAAGAAGAAGAGGAAGAAGAAGGAGGAGGAGGAGGAGAAGAAGAAGGAGGAGGGGGAGGAGGGGAGGAAGAGGAGGGGGAGGAGGGGGAGGAGGGGAGGAGGAGGGGGAGGAGGGGGAGGAGGGGGAGGAGGAAAGGGTTTGAGGAACTGTTTTAAATGGAAAATGCAAAAATCCAAAGGTTAACATTTTTAGAAATTCCAATAGTGCATCAAATTCACAACCTACATTTAGTGTGAATAGTAACCATCACACTGTCTTCTACTATAAGCTCTTGAAAGGTAGGAATTTTTGTTTGTTCAAAATAATTCCAACTAACCAGGGAGACGTGAGGACTTACTCCTGCCATCTTCATAAGCCTTAGGTGAAAACTGGGAAGGATAAGAACAACAAGAAAGCCTCTAAGCCAGAGAGAAGAGAGGAAGGAGACAGGGCCAGCAGCTACACACACTTAAATAAATAAGTAACTGCAAAGAAATTTGCCTAGGTCATGGTTGAATTTGATATGCTGGTAAGGGATCACAGAAAGGCTGGGAACAAAAAGATGTAGCTAAACATTATAGATATTCAGGTAATAGCTGAAATTATAGGAGCAGATGACCTAAACACTGGGTGTGTACGAGGGAGATGAATCAGGGCCTTATCAGCTCCTACTGCTTTGTTGACCTGCTCCTAAACTAGCTAGCACCAGTTTCTCCAGACAAGCAGAATGAGATCCTAAAACGATCCAGGTATGAAGCATAGAAGGGAAGGAAGATTAACATTGTTTGAACACCTATTATGTGCTGGTTACTTTATATATTTTATATAACCTTCACAATCATTTGACTGAAAAAGAAACTGAGGCTTAAAGAGTGTAAATTATTTTCCCCACATCATGCAGAACTCTAGGTCTGCTCGGTTCCAAAGCCAATGCTATTTCTACAATACAACGCAATTATCCACATAGATTCAGTCGGGTGTATTCTGCTCAACAGTACTTTTTCCTGCCCTGGAAGAGAGGCAATGCTGGCTTTCTGATCACCTTACTTTGTTGACCCACAGATTTCTGGACCTTTTATTTTCTACTGGACCATAATAAGCCACTGATCCCTAGCTCTTGCCTTGATGATAGCCCCCAGGCTGTGCCTATATTGGCTCATGACAGCTGTACAGCTTACTCCCATAGCTGAGGAGACACTGCTGAGACAGGATCATGAAAAGGCATGCATGAACAGCCAGCAAGTTAAAGACATGTAAAAGCAGAATTCTATGGGGGTCAAGACTTCTAACTCTACCATTCTCACTAGTGGAAGGGATAAGGAAAGAGTTCACAATAGTGGATATTTCAGAAATAATTTAAATCTATGGGATTTTTTTGTTATTTTGTAGCAGCAGCTTTATCTCCAATTACATTGCGCTCAAACAAATATTAAAATTCATCTTCCTTCTCACAGTAAATGCTGCAGATTATCGCAATTCACTCTCCACCCAGAACCAGAGAGGGCAAGAGAAACCTGACTTGAGATGAAATATTTTAGGAAAATAAATAGCAAAATTGATCAATCGCACATGAATAATTAAGAGTTGATTGCTCAAAGAAAATGTTTTAAGACAAACTCAAGATTATTACCCTCCAAATAAGAAACCTAAAATAACTGTTCAAACTTTTCCTGAAAATCTGAGAATAATTTCAGGTTGGTATTTTTTTTTTTTGGTAGTGTTCTTGTGGACAATAAACACAATCTAACAGGATTAACATTCCTTCCAGCTGTAATCTGTACCCTAACCTGGTTAATAACCAATGATTCAGCAACTGTTCCCCACCCCCAAATTAAAAATACATTCCTTTCATAAAGAATTTCAGATTTCGGGCTTCCCTGGTGGCGCAGTGGTTGAGAATCTGCCTGCCAATGCAGGGGACACGGGTTCGAGCCCTGGTCTGGGAAGATCCCACATGCCGCGGAGCAACTGGGCCCGTGAGCCATAATTACTGAGCCTGCGCGTCTGGAGCCTGTGCTCTGCAACAGGAGAGGCCACTATAGTGAGAGGCCCGCGCACCGCGATGAAGAGTGGCCCCCACTTGCCGCAACTAGAGAAAGCCCTCGCACAGAAACGAAGACCCAACACAGCCATAAGTAAATAAATTAATTTAAAAAAAAAAAAAAAAAAGAATTTCAGATTTCTTCAAATGGATAAAATGAATACCTTACTAAGCAGTATTAAAGGATTTTATGTCCTTGCCTCCTTAATCCTTTCTATTTTGCCACTGCCCCCCCCATTCAGTACATCAACATCACAAAAATAAGTTAGCCTGCTGCTTTAAGTACAGATCTGCATTTAAGAAAGTCTTACAAGTTATAAAGACTGCTACTTTTGGTTCAGTGCATTTTCTCCCATTTATTAGTGTTAATGAGTGGTCCTTCCAGTTCTGTGACATTAATAACATTACAATGCTAATACTGTACAAGATGCTTAAATAAAAGGTAAGGCATCAAAATCCTTTAACTAATCATGCATTCACATATAATACTTCATTATGTCAATGGCAACTTTTAGGCCAGGATGCTATTTTCCTGAATGGAAAATATGGCTTTCCTGAATATTCCGCTTTAAAATCAGGCCCTTGGAGGCCCTGAAGGTGTAATGGGGGGCAATTACAAAAAACCAGAGAGAGATGACTCAGTTTGTCTCAGATTCCAATGACACACCACTGAAGAGGGAACATATGTAAATAAATAGGCAGCAGTAGTGTTTAGTAAAGGGTTTGGTAAAAGTTACAGACAGTCTCCTGCCATTACGCCTCAAAGAGAAATAATGAGAATCTTTAAGGTAGAAGAAACTTACCAGTCAGGTGAGGGCTACATATAGCAAAGAAAAGTAGTCAATATACAAAAAATTATTTCAAGATGACTCGATTGTAGGTCTAAACTTGAAACACAACCATGAAGCCTCTGGAAGAAAACATGGAGCTTTGTGCCCTTGAAGTAGGCAAAGATTTCTTGGACAGGAAACACAATACTACCATGAAAGAAAAAATTTCAGCTCATCTAAATCCACCGTTGAGAAATTGAGTAGACAAGCTACAGGATGAAAAAAATAGTCACAACACACACATCTAACAACAGACCTGTGTCCAGAATATATAAAGAGTTCTACAAACCAACAACAAAGAGATAAACAACCCAGTAAAAATGTAGGTAGAAAGACTTGAACAGACACTTTTGATTCCATTCCAATAAATTTCAAGAATAGACAAAACTAATTTATGGTGAAAGAAATTTTAAAATGGTTACCTAGGGTAGGGGTGGGGAGAGGAATTGATTGGAAATGGCCATGAGGGAACCTTCTGGAGGTGATGGAAATGTTCTATAGCTTATGTAGTGGCTACACAGGTGTATACAACTGTCAAAATTCATTGAAATGAACACCTAAGAACACAGTATTGTATGTTAATTATACTTCAAGTTTTTTAAATGTTAAAGAGCCAGAATCAATCAAAGTGATAGTTAAGTGATCCAGCATAAAGAAAAACTGGACTTTTAAATTTTATCTGAATTTTTAAAATTGAGAAATATTTAAAATACACTAAAAATATAGAGTACAATACAATGAACATTCATGTAACTCAACTTTATCAATCTCAAAATTCTGTCCTATTTGTTCAGTTTTATTTCCTAACAAAAAGCCCCCATGAACCTCTCTCCCCGACTCCATTCATCTTCCCTGTGCCCTAGCATTAATCACATCCTGAATTTGGTGTACAAAAAATTTGTTATTTTTCTTGCATTTTTAGGTCACCTATATTTTAAACGACCTTTTCATACTTGAGGTTTGATGCTCTTCTTTCATTTAACAGACATACATAATACCAGTGATGTGATTGGCACTTCGTTAGGTACCAAGAACACAGTCTAGAAGAGCAGAACGGCTGACATAAAGTTAATTTCATGCCAATGTGCAGATGCTAAAAGAGAATATATTAAAATTTTTTGCATAAGAAAAATTCCGAACCTTGTCAAAATATTCCCAACATCTAAATTCCCAAATCATTGTGAATAAATTTGCTTGACAACAATGGCCAACACAAATAGATGTATTACACGTGTAAATAATTTCCCCCTTTCTCTAAAAGGGCACACTAAGAAGGGCAGAGAGGAAGGCTTTATTTGGCATCTAAGTCCCAGGCTTTGGCTTTTCTTTGCAATATTCATTAAGAGAGTCTTGCCCCTCATGCAGCTCAATATCAAAAAAACAAACAACCCAATCCAAAAATGGGCAGAAGACCTAAATAGACATTTCTCCAAAGAAGATATACAGATTGCCAACAAACACATGAAAGAATGCTCAACATCATTAATCATTAGAGAAATGCAAATCAAAACTATAATGAGGTATCATCTCACACCGGTCAGAATGGCCATCATCAAAAGATCTACAAACAATAAATGCTGGAGAGGGTGTGGAGAAAAGGGAACCCTCTTGCACTGTTGGTGGGAATGTAAATTGATACAGCCACTATGGAGAACAGTATGGAGGTTCCTTAAAAAGCTAAAAATAGAACTACCATGTGACCCAGTAATCCCACTACTGGGCATATACCCTGAGAAAACCATAATTCAAAAAGAGTCATGTATCAAAATGTTCATTGCAGCTCTATTTACAATAGCCAGGACATGGAAGCAACCTAAGTGTCCATCAACAGATGAATGGATAAAGAAGATATGGCACATATATACAATGGAATATTACTCAGCCATAAAAAGGAACGAAACTGAGTTATTTGTAGTGAGGTGGATGGACCTAGAGACTGTCATACAGAGTGAAGTAAGTCAGAAGGAGAAAAACAGGGCTTCCCTGGTGGCGCAGTGGTTAAGAATCTGCCTGCCAGTGCAGGGGCCACGGGTTCGAGCCCTGGTCTGGGAAGATCCCACATGCCGCAGAGCAACTAAGCCCATGCGCCACAAGTACTAAGCTGGCGCTCTAGAGCCCACAAGCCACAACTACTGAAGCCTGCGCGCCTAGAGCCTGTGCTCTGCAACAAGAGAAGCTACCGCAAAGAGAAGCCCGCGCACTACAACGAAGAGTAGCCCCTGCTCGCCACAACTAGAGAAAGCCCACATGCAGCAGCAAAGACCCAGCTCAGCCAAAAATAATTAATTAATTAATTTTAAAAAAAAAGAAATAGAAAAACAAATACCGTATGCTAACACATATATATGGAATCTTAAAAAAAGAAAAAAGAAAAAAAAAATTGGTCAGAAAAACCTAGGGGCAAGACGGTAATAAAGATGCAGACCTACTAGAAAATGGACTTGAGGATACGGGGAGGGGGAAGGGTAACCTGGGACAAAGTGAGAGAGTGGCATGGACATATATACACTACCAAACGTAAAATAGATAGCTAGTGGGAAGCAGCCGCATAGCACACAGGGAGATCAGCTCGGTGCTTTGTGACCACCTAGATGGGTGGGATAGGGAGGGTGGGAGGGAGGCAGATGTAAGAGGGAAGAAATATGGGGACATATGTAGATGTATAACTGATTCACTTTGTTATAAAGCACACACCATTGTAAAGCAATTATACTCCAATAAAGATGTTAAAAAAATAATTATTGATAAGGGAAAAAAAAAAGAGTCTTGCCCTTGTTCACTAAAGGACAATGAACAAACCTCAAGTTACACAGTAATCAGTGGCAAAATTAACTGCAATCTAGATTGCTCAATATTCCTTCTTCCTTAAGTGATTCTCTTCTGCTTGGAGAAAAAGATAGCTTTATAAATGCTGCCTGCTTTAGTCTAAAGGAGATTAGTTACTTGTAATGAAGGGTAGGAGAGCAAAAGCTGATTTATCTGCAAATCTACAACATAAAATCTTTAATCTGGCACTTCTGTGTATCTCTCTCACAACAATAAAGTTCAGGGAATTCCCTGGCGATCCAGTGGTTAGGGCTCCACACTTCCACTGCAGAGGGCACGGGTTCGATCCCTAGTCGGGGAACTAAAAAAGCCTGCCTGCTGAGTGATGTGGCCAATAAATAAATAAATAAATAAATAAAGTTCAGAATAAAGTATTACATATGCTGAGGTTCCATCTGAATGATCAAAGAGAGATTTGCTATATTTTGAATATCTTTAGTATTAAAATTAATCTGATTACATTCTAATTCTCTGACAATCCATGTATTTTTTATATAGTCACTTTATAGTAACTATAACTCTTCATTCTCTATCTCATATTTAGAACTATAAAATATGAGAACTAAAACGTATCTTATTTTTAATAGATAAGAAATGTAAGGCTTATAATGATAACATTATTTAATGGTAACATTTTTTCCATTTTTCTAATGGCCATCAGAAATACTTTGCTTTTTTTTTTTTTCTTTCCAAAGTATTTTGTCCCGTCATGCTTCAGTTTGGGACCGAAGCATTTTTGGTACAAGACTCAGTTTCTGTGACTACACCTCGAGGGGTGGAGACACTTAAAGATCCCAAAGACTTCTTCTGAGTCCCAAGCATACAGGAAGTAGGAAGGAATATGAGAAATAAAATGAGAATAGTGGGAGGAAACTGGTAGGTGGGTAGAATAAGAGCAAATTAGATCTTCTTTCTCCAGCCACAATCTCCTTAGAGAGAGCAGAAGAAAAACATGCAAGGAAAACATGTTTCTTGTCAAAATATATATGTGAAAATATACATACAAATATGGCTGTCTGAGAATACCTGCCAGACCTGGCTGCTACAATCCAGCTTGGCAGCATTTAAAACTATTTCACTTCTTTATTATCCAGTATAAATGCTTTACACTCATCTTGTGAGGACTGCCATTATTCTGTATCCTAAGATGAAATTAATGACTATTAAAATCAGCTCTATTGCACTGTAAATGGACAAAGCAGATCAATATTAAAACCTCCGTGGTGAGCAATGACTTTTAGAAATTCACTTTAGTCTTTTTTTTTTTTTCTGCAGAATTTATATTGTCCAGAGTCAGCTTAATTTTTTCAATTACTTTTACTTTATGTTCACTGTAAAAATAAATGCAGTTATGGAATTCCCCAGCAGTTCAGTGGTTAGGACTCTGTGCTTTTACCGCCCACTGGGGCCTGGGCTGAATCCCTGTTTGGGGAACTAAGATCCCACAAGCCACACGGTGTGGCCAAAAATAAGTAAATAAATAAAAATAAAGCAGTTTTATTCTAGAACGTAATCAATAATCTTTGAAGAAACTAATACAGAATATTTATCCTTAGTTTGGCTAGAATAATTACAAAAGAAAAATTGATTTTTGCATTACAAAGCAGTGAGCAGATAACGAATAAAATTGTTACAAGAATATCTAAGAAGTTGGTTTATCATTTTTATTAATACATTAAAATTATTAAAAAGTCAGAGTCTTGAAAATCAGCTATTTCATTCAATGTGTTTGCTAGAGTTTGATCACCTGCTTGTTCCCATCTTCATCCTCTGGATGTGCCATTCCCCTCACATAGAATACCTCCATCCTCCAGACCTCCCACGCCCATTCCATGGCCTGCCCTTCTCTCACCTGAAACACATTCCTAACATTCGTCACTCCTGCATCGCAAGTTCTCTAGCATTTGTCTTTCACTTGTATGACACGTATGAAACAATTTGGATTAATTTATGTGCAGCTTATTAGCATTCATAAAGCCATTTGGGGTGCTTCTTAAAAGTATAGTTGTTGGGGGCTTCCCTGGTGGCGCAGTGGTTGAGAATCTGCCTGCCGATGCAGGGGACACGGGTTCGAGCCCTGGTCTGGGAAGATCCCACATGCCGCGGAACAACTAGGCCCGTGAGCCACAACTACTGAGCCTGCGCGTCTGGAGCCCGTGCTCCGCAACAAGAGAGGCCGCGATAGTGAGAGGCCCGCGCACCGCGATGAAGAGTGGCCCCCGCTCGCCACAACTAGAGAAAGCCCTCGCACAGAAACGAAGACCCAACACACCCAAAAATCAATCAATTAATAAATAAATTTAAAAAAAAAAAAGTATAGTTGTTGGGCTCGTGTTTTCTTTCCATTTCTCCCAGAGTGCCTAGCAGAATGTTCAGAATATTCAATGAGTTGAATAATCACATACAGCTATCTATTTGTGCCCAGAATGGAAAATCAGAGACAAGGACTGGGAGACACTAACAATAACCTTCAGACAGATGCAACAACACAGAATCCAGAGCACGATTTCCTGCACATTAAGCCAGTCATAGTGGTGTTTATAGACTTGCTAGCTTCTTAACCTAAACTGATCCATTGGAGAAACCATCTATTATAATGGTAAATAACAGGAGCTGTGCAGTCTGATAAATCTGAGTAACTACTGTGCCTCTGCCACCCAAGTGCTGTGACCTTGGGCAAATTATTTAATCTCTACAGGCCCCAATTTCTTCATATTTAAGATGGGCATAATGACACCTGCCTCACAGGGCTGTTAAAAGAAATTGTGACAATGCGTGTAAAGAGCTTAGCAGAGTAAAGCTCTCAGTAATGTCATTTATTTCTATTGTTTTTAACTTTTAAAACTTTACAGTTTAGCTACAAAAATATTTCAAGCACTATGGCTTCAATGTCTGCATTATTAAGAGTGGACATAAGTTTGCTTAGCAACCACTCCATTCCACATTTCATAGCTTGGTGGTGCTGCCAATCTCAATACACTAAGGATGGGTACACGATGCAGGCCTAGATCATAGTCTCCACCATCTTGGAAACAGTGATACATCCAAGGGGTAGACAAGGCAGAGTTAATCAGAGTCCTTCCCAGAGACTGAAGGTGCTAGAAAAAAACTTTCCTTTTTTAACAGGGGTTATTAAGTTAGGGCAATATATTCCTAGAACTGCCGGCGCCATCTTAGCTGACTACACAGAATTAGATTCTCCACAGCAGATGTTGCAGCCAAGATAATTTGAGCCTTTGGATCCCTCTGGACCTAAACCTAGATCCACCCCCAGTCTTAGGAGTTATATGAGGCAATACTTTCCAATTCTGCTCAGTTTGGTTTGGGTTTCTGCAACCAAAGTAATTCTCACTAAGAAAACTGTGTATGTCTATTTTGATAGACAAAGATTTTTCTCCATCCCATTCTATCTCTAACTTCAGCACCTGTCATAAGCTCTATATAGTTTTTTTGTCTAGTTATAAAATGATAATCATAATGTAATCTTGAGAAGTTGCTTGAAATGTATACAAAAATGATGTTCAAAATACCACTAAAAGAAATGCTGAGAATAATTTATTATTCACTTCAGAGTTTAAAGAGTCTTTGAAAAGCTCCGCCTAGCTCACCTATACCCAAGCAAATGTATTCTTCTTGCTTTCCTTTTACAGCTGTCTGTAAAGTTTCTAAATCTCTCAACTAATACAGTAGTTTCTTGTTTAATCTCTAATACCATCTTCTGATGTTTTTGGAACATTGTAGTGGATGTTTGTTGTTTATGCCTGCCTACCATCCATTTCCCTTTCTTTTGGTAACATCACCTTGATTATCTTTTGAGAAACCCCCACTTTCAGTCCATGTGGAGCCGGGGGAGTTGCCCTATTCCCTGGCTCCAAGGTGAATACGTGACTTAGGCCTGGCCAATCAGAACGTCCCAAACCTCTTGCCACATGCTTGAACATGTATGAATGAGGTCCAATATTTCTGGCAAAATGATTGGGAAAGAGATATTACAAGGACCTCAGTTCTCTTCAAAATTAATTTATGGATTTAATACAATTTAAATCGAAATCCCAAAAGATTTTTTTAAAGAATGATAAAATCATTCCAAAATTTATCTGGACAAATAAGTAACTATACCAGCCTGCAATTGTTTATTGTTATTTTTCAAATTCTTCTTGACTGGTGTAGTCCACTTGAATTATCAATTATTAAATGTTAAAGTTACAACATACAGTGTGGTTACAAAACACTCAAACAGAAAATCCAGAATCAGACTGCAGAATATAAAAAATTAAATATATACAAAATGGTGCAGTTCAAATCAGCGAGGAAAGGACAGGTCATTCCTATGGTGGCAGATACGTAGCATATTGTACCTCACCCCGGCACATTCATTGCAGACATCACTAATTAAGCACAGCCTTTCCTGCTGAACCCAGATATGACTTTGGAATCTTTCCCCACATGGCGCTCCAGGCAGCCCCACCAATCTATCCGACAATGCATCCAAGAGGATTATTTGACAAATGCTGAGATAATCAGCTATTTGGAAAAGTATATAAAGTTAAATCTCTTGCATACCTATGTTAAAATAAACTCCACGTAGATTAAAGAGTTAAATATGAAAAATGAAACCATAAAAGGACTAGAGCAAAGCTGCTGCAAAAGAACATTCTCAGAGAGAAACAGAGAAACTCTAAGATGAGGAGACGTGAGCAAGAGTGGAAAGCAGAGTCTCAGCACTGCCTGGGTTCGTGACATTTCTGAGGCCTGGCTGCTCAGCTTTTTCTGGAGTCCTGAGACCTGTCGGTATCTTTACAATACCTCCACCCTTTTATTTGAACTAGCTTGAATCGGTTTCTGTGCTTTGAAACCAAAAGAGCCTTGAATAAGGCACATGCATTTCTTTAAAAAAAAAAAAAAACCTGTTAGTTATCAACTGGCTTTACTAAAAATAAATAAATAAGTCTTTAATTTGTCTGAGTCTTTTTCAATGAAAAATCAAAGCTTCCCATTTTCCAAATGTGAGGTGTAATGTTTTATATACATGACAGATTAATTAAATTGAAAGATAAGGATTTAACTTTCTCATCTCTCTATCCCATCAAGTTTACTTTCATAAAGCATTCTAAAAAACTTGCAGGGGCTTCCCTGCTGGCGCAGTGGTTAAGAATCCGCCTGCCGATGCAGGGGACACGGGTTCAATCCCTGGCCCGGGAAGATCCCACATACCGTGGAGCAACTAAGCCCGTGCGCCACAACTACTGAGCCTGCTCTCTAGAGCCCGTGAGCCACAACTACTGAGCCCACGTGTCACAACTACTGAAGCCCACGCACCTAGAGGCTGTGCTCCACAGCAAGAGAAGCCACTGCAATGAGAAGCCCTCGCACTGCAAGGAAGAGTAGCCCACGCTCACTGCAACCAGAGAAAAGCCCACGTGCAGCAACAAAGACACAACGCAGCCAAAAATAAAATAAAGAAAATAAAAATAAATAAATTTATTTAAAAAAAAACCTTGCAAATTAAAAACAAGAGGGTAAAAGGCGGTAGAAAGAAAGAACGTTGCAGAAAAGCCAAAGTAATTTTTTTTGAAAGCTGCACTTTGGGAATTCCCTGGCAGTCCAGTGGTTAGGACTCTGCACTTTCACTCACAGGCCGGGTTCAATCCCTAGTCTGGGGAACGAAGATGCCACAAGCCACGGGTGCAGCCAAAAAAAAGGCTGCACTTCGCATATTCTTAACTAGTTATATGTCAAAGCATTCTAGCAACGTCTTGGGAGCCTGATCATAGAAACCAAAACAAATTTGAGTTTCATAACTCTTGACTCTTCCTAAAAGGTCAATCTACTGATACCATAATCACTGGTACTTTGTTTACATACAAAATTATTTCACGAATTTTGTTTTTACACTGAAATCAAGCACAAATTTTATGAAGGACTCAAGTGTATACTCCTTAGAATGGCAGTTAGTAACTAAATCAACTGTATTTCTCCAGACACAAAATATTAAACTCACCTGAATATACCATCATTTCTGCAGAAGAAGCCAACAACTCCTTTCACTAACCTAGGGAAAAAACCCTTTAAAGGAAGAATATGCTCTCATGCTGTGTGACTATGTAGTGTTTATAAACTAAAATTTTTCTTCTCAATCCCCATAGCCAGCTGACAGAGTTACACTGCCTAAGTGCTTTACAACAAAGCTAAGTGCTGTCCCTGGAGAGAAATCTCAGGGCTAATTCACTATATCCAACCTGCCCCCACATCCTGTCATTTCTTCCTTTGAAACAGTGGCTCTCAATTTTCCACTCCAACATCTCTGAGGCATCAGATGCCCGTGCTAGTAACAGAGGCCAGAGATTCTCTACAGGTATGCAATCTTTGGGTGCCCCAGGCAGTCAGAAGGAGGCTGTCTGGGTAGGAAAAGGTCCCCAGTGGATCTGCTGTCCCCTGGCAAGAAATCACCTGCTTTAAACTGTTTCTTGAATTGAATCTTCCTCTTTATTCTCAGGGCCACCACCATCACCCTCCTCAATGGTTATCACCTCTGCTTTGGATTGCTTTTCACTACAACAGCTGTAGTTTTTCCTACATTTGCTCTTTCCTCTTTGCATTACATCAAGCGCATCCACTGCTGCCAACCCAAAATTCTGTTCCCATCATGTCACTTCCTGGCTCAAGAATGGACTGCATCAGTTCCCCATCCCTTCTATCTCTCCAACCTCTCCCTTTCTCAGCCAGCCTTTTCTCCTTGCTGTATAAATATGTCCCAATTCTTTCCCTTAAAACAAAACAAAATAAAAAACAAACAACTACAAAAGTAAAATCCTTCTTGGATACTTTATTCAACTCTAGTTACCACCTTTGCTTCTTTTGTTTTTCTGAGAAACTTTAAAAAAGTAAGGTCTACTCACTGCCCTCTGCTCTTGTCACTCCAATGAAACTGCCCTTAACAGAATTCTAACAATCCTGTTCTCTAATCACCAAACCCAACGGACTTCTTTTTCCTTCTTGACTTCTCCAGCATCCGAAGATGTTGATCACCCCCTTCTTTTTGAAACTCTTGCCTCCCTGACTTCCACTCCCTGGACCATTTCTTTCCAGATTTCTCTTCCTCCACTCTCATTTTAAATGTAGGGGTTCTGCAGGGTTCCATCCTGTTCCTACTTCTCTTTTTAATTTGCACTCTCTTAATGATTACAGCGACACTTATGGCATTAATCACCACCCCTACCCTAACATCTCATAAATCTTCAACTCATTTCTGACATTTCTCTTGACTACAGACCTGTACCAGCCTTTTGCACCAGGTTGTCACACAGGTGACTCAAATTCAACACGTCCAAACCAAACTTCTTCTCTTCACCCAAAAAACTAGTTCCTCCCCCATTCGTTTTGTTTTCATAGATACCCACTTTCCCAAGCCAAACATCTAGGAGTTATCCTCCCTCTCTTTTTCCCTCCCCTTAGGTCCCCAAACTGATCATTTAGACCTGTTGTTTCTATCTCCTTAATATCTTTCAGCTTCACACTGTCCTATCCAGTCTCACTATCCTAATGGTGTCGCAACAGCCTCCTAACTGCTTTCCCTTACCTCATGTCTTGAGCTCCTACACTCCCCATCTGCCACTCTTTCTAAGAGATTGCTTCTTTGTTTAAAGCACTCCTCATTTAAAGCATTTTAAAACCTGGGTGGCTTGCCAGGCCTAAAACTTTTTTTTTTTTAAGTGTTTTTTTTAAAATTAATTAATCTATTTTTGGCTGTGTTGGGTCTTCGTTGCTGCGCGCAGGCCTTCTCTAGTTGCGGCGAGCGGGGGCTACTCTTCATTGAGGTGCTTAGGCTTCTCATTGCAGTGGCTTCTCTTGTTGTAGAGCACAGGCTCTAGGTGTGCGGGCTTCAGTAGTTGTGGCGCAGGGGCTTAGTTGCTCCGCAGCATGTGGGATCTTCCCAGACCAGGGAATGAACCCATGTCCCCTGCATTGGCAGGCGGATTCTTAACCACTGCGCCACCAGGGAAGCCCCTAAAACTTTTGGTAGTACACACTCATCAGCAAACATGTGAGTCTATACACTCATCCTACAAATATTCATTAATGCATACATATTATAGAATATATACAAAATGTAAACATCAAGAATGAATGCGATAAAGATGAAATACATACACTAAATATATACCTGATGAAGTCATACTATCTTAGCTACTGTATGATTCAAAGTACAATACAGTCTCATATAGTTCATTATTCATGATAATGTATTAATCCACATT
Organism: Balaenoptera borealis; assembly: GCF_965194805.1. Taxonomy (NCBI): domain Eukaryota; kingdom Metazoa; phylum Chordata; class Mammalia; order Artiodactyla; family Balaenopteridae; genus Balaenoptera; species Balaenoptera borealis. The sequence goes on from NC_138878.1 coordinate 16,700,281, forward strand.
TCAAATAGTCTTCTTGACAATTTCATTTTTTAGGCTGACTTCTTGACAGGCTTACCTTGAAATGTGACAAAGAGCTCCTACTAGGAGAAATGTAAACTCTACGTTTTTATTATTTATAGTGTTAGAATTATCTTCAATCCACGGTTTCTCTGTGCAAATCTTTAAGCCACTTGCTCATTTTGTGAAGATTAATTTAGTTAAAAGCAGATAATATATCATAAATCCACTCAACCAGGCTCAAGTAAACTGCAATAAGTTGCAATATGATAATAGCAGACAAATTAATAAGGTCACCACATTCAATTCCTGTGCTTTGTGAAGCTTTCACTCTTCCCTTGAGACATCACCTCGTGTATTGAGTGTGTAATGGCATTGTCTTATAAGACTGAGGAAGAGAACCAGGGTTTTTTATACATTAAATATTAATAAAAGTCAAGTTCTTTTTTTAGGTTGAAAATATAAACCCCACTAGTGACCACTGCTTGGCACTGCACACAAGGCCCTTGATGATCTGGCCTCTGCCCACCTTTCAGCCTGCTCTCCAGCTACACACTTCCCGCATCTTCCCACGCTTTACCTCTCAACACACCAGCTACTCATCACTTTCTTACCTCTGACATGCTGTCTCCTTTGCACTTCTACCTCTGCTTCCAGGGCACCATGTTCTCATCTCTTTTAAAGCACTTATCACAGCCTGCTATAACTGTTTCCCTACTAGACTAAAGGGCAGGGATTACTCCCAATTTTGAATTCCCAGCATCTACCACAACACCTCGTTTGCAGTAGGTACTTAAGGTTGACTGATTGAATGAAAAAGCTCCAAATTCCTCTGGCCTGCTTTCAAGGCCTTGCATAATCTGGCTCCAATTTATCTACCCAGCTTAATTTTCTTCCCCCAAGTCCATTCCTGTTCTCCTTACTTCCTATCGTAGGTCATGCTCATTTTGGCTTTTGCTCAATTTGCCTCCTCAACTTGGACTACCTTCCATCTACAGAGAAGCAACTTGTCCTTTAAGCCTCAGACAAAATTATCCCTTCCCCAATGAAGTCACATTTGACTCTTCCATCCTCCAACTGATCACCTCTTCAGAGAACTCTTGAAGAGTGAGTACTACACATTTCAGCAATTACTCTCTATGTGGTGGTTTTCTCTCCCCAATTTCAGTCTAAGCTCTTTGATGCCAGGGACCACCTTGAACTTCTTTTGCACACTGATCTCTCACAACACACTGCAACATGATGATGCATAGGAGATGCTAGAAGTTCTGAATGACTGGTTGTAGATATCATGGTACAAGGGAGACAGCAGTGAACTGGGTTTCAGTCCGAGTTCCACCACTGATTACTTAGGTGACCTTAAACATGCCACTTAACCTCTTTGGTCATTAATTCTTCATCTGGAAGATGAGACTTTACAATTTTTTAAATTCCAGGTAAGATTTTTCCTCTTGCCCAAAGGAAACAACATTTTTCCCCCTAAAAATCAAGAGAAATTCTGAGACCTTCGGTAACTCACTTAACATTAATGAACTTCAGTGTAATCAACAACAGCCCACTACCTCAAAGGACTGTGTAAAGGTCAAATGAGAAAATACACATAAAAATGCATAGATAACTTTAAAATCTGGATAAAAACAAACTTAAGGCACTGTCATACTATTTAGTGGGAAATGCAAGCAAGCAGCATCATTTGTTGTTCAGCTGGGTAGGAGAGTATGCTAGCCTAGCCAAGGACAGTGATTGGATCCTTGAATGACTCAGTCTGCTCAGCACAGCAGAACACTGTTCCATAGCCAACAGGCTGCACCTCATCCCTTAGGTACAGAGATACACATTTGATCACAAAGTAAAGTAACCTTTATCCCGTAAGGACTACATAGCAGGGAATACATCAGTTGAAGTTACTGAGTTATCAATTGAGATCTAAATGAAAGCCTGGTTATGGTTTCTAAAAATGCTCTTAGAATTTTCGTAACCACTCTGTATTAGAACCAATAAATTTCTCATATTTTTCTAATAATTTAGAGGGCATATTTTAGCAAGAAGGGGAACTCTATAAGAAATAATCTGGTTACAAAGACATGGCTTCTCATATAAACATGTCTAATCATTCAAGTGAAATACAAAGAGGCTAGTTAAAAAGAAAAAACAGAGAAACACAAAACGTCCTGACAATTTAGTGGTTCTTTAAGAGATAGACTGATGAATATACATGGCAAAGTCTCAAAGAAAATGTAAAATGTTTTCTCTAGGAGACTCTCAACTTTTCCAACATACAGTGAAGAAAGTGGCAGTGTAGGAACCCAAACTAGCTTCTTCAAATGAGCAGCCTAATAATGTCAGCAGTATTCGTTACACGTCCCCTAACATACACAAAGAGCCAGTCATATTATATAAGACACTCAAGATCTCAGTCTATTCTAGATATAAAAATTGTTTTCAACTCTGAAATTAAATTTCATGTCAGTCCACTTCCTCTATACACCTAACCATTTTCTTTTCAATAGATTTGATAACAATACTTTTAGAATCATATTTACACAATAAAAGATGATTTTCCAACAATATTCCAATGAGAATTGCTTCAAAAATGTATTGATCTTTTCTCAAATATCAAACCTTAAGCTGGGGACTTCCCTGATGGTCCAGTAGTTAAGACTCCTCACTCCTAATGCAGTGGGCCTGGGTTTGATCTCTGGTCAGGGAACTAGATCCCACATGCCACAACTGAGAGCCCGCATGCCCAGACACTATAAATATCTTAGAGGAAAACATAGGCAGAACACGCTATGACATAAATCACAGCAAGATCCTTTTTGATCCAACTCCTAGAGTAATGGAAATAAAAACAAAAATAAACAAATGGGACCTAATGAAACTTAAAAGCTTTTGCACAGCAAAGGAAACCATAAACAAGACGAAAAGACAACTCTCAGAATGGGAGAAAATATTTGCAAACTAAGCAACTGAGAAAGGATTAATCTCCAAAATATACAAGCAGCTCATGCAGCTCAATATCAAAGAAACAAACAACCCAATCCAAAAATGGATGGAAGACCTAAATAGACATTTCTCCAAAGAAGATATACAGATTGCCAGCAAACACATGAAAGGATGCTCAAGATCACTAATCATTAGAGAAATGCAAATCAAAACCACAGTGAGGTGTCACCTCACACGGTCAGGCTGGCCATCATCAAAAAATCTACAAACAACAAGTGCTGGAGAGGGTGTGGAGAAAAGGGAACCCTCTTGCACTGTTGGTGGGAATGTAAATTGATACAGACACTTTGGAGAACAGTATGGAGGTTCCTCAAAAAACTAAAAATAGAACTACCATATGACCCAGCAATCCCACTACTGGGCATATACCCTGAGAAAACCATAATTCAAAGAGAGACATGTACCACAATGTTCACTGCAGCACTATTTACAATAGCCAGGTCATGGAAGCAACCTAAATGTCCATTGACAGATGAATGGATAAAGAAGATGTGGCACATATATACAATGTAATATATTACTCAGCCATAAAAAGAAATGGAATTGAGTTATTTGTAGTGAGGTGGATGGACCTAGAGTCTGTCATACAGAATGAAGTAAGTCAGAAAGAGAAAAACAGATACCATATGCTAACACATATATATGGAATCTAAAAAAAAAAATGGTTCTGATGAACCTAGGGGCAGGACAGGAATAAAGACACAGACGTAGAGAATGGACGTGAGGACACAGATCGGGGTGGGCAGGGGGGAGCTGGGACAAAGTGAGAGAGTAGCATTGACATATACACACTACCAAATGTAAAATAGATAGCTAGTGGGAAGCAGCTGCACAGCACAGGGAGATCAGCTCTTTACTTTGTGACCACCTAGAGGGGCGGGATAGGGAAGGGGGGAGGGAGATGCAAGAGGGAGGAGATATGGGGATACATGGATACTTACAGCTGATTCACTTTGTTATACAGGAGAAACTAACAAAACATTGTAAAGCAATTATACTCCAATAATGACATAAAAAAAAAAGAAAATGAGAGCCAATAAAATATGTATACACATTAGAAAAAAAAAAAAGAGCCCACATGCTGCAACTAAAAAGATCCTGAATGCCACAATAAAGATGTCACACGCAGCAACGTAAGAACTGGCACCGCCAAATAAATAAATTAAAACAACAACAACAACAACAACTTAAGCTGGACATGATGCTCTTTCCTAACCTCCTCTGGAACACTTTTTGATGTGTAGTCTAATTCAAATATAAATTCTAGAAGCTTTCTGGATAGACCCCATTTCCAGCACACAGGATACAGTAAATTCAACATACAATATGATAGAAGAGTAGTCACCCCTTCATGCTGAGAATCTGTGAATTTCAGCATATCTTAATATCAGTGCTAAGAGACATTAGTCAAAACTACTAGCACACGGTTATTAGCAAGTTTTAAGGTTCTGAACAGCAAGTGTGAAGGAATAGGGAAAATCAGAGGGATGAAAAACTAAATGTAAAACTTAAGGATACAAAAGTTGGCCTATACAAGAGATGACAGGAAAACAAGATTAGAAAAAGGTGTTTGCACGCAAGAAGTGCAAACTCATTCTTGAAGTGTTCACCTAAAACAACTTATTCTTATCATGTATGTCTTTTCAAGTAAAATGGAGCCTTGGATTTTAACAACTTGTTATCCTGGCTATTCTGAGAGTGCCTGTTAACTCACAGCATACCTTCATGACCTAGTCCTACCCTCCTCATTCAGACTTTGTTTTCATTACTGTTGTTTACTGCTGTATTCCCAGTCCCCAAAAAGGCTCCCAGCACATAAACTGTCAAATGAATAACAACCCTGTGAGGAGGTATTATTACTATGCTGGTTTTACAGATGAGGAAACTAAGGTGGAGCAAGGGTGAGTAACTTGCCTAGGGGTTACAAACCACTAGCCAGAAACATACCCAGGTCTAGCTGACCACAAAGTCCTCATTCGTCCTCTACCCTCACTGGGCAAAATGACTTCTTCCTGTCTCTCACTTGTGTCTTTACTGGTGGCAGCTTTCTCCTTAGGAGAAGGCTCAATTCAAACTTCAACTTCTCCATCAGCCTTTTCCTGGGCATCCTCAACCTCTGATGCCCACGACGGTCTTCTATAGATCTCTCCTTCTTTTGTGCTGCGCCCTCTCCAGAGTTCTATTCTCACACCGCTTTTAGCCCTTTGCTGTACTATTTCTTAACTCTCTCTTATCTCAACTCCAAACTTCTTGAGGGCAGGAATCAGACACTATCTTCAAGCTCCTCTGGCACGTGGTAGAGCTGAATAAATGTTTGATGTATGAATGAATAATCCCTACAAATCCATGAGATAAAAAAAACCCTTAGCTCACTCAGTTCCCTAACCACAGGCAACCAGAGACTAGTTTTCCTTTGCTTGGGGGTGGTAAGGGCATGCCTGAAATTCCCTGCCCACACCACAAAAGAGCATCACTGTGCTATGTTAAGGCAGTTTTTCAAGTTTTGAGACATCTAATGGAAGGACCATACAGTTCCAAAACTTTAAGGGCTAATCATAAAAATCCATCTTTTAAAAGTAGCTTTTGGACTTCCCTGGTGGCGCAGTGGTTAAGAATCTGCCTGCCAAGGCAGGGGACACGGGTTCGAGCCCTGCTCCGGGAAGATCCCACATGCCGTGGAGCAACTAAGCCTGTGCGCCACAACGACTGAGCCTGCGAGCCACAACTACTGAAGTCTGCACGCCTAGAGCTCGCGCTCCACAATGAAGAGTAGCCCCCGCTTGCCACAACTGGAGAAAGCCCGTGCACAGCAACTAAGACCCAACGCATCCAAAAAAAAAAAAAAAAAATAGTAGCCTACCTGGGACTTCCCTTGTGGCGCAGTGGTTAAGAATCTGCCTGCCAATGCAGGGCACACGTGTTCAAGCCCTGGCCCGGGAAGATCCCACATGCCACGGAGCAACTAAGCCCGTGCTCTAGAGCCCGCGAGCCACAACTCCTGAAGCCCGAGCGCCTAGATCCTGTGCTCCCCAACAAGAGAAGCCACTGCAATGAGAAGCCCGTGCACAGCAATGAAGACCCAATGCAGCCAAAAATAAATAAATAAAGTGGCCTTCCTGGATGGGACACTAGCTCTCAATTTTACATGTTTGGTTCAATTAAATCACTGTTTTCAGTGATTTTACATATTCTAAGCAATTTTATTTTTATATCCCTTGGCTTGAAAGTTCCATTTCATACTTCCCCACACATATAAGAACAAAAACTACTTGTCTTTTACAAAATGGGAAAATAAAATAGAACCTGTGTGTTAGGTAAATAGGCATTCAATAAATGTTATGCTGCCATTTGTAAACCCTCCTTCTAAAAGCACATGTGGCCTATTTTAGGCTAATGAATATTGGGAAGCATTTACTAGATGGATGACTTTCATTTAATTGGTATGAATACCAGGTTCAAATTATATCTAAACAAAAACTAGATTTTTAAAAAAATATGGGGTAAAGAGTTGAAATGTCTGCCCACCACCACTGAGCACCACATAAGTAGTACTACAGTCAATATTCTGGCTCTTAAGAATTTATAACCGAATTCTTAGCTAGCCCAATTTCAAGGTACACATTTATGGTAACAATTTTTTTACACACATACCACCCAAGCCATGATCTATAATTTTACTCCTTTTATTTGCACTAATTTCTGAGCAATGTCTAGCCCCACCTAAGTGAGATATAAATAAGATTTATAAATAGGATATTATAAAGGTGAGACACTGGAATTTCACAACTGGAGCACATTAAAATATTTACTTGGAAACTAACATTTTCCCAAATATTTACCAGCAGATTTAGAAAAAAGTGACAATCACTTTGCCAAGCTGGACTTCTGGCCTCTCAGTTTGATGACTGGCCCCTTCCTACCTCCACTCCACACCCCTTCCCTTCTCTTCTTCCTGTGCCAGGAATACCCTCCTGACTCATCTCTGCCTATGTCCATCACTTCCTTGGAGACCTGGCTCAAGATTCAGCTCCTTGAAAAATTCCTCCCTGACCAATACATTTTCCACTAACTACTTCCTAACTTTGCGTTCCCTTGGCATTTATATAGTTTGCACTCCGTAATCTATAACTTGTAAGTTGTTTTGCACTTTTCTATCATTTCCCCAACTAGACACCAAATAGACACATCATCTTTTATATTCTGTTCTATACAGCCAGCAATAAATGCTTCTTGAATGACTGAAATCATCAGTGAAAGAAGGCCGATTGCTCAAAAATTTCTGAATATTACCTCCAACATGCATGAGTCCTTCAAGTAGATGAGATTTAATTTTGAGATTTAGTAAATCATAAATTTAGTAAATCCATAAATTCATCACAAAAGACCCAGGTAACAGATCACATGCATACTTAAAGAATAATCCTAGCTATTCAAACATAACTTGAGATTTAACATTTCAGGCTTCTAATAAGCTTAAAGCCTTGAGGCCTGTGAATGGTAGGAAGCTGGCACCAGTCTCCTGCAAAAGGGGCAAAACTCTAGTTGGCAGTAAATGTTCAAACACGTGAGCCTCCACTGTTAAACAAGGCTCATTAACCACACAAACTTGCTGTTTCAGCTTTCTGGCTTCAATGAAGTGCTATGATCTCCTTTGGTTATTGTTGAGAGCCAATGATGGGTTAAATTCCCATAAATTAACCAGCGTTTTGGTGGTTTGCCCAAGCATACTGCTGGCACCGGTGTGGATGAATTTTTTTTTTTTTTTTTTTAACAGACCCGCCTGCCCTGGGGAGCCAGAGGTGAGCGAAGAAAGCGCCAACCCGGCACTTCTCAGGAGGCAAACGGAGACCTCCAGAGCTTCGTTCCGTCCCCCTCTAGTTCTTAGTGTCAGCTTATCGTGCAGAGGCGGGGCTTCCAGCACGGCTGCTTCTTACTAAATCTCAACCGAGTCTTCCTTGGGGATTGCAAGCCACACTTCGGCGGCTGCCCAACTTTTCCTGTAGGGAGCATCAGTTTTTCCATCCTCAAAGCCCCAGCAGACGGGGTTTGGGGAGAGCCGGGCTACCAGTAGAGAGGAAGGTGAGGACCCGGGGGGCGGGGGAGAGGGAAGGGGCTGGCCCAGCAAAGCGGGTAGGGTGGCAGAAACAAAGTGAGCGCCGGGTTAGCCCAGCGCCGCCCGCCCGCCCGCCGGCCCCGCTCACCCTCCAGCAGCACCTCCTTGCCCGCGCGCTTCAGCGCCTGCACGGCCTGGTCGTGGGTGGCCTGGCGCAGGTCGGTGCCGTTCACCGACAGGATGGCGTCGCCCAGCCGCAGCGCCCGGCTCTGGTCGGCCGCCAGTCCCGGGAAGATCTTGGAGATGAGGATCGGCATCCGGTTCTCGCGGCCGCCCTTGATGCTGATGCCCAGGCCGCCCGCCTCCTGCTTCACCACCCGCACCCGGCGCACGGGAGGTGACGCGCCCGCCTCGCCCGCCGGGCCCCGCGGCGGCGCGGGTGGGCTCGGGGGGCCCAGGCCGCGGCTCGGGCTCCCAGGCAGCGAGTCGCCCGCGCCGCCGCCGTTCGGGAGGCCGTTGAAGGCGGCTGCCGCGGGCCCGAGAGCGGGTTCAGGCTCAGCCGCCGCGGCGTCGCCCGTCAGGCTCAGGCTCTCCCCGCTCAGCTCGGCCACCACTCGGACCCAGCGCTCCCTCAGGAGCAGCTCCACCAGCCCCGCTTTGGTGGCCCGCGTCCACACCGCCATGGCCGGCCCCGCTCCCGCCGCCGCAGTCGCCGCAGCTACCCTCATTCCAGTCAGGCAACCTCGGCGCTTCCCCCTTCCCGCCCGAGGGGGCGGGCCCGCCGCCCCCCTTCACCGCGGTGATTCATTATTCATGAGGGGCCACGCCCACCTTCCGGAGGGGCGGGGAGAGACCGGCCGAGCTGCTTCCGGGAGGTTAAGGAGTTGACCGCAGTCCAGTGGGTTACAGTTTACCGGACGTGGGCAGCTCTAGCGAAGTGGGGCTTGGTCTCACCTTCTCCCTCTTACGCCTCCGATCTCCCCACCCCCAACTCCTGACCTCTACCGTGCAATTCACCAGAGCTGCCTGGGCACGGAAAGCAAAATCAGCTTCGAGAGGCACTTTGCAATCCTGCAAGACCGAGTTGCACGTTCACTTGCATTGACTGGTTCGTTAAGTATTTACAGAATGCTCCGCAGTGTGCTCCCTTTGAGGCCTGGAGAGGAGCTGGATAAAACGTGCCACAGGTGAGAGCTGGCGGTCTAGTGGGGGAGGAAAACGGAGAACCAACCAACCTGATGTGATATTATGTGGTTAAGTGACATGTAGAAAACGCCCTGAGAGCAGAGTAGAAGAAACATTTAGTTGGGCCTGGGGACAGCTTCACAGAGGTGACAGTGGAAGCTCAACAGTCCACCTAGGCAATAGGTCCAGAGGCATGAACCAAAGCATTTGTCACTCTGCTTTGTAATCCCGTTTACTTGCCAGTAATGCCAGAGGAGACCATATCTTCTTTAGCCCTGCAGCCACAATAGGTAGGCCTCAAAGATATTTGTCGAATGAGTTACTTAGGAAGATGCCAGAATTCCAATGTGAACAGAGTACAGGGTCAGTGGCGATGGCAGAATATGAATGTAAAAAGCCTCATAGAACCAAATATTGGAGTGTTTGGACTTGAATTTGTAGATCTAACTTTCTCACCCTGGAGGCCTTGGCCTTATATTGGAGCAAGTGCATATGAGCCTCCCCAAAACTGCACACTGCAGGGCCTGCAGCAGCTTTTATACAAAGACATGGGTGATACAATCCACCTGGTTCTTCCAGTTTCATGGGCTTGAAGAGCTGAGGAAACTGAGGCCCAGAAAGCCAAAGACTCTGGCTGGAAGCCCACAGTGGAGAAACAGAGACAACTCAGGTCTCCCATCCTCCTGGTCCAGGGCTTTTAAAAACAGACAAACAAAAAAACATACCCCAGACCTCAAAGATGAGGGTCCAGAAATCACACTGCTGAGAGAGATCTCAAAAACGTGACGTCAATGAGCCCTCTTTCCTTTTTTTTTTTTGGAAAGAAAAGCAAAATCCCCATATTTTCATGTGTGGGGGGGGTGCCAGCAGAATAAGCGAGTACCAATTCCTGTAAAAGGGGCTATATACCTGCTTGCTCATGAAGTACATGTTGAAGCTTGTAAGCCATGTCCATGCACCACTCTGAATGCACATTCGTGTGTGGGCGGAAACTTTCAAACAGCCTCCTATACCAGGAGTTAAAACAATAAAAATAGAGACTGGAAATCACCCAGAGCCCAAATGAAGAAAGAATTCAAAATGAGAAAAGTATCTTACCCAAAAAAATCATTACAGCAGAATCCTCTTTGCAATTAGCGGAGCAGAATTTTCCAAGCTGCAAGTGTCAGCAGAAGCTCAACCCTCCAGCCCTCTCCTAAATCAATTGCAGTGAGGCCAGCTCGCTGTTCCGGCAGGTCCCAATGTGCTGAAGTGTACCTGCAGTCACAGACATTTCTGGCTTTGCTCCAGCTGAGGCGCGAACCCCCAGATGCCTGAGTTATGTGAAATTTCTGCTTATTAGAGAGCACCTGGCAGCTGACTCCTTAGAGGATGAGCACAATTTTGAAACTTTTACATACATAATTGCCCAGATATTGGGCACTTGAGGACACCTTTATTAGCAAAAGGGAAGTGCTGGAAATTCTTTCCAAAAGTGTCAAGACCTTCTGGTCAGTAGAATTGAAGGAAGTCAGTGATTTTCCAAATAAATAGTAAGTGAGGGCATTTACATAAGGTAGTAATTTAATCCTGGGAAGAGGAAAGGTAATCGAGATTGATATTGGGATTACTTGGGGGTATTTACTTTAAAAATTATTTTCAAATATAGCCATAAAAGTTTTCCAAACTATTGAGCTGTTTTGACAAGGTCTTGCATCAGAACCTAATTTTCCACATTCTCTTTCATCACTACAGATTGGCCAAACTCATCCAGTGTCTCCCAATGATGCCTTGCACATTCCTGCCAGAGTCCATCCTTCCAAACACTTCCTGCCCCTTTCAACCACTTTCCCACCGAGCAAGATCTCATCCCAGATTTCCCTGGCTGCCCAATTTGCTGGGGTTTTTCCTTTGAACAATTTTATTCTATGCCTCGCTTGTTCGTCCAAGTAGATTATAAAATACAGGAGGGCAGGAACCACCCATTGACTTCTTTTTGTTCCCCACTCTTCCAAAAATACCGCCTTGCAGAGAAGGAACTCATTAAACATGTGATTGATTGAAATTCAGTGCCTCCTGCACTGTAGTCATTTCAAATAATCCCTCTGAAGGTTACTGGTTCCTTGCAGAGTGAAAATTACCATCTAGGAAATCTCAAGTAGTCAGTGGAAATCTACTTACTGTGGATAATGAAATCTGAAATAAAAAGGGTACACATCTGTTCCCACGGTTTCTTAGGGATGGCGAGACAAGCTTAGATAATTCTTTGAACAGGCGTGTTATTTTATCTACCTCTAAAAAAGGGAATGGCTGAGGTAATTCCCAATCACCTTCCATTCCTGTCACCTATCAGTAGGTATTCTCCTCTGCTCAAGCTGTTATTTGTTTTCTCAGAACAAGGCAGGCATCATTGCTACTTCAAAATGAGGGGGTTGGATTAGCTCTCTCAGTTCCATGATTTCCTACAATTCTATTACTCAGGCTCTGATTCTATACTCTCTCAAAAGCCAGTGGTCTTTTTTTTTCTTCTCCCTCATAGTAGACGTACAATATAGCATGGTAATTAAAAGCACAAGGTTCAAATTGTAGTTTGGCCAATTACTAGTTATATGACAATGGTCAAGGGCCTGAGGTCATGGGCCTCAGTCTCTTCTTCAGAAAACTTCAGACACCTTCTACCTCCAAGTGTGGTTGTAAGGGTTGACTGGGGTGATGTCTGCAAAGTGCTTAGCAACACTGTACCTGATGCACTGTAAGAGTTCCATAAAAAGTACCGCTGCTGTTATATTATTACCTGTTGACCTTTAGCAGCAGCAACAATAAAACCTTTGGTAGAAACTCTCTAGCTGAGAGTCTATACTTTATCTAGGAATGAGTCTGCCATAATACTATTTGACTCCAGGCTTAAAGGGCAAATGGCCAAATTAATTTCGGTGACAAACAGATCTTGTGTAAAGCTACACTTTGGCTGAAAGGGAGTACATATTGCCAAAAGTCCGTCAAAGGAAAGAATTAGTGGATCTGGGGCTGCTTCCAAGGTTTGAGTGTTGTGTAATTTCATAAGGAAAGAGGGCCCCAGGCAAAACTGCAGCCCTTAGCAAGCCTGAAGGTCATACCACAAAGGCGGCCTGATGCCAGAGGAACAAAAGAGCTGCTCAATTACTACTAAAGAAGAGGCCAAAGGGAGAAATAAACTTGTAAGATAACCAATCCAACATCCAACTCTGAAAAAGTACCCATGCATTCTCTTCCCCCATTAGAGGACAGTGAGATCAATTGTCCCTTTCAACAGTACTACTTTGCCTTCCAGGAGAAATATCCTAAAATGTATTTTTCTCTCCAGCACAAACAGAAGTGAAAGAGGAAAAGGTGCATATATCCTTTAGCTGATGCAAGCGCATTTTAAAATTCATCCTGCCAAGATAAATCACTATCCATCTGAAACCCACAAAAATGGATTAACTATCTCAATGCGTTATAACTATGAAAACCCACATCTGCTAACCACATTCCTAATGAGAAGCAGCTGGTGACAGTTTTGTTGCTCTGTGACTTTCTTTTTAGGAAAATATTAACAAGGATATAACAAGAAGAAGGTTAGTTTCATTGAATTCACTTAGTTATGGAAAATCACTGGTGTTTTTTATTGACAGTCATGGAAATTACATAATTTCCCATGAAATTCAAATAAGGTCCAAAAATAAAAATCCACTTTCCTCCCATACCAGTTCTAACAGAATTTCCAGTGCCTCACAATAACACTTGTAGTCTTCTAGTCAGCGTAAACTCTCATTCTTCATATACCATTGAACACCAGCTTGTGTTTATTGATGCCTATGGCATTTCCAGGCCTTCGTCTGACATCTTTAACTTCCTCCTGAGTAAGTTAATGCAAACAGCCAACTGGGGAGGGATCACGGACCCCTTTGGGAATCAGCTGCCTACTGTGGACCCACCTCAGACAAATGCACATTTGTGTAAAACTCAGCATTCAAACTTGGGGGCTCACAAAGCTCCTGAAGCCCTTCCACAGACTCTGTTATGGGCTGAACTGTGTCCCCTCAAAATATACAGGTTGAAGTCCAGACCCACAGTACCTCAGAATGTGACTGTGTTTGGAGATAGGGTCTTTAAAGAGGTAATTAAATTAAAATGAGGTCATTAGGGTGGGCCCTAATCCAATATAACTGTTGGCGCAGAGATTAGGACACAGACACACACATTGATAGGGAAGATCATGTGAAGACTCAGGGAGAAAAGGGCCATCTACAAGCCAAGGAAGGGGGCCTTAGAAGAAACTGACCCTGTTAATATCTTGATCTCGGACTTCTAGCCTCCAGAATTGTGAGAAAATGAATTTCTGTTGTTTAAGCTACCCAGTCTGTGATACTGTTATGGCAGCCCTAGCAAACTAACACAAACCCCCAAGTCAAGAACCTACACAACAGCCTGTTTTTTGCCTCCCTAACTCCCAGTCTCTTCTGTCCCTTACTTACACAAATGGGCATTTTTACTGTGCCATTCCTTTGAATCTGAGTGGTTCATAACTGTATCTTCTACTGAGTGATAATTCTTAACCACAGACTTCAATGCCCACTCCTACCTGGTCTTATTTCTCACTATACATTGACTTAAGGGCTCTTTATCCAAATCTACTTATCTAAGCTACTTAGCTTTCCTCTGTGGAAACCACTCTACACTTACCTTTCCTAGGAACCTCCCCTGATTCTTAAGTCACCCTCCCAGGTGCACCCAGTACTACGGCCTGCCCTTCAGCCTCATTTTCCTCCATTTCCGATCTGTGCTGTGTTTCAGACACATGGAACTACTGGTGAACCCTTGGAGAGGCTATGCTCTCGCTTCAGACCTTTGTACTGAGAATGCTGCAGGAAGGCCTCTTTTCTTCTCCTTTCCACGTTGCTAATTACTACCCAATTCTCAAGGACTATCTCCTACCTTCAACCCACCGGTTAGGTGCCCCTTCTCTGTGCTCATCTCTAATGTTGATCGGCTTGTTTCTCTCCCCGACTAGGCTGTGAAGTTCTTGAGGGCTGAGATCATCTTAGCAGGCACTCAATAAATGTATGTTAAGTGAGTATTAAGTTCTAAAAACAAAGGACTGACACAAAGCTAAGCCTCAATATCTAGATTTGGGTACTTCCCTGGTGGCGTAGTGGATAAGATTCCAAGCTTCCAATTCCAAGCAGGGGGCCCAGGTTCGATCCCTGGTCACGGAACTAGATCCCACACGCATGCCGCAACTAAGAGTTCACATGCCACGACTAAGGAGCTGGTGAGCTGCAACTAAGGAGCCGGGGAGCCGCAAATAAGACCTGGCACAACCAAATAAATAAATAAATATTAAAAAAAAAAATCTAGATCTGTGCTGTCCACTAAGAAATCCACTAGCCACACATGGCTATTTAAATTAAAATTAAAGGGCTTCCCTGGTGGCGCAGTGGTTGAGAGTCCGCCTGCCGATGCAGGGGACACGGGTTCGAGCCCTGGTCTGGGAAGATCCCACATGCCGCGGAGCAACTAAGCCCGTGCGCCACAACTACTGAGCCTGCGCGTCCGGAGCCGTGCTCCGCAAAGAGAGGCCGCGACAGTGAGAGGCCCGCGCACCGCGATGAAGAGTGGCCCCCGCTCGCCACAACTGGAGAAGGCCCTCGCACAGAAACGAAGAACCAACACAGCCAAAAATAAATAAATAAATAAATTTAAAAAATAAATTAAAATTAAAAAAAAATTTTTTTTTTGGCTGTGCCACACAGCTTATGGGATTTTAGTTCCCCAACCAGGGATTGAAACCGGGCCCTTGGCAGTGTGAGCACAGAGTCCTAACCACTGGACCACCAGGGAATTTCCAGATTAAAATTAAATAAAATTTAGGGCTTCCCTGGTGGCAAGTAGTTAAGAATCCGCCTGCCAATGTAGGGGACACGGGTTCGAGCCCTGGTCTGGGAAGATCCCACATGCCATGGAGCAACTAAACCCGTGCGCCACAACTACTGAGCCTGCGCTCTAGAACCCGCGAGCCACAACTACTGCAGCCCGTGCGCCTAGAGCCCGTGCTCCACAACAAGAGAAGTCACTGCAATGAGAAGCCCATGCACCGCAACAAAGAGCTGCCCCCGCTCGCCGCAACTAGAGAAAGCCCACGTGCAGCAACAAAGACCCAACACAGCCAAAACTAAATTAATTTAAAAAATTAAATAAAATTTAAAATTCAGTTCCTTTGTCACACTAGCCACATTTCAAGTGCTCAAGAGCCAAAAGTGTCTATTGTACAGCACAGATACAGAACATTTCCACCACCATAGAGAATTTATTGGACAGTACTGATCTACATCATAAAATGCCTTGAGATATGATAGAAAAAGATAACACATTAGGAGAAAAAGAAGAGGTCATGCATATGTAATTTACACAATTAGCCAAATAGCCAAAACACATAAAAAAGTGAGCAATCTCATTAGTAAACAGGGAAATGCAAAGTAAAATATAATTTTTCACCCATTAGATGGGCTAAAACTAAAGACTATCACTACAATGGCAAAGTATAAGGAAATGAGTCCTTTCAAACCCTGCTGATGGACATACAGCCAACTCCAAAGGACAACTAAAAGTGAAAGAAAATGAACACAGTATGAGTTAGCAATTCCACTCCCAGGAATTAACCCTAGAGAAATACCCCCACGTGAGCACTAGCAGATAACACACTAGGTTGTTCATTACAATACTCTATATGGTTTACACATAAGACTGCCCACAGAACTCACCCTTAGAGCTAAATCGAGTGCTCATCCAGAGCAAGAAATGCTTGAACATCTTCTCTGCAGCCTGTGGAATGGAAAATCCTTTGCATACCATGCCTGCTAATCATATTTACTGGGTCCCTACAGCCAAGAGACTGTGGGGGAATAATTATAAGAATGCCACCTGGGCTTCTAATGAACCATTGTGTGACAATGGGAAAAATCCCTTTCTTCTCCTCTTGGTCTCCATTTCCATGAGTATAAAAATGAGGCCAAGGGCCACACAGTTTTCTTTCAGCAACCTTTGTGCCTCCCTCCCCCACTCCCACCCCCAACAAACTGAAGAGCTCTTCTTTTATCTGTATCATATGTTTCCGTTCAGAACAAAGTTCCATTTGAAGAAAGTTTCGATGCTTAAAAAAAAAAACCTTTAAAACCCTCCAAACTAGACGATCTCTAACTTTCTTCCAATATTCCAAGATTTTAGTTTCTCTCAGTCTAATTTGCTGTAATCTCCCTGGTAAAGGTTGCATTATCCATTCAAAGATCCGATTACTAGCTACTATATGAGAAAAGTGAATTTTTAAAGCATTTGAGTCAGGTTAGCAAACATGACCTTTCTCAAGTTGGTCTCAGATCAAAATTTTTCTGTAAAATTCGAATATGAGCAGCAGTCTGCAAAATGCCTGAAAAGAAACATAATGCACCTAGGTTATACAAATCCCTAAAGTAAAATCACCCTAAAACACATGCACCGAAGTGTCCTCTTACTTATACTGCTTTGCCTTCCCCTCCCCCGTTTCTCTAACTTGCCCCAATCAGTTTCTATTTCATTTGTATTCAAAGTTCTCTACTTAGGAAGAATTTCAAGGCCCAAAGCTTTTACTTCCCATACCATTTATGGAAGTCCAAATCACTGGCTGGAAATGTTGCAAAGGAATGCTTTCTACTTTCAGACAGTTTTACTTCTTCACTCAGATGATCTGTGAGCCCTCTCTGTCAGAATTACACCCAACACAATCCACAAGGTTTCAGAATATGTTTAAAGTTAAGTAAATCAAGTCTTAAACTATATTCCAGTTAATAAAGAGTCTCTGAATTTATAGCTCTACAGTCAGGGAAAAGCAAGTGAGTTAATATTTAAGGCATCCTAGCCTCCCTCTGGTCATATTCACTGTAGATCAGTGACCTGAACTTTGGTTTCAATCACACAAAAGAAGACCTAAAACATTTCTTAGAAAGGGCAGGATCTTCCAGTCCAGTCTATTCGTAATAGACTATTACTGTTTGTAATAGTGCAGTCTAATGCAGACTGGGAGAATATGTCTCACTAAGAAAATTTATTCAAGCAAGAGGAAAGGTATTTTACACAAATGACCTAAAAAGTTGCAGCTATTTGTTTAAATTACTCTTATCGCTGTAAAAAACATAAACAGGTGGGGTAGAGAAGTGGCAACCATTATAAACCTTGCTGTCTCTGTTCTCTCTTAGCAAACCTGAAATAGGCTGTCCTTCATATTATAAATTATTGGGCTCTGTTTCTCTCTCTTATCACCTCTGTTAATTCTCCTCCTACACACCTACTTTAAATTCTCACATTTTTTTTTTTCCCTTTCCAAACTGGAGGGTGGGGTTCATCTCAGCAAAAATGTTTTTCATCAGCAATTTACCCATGATGTCATCAGAGCCCTCATATTTCTGTCTATACTACAGCCCTTCACCCCCGAAACAAACAAAAAACCGCACATACTGGGTTTCCACAGGCATGCAACAGAATACATCCACTGAGATGGGAAAGAAATCTATCTGCTTAGTTCAGGTTAACTTAGTTCTTCACTTTCTAATTTAAAAGATCACATTAAAACTAGTCAGTTGATAACACCCACAGGAATAACAATGTCAAAGCAAGCATAAGAGAACAGAAATGGTGAAATATATAGCAGGCTGTCTGGTCCCCACCTCCACTCCCACTCCATAAGAAAATGCCCAATATTTCCTTAACCTTTAGAACTGGCATAGAACATAAAAAGATGGTTACTGGGGCTGATATCCCAAAACCTGATTTTTCCTTTCAAATAAAATTATTAGCTCTACCAAAGGCCAAGGGCATCTACTTTTCAGATGGAGCACTACAGTTAATATTCTTTCTTGAAACATAAGGCTGATTATCGCTGTCAGTAGTTAGGCTATCTTGAATAAGCAAGCATAGTTTCCCTGTCCTCAAAGGCAACTTGAGGCAAGTCCCCATGACTTTGCACAGGCTGCAGGCTGGAGGCTGGCAGACAATGAAGGTCATCAGCTCTCTGAAGCCTCAAGCATGTGTTAGGGAATAGAAGGTAACTATTGCCTTTTTCCCCTGAGAGTGTGGTCTAAAGAACAAACAGGACCTAAACAAGGTGGATGACTTTGTAGCTAATTGGAACACTATCTCAACTACAATATACCTTGGAGTTTCTGTTCGGTTTCAGTCAATGAAGGGAAATTCCTGTCCAGCATTTTAGAAAATAACATTCACAATGACTAGTCCTAAAGAATAACTTTGTTTTATTATCATGATTTGTGAAAACAGGTTAGACAATTCAAGAAAGGACACAGACAGTGCCCTGTTTTAGGTCCCAAATTTCTTCTTTTTGATGGGTGGTGGCAGCTGAGCAATGATGTCATCCAGAGGCCGTTCTACTGCCACTAGTGTTCTTTCATCCAAAAGATCCATGAAGAGTAGAGGCTGTAGAGAGATGGTAATGATTACACCAGGAGTTAGGTTCCGGGGCTAGTCCTGAATAGACTAACTAGAGCTAAAAGGTTAGCCTCGTTCAGGCTGGAGGGGTATAAATCTCTGACAATCCTTCCTGCCATAGGACTTAAAAGACTGGAAAAGTTGGGAGCTTTTAAAACTGAATTCCATCATTTAAGATCTCAGCAAGATTTTTCATGTTTCTCTGTATGGAAAATCTGCGATTCTCTAATTTCTTCGGAATCAATGTTATTAACAGAGGGGTTTGGAGCCTAAATTCTTGACAAATGGCAAGTTACAAATGCATCAAGAAGTTAATCTTACTTGAATAATTTATAACACCCCCCCCACCTAAAAAAATTCTGCAGACCCCCAAGAAAATGTTCCAGGGTGCCCAAGGAACTCTGATCTGAGAAGCATGAATATGGAACTTGTGAGTTGGCACAAATAGCTGTAGTATCATAAGCTCGATGGATATCTGTTCTAGTACAGTGAAAAGCCGAGCCCAGAAAGGAACATCTAATAAATTCAATGACTTCCATTTGCTCGAAATTTATCTTGTGGAACATTCTCCACTGGAAGTCAAATTTAAAAGCCAGCTTTAACACAAAGACCCCAACTGAGCTCCACCATCATTTCTCACTACCCATGTATTTCATTTTGGTGAAGGATGATGTGCCTGCCTCTAATCTACTGAGGTGAGAACAATGAACTACAAACCTAAGGGACAGACAGTCTCAGAAAGGTCACTGGTTTCCCAAAACCAGGTTCTCTGCATGTAAAATGAAGGCACTCTTGTCTATTGTGGGACTTATTACATTTTGATAATATCACAAGGAACCAACCACCCAGAACGTAACACAAAATGTATTACCTTATATTTCTTAGAAATTTTAAAGGCATGAGCTGTGCGCCTCCTGATGATATCTGATTCATTTGTGGGAGGCAGTGGATTGTAGAGTAAGGTTTTGTCATTTGGAAGAGGCTAAAAAGACAAAAATGTGTTGTTTAAATCATTATTTTTTTTATTGGGTCTCTACAGAACAAAGGACAATAGTGATTTTTTGGGGGAACACAATCTTCTGTCATGTTATACACTTACTACCTCCCTGACTCTTCTTACTTCAGGAAGAAAGCTGGAGCCACTCCTGCGGCTCTGCTGTACGTGGTGGTGGTATGTGGCAAAGAGAGCTTGGTACTCTACGCCAGCAAGATTGAAGGGCCCAGCCGGGGCTTCTGGCCAATCTCGTCAGTAACACTTTGTGAGACACAAACAAACTGGCATGTGTAGGAGCTCAGTCCATAAAGGCTCTGCTTTCTAGACTCTCCCCCAACCAGGTCACAGACTGGCCAAGTGGCTGAACTTCTCCGCAGGCAAAAATGCAACACAAACCAGCCCCACTGATGTCACTGACACCTCGAGAGACGGCCTCTAGCCAAGCAAGTGATATTTTATCTCTGACTTCCTTGGGAAATAGCTCTGCCCTGCATGAGGAAGTGATGGACTTATCACCAACGCTTGGGGAAAAATATGGGCTGATCTAGGCTGAGTTATAAAGAGGCAAACGAATGGGAGGGGGCCCTTCCTGTATCACTCATCTCACAGAAGGCACTTGTCAGCCAGCTCTGCTTCCCACACCCAGAGGACGGAGGGCCCATGAGATGAGTTCCAGTGACACATCACCATGCACACCTCCTTTAGAGCCATCTGCTGCTTTCCCTGTGTTCCTCCTACGCCCACCTTCACAGATACACCAAAACACTGTATTGGCTGTAATCTAAGCCCAAAGTGCATTATAGGCATGGCCACAGCTCACACTGCTCCTAGGAAAGAAACTGCCTGCCCAGAAAAAAACATGAAATTTGGGGTGAATCAAAACTGCAGCTGGCAGAGGCTGGACTCTAGAACGGAAAAGAATGCTCACATCCCACCTAAATCACAGCCTTGAAGAATGGAATTTTCCTAACTGGTCATTTTTCAAAACACTAAGACCAAACCCTCAAGCCTGCAGATAGTGTTTCAGTATATTCAGCCAAGGGGCACAAGTGGTCAAAACCCCAGCCTGTATCTCCTTTAATGAAATCATGTCAGTCATCCCAGGGTGCAAAGGCGGAAGTGATTCAGCCAAACCAATGGTATTCCCTGATTATGGTCACTTTCCGAATACGGACCTAATCTCTTTCCTACTTAAGTTTACGTGCTGAGAGGCAAAGCAGAGAAATAGTCAAATCAGCAAAAACTAGTACACAAGGGGCTGCCCCTTCCCTGGGAGCCTCATGAGACTGGGTAGGAAAATGAGGAAATCTGCAAAACAAAAGCTCCTCTCCTCCAAAGAATGTACTAGCAACCTTTATTCTGATTCTCCTTCCTGTAATTTATTGTCCTCCTTTGCTTTTAGAATGGAAAGATTCCTAAGTAAAGTAGAACCAGCGAGAGCACAGGTGGTAGTGGTGAAGAACTCACCAACGACTTGTCGATGATGCAGAACATGTACGCATCATGGAGAAGGATGTGCATTGGTCTCTTGGGATGAAAACTGATATGTGTGATGGGAGTATCCCTTTGGAGCCAAAGATGATGAAACCCCTGCTTCTGGATGGTCCGGCTCCATTGTGTATACTGTTTGTCTGGAATGCTGTACTCAAATACCTGAGGAAGGATATGACACAGAGCAAGTGCAGGCAGGTACCCAGAAAGACCAAAGAAGGGTCAGCCTGAACCAGAAAATAATCTATACAAACCTTGACTGTATCATATTCAGCCATATTCATTTTCACTACTTTTTTTTTTAATAAAAAAATTTTAAGGTAAATTACAGAATAAACAATTCAAACAGCACAGAAAGGTTTATAGAGAAAAACCACCTGCAATCGTAATATCTCTTTTCCCCAAGACAAAAGCAGCCTGTTTCTTGTTTATATCTTTTCAGAGATATTTTATGCATACAGTACACATTATTCTGTATGTTGCATTTTTCGTTAGCATTATACCATGGAGACTGACCCATATCAATGTATACACACATCACTCATGCCCCTTTTGAAGAACATGTAATAATCTACTCACTTCTTGGATGTACCAGGATTTATTTACCTAGTCTGCTTAATGAGCATTCAGGTATTTGCAATCTTTGGCTACTACACATAAAGCTATAATGATTATCTCTGAATCAATGTCTTTTTGCACAACTAAAAGTATATACCTATGGGAAGAACTTCTAGAATTGGAACTTCTGAATCAAAGATTATGTGGATTTAAGTTTTTTTTTAGATATCTCCAAAATGTCCTCTAAAGCAGTCATACTAATTTATGCAATATATGAAGTGCTGTTTCCCTAGCCGCACTGTGTATTATTAACTCAATCTCTGTTAAACAGGTACCAAAAAATTTCTCGCTAGTTTTAATGACAGAAGAACTTAAATGAGAGATTTCATTTTCTGGATATAACGTGTATGTGTGTGCATGTGTGAGTGTAAAAACTGCTAATCAAAGTAGCAAGCATCATCTGCCTAGTGGTCTATTTAAATGTGCTTCTTGGATCACATTTAATCTTTCCAATAGCTCGGTGAGGAAGGTATTATCAAGCCCATTTTACAGATGAGGATATATAAGTATTGACAAGTTCATACATAATATATTCTGTAGCTCAGATTAAAGATCTTCTTACCATTATATTCTCCTTACAACTTGGTTTGGAAAAGTGGCAGACAAAGAACTAATTTTGCCCATTGTATATTCTTGCCTCCTTTGTTGAAGATTAACTGACCATAGGTGTGTAGGTTTATTTCTGGGCTCTCTAGTCTGTTCCATTGATCCATATGTCTGTTTTTGTGCCAATACCATGCTGTTTTGATTATTGTAGCTTTGTAGTATTGTCTGAAGTCTGGGAGGGTTATGCCTCCTGCTTTGTTCTTTTTCCTCAGGCTTGCTTTGGCAATTCTGGGTCTTTTATTTTTTTAATTTTTATTTATTTTTATTTATTTTTTAAAAATAAATTTATTTATTTTACTTATTGTTGGCTGTGTTGGGTCTTTGCTGCTGCGCACAGGCTTTCTCTAGTTGCGGTGAACGGGGGCTACTCTTTGTTGCAGTGCGCAGGCTTCTCATTGTGGGGGCTTCTCATTGCGGAGCATGGGCTCTAGATGAGCGGGCTTCAGTAGTTGTGGCACGCAGGCTCAGCAGTTGTGGCACACGGGCTTAGTTGCTCTGCAGCATGTGGGATCTTCCCGGACCAGGGATCGAACCCATGTCCCCTGCACTGGCAGGCAGATTCTCAACCACTGCACCACCAGGGAAGCCCCAATTCTGGGTCTTTTATGATTCCATATAAATTTTAGGATTATTTGTTCTAGTTCTGTGAAAAATGTCACAGGTAATTTGATAGGGATCACATTAAATCTATAGATTGCTTTGGGTAGTATGGCCATTTTAACAATATTAATTCTTCCAATCCAAGAGCAGGGGATAGCTTTCCATTTCTTTGAATCATCTGCAATTTCCTTTATTAATGTCTTATAGTTCTCAGCATATAAGCCTTGGTGAGTCGTATTCCTAAGTACTTTATTTTTTTGATGCGATTTTAAAGAGGATAGTTTGTTTACACTTCCTTTCTGAAATTTCATTGTTCTCCCATATCCACTCTAACACCTGAGTCCATTTCATCGCTAGCCTAAAAACAATCAGTAAAACGAGCCCTTGAAAATTCTTCCTCCTTCTCATACCTCTTTATTCTAGAATCTTAGTATTTCACCATTCCATTGTGCCCCATCAAGCCAATGAATGTTACTGGCCTATGATGTGCCCAGGCCATACATGGAAGCTTTACTACACATAAGAGAAAACTACCTTTATATTGTCCAGTACTATCAAAGAAAAGCTCCTCCAAAATTGTCGTTATCTCAGCTTCCAAGTTACTATCCATTTGGAGGGAATTAGAAAGCACTGGGATCTCTTACCTGCTGGTCAGAATGAGCAATGACAAGGTTGTTGGTATTGGGGGCGATGGCCAGAGCAGTCACAGGGAAATTGTAAGCAGGCACTGTGCAGTGAAGCTGGGAACAAATAACAGAAACAGAAAACTAAAATAGGATTCCTTCCCTCAGGAAAGACTGGATGGTCTAGGTCAGTAGTTTTAAAATACCGCTCCTTGGAACTCAAAAAGTTCTATTCTATGGAAGTTCCGTAAACGTCAGCCATTTCCCCAAACAATAAACTTTAATTGCATTTTTTAAAAAATGCAAGTTTAACTGTCAACAAAACTAACAGCATTCACAGAGAACCTCAGAAAAAAGCTTTCCCTGCTGTCTCTACATTTGTATGAATTGCTCATAAACATGTCATTGAACAGGGAATCTACAGCTCTACACTGGATTTAAAAGAAATAAATGCCTAGGCATGGAAATTTATGTCCAATCACAAGGCATGTGCACTAGTACACAGGACCACCTTTAAATGCCAGGCAAGGCTCAAAGAGCAGTACAGGCTTTTGCCACAGTGCAGTAAAGATTAAGTCATGCAGTAACAGGCAAACCCATTAAATGCTGCAGTTTGATATCGTTCTCTAAACTTTTAATGCTTATTGTAAGTTTTTCGTAGTTCTTATTTGACTTTTAGATGACGATGACAACTTGTAAGGGAACATCAGTGATTCAATCTGTGAATGGCAATATCATCACTAATTAGTGAAAAATGTTTTCCTGCTATTCCTATTTCTGTTTAATTTTAAAATACCTTGAGATTACAAGGCAAGCTATTAAAGGAAATTGTTACTATCTGCATCTATTCATCTGGGTAAATCAGAATTTTCCTCCTCAAAATACAGACATAATCTGGATGTAGATTCATTACTCATAAATCCTTAATTTCAAATTTCTGTGCATGAGTGGTTTCACTGTTCCCATTGACTGATTTTAACATTAGATTATAGCTTTTGGGTTCCAAACAAGTAAAACAGGAAAAATTTTTGGTTAAAAAAAAGTCCAGCAATTTTCCGGGTCATATCAATGTGCCTTAAGTCTTATAACTACAGAGCTAACTTCCTCCTGTTTTCTGCTACTAAACCTCATGCTCACCTTTAGTTGTTTCACGTTGTACACATGGACTCCAGCACTGGTACCTGATGCAGCTAGCCAATTTCCATCTGGACTGACTGCCAAAAGACACATGGACTCCACTGTCCCTGTGAGGACAAAACAGTAGTTAAGCCTCTGAATTCAGTGTCCACAGTCAGCCAGCCCTGACCTAAAAATGATGGCGAAAGCCAGCAAGAGCCTCGGTTTTAAATTACTCATAGGACAATTTCTAGATAGTTTTGCAGATAAGTTCTAGATGCTACACTGTCTACTATTTTAATTTAATTAGCCATCCTTCATGGAAAGAGGAGCCAGAGAGATAAACCAGAAAGCAGCACCTGCTCAGAACTACCATGAGAAAGGAGAATCAGGGTAAGAGCTACCACCAAAATCTATACCTTAATTGTTTCAAACTCCTTTCCTATCAGATGTTTTTTATACAAAGCTACAAACAGCAAATAGGCTTGAGGCATAACTTTTTTTTTTTTTTTTTGGCTGTGTTGGGTCTTGGTTGCTGTGCACGGGCTTTCTCTAGTTGTGGCGAGCAGGGGCTACTCTTCGTTGTGGTGTGCGGGCTTCTCATTGCGGTGGCTTCTCTTGTTGCAGAGCACGGACTCTAGGTGAGCGGGCTTCAGTAGTTGCGGCTTGCAGGCTCTAGAGTGCAGGCTCAGTAGTTGTGGTGCACGGGCTTAGTTGCTCCGCGGCGTGTGGGATCTTCCTGGACCAGGGATCGACCCTGTGTCCCCTGCATTGGCAGGTGGATTCTTAACCACTGCACCACCAGGGAAGTCCCGAGGCATATCTTTAATTTACTAGCTGTATATTTAGCACTAAGGGAGCATGGGCACATATGAGCCATCTTTGTCATTAAAGAATTTTAAACCAATCTGGCATCATGAAGACCCATGTGGGATAAAAATCAGACAGTGATGCTATATGCCAAAGTAAGTGCTGCATGTAACAACCCCAAACAATGAAAAATCTTTATAACTAGACATAAACCAGATGCTAAAGGATGAGCGAGGTGGGTAGAAAAGGATGGAGAACAGCGTGACCTAAGTGACAAGGACAGGAATACATAGGTTTGAGGGCTATGAAGAAACTAGCCTGACTAGAAGGGGAAGTGAGATGAGATAGGAGGAAGAAATAAAGTTATATACATAATGCAGAGCCCAAATTTAAAGGAGTGCTAAATGCAAGGTAAATAATATAAGTTTTATAATAAAACCATATACAGGTACTCAATAAATACTGTCAGTTTACTTCATCTGACTCCTAATTTGTACGTTTCTTTTCCTGTTTGCTTCTGGGGCAGCTTATGAACAGTGAGAGTTTAAGTTGATTTTAAAAAGTTGATTTTCCAGGCTGATGGAGTCTAAATAACAGTGAAGTCACTACAAGCCAGAAAAAGGGAGAAGGAAAAAGGCCCATGGGAAGTACTGGGTACTAAGTCCTTAGCAGTTAACTCATCAGTAGTTATCTATACACAGTCACTCATTCATGCATACTCATGTTCTCAAAACATATGGAAAAGTGGTCATAAGCATTAGGACAGGTAATGAAACTGTATGTATAAGCTCATCATTATAAAAACAAACAACCAAAAAGATTAACATGTCCATAAAATACCTACATAACCAGCACCTACTGGAAATATATAAAATACTAATGGTAGTTATTTCTGGGTGTCAGGATTACAGATGATTTAACTTTCTTCTTGCTCTGCTAACAGAACTCCAAGAGGGTGATGAAACTTCTCTGGCCCCAAATAAGAAATCAAAAACCCAGTGAGAAAAGAGTAGGTGTGAGCAACACTTCAGATTTCATCGAGCGTTTTCACTTGCCAGGTATCTCCTTCTACTTTAAATCGCAAACATGTGAGTGAAAGTGTAATTTTTGTAGGGCAGAAAAGAGCATTAGTGAACCCCCAACAACTGAGGTTTAAATGGAAAAAAAGAAACATCGAGACTGACAACTCTCTCCCATGGCCAATTACCAACTTCTCACCTGACTGAGGCTGAAAAGTATGCAGGTGCTTGAAGCTTCCCTCCAGCAGCCGAATGACATGCAGAGACCCTTGATTTGATGCCACAAAGAGCTTCGTTGAATCCTCAGAGAACAAAATCTGAAGGGCAGAGCGAAGGAACGCTGGCATTTTGGAAACCTTGGGGGAACCAGTAACAAAAAATCAGAGAGAGAGAGAGAGAAGTTAGACCCAGAGCCCATCAAAAATAATCACAGTCAGGCTTAAATCATATGAATGCTTACCGTCTCCAAGGAAGCCAATCAACCAAGGACCTGGAACACAGACGTGCCTACTGTAACCTATCCACCCCCCTTGTCATCTCCTCAAAAGCCGAACCTTTACTGCCACTTTCTGGCATTTCTCTATCCTCCAAAAACATAATTTTAAATGGCAATAAGAGACTGTTTTATAACAGGTTTCTCCAAATAGCTTTTCACTGAACAAGGATTCATATCCAGGACGTTTCCACTTCACACAAAAATCGCCCACTTATAAGGTTTCTTCTTATTCAACCAGACCTGGGGTTATCACTTACCCTTTGGAGGTTTATGTTGTCATGTTCATAATTCAAACGATAGAGAAAAAACCGAGAAGCTGTAGAATAGGCTATCCAACTTCCACATGGGGAGATACAGCTGCAGATAATGTTCTCAGGACCCTGGTAACGTTAGGAAGCAGGATGAATAGTCAAGTAAAACTTCATACAAGGTTCACTATAGCATGAATCCTCAAGCTCCTGCCACTCTGAATGTATCCACAAATACCGACACATAATCCTGACACTCATATGCTATGTGTCACTATGATTATTTCAAAGGTAGAACATCTAAGTGGTGTGGCTTTGATTTCCAAAACCCAGAACAGAGGTCTCTGAATCCTATGAGTTTATCTCAGCCCTTTGCATACTTCATGGGTAGCTTCATAATAAACCCTAACTTTAGAAACCTGAGCAGGGAGGCATTTAATGCAGTGAAGCTTTGGAGGCCCAGTGACTTGGGGACTGATTTTCTGTTTTGGTCAATGACAACCTGCTTTAAAGACCTGTAAGAGATATTAAGTGAAAAAATTTGCGTAACACCGGAAAAGTTTAGTGTAACATTTATGTAATTCAAAAAACTCAGGGCTTCCCTGGTGGCGCAGAGGTTGAGAATCTGCCTGCCAATGCAGGGGACACGGGTTCGAGCCCTGGTCTGGGAAGATCCCACATGCCGTGGAGCAACTAGGCCCGTGAGCCACAACTACTGAGCCTGCGCATCTGGAGCCTGTGCCCCACAACAAGAGAGGCCGCGACAGTGAAAGGCCCGTGCACCGTGATGAAGAGTGGCCCCCGCTTGCCACAACTAGAGAAAGCCCTCACATAGAAACGAAGACCCAACACAGCAAAATAAAAATAAATAAATAAATAAAATAAAAACTCAAAAAACATCTGAGTGTATGTAAGTACGTATATATACACACATACGTATTCTCACACACAGAAAAAGATCTAGAAGGGTATACAGCTAATCAATTAACAGTAATTATTGCAGGAGAGGGGACTAGTATTAAAGAGCTGGGCAAGGATATAAATTATCAATATTGTTTGAATTCTTCATAGTAAGACTGTATTCACAAATATTTGTGCAATTAAAATAAAGATTTTTAAAAAGGAAGACACAAAGCTGTTTGTATAGTATAGTCCCATTATTGTAGAAAGAAAGGATGTATACACATGCACGCATGGGTGAAAATTTTTTCTGAAAGAATATATAAGAAACCACTGGCAGTGATCATCTCTGGGCGGGGTGGGGGTTAAGAAGGAGGTTCATTTTTCATTGCATACTCTTTCGCATTATTTGAATTTTTAAAAACTATGCATGTTATTTTCATAATAATACCAAAAGAAGAAAAACGAATTTCTTGTATTCATTCATCCAATAAATTCTGAATGCCTGACTTACAATCATAGGAAACCCAGCTCTTTTGACAGTACTTCATTCAAATAATTTTAGATTTGAAACAGTTTATGATGTCAACTAAGAAACCCTCAAAATTCAGAATGAGAAAAATGTTCTGGATTTCAGAGTCTGAACACACAGTTAAATTTCTTTACCTTTGTCTTGAGGTGAAGTAAGTGATCTGCATTTTTAGAGAGTGGAAGGGTATCCCCATTCTTTCCTGGAACAAGAAATATCCCTTATATTTTTCTTCCCAAAGAAAGGTTATTCACACATTTTTTCTTCTAAAAAGCCATTCCTGGGTAGAAAGAAATCTCTACCACTGGGAAATCAGAAAAATGTCTGACGTAGTAAGCTTACAGTTTTCTGGGGGTATGTATACGAAGAGGAAAGCAGCGAGCACTTCCTTAGCTTCTACTTGGGTGCCCTGGATACAGCCTAGGGCACACCACTATTTCTCTGAAGCCGCTCCCCACAGCCAGGCATGCAGGTGGATGGAAATGAAGTTTGTGTGGCCTCGACTTCAACTTCATTTGTTCATTTTGGAGCCTAAAGCAAAAGCCTCTAACCTACTATAAAACAACAGGACCCAAACAGGTATGTCATACTTAAGGCCATGAGGCTGTCACCCTGGTACGATCCGCACAACCTTCTTTTTCCTGCAGGCCCGTCACAACCCCACATTAAAACGTGTCATTTTTCAACAGCCTGTTTTGATCCCAGTCTAGCCAGGGAGAACTTTGATTCCACTACCCTCAGCACCACTATATCCTGCAGTGCACCATACCGAACTGGAAACTTTTCACTGATGATTCAGTGTCCTGCTAACAATTTTAACACTCTGAGGAACTCCTCTGCTCTATCTAGTGGGTGGGAAACCATAAGTTCAAACGGACACAGACAAATCTACTTCCATTTTTCCACAAGCAGAATTTCAACTGCCATTTCTGGCTTCTATCTCCAGTTTTCTTATTGGAAAAAAACTTTCTCCCATCTTACCTGTTGCAACTGTGGATCCCAGTCGCCAAAGTTCCAAGTGATGAGCAAACTGGAAGAGGAGAAGCTGCTTCTTTTTTGCACAGGAAACGAGACGTCGCTGTATCCAAGAATCAAAAAGACATAAATAAGCCGGAGTCATCTATTGCCTCAGTACTGGATACAGCAGCAACATCTCAGAACACTTTTTACCGTTAAAATCCATTTACTTGATAAATATTTCCTAAGTATTACCATTCGCCAGGCACTGTCCTAGGATCTAAAAACATAGTGGTAAATAAAAACCTAGCTACTGCTCTCAACCTTATAGTTTAAAGGGTTGACATAAAATTAAACAGGCAATTACATTAAGTGTGCAAAGAATTTTAACATGGCTAAGCACAGTACGTAATGAAAAAAAGTAGAAAGGCCTCATGGCAGTAAAGACAGGCGCCCAGATGAGGCTCACTGGTAAAGAGTACTCAGGCGAAGAACGTAGGGCAGGACGTTCCAAGCAGAGGGATGGCACGGGAAATAGCTCAAAGGGAAGACAGCGTTAGAGGGAATAAAAAGGAGTCTTTCAGAACTGCCAGACTGAGTGCAGATGGGGGTGGGGGTACTGCAAGTGCGTGAGAGCAGAGGTGAGGGAAGAGGCTGTCTTCTCTGGATCAAGACAGGTTTCATAAGCCATGCTAAGGAATTAGGTCTTTACGCTGAGGACAACAAGGACCAACAAAGGCATTTAAGCATGGAGGGATGAACAAAGTTGCTTTTTGAACGGATCAATGGAGAACAGGCTGGAATGACACAAATCTAAATAAAAGGAGATTGTTAACAAACTACTGTAAAGAAATCCAGAGAAAAGACACTGACCCAAACTAGGCTAATGGCAGTGTAGACAAAGAGAAATGGCTAGATTCAAGAGAGAATGAGGAGGTAGACACAGTAAGGTTTACTGGTTGAATGGAATGTAGAAGCAGGTAGTGGGAAGAAGAGTTTCTAGCCTGGAAAGATGACTGATTTACCTAGAAGGAACACTGAAAGCCTGGATTCTCCTGCTCCCACCCAGAATAATAAAAAGTCCAGCCTTGGGCTTCCCTGGTGGTACTGTGGTTGAGAATCCGCCTGCCAATGCAGGGGACACGGGTTCGAGCCCTGGTCCAGGAAGATTCCACATGCCACGGAGCAACTAAGCCCATGCGCCACAACTACTGAGCCTGTGCTCTAGAGCCCATGAGCCACAACTACTGAGCCCACGTGCCACAACTACTGAAGCCCGCGCACCTGGAGCCCGTGCTCTGCGACAAGAGAAGCCGCCATAATGATAAGCCCGTGCACCGCAACAAATAGTAGCCCCTGCTTGCCAGAACTAGAGAAAGCCTGTGCGCAGCAACGAAGACCCAATGCAGCCAAAAATAAATAAAATAAATAAATTTATTTAAAACAATTAAAAACAAACAAACAAACAAATAAAATCCCCATAAACCACACCTACTGGGAAAAGGGAATGATTTCCCCAGAAATTGAACTAGGAATGCTACTGTAAATCGCTTGGCCCCTGTAAATATCTTTGCCAGAGGCTTGCCTTAGAAAGAGAAGGAAGAAAGAAGAAGAAGGTAACTACAGAAGGCCAACAGATCTGCCCAAGAAGAGTGAGCTGTGCTGTCTTATGGGACAGGCAGACCGGGAGATGAGGGCGTGGTGGGCATTAGAGGATGATACTTACATGGGGAAAAGTGATTTTTCGGAGAGCAGCATCGTAATTCTTTACCTCCACCTTCTCCATGAGAGGACGAATGACTAAGTGGGTGTCTGTGCCTGGAGTGGGAGGGAGAGGAGAAAAAATATCGGAATTAGAAAAAGTCCCACATGAAAATAACCAGAGCTGGGCAGAGTAATGAAGCAGCCCCGGCCAAGACTGAAACCCACCTCCAGATATCAGTGCTATGGGGCTGTGGGCCACGGCTCGCACGTCGTGAGTGTGATGCTGAAATGGCTTTGTCCGCACCCACTGCTTCTCACTGCTGTTGGAAGTCACAGAGACCAGCTGAAAATGGAACACTGTCCCCTCGGCTGTGCCCACCACGAAACTGTCTTCTTGCTGAGAAAGTAAATCATTAGGGAGGTACATTTGAGCAAAACAGGGCCCAGTTTTAAAAATATTCCCCGAGGTTTTCTGTCTGGGCAGCTTAGGGGGAAAACCTATGCCCAGAATTGGAAGGGAGGCTGCAGGGGTCTTTTTCCTCCAGAAGCTAACAATTCCATCAGGGGAGCAAGTTCACGCATAGGTAACAAAGCGCCCCCTACTGACAAAATTAACAGTAAGTACTTCAAACTGTTAGCGTGCTTTCATATAATGCAAACCAGACCTCATTAGAATAGCAACAATATTGGGGAAAGGGGAGGGGTCGCAAAACTGGCAGTCAAAAGACTGAAGCTTAGAAAACCCTAAAATTCACTGTCCTCTTCTTAGAGATGAAGAGAGGGTGGGCTGAGGAAGGGAAGTGGCCTGATCAATATCACAAAGATGCAGATTCCCTGGTCCCCAGTTTAAGGCTCTCTCTTGTCAGCATGTTGAGCACGAGGATTTCTGTTAGTTTTAAAAGGTCTTACTGTGTCTTCAGCTACTTTTTAAAATTCCTCTATAATCTCAAAACCATTTTCATTTTAACTCGTTTTTAAAAATGCACATAACTTTGAGTAAGAAAACAAAACAGGAGGCTTGATAGGGTAGTGAGAAAAATCAGAAACCTGGATCAGTAGTTAACCAATCAAACAGTGTAAAGAGTAGGTGAGCCAGTCAAGAAAAGTGAGATGTCTGAACACATGTGAGCATGTAGCTGCCATCAACTACACAATGACTGTGCTAGGAAAGTTGTATGTCATATCATCTCTAATCCTTCAATAACCTGCAAGGTTAAGTATCATCTGTCCTATCAGGAGAAACTATAAAAGACTGAAATGAGCATAACAAATACTGGTGTCCTTGTCTGGTGAGCCCTTTGATTGTCCTAGAGCTACTTTACAACTCCATAAATTGTAAAAACACTGAGAGTGATGCAAAAGATTCTCTTGCATAGAGATGCAAAAGAATTTTGCTTGGTAGAATGCAGCTGATGATTGTCCTGTGGACACTGAGTCCTGCAACAATTTGTAAATCATTTCAGCATTCCTGATGGCCTTACATAACTGTGTTCTTTGATTTCTCCCTTAGAACTGCTTGTAACTTACTGGTTCCCTCATTAGTTAATGAGTTACAGAAAATCTCTGACATACTTCCATTTCATGTTTGGATGAGTTATGATGTTACCCTTTTTCCCCCCTATCATCATTTAATAGCCCTTTACACAGATAAGGAAACTGGAATTTCAAGAGTTTACCTGTCTGTCAGTTTACAGACGTGTATCTGCCGCCAATTTGCTCCGGGCACAGGCCTCTCCCTCACCTCCTCTAAGGATACTATTTGAAAACCATTAGCTTAAGGCAAAAGTGGAAATACTGAGCCACTTAGGAATTCACACGCTCTCTCCATCACCTCCACTAAAGAGTTCAAGTGGCTGTTTGCTCAAAGTACTACCTACAGAGAAGAACTGGGAAGGGAGGCCTATCACTCCACATTCTCTTTCCCTGAGGTGGAATCATAAAAGAACTGAAAAGCAAACAAAAGAAAAGGGCTCTCTTGGGGTGCAACAGGAATGAAGCAAGGGAAAAACAGACCTGGGGGGGGGGGGCGCACAAGTGCACGCACGCACGCACGCACGCACACACACACTAACTTAATCAAAGAGTGACTGCTTCACACGGAACAAAAAATCTCAGGACTGACCTCTAAATGAAGGCAAATTTTCCCTACAACTCCCTGCAGGAATCAGTACTTGCCTACTTGATGGAGGTGAAAGGCTTCTAAGAAGATCAAAGGACTGGGTGTTTGCCACAATTCACTCTTTAGTCAATGAGAAACCACTGAAAAGAAATCCAAATATAACCATCTGTTCTGGCAAGAGAGTATGGAGAAAAGCCTTGAAATTAGGACTGGTGTCAAAAGAGATGTGAAAATGGCAATAGCACACTCGCTGTGCCAGACACTCTACTTAGCACTTTACAAGCACAACCCATTTAATCTTTCCTCAGACGCCATGCAGCATGTATTACTAACCTCCTTATTCTCACAGAGGAAGAAACTGAGACTTAGAAAGAAGCAACTTGCCCAAGGAAGACACGTGTAGCGATTAAGTGGTATGACTGGGATTCAAACCCAAGTCTGCCCAACTCCAGAGTTTGTGATAAGCATTTTTGAGGACTGGAATTTGTACAATTGCATGTTTCAATTGAAAAAAAAAAAGTACCACAATCCCTTGATTCTCAGGCACACATTTTCCCACATCTTAACATCTCTGAAATCAAAATATTTATATCTGTTAACCTGTGTTATGTGACATCTTCAGATAAAGAATGAACATCAAAACTTGCAGAATACGGATTTCCCTCGTGGTCCAGTGGTCACGAATCCACCTTCCAATGCAGGGGACGTGGTTTGATCCCTGGTTGGGGAACTAAGATCTCACATGCCACGGGGCAACAGAGCCCACGCGCCACAACTAGAGAGAAGCCCGCACCACAACTAGAGAAGCCTGCACGCCACAATGAAGAGCCTGTGTGCTGCAAGGAAAGATCCCACGCGCCACAAGGAAAGATCCCGCAGGCCATGACGAAGATCCCACACGCAGCAACTAAGACCCGATGCAGCCAAATAATAATAAAACAAAACAAAACAAAACAAAAACAACTTGCAGAACAGTTGTCAAAAGCCTAAAAGAAAATCTTGGGACTATATTGGAGCATCTTCTACCAACACTGTGGATGGCTGGGAGGCATGTGTGAGAAACATGGACCCCAATAACTGAGTTCAAGTGATTCAGAGTCCAACTCTGAACGTGAAGAAGTTCTAGGAATACCCTAATCATTTTATTTCACACATACTTTCCTTTTTATATACGCGTAAGAGTGATATAACAAAAAATTTCTGTTTAAGTCTCAAGAAGCTCTTCAATAAGTAAACTATAAATTTTATGTTTAAAAAAGCATTGTGTCAGTTTATATTATAAAAGCTTATATTATGTGCTTATAAAATATGAATTTTACATTTAAAAAACCACTCTTCATAGTTTAATAAAAGTATTTCTTCTTTCCCATGATAACAAAATTATGACATGTTACAATCATTTGTATCTAAGACTTAATGCAATAGATGGGCTTCCCTGGTGGCGCAGTGGTTGAGAATCTGCCTGCCAATGCAGGGAAACGGGTTTGAGCCCTGGTCTGGGAAGATCCCACATGCCGCGGAGCAACTAGGCCCGTGAGCCACAACTACTGAGCCTGCGCATCTGGAGCCTGTGCTCCGCAACAAGAGAGGCCGCGATAGTGAGAGGCCCGCGCACCGCGATGAAGAGTGGCCCCTGCTTGCCGCAACTGGAGAAAGCCCTCGCACAGAAACGAAGACCCAACACAGCCAAAAATAAATAAATAAATTAAAAAAAAAAAGACTTAATGCAATAGAGTAATATAGGCACAAGGTAGAAGATCAGACAGTATAAAGTGGTACACAGTACAAGTTACACCTGTCTTCCACCTACTCCCCAAAAACTTTCTTCCAGAAACTGTCATTATTTGCATTTTCAATATTTCCAGAGATATTCTATGTATATACTAGCAAAACTGTATACACACAGAATATGTTTCTTTTCTTTTCTCTTTTTTTTTAGCCATGCCGCGCAGCATGCAGGATCTTAGTTCCTTGACCAGGGATTGAACCCACGTCCCCTGCAATGGAAGCGCTGAGTCTTAACCACTGGACCGTCAGGGAAGTCCTAGAATATCTCATATATAAATATCTAATATATAAATCTGCTCTACCTTTCCTTAATACACTATTATATACTATATTATACACTGTAATACTGTTCTGCTTTTTCCCCTTACCAATATATCCTGGAAATTGTTCCATAGTAATAAATATACATCTTCTTTGGTCTTTGAACAGGTGCATAATCCTTAAATAATTACACTTTAAATAGTACTAAATTTAATAATTAAGTCTTACTGTCTAATAATTACAACCACTTTGGATCAAAACTCTATTTTAAAAGGAGAATTCCTCCCACTCATTTAAACCTTGACTTCAATTATAGTTTATATGTGACATCTACATGTTTTATAGGGCTTTAGCACTAACAAATTGTTCTCATGGGAAAAACTGTGGAAATGGGATAGGAACATTCTACAGGCAAGAAAAGGAAGCAGGAGTGATCTCTA
This sequence comes from Balaenoptera borealis, assembly GCF_965194805.1. Taxonomy (NCBI): domain Eukaryota; kingdom Metazoa; phylum Chordata; class Mammalia; order Artiodactyla; family Balaenopteridae; genus Balaenoptera; species Balaenoptera borealis. The sequence goes on from NC_138878.1 coordinate 16,736,315, forward strand.
CACTAGAAACACTTAAGTAAGAAAATAACACTCAAACTAATTACGTAAAGATAACAGATCTAGTCAACAAACCTCAAAGCTCAGACAGAGAGACAAATATCATATAATATCGCTTACATGTGGAATCTAAAAAAATGGTACAAATGAACTTATTTACAAAACAGAAACAAAGTCGCAGATGTAGAAAACAAATTTATGGTTACGGGGTGGGGAGAGAAGCGGGGGTGGGGATGATAAATTGGGAGATTGGGATTGACGTAAACACACTACAATATATAAAACAGATAACTAATAAGGACCTAGTGTATAGCATAGGGAACTCTACTCAACACTCTGTAATGACTTATATGTGAAAAGAATCTAAAAAAGAATGGATATATGTGTATGTATAACTGATTCACTTTGCTGTACAGCAGAAACTAACACAACATTGTAAATCAACTATACTCCAATAAACGTTAAAAAAAACCCCAAAAAACCTCAAAATCACTTCCTGTGCCTCACTGCTAAAATATCCAAAGGTTTCTGACTAAGAATTCATGTTACAAGATGGCAAGAGGCACACATGTTCAATACAAATCTGCTTTAACTCCTATACAAATAGGAGAAAAATCAGTATTTTTGAAATCACTATAAAATTACCTTCTAATGTTCCAAGATAGGAAGCAGAGCAGTCAGGCAGAGAGAGGAAATAGCACTTCTCAAGATTCTTCTAGAGTACTTGTGCCCTATCTACAATCAGACGGGGTTAACTGGGGACAGGGAGTGTCTGAAGAAAACCTCTCTGCTAACTAATCGTTTAGAGAATATTCTCTAACTAACTGTTGGAGAATAAGTGTTCAGGAAAATTGTGTGGGTTTTCAGATGCATTGTCCTAAACTCAATCTTCTTCCACTACAACATTCAGGATTAGGGAACAGTGTCTGTGGCACACCACTGACACGGCCTTCTCTACTCATGCCCCAGGGTGTACAGGAACTGCTCAAAAAGGGACTATACTCACATCAGATATGGCAATGGACTGCACGTCAGCATTTGCGATGAGATGATTCTTCACAAGCGTCCCGGTAGCTGAGTCCCAGAACTGCACCTTCCCAGCAGAGTCCACGCTTATGACGGTGCCATCGGACAGGAAGGCCACGCCCCATATGATACACTTCCGCTTAGACACACCCATATACTGCCTATCCACAAGCATCTTATGAATAGCGCTCCCTGAAAAAGAAAGCAAAGCCCACACGTGAATGGTACTTATTTCTCCTCAGTCTTCAGAAGCTGCCTGTGGTAGGCATCTGGTAAGTCAGCTGCCTGAGCACAGACCACAGAGAGCCAGTAAATAGTGGTTATGGTGAACTCAGTTTTGGAACACCAAAATGGTTCCCTGAAGAAGAAGGGCAGCGGTGGGGGGGGGTGCAGACAAAAGGAATTTTTGGTGGGGAGGTGAAATGGAAACGAGACATTTGAGGCTTCACTGAAAAGCAGCCAACTGCACACACACATTACACTCTGCTCCCTTCCAAATCCCCATGAGAAAGGGAGAGAAGACAATAGTGCCAAAATTTGGGGAACTGGAAAGCAGACACGGAGTAGTAACCGACTTAGCAGAACCCTAAAACTTAGTCCAAATCAGCAGTAGGAAAAGCCAAGAAACCACCTGATTTATACCATGGAATCCTCAGAAGACTCAGCAACTGGTGACTCCAGATAGTCTGGAAACAGAGGTGACGCACGGAACACAGATTAAGTGAAATGTTATAACTCTGTATTGAGAACACCAGCTTTCTTCTTAGAATGCTGATGGCTGGGCTTGTTATCACCAGGCAGGAGAACAAAAAACATTTCTGAGAAATATGACCAGCACAAGAGAAAAGATCTAAAGAGCCTGTCTTGAGAGCATCCCCAAACTAACAGTCCAGCCAGACCACTCCTCAATGAAGCTCAGATGTGATCAGCGCCACTTGTGCGGTGATGAGAGGAACCTCCAGACACGGGAGGAAAGCCTCAAGGTGAAAGGCAGAGGCCCAACATACGACCAGAAAAAAATAAACAACAAGGTGGGAAAAAGCCAGGGCGAAGAACACTTCACAAATATTACCATGAATAGTCTTGGAGAAGAGTTAGTATACTGTATAATGAAACAAAAAGAGAATGCTGTAAAAAAGAACATTCAGGAAACAAAAAAGAACTCTGGAAATGAATGGCAGAAATGAGAACCTCAATAAAAGGACTGAAAGATAAAAATGACAAACTCTCCCAGGAAGCAGAGTAAGAAGTTAGAGATGAAAAATAACAAGGGGGAAAAAGAAAAAAAGAAAGAAAGAAAATTAGAAGAGCCAACATTCCAGTAATAAAATTCCAGAAAGGAGAAAATGGAGAGAAACTCCTTTACAAAACAATTATAAGAATTTTCCTCAGAAACGAAAAACATGGGTTTTTGGATTAAAGGAACCTACCAAGTTGTCCAATACAATTGATGTTAACAGATCCACACAACAAGAAACATAATTATTACATTTCAGAACAGTAAAGATAAAGGGAAGATCTTAAAAGCTCCCAGGAAAAACCAACCACAAAAACCCACATAAAGGATCTACCCTCAGAAAGGCATCAGAGTCCATAACAATACTAGAAGCTGGACGACAATGGAACCACGGCTTCAAAATTCTATGGAAAAATAATTTCCAACCTAGAATTCTTTCTCAGAAACCCTTTCTCAGGATCCATCAAACAAAGTGATAAACTAAGAAAGTGAATGACTTGGCAACAGGGAACTCTACTGGAGAAAAAAGCAAAGGGGATCTCCAGAATGGTTGAAAAACCAGAGTTCAAGATCTCAGAGTTGTGCAGTAGGCCCAGAAACTGGCTCCACTAAGCTGGAGCAGGGCAGAAGGCTCTGGGAGAGAATCCTTCAAGGAGATAAAAGTGATAGAAAGAAAACCAGATGTGGGAATTCCCTGGCGATCCAGTGGTTAGGACTTGGCGCTTTCACTGCAGAGGCCCAGGTTCAATTCCTGGTGGGGGAACTAAGATCCCGCAAGCTGCGCAGTGTGGCCAAAACAAACAAACCAACAAACAAAAAACAGGAAAAAAACCCAGATGTAGCTGAGCCTAAATCATACAACTGGAAGAATGTGGAGATGAATTAGTGAGAGAGAGATAGAGATATATATATATATATCTCAATCACACACACACACACACACACACACACACACACATACACACAAGAGAGACAGAGACAGACACTCAGCATTAACAAAAAGCATACAGGAAAGGAAAAGAAATTTACTATGCAAGTTGTATCTATATAGTCTAAAAATAAAAACATCAACTGCTAATCTGAACAAAGTTAGAACATAACCATACTGGGAGGATCAGGAGGAAATATTGCTACATGTGGCAAAGGGCAGAGAAAGAGGGTTAAATAGTGGAAGTCAATAAATAATGGGCTAAAACTGAAAAAAATAAAATAAAGCATTTTAAGCGTACTATGTATAGCATAAAGATAAATACCAGAAGAATTAGCTAAGAGTTGCAGGTGGCTGCCTTTGAGGAGTGGGAGAAGGGATATAGGGGGACTGCTGCTTTTTTGTAACAAGACTTAAGGAATTCTTTGACTATATGCATATATAACTGATAATAAAAAACTTGCTCAAGCACTAAGGAAAAAGAAACAGGCGACATGCCTGCCCTGTGTTTCCTCTCATCTTAGCGGGGAGTACAGACACAGCCACCTAACACGCTGAAGTCAGTCTCCTCACTGAAGGAATCCATCAGCCAATTCTCTAGGCCAAGGACAGAGGAAGCACGTTGTTCTCCATCTTTCTGATCTCAAGTCTCACCAACTATGTTACCAAGATCTTACGTTCCTTAAATACAGACACCCACTTTTACAAAGAATTGGTATATATAAATAGGTATTCTACTGATTGCTCATAATAAATGTCTCACCGGTTGAGAGCAAATTTTAGTGTGAATTCTTGTGATGAAAAATACTGTATTCCATTGAAGAACCAAGATTCCCCTAAAAGCAGCAGTAGTAATCCAACAAAGAAGTGAAATTCATGGTGGCATCTCAGAAGGTTCATGAAAGCATAAGGTCACAAGCTTCTGGAAACCCAGAAATGTGACTCTGACAAACAAGACCCACACCCCAAATGAACTGAGAAAACCAGTCACCTGATTTGACATCAAACACACTAATGTAGTCTATGGAGCCAGCTGCAATGTGGGTACCAGCGGGATGCCAGCTGAGGCTCAGGATTCGACCTTGGGAGTTGTACAACAAAAGAGAAAGTGACATACACATAAATATACAGCAAAGGGTAACTGAGTTCTCCTTCCACAAAGATCTACAGGGCTAGCATTCTATAGTCTTAAAGCTCATTTACTGCACTCTTGCAAAGGACTGTTTTATAACAGGTGAGGGACAACTTTGCCCTGGGACCCACGATGACATATTTGATACTTACTTTTAATAATGGATAAATGGTTGATGGGAGTATAGATAAGCACAACCTTTTGAAGGTGATCTGGTAGTAACCTAACAAAATTTAAACGTGCAAATTTGGCATGGTAATTGCACTGGGAATTTAACAAAAAAGAAATATTTACAGGAATGCCCAAGTGTATATAAGAATGTTCATTACAGCACTGGCTATAGTAGTAAAAACAAAATTAATATCCATCAATAGGAGTTTGGTTAAATAAATTATGGAACACCATAAAATGAAATGCCATGCAGACTGGCATGACTGACACAGAAAGATGTCTGTGATACATCAAATGAAAAAATAAGCTGAAAAACAAGTGCAAGCACTCCTGTGAATGTATTTGTCTATCTGAATATACAAAAAAGTCTAGACTAGTTCCAAAATGTTGCCTACAGAGTGAAATGAGACACTTATTTTCTCTTTCACACTTGGCTAAATGCATGACATTTTTACCAAGCATTATATCACCTTTGTAATTAAAAAAAGAACACCCAGGAGATATTAAAAACAAACAATACAGGGATCTGATTAGCAGAGGATAAATATTACTATTGGATACAGAGAACACATCAGACACTACTCTCTAGAAAAGGAGTCAGGGTGGGATAGGGAGGGTGGGAGGGAGACGCAAGAGGGAGGAGATATGGGGATATATGTATATGTATAGCAGATTCACTTTGCTATAAAACAGAAACTAACACACCATTGTAAAGCAATTATATTCCAATAAAGATGTTAAAAAAAAAAAAAGTGGATAATAGAAAAGGAGTCAGCAAACTATGGCCCAAAGGCCAAATCGGGGTCACCACCTGTTTTTGTAAATGAAGTTTTACCAGAGTACAACCATGCGCATTTGTTAAGTATTATCTAGGGCGACTGTGGTGCTATAATGACAAGAGTTGGCAGAGACTTATATGGCCTGCAAAGCCTACAATATTCACTAGCTGGTGTCTTCACAGAAATAGTTTGCCAGCCTCTGTTCTGGATGTCAGTGTCAGTCAGTCCAGGTGGAACAGGGGCAATTGTTTATAAAATTCCCCCATTCAACTTGAATGTACCAGTAGAACTGAGAACCACAGCTCCTAAAGAAAAATCTGAGTTTTGAGACTTTATGCACATTTGTTAAAACTTCACAAAAATAAGTGAGAACTAACAAATTGATTTACACAGAAACACTCGCTTTCCTATTTTGGATTGTTAGTTTCCTGTATTATTACTTAACCAGGCAATCATAGCTATGCTACACAACAGAGAGGACCTGAGCTAAGGATAGCACCTAGCACATACGCTGCACTCACAGAAAGTTAGCATATAGATAAAATATTACCTGGACCCATGGGAAAATATCCCATCCCCAGTGGCACAGAAATATAACTTCTTGTTAAGACTACTCACTGCCCCACCACAAATAACCCTTACTTTTCTGACGATCAAAATTTCTTTCAAACTGGATTTTGTCTGGGGTGATCTGAAATAGTTTCACAGATCCATCTTCGCAGCCAACCTATTATGGAAAAGGGGGTAGAAAATAAAGAAAGCATTTTGTAGAACTAAATATATATATTTACAAATATATACATTTCCTCCTTCAAGCTAACACTTGTTCTGAAAGAGAAAAATAGTTTGTGAGAGGGAAAAAGTACTGGTAGCAAGAAACTGGTAGTGTGTTCCTGGCAGTCTTCATGTCCTAGCCAGAAAGCAGGCCAATTAGTGGCCCAATTCCTGAATAGGACATGGAGGAGAAATAGGATTTCACAGGATGTCTCTGCTAGACACCCACGGCCTAAATAAAAGACCCATTAACTGTGTCACCTAAATGGAGATACGTCAAGATATTACAAAATAGTACAAATTTTTAAAAAATCATAAACCCATCACAGAAAACTAAAACTCTGAAAGTACCCAGTCTAATGGTAAGAATGGGGGGCGGGAAGTCTTTCCATTATATGTATATACCACATCTTCTTTATCCATTCGTCTGTCGATGGACATTTAGGTTGCTTCCATGACCTGGCTATTGTAAATAGTGCTGCAATAAACATTGGGGTGCATGTGTCTTTTTGAATTATGGTTTTCTCTGGCTATATGCCCAGTAGTGGGATTGTTGGATCATATGGTAATTCTATTTTTACTTTTTTAAGGAACCTCCATACTGTTCTCCATACTGGCTGTATCAATTTACATTCCCACCAACCGTGCAAGAGGGTTCCCTCTCCACACCCTCTCCAGCATTTGTTGTTTGTAGATTTCTGATGATGCCCATTCTAACTGGTGTGAGGTGATACCTCATTGTAGTTCTGATTGGCATTTCTCTAATAATTAGTGATGTTGAGCAGCTTTCCATGTGCTTCTTGGCCATCTGTATGCCTTCTTTGGAGAAATGTCTATTTAGGTCTTCTGCCCATTTTGGGATTGGGTTGTTTATTTTTTTAACATTGAGCTGCATGAGCTGTTTATATATTTTGGAGATTAATCCTTTGTCCGTTCATTCGTTTGCAAATATTTTCTCCCATTCTGAGGGTTGTCTTTTCATCTTGTTTATGGTTTCCTTTGCTGTGCAAAAGCTTTGAAGTTTCATTAGGTCCCATTTGTTTATTTTTGTTTTTATTTCCATTACTCTAGGAGGTGGATCAAAAAAGAACTTGCTGTGATTTATGTCAAAGAGTGTTCTTCCTATGTTTTCCTTTAAGAGTTTTATAGTGTCCAGTCTTACATACAGGTCTCTAATCCATTTTGAGTTTATTTTTGTGTATGGTGTTAGGGAGTGTTCTAATTTCATTCTTTTACATGTAGCTGTCCAGTTTTCCCAGCACCACTTATTGAAGAGACTGTCTCTCCATTGTATATCCTTGCCTCCTTTGTCATAGATTAGTTGACCACAGGTGCGTGGGTTTATCTCTGGGCTTTCTATCTTGTTCCATTGATCTATGTTTCTGTTTTTGTGCCATTACCATATTGTCTTGATTCCTGTAGCTTTATAGTATAGTCTGAAGTCAGGGAGTCTGATTCCTCCAGCTCTGTTTTTTTCCCTCAAGACTGCTTTGGCTATTCAGGGTCTTTTGTGTCTCCACACAAATTTTAAGATTTTTTGTTCTAGTTCCGTAAAAAATGCCATTGGTAATTCGATAGGGATTGCACTGAATCTGTAGATTGCTTTGGGTAGTATAGTCATTTTCACGATATTGATTCTTCCAATCCAGGAACATAGTGTATCTCTCCATCTGTTGGTATCATCTTTAATTTCTTTCATCAGTGTCTTATAGTTTTCTGCATACAGGTCGTTTGTCTCCCTAGGTAGGTTTATTCCTAGGTATTTTATTCTTTTTGTTGCAATGGTAAATGGGAGTGTTTCCATAATTTCTCTTTCAAATTTTTCATCATTAGTGTATAGGAATGCAAGAGATTTCTGTGCATTAATTTTGTATCCTGCAACTTCACCAAATTCATTGATTAGCTCTAGTAGTTTTCTGGTGGCATCTTTAGGATTCTCTAGGTGTAGTATCATGTCATCTGCAAACAGTGACAGTTTTACTTCTTCTTTTCCAATGTGTATTCCTTTTATTTCTTTTTCTTCTCTGATTGCCGAGGCTAGGACTTGCAAAACTATGTTGAATAATAGTGGTGAGAGTGGACATCCTTGTCTTGTTCCTGATCTTAGAGGAAATGCTTTCAGTTTTTCACCATTGAGAATGATGTTAGCTGTGGGTTTGTCGTATATGGCCTTTATTATGTTGAGGTAGGTTCCCTCTATTCCCACTTTCTGGAGAGTTTTTATCATAAATGGGTGTTGAATTTTGTCAAAAGCTTTTTCTGCATCTATTGAGATGATCATATGGTTTTTACTCTTCAGTTTGTTAATACGGTGTATCACATTGATTGATTTGCGTATATTGAAGAATCCTTGCATCCCTGGGATAAATCCCACTTGATCGTGGTGTATGACCCTTTTAATGTGTTGTTGGATTCTGTTTGCTAGTATTTTGTTGAGGATTTTTGCATCTATATTCATCAGTGATATTGGTCTGTAATATTCTTTTTTTGTAGTATCTTTGTCTGGTTTTGGTATCAGGGTGATGGTGGCCTCATAGAATGAGTTTGGGAGTGTTCCTTCCTCTGCAATTTTCTGGAAGAGTTTGAGAAGGATCGGTGTTAGCTCTTCTCTAAATGTTTGATAGAATTCACCTGTGAAGCCATATGGTCCTGGTCTTTTGTTTGTTGGAAGATTTTTAATCACAGTTTCAATTTCATTACTTGTGATTGGTCTGTTCATATTTTCTATTTCTTCCTGGTTCAGTCTTGGAAGGTTATGCCTTTCTAAAAATGTGTCCATTTCTTCCAGGTTGTCCATTTTATTGGCATAGAGTTGCTTGTAGTAGTCTCTTAGGATGCTTTGTATTTCTGCGGTGTCTGTTGTAACTTCTCCTTTTTCATTTCTAATTTTATTGATTTGAGTCCTCTCCCTCTTTTTCTTGATGAGTCTGGCTAATGGTTTATTAATTTTGTTTATCTTCTCAAAGAACCAGCTTTTAGTTTTATTGATCTTTGCTATTGTTTTGTTTCTATTTCATTTATTTCTGCTCTGATCTTTATGATTTCTTTCCTTCTGCTAACTTTGGGTTTTGTTTGTTCTTTCTCTAGTTCCTTTAGGTGTAAGGTTAGATTTTTTATTTGAGATTTTTCTTGTTTCTTGAGGTAGGCTTGTATAGCTATAAACTTCCCTCTTAGAACTGCTTTTGCTGCATCCCATAGGTTTTGGATCGTCGTGTTTTCATTGTCATTTGCCTCTAGGTATTTTTTGATTTCCTCTTTGATTTCTTCAGTGACCTCTTGGTTATTTAGTAACATATTGTTTAGCCTCCATATGCTTGTGTTTTTTACGTTTTTTTCCCTGTAATTCATTTCTAATCTCATAGTGTTGTGGTCAGAAAAGACGCTTGATATGATTTCAATTTTCTTAAATTTACTGAGGCTAGATTTGTGACCCAAGATGTGATCTATCCTGGAGAATGTTCCGTGTGCACTTGAGAAGAAAGTGTAATCTGCTGTTTTTGGATGGAATGTCCTATAAATATCAATTAAATCTATCTGGTCTATTGTGTTATTTAAAGCTTCTGTTTCCTTCTTTATTTTCATTTTGGATGATCTGTCCATTCGTGTAAGTGAGGTGTTAAAGTCCCCCACTATTATTGTGTTACTCTCGATTTCCTCTTTTATAGCTGTTAGCAGTTGCCTTATGTATTGAGATGCTCCTATGTTGGGTGCATATATATTTATAATTGTTATATCTTCTTTCTTTGTCTTTAATGTTGGCCAATTTGATTACTATGTGTCTTGGTGTGTTTCTCCTTGGGTTTATCCTGTATGGGACTCTCTGTGCTTCCTGGACTTGGGTGGCTATTTCTTTTCCCATGTTAGGGAAGTTTTTGACTATAATCTCTTCAAATATTTTCTCTGGTCCTTTCTCTCTCTCTTCTCCTTCTGGGACCCCTATAATGCGAATGTTGTTACGTTTAATGTTGTCCCAGAGGTCTCTTAGGCTGTCTTCATTTCTTTTCATTCTTTTTTCTTTATTCTGTTCCACAGCAGTGAATGCCACCATTCTGTCTTCCAGGTCACTTATCCGTTCTTCTGCCTCAGTTATTCTGCTATTGATTCCTTCTAGTGTAGTTTTCATTTCAGTTATTGTATTGTTCATCTCTGTTTGTTTGTTCTTTAATTCTTCTAGGTCTTTGTTAAACATTTCTTGCATCTTCTCGATCTTTGCCTCCATTCTTTTTCCGAGGTCCTGGATCATCTTCACTATCATTATTCTGAATACTTTTTCTGGAAGGTTGCCTATCTCCACTTCATTTAGTTGTTTTTCTGGGGTTTTATCTTGTTCCTTCATCTGGTACATAGCCCTCTGCCTTTTCATCTTGTCTCTTTCTGTGAATGTGGTTTTTGTTCCACAGGTGCAGGCTGTAGTTCTTCTTGCTTCTGCTGTCTGCCCTCTGCTGGGGGGAAGTCTTAAGTCTGTGCTCAAAAATTTTTTGAGAAACACTGGAAAAACATGGTTCCACAAGTTGACTTGTAGAAGGACCTATCAGAAGTTTTTTTTTTGTTTGTTTGTTTGTTTGTTTGTTTTAAAGTTTCCAGTTTTTTTTTTTTAATAGTGATTTCTTTAATTTATTTATTACTTATTTATTATTTATTTTTTGGCTGTGTTGGGTCTTTGTTTCTGCGCGAGGGCTTTCTCTAGTTGCGGCAAGCGGGGGGCCACTCTTCATCGCGATGCGCGGGCCTCTCACTATCGCGGCCCCTCTTGTTGCGGAGCACAGGCTCCAGACGCGCAGGCTCAGCAGTTGTGGCTCACGGGCCCAGTTGCTCCGCGGCATGTGGGATCTTCCCAGACCAGGGCTCGAACCCGTGTCCCCTGCATTAGCAGGCAGCCTCTCAACCACTGCGCCACCAGGGAAGCCCCTATCAGAAGTTTTGATATACTAATGTGTGTTGTGAATCTACAGAAGGATTTAGTATGCCGTATTTCTGAAACAAAATTTATCATAAAACACAAGGCACAACAAAACAAAAAACAGTTTCTACATCTCTCACTTCCAAAGAACACAGTTTGGGAAATGCAGAACCAAACTGAAACCTCTGGTTTCATAAATGAATCAACAAGGTCCAAAGTAGCAGCAGAAAGAGTGCCAAAGGACAAGGGATTTTTAAATCCCCAATAAGAACCCAATCTTGTATCTCGTATTGGAATCCAGATACACTTGCTTGCTTAGTTGCTGGAATCTAGCTTAGACTGGAGTTGCTACATGCTATAATATAATTTCACCTTCCTATGAACATAGGGAAGCAAGTTTAAGTGGGCACAAGAGAAATCTTGGTTTGAATTACCAGTAGTTGCTTACTGACCAAAAGTTGAGAGCCATTGGGGCTGGCAGCCATGCTCCAAATGGGTCCTCCAAAGGCATCCATAGCATACTTGATGTTTAACGCCTGCAAATCATACTCAATAATCTCTCCATTGAGTCCAGCACTAAACAGTCGCTGTCCGTTTGCCCAGCACAGAGCTTCCGTAGCCCGAGACTCATGACCTGGGAAAAACTACAGAAACACCATAACTTTTCAACCCACCACGAATTCATCAGCTACTAGCACTGAGTGGTCACAGGCAAAAAAGGGAAAATCAAAATGCTTCTCTAGAAATAACTAGTGTGGGGTTTGTTAGTCTGAAGATCATGTTACTGATATTTTCATTTTTTTCAGGTTCACATTTTAGTTACTTATACAGTTGGTTTTGTTTCTTTTACTAGGACTTGCTCTGCAAAACCTTTTCAGACAATAAAGTTTCAGACAATCCAGTTTGTATCTGATGTATCTAATTTTTAAAAATCATCACAATTACCTTGATTGAGTGATAATTTCAAAGGTGTATACATGTCAAAAGTTATCAATACGTACACTTTGAATACATGTTGCTTATTGTGTGTCAATTTCACCAATTAAAAGCTGTTTAAAAAATTAAAATAAACGAAGGCAGCCCACTCCAGCTTTTCATTCAAGTCTCAGATTTCTAAGTGTTTTCTTAGCACTCAAGAAGCATTCATACTATCAAGGAATTTTATTCTTATATCTGCTTGATACAAAAGGGAATGAGGAGGTATAATTTTTCCTATCTGAACTTGAAAAGGCAAAATATTCGTTAATTAAGTGGCTTGCCCAAAGGGCCAAAGTCAACGACATGAAGAGAATGTGGGTCTCCTTACTCCTAGGCACTACTCTTCACTCTCAGAAATATAATGTTTTCTTGTTCTGAGAGTGATCACCAGAGCTAAGCAATCTTCAATAGCAGCGAAGGGAACATGGAGAAAGTGGAAGACTAGACTGAATTAATTGTTCAAAAACAAACAAAAAAAAAGAAAACAGATGGGAGAGGAACATAAGAGGTACTAGGTAAAGAACAGCCATGAATATCACTGACAAGGTCCTTGTTTTCATAAAATTTGAAGTTCAGCAGGGAAGAAGACATTAAACAAATATATATGAACTATTATATAATTACAATTATCATAAATGACAAGAAAAATCACAGTATGCAACAAGCATGTACCACAGCACGTTTTTCATTCTACGGAATGTGACCCATTTGTGGTGACTAGCAATTTCTTACCTCCTATTAGTGCTTCAGGGATCAGCTCAGTAAGTCATCTCTTTCCAGGAATCCTAAACCCACCTCATCAGAGTAAGGCACCTCTCCACTAAGATTCTACGCCTCTGCTTAGGTCTATCATAAAATTTGCCACACTGTTGGGAAACTGTATACTCGTCTTCCCCCCACTGGATTTTGAACTCCTTGAAGGCAGGGCCTCTGACATTCATCTTAATGCCTAATACTTGCCACTCAGTCATTTAGAAACACTTACAGAGTGCCTAAATTCCAAGTACTAAGCTGCTGGGCACTGCATTCATTCATTTTTCCTTCTATTCATTTATATCATGGTGCTTAGGGCATGTAAGGCACTCAATAAATGTGAACTGAATTATTTTGTTGCACTTGAAATCAGTAATCACCGCCTTTGAAAAATATGCTGCTGTAACAGCCCTTTGCATACACCCAAACAGTACTTTACCTAATTTAAAATCTTTACTCCCAAACATAAGGCATATAAATCTACCTTCTCTCAGACAGATGAACTTAGGAATCCATCTTCCTGGTATCACATCACCAAAATGTTTGATATTAAAATGTCTCATTTTTTCTGAATTGACAATGAAATGGGTACTGACACTTATAGCAGGAAATGCCACTTTACCAAAGTTACAATGGTGCAGAGACTGATATGAAGCAATGGTCTTGACAATTTCCCTTCTTATTGTGCCCAACAGATCTAGCAAACCTCAGTTTCCAAATGACAGTGAGCATTCCTAGGTAAGATTCCTAGGTAGGATCTTTCTAACCAACATCACACAGATCAAAACTCTAAGTGCATCGGTCAGACAAGAGATCGCCTATTTGTTATGGGTTCTAAACAACTCCGGAGAGAGTGGGGGAGAATTACTTTCTTTTGATCTCTTTGAATACAAAAAACATAGACGATTTGGCAGAATTGAACTTAAGAAAAAAATCAACATCAAAAACACCAAATCAGGCTCCCAAATGACTTACTTTCTCCTGAAAGTAGTTTGCTGACAAATTATAAATTTCCACAGTGCCATCTGTTCGTGAAACAGCCAATCTGTTTGACTGGTTATTGTAAGCCACACAGCGGATCCCTGATGGAACATAATTAAAGAAACGTACTCGATGGACCTTAAATTCACCCATTCCTGGGGGGGGGGGGCGGAGAAAAGAATCATTGTTAAACAGCAGTATGTCACACCTCATGTTTCTTATTACCACTACTCTAGGTGGAACTCTCCAACTATATCTTATCGAGGTTCATTTCTATTTTTTTTCACTTTTTTTTGGAGGGAGCTGCGCCGGGCGGAATGTGGGATCTTAGTTCCCCAACCAGGGATGGAACCCGAGCCCCCTGCTTTGGAAGTGCCGCTTCTTAACCACTGGACCGTCAGGGAAGTCCGACGGAGGTTCATTTCTAAATATCCAACTAATGATGCTTTCATGGGCCATACAGAATCTATCAAACAGTCTCCAGAAGCTCAGGATTCTTCAGCAACAAAATTAAAAGATCAACACGTACAGCATCACCCAGACTGCCAGCAATCCTGACAACTGCCTGAAGGAAGTGGTCCAGGAAAAGAGGGGTGAGAATTTAAAACGTGATCTTAGAGCAAAAGACTGAACATAACCGCATTCTCTAACTGGGAGTGCGCACTTGAACGGAGCCACATGGAGCTGACCAGATGTATTCGAGGCAGAACTAAGGTCTCCTTCGTATTTTGTGTGTGAGGTTTCTGGGGGTGGGGGTGGTGAAGAGAAGGATAAATACCACGACCACTCTAAAGAAGCAAGAAATGTGGACAGTCTAAAGGAGTCTCTCAAAGTCAGGTCCGCAGTACTCCTGTATCAAAATCACCTCGAAAAATGGTTTTTAAAAATGCAGGATTCCGGGTCCTATTCCACAGTTCCAGAATTCCAATCTTTTGGGGCGGGGGGATGGCTAGCAATCTGCATTTTGGCAAACACCTCCATCTCTACTGCATGCTAAGTTTGCAAATCACAGACTCAACTACGGTACTGACGGTGGGGCTGATGGGGCAGGAAGAACCGAGAGCGTCTCAAGGTGAGGAACGACAGGACTGGTCGGCATCTGTCAACTACTCCCTCTACCTGCCGCTCCGTCGCCGCCAATATACGCACTCCGCTCTGGGTCGCCCCTTACTCGTCTCCTTTCAAGGTGAGGAACCCGTCTGCAAAGCAGACGCGTTCGGCCGGGCCGGGCTAAGAGTGCGTACAAGGCGCGCGCGAGGGCTCCACCGCCCCTTCCCTCTCCGGGGATCTCCGGAGTAGCCCCCACCGGCCTCGGCACAAGAGAATCGGCGAGCTCCGCCGGGCGCCGACCTGTAGCAGGCCTCACCCGCTCGAACTCCCCCCACCCCGTCCCATCCCTGCTCCCCACGCCCCTTCCCCAACTCACCAGCGGATGGGCTAGCCACTCTCGGCGCTCGCCTCTCTCCGCCCCGGCCCCACGTGCGCGCGCGCTCGCGTGCTCTGCCCCGGAAGTGCTCGCGCCGCAAGGCCGGAAGTGCGCAGGCAGTGCTCGCGGCGGCGGCGACGGCGGCGGGAGGTTCGGTTGTCGCCCGTTGGCCGCGCGGCGCCGCGCTCGGCGGCCGCCATTGCAGGTCAGGCCGCGGGCAGGGAGCGCGGGAGGCCGCGGGGAGCGAGGGCCGAGCCGGGAATGGGGACGAGGGTGCGAGGGAGCGGGAAGCTAGGGAGCTGGGGCCGGGCGGGGCACGCGGCTCGAGAAGAAGAATGGCGAGCCGAGGGGCGGGGAGCGGGGGAGCGGCGGGCGGGGGAGGGGAGGCCGGGAAGGGGGAGGGGAGCGGGGAGGGCCGTGCAGAGGTGGGGGCGACCCAGAGGGGCCCCCTGGTAGGAGGGCCGGGAATTGTGGAGAAGGGAGCAACGTGGAGTCGGAAAGCGGAGGGAAGGAAGGGAGCGAGCAGGGCGGAGCGGGAGAAGGGCGGAAAGAGTGGCCGAGCGCGGGCGGAGGACGGAGAAGGGGGCGGCGCGGGCCGGAACCTCGAGGTATGTGCGGAAAGGGGCTCTTCCCTGGGTGGGGAGGGAACCCAGCACGGGATGCTTGCGAGAGTGGGGTAGAACTGGAACCCAGGAAGTAGCGGGAACATCAGAAATGGGACTTAGCGGGGGATAGGACTGTGAGGTTCTTTCAAGGGGACATTTTAAGTCGTGGGGGAGAGGCTGCTGGGAGCGGTAATTGAGAGGGTGGTTGGAAGGAAGAGACAGTCTGGAGAGTGATCCAGCTTCATTTGTGGGCGGAGTGAGAGACGAGAGAAGAGTGGGGTGGAGTCGGGTCCTGGAGGAGAGAAGTACTTAAGAATTGAGGGGGGGAAATAAGGAACGATTTGGAAAATGAGGGTGGTAGAGGAATAACGTTTAAAGACTAATCTTTGGGAGGAGGATGAACAGTTTGGAAAGAGTATTCCGGGGGGTTGGGAGGTGGAGGAAGGCAGTTTAAAGAGTAGTTTCCTTGGGAGGTAGGAGAAAGGGTTAAACAGCTTGGTGAGCGGTCCTAGAGATAGTCTGGGGGTAGTTTGTCGGGGGGGGGGGGGCGGTGGTGGGAAGCGGATGGAGAAGTCCCAGAAAGTGGGCGGGGCTAGAAATAGGAAGTGTTTGTAGCTGAAATTGAAGGGAGGGGAGTGGGTCGGGGAGAGGGTGGAGAAGATGGGGGCTGGTGGGAGGGGAATCCAGTACGGAGGGAGACCTCAAGTAGAGCTATAAAGGAAGGGGCTTTGGGGAAGATAGGGTGCCACAGCAGTAGGAGGAGGAAGGGTAGAAGGGGCTGCAGAGTAGCAGAAGATGGAGAAAACTGGAGTAACTCAGATCGACTGAAGCCATCTTTTCTACCCATTGTCTACAAATACCAGTAATTGATTCCCTCCATCATGGGAATCTTAAAATGTGATGGGAAAGTACCACATGTATGCATAGTGTCCACACACGTTTTTGAACCCACTCTTCACTAGTGAAAAGTTTGGAAGCATTCAGTTCCACCTACTCTCCATGGCCCCTTTTTGGAGGAGAGCAAGCTTCTCATTTAGAAACTGGATTTTAGCACTTAATGACATAACATAAGCCTGTCAAGAGACAAGATCTTCCCTTTGAAACTTAGACTCTCCCCATCAGTCACAAAATCACAACACTGCTAATAAAAATAATGTATTGAGTTGTATATAAAAGTTCCTGAATTGTTCATTTGATGGAAAGACACACAGAGAAATAGTTATCATGCTTAGAGGAAAAAAACGTTCCAGAACTTAATCCCTGAAGCAGTTTGGTGAACCCTGACTGCCATATTTGAATTGTTCTCCCATTGTGTAAACTTGATTTTATTCTAACATGCTGCTTTTATAGGATGTTTTAGTCCCCTCTAAACATTAAAATAATAAGTACACAGTAGTATAAAGTCATTCTATTGGACATGTACTAAGAAAATGCCATGTTCCTCCAGGTAATCAATAGCTTGACCCTAAAGGTTTACCATGTTAGGCACTGTGCTGAGGACTTTACATTCATAACTTCATTTAATGCTCACAACCACCCTTTGAGATGGGTTCGCTTTTATGCTCAATTTATTGGTGGAGAAACTGCAACATGAGATTAAATTACCCCCTGTCATACGCAGGCTAGATAAATGGCAGAATCACAGAATCCAGGTCTGATTCAGTTCTCACTGAATCCCTAAACACAAAGAGTAGTTTCTGGGACCGAATAAGAACTCAGTAAATGCTAATTGTTGGCCCAGCAATTTGCAAACATTTTGTGTCATATATTTAATTTTTTTAAATAAAAATGAATTTTTAAAAATTAAGAATTGTAAAGTTAAAAGCCTTTATTCCGTTTAAAAAGCAACAAAAAAAAGATGAAAGGGCCAATGTTTATTACAGCTAAACAACGTTTAGCTGTAATAAAATTAATTATGTGTAAGTTAGGTTAAACCATTGAGTCAAAGCCCCTGTTTCAGTGAAAGCTGCATATTCTGTTTAATACGATACATACCACGCTTTCTTCTGCTACATTTTATTTTGGGGGCAGTTACCATCATGAGGATCATTGCTCATGATGTTCTCTGTAAGACCTTAGTAATATTAATTTAACGACTCAGAAACCAATGGATAAGAAATTTTGTAGGAGATTAGATGAATCAGTGACAAAGAATGTGCTCTGTTCTTTTGACTTATTTTGCGTTACGCAGGCAGGAAACAGGTTTAGGCTGTAGTTTTGAATCCTGGAGGTAACCTTGAGTACATCTCTAGGGATTTCAGAAACCTAAATCTCATCAGTTGGATATGATGAAAAAGCAGGCTCATTTGTTTTGAGTTGCCTACCCCACAGATGTCTTAGTTACTTCGGTGGCAAGATGTAACATCTTCCTCATAGGTGGTTTATTTGCCATCTTGTGGGAGATGTTATGAGAAAGGCTAATGTTTGTAAAGCAAGTTCCTATACTCATGTCCTGCATGAGAAGGGGCTGTGTGAGAGGACTGCAGGACAGGCCGGATTGTGGAGGAGTTAGAATTCACATTCCCCGTCTACCACTTACTAGCTGTTCCACCAGTTACTTAACCTTTAGCTTCTCTAAGCCTGTTTCCTCACTGTAAAGTGGGAGTGATAGTACCTGTATCATAGGATTGTTTTCAGGATGAAAAGAGAGAATCCAGATAAATGTTCAAAAAGGTTTAGCTATGTGAGAAATGAAGGTTTTTGTATTACAGAGATAATGCTCTGCCTGAACTTTTCTTCCTAATTAAGAAATTGTGGTGGCACTTTGATTTTTCAGGTTTTTAATGACTTTCAAAATGACAGTTAAATAAGATGTATCCCAGATTTGGTCTGATTTCAGACAGACCTTTTGAGTTTTGATTAGGGCTCCCATTGTGAGTCTTGGTTGATTCTGAGAATGTGGGTTCCTTTGCTGTTCTGTGGTTTGTTCAGGGGTCTTGAAGTCATCTGGACCACTGTCTTGAGAAACAACAGTGTCTTGACTTTACTCAGGATCTCCAAAGTAACTCCAGGTCTCAAGACTGGGGATGATCTGGGGCAACTTCAGATATTTCTAGAAATTTCTTAGATAATATTTCTAGAAATCTTGAAGTTCCCCACAAAGGGGTTTTTTTTTTTTTTTCTTTAAGGGAAAAAAATAGTTAAAACATACAAAGTGCATTTTAAAAAGTTTCGTTTACATAGCTAAAGTCATTTGACTAAGTTAGGAATATAGAACTTATGTATTTAGTTTGTTTAGCTATGTAAAGGCCCCAAAAATTGAGTAGTGAAACATTTCCCCCTTTTGTAAGGGGAGGGGTAGGGAGTCAAAATAATTCATTGCAGGGGAAAGGTGTTTGGTTTTTTCCACACCTTCCTATCTCTCCAAGTCTCCAAGTCTGTACTGTAATTGTGGCCTGAGAGACTCCGCTCTGAAATATATTGAATTTAAACATCTTTTTGAAAAGTGGCATCAGTTCTTCCTGGCTGTACAGGAACTTGGAATTATTATTCTTCACCAAAGACCAGTTAGTTGGTCCTAGCTAAATCTGGGATTAAACTCAAGGCTGTTGAGAGTGAGGTGCTCGGCAATCTCTTCCAGTGACTCTTTTTAGTGTCATGATTTGATATGGTGCATTCATCAAACCGTGCCTTCAGATGTTGCTCTTGATAAAGCTGCAGTTTCTACACAAGCAATACCTTAGAACAAGCACTTAGAAATTGCTCTGCTTATTTTTAAATGTTCGAATGAGTTGAGACTGAAGACTTAGAAATCTTTTTGTTATACAGAAAATTTTCATTATAATGTTACTTGTTACTAATAGGATTTGACTTGTATTATACTTCTTCACCTCCTTGTTTTCCTACTAACTTTTTCTGCCTACTTTCAAGGGGATGAGGACAGATTGGGCTGCATGTTCTCATTATCTTTTTTAGTCATCTCCACACTAAGTGAAATACATATTCCCTGTCACCTCCATCAGGTGTGTTATCAGTGACGTACTCAGGTATACATACCTACTCTTGAGAATAGTTGCCTAAAGCAAGGAGCAAGAAGAAGAAGAATCTGATTCAGCCAATGGGATATTTTAAGGTGCTAAAGTAGAATTTTAAAATTCACCAAAGGGATGCCTTCCCCTACATCACTTACTAACTTGGTAAATACACCCTCGTGTACATAAATATAGCCATATCAGTCCACAGGTTCCTGTGAGCTAGACTCTTGTAAGCTGGGTGTGAACTTCATTTGTATTCACATCTCTGGCATCTCATTAGGTCTAGCACAAGTTTTTAGGGCACAGAATTCTTATTTTTACAAGAATTGCTAGATGTCTGCCAGTATCAATAGGTGTACTCAGGCAGGGCCTCCTACATAAGTGGATAGAGAGCTGTGTATGCTCATTGAAGCACGGCTACAAGTATGGAGGTGCAGCTATTCTGACCCAGCTACCAGGCATCTGTTTTCCTTTATCCACTTAGGCCACCGTTTTTTCTGTTTTTTTGTTTTTGTTTTTATTTTTTGGCTGTGCCACGCAGCTTGCAGTATCTTAGTTCCCTGACCAGGGATTGAACCCAGGCCCACAGCAGTGAAAGCGCTGAGTCCCAACCACTGGACCACCAGGGAATTCCCTTTAGGCCACTGTTTTGAATTCCTGTTCTGACAGGAGGCTGTCGAGGAAATGGGGAATGCACTGAAAATATTTCTACATCCCCTTTGCCTAAACAGTCTGCACATTCCTATCTCAAACACGTGGTCAGAGGTCTTAAAGATTAATCTCCTTCCCTGCCATGATTTTCCTAAAATTTGTATCTGTGTGAACACCCTATTACTTCTCTGAAACCACCTGTATTTTACACTTATCAAGGAAAATATACTGTTTCATCAGTCATAAAAAGCTTATTTACAAGAACTCTTTCTCAATCTATGTGCATTTATTAACCTTTAGAAACTTCACAACTTCAGTTTCAGTTATTGAGCCTTTTTTGATTCATGGCTAAAATGTACCTACCATTCTCTGAATTTTACTCACAATTATAGTGTGGAAATGCTGATTTATTTATCCCCTTCTTTAAAAAATTAGCTATATGTTAGTCTTTAAAGCATTTCCACATTTTTTTTTTAAATTTATTTATTGGCTGCGTCGGGTCTTCGTTGTTGCGTGTGGGCTTTCTCTAGTTGCAGCGAGTGGGGGCTACTCTTTGTTGCGGTGCGTGGGCTTCTTTGTTGCGGAGCACGGGCTCTAGGCGCGCAGGCTTCAGTAGTTGTGGCACGTGGGCTTCAGTGGTTGTGGCTCTAGAGCGCAGGCTCAGTAGTTGTGGCGCAGGGTCTTAGTTGCTCTGCGGCATGTGGCATCTTCCCGGATGAGGGCTCGACCCCGTGTCCCCTGCATTGGCAGGCAGATTCTTAACCACTGCGCCATCAGGGAAGCCCTCCACATATGTTTTATTTGGTCTTCATGATAGTTAAATGAGTCACAATCCAGGTTTTAGCCCCATGGTCATTAAGTGACTTGTGTATGATGACACTGAAAGCGTTCCACACTTACAGGCTGGAACCTGAATTTAGGCCTTCTAATTCTAAATTTTTAGTCTCTCCTTCAAGAAACTTTGGAAGAATATTAAAAGTGCTTTTGATTGTTCTGTTGATGGTGGAGGTGGGGCCTTCTTATCTGTCAGAAGACCTTTGCCCTCCTGAGCCAGTGTATTACGTGTTGTCAAGTGGTACCACACCTGGTACTGCTACAGCAGGTCTGGCTTATTCAAACATGACTTCTTGATTCAGCTCTTGCTGAATGCATGTACGCAGTGCCTGCCTGATGCCTTCATGTCTTTTTATTCTCACTTGGTTTTCTCCTTTGAGAGGGTATTGATTATGAGTGTAAAGTTGGATGACCTAGGTTCTTGTGTTGGCTCTACCACCTGCTAGCTGTGTGTGTACACATAAAGCAAATGTATCCCTCAGTAACTTTATCTGCAAAATACGGATAAGTCCCTAACTCAGAGTGGTTGAATGAGATACCACCCATGATATATATGCACAGCATCTGATTCATAGTAAAAATTGAATAAATATTAGCTGCTCTTTATATTTGAATTTGAAGTCCAGTGATTGACCAACCTCATGTTTCCAAAATGTGTTTGGTGCTCAAGAGTAAGAGGTTCTGCTGTCTTACAGGGCTGCTGGCAATATACTTTTCACTGGAGATCCAAAACGAAGATTAACATGTCAGTAAGGAAACCTGTTTAACTTTAAGCAGGTGTTTGCTAACCATGAGCACAATTGTAATTCCTATTAACTTGCTGTTCTACAGTTGGTAAACACTGATCTGATAACCTTCCACTAGGCTCCATCTATTCATTGGAAAGATTTGTACAGAAGCTGTAGTTTAGATCCCCCATCCCTTCAGTCTCCCCATTAATCTATGCTTCTCAGGAAGACAAAGTACAAGAAGCCAGTTGTTTCAGGCAAAAATGTCCCATTTTAACTCATTCTTGTAGAGTGCCGCAAACTTGCCACCAGGTGGTGCCATTGTATAAAACGAAAGTAGATTAAGCGTTGGTGTCCTTAGTGTCTAAATGATGAAAGATGGGCAAAGTGTTTGATGAGAATCACATCAGAAATCAGCTTACCATTCACTAAAGTTGTCTGGAAGACCTTTTCCGTTCTCTTGGCTTTTAGTTAAAAGAGATCATTTGAACCTTGAAATATAAGATAACCAAAGTGGCAGACATGAAGCTTATGTCATCACCAAAGGAAAAAGTAAAATCTAAAAGAATTCCTTAGTTTTTTAGAACCATGCAGAATGGAAAATATAATATCCTTGAGAAAGGCAAGTTAGCATACTGGCCAAGAGTGTGGGCTCTGCAGTGTATGTCTTGGGTTCAGATCCTGGCTTGTAGACTAGTAGCTATGCGACCTTGAATGCAGTTGTGATACTTATTAACTTTCCACACTGTAGTTGACCCTTGGTGATCTGAAGCAATTTTATATGTACAATATCAGTTTAAAAATTTTACATGTTATAGAGTTGTTAGGGGATTGAAATTAAATATGTCTAAATCACTTAGAAAAGTGCCTAGCACACAGTAAGTGACAAATGTTAGCTATTGTTATTATCCTAAAGAAATTCTTTTTCCTCTACAGCTTATTTTCAGTTGCTTTTTAAAGACGGGAAGCTCATGGTGCAGATCATTATTTCCAGGTGAGTACCTTTTGAGACTTTTTAAAATTTAGCTTGAATGATTAGGGCTATATAGGTTTGAAATTTTCCTGGAAGAATTGGGGTCCTTAGGTGCATCTTGCACAAATCCTTGCATTTCAATTTCTAGTTCAGTGTCTAGCACTGCCCAGTTTCCCAAGAATTCGTGCTCAACAAAGAGATCTCTTGGGCCTTGAATGGTGGTGTAGGACACTATTATTTATCCTTCACCCCTCCAAAATATTGTAACCGCCAGCCCTTTGCTTGCAGTGCTGGGGCTGGAGGCCTGGCAGAATGGGTGCTGATGGAGCTACAGGGGGAGATCGAGGCTCGCTACAGCACTGGATTAGCTGGAAACCTCCTGGGAGACCTACATTACACCACTGAGGTGAGGGGACTTTTCTTTCCCTGCCTAATGCTTCAGGAAAGCAAGCTACACCAAGGTGGTGCTCCCAGGACCCAGAGTGAGGACTGCCCTCAGGTTTGTTATTCAAGGTCTAGCTAAGCCATTGCTTGTTCTCCCCCCACCTCTGCAGTAGCAGGGAAATTTAGCTTTGGGGAATCTGGAAAGGTCACAGTTCTAAAAGTAGAAATTCTCTTACTTGGGGCTAGAAAGAATAAAAAGGATATGAGGGTGGGTTGTCCTTTGTGGCTTCTCAACAGTGGTTGAGGGAGTGGAGGTGCCAGCATTGCCTCCCAAGAGCATCTCTAGAAGGCACCTGAATGTTACGACCTTGCCCTGAACCTCAGGCATCTCATTCTTGTTCTGCCAAAGGGAATCCCTGTGCTGATCGTGGGGCATCATATCCTGTATGGGAAAATCATCCACCTGGAGAAGCCTTTTGCCGTCCTTGTTAAACACACTCCCGGGGAGCAGGATTGTGATGATCTTGGCTGCAGGAGTGGCACCCAGTACCTGGTAACAGCACTCATCAAAAACAAGATCCTTTTCAAAACTCGCCCCAAGCCCATTATCACCAACGTCCCCAAGAAAGTATGAAAGAACCCCGGATTTTCCCTAGAGAGCGGCCAACTCCTTGGACTCGTGCTCCGCTGCCACCTCGAGGACGGATGGACAGTTCCCTGGGACCACAAGGGGGTCCTGCTTTAAACACAGGCCACCCGCTGGGTATGAATTCAGATCCCTTCCTTATGGCAACCAGCTCTCTTGGTGGAAATTTGGCCCCATTTCCAAGGAACCCGTCTCCTTTTCCAACTTCATCAGGCTCATTGGCTTCAAATCCAGCACCTTTCCCTGCTGGTGCTCGTGACCCAAGCATGGCTTCTTTTCCAAGAGGGATGAATCCCACTGGCACAGGTGCAGTTTCTTTCCCAAGGCCGGGTGGTCTCTTGGGCCCAAGCCCAGGGTCAGCTCTAAATCCTAGAGCAGGGGCTCTTCCAGGCCCAGGGCCTCTGTCTAACCCAAGGTTAGGGGGTCTCCCAGGGCCAGGTCCTATGTCCAACCCAAGGCCAGGTGGTCTTCTGGGAACAGGTCCTGACCCCAGAAGTGGTGGCCCCATGGGTCCTGGATCTGGACCCAACCTGAGAGCAGGTGTCCTGTTGACTTCTGGGAATGGTCCTCCCAATCCTAGACCCGTTGGCCTGGGCCCCGGACCAAGTCCCAATCTGAGATCAGGCTTTGTAGGTACAAACCCTGCCCCAAGGTCAGGTATGTTTCCAGGCCCAGGCCTTGGGCCCAACCCAAGGTCAAGTGGCCTGGGCCCAGGCCTTGGGCCTAACCCAAGGGCCGGTGGCCTGGCTCCAAGCCCTAATTTGGACACCAGAGCAGGTGGCCTTTTGGGCACAGGATCTGCTCTTAACTTAAGAATGGCTGGACCTCAAAGCCTAGATCTTGCACCCATTCTAAGAGCAGCAGGTCTTTTAGGAGCAAATTCAGCTGCTTTCTCACAGTCTTCTGGAAACATGGGCACAAGCCCATCTTCCATGGCCAGAATACCTGGCCCCATAGGCCCAAACTCGGGTCCTGGCTCTCGGGGAATTGGCCTTCCAGGGCCAAATCCATCTCCCATGTCGAGGGCTCCTGGCCCCATTGGCCCTAATTCAGCTCATTTTTCAAGGCCCGCTGGCCCCATGGGAGTAAATGCTAATCCTTTTCCAAGGGGGACAGGTTCAGGGGGATTGAACCCAGTTGCTTTCTCTCAGTCTTCTAACACATTGGCTTCAAACCCAGTTAACTTCCAGAGGTCTGCTGGCCTCCAGGGCTCAAGTCCGGCAATTTTCCCAAGAGCCTCTGGGCCACTAGGCTCCAACCCAGCTAACTTTCCAAGGGCCACTGGTTTACAGGGTCCAAGTCCAGCTACCTTCCCAAGGTCTACTGGCCCATTAGGCCCTGGTCAGGTTACTTTCCCCAGGTCAGCCCCTGGGCCCCTAGGCTCTTCGCCAGCAGGCCCTGTGGGTATCAACCCAGCTCCTTTTGCAAGGCCAACTGGGACCCTGGGTCTAAACCCAGCTTCCTTTCCAAGGATGAATGGCCCTGTAAGCAAGACCTTGGTCCCATTTCCTAGAGTGGGGAGCCTCCCTGGCACAAACCCAGCTGCTTTCCCCAGACCAGGGGGTCCAATGGCTGCAATGTACCCAAATGGAATGTTACCCCCTTAAACACCATTTTCTCTCCAGGACCACCTTGGTTTCCAGGCACTGTGGTTCTGGGCAGGGGCTGTGTGTTAGGTGAAAGGGAGCTACAGTCTGAAGTACATAGCTGGGGCTCAAGTTCAAATGAGCCTTTTTCCCCCCTCTGCGTCTTTCTTGACTGAAGGTGAAATGTTATCTGTGGGACATGGACTTTGGCAGGTGGGAATGATCCCGCCTTGCGAGAAGGAATCTCCAGCCTTCCAGAAGCCTGCTGTGCTTTTGTCCCACAGCTTTCTGCCCCTTGTTTCTTACTAGTTTCTTGAATTGTTCTTGTGGACTTTTCCTCAGGGATACATTGGCCTGCAGGTTCCAATTCATATGCGGTCCCCTGCTCACCACTGGAGAATCAGCTCACTGCTGTCTAGAAATGTTGCGTTGGTGAGCGGACCATGCTTCAGCAGCACTGACCTGGTCACCCTCTACTGCCATACCTTCCCCTGGGGGCTGGAACACAGAACAGGGAAGTGCAACCACTTCAGAGAGCCACCAAATTTCTGCTTGCCTGACCGGGCCTGCAGCTCCCTTCTCCTGGGACTTACTTAGAGGAAGCCAGGATCAAGGCTCCACTGCTCATCCCACTCCCTCTCCACTGGTACTCCCAATCAATCAAAGAACCTCAAAATTCAACTGATGTGGATGGGGTTATGGGAATTGGGGTGGGGGTGGGGGGAATGAAGGGGAGAAATCACTGTGCTTCGTTCAGCCTGATGTGAAAGGATGGTTGGTGTTTTCCTGCATTGTACCTTTTCTTACTGTTTCTTTAATAAATGGGACGAGAGGGCTGTTGATTTCACTCCCTTTTTATTACCTGTTCCACAGGGAAGGAAGTTTACCCACTGCTTTTCATTGTTTCAGCTTGGCCACAGTCCTACATTACCTTCCAGATAATGACATTTTCAAGGAGGAAGCAAGCTTTGGTTTTTAGCCTTAGCTGGTTAACTAGGGCTCACTCACTGGCTCGTAATTTCACCAAAGACCCTGTCCACTCTCTACAATGAAAAATTAAGCCACCATAGGTGTGCAGTTATCGAGGTAGACCTACTGTATTCCCCAGGTCCAGAGGCAGCTGTGACAACTTACCTGCTTCTGAGTTCCGCTGGAATTTCCTTGGCAAACCTAGTTCTTCCTCAAGTACCAATCTTGAAACTGGAATAAAGAGCTAGCTTTTGTTAAGTACAAGGAGGGAGGGAGGAGCTCAGAGGTACCAGCATTATGTGAGAATCTTTATTTTGACAAATAAGTGCGGTATAAAAAATCTGACCTGAAAGTTTAAAAAAAAAAAAAAAGTAAAAATAAATACGTTTACAAATTATTGTAGAAATAATACAAAAGAGGATTAAAATTCTCATTGAGGAAAAACCAAAATGTGTCCAATTGTATAAAGGCTCTTCCCTTACAAGAAACGGGAATAAAGCTGAAGACCCAGTTTGGTTTCGCTGCTGAAAAATGTACAGAATAACTTAGAAAAACCAGTTGAGGTCAAACGTTGTGGGCCCACTACTTGTACCTGCCTACTCTTGACCTGGAGAAAGTTGATTGTCACAGAGCAAGGCAGAGCTGATGGTAGGACAGCCAAGAGTTCTCCATCTGGGAGTCCATCCTACATTAACCTTCAAGTAAAAGCTGAAGTAAAACAAGCCCTTAGTGAAGTCTGAGCTCTGCAGTTGGCTGACCAGATTTCTTCCATTGTAGTGCTCAAAATAGTTTACTTCTTGGCCAGCAAAAACACGGAAGAGCCTGGAACAACTGCCTTCAGCAAATGCCTGCCGCCTCTTCCCAGCCTTCATGGATTAGGCCTGATGTCAACCAGCCGTCGTCTTCTTACAAACTCAAGGTCTGTGTGATGCAGCAGTGTTCGCTGCAGCTGGAAAACCCCTGAGTTCATGGGAGATGAAGGGAAGCACCAGGGTTTGCCAGTCTGGCTCAGAGCACACTTTGTTCCTTCGTAGGAAGCACCTGGGCACACTAGAGGCTTGCCCCCTCGACTACTCTCCACCTTATTGCTGGTTCTGAGGGCTCAGCAGGCCCCTCTGAGAGTGGATGTTTGGCGAGAAAGCACACTTGAGCAAGCAACCTCTAAGTCAAAGGCTTAGTCAATATCGCAGTTTTCAAACCCAAGAGCTCAGAACAGTCTGTGGATTGCAAATCTGTAGACAATGGCCTTCCCTCACTCCCCCTCCAAAAAAGAGGGAAATCAAACAGCGTCGAGAGGCGTGAGAGAAGAGAAGAACCTTAGGATTTAGATACCAATTCCATCTCCTAGTTTGGTTTCTGGACAAAAGCAAGCAAATGCAGTAGTGACTATCCACAACTTGGCTGTAAGAATTCCCTGGAGAAGCCACTGAAGAGAATGGACAGTCTCAACGATGACCAGCTTGGATTGAGGGTTCCCTTAGGGAACACTGAAAAGCTTTCCATTAGAGGTGATTGTCAGCAACCGTAGCCTGAATGTCATGGGTACTGCTCGGCTGCCAAGGAATCTGTCCAGGCAGTTCCAAGACTGTAGCCAGTGTGGTCAGAGGCTCCTCATAGTTTTTCCCCACGTGCTGAGGGCAGGCTTGCCTATTGCAGAGGGGCCCGTGAAGAGTCCAGGCTCTGTGTCACTCGCCACCTTGAAAAACTTACCCGATGAGGAGGAGGGTGGAATAGGTGACTATCACTGTGAAGTGAAGCGAAGCGAAGTGAGGAGGCTGTCTTAGACTCAGTCGGAGCTGAATTTGAGAGCGGAATTCAGGAGTGTACAGGTTGAAATACCCAAGCCCTCACTTCCTTTCTGAGCATGTTGGGGTTTAATTTTCCTGGTAGATGACGAAAACATTTTACCTCCTCAGCAGAGATTACAGACAAGACAATCTAGATATCTGGGCAATTTCCAGGTAGAATACATTCAGCTCAAGGCCTCCATAGAGCCTTGAGCTATGGCCTTTAGCACCACCACCACCGTTTGTTCCTCCTGGCAAACTTTCCTTTTTAACATATACATAGACACACACACTTCACACTTAAAAGCAGTCCAGAGCTAACTCCCTGCTAGTTCGGCTCATCCTTGGGATGTTGAGATGTGGAATGCAGTACTTCACATAAGAAAGCACCATTCCTGGACCCTGTTTTCTGACGCCCAAAAATCAGGCTTCTGGGCCTTGTATTTCAGGCACAATCTTATTGCATTGATAACTAGATCGAGGCGGGGACACGTTACTAGCTGGCCCAGATCTCAGAAATTCTCCCGCCATCTCTGATTTTGTTCAGGTGGGCTAAGAGAACCGCTTCCCACGGGCCCTCCTTGCTTACTCACCCATCAGAAGCTGCCACTGAATGGAACTTGTTGTTTGGTTTAGCACACTTCTGAGTTCCCTCTGGATCTCAGGGGAGGAAGTGGAATCTTGCCCAGAGGCCACCGTGTGCACAGAGGCAAGCAGACAGGCGGCCTGAAAACATACATGCCTCCTCCATCACCCTGAGCTGGACTTGCCTCTAAGCAGAGCTGGTCCAGGCCGTATTACAGTCACCATTCTTTGCACTTCACATTTGTCCTTTGGACCATTAAAAAACTAAAACAGCACTCCCTCCTCCCTCCCACCCCATCTTCTCCATTCCCCTTCCCTCCCTTACCCATTGCACTTTTCCCGCTCTGCTTGAGGGCTACGTCACACCTCAGCAAAAGCTAAGCTATACTGCTCTGGCTTCTTCCCGCATCGCCGGGCAATGATGGCCAGATACAACATGAGGAGGGCCACCCAGTAGCAGCCGTACAGGATGGCCCCAGAGACAAGGAAGGCTAGCTCCGTCTCACTGAACAGATCCTGGCAGTAAGCTGTGTAGGCCAGCCCCCCAAGGAGGACTGCCACCCAGATGGACACAGGGATGAGGCCAATGAAGTTCACCACAATGGTTTTTCGACCAGAGGTACCCCAGCCAGACTTGTTGATGGTAGCAATGGCAAAGATCTTGGCTGGCAGGAGGCTGGACATATAGAGAAGGGAGTAGAGTGACATGAAGATCATCTCTGCGTTGCCCCGAAGGAAGCAGGCGTATGTAGCCTTGATAATGCCCACCAGCTGCACTGTCAGCAGGAAGAGAAGAATGTTCCAGATGCGGCCACGGTAGAAAAGCTGTATGACCGTGGCGATAAGGAAGAAGGGGAAGAAACCCGTGACCACTGATTCGTAGGTCATCCAGAGGTGGTGCTTGTGGAACCACAGAGAGTTGTAGAGCCACTCACGGAAGTAAGACTTGCTCCAGCGGGTCTGCTGGTTAAGCCACCGGAGGTACTTGGTGGGGGTCTCTGTGAGGCATTTAGAGCGAGCTGTATACTTAGTCCTGTAGCCGAGACTCAGGACTCGGTTGGTGAGGTGCCGGTCATCCCCAAAGCTGCACTTGCTGCCTAGGAACTTCTGATGGTACCAGTCCTCCAAGAATTGCTGAAGGAGGCTGTTACGGTACATGCCCAAGGGCCCGCTAATGCACTGCACACAGCCAAAGTAGGACTGGCAAGCCCGTTCCACGTTGAAGGCCATCCAGTACCGCACACTGCTCAGGAAGGAGATCCATGAATCGTATTTGTTGAGGATCTGCAAGGGAACCAGAGATGCTGGGCCTCCTTGCCTGAGGACATGAGCCCCGGGAGACAGACACCAGAGACCACGAGGCCTCCCTACACCCCAAGTTCTGGAGCCCATTGCTCCAGTTCCTGGCCGTTGAGTCCTCGCCCAGCCAGAGCTGGGAAACCAGAGGCTCAGAGGAGGCGACCACACCCAGTCACTCTCCCCAGCACCAGCCCCACCTCTCCTCTGTGTCATCTGCACCGACTGTCCCAAAGAAGTTGCTCTAGCAGTCAAAGCCACCTTCAATCTCAGGAGGCAGCCTGTGGTCATGGCCAAGAGAAAGGCTTGAGAAAGAAGCAGACACCCCAGCCACCCATCCTGACCCTTTCTGCAGTTGGAAAGCTTGGGAAGACATGGTGTGTTGCCAGCAGTACCCTTGGAAGAAGATCTGACCCTTTATTTGTACCGTACTGCCCGGAGCTCTTCAGTGCAACGTTCCTAAGAGCAAGGGTTTCTCAGGGGTCTAACTTCGGAGTTGCTTGCTGCACCATTGGCCAAAATGGAAGCCCCCTCCAGGATGGATGGCCTCAGAACACTGTGCCCCTCCCAGCAGCATAGGCTCTCTATATACCTGTTAAGTGATTTCTCCCCACTTAAAAGAACAGGAAAGGAGTTGGGTAGCAGGCGAGCCCTTTGATACCATTGAAAACTGTCAAAGAGGAAACACCCCTCCAAAACACTAGGAAGTCAAGATGCCCATTTCCCAAGCATATCCAATTAGATTAAGAAGCAGAAAGAATCCAGACCCCCCCCCCCCCACCAGTAATCCTTGGTTACTTCTTACTTGGACATCTCCCCCGACTCCTCCTACTTGGGGGTCCTCCTCCAGGACTCGAAGCATTTCAATGGTGCAGGCTGGATCCAGCACAGTGTCAGAGTCACACACCTGCAGAGGGAATGCACTGTCAGTCCATTTTGACCTCAGGTCTACACGCACACGCACACACACACACACACACACATAACCCCCTTTCACATGATACACTTCAAGCCACTAACAGAGAAATCTATGCTAAATAGAAGGGGTGAAATGAATAACAAAGGAAAGTAAGAAAACGAGTTCAGGTACCAGGCTTGATAGCCACCAGACCGAGAGAGAGATCTCCGGGAGACTTTCACTGCTGGGCCCAGAAAGGGAGAAATGCTTAGCACTGGACAAATCTTTAGCCCCTTACAGAGCCAGGCTCCTCAGAAGTGTTCTTAAAATATTTCTCAAAATATTATTTCTCTTCAAAATAATATTTTTTCTTCAAAAAGTCATTGAAATCAGATGACAAGCATTGTGGCTAGACCAGGGCCAGCAGACATTTCTCAGAAGGCCAAGAAATGGCTCCTGCCAGAGGCTACTGCCCAAAGCTTGCTCATAGGATTATTAAGAACAGGGTCTTCCCTGTTTTCAGCCTCTGGCCTCTTAGACAACCAGCCTAAGTGGAGGGTGTGTTTAGCCCAGTCACAGGACCTCTAATGAGGCTGCCAGGCCTTCTGTGTTCTGTTGGCCAAGCCTCCCAGGTCAGAGCACAGCATGGCCAAGGGCTGCTCTCATGTAGATTCTACTCTGGATGGGCCTGGAAGCTGGCACCAGCTACCTCCAATCAGGACCTGGATCAAATCCTGCCCACCTGCCTGCCTTTCCTAGGGAGACTCCTGGTTTATTTCTAACAGGTGGCCTGTTATTGTTATTAGTTGAACCTGGGCTACGAACACTTACCCTGGTGGCTGACTCCTCTGTTTTCTAGAAAATTTAGATGATACAGAAAGCCCAGATAACCACTGAGTAGAGGAATTGGTTTCCTGACCCCTGACAGAGCAAAGAACAGTATCCACAGATAAGCCCAAACCCTGTTCTGCAAAAGCCTAAAATCCTTTTACTAAAGTTGCTGAGAGCCCATTAGCCTTCAGGAAGGGGGCTGCCCTCTACACTCCAACCCTATGGCTTTCTCTCTCCACGTTGGAAGACTCAGTGGCCATAGACAAGCAGCAGAAGGCAGAGGGGGAACCAGGCAGAGTCATCACAGCCACTCCCTCCTACCTGCACAATGACACATCCTTACAATCCTGGCCCAGACTGGGAAGGCCCCAGGGAGCCTCAGGCCAGACTCCCAGAGCCCCCTCAGCTTATAGGCCAAGCTTCCCAGGGCTGCTGGTCTCAAGACTACTTCCTGCCATGACCCTATCTCATTCCTCACGCTGCTTGGCTTCCCTCACCCCAGGGAGGTCTTTCCAGCTGAGCAAGGTTAGGAAAGATAGAGCTCTTGGCTGCCTGAGTTTCCCCACTGGCTGGAGCAGGGTTATCTCCCGAAGAGAGAAAGACACCTCCAGCAGGGCTCATGAAGACAAGCAGAAACCCAGAGTGTTCAATGACTGGCGCCCAGGGCTGCCCCAGGCAGTGAGCCCAGAGCCGTCAAGAGAAAGGCTGGCTCAGGTGCATGAGCCTATCTGCTGATCCACCAGAGCACAGAGGAAAGGAGGAGGTGTGGTAGAGCAGGTCTGGGGGGATCCTGTGCTTCAAGGGAGTAGATGACAGAGTCACGACAGCTTGAGCACGTGCCACGGCTCAAGGGCTTTTTCTAAATCTTCTGAGTCCCCAGGCAAGTCTCAGAGGCCCCTTGACCCTAGGTGAACTGCAGAATCAAGAACTGTCTCACAGGGCTTCCCAGGTGGCGCAGTGGTTGAGAATCTGCCTGCCAATGCAGGGGACATGGGTTCGAGCCCTGGTCTGGGAAGATCCCACATGCCGCGGAGCGGCTAGGCCCGTGAGCCACAACTACTGAGCCTGCGCGTCTGGAGCCTGTGCTCCGCAACAAGAGAGGCCGTGATAGTGAGAGGCCCGCGCACCGCGATGAAGAGTGGCCCCCGCTTGCCGCAACTAGAGAAAGCCCTCGCACAGCAACGAAGACCCAACACAGCAAAAATAAATAAATAAATAAAGAACTGTCTCACATCCCTCCCTCTCCAAGGCTGAGAAGGTCCTTGGGCCTAGGAAGACAGAAAAAGACAAATATGCCAACTCTCACTGCAACTTTCTAAACAGCCAAAAACAAAAAATCTGTGGCAAGCTAATTTTAGGTGGGTACAGTATAGAAAATTTGAATATTGGAGTACGCAACATGCTGTCAGCAAGACTGCTGGCACGTAGGTGGGCTACTGCAGCAGCCGCTATCCATTCAAGCGATAGAGAAGGGCAGGAACAGAGGAGTGGACAGTGGATGCTGGACCAGAAATCTGGGGTCCTGGGTGTCAGTTTCTACTTGGTACTGAAATGCATGACCTTTCATCAGTTTTCTCTAGCTTCTGTTATTTGAAAATTGGAGCAGGGGACTTCCCTGGTGGTGCAGTGGTTAAGAGTCCACCTGCCAATGCAGGGGACATGGGTTCGAGCCTGGTCCGGGAAGATCCCACATGCCGCGGAGCAACTAAGCCCGTGCGCCACAACTACTGAGCCTGCGCTCTAGAGCCCGCGAGCCACAACTACTGAGCCTGAGTGCCACAATAACTGAAGCCGCGCACCTAGAGCCCACGCTCCTCAACAAGAGAAGCCACCACAATGAGAAGCCCGTGCACCACAATGAAGACCCAACACAGCCAACAATAAAATTAGTTAAAAAAAGAAAAAGAAAATTGGAGCAATGTTAACCTTGTCAACATAATAAAATTTCCAGGCTGGTGTCAATGCCTGGTTTGGCTGGAAGCTAGGCAGGGTCTGTTCAGGGTCCTGGCCCTGCCAAGATGGCTGAAGAATCGGGCTGGGGGATGATTCGCACGTGTCCCTCCACCTCACAGATAAGAACTTGACACCGGAAAGAGTTGGACTTTTTAGCCCATAACTAAAACTATTTGAGTGCTTTGGAGCATGTTTTTTTTTTGCTCTTCCCCACACTTCTTTATGAAGAGGCTCATCCCCATGTTGCCAATATCGAGGCAGTATTGCACAGAGGACAAGGACAGACTGCCGGGGCTCAAATCCTGGCTCTGCACCTTACTGCCATGTGACATTAGGCAAGTTACTTAGCCTCTCTGTGCTTCAGGCTCAGTTTCTGTAAGTGGAAATAATAATAGTACCTATCTCCTAGGAGTATTATGAGGATTAAAAGAACTAAAATGTATGAAGTGCCTACAACAGTGTCTGGTATAAAGTAAATGCTATACACTTTACACTTGTTTGCTATTACTGGGATACCAATCCATAGACCTGCCCAGAGTCACAGAGCTAAGTAACAGCAGAACCAGGATTCCCTCCCAGGTCTTTTTGACCCCAGGACTGCTGTTGAGAACCATGGTGCCTACTGCCTTCTTAAGTGCAGAGGAGGAATGTGCACAACACAAAGGACCTAGACTGGACCTAAAAGTCCCCAGGAGAGTATGCCTGCCTGGCTGGACACATCCACATGTCCACACACACCTAGGGAGGCACGCTTACCTGGATGTAGTCCACTGAATCACCAAGGGCCTTGAAGGCCGTGTACATGACCTCTCGCTTGCCTCCCCACTTCTGCATGATGCACGAGAAGGTGCTGGCCCGCACCACGTTGCGCACGCGGTCCATGCCCTCCTGAAGGCTGGCCTCCGTCTCGCCCTCACCCGCCTCATGGAAGTTGCTGCGCCACACAAAGAAGCCGGCTTGCTCGGTGCCACCTAGCACCTCATGGAAGATGTCCAGCATGTAGGCATCCTCCTGGCGATTGCCATCCACCACCATGACCACCTTGAGGTCGGGGAAGGCGATGCGCTGGGCTGAGCGCAGGCACTTGCGCAAGTAGTCGGGGTCCTCCTGGTATGCAGCGATGCAGAGCGCCACAGAGCGCCGCAGCGGGGAGGGCAGCTTCAGTGGCCGGCCTGCCCGCCGCATGCGCCGGTGCTCCAGGAAGGCAAACAGGCTCTGGATGAGCAGGTGCAGACCCAGGATGGCACCGTACAGCCCGAAGGACAGGTAGTGTTTTTCTGTGTGGATGAACTGGTAGCCTGTCACATAAGCTGCCAGGATGCCACCCAGCACTGCCAGGGCAAACAGGCTGGTGCCCACCACACGCAAGGCTGTTGTCAGCTGCACCGGCATCTGGTGGGAGAAGGTGGGAGATGTGTGTCAGGCGGAGGCAGCATCCCTGGTCAATGGCAGTGGGGGCATTTTCTCTGGGCCTGGCCCAGAACCGGGAAAATGACCCACTAATAAAAACAATGACCATTTATTGAGCATGACTAAGACTGTAGACTCAGAAGCCAGACTACTGGGGTTCAAATCCCAGCTCTGACACTATCTGTGTGACTGTGTTCTACCCCTTAGTTAATTCATCTGTAAAATGTGGGTTGCAGCACTAACTTCCTAGCATCTTTGAGGATTAAATGGGTTACATATGTAAAGCACTTAAAGTAGCATTTATTATTGTTAGACAAACCAAAGCCCGAGAGAGCTGTGTGATACCTAGCTGGTGGCAGAACTGGGATCTGCCTGACCCAAAGCTCTCATAGGCAAGCTTCAGTAGGGGTGAGCCTGAGGCCAGAGGAAGCTCTGAGCACCTGAGGGGCCAGGAAGAGGGAGGAGGGGGGGGCAGGGGCAGGTAGGCAGCCTCTACCTGGCCTATACCCACTAGGGGATTACACCAATGAGGCCCATGAAGAAAGTGGGGAAGGAAAAGATAGGAAACAGAGATGCCAGAGGAAAAAAAGAAGGAAACAGCTTCCCTTTCTCAAAACAGCTAAATCGGTAAGAGAAAGTTTCCCTATGTTCTCTGCTTTCTCACCTTTTTCTCATTTATTTGAGAGGCAGGAAAGAAAGGGAAAGCAATCAGGAAAAGCAGACAAGGTAAAGAAGAGGAAATGAGCGCTGGGGTGTGGACGGCCCTCCTGGAAGCCCAGCACTGGGGCACCAGAGGGAACTGCGGCCACCACTGCAGCAGCCTGGGAGGGGTGGCTGCCTGGGAAGCCCCATCGACTTGGTCCTAGCGCCCACGTGGAATCTCCGTCCACGTCCCCCTGCCCTGCCACTCCTGAAAATGCTGCCAGGTTTTGTTTGCAACTAAGTCAGGGCTCCTAGCATCTGCCCAATTGGAAATAGCTTTTTTAATGAAAAGAGCCTAGCACTCGGAACCAGAAGTCTTGTGCTTGAGACACAGCTCTACTACCTCCTGGCTGCCTGACCTTGCCCAAATTCTCTGGGACTTAGCATCCCCCCCAGGAGGGGTTCCAATGGTTTCTTGCTCCATAGGTCTCAGGTAAATCATTTTACTGATTAGTAGCCCTGAAAGACTACCCAAGTGGGGAGGTGGATGGGGATGGGAGAAGGCTGATGAGGCCAGCTCCCTGCCCTCCATTCTGAGGCCTTCTCCCCATCTCCCCTCCTTGCCACCTGCCTGATCTGGAGAATCCTGTTTCCTCCACCACCACCACCACCCACCCTTTGCAGACAATGAGGTCTCACTTCCAAGCTTGCTCCAAGTCTAAGTCTCACTAAACCCAACTCCTGACCCCCACCTCAACACAAACACACTTTCTTGCCGGGGGTCTGTTCCCCTGCCACCTCTCACATAGGAGGGGTAAGGAACACGCAGTTAGTGCCTCAATCAGCCGGAGACTCAGGCCTCAGCATTCCAGCAGCTTCGGTCCGGAAAGTGCTGTTGGCAGCCTCGCCTCTCCGGGAAGCGCGGCCTCCGGGCGCTCTGCCCCGCCGTCCCGGGGAGCCTGCCGCGTACTTCCTCTGCAGGACTCCCGTCCTTCCTTCTCTCCCCCGCCCCCCCAGCCCGCAGCCATCGCACGCGCTTGCGGCCCAGGGGTCCCTAGGCCCTGCATCCACCGCCCAGGAACGCCCCCGCCCCCCTCTAGAGCTCACATGCCATGGGGGCGCTGCGGGCACTACTGCCCGCCTGCGCTCTGGGAAAGGGCAGGGGGCGCCGAGGCCAACCCAGCGACCTGCCGGGCGCTGGCGCCCCACCTCGGTGCAGTGCCGGAGGCGGTGCCCACCAGGTTAACGCAGCCGGGAAGACACTGGCCAGGCTTCTCGCCCACGCCAGAGCCTCGCCTTCTGGCGAAGGCGGTGCCGGCCACACCCACGTGCGGGTTTCCCAAGACCCAGCCTGGAAGGAACGGAAAACCCAAGGAATCAGTCGACCCAGGCCTCACTCATCTCCTCGGGGGCCCCAGCTACCTTGGCAAAGTGTGCCTGCAGACAAAGACGGCGTCCCCGGTGTCGCCGGCCCCCTCCTTTCCCAGGCGGGACACCCTCCTCCCCTGCTCAGGAAGTGGAGACATTACCTCGGCACCCCTACGCCACACAGGACCCAAGAAGGTCCCGCAGCTGGAGACCCCACGTGCAATCAGGCGCTGGTGCGGGGCTCTGCCTCAGGTGGCCCTGCCCAGACAGGGGGCCGTGTCACCCCCAGGCCGGTGGAGGGAGCCTCTTGCCCCCCATACCCTTCGCTCGGAAGGGATCCACGAGAGCTCGGCCCCGGTAGGCTAACGCGCACCCGGCTTCAAGGGCAAGAGGTTGGGGGCGCTCCCTAAGCCCTCCCCTCACCCCCAGAGATGCGGGAAAGAAAAAATCCCCAGACAAGGATGCACGCCGCCAATCTACTCCCAACACTTTGCGGGGCTGCCCAGTCTGCAGCCTCTCCAGCTGACAGGTGCGCCCTGCTGCGGGGCCCACACGCGTCGGGGTGGAAACTTGCGCGCGGGGTAGGGGCTCTTTCCTTTGCGCCCGGCCGCCCTCCCGGCCCCTCCGAGCCCGCAAGGGAAGGGGAGCCCAGGCCGCGGGTACGTGCGGCCGTGGCCCGGCTGACCCGCAGAAACCCGGGCGCCGAGCATCTCGGTGCCTGGACAGGTGCGAACCCCTGGGCGGGCCTGGGGCAGGGAGAGACTCCAGCCAGCCTCGTGCCCCTCACCGTCGCCCGCCTCCCAATCCATTCACAAAACAGGAGCCACAAGGGAGGAAGGGAGGAAGGGAGGAGAGGCTGGAGAAGGAGGATGGAGGAAGAAAGGGAGGAGGGGTCAGCGGGGAGGGGGCTGCAGGAACGGGAGCCGGGAAGCTTGGAGATGCCGCAGCCCTCAGCCCGCCTGCCGGCGCTGGACGCCGCGCCCGCACGGCCCTGGGAGCCGGCGGGGTCCGCGGGGCTCAGCAAGAGGCACCCCTGGAGCCCGGCGCGCCCGGGTACCCCGCGCAACCCGCCCCTCCGAGGCAGCCCGCCGGCCGGCCGGCCGGGCCTGCGCTCACCGTGCCGCCGGCTGCCCGCGCTCCGGTGCTCAGCAGGCCCGCGGCGGCTCCATGCCCCTCCTCCCGCTCCTCGCCGCCGCGCCTCGCTCCACCGTGCGCCGCCGCCACCGCGCGCTCCGACTGAAGAGCTCCGGCCCCGCCGAGCCGCCTTTAAGTACCGAGCGCGTCCCCGCCAGGAGAGGCGCCCTCCTCCGGCCCTGGGGCCGGGAAAGTTGGGGAGAGTGGGAGGGCTCCCCCGAGGGCCACGAGGTAGCACCTCCTTCCCGGTTCGGCCGGAGGTAGCCCCACGCGGCCGGCGGGCGGTGGGACGCAGGGTCCCGAGTGCACGCGGCTACTCCAGTTCGCAAAGACTCAAGAGTCTCCGCACCCTCCGAAACCGGGTTCCCCAACCGGGGCCGAAAGCCGAGCTCCTCCGCGCTCGTTCCGGGACCAACTAACTGCCCAGGGGGAGGTGGTCATTGTGCTCAACCTAGAACCTGAAGCGTAGTTAACTTCAGTATAACCCATAAGGGCTTCCAAAATTGTGACTCTCAGTTGCCCCTCCTCTGCAAAGCAGGCGAGCGGGTAGAAATCCCTCGACTGCTGCACGCGAAGGGACTGTGCGCTGTATAGGGTACTCCCTAAAGCCCAGACCCCAGAACCCTCCTGCCGGCAAAAAAAAAAAAAAAAAAAGGCGCAGAAGAGAATACTTGTTAAATACAAAAAGACTGGTCAAAGGTGTTAACAATTGTGAAATTGTGACAAGCTTAACTTTGAATCCCGCAGTGGGGCGCTGATGACTTTAAACGCTTTTTCAAAAGCTGCAATGGTTTTCCAAGAACCTTGGAAGTTCCGGTGTCCTAAAGCCAAAACCAACTCTCCTCTCCTTTTTACACCTTTATTTCCGACATCCATGACCTCCTATATTCCCAACTGATCTCATCACCAGAGGTTTCCAAGCTCCCAAAAGCTGGTGCTAGACTTGGGTGAGGTGAGGTCGCATGGGGTTGGGGGGAGGTGGGGAGTTCTTAGCAGAGGAAGTTAGTTTAGAACCAGCTGAACACGCTGGGTTTCTAAATCTCAGAAAATCTTGGAGGTATTATAATTGAAGACTAGTAAAAAACAAATTTACATATCTTCCAGATACACCTGGGACAATTTCCATCACTTTTTCCAAGCTGCAACAAATTTATAGGAACCTGAGTTGCAATCTGTAAGCTGCTCCTCTCAGAAGTCTTAGGGGCTCACCCTGACTCACTCTGGGCCACAGAGCTCACCCCTCAGTCCCCCAGGCAAGCAGAGCCCTGGCACACCTACTCCACCCACCCGCATCTTGTGTTACATAAACCAAATCATTTCTGGCTTTTGCTTGAGAAAATCATCACTAATATGCTACATGGTTTAAACATTCTTTGTGTGCTTTTTAAAACTAGTATTCGCGATGGGAATGTGTTTTGAACCTCAGATGGCCCCTAATAAGAGCAAACAATGCACAGGTGGAGAGAGAAGCCCTTGGTTAAGAGGAGGACTCTGGAGTCAGTTCTGCCACTAGCCGTGTGGCACTAACCTCAGTGTCTTCATC
Source organism: Balaenoptera borealis (assembly GCF_965194805.1). Classification (NCBI taxonomy): domain Eukaryota; kingdom Metazoa; phylum Chordata; class Mammalia; order Artiodactyla; family Balaenopteridae; genus Balaenoptera; species Balaenoptera borealis. The sequence continues at coordinate 16,776,194 of NC_138878.1, forward strand.
CCAGAAATGGGATTGAGTATCTACTTGACAGGGTTGTCACAAGGATTGAAGCGACTGACTGAGAGTAAGTGCTCAATAAAGGTTAACTGCAGCCAACTTCAACCAGAGAATGGCATCTGCTTGCCGATGCTATGCATTCTACATGCCTATCCCTCCAGGACGTGACACTTGGTGACAGGAAGTTCAGAGATCAGTGTTCATGAAAAATGCCTTGTCTCAATTGCATTACGGACTCCTTGAGCTCTAGGCCACCGCCTCTACATCCAGGGGCATCACAGAGCCTGGAGTTGCCAGAGACTAGAGGAGCTATCTGATTCTACCTCCCACCCAAATTTGCCATCTGCAAAATTTTAGAACAGGGAAAACAAGCAGGGGCTGGGCGGCAACAAAAATGAGTGCATCGGCCTGGTGGGGAGCCCATTTAAAGGAGATGTCCCTTTGAGAGGGAGGGCCCAACGTGGCCAGGTGCTCTGTTGTTGAGAAGCCAGAAATCCAGATTTTTATGTGAAATCTCCTCATATTGAAGTGTTAGCTACTAATTCAAACGTTAAAAAACACTCCACAGGCCAGGCCAAATGTGTCTGTGAGTCAGATCCAACCAACTGGCTGCTTGCAAGTGACCTGTTTAGACGCTCAAGGAATGGAGCAGCCAGTTTGGAAAGGTCCCGTCTGCCCTCAGCAACACAGCAACATGACTTCTTGGGTGCAAGTTTCCTGGGGCTGCTCCAGGATCATCTCATGCCTAGTTAATTTCTAAGGCCCCAAATTTGTCCCACAGGCTTAGTGCCTGTCTCACTCGGCTGGTTCCAGGGAGGTTTATAGGGGGTGCGCTGGTACAGCACAACCTCACTAGTCAGTTAAAACCTCCGAAATGAACAGCAGGTCCAGATGCAGTATTATGAGAACAGTAAACAGTCTGCCCATATCAATTGCCTTGGCCCCCTAAATGGCTTCCCCCGGGGAGCAAATTCTCTTTTTCTGGTCTGCAGGGCCAGCAACCTGGTGTTATCAGGCAGCTTGGAGAGCCTTTACCTTTGTGGCCCGGCAGGATTTGCCTGTAATTAACATCCACTTTGCCCTGTCCTATTTGCATTCATCTCTTCAGGGGGAGATGGGTAGGGGAATCCTTAAGGGGCTGATACAATAAAGCTCACGTTTATCTCTGCTTACCACTGGGGATTTAGAAATAGGACTAATTCCATACCCAATTACTTAAAAATGTGAATTCAGAGGTTGCTGAATTGGCTTTTACACAGGTTCCAGAGGGTAAACCTCCTATTCAGCTCTGTAGCAGAAGATTCACGCGGCATTTCAACATTCATTTACCAAACACTGAAGACCTGCTCTGAGCAGAGAAGGATGCTTTGGCACTGCAAAGTCTCAGGCTGGTCCCTGCCATCTAGATGGTTATCCGTTTTGAAGACAAATATACTTGAAAAATTAAGTCACCGTACAAGAAAGTTTATAATTAAATGTTGATGAGAGAATCCAACTGCAAGAGTTTGAAGATTTCGGGAAAGAGATCTCTGTGAGCTGGTATGGGCTGGGCAGAGTTTCATGGAGGACTTGAGCTGACTGTGTAGAGAGACAACAGCATTCTAGACAGGAAACAAAGCTTACGAACAAGAGTAGGTAGAGGAATGGGTGAGGTGTGTTTGAAGGCCAGCAAAGAGAGGTCTGGATGAAACAAGAAATTTACACTGAAGAAGTTGCAATGGTGCCTGCTCTGTAGAAAGTGCCTGATAAAGTCTAGCTGCAGAGAAGAAGGAAGCTAGGGATGGATTCTGGAAGGCCCTGGATGACTGAATAAGGAGTTTGGATTTTATCCAGTAGGTAACAGAGAATACTGAAGATGTCAGAGCAAGGTAGTAAGAGGTTAAAAGTATTGTTTGGGGATGGCTGAGCCAGTGGTGTTTTGGGGTAAGGACTAGGAATGGGGTAGGAGACCTGTAAGGAGGCAGATAAACCACAAAAAAGGGATGAGAAAGGGCAGCTGTGAGAATTGTTGGTGCTGCCCTCAGGAAGTGGAGGTGAGGGCAGGCAGTGCCAACTATCTTGGGCACAAGTGAGAGTACAGGTGGAGGAATGATCAAGGAAAAGAGACTTCTACAGTTCGGAGGGTGGAGGGGGCCATTCTCAAAGCTCTGGAGGGTTTGAGATGACTGAAGCTGACAGTACCACAAACATATATTTCACCTTTCAACTAATTTTCAAATCCAAACCCATGAAATACTCAAATACCTTTGTGCCAATAGGAGCCTGCCATTCGATCCTTCTTGTCATCACTCGTGCTTGAAGCTGTGGGACAACCCTGCCAGCCAGTAACCAGGAGTCGCTTTGCTCCGCTGGTAGCCTAGTGAATGACTGGGCGGGGGAGGGGCGGAGGGATGTTCTAGCTCCACAGGCTGCCCCCTCCCCCTCTGACCTCACGCTTTAGTGCTCCACCCTGGCATCCAGCCCACAGCCTCTAGCGAAGCCAAGCAGAATGGGGGATGGCAGCCAAGCCACCGGGTCTCCCCCAACCCCTCCAGTCTTCATCCCATCCACTTACTCTGGGCTGACCACAATCAAAACCTCTTGAAGGTAATGGAGGTGAATTTAAATTGACCCCCAGAGAGTAGCTGGTTATGCTCCCCAGCTGACCACACAGGCCTCCTCCTCAAGGCAGCCTAATCTACCACACTCGTTCATACATAATTCCAAGTGGAAAGTGTGTGCCTTGATAGCGGCAAGGCAGCTACTACCAAACAAAGTTACCCTTTCATAACTCTTCCCTCTTACCGACAAGTACTCTGTAATCAGTACCATTTCTAGGTGCTACGTTTGAAGAAGCAGGCTTAAGGACTTTTCTGTCCTGCAGTTACAATGGTCAGATTTTAACTCCAGTCTCTCTCCTTGGATAGAAGAGTCATTTTCATTTCAAATTAAAGGGCCTCTGCTCTGCTGGAGGCAGAGCTGCCAGCTCCTACTAAGGGGCTAGGTTCTTTTATGCTGGCTTGAAGGTCAGGATTAGAAGGGCACACAGAACGATAACCAAGTGTCAAGCCAGACCTGGAGATGTTTTCTTGAAATCCTCAACAGGAAAAGCTCTTCCTGGCCATCTTTCCTTCCTCTCCCTCCCCCCAGGTGAATGCAGAAAGAAATCCAGAAGGCGATTTTAAACCATAACCTACCTTCTTGGCAGAATATTGTGCAGCTACTAAATATAATGTAATGTTCGGGAAGAGAATGTAGGAATAGGCAAAAATGCTTATAATGCAATGCTAAGTAAAAAAGGCAGGATACAAAAATTGTCATGTATGAATGACTACATTTACGTTGTTGTTTTCTTTTGAATCCTATGAATTAAAGGGCAGGAGAGAAATTCACCCAGATATTAAGATCAGGTTTGTTTGGATGGTAGAACAATGAATTTTTTCTCTTTGCCCTTTTCTCTGTATTCTCCAAACATTCTATAAATAAGTATAATAGTCTTGTAATAAAAAGATTATTTTAAAATGATATGAATTGTAAATTCACAGAATTTCCTTCTCAACTAGCGCTGGGTGGGATACAGCCCATATCATACATGGGCTCATGTGAAAAAGTCTGGCAACCTCAGTCTACTGAGAAAGCAGGAAAGTTGGGAGGGCCAGGATATAGGATCAGTGGTAGCCAAAACTCCAGTACTTTGCTTTATTTAAATCCCTCCCACTGTTCCTTTGAGAAAATTTTTGCAGGGAAGAGGGCAGTATGTAGAGCTGTGCCTGCTCACCCAGCAACTCTGAGTGAATTATAAAAAGACTCCTTCTTCCTTCCTCCTGGCAACACAGCCCAGAGCCAGGGCACCGGCTTGCCTGGCACGGCCCAGCTGGTGTCAGCCCCACTCAGCCCCTTGTCCAGGGTCGCGGTGATCCTGGGGAAGGGAGGCAGGTGCACTAAATGTGGGCTCTAGTAGTACCCTGAAAGGATGCTTTTCCTGAAAAAAAGTATTTCCAAGAATGATGATGTCAACAGCATTGCACTCCTGCCCGGGGAGAGGCTGTCTCCTCTGGGTGCTGTAAACCCACCCCCATGCCAGTACCAGTGGGTATGTCCACACCCACACGTGCGTGTAACATACTGTGCACAGAACGGACACACGCATACTTGCTCATTACACAAGCGCACACTCACTTTCCCGGACTTGAGCGGGATGCAATCGCAGCCTACAGCCCCAGTTGCAGGATCAGCAGGAGAAGAACAAAGCCACTTAAGGTAACCTTGTTCCAAATTCATTTGGCTTCGTTACAATAACATCAACCACAGTTCTTAAATGTGCTGGCGCTTCTGCTTCATGTCCTTTTTCTTGATTAAAGACACTGTTAGTCACTGTCACAGAAGAGGTCTGAAGCTGGATCCTCCAAAAAAGCAATTAGAGAAGAGCTGAGGGTAGAGGCAGTTCCCGTCGGCTCCTTCGTGGGGAGAGACCCCCCAAAATATGCCCCACTCTCAGATTCTTGTTAGGATACCCCCCCTAACACACTCACACTCTCTCTCTCTCCCTCCCACTCCCTCTCTCTCTCTCTCTCTCCTGTTTTCTCACCAGATAAGCTAATGTAGTGGTTCTCACGTCTGGCTGCTGCACATTAGACTTTTAAAACCTGGGGAGCTTTTTGAAAAACACTAATGCCTGGACACTATCCCAGATCGATTTAGTCACATTCACTGGGGGTGAGCCCCAGGCTTGAATTTTTTATTTAATTCCCTAGGAGATTCTATTACACATCCAGCAGTGAGAACACATCCTGAGGATTCTCCTCAGCTGGGTTTGCAAGTGCATTTCTAGCACTGGGAGGACAGCAGACAGACAGCCAGTCCCAGAGGTGAGCTCCAGAGCGTACAAGTATCTGTCCATTTTCCTCCAGCACCATGCCTGCCACACTTGTTTGAATTAAGTGACCTTAAAAACTTAACAATGAACCAATGAGCTATTAAGCCAGAAGGAAAAAAAAGAAAAAGGAGATAAGACGCTGATTTGAGATGGAAATTAGGAGGGAGAGCCAAGGAGAAACAGAGGCGGGCAGACAGGACCAGCTGGGCACGTCACTCCCCAGATCTCCGAATCTACCTGGAATTGGGTTGATATAATCTTTTTGTTAGCAAAGGTGCTGCCTGCTTTTTCCAGAAGAACTGGGGGAAAGCCATGGAGGAGAGAGTTGCCAAAAACAACTAGGATTAGTTTTTGTTTTACAAAGGACAGGACTTCTGCACACTGAGGGCTTTTCCCACCTAGAGGACGGGTTAGGGTAGCGGATCTGGGCTGCTCTCTTTTGGGGCATGGAGTCTCCACGACTCTCTCTCACATGGTCCTGGCCTTGGCCACAGAGAAACACCCACATGGCTGATGCTGGAGCCTTGTTCTTTGCACTCTCTGAACAGCACTGATACAGTTTCTTTGGAAAGTGGCAGGGGGACTCACCCCAGGCCCAGCTCTTCGAAGCATCAGCACCACCATTCTTTTAGTAAAGACAGCCTAATTTCAGGTTGGCCCTTCCCTAAGATTAACATGGTCACCATAGGTTTTGAAGTTTGGAAAGTGGTGTGCGGTCTAATAAAGGGGTGTGTGAATGTGCCCCACCCAGGCACTGTTCTGAGCAGGTTTTAGCTCTTAAGGCAGACAGTGAAGATTAAATTTTACATCATTTAATAAACCACTTAAATGCCCAGTAGCTCTTCCTAGTTCCCCAGCAGAGAGGGTGCTCCTGCAGCTCCGAAGCTGCCCCACAAACTGCCCTCCTCTCGTAATACCAACAATTCTCACCCTCAGCCCCCTTGCATCTCTGAGATGGAGTTAGGTGCTGGCTAACTGGTTCCTATAAGAACTAGCAAATCAGAAGCAAAGACTTCTAGCAAAGTCAGAAGTTTCTCTGCTCTAGTGCACTCACTCGCTTCTCCCTTTTTCTCTTCCCATCTGCAAGAACTTATCTCTCTGGACCTTATTTTTCCCTTCCGCAAAATAGAGCCATTAATTCCAGTCTCATTATTTTCTCTGAAGGAATGGTATGGAATAGAGCTATCAACGTATATATGCGAGAAATACATACACAAGCATTAAAACGATCCATTGTTATCATTCTGAGATACCAAAATCTGAGAACCGAAACCCTGCTTACAGGAGGTAAAAGGGTAAAACAAACAAAAAACAACAAACCTTCAAAGGAGACATTTCTGGGCTCTGACTGGAGTTCATGGGAAGACTTACTACATTTTCTATGTTCCCACACACGACGCGGCAGCTTCAAGGGTCTACTACCTTAGCCACCCCCAGAAAGAAGAATAGGCCTTTCAATGAGCAATTTACAAAAGCTGCCAAAGTACAGGAGCGGGTGGGCTGGGGGGCTTTAGCAAATATCATCTCCGGCTGCTGGGCAAACTACAAGGTCAAAAACAAGATTTATAACAAGTTCTGGTGTTTGAGGTTAGGTTTTGATGTACGTGGACACTATCTGGAGGGAATCGGGGCTGAGGTTTATCTTGACATACATGGTCCATCTGAACAAGCAGGGAACCACTGTCTTTATCCTCACTTATATTAACAGTTTTTTACCACTTGGAAATATAGTGTCTATTGGGTGGTAAAGCACAGTGGCTAAAAGCTCAGCCTTGGGAGCCAGACTGCCTGGGTCCAAATACTGGTTTGGCTACTTCTCACTAACTACGTAATCTGGAGCAAGTAATTAGCCTCTTGTGTGCCTCAGTTTTCCCATCTGTAAAACAGGGATAATAATAATACCTACCTCGGGACTTCCCTGGTGGCGCAGTGGTTAAGAATCCGCCTGCCAGTGCAGGGAACACAGGTTTGAGCCCTGGTCCGGGAAGATCCTACAATGCCTCGGAGCAAGTAAGCCTGTGCGCCACAACTACTGAGCCTGCGCTCTAGAGCCCGTGCTCTGCAACAAGAGAAGCCACCACAATGAGAAGCCCGCTCACTGCAACAAAGAGTAGCCCCCGCTCGACGCAACTAGAGAAAGCCCGCGTGCAGCAACGAAGACCCAACGCAGCCAAAAATAAATAAATAAATAAATTAATTAATTAATTAATAAAAATAATAATACCTACCTCATGGGCCCAGTGTGAGGATTTAGTGGATTAATATATGTCAAGTGTACAGAAGAGCACAATAAGCTCTTTATAGTGTTAACTGATTATGATGTACAGTGATGTAGAGCTACAGCAATCATTCATCCTGGGTTTTACAGGATGAACCTGATACTTTAAGGGGCCGTCAGACCCGATGTCCTGAGTCTGGTGTGGAAACCGTGGTCATTATCCTGGGGACACCTCAAACCCCATGAGAAGGCATACCCTAACACTCAGGACGGAGTCTCAGAGCTGAGAGCCTAGTCAGAGCTCTTTTGAATACACCTGCTGGAGCTCAGGATTTCTCTCCAGGACGAGTACTCGTAGCTGGACTTTGGCTGCCGGTGAGCATACTTGCAAAGTGGTATTGTGCCCCTACCGGTGGTTTTGATACACAGAAAACTCCATCCCCTGAAGATTTCCTGGGCCTGAATTATTTAGAGAATGGTGTTAACACTTTGCTGTGGTGACTGAACCTGCACTGCATGGCTATTAAAGCAGTGTCAGCTGAGGATGGCGGAACGTAGATCGGCACAAGCGTGTTGCTGGAAGGAACACTGAAAATGTTCATATCTTCTGGATCCAGCCTTCCAACCTCTTAGGACTTATCCTATAGAAACACTTCAGTATGCAAAGAGTTATGCTTGAGAATCATTGAAGAATCATTGGAACTTAGAAATAATTCAACTGACCATCAAGAGGCAAATGCTTAAAGCAGCTGTGGCTCATCTATACAATGGAAGACACGCCACATCACAGGGGAGAGGGGGCTGTAAGTACTGAGTGTCTCCAAGGTATGTGACTAAAAAAAAAATCTATGGGACACTCTTTATGGTGACAATCCCATTTTTGTTTTTGAAAGCAGTAATGTATATTCCTGTTCATTTGGGAAAAGGATGAAAGGAAGGAAAGATCTGGAGGGATATACACCCAACTGCTGGTCAGTGGTAACCTTGGGGTAGGAGTGGAGGTGAGATTGTGCGAATTCTTCTTTGTTACATATACTTTAAATTTGTTATTAATTCATAAAACATATAATCTGCGCGCGCGTGCACACACACACACACACACACACACACACACACACACACGCACGCAGCCAGGGCATTTGTACCTGAGGGCTCTGCCGCTCCTCAGCACCCTGAGGGCAGGGGGCCAGCACAGGGTCGGCATCCCTCAGCTCGTGTCAGCGGAGTTCCAATGACTGCTTCGTGGGACCCACATGCCGGGGCTCCTGTGTGTATATGAGCTCCGGAGTGCTTCCCAAACTGTGCTCTAGTTGAAAGGGCTTTGCTGCTATACTAATTTTGCGGGGAGAGGCTCCATAGGATTCAAGAGATGTTCAAAAGAGTCTGCCTCAAGCCCCCCAGGAGACTTGGGCCAAATTCCACCAAAAGGGAATAACAACAGTTTGCCTCTCTGTTCCACGATGTTGTTGTATCATACAAGTTCATGGGTAAAAAACGACCTTCCAAACTAAAGGAAACACAGAGTAACTGATCTTGCTATTCTATGCCCCCAGGGACTGCAGAGTGTCATGGGGGTGGGGGCAGGTAATACCTGAGCCTCCTGGGAGTACGGACCTACTTGAGTCAGCATGAAGAACACTGGGGAGGGACAACAGGGATGACCCTTCAAATAAGTGGGTGCAGCCCCTTCCAGGGCTGATGGTGCAGGTCTGCGCCGCCTCTACACCTGCTGGCAGGCACGGGGTACGCTGAGCACAGCCCTGAGCCCCGCCAACAGGGAAGAGTGCAGCAGCCGGTGTTCTAAGAAGACAACTCCCCAACCCCCAAGTGGCCAGTCAGCTCCGAGGAGAGTGGTGCGTGGAAGTGAGGTGCCGCGCGCACCGCAGGGAGGCTGCCGCGTGTGACTGCAGAAGCTCTGTGGCTGCAGAACTCGCTGGAGGACACAGCAGAGCCCTTAGAGGTCACGCCTGCTGCTGTCCAGGGGGCAGTGGAAGAAGACCACCCCCCACGCCCCCGTCGTGGTCAGGGCAGAGTGGCTTGCCTCCCACAGCCCACCCTGGAACTCAGCTCCCGTTTTGACTCTCTCCCTTGCCACCGAAATTCCAGCTGCGCTTTTGGATTTCTGTGCAAAGAGACTCCAGAAGCCAATCTGGTTTCGTACAGGTCAGGTGAATCATCCCCCAACCAACTGATCAACTTTCACGTGTCTTGGCCATCCCTCCACTGCAGGTGGCAGGCAAGGCTCCCTTCACGCACAGCCTCACAAAGGGATGGAGCAGAGCAGGGACGGAGGCCAGACCAACCCGCCTGCTGTCCTCTTTCTTCCGGGGCCAACGAGGGGAAACGGCTGCTGCCAAAGAAGGGGTTGGTGGAAGGGGATGGGGCTCACCGCTTCCAAACTGAGAAAAAACTGTGGTTGGATGTGAACTCCTTCTGGCTCAATATATTTCCCATTTTATAGCTTTTATCATCTTGGCCTCAAAGCACTTTCCAAAAACAAGCTGAAGGGGCTTCAGGTGGAAACAGGTCTGTGGCTGCCCCCTCACTCCGAGCGGTGCACAGGCTCCACACTGCTCGGCACGTCGCCCCCTGCGCCCCCTGCGCTCCACTTCCCGCCCGCTCGCCGGGCTCCGCAGCGCTGCCCCTCCTCTCTCACCTCCGGGCCCTGGCACTTGCCACTCCCTCTGCCTGGACCGCTCTTCCCTCAAGTACCTTCATGGCCGCTCCTTCACCTCCTTCTGATCCTTACTCAAACTTCAACTTCTCAGTGAGGGCTGCTCTGGACAACTTATCCAAACTCACAGCTCTCACCCCATACACTCCTCACCCCTCCTTCCCGACTTGATATTTCCCTAGAGCATTTATCACCATTTGATAGCCTGCTTTATTCTTTATCTTACTTGTTGCCTGTCTCCTCCTGCTACAACGTAAGCTTCCCCTGAAGGTAAGCATTTTGTTCACTGCAGTGTTCTCCACACCTGGTGCAGCGTCTGGCACATAGTAGGTGCTCAACAAATTGTTGTCGTTGTCTGTGATTTGCTTTCCTACCCTCCTGGTCCCTGGTCAGCCCTTAAACGTGGATGGGTCGGCAGAGCCATAGGAAAGTGAAGGAATGGAGAAGAGAGGTGAAGAAAGAAGAATATGAAAATATGGAAAAGTATGTGTTTGGAGAGATGATAAGGAGCAAAGTGCAAGTTAAGAGATTTTTGATTAAATAACAGAAAGTGTGCAGAAGGGTAAGTTTGTGCCAAGGAGGAAGGACAAAACAGCAGAGAGGGAAACTCTCCAGAATGTCCAGTAAGTCTAACCTGATCAACCAGTCGACACTTGGGCAGAGAGCCTGGGGTATGGCTGCAGCCACAGCTTTGGGCCCCTGCCTGTCTCTTGCCACAGTGCCATCCTCTGGAGACCAAGGGAGATGTGCTGGTGGCCTAGAAGAGGAGGAAGAAGCAGGGAAGGGAAGGGGGGCAAGTAAAAGACCAATGAGTGATACAGGGGGCGTGGGACAGACTGCTATGCAGTGGAGGGGACTGGAGGTGCGAGGCCAGGAGAGCTTCTGCGGCAGAGACACAGGGAGGAGACCGGAGGAGCAGCAGGAGAAGGCGGCCTCACAGGGAGACGAGACGGGCGGAGGCGGGAGGCAAGCACAGGACGCCGCTGTTACACACAGCCAGACACACCTCACGGGCCTGTGCAGGAAAGTGGCACTATTGCTCCTGCCATCTGCCCCTGGAGTTCTGTGCCTTTTTCTTTTTTTTAAGTTTTGCGTTTTTATTATCGTAAAGCTCTCAATTCTCATGCTCTTTCTCAAGGATGGAGACATATATAGATATAGATATCTATATATCTATATACATAAACATGGGAGATTATTTTACAATTTGGTAATTTTTAATATTTTGGTCATATCTGGTGTTTAGAAGGGTTACATTAAGGTATCCTCCCCTTGAGTTTGGTAACAAGGACAGAAAAGGTCACTCTCTGAAACTGAATCCATCAAAATCAATAAAGAACAGATGCTTTTAGCCAGTTGCCAAATAATTCAAATTAAGAGGCAATTTATAAATGGAGATAAGGGGACCAGAATGCTTTGTGAGGCGCTCCCTAGACTAGGTGTTTAGAGAGTGTCTCAGTCTAATCAAGTTGATCAATTAGGATATGTCCTCAGAACTGAAATACATTTAATGCAAATAAAGTAAGTTAAACCAACCGTCTAACATACCTAATCTGATTATCTTAAGTGGGTTTTATGAGGTTTAGTTAGAGGAAGGCCAAGAAATAAAAACTTTTAGTGTATATCCAGCTGGTCCAAAGGAGATTCTTCTCTGATTTGAAAGCCCAGTCCTGATTTTCTAGACATCCTTGATTTGGAGAATGGAATAATCCAGCTACCTTAGCTGAACGGAAATATTCCTTGAAAACACCTGACTGCCTTTGTTCACTGCTCTCTAGGCTAACCTGGGGGCCATAGCTGTCTGTGAGCTGGCCTCTTTAAAGGGATGCTCATCACAAAGGTTCTAAGCTAAGGACGTGTCTGTAATCTGGCCAGAAGAAAATAGCCTGATGTTAACTGACAAGTGGGCCTGCTTGTAGACAGTCCTTCAGTCACCTGAGAGTTTTGGGAAATTGTGTTTTGGTTCTGCTAGGCCTGGTCACCAGAGAGTGGGGATAGAACCCTGTGATAAAATTCAGCCCTGCAGAGCTGAGGACTGGTTAAGGACTCTGGGTTAGCCTCACCAAGGTGTTGACGACTGGGAGGGGTTGTCTGAAGCAATCATCCAGTATGTCCTCTTTGTCTTCTCTTTTAGCTGCAATCAAAATTCAGTAGCCAAAATATATAAATAGATAAAAAGACGTCTAGAGTGCTACGTGTGAAATGACTTCAGTAAACCTGGCATCAGGTCACCAATACACAATGCACTTTCCAACAGGCATTTAGTACGAACACATTGTCTAAGCATTCCTCTTTCTCAAGGAGCAGAAGACTGAAGGTGGGATATAAACTCTCTCATCTGAGATGTTTGTGGCTTTTTTCTCCTATAATCAGGGCAACTCTGTGCTAACAGTAGCAGAGGGAGTGAAAGAAAATGGCCTGGGAGGGCAAACACAGCACTTACCTTTCTTCTCTGGAAGATTCAACCAGCTTGATTCTCTTTTCTGGAGATCAAATCCTCAGCGCCATAGCTTTCCATCTCAAAAGCAGAAGACCAGATTCAGACCTGTTATTCTTTCCAGCCAAGATAGTTTTATTCCAGTTTTGCATGTTTTGATAACAATTTCCTTTCCCTCCCTACCTACAATTGCATCTCTGTACCCTGAAATGCCTCTTGAGCATCCAAGGATGACAAGCTCTGGCTGCTCCTCATTACAAGAGGGACAATCTCACCATGAAAGAATATCAAGACATGTGACACATGGGTGGGCCAACCTCTTCTACTCAAGTCGCAAGAGAATGGTCAATTAATCAAATTCCACCGGTTGTGTTAAAAATATACTGCCATCAGGTAGACATCCTTCTCTAAATGCTACAGGACAGTGAAAAATGTGCAGATTAATGAGATCTGTAATCTTTTTGTCTTTTATCGGCACACACTTCAGGCTGGATGCAGGATGGCTAAATAGATGCTTTAGGAAGGTCAGCCTGAAGACACACATGACCAGAGACATAAAGCCACTTCCAGGGGCAGCCATATTGCCAGCACCAAAGGGGCAGTGGGGCCACCTGCTTGAAGGCTTGGGCACTGCTCTGGCTGCTTGGTCCCTCTGCCTCCTCCATGTCCTTTGAGGTTGGTCTACGGCAGGACCATGATCTTTTTCTCCAGCTTCTGTGGTGGGAACAGGAAGTTTCTCATTATCTCATCCAGCTCTTCCAGGGCCAGCTGGGCATGGAGCTTGGCCACGTCATCGGGCTCCAAACGTACCACGTGCTTCAGCAGGTGGTAGAGATCCTTGAGGACGTCCCTCAGCACCTGGATGAGAGAGACAGAGTCATGGCCATCTGTCTACTGTGCCAACATTTCTCAGAATGACCTAACTGCCTTCTCCTGTCTTGAGGAGTTCTGTGAGGAAACCCACAGGCTCCTTTAAGAAGATAACGCATGGCCCTCTCAGGTTGGAGATTGAGTGGGGCAGCTGTACTGAGGTGGGCTTCCTTTTGGGCTTCTCATGCACTCCTGACCCCTCACTACACTGGCCTTGGTGCTGCTGCTCCCTTTTAGCCCCAGACCCAAGTGATCCCAGACCCTTCCCTTCAGTTCCAAGGCATGGCACAGACCTCAGGACCACAGGCAGGCAGTACTGCCCAGATGCGGCTGCTCCTAGAGCATGTTTACCAGCATTCTCCTCTCCAGCTCCTACAAAGCCCTCTGTGACACCCACAGAACAGGCACCTATCTTATGAAACGCAAGAGGCTATTTCTTCAGCAATCATGCTTTTCCTTGCCACTACTTTATAAATTTTCCACCATTGTTTCATGTCCGTGTCGTTCCCTCAGTCACTATAATTTTTTTTCAACTCCAACTCTGCAATGGGAAGCAAGAGAGGACTCCATAGACACAGTCACACCCATTTTTTACATCCAATACTCTGATCTGATGGTCTGATATGGAATTGGGAGGGTGCCAGAGCACCTACTCCCAGGAGCTTCTAATTTTGTACCAAGTCCTCCTGGCTTGGGAGCCAGAACTTCTAGCAAGAAATGGGTTCTTCTAGCAGAACAGGGAAACTCAGAGTAAGGGGCCTTAGGGATCATTTAGTCAAACGAGGGACTGAAGACTCCAGGTCACAGGGGGTCACATGTCTTGTCTGCAGCCACTTTCAAAGTTACTTCTGGTTGAGGGCTCTTTGCCTCAAAAGTTACTATTTTTTGGGTCAGGTACTGCACTAGGTATTTTCCATATATTATCTGATTTTTATGCCAGTCATATACAGAAAGGAAAGTTATCAGCCCCACTTTACAGATGAAGAAACAGGATTAGAGGGTTAAGTAACCTCCCAAGGTTACTCTGCTAAAAAAGGGGTAGAGCCAGTTTTTAAACATTCAGAGCTTGTGTTCTTGTTTAGTTTTACTGAAAAGGTAATACAGTACAAAAAAGTACATATTAAAAAAATAAGTCTAGGGACTTCCCTGGCGGTCAGTGGTTAAGACTTCGCCTTCCAATGCAGAGGGTGCGGGTTCGATCCCTGGTTGGGGAGCCAAGATCCCACATGCCTTGTGGCCAAAAAAACCAAAACATAAAACAGAAGCAGTATTGTAACAAATTCAATAAAGACTTTAAAAAAAAATAATAATAATAAGTCTCTCTTCTACCCCAGACTCCTACTTCCCCTTCTCAGAGGATATCATTCTTAATTTTGAGAAATATTCTAGGTATTTACAAGCATATATATATATGCATGTGCCTTTTTCCCCTTTCCCCCCTTTCTTTTAAAAAATTTATTTACTTCATTTATTTTTGGCTGCGTTGGGTCTTCGTTGCTGCGTGTGGGCTTTCTCTAGTTGCAGCGAGCAGGGGCTACTCTTCGTTGTGGTGCGTGGGCTTCTCATTATGGTGGCTTCTCTTGTTACGGAGCACGGGCTCTAGGCACTCGGGCTTCAGCAGTTGTGGCAGGTGGGCTCAGCAGTTGTGGCTCACGGGCTCTAGAGCACAGGCTCAGTAGTTGTGGCACACGGGCCTAGTTGCTCTGTGGCATGTGGGATCTTCCCGGACCAGGGCTCGAACCCGTGTCCCCTGCATTGGCAGGCGGATTCTTAACCACTGCGCCACTTCCCTTCCCTTTTTTAAAGCACAGGATTATATGCTACACCAGTGGTCCCCAACCTTTTTTTTTTTTTTTTTTTCCAAGTTTATTCTTCCATAGCTTGAGCTGTATTTTTAAATTTTATTTATTTATGTCTGTGTTGGGTCTTCGTTTCTGTGAGAGGTCTTTCTCTAGTTGCGGCAAGCGGGGGCCACTCTTCATCGCGGTGCGCGGGCCTCACTGTCGCGGCCTCTCTTGTTGCGGAGCACAGGCTCCAGACGCGCAGGCTCAGTAATTGTGGCTCACGGGCCCAGTTGCTCCGCGGCATGTGGGATCTTCCCAGACCACGGCTCGAACCCGTGTCCCCTGCATTGGCAGGCAGACTCTCAACCACTGCGCCACCAGGGAAGCCCCGTCCCCAACCTTTTTGACACCAGGGACTGGTTTCGTGGAAGACAATTTTTCCACAGGTTGGGGGGGATGGTTTTGGGATGATTCAAGTGCATTACATTTATTGTGCACTTTATTTCTATTATTATTACATTGTAATATATAATGAAATAATTATACAACTCACCATAACGCAGAATCAGTGGGAGGCTTGAGCTTGTTTTCACTTGCCACTCACTGATAGGGTTTTTTAAAATAAATTTATTTATTTATTTTTGGCTGCGTTGGGTCTTCGTTGCTGTGCGCGGGCTTTCTCTAGTTGTGGTGAGCGGGGGCTACCCTTCATTGCGGTGCACGGGCTTCTCATTGCAGTGGCTTCTCTTGTTGCGGAGCACGGGCTCTACGCACGCGGGCTTCAGTAGTTGCAGCATGTGGGCTCAGTAGTTGTGGCTCGCAGGCTCTAGAGCGCAGGCTCAGTAGTTGTGGCGCACAGGCCCAGTTGCTCTGCGGCATGTGGGATCTTCCTGGACCAGGGCTTGAACCCGTGTCCCCTGCATTGGCAGGTGGATTCTTAACCACTGCACCACCAGGGAAGCCCACTGATGGGGTTTTGATATGAGTCTGCAAGCAACTGATTTATTATGGTCTCTGTGAAGTCAAACCTCTCTGCTAATGATGATCTGTATTTTCAGCCGCTCCCCAGCCCTAGCATCACCTCCTTAGCTCCACCTCAGATCACTGGGCATTAGATTCTCATAAGGAGCGTGCAACCTAGGTCCCTCACATGCACAGTTCACAGCAGGGTTTGCGCTCCTATGAGAATCTAATGCCACCGCTGATGTGACAGGAGGCGGAGCTCAGGTGGTAATGCCAGCAATGGGGAGTGGCTGTAAATACAGATGAAGCTTCACTCGCTCGCCAGCCACTCACCTCCTGCTGTGCGGCCCGGTTCCTAACAGGCCATGGACCGCTACCGGAGGTTGGGGACCACTGTGCTACACTGTTATGTACCATGATTCCCCCCATACCCAACATATTTTGAAGATCTTTTGCTATTACAAATATTGCTGCAATAAACATTCTGATACCCAATCTTTGCAGACATGTACAAGTGTATCTGTAGGACAAATATCCAGAAATGGATTTCCTAGGTCAAAAGGTAATGCACACTGAAAATCTTGATAGCTAGGCCAGAGAAGTTGTAATAATTTATATTTTTACCTATCACTCTGAAAACTCCTATTTCCCCATATTCTCATAAGTGATATATATTGCAAACTCTTTATCTTGGCTAATTCAGGAAGTGAAAAATAGCATCTTGCTGTTTTAAATTTGCATCTTTTTAATAGATACATCAACTACTTGTATTTTTTTTCTGCTATGTGTAATCAAATTTTCCTTATTGATTTGTAAGAGCTCTCTGTATATGAAAAAGAAAGGTCCATTACCTATCATATGAATTGCAAATATTTTTTCCCTAGTTGGCACTTTTTCTTTGTGAAATTTTTTTTTCCAGTGAAGAAATTTACATATTTGATGTAGTTAAATTTATCAGTTTTTTTCCTTTATGGTTTCTGGGTTTTGTATTTCGCTTAGAAGAAATGGGGCCTACAATGTTAGCCACTACGCTATGCCGTGTTCTATTTATTAATAATGTGTAGCAAGTTGGGTTTGTTTCATCATATGTAAACATCTCTGACAATAATTGGTTCAAATGGATTTAAAAATTTTTTCTCTCACTACTTTGGAACTTCAAGAGTTGGCTGTATATTGAAGGCTGTGCCAGTGTGCAGTGTGTAATTTCAAAAAAGGAGGAAGATCAGAAAAAAAAGAAATAGGAGAATGGAGACATTCATTCTTTCACTTTTATGGCTTTTCATAAAAACAATGTAATAAATATATATAACAGCCTATATACTATAAACACTGACTACGTCTGCAAAAATACTGATTGCCTTCAGCAAGCGACACTGGGGAGACATGGGGGAGATTATATACCCTTTTGTACCATTCTATGAATATATAACCTATTAAAAAATAAATATGCTTTTTATTAAACTGAATTAACTACTAGACAAAGATTTTCCTAAGGCCATTTAATAGGTAAAAGAGATATAGAACCTGCCTTTAAAAAGGCTTACGCTCTGGTGGGGAGGATAAGTCACGTACGTAAGTGAGGACAATACAGAACAGGACACGGTACGTATCCTGAGAGCAGAGAGAGTGTATGAAGAGAGGTTCGAGCAAACAGAGGTCACATTTTAGGAAAAGGCAGTGAACTGAAGGTGGTGAACAGAATGCTGGGAAGCGGTTACTTCAATGGGTAACAAGTACACTTACATCTGTGATGTAGTTAAATTTATCAGTTTTGGGGGTGGCTCTTAGCCCCACAGTCCCCTAAGCATTCCACACAAGTACACTAGGTGTGTAGCATCACACGTCTTGGACTTGCTAAAGAATAGAGAGAGAGCTCTTTCCGTCGTTTGATATTCTCGAATAGCACAGGCACTGGGGATTGGATGGAGGAAGGTAGGGGACGGGGTACACAAAACCAGCTCCCCAGGTCACTGTCTGGTCTCCCTCTTGTTCCCTGGGCTCCAGCTGTGCGGGCCTTCTTCCTTTCCTTGTCTGAGCAAAGCTCCCCTTCCCAGCTGAAGGCCTTCGCAAAGGCTGTTTCCTCAGCCTGGAAGACATTTCGCTTCCTCTTCACCCTACAACTCCTACTTACCCTCAGCCTGAAATGCCACTTCCTCAGGGATGCCTCCCTAGCTCCCATCTAGGTAAGCTTTCCTACCCTGCCTATAGCTCTGTTTGTAGCCCCTATCACAATGGTAATTTAAATATTTATTGTGTAATTAAAAATACATTTTCCTCACTAGCTCACACGTACTATTGACACTGACACCACATCTTGCCTTGTTCACCCTGGTATAGTCCCAATGCCTCATATAGTGACTGGCACATGGCAGATACCTAAAAAATATTTATAAATGAAAGAAGGCATGCATGCATGCTATTCCTGGCCAGTTTCTTACTTGGTAAAAACTAAAACTTCTAAGAACATCCACTGAAACAATGTTGGGAAACCAGGGAATACATATGCATGTACCCGCTACAGAATACAAACTGCGTAATTTCGGGGACCCCACATATGAGTTCAACACGCTCACATTTGCATTTAAAATCAGCATGGCACAATATAAAGATGAACAGTAAAATCCATGCTAATAGTCTAACATTTAAAAGGTTCTCAACTTAGAACAACATTAATAGCAAATAATAAACACCTTGACAAGTGAAAGGAGGGAGACTGGAAGAAAGGAAAAAAACTCTATATTTAAAAACCTCAAACGGCACTTTTTCCTTGTTTTTCTGAACAAGGGACCCCACAATTTCATTTGGCACTGGGCCCCACATATTATGCACCTGGCCCTTCAGACAACTCTCCGTGCTCTTTGCCCAATGTCGCGGCATTAAGTGCCTGAATCCTATGGGCAAACCCCACAAAGATGCTGCCCCATCTCTGCTGTGCAGCTGTCTCCTGGGTTTTCTCCCAGATCTGCTGGGTCACACAGGAGTCAGGTCTCCAAGCGCAGGCGTCTGCCTCTGACTGTGCACTATGCCCGACTGCTCTTTCATAACCTAGCTTTCTCTTTCCTCAAGGCCAGCAGTGTGAAAAGGAGAGACGATTCTGGAAAGAGGATGGCTCCCCACAGCTACTGACTCATGATTACTCACTCACTCAGTAATCGTTATCAAGGGCCTACTTCATGCCCAGGCAGTGTGCTGGTGATAAAAAGGTGAATAATGCGCGAACCCTACCCTCTGGCAGCTACAGCCAGCGGGGAGGCAGACACGCACACCAGGCAGCGTGATCCTCAACCTAAGAGATAAGTGTAGGTGATTCTGCGGAAGCAAAGGAAGTGATTTCCGCCTGCAGAGGTGGATGGAGGAAGAATGTTTCCCTACCATGTGAAAGGGCCTTTGCCCTGACTTTTATCTGTAGCCAATGGGTGGCACCAAGGAGTGGCCTGGGGAAGTTTTACTGTCCCCTCACTCTCAAACCACCTCAAATAACTGCAGAGTCTAGGCAAACCCAGCACGCTTGTTATGTGAATAGAGCTTAAAGGCAAGGCTCCTAACACTCTCTCCAATAAACTACAGCCCAGTGTCTCTTCTATAGAAATTCTAGTGTTTCCACTGTTTATTACAAGGTCATCTTTTTTTTCTTCTTTTTCTAGAGGAATCTTTCACCTAGTCAGAAATATCTTAGAGATTTTTTGCTAGAGCATCCTAACATTCAAAGTAAGGTTAGCTTTCTTTTCCTTGTTAAAAAGGAAAGTTCTGGGGCTTCCCTGGCGGCGCAGTGGTTGAGAATCTGCCTGCCAATGCAGGGGACACAGGTTCGAGCCCTGGTCTGGGAAGATCCCACATGCCGCGGAGCGCCTGGGCCCGTGAGCCACAACTACTGAGCCTGCGCGTCTGGAGCCTGTGCTCCGCAACAAGAGAGGCCGCGATAATGAGAGGCCCGTGCACCGCGATGAAGAGTGGCCCCCACTTGCCGCAACTAGAGAAAGCCCTCGCACAGAAACGAAGACCCAACACAGCCATAAATAAATTAATTAAAAAAAAAAAAAAAAAAGGAAAGTTCTAAGGCATTCTGGTCTGCTAAGGTACTCTGTTCTTTCCTGGTGTGGGTAGGAATTTTCTCCTTGGCACTGCTGTGTCCTTAAAATAACAATGATGCTTGTGCAAACACCACTTTGTACTTGAGGGGTGCTGAGTTCCTTGTTATCAGTTACCGGATCTCCTTTTTTTAGGTAACTGAGTGTTAGGCAAAGACTCCTTCTTAATTAATGGGTCTATCTTAGCAACCCACCCTGGAACGGCTTCTCCCCAGTCCCTGTAGCGCTTGGGATCCCACACATCACAGGACTTCCTCTGGACTCCCCAAGGATCAAAGCTTCCCGCCAGCCAGGGACTGTCACCAAATCCCGTGGATCAGGGGCTGAATACAAGGAGAGTTCAAAGGTAAAGTTACTCACAGGAGCCTCTGTGGTGGGTAGGATATAGGCAATCCCACAGAGGAAACCTCTCATTAAGAGTTCAGCACACCTGCTCTTCATCCCCCCACGCATCAAGGCCCCAGGACTGCAGGGAAAGGTGGAGGTGGAGGGTGTGAGTGGGGTGGGCCGGGGATATCTTAGAGAAGTACCCAGATTCCTAGTCTGAAAACTCTTTGGAAAGGGGTGGGGTTCAGGTCCTTTATTAAAAGAATTTAGAGTGTGAGTGCAACATGCACACACACACTTTCTCTCCTCCTTCCCTCTCCCTCCCTTTCCAGGTGCCAGTTCCCCGGAGCACACAAAGCTGATGCTTCAGGGACAAGGGCAGTCTTTAGGGTTAGACGTGGCTTGGCACAACATACTGAAAAGGGGACCGTGTGAGCAAAAGACTGCCTTGGGCATACAGGTGCACTTACAATGGAAAAGCAGGAAAACGGTGTTTGACTTTCAATGAGCTTGACCCCGAACACACCCAGAGTGGTTGTTGTATCTCTGCATTAAGACCTAAAGAAGAGGGCTTCCCTGGTGGCACAGTGGTTGAGAATCTGCCTGCCAATGCAGGGGACACGGGTTCGAGCCCTGGTCTGGGAAGATCCCACATGCCACGGAGCAACTGGGCCCATGAGCCACAACTACTGAGCCTGTGCGTCTGGAGCCTGTGCTCCGCAACGAGAGGCCGCGATAGTGAGAGGCCCGTGCACCGTGATGAAGAGCGGCCCCCGCTTGCTGCAACTAGAGAAAGCCCTCGCACAGAAACAAAGATCCAACACAGCCAAAACTAAATATAAAAATAAATTAAAAAAAAAAAAGACCTAAAGAAGAAATACATGGTGAATATCTTTCTTCTCTTTAGTTCCTAAATTTATTTATTTATTTGATTATAAAAACAATATTAACCACAACCCAGAATATCTGGGAAACAGAGGAAGGAAAAAAAATCTTTAGTCAAACTACCTCTCTAACACAAACTCCATTAGTAAAGACATTTAGCAATTAGTAGATTTATTTCTATTTAAAATAATTTTAATATTTTAAAAGTCACACTTCTAGGTGATTTTACAAATGGAACTTAGGTGAATGAAACTGCTATTCTTTTGTATTATTTTGTGAGATCAATAAGACACAACACAAATGGTGATAAATGAGACATTTACAGAAATAAGAATTCTAGAAAGCATGATCTAGCAGAGGACTGCCCACCTATACTTTTGTAATATATAAGGAAAAAATGGGTTACTAAATATAAAATAATTAAAAAGTTAAATGCTAGCATACACTGATTGTCCTTAGAAATTCAGTCTTCTATAGAGCTAATAGAATTGTGGCTCCCTTTGTGGCTAAGAAGTAAGTACTGGGCACAAGACAAAAACAGAGAAAGAACAGGGAAGTCAGACATTGAAATAAAAGGCAGGAGCCGACACGAGAAACAAGTGAACTGGAGTTGGTGGCTGGAGACCAGCCTGGCAGACAAAAAGATTCTCTAGATTGGGGCCCAGAAGAGGAGGAGACCCCAGAATCCAAATAATTCTGTTTAAAGACATGCTGAAATAAGCATTAGGTATGGTATAAGGAAGCCGTAGGTCAACCTCTGAGAACCCTCATTTTGACCACTGTGCTTCCATGTTATAACCAACATACGGCTTGGTGGCTGAGGGAAGTGAGAGTGATGAGAAGAGACTAGTTATGGGACAGAGTCAAGGATCATAAACAGCGCACAAGTCAGCCGACATTTCCCGAACTGTGCGCAGGAGGCCACGCTCAGCATGCTGGGTGATGAGGGCCAGCTCCAGCCTTCAGGAGCTCACCACTATCTGGGGGAGACAGACATGGACAGTTGAACCTAATGGTCTGCTGGCAGGCGAATCGGGTGAAGTGAATCCTGACACCCCAATTACCAGCTGGGGAATCTTGAGCAAACCACCTTGGCTTTCGGAACCCCAGAGATCTCCTCTGTAAAATGGGAATAACACTGCCTCCTTTGAAGGTTGTTGTGAGAATTACTGTCTATAAAGATCCAAGCACAAGGATTTGCACGTGATGCCTGCTGCAGAAGCGGCACTGATACTGTGATCTCTGTGAGGGCCAGGACTGTCAATCTTGCTGCTCTTCTATCACTGAGGCCTCGAGCAGAGCCTGGCATGCAGCGGCTCTGGCATGTAGTAAACCTTTGACGAACAAATGAATGAACGAACGTATGATAACAATAGCTAATCCTCACACAGTACCTATTTATTATGTGCCAGGTGTGGTTCTAGGCATTTTATCTACAGTAACTCAATCCTCACAACAACACAACGGGAGAGGTACTGTTATTATCCCCAATTTGCCCACACAGCTAGTGACAGGTGGAGGCAGGATTCAAACCCTGGCAGCCTGACTTGGAGCCAATGCTCTTTATTAACCACTATATTATTCTGCCTCTCCAAGTGGTTATTATTTTCACTACCATGAAGTGGGGAGCATAAAGCACGTATACTGCCTACCTTACAAGTTTATTGTGAGATCAAAAGAGATAATGCATATGAGAGTACTTTGCTATCACAGCGTGGTGATCAATAATTCAAAGTATCATTACTACTATTATCCTGACACTGAGGTAGTTGGGTTTACCACCAAGCGGCTAAGAAAATGAGGGGAAAGGCACGGCTCTCAAAATGAAAAATAGAGAGCAGGAGCCAAAGAAAGAGTGCTCAGGAAGATGAATCAATGGAGGAGAGTTAGAAGAAAAGGGAAGGGCTGTAAAAGAGGGGAAGAGATTCGATGCGGTGTGATGTGGTATCAGGGCCAGAGTCGGTACCTGACAGTCAGGAACACCATCTGTGCCACTGCACAGAGCTGAGAGCACCAGCAAGGACTCTCCTGGGCAAGCAGAGAGCAGCTAGGCTCTGAGGTCTTGGAGGCGAGCAGCCTCTCTAGGATAATGGGCAGGAAACAAATAAATTGGGGAAGAAGAATGGAGGTAGACAATCTGGACCTCATTCAGGGAGCTCTGGTCTAAAGAAGGATAAATGCTTTACTGATAAAACCCCAAAGTTCACTTTGATGGGTCTGTAAAAAAGAAATCAGGACCAATTCAAACAGCAAGACGGGGCTTTTGAGACACTTCATTGAAAAGCGTTGGGTGGGTCAGCAAAGAAAGACAGGATTACTAATGTCTAAGAGATTCCTATCCATGCCTGACAGATAGAGAATCTCAAACATGCTGAAGTTCAGGGCGGCATTCTTGTTAACTGGAGGTTACTGAGCTTTCCAAAAACCTTTTATTCCTAAAGTGTTTTTCTCTGCTAGACCTAGAGATAAATGGCATTTTTACCCTTTCCGGATTGTGTCTGGCTGTTAAATAAAGAGGGCATCTCAAGTGCAAGTTGGAGATGGGTGGGGAGGCGATGAGGGGGTATCATGCGTGATTTTCATTGAAGAATAAGGGGGAAAATTTAACTGGTTATGTGCCCAAAATGCCACAGGGATGTAGACAGTCTGGGCAGTTTACGGACAAAGACCAAGACGGCCTTCATGGTTAACCCTTGGGAGGGGTGACAGCTCAGGGATCCTAAACAGAAAGTAGGTGCTGAGCGCCTCCACTCGCTGTGGCAGGGACGGGCGCAGCAGCCGCGGTGGCTCTGGGAGCCGCGGTGGCTCTGGGAGCAGCGGTGGCAGCATCTCTCAGAATGTCTTTAAATAGCAACCTGAGGAAGGCAGCAGCTTTCCTACACCCCCACAGGCATGGAAACAGAACAAAGAAGGCAGGGGAAAATGGCCGGAGGACGTGCAGAGGCAGCAGGCTGCTGCTTGCGGGAGAGGTGATGGGGTGCTTTGTCCTTAGAAGGTGATTACAATCCCAGCTTTCAAACTGTACTCAATTACCACGTCTGGGGGGAAAGGGCTTCATCTTTCTTGGCCCTCGAAGCTTCCCTGCTGAGGGAGCACAGTTCCGCTCCCTTTCTGCACCTAACGCCTCCCACAGGGGATTAGACAGTGCCTGCAAAGGCTCACTGCTACCATTTACTGAGTGTTTACTACGCTTCAGTTACTACGCTTCAGTCACTGCGCCAAGCCCTTCACGCACATTATCTCATTTAATCCTACGAGGTAGGTGTTATTAGGCCCAGTTTGCAAATTAGGGAAAGGGGATTTAGAGAGGTTTAGTGATTTGCTCAAGGACACAGCTAGAATTCAAACCTGCATCTGTCAGGTCTAGCTGCAAACCCTGTTTTTAAACACGTGCAGTTACTAGGAAATCCAATAGGCAGGAGGATGCTGTGGAGAGAATCTGACCTTTTCCCTGCACCATCAAAGCAGCTGATTTGGATGGGGCCTGGTTAGGGAGGAGGGGGAACAGCAACTGGGCTACTGGCTGACTGCAGGGTTTGGGTTTCCTCTGGGGCACTGGTTTGCTTGGGGCATCCTGCATCACCCCAGGCTCACCCGGCTCATACAGCCTCAGGTCCAGCTTGATTGGCCATGAGGGAAGTGCAGGCCACTCTCCTTAGGGGTTCTGCTTAGTGGAATTCAGTGCTCTGTGCAAGATGCCTCAGGAACAAAAGGTCATAGAGTTAGACCAAAGGTCAGAGAAAACCACAGTCACTGACACATCAGAGGCTCTGGTGGGGTTGGTAGTATGTGCTAATATACACATAGCATAGGATAGATGTGGACTAGGCCGGAAAAAGCAACCTGCCCACCCACACCGAAGTATGGCTACACAGCCCAAACTCTGCCTCTGAGCGACACCATCATTCTAACATAGTGATTCTCTACCTTTGCTGCACAGTACGATTCCATGGAGAACTTTTAAAATGTCTGGGCCCCCACCTCACACGTAAGAATCAGAATCTTAGGGGTAGGGGCTCAGGGCTTAAAAAAATTTTTCTTTTAATTTCTTTTTATGCTCTCCAGGTGACTCTAATGAGCAGCCAGGATGCAGCAGTGCAGCATGTTAGGAAAAAACACTGGGTAGGAGACAGTAAGAGATATGTCATGGTTTCCAAAGAAGAGATCACTACAACGACTCTGCCCATGAAAAATCTAAGTGCCAAGAGCAAGGGTGACAGGATTGGGACATGACCTGCTGCATTTCTTGGAATTTTCTTAACTATGGACAACCAGGTTTTTATTTTCCAGCAAGGGGACTGGGTCAAAATCATTTTTGATGCACAAATTAAGACTACATCTTTTTTTCTGAAATATTTAAAAAATATGTTCTTTGGGACTTCCCTGGAGGTCCAGTGGTTAGGCTCTGCACGTCCACTGCAGGGGGCACGGGTTCGATCCCTGGTTGGGGAACTATGATCCCACATGCTGTGCGGTGTGTCCAAAAAAATAAGTTCTTAAACATGTGTATTGGAGTGCAATTCTTAAGACAGAGAAAGTTACAGGCTCCCAAAAGGCATCTGTAAGAAAGTGAAAGGATAAAACGCAGGCAGCTGCCTCCTTTACTAGGTTAGCTGTAATTATGGCAGAAACCTTCACACAGATGGGAGGAATTAAGGGAAATACATGTGCTAAAATTTTGACAGCAATGTACATATATATATATATATACATTGTGTGTGTGTGTGTGTGTGTGTGTGTGAAGCCAAGTTTTGAAATGCAGACAGTTCTGGCTGCTCGTCAATATTCATTCTGTCACTGCGCCTCAGGACTCCCTCTCCCAGCTGATTTGGGGACAGCATGTCTACAACCCAACTGCAATGAAAACTTTAGGCGTTTCCAAGTAAGGAAGGTAAAATTCCCTCCTAACGAGAATTTGTTTGGACAACTTCTGTTCTTGGGAAACCTGAACAGAAGAGTTCGGGAACTGGAAGAGTTTGGAAGCCCCAGAATTTCCAGTTTAAGATCTAAGAAGTCTTTATTGCAAAGGCAGGTACAAAGAAATTTAAGAGATGTATTGTCCCACGTATCTTAGAGAAAAGGTTTCATGCACTCTCTCAACAAACATTTATTAAACATTATTCTGTGCAAGACAATGTGCTAGATTTGGGCAACATAAGAGTGAATGGAAAAGTAGTAAAATTCAGAGACAGACAGGATGGTGACTGCTAGGGGCTGAGGGAGGGGGAGAGTTAGTATTTAATGGGTACAGAGTTTCAGTTTTACAGATGAAAAGAGTTCTGTGGAGGGATGGTGGTGATTGCATAATAAAAACATGAAATGTACATAATGCTACTGAACTGTACACTTAAAAATGGTTAGGTATACTTCATGCTATGTATATTTTACCACAATTTTTTAAAAAACTGACCGGTGTGTTCAGGGGCTGTTGACATCAGATGTGAACAAAGCATTACAATATCTACGCTAGTCTTGAGCTGATATTTAAAGTACTGTAGAGCCTGGAGAAAGGAGGATTAATTTTGCCTGGGAAATGAGAAAAGGCTTTTAACATTTAGAGTCCTAAAGGATGAACAAAAGTTTATCAGATGGACAGGCTGGGGGCAGGAGGAGAAGGCATTTGAGGCATAAGAAACAGTACGGACCAAGATCTGTGAGGCAAGGAATAGTACACAGACTATGTAGGGCTGGCATGAGGTTCTGAGGGCTCATGAGAGGAAGTACGGGAGAGACAGTTATAAAGTCAAGCAGGGTCCAGATTATAAAGGGCCTTGTATGTCATGTTAGGGAGCCTGGTCTTTATCTTAGGGACCACAGGGAACACTGAAAAAAATGTTACCTGAGGACTGGACTTCAGCAGATTTGCATTTCAGAAAGATCTCTCTGGCTGCTCCCTTACCATGCTGAGTAACTGAATACCTGCTGATCAGGAGAATTAAAGAGTAGAAGAAAGTCCAGTGGTTACGGAGACAGAAGTCCTAGGAACCCAGGTTCGTCCCAATATACTTGTAACAGTTTACCTCTTCCTCAAGTATAATCTCAGGCCTGTTCTAATTAGTTCCTTCAGAACAGCCAAGCTGGCAGTAAAACAGCCTGGGTTTGTACTCAGCTCTCTTCTGTCTGACCTGGGCATCTAAATGTAAACTTTCTGGACCTCAATTTTCTTACCTGTAAATAGGGTTATAAGCGTATTTATGTCACAGGGTTGTTAGGATTCAATGAGATAATGCATGTAAAGAACTCAGTGCTTTGCCTGGCATACAGTAAGCCCTTAATACATGTTAGTTACATTATTAAATACTAAACCTCAAAGAACATGAAATTTATTTGGAGCAGATTTACTAAGAGCAAACAAACCGTGGGGCGATAAGCAATGAGCTGCAACAGACCCCAGAGCATCAATCCAGACTGTCATTTTAAGTCACCCCAAGGAGGGTACACTTAGTCAGAACTCCTCCCTTTCAGAGGATAGAGCAAAGATAAGTGGGTTTTGCAATCCAGAGGCCCAAATGATTATTAGCACAATCACTCTCAGAGGAAGAATAGATTCCCGATCAAGCTGCAGAGCAGGAGGAAAGTCCCAAGACTCTCACTTCCCAGCCTGGCAGTCCCAGAGGCATTTGGTCTCCTTCAGTTTTTCTCAGCTCCCTGCCTTTTCAGTTCTGTGTCCATTATGGGAAGTTGCTGGATGGTGTAGTCCAGTTTGGCCCGTGATTTTGGCAAGGGCTAGTGGAACATGAGGAAGAGTAAAAAGGAAGCCAGGGCTGTTTCCTGTCTCTGCTCTCTGAACAGTTCACACTGGCAGGTCCTGGGAGGTCAGGGCATCTGGGTCCAAGGCTGGCCTCAACACTCCCCTCTCCCTGCTCCATCGTTCTTGGGGACAGACAGTAAATAAGCTGTAAGGAGAGAGTCTGACTTGTTTTCCTTTTTGGTATCAGGTTTCCAGGATCTGAAGCTGCCTTCTGTTAGCCATGATCTTTGCAGGAAATGCCCAAGTGACTCAGTTCCTGAGTCCTTCAGATGACAGTCACAGAACCTGTGCACACAAGTTCTGGAACCATACTGCCTGGGTTCATCTACCGTGCTGCCACTTACTATAGTTGTTGAACAAGTTACTTATCTTCTCTGTCTTAGTTTCCTCATGTGTAAAATGGGGATATTAGTCATACCTAAATGGGATCATTATGAAGATTAAATGAATTAATTAAAGCACTTAGATATACATGCTACCATATAATAAATGCTCAATAAAAGTATTTTTGCCAGGTTTTAATATACACTGAATTTTTCAGGAACGCAGTACCATATGAATTGAGAGGAGATAATACGTTGATTTGTTTGGAATTTTACAGAGAGAGTTTACCATTTTGGAAAATCAGGTTACTCAGTGTACTTCTGAGTTGCCAGTACAAGATATTTATTATTAATTTGTATTTGTAGCTGTTACATTCATGATGATTCTACATATAAGAGCAACTGAATAGTTCATTATATCTTAGAGTTGGCCTAGACATTTATATATTAAAATGTTATTTTATTATAAACTAATATTCTTTTATTCCTTCTTTATATTATAGTTGGGACATTATATTGATTTTTAAAATATACATGTAGGTTACGTAGCCATACCTTTCATTTCAGGAGAATAAAAAGGGGAAACTCTAAAATATTCGTTATAATAATTTGTTACAATAAAAGTATGTTGGGTCTGATCTGATGCTGATGTTTCCAAACCTGGTGCTTATCTTGTGCTCCAGCTCACCCTGATGATGTTACCTAAGACATCCTTGATAAAAAGATGAATCTTGTTGCAGGTGGATGAGTGAATTAAGGAAGAGGAAGAGGGAGAGGTACTATACTTCCAAGAGCACTTGGCCAATGTAAGCTCCCAGCAACAACGAGTGCTAATTCTTCCTGGCATTAGCTTTGGAAAATCAGAACTGCAGTCTCTTCATGAACTTCATTTCCTCAATTCATAAAATAAGACGGTTGAATTATTTCCCAAAGTATGTTCCACGGAACATTATTACTTGGCATGCTAATAATGAAAACAGGGTTCCTTGGTAAATGGCCGAGGAGCTGAGGAAACTGTTGATTTTAGCTGCAGGACTTCTCAGACCCCCTAAAAGGCAAACATGCACCAAATGTCGAGGGGAGTGTACAGCTGTACACAGCATTTTCCAAACTTATTTGACCATGGAGACCTTACGTCAAAGAAGCAACTCATGGGGTTAATAAGCCAAAGGAAATTTTTGTGAAATATAAATGCAATAGTCTCTAAGGCTTCTTCCAGCTGTAACATTCCAAAATTCTGTGCTTAAATGACAGTACCTTCTTCTTGGCCATTTTATTTTTTATTAATTTATTTTTTTGACTGTGCCGCGTGGCATGTGGGATCTTAGTTCCCCAGCTAGGGCTCGAACCCGTGCCCCCTGCAGTGGAAGTGCGCAGTCCTAACCACTGGACTACCAGGGAATTCCTTCTTGGTCATTTTACATCAGATTAAGAAGGGTAAGGAGAAAGCTATCCTACAGAAAATAAAATAGCATCTGATGCAGAAGAGGAAGACGAACCAAGTTCTAACATATGTAAATCTATGTAAATGATTATGTGCAAGAGGCAGAAAGGGAGCAGTTTTAAATGCTAGGTCTTCCAAACTGTCACTTATGTTATCACTAGAGAAAGCTGAACATTTATATTTTAGCAGAAACAGCAGAATACTGAGTACTAATCTTTTCAGTTTTACTTCTTAAATCCATCACTAATGTCATACGGATTTAGCCAAATTACTGTTGAGGAAATCTACGGGACTATGCCCTACTCCTAGGCACCGGCCCCAGGCTCTCCCTCTCACAAATGGCTATGGTGGAGGCTGAACACGGTTTTACACAAACCAGCAACCCCATACACCCCACCTGGCCCAGCCAAGTTGGTTGACTTGGGGATGGGCATCTGATCTTAGCTGGAACATTATGTTTCTTCCCTGGAATTTTTGCATTTGGGGCCAGAGAGGGAATCTCTGAGTGTTGGATGTAAGATGCCACAGTGGGCCATCGTCAGTGGTCATGTTGCTGTCATAGGAAAAAACTGGGCTCCAGTGTGAGAGAATGAAGGCGAAATGCAGGAGAAGTAGAGACAAGAGATGCAGCATTTCAGTTCCTGATTCTAAGAGTCATTGACGACCAGATCTATCCCAGCTTTTCCCACAACAGTGTTGTTCGGCCCTTCTTTGGATCCGGTAGGCTAAAAAGTTCTCTTTGCTTAAGCTAGTTCAGACTAGGTTTCTGTTGCTTAAAACCAAAAGAGTTCTGACTCTTGTCACACATGTCCTCCACACCTACTTTCCCCATCATTAGAGAGGGAAGAATGGAGGCCGCCTCCTGAAAGCTGGCATGTTAAACACATACAACTTCCTTGGCAGTCCAGAGGTTAAGACTGCACGCTCCCAATGCAGGAGGCACAGGTTCGATCCCTGGTTGGGGAACTAAGATCCCACATGCCACATGGCGTGGCCAAAAACAAAAACAAAACAAAACACATTTATGGGACTTCCCTGGGAGTCCAGTGGTTAAGACTCCATGCTTCCATTGCAGGGGGCACGGGTTCGATCCCTGGTCGGGGAACATAAGATCCCACATGTCACGCTGTGTGGCCAAGAAAACGCCAACAACAACAACAACAACAAAATACATACACACACCATTGCTCCCTCCCTCCCTTTCCTGTCAGGAAAGGGATTAAAAAATGGCATTAAGTTATCAGGACAAAAAGAACTAACAAGGCAATGGCAACACAAGTTTAGATCTTAGAAAGCAGCTGAATGAATCCTAGGGTCATGGTCCTGATTTGCCCAGGTTAGTATGGTTTACATCTGCTGTGCTGGTATAATTATTAATAGTGTCCTCTTTCACTCTCAGAAGTGTCCTGGTTTGGATGGTAAATTGATTCATTAAACCTAAGAAGCCCAGAAGCAAGCCTAATGTACCACAGAAACATTTAAAAAAGCAGCTAATCAAGTTGAAAATAGTAGTTGCTGATGGGGAGTAGGAATGGAGGCTAAGAAAGGAGGATGGGGCTATGGATCTTTGAATTAGCTTTGTAATACTATGTATATGAATAACTTCTTGGGAAATTAAATTAAATTAAAAAACAAATACACTAACAATAAAAAGACAAATAACTCAATTAAAAATGGGCAAAGATTCTGAAGAGACATTTCTCCAAAGAAGATATAGAAATGGCCAAAAAGCTCATGAAAAGATGCTCAACATCTTTAGCCATCAGGGAAATTCAAACTTAAACTATACCACTTTACTGAAAGCCTTCTCACTAAACTCTGGAACGAGACAAGGATGCCCACTCTCACCACTTCTATTTAACATACTATTGGAAGTCCTAGCCAGAGCAATCAGACAAGAAAAAGAAATAAAAGGTATCCAAATTGGAAGGGAAGAGGTAAAACTGTCATTATATGCAGATGACCTGGTACTAAATATAGAAAACCCTAAAGACTCCACACAAAAACTATAGAACCGATAAGTGAATTCAGCAAGGTAGCAGGATACAAGATTAATATACAGAAATCTGTTGCATTTCTTTATGCTAACAATGAAATATCAGAAAGGGAAAGTAAAAAAAAAAAAATCTCTTTTAAAATCACATCAAAAAAAAAAAACCCAAAAAACTTAGGAATAAACCTGACTAAGGAGGTGAAAGACTTATATGCTGAGAACTATAAAACACTGATAAAGAAAACAAGATGATTTAAAGAAATGGAAAGATATTCCCTGTTCTTGGATTGGAAGTATTAATATTGTTAAAATGGCCATACCACCCAAAGCAATCTACAGATTTAATGCAATCCCTATCAAATTACCCATGACATTTTTCACAGGACTAGAACAAATAATCTTAAAATTTATATGGAATCCTAAAAGATCCAGAATTGCCAAAGCAATTCTGAGGAAAAAGAACAAAGCTGGAGGCATAATCCTTCCAGACTTCAGACTATACAGCAAAGCTACAGTAATCAAAACAGCATGGTATTGGCATAAAAACAGACACATAGATCAGTGGAACATACTAGAGAGCCTAGAAATAAACCCACACACTTATGGTCAATTAATCTTCAACAAACTCCTTCAAGAATATACAGTGGAGAAAAGATAGTCTCTTCGACAAGTGATGTTGGAAAAGCTGGACAGCAGCATGCAAATCAATGAAGTCAGAACACTCCCTCACACCATACACAAAAATAAACTCAAAATGGCTTAATGACAAATATAAGACATGACACCACAAAACTCCTAGAAGAGAACATAGGCAAAACATTCTCTGACATGAATTGTAGCACTGTTTCCTTAGGTCAGTCTCCCAAGGCAACAGAAATAAAAGCAAAAATAAACAAACAGGACCTAACCAAACTTATAAGCTTTTGCACAGCAAAGGAAACCATAAACAAAATGAAAAGACAACCTACAGGATGGGAGAAAATATTTGCAAATGATGCAACCAACAAGAGCTTAATTTCCAAAATATACAAACAGCTCATACAACTCAATAACAAAAAGACAAACAAGCCAATCAAAAAATGGGCAGAAGACGTAAATAGACATTTCTCCAAAGAAGACATACAGATGGCCAAGAGGCACATGAAAGGATGCTCAACATCGCTGATTATCAGAGAAATGCAAATCAAAATTACAAGGTTAAAAAGAAAAACTACAATGAGGTATCGCCTCACACCAGTCATAATGGCCATCATTAAAAAGTCCACAAATAATAAATGCTGGAAAGGGTATGGAGAAAAGGGAACCCTCCTACACTGTTGGTGGGAATGTAAGTTGGTACAACGACTATGGATAACAGTATGGAGGTCCCTCAAAAAACTAAAAATAGAGTTGCCATATGATCCAGAAATCCCACTCCTGGGCATATGTCCGGAGAAAACTATAATTTGAAAAGATATATGCACTCCAATGTTCACTGCAGCATATACAATAGCCAAGACATGGAAGCAATCTAAATGTCCATCAACGGATAAATGGATAAAGAAGATATGGTAACATATATACAATGGAATGCTACACAACCATAAAAAAGAATTAAATAATGCCATTTGCAGCAACATGGACAGACCTAGAGATTATCATACTAAGTGAAGTAAGCCAGACAGAGAAAGACAAATATCATATAACATTTACATGTGGAATCTAAAATATGATATAAGTGAACTTATTTACAAAACAGAAACAGATTCACAGGCATAGAAAACAAACGTATGGTTACCAAAGGGGACAAAGGGGAGGAGGGATAAATTAGGAGTTTGGGATTAGCAGATACAAACTACTATATATAATATAGATAAACAACAAGGTCTTACTTTATAGCACAGGGAACTATATTCAGTATCTTATAACCTATAATGAAAAAGAATATGAAAAAGAATATATATATGTATAACTGAATCACTGTGCTGTACACCAGAAACTAACACAACTATACTTCAATAAAATTTAAAATAAATAAATAAATAAACTACACCACTTTATACCCATTAGGATGGCTATAAATCTAGTAAATGATTGACAATAACAAGTGTTAATGAGAATGTGGAACATTTGGAACCCTCATGTATTTCTGGGGGAAATAAAAAATGGTGCAGCTAGAAAACAGTCTGGCAGTTCCTCAAAAAGCTAAACATGAAGTTACCATATGACCCAGCAATTCCACTCCTAGGTATATATCCAAGAAAACTGAAAACATATGTTGCACAAAAACTTGTACACAAATGTTCATAGCAACATTATTTAAAATAGCCAAAAAGTGGAAACAACCCAAATGTCTATCAACGAATGCATGGATAAACAAATATGCTAGATCCATACAATGGAATATTATTCAGCCATAAAGAGTAATGAAATCCTGATACATGCTACAATATGGATGAACCTTGACCACATTATGCTAAGTGAAAGGAGCCAGACATAAAAGGCCGCATATTGTATAATTCCTTTTACACGAAATGTCTAGAAAATGCAAATTCATAAACAGAAAGTAGGTTAGTGGTTGCCATGGGTTGGAGGGAGTGGGTAATGAGGGAATGACTGCTAATGAGTATGGGGCGTCTCTTCAGGGGTAATGAAAATGCTCTGGAATTAGATGGTGGTGGTGATGTTTGCACGACTTAAAGAGTATACTAAAGCCCCTGAATTGTAGACTTTAAGGATATGAGTTATAGCTCAACTTAAGAAATTATGTAAGAAAAAACTACAAGGTGATGGGGAGAAGGGGCTATAATGCTACCGATGAACAGGGCACACTCATTCTCCCCTCCTTTGGGTCAGCAGCAGCGGCCTTGCAGAGGTGTCTTTGTGTGCCTGGACCTGGCCTTGCCTCTCTTCTGTTCACCAACTTCCCTCAGGTTGGGTCTGTCTCCAGCCTGGTCCTACTCCTCTCTTGACACCCTTCCAGTCCTGCTCTCTCAGATCCTGGCTCGGATCCTGGGAAAAATATGCCACTGAAAAATGCCCCTGATAATCTCCAGGGTTATCTAGCTGCAAATCCTCTTTACCTCAGGGGTTTAAAGGCATGACTTCCGAATTGCTACCCCATATAGAAATCTTGTATTTGAGAGATGGTAGAGATCCTTAGAAAAGCAAGCATTAGCATTAATGACTAAACATCTGGTTTTTAATGTGTCAGAATGAACATCTGAAAAGTTGTGCTTCTGGTCTGACTGGGTCTTAGGAAGTAAAGAAAGTCATCACGATTTTTTGGCAACACCTTGCCAGAGAGAAGTGATGAGAGCTTGCTATTTACAGAGAAAGTATATGGCTAAACAGGAACTGGAACTCAGTACAAGTCTGTATTCAATTAACCAGAACGTTGCTTTAAACGTTCCCAGCATAGGAAATTTAACTGGTGACTGCTTATTGTATATTTTCACCTATTACTGGTGTAATTCTTTGCCTTAAAAATAATCTTTATCTGCTCTTTCTTTAAAAATAAAATAAGCAGTTTAAGGTACAGAACACTACAGCCAGCTAGAGCACAGGCCTTAGAGACACAGAGTCAGGGTTTAAACTATCTCTGCCACTTACTAGCTATGTGAGCGTGAGTGGTTTGCTTAACCTCTGAGGGGCTTCCTTTAGTCATCGGTAAAATGTGGGTAACAACACCTACTCCTCAGAGTTCCTGAGAGAATCAACTGAGACAACACAGTAACTCAATAGCTCAGTGTCTGCTTTATGAGAACAGATAGCATTACTATTGTTATTTTGTGGTACCTTATCCACTGCTTCCTAGTGGTAGGCAAAAAAGGGGGAAAACAATAGTGTTGGAGGTCAAATCAAGTCCAAACATATAAGTCCTTTTGGTTTAATATCTACAAAGCTTCTAGGTTCTTATGCATTTTCCCAGTCGAGTTGGTGTCCATCATGAGGAGGAACAAGGTGACGTATGCAATCATGAGATGCTTGCAGAGTTGAAAGGCTGGATTCCATGTAACAGAGTCTGCCTTCCAAAATCTGAGATGACCAATGGTGAGGGCCTGGCATGATAAAGTGTAAGGTTCTAAAGTTCCAGCCATGAAAGAAATTGCCTATTCATTTAGATTGAATATAAAATTATCTTTGGTGGGTTTTAAACAATCATTCAAAAACCTAGCAAATCTTTGGACCAGACAGTAGCAGTGGTTGTGGTGGTGGGAGTGATAGTAATAATAACAACACCTCCACTATAATCATCATCGTTGTTGTCTTTTATATTTGAGACACTCCACTCAGAACAGGCTCTTCTCAAGATGCAGCAATAATGAACAGATGGAGAAGCATAAGCACAAGACAGAAAGGACTATGGAATCCGAAGGGTCTGTTATGGGCTGAATCGTGTCCCCCGCTCCCGCCAAAAGTGTATGTTGGGTTTCCCTGGTGGTGCAGTGGTTAAGAGTCTGCCTGCCAATGCAGGGGACACGGGTTCGAGCCCTGGTCTGGGAGGATCCCACATGCCGCGGAGCAACTGGGCCCATGAGCCACAATTACTGAGCCTGCGCGTCTGGAGCCTGTGCTCCGCGACAAGAGAGGCCGCGATAGTGAGAGGCCCGCGCACCACGATGAGGAGTGGCCCCCGCTTGCCACAACTAGAGAGAGTCCTCACACAGAAACGAAGACCCAACACAGCCATAAATTAATTAATTAATTAATTAATTAATTTAAAAAAAAAAAGTATGTTGAGGTCCTAACCCCCAGTACCTCAGAGTGTGACCTTACCTTATTTGGAAACAGAGTTGTTGTGATGTAACTTGTTAAGATAAGGTCATACTGGAGCAGGGTGGGCCCCTAACCCAATATGACTGGTGTCCTTACAAGAAGAAAGCCATGTTTACATGACAGAGACACACAGGGAGAATGCATGTGACCACAAAGGCAGAGATTGGAGTAACATAGCTGCAAGTCAATAAACACTAAAGACTGCCAGCAAACCACTGGAAGCTGGGGAGAGGCAAGGAAGGATTTCCCTACAGGCGTCAGAGGGAGCATGGCCCACCTTGATTTTGGACTTCTGGCCTCCAGAACTATAAGACAGTAAATTTTTGTTGTTTTAAGCACCCGATTTGTGGTACTTTGTTACGGCAGCCCTAGGAAACTGATACGGGGCCTAAGAGGATTTTTTTCTTCTAAGATTGAAATACAGCAACAGCAAGGTGAATGTCTAAGAGTGAGTCAGAGGGAAGTGTCTGTGGGGGAAGAAACATTTATAAACTTACAATATATTTTAAAATCCCTCTATGCCTCTGTCTCTACGGCATCGTAAACAATGTCCAAAAATGCTAAATTCTCATTAAATGCCATTTATTAATACTATCAATGTGTAAACACCCAAGCCTGGGCCAGTAGCGGATGACCAACAGAACTGCTGCCTTGGTCAACTGGCCGTAGCTTGATGCTCCTTAATTTCGGTCTTGAAATGATTCTCCCAAGCACTTTTTCAAAGTTTACAAGAGCAGTAATTATTACCTGGATCCCAGTCATTTTTATATAAATGTTCTTTTCATTTGCTCCTCACATGGAGCCTTCGATCTGTTAAAAGGAGCAGTGTCTGTGGAACTAGCTCTGGGAAGGAAACTGGGCTCATTTAACTATATCCATAGCACACACACACAAAAAAACCCCACAACAAATGCTCTCAAAGTAACTTTCAGGATAAAACAAAGCCAATAAAAGGAAGGAAAGTTTCCATTCAATCTGTCCCTTCACTTATAACTTGCTGTTTGTGCTGTGTCAGAGATTAAGTGTCACATCCTCCTCAGGTCTTAGTTCTCGGTCTGGACAGACAAGCACAAGGTGAACCCAGGACGCACACACTAATCTTTTCGTACGGACCATGTGTAACTGCTGTCATTAAACAAGCATAACATCATACACAAACCATTTTCTTTCTTTTTTTTTTTTTTTAGCCACAGTTTGCCTTCTCTCTCACAAAGAAGTAGGAGAGTAACTTCCAACTGCACAAAAGTTAGTGAAACCACTATTCCTAATGTTACTAAGAATAGGCTTCTATCAACAGAGTCCAA
The DNA here is from genome assembly GCF_965194805.1 of Balaenoptera borealis. NCBI lineage: Eukaryota > Metazoa > Chordata > Mammalia > Artiodactyla > Balaenopteridae > Balaenoptera > Balaenoptera borealis. Next base: position 16,813,865 of record NC_138878.1, read on the forward strand.
TATTGGACTCAAAAGAAGGAATTAAAAACCATTCCTGGGTGGAGGCCTGGATTTGGCTCTGAACCTGATTCAGCCATCAATTAATAATTAATCCCAAACTCTTCCCCCTGAAGATGCTTCCAGGTTTTGCTTATTTTTGAAGATATGAGATGGTGTTAGGGTTGGTTGTCATCTTGAAGAAATGAATTCTAAAGCCTACTATTCAACTCTCACTAGACAGAGTAGAGAATAGATTATTCTTTTGTCATTTAAAATTAGGGATTAGGGACTTCCCTGGTGGCACAGTAGTTGAGAATCCGCTTGCCAATGCGGGGGACACGGGTTCGAGCCCTGGTCTGGGAAGATCCCACATGCCGCGCGTCAACTTAAGCCCGTGCACCACGGCTACTGAGCCTGCACTCTAGATCCCGCAAGCCACAACTACTGAGCCCATGTGCCACAACTACTGAAGCCTGGGCGCCTAGAGCTGGTGCTCTGCAACAAGACAGGCCACAGCAATGAGAAGCCTGCGCACTGCAACGAAAAGTAGCCCCCGCTCAACGCAACTAGAGAAAGCCTGTGCGCAGCAACGAAGACCCAACACAGCCAAAAGGAAAAAAAAATTTTTTTTTAATTAAAAAAAAAAAAAAGCAAGGGAGAAAGTTTCAATATTAAAATGTCACCATACTTCGTCACTACAAACCCTTGTGTGAAGTTCTCAAGTATTTCACAGTTCTTCTAAGAAGTCAACTTTCAGTAAACTATGCAGAGGACTGTGGTAGTAATTACCTAAATAAATCTAGAACTATGGTCAACCCCAAATCACTCATTCTTAAGATAATCAATTTTTTTTCCATTGTATATACAGTTGATTCTCATTATTTATGGTAGTTATGTTCTACAAAGTTGTGTGAACACTGAATTAATGGATACTGAACCAGTGCTCTTAAGGGAAATACCGGGTTAGGATTCTGAGAGCCTCTGGTCACACCAAATCACTCATTCAAAAATCTTTTTCTTGCAAATCAAAACTACAGTGAGGTACCACCTCACACCAGTCAGAATGGCCATCATTAAAAAGCCTACAAATAACACATGCTGGAGAGGGTGTGGAGAAAAGAGAACCCTCTTACACTGCTGGTGGGAATGTAAATTGGTGCAGCTACTATGGAAAACCAGTATGGAGGTTCCTCAAAAAACTAAAAATAGAGTTGCCATATGATCCAGCAATCCCACTCCTGGGCATATATCCAGACAAAACTATAATTCAAAAAGATACACGCACCCCTATGTTCATAGCAGCACTATTTACAATAACTAAGACATGGCAACACCTAAATGTCCATCAACAGATGAATGGATAAAGAAGATATGGGGTATATACACTGGTATATTACTCTGCCATCAAAAAGAATGAAATAATGCCATTTGCAGCAACATGGATGGACCTGGAGATTATCATACTAAGTGAAGTAAGTCAGAAAGAGAAAGGCAAATAGCATATGATAGCACTTCTATGTGGAATTTAAAATATGATACAAATCAACATATCTACCAAACAAAAACAGACTCACAGATACAGAGAATAGACTTGTGGTTGCCAACAGGGAGGTGGGGTATGGGAGGGAAGGAATGGGAGTCTGGGATTAGCAGAGGCAAACTATTATATATAGGAGGGACAAACAACAGGATCATACTGTATAGCAAAGGGAACTATATTCAACATTCTGTGACAAACCATAATGGAAAAGAATATATATATATATATATATATATACACACACACACACACACATATATGTAGGTATATATATATATATTTAAAAAACGGAGTCACTTTGCTGTACAGAAGAAATTTACATTGTGAATCAACTATACTTCAGTAAAATTAAAAAAAAATCTTTTTCTTTTCTTTCTGTTCTCCACACTGGATAATTTCTATTGCTCTACCTGCAAATTCACTTATTCTTTCCTTGGTCATCTCCCTTCTGCTTTTAATTCCATTAAATGATTTTAAAAAAACCACTCAGATATTATAGTTTTAGTTCTAGAACTTCAATATGGCTTTTAAAAAAAAATTGTTTCTATTTCTTTGCTGAGATTTCCTATCTTTTATTTAACTGAAGGCACATTTTTCTGTTACTTCCTTGAGGATAATTACAATAGCTGCATTAAATTCCTTGCCTGATAATTCTAACATCAGGATTATCTTGGGGTTGGTCTCAGTTAATTTTCTTTTCTACTGAGAATATGTTCCATTTTCCTGGTGTTTTATATATTGAGTATTTTGGGTTGTATCCTGGACGTTATGAATGTTACATTATGGAGACTGGACCCTGTTCTCCAATTAGTGCATTTTTTTTTTTTTTTTAAATCAGGTAATTATCTTGCTTGGTTTAGGGGTCAGCCAGAGATGTGGGCACACAGAATTTAGGAATCCTCTCTCTGGATCTTTCTCTTCAAGGATCCCCCCTTTCTCTCCTGTAGCTGTGGTTCCCCCAGATTCAGTCTTCTGGTTCCCCAGCCCAAAAAGACTGTGATTTCTCCACCAGTACCTCTAATGCACTGCACGCCTCCCTAGACATAACTTGCCCCTAGGGTGAAAGCCAAGAAAATGGGAACTTACTCTATACAGCGCCTCTCCTCTAAACATGGACACTCCATGAGAATCTGCCGGCTTCTGACCACTCTTCAGTGTCCCCGGCTAACTACTTACTATATTATGTCCAGAGTTCATAGTTGTTATCTGAACGAGGGCCAGTCTGGTAGGCTGTTGCTCAGTCATTACTGTCCCAGTTATTCATTATTGTCTTTGGAATGAATTTAGGAATATGGATGTCCTAAACATTTACAATTCTTAGAATAAACAAGTCACCTTGCAAAGACAACTTGCGAAGAGCTGGATAGTTAGGCACAATTTTCTCATGCTGCCGCCCAGCTCATCTCCTCCACGATGAGGAGGGCTGTTCTTAACTCTGAGGCCAACAGAAAGTACAGGTCTAAACATACCTCCTTCTCCTGGGTGTTCCTCATAAATTCAATTTTCAGCAAAGGTAAGGTAGAATGAGCTTAAAGGGGGTTCCCTTCTGGCTTCAGGCTATACTTGGGAATCAGTGAATAAACAGATACGATCATAAGGCCAAAACAAGGCTATGCAGAGAAAATAAGTGTTTCAATAAGACAGTGAATGCTGTATTTCCCTCCAATGTGGATATTCTGGCTATTTGCAAATGGGAAAGAGGTAAAAGCTACCTCATCAGTTGGGGGTGGTAATGTCTTCCCCCTCTCTGATCCCAATCGATCTCCTGATTTTCTGGACCTCTACCTCTTACTGGGCTCTCTGCTTTCTTTTCAAGCTGCCAGAACCACAGAGTTTCTTGGTTGGCACATCTACAAGCAACAGAGAATTCACTGAAACCTAGGATTATCTTTTGGCACTCCACAGCTTGAGAGATAGTGATTAGAAGGAAAAAAACAAAACAAAACTTCAACAACAAGGTGGCATTTTCATTTCAGCTGTTCCTGGGGGCAAAATAGAGCAGTAAAGAAAATCTTAGATTGAAAGCTTTGTGTTTAACTCTGCTTCTCGTTAAAGTGCCCCTGATTATAATCACACCTAGGATTACAAGATTTAACACACCTGGTCTCAAGGGTGCGACAGGAAGAGGAATCATACCCTCATCCCATCCCATTTCCTTTTCTTTATTCACTGAGTAAGCATGATTTATAAATTCCAGTGAGTGCAGACTAGAGGTGGTTTGGAGAACAGAGGTTTTTCATTCACATGGCTTTTTCAAAGTGGCAAAAATCTTCCATGGCCACAAATTATTTTAGTACTGGTGAGACAAGCAGTGTTGCTTTCATTGGCTACACACCGATGTGAGAAACCTGGACAGAGTTTCTTTCTATTTCTTCTCTCACTTTACTAACCAGACAGTTTGCTCTGCTATGGACACACAGACACACGCACACACACTTACTGAGTAAGGGTGTGTGCACTTAGAGTTTCTAAGATTTATTTTAAGAGTGTTGTAACTCAGATTTTAAAATAAATTTTGAAATAATTTTAGATTTACAGAAAAGTTGCAAAGACAATAGAGAATTCCTGTATACTCCTCACCCAGTTTCCCCTATTGTTAACAACTTACATAACAATGGTATATTTGTCAAGAGTTTTGTACATCTCGACAGTGGGTAAAAAACACTGACTTTTTTTTTTTTAATAAATTTATTTATTTATTTGTTTATTTTTGGCTGTGTTGGGTCTTCGTTGCTGTGCATAGGCTTTCTCTAGTTGCGGCGAGCGAGGGCTACCCTTTGTTGTGGTGTGCAGGCTTCTCATTGCAGTGGCTTCTCTTTGTTGCAGAGCACAGGCTCTAGGCATGCGGGCTTCAGTAGTTGTGGCATGAGGGCTCAGTAGTTGTGGCTCACAGGCTCTAGAGCACAGGATCAGTAGTTGTGGCACACAGGCTTAGTTGCTCTGCGGCATGTGGAATCTTCCCGGACCAGGGCTCAAATCCGTGTCCCCTGCACTGGCAGGCGGATTCTTAACCACTGCTCCACCAGGGAAGTCCCTGACTCTTTCTTAATTCCATTTTGTACAGCAGATTCTCAACAAGAGCAGTGTGTACCCTAAAACAAGTATCTGAGATATCAAGTTATGATCTCTATGTCCCCCACTCCTACCAAGGTCCTAGATAATTACTAGGGGATAACGCTTGTACAAAAATGGTGTCAGGAACTTGATATGGCAACATTCTAGCATGAACAAAGCCATGTGTCTGACAAAACACTTTCCTAATGGCTTCAATGACACTTAGTTAAATACTGATGTGCCAGCCACAGACAAGCATTGTGGATGCCAGGAAGTGAATTATTAATGCAAACTCTCTTTATAAAGTCAACTGGGAATGAATTTCCATTAAAATCAAGAAGAAAATTAATTTAGAGGTCACTCATTCTCAGCATACATATGGATATATAAACCTTCTTCCTGGACTGTCCACACACTGGGGAGAAATCCAGCCAAACCCACTTGGAGGAGGATTAAAAGTTTAATTTATGCAACAACTAAAATCTCATGGATTGAACTCACAGCTAGAAAGGAAACATTTGAAATGAGGCCCTTTAATGATTCTGTATGAACAATGAAATGAGTCAGGAAGACAAATCACTCAAGTTCAGGCTATAGAGGCAGGCTTGGTGCAGTCCAGCTAGCTCACCCTGGCACCTGTCCCTCTGAGCGGAATGCTGGGACCCAGAATCTCAACCTGTAAACTTGTGCCCTGGTTTTTCTGCAGTGGTTAGTGTGCAGTCTGCCTAATATGATACAGAGGAAACAGAGACTCGTTGAAGATGCAAACAATACAATCTTCCTGCAAACAATACAATCCCTGCTGACTGATTCATCCTCATGAATTCACCCGGGAAAAAGGGTCAAGGCCTGCCCTGGTGAAAGGAAGATGGATAAACAGATAAAGAACAAACAGGTAGGGAATTTGCAAACGGTAAGAGACTGACGTACCTCAGTAGCTTTCTGGCTGAGTCCCCGAAGCAGCAGCACAATCACATGGACAGCAGCCCTGCGCACCTCAGCTTCATGGTCTGTTTTAGCCACAGCAATCAGACAAGCTGTTACCTAGGAGGGTGAGGGAAGAAGAAGTCAATAAAAATCAGGATTGCACAATCACCTAAAACCTTTCAACTGTGTTCCATATTCTACACATTCATCACAAACAATCTGGCTTAGAGAGGGGTGGGATGCTTCCTCATTCTCCATGAAGAGGGAGAGATATAGTGGTAGAGATCTTGATTTAGTCTGGCTTGTCTGGAAAGGGGCAAAATCTGGTTTGGAATTCAGGAGGGAGACTAGGGAGTGGGAAGGAATACAGGTATATAATAAAGGTATGGTCAAAGGTGAATATTTCCTCAAAAGTGGGAAGAACTGTTACTTGCCCCACTCTGGGGACATCAAATTGAAGGAAGAAAAAGTGGTCTGAAACACAGTGGCTTCTAGGGACGGAGGACCATGGAGATTTAGCTAAGTAGGCTTCAGAGTTTAAGGTCTGGCATGAATATCAACGTGCCAACTGATGAAAGTTTCAGCCCAGGGATAGAGAAATACATAAATATTCAAACTGATCTTCCTCTAGCGTGTCCAGACGTCCCAGTCCTACAATTCTAGTGTACACCCACGTGAGTTACCAGGGGCCAATTGCTAAGACTCCCTGCCTGGGCTTCTTCATTTGTGGAACGGGTCTTTCAGGGCTCGTTTACTTTAGAAGACAGCTCTATAACAGAAAGGACTTAGAAATTACTTGCAAAACATGGTAATGTTTACTTGCAGATATATAGCTGATAATTATATGTCATAAAATGAGAAAATTTCTATATCCTGTACCAGCCATCCTGCCCCCACCCTGCTCCAGGTAGGCACAAAAATATTCTAAAACCTCCATAAAGAGATACCATTAGAAAACAACAACAACAAACAGCAACAAACCTTTCTAAGGCATATGTGCAAGAATGAAAAGGAAAAAACAAAAATTTTGAAAGTGTGACCAATGACAGCAAAAATCTGAAGGTAAGTCTACATTCTTCAATTGGTCTCTCACATACTTTGTTATGTGATTTACTGTGTGAGTGTATATCTTGGCCAACTGTGGAAGGCTTTCTAACCATGATAAGAAAATAGCCAGATTGTGTGCTTGGGAACATGTATAAATACATATTATGTTTAAAGAATGGTTTTTTTAAAGGTTTAAAAAAAGAATACAGGCACAAATGAGGAAATAGGCTTGTGCAGAAATTTTAACTATGCAGGTTGTATTTTTCACAGCTTTCAAACAGTTGGGCATAGTTCAAAGTGTCTAATTAATCAGTGATGGCAAAGGGATTAGAAGAAGTAGCTTGTTCTTAAATATAATTGCATCTGTGATGCACTGGCATTTAATCAAGTTGTACATCTATTAGACAAACTTGACGCTTACAAGTGAAGGGAAATCCCAGAAAAGCTCAACTCTTTGGGGGCTGTTTTTCAGTAAGACCCAGCAAGCTGCTTCTGCTTTTGACCTGGAACCCTGACTCGAGGTCATCAGTGGCTTCCATGCCTCTGGCATTAACAGTAGAAGCAATTCAGTCCTAGGAGGAGCCTCTTGGGTGACCTCCAAACAGGCAACAATATAATAGGTACCTCCACTTGCAGGCTTAGTATTTAAGAGGTAAGAGCTGAAATCAGAGAAACAAGTTAGAGCTAGGTCTGAGTCCTTCCTGACACATAAAAGTTTAGCTTATTCAGTCTGATAACTAAAGTATGAAAGCCAGCCCAGGGCCATGTAATGCTCAGACTCCCCCAAGCCTTTTGCCTGCTTCCCTCTAGGTTTAGTTTTGGGCCCGTGTTTCCACATTTGGCGGGCAAAAGGCTCCGAGCCTGGAACCCCACCGGTGCCCAGCTTTGCCACCTCTGTTCTGCCTCACTATGCTGGTGGGCCATGCTTCTGCCTCAGGGCTCAGTGTAGCACCAGCTGTGACTGTCGGGCCTTTACTCCACAATCAGGAGAGGCAGAAGCATCCTGGCTGGAAAAGGGCCTCCCCTGCAAGGCCAGTCCTTGAATCCCAGGGCCACCCTGCAGGTGTGACTGAGAGGAGCTGGTTGTTACAAGCCTTACTGAGATCAGCTGGAATGGCCTCCTGCTCCCAGTGATTTATGCACCAGATTGTACCACGTCCACCTGCAATCAGCCATCCAGGACAATCAAGAAGAAGCCTGTGAACAGAAGAGTTCCTGGACCTTCCTCAACACCTCTGTCACAGGATCAAATCCCATGAAAGGAATAATGTTCGGTTGTGCAAAATGTTTTTAAAGCATCAGAATTTTAATATGGTCTTGCAGATATCATTGAGAGATAAGAAGAGCCTTCTGTTCAGGTCAAGCTCCCGCAACCAACTCGTAACGTTGCTCTCCTACAAGCCAGTGGGGTAGACTCCTCGTCAAACACCAGAAGCGGGGAGGTCGCATGGCCGCTCTCTTCTAACTGTCCAGTCTGAACAAGTCGCCCCCATGGCCAGTCTCTCTCACCTCCAAGCCCAAGGACATACTCAACACTGCCTTCCACCCCCGCCTAAAAGCTTTGGCGGATAGCTAGATGATGTAAGGTCTTTACTAATGTATGAATTGGAAGTCTTCCCAAAGGGCAGAAACCAATTCCATGGGATCTTCATGTTACCTGCCCTAAGGGTCAATGTACCTATTCTAGTAAACCAAACTATGGAAGGATTTTTTTTTATTGGCTAAATTATATAAATCATATCCATTTCTGAAAGCCATGCAGAGACAAAAATGACGACTGCTTTGGAAACACTAAAGGTCAGTTTAAGCAATTTGACACTTGATAGGAGCCAACAGAAATACAGAAAACATCACTCCCCAAACAGCTGGCATGCACCAAGCATAATCAGAAATATAAATAAAGATAAAACAAATGGCAAGAGTACCAAAAACCAACTTTGGAAAATTCCAGAAGAGAGGTAGCAGAATTGAGGTATCAAGAAAGCATGATTTCAACTTTCCAGCTGCACCTTCATCCCTTTCCCTAAAATTTCCTGCTAAAATTCAGTCAGTCTGCTAACTTGTTCAAAACTAGACCATCTGTCCTTCTATTTTGTAAACTAAGAAACTTTACCAGCAAAGGCAAGGTGGCCTCTAATTCCCGCAAGCTTTGCTTTACCTGACGTGGGGAACTTCCCTGGCGGTCTAGTGGTTAGGATTTTGCCTTCCAATGCAGGGGGTGAGGGTTCGATCCCCGGTCTGGGAGCTAGGATCCCACATTCCTCAGGGCCAAAAAACCAAAACATAAAATGAAGCAATATTGTAACAAATTCTATAAAGACTTAAAAAAAAAAACCTGACGTGGAACAGAACCATGGTGGCTCCGTTCGCTTCCTTGAGGTTTCCCAGGACATCTACCCGAGCCCTCATCTCAGTGCATGAGGCCTGCCACTTAGGAAACTGCACTGATTGTGGCAAATCTGGTAATCAATTCAGATCATTTAGTGGATCAGAGGTGATAGCTCTGCATCAGACCCCAAAGCTCGGGTTCGTGGAATTCTGGGCACTACCTTACAAGTGGCTTGCTCCTGCACTTGTCACCTGGGGTGTAACTTATTTGCTGTACTGGGGATGGGCCTCTCGCTGTGGTTTGCTTAAATCATATTTACTTTTCACGGAGAACGATAAAGATGAAAGAGCCTATCAAGATTTGGTTTTAAGCAATACAGTTCTTGACAAGAACAAGGAGAAATCGGAGAACAATAATAATGCTCTCCAAACAGGTTAAATCTTGACATCAACAGAGAGGAAAAACCTGAATTCCCAGTACAGAGACTGTGGAAGGGTTGGTCCTATCCCTTACGTTCCTTCCCTACCAGCAAGCACTGTCATGGCACAGACAGGGCCCAAGTCTGGACCACCCATCAGGGAGGACAGGTTTCTTCAGATGCCCAAGAACCACAGCTATGACCCCCAGATCAGATCACATCAGAAGAGCCTATGGTGGTTGGTTTGTTCAATTTTACATCAAAACAAGTTACACTTCCCCTCTTTCTCTGCCTGGCTAACACTTGATCAATGTGACTTTCTTGCTGTCAGGTAAACCCTGACAGTTTACCTGAGGGTCCCAGCTCCGTGTTCCCTCAGCACCTTGGGCTTGTCCTAGGAGATCACTCTAGTCCACTGTTTATTTATTCCTCTGTGTTTCACACTCTACTGAGATTTCCTTGGGGGAAGAGATTGGGCCCTTTGTCTGTGTCCTCTAACATACCTGGCACATGACAAACACTCACGAAGAAGAATTCCTTCAGTTTGCATCCAAAGACAAGTTTCCCCAGAGTTAAAGCTCCTTTTCCACCAGTACACACTGAGGCCAAGCATTTCTGAGACTACAAGAGACTTCAAGAGTTTTCATGAGACACTGAAAGAACTGTCGTAGAAGAAGACACAATGATCTTTCAAAATAAGTTAGATCATTTCATTCCTCTGCTTTGGCTTCCCATCTCACTCACAGTAAAAGCCAAAGCCCAGAATGCTTTCTCCCCATGGATCTGCCTGGATCAGCTCCTGCTCCCTTCATGGCTCTGCTTAAGTCACTCATCAGTGAAGCTTTTCCTGTTCATCCAAGTTCACATACAATAGCAAACTCCCTCCATGTCCCTTGCCTTACTAGATTCATCTCCTTAGCACTTACTCCATCTGACACAGTATGTATTTGTTTACACACTTGCTTGTTAGTTACCTAACTCTCCTCTCTAGAATGTCAGCTCCACAAGGACAGGAACTTCGCTGTGTTCAGAGCCGGATCCCCCCCATCTAGCATAAGGCTTGGTTGCAGTCTCATAACTGGCACAGAGTAAGTGCTCAGTAAGTATTTGTCAAATGAAAAACAAATGAATGAAGAATTACTTAAAAGCCAGGCCAAATCTCCCACTTTTTCAATGAGAATGGACAAGAGTGGTCTGACTACAGGAGGACTCAATGGCTGAAATACTAAGACTGTCAGGTGTCCAATCATGTTCAAACTTGCAGTCCACCCAAGGCAGCTGGTTTGGCACTGATGACATGGCAAGTGTGGGATGCTACATAAGAAGGAACATCTAAAAAGAAGAGACAGAAATTATGTGGGATGGAAACACCTGGTTTTTCAAATCAGTGGGAATATACTGTCTTCTGAAGTTTCACTGCCAAAAGCAAGTGCTATTAAAACAGAGCTACATGACCCTTCCTGTCAGTAGCTTTTCTCACATGGCAACTCCCTTCTTTTTCAAAGGCACAAAAGTAATCTTATAAACGAATTGAAACATTTATTGAGAGACAATATAGAGGAGTGGTTAAGAGCGCAGATACAGGAACCAACTGCCTGCATTCAAATCCCAACTTTGCCACTTCCAATCGGCATGAACTTGGCAACTGATTTAATTTCTCTGTGCCTCAGTTTCCTCTTTGAGGATTGGATCAGCTGACTTACGTAAGGCACTAAGAAGAGTGTTAAGTGCTTGCTATGATTACTATTTTTTTTGGCCACACCACGCAGCATGTGGGATCTTAGTTCCCTGACTAGGGATCGAACCCATGCCCCCTGCAGTGGAAGCGCGGAGTGGACTGCTAGGGAAGTCCCAATTACTATTTTTAAAACATGTAGGAACTAGTCTTCCCAAGTAAGCCTTATCTTCCTCTTCCTTCAATATTAATCAGTAAACACTGAGTACCTACTCTATGCCAAATGCTGTGTTCGGCGCTAGGCGGTATACAAAGGTAAATAAAGACTGGTTCTGTCCTTGTTGTGCTCACAATTATTAATGATAATAAACACTCCTGGGATTGACGTTACAGAGTGTCCAGGTCTCTAGAAGTGGGGCAGGGTCACTGGACAAGGGGTTTGCCTGACAGGTACCCCCAGGGCAGCAGCTCCTCACATTCAATTCTAAGGTTGAAACAAAAGGAAGGATTCTCTCTTTATGTTAGCACCCATGGTAAGCAAACAGTCTACTACCTATTCATACTTCATTTCTGAGGGCTTAATAAGCAACGCTCAATTCTCGCCGTGAGCCAGAAGGCCGTAAAGCTAACAAGGCCCTTCATCATGTAGCCTCTGCCTGCTCTCTTGTTTCAGACCTGCTACCAGCTAACCGCTCGCCCCACCCCTTCACTCTAACCTTTTGGATCTTCCTATAGTTCTTCAAACATGTCAGGCTGTCCCACACCACAGTGCCTTTGCACAAGCTGCTCCCTCTGCTGAAATGCTCGCCTCTGCTTTTTTGGGCTACCTAATTTCTACCTGTTCTCCAGATTCAGCTCTAAGAGTCTCTTCCTCCAGCACGTCTTTGACGACACCCAAACTTGACTGAGGGGCTCCTAACATGTGCTCCCACAGCGCCCAGCACAATTAACTGGACTGTAGCTGTAATCATTGCCGTTTGTATCTCCCACAGGTTACCCACGCCCAGGAGACAAGGGAGTATCTTTCGGGTTTTGTATTCCTGGCCTGTAACAAAGGGGCCTGGAACACTGCAGGTGTTCGGTAAATGTACGACTGAGGACATTTGAAGGACACTGGTTACCCCTGTTCTCATCTCCTTGCTGTCCATCCTCATCACTGTCATCATCAGCTCCCTTCAAATGACCAAAATGCTCCTTAAAGAAAAATCTTAATACAGAAAAGTAAAATTTCTTCACTCAAAAATCACCTTCTCAATGGGGCTTACCTTGACTACCCCATTTAGACTGCAACCTCCCCTCCACCTAATGCTATAATCCTGGTCACCCTTACTTGCTCTACTTTTTCTTATTTTCCACAGAACTTATCATTGTCTACTATGCTATATATTTTACTATGTGTATCACTTACTGTCTGTCTCCTCTCCCTAGAACGTAAGCTCCATGCAGGTGGGAATCACTGTCCATTTTGAAGAATGATATGTTGTAGGTGTCCAGAGTGCTGCTTGGCATATAGCAGGCTCTCAGTAACAATTGTTGAATAAATCACTATATTACTCATACACATTATCCCTACATCCTTGTAACAATCCTGCATTATAGATATTTTAATCCCATTTTCTAAATCGGGAAACCAAGCCCAGAGTCTAGGTCATCTGACCAAGTGAATACAGGTAAGTGGGTGGTGGGACAGGGCCTCATTTATTCCCATCCCCAAGTGTGCTTGGAAATTTGGTTCTCTTTCAACAGGTCAAGTGGTCTCCAGAAAGATGATACTTCTTAAATGTTACCAAACCTGCTTTAGCTCAATCTTTCTAATTAACCAAACCAAGAAATTCTTCCAACACTTTCAGCAGGAAATCATATGCTACCAGCGTGCAACAGTTTCCTTAAGAGAGAGAAAGGAAAGAAGATCTAGGAACTCAAAAAGAAATACGGTCTCAATTTTTGGGTTCAGAGAAGATCATGATGTCAGGCATAGTTTGAGTTCACTGGCTTTAGAAAATGTATGGGATACTGTCAAATCTGAGCTGATTCACTTGGAGATCTGGGGGAAATTTTTATTCAGCTCATGGCCATGTTTAAAGAAACTGGGGGATGCTTACGCAACTTTGTGAATACACTAAAAACCACTGAATTATACCCTTTAAGTGGGTGAATTGTATAGTATGCGAATCCTATCTCTGTTATTAAGAATAATAATATTTGGGTTTGGTTCAGATCATGGTCCATGAGTTTGTTTCAGTTCATGGTTTATGGTTCACTTTGGGTTGAGTCATGTGAACAGATCAAATAAACAGAGAAAAAAAATGTGGGAACCATTTCAAAGTATGACCCAGATTATTTATAACAGACTGAAATCTTTAGCTGCTATAACCAAATAGACTGGCAAAGTCCTTAAGTGTTACAAGTTAATACACTAAAGAATAAGAGATTTGCAAAGTGCCATCCAAAACAAATAAAAATCAGGCGCCCAATGGTTCATGTATATTAGAGCACTGAAACGTTTTAAGTTGGTAGTAATCATTGTTTCTAAGTTATTAAAAACAGATACAGAAAGTTGGGCATATGGCTGTGTCCCTCAAGTTAGAGTTAAAGGAGAGGAGGACTTCCCTGGTGGTGCAGTAGTTAAGAATCCGCCTGCCAGTGCAGGGGACACAGGTTTGAGCCCTGGTCCGGGAAGATCCCACATGCCGCGGAGCAACTAAGCTCGTGTGCCACAATTACTGTGCCTGGGCTCCAGAGCCCGCGAGCCACAACTACTGTGCCCACGTGCCACAACTACTGAAGCCTGCATGCCTAGAGCCTGAGCTCCACAACAAGAGAAGCCACCACAATAAGAAGCCCGCGCACCGCAACGAAGAGTAGCCCCCGCTGGCCACAACTAGAGAAAGGCTGCATGCAGCAACGAAGACCCAACGCAGCCAAAAATAAATAAATAAATAAAATTTTTTTTTTTTAAAAAGAGGAAACAACTGATGTATAACTTTGCTAAAAGTCCTAAGTTGAAAATTAACGATGAGTAGCCTTTATAATCAATTAAACAAAGCATATAAAGCTCAGGAGTCAGGCAATACCATAAATTCAAGCATATGTATACATCCATGAGCATGTTTCTCTGCTTGTTGATAAGACACAATCACCAAACATTGAAGAAAATTCCTTCTCAGTAAATACTTCTTAAGATTTGATGTTCAACATGGTCAGCCCTAGGATACCGAATAATGTGAAAGAAGCCAGTATTACAAAGTTACTAAGTTTTTGTTCTTGTAAACTTATGTGCTCTATATGAAAAATCTAGTCCCTCATAAATAATAAGGTAATATAAACTGTATTTTATTTACATATTTATAATTTATAAGCCATCTTCTTCCTTAAAGATTTAAGATGGTGAAGCCCACTGAGTAAAAAGACACCTAGCAACATATTAACTAGTCTTCTTTTGCCCATCATCATCTTTAAATAGCAGAGTGTCTAGTACATAGTATGTACTTGACACATATGTTCATATATTGATGACTAAGTAAACACAAGGGCAAAGATAAAATTTAAGAGGCTAAAGAAAGATATTCATAGAGGACAACAGTGCAATGTATCTTTCACTAAATCTTTTTTTTTTTTTTAATTTTTATTTATTTATTTATTTATTTTTGGCTGTGTTGGGTCTTCGTTTCTGTGCGAGGGCTTTCTCTAGTTGCAGCGAGTGGGGGCCACTCTTCATCGCGGTGCGTGGGCCTCTCACTGTCGCGGCCTCTCTTGTCACTAAATCTTAAACTCTAAAACCAGTTTAAACCTTAAACTCTAAACACTGGAGACGTGTCCAGTGCCAACATCTTGTATGGCTATTATTTTGGCTGCTCATTTATCCTTTACCTACTATGTACCAGGCACGGGGTATAAGGCAGTGAACAAAACATGGAACTTAATTACTCTTTTCTGGTAAGACCCCGTCTCCCTGAATACAAGGCACCTCCAACCGAAGAGGGCCAATTAGATTATGTATTTGCCTGAGAGTTTTCTGTAAACAGAGATGAGACTCACAGATGGCCCAGAAAACTAGGGTAAACTTCTGTTTGCACTTCCTCAAAGCTTCTTCAATTCTGTTATGTTTCCTTGGAATCTTTATAATAAATCCCCTTTTATGGCTTAAAGTAGGTTAAGATGACTTCCTGTCACTTGCAATTAAAAAATTCCTACTAAATCAACTTTCAATATATATATGAGACTAGCGAGGCTGAGGTAGGTTAAATGACTTACCAGATCTAGAAAAAGAACACAGGTCTCCTAACTCCCAGTGCTGAGCTATATCATAGGTTCAAGTAAAAACAAGCTTTAGAGAAAGGAATCAACATGCAGTACCTCGTGAACCACAGAGCCCAGCATGAAGTCCAGCCTCTGGCACAGTTCTCCAAGGTTGGATAAGCTGCTGGCCCTGTGAGCACTATCTGGATCTCTTGCTCCCCTCAGGAAGGTGTGGATCAAAGGTTCTCGGTACTTTGAGACCATGTCCCCTGTAGAAAAAGGGAAAAAATCAAAATACTTCCAAACAAACTTTCAATTTCTTAAAGAAGGAATAACATATCACCATGGCACATTGTATGGTGTTTTATACTTTTCAAAGTACTTGCATAACCATTAAAAATCATGCTCTGGAAGAATAATGTTAGGGAAAATATTCATGATGAATTATTTTGTGAAAAAGCAAGTAGAATCCCAATTATAATCTAAAAACCTACATGTGGAAATAAAATAGTTGAAGACTTTAAAAGTTACATATATATAAAAGAGAAAAATGTACATATCATAAGTGCATAGCTTAATAAACTTTCACAAACTCAATACAACTGTCACAGTCACACAAACAGCAAGTATGGTCCTAGGCTAGAGCCTGGTCATTAGCCCAGTACTCTTCCTACACTATCACCCTACCTACTCAAGCAAATTGAGTGAAAGACAATCAAGGCATTTTGGGTCCTTGTCAAAGAGAGATCTATGATTCTTCTCTCATCTAGTAGATCTTTACTGAGAGTCCTACTATATGCTAAGCACGGCTCCTGATGCTTGGGATATACTGGTGAACAAAAGAAGCAAAGAGTCTTGCCCTCTTGGAGTTTCCACTGTATTGTAAATTACACAGTATGTTAGAAGGTAATAAATGCCATGGGGGGGGGGGCAGGAGGAGGAAAGCAGGGTGAAAAAAAAAAAAAGGAGTAATGAAGATGGTGGCAGACTTCAGTTTTTAAAAAGATGGTCATGGTTGGCTCACTGAGATGGTTGAGACATTTAATCAAAGGCTAGAAGGTGAGGCTGTCGCCCATGTGGACATCTGGGGGAGGAGCACAGCAGGAAGAGGGAACAGCTAGTGTAAAAAAAAAGCTTGTGGGGGAGCATGCCTGTGGAGGAACATCAAGAAAGCCCAAGAGGAGGCTAGAGGGGTGATGGCAGGGGTGGGTGCTGGTGCAGAGCTTGTAAGCCTTTGTAGGCCTCTGTAAGGACTTGGGCTTTTTCTGAGTAAAATGAGAGGCCTTTGGAGGATTTTGAGCAAAAAAGTGCTAAAAGATTACTCTGGCTGCAGTGCTAAGAACATGCAGTAGTGTATGTGTCTGTATGTGTGTCTGGGGTAGAGCAAGGTTACAAATTAGGAAGCTACTGCAGTAAGCTGTTTGAGAGAGGATGGTGACTTGAACAGTAGAGGGGGTGAGAAAAAGATTCTGCATATATTCTGAAGATTACACCAACATGACTTCCAGAGGACTCCAATAATGACTTCCAGGATTTTTGCTTTTGTGCCTGGAAGGATGAAGTTACTATCAACTGAGGTGGGAAAGTCTCCAAGTGAAGCAGGCCTGGAGCAGGAGAATTCAGTTTTAATATGTTGAGGAAGCAGTGGAAGATATATAGAGAGTTCAGAAGAGAAGTCTGGGTTGAAGATATACATTTTGGAATCAATGGAATGTAGATTATATTTAAAACCTTGAAACTAGATGTATAATCAAGGGAGTGAGTTTAGGCAGGGAAGGGAAGAGGACCGAGGACCAAACCTGTACCCTTCCTTCAACATTACATCTGGGAAGGGTCTGGGAAGGGAAGAACCAGCAAAGGAGACTGAAAAGGAATAAACAGTCACGTAGGAGGAGAATTAGCATGGTATCCTAGAAATTAAGGGAAGAAAATGTATCAGAGAGGAAAGAATGGTCTGCATCAAATGCTGCTAATAAGTCAGGTAAAAGAAGACTAAAAATTGACCATTAGATTGAGTAACAATGAGGTCACTGTTGACCTTGACAAGAACAGTTTGGTTTTTTTTTAAAATAAATTTGTTTATTTTTGGCTGCGTTGGGTCTTTGTTGCTGTGCACGGGCTTTCTCCAGTTGCCGTGAGCAGGGGCTACTCTTCATGGCGGTGCGCGGGCTTCTCATTGCAGTGGCTTCTCTTGTTGCAGAGCACGGGCTCTAGGCGCGTGGGCTTCAGTAGTTGTGGCACGTGGGCTCAGTAGCTGTGGCTTGTGGGCTCTACAGCACAGGCTCAGTAGTTGTGGCGCACGGGCTTAGTTGCTCCGCGCCATGTGGGATCTTCCCGGACCAGGGCTCGAACCCGTGTCCCCTGCATTGGCAGGTGGATTCTTAACCACTGAGCCACCAGGGAAGCCCGACAAGAACAGTTTTGATGGATTGGTAGGGGTGAGTGCATGACAGAAGTGGGTTTAAAATATAATGGGAGAAAAAGAATTGGAGACAGATCACTTAAGGAGTTTTCTGCACAGCATATCAAAGAAATGGGGTGATAGCTGGTCAAGGAAGTGGGGCCAAGAAAGGTTTTTGTATTATTTTATTCTTAAACAGAGGAGAAACAGCACGCCAAGGCACTCAGAATTGACTTTTTTTTTTTTTTTAATGCAAACAACTTCTTCCTCCACAGATGGGCTGAGAACTAAAGCTGCTTTGACTTGATCTTGGCTCTGAGGCCCTAGTTCCAGAACCCAAGTATAACACTCCACTTCCAGCCTTTCTGTAGCCCTAAGGTAACATGATATCTAAATGGTGACAAAATGGTTTCTGAAGCATATGTTTAAAGTCACCAAAATGATAACATACATAGAAAAGTCACCAACCTGCCCTATCAGGCCCAGTTAAAATGCCTCAAATGCCACTTCCTTTGTTCATGAAAACCTCCCTTAATATCCTCAGTCAGCCTTAATTAGTCCTCCTTGGAAGTCCCACAGTACTTTGTACTTAAATCACATTTGTTACTAATGCCTTGACTCCTAGATGTTTTCAGCCTATATCTATTTCTCCCATTAGACTATAAATTCCTTGAGGGTAGAACTTTGCTTCATCTCTGTTCTTATTGGTTCTTAGTAATCTTTGCACATACTAGGTACTCAACAAATACCAATGTTGAACTGAATTCACTCATTTATTCAATAAAATGTAATTATGCACCAGTATCATGCTAATGTTCTAGGGATACAAAAATTGATAAAACATAATCTTTACCCTTTAAGCAGCCCAAAGTTTAGGGGGTGGGTATAAACAGACAAGTACCAACAATTACAGTACTGTGCAGTTAAAGCCATCACAGAGTCAAGCAGAGGTTGCTTAGCATAATTTCACTAATCTTAGTCTCTTGGAAGGGGGAGGAGGAGGAAGTTTATTTTTTGTTTTCCCTCAAAGTCAGGAACACAATGTACTTTCCTTACAATACAAGAAAAAGATGAGGACTAATTTCTCTAAAATGCTCCCAGTTCCTAACACAATACATGCAGTCACAAGACTCACCTCCTGCTCAGTTAATATCAACATATATTGCAGAAATTGAATCAGTGATGACTTAGCCATAGCCTATTTTCAGAATAGAAAAGAGGGGACTTTGTGCCTACTAGTATTTGCATTTCTGAGTATCAGTCCTAGTGAAGGCAGTCACATGTATGCACAACAAAATCTGCATAAAGGCTTCTCTGCAGAACTGTAATAGTAAAAAATGAGAAGATATAAATTAAATATTAATTAATGTGGAAGTGGTTAAATAACCATACATATTATGGAATACTACGTGGTCATTAAAAGGAACAAGATAGAATTAAGTGCAACAATATAGAAAGGTTCCCCTGGGACTTCCCTGGCGATCTAGTGGTTAATATTCTGTGCTTCTACTGCAGGGGGCATGGGTTCGATCCCTGGTCGGGGAACTAAGATCCCACCTGCCGTGCAGCCAAAAAGAAGCTATTAAAGAAAATTTAATATTCCTTAAGAAAATATTTCTTAAGGCAATATTTAATTTCCTTAAGACACTGTTAAGTGAAAGAAACTAATAGAACCAGTATTATTCCATTTATGTATGTAAAAATGCACACACACAACTTCTCTCAATATTAACAAACCACACTTACAGATTTAAATATGTATATTAAATATACAAATGCATAGATAAAAGAGAAAAAGGATTTACTAAGATAGAAAGGTTAAATAACTTGTCCAAAGAGTAAATACAACCAAGATCAAACTTAGGTAGTCTGACACTTAACTCCTATGATACAATGCATTTAAGATATTTCCAACTAAGAGGAAAACATATCTTTCTACTTTTGTTATAGTACTTTCCCTTTCTGGAGCTAGAAAGGGGCTTGCTCGTTCTGCAGTGTGAGATGTGCATCCAGAGTTAAGAGCTCTGTGTTCTAATTCTGGCCCTGCTGCCAACTAGCAGTGTCACTCAGGGCAATTCCCTTCACCTCCCCGGACCAACTGGAGATGAGTCAATTAGACGAGGTGGTCTCTCAGGCCCCTTCCAGTTGGAAGTCTATGAGGTGATGAGTCACCTTTGGCTTAGCCAACAGGGGAATGAGATTCAGGAGACTTAGAAAGGAAGAAAAGGCACATATTCATGAGCACTGGAGTGGGAGGCTGCTGTGGTTAAAGGAATGAAGGTCCTTGATGGGAAGGAAGTCACTGAGAAATGAAGGAAGTCTGGAAATCCATAAGGAGGGGAAATTGCAGGTTGAAAAGGTAAGAGCAGATGACAAACTAGTTAATATTTACTAATGTAGGGATTTAAAGTTAAAAATAAGTGGTAAACTAACACAACATTGAAATTAACTATATTTCAATTAAAAATGGATTAAAAAAATAAGTGGTAAAGAAAAGATACTGTGTGCCAGGTACTGTGCTAGGCACTATGGACCATAAACAAGAAAGACAGAGTCCCTCCCCTCATGGCATTCAAAGCCTACTGGGGAAGAGGAAAAAAACTGACCAAGCAATAACAATGGAGTGAGTTGTGCCCAAAATGGTGACAGAGAAAGATACTTTTATGAGTAATGTTTTGATCTGGTACCAATTTCCATTAACAACAGCTCCAGTATTCTTTTTCATCCAGACTCAAAAGCCTGGTGTTCTTTTTTGACTTCTCCCAGTTACCCTTCAGTCAATCAGTCAGTTCATTTATTATTCTTCAATCCTCATTTACTTCCCTATGGGATTTGAGGCAACTTACAATAAAAAATATTGAAACTGAATTGAATATTTTTTAAAAGTTCTATAGTAATTGAAGCAGTACACATATCCCAAGCTAAGAATGGTTATTGCAAATGAACCCCAAATTTAGTTTAGCAATTCTGGTAGCTGAGGCAAAAAAGGAAACAGAAAACATAGTTCCCATTACTCAATAAAAGAAAGAACATAGATTCGTTACGAGACAAAAATTTTAGGAAGAATACCAAGAGGTATCTCACTCATTCATTCAGCAAATCTTAACTGAGTGCCTACAATATTCCAAGTACGTTCTCAGTACTGGAGATAATATAGCATGAACAAGAAAGCAAAGTTCCCATCTTTATGAAGCCTACTTCTAGTGGAGGAGAAAGACAATAAATAGTAAATAAACTTTCCAACAGCAATAAGAGCTATGAAGAAAAATAAGGAGGGGGGAGCAGTTAAGAGTCAGGGGTGAGAGCTCAGGGAAAAGCTGTCAGAGGAGAAGAGCTGAAGGAACAAGTCATGTGAAGACCTGGGGGAAAAGGGAAGAGCAGAATGGACAACAGAACTTTTATATTCAATGTAGAAATCATATGGCTGTTTCTTACACTGACCTACCATAAAAGTCAAGGGCATACCATTACATTAACAAAACCAAATTTTAACATTCCATTTGTATAAATTCCTGCCCTGCCAGAGCTTCATTACAACTTTCCAAATGAGCATCCATTTAACTGCATGCTCCACCAACCCCACTCCCAAGCGTACCTAAGAGGAGCCAGTGGAGACTTGGATCTCAAGAGCCCTGTACTGTACCCAGTCAGCTGGCTCTGGGCCCACTTGCTACCTTGTTTTCCAGGTATTGGACTGGACGATCTGGGACACTCCCTGCACCCACTCTGCATGCATTTCTCAAAGTGCCCTGCTGTCACGTTCTCCGCAACCTGATCTCCCTTAGACCTCACATACACAGTCAAGATTTGCCACACCCTTGCTCAAACCTGGTCTTCTTCGGGGATTTACAGCTCTGCCCCCAGTTCCTGGAGGCTCTGCTAGCCTCTGACTGTCCTCCTTCTCCCTAGCTCTTGTCATGCTATGTGGCTGGTTTCTTAAGACTGTACTGGATCCTAGTCTCCAGGCTGGGGGTCAGCAGTTTCCAGGTTTCTATGCAGAACAAAATGAATGCATATGATCAGAGAATACAGCTTCAAGGGCTGCAATAACAGAATTTAAAGATCCTACAAAAAGGGTTCTTAATTTGAGCTTTAGGGATCCCTACATGTCAAACTTTGTTGTGTACATCTCACTGGCATTTTCCCATTCTTCCTTATAAACAGCACTCTAATTTTGTTCAAATATCCACCTTCCCCCCTGCCCAACCATCACTTATGTGATTCAGGCTAAGGTCTTCGTTGCTTTAAATGAATCACGGTGGACATATCCCCTTGCCTTAATTGCTTTGGGCATGTGACCCAGTCTGAACAATGAGACGTAAGGAAAATCTGTTGGAAGACCCTAAGAAAATATTTTGCCTCTGGTTATGATAAGAATATGACACCTCAAAAAAAAAAAAAGAATATGACACCTCAGAGCTGCTACAGCCAAATGGAACTATGAGGAACCAGGGGATGAGACCAATAAAGCTGAGGCTGGCAGAGTAGAAAGATGCAAAGATTTTGGATCTTGAATGATGTCATGGAGGCAAAGAATTAACCAGTGCAGAACTTTCTGTCATATGCAATGATTCATTCCTTATTGTTTAAGCCAACTGAGTTGGGAATTTCTGTTACCTGCAGCCAAAAGCATTCTGATATGACATATGAAAATTTAATGCTATAGACTACTTCTATGTCAGTTCTATGTTTATCAATACAAAGCCAGAGAGACTTCCCTGGTGGCACAATGGTTAAGATTCTGTGCTCTCAATATAGGGGGCCTGGGTTCGATCCCTGCTCAGGGAACTAGATCCCATATGCATGCCACAACTAAGAGTTCGCATGCCACAACTAAGGAGCCCGTGTGCTGCAACTAAGGAGCTGGTGAGCCACAACTAAGGAGCCCGCCTGCCTCAACTAAGACCCAGCGTAACCAAATAAATAAATAAATATAGTAATTTAAAAATAATACAAAGCCAGAAAAGTTAGATTTGCCAAAACAAACTTAAAGTAGTACATGTTTTTAAAAGGATTCAAAAGTCAATTTTATAACATATAAAAGAAAAAATTAAACCCAATAATTTTCTTTCTTCTAATTACAATTTTAATTGGGACAATAGCCTAGTATACGGCATGACTCAAAATATCAGTGTGTGTAATATATATATATATATATATATATGCCAAAGAACAGAGTCATCTTTATACATCTGCCAACCTATTAAATAAAGAAAGGTGAGTAACTATTTACAGTAGGAGCTCATGTGAAGGGGTTATATGCTGAGTATATTTCACAACTACTGACTAACTAGTTCATTATAAACTAAAACCTCAGGCTCTGGGACACCCACTGCTATTCCTTAGTTTCTGATTAAGCAACAAAACCTCAATTATATCATCCAGGAGGGGTTTTGGTTAATATATATATATTTTTGGCTTTTGCCTTTTTGTGTTTTTCTTTATCCAGATGAGAAGTTTGTATTGCTTCAGTCGAAACTTATCTGAACCACAAGGTTCCAAGATTCTAATTCACCTTTTGTCAGAAAAGGTGGCATACACTTGCCCCCTGACAAGGGCAAATATTCATTACCATCCTGTTGTCTCCTTAAAAGTATACATATTATATAGCTTCTACAAAAAATAGTATTGATTTCTGAACTCCCTCACCCTCATTTTCAGAAAGTGTTCACAGTAGACTACAATATTTAGACTAAGAGATACCCATGGAACTGAAGTTGGAGAGACCACCATCTTTTCCTCAGGCGTTCAGAAACAGCTTCAGGGAAATGAACACAGCTAACCCAAGACTACTTTTAGAAACTTACTCAAGTTGATTCTAGTCAGTGGGGCTTATCCTAGTTCAGCTCTAATGGCTTTTCCTTTGTGCAATGACAATGACAACACCTGGCTATTTGCATCTCCATATTCTTCTCAGGAAGTCAGCAATAATCAACCTTATTGAGAAGCAAACAGCTGTGTGTTCAAGGAAACAAATGAAGGATCTAGATTTGTTTGAACAAACTTGACAAAAAAACGAGTTGCTTTGGAAGGTGAAAAATCAAGTGCATAGTGAAAAGAGAGCTGGAAAAATTTTAACCTGCCTGTGACTTGTTTGTATCAATTATCGTATATATGAAAAGATTCCTTCAACAAATTAGGACTTGGAAGATTTGTTTTTTAGTCAAGCTTTGCAATGGTACTTTGAAGTCTACATTGGTAGATTCATTTATGCCTATCAGATCCCACCTTCCCTCATAAAGGATCTGAGATGACCTGAAACAAGAGACACTTACATAGTGAAAGAGCACTATCAAATCTGAGCTGACACAATAAACTACTGGAGTCAGGGGACCTGCTGATTTCAAGGGCTTGACTACTCTTCTGGTTCAGTGAAACAGGTCATAAAAGTGTAATCGAGAAAAATCAAGTGAGAAAGAAAATTCCACTGTTGGCCAAATCTTTACACCATCCTTTCAAAACTCTGCAATTAATGTCTGCAGAGCCCTCTATTCCTTCTTTCCTTCTTCTCTTCCCTTCTTTCTTTCTACCCCCCTTCCTTTTTTTTGAGACATAGAAGGGAACACTGATAAAAAATCATTCTTAACTACTCTCTTCTATCTACCAACAGGAAATAACTAAGAAATATCCTATCCTGCTGGTTAAGGTGCTGCTGGGTAAAGGCAATTATATTTTCCAAAGACTGAATGATCACTTACAGCCAGTACTCCTCTGTAATCAGAAGTTTACATACATTCTGAGTAATGTTTTAGACCAATGTTTCTTAAACACAAACATGGGCACTGAAATTGCGCAGTGCAACTTGATTATAATGTGGATCCAGGTGATTCAGAATTATCATTAAAATGAAAACACAACATTTAAAAAATTCTTTTATAGAATTCACAGACCCCTGAATTATATCAGAATTTAATCTCCAGACTCCAGCTCTTCCATCTAGCTAATTCAATAAAAACATTAAAACATTTAACGTGCACTACAATGTGCAAGGGACTCTAACGGGCACCAGAGATTTAGAGGTAAAGGAAATTTTGCATATATATGTCCAGCTGATCCAGTACAGCTGATAATTTGAAAAGACGGATAATGCTTTTTTGAGCAAGGGAATGGCTTAACTGGAGATATATTCTTGAGTTTGGTGAATCTGAATTTATATGTGTGTTCAGAAAGGACAAAAGTCTTTGTTCTATGATGTAGAATGAGGTTTGCATCGTAATAATTAATCTCCAGCTGGATCACTTCTACTGCAATGCCTCCAGGACACTCTTACACTCTGTTAACTGGTTGCAAAGTCACAGTCAGCCAAAGGATATGATAATCTTTTAGAGATCAACTTTTTTTCCCAAATGAATAATGATTCAAATAGTACAGTGTTTTCTCTACACAATTAGGGTAGTAAAAATAAAATGTTAAGCCGCATGGAATGATTGAAAATTTCTACATTCTTTAGCAAGAGAAAATCTTTTTCTATGATAGTCACAGAGGAATCAGGTCATTGATAGCACAGTCATTGTAGGGTGTGGCCTCACCAGCTCAGAAGTGCTGATGCCTACTTCACTCTCAATGCAGGCATGAAAGTAATTTACTCCACTTGAAGCAACTGATGCCTCCTAACCTACTTTTTAGCTCTTGCTACCAGGTGTCAAAAGTAGGTATTGAGACTAGCAATTAATACTCTGAAAATGAAATTAAGAAAACAATTCAATTTATAACTGAATCAATCAAAAAGAATAAATGCTTAAGAATAAATTTAACAAAAGAAGTGGAACACTTGTACTCTGAAAACTACAAAACATTGTTAAAAGAAATTAAAGAAGAACTAAATAAATGGAAAGACATCCCACATTCATGGATTGGCAATGCTGCCAGAATTGATCTATAGATTCAACGTAATCTATATCAAAACCCCAGCTGCCTTTTTTTTCCCCCCAGAAGTTGGCAAGCTGATCCTAAAATTCACATGGGAATGTAAGGGATACAGAATAACCAAACAATCTTGAAAAAGAAGAACAAAGCTGGAGGACTCCCACTTCCTAATTTAAAAACTTACTATAAAGCTACAAAAATCGAGACAATATGGTACTAGCCTAAAGACACACTTGTAGATCAATGGAATAAACTGAGAGTCTAGAAATAAACTCTCATTTTTATGGTCAATTGATTTTCAACAAGAATGTCAAGATAATTCAATCAGGAAGAGAATAGTTTTTCAACAAATGGTGCTAGGACAACTGGACATCCACATGTAAAAGAGCTGAACCCCTTCCTTACACCATATACAAAAGTAACTTCAAATGATCATAGATCTAAGTGTAAGAGTTAAATTATAAAACTCTTAGAAGAAAACACAGGAGTAAATCTTTGTGACTTAGGTTAGGCAAAGGCATTTCAGGGACTTCCCTGGTGGTCCAGTGGTTGACAATCTGCCTTCCAATGCAGGGGACGTGGGTTCGATCCCTGGTCGGGGAACTAAGATTCCACATACCGCAGGGCAACTAAGCCTGCGCACCACAACTACTGAGACCCCATGCCTCAACTAGAGAGCCCACATGCCGCAAACTACAGAGCCCACACACTCTGGAGCCCGTGCGCCACAATTACAGAGCCCACGCACTCTGGAGCCCATGCACCACAACTAGAGAGAAGCCCGCATGCTGCAACAAAAGATCCTGCATGCCGCAACGAAGATCCCACATGCTGCAACGAGACCCAACACAGCCAAAAAAAACAAAAAGGCATTTCACATACAACACCAAAAGCACAAGTGGGAAAAGAAAAAATAGGTATGTTGGACTTCACCAATATTAAAAACTTTTGTGTGTCAAATATCACCACCAAGAAAGTAAAAAGACAACCTATAGAATGATGGGAGAATATATTTGCAAATCATGTATTTGATAAAGGGCTTATCTTCAGAATCTATAAAGAACTCTTACAACACAATAAAAAAAGACAAATAGGTCAAATTCAAAACGGGCAAAGGATCTGAACCGTATATTTTCCAAAGAAAATATACAAATGGCACATTTGAAGATGCTCAATACCATTAATCATTATGGAAATGCAAACCAAAACCACAAGATACCACTTCATACCCATTAGGATGGCTATAATCAAAAAGACAAGAACAAGTGCTGGTGAGGAGAAGAAACTGAAACACGAATACACTGCTGGCTGAAATGTAAAATGGTGCAGCCACTTTGGAAAACAGTTTGGCAGTTCCTCAAAAAGTCAGAGTTACCGTATGACCCAGCAATTCCACTCCTTCGTATATACTCAAGAGAATTTAAAACACATTCCCACAGAAAAACTTGAACATGAAATGTTCAAAGCAGCATTATTCATAATAGTCAAAAAGTGAAAAGAACTCAAATGTCCACCAACTGATGGATGGATTTTAAAATGTGTTATATCCATACAATGGAATAATACCTGGCAATAAAAAGGAATAAGGTACATGCTGCAACATAGATGAACTTTGAAAACATGTAAGTTAAAGAAGCCAGTCAAAAAAAAAAGTATGATTTCATTTATAGGAAATATCCACAATAAGAAAATCCTTAGAGACAGAAAGATTAGTGATTGCCAGACTGGTAATGGGCACAGGGTTTATTTTGGGGTGGCAAAAATGTTTCAAAATTGATTGTGGTGATGGTTGTACAACCTTGTGAACATACAAAAAATTTTTGAATTGCACACCGTAAATTGGTAAATTGTATAGTATATGAAGTATACCTCAATAAAGCTATTTTTTTTAAAAGTAAGTTTTGGGCCGGGAGGGGTTAAAGGAGGGCTACATAATCTAGTTCACGTTGAAGCTGGAAAAATAAATAACATATAAAAATCTTCACATATTAGAAGAGAAGCGGTATATGTGTGTAAGCAGAATCTGATATGAAACACACCTCTGCCTTCCAGTAGCTCAGAGACCAAAGGCTTGGGGGCAGATCTCACAGACAATTCACAATGGTTGCTCCCTTCAAACATGAAGTAGGAGATCCGGATTCTTTCATGATATGCCCACTACAGGAACCGGGTCCTGCCCTTGACCACCAGTCAAGCAGAACCCAGAGCTTTCCCACTGCTTTGTGAATGGCATTGCTTCTGCCAGCTCTTTGCTTCCTTATTTGTCAGTAAAAGATGGTGCCAACACAATTTCAGTCTTTACTACTTCAGAGCTGGCAGTTTAATGGGTAACATTTTTTAAACCTTCTAAATTAATTTTCATTGCATCAGCTTTAAAAAATATTAGTATAATATAAAAGTCTCTTAAAAGAGGCAAGAAAAATATTGAAGATATAGACTCAAAGGTTCTTACATACAGTTACAGCCATTTGGCCCAATATTCCGTCTCTGGGTATGCCAAACCACATCTGACAAACATTAACCCGGGGATAGTTAAGACCTCCTACTAGTATTTTAAAACTTTTGTGCTCCAGCCTTTTTATTATGTCCATCCCAATCTCTTCTGCTCTTTATTTCGTTTCCTCTTAAGGACCAGACTCAAGTGGAGATGGAGACCTGGAGTCTTTGTCTGCCTATCTGTGAATCTTAATCTTATCTTTCCAGGCTCCTGGATCTCATTTACATTGAATTGCCTCTGTAATCTATCCAGTTCAAGTAGGCTCTTCCTTTTCCAAGACAGTACTTTTTGTACTTTCAGACTTGATATTAGATATTTTGGGGAGAAAAAAGAGAGTAAAGGTCAAATGTCACAATACACACTTCACTCACTAAAGCCGTTACTGAAAAAAGGAATCCAGAGAAACTATTTTTCCTCCCATTTATTTGGGAACTAAAGTAAATAGATCCCTGGGGATGAGTAACATGGTGGAGAGCCACATGCCCTCACAGAAATATTCCTGCTGACCTGGTCAATAAGGAAACAGGAGACAAAATATAGATCTGACTCTCTGCATGGACCCTTTTATGTCCTCAATAACATCTAGTAATTTTTCCTGCATTTTAGGGCCTGGAACTCTATTTCACTACTGAAAGGAATACAGTAGAAGAATTACTTGTTTTTTGTAACATTTCATGAATACAACTTATTGCTGCGACTGGACCAGAGTCAACAGAGACAATAATTTCTGTCAAGGTCAGAAGGAAATTAGATTGACGTGGCAGATCCTGACAGGCAGGATTTCCTTTCCAAAAGCCATTTAGAGAATTAAATAATTTAAATGCAATTAATTTTTTATGAAATTCATCATTTAAAAAATTCATAGGTAAATTCTGATCTATTAACAACAATTACTTTTCAGCCTTGAATTTCCCCTGCAGCTCTGGGAAAATCATCTCTTTTCTATTTATTTATTTATTTATTTATTTATGGCTGTGTTGGGTCTTCGTTTCTGTGTGAGGGCTTTCTCTAGTTGCGGCAAGTGGGGGCCACTCTTCATCGCGATGCGCGGGCCTCTCACCATCGCGGCCTCTCTCGTTGCGGAGCACAGGCTCCAGACGCGCAGGCTCAGCAATTGTGGCTCACGGGCCTAGTCGCTCCGCGGCATGTGGGATCTTCCCAGACCATGGCTCGAACCCGTGTCCCCTGCATTGGCAGGCAGATTCTCAACCACTGCGCCACCAGGGAAGCCCTCTTTTCTGATTTTAGTTTCCCTTCTCCACATAGCCCTTTATGGACAGGGGAGAGATTTTAGTTAAGATAGAATATGCAGCTACAGTACAGTGGAATAAAAAAATGTTGTGTCCATTTGTAAGCCTCTTTATCTGCAAAGCACTTGTACGCCTATTACCACATAAGAATTTGAGTTTGGTGGAAAAAAATATTTTTAACTCTGTATTACAAATAAGGAAAGAGAAATTTTTAACGGGCTGATCCCAGGTCACACAGCTACTGAAAGACAGATACATTCTCTTGTCTCCCAAGCAGAGGGCTCTTCCTACTGCCATCAGGACATTTACGTGGCACTCCATGAAGATCAGCAGGAACTTCTGTTCTAAAACAGTGCACATCAATGTGGCCAGCTGATTCTCCCACACCTCTGACATTTCACAGTCCTTACAATTTTCATTCTTTCTCTGTTTAACCTCATAAGATATGAATGGAAGAGAAGTCAGGGATTTATATCTTACAAGAGGGCATAAGCAACAGGGCATAATGGGAATAAGTTCCTCTGGTCCATGAACAAACACCAAAATTGTCACTTAATTGTCCTTTTGAAGGGCTGGAATCCTATTAATTCTATCCTGAAGAGGAGAACAAAAAAAATTCCCCTCTTCTTTACCATCTTCAAAGTGGTAACACTTCTGATTTCCTAACAGGAGGAGGTGACTGATAAATAGCCTTGTGAAAGCTGCTAAAGCCATATACTTGATGTACATTAGGGCATTAGAGGACTGAAGCCAAAGCCACCTTCTGGTCTTGATGGGGCTTGCCAGGGAGGCAGGTCGCAGTAGTCACTGGGCAAGAATGCTGAGTAGTCCCTGGATAGAGTCCCCCCTGCTGGTGTCTACATGTCAGGACCCACTTTTCTCCCTCAGGCTAATTGTTGATCTGCTGCTTTCGGTGTTCCATTCATACTGTTATCCTTTTTAAGGTAATGTAACCAAGAGGTGACTCTGAGCTAGAAGTAGGTTAGCAAAGATTTCAGGGCCTCTTAGCCCTCCTTTTTCTGGTTCTAATTTCATTGTATCTCATCACACAGACCACATAGGCATGGATGATTTGGATGCAAGTTGCAGGTAGACAAACTTTGACAGGCTTAGATGTAACCAAGGGAAGATCTCTGGACAAGTTATTAAAGGAAAACAAACTTGTTAGTAGGACTATTGTTGGTGCAAGTGAATTACCAGGTATGCTTTAAAGAGACACACAGACCTTCTTGCCTCCAAATATTTCTTCTATTAGCAATCTGTATTGCTTCAGAGTCTATTTAATCATTAGAACTTTATTTCTTTAGACTAAATAGCCTCCTTACTCAAAATGCAAAACCACCCCAAGAAGGGCAGCATAATAGGAGGCTGTCATCCACACCTTAGTAAATATTAATATACCTGCTACCTCCTTTTTACAAGCTGGGAAGGAACAAGAAAGATATGAAATAATTTCTGAAACGATGAGTTTCTAGTCGAAGAAAGTTTTAAGTGGGAGGGGAGAAGAAAAAAAAGGTAAGCGAGGGGCACTGAAAAGAGAGGGAGAAGACCCTACTTTACACTTTGACTTGCAAAAGGATGTTTTCTTTCCATGTCTTCAAATAAGAGCGATGTGCAAATAAGAACCACAGATAAATATTTTTTGGACAAAGTAAAACAATGTACAGGAAATGCTTTGTACCACTGGATTTTCAGCAACTCAATGAACTAAAGTAAGGTAGAAACAAAGACAGTTTGAAACAGAGGATGCCAAGACTTCTATAGTTATGTATTAACTAGCTTACTCATTCCATCTCAACAGCTCATTGAATGCCAAGATTGGTTTAAAGGGCATATAAACTTTCAGTTTATACAAAGTTACCCTATAAGGAAAATCTACAACAAATGACTCTACCTTAGTGTGTTACTGACAAGAAAAAGAGATTAGTTCTCCTGAAAGTGTGCTTGAGACAG
This sequence comes from Balaenoptera borealis, assembly GCF_965194805.1. Taxonomy (NCBI): domain Eukaryota; kingdom Metazoa; phylum Chordata; class Mammalia; order Artiodactyla; family Balaenopteridae; genus Balaenoptera; species Balaenoptera borealis. Next base: position 16,845,040 of record NC_138878.1, read on the forward strand.
TAACAGACTTCAGAAACATGGTGGAATTTTCTTGAAGGGTGGAATTAACAAAGTAAAGCCCAGAAATGTGATCACAAGAAAGGAAAAGTTCCAGGTTTATGGCAAGCTATTTTAAAAGATGAAAGAAGATAAAAACTAGATATTTTAAATGAAGGAGACTCTCTTTACAATTCTGTAATGATGAAAGTAGTAAAACCATTCCAGTGACTTAATTAATTTAATTTGCTACATAAATGTTCAAACTCGTTAAAGCAGGCCCAAGAGTTAGTTAGCCTCATAATATTGACAAACATAAATCAGGAAGCCTGTGGCCTGAGAATATAACTTTATGTTTAAATTATTAACAGAAGATCCTTCAACTGCTATGAAATCAGTCTTTACCACATCAGGTCCAGCAAAAAGAAAATGAAGTTACAACTTCTTTTAATGGGAACATTATATTCTAATTAGTTGGTTTACTCTCTTGCAAGTCCATAAGTCAAAGTGAATGCAAGAATCTATATCAAATCCAAGAATCTATTTTAAAACTTGTAAATAAAAGAGAAAATCAGATGTTTCACTGTCCTGTGTCCTTTCAGGGACACAATAAAGGATCCAAATTAATGCTTTAATTTACTCTAAATTGGAATTAGGGGTGTGAGATGAGAAGACAAAAGTATGAAGACACTGAAAATAAAAATAACAGCAGAATTAAACACTGAAACATTCAAGTATTCAGTTGTCCTTCAATATCTGTGGGGGATTGGTTCCAGGACTCCCCAAGGATATAAAAATCCAGGGATGCTCAAGTTACTTAGCTGGCCCTCTGTATCTGCAGGTTTGCAGATAAGCAGGGCCAACTGTAATTGTGTCATCTTTAAAGAATGGACTCTGCCAATGGCATCTTCTATCTCCTGAGCTAATAACTGCAGCTGGTGATTTCAGAGAAGAAATGCAATATCTACTCAAATCTATTTAAAGAGGTTTAATTATAAAGGGTAAAAGTTTAAAGTAGGATACAAAGCTTGATTTGAGGGGAAGAAAAACTTAAGAATGATTTGGAAAGATTAGTTACTTCCAAAGAAACTTTGTTGAAAAAGCAAGCAATGAAGGGCTGCCAAAGAAATACATATACATGTACTTGAATAATGGTTACCTTAGAATAGGGCCAGCAGACTTTTTCTGTAAAAAGCCAGACAGTAAAATACTTTTGGCTTCGAGGGCCAATTTCTGTTTGTCATTGTAACTACTCAATTTTGCCACTGTAGTGCAAAAATAGCCATAGACAATACATAAATAAGCATGACTGTTTCAATAAAACTTTATATGGACACTAAAATTTGCATTTCACATCACAGAAGATTATTCTTCTTTTGCTTCCCCCTTCCCCCAACCATTTAAAAATGTGAAAACCATTCATAGCTCATGGGCTATACAAAAACAGGCAGCAGGTCGGATTTGGCCCAAGGGCAGTGGTTTGTCAACCCCTGTAATTCCCCAACATAAAAGCCCCATGGGATGTAAATTGGTGCAGCCACTGCGGAGAACAGTATGGAGGTTCCTTAAAAAACTAAAAATAGAGCTACCATATGATCCTGCAATCCCACTCGTGGGCATATATCCAGAGAAAACCATAACTCAAAAAGAAAAACGCAGGACTTCCCTGGTGGCACAGTGGTTAAGACTCCGCACTCCCAACGCAGGGGGCCCAGGTTTGATCCCTGGTCAGAGAACTAGATCCCACATGCATGCTGCAACTAAGAGTTTGCATGCCACAACTAAGAAGCCCACGTGCCGCAACTAAGGAGCCAGCGAGCTGCAACGAAAGAGCCCGCCTGCCTCAACTAAGACCCAGTGCAACCAAATAAATAAATATTAAAAAAAAAAAAAGATACATGCACCCTGATGTTCACAGCAGCACTATTTACAATAGTCAAGACATGGAAACAACCTAAATGTCCATTAACAGAGGAATGGATAAAGAAGATGTGGTATGTATGTGTGTGTGTGTATATATACATATATAAACAATGGAATATTACTCAGTCATAAAAAAGAATGAAATAATGCCATTTGCAGCAACATGGATGGACCTAGAGATTATCATACTAAGTGAAGTCAGAAAGAGAAAGGCAAATACCATATGATATCAATTATATGTGGAATCTAAAAAATGGTACAAATGAACTTATCTACAAAATAGAAATAGACTCACAGACATAGAAAACAGACTTGTGGTTATCAAAGGGGATAGTTGGGGGTGGGGGAGAGATAAATTAGGAGTTTGGGATTAACATCTACACACTACTATATATAAACTAGGTAGACAACAAGGACCTACTGTATAGCACAGGGAACTATACTCAATATCTTGTACTAACCTATAAAGGAAAAGAATCTGAAAAAGAATGCATATATATATATTTTATATATTATATATATATAAAACTGAATCACTTTGCTGTACACTTGAAACTAAGACAACATTGTAAATTAACTATTAAAAAAAAAAAGAAGCCCCACAATTTTTTTGTTACAGAAATTAATTTCCTGTTGCTACTGTAGTCACCAAGGTATATTTTACCTCTAAGAATTCATGCCAATATCAGACAGCTGATTTTCTAATATCACAGTATAATTTGGCTTTTACAGTCTTCATATTAATTAAAACAAAATTTTGGATTAAAGCAAACAACTGTTTTTTACAGTTGTGATTAGGGGCATGATCTTTGCAATCAGAGAAATCAGGCTTTGAGTCCCTGATCGAGCACCAACTAGCAGTGTGATCCTGGGGAAGTCACTAACTACTCTGAACCTGTTACCTTTTCTATAAAATGGTAATAATAACAAAAGGAATCACCTTGCAGGGCCATTTCAAGGATTATGTGAGAGCATGCACATAAAGTGATCAACAGAGAGCCTGGAATAAAGTGCGTACTCAACTGTGATTTGTATTCTGGAATAGGACAGGATGATCACACATTTTACTTGTCTGAAGAGCTATTTACTCCAGGTTGGCTTTTGCCTTGGGAGAATGGAGGAATACATGGTACTCACTCAAAAATGACAAAAAGAAAATAATAGCAACCAATATTTATTCACCCCTTACCATGAAAGATGCTGGTTCTGAACACTTTACATATATTATCTTTTAAATTTCATAACCACCCTATCAGGAAGCTACCATAATTATCCCCATTTTACAGATAAGGAACAGAGAGGCTATGTAACTTGTTCATAGCTATTAAATGTTAGAGTCAAGATCAAAACTTAGGAAGTTATGACTCCGGGGGTCACAGTGCATACCTCTGACAGAGAAAGGTAAAATGTGTCCCAAGGTTAAATCTATACATCAATTTCCTATTTACCTGCCTAATGGCTGCCACTGTAGGTGGTCCTACCTCTCTACTTTAGTCTCTGGCAACCCCAGTACAGGAATTAATACAGTCGTAAATACATCTCTATAATGACACAAATATTTCATTTTATGTATATTATTTCATTTGAGCCTCTCAACATTACTATGAGAATAACTGGGTGGATTACACTTCGTGGAACTGCCAGGTGGATTATAACTCCATCTCCACTAAATGTTAAAAGAGGTGACAGTCTCTCATTTTTTCTTCTGAATTGTCTATAATGTCTACTTTTTCCTCACCATTCTCACAGACATCCCTCTGATCAAAGTCTTCATCTCTTTATGCCTAGGAATGCCAAAACAGCCTCCTAGCTATCTCTCTGGCTCCAGCCTCTCCTTTCTTCACTCACATTTCATGCCCCTGCCAACCATACCTATACATCTGTCATCATGTGGCTTCCTTTCTTAAGAATCCATAGTGATCCCCAAATGCCCGTCACATCAAGTCCACATCTGCCCAGTCTTCAAGGCTCTCTGCGGTCTGTCCACCCTCCCTATCTAGCCTTACTACCCAAGGCACCCAACACAATTTGCTATAGGGAGACAGGTCAAGTCCTCCATTCGCAACACAGGCATCCCACTTTTGTTCTCATGCTTTCTTTCCTATCTGGGGGCATCATTTGCCTTCTTTCACACGTAAATCCTCATTCAATATCCATCATCATCTCGTTCCCAGATTGCCCAACAACATCTTATGAGTCTACCTGCTTCTAGTCTTGTCCCACTCTCATCCTTCACATAGCAGCCAAAATGATTTTGCTAAAATGTAATTATGATTAATTCTTCCCTCCTTAAAATCTCCCAGTGACTTCCATTTAAAGTCAACATAGGGCTTCCCTGGTGGCGCAGTGGTTAAGAACCCGCTTGCCAATGCAGGGGACACAGGTTCAAGCCCTGGCCCTGGAGGACTCCACATGCCACAGAGCAACTAAGCCCATGCGCCACAACTACTGAGCCTGAGCTCTAGGGCCCGTGCGCCACAACTACTGAGCCTGCATGCCACAACTACTGAAGCCCACGTGCCTAGAGCCCATGCTCTGCAACAAGAGAAGCCACCGCAATGAGAAGCCCGAGCACCACAACAAAGAGTAGCCCTCACTCGCCACAACTAGAGAAAACCTGTGCGCAGCAATGAAGACCCAACACAGCCGAAAATAAATAAATAAATAAATAAATAAATTTAAAAATTAAAAAAAAATTAAGTCAGCATAAATTGAAATCCCTTAACAGAGCACATATGGATCTTTATGATCTTGGCTTCTTGAGCTAAGCCAGGCCATAGAATCCTGGCCGGAATTTGAAAAAGGATGAGAATGATGACTTCTTCTCTTGTAACTTTATTTACTCCCACAGCAGTAAACAAGCAGGACACAGATTATGAAGAAGATAAGGATTCAGGTGGGTGAATATAGTCTCCCATTGTCTCTCCTGGACCTCAGGGAAATGTGCTGAAATTCAGTATGTGAAGACTAGACTCAAAGCAGCTTGTAGCTAAGGCTGAAAGAACTGAAGTGAGATTTGAGCTACGGCCCACTGCAGGTAAGACAAAGTTTGAAGTTTGAGTCTAATTTAATTGCCTGTTAAAACAAAAATTTAACAGTTTGGAGTACCATAACAGAATCTATAGCCTTCCCAACATAATTTAATAATGTCCAGGACATAATCCAAAATTACTTGTAAAACAAAAATATGACCCCTTCTCAAGGAGAAAGATACTCAAAAGAGGCCAAGACTGAATAATACAGACATTTCAATTATCAGAGATGGATTTTTTTTTAATTAACTAATTTATTTTATTTATGGCTGTGTTGGGTCTTCGTTTCTGTGCGAGGGCTTTCTCTAGTTGTGGCAAGCAGGGGCCACTCTTCATCGCAGTGCGCGGGCCTCTCACTATCGCGGCCTCTCTTGTTGCGGAGCACAGGCTCCAGGCACGCAGGCTCGGTAAATGTGGCTCACGGGCCCAGTTGCTCCGCGGCATGTGGGATCTTCCCAGACCAGGGCTCGAACCCATGTCCCCTGCATTGGCAGGCAGATTCTCAACCACTGCGCCACCAGGGAAGCCCCAGAGATGGATTTTAAAGCATCTATTATAACTATGTTCAATGAGGTAAAGGAAAATGTAATGAATGAAAAGATAGGAAAATATTTGAAGTTTAAACAAAAAACACCACATTTCTAAGTAATCCACGGTAGAAAAAGAAATCACAAGCAAAGTTAGAAAATATTTTGAAATGAAAACACATCAAAATTTATGGAATGCCACTAAAGTAATTCTTATAGGATAATTTATAGTTTTTAATGCTTCCTTTAGAAGAAAGGTCCAAAATCAGTGATCTAAGCTTTCACCTTGAGAAACTAGAAAAATAAACAAGTTAAACCAAAAGTTTATAGGAGGAAGTTGTTGTAGGCAACCCCTAAAATGGCATCCTATGATCCCCATCTCCTGATATTCATACCTTATGTAATTCCCTCCTGTTGAATTAGGGTTGAACCTAGTGACTTGCTTGCAAAAAACAGAATGTGGCAAAAGTAATGGGATGTCAATTCTGAGATTAGGTACAAATGACGCAGACTCTCATCTCGTTTGCCCTCTCCTGCTCTCTTGATTGCTCACTCTGGTGGAAGCTAGCTGCCATGTTGAGTTGCCCTGTGGAGTGGCCCATGTGGCAAAGTGCTGAAGGAAGCTGTGGTCAACAGTCAGCAAGGAACTGAGGCCTTCAGTCCAACAGCCTGAAAACAACTGAATCCTGACAACTATGTGAGTGAGTTTGAGAACTGCTCTATCCTCAGCTGATTCTTCAGATGAGACTGCAGCCCAGCTAACACCTTGATTTCAGCCTTATGAGAATCCTTGAGGCAGAGGCACCCAGTTAAGGCATAACTGGCACCCAGTTAAGGCATAACTTATGCCAGTTAAGGCATAACTGAACTCCTGAATTACAAAAACTATGAGATAAAATGTTTGTTGTTTTAATCCGATAAGTTTTGAGGTAATTTGTCATGTAGCGATAGATAACTACAGCAAGAAATATTAAAGATAGGAGGGAAAACCAATGAAATGGAAAACCAAAAAACAATAAAGAAAATTAATTAAACTAAAAGCTTGTTCTTTGAAAAAAATGTTAATACAATTGATAAACTTCTAGTTAGATTGACCAGGTAATGAGTAGCACTGTGTAAAGAGAGAGGACTAAGGACAGAGCCTTAGGGGACTCCAGACTTTGGAGATCTGGTAGTGGGGAAGGAGCCAGAGAAGAAGACTGAGGAAGAAAAGCCATGAGGTAAGAGCCATCAGGCAAGTCTATTGCATGGGAGGCCTGGAGAGGAAGGAGTTTCAAGAAGGAGGCAATGGTCAAACATATCAAATGCTACTGGGTGGTCAGGTAGTATGAGGATGAAGAACTGACCACTGGCTTTTTCAATATTTTGGTTGATAAGGGAATGCTGGGGATAAAAGTCCCCTCGGAGTGACTTGGGAAGAAAATGGTAAAGGAGGTAGTGCAGCCAGCAAGTTCAGACAACTTTTTCTAAGAGTTTAACTGTGGAAGAGACCAGAGAAACAGGGCTATAGTTTGAAGGGGAAATGGGGTTAAGAAGGTGTTTTGTTTATTTGTTTAAAATATATTCAGTAGAAAGAAGAAACTGATGGTGCAGGTAACCCAATTGAGAAGCAGTTTTACTTCAGGGTCTTTCAGCCTTGAGAAATAATAGAAATAAGTCCTAGTTGCCAGGACCAGGGTCTGGTGGTGCGTGTGCCTTCTTTCATCTTCCAAGAGAGAAGCTTGTTCCCAGAGGTAACTGTAGCTTTCATCCTTACGTGTGTTGGGGGTGGGAGGGAGCGGGGGAGGTAGTACAAACCTGATCCCTGGCTTTACGTAAGAAGCCTGGTTTGAGTTCAGTTCCTGTTTTCTTGAGGCAGTTGAAATTCTACCCAAAACTGTCTGGTGTCCCTACAGAGCTGAGGCTTTAGTCCTTGAAGAGTTACTGAACAGAGTTTGAGGTAAAAAAAGGTAATAAATAGCATTAATTGAGTATTTACTATATACCTGGCACTTTACATTTATTAACTCCTGTAAGCCTCACCAGAGCTCTATGAAATAGGTCTTATTATGATGATCATTTTACAAATGAGAGAACAGGGACAGAGATATTAAGTAACTTGCATATGGTCACATATTCAAGACTCAGGAAGTAGCAGCTTTGGGATTTGAATGCAGGCAGCCTGACTGCAGAACCCAAGGGTTTTGTAATAGTTTATACAGAGGGAAAATATGGGAGTAAGGATTCATCATACAACATATAATAACTTGGGCATGCTGATCTAAAAAAAATTCTCTACCTTAACATCAGAACCATACACACACTGTGGGCAGTGATTTCATCTCATTTTAGCAACACATAATCTATCATATCAAAATAATGTCATCAATTTGATTTTTTTTGTTGGCATTAAATTTTTATTTTATTTTCTAATTTTTAAAATTTTTTTATTTTTTAAATATTTATTTATTTATTTATTTGGCTGTGCCGGGTCTTAGCTGTGGCATGCGGGATCTTCGTTGCAGCATGTGGGAGCTTTAGTTGCGGCATGTGGGATCTTTATTTGAGGCATGTGGGATCTAGTTCCCTGACCAGGGATCTAATCTGAGCCCCCTGCATTGGGAGCACGGAGTCTTATCCACTGGACCACCAGGGAAGTCCCTAAAATTTTAAATGTATATGTTTTTAAAGCTGTAAATGACCTAAAATATATAATTAATTTTGTTTTTGCATATTTACTTAATATTATGATAAATATTATTTTAACCAGAAAAAGTGATGTCTGCTCCTCAAAAGACACCATTAAGAGAAGACTGGTTGATGCTGCAACTAAGAGTTCACATGCCGCAACTAAGAAGCCCGCATGCCACAGTGAGGAGCCCATGTGCCCCAACTAAGACCTGGTACAGCCTAAATAAATAAATAAAAAGAAAAGACTGGTAGAAACTATTTGCAATACATATATGTGACAAAGGACTTGTATCTACTCCATACAAAAATTCTTACAACTTAATAAAGACTTGGAGAAATAAAGAGAAATAATCCAATGAAGAAATGGAAAAAGATCTTAACAGTTACTTCACAAAAGAGATACAGGAATAGAAAATAAGCACTTGAAAAGACATGAGCGGAACACAATTAGTCATCAGGGAAATACAAATTAAAACCTCAGTGAGATGCCATTACGGATTCATTAAAACGGCTAAAAACTAAAAAAATAATATTGATACCAAGTGTTGGCAAGGATATGGAGCAATTGGAACTCTCATACCTTGCTGGTCATAACGTAAAATGGTACAACTACTTTGGAAAACAGTTTGGTAGTTTCTTATACACCTACCATATGATCCAGCAATTCCACTCCTAGGTACTTACCCAAGAGAAACATATATCTATATCTATATCTATATCTATATCTATATCTATATCTATATCTATATATATCTTCACACTAAGACTTGTACCAGAATATTCACAGCAACTACACTCATAATGGCTCAAAACTGGAAACAACCTGAATGTCCATCAACAGGTAAATGTATGAACGATTGTGGTATAGTCATATAAAGTACTACTACTTAGCAATAAAAAGTGGTGAACTATTAATATACACAACATGGATGAATCTCAAAAACCTTTGCTGAGCAAAAGAATTCAGACATGAAAGGGTATACACTTTATGATTCCATTTATAGGAAGCTCTAGAAAAGACAAATCTAACCTATAATAGCAGAAACATATCAGTGGTGGTCAGGATTGGGGTGTGGAATGGGAGATGATCTGGGCACAAAGGAACTTCCTGAGGTGATGAAAATGTTCTATATTTTGACTATAGTGATGGTTACATGAGTTTATATCAAACCTCATTGAAATGTGTACTTAAAATGGGGAGGGGCTTCCCTGGTGGTGCAGTGGTTGAGAATCTGCCTGCCAATGCAGGGGACACGGGTTCGAGCCCTGGTCTGGGAAGATCCCACATGCCGTGGAGCAACTAGGCCCGTGAGCCACAATTACTGAGCCTGCGCGTCTGGAGCCTGTGCTCCACAACAAGAGAGACCGCGATAGTGAGAGGCCCGTGCACCGCGATGAAGAGTGGCCCCCACTTGCCGCAACTAGAGAAAGCCCTCACAAAGAAACGAAGACCCAACAAAGCCATAAATAAATAAATAAATAAATAAAATTACAAAAAAAAAAAAGTTACTTTTAAAAAGAAAAAAAAAATGGGGGCATTTTACTGTATGTAAATTACACCTCGGTAAAGTTGATTTCAAAGAAAGCAAAATGCAGACTAATAGTATGTAATAACAGTAAGAGTAAAGTAGTATGTTAATGTTCTGTTTTTGTAAAAGAAAAAAAGCCCATATAAAAAGCCCATATATTTTTGCATACCTATAAGAACACAGGGAAAGGTGTGAAAGAATATATACCAAACTACTATCATTGTTTACTTTAGGAGGTAAGAATATTAAATATAACTAATATTTGGGAGAGACTGGATTTTTCTTTATATACCTGTGTATTGTTAGGCACGTGGCAATAAGCTTGCACTACTTTTGACCGTGTAGTAGTTAGTATGCAGGTATGCTGCCAACACACCATCCCTGAGTGCCGTTTCTCTCATCAAGAGTCAGAGGCTACTTCCCTTCCCCTTGAACCTGGGCTGGTTTGGGGACTTACTTTGACAGTAGAATGTGGCAGAAGTCATACTAAGCCAGTTCTAGGTTTAGCTCTTAATAGGTCTGGCAGCTTCTGCTTTCGTTCTCTGGGAAACCATTCACCATGCGGAAAAGAAGTTTGACTTAGACTACTGAATGATGAGTATCCACACACAGGGACAGACAGAAGCCATGTGGAGGAGCACTAGGGTGCCCCAGTCAAGATCCCACCTGGATGCAACCTCCTCGGTGAGCCCAGCCTACACCGCATGCAGTAGAACCACCAGCTGAGCCCAGACAACACCATGTGGAGCAGATGAGCTGGCCCTGCCAAGCATGACCAATATTACAGAATTCTGAACAAATAAATGGTGGTTGTTTTAAGCCATTATGTTCTGAGGTCCTTTACTACACATAAGGGAACCAAAACATATGTTATGAAAGAAAAAGCCCTTACACTAAAATTTTTTAATTAGTAAATTAAAAGTTTAAATATTTCTGGAAACTACCTAATTAGAATGCCCTTAAGTTGATTCATTATAATGCTGCACCTTTAAACAAATTTTGTTGAGTAAGATACTTCTAAAGGCGATTTGTCATTCCTTGACTAGTCTTATACATTACTTAATAGCAAAATGAATTAATAATTTATTACTTTTTTTTTTTTGGCTGCTGCCACACAGCTTACAGGATCTTAGTTCCCCAGCCAGGGACTGAACCTGGGCTCCGGCAGTGAAAGCGTGGAGCCCTAACCACTGGACTACCAGGGAATTCCCAGTAATTTATTACTTTAAACAAGACTTTTTTTTCCCACTGCCATCAAGACAAACAACAAAATAACACAAAAGAGGACTTTTTTTAGTCCATTCACTTTGAAAAACACAATCTTCAAAAGATATTTTTCTCTATTTGACAATGGACACAGCAGGGGGTTCAAAAAGCCCTATCTCACCCACAATTTCAGGAAGTAATCTGTCAGTATATAAACAATTTAAAATATAAACAGCCTTTGAGTGAATCCACTTTGGCAAATATCAATCTTACAGAAATAAAGGTCCAGTTCTTTAATATGTACATATATATGAAATATGCCTATATACAGATATATATTTCCATTAGCACACAAATATGAGAATTTATATTGCAGTACTGCATGTCATAGGAAAGAAAGTGAAGTTTCATCCACAGAGGAATGGTTGAATAAGTAAACTGTGGTGTATCTATACTATAAAATATTATGCAGCTGTTTAAAAGCTCCTCTCCTCATCTTAATTCTCAGGCCAACCCAACTGGAACTCACAGTAGCCTGCTAGACAAATCCAATTATTCCATTTTCCTTTGTTTTCTACAACTGGCTAGAAGAAGGTGTTTGTCAGAGCAGAATTTGGGGCTGAATTTGCCCCTCTCTGGGCAGGTATCATCAGGTTTTCTACAATCAGATTATGGGCTTCATCCTGGAGCTGGATGGGATCATGGGTTGCTCATCACTTGGATGAACTCTGAGGTGGCAAAGTGAATGCTGAACTAAAACATAAAAATTAAGCAGGTGATATGGAAAAGAGTTGACAAAGCGCATTAAATAAGGGTGTTCTGCAGGTTGTAAGAGTTAGAAATATACCCTAGAGCCCAGGACCTACCCTTCTCCTGGCATATAGAGGAATTTGAGAAAAGGTACCTCCTAACCTAGAAGTATAAGCTGCTTTGTCCCTGCGTTCCCAGTGTCATTCTAGTTGCCGTGGCACACTGCAACAGATCTGAGATTTAGTTCTCTCCCCTCATTCCTCTTTCCAAATATTAATTCCTGATCTTTCTTACAGAGTTCACTGAAGGTACTCTTAAGATGAAGCAACGTGAGTGAATATGGCTTTCTATTCCTGCTCTCATTTTTAGAAGTTTCTGACCTAGAGTAAACTAGAACTTGTCTGAGCTTGCTGATTAGAAGACTACGTTCTGCCTCTAAAAATAAGTGCTGTGCTTTGTATGTCATGGTGACACTACCAGATCTGAGTTGTTCTTCTAGGGCAGCAATGGGTTCACACTGAGTCATGCATCCATCCATCAGTCCTTCCCTGACCTCCTTCCCTTCATCCACCCACCCACCCCCAACATTCTCTGACAGGCTCCTCCATTCCTTCTGGGAGCAAAGGTACACATTTTAGAGATAGCTGGTCAGGGTTAGAGGATAGGTCTGAAGCCATGGAATAATTTTTCTCTGTGAGGCATTAGCAGTCTCATTCACTGCTGACAAGAGGATCCCTTTCTGGAAGGCAACTTAGCACTAAATACCAAGAGCCTTAAAAGCAGGCACATACTGTGACCTAGTAATTCCTTTCTAAGAACTAATCCTTAGGAAAGAATCAAAGATTCACCAAAGGATTTACGTATAAGAATAATCAATAGCACACTTCTTATAATCCTCATAAAGTAAGGAACTGGAACCACCTAATTAAACAATATCTTTCTAGAAGATAATTAAATAAAATTATGATAAACTCAGGTTATTAATTAATAACAACCAATAAATCTTATATTTTCAAGAAATATTTAATGACATGGAAAAGTGCTTATAATGTTAAATTTTTTAAAAAGCAGGATACGTACAATGTAATTACAAGTCTGAGAAAGAAAAAGAAACTAGAAGGAAACATCAAAATGTAAACAAAGAATGGTTACTTCTGAATGGTGAGACTATTAGTGATTATTTTCTTTACACTTTTTAATATTTTCCAAATTGTCCAAAATTATCACGTATTACTGATACAATTAGGAAGGGAAAGGTCTATGAATAGATTTTAAAGTTATATCTCTCAGAAAAATTGACACGAGGAAGAAAAACATAAGGAGGAAGAGAAGAAAAAAAATTATTCGGCCTGGGCTCCAACTTTCAATTTTGGCCAGATTAGTATTTCCAATTTATATTAATATAAGTATTTGTTGAATTGAACTATACTGATGCTAACCTAGGCAAACCTGGCAAGAAGCATTTCATTTAATTCTCTGAATTTTGCTGAAAAATTCTCCTTTCAAAGTATGTGAACTCTAATCCTTGACTGTTGTTCATTGCTGCTGAAATCTATGAATGCTGAACTCCCAGACGAGTACCCAATTATTCACACATCCAACCCACCTTTTTTTTTTTTTTTTTTAATTTTTATTTATTTATTTATTTATGGCTGTGTTGGGTCTTCGTTTCTGTGCGAGGGCTTTCTCTAGTTGTGGCAAGCGGGGCCCACTCTTCATCGCGGTGCGCAGGCCTCTCACTATCGCGGCCTCTCTTGTTGCAGAGCACAGGCTCCAGACGCGCAGGCTCAGTAATTGTGGCTCACGGGCCCAGCTGCTCCGCGGCATGTGGGATCTTCCCAGACCAGGGCTCGAACCCGTGTCCCCTGCATTGGCAGGCGGATTCTCAACCACTGCGCCACCAGGGAAGCCCCACATCCAACCCACCTCTTCACCTTCAGGCTATGCTGTGAGTTGAAAATCTCTGAAAGCTAACGTACAAAGCCATTTTTCAAAAACTGACCTGCTGTTCTTGATAACGATGAGGAACTGATGTAGCCCCAAAGCACTTTGCCACATTCAACTGCAGGGTCCCAAAGAGAAAAAGACAGACAAGACCGTTTCCTCTGAGCTCCCATAATACCCTACACAGGCCTCTCCCTAAATCAGCAGGTCACCTTAGAAGATCTGTGTATGAGTTGACGGCTCTGATTCAACTATAAGCTCCTTGAAGGAAGAGACGGTTGCTTTTTCGTGCTCCTATTTCCAGCCCCAGGCACAGAACTGGCCATTCAGTGCCTACTCAAAAAACATTTTTGAACTGAACTACATTGATGCCTCTGCTCTCAAGATTAAGAAAAAAATAAACATATTCAAGATAAAAAACTAATGAGAACCTGCTGTATAGCACAGGGAACTCTACGCAGTGCTCTGTGGTGACCTAAATGGGAAGGAAATCTAAAAGAGAGGGGATATATGTATACATACAGCTGATTCACTTCGCTGTGCAGCAGAAACTAACACAACACTGTAAAGCAACTATACCCCAATAAAAAAAAAAAAAGATTAAAAAAAGAGCTTTGAGCATTAGAAAGAGCTACCAAATAACCCAGGAATTTATATGATTTAGACTTGACAAAGGCAGGAGATTAGAATTCAGAGAATGTCTGGGTATAACTATGGGCAGAGGAGGAAACTTGTTTTTCCATCAAGGACTTCTGATCCAAGCTTGAAATTCAAATGAGAGCCACAAACAAGTAAAAAGCAATTTCATTTATTTCTCTTTTTCCTTAGAATGAGAAATAAATATCAGCAAAGGATATAAAACATTCCCTAAATACAAGGGATAATTTAAAAATATACTTTAGTTCATATTATGGTCCATTAAATGTAAAAGGAAGGCAAAAAAAAAAGGAGGCATATGTAATCACTTCAAAGGTGGCCACAGGCTCTATAATAAGGACACACTCCTATATTCAGCAGATATCAGAAAAGGCTATCCACTAAAAAGTATGCTCGTAAAATTGGTATAAAATAGATAAGATTAGCCATGTGCAGAACCTCCCACATCCAAGAGGATTTGTAATTACAAGAAGGAATGAATAACTTTTTCAAGCTCTCTCCAGTGAGATGGCAATCTAAGATGTAACTGAGATGTAGGATAGGGTAGAATTCAGTCAAGGCCACCAGGATGACTGCACAGGTGAGTACTGTACAGCTCCAGGCCCTGCCATTCATACAATACCGCCTCTTGGACTTTTTGAATCTGAGAACAACCTGCACAATTGTATGTGGCAGTCCTGGATGTAACTAATATATCTGAGTGATGTTATAAAGCAGAACATGAGTTCTACAACAGGGTGCATCAGCAGGAGCCCTACTGACATTCTGGGCCAGATCATTCTTGGTTGCAGGGGGCTGTCCTGTGCACTGTAGGATGTTTAGAAACTTCCCTGGTCTGTACCCATTAAATGCCAGTAACGTCCCCCCTGCCCCCAGTTTAACAACTAAAAATGTCTCCAGACATTGCCAATGTCCCCTGGGGGGCAAATTCTTCCTCCCACTCCCCCATTTGAGAATCACAGACCTAGAGGAACAAAGAACTGGTAGTGCTTGTCCAGCTCTGCTGAAGAGAGAGAAGATACTTCATCTGGCATATGTGAGAAGAGTGTAGTCTATATCAGATCAGGAATAATGCTCTAGGCAATCTCAGAAGGAAATACCCTTACAGATGTACTCAATACCCTTTGCTTTAATTCCACTTGTCAGGTATTGTCCCAATTACCAATTCAATATCTTGGGCACAGTTATTTAATGTTATACATTTAAAAGAAGTTTTAAAAAAATGCAATGACATATAACAGCCCACAGGTTATTGTCAACGTCGACATTGGGCCATATAAGAGGAAACAGATGGAGAAACATTTGGAGTGACTGGTAATTTAGCAATGCATTAAGATTAAATTTCTAAAAGTACAATAAAAAAACTAAATAGTTCCTTAAATAAAAGAAATGAAACCAAAATCCTTCCACCATATTTTCTATGTTGAGGAGTAGAGATTAAAATATATAGATCCATACTTATAAAATGTTGGTTTAAGAAAGCCTTTCTATATAAGAGAGAAACCATAAAAGAAAAGATAGATTTGCCTACATCAAAATAAAAAACTTCTGTATTTCAAAACAAACGAAACAGAAAATATGAACAAAACTAAAATGTAAACAAACCAAAGAAAATATTTACAACATAAATGTTAGTGGTTCAAGATCTGTAAATATATAAAGCTTTTACAAATTAAATAACAAAATCAACACCCCAATGGAAACATGAAGAAAGGATAGGAACAGTCAATTCACACACACACACATACACCCTCCACAAACAAAAAAATTTAGCCAATAAAAATATGAAAAATATTTAACCCTGTCAATTGAATAAATGGAAATAAAAACACAGCAACATTTCTTTATATATCTGCTTGATAAAAATAACACATAGCATACATAGTGCTGATGAGGGTACAAATATTCTCAAACATTAAAATATAAACTGGCACAATCTCTTGGGAAGATAATTTAGCAATAAATATGTTTTAAAATATGCACATGCTTTTAAGAAATTCTACTTTTAGAAATTTTTCCTAGGAAATTATCGTGGATCTGCACAAAGATTTAGCTACAAGAATATTCATCTTAATGTAATTCATAATAGTGAAAAATTAGAACAACCTGTAAGCTGGTCAGTTGAAAAAAATTATGATACATTCAAATGATATAGTCTAATGCAATCATTAAAAATTATAGAGGATATGGAAAATGTGTGTTAATGACAGGAAAAAGATGCTTAATGACATGGGAAAATTTTCAGGATACAGAATTGTGTATTGGGTAAGAGACTGGATCTGGAGTCAGATTGTCTGGATTGAAATTTTGGATTCATCATTAATTAGCTATGTAACATTAGGCAAGTTAGTAACCGTCTCTGTATCTGTTTCCTAATGTGTAAAAAAATGTAACCTCTATGAAATAACAGCAACAATCTAGGCAACAATCACCAGTGGTTACTTAAAACCAATAGGAGGAAGGTTGATGGGGAAGTTTATTATGGATGTATCCTACTAGAAACACCACTGATCAATCTTCACATCACTAAAATGAGACACCAGACATCATACGCCTTGTAATGTGAGACAACAGGAAATACAATACACAGCACAGCCTATGAAATATTCTTGCCCCCTAAAATTTGACCCAAATTTACCCAAGTGTCTGTATCTATCAACTTACTGGAAACATGGGGATTTAATTCCATTAAAATGAGGTTCAGACTTCCCTGGTGGCGCAGTGGTTAAGAATCCGCCTGCCAATGCATGGGACATGGGTTCAAGCCCTGGTCCGGGAAGATCCCACATGCCGCAGAGCAAC
The DNA here is from genome assembly GCF_965194805.1 of Balaenoptera borealis. Taxonomy (NCBI): domain Eukaryota; kingdom Metazoa; phylum Chordata; class Mammalia; order Artiodactyla; family Balaenopteridae; genus Balaenoptera; species Balaenoptera borealis. Next base: position 16,862,056 of record NC_138878.1, read on the forward strand.
TAAGCCCATGCGCCACAACTACTGAGCCTGCGCGCTAGAGCCCGCGTGCCACAACTACTGAAGCCCACGCACCTAGAGCCCGTGCTGTGCAACAAGAAAAGCCACCGCAATGAGAAGCCTGCACACCGCAACGAAGAGTAGCCCCCACTCTCTGCAACTAGAGAAAGCCCGCGCGCAGCAACGAAGACCCAATGCACCCAAAAATAATAAATAAATAATTTTTTTTAAAAAATGAGGTTCAAGGACAATCAAAATAAATTGATGCTGATAAAAAGTCAGAATAGTGCTTACCTCTGGGGCAGGTATAGCTTAGGAAGGGAAAAAAGGAAACTTTATGGGTTATTAGAAGTTTCTCTGTACTGATCTGGGTGATGGCAGATATGTAGAAAACCATAAAACTACACTATTAAAATTAGTGTACTTTATATACTTTTCTATATGTATATGATACTTCAATTTTTTTTTTTAATGAAAAGAAAAAAAAAACTCCTGCTGATTTTTCACCATTGTCTAGCGGCAGGATGAAAAGTAGATGTGGTTAGGGAACTGAAGCCAAGAGGAAGCGGTAGTACTGCACCTGGCTCCTACCTATGGGCCTGTGTTCCCATGGAAATCCCCTTGTTGCAAAGAAGAGCTGGGGATGGGGAGAGCACAAGGCCTGGACCACTGAAACTAGGGTACTTATTAAAGAAGTCTTATAAAGTGGCTGTCACAAGGATTTCCACACCAATAGTAAACTGAGGACATTGGCTATGTTGTAAAAATGGGCTTTAATTTCACTTAAAGGATTTCAGTCAGCCATCTCATCTATGCACCCGGACAAGTTAATAAGGTGAATTAGAAAGTAGCAGTTAAAGCTAAGGCAATGTTTACAGCTGGATACTTGTTAGAGTAGGCTACAGGAAGATTAGAACTTTGAGAATTGATGGAATACGCTTTGAAATGCCAGAAGGCAGTTTTGGAAATTGGGCTAATTATGGAACTATGTAAGGAGGAGCAAGGCCTCTCTCCCACTCAACCTAGTCCTTCATCCCTACCTTCAATCTCACCACAGGAAATGATTTGGACTGGCCCGTGGAGATGGAGAAATGTGCCTTTTCAGCGTTTATCACGCCAATGATAGCGGTCTACCAGAAGTTACAGAGAACAGACATGTTTTGTTGATGCATCAGACACATCCTTCTCAGATCGATGATCACAATGATACACACAAATGGAAGTCAGAGGTGCATCTGATCCTGTAATACGTTAAACTTAACACTCACACCTACTGTGAGAGAATCAATTCTCATAATGGTGCACTAGTCTGATATGTTTCAGACCCATATTTAAGACTAAAGCAAATATAGAAAGTTCGCCCTTCTTCAAAGGGCAGAAAAAAGATCTTTTAATTTCACTCTCATGAGATTTTCCTTTCAGCGATAAAAGAATTTAAGTGGTTGGAGATCTAGGTTCTATCTTCTTTAGCCAGAGGGTCACCCAGAAATTAGGAAAATTAAGGGCTACGTCCGTGGAAATGATGCATGGCTATGTGGAATCTTTGGAAATCCTTAAAAATGTTGGTGAAGGAAGAATTCAACGTAAATTCTTGATACAAGAGGCAAAAGCTAGTTTGTTGTTTTTTTTGGGTTTTGTGGCCATGCCGTGCAGCATGCGGGATCTTAGTTCCCTGACCAGGGATCGAACCCACGCCCCCTGCATTGGAAGCGCAGAGTCCTAACCACTGGACCGCCAGGGAATCCCAAAGCTAGTTTGTTTTTCAAAATCTTCCCCTAGTGGGTAAAGAGTAAAATTTAATCCTTACAATAGCCATATGAGGTAAGTGCTATCAATATCCTCTTTTTATATATGAGGACACTGAGGCACCAAGAGGTTGAGAAACATTCCCATGATCACAAAGCTGATAAGCAGCAGCTTGGGATTTGATCCCAAGCAGTGTAACTCTAGAGCCCATGGCTTTACAACTCTCAGCTTGTGTGGTTTTGAGCAACTTCCTTCGAGTTGGTAGGTTCAGTTCTTAGCACTACTATTTACCAGCTGAATGAGTCTTGAACAAATTGCTAAAGGTCCCTGTGCTACAGTTTCCTCATCTATAAAATGGGCCTAACAACAGCCTCTTTATAGAATTTCTTGGGAAAATTAGATGAGATTACATACACATAGAGGACCTGGCACACAGAAGTCATTCAACCAGAGTTAGCGCTCTTCTTTCCCTGTCTGACAGTCCCCTTCTTTTTCATGGTTGCTGCTGCTCAGCAAGTGGGAAACTTCTCATTCCAGCTCTGAGGAAAATCAGGGCCCCAACATAGCTCAGGGGAGGAGACTAAGCAGTTGCAGAAGAACGGGCACTATTGCTGCCAATCTCTTGGTGCGCGCTGGACATTTGCTAAATCCTTGAGCAGGAAGTAACTCACCTCAGCCCCCAAATTGTCCTCACCTTGCTAGCATAACAAGCCTCCAGGTGCACAGACTTTGGTTCCACAGCCATACTGCTCCCTGACCCCATTCCAGATGCTGGAACAAGAAAACTCACCTAATGCCCTGACAATTCGCATCAGGATTTCCCCGACTTTCATTCTGGTCTCCAGTGTGTGCTTGTCTTTACCGCCATCATACTGTGCCAAGAGGCCAGGCAAGATTTTCTCAGGGTACACATCTGAGAGGAGGGCAACACCTAGGGTTGAAAATAAAAAGAAAGGATTCATTACTGTTCAGCACTGAAAAGAAAATAAGCCCAGACAGCCTGTGATGGGATGAAAACAGAGACATTTAAACCCACCTCTGTCATTCTACCAGCAAGGGCTGCCCTGTATTTGGAGTGACAACATTGTGAGTGGAAAGAACATGGGTCTGAGAGTTCACACTCCTGGATTCTTCTAGTCTCAGGCCTATATGATCTCTGAGATCACTTTCAGCACCGACATTCTATGATCTATGGATTCTAGACTCTGGAAGCAGAGGCTAGATGATTACATATCATGGCAGGGATTTACACAGCAGTGGGAGAAGACCGGATCAAATGCCCTCGAGGGAGCCTTCCAAGTCTGAGACACTAAGGTTCTATGACAAGTATCGTCGCTGCCCACACATCAGCCTGAAGCACAGCCGTGCTTCCTGTCTTTGCTGCAGTTCTCTACCCCAGTATGAGTTTTCTCTGTAAAACTGTCAGTGATGAGAACAACTTCTGTAAGGAAATAAGGAATGCAGATTCTGGGCATGATTAGTAGTAGACCATGCTTCCAGCTGAGTTCCCTGATCAGAAGTAGGGAAGACCCTGCTCTCAAGTCTCCCTTCCTAGTACGTGCTGATCCCCTCTCCCATCACGCCAGAACTCCTAGATGTAGAATCTGCAGCAGTGTTATCATCATCTGAGCCCAACCCCGTATCGAGTAAACTTTACAGGGGCTGACAGAGGAGGCGAGATACGACTAAGACAGGACCAGAAATAAAGCCCCTAGTCTCAAAACTATATAAATACAAATTCCATTACTTGGGGGGAGGGGTTACGTACTATACTCTAAAGAATAGTGAGGAAAAAGGAAAAAACAAATGAAGGAAGGAAACTCAGGTCTCAACCTACACCCAGGGTGAGAATGCTTCTCACCACCTCTACCCCAACCACTCCGGTCCATCATTTCTGGCCTGATTTTTTTCAAAAATCTCCTGATTGGTCTCCGTGCTTCTACCCTATTCCTGCACTGCAGCTGGAACTATCTGGTTAAAACGAGTCAGACCTCATCATTCTTCTGCCCAAACCGTCACTGGTTTCCCTTCTTCCCTTAATAATGAGCAGCCCCCATCCCCCACCTGCCTTCGCTCTGCCTCTGACCTCACCTCTTACCACGCTCTCCCTTCCTCACTGTCCTCCAGCAACTGTGGCTGGAACTCCTAGCTGTGGACCAAGCTTCTTTGGACCCAGCATCTTCGCCTTACTTCCCCCTCTGCCTAGGCTACTCCTCCTCCAGGTAGCCCATGGCTTGCTCCTACAAGCCCATCATGTCTCTGTTCAAATACCACATTCATCGTATATAAAATGACAGCCTCCTTCTTCTACCACTCTTTATCCTTCTCACCCTGCTTCATTGTTCTTCTTAGCAATTAATAGTACCTGAAATGATATATACTTGTTTATTTATTGACTGCTGTCCTCAGAATGTGAACTCTACAAAGTCAAGGATTTTGTTTTGTTCCCCACTGTAGCCTCAATGCCTAGAAGAGTGCCAGCACATAACAAGTGCTCAATAACTATTTGTCAAACGAATGAATGAATAAAAGGGTTCAAAGATACAGTCTTGACATAAATTTCAGGAATTAAGAAAGAGAAGATGGGGAAGGCGTAATATAAATGCTTGAGAAATCTATAATTATTTTTTATCTGAGTTTACCATTCTTCCATTTAATTTGACAATCTTGCAGGCAAAGTCTATATACTGTTTTCTATGTTATAGGTTGGGGTTCCATTCTCTTATAAATAGATATACATCAAGGCGATGCAACTGCTGAGGGCTACACCTGCTTGTCCATCCTCTTTTCTGCCCTCCTCACTCTTATACCTTTTCATTGCCTGAAAAGCCTGGGAAGTCTCTGCATGTGGGTCTTAAGCCACATCTGTCTTCCTTTATGTGGCCTCCAGTTTTACATAAACAGAAGCTCTGCTCTTTAGGGAGTTTCAGGCTGTGGTAGAACCTGAATTAGACAGCTTCCCTGTTGGCAAAATGTGACACTGCATTTGTAGGTAGCTCTATTATGCAAAACGAGGGGTAAGTTTTTGGAGGTCCAAGGTGGAGTTAGAGACCTCCTAGCATAGGAAAAATGTCTGCGGCTAAGAAAAGGATAAATGAAGGAAACAGCTTCCACATTCTAAAAGAGCCCAAAGGAAAAGTGAATTGATAGTTGGTAACTGCAACGCTGGCAGATGTTTTATCACTGATGTATCACAAGGCCTGGTACGTATTATAGATCTGTAGCAGTCATAACTACTTCTTCATCAGAAGTTCCTAACTCGAAATTCATTGGATTTGTTTCCTTTTAGGAATATAGTTGCGACTTCATAATGGAAATCAGTCGTAAAATGGGATTTGCTCTATAAAACTTTGATCTATATCTAGCTTTTCTGAAAAACATCTACTACTAAAGTCCCTTCTACTGTCATTTATGCCTATTTTTACCTCACTAATCTTTAGCAGAGAAGTTATTTACTTCCATGAGAATATCCCGCTGTATACTTCAAAACCAAATGAGCTCTTGATTTCCTTCTCTGTAGCAGACAGGCATTTTGGTTGCACACAGCATCTACTCTCTCTTCTGGTAACAACACCTGCTGTTCCTTTGGGAAATATCCCTTCCCTACTCTCAGTCTATGTAGTTTGCGTGGGGCTAACTACCCACTTTCTCTCTCTTCATGTGTTAACAAACTCATGTCAAGGCTGCCTTAGGATATTCCATGCCATCATCACCACAATGTCTGGTTCAGGAATTGGGGAAGAGACTCAATCCTGGAGCCAATTTTGGAACTACTAGGAAAGATGAGCTCCTGGAGTCTGTGTTGGGGGTGGGGGAGGGAGGGGGGATTGTTTTGTTTTGTCTTCTTGTTTTTGCCTGTAGAAGTGATTAACCTGGAGCTGCCAGTGGCCATCATGTGGAGAAAGTCAACCCCCAAATGGTGCAAACACAGAGGAGGGTCAAGCCAAGAGAGGAAAGCAGAAAAGGAGAGAACTGTGTCATGCTTTGAGCCCCAGGATCCAATTATACATTTACTCACTAGAACCTTTGGATACATAAGCCAATAAATATCCTTTTATGCTTATGCCAGTCTGATTTTTTTTTCAACCAAAGGAATCATAATATATCCTTCTTCAGGTTAAAGAAACAAATTCAGATTTTTTAAAAAACTTTTCCTATAATGCCAAACTTTTAGTTCCACCAGGGAGCATTAATTCTCCCAATCTTACATAAAAAGGTTGCCAATAGCAAAGTACAATTTCCTTGCTTCCCACAGTCCCAGGTTAGCAATTGTTTATCTTCCTGCTGGCTTGCTCCACAGACTGCTGCCAAATGGCTCTCTGACTGTCTGAGTTTACCTTCTCAGGATACAGTTGCCACCTATGACTTTATGAATCCCTAGAGGACAATGGTTCCTTCCTTACTCTTAGACGGAGCAGTGAAGAGAATCACATATGATGGTTAAGACTATATAACAATTTAAAGGGATGAGATTTTGTGTGGCTGTTTTGTTTCTTCTTTGAAAAGTTTTTTGAATTTTGACAACTGAGGAAGCCTGACCATAACCTTCATATGCCCCTTGGCCCCTTCTTTGTAATATGAAAACAGGGTAATTTCTGGGTCAGCACTGGGTTTAAGGAAACATGACACATCAATCCCTTTGGCAATAAGGACCAAATGATTGTGTGAGAGATACCTCTCCTGCTCTGATCACAGGAAAATGACTATGCATTTCAAGATGTGGTGTAACAGATAAGATACAGAGAAAGCAAAGGTGAACCAAATCTGGCAGGAGTTCATGAAAGCGTTCTGATCTGTGTTTTGGGGCAAAGCACGGGATAAGGCAAATTAACCAACTGAAAAAATATTATTGAAAGTACTTTATGCGACAAAATAGAGACAGTCAATTTTGTAAAATAACTGTTTTTTTTCCCCCAAAGACTTTCATTACAAAGCCAGAAATGTATTCTGATCCAGTGTTGACTTCAAGATGATCCCTCAGCATGCTGCTCAGTGATTCTGCAGACCTTGGGCAGTCACCATAGTTTAGGTCTCACTTTACACAGTGCTCTTGCATTGTAGGAAAGACAGTCTCATCCTAAATGTCTTTGCTGACTGGCTCTATCCCAGGAATCTGCTACATCATCCCCACTTTAAAACTAACCTGACTTATTCCCCTGGGCAGACAACAACCTACCTCCCAAAATACCCACATCAACTTGGAAACCACCTACTCACTTGAATTTCTCAGGTATTTCTGCAGAAAATTGTAAGAAACACAACTCCCCACATATTGAATGATTCCATTTATATGAAAATGTCCAAAATAGGCAAATTTACAGACAGAAAGTAGTTTCAATGGTTGCTTAGGGCTGTGGGAGTCGGTGGGGGGGAATAAATAGGGACTGACTGCTAACGATATGGAGTTTCTTTATGGAGGGTAAAACATTCTAAAATTAATTATGGTGATGGTTACACACTCTGTGAATATAATAAAAAACACTGAATTGTATATTTTACATGGGTGAATTGTATGGTGTATGCATTATATCTCAAAAACTTGTTATTAAAAAACTGTAAGAGTCATACAACTCAACAGCAAAAAAAAAAAAAAAAAAAAAAATCCAATTAAAAAATGGGCAGATGATCTGAATAGGCATTTTTCCCAAAGAAGACATACAGATGGCCAAGAGGCACATGAAAAGATGTTCAACATCACTAATCATCAAGGAAATATAAATCAAAACCACAATGAGATACCACCTCATACCTGTTAGAAGGCTATTATCAAAAAGACAAGATATAACAAGTGTTGGAGAGGATGTGGAGAAAAGGAGACTCTTGTGTACCGTCGGTAGGACTGTAAATTGGTATGGCTACTGTGGAAAACAGTATGGAGGTTCCTGAAAAAATTTAAAATAGAACTACCATATGACCTAGCAATTCCACTACCAGGCATTTATCCAAAGAAAACAAAAACACAAACTCAAAAAGATACATGCACTCCTATGTTCATTACAGCATTGTTTACAATAGCCAAGATACGAAAACAATCTAAAAGTCCATCAATGAATGAATGGACAAAGAAGACATCGTGTGTGTGTGTGTGTGTGTGTGTGTGTGTATACACACACACACACACACACACACACACACACACAATGGAATACTATTCAGCCATGAAAAAGAAAGAAATCTTAACATTTTCAACAACATGGGTGGACCATGAGAGAATTATGCTAAGTGAAATAAGTCAGACAAAGAAAGACATCCATAAAAAAAAATGAAGAAGCTTTTAAAGAACTTTTATGGAATAAATACTAATATCTATTGTTAAGTGGAATGCAAGGTGCAAAACAATGTGTACAGAATTCAACAATTTGTGTACAAAGGGGAAATACATACACACATTTATACACTCATAAATAGTTCTGGAAGGATACACAAGTAACCAATGATATTGGTTGTTTCTAGGGAGGGAAATGGAGTGACTAGAGGATAGATAAGAGAGAAGAGACTTTTTACTCTGTATCTTTTGGTATCTTTTGAATTTTGAACCATGTAATGTATCAAATATAACTAAATAAAATATAAGTTAAAAAAATTGTGATAAAGGGCACAGTCTTTTAAATAGAACAGCCCCTTTTAGAGATGAAAATGTAAAAATAATTTTCAATCAAATATAAAAGAATGATCACAAACATCTTCCTCCTGAAACCTCACTAAAGTGATAGGCAAGGAGTAAAAAAAACTGACAAACAAGGATAAAAAGAACATAGGTATCAAAGGCTGAAGTCTGGGACTTCCCTGGTGGTGCAGTGGTTAAGAATCTGCCTGCCAATGCAGAGGACACAGGTTCGATCCCTGGTCCGGAAAGATCTCACATGCCGCAGAGCAACTAAGCCCAGGCGCCACAACTACTGAGCCTGCGCTCTAGAGCCCACGAGCCGCAACTACTGAAGCCCATGCGCCACAACTACTGAGCCCACGCGCCACAACTACTGAAGTTTGTGCGCTCTAGGGCCCATGTGTCGCAACTACTGAGCCCACGTGCTGCAACTACTGAAGCCCACGCACCTAGAGCCCGTGCTCGGCAACAAGAGAAGCCACCGAAATAAGAAGTTCGCGTACCACAATGAAGAGTAGCCCCCTCTCGCTGCAACTAGAGAAAGCCTGTGCACAGCAGAAGACCCAATGCAGCCAAAAAAAAAAAAAAAAGGCTTAAGTCTGAGTAAAGAGAGTAAAGATGGGACAAAATAATGATATGTATTTGATAGAGCTGTTGGATCATTTGTAAAAAATTAGCAATAATTACATAGAAAACTAAGCAAATATACAAGAAAGGACAACTGAATTAGGCTTAGCGATGAATAATATCCAGAGTCAGCAACAAACACTGCCCAATGATTTAGCCAAAAACTGTGATGGGGAAATGGCAGAAGGAGAAGGGGTAGAGGCGTGCATGTGCAGGCATGCGTGCATGTAGACGTTAAATCTTCATCCAACAGACAGGAAATGAGTAGAAAATATGCAAAATTTTTAACATCGAGATCCATGAGAACATTTTATTTATAAATAGGGAGGTAATTACTAGAAGAAACAACTTAAACGGGGGTAGAGGGGATGGTTATCTCTGAGGACTGTAACCGTGAGGGGGTAAGCAGGGCAGGAGACAAGCTTCTTGATTCTTTACAAACTATGTTCAGAGAGATTAACAGAAATAAGTTTGTTTTAAAAACTAGAAAGAAGGTAAAATGTATATTAACCTGGGAGGAAGCTCTAGTTTGAAAGAACAATGATGGTGAAGAGGTAAGGCACAAGGAAATTTTCCTTCTGATGACAAAAAGATAATCACCAACCTGTGATTGTCCTTTCTTGTTGCAGCTCAAGGACACAAAGATAAGAAAGGTAGAACCTGAAGAGAAGGAGACTACTACCCTCTAGCAGGGTACTTCAGTTGTTACATTAGAGACGGCTCATTATAATGGAAACTAACAATCATTTCAGCTCCAAGAATGCAGGAAGCTGCACAAACTGGGGAAGTTGGTTATTAAATCAAGGAAGTATGGGGAACTCAACTGAATAGCTGGGCTGTCCTTGTAATCACAGTAAATGATAGCGTCTAGCATGCCAACGTGATGTTAAGTTTCTCTAAAGCTCCAAAGTTGTGTTAAGTGTGGACAAGCCCCAACAACTTTATAAAGATTCAAGATGAGCAAGTGTTACTCAGGCCTGAGGAAAAAAGAGGGTTAGACTAAAAGTTGAAGATTTGTAAGAGTGGCGGTACAGTACCCAGTGTCTGCCTCTTTAAATCAAGATCTAAATAATATACTCAAACACTAAAATAAGGCCAATATATTTGCTTACATTGTTCTCTAATTCCCATTTTGGAGGGCAAAAAGTTGAAATTAGTAATAATCTATATTTACCGACAGTTAACTATACTTGCCGGAAGCCATTTGGATCATGAAATATTTATTTATTTATTATAATAAATAAAAACCTAATAGCAAGGACAGTAAAAATTCCTAACATTTAATGAGTGCTTTCAATATGCCGGGCATGGTCCTAAGCACTTTATATGCATCATCCCTTTAATGCTTCCAACAATCCTTTGAATTAGATGCTATTTTCATTCCTAATTTTACTGAGGGAGAAGCTGAGGAACAGAAGGGTGAAAAATATGGCCCAAGATCACAGAGCTGCCACATGACCGAGCAGGACTGCAAAGCTTCATATGCTACCCCACCACCCACCCGGCAGCAGTGCCTAGGAGAAAATAACTGCTGGAATAGCGCTAGCTTTGCAAATCCTAACCCCAAAGATAGCAAATCTTATATTTTCAAGTATTTATCAGCCATAAAGTTTACTTTCTGTTAGACTCCAAGGTCAGAGGAAGGAGAGGCACTCTGCACACTGCATCCCGTATGAACAAGGCAGAATCCTCTTGGGTCTAGTTGGGCTTCACAGGGACTGCCTTGTTCTTAATTGGTGTATTTATTTATATTTATCTTTATGTGGAAAAGGGAGGTAGTAATGTTAATGAAATTCACAGACGACTTTAACTTGAGATGCTGCTAACATTAGTGATGACAGAGGAGGCATGCAAAAGGAAATAAAAAACTTGGATTTCAGTGAGTTTCAGTTTTCAATCGGTGATTCTCAAACACCTCCACTCCACATATTTATGGCTATTGCGAGCCCCCTAAATCTCTTATTCTATCACCCTCCCCCAATAAATAAAACCCAAAACAGCACCAAAAAGCTTAGAGTCCACTTTGTCAGGACTACCTCTATCAAATACTTCTGCATGATTCAGAACAGAGGTGAGAAAAGTGAGCCTCAAAAACATGATGATCAAGGGTCTGTAGCACATACAGAAATATGAACAAAGCTGCCCTGACTGAAGGCTTAAGTGAGGAAGGAAAGAAAACAGCAGTTACCACTGCTTTGAGAGTAATCACTGCCCTATGCATTTAGAGAAACTTGCATTTCAGCTGGTCATAGGTGACAAATAAAGAACCAGGATGTTATTCATTTAGTTCTCTTTATGTAGCTTTCAAAGAATGAAACATTTTGTATAGTAACATTCTCTTTATGCTATTAAAAGAAACACTTACTGATAATATGAAAAGAGGGGCTTCTGATTTCCCAGAACACAGTACCTAGTCCTCTTTTAGCTGAATCTAGGTAAGAAAATAAAAGTCTTAAAGACCCCTAGCTAGGTGGTCCCAGTAGAGGGAGTACCACCTGAACTCCAGGTTCATTTTTTTGTAAGTTTTCTACTGGCCTTTCACCTCAAACCTATGCAAAGAGAAGCTGCAGGATCAGCAAAGCTGACTGATGCGGCAGGTTCTCACTAGTTTTGAGAGAGCCGAAGCCTCCCAGGGGAGTGGTCACCTGGCCTGAAGCTCTAACAAGACAGGGCTGATCTTTCACATGATCCAGTGTCTTAATGTTCGGAGACCTGCTCTGTGCTTTGGGTACTAAGCAGTGATACAGGCAAGTTCAAAACTCCTGAATTCTCCCATTTTTCCTTAAACATAGCAGATGTCCTAATGAGATGATTAGGCAAGTCTTTGTGACAGGTGCTCTGGGCTAGGACTGGCTTAGAAAAAGTGATTGTTGTGAAATTAGTAACCATGACATGCAGGACTTAAACTGTAGTTTCATATGGAAACCAGGCAGAGCTACTATAAATTGCCCTGATAAAATGCACATATACACATAAACACCCTGCCTACAATTTTGGCAAGTAACCAGATCTAGTCATGGCCCCCTTCAGGGATCTACACAGCCCTCAGGTTAAAATCCCTCTGCTAAGCAGGGCACCTATAGAGGGGAAAGGAGACTTGAAAAACTGTTTCCACAATCAAAAGAACGTGGCTTTTTCCCCCTGACGATACATAAATAATATATGATCACTGTAAAAGAGTCAAATACTAGAGAAAAACATAAAGAAGAAAAGAAAAATCACTCATGGATGTATGGGAGGATTGAGGAGTGAAGGCTATGGGGAACCAGTTTCTTTTTAGGGTAATGAAATGTTCCAAAATGGATTGTGGTGATAGATGTGCAACTCTGAATATACTCAAAGATATTATATTATACGCTTAAAAGGGACAAGTTATATAGTATGTGAATTATATCTCAATAAAGCTGCTTTTAAAAAATCACCTGAAACCTAAAATCAACATAAGCATTTTAGTGCCCTCTCATCCATACACCACTCTTTGAATGTAAATACACACACACAGACACACACACACATATACACAAACACTGTTTTTATAGTGGACAACTTTGTTTTATTTAACAGTCTTCTTTTTTATGGGAGGATGAGGGGGGCTTATTCCCCCAGATGTCTTGGCTTTCACAGTAGATCATTTGAGGTGGTCTGACAATAACATTGAAAACTTTAATAGCAATATTATTACTTAGGATGGAGAAATATTAAGGATTCTTGTCAATTTTACTTCTGTTAAAAAGACGGGAGGGAATTCCCTGGCAGTCCAGTAGTTAGGACTTGGCGTTTTCACTGCCGGGGCCTGGGTTCAATCTCCGGTCGGGGAACTAAGATCATGCAAGCCGTGCAGTCAAAAAAAAATTCAAAATTAAAAAAAAAAAAAAAGAAAAAGAAAATCTCTTGCTAAAAGAAGTGGGGGGGAAAGGAGTCAACTAAAGAAAATTACAAACCACTTATATAAAAGTATATAACACCACTATAAAGCAATTATACTCCAATAAAGATGTTTAAAAAAAGAGTATATAGAAGTAATCTGCAGCTATGACATAAATCATAAAGCTTGGAAAACAACTTTAGAATTAAGGCAATAGAAATCATTCTTTCACTCATTCACACATTAATAGGGTGTCTACTCTGTGCTAGGTACTAAGTGTTATAAACCTAATAGGACAGCACCTGTCTAGAGAGAGAGACAAATTAGACAATGATTACAAGACAGTGTGGTTAGTACAGCATGTTTGGGTGTAACGAGAGCACAGAGAGAGAAATTTAAAAAGGGTGTAGAAAGGGGTGGGGCTTCCTAGAGAAGGGGACAAGGGAGCTATGCTGCAAAAAGCTCAGGGTTCTTCAATTGTGAGCTGCCCCTGGGACCAAGAGCCATTTGCATAATTATTCATGTGTGGAAAAATTTCATAAACTTTTAAAGACAGAATTAGTATAGGCACCTAACTCCCATTTATACTCTTAGGGTAGATTCCCCAAAGAAAAAGAACTGGCTGCAAGTGTATAAACATTTTCGAAGCTGCATTCCAAAAACGTTCCTATTAATTCTCCTACCAAGAGTGTTCAAGTGTGTGCATTTCAATACAATTGGCCAGCACTGGATAGTCCCATTAAAAAAAAAAAAAATCTGTGTTTTTTGAAATGGTACAAAAAAACCTGTATTTCATTATTATTTTAATCTACATTTCTTTGCCTATTAGAAAAATTTCTAAAATTTTTATTACTTATACTCCTCTACTATGAATTGCCTATTTTTTAATCCATTTATCTACTGGATATTTTTCTTATTAATCACTATGAACTCTTTATATATAGAGGCTTAACTGCTTGTCCTTTAAATAAAAAACAAGTTTATTGAGATGTAATTCATATACCATAAAATTCACTCTTTTAATGTATATGATTCAGTAGTTTTTAGTATATTCACATAGCTGTGCAACCATCATCACTGTCTAATTCTGGAAGATTTTCATCACTCCAAAAAGAAACCTCCTACCCATTAGCAGTTACTTTCTTTTTCTGCCCAGACTCCCAGTTCTAGGCAACCACAAATCTATTTTCTGCCTCTACAGATTTATGTTTGTCCTTCTTGCTGCAAATCTTTTTTCTTTAATTATACTTTGCATTTTAATTAAGGTTAAATTATTTTCGACGTGAATGAGTTTTAAACTTTTAAGAGATGAAATCTATTAATCCTTCCTTTTTGACTTCTCCATCCAGAGACTAAGTATTGTCTCTCTGTGCTGCATTCTGCATAATGTCTTCCTTTCTACCTTCTGGTTCATTAATTCTCTCTTAGCTATGTCTGCTGTAAAACTCATCCACTGAAATTTTAATTTTAGTTATTCTACTTTTTATTTTTAGGCATTCTATTTGGTTTATTTTTCAAATCTGCTACATCAACTTTGATTGTTTCCTATCCCTGAAGATATTTTCAAGGTTGTCTTGTTTTTCTATGAATACAGGAAGCCTGGTTACTTAATAATTTGTGTGTGATAAGTCCAACATCTAAAGTCTTCTGGGACCTTGTTTCCTTGTGCTTGGTTATTTTGTGAATATATTTTAATTATTGTACATAATTAAATATACAATAATTATTAATTAAATAATATTATGAGAGGAGGAATGGGGAGTTATTGCTTAACGGTTAAGAGTTTCTGTGTGGGGTGATGAAAAAGTTTTGGAAATAGATAGCAATTATACAACATTGTGGATATATTTAATGCCACTAAACTGCACATTTAAAAATGGTTAGTATAGCAAATTTTTTGTTAAATATTACCACAATAAAATTTTTAATCATTAAAAATTTAAAAATAAAAGTAAAAATTAAAAAATTATTTTGAGGATTCTTTGGGGTCTAGGGTGAAGGTCCCTTCTTCCACAGAGATATGCTTTTGTTCTTGTAAGACATCCACAGACACTACCAGTATATAAACATTTTAAACTCTAATTCCCAGCTTGAACTTTCCTGAATCCCAATAATGCAAATCTGCAGGAAAGGTGGACCATGCTGTGATTACACTGTCTCTAGCGACAGGACAATGCCCCTCTCAGACCCTGGGGATGAGGTGAAGGGGTACCATTTTTACTTCTGATTCATCTGAAGGTGTATTCCTTTGGGGTCTAAGCTTAATGTTAGAGGTCTTCTATTAGACTCGCCACTTCAAGTTGGGACTAGACAGGCTTTCATTTATGCAGGTTTGACCTTCAAGAGCATGAAACTAAAACTGAATTTCAGCAGATACCCTGAGGGCAAATGCAGGTTCTTAAGCTCCCTCTACCTTTTAGGGTCCAGCTTTCTCTTAAAATGTTGGCTTGGTAATTCATTGCTTTCTTGTTAGCTCTTTTATGCTTTTAAAGTGTTTTAAATATGTTACCCTGCATAACAACTGTTTTCAGCTGAGGTATCTCATCATTATTGGAAATGGAAGACAGAAATGTATTTTCTTCTAGATTTTTGTCTAGTTTGAATGTAAGATTTAATGCACCTGACGAATATGGCGCATACTGCGGTTTCTTTGTTGTTAGTAATATTTAGCATGTTAAGATTTTCCATTTATCAAATCTGTCATCTTAAACAAGCACCTTCACTCCTGAGCCTTTCCTTTACACTGCTGTCTTGCTGAGCTCAACTTGAGGTTATTTTCACATTTTCACATACAATTTTTGACCCACTGACCTAACTGATCCTCTCAGCAACCTAATAAGTGTTACATGTAACAGCTTCTAATACAAATTGGTGAAAGAGCAAACACATGGTGCCACTAGAGAATCATATAGTTAAGAGTAGAGCAGGATGGCTCTATGAGCTCTCGTTTTCCTTATATGTCTTTGTTATGAATAGCATCTGGATAGACACATCTGGACAAAATTTTGCTGCTAATTTAACCATTTGGTTGCTCAACTGCAAGACAAGAAGTAATGGATATATTCAATTTTATCTAATTAGTATTCCCTGACTTAGTAATTTTGCAAACTGAATCACTTTACAAACTAAATATAGAAAAGTTATTATTATGGTCTGGTTTCTAAGCAACCATTTCATTAAGAAAAGCTCCACTTGGGAAAAACATCTGTTCGTCAGTAAGGTTTCTGCTGTTATCATATAATTTCATGGAGAAATAGCCACGGTCACCCTGTGCCTTAGTAATCCCTAGTTGTGAAAAGGTCAACAGGGGGTACTGTAACAGAGGGAGCCATCTGTTTCAATCTGTGCTGGTCCCTGAAACTTGTTATCATGAAACGATTCAGTTTTCCTAAACGGCTACATAATTTAAAATCCATTATCTTCTGATAATAAGAGCAGTCAATGTTCATGTTAGAAAACATAAAAATATAAGAAAAAAGGCACAAAGAAGAAAATAAAAATCATTTGCGGTTCTGATGCCTTCATGTTAGATCTCAATTGAAAGATGGATTCCGCTGCTTCAAAAAATTATCTGAAAACCACTGACCTAAAATAACTCCATATGGTTTTACCTTTGTCATCTGCAATGAGAATATTTTTTGTAATGGTTAGGGGCTGTGCGCTGGACAACTGAGTTCAGAGATTTGTAGAGACAGCCAAACATACTCATTGCATTTCATGAAAACAGGCTTAAAGACAGACAGCAATCTGACAGGGATGAGAAGGTGACGAAAGGTATGTGTCACATGACACATCACCTGTGATATGGGTTATAAAACTTCCTTGATAGGTCAGGTAGATGGCCTAAGACAGTGATTTTTCAAATCCTTTGTTGTTGTTTTTAAAGCAGCAGAGCCTTGTTTTTACCATGGTATTTTTAGAGAAGGCTCAATGAAAGAGAGAAAAAAAAGAGCCTTACCCAGTCCACCCCTTCTTCACTCATCTTCAGGGTCCTTCCTGTCTGCAGGCTCCTCCCCCTGGCACAGCATTGCTTCTTTGCTGTTCCCTCAGTCTGGATTACTGTTCCCTCCCTCCTTTACTAGGTTAATTCCTAATCATCTATTAGATCTCAGCTCACGGGTCACCTCCTCCTGCCCCTTTCTATCAGGTAAAACGTCCCTAACACAGGCTCTCATATCACTGTACCTTTCTTCACAGCACCTGTCAAAGCCACATTTCACATTTGTTTGTGTGACTTTTTGACTGGCATTTGTCCCCCTCCTCCTCCCTGCCTCGGACTATATATTCCAGAGTAGGTGGTCAATGAATATTTGTTGAGTGAATGAACATTTAAAACCATTAAGAAAAAAACCAATGGCCAAAAATATTTTACAAATCTTTCTGTCACTGTCTAAAGTCAGGTTACCAATAATGGAAAACAGAAGTTGGACATAAAGTGTAAAAGTGCTTCTGAAACAGCCTTCTCCTATGGAAGAAAACTTTAGCAATCATGCCCTGGCAGGTGGACGGGAGAGATGACCTAATTAGGTCTTTAGTAGTGCAGAGTCTGTGATCTATTCCCTGATGCTCAGTTCATTCCCAACCTTCCAGCCTCCTCGGGGACAGCAGAGATGCCACAAGGTCAGGAAACAAAACCAAGTGTAAACGTCTAATGTAAAAATCTAAAAATGAGTTGCCCAAACTGTACACCATTTAAGTGCACTTTTCCACCACTGCCCAAGATCTCGACGTGACCACAGAGGGGGAAATTGATGCTTCAATCAGTTAAAAATGTTAAACCTATGATTCAGCAACAAAAGGAACTATGTCAGGATAAATAAAAAATATAATTGGGCTTATTAAGTGTGTGAACAGCTTTAAGAATCATCTTAATCACATCTGGTGAGATCAGGAATTTTAATTTGTATTTGAAATGAAGGGTAAGGTAAGCACTTTAGTTTGGGAGGGAAAAGCAAGAGCAGGGTGACCCTCCAGCTGTTGACTCAAAGTAGTTCCAGTAAAATGGACTGATTCCTTAGAGTAAAGGAATACTGTACTTAAAGGTAAGTCTAAAGAGGAACTTGCTATTTTAGTTGAGAGCTCTTTTGCTATTTTATCCTTCTTAACTTGTCTTCAAATTCCAACTTTACTAAAGAAAGGGTGGCTCCAGGGCAAAATTTAAATAGCTGTTCTGCAGGGAAGGTACTTACACCTTCTTAATAGCTTGTAAAGTAGACATGTAAGCAACTGACTTTTTATCCCAAGGTGTCTCATAACTGCCTTATAGGTAACGAATCCTGCCTTTGTGACGGCTAGCTTGCATGAATAGGAGGTAAAAAATTTGAAATGAGCCCTGGAAACCAAGAAATTAAGTATTTAATCGCTTAGCAGAAAATGTCAAGATCCACTGGTTCCGTGGCTTAATTTTACTATCTGTAAGAGCAGAGGCCATGGTGATTTGAGACAGGTGGGAAAATAGACTGGAGAGAGTAGGTAAGTGCAGAGAGGTATAAGGCCTTGGCTCTGGAGTTGATGCCAGACTCCATCACTCACTGGTTGGCCTTTTACTGGTAACAACCTTTGAGCTTTGGTTTTTTTGTCTGAAAAATGGGGAGATAAAGATATTGACTCTTATAGGGTTGTGATGAGGAGTAAATGAATTAATGTAAGTTACATCTGATATGTGGCTGGTGCTCAATAAATCATGAATGAAAATACGAACAAAGGGAATAAAAGTAATAACCATCAACAAGCACGTTGCTTTCAAATCCAGGCAGCCCATCACCAAGACATTACTGGTGGGCTGGCAGCAAGCCGTTAAAGCCCTCCTAGAGCCCACACAGAAAGCTCAGATGCCTTGTCTTGGCATTTCGACAGCTTCTGCATTCCAGCCCAATCCCACTTCTCCCCTTCCTGCCCACTTTGTTCCACTAACAATTTGAACTGCTTACCTTACCTGTCTTTATACTTGCCCTGCTCTTGAACATCTTCCTACCTTCACTTTTCTTTCAGCCTCAGTCCCCTCACTCCATCTCCACATTCTAAATCCTGCCCGTCCCTGTTCACAGTCCTAAGAGCTCCATGAAAAACTACTGTTCTGGTTTTCCTAAGTTTATTTTTTATTTCTAAAATATTTGCAAATGAAGCAACTGAGAAAGGATTAATCTCCAAAATATACAAGAGCTCATGCAGCTCAATATCAAAGAAACAAACAACCCAATCCAAAAATGGGCAGAAGACCTAAAGTGACATTTCTCCAAAGAAGATATACAGATTGCCAACAAACACATGAAAGGATGCTCAACATCACTAATCATTAGAGAAATGCAAATCAAAACTACAAGGAGGTATCACCTCACACTGGTCAGAATGGCCATCATCAAAAAATCTACAAACAATAAATGCTGGAGAGAGTGTGGAGAAAAGGGAACCCTCTTGCACTGCTGGTGGGAATGTAAATTGATACAGCCTCTGTGGGGAACAGTATGGTGGTTCCTTAAAAAACTAAAAATAGAACTACCATACAACCCAGCAATCCCACTGCTGGGCATATACCCTGAGAAAACCACAATTCAAAAAGAGTCATGTACCACAATGTTCATTGCAGCTCTATTTACAATAGCCAGGATATGGAAGCAACCTAAGTGTCCATCGACAGATGAATGGATAAAGAAGATGTGGCACATATATACAACGGAATATTACTCAGCCATAAAAAGAAACGAAATTGAGTTATTTGTAGTGAAGTGGATGGACCTAGAGACTGTCATACAGAGTGAAGTAAGTCAGAAAGAGAAAAACAAACACCGTATGCTAACACGTATATATGGAATCTAAGGAAAAAAAAAATGGTTCTGAAGAACCTGGGGCAGGACAGGAATAAAGATGCAGACGGAGAGAATGGACTTGAGGACACGGGGAGGGGGAGGGGTAAGCTGGGACGAAGTGAGAGAGTGGCATGGACATATATACACTACCAAATGCAAAACAGCTAGCTAGTGGGAAGCAGCCTCATAGCACAGGGAGATCAGCTCGGTGCCTTGTGACCACCTAGAAGGGTGGGATAGAGAGGGTGGGAGGGAGACGCAAGAGGGAGGAGATATGGGGATATATGTATATGTATAACTGATTCACTCTGTTATACAGCAGAAACTAACACGCCATTGTAAAGCAATTATACTCCAATAAAGATGTTAAAAAAAAATTAATCAGGAGAGGGAAGAAGAGCCTCCTGTTGAAAACAGCACTTTGGATCTGATGTAGACAATACAATGCTTCTACCAAAAATTTCAGAGATCCAGATTTTGGGGCCTTCATGTTGATCTTTGCTACTGCCTCCTCTGGACTCCCTCAATACTTTCATGCAGTTTTATTGTAGTGCTTTTCATTATCTTATAATTATCTATGTGACCATCTCTACAATGTATTAGTGTCTTAAGAGAGGAATATGTGATTTACTTTTGTATCTCCCAAACCTAGCACAGAGCCTGGAATAGCTGGTGGCACTAGAGGTGTGTTTGTTAAATGAAGCAATGAATGGATGCAAGAGAATTAATAAACTATTAACACTGAAAAAAAAAGTATATAAGTCAGTGATCTTTAGTATATTACAAGGTTGTGCAATGACCACCACTATCTAATTCCACAATGTTTCATCATCTCCCCAAAGAAACCTCATATCCATTATCAGTCACTCCCCATTCCCCTTTCCTCCCATTCTCTGGGAACCACAAATCTGCCTTCTATCTCTATGGATTTGCCTATTCTGGACATTTCATACAAAATGCAGCCTTTTGTGTATGGCTCCTTTCATTTACCATATTTTGAACGTTCATCCACTTTGCACCATGAATCAGTACTTCATTCTCTTTTCTAAGTAATTTTTTCTTTTGGCTGTGTTGGGTCTTCATTGCTGCATGTGGGCTTTCTCTAGTTGCGGCAAGCGGGAGCTACTCTTCGTTGCATTGTGTGGGCTTCTCGTTGCAGTGGCTTCTCTTGTTGCGGAGCACAGGCTCTAGGCATGCAGGCTTCAGTAGTTGTGGCACGTGGGCTCAGTAGTTGTGGCTCATGGGCTCTAGAGCACAGGCTCAGTAGTTGTGGCTCACAGGCTTAGCTGCTCCATGGCATGTGGGATCTTCCCAGACCAGGGCTCAAACCCATGTCCCCTGCATTGGCAGGCGGATTCTTAACCACTGCGCCACCAGGAGAGTCCACTTCATTCTTTTTTATCACTAAATAATATTCTACTGCATAGATATCCCATATTTAATTTATCCATTCATCAGGTGGTAGATACTTAGGTTGCTTCTACTGTGAATGAAAAATATTGCCTGCCCTATCAGTAAACAAAGGATGTTGCAGCCATCAAGCCATCACATTACAGCCTCCCTGATGGTGAGCCCTGAGGAACATAGGATAGAAACAGGAAGCCCGCCATCTAGCAGTTAACTGCTGCAGCCACCCCAGCTGCAGCCACCCCTGACAGTGCACCCTGAGGAGACTCAGGATGAGAAAGCACAGGATGCTGGCCCCAGATAGTTGAGGTGCATATCAAGGGAATGATTTCAGTGAGCCCAGACTCTTGCATCTTCCTATACATAGAAAAGCACTAAATTCCATAACTTGACATATCTGGTTTTCTTTAATTAACAGTAATCTTTTGATGTTCCAACTACCTGCTCTTTGTTGCAAAAACTCCTATTTATCCTGGCTCTTCACTTACCTCTTCAGAGCAATCTCTCACAGTTATCTGAGATGCTGTGTCCCAGGCTTGGAGTCCTCAGAAAGTCCAGCAAATAAAACATAATTCTTAACTTTTAGGTTGTGCATTTTTTTCAGTCGACACTACTTTTTGGCTATTATGAATAATGCTACTATGAGTATTCACCTATAAGCTTTTGTGTGGATATATGTTTTCATTTCTCTTGGGTATATATCTAGGAGTGGAATTGGTGGATCATACAGTAACTGTCTTTAACCTTCTGAGAACTGCCAGACTGTTCTGCAGAAGAGCTGCGCCATTTTATGTTTCTACCAGCAGTGTATGAGGGTTCCATTGCTACACAGCCTCATAATTTGTATTATTTTAAAGTAAGTAATTTTAGGGCTTCCCTGGTGGTGCAGTGGTTAAGAATCTGCCTGCCAATGCAGGCGACACGGGTTCAAGCCCTGGTCCGGGAAGATCCCACATGCCGTGGAGCAACTAAGCCCGCGATCCACAACTACTGAGCCCACGTGCCACAGCTACTGAAACCTACGCGCCTAGAGCCAATGCTCCACAACAAGAGAAGCCACCGCAATGAGAAGCCCACGCACTGCAAGGAAGAGTAGCCCCCGCTCGCTGCAACGAAGACCCAACGCAGCCTAAAATAAATAAATAAAAAATTTAAAAATTAAAAAAAAGTGTATCCTTTAAAAAACAAAAAGTAATTTTAAAATGTAATTTATTGGCATCAGAAATGTAACAAATATCAAAAATTCTATACAGAAAGCTACATGTTTTCCTAATCCACAACCTCAGTAAACTGCGTAAATCCCAAGATTGTTCTGAGGGCTCTTTCCTGATACTCCTAAAATGATGCTGATGTCTCCAGTGCTGAACCAGCAGTGGGAAGGACAGACAGTGTGAAGTAACATACTTATTCCACTAATGGAAGATGAGTTTCAAAGATACACACATTGATTGTTTAAAAAATAATACTGTGCTCATTTGCTAAATGAGTAAAACCACACACACGTCAAATCAAGCAAACGAGATCAGCATATTATTAAGCTATAGGAAGAGTTCCTTTGTAGTGAAACCATTTCTCATAGACAGGCTTGGTTCTCCTATACCTTAGATCATCTGAAAACTCAGCCCTGTGCCTTGGAAACAGGAACAACTATTTTAGGATTAATTATTTTTCCCTGTGGCAAGAGCATAGTCTTCAGAGCTGGATAGACTTAAGATTCAAAATCATGGTATTGACACTTGGTATCTGTGTCACTTTGGGCCAGTTCCTTAACCTCTTTGAGCCTCAGTTCCCTCACCTGTAAGACAAGGATAAAAATTCCTAACTTGTAGAATTACTATGACTGGCACACAATAATAAGTGGTGACTTCTACAATACTTATTTCCATTTCTCTTATATGGCAATTATCCTGGGAAATCTTAGAAAGTGAAAATAACTAAACCTGAAGTAGTCAATTATCTTTTACTTGCAGGTAAAAGTACTAAATTGCTAAATATTCTAATGTAAATCTGAGTGTATCAATCTTCAATTGATAGAGGAAACCAGTGGACAGATATTTCAAAAATGAGCTCAGGGGCTTCCCTGGTGGCGCAGTGGTTGAGAGTCCGTCTGCCAATGCAGGCGACACGTGTTCAAGCCCTGGTCCAAGAAGATCCCACGTGCCGCGGAGCAACTAGGCCCGTGCACCACAGCTGCTGAGCCTGAGCTCTAGAGCCCGCGAGCCACAACTATTGAGCCTGCATGCCACAACTGCTGAGGCCCACGCGCCTAGAGCCCGTGCTCCGCAACAAGAGAAGCCACCGCAATGAGAGGCCCACGCACTGCAACGAAGAGTGGCCCCCGCTTGCCTCAGCTAGAGGAGGCCTGTGCGCAGCAACAAAGACCCAACACAGCCAAAAATAAAAATAAATAAAATAAATTTATTAAAAAAAAAAGAGCTCATGTAAAACACAAGTATTCTGGGCTTTAAAATACAATCTCTGACTTGGAGAAGGGGAGGAGGCATAATATATTTCACTTGGGCTGTAGTTAAGATAAGGTACAGTGGACTGGGAATCCCTGAGATATGGGTCTGGTCCCAGCTCCGCCACTCTCCCAACTTCTTTGGCTGTAGGCAAGTCAATTCTTCATTTATAAAAAAATTATATCTGCTTTTATTATATTTCAAGATTGTTGACAGAATCAAAGCTTTATAGATGATTAAGCATTATTCACTTTTAATAAATATTGATAATCATAATCATAATATGTTTTCTATCTTTAAAAGCACAACAATAGGAGCAAATTCTATCATTATTTGAAAAGTTCTAGAGTAACCAAGTGTATTGGAGAGGAGGGGGCAAGATTTGAAGGTCAACAACAAGGTTCAAATTACTTGCTATGTAATCTTGGAAAGGGGACTTAACCTATGTAAGTCTCAGAATTTTTAGCTATAGAAAGAGGATATCTCTCATCACACCTAAAAATTAACTCAAAATGGATCACAGACTTAAACGTTAAGAGCCAAAACAATAAAACTCTTGGAAAAAAACACAGAAGTAAATCTCCATTATCTTGGGTTAGGCAATGATTTCTTAGAAATGACACCAAAAGTGAAAGTAATAAGAGAGGAAACTGATAAGCTGGACTTCATCAAAAGTAAGAAGTTTAGGGGACTTCCCTGATGGCCCAGTGGGTGGGACTCCACGCTCCCAATGGCAGGGGCCTGGGTTCGATCTCTGGTCAGGGAGCTGGATCCCACATGCAGCCACAACTGAGAGCCTGCATGCCACAACTAAAGATCTCTCATGACGCAACTAAGACCAGGCGCAGCCAAATAAATAATAAATTTTAAAAAAAAAGAAAAAGAAAGTAAGAAGTTTAGTGCTTCAAATGACACCATTAGTAAGAGAAAAGACAACCCACTGAATGGCAGAAAATATCTCCAATCCGTATACTTGATAAAGTACATGTTTCCAGAATATATGAATTCTTACAACTAAATAATGAAAAGACAATCCAATTTAAAAATGGGCAAAGGAAAAAAATGGGCAAAGAATCTGAATAGACATCTTTCCAAAGAAGATAGAGAAATGCAAAATAAGCTCATGAAAAGATGCTCAGCCTCATCAGTCATTAGAGAAGTACAAATCAAAATCACAATGAGATACCACTTCACACTTACTAATATGGCTATAATAAAAGGACAGACAATAACAAGTATTGGTCAGGATGTAGAGAAATTGAAACTCTCATACATTGCTCGTGGGAAAGTAAAATGGTGCAGCCACTTTGGAAAACAGTTTGACAGTTCCTCAAAGGGTTAAACATAGAATTACTATATGACCCAGTAATTCCATTCCCTCATGTATACCCAGGAGCAATGAAAACATATGTCCACACAAAAACTTGTACGTGAATACTCATTACAGTGTCCCTCATAACAGCTTAAAAGTAAAAACAACTCAAATGTCCATCAACTGATGAATGGATAAACAAAATGTGGTTAATCAATAGTACAATGGAATATTATTCAGCCATAAAAAGGAATGAGGTCCTGATACATGCTACAACATGGATGAACCTCACAAATGTTATGCTAAGTGAAAAGAACCAGACAAAAAAGTCCACACATTCTATATTATGAAAAGTCCAGAATAGGCAAATCCATAGAGACAAAAAGTAGATTAGTGGTTCCCAGGGGCAAGGGGGAGTGAGGAATGGGAACTGACTGATAATGGATATAAGGTTTCTTTTTGAGATAAAAAGTTCTAAAATTAGATAGTGGTGATGGTTGCACAAATCTCTAAATGTACCAGAAACCACTGAATTGCACATTCTAAATGGGTGAATTTCAGGTGTGTAAATTAAATCTCAAATAAGAAGTTTAAAAAATGGCGATAATGTCTATTTCCCAGAACTACTTCAAGAATTTACTGAGCTAGCATATATGAGAGACATTCGCTAAATGCTCATTTGTTAATTAGGTGGTACAAGGTCTGGACACAAAAGAAATCTTCCCATTTCAAGGACATAAATGGAGATGATAAACTTCACAGGACTACATTCCAAATTTCAATGCCCAATCCAATTAGATGGTCCTTCAGGGGATAGAATTATTTTCAGTTAATGGTTGCCCAACTTAGTTTATTTGAAGTAGAAATCTGAGAATGGATAGGGAGTTCAGTCTCTGACAAGTTAAGACTTGTAACCCTGCTCAGTTTGAAACTCTGTAAAAACAATTTCACCTTGTATCTACTTTCCTCCCTTCCAGGCCTTTTGCCTTCCCTCCCCTTGGCTCTTTTGCCAGAAATGAAAACTCTTCTGGGAAAGGAAAAGGGTAGAAGAGTTAGTGCAATTTGTTCAAGCATGTCAAGATGTCTAGATTCTCTTCACTACACACACTGGCATACTTTCCCCTCCCATGCTTGGCTCAGAGCTTAGGGTTTCTTTTCTTTTTGCCACGAGCCTAGTAGTTTCGTCCAAAGATTCTTTTGACACCGATGGGGATCACTTGGATCCCCGAAATGCAGCTATCACTGGTGTTGCTTTCAAAATGTTCTTTAAATAATTAAAAGTGACTGTGAGGACACACAAGCAGATGCACACTAAGATAAATAACTTGGCTATAATATCTTATTTGAAGATCATGTATTTATTTATCACATTCATTACTGAACATCTATTTTAAGACTGAAATGTGAAAAATGCCCCAAACGTCAAATATACATTATGGGACTCTTTTTTTTTTAATTTTTTAATTAATTTATTAATTTATTAATTTATTTTTGGCTGCATTGGGTCTTCGTTGCTGCACATGGGCTTTCTATAGTTGCGACAAGCAGGGGCTACTCTTCGTTGTGGTGCGCGGGTTTCTCATTGTGGTTGCTTCTCTTGTTGCGGAGCACAGGCTCTAGAGCGCGGGGGCTTCAGTAGTTGTGGCACGCGGGCTCAGTAGTTGTGGCACGTGGGCTCAGTAGTTGTGGCCCGTGGGCTCTAGAGACCAGGCTCAGGAGTTGTGGCGCACGGGCTTAGTTGCTCCACAGCATATGGGATCTTCCTGGACCAGGGCTCAAACCCGTGTCTCCTGCACTGGCAGGCAGATTCTTAACCACTGCGCCACCAGGGAAGTCCCCATTATGGGACTCTTAAGGACATATCTTAAATCCTATTTTGGAGAAGAGAAAGACTGCCACTTTTTATCTTATACACTTTCTTGCCATTTAAATGTTTTTAAAACAATAAGAATGTATTAACTTGTATGATGATAAAACAATGAGAAAAAGAGTATACAAGAAGTCTAAAAAGGAGAGACACTTAAAGGACACAGTCTAAGATTAAGTGTTCTATTTATAAACTCTGGATTGTAACTGGAACTCAGCAACTTGTATAAAATTCTCTGCCGGAAGAAGCTGCTATTGAGTGTCTGGGAGCAGCTGCTATGAGAACTAAATCAACCATCACTTTCTCAGTAGGACTAAAAAGAGATGCAGTATTTCATAAAATTAAATTTTAACTCACAGGGAATTTAGTTCTCAGATTGTTGTGATGTACAGATAATACGTACATCAGACATTCCTGTATCAGGCATCAATAAATATCTGTTGAATGAATGAACTTATTTAATTCCCCTCTGCTCTGTGCCTTGACTGCAAACAAAGTTGGTGAGAAATTACAAAAGAGATCCAAAATAACAAATAAAGCAAGCAAAGGATACCTTGTAGCTTTTACATGGAAACATTCAGTCAGCCTAGAAGAGTAAGACTTTATACACACACTTACTCATACTCCCCAAAACTAATGCTACTCAAACCACAGCCAAGCCCCCTTGTACTACAGGACATTTACACATGGGCTGGTCTTGTCTGACTGTCTGACTGGACATCTAGAATGGCTTGGCTCTGGAGTTTTATGCCTGGGCAAATGAAATTGGCAATGCAGGTGGGAAAATTCAGCTCTTTCCTTTCTTAATGGGAAATTCACCTAAGGCCTTGGCCTTTAAGTGCATGTTACAAACACCAAAAACATCAATTAATTCAAACTCGGCTGCCATGGGGAGCAGAGAACAGAAATTAGACCTCTACCTCCCATGTTCTTCATCCCCAAATTAGCTACTAACTGATTAGCACACCAATTAAAAGTGGTAAAAACAAACACAAAACCAACAGTTGTGATTTTTATAGCAGACCCTAGAGGCTAATGAGCTCAGTGGGTTAATCAGCTAAAAGACTTATTCCAAACAGCAACGTTGCTGTATGAGAATGACACACCACCGCTTCCTGAAAATCTTGTGCAAAAAAAAAATTAAAAAATCAATGAGAAACATCTCCTTGACAGTATTACAGTCTCCTGGAAAAAAGTACAGGATGACTTGTTTTCTGACTTATTATCAGCACTTTAGGTTCTTGCCTCATTGATTTATTTGATTTCCATAAGTGCCACTCATTGTCATGTGGCTTCCTGAGCCCCATCGAGCCCTTAGGCTTATCTCAATTCTTGGTCTCTGTGACCTCTCAGCTGCCAGTAATCACTTTCTCTCTCGACATGCTCCACTCTTCTGCTCTGGCCTGGCTGTCCTTTTATCTCTGTGACTGGTTATTTTGTCTCCTTTGAAGAATGTCTTCGTGTTTTTTAACTAAGTCATGAAACTCACTGTGAAAGTGTTTTGTACTATATAGTAGGTACACGATAAATGTTTGTTGAGTAAAGAATGAATTCCAAGGCTCAGGCCTTCATTGCTGTACACCTTCCCCTCTGAACTCTCTCTTAAGTTTCAACTTCCAGGTCTGCATAGAGGATACCCAAACTACACCAAGAAATAAGTAGCCAGTAAGGAGCTGCATGTGCCTTTGTGCTCACAGAGAACCTTGGCTGAAGGACTGCATTACTGGCTTCAATTCTTCACCCCTCCCTGCATCCACGTCCTTTGCTCCGTGACTTGGCAGTTTGTCCCACTAAAGGGACAGAGCATATTTCTCCATCCCTTGACTTTTGGGTTGGGCCACATGACTTGCTTTAGCCATCAGAATGAGGCAGAAGCGATAGGTTGTCAGTTCCAAGCTTAGGCCCGAAGAGGCCTCTCGAGTTTATTCTTGCTCTCATACACTTCCGCCATCACCACACGAATGCACCCTGGGAGGCCCTGGACCAGGGACGATCAGGAACAGGTGCAGCAGAGCTACTGCAGCCCACCAACCTGCAGGGAGCGGCAGGGCTGCCCAGCCCAGACCAGGTCAGCTGAACCCCATTTGTCTACAGATTCATGAGTGATAATATATGATAATAAATAAATAAGACTGGGTGTTGCAGTAATCTATCATGTAGCAGGAACTACCTGACAGAATCGACCTACTCAAGCTTTAGCTCTGAGAAGTTACACATATCACCACATTATTACCTAGCAATCTAACAATAGAAATAGTAGTGATATGATGATGATGATAACATTAAAACCATAATAGCTAACATATCGAACACTTAATATGTACTAAGCACTTTCAAGATATTAACTCATGTAATGTTAGCCCCCTTTATAAACTTTTAATGATAGAATAGTTTTAGATTTATGGATTTATTGAGAAGATGCACAGAGGGTTCCCATATACTGCATACCCAGTTGCCCCTATTATTAAGTTTTACATTAGCATGGTACATTATCACAATTAATGAACTAATACTGACATTTCATTATCAACTAAAGTCCATAATTTACTCAGATTCTCTTAGTTTTTCCCTAGTGTCCTTTTTCTGTTCCAGGATCCTATCTACCATATTATATTTAATCTCCTTAATCTCTGACAGTTTTATCCCTCTCCTCCTCATTAGATTTTTTTTTAACATCTTTATTGGAGTATAATTACTTTACATTATTGTGTTAGTTTCTGCTTTATAACAAAGTGAATCAGCTATACATATACATATATCCCCATAACCCGTCCGTCTTGTGTCTCCTTCCCACCCTCCCTATCCCACCCCTCTAGGTGGTAACAAAGCATGAGCTGATCTCCCTGTGCTATGCAGCAGCTTCCCACTAGCTATCTGTTTTACATTTGGTAGTGTATATATGTCAATGCCACGCTCTCACTTTGTCCCAGCTTATCCTCATTAAATTTTATTTTATTATTTTTTTGGTGATAGCTTTATTGAGATACAATTCACATACCATAAAATTCACCAATTTAAAATATACAATTCAATGGTTCCTAGCATACTGACAGAGCTGTACAAACATCACCACAATCAATTTTAGAATGTTTTCATCGCCCCACAAGGAAACCCCGTACCCTTTAGCTATCACCTCCCAAACCTTTCCCCTTTCTCCCTAGCCCTAGACAACTACTCATCTACTTTCTGTCTCCATAAATTTACCTATTCTGGACATTTCATATAAAGAAACCATACAATATGTGGTTTTTTTTGTGACTGGCTTCTTTCACCTATAATGTTTTCAAGGTTAATCCATGCTGTAACATGTCTCAGTACTTCATTATTACTTTTGGCTGAATAATATTCCATTGTATGTATATACCACATTTTGTCTATCCATTCATCAAATGGTGGACATTTGGATTGTTTCCACCTTTTGGCTATTATGAACATTCATGTACAAGTTTCTGTGTGGAATGTGTTTTCATTTCTCATGGGTGAATACTTAGAATTGCTGGGTCAAGTGACAACTCTACATTTATCTTTTCAAGGAACTGCCAGATCGTTTTCTAAAGCAGCTGTACCATTTTACATTCCTATTTAGCTCCCTTTTTACAGGTAAGAACTTGAAGCCCAGAGAGATTAAGTAATTTGCCAAAGTTCACACAGCTGAGAAGCAGGGGAAGGGGCGGCGCATCCCGGTGATCCACCTCCCGCCCCTGAGGCCTATACGACACTGATGGAGCCAAGAGAGACTGTGACTTAATTCTGCCTTCTCACCGTGTCTGCTTCTTACCCTTTTGGGAAGGGTGCCTGCTTCTTACCCCTTTCCATGAGGCCTCTCTCTGAGAGGAGAAATCCTCTGAGGACTTGAAATCCACAAATTAATGGAGATGAGAACAACAAAGAATCACAAAAGAGAAATAAAATTATTGCAAAAAATGTTTTGATGACGAAATATTATATATTCTGAGATTCTTTTAGCTTAAAGACAGAGCAGGGCTTCCCTGGTGGCGCAGTGGTTAGGAGTCCGCCTGCCAATGCAGGGGACACGGGTTCAAGCCCTGGTCTGGGAAGATCCCACGTGTCGCGGAGCAGCTGAGCCCGTGTGCCACAACTACTGAGCCCTCACGCCTAGAGCCCGTGCTCCCAACAGGAGAGGCCACCACAATGAGAGGCCCGTGCACTGCAATGAAGAGTGGCCCCTGCTCACTTCAACTAGAGAGGGCCCGTGTGCAGCAATGAAGACTCAACACAGCCAAAAATAAATAAATAAATAAATAAATAAAAAGACAGAACAAAGGTGCACAGTGACAGTAGTCAGGTTCCTAAAAGGCCAACATAATGAGAGCTCATGTGTGAGCCATTCTTTACCTCCCTGAATTAGAGGAAATGGGATTTAATCTATAGAATGATAAGTAAACATAAATAAAGGCTTCCTTATCATTATGAGATACCGAAACTCTCTAGGACCCCTTTAGGAACTCTCTAGGAATATTATCATCATGACTGAAATCAAGTCCTAGCTAGGAGACAGGAAGAGGGACAAAATGTCCAACAGTCTGTGGCTCTAGGAATTTAGAGATTTTGTGCAAACATACATGATATAATCTTTGGTCCACAAACTCAAAGTCCTTTAACCAGGACTAACTTACCCTGAATAGCAGACAGATATATAAAGGTGTCTTCATGCTCCAAGTTCTCCAAGAATATCTGGAACCACAGAACACAGTAGTGATATGATTCACAAACAGCAAGCAAGATTTAAGAGACCTTTAGAGCAGCCTCAAAAAGATAAATGCTTTTCTTCCTCTTTGTTATAGCAAGATATCGGTCTGACTTTAGAATCTTGTGGGGAAAACAGTATATACGTTCGAAGTCCCATTGTTACAACAGCTAAAAGAGGGTAGCGATTATAGGGGAGATACTTCTTGAAGTTGTTGATTATACACCAAGAATAGGCATGGAAGCCAAAATCTGGAAGAACAATCCTCAACATTTTTTCCACTACAGCCCAAAGTAGATAGCCCATTCTTAGATATGACATGACAGACTACAGGCCCTGACACACAGAGGCCAGGTTTGGGGTTATGTAAAATTAATGGAACACCTGCTATAATTTGATCCTTTTCTCTTGCACTCAGAAAGCGTATGGAAATGCAAGTGCCAAGACGGAGATGTTATTATTGGGATAACCTTGAATCTGTTCTATTTTAAAAAATCTTTTGCAAATTTCAGCACTTCAACTGACATCAGTAACAAATTACTCTCAACACATCTCATAATTTAGGAACCCACCAGGGCACATCAACCGCAGTGGGTACTGCTTATCTAGAAGATATGACAGTTGACATGTTAGGCTTAGGCCCTAACACAAGGGCCAGAGGAAGACAGTGGCCATATGCCCATGTCCCTCCTGTTTGGTATCTAGAAGACGGGGGGTGTCTTTCCATATAAGGTGATGTGTCCTTTACAGGAACAGCAATTCTTGATATCAACTTGATACTGCTGGTCTCCACATCTGTGGCATGTTAGGGAGAGCCCAAGATTAGTTAAGTTGGGAAAATGGCCAGGTTGGAAGGGGTGGAAATCATGTATGGAGTAAGAGAAGCTTAATCCAGGGTAGTAGCCATGGGAATGAAGAGGAACAGATAGATTTGAAAGACTTCTTGAAAAAAGAATTGACAGGACTTGATGACCAATTATGTATAGCAGATGAAAGTTAAGTTACCTAAAGAAAACTCCAAAGGTGTTCATAGCATTAACCATCTAAATAGGTGTGTGAAGGCATATTTTTAATGATTACTCAAAGGAGATATGTAATTTGAGGTTTTCAGCAACATTTCAATGACAGCAAATCCTTGGCACATTTCTGTGCCTCAGTTTTCTCATCTATAAAATGAGGATAATGTTAATATTTTGGTCATTGCCAGGATTAGAGATAATGTCTGAAAGGCATAGGGCCTGGCTCAATAAACAGAAGTTATCATTACACTACTGGTTCTAATACTTTAGTGACTAAAAATAAATGTTTTCAATCAGAATTATAATTCTTAGTCTAATGGCTAGAGTATATGGAAAAGATAATAGTAATATAATAATAATAATACTAAACCTTTATTGGGTGCTCATTATGTGCCTGCCACTATAATTCGTGCTTTACATGGATTATTTTATTTACGTATTTATTTGTTTAGGCTGTGCGGTGCGGCTTGCAGGATCTTAGTTCCTTGATCAGAGACTGAACTCGGGGCCCTGGCAGTGAAAGCGCCAAGTCCTAACCACTGGATGCCAGGGAATCCCCAAATTATTTTATTTTAAATCTTGCAACATAAAGTGCGTCCAGTTACAACTATCCTCACTTTACAGATGTAAAAATTGAGGCTCAGAAAGTTTAAGTGACTTTGTCCAAGAAAATGATCTGCAATTTGATCAGTCGTCTCTAGACCCTTGGCTCTTAATCTCTAACCCATACTGAAGTCAGGACAATTTCCACAAAAGGGAAAAGATCCCCAACTAAGCATATACAGTCTCCCACATAAATCTACGATATCAAGAACAGCCTTTTCACTGTGATGGAGGCAAAGTGGGGAGGGGACCCAGTTCTGTCCAAAGCCCCTCTGAAAGGGGCCCAGAAAAAACAGGTGGCTTATCTTGGCTGGTCACAGTGTTGAAAGTGGCCTTATCTACCAGAAAAGGAATTTGCTCTGGGAATTTGCTCAGGGTCTTCTTTCATTGGCTCAAACGTTACTAGTTTGTGAAGCCATGTC
This sequence comes from Balaenoptera borealis, assembly GCF_965194805.1. NCBI lineage: Eukaryota > Metazoa > Chordata > Mammalia > Artiodactyla > Balaenopteridae > Balaenoptera > Balaenoptera borealis. The sequence continues at coordinate 16,895,504 of NC_138878.1, forward strand.
AAGATCTACTTCCTCCAGATTTCAACTCTCTCCTTCTCCTGACTGTCCACAGGGTTTCTTGGCTGTAAAAGTTCTGACACCCTGCTCGTGTTCAACTGAGTCTCATGTGTATCTAAGTCTTTCCTGTGTCTGAGTCTTGCCTCCATAGAACAATCACAATTTCTCCAAGGGTGGCCTAGGACAGTGCTTGATACAAGTCAAGGCTCCTGGAAAGTGGTCTCACCGTGTGTGTGTGTGTGTGTGTGTGTGTGTGTGTGTGTGTGTGTGCGTGCGCGCGCGCGCGCGCGTATGCGTGTGTGTGGTGTTCTACTCACCTTGAGAAGCTTCTCCTGCATCTCAAGGGCTTTTGGTTCTCTCTGCTCTATCCAGCGAGAAAGAGTTCTCAGGGCAGCAGCCCGTGTTGGAATTTGAGGATCATAAGCTGATAAAAGAGCTTCCTGGAGCTGTTCTGTGGTTATGCTTCCTGATTTCTGGTTTGTAGTGATGCTGGGCTCACGGACTTCCTGAGGAACGAGTGGAGCATTAGGTGTCAGGCTTGTTTGGTTGGATGTGCAATGGCTTCGCTGTTGTTCAAGGTGGTTATAAGACACATTGCTGTATCTTTCATAACTGGCTTGTTGCTGCTCTTCCCTTTTCCCTTCTGGATCCTTTTTGTTCAGGGTACTCTGGGCAGCCACACTGACAGCCTCAGTAGAAAAGGCTCCGTGGGTAGAGATGGTGATGCGGAGATCAACGGCGAGTTCCTGGATGACAGGGTCAGGGTATGTGTTGGAGACCTTCTCCAACAGAGGCAGCAATTGCTTCAGAATGGCAAATTCACTTGACTTCAACTACAAAATGAAATGAAAAATGCCAAATCCAAATTAACATAGCGGATGTTAAAATGACCTGAGCACAAGGCAACAGATCCTGAGAAAAAGGGGTAGGAACGAAACCTTGTTCCTGGTGTAATCAGCATATAGCCTGAGTCTGGTACTCTAATACTATGGTTGAATAATTACAGCTAACATTTATTGAATACTTACCTTGTGCAGGTACTTTTCTAAGTTAAAAAACATATATCAGTAATGCAAATTATTACTCTTTTCTTCCCTCCCCACTCCCCCACATATTATTAGTCTTAATTTTTACAATCTGATGGGCAAAACATGGCTGATTATTTTAATTTGCATTAACCAGACTAACAGTGCTGTTAAGCATTCTTCCATGTTTATTAACTGTCTGCATTTCTTCTTCTGTGAATAGCCTCTTTTCATCCTTTGTACCCACTTACATCTTAGACTGTTTGTCTCTTACAGCTATTCTTACCATAACATATTTTAATACCCAGTCGTATGGTGAAATTCTTTTATATTTTGATTTTTATTGTATTACTGTATTTTTTAATTTCATGTCCCTTTTGCCATAAAAAGATGAGTCCATATTAGCAAAGTACTTAGTGCCTGATACACAGTAAGTGCTATGTGTATGTTTTAAAAATAAATACAATAAACAAAAAATACACATACATATTCATGGCCCTATGATCTAGTTACTATTATTATTTATATTTTAAATGGGGGGAGGAACTTCCGTGGTGGCGCAGTGGTTAAGAATCTGCCTGCCAATGCAGGGGACATGGGTTCAATTCCTGGTCCAGGAAGATCCCACATGCCGCGGAGCAACTAAGCCCATGCTCCACAACTACTAAGCCTCCGCTCTAGAGCCCGCGAGCCACAACTGCTGAGCTCACATGCCACAACTACTGAAGCCCACGTGCCTAGAGCCCGTGCTCTGCAACGAGAAGCTACTGCCATGAGAAGCCCGTGCACTGCAACGAAGAGTAGACCCTGCTCTCTGCAACTAGAGAAAGCCCACGCGCAGCAACAAAGACCCAACGCAGGAGAGAGAGAGGGAGAAAGGGATGGGTAAACAGGGGAGAAACTGAGGCACAGAACAGTTAGGTAACATGTCTAAGGTCACACAACTAGAAGATGGTAAGATGTGAACTCAACAAGTCTGGCTCCTGCAGGGGGGATGCATTCAATTCCTGGTCCGGGAACGAAGATCCACATGCTACACAGTGCAGCCAAAAAATAAAAAATAAATTTAAAAAGCATAAAAATATATATACTTGGGAATTCCCTGGCAGTCCATAGGACTCTGAACTTCCATTGCCATGGGCCCAGGTTCAATCCCTGCCCGGGGAACTAAGATCTTGCAAGCCGCATAGTGCAGCCAAAAAAAAAATAGCAAACAAGTCTGGCTCTAGAGTCCACACTCTTACCTAAACCTTACAACAGTCTCACTTGAATGAATAAAGCTCTTCTTATAAAGTGGCTGGTTAGCATACAAGGGCATCGTAGGTCTGGAAGGGACTGGGATGGTAACTGGCAGAAGGGAATTTCTCCTAGAAAACGGGAGTGAAAACTACGTAAGATCTTATTCTCTCCAGAAGCTTTGTTCTAATCATGCCTTACTAGGAAAGGTGCACGAGAGGTCAGTGAAGAAACAAGAATCAGTGGTGATCCTTTTCTGTTTGAGAATACTGGAAAAACTGTCATATTAAGCTTCATGAAGCCCTGATCATTTGAAAACCTTGCATGTCTTAAATCCTTTTTAGAACAAGGCAGGGTATTTATTACTTACTCATTCATGCACTTCATTATCCAACCAACCAATCAATTAACCAACTGTTTTCATAGGACCTATATAATATTCTCATGTTATACTTCCACAGAATTGTTACTGTTCATTCTCTCTATCACTTTCCTCCCAAGTAAATGAAAACTTGAGGTATATGTCAGGTTTGTACCTGTAGAATTTCACCATAAAAATATGTCACCTAAGAAAAGGGTCAATTTTATCAAGAATCTATGTGGAACTGGAAAAGACATTTTAGAATAATTATGCAAGTGTTATCATTACGCTAGACTTCGTTCAATGCCTCTGTAGTATCATGGACCTTTGTTTTTTCTTTAAGCATCTGAAATGGGAATATCTACTTATATCTACAGTGTATGTAAAAAATATGCACTTTCTTAATGTACATATGTATATAAAAGTATATGTATAAAAGTATCTTCTTTTTCATTTCCTATTTTTTTCTTTCATAATTGAGATTTTATTGGTTGTTTTGAGGATCAGTACACAGACATTTCAATTTGTACACAGTTCTCAACATACATACCAAAAATCTAAACAATCATGTAGTTGTGATTCTTTTCTGAACAGTTATTCCAGTGACTTTCCAGCTTAAAATTTGGATGCAAATTTTCCTTCACAGGATATCAAGTACCAATATCTTCAAATATTGATATGCTGTTACATCATAAGTCCCACTAATTCACAATTTAATATCATATACACTACATACTCAAATTGTCAATCATTCACAGCACATTAACAGTTACTAGAAGAACTGGACTACCACGACCAAAGATGTTAACAGAGTGCACAAAATTCTGCCGAGGAGAGCCAAGATCAAGGGGTGAATGGTTTGCTTTAGGAAACAATTCTACCAAAAACAACATGGGAAGAGAAGTAATTTAAAGTGTTTAAGACATTAAATGCAAAACTGACTCTAAACTGCCATTTAGTATGCTTTGTATTATAGGATAGAAAAGCTACCCTCCATCTGTGGAATGTTAAGCTGACACCCAAGACAATCAAAGCCTCCCATATTCAATATCCCACTATTTTCTGGTTGTACCAAAAAATAAACAACCAGCAAATGATCTCACCTCTGAAAGAAAAGCATTTACACTTAAAAAATGGGATGAGGTGGGATTCCCTCCTTTTTATAAATGTTTCTAGAGCTACTAAAAAACTTGCATTTACAAAATAGTTGATAAAAATATTCCTCTGGATTGTACAAGAAGGGAGACAGGGACCACTGACAGGACCAGGTGTCTGATCTTAATCAGACGGCCTCTTTCTCTCCTGCTTCATCAGAAGCTGGGCTCTCCTCGTTTTTAGTTTCTTCATTTTCTGCACGTAAGTCTTCTTTAGTCTCTTGGTCAGCCACTTCAGCCTGTTTTCCCTTTGCTCCCCTTTTCCCTTTTGTTTGCACTTTTTTGTCTGAAGATTTATCCTTTCCTGCCGCCTTTTTTGGCTTCATTTCCACTTTTGCAGGAGTCGGTTTAGCTGACAACCTCGCCAATCTCCTCTTGGGCTCCTCCTTCGCCGCCCCCTCGGCAGAGCTGACCTTCCTCTTGGGCATCGTGACGGCGGGGCGGGCGCGTGCCGGGTACATGCCGGGTGCCTGCGGGCTGCGGCGCGCCTGAGAGCCTTCGCGAAGCTGGGCTGCCTGGCCGCTGCCGCTCCTCCCGCCGCCCCTTCTTTTTCATTTCTGTTACAACAATTTCTTCTTAAAAAGATACAAATAGACCAATGGCACAGAATAGACAGCCCAGAGATAGACCTACACAAATATAGTCAACTAATTTTTTTTTTGGAAGGATCTCAAAGATTATTTAGTCTGACCTCAGGACTTCCCTGGTGGTGCAGTGGTTAAGACTCTGCGCTCCCAACGCAGGGGGCCCAGGTTCCATCCCTGGTCCGGGAACTAGATCCCACATGCATGCTGCAACTAAGAGTTGCATGCCACAACTAAGGAGCCCACCTGCCACAACTAAGGAGCCTGTGAGCCACAACTAAGGAGCCCAACTCCTGCAACTAAGGAGCCTGCCTGCTGCAACTAAGATCCAGTGCAACCAAATAAATAAATAAATAAATAAATAAAACCTAAAAAAAAAAAAAAAAAAGGTTATTTAGTCTGACCTCACCATTTACAGGCAACCCAGAAAGGGAAACTGTTTAGCTCCAGAAACTGAGAAATGGCAGAGCTGGGCATGACCTCCTGACTCTCATTCCACTGCTCTTTCTCCGACATAGGTAATTTTCCTGATCTCAGACAAGGATGACATTTCTTAGCTAGAGTCTGTTGATGGTTGTTAGAGCAACCGGTGGACAAAGTTAATTATCCAAGGAAATATTCTTTATAGCAGGCTTTATTCTCCTCTCAGCAAATATTGTGCCCAAATGAGTGCTTTCAAGTTGATGGCCCTTGGCACCCTCTTGCCTTCTAATAATTGCCTTATAAATTAATTCCTTATAAATTGCCTTTTGATGCACTGAGTGCCTGGGTAGACGCCGAGCACTGTGCAGAACTTTGCAACAATGAGACGCAATGCCTAAAACTGCAAAGAAGGATGCTTTGGACTGGTCCCCAGGGGACCTGGATTCCAACTCCCTGATCCTGCCACTAACTCCCTGTGGCACCTTGACAGGGTATTTCCATCCTCTGAACCTCAGTTTTCAAATCTGCAAAATAAGGCTGAACTCCTTCCCAATTTCGGTTCTGTGAGATGAACTGGGATTCTGGAATGCCCACCTGACAAGAACAGGAAGTTGCACCCAGATTTATTTTCTTAACTCAGATGTCACTCATAACTCAGACAGTCAACTGATCTTTGACAAAGGAGCAAAGGCAATACAATGGAGAAAAGACCAACTTTTCAGCAAATGGTGCTGGAACAACTGGACATTCACATGCAAAAAAAATGAATCTAGACACAGACCTTACACTATCACAAAAATTGACTCAAAATGGATCATAGACCTAAATGTAAAATGCAAGACTATAAAATTCCTACAAGATAACATAAGACAGAAAATTTAGATGACCTCAGGTATGGTGATGGCTTTTTTAGGTGAAATACCAAAAAAGTCCATGAAAGAAATAATTGATAAGCTGGACTTCATTAAAATTAAAAACTTCTGCTCTGCAAAAGACAATGTCAAGAGAAAGAGATGACAAGCCACAGACTAGGAGAAAGTATCTGCAAAAGACACGTTTGATTACGGACAATTATCTAAAATATACAAAGAATTCTTGGGACTTCCCTGGTAGCACAGCGGTTAAGAATCCACCTGCCAATGCTGGGGACACAGGTTCGATCCCCAGTCTGGGAAGATCCCACATGCCGCAGAGCAACTGAGCCCGTGCGCCACAACTACTGAGCCTGAGCTCTAGAGCCCGCGAGCCACAACTATTGAGCCCACGTGACACAACTACTGAAGCCTGCACGCCTGGAGCCCATGCTCTGCAACAAGAGAAGCCCCTGCAATGAGAAGCCCACACACTGCAACAAACAGTAGCCCCCGCTCGCCGCATCTAGAAAAGATCAGTGGTTCCCAGAGGTTAGGGGGAGGGAGGGATGAATAGGCAGAGGATTTTGAGGTTAGTGCAACTATTAGGTACAGCACTATAATGGTTGATACCTGTCATTATACATTTGTCAAAACCCATAGTGCACAGCACCAAGAGTGAGCCCTAATGTAAACCACAGACTGTGGGTGATGATGATGTGTCAATGTAGGTTCATTGATTCTACAAATGTACCACTCTGGGGCTGGATGTTGACAGCGGGAGAGGCTGTGCGTGTGTGGGGGCAGGGAGTGTATAAGAAATCTCTGTACCTCTTGCTTCATTTTGCAGTGCACCTAAAACTGCTCTAAAATATAAAGTCTATTTTTAAAAAAACCCAACCATCTTGTCTCCCTGTTTTCAAACTTCTTAGTCATTGTGGGATTCACCTTATTCAACTAGGTAACTTCTCTAATCACCATGGGCAGGTAGGTGGATTCTAATAGTTTCTAAGGCAATGAAAGTTATGTATTCCTTCAGCTTCATAAGCCTACAGATTTCCCACTGTAAGAATAATCAGGGAAATCTAAGACTACAGGTGCCAACTATTTGCTTATAAATGTTCAAAAAAAATTTCTGAGGTATAAAGTAATATTCACTTAACTGGCAGATGACAAAACTGAAGCACTAAGTATTAATTATTTTTCAACGGTCACCAAGGACCACTATCAAAATTGAGAAGTGACCATAAAGCCCTCATTGCTCCTCCTGTCACTGCTTGTCAGCACAGATCTCACATCCAGACCTCAGAATTCTGTGTAAAAGCCCCGAGGCCTGAAGGAGCAACCCACAAGTGAGTGACAGATTCCTTTATCTGGCTGCCTCGCTCCCAGAGTTTCTGGAATGCTTCAGGAACAGAATGAGCAGTGTTATGTCAGCTCACATCCGTGATTTCTTTCAGGGTGTCAGGAGTGGAACAGTTAGATGGTGAGTTGTTATAAATTTCTGCAAGTTCTCAAATTTAAAAACTGGGAGTTGGGGCTTCCCTGGTGGCGCAGTGGTTGAGAATCCGCCTGCCGATGCAGGGGACACAGGTTTGAGCCCTGGTCTGGGAAGATCCCACATGCTGCGGAGCAACTAAGCCCACGAGCCACAACTACTGAGCCCGCGTGCCACAGCTACTAAAGCCCGAGCACCTACAGCCCACGCTCTGCGACAAGAGGAGCCACCACAATGAGAAGCCCGCGCACTGCAACAAAGAGTAGCCCGCCCTCGCCGCAACTAGAGAAAGCCTGTGCGCAGCAACAAAGACCCAACGCAGCCAAAAATAAATAAATTAAAAAAAACAAAAACAAAAACAAAAAAAACTGGGAGTTGGACCAGCTGGGTGGTGGGAGAGAGTGTGTCTTCGCAGGGAAGCAGAGGAGAACTCGGGTGACAGCCAGAGGAGGGCATGTGTACACTGAAAAAGCCCCACATGAGACTTTACAAAGCTTCCCTGCGGGGGCATACACACCCTCATTCTGCCATACCCTGCTGCAGTGAGAATCACTATTTTGGAAGAATCCAAGAGTCTCTTCCAGCAATAAAATGCTGACCTAAAAATTCCTAATTCTGAAAAACATTTACATTTATTTTGTGTTCTCCCTTCTGTATATCACCTATGTTTCTTCAGATATTTAGCTGAGCAGCTTATATGTCTGGGTCCTTATATACAATGTCACTGAGTTTATTTTACAAGTGGTACTTTTACTTTCGTTTGAAGTCAGCACGTAGTATGCTCTGTTTTATAATGAGCCATATATAAAGATACAAGATATAGAAATATAAATCTTTTTTTAAAATTAAGAATTCATCAGATTAATCACAACCACTAGAAGGTAAACTCCATGAGGGAAAAGAGACACTTGATAAATAGTTCTTGAATGAGTTCATTCTATGATACTCTCAGAAAAAGTGGCATGAGATCTCAAGATTTGTGTTCAAAGTCCCAGCCCCACCAAGATCAGGTCTGTTCCACGCAGCAGTGCTTCAGAGGACACTATGGGCCCTGGAACATCATGCAGAAACTGCTTCCTGAAGGGACAGGCAAGTTACCAACATCATACTTTTACTGGTGACCGATCCTGACATTTAGAAAATAAGTTTGGAAATATGGTTGTCTAATTAGCAGTCTTAAACCTACACTTTCTCCAAATCAACTCCTCTTCCTAGACACTAGTTCTAATAATCATCTTAATTACCTAAATTAGAAAGGAAAGAAAGAAGCGTTCAAATTCTGTTAGATCCTGTTTCATTAGTTAAAACAATGAATCCTAATCAGGGATAGGTATTGAATACAATGTAATCTTCTAGACTCTGAAGCAACAACCTAGCCAATGATCATCTGAAAACATAATTCAGAATTGTGACTTTTTTTTTAATACCAAGACAGAAAACCTAGCATTACTATAGAAGCCACTTATAAATCCTTGAGTCAAATGGGGAAAAAAAATTAATAGATCTAGGGTAAAAGTATAGGAGTGACGTGTTTATGTTCACTTTAAGTGCAAAGTCAGAGGAATCAAGATATAATCAGTGAGTCAGGATGGCTCATGGAAGGGCAGGGACAGGTAAAGGATGTACATTTGCATCAGTCAGGTGAGTCTCTGTTAGAATATGACTAATTTACATAGCCAGCCCCCCAACAATGGGCTTCTCGAATAGGAAATGGAGATTTCTGTGTTCTATTTTCCATTTGGGATACGGTTTGAATTTCTAAGTGTTAAGTAAGAAAAAAGAAAAGCAGAAAAAAAAAAAAAAGCACACTCTCAACTATGGAAATAAAGACTATTCAAATCAATATTCTACCAGAAAAACACAAATCAATCAGGTCAACTAAATCCAATAACAGTACAACTTAAGAAAAACTATTCCATTGGGGAACTTCTCCTTGACAGTTCTAACAGCAGGACTATAATATGACCCTAGCAACTGAACCAACAATGTTTTTTTCAAACTACATGGGAAATATAAAATTAGGAGTGCTAAGTAAATCTACCAAGAAATGGGTTTCACAACAGGCCCCAATAAAATTTCTTTTCTTCTTAAGGACAGGCTAGAGAGAGTCAAATTCTAATACACCAAGCATCAGTATCAGATTTTAATCCTCAAACTCAAAAATCCATTCCAAGAGGGTTTCCCTACTCATTGCTAAGAGTTATGTCCAGTTTGACTTCAGGTCAGATTTCATAATACTTACACTAAACCTATTCTGCTTTCTTGCAGTCTTCTAACCTAATGTGGTATGTCACACACACATATGTGCCTACCTTTCCACCTTATTCTGACCCCTGGTCTCTACAACTCAGCTACTCAGGCCTTCTATCAGTGTCTTAAGTATACCAAGCTCTTTCCTGCTTCCCAGCCCTCATACATGATGTTTCTTTAAATGGGAGAGTTTCCTCCATCTGCACTGTACACACCCCCAAACTCCTATGCAACAAGTCTTAGCTTAGACTTATATGTGTGTCCTCAGTGGAAACCTTCCCAGCCTAGGTTAGATGTTATGTTCTCTTGGTACCCTCCACTTCTCGTTTGAGGTACTTCATTCAATTCTAAGTATATTTTTTGAAATAGTTATTTAATGTCCGACTCCCTCACTGGCTTTGAGTTTCATGACGGTAGGGACCATGTCTATTTGTCCACTGCTCTATTCCCAGCACCTTAGCTCAGTATGTGGCATATAACAAGTAGGCAATAAATATTTTTTGAGTGAATAAATTTAAAAATTGTAAATTATGTAAAAGATACATGCACTAGAAACAAAGCTTTAACATGCTACATGATATGAATTGAACAATGGATCCTGTGCTAAAATGGAACTATTCAAAACATGGAATCCTAAGCAACCAGCAGGTTACAAAGGTTCTCCCCTGACTACAGCAGTAGGGACAAGGGTTGAGCTTTGGAGAGCCACTACAGCGAGGGCCAGAGAATCTAGCGTTCACCACAGATGCAAAACACTGTGCCAGGTATTTCCAAATCCAGCTCGTGCCAGGTCAGAAAGGGCCCTGCCATTCTGATGGGGAAGTCTACCCAGGTAACAAGGTGGAAGTGTTACAGTTTTCTTGTCCTCCACTTTGGAGAGAATCCTTATTAACAACCTGACTTATTTATCCCGGTTCTCCTGTGTGCAATATCCATTCTGATTTCTCACAAGGGTATGAAAGGGAAGCAACAGATTTTTCTCTTCTCTTCTCCCTCCTTTCAAGTTTGGCTCACGTCTGCAACTCACCTGAATGGCTCCTCCCAGCATGACGGCCACCAGCCCCATGGACATGCTCAGTGTCTGTGATTCCACAGTGCTCTCTGCCTGGTGGGCCAAGCTTGCACATGCTCGCTGCAGGGTTGCTGCTACAAAGTCCACAACCTACCACAGAAATGGAATTTAGAATCAGCAAGGAGTAAGGAAAAAAAATCTCAAAATTCTCTTTACATCTTACGTCTACCTCCTCATCTTTTTCCTCATCAACATCACGACAGCAAGAAGCTTCAAGAACAACTGCTACCATGTAGCAGGTATGGTGCTCAGTGTTTTACATGCACAAGCTCACTTAGGTCTCATATCAACTTTAGGATGTACTCTTGTCCTCATTTTCAGATGAAGAATCTTAGGCTTAAAGAGGCGATCTGCTCAAGGCCATACAGTCAATAAATGAGAAAGCCCATTTATACTTTCTCAGATCTTTTAATATACCAATCCACCTTCCTTTACTTTTCATGAATTTTGTCAGGAAATTAAAATGAAAAATGATTTGTTACTTTCTGACCATCTTAGAGTGTCCTAGATCTGCTTCTCCTAATGAGCATTCCTCTTCAATGATTCCTTCCCCCCGTTTTGACAGTCTAGTTCTAGTAAGCAAAGAAAGGGGGAAGAGGCATTAATTGTATTTAGAATTCAGTGTCCTCAAACAATCTACACAAACGATCGAGTCATTTCTTAAAGTATCCAATAGTTTTGAAGGATTAAGATTATTCATATATAAGATTTTACATAGCATTTGGCTAACAACTAAGCCTTAAATGGAATTAATTTGGTCGGCACCATTTTAACTGGGCTTGGATTAATCATCTTAAGTAGAAACACATTTGAATAAAAGACAGCCTACACATACCCATACATGCACACGCACACACGTGCACACACTCACATGCACATTTAGGATTAATGGCTCAAAAGGGAAAAATCACTTTGAAAATGGGATGCAAGCTTGCATGTTTAACTCTCTGGGCAAATCACATGCTAGCTAGAATCTTTATTGCAGGCTCAAAGTCAGGAGAATGGCTTGTTAACACTTGTCTTTTGGAGCAAGGCAGGAAACTAGAAAGGTTATTAAAAGTTCCACTTACTATAATGAACCATGCTGGTTATGGTAATTTTCAACACCCTCTCTAGCCTAAGAATTTATTGATTACTAGAAGTTAAGGACATTGGCTTTTCCCAGAGAAACTGGCGGATCTACCATCTTGGGCCACCTATTTTGCCTCCAAAGAGTTTTCTAAAGCACTCCTTGATTATAGGAAGCTTCTATTTCACACAAATATACTGTTAAATTGCTGGAACAGAACATTATCTAGCCTTCCAACTTTTTCTAAATTCCTCTTCTCTATCTATTTAACATTGCTAAACAAGTAGTATGATCCTATTTTTGTTAAGAAAGAAACTTTCAGTTTGTATGTGAAATAAAAAACCTGGGAGCTGTTGACTGGTGTTGACAGCCAGCTGTAATTGTCATTTATGAAGTACGCTTTCCCCCAAACCTTGTAACAACGAAACCTCTAAACCATTTGGACAACAGCTCCTCCCCTACTATTCATTTCCTGTGATTTTATGGGGCTGCCAGCCACAAGGAAAGGTATGTGACTGATGCCTGTTCTAGAATTTATGTATACTGAGGAGACAATGGGAGACACTTTTACTTTTTACTTAAAATTTTTTATAAAGCTACATAATTCTAAAAGCCAAATATTCCTGAAAGTTTATAATGAAAAATGGCAGTGCCCTACCCCATTTCTCCCCACCTGATTCTGACTCTAGAGGCAACCAGTTTTAATTATTTAGCTATTTAATTTAGTGATAACATTAAGCAGTTACTATTTACCAGGTACTGCTCTGAACATATTACAGGTATTTACTCATTTAATTGTCACAATAATCCTATGGGGATGTGCAAACCTGCTGCCAACACTCTGGCAACTGAGTGCAAGGGAGCTGAGGCCTTACTGCTGAGTCTGCAGGCATCGGCTTAATCCTCCCGTTCTGCAGTGTGCTACTACCACCCAAGTTCAGAGTCTTTGGGTTCAACCTCTCTCAAGAATAAACCTCCAGTCTTCTGCTGCAGAGGGGAGGTAGTTGTACAAAGTTAAGGAAGGAGTCAAAGGGTTTACTGACTCTTGTGGAGCCTTTCAACCTGGTTTAAGCTCTAAATTCAGCTCCATCTTTAGAGCTTATCTGGTGCCCCGAGTCCTTCTAGGGTTCGGCAAGGAGAAGTGACTTGCTTCTTTTTTTTCATTTCAAAAAAATTTTAACAGCTCTATTGAGGCATAGTACTTTGCTTCCTGACTTCCTCCATGCAGGCACTTAGCTTTCCATTTTCTGAAGTTGCTGAATCAGCTACTATTTTCCAGTTTCCAAATATTGTTATTCTCTTCTCTAATGTGTCTCCTCTCCTGTTCTGTTGGTCCCTGTGGTTTCCAGAGGGAACAGATAAACACTTTTGCTCAATATACCATCTTTAATCAGAAGTCCCTACTTTTTTAAAATTTTTACTTCTGTGTTACTTAAATGTTTTTACAATGAGCACGTGTTTATGTTAAAAAATTTTATCATATGAAAAAGACCACAGCACGTAGAACCCCTTCTATTCTGCCAATTACAGTGATCCAGTTACAGAAGGGTGCAGACAGTGGCAGTTTCCTGAAAGACCAGGAAAAATCGTGCTCATTCCACTCCATATACACTGGCGCCTTGCTGATCCCTCCACACTCCAGGCATGCTCCCTCTCATCTGGAACACTCTTCCCCTAAGTATCTCAATAGCTCCCTCCTTCCCTGCTTCAGATCTTTGCTCAAAAGTCACTTTCTCGGTGAGGTTCTCCATGACCACCCTGTTTACCTTACCACACTCCCTTTATCATCCCCTTACCTTGCTTGATTTTTCTCTCTGGTACCTATCACCGTCTAACGCCCTCTGTGTTTCTGCCTACTTGTTTACCATCTCTCTCTCCCTCTATGTAAATGTAAGCTCCATGAGAGCACAGATATGTGTCTGTTTTGTTCACTGCCGTGTCTCTGATACCCAGAAGAGCATGTAGCACATAGTAGGCTCTCAATACACATTTGCGGAATGCAGGAACTCGGGAATTGGAACAGGGCTCTGCATCAGTACAGACTGTTCCACGCCTCATTCCTCTCTGCATCGTCTCATATACTAATATGCCATCTGCCAACACACTTTATTGAATTTTTAATCTCTCACCCATGAATACTTCTATATGCATTTCTAACAAATAAGAAGATTTGTTTTTTATATAACTACCATACTACGACTACACTCAATAAAAATTCCTTATATCTTCTAATACCTGGTCCATGACTGTCGCAAAAATGTCTTCATACAATTGGCTTGTTTGAATCAAGATCCACACACTGCATTTCATTGATATGACTCAAGTCCCCAACAGTCCTGCTCCTCTTTAATGTCATTTATTTGATGAAGAAGCTGGGTCATTTGTACTATGGAATTTCCCACATTATGGATTTGGCTAATTGTTTCCTCATGGCACTTAATTTGCTCCTCTATCCTGAGTTTCCCTGATCAGATTTAGGTTCACATTTTGGGGGGTTTGTTTTGTATTGTTTGGGGGTTTTGAGGGGAAGAACCCTTCCCAGGTGATGTGGCATACTTCCTATGGCATTACATGAGGAGGCACATAATAATGTCTGCTTCTCACGGTGATGTTAAGATTAACTGGTCCAAAATAAAAAAAACTTTTTTTAAATGAAAAAGGATTAACTGGTCCAGGCTGAAATATTCAGGTTGACATTACTGATATTTGCATTAACCCTGAAATCCACCAAAAATAAAATGTATAGACAAATGGAAACATAGATAAATATGTGATAAAGCATGTATAATAAAATGTTAATTGTAAAAACTAGGTAGTGGGTATACAGGTACTCACTATAAAATTCTTTCAAATTTGAAAGTTTTTGTAATAAAATGCTGGAAGAAGAAAGGAACAGTTGGTTTGGGTGCCAAATGGCCTAATACATTCATTATAAAGTACCCCTAATGGTTTTAGCAACATTGATGATTGCTACCTAGATCCATTTTGTTATTAGGGGATTGCAAAATATAATTTTCTAGTTCTCTTTTTGAGTTTTTCAGCTGTGGTTCTTATACAAAGAAAAAATTTTCTTCATTGACTAGTTACACGGGAAAGATAAATGCTTTATTCATTCCCTTCATTTATCAATTTACAAAACAGTGAACTCATGCCTCAGCAACCTCAAACATGTCCTACAAGAGATTTGCGGGGGGGTGGGGGGGTACTTGACGTGTTTTAATCCACTGCAGGTATTATTCTTTGTAATGCTCAAATTGTCCTACCTGTGGTCAACAGGAGCCCCTCCAAGGTGGCTCCTGAATGCCACTGACATGAGCCCATTAACCTCGGATTGCTTCAAGATGCCCTGAGGCTTACAGTACAATTCCCACCCTAGACCCGAATGAACCTTTAATCCAATGAGTTTTGTGTTCTTTTCGTAGGAGATGGTATTCAGAAACTATAATCTGGTACTGGGGACAGTTATTGCTACTGGATTGTCATTGCTGCTTGGCATTGACAGTGGACTGAGCTAGAAAACACCTGCTTTTTAAAAAGAGAAAAATAAATTATGAGTTCATATAAACACTTCCAGTTAGAACTTAATATTATAGGAGTTTTACTCAAGTTCTTTAATTTTATGTTTATAACTCTCTTTCTTATGCTGAAAATCTTGTTTCCTAATTATGTTAACAAAATAACTTATTTATTGCTTATAACATATCCATATACGTGTGTATTTCAAAATAATATACCAAAATTATCACTAGCAGTAAGACTACCAAATGCAGTTCAATGATTTTTTTGTGTGTTTCTTTTTGTCCTGATATGTTTTAACCTCAGCTGACGATAATTTAATGGGACAAATCACTTTTGTATCAGCCTAACACCACTGTTCCTTAATTAGGAGTAAAAGAAGATAAGTGGGAAGGCTTAAGTCATATCAGTTTTTAGACCATTTTCCTTTCCAACTAGCATCCTGAGACAAAAACATAAAGTCTGGATGAAAAAGTCTTTAGGGAACTGATATAAACACAGGAGAAACAAATCACCCTACTAAATAATATGGGGTCAGTGAACTGAAGGAATAAGAGGCCAGGAAAGAAATAATGAGCATAATTCTCATTAAACAGGCACGGTAAGTCAGAGCTGACAGGCAGCTGCAAATTTTCTCAGCGGGAGCTGTAGTGAAATGCTGCTTAGCAACACCGGAAGGCAGATGACAATGACGATGATACAAAGAGCTGGAGAGTCAGATTTAAGCGTGACAATCATACCATGTTACAATTGACTATTCACCAACCGAGCAACAACTAACTGTGGTAAAGTGGTAAAATATGATGACTACACTACCTATGCTTTAGTACTTTTATTTCCTATTTTTTAAAAAAGCTGGTAAAAATAATGTCTGAGCCATTAAATTCAGGCACTGATTCACATAGTTACTCTACTCTGAAAGCATTAAAAAAAAAAAATCTGGGGGCCAGCGTGAGCGCCCTGCAGCGCCTGGTGGAGCAGCTCAAGCTGGAGGCCGGCGTGGAGAGGATCAAGGTCTCTCGGGCGGCTGCAGAGCTTCAACAGTACTGCATGCAGAATGCCTGCAAGGAAGCCCTGCTGGTAGGTGTTCCAGCCAGAAGCAACCCCTTTCGGGAGCCCAGATCCTGTGCTTTACTCTGAAGACTGTAGGGAAGAAGTCCGCTGAGGAATGCTTTCAAGCACCAAGTGATGAATGACTGCCTCCAAATCTCAAGAACACACTTCTCCAGCCAAATGACTTTTAGATATTTCACAGGACCTTTCCTGTGGCCTGGTCCTTTAGCCAAAATTCTACAGAAATTTATGAGTTTCTACTCAAGGAAACTGGGTGAAGGAGTAGATTTGAAATAATAATGGCCTGGTTCTTTGCTGAAGTGCTTTATACTTAAACAAAAACCTTACCACCAAATATACCAAAATACACCTCTTTCATTAAGTGAATTACTAGTGTTTCTATACCTGGAATGTTACGTATGTTTTATTTACTAGATGTTTACATTTTGGGAAGGAAAACAGTATTGTTTGTTAAAAAAAATTAAATATTTGTAATTTGTTGTTTCCGACTAAGATTTTTATACCATAACAAAATTTGTTCTTTTCTCATGAATTTATAATTTCTAAATGAAGACAAGCAAGTATAAAATTGGGGGAAGAATGGGCTTTATTAATCAAATGATATCTTGACTTTTCTAAATAAGAAGATTGTTTTATTTTTAACACTAAACATGGGAGCTGTTTCTTAGCAAACTTGTTTGAAAGGATTAATGTTGTATTGTGTATTAGATTGCCCCATCCTGTATATGAAGCAGATTTGATCTTTGTCTTCTTAAGTTCCTCTACTTTATAATGGTGGTTTTACTTAAAAAAAAATACTAAATTATTTCATGTCTTTAAAACAATGTTTAAATGTGATCTACAGAATATTACAAATGATTAAAAAAAAAAGTGATGTGAAAATATTACAACCTAAATGAATACTCAATGTCACAAGTGTTTTACTTTGATGATGTGCCTTTGATTTAATTTGGGACACTTAAAAGAATACTTTGTTTGTGCTTGTTATAACCTTTGAAGAGCTTGGAAATAAAATTTCTTCTAATGACAGAAAAAAAAAATCTGAAAACTTCACAGGCAAAACAAAACAAAACAAACACTCAAAAAACACTTCACAGGCTGTTGTGGAGATAAGCTGTGAGTTAGAGGACCTATACAATTCAAGGTGATCTTATCATTAGTGATTTTTTTTTCAAATTTGAGTTTAATCATTCTCAACTTTTAATGCACATTAGAATCATCCACGGAGCTTAAAAAAATACATATGCCCAGGCTCTAATGCAGACATGCTGAATCAGAATCTCTAAAAGTGGGCTAGGCATCAATATCAGGAAAAAGATCCCAGACAATTTTATTTGCACCAAAAGTTGAAAACCACCGTGATATATAAATATTTTAAATAATTCTCAGTTTTATGTGCATGAGAATCACCTCAGGAGCTTGTTAAACATGCTGATTCCCAGGACCTATGAAAGTACTGATTCTCTTAGCCTGGTGTGGGCTCAGTAATTTACGTTTAACCTGAATTCCAGGTAACACTGATGCAGGTGTCATCAAACCACACTCTGAGTAATATTTCTTTGAACATTTGGGGGAAAGAATGAAAGAAACTGAAATAGACAAATACCACCAGGCTGGGAACCGGCACGTGGCCGTCACTGACCTGAGTGATGTTTGTGAATATCTGCTCAGACATTCTCTCACACAGAACAGCCGTGAGCTGGAGGACCAGCAGCTTCCGCTCCGGACCTTCCACAAGAAGAGTCTGGTGCTGCTCTAATTCCAAGAGGCTTTCGCTGGAGAATGGCTTTGTTTTTAACTCTGCTTCATTTTCCACAGCCATGTGAGTCAACTCCTATCAGTGTGGGAGAAAAGAAAAAGAGAAGAAAAATCCTGTAGAACTAAGGATTTCAGAAACAGCTAGAAAACTCTGTTTGAAATGTGGATATAGAGAACCAGTCTGTTTTCATTACAGCATTAAGTACAATACCCAAAAACTGGAAACAACTTAAATGTACAGCAATAAGCATAAATTGTGATGTATTTATTATATTGCAGCAGTTGAGATAAATGAACTAGATCTATATGGATATCAATATAGAGGGATCTCAAAAACACAGTTGAATGGAAGATGTAAGTTGCAGAATAATACATATATCATGATACCAGGTATACGAAAATTTTAAACTTCATAATAAAAAACATACATACACACAAAGAACTAGTTTGACAGATTACTTACTTTATCACTATTTTTATGATCTCTACCACTAGCTTCCCTTGAACTGAGGTCATATAACACTTCCAAACCTTTTTTAGAGACTATTAGATGCTTTCAGCACCACACCTCTTTTTCCCTAAGATATTTAGAACTAAACTTCTACTAATAGATAATTCATTACTGTGGGTTTTGTAAGCTTTTCCTTAGCTTTCACACTGTAAATTTCCTTGGGAAAGGAAAACTTTAGGTTCCTTAAGAATTAATGCTTTACCATAGTAACTGACAGTTTAGAGCAGTGGTCCTCAACTGTTTCTGGGCAATTTTGCTCCCCAGGGGGCTCATAGCAATATCCAGGGACATTTTTGGTTGTCATAATTGGGAGGTGACACAGACATCTAGTGAGTAGAGGTCAGGGATGCTGCTAAACTTGCTACAATGTACAGGAAGCCCCCACCCCAAGAAAAAATTATCCGGGCCAACACGTCAATAGTACAAAGGCAGAAGAACCTTGGTTTAGAGCAAAGCCCTTTGACTTTTTGTTTTTTAAACAAATTTTAAAGAAATTATCCAATTAAGAGGGTATTTTCTTGGAATGTTATTTACAGTGAACGGCTGGGCAGGGGGATGAATGTGAACATGGGAGGTGAGAAACATCGAAAAAGTATCACCCACTTCAATTCTAGGAACGTTAGCCCTGATTCCCTCCTTGCATTCTCCCACACCTACACCAACCTTAAACTCCACAGACATTCTCTTAGAGTTGACACTTTATTTAGGGAAAATACTAAAGAAGGCAGAGATGGACAGGGAATCAGAGATACCGGCTTATGGTCGCTAGCAGTACAAACAAGGAGTAACAGTATGGGGCATAAGTTACTGTCGGAGGTTAGGGCAAAAGGAAGCACAACCACCAGGCTAAGAAACAAACCCGGAAAAGGTTTCAAGTGGCTACAAAATGAAATGAGAGAGGCAGAACTGCTAAATCTCCTTTGCAAATACCTGACAAAACAATAGTCAGAAAGGATAAGGGATTACTCTATAGCTGTAAAACCTACTATTAACTTCAAAAGTGTTCTTACTGTCAACAAAGAGCAAAGATTAACCCTTTAATAGATCAACAGCTCTGCTCTGGTCATCTCTAAAATTTCAGTGCAGATTATCTTGGAAAGTAGTTCAATCATATGTGTACGGCTGAAGGTAAATTTCTTTTTGACCAAACCAAAGGCTACTAAAAAATAAATTACCCTTATGTCCTCTATTTCTCCTAAATTAAGACCTAATTTTAGGACCTAAAATTATGACTGCCTTGAAAATTCAAAGGGGCTCCTGGTACGACCCTAGAATAAAGCTGACCATGAACTATACATAGTTCTTACCTTCAAGCAGAAGATGAAGAAGTCTCCTGCCAAACCACATTCCTGGCAGTGGGACAGCAAGTCCCCAAGGTGCTCTACCTGGCACTGCTCTGAGGACACCTTCTGGTATAGGGCTTCATCTTCATCTTCATCACTGCAATGCAGGGTAAGATTTATCACCCAGAGAAACTATTTTTTTGGAAACCCCATTAATAATCTTCTAAAGTAACATGTTATTTCCATACAGTAAATCATTATAAAGAGCTCAAAAATTTGTTTAAATTATTTTCCTGTTTCTCCATGCTGAAAAGGTATTTATTCTCAGAAGCTAGGCTATCATGTCCTACATAGCCATTTGCTCAAATGGGGAAGATTCATTTTAAGATGGATGTTGAAGAATTACTATTATTTCAATAAGTTGCAAAAGCAAGGAGGAATTAAAGTATAGGTTTATGCAGATATTCTGGTTCCTGAAGAAAAGAAGAGAAAGAGAAGGCTGACAAGCAAAGGCAGATCAGAGAGCCTTGGATGCCATTCAAAGGAACTTGGACCTTTTTTCAATGAGCCACTAAGGGTTATGGGCAGTGGAAAAAGACATGATCTTCATAGGAAGAGATTCAGTCAATCTCAGTGAACCAATTGTTGAGTTATGAAAATGCATAAAGGCGCAGAAAACTGAGGAGGCCAAATTTCCAAGTAATAAAATGTGGCTAAGTTATCAAAAATGGTGCCATGATTTCTGCAAAAAGTTTCAAGAAAATTCTCATGAGGTACTAAGGCTTCTAGCTTTCATTCATCGGATAAGTGAAAAAGCCAATATACAGTATTCTTATACTGTATCACGTAAATAAATAAGAAGGTACAGAAGATACACTAGAAAACAAAACACTAAAATAATGTAAACAGTGATTAGGATAGTGGTTGATTTTTGTTTTCCTCTTTATGCTTTTTTGTATTATACAAAGAACATGTATTACTTTTGTGATGAAAGAATAAAATTTCTGGGACTTCCCTGGCGGTGCAGTGCTTAAGAATCTGCCTGCCAATGCCGGGGACACAGGTTCGATCCCTGGTCCGGGAAGATCCCACATGCTGCGGAGCAACTAAGCCCATGCGCCACAACTACTGAGCCCATGTGCCGCAACTACTGAAGCCTGCACGCCTAGAGCCCGTGCTCCACAACAAGAGAAGCCACCACAATAAGAAGCCTGTGCACTGCAACAAAGAGTAGCCCCCGCTTGCCACGAAGACCCAACACAACCAAAAATAAATAAAGTGGTTAATTAAAAAAAAAAAAAAAGAGGGCTTCCCTGGTGGCGCAGTGGTTGGGAATCCACCTGCCATTGCAGGGGACATGGGTTCAATCCCTGGTCTGGGAAGATCCCACATGCCACGGAGCGGCTAGGCCTCTGTGCCACAACTACTGAGCCTGCGCTCTAGAGCCCGTGCTTGGCAACGGGAGAAGCCACTGCAACGAGAAGCCCGCGCGATGCGATGAAGAGCGGCCCCGCCTCACTGCAACTAGAGAAAGCCCGCGCGCAGCAACAAACACCCAACACAGCCAAAAATAAAAATAAAATAAATAAATTTATTAAAAAAAAAAGAATAAAATTTCTTTCAGATTAAATTGAGAAAAAAATGACAGATGCCGCTTCATTTCATTGAAAATACAATTATTGCAGTTAATTTGGCAAACCGTCTAACTGGGCAGTATGTCCCAATCTGCCAGTTCACTTAATAACATACCCTTTATACTCCTTTAGTAGAATGAATAACCTAGAAATTACGCTTAGAATTACTTCCTATATTATCCTAGAATCTTCCAGAGTCCTTCAGATCAATCATGTTATCTCCACCACATTTTATGTTAGAAGAAAAGCTGAAATAGCTTCTAAGCTTCTGTGAACCACCCCAACTGTCAAAATGAAGTACTGTATTCAAGTATTCTTTTAAAAAAAAGACATGACAACAACTACCTTAAGAAGCATTATTTTATTCATTCTTAAAATTTCAATGAAAGAGTCAATTCCAAATAGTTATATTTAGTTCCAGAAAGGTAAAAATTCTGGATCCAAAGATCATGAAATCTAAGCTGCTCTTTTAGAGTTTCTTTAATCAAACTTCTTATTGATAACTGGTGCTGCTGGGCAGAATGGTAGAGTGAAAGGTAAGTGGTGATAAAGACCAGGTGGTGATATGCACCCTGCCGTTGGGGCACTAGCACCATGAGCAGGATCTTTAGAACAAATCATAAAATCACACACACACACACACACACACACACACACACACACACACTTCTTTGGTATGGTGTCAACGTTTTGGAGACATGGAGCGTCTTCAATACCTAATGAAAGCTATGGACCCTATTTTCAGCAAAGAATCCATGTTTGCATATAAAAAAATTTCTTGTGTATAATTTCAAGGGGATTATAGATTCCGAGAAGTCCATACAGAGACCCCAGGTTAAGGATCCATTGCTTCTAGCAGTGTATGGAGATCCATTCAATCACTGCCTATCCACTTTTTTTCCTACCAAGAAGAGAAACTGTAGTTTCAATAAGAACTGTTGATTTTGACATATTTGCACTAAAGACTTGTTAAGACAGCAATAAGTTTTAACTGCTGATAAGTCACATACTATAAAATCCTCTATCTAGTCCCTAAATTGGTCCCAGGATAAACTGTTCCAAAGGGTTTTTAAATAAACATGCCAAAAAATATTAAGCTCCTTCAGTTCGGGGGCATAGTTAGAACTGCAAAACCTACTAATGCTCAACAACTCTCAGTAAATTAGTAGCTTAAGTTTGTACTGATAATTCTGTTTGCAATCAATGTGTTTTTTCTATTTTCCTCAAGACTCTCATATTGAATAAGTGTTTTAAAACTTAACCAAATTAACCATGAACTTAAAGAGTTACTTAAATGTAAACACTTTAACAAATAGCACTTTGAATGTGGTGTGACATCTGAGTAGCTGCCGCCAGTTAAGTATTACATGGACTCTGATCAACCAGAACTTATGTTCGTAGGTAATGACATCTACACGTATCACCTAGAAAATGGAAATAATTTAAAATACACTTGTGAGATGCAGGAGAAATAAATTATCCATTCCACTACCACTTGTTAGCCGCCTTCTAAACAACCCCTAGGAGAAACAAACCCCCATCATAAAATTACCATAAAAGAGAGCTTTGAGACAATTTCCCTTAGGATTAAGTCTGACTCTGAACACACATACCATTCTGAGTGTCAGAGGGAGAACTGGATTGTTACGGTGTTGAGGGTGAACATGTGTCTGCCTTTTACTCTGATTCACTGGCAAAGACTTTGTGAAGTAAGTGGGCTTGTTGTGATGCAGAGCTGTGAGGCTCCAGTAAATTGCACCTATTAGCTAGCATCTAGGAAAAACCTGGAGGATCATTTAAGGCTCACATTTCACTTAGAGATATCAATAAATAGCAGCACCTCAGCTGCTTGAGTTTCTGGTTTCCTTTCTATCAGCGCCCCTTAGTGGACAAGTCACAGAATGGCCTTTCGAGTACAATTAAATCTGAAGAGAGATAGCAAAGGATGGGTGGACTCACCAAACGGCCTCTTTGATGGTAATCATAATGCCACCTTGAGTGGCAGCTCTAAAGTGGCACAGAGAATGGAGAGAGGGCACAGTTTTGTCCAACCCTGCAAATCCTTGCAGGCTAGTAATTGCCTTTTTCCTCTCCAGTTTCCCCAGCATCCATAATAAGATTTCTTGGCAAAGTGACCTGGCAGAAAAAAGCAGTTATAAATGAGCTTGTCATCTTACTCTACACATTTAACAAGCTAACATAAAAAAAGAAAGAATGACAGTCAGGTTCCATGCATTCTAAAG
Source organism: Balaenoptera borealis (assembly GCF_965194805.1). Taxonomy (NCBI): domain Eukaryota; kingdom Metazoa; phylum Chordata; class Mammalia; order Artiodactyla; family Balaenopteridae; genus Balaenoptera; species Balaenoptera borealis. The sequence continues at coordinate 16,919,043 of NC_138878.1, forward strand.
GCTGGCACAATCACCTAGTACTACTGAAGTGCGGGAGTGGAAACTATGCTTCTTGTGAATTTCAGAATGCAAATATCCTGAAATTCAGTGAGTGACTGACTAATCTCTGGTTGTAGAAGCAGCCCGGATATGACACATGAGCCCCACATGATTTTTTTTTATTCCAAATGAACTCATTGCCTTTGAATCAGGCACTGTGAAAGAAAAGTTTACAGTGATCAAACCATCTAAGATCAGTGGGACCAATAACTGGAGACCAAGAAACAGCACACCAACAAATTCTTGCTGATTCCTTATCCCCTCTTATCCGTGCCAATCAACTAGGACAGGAATGGAATAAACGTTTGCTTCTTCCTTCTCAGTCTCTGATGAGGATATGATAGTGCTGTGAGGACTTGGGCTTCAAAACTAAAACAAGAGTTATTATAGGAATGGTCTTTTGAAGCCAAATTCACATATTTATAGCCTCCATCTTCCACTGCACTTTCTTTTGTCACTTCCCTCATGTCTGTGGGCTTCAGTGATCCACTGACCAAAAGTTAGAGAGTTAAAGGCAGTATGTAAGCTTCGAATAAGATACAAGACTGAGCACTTCGCTTTATCACTTAATGATGATAGTGACTATTTATTGAGCTTATTATTTGCCAGGGACAGTGCTAAACACTTCAATGCATAGTTAGTCTTCATAATAATACTATGAAGAAGATACTATTACTGAATATGAGATTACATGTGGGGGATTTCCAAACACCAAAAATCAGAATTCTGTAGGATCTTTTTTTTTTAATTTTGATTGGAGTATATCTGATTTACAATGTTGTGTTAGTTTCAGGTGTACAGCAAACTGAATCAGTTATACATATACATATATCCACTCTTTTTTAGATTCTTTTCCCATATAGGCCTTAGAGAGTATTGAGTAGAGGTCCTTGTGCTATACAATAGGTCCTTATTATCTATTTTATATATAGTAGTGTGTATATGTCAATCTCAAACTTCCAATTAAAGTCTTAGAAGGAGGAAGAAACAACATAAATCACTGTGAAAACAGAGCTGATACAAAATGAGTCCTACTTAAATTCCAATACAAAGATTATTTTCTGGATGACTAAGGAATCCCTTCATTCTCAACAACACTGTACAGCACTAACACCAAATCCAAGCCTAAATTACAGAGTGCCACATTCAGATCCAGATTTCCCCAACTTGATTTCTAACTACTCACAAGGTATTTATGATCCAACCTCTATTTCCTCCTCCCTAGACATGTAATTCCAGTATTTCTCACTGATCAACAGTGGCATGTTCATACATGTAAACGGAGATTTCATTTCTGATGTCTAAGACAGAGGCTGAGGAAAGTCATTTTAAAAACTAGATCCAATCCCGTGCAATCTGCAAAGCTCTCTTTCTTTTCTAGAGGATTGTCAAATGTTTTCCTGACTTTGAAAGAAAAAAAAAATTATAAAGTGGCATAAGTCATATTCAAAATAAGAACAACATACAAGAAAGATTTCAGTATTTACAAACAATAAGGTTCTCTAGATTGTTTACCTTATGTGAGACACACTGTGCTTGGTAAAACAGTAGAGAGAAAAGAGCACTCCCAGGACAGGAAGCAGGGAATCCACCAAAACTGTTAAAGGTTCATTCCCGACCACGTACACCTAGGGAAAAGGAAATGGTGGTACACTGAGTGCAAGGCCGGAGGAATGGGAATCAAACACCATACACGAATTAGCAGGGCTTGGAGGCTTATCTTAAGCAACACTCTAGCCCTGAGGTAAACAATTGTAGCTCTAAGCCTAAGGAAACCATCTGAGATTAGCAGACAGGCTGAATCAAAGGGAGACTAAAAAGGGAGCATTGCTCTTTCATGCATGCAGCCTGAAGAACTGCTGGGTGAACCAGGTAGGTGAACCCGTTTTCTGACCCCTTCCTTTCCTACTTCTGACTACCTCAAGAGTCTCTTCATCTATTATTCATCAATACAATAATTATCTTACTGCTAAAGGCCCTGTTATTAGAAACTAACAAGCAATGACCACCAAATAGAAAAGCTTAAGACTAGATTTGAAAGAAAACAAAGCAAAACACAGCTTGCTCTAGCTTTGTCATTCTTAAGATGTAACTGTCACATGGGCATGTCCTATTCTCTCCAGTTCAATAAATGTGCACCTAGATCTGCACTGGCTTTACAGGGTTAAGTGTGTGAGGATTCTGATGTTTATTAACAATAACTATGTTAACTGTTTTATTTGTACCTTTTAAAAAGGATTCAACAAACTCTTCTGAATCTACTGGAATCAAAGTACTGTTCTAGGCACTGTAGTGAATATAAAAGTGAACAAGAATTGTTCTCTCTCATTGCCTGTGATTTAACGGGAAGAATAAAACAAACCAATAATAATAAGATTAATGTTAATATTATTATTATTCAAGGTGGATAATTTAAAGTATCTTATGAAGTGCCAAAATGCTATTCAAAACTCCAATCAAACACAATAGGATTTTATTTCATTTTTTTTTTAACTCTACAAGCTTACTGTTATTTATTTATTTGTTTATTTATTTTATGGCTGCGTTGGGTCTTCGTTGCTGCGCGTGGGTTTTCTCTAGTTGCAGCGAGCGGGGGCTACTCTTCATTGTGGTACGTGGTCTTCTCATTGCGGTGGCTTCTCTTGTTACGGAGCACGGGCTCTACGCGTGCAGGCTTCAGTAGTTGCAGCATGAGAGCTCAGTAGTTGTGGCTCGTGGGCTCTAGGATGCAGGCTAAGTAGTTGTGGCACATGGGCTTAGTTGCTCCATGGCATGTGCGATCTTCCTGGACCAGGGATTGAACCCGTGTCTCCTGCATTGGCAGGTGGATTCTTAACCACTGGACCACCAGGGAAGTCCACACAATAGGATTTTAAAATGCAATTCTGTTCTAATAAATTAACTAAAACTTGATGGTGTAGACGATAATAATAAAAGAAGAAAGAGGATCTGACAATGATTACACACTTAATATGTGTTCCAGAAACTATGCTGGGATTTTTATCTCCCAGGTACTATGTTAGATTTTTTAAAGAGTCTGCACATTGAAATTATAACTATCTCATGAAGTCTGTATTAGCAGACCTATTTTAAAGGATGAGGAAAGGGAAACTTCAAGAGGCCCTAATTTACAGAAAGAGCATTGAGGTAGAAATCAATGATGTTTATGGGAAACTAAAGGTCATGGAGGCACAAGCTGGAAAAATCTCTGTGCTTTTCTAGAGAACCCTGTCCCTTTAAATCAAACCTAATTTTTCACACTCCTTAAGCCTCCCAATTCCTCTGTGGAGCCTGATAACGAAGGAGCCAGCTTCCTGTGCATGATCTAACCTCCATAAGCCCAGCTAAATGAGGTGCATTGTATGGCAGTGTTCAGAAATAATATGTGGGGCTAATTATGATATCACCAATTACAGGAGGTAAAAAAGAGATTCCCCCAGATAATGTAAGGGCCTACTGTTTGCCTCTGGATTGTGTGTTCCAGAGGTAATCCCTAAGGAGCCATCCTTCCTTACCAGCATCTTTAGTACAAAAAAACAAACAAACAAACAAACAAAATGAAGCTAAATCTTTATTATTTACTGGGCTAAAGCACTTCAAACTTTAACATGAATTCAAATCAAGCACATTTCTCCGAGGTATATGCTGTTGTTGATAAACTCCAATTTTTAAATTCTCTTCTTGTACTTTTTTGTATTTTCTTACAAGGAATAGAAAAAAACTGCACAGCTATTTATACATATACATATGTGATTCATTTTTATGTAAAGGTTCAGCGTATGTTTACTGAGTGCCAACTGTGTGCCAGACACGTTTGTGGTTCTGTGGATACAGTGGGAAACAAATTATCTGCTTCAAAGGAGCATACATTCTAGTGAGGGGACAGAAAATAAACAAATATATAATATCAGACAGTGACAAGTGCTAGAAGAAAAACAAATTTAAAGGGATAGAGAGTGATGAGGGGAAGAGCGTGTGGAAAGAGGGAGAAATTAAGAATAACTTATCAATTGACCAATAATCCATTAAGTTCACAGATAAGAATAGAGAAATTTTTTTTTCAAAGTGGAAAGATTTAAAGTCTCCTTTGGCTCAAACTGATCAATGAGTTTTCTCTATGAGAGCTCAAAGAACTTGAATGGCCTCTGCTTGACACATACAGGATTGTCACCTCCCTTCCAACACTGATAGTTAAAATTCCTCCTTGGAGTGAGCCCTACTAATCTACTTTTCTTTAAACGTCCTTAATGGAAGTGTATCTATTTTCCAAAAATTTTGGACTGGCCATCTATAAGCAATCATCAAAATCCAGTTCTATTATCCACCTTATGGATTGCTCTGCATCCTAATGACAAGATTGCACTTTATAGATGAAAGACAGGCAGTGGTACTTATTAAACTCACCCAGCTCAAGTTCTACCTCTTCCATAGGCCTGCTGTATCATTTCACTGTTGAACTGTTCATTCATTCTCTAATTCAAATATTCATTAAGCATCTAACCACCATTAATGACTTTTCTCCTATAAATTCCAAAAGCATTTGAGAGCTTGTAACACATAATCAGTTCTTGAATATATAGTTCTCTGACCTCTTTAACTAGCCTGGCAGGCAAAAGTCAAGTTCCCTACTTCAGCACCTGTAAGAGTAGGTGATTAACTTGTGTTACCTGAGTTTTTGGTAAATAAGCAGTTTAAACGCAGTTGTATACAATTTAAAGGAACACCACTGGGGGACTTCCCTGTGGCACAGTGGTTAAGAGTCCACCTGCCAATGCAGGGGACACGGGTTCGAGCCCTGGTCCAGGAAATTCACACATGCCGTGGAGCAACTAAGCCCATGCACCACAACTACTGAGCCTGCGCTCTGGAGCCCGTGAGCCACAACTCCTGAGCCCGCGTGCCACTACTACTGAAGCCTGCACGCCTGGAGCCCGTGCTCCACAGCAAGAGAAGCCACCACAATGAGAAGACCACGCACCACAACCAAGAGTAGGCCCCGCTCGCCACAACTAGAGAAAGCCCGTGCGCAGCAACAAAGACCCAACGCAGCCAAAAATAAATTAATTAAAAAAAAATAATAAAGGAACCCCACTGTTATTGCTTTTATAAAGCAAACAATAACTACCATTTATTGCAAGTCCACTTAAGAATGAACCAGGTATTCAGCTAAACATTTAATATACAATCAATTCTCGCAGGAGTCCTGCAAGTTAAGCATTTTATTCTCATTCTAAAACTGTGGAAAACTGAGGATCAGAAAAGCTGTGTTAGTTGAGCAAAGGTAAACTGTCAGTAAACGACAGGGCCAGGATGAACCCAGACCTGTCTGACGTAAAATCCATGCACAATCCATGGAGAAAGAAATGGAGTAGCAGTTGCCAGGGCTGAAGGGACGGAGAAATGAGGACTGAATGCCTAATGGGTATGGGGTTTCCATTTGGAGTGACGAAGAAGTTCTGGAACTAGACAACAGTGATGATGGCCGTGCAACACTGTAAATGCCACTGAATTATACACTTTAACATGGTTAAAATGTTAATTTTATGTCTGTTTTACCACAATGTAAAAAAGAGCAAAGCATGTACCCCATGGCCTCCCAATACTAACCTCCTCCTGTACACAATGATATTTTTATTTCTTCAATCCCTAACTTTATCCCTGCTGTGGCCCCTCAGATTCAGTGGATCCCAGCTTGTCAGACTATTAATGACCCTATTCCTGCGACCTCTGTAAAGTAGGGCTGAAGTTCCCAGTGGCACCGTGGACAGCACTCCTGTGCGGCCTCCTCTTCCTCCTACTGAGACTCTTATATAGCTCCTTTCTACCAAGTCTTCCGGTAGCTCTCCAGGGTCACAGTGTAGCCAGTCCTTTCCAACGACAGTCCCCTCCTTCTAATCTCTTGCCTCACACTAAACTCACATGCAGGTTAACAGTTTGGTCTGCACCTGACATCTAACATTACCCGCTGCTTATACTCCCAAAGTGGAATCTGGTCACTTTTCCCTTAATGTGGATTGCCTCACATCATTGACTTGTATCTGGAGTTTAGTGACCCATAAAGGGACATGGGAGGCTGGAATGATTCAGTCAATGCTGCACTGTGATCTCTTGGTGCCAGCACTGACAACGACCAAATGCCCCAGGAAAAAAGAATCTTCCAATGAAGTTACACCACATACGGAAAAAACTGTTGGGGCTAGTTCCTCCCAGTCTCCTGCACACTAGGCTGGTGACAGTACCGACTGAAGAAGCAGTGAAGGCACAATAGGTAAGTTGTTTCTGCCCCACTGAGGGGAGGGCCTGCCTGCCCCGCCTCTGGGCACTAACACCCAAGTGTTGCGGAATTTCTTTGGACTGTGCTTATGTGCAGTCTCTTTCTAGGAGGGGGTCTTCCCTGCTCACTAGGAGGCAAAGTGGGGTAGAGATTCAAGTTCTGAAACACAATCTAATACTTGATATATTATTTCTACCTGTTGTAAAGATGTTCCATATCATTTGGAAGTTTCCTTTTTTTAGCAGTATAACTATCGGGAATGTTTCACATAGGGTTGTTTGTAAATAATTCCACTGAGCAGTTGAGAGGCTTAACATGAATCAATTGACTTCTCTGAGTCTTAGTTTTCTTATCTGGAAAATAAAGAGGTTGGATTAATCAAGCTTTAAAACTCTTTCGTATCTACTCTAGCATTCTCTGACTTGACTGCAAGTTTGCTCATGGTCTTCTATCCTTTTCTGGTACCTCAGCCATTAAGAGGTAAGACTAGTTGAAAAAAATGAAGCATCCCTCCCCACCCCAAAATTTTTGAAACACTGAATCTTCAACTTGACCAAGATGTAACAAATTTCTAACCCATCCTCAGGAGCTTTCTGTTCCATCAGTTCTGAAGTTAATACTCGAGAGATGAAATCCTGTTTAGCTGAAAGGTTTTCTGGTAACTCAAGGTTACTTGAGGTATCTGTGCAACTAGGGATCACCAAACAAAATACCAAGAGATAGGAAAGCTGAAGCAGAGAAGGGATAGACAGACTCTCAAGGTACCTTTTTAATTCTTTGGTGTGAAAAAGCCTCTCTGAGAGTAAGTGAAATGGTGCTTTGAAGAAAAGTGGAATTCTTATAACTACCTGTGGCTTTTCCAGTATAAATGTGTAGGACAGGACTGAGGGGCAAAATAAGAGGCCAGTATGGATCTAGGAAAACCAAAATGGCTCAGAAAAGATTAGACAAGGAGACACATGGGTACCAGTGACCCCACTGGGAACCTGGGGATTTCCTCATTCCTTTCTGGGGATGTCCACGTTCATTTATGAATGCATCTTGGCTTTCTATTACAGATCCAGCCCTGAGAAGAGGCCTCTGTGGTTAAGCCTCACTATCCTTCATCTAAACTTAGAGGACTGGTGTTCTAACAAGTAAGAGAGGCATGTTTCTTGGTACTCTTAACTATGAGTCATGCTCTATTGTAACTCTTTGTTTGCTTTACTGGGAATCAGGTAGCAGATGATTCTTAATCATTTCTGTATTTGTAAACCAAGCAGAGTGGCAATCAGTAGGTACTTGGTAAATTTTTTGGTGACTGATTAACTGAATCAAAGAATGAATGAACAAAGCAGATTGACTGCTGTTTACTTTCTCAAAAGTTCTATTTTTGTGGGGAAGTTACAATGCCCTCTCTATTTTCATTTTTTCTTAAAAAAAAAAAAAAGCTGCAGCTAGAAGTTATCAATCAATGCAAATTATCTGAACAGAATCACAGAACTTCGGCCATGGAAGGGAGAGCAGATTGAACAATAGAAGATTTGATTTTATTATACTGGCTTGTTCAGCATCTGTCTTCAATGTCTGGAGGACTGAGTTTCTCTGGAAAGATTGACTGTAAATTTGAATTTAAGAAGAAAGGAAAAACTCGGAGGAATCAAAATGGTCAAAAGTATTAAGAACAGGACTTCCTGGTGGCCCAGTGGGTAAGACTCTGCGCCCCCAATGCAAGGGGCCCAGGTTCGAGCCCTGGTCAGGGAACTAGATCCCGCATGCATGCCACAACTAAGAGTTCACATGCTGCAACTGAAGATCCCATGTGCCGCAACAAAGATCCCGTGCCCCAACCAAGAACTGGTGCGGCCAAAATAAATAAACAAAATAAATATATATTTCTTATAAAGTATTAAGAATAAATATGTGTTTCTGTTTCAAAGCAAACAAAACCGAAAGCAGCCCTCACGTGCTCATTTCATAGACTCCCATTATATTGTTAAACACATCCCTTAGAGACCACTGCAAAGTCACCGAAAGAGCACTGGGAAGTCAGGAATCAGGAAACGTGGGTGTGAACTGTTTCTGCCACCTATGTGGTTGCCCAAATCCACATATTAAATGAGTGAACAGGGATAAGACATTTAAACCTCTCTAGGTCCCAGTTTCCTCATGGATAATATAATGTAGGCGTTAAGCTTTTAGCATAAGGACCAATTAAGATAATTCATGTTAAAATATTTTGTAAAATATATAGCCATATGCAAATGTTAAGTTTATTCCTAAATATTCTTGTTGATGCTACTGTGAATGGAACAGTTTTCTTAATTTATGGCCTTATCTTCTGCAGGGATGTACGTGTATGGAAATAGAAACATGATGAGCCTATTCAGAATCAAGCTGACTAAATCCTAACATTGAAATTCAATACAGGCTGGAACTTGATTTTACCCCAGTTAAAGATTAAACTAGTCAAATGCTGCCTTCTAAAATATCACAGTGATCCTTTTGACAGTAGTGTTCTAGAACTTCTAATGCACTTACTGAGTTTAATTAAGACTTATGAGACGCAAAAGAACCAGGCAAGTTTTACTTAATACAGTATTTTGTACTGTGCATGCTTTCAGAGCATAATGCATAAAACAGTCTTTAAAAAAAAAAGTTTCCCTGAACCAAAAAGGAACTGACAGTTTTTTGAGCACCTATTAAATAATGCAATGACCCGGGCTTCCCTGGTGGTGCAGTGGTTAAGAATCTGGCTGCCAATGCAAGGGACATGGGTTCGAGCCCTGGCCCGGGAAGATCCCACATGCCGTGGAGCAACTAAGCCCGCGTGCCACAACTACTGAAGCCTGCACGCCTAGAGCCCGTGCTCCGCAACAAGAGAAGCCACAACGAGGAGCCCGCGCACTGCAACTAGAGAAGGCCTGCGCGCAGCAACGAAGACCCAACGCAGCCAAAATAAATAAATAAATAAATAAATTTATTAAGAAAATAAAGAAAGAAAGAATGCAATGAGTCTAACAAAAGTTACCTTATTCAACCACCCGGCAACTCAAGTGACACATTTAAGTCACCTAAAGTCACATGGATAGTCAACCCTGGAGCCAATCTAGGTCCATCTGACTCAAAAGGCCAGGTGCTTTTCACTACACTATACCACAGAATCTGAACTGCAGCATTTAGAAAATCTAATGCTTAAATCTCACACATCCTTGAAGGATACTTTTTTTAGTCCTTTGCATGTTATTCAAAGTCACAGCTCAACAGGAGACGGAAACATCCAGAAAGAATGATTGCCTTTAGGGAGGGTCCACAGGTGAGAGGGAGACTAACTTTTCACTGTAGAGCCTTTGGCACTTATTAAATTTGTACCATGTGCAAATATTATCTTTTCTAAACAAAGACAGTGAGAGAAAGAGAGAGAGAAGGGAATGTTGGTCCCAGGACCAGCTCTGCCACTCACTAGTGTGATTTGGGACAAGTCACTTCACAATCTTTTGGATTTTGTTTCCTTTACTGTAAAATGAGGGATTAATTTGTCAAAACCCAAAGAATATACCACATCAAAGGTGAACCTTAATGTAAACTATGGACTTACAGTGATATTGACATGTCAACACAGGTTCACAAACCGTGACAAATACACCGTCCAGTGTGGGATGCTGATAGTGGGAGAGGCTGTGCACATGTGGGGGCAGAGAATACACAGGAACTCTCTGTACTTTCCACTCAATTTTTCTGTGAACCTAAAACTGCTCTAAAAAATAAAGTCTATTAAAAAAAATGAAGGATTATACTAAATTATTTCTAAAGTTCCTTCCAGCTCTAAGATTGTATTATTCTAATTTACTCTACACAAATAATTAAAAATTCGGAAGGAGGAGTCAACTGGTCAATCTGACAGAGAAACTTTAATTAGAAATTTATTAAGATTAGATGGGGGGAAAAAAAGACTTGAATAATTAAAGTCAAGATTTCCTAAACCTGGAAACAGAGAGCGAAAATGGAAATGAGAATGTAGAAAATAAACTAATTAGGTACCTTCTAGACTTTCCTATCCTAAAATTTCTTCTGCCTTTAGGGAGTCTTGGGCCAGTACTGTGAGGAATACTAAAAGGCAACATCTCTCCACACCCAGTATCGAATTCTGGCCAGTTCTCTTAAGAGCAAGAAAATATCCAAATCAGAAAGAACCGGAATTCTTTTATCCTGCCCTACCCAGAACCAATCTCTATGCAATATGGGCCACTCTTCACCTCTGCAGGCAAAGAAAAAAACACGACTCCCTCTCATACCAGGGAGGACAAAAGAATATAAACATTCTAGAGATTAGGCCCAAGACACTCAGAGGCAGAGGAGACAGAATGGGAAGCCACTGGACTAAAAGCTATTTGAGCAGCATATGCCCTTTTTGGCTTAGATAATTTTACTAGAAATAAGGTACACACATAGAAATGACAAGAATTATTTATGCAGATGAAGTACAAGTGGCTATGCCAAGTTTTCATTTCAATTCGACTAGCACTTGTATATATACCTGTACTGCTGAGAACTTTCCACCTGGCCCACCAGAGCCACACTGCTCCACTCCCTGCTGTATGTGAAGGATGCAAGTGTAAAAAGCCCTTCCCTTGTCATTGTTTCTGCCATAAAATTTTCATTCAGAGAGCTGAGAGTTTATTCCTTTAAATACCAAAATGTACTTATATTTTAACAATTTTGGAAGGAAATATTTCTAACATGAATTATATGCAATCCCTGCCTTCTTAAACAAAGTATACTGAACACACTGGCCCCAACATACTTTGCTTTTCAACTGATTATGCCCTTTGGGGGTATTTTTTCTGTCTCCTTTCTTGGTCCTCTCTGCTCTTGTCATTGTGCCTTAGTTAGTCTAACTAACTTCTAATTTGTTACTTCTAGTTCTGCTATGGTCTTAAAAATCAGATAACCAGTCTGACCAGGACTGTGTATAAAGCAAAGAAGAAACTGGCTCTGAGGACTAAGGGGCTCTGCAGTTAGACTGAGAAGGCAGCCAGATGGACAGCTGTCATAACACAGGTGACATGGGATGTTAAATTGGAAACGTCAAGTGAAGCACCAAGATAAAATAGACTTAAAACTCCAAAGTAAGACACCAGACTATGATGAGATCAAGACTATAAAAACTCCTCATTCAGAAAGAGGGTAGAGAAGATCAAAGGTGTAGAGACTGAGAAGAGACTGATGAGGAGGATTTCTTTAGAGAAAGCTGTTGGTCAGAGTGAGTCCAATCCCACAACACACCAATCATAAAAAGACAACCCAATTTAAAAATGGGTGAAAGGGGCTTCCTTGGTGGTGCAGTGGTTAAGAATCCGCCTCCCAACGCAGGGGAAAACGGGTTTGAGCCCTGGCCCGGGAGGATTCCACATGCCGCAGAGCAACTAAGCCCGTGCGCCACAACTACTGAGCCTGTGCTCTAGAGCCTGTGAGCCACAACTACTGAGCCCATGTGCCACAACGACTGAAGCCTGGCGCCTAGAGCCCATGCTCTGCAACAAGAGGAGTCACCGCAATGAGAAGCCCACGCACCACAACGAAGAGTAGCCCCCGCTCGCCACAACCAGAGAAAGCCCACATGCAACAACGAAGACCCAATGCAGCCAAAAATAAATAAATAAAATAAATTTTTAAAAATTTTAAAAGAATAAAAATAAAAATGGGCAAAGGTTCTTAACAGAAATTTCTCCAAGGAAGACATCCAAATGGCCAATAAGCACATGACAGGCTATTCAACATCATTAGTCATTAGGGAAACGTAAATCAAAGCCACAAGGAGATACTACTTTACTCCCACTAGGAAGGTTATTTTTTAAAAAAGGATGATAACAAACGTTGGCCATAATCTGGATAAATTGGAATTCTCATATATTGCTGGTGGGAATGTAGAATGGTGTGGCCACTTGAGAAAATGATCTGGCAGTACCTCAAATGGTTAAACATAGAGTTACCATATGATCCAGCAATTCCACTCTTAGGTATACACCCAAGAGAAATGACAACATACATACACACAAAAACCTGTACATGAATGTCCACAGCAACACTGTTCATAACACTCCAAAATGTGGAAACAACACAAATTTCCATCAGCTGATAAATAGGTAACAAAATGTGATATAACCATACAACAGAACACCATTTGGCATTAAAAGGTATGAAGTACTGCTTCATGATAAAATACAGATGAATCTTAAAAACACTGAGGAGCGAACTACAAAAGACCACATATTATATGATTTCATTTATATAAAATATCCGGAATAGGCAAATCTACAGAGACAGAAAGTATATTAGTGGTTGCCTAGGGCTGGGGGCAAAGGGGAGAGAATGGGAGGTTACAGCTAGTAAGTATGGAGTCCTTTCAGGAGGGATAAAAATATTCTAAAATTAGATTGTGGTGATGGTTGCACAACACTGTGAATATACCAAAAACATTGAACTGAGCACTTAAATTGGTGAATTGTGAGGTATGTGAGTTCCATCTCAATAAATCTGTTAAAAAGAAAAGAAGAGAGAGAGAGAACACCAGAGCTGGAAATGTTCCCAAATGCCTCTCTAAAATTAAAACACCCTCTTGTACCCTCTTGTTACTGAGTGAGTTGCTGGATCAATTCAACCACCCCAGATGTTTTCCTTATTTCCTGCCTTTGAGCTGTACTCTATAATTTAGTATTAGCAGAAAGTTAATAAAGACAACATACTCTTTGTTGCTAAATTTTACACAATGTTTACCATTTTTCTCCAATGTACACATTTCCTCTGTTTTCCCTCTGCAGCTGAGCTGCCAAAACCTTGTAGAGAGAATAAACCCCTTCCTGCTTTCAAGACAGTCCCAGTCCTTGTGCATAACCAAGTGTCTACACCAAACTAATGTTTTGCTTGTCTCTCCAGGAGGTTTTTAATTCACTAAACTGTTCACTGAACAATGAGGGTTTTTCCCGCCTTATGGGGGGCAACAATAGGAGAAATGGCAAGGACTCACTATTTCTCAATCTCTCTGATTTTTAGAGGCTAATTCACTTGCCAGAAAGAAGCTGTTTTGCTTTCCTTTTCTCCTAAAAGCAATTTATTGGTGTCTACCTAACACTATGAGGGGTTTGTACCAAAGTTTAAACAAAATTAGTCCTACTCCTACCAGCACTTTCAAGTCTTTCTAACATTCCACACCTGGCTATTTTACAATTTTTCATCATGATATTTCTTAGATGGAACATGACTGAAGATAACTTTTCTAAAAGTTATTTGGGCTTTATTCTCTAATTCAGAAAGTCTGCTTTCTAGATTGCTCTGTATAATTCCTTGTCTTCATATTATCTGAAAAGTCCTTGCCTACCAACAGGTAGAACAAGATATAAGAACTTTCTTTTCGTAAGTCTCTAAATGAAGCATTAAAAAATAAAAACAGCATTATAGCCACTAAGTCATCAGGTCCTGTTTTATCTATGAACAATTTAATTCTACACTTGTGTACCAGGTCAACATTGTAAAGGGTGTACTCTGGTTTTTTTAACAGCAAAATTAAATAAAAGGGTAGTAAATACCCAACTTTAGTAAAAAGTGAGTGTTATGAGAATGAGTTTTGAATTTTTAAGCAGCATATATTTATATCTACAAGTTTATTAGTATCATACATAAAGCTTAAACCAAACCAAAGCAAAAGCTCTTTCTTACCTGAAAGAACATGATTTAAGATTTACTTTACACCCTCATACACTGCTGGGGGCAATGTAAAATGGTGCAACCCCTTTGAAAATGATCTGACAGTACCTCAAATGGTTAAACATAGAGTTACCATATGATCTAGCAATTCCACTCCCAGGTATATACCCAGGAGAAATGAAAACATATGTACACACAATAACTTGTACACAAATGTCCGTAGCAGCATTATTCAAAATAGCCAAAATGTAGAACTCAAATGTCCATCAAATGGTGAATGGATAAACAAAATACGGTACATACCTACAACAGAATACTATGCAGCAATAAAAAGGAGTGAAGTACTGCTTCATGCTACAATCGAGATGAACCTTTAAAGCATCATGTTAAGTGAAAGAAGCTAATCACAAAAGACTACATATTGTATGATTCCATTTATATGCAATGTTCAGAATAGGCTAATCTATAGAGACAGAAAGTAGATTAGTGACTGCCTAGGGCTGGGATGTGGGGAGTGGTGTGGGTTTCTTTTGGGGTAATGAAATGTCCTAAAATTGACTGTGATGACAGCTGCACAAATCTGTGAATATACTAAAAGGCCATTGATTCGCACACTGCAAATGGGTAAATGTATGGTACATAAAATATATCTCATGAAGTTGTCTAAAAAAAAGATTTACTCGACATCCAAATGTCCATCAACTGATGACAAATAAACAAAATATGGTATACATTCATAAAGTGAAATATTACTTACAATAAAAAGGGACAAAATATTGATACATGCAACAACCTGGATGAACCTCAGAAACATGATGCTAAGAGGGAGAAGCCAGTCACAAAAGAACACTTATTGCATGATTCCCTCATATAAAACATCCACAAAAGGCAAATCCATAGAGATACAGAGCAGGTTAGTGGTTGCTTGGGGATGAGGGGTGGGACCAAGGAGTGACTATAAATAGGCACAATGGATCTTTTTGGGGTGATGGAAATGTTCTAAAACTGTACTGTGGTGATAGTTTCACAACTCTGTAAATTTCCTGAAAAATCACTGAATCGTATACTTAAAACATTATTTTTTGATCTGTGAAGTATATTTCAATAAGGCTGTTTTATTAAAAAAAGATTTATTTTAAAAATATTTTAAAGAGGCAAATATCTCAAGTATTAAAATGGGTAAAAAACAAATGAACAGGCAAGTTAAAGAAGAGAATATATGAATGAACCAAAAGACAAAAAAAGGTTCAACCTCACTAGTAATAAGAGAACTAACTGCTAACTAAAACCACAATGCACCTAACAGACAAAACTCCCTGAAAACAACTCAAATGTCTACCAAGAGAAGAATAAACAAATAAATGGTGATAGTCATAAAACAGAATAATATCTGACAGTAGAAATGAGTGGATTAAAGTTAGATATATTACAATGCCATTTAAATAAAATTTAAAATCATGCACAACAATACTAAAAACAGCTTAAGGAATAATAAATACAAATTTAGGATCGTGGTTCCCACTGCATGAGGAGCAAGGGAAATGTGATCAGGGATGGGCTCACAGAGGATTTCAACTGAATTGGTAATGTGTAATTTTTTCAGCTGAGTGGTGGGTACATGAGTGTTTTATTCTTCATTTTTTATTTGGTTTGTTTGAACCATTTCGTAACAAACTAAAATTTAAAAATTTACTCTAAAATGTTTAATTTACTGCCATAGAAAAGAAATAAGAAATGTGGAATAAAAATTTTTTAAGTCTTGAAAATATAATTCACATACCATAAAATTCACTCTCTAAAATGTACAATTCAGTGGTTTTTAGTATATTCACAAAATTGCACAACCATCACCACTGTCTAATTCCAGAACATCTTCCTTACCTCAGAAAGAAACCTCATTCCCACTATCAGCCACTCCCAACTCCCCAGCCCCAGCCGCTAGCAACCACTAATCTACTTTCTGTGTGCATGAATTTGCCTATTCTGAACATTTCATTTAAATGGAATCATACAATGGGTGGTCTTTTGTGTCTAGCTTCTTTAAACATTAAAAAATCATAATTTTAAACTGTTTATCCACTTGCCTCTGTGCATTAAACAGAAGCAGCATCACTGAGTTTCCTCAGTGTTAGTGGGCAGAATGGCAGTGGTCCCCTCCTGTGGCCCTTGGCAGACCAGTTCCATGTGGCTCACCAGGGTCCCAAGGGATGGGGAGGGTCCCAAGGGATGGGGAGTTTCCCCAACTCAGAGGGGCTGACTGTGGGGTCTCTTCCAGTCACCCCTTCAGTACGTGGTGACGAGTCTCGGGTGCCTGACTACGTGGACTTATAGATGGCAGTATCCGGTTATAATCAAAGGGCTCTCACAGAACGAACAAGGGGCTTAAGCTTCCTGCCAAGAACCAGCCGGCTGAAGAGGCCAATGATGCAAACATAGGGGAGGGTGTGGCAACGAGGGGATGGCAGCGCTGACAGTGCTTGCTCCCCTACAAGTGCTTCAAGTTACTGAAGCACTTGAACCAATGAACAACTAGGATCGGCAAAAATTAGACACTGCCAAGAACACTACTGAAATATAGATTTAAGAACATTACAGAAACCATGAACTGTGGCCCCAGGGCCCACTGTACACCTAGGTACACAGAGTGATTAGCAACAGATTCTTTTCATCTGTATTTAATATGTACTTAGCATTCCCTTTTGTACACTGTACTGCGGTTTATGTAATATATACCTAAATAGGAAAAAAAAAAAAAAAAAGTGTTCATCCATGTTGAAACGTGTATCCATACTTTATTCCTTTTTATGGACGAAAAATATTCCATTATATGAATATATCACATTTGTTAATTCATTCATCAGTGATAGACATCTCAGTTGTTTCCACATTTTGGCTATTATGAATAATGATGCTATGAACATTTGTGTACAGGTTTTATATGAATATGTTTTCACTTCTCTATAACTAAGAGTGGAATTGTTGAGTCATATGATAACTCTATTTTAACTTTTCAAGAAACCGCCAAACAATATATTCCCAAAGTGGCTGTACCTTTTTACATGAAATATAATTCTGAAAGCTGTTTACTCTTGTAAATGTTTTTAATAGTAAAATATTATTATAAATGTATTGAGGGACTTCCCTGGTGGCGCAGCGGTTAAGAATCCGCCTGCCAATGCAGGGGACACGGGTTCGAGCCCTGGTCCGGGAAGATCCCACATGCCACAGAGCAACTAAGCCCATGTGCCACAACTACTGAGCCTGCGCTCTAGAGCCCGCGAGCCACAACCACTGAGCCCGCATGCCACGACTACTGAAACTCGTGCACCTAGAGCCCGTGCTCCTCAACAAGAGAAGCCACCGCAATGAGAAGCCCACACACTGCAACGAAGAGTAGCCCCCGCTCACTGCAACTAGAGAAAGCCTGCACGCAGCAACGAAGACCCAACGCAGCCAAAAATAAATAAATTAATTAATTTTTTTTTTTTTTTTTTAAATTTTATAGCTACTTTTATTTTTTTATTTATTTATTTATTTTTGGCTGTGCTGGGTCTTCGGTTCGTGCGAGGGCTTTCTCTAGTTGCGGCAAGTGGGGGCCACTCTTCATCGCGGTGCGGGGACCGCTCTTCATCGCGGTGCGCGGGCCTTTCACTATCGCGGCCCCTCCCGTTGCGGGGCACAGGCTCCAGACGCGCAGGCTCAGTAGTTGTGGCTCACGGGCCCAGCTGCTCCGTGGCATGTAGGATCTTCCCAGACCAGGGCTCGAACCCGTGTCCCCTGCATTAGCAGGCAGATTCTCAACCACTGCGCCACCAGGGAAGCCCCTTAATTAATTTTTTTAAAAAAATGTATTGAAATAAACTTCAAAGAAGAATATTTACTCCAGTGCCATCTGGGCTTAACACAATGGATTTCATTTTTGTCTAAAAATATGTATTTCATATATATTTATAAGATTGCAATCATAGAGAACATATAATTTATATAAATATTTTTTCATTTTCAGTATATATTTAGGAAGTCATTTCTATGACTCATTTATTCCAACTTCTTTATGATGATGATTCTATCAAAAATTATAAAGTAGATTCAATATTATCATACACTAAATTTTAGGAAGCCTACAGTATTTCAAATGCCTTTGTCAATTCCTTCAAAGACACACTTTCATCAGTGGCATGTGCCACTTAGAGAATCTGAACTGTTTAAGATTCAGAGTAAATGATGAAATTGACAGAGTTTCAAAATGTATCAGTTTTTTCACTAACAACTTAGTTTCCAGTTTTCAAGGTAAAAAGATTTTGATGGTTTGGAATTTAAGATTAGTCATTCCAATTCTTGAAGTACCAGTTTAAAAGGCAAAATTATTTTAAAAGACTAAGTACAAATATTAACTAAAAACACTAGTGACTCAAATTACCAACCTTATATACATCCTCAATACATCTACTAAGTTCTTCTTCTGTCACCAAAATGGTCCCTGGCACCATGTCACATTCTGAAACCTCTAAGGAACAAAAAACAAAATTACCCACACTCAGCACCTCATTGAACAGAAGAAGCTGGGCCTAAGGAAAAAAGTTTTACTAGAAAGTTCAGGAAGTAACAGCTAAAATTAGAAAATCAACATAGTTACAATACAGCACCATTCAAATACAATATTTCACAGAATGTTTCATTGATCATAAACATACATTGTTATTTTATGTATCACTAAGAAAGAAAAAAACACTGCCAAGTAACCTATGAAACATTATCACTTGGGATTTTAATTTTAAATTAATGAATGAAAAGTTGGAGATTAAATTAAGTGAAAATGGCAGAATCAATGGTTGTGTCTGGGTGACTGGTACACAGGTGTTCATTATACTATTCTCTGTACATGTGTTTGAAAATTTCCCTTTAAAAAGTTTTAAGGGACTTCCCCGGCAGTCCAGTGGTTAAGACTCTGAGCTTCCACTGCAGGGGGTACAGGTTCAATCCCTGGTCAGGGAACCAAGATCCCACATGCCGCTTGGTGTGGCCAAAAAAAAAAAAAAAGTTTTAAAACAGAGCTTTTTAAAAAAAGTATTAAGAGAACTCTCCTAGCTTTATTTTATACAGTATTGTTATATGTCATTTTTTTTTTTTTCCTTTGGCCACTCCATGCAGCATGCAGGATCTTAGTTCCACGACCAGGGGTCGACCCCGTGTCCCATGTAGTGGAAGTACGAAGCCCTAACCACTGGACTGCCAGGGAATTCCCTATCATTCTTGATATAAGCTAAACAATTGGAATAAACAGGATAAGGAATTAAAACTGCACATTGAGCGTCCAACTCTTCTGAAACATTTCAACACCATTACCGGTATCTGTGTTTTGCCATAATATATCATCCTCTGTGCCACAGAGTACAGTGATGTGATATCCTTAAGAGTCCTCCACTTTACTATTGTCTTCACGATTTTCTTCTAAGTCACTGACATCCATTCTACAAGTTTTAACGCTCATTTGCAGGCACAGACAATGCCACGATTGCTACCTGGCCAACAATGATTGTGAGATGCATCTAGATATTAGAGTTGCTAAAATGTGAAAAAGATTTCGAAAATAAAATTTTTTTTAATGTGAAAAAAAGTGCATCTTGGCCTTCATAAAATAGGATAATTCACCAAAATTGCCACATAGTCCTAAAAATGTGATGCAATATGAAAAACAAAATAAGAAAGCTTATACTTTAGAGATTGTTTTTCCAGTGGCAATGATGGGGTATATATATAAGATCAGTCATATTCTTACCCAATCCTTTTTGTTATCAATAGATTGTATATGCAAAACATGTAGCTGGTGTTACAGATGTAACCTAACACATGAGAATGCAGGGTAAATAGGTGTCCAATAAATATTCTTTGAATGAATGAACAAGGCCCAGGACAAAAATAATTGACCCACAACTGGACTGAATCTAGGCCTCCCAAGCACAAGTGCTCTAGACCAGGGGTCAAACTTGAACACACACTTGAATTACCCAAAGGGCCTGTTAAAACAGTGTTGGGTCCCACATCAGAGTTTCTAAGTCAGTAGGTCTGTGGTGGAACCCAAGAAGTTGTATTTCTAATAAATTCCCAGGCGATGCTGATGCTGCTGGTCCTGGGACCACACTTTGAGAACAACACTCCAGACTAAAGAAAATACCTAGCCAGTCACAGACAAGAAGATAAATAGATTAGTATTGAGGTACAGTCTTAACACATAAAATTAGATATAAATGCTAGGCCTTAATGACAAGGGCCAATAGAAATAATACTTCATCTTTTGAATCATTTTTTGAAGAAATACTAATTCTAGACTAGATTTCTATTAACTGTATAAAGGAATTTTAATTATTTATTCAAATACGTTTATCATGTCTGAATAATCACAAATTTCACTCCACCAAAGCTCAATCTGGTGCTTACTATGCACAAGAATTAGATTTTCTCCATTCTCACCCACCTAAACCCCTCTACACACACTCAGAAAAATTTATACTGTAAATGACTTTTATACAAAGTCTACACAGAACTAAATTGGGCTTAACCACAACATCAATTTTTCTCTTTATTTTTAACCTCAGAAACGACTATATGGAAAGGTTTTTTTTTACTCACTAAGAATGCTGAAATGATACCCTGTATCCAAGCACTAATCTCAATGAAGCATGAACACACACTGAGGGAAGTGTTGAAAATGTCAATCTTTTAACACATTAAAACTGGCCAAATCTGGGAAAATTTAAGCTTCAAAATGAATGATAGGAATGTTCAGTCACCCACTGAATAAAAAAAGAACCTATGAATCTGTATTAATACTTAAATAATTATTTTTTAAAAAGAGATGAGGCAAGGAGAAAAGAAAAGCTCTTCCTTAGAGAAGAATACCAACTAACAAATTAGAAACAATAAAAAAAATAGAAAGTCACCATTTTATGAGCAAAAATCATCAGTGGATACTAAACCACAGTATGAAGGACTGTTGGGAAACAGGATATTCACACTGTCTCATACGTCTATCATCCCCCAGATTATTATTAATTACAAAGGGAGGAAGGTATTTTTACAGTGGAGAAATCTGGTTGCTACCACTTTAATCAAATAGTCAAATTTAACATCACTAATAATGGAATAAACTGATAACATGTGCCCCTAATCTGATGGACTAAAAAAAAAAAAAACCATCATATGTAGTACTCCTGCCAAAATGTTAACCTGGATCTAATCAAGAGGAAACAATGAGACAAATACAAATTGAAGAACATTCTATAACCTGGGCTTCAAAAGTGTCAGAGTGAAAGACTATTAGGGATCTATTCTACATTACAGAAAACTAAAAAGACATAACAAGTAAATGCAATATAATTTTTTAAAAACAGTTATAAAGGAAATTCTTGAGACAAATAAGAGATTTGAATAAAGTCTGTATATTCGATGTCTGCAACTAACTCTCAAATGCTTCAGAAAAAAAATACGTATGTGTGTAGGAAGAGAGAAAGAAAGCGAACATGTCAAAATGTTAACTATGTGAAGTATATAGGGGTAGGACACTGCATTCTTCTTAGAACTTTTATGAAGTGGATTTTTCAAAATAAAAAATTGGGGGAAAAAAAGTAAAATTAAAGACACTGAACTACCACAGACTTAAGTTATTTAAATCCAAAACACGGAAGAAGGTCCTTTAGAGGGACAGCAAACCACCAGACTTCCTGCTTTACCTGCTGTAGTTGAACATCGATGAAGAGGAGCTAACACTGGCTGAAGTAAGTACTTTGCTGCCAGTTGTGGCCGTTCTCTTGACATAGTTATAAAGGTAGTGGTGGCAACTCTCTGAAATTGTAGTCCTGTCAATTTATCTTGAAAGTGAAATAAATCCAAAATCTAAAAGAAAAATTACATGAAGTAAATACCAGGCTCTTTGCAAGAAGCATTACGTTAACTAAGAAGATAACACATTAATTTCTTTATGCTAAAAAATAAATTTACTGCAGTAACACTGATCCAACAGAAGTTTTTTTTTTTAATTTAACAACCCAGTGTCAAAGGGTATGAGAACTGAAGGAGCTATGTTTTTATTAAACAATTTTATCAGATTTATAAAATACATGCTCACTGTAGGAAATCTGGAGAATAAATTTTTAAGAAGAAAATTAAGTCTTCCCAAATTACTATAAACATTTTGGGTGCATTTTTTTCCAATATGTTTCCTGTATAATTCTTTTTTCTTTTCAATTAAGACCATACTTAATATTCAGTTTTGTGTATTGCTGAAACCTTCTCATACTGTTATAAATTCCTCAAAAATATTATTTCCAGATATTCAGTTTTTCCCCAAAATTTTGCTATGATAAATAGCAATTATGGGGTCAAGGCATATAAATATATCCAGAATCTGAAGAGCCTGTCAGGTCTGAACAAAAGTCTACTTTGTTCTCAAAAATAAACATTGATCTCTCGTGCTTGAGTTTAAGCACCCAACTGAAAAGCACATTCTGTTCCTGGCTTAAAACTGACTCTTTTACTTTTTGTAGACAGGAGAATCTTCTGTTCAAAAACTGTATGTGACCTCTGACACTGCCAAAGAGAGACTCAGTAAGATTAAAACCTATGTCTTGATTTTAGCGTTTCCTTAAGTGCCCAAACTATAGCTACTAGTTTTGGAAAATATTTACTCATCACTGCAAATGATAACTTTATCCTGTAAGATAATTTATACTTAATATTTTCCAGTATAAGATTTTGCATTGTGATGTTTGGTCCCATGCATGCCTACCCACGAGAATCCTGAAGACCAGCATAACAACTGAATGACTTTCTTCACACTGTACTCCAAAAGGCATATCTTACATTTAAATGCATGGGGAGTGCTGACTAAGAACACTCCTTCCACACTTTCACCTATGAGATTAACAAAGAAAAGTTTTGTAACACATTGCATAGGCAAAAGTGTGGGAGAACAGATACATAAATAATATCAATCAAAAATTTAAATACACATACCCTTTAAGCCAGTAATGTCAATTCTAAGAATTTTCCCTGTGATAATACTTGCACATAGGCAAGATTTGTAGATATTAACTGGAACATGGTTTGTAACAGCAGAAGAATGGAAGCAACTTAAATGTCCATTAATAGGAAGCTAGGTAGGGCTTCCCTGGTGGCGCAGTGGTTAAGAATCCACCTGCCAATGCAGGGGTCACGGGTTCGAGCCCTGGTGTGGGAAGATCCCACATGCCGTGGAGCAACTAAGGCCGTGCGCCACAACTACTGAGCCTGTGCTCTAGAGCCCGCGAGCCACAATTACTGAGCTCACGTGCCACAACTACTGAAGCCCATGTGCCTAGAGCCCATGCTCCACAACAAGAGAAGCCACCAAAATGACAAGCCCACACACTGCAACAAAGAGTAGCCCCTGCTTGCTGCAACTAGAGAAAGCCCGTGCACAGCAACAAAGACCCAATGCAGCCAAAAATAAATTAATTAATTTATTTATTTATTAAAAAAAAAAATAGGAAGCTAGTTAAATAAATTATGGTACATAATATGATGAAATACCTATGTACCCAAGAAAAAGAATGATGAAATGATCTCCAAGGTACACTGTTACGTGAAAAAAGCAAAACTGAAAAACAGTGTGTGGAGCATGTTATCATCTGGATAAAAATTAGAAGATATACACACATATATACACATATAGTTGTATACACACGATACACAGACTACCTCTGCAAAATAAATAAGAAATTGGTACAGAGATGGGAGGGAGACTTACTTTTCCATTTACTCTTTTGTGCTTTTAAAATTGTGTACCATGTTAATTTACCTTATTTAATACCTATTTTTTTTTAAACTAATAAAAAACACAGAAAAGATAATGAATATGATGAAACTGTAGTTTCATATTCCAGCTCTGAGAGCAAGCTAGTCAGTTATTAATGGTGAGGGGTTCTTAAACCTAACAGGTCAGTCTCTCCCACAGGTTTTTAATCAATTATTAAGAAGGCCCCTCAATGAATAATAAACTTAAACATTATATTGTTTTTAACTCAATATTAGATGAACATTAAAAGCCCTCTTTTTATAAATAAGCAGATAATCCTCAAACAGTCAAAAGAAACAAAATGATTTACCTGGGGGCAGATATCTCTATAATAATCCTCTGGTGAAAGAGACTGCTGGGGACAAGAGGCCAAAATCTTTGCAATCAGGTCACACTTCTTCCAATCAGCAGCTGTGGCCTCAGCATCACTCCCACCAGCCACCCCGGCTGTCAGCAATGGATAGAGGTGTCAAAAACTCATTGCAGTTCACCACAGAAGGTCCTTAAAATTTAGAGTAAAAACTATTTTTTCCCTACTGAAAGTTGTTAATTTCCTCTGTAAGATAATCTATCCCTCCGTACTTTCCTTTTGATGTTGGTTTCTGGGAGGTTCAGAGAAAAAAGTAGCACTTAACCACTGTAATGATATTATTCATACGACTTGAACACTAGCTTCTTCTTAGTATTTATTACCTTTTAAATGATTAATATTATTATTATTCTCTCTCTTTATATACATCATGTATTTCAAACTTTTTTTTTTTTTTTTGGCTGTGTTGGGTCTTCGTTGCTGTACACGGGCTTTCTCTAGTTGCAGCGAGTGGGGGCTACTCTTCATTGTGGTGTGCGGGCTTCTCACTGTGGTGGCTTCTCTTGTTGCAGAGCACGGGCTCTAGGCATGCGGGCTTCAGTAGTTGTGGCACGTGGGCTCAGTAGTTGTGGCTTGCTCACAGGCTCTAGAGCGCAGGCTCAGTAGTTGTGACGCACAGGCTTAGCTGCTCTGCGGCATGTGGGATCTTCCTGGACCAGGGCTCGAACCCATGACCCCTGCATTGGCAGGTGGATTCTTAACCACTGCACCACCAGGGAAACCCTCAAACTGTCTTCAACCAAAACTATGGAGTAACAGGTCCCAGATTTACCTTACCATCTTAGATGATTAGAAATGGGACAAAATACATAAACAATGGTTTTCAGACACTGGACAACAAGCAGCCCAAGACACTGAACCCTAAGAGAATGGAAGCAAACAAGGTGAGTCCTATGAATACCCTAGCCTATTACCTAGAGAGAGTTTTGAGGCTACACCACAGCTAAGGAGAGCCCAAACGAAGCCTGCCACCTGGTTGAATTAAAGAAACACAGTTCAGAGTTCAGGGAGACCAACACAGTTAGAATTTTCAGGGCAAAACACCAGAGAAGTGACAGCTACACAAAGAGGGAGCTCCAGAGATCTGCAGAGGAATCCTCTCTCAAGTCTTTCATGGAGTATGATCTGTGTACGTGTGTGAGAAAAAAAACCCAAGGCAAGAACCACAGAAAGAAGTAGGGGGAACAATCCCCACAGTTCACACGGGGCTTGGAATAGTTAATGTTTCCACTAGTGAGCATGGAAAAGTCTCCTAATACACAGAATATCAGAAAGGTATTACCTTAGTAGTGGTGCCAAATTACCTTGGGTTAAAGGCTGCTCTAGACCCACAGTAACAAGGCTTAAAAGCCAGGATTGAAGGGCTCAAACTGATCCCAAGAAAATTAACTGCATCCCAGAACAAAGCCCAACAAAGGAATACAACAAAATCTAGCACCCGACAATGTAAAATTAAAACATCCAATATACATTAAAAAATTACCAGGCAAGGGACGTCCCTGGTGGCGCAGTGGTTAAGAATCCACCTGCCAATGCAGGGGACACGGGTTCGATCCCTGGTCTGGAAAGATCCCACATGCTGCAGAGCAACTAAGCCCGTGCACCACAACTACTGATCCTGAGCTCTAGAGCCCGTGAGCCACAACTACTGAGCCCGCGTGCCA
Source organism: Balaenoptera borealis (assembly GCF_965194805.1). NCBI lineage: Eukaryota > Metazoa > Chordata > Mammalia > Artiodactyla > Balaenopteridae > Balaenoptera > Balaenoptera borealis. The sequence continues at coordinate 16,944,905 of NC_138878.1, forward strand.
CAACTACTGAAGCCCACATGCCTAGAGCCCATGCCCCACAATAAGAGAAGCCACCGCAGTGAGAAGCCCATGCACCTCAATGAAGAGTAGCCCCCGCTCGCTGCAACTAGAGAAAGCCCGTGCACAGCAACTAAGACCCAACACAGCCAAAAATAAAATAAATAAATTAAAAAAAAAATTACCAGGCATATCCATTCAGTGAAATATTTTCAGTCATAAAAAGGAACAAAGGACTGATTCATGGTATAACATTATGCTAAGTGTCTCAAACCAGACACCAAAGACCACATGTTGCATGATTCCATTCGGATGAAATACCTAGAATAGGCAAATCCATCAAGACGGAAAGTAGATTAGTGCTTACAAAGGGCTGGAGGAGGGGAGAATGGGGAGTGATTGCTAATGGGTAAGAGGTTTTTTGGGGGGAATGATGAAAATGTTTTGGAATTAGATATTGGTGATGGTTACACAACTCTGTGAATATACTAAAAACCATTAAACTGTACTCTTTAAAAGAGTAAATTTTATGGTATGTGAATAACTTCTCAATCTAAAAAACCTACTAGGTATGCAAAGAAGCAAAAAGGAACATAACAAGAAGGAAAAATCAGTAAAAACAGACACATAAAAACAGAGATGACAATTAGGAGACAAGGACATTAAACAGCTATTATAAACTTATTCTCTATTTTCAAAAAGGTAAAGAAAAGAATGATCATAATGAGGAAAGAAATGGAAGATATTAAAAAGACCCAAAGTGAACCTCTAGTAATGAAAAAAAATAATAAATGAGGGAAATTCCCTGGCAGTTCAGTGGTTAGGACTCTGTGCTCTCACTGCCAAGGACCGAGGTTCAATCCCTGTTCAGGGAACTAAGATCCCACAAGCTGTGCAGCACAGCCAAAAAAAAAAAAAATCTGAAATGAAAAATATGCCAGATGGAATTAACAGCAGATTAGATACTGCAGGATAAAAGATTAATAAACTTGAACATGTAGCAATAGAAATTATCCAAAATGTAGCAATAGAAATTATCCAAAATGAAACACAGAGAGAAAAAGACTGAAAAACATCAACAGAGAACAGTATCTTGTAGGACAATATTAAGTATAATATTAAGTATAATATTAGGTATAATTCAAATTCCAGAAAGAGAAAAGGGAAGACAGAAAAAAAATATTTGAAGATAATATCTGAGAAATTTCCAAATATGATGAAAATTATAAACCCTCAGCTCCAAGAAGCTTAAGAAAACTTAAGCAGAAAAAACATGAAGAAAACCACCCACACCAAGGCATATCATAATCAAATTTCTAAAAACCAGTGATAAACAGAAAAATCTTAAAAGCAGCTAGAAAAACAGGGTGTATCAGATACAGAGGAACAAAGACAAAAATGACAGTAGACTTTGCATCAGAAATCATGCAAGCCAGAAGACAATGGAGTAACATCTTTAAAGCACTAAAAGAAAAAGCGATCAACCTAGAATTCTGTATCCAGCAAAAATATTTTCAAAAAAGATGGTGAAATAGACTTTTTCAAACAAACAAGAGCTAAGGGAATTCATTGCCAGTAGATCTGCACTATAAGAAAGGTTAGAGTTCTTCAGGCAGAAGGAAATTTGAATTAAAATTTGCATCTACACAAAGAAACGAAGAACACCAGAAATGGCAAATATGCGAGTAAATATAAACTGCCTCAAATCATTGAGAATAAACCATATATATATTCATATATGCATAAGTACAAAATTAAGGTTCTAAGTTTCTTATAGCAGCTCCCCAATTTGCATGCCCTTGGGTGAAGTCTAAGCTTTCTCTGGAAAAAGAAGATGCAAGGACCTATCTGCATGTGACAACTTCTCACAGGTAACTGTTAATTTTCCATTTCATTGGTCCTAGAAGCCACTGCAGGCAGAACTGGGGAGGCAACATTACAGCCACTGCCGACCAAATCTACCAATGTCTGCCAACCACACCGACCTCAATTTTGTCTGACAGGACCAAGGTACATTGACCACCCCAGAAATGGAAAGTCAGGACTGATTCTCTCTCTCCTCCTCCCTCCCCACATATCCAGCCCTTCATTAAGTGCTGGCAACTCTTCCCCTTAAATACGTCTTATATTCATTCATTTCTCTGCATTTCCACTGCCACTGCATTGATCCAAGCCACTGTGATCTCTCAGATGACTGCTTCTTCTTAACTGATTTCCCCGCTTCTGCTCTTACTCAACCCATTCTTCACAATACATCCAGAAATATATTTCTAAAATGTACATTTGATCCTGTCTCTCTCCTTAAAACCCGCCAGTGGTATCTCATTGCCCTCAGAATAAAGTTCAAAACCCTGAACTAGGCCTAAATGCCTCCATGATGTGGCTCCTGCCCGCCCCTCCACCCTCATTTCACACCCCTCCACCCTCATTTCACACCCTTCCACCCTCATTTCACACCCTTCCACCCTCATTTCACACCCCTCCACCCTCATTTCACACCCTTCCACCCTCATTTCACACCCTTCCACCCTCATTTCACACCCTTCCACCCTCATTTCACACCCCTCCACCCTCATTTCACACCCCTCCCTCATCTCATACCACTTTCCCTGCACTCTCTACCCTCCCTGCTCTACCCATACTGAAATTTCCTCAAAAACACTGTTCTTTCCTATGTCAGTTCCTTCATATATGGATCCTCTCGAACTATACAGTCTTCCCTCACTCTTCAATGAACATATTCCTACTCAGCATTCAGGACTCAGTTTAAATGTTATTTCCATCAAAAGGCCACTAAGTTTTTGGTAATTTGTTACAGCAGCAATAGGAAATTAACGTGCAGGGGATACAGGAGACAAGGGACCAAATACAAGAGAAAGCCAAGGGGATCACCAGGAAAAAGGTGAAGGGAGATCCTAGGATGACAGCTCTGTGGAGGTAATTAGTCCAAACAACAGAAGACTCAGAGACAGAGGTGTCTTCAAGAAGATAAAACGGATAGAACAACTAATGTATTTGAATGTATTAAAAGGAGATTTAAACAACTGGGATGGAGTCTGAAAACAGATTAGTGATAAGTACATACAAAACTAAGCAGACAAACAAAACAGATAGCTATTAACTCCAGGAAGTACAAAAGTGTGTAAAAAAGGAAAAGTATACTACAGTAGCTCAGCTGTATACAGTAATCACACAGAAGAGTATAAACACTGAATACTGATCTAACCAAAACTAAGATATGACTATATTAAGGGGATTGGAAGTATGCTTGGGTGAATGATGGTAGGGTTGTGAAAGAGAACAAAATCCTTTTTCACTCATGGTGAGTTAATAGATGATGCCTAAAACTGAAAAATTAAGAAGGTGCTGTAAGCGCATTATAGTTAGAAAAAGAGAGGTAAATACCAGAAGAAACCTGCTAAAAATGATCAAAGTGGTTGCTTCCGAGGATGGGAAATGGAGTGAAATGCTGCCAAGAACTGCTATTTTTCTCTAAAAGCCTTATAGACCTATCGACTCTTTAAACTATGTGCATGTATAATTTTGTTTAAAAATCAAAAAATATAAATTAAAAACTACTACCATACTTAACATGATAATGAACCTTCTTTCTATTAATGAGGACTAAGGGAATATAATTGTGGAAATGAATCTAAAATTTCATCCCAAAGTTTGCATCTCTTGGGTATCTCCAGCTTCAGGAGAACTGTTTCGTATTTTAAGTCCTGAGGTGAAGTACTCTTAGCACCCTGACTCTTTTCCACAGAGAATTTCACGTTTTCTATAGGGTTTTACTTAAACTTTTTGTGCAATGTTTTCCTCTGATTGTGTAAGTTATTTGAAACAGTTGACAATATTAGTCAACAACATGAGCAGTGTATCACAACTATTTTTGGAAAAATGGCAAGAAAATGAGTTTCTTTGGAAAAGGAGCTCATTAAGGTTTAACCTCCTCATTCTCCACAAAGTCTAGTCTCCATCAGGTTTTACAGTCAAATGCTAAAGACCAATATTTCACTGTGACTCAAAGGAAAGTGGATATCAAAGTAACAAACATCTATTTCTTACCACCAGCTCCTTCCAAAATGCCCCGGACTACTGCCTGAACACCACTGGGTCTCATCAACCTTTCAGAGAGGAGCTGCCCACATAGACGCTGGAGCCAAGCTGGGGCCCGACACATAACTTGTGTCTTCCCGTCTGTGCAGGACTAAAAAAGGAAGGGAAAGGTATGAACTGAATGTCAGTGTAACAGATATGCAGAAATTAAAAATATACAAATATACTGAGTCATACTGATGATTAACAGTATGCTATACAGACTTCAAAAGAGCAAAATTTTTCCCTTAAAAAGAAAAAAAGACTCCTTTACAAAACCTATTTCAGCATCACTTTTAAGAAAGTAAAAATATAGTGAAACTTCTTCAAGTGAAGTATCAAGTGAAATTTCAAACCCAGAAATAGACAAACATGTCTGTGAATAAAATACAGATTTGGGGGACACAAGGTTAATGTAACCGATCTGAATGCAGTCCTTCCAATCAAATCTAGCTTCCAAAGAAGACTCCTATGAGCATGACTCACCACTAAGAGGACAGTTCACAACACTGAGAGGACACTAGTCCTTGCCTCCACAGTCTCAGCTGCTCTGATTCCTTTTGACATGGCAGTTTCAAGAAGAGTTAGATTTCTTCAAGAACTCCTTTTTGAGAGCTCTGTGGAGCCACCATGAACAAAACAGACTTGGTGTCCCTTATTTTGGGCTAGAACGCAAACTATGGTGTGGTCATTCATTGTGTCTAACTATGTGAGCATAAAACTTAGTGAAAGAAAAACATTTAATCCCAACTAGCCTGTTCTCTCTCTTTTATTTAAGGAAGATCAATAATTACCATTTATTGAAGGGGTTATGATGTGCCAATGCACTGTGGTGAGCACCTCCCCCACAATCTCAAAAGGAACTTATAAGGAAGGGTCTGTTGTCATCCCCATCCCCATTCTATGGGTAAGGAAACTGAGGGATGGAAAGGCTTACTAATTCAAACAACTGCACGCTGGGGTTGAATTCCAGCGTGCCTAACTCCAGAGCCTCTGTTTCTCGTCATGCTCTTATAATGTATTTGGTTTAATCTGGCAAACTGTGGACTCATTCAGAGAAGCAGAGTATGAGCCAGAGGAGCCCAATGTGAGGCTACAGTAACATTCTAAGGACGAGATGAAAATGACTTCAACTAGGAGATATCTTTGTAGCCAGCTTCAGCTGGTCCTACAGCCAATTCCTTTGGCCCTTCATGCTTTACTCACCTAAACTCATAACTAAAATTTAGGTACTGAAAGAAAATAGATAAATCCAGCTACATCATCAAATTAAATCATTTTGGATAAATAATTATTTTTAAGGAAAAAAGAAACTATCTTATGCCTAGCAGAATATATACTATTACGTTTTTCAAAAAAGGATCTAAGAATAGTCCATTAATTGCTCTAATTTTAATTTCTTGACTTCAAATACTCCATTCAAAGAATAAGATGTTCGAACACTTCTGCCAGAAGAATGTATTGTCAAACAGCCAAATTTTAGTTTAAAAAAAAAAAAAGATCCAGTTTGAGAATGAATAAAATATATTTTTGTCATAAGCCTTAAAAAATGATCACAATATTCCTGGGAACAGTGCCCATCATTCCACTAAAAGAAAAATCCTTTTAAATTATCCCAAAGGTCAGTGTAATTTAGCTCTACAAATACCATTTAACAATGTAAAAGATGAAATAAGACTCAACTAGATTAATTTCCCAGGAGAAGAAGACAGTACACCACACATTATCATTAAAGATTCACACACAAGAGTCCCCAGGCATGCATACCTGGGGTGGTCCTCCCTGGAGGATAAGTAATTCTCGGACTGCTAATGGTTGATACACTTGATCCAAGATGTCTCTCAGAGCCTTCCTAGATAGGGCTCTTTCGTCCTCGGTTAACACCTAAAAGAAACACGTATTTGGCTTTTGTGGAATACAAACTAGGCAGGCAATAGAAGGCAATGCTTTGCAATACTGAACAAAGATGCTTGTAAGGGGAGAGGGAGGCAAGCTTCTTTTGCCTCTTGATTTCCTTCTACCTGGAGGAAGCTATAATACTGAACCACTCCTGGCCCTCTCTCCATCCCCTCACCCACTTCCGGGCAGGAGATTGCACTGATTTATCTGATTGGTGAGTCCTGGCACGCACAGATGAGCTCGCTCCTCTTCTATCTCTTGGGAGCGAGCACACGTTCTGTTCTGCTCTTCCCTGCCGTAGACTTTTCAGGGGCATGTCCCCTGCCAAGGGGCAGAAGGCGCTGCAGTTTTCTGGCACTCTTTAAAACTGGGTGAGAAGTGTGTCTAATTCTGGAATGCACTGTTAGGAGACCCATTTGTCTCCCTCTATATACCTTCCAACTCTGCCTTTATGAGTAATAAAGGGGACATTTTGACTTGTCATCTCGTACTGTTAACTGCCTTTTAATTGATTCAGAACTTGGGCAGTAAAGAAGGGTGTTATTTAATTGGGCCCCGTCTCTGAGCCTCAAGAGACTGTCCCCCTTTGGTAACCTCACAGTCAAGCTCTCAGAGAGCCCTGCCCCTTACAATTTAGCAAACTGCAGTACAGGTGCTGCTTAGAGCAGCAGCTATTGCTGGGACTTGTCCAGCTTCGTAGTGTACACCCGCCGTGTCTCCCCTTCTCCTCCCACCCCCTCACTTGGTCCTTTCTTTGTGTTTCTCTTTTCTTTTCTCTCCTCTGTCTGAGACCCCTGGGCACTGCTTAGCGCTAGCAATAGTAATTCCAGAACCCCCATCTCAAGGAAGTGCAGGCAGCAGGCACTGATAGAGCTGTCAAGATTCACACCCTGCTGTAAAGAGCACAGAGCTCTGCTCCACAAAATGTAAGTGCACTGGGGGAGCTCATAATTTCGTGTCACTGCTCGGGTGACAATGGCTTTTAAATGTTTTCTGTTTTGTTTTGTTTTGTGAGCATAGGCAGAAGAGGGAATAGAAGAGGAGAACAAACAGAAAAGGAACAAGTTGGAGGGTGACATAGAAAGGTGACAGAGAAATGAGGTGAGTGGGCATTATGAAATCTGGCTGCAGCAGCGAAGGAATTACCCCACGTGTGACCCTGGATACATTTATATCTTAACAGCTTCTCCTGGTTAGGCTCCTGTGCTGATGCTGGTGGTCCTCTCGTGGGGGAGTAGTGGTCACTGCTATGTTATACTTGTGAGCCTTGTCTCCCCAATTACTGTGTGAGCTGTTTGAGAAAAGGACCACGTCTAATGCTTCTGTAACCTCCACAGCACCTTTATAGTCCAGACACTCAAATCCTTACTGACTGTCAGCAAAACACAGGCACATACCCTTGTCATCTAATAATAACAACGAACACTGATTGGATTGTGCAGTGTACCCAGTGCTTTGCATACTTTATCTCCCTTAATCCTCCCAAGAACTTAATGAAGGAGGTGTGAATAGTTTAATATTAATATTAATGGTAATAACTTTTTGATGAGCACTACTGGGGATTGGGCTAGGTACTTTACACACATTATCCTTAATCCTCACAGCCACCTTGCAATTATTAAACACATTTTACAAAAGAGGAAACAGAGGCTCAAAGAAATAGCCTGCAACAGCTGTTTCAAAAAATGGCTAGAAGGGACAGGTGAAATGGACTCCCCAGGTGTGAAAGGACTAGTATTTAATAAATGAAAGCTCCAACCCCCATAAAGATTCATCTATCCACCAGAGATACTTGGACATTTAATAAAAATTCTAGATCTTTCCATCAGCACTTTTCCAAAGAACTAAGACTGTCTTTTATAGCAACTACACACAAGTATACACACATATTCACACAGACTCAAACACTCTCTCAACGTATGTTTACCTCTTCCTCGGGATTTAGCGGTTTTCTCTTGGTTGGGCAGAATCCCAGCTGGCACAGACCTGCTGCGATATCCCCAAAATGGCGGCAGAAAATCAAGCTCCCCAGAGATGCGTGCTGAGCAACATTTAGGAGGACCTTGCAGCTGGTGTACAGTCTCCGGGGTGCACTGGGGGCAGCACCGAGACACACCACGTCCTGAACAACGGCACCAAACTCAGTCCTGTATCTCACAGGGACTCCAACACCAGGCACAAGATAGGGGCAGACACCCAAGGTAACTACAAACTGCAAAACTGACTGGACAGTCTTTTGCTGTGAGATACTAAGTGTATCCGGGCTCAGGGCAGGAGCAGCTTCTGGAGTCCTCGGGTTGGGTTTACCTGGATTGAACTCAACTGCAAGGCGGATCATGGTTTCCTTCAAGCACAACAGCAACAGTAAGGTTTGGGAAGTAAAACGCCAGGTGACATCCATACAGTCTTGTCGCCATTCTGCCTCATTAGCAATTTCATCCCTTAGGAGTTTCAATTTCTTCCAGTGAGGATCCTTCAGAAACTTGTCCTCCAAAGCAGACAGGTTAGATTTTAAAGTAGTCAACAGGACATCATGTTTTGTGATCTGTAGTGAACTTGAGCCTGATCCTTTTGAAGAAAGATAAAGGAAATTACATACATGGAAAACAAATTGTACTTCCCTCCATGTGGAATGCCTTGCCCACTCCAGTTCATCCTCTGAGGCCTGGCTCAGATGTCATTGCTTCTAGAAAGGTGTCCCCAGTTGTGCCACCCCAGCCTAGGCAGAATTCAAGACCACATTCCCTGCCTTCCCATAGCACTTTGGATGTAGTTAGGATAGTGTACCTAACACATTATACCTCTTCTAGTTTGTTTCTGAGGGCAGAGGCCAGGTCTTAATCAACTTACTGGGCTTAAATTGCAGCCAGAACAGAAATCTAAAAAGCTAAACATTTTACCACAGAAGGTTCATTCAGTCAAACTGTTGTAGATCCCAGGGATAAAGGACAAAACGAAGTCCTTTCCCTCATGGAACTTAAATTCTAGTGAGGCAGATCACAGAATATAGACAAAGGGTGCAGACAGATTAATTTAATCACATTCCCCCCAAAATATATATTCTCAATTTTTCCTGAACTTTCTTAAAATGGTCTTTACTGCCCTCTCCCGGTGAAGGAGCTCATACACACTCTCAGCAGTTGACATCCTTGCTGACTCACTCCTTGAAACACTCCTCTCTCGGTTTCTGGGACAGCAAGCACCCTTTCCTGGTTTTCCTCCTACCTCCATGGCCATCTTGCAATGTCTCCTCTGCTGGCTTCTTTTCCTCTACCAGATATCAAAATGCTCCAAGGCTGGTCCTGAACTCTGCACTCTCTTCCTCGACAATCTTATTCAGGCCCAGGTCTTTAAAAATGATCTATAAGCTAACAGCTCCCAAATTTACATGTCTGGCTCATGTCTACCCTCTAAGTTCCAGGGACATATTTCCAACTGCTGAATGAAATCTCCACTTGGATGTTTTTAGGCATTTCAAATTCAACAAATTGTTGATTCTCACGAGTACCTTTCACTCCCTACTACAATCTAACCAGGTTACTAACTGGTTACATCTCCATCCTTTTCCTTTTCCCTTTTATCCAATCCATCACCAAGTCTTGTCTGTTCTGCTTACTAAATGTTTCTCAAATTCATTCAATTTTCTCCACCTCACCACTACAACCTTTCTCTAAGCCATGAACATCTTTAAACTGAACTACGGCAGCAGCCTCTTAACTGGTTTCCCTACTTACACTCCTCCTCTCCCAAAAGTCTACTTTTCACACGTCAGATTTTCTTAATATTTAAAATAGATTTCTCTTGGTGGAAGTGTGCACATACACTCCTGATGTGTATATACCTTAAGTGGAAATGCTGAGTCATAGGTATCTGGAAGTCTCAATCTAAATATTATCTCCTCGGGGGTGGCCTTCCTTGACCAATCTAAAAGCCATGCCCCACACTATTAACTCTGTGATACCACCCAATTTCTTTTCTCCGTAGTACTTATCAAAATCAGTAATTATTTTATTGGTGTTTATTTTCTTTCTTCTCTATCAGAGTTTAAACTTAATGAGGGTAAGCACCATGTCTCTCTTGTTTGGTCTGTGCTTTGCATAGTACATAAAGTAAGCTCCAAATGAGTATTTGTTAGTTGATCGAGTAAAAGAATGAATGAAAAGAGTAATTAATAAAGATCTCCTTAGGACTTCCCTGGTGGCACAGTGGTTAAGAATCTGCCTGCCAATGCAGGGGACATGGGTTCGAGCCCTGGTCCGGGAAGATCCCACATGCCATGGAGCAACTAAGCCTGTGCACCACAACTACTGAGCCTGCACTCTAGAGCCTGCGAGCCACAACTACTGAGCCCACGTGCCACAACTACTGAGCCCACGTGCCACAACTACTGAAGCCCGTGCACCTAGAGCCAGTGCTCCACAACAAGAGAAGCCACTGCAATGAGAAGCCTGTGCACTGCAATGAAGAGTAGCTCCCACTCGCCACAACTAGAGAAAGCCCGCACGCAGCAACGAAGACCCAATGCAGCCAAAAATAAATAAATAAATTTATAAAAAATAAAATAATAAATAAAGATCTCCTTAAAACTCCTATAAGACCAACCCTCCCTTGGGCTTCCCTGGTGGCGCAGTGGTTGAGAATCTGCCTGCCAATGCAGGGGACACGGGTTCGAGCCCTGGTCTGGGAAGATCCCACATGCCGCGGAGCAACTGGGCCCGTGAGCCACAGCTACTGAGCCTGCACGTCTGGAGCCTGTGCTCCGCAACAAGAGAGGCCGCGATGGTGAGAGGCCCGCGCACCGCGATGAGGAGTGGCCCCCACTTGCCGCAACTAGAGAAAGCCCTTGCACAGAAACGAAGACCCAACACAGCCATAAATAAATTTTAAAAAATTAAAAAATTAAAAAAAAAAAGACCAACCCTCCCACAAGATAACAACTATCAACTCTGGACAAAATGTAAAAAGCAAATATCTGAAGGTGCCTGAAGGTGACAAGAGTGAGCAAAAACTAGGGAAGGCACTCAGAAGGGAAAAACAGCATTGAGTAAGTTTCCTGCTTTTTCTTGTCTTTTAGTCTGGGGTTAGGCCTCAGCATAGCTAAAATTCTAAGAGAAACCCATTGTCTTATGGGCTTGAGAACCAAAGCACAGAATTCAGGGCAACTACAGCAGGTGGAAAATAAGAAGAGAAATATCAGAAAGGATAGAACCAGAGAGGAAGAGCCCCCAATTCTATATAAACTGTGCCCAAATCTCTGGCTAATCTATGAACTAAGCATGTATGGGAAGAACTTCAAATAGGTCAGCTAAGATTAAAAGAACTGAAAAGAGTTGCTGCCCACCACAGAAGAGACAGAGCTTGGAGTACGAATCAGTCAAGTTAATTGCCTACTTTAAAACAAAACATGGCTTCCCTGGTGGCACAGTGGTTGAGAATCTGCCTGCCAATTCAGGGGACACGGGTTCGAGCCCTGGTCTGGGAGGATCCCACATGCCGCAGAGCAACTGGGCCCGTGAGCCACAACTACTGAGCCTGCGCGTCTGGAGCCTGTGCTCCGCAACAAGAGAGGCCGCGATAGTGAAAGGCCCGCGCACCGCGATGAAGAGTGGCCCCCGCTCGCTGCAATTAGAGAAAGCCCTCACACAGAAACGAAGACCCAGCACAGCCAAAAATTAATAAATAAATTTATAAAAACAAAACAAAACAGGGATTCTCTGGTGGTCCAGTGGTTAGGACTCTACACTTTCACTGCTGAGGGCGCGGGTTCAATCCCCAGTTGGGGAACTAAGATCCCACAAGCCACGAGGTGCAGCCAAAAAAGAAAAACAAAACAAAACAAAAAAAATCAATACTCTCTGGAGGACTATAACAGAATCCAGAGTTTCAACAGCATATCCTACACGATGTCCATTATACAATCCAAAAGTTCTAGACAGATAAAGAAACATGAAAACATGACCCACCTCAAGAGAAAGACAATCAATGGAGACTGATCCTAAATGACCCAGGTGTCAGACTGAACAAAGACTTTTAAGCAGCTGTTATAACTATGTTCAAGGATATGATGGAGGGACTTCCCAGGGGTCCAGTGGTTAAGACTCTGCACTTCCACTAGAAGAGACATGGGTTTGATCCCTGGTTGGGGAACTAAGATCCCACATGCCACACGGCACGGCCAAAAAAAAAAGGATGTGATGGAAAGTACTCATTATGAATGAACAAATAGGGACTCTCGGCAAAAAAGTAGAAAGTATTTTTAAAAACCCACATGGAAATACTAGAATTTAAAAATAAAATACTGAAATTTTTTAAAAAATCAATTGATGTACTTAACAGCTTTGAGATGACCAAAAAAAAAAAAAAAGAGTGAACTTGAAGATATATCCCTAGAAATTATCCAATCTGAACAACAAAGAGAAAAACATTTTAAAGAAATAGAGCCTTAGGATCTGTGAACAATATCAAATGATCTATTTGTAATAAAATAGATAACTAGAATAAAAGGAGAGGAGAGAAAATGGAGCACAAAAGGATTTGAAGAAATAATGAATGACCAAAAATTTCCAAAATTTAGTGAAAAAAACATAAATTTACAGATTCAGTAAGCTCAGTGATGCCCAATCAGGATAAGTAGAAAGAAAATAACATCTACACATATTATAGTCAATTGTTAAAACCAGAGATAAAGAGAAAATCTTGAAAGCAATGAATGCTAAAAGATAGCAGAAAAACATCTTTAAAGTGCTGACAGGGGGGAAAAAACCTGTCAACTCACTCTTCTATATCCAATAAAAAGTAACCTTCAAAAATGAAAGTAAAATGAAGACATTTTCAGAACAATGAAAACTAAGATAACTGACTGCCAGCAGATCTGGAATACAAAGAAATGTTAAAGAAAGTTCTTCAAGCTGAAGGAAAACAGTACCAGATGGAAACTTGGATCTTCAGCAAAGAAGGAAAAGCATCAGAAATGGTAAATATGTGGGTAAATATAAAAGACTAATTTTTTCCTCTTAATTTCTTTAAATATATGTAACTGTCTAAAGCAAAATTTATAAAATTGTATTATGGGATTTATAACTTACATAGATAAAATAAACATGAAAACTACAGCATAAAACCTAAAAGGGGTGGGGAGCTGTAAAAGGACCCTTATAGTTGCAAGGTTTTTACGAGTTCTGTGAAGTAGTACAATATTAATTCTAAGCAGATTGTGAAAAATTAAGGATGTACATTGTAATCCCAGGATGACTACTAAAAACATAATATGAAAAGGTGGGTTATGGTTATAAAACCATAATAAAATGCTGAAAATATAAATGAATTCAAGCAGCAATAGACTTCAAAACTAAGGTTAATATATCTTCTAAGAAAGGATCAAAATGCAATTGATGGTAACTAAAAGGGTGTTCAACAATGCATTATTTATAATAGTGTAAAATTAGAAATACATGTTGAGTAAATTATGGTCTACCTGTATCCAACGTACTATGTGTATATGTAATATTTATTTTGTTTATTATTGTCTCTCCACCAACTAGAATAAAAACTCCTTGAGGACAGGGATGTTGCTGTTTTGTTCACTGCTGTACTCTTGCCTGGAACAAGGCCTGTCTGACACACAGTTGCTGTTCAAAATAAGTAGTTACTGAATGAATGAAAAATGGATTATTTGAAGCCATTAAACTATGTTGAACATTATTTAATGACATGTTCACTAAATATATTCTAAAGTGAACAGAGTATGAAACACTACATGGGCAAAAGATATGAACAGTTTACAGAAAAAGAAATGCAAATTGCTCTTAAACATGAACATATGATCAACCTTGCTCCTAAGAGAAAAGTAAATTAAAACTATACTGAAATATCACTTCCCATCTATCAAGTGGCTAAAATCCAAAAGTTTTTATAACACATTTTGTGTTTTACAGAAACACACACTCTCATACATGGCTGGTAAGGGGCTAAAATGGTACATCCCTAAGAAGAGAAATTTGGCAATATCTAGCAAAACTACATAAGCATTTAACCATTGGCCCAGCAATCCCTCTTTTAGGAATCTATCCTAAGATAGATACACAGGCAAAAATGCAAAGTGACATATACACAAAGCTACTCATTGCCATATTGTTAGTTAGGCAGCAGTAGGGGAGGGATGGGGTTGAATCAAAGTGTGCTTTGTTTTGCAGAAACTGACTGTTAAATCATTAAATCTCAGAAAGTTCCAGATACCAGCTGTCCTAAAAAGGTTACAACACATCCAACAAGATACTACAGTACAAGCAAACACCCAAGTACCTGCTTGCTTGCAGTTTTGGGCAACCTGGAGTAACTGCTGCCTCATTATAATGCTTATGGATGATCATGCCTGCCGTTTCATGAATATGCATGCCCCCCAGGCTTAAACCTTCCCTGGTCCAGTGGTTAGGGGAGACAGTACTTTGAGAACTACTGTAACAAAGAACAAACCTGACTCCATACTGGAGCTATTCCTTTAGCTCTAACCTTTGTGCTCTGTTGTCTGTACTTAGTTATGCTGGCTCTGCACCTTTGTAAAAGAATGTTGCCTATTGCCTGAAATATACATGACAGCCTTTTCTCAATGCTCTGCCTCCCAGGCTTGACCTTTAAAGGTATAACCCTTTTCCTTTCACATAGAAATAAAAAGTTGCAGAAGAGAAAATAACATTTTTCTCAGTTGGAGGTTTATAGGAACATCATGACTAGACCTATGTGGACAGCTGCAAGAATGTGGGTCTGGCCAGCACCAAGAAGTCTGAAACAACAAGCCACACCCTTTCCCCTTTTAGTATAAAAGAAGCCTGAATTCTAACTCAGGTAAGATGGTTCTTTCGGACCCCAGTCCACCATCTTCTCAGTCTGCTGGTTTTCCAAAAAAAGCCGCTATTCCCTGCCCCAACACCTGTCTCGATTTATTGGCCTGTCATGGGAGAGCAGTGAGCAGTAAGAGCTTGGACTCAGTAACACTATCTCCCTGACTCCTTACTTGTCTTCTGCTTTAAGAAAGTACTTGGGACTTCGCTGGTGGCACAGTGGTTAAGAATCCGCCTGCCAATGCAGGGGACACGGGTTCGAGCCCTGGTCCGGGAAGATTCCACATGCTGCGGAGCAACTAAGCCTATGCGCCACAACTACTGAGCCTGTGCTCTAGAGCCGGTGCTCCACAACAAGAGAAGCCACCGCAATGAGAAGCCCTCGCACCGCAACAAAGAGTAGCCCCCGCTTGCCACAACTAGAGAAAAGTCCCTGCACAGCAACAAAAACCCAATGCAGCCAAAAATAATAAGTAAGTAAATAAATAAATTTATTTTTTAAAAAAAGTACTTGGTGTGTTCACTGGCTAAGCACCCCAAGCGGTGGACCCACTGAGTCCAGTAAAAGTATTTCTTACATTAACAAAAGGCTTAAAACAACCCAAATATCCATTAATAGAGAATCGATGAATAAACAGTAGCATATCCACATAATGGAATACCCTGCAGCTGTAAAAGGGAAAGAGGAAGACTTCTGTGTACCACTATGCAGTGATCACTAAGACATATTGAATTTAAAAAGTAAGGCGTAGGGGGCTTCCCTGGTGGCGCAGTGGTTGAGAGTCTGCCTGACAATGCTGGGAACACGGGTTCGAGCCCTGGTCTGGGAGGATCCCACATGCTGCGGAGCAACTGGGCCCGTGGGCCACAATTGCTGAGCCTGCGCATCTGGAGCCTGTGCTCCACAACAAGAGAGGCCGCGATGGTGAGAGGCCCGCGCACCGCGATGAAGAGTGGCCCCCGCTTGCCACAACTAGAAGAAAGCCCTCGCACAGAAACGAAGACCCAACACAGCCATAAGTAAATAAATAAATAAATAAATAAAAAGTAAGGCGTAGAAGAATGTATACAGTATGATAACTTTTGTGTTACAATGGGAAGGAACATGAAATATATTATTTGTTTTTATTTTTTAAAAAAGCAGTGGAAAAACAAATTAAAAATTAACTAAAATGAGTTGTCTATAGAGAGAGGGAGAGATCAGTGGGGAGGAGACAGGGATGAGTTTTAGAGTTTTCCTTTTGGAGCCCTGTATTTTTTTTCATAGTTAAAAAAATTAAATCAAAAAGAAAATTCAAAATATTCCTAAAAATAAAAAACAAATGAACCTAATCTATACTTTATGTCCAAGGTTGCCAAACTACAATCTACAGGTCAAATCAGGCCCACCACCTATTTCTACAAGTAAAGTTTTATTGGAACATAGACATGCTATTTATTTACATATTATCTTTGGCTGCTCCCGAGCTACAACAGCAGAGGTAAATAGTTGTGACAGAGACAGTATGGATCACAAAGCCCAAAATATTTACTGCCTGCTTCTTTACAGAAAAAGTGTGCCAACTCCTACTCTAAACCAAGTTAGCAGCACAACCACACAGAGAATTATTTCAAGTGACTTGAAATATAGAACTTTGTACATCCTGAGGACAAAAGCAAACAAAAATCCCTTAGAAACAGCAGGTGTGTTGATGATAGTAATGTAGGATTTGTTTTTTAAAATATTATATGCATGTGTGAATATATTATATATGAATATGTAACTATATATTTGTGTGTATATATATGAAATAAGTAAATAACTACATTAATTTCATTAGGAACCAATATTTTCAGATAAGAGAAAAAAATACAAAGATAAAAATATAAAATATAGTAAAGAAGAATGGCTAGGTGGACAAATACATGTTAAAGAATCTAGGTCATGGTATACAAATTTTCAAGGTAAAATTCCTTCAACTTTTCTATAAGCTTAAAATTTTTCATAATGTTAGGAAAAATTTAAACTCTATAATATTTCATTTTAATTGGGAATATCAGTACGAACTCTCGATTTGTTTTTTGTCTTCTGAAAATCCACATATTTCCTAGTTCCAATCATTGAAAAAGCCTGGAAGCAATGACACTTCAGTAGCAATAAATGTCACTAGTGTCTATCTTGTGGTCTCTAAATATCACTTTTTCTTAAAGAGATTTGTTTTCAAGAACGCAGCAAGAAATGTATAAGACAAGTCTGAGATATCTTATGCCTGAAAGCAAAGAAGCAATCAAAGACTACTAGGGTTACTAGGGTCACATCAAAGAGTCCAACAGCCAACCTGAATGGGTCCCACAGGCCACAAATGGAACAATGAGAGTATCAAGAGTAATGAGTACAGGACTTTCCTGGTGGCGCAGTGGTTGAGAATCCACCTGCCAATGCAGAGGACACGGGTTCGAGCCTTGGTCCAGGAAGATCCCACATGCTGCGACTAAGCCTGTGTGCCACAACTACTGAGCCTGGGCTCTAGAGCCCGCGCGCCTACAGCCTGTGCTCCACAACAAGAGAAGCTACTGCAATAAGAAGCCCTCGCACCGCAACAAAGAGTAGCCCCCACTCACCGCAACTGGAGAAAGCCTGCGCGCAGCAACAAAGACCAACGTGGCCATAAATAAATAAATAAATAAACAATTTTTAAAAATAATGAGTACAATAACTGAAACATGTATATACAAAAATCTATTCATAATAAAACAAAACAAAAAAAATCACTCCATTGGCTACCTTTGGAGACTGCTGAGACACTAACGTATTATTCTGAAAACTGAACAATAAAAGAACAGAATGAACCTAACTTTATTAAAATATATACATGTGTGTGCATGCGTACACACATAGAAAAAGACCTCAAAAGCTATACTTCAAAGTATTAACAGTGATAATCTCTGGATGGTAGGGTTTTGGGTGATTTTTCTTTTTTGCTTCATTATGTTAAAAAATTTTTTCCACAGTGACTATGTATTGTTTCTGTACTAAAAACATATTTTAAGGTTATAAAACAGTATGCAGTATATGAGATCATTTTTGTAAACAAAAAATATATATAATTCCCAAAATGTAATCTCTGGATAGTGGGATTAAGGTCATTTTAATTTTCTTCTTTTAGTTTCTTTAATATTTTTTAAAGCTTTACTACAAGGAATATTAACTACCTCTATGAAAAGAAAAACGAACAATAACACTTTTTTTTTCAACATAGTGAGAATCAGAAGAGTAAGATTTTTCCAATATTTCTCTAGGACTGTTCAGGGCAAGTGTTCTGACCCACTGGCATGAATATCTGGTTTGTTTGGGTAATATATACCTAAAAAGGAAATGAGTGCTTTCATAGCTTGTTGCCACTAACCATTAAGATCACTAAACAATCTCTAGGTGACCTCCTGTGACTTTATAAGATGTTGGAACCCAAACATGGGACACAAAGAAAGTGACTTAAAACAAAAGCTATTAACTGTTTTCCAAGAGCCCCTTAATAAAGTAGTCTCCTCTGCCCTCTACTGGTGACAAAAATAAAATCTACTTGAAAATAAATAAGGCATTCTCTGAGAGCAGCAGTTCTCAAAGTGTGGTATAGGGTCTCAGGTTTTGAAGCCCTTCCCAAGATTCTCTCAGAAAGTCTACAAGGTCAAAACTATTTTCATATTAATACTAAGACATTATTTGCCTTTTACGCTCTCGTGCTCTCTTGAGTGTACCAAGTCTGAAAAGTTCACTGATATGAGTTCAGATTCATTATAACTAACCTTTTAAGAAATTACCTCTTGTTGAGTTTTAAAGAGGAATAGACACAATTATCTGAAAAGATGATGGAAATCGCCTCCCTTTCCAACTACATACCTATGTGAGTATAGATTTTCTTCATTTATTTCAATCAAAACAACCTGTCATGACGGATTGAACACAGAAGCAAATACAAAAATCCAGCTCTCTTCTAATAAGACAGACATTAAGGAGATTTGCAAAAATGTAAAACAATGCCACCCAAATGTAAAACAATGTCACTCTTCCTGCTAAGTTATTTTATTTTGCAAAATACATTTTTTTTCATTAAAAATGTCATTATGTTAACATGTAACAGGTTACTGTTATATTTAAATAAAGTTAAAAGGTTTCTCTTGAAGTCTTAATTTCTAATACAGTAAATATTGATACACATAACCCACATAAAAGCTCTTTTAAGTCCTCAACACTTTTTAACAGTGTTAAGTGCTCAAACCAAAAAGTTTGAGATCTGAGGCCTTAAAACAATGTTTTCCAAATTACAGTCATATAGCACGTCCACGATTTTTGCCATTTATCTGAGTACCAGGTGTCTTCTTAGCTTTACTTGTTTATTTCTTCAAATTAAATCATTTTTTAAACCTAAATTAGTAATAGTTAATATACTGTCCTAAGGGCTTGGTGTATTTAATTCAATCCTCACACCAACTCTGTGAGGTATGGAGTATTATATTATTATTCTTGTTTCCAGATGAGGAGACTAAGGTTAAGCTATTTGCCCCAGAGCATATTCAACTCTGGCAAGCTGGCTCCAGAACCCAAGCTCTTGATCACTACTCGATGCTTTTCAGCCTCAAAATATTTCTCTACCTACTGCCTAAAACCATCCGTATCACACTTTGGGAAATGCTGCCCTCATAAACAGTATTATTTATTCTTCCCAATCACCAATGTAAATGTCTATGCTTTGTGACATTTAAAAGCAGACTTCTTAATCTGTGCAGTAGTTTTTATTAAGTTCAAAGTACAAAGCAATATGGTGTGCAAAAATAAGGGTGATACAGCTTCATTATTTACAAATCACCAAAATTTCCAGCCCCCCACCACCACGTAATTCAAATTTAATGACAGAGTTCAACAAATATATATTTAGTGTGGAAAGTTATTTTAGGAAAACTACTGTTGAGATGACCTCAAGCAAAACTTCACCAGAACTGAAAAACCCCTTTCAAATTCTGCTTAACACACTTCCTAATAATGGAAGTGAAGATGTTATTCTTATTTGCCCCATAATTGAGAACAGAAATGGAAGGCAGGGGAAGAGAAAACACTTAATGCTGTAGAACTTTTGATGGCTCAAAAGGGAAAGACTTGGTTTCTTCCCACCTGGACTGAAGCCTTCTTTCTCTTGTAGCCTTCCCCAGCCCCATCCCTGGATAACTCCTTCTCTATCCAATTGCTACCTGTACCATCCATTCACCAATAGTATTATCCTGCCATGTTGAATATCTTTGGTCTATATGTGGAGTACCATCTCCCCAAACAAACAAGATGCTTGAGAGCACAAGTCATTAAATTATATTTCTACCTCCAAAAGCACTGAGGATAGAATACTACATACAGTTGACTCTCAGTAAATATTACCTCAAAGGTAGTCAAAGGCAGATGAAAAGACGTTTAATCTAGCTGGATATAATTTTAGCAAATACTTTAATCTTGTCTCAACATCCTCTGTCCATTGGGAACATTTGAATACTTATTATGCACAGGTATTTTTTTAATTCCCTTAGCAGCTGATATGATAAAACAGCAGAAAGATTCACATAATATATATTAGCCTGTCTGTGCAAAATAATATCATTTTACCAAGTTACTTAAATTATTCTTTTTCAAATAGGAATGCTTGAATTCTCCTAAGCTAAATGAGTAGATGTATGGAACTCCACCACATACTCTTTGAGAGTTAAAGAGGGTCTTCCGATGAAGTGTATATGCTTTGTGACAGATGATTACTTCCAGACTTTTTAACTTATTTATTCCTGTTCTCAGTCATGTTCTAGACAGTTTCAGTTACTGGACAAGTAACCTCTCCATTAGCAAGTTAAAATTGTATTTTGCACAATTTTAATTGTATTTTAATTCTTCATTTGGGCAAAGTAGTATAGTTACCATACTGCAGTTGAAGGTGTCTGAATTCAAATCCTAACTCTATCACGTAGGAGACTGGCATTGTGCAATTTCTAATGTACCTGAGCCTTGGTTCCTTCATCTGTAAAATGGAATAGAAGTAATACCTATCTCATGCGATTGTTGTGAGGAAAAAAAGATACATACATAAACAGCACACTATAGGGACTGACACTTAGCAGGCACTCAATTACTCTTATTAATAACTTTTTTTTTTGCCTGCACCTCACGGATTGTGCGATCTTAGTTCCCCCACCAGGGATTGAACCCGGGCCCTCCGCAGTGAGAGCGCTGAGTCCTAACCACTGGACTGCCAGGAAATTCCCCATTAATAACTTCTTTTCACTTGCCGCAATTATGGTATAATGTTTTGGGAGTTTTCGTAGTTTGGGGGGCGGGGGGGGGGAATCTCAAAATCTGAAACTGGGAACATCACCTTCATGTACCTTATTTTGCTCACGCTACAAACCCCTTCCTCCAAATTATACGCTCTAATTTATAAGTAGGGCCCTACTTCTTGCGTATCTTTCTCAAAGCTCCAGATAACATCAGAGGCTCCATACTGAATAATCTGCCTTGGTCTGAGAAGGGGGTTCGGCAGACCTAGGTTCTAGGCTCTAGGTTCGTGTTCTGCCTCTAATTTGACCATGTGATCTTGGTCAGGTTAATCTCTTCGGTGAGCCGTGGGCGTCCTCAGCTGTAAAAGGAGAGTGCCCAGGCTACACCACTCCCAAGGTCCCTTCTAATTCTAAATTGGGAAGATCTTATCAACTCACCAGGAAAGATTAAAAGTGACTGTAAATCCCTAAATCCTCGCCCCAAAACACAGCTCAAACGTCACTGCTTCCTTTTTCTGGACTCCTTAGCACTTTGTACGAATCTCTAGTGTCCACATCTGACCCTGCGCCCTCAAGAGGCTGGGCCCTCTCTGAGGCTGTGTCTGCAGTCCCCTTACAGGGCTGCAGCAGGGACGGCTGAAATCAGGCACCCGAGATGCTTAACACAGCGCCTGGCCCAAGGTAAGCGCTCGAGATATTGTACTTGGTTAGTATCAGTATTCAACGGACCCCAGCCCTCCCTGAACCTCGGTTTCCGCAAGGGTAAAATGAGGCTGGACAGACCCTGCCCAAAGCCCCCAGGTGCGGGGCTGGGCGGCCTCAGGGCCAGAGGGGTCCCGGGGAGGGCCTGAGGGGCGCAAGCCGCGGGAAGAAGGGCAGCCCTGGAAGACCGCTGGCCCTGAGAGTCCCGGGTGCAGCCAGGCGCCGAGATCCGTCCTCTCACCTCCCGGGCTCAGCAGCAGCTTCAACGCCTCCAAAATCCGCTCCAGACCACACGTTTCCAGAACCCCGCTGCCCGCCGTCTGGCAGAGGGCCGCCATGACTGGAGTGGGACGCGCCATATGCGACCTGCGCAGGCGCCTCGGCGGACCGGCGTCGCCGCCACGTTGAGCGTGGCCGAAGCCCTAGGGGCGGGGCCCGCGGCGTGGGGCGGGGTCGACTTGGTTGGGACAGCGACCTGCACGAAGAAATCTTTTCTCGGGCCACCTGTACTCCCCGGGGGCGGGGGAAGTAAACATAGCTAACACAACTTACCTACATGCACGATTTCAGAAACAACATGTTTAACCTCTATATAATGAAAAAGGATGAGAGAAGTAGTTTAATTATGACATAATATGAATTTCAGTATGAAAATATTTGAGTACCGGAACACTGAAGGTCATAGTGAAGCAATCAGTTGCTGCACCTTCTTATAATTAAGTTTGGGTATGTAAAACAATATTCAACCGTTGAATTTCTTCATTAGTGATATTTAAAAATAAGTACTGGGGGCTTCCCCGGGGGGCTTCCCCGGGGGGCTTCCCTTCCCCGGTGGCGCAGTGGTTGAGAATCCGCCTGCCAATGCAGGGGACACGGGTTCGATCCCTGGTCTGGGAAGATCCCACATGCCGCGGAGCAACTAAGCTCGTGTGCCACAACTACTGAGCCTGTGCGCTAGAGCCCGTGTGCCGCAACTACTGAAGCCCATGCGCCTAGAGCCCGTGCTCCACAATGAGAGAAGCCACTGCAATGAGAAGCCCGCGCACCTCAACGAATAGTGGACCCCACTCGCCGCAACTAGAGAAAGCCCGCGTACAGCAACGAAGACCCAACACAGCCAAAAATAAATAAATAAATAAATAAAATTTTTTTAAAAAAATAAAAATAAGTACTAAACACATCCATTGTGAATAGCTACAAATATTGTTATTGATGATATAATTTCTTAAATGGACTCAGTTCCCAATAAAAGCTCGATCTTGGCCCTATTTACAGGCATTCCTGGAAAATTCAACGTCTATTAAAATCGTGCCCCATCAAAATTGAGTTAATATGTAAAACAGAATGCGTTGGAGATTTATATCATCGAAACAGGTTTTCACCTACATGAATCCTGGTGGGACATTCAAAAGTCATGTTGTCTGAAAGGCATGCTGCAAATCCAGGACAATGCTTCTGAGAGCAAGACTTTAGCACGCCTGCCTCTCCCTTCACTCAGTCAGTAATTTCTCCTGTCATTGTCACAACCAGCTCCAATACCCACTTCGTGAAACTGCTCCCAAGAGGCTGTCCTGCATCTCCTTGAGATCCCCTGAGCTAACCTGAGTTCATGACTGATGACTGCTCTTCAGCAGTTAGCTGCTGGAAGTCTTGGGAAATGGGATGTGCTCCATATGCAAGACCATGCATGCCACTGGGGGAGGACATTGTTCATTTAACTCTTCTCAGTGAGTCAGGCCCCCTCCAGGTCACTCCCATTTCTCTGGGCTCCAGCCCTATTCCATCAGCCATTTCCTACTCTCTAGAATGAGAAGATAACAGAACCATTTTCAGTAGGCTATCTTAGGGAGTTAAAAGTGATACTGCTCTCAAGTATTTAGCAATGTCTGCAACAGAAGGGATGCTTAATAAATTTTACCTGGATCTACCTCCCCATCTCTTCCTCAAATAAAACCTGCCAAAATATCTATAAATTGGAGGAACATTTTTGAAGCGGAAATAAATGACCTACAAAATTTCCTAGCACTCTTTTCATTATATCCCACCCTAGGTTTTGTCAATAGACAGTTTTTCAATTATGTGTGGACACAAGTTCATTTTGGGGAAAAAAAATTTTAAGGTCATTTCAAGGTGTTAAACATTTAGCAAAATGGGTGTAGGGCATCATGTGGGAAAGGCCCACCCCTCATATTTGTGGGGATTAGTGAAAAATACAAATGGAGGCCCTCATACCATATGTCTAAATATTTCAAAGTATAAATCAAACCAGTAGACAATATTTTATTAAAATATTTTCTATCCTCCTACCTTGAAAAATACACCAGGTTTGAATTGAGGATTCTCAGTCTTCACCTCAGAGCTCCATACCGGACATGGCTATATGGGAAGAGCCAGCCCCCCACCTCTGGCCTGACCCCTTTTTATTCTCACTAGTGTCTCCATCCTGCACACACACATGCAGACACCCCAGCCTGGATGTGCACATCCAAGCTCTGTTCACACACCTCCAAGAAACTACCACTTGGCCTCCCTAGGGCTAGGTGCGCACACACAGGGATCATGGTGCACCTTCCAGAGGGCAGACCAAGTGAAGAGGCCCACAGAGCCCTGGAAGCAGACTCAGGGGTGGCTGGGCAGGAAATTCGAGGGTCCCAGAACCTGGAGGGTGGTGTGGGAGGAGGGTGAGGTTTTGGAGTGAACAAGCCTGGCCATGGGGAGGGGCATGGTGGAGGAGGCCAGCTAGAGCATGGACCCAGGGCTGGGGCCTTCCTAGCCTAAGCCTAAGGGCAGTACTGATGTGGGATTTCCACAAGTTTAAGAGGGTTCCCAGAACTGAGACTCCTTTATACCAAAGCATTATGGCACCAGATTTTATCTTTCAGGCTCCATAGCCTCAGATACCACAAAGTGATGTGCATAATCTTAAAAGCAATGTCATGAAGAGTCTATAAAATTTTTTACAGCAAGAAAATATATCCCACATGGAACACTGGGTGCATTTTAATCCGTGTAATGGGATGTTAGAGGAGTGCCTAGGGCCTATAAGGCTGTAATTAGGTCCTGCGTCTGAAAAAGAAGCATTCTCAGGCTTCTCCAGGCCTAAAAAATTATTCAAATGGGCTTTTAAGTACCCTATGTCCCAAGAGTCCAGTATTTACACTCACAGAATTTTAGTTTGTAGGAATTAAATGCTGGTAGCCCCTTCCTCAGTTTGCTCTGGGCAGCTTTGTTAAAAAACAGAAGTACAGCTGGGAGATCCCCTGGTAATATGCTATTAAACATCCATCACAACCAATACCCTCAAGAGCTACATGGAGAGGGCGCTGCTTCTCTGCAATGAACCATATGGGGTTGTTCAAGACACACAAAGAAGTCTGTATTGATGTAAAACATGTTTAGTTGATTTGAAGTTAGCCAAGGGACCCAACCTTGTCAGGAACTTTAGGGTCAGCAGCCGAACAAGCGATTTAAGCAGGCTGGGGGCTGTTTGCCTCAACCCAGACCTAACAAGCCTAAAGCATCCAATAGTTATCAATGGCTGTTTTTATAGAAACAGAATTCCCATCAAAGACTCCAGCAATTGAAGGTTCTTATAGGTTCTTATCTTCTAAAGTCACATGTGATTACTGGAGTGGTTGCATTCCATTTTCCATAATTGACCCCCACGTTCTTTATGATATTGTATATACACATAATGGAATATTATTCAGCCATTTAAAAAATGAAGTTCTGGGCTTCCCTGGTGGTGCAGTGGTTGGGAATCCGCCTGCCAATGCAGGAGACACAGGTTCGAGCCCTGGTCTGGGAGGATCCCACATGCCACGGAGCAGCTAAGCCCGTGCACCACAGCTGCTGAGTCTGCGCTCTGGAGAGAAGCCACTGCAATGAGAAGCCTGCGCACTGCAACGAGAAATAGCCCTCGCTCTCCGCAACTAGAGAAAGCCCGCGTGCAGCAACGGAGACCCAACACAGCCAAAAATAAATAAATTAATTTTTAAAAAAACTTTTAAAAAAATGAAGTTCTGATACATGCTGCAATATGGATGAACTTTGAAGACATTATGCTAGGTGAAATAAGCCAAATTTAAAAGGACAAATATTAAATGATTCCACTTATTTGTTTGGGATGATGAAAAAGTTCTGGAAATAGAGGTGATGGTTATACAACATTTTGAAGGTACTTAATACCACTGAATCACACACTTAAAAAAGTGTTTAAAATGGTAAAATGTTATATTTTACTACAATTTTTAAGTCTACCAAAAATAGTCATACCCCTCCAGCAAAGGAAAGTTGCAAGCCCATACCAAGATTTCTCAACAGCAGCACTACTGATATTTTGCGCCTGATAATTCTTTGTGGAGGGAGGCTGTCCTGTGTGTTGTAGGATGTTTAGCAGTGTCCCTGACCTGGACTTGATGCTGGTAGCACCTCGCCAGTCATGACAACCAAAAGTATCTCCAGAAATTGCCAGCGTCCCCTGGGGGAGGGGGCCACAATCTTCCCCAGTGGAGAACCACTGCCCTGTACTAACTTTGCTGACCTACAATGTTATTTGAAGCCCTGCTTCTTTCTATCCCTCGGCACAACCCACAGTAGCCACCTGACAAGGAGATTTTATTGGTTTCACTACATGCCACATGGATGGATATCCTTCAAATAAAGTGGCCTTAGGTGCACAGTTTCCCCGCTATTCTGCCCCAACAGAATGACACAAAATTCAGGGGAAGTCATTTTAATATGAAGCTTCTTGCTCCATGTTTTGAATAAGCTCACCTAACCATTTGTCTGTCTGGCCTGGAATTGTGTAATCAAATAAAACAAGTTTGACAATGGTGTAACAAAATTCTTTAATAAAATTTATAAAAATGAATATTTAAGAATAATTTTTCCACCTTGAATTGTTTTCCTTTTCCCAAAGAAAATACAAAATTATCAGCACCCACACACATATACACTCAAAACTACAGTGACATTCTCTACACAGAACTACATTAGAGTTTAAATTGCTGAAAAATCAAGACAGTTCTAAGAAGTGGTTGCAGGGATGGGTTTTTCTTCCAAAAACAGCTGATAGGGAAGCAATTTAGATAAAGTTCTGGTCTATGGTTGTCAAAAGTTTCTTAAAGGTTGCATTTCAACTAAAAAAGGATCCAAATTAAGGTTCTCCCTACCCTCACCTCCCTTTGCTAACACCCTTTCAAGGAGTGTTTTCTTCCTGCTCCTAAGAAAAAAAAAATTTTGGATTTTTAAAACATTCTGAAGTTTTCATGCACAGTTGGAATTTGGGGCAAATGTGTCCAGACCAGCCAGCATTTTCTATAGACATCAACAAAAGCAGGCACTGGGGATTCTGTGCTTTGGGTACAAACCACGGTACAAGGATCCTGGCAGGAAACACGTGTTGAGATTCCTCTACTCTTTCAGAATTTTCAGGGCTGGAGGTAGAGCCACCTCAACCGTCTTCAGCCTCAGTTGGCTCAATTTCCAGGCTCAGTGACAATCTCCCCTGCCATCTCCACAGCCACTTTTCACATTTCCCCTCTGCTGGGATGAGCCAGCTTCTGTCTTTGGCTGCAGCACTTCAGGCACTATTCTGAGTCCCGGAATATATCACTCTTTTGTTTTAGGGAAAAATGAACATTAAAAGTTCAGTGGCACCTGAAAACTCACCACCTTTTCTGGTCCAGGCTCCCTGTTTAGAACCAAAGCACCCCATAACGACATTCACATAACAAACACTCTTACTCAGAACAAGTAAACTGGATAGATGCCCATTTCAAGTTACGTGTTCAGGAGATGGAAAAGGAAAAAACCGTTAAAAGGTCTTAGGAGTACACAATACCCAGTCAGCATACAGCCAGACTAAGACATAAACCTCTTTCCCTAAAAGAGCCCAATAATTTCTGCATCAGAGAAATGTAATAGAATTCAGAGGAAGTAAGAATGGATATTAGAACATGGGACACCAGTGCAGTGACGGGAGGAACAAAAGCACACAAATTAATTTCTTTATATCTACAATAGGGAAATTGACCCCTCACCTTCCTTTTAAAAATGAGACAAAGCCCTTAAGGAAATCTGCCAGTTGCCAGCAGAACCTTCTGAGGCTGAAGCTACTCTTTTGAAATATTAAAATTTGGGGGTCTTCTGGACATCGTCATCATGTAAAGAGTGATGAAAGGGAAAAAAAGATTCATGGAATAAGTCAAAATCGTTCTAACACACAGATTAGATCTATAAAGTGGAAATCATAACTATCCTATCACTGATCACGGGTCTCTTCTCCAGAAACATATCTCAAGTGAAGGGAGCTGGAAAACCACCAGGAATACTATTCCCGCATTTCCCATCACATGAGTGTAGGGACCCATCTGTCTCATCGGTCTTGAGTCCCCTAGTCGTCCTCGCCGCCTCCATACATGTCCGCCAGCTTCTTGAAGCGATTGCCCCATTCGTTCAGGTACTCGTAGTCCTGGTCTCGGTCTGACTCCGAGGAGTTCAGGGAGCTCAGACTAGCAGCTTCGGAACCGCTTCCTTCATAATCAAACACCAGCAGAGAGTCATAGGGTGGGGCGGTGGGGTCACTATCCGCTGCCTTCAGGTTCTAAAGAAGGAAGACAATAGGATCTTTCATTGAGAGGAATCGCACACCTGTCATCTTAGGCAAGATGCCTTCTTTTGGTGCGTAAAGCCAAGCGTTACGGCACAACAATGAGACCGTCCTGCAGAACGCCAGGAGCACTGAACACCAACAAGGGAAATGTAATACATACTGGAACGGAAGATGGACATGATACACTGTTAATGAAAAGAGAAAGTATGCAGAATGTTTTCCCCCTAAACGAAACTGGTAAATTATATGTAGGCAGGGGAGATGAGCACCAACCCATCAGGATGGAAAGAGACTAAAAACAATGAGGACAGTCCTACCAGGCCGCACAGCCTGCATTTCAGCCCGAGAAGATCTGAAAGGATGAATGCCAAACTGCTAAATTAACTTTGGTGATTATGGTCAGGGGAACTGAGGGAGGACTTGCACATTTTTTCTTTATATACATTTCCATAATTTATATTTTTTAAATAGCAAACATTTTATTTTTGTAATTAAGAAATAGCTATAATCAGATATGATGATACACAAATGAATGTGAATGGAGGAAAATACCTGAATCCAGATGTATCTGAAAGGGATGGTTTAAAGTGGCCCTTCCTGTTCTCAGTTTTCTCTAAGATCCAGTGCCTAGAATGGATCTGGCTCGATCACTTCCAACACTGCCGTGCTTTATATAGTCCTTGGTGACAACAACTCCCCAGGGAAGCTAAAGCAAAACCTGCCCCCCACCGTGAAGACTTGCTGAAGGCCACTGGACCATCAGACAAGCCCTGAAAATCATTCCAGCAACTGAGCAAGTAATCAGGTAACATAGTTTAAGGAAATAGATCCCACTGGACTATTATTATCTTACTTGGTTCTTTGCTTAACCCCACCAGTTCTTCCTCATCTTACCCTAAGCTAATTAACTTAATGCCTATTTCCCATCTTCCCTTGCATATATGGACAATCCTGGCCAATAACATGTAGGATGAACTTCCTTCTTGCCTAACAGTTTGCTAGAAGAAAGTTTTTGCCCTCTGCTCTGCCCTCCCTACTTCTTGACAGGAAAACAGGCTCAAGGCCTGGAAGTGTGGCCGCCATCTTGTGATCATAAAGCAACAAGGATGAGAACAGGATCTGCTTAGATCATGCAGCAGAAAGGTAGAAAAGGGTGATGCACCAGCCTAGACTGCTTACCCTCGTCTTCTATTTGCATGAGGTAAATCTACTCATATCTATTTAAGCTTCTGGTATTTATAGTTGAATGCATTTCTGATATATACAATATGGAAACTATTTTTCTGGCCCTCAGGTAGCCTTGTGATACACATTTAACATTACATTCCAATGTAATGCAGGGAAAGAGAGACCCATTAGTGAAACGAAACTGAAATCTACTATGAATCTCTTTAGTTTCATTTCTTATTCTATTAAATCTTTTCAAGCAAGTCTTGGTTTTGCCATATGAACTCTACAAATTCCCTAAGACTAATTCAAAGTGCTATTAGTTCTGAAATTTAGATGAAGCACAAATCAAAAAACAAATAGGGCTCAGGGGTGAAAACATGGTAAAGGAAAGACTCTAAAGATTTTTTCTCACTTTTGACACAACTGCTCCTTTCCAAGTTTAGAGATGAGTTTGTTGTGTCTTGGCTTTTGACTCTGCTTACTTACTTCATCAATAAAGTTTCCAATTTCATCAGGATTGGCAGGTCGGGGTCGATACTGGGGCACACTCAGGAGGGTTGGCGCCACATCATTGCGAGTTACTTCAGGCCGAGCATCCAGGCCCCTGTGTAGCTGGCTCAGGTCATAGTCCTTTAGAGAAAAAGGTAAAAGCATAGCAAAGAGTAAAACAGAAACAGTCATAAACACAGGGTCATATTTGGTTTACAGACTATGGTACTGGCTAAGGCCTTAACAGTCAGCTGTATGATATCTACAAGCATGTGCCAATGTAATCTGAAATGGCAGCTGGTTTGTTTTTTTTTCTTTTCTGAAATGGTAGCTTTCAACCTAAGAGTCTCCAAATAGCACTGGAAGGAAATATAGCATAAAAGCCTTGTGAGGAACATTTGTGGGTACAGATGTAGACTGTTTTACCTTATTAACTTTTCATAGGGTATGATTATTAGATTATTATTCTGCAAATATTCACTCCTTTCCCACCCTATCCTCTGTGAAAAGAACAGAAATCCATTAATGTAGGGCTATGCCATTTGACTTGCTTTGACCAATGGGACATTAATACATGTGACACAGGCAAAGGCTTTAAGTGTACTTTGGTCTTACCTGCTGGGACAAAGAAGATAGGAATTACATGCAACATTCCTGGACACAACTCACAGCACAGAGCCATCCAGCCAAACGCAGCCTATATCAGCCTAGCCCCAACCAACCCACACATTCTTCTGAGCCTAGATGCCATAGACCGTTTGTGTCCCCCCTAAATTCACATGTTGAAACAATGTGATGGTATTTGGAGGTAGGACGTTTGGCAGGTGATTAGGTTGTGACAGTGTATGAAGCCTTCAGGAATGGGATTAGTGCCCTTATAAAAGACACCCAGAGCTCCCTTGCCCATTCCACCACATGAGGACACAGTGAGACAAGGGCCATCTATGAACCAGGAAGAGGGCCCTCACTAGGCACTGAATCTGCCAGCACCTTGACCTTGCATTTCCCAGCTTCCAGAACTGTTGTTTCTGTTGTTTATAAGCACCCAGTCTATGGTATTTTGTTACAGCAGCCCGAATAGAGTAATAGCTGAGACCAGCAACTGTCCCAGCTAACCCACAAACGCATGAGAAAAACATGCTTATTGATGTGTGCCACTGACATTCTGGGGTTGCCTGTTATACAGCATTATTGTGGTAATAGCTCAATAATACAGGGTAAGGCAAACTCAAAGGAAACAAAATATTAAAACAGATCAGTCCTCGTGCTCTGCAGCAAGAGAAGCCACCACAATGAGAAGCCCGGGCGCCGCAACGAAGAATAGCCCCCGCTTGCCACAACTAGAGAAAGCCCGCGCAAAAGCAATGAAGACCCAACGCAGCCAAAAATAAATAAATAAAATAAAGTTATAAAAACAACAACAACAACAACAAAAAACAGATCAGTCGCTCTATGTCAAAGATAATTTGAATAAAGTTCATGTCCTGGAAATAGCAGTGAGGAGAGTAGGCTCTGGAGTCAGACCACCTGGTTTTATTGCTTCCTAGCTCTGTGACTTTGGGTAAATTGCTTAACTGCTCTGTGCCTCTGTTCATTCATCTGAACAATAAATAAATGTTAGCAATGTTGTATTGATGATGATGATGGTGGTGATGATGATGGTTAATGACAACATCTATTTTCTTGGGTAGATGAAAGGTCTTTAAAAAATTACGCAAAGTGACACAGAGCTATTTCAAATGTCTGTCTTCCCCTAATCATTGCTTCCTCCAAATAAAGAGATTGCCATTAAGCTTTCTCCCATGGTTTTAAACACCCACCTGGTCTTCTTCTCCACCTCCTTCTTCATCATAGGAATAAACGTTGTCCCGGGTGTCGTCTTCTGGGGGCAGTAAGGGCTCTTTGACTACCCTTCTCCTCCGAACAAGTAGCAGAAGCAGCAGAATCAGGACTGGAGTGGGGAAGAGAGAGATGAGAGCCACAGGTCAAGAAGGCCATAAGCAGCAGCTGGCGCAGAGCACCACTGCCTTGCAGACCAGACAGATGGCTGTAAGACAACTCACATGTCTTCACATCCCTGAGGTTAATATATGCAGCACTACACAGTGGACAATTACATGAGAACTCAACTGTGGTCTTTAACTGGACCTTAAACCAATCAGTCATTTCCCAAAATCTGGAGCAAAGTACTCTAGGCAGCAGAAATGGTCCAGGCAAAGACTCCAAGCAGACGGGTGTGGTTAAGGAAAGACAGGGTCAGCGTGGCTGTAGCAGGATCACCAGGGGAGAAAGAAGGGGAGAGGGGGTCAGAGGGGCAGCAAGGACATGCGGACCTCTGGAGGGACTTTGGCTTTGATTCAGAGTGAGTTGAAGCCACTGAAGGTTTGTGAGCAGGGCTGGGTCAGCCTAAATGTGACTAACACATGCATATTATTCTTATTCAGTTATGGGCGGGGGGGAGTGGGGCACAGACTATAAAATCGCCTGGTACACAATGAAAAAACACCAACAAATTTTAAAATTAAAAATAAACAAACAGCAAAAAAAAAAACAAAACAAAGCACTTGGTATATTCCTTATCTTCTCTTAGGATAAATCATGTAAGCACGCTTTAAAATCTATTTTCAAGGTTTTCATCTGATCTTGGGGGCTATGTCCAGGCTATATACAATTAATATTTAATTTTTTAAAAAATTAAATAATTTATTGTGAATGGGAAAAAAATATGATTCAGTGTGTTTTCTAACTTATAGGTCCTTATACCCAAGTACCTAGTGAAGCATCACTGCACTGAGACAGGAGGTGGCATACACTTGCAAGTACCCAACCTACCTGTTTCTGAAATCAGAAAGATTCCAAGATCTTATCCAGATAAACAATATAACCCCCTGGACCATGACTCAAGAACAGAAATACTGAGTGAGTTCTTGCTATGTGGGCCAGGCCTGTCTTGGCCCTGAGGACACAGCACTGAAAACAGTGGAAGCTGCAAACAGCCCCCATCCCTGTGGAGCTTAGGGCTGAAGAGCCAGAGGAGGGCTATCGTTTCCAAAAGGATGCTTCTTATCAAACATTACTTAAATGTTATGTAAGGGAAAGTAACGAAAACATGGCATATTGTTATCCCCTCAGGAAGCACCACCCAACTCAGCTGTCCTGAAACCCCCCAATCCCCGGTGTCGGAGACAAATCCTGCACAAAGTAAGCAACCAAATATTGGTTGACTACACAAAAACCTTCATATCCTCTTGTCTCTCTAGAACATTCTTTAGACGCTTAATTTCGATGTCTGCCCATAAGGAACAAGACATTGGAAATCTGCACACTGGCATTGCTTCTGCTGTAAATGTTGCACATTTGAACATTCCGAAATGTTGTTCTCAGCCCCTGTGTCTAATGAAATACACCCATAGCAAAGTTAGATAAAATATTGACTTTTTTTATAGTAGCTTTAAGTATAACTGCATGGTGGCAATAAAGCCATGTGAATCCTGGAGGAAGAAAGGTCCAGAAAGTTCACTGAATTGTAAACAACTCTCTCCTTCCTTTTCAATTTTGAGAGGATGCAGCAGAGGGCAGGAGCTAAGGGGACACACTGCAAACATTTCCCGAAGGCCAACAGGTAATCCCTTCTTCAATCTGTTGAAGCAGCAGAATCAGTAACACTGCTGAATCTAAACTGAAAGCCCCCAGGTGGTCCCATTGCTCCCCTCTAAGGACTTTCTTCTACGCCAGCAAGGTCGGCCTCTCTGCCCTACAAAGTCCGTCAAGCCTTCCTCTCTCTGTGCCTTCGCTGGTGTGGGAACCACCACAAATGGCCCTCTGGCTGTGAGGATTCCCCCAGTCCTGTGGCCCAGCTATCCTGTCTTCCACCAAACCTTTCTCAAGACTCAATCAACAGCCTCCTCGTCTGACTGCAAGGACCTTCGTGACCTGAACCACGTGTCATAGCTCCTAATGATAAAAAAAGCAACAACAACACTATCTTTGAGGTTTTCTGACTTGCCTGCCACCAGCTTTTAGAAACCATAACAGCACCTGTGTCCACCCTAGGGCTCAGTCTACAGGTAGGCTCAGGTGATATTGGTTTTAAGGACTGTGCCAGAAACTGCCAAATTTTCCCCAGTAACCTTTTTCCCCTTCATCCTTTGAGTCACTGATACTCACTGTGCACCCCACACTCCACCCCTACTCTCGGCACCAAGTTTTAACTGGACATATGGTCACCCGTTTAGAGTGGGAGGTTCCAGGTGTGGCCGTGTTTGGGCCGGTGGGATGTGAGTGAAGGTGATATGCTCAGTTTCCAGATATGTGCCTTCCACTTCCTCTACACCCTCCTCCAGGGTGGGATGTGGAGGAGGTGGTGGTGAGCTGGCACTGACCAAGGCCTCGCTGCTCCGAGCGTGGTCCAAACACCTGCAACATCGGCATCACCTCAGAGCTGGTTAGAAATGCAGAGGCTGAGGCCCCACCCCAGACCTACTGGCTCAGCATTCTCATATACGGGTGATTTGTGTACACTCAAGCTGGAGAAGCACTGCCCTCAGAGGCTGAAAGAACAAAATAGAAGGACTGGGCAGCCTTCCAGTCTTGGACCACTTACCCCTGAAATGCTCAGTAAGAGAAAAACCTCCCCCATTTCAGAAGGTAGAGGCTGAAACACTTGCCAGCTGCACTTACTCAGAAAAGCAAGAATGCCTCCAAGAATCCCCAGAATGGCGGGAACTTGCAATCCTGCTTCGGCGTAAGGCCTGGACTTCCTACAGTTGCTGACGACCCCTTCACAGTCACACACGTGCACATCTAAGGTGGTCACTTGGTCTTTGTTCTGGTTGTCTATGAGCTTGAGATTGATTTTGTAGTCACCCACCTCTAGGGTTTTCTTTGGCTTAAAAATCAGAGATTCATGTTCTGGAGGAAGCAACAAAAATGAGGGGATCAGGAGAGATAAAAAGTTCATTCTAGATTAAAATTATTAGGGAACTAGAGACATTCCAAAGCTGAATGAAGATAACAGCTGCTTGGGTTGTAGATTATTGGGCAGTATGTCACGGACTCAGACACCAGAAACGCAAAGGGATCTTTGGTTCAATGCCACAAATGTAGAAGGGACAAGGAAACAAGCCTTAAAAGGGATGACAAGTGAGGAATTCCCTGGCAGTCCAGTGGTTAGGACTCCGAGCTTCCACTGCTGGGGGCCCAGGTTCGATCTCTGGTCGGGGAACTAAGATCCCACAAGACGTGTGGTGCAGCCAAAACAAAACAAAAACAACAACAACAACAAAAAAAAACAAACAACAACATAAAGGGGGTGACAAGTGGATATTGAGAAGGGAAATTCAGAAGCGGGAGGCGCGAGGGAAGCACGGGGTCAGAGCAAAGTTTCCAAAATAAGACTCAAGTGCCCACCTTGGTCATTGTACTCAATGGTCCAGTTGACACTTGCCCCATGTGTTAGTTCTGCTGTGAAGGGAGAAGTGTTGGGGGGAAGATCAGGATCAATGATGTTGATGATATAAGGCTGTGGATTCCTCTGGCAGAAGTCCATGTTCCGAGGTTCTGGTATGGGGCCATTGTCATTCACGTCATCGAGGAATAGGAGCAGGGTTCCCGTTCCAGTAGCAGGTGGAGAACCTAAGAAAATACACAGGAAATGTCACAGCTCAGGACCACTGATGAATCCCTAGTGCCTCCCATCAGACTGAATCCAACTCTTCTCCTGGCTCTTCAGGGCTCCCTCGCCAGGCCCCACCCTGCCCACAGAGCCACCCGTCCTGCCGGTTCCAGGCCATCCTCATTCCTGGCTGGGCAGACCTCTGACATGCCTATTCCCCACTTTGATAACAATTATTCAAGTTATTCCTCACACCAAGGACTCCTTCCATCTTCACACATAACTTTATTCATCCATTAAATTTTAACATCTCTATGCCAAGGGATGGAGGGAGGGAAGGAATGGGAGTTTGGGATTAGCAAAGGCAAACTATTATATATAGGATGGATAAACAACAAGGTCCTACTGTATAGCACAGGGAACTATATTCAGTATTCTGTGACAAACCATAATGGAAAAGAATATGAAAAAGAACATATATATATATAGCTGAGTCACTTTGCTGTACAGAAGAAATTAACACAACATTGTAAATCAACTATACTTCAATAAAATTTTTTAAAAAACACAACTTTTTTAAACCACTCTAAGAAGTCCTCCTCACCCCCTACTAGTTCTCCTTCTCTGAACTTCTAAGGCTTTAAGATCGTTATCAAAGGATTGAGCCTTTTACAATTGCCGCAAGTTGCTTTTCAAATTAGATTCAGAGATTTATACACACGTCTGTTTGTATTTCTTTTACATCCTGACATAGCACTTGATAATAGAAAAAGTAGACCCTCAAGGAATCATCATCATCAATATTAGTATATTGCAGGGAAAAAAAACCCAGAGGAATGTATCTCAAACCCATAAATATTTATACCTGGGCGGCTATAGTGATTATTTTTTCTTTTTACCTCTGAAAATTATGGTTAAAAGAAATAGCATAAAACTTACCATTTCAACCATTTTTAAAGTGTACAGTTCAGTAGTGTTAGTATAATCACATTGCTGTGAAACAGCTCTCCATAATTTTATCTTACAAAACTGAAATTCTGTACCCATTAAACAACTCCCTATTTCCCCCTCCAGTTCCTGGTAACCACCATTCTACTTTGTTTCTATGAATTTGACCACATTAGTACCTCATCTAAGTGGAAACCCATAGTATTTGTCATTTTGTGACTGCTTTATTTCACTAAGCACAATGTCCTCAAGGTCCATCCACATTGTA
Source organism: Balaenoptera borealis (assembly GCF_965194805.1). Taxonomy (NCBI): domain Eukaryota; kingdom Metazoa; phylum Chordata; class Mammalia; order Artiodactyla; family Balaenopteridae; genus Balaenoptera; species Balaenoptera borealis. The sequence goes on from NC_138878.1 coordinate 16,981,828, forward strand.
ACACATGACAGGATTTCCTTCTTTTTTAAGGCTGAATAATATTCCATTGTGTATGTGTATACCGTATTTTGTTTATCCATTCACCCATGGATGGATCTTTTTACTTATCATTTGAATTTTCTTGTTTTAACAATGAGCAAGTATCATTTAAAATTCTTTTTTTTTTTAATTTATTTATTTTATTTATTTTTGGCTGTGTTGGGTCTTCGTTGCTGTGCACAGGCTTTCTCTAGTTGCGGCGAGCAGGGGCTACTCTTCATTGCGGTGTGCAGGCTTCTCCTTGTGGTGGCTTCTCTTGTTGCGGAGCACCTGATCTAGGCACGTGGGCTTCAGTAGTTGTGGCTCGCAGGCTCTAGAGCGCAGGCTCAGTAGTTGTGGTGCATGGGCTTAGTTGCTCCGCGGCATGTGGGATCTTCCCGGAGCAGGGCTTGAACCTGTGTCCCCCGCATTGGCAGGTGGATTCTTAACCACTGCCCCTAAAATTCTTTTTAATTAAAGAAAACTTTAAAAAATGTTTTTAAATAAGATAATAGATTTTCTGAAGAAACTTCATTCTCCTCTTAGACCTACATCCAAAGTATTGAGTCATGCACAAAGTAACACTTGAAGGAATATATTCAAAAGTACCATAATTTAGCCATTAGTATTAGGTCGGGGGTCAGCAAACTAAGGTCTTCCGCCCAAATTAGGAACACAGCTATGCTCACCCCTTTTCAAACTGTGTATGGCTGCTTCTAGGCTATGATGGCAATAGAGATTGTACGGTCTACAGAGGCTAAAATATTTACTCCCTGGCCCTTTACAGGAACCTTGTCAACTCTTGGTTACCTCCAGGCCAGGCTAGGGAACTCCCGTGCAGCCAGAGACAGATGGCCAGCATAGCACTGCTGCGCAAGCCATGGGTTAGCTTCCCCTTTACGCAAAACATTTCTGCAAATGGAGCCCCATCATGGCTCTCTGCTGTTAACCTGCTGCCTCCCAAATGACAGCCCCAGGAGCAGGTTTTAGATTCTAAATGACTAGGCCAGGGTTACCCCTCCGCAGCATGCTCAGAACGTGATGAAGGCTACATCACTCATTAGCCACCCATCCAGCCCCACCACGGGCTTACTCGCCTTGCCCTTTGCTTTCCGGATTGTCAAATCTGGAATTACTACCTCGGGAGGTTGGGGAGGGAGAGGGGAACAGATTCAATCACAGGAACTAGCAGGTCTCTTTTAACAGTAACTCCACTTCTGAATATCTATCCATGGGAAACACTTGCCCACAGAGGCATGTACAATGATGTTTACCTGTCACTCACAAAAATAATGGAGAACTGGAAATAATCCCTGTGCTTTTTCATGTGTGAATGGTTAAATTATGCTATATGCAGATGACATCATTTAATTGAAAAGAGGTAGATCTATAATGTGCCAAGATAGATCTCCGTGTCTTTAAGACATATGTTCAAGGAAAAAAAATTAAACACGCATAAGACAATGGTTTTTATAATAAAAACAAAAATAGGCTATAAACCAGATAGTGGCTTTATAATAAACCATATTTCTATATGTTTATAAATGTATTCGAATACACAGAAACAGTCTGGAAGGAGCCACACTTCGCTAATAATGATGATGATGATAAAGATAATAACAGTCCTTACAGAGCACAGACTAGGTAGCAGGCACTCTTTCAAGCACTTTTACATAAATTAACTCATTCAACCTAGATGGGGTATTATCATTTTGTTGGATAAAGGAACTGAGGGACCTAAAAATTAGGTAATAAGTCCAAGTTCACACAGGTATTAAGCTTTGGTCCTAGGATCTAAACCCAGGCAGTCTGGGTCCCATGGGGTTCAGGTACAGAGGGAGCAGTAAAAAGGAACTTCTGCTTGGCCTAAACTCTGTGCATTTTGGACAATGCTTTGAGAACGCTTTGTTGAAGAATGAAAGAAGAAGAAAGAATTCATGCCTCCAAAAGGATAGGGGCAAGGCAGTGAGCTGGTCAGGAGGGTGAAGCAGCAAAAACCAAATGGTAAGGGCATCCTCACCATTGTCAGTGGCTATAATGAGGGCCATGTACGTGCTGTTCTTCACATGCTCGACGTTCTCTCTGTCCAACTCAGCCCGAGTGGAAATGGCACCCGTGTCCGGATTAATCTCCAGCCAGTTGGCAGCGTCCCTCCAAATCCGATACCTGGAAGGACACAAGCTCTGATTTAGAACGGGAACAGCGAACGGTAGGTAGCTGAAGAAGGTTAAGGTTCCTCTTTGTTGATAGATACTTCTAACTTCCTTATTTCAAAAAAATAATGACTCCTACAGAAATTTTGCCAGAAAGGTTTGATGAACATCCATGTACCCTTCACCTAGATTCATCCACTGTCGATATTTTGCTATATACAAAAGTTGATACACACATATACATAATTTCTTGTTTTGCTGAACCATTTGAGAGTAAGTCGCAGACATGATGTTCCTTTATTCATGAAAATGTCAGTATGTTTTCTCCTAAGAACAGAGGCATTCTCTTACATAACCACAATTTGATTTTCAATTTCAGGAAATATAACTTTGATATGGTACTACCACGTCATACATGGTACATATTCAAACTGTAGATTTCCCCCAAACTGTACCACCCTCCCCACACCCCTGTCCCAATCCAATCCAGAATGCAATCCAGGATTAGGCATGGCATTTAGATGTCAGATTTCTTTAGTTTCTCTCAGACTGACCCCCCCCTAAAGCGTACAGCAGTTCTCAAATGGTCACGGTATGGCACCCAACACCCCCGCCATGAGCATTTGGAGATTTGGGTTAACATGGTGACTTGGGAGTATGGTGCACTATTGGCATTTAACGGGAGGTGCCAGGGAGGGTAAAGCTCCTTCTGGTCTTTCACAGCCACCCCCCAAAAAATTATTCAAAATGCCAAGAGAATCCTGTTAAGCCACACCTTATTAGGAATACCAGAAACAGAAGAAACGTAAGCATGAAAAACAAAGATATACTGCCCAGTTATCTATCGAGGTCATTGAAAGGCTCAGAAAGGGAAATAAAGAAATCGAAGGAGGAAAGGGTCTTGGATACCTGTGGGCTTATCCTCACGTCCTTAGAAGTGCAAAGCAATGAACTACATATATCAAGTGGTCTTTATTCCAGGGGTAAGGGTCTCTGCAAACACTGTTAAGACTTGGTCCTTGAACTTCCCCAAATAGATGCTTTGAACTATCTATTTCATTACTACAAGCTAAGATATCAACACAGCATGGAAACCATACAACCCAAGGCTTTAATCACAAAACAAAAAATCCTACAATATCACGATGCCACTAACACACCCAGCAAAAATAATAATTACTTAATGTCAAGTCTATGCGCAAGTTTCTCTATTTGCCTCAAGGGTGTCTTTTATAGTTGGATTGTTTGAATCCATCTTTAAGCATAGTCTACACATTACAATTGGTTGATTCCTCTCTTAATCAATACCCTTAATCTAAGCAGTCACCCTCACCCTTCTGTCATTATTTGCTAAAGAAACTGGGTCATCTGACATAGAGCTCCCATATTCTGCATTTGGCTGACTGCTTCCTCACGGCATTTAACTTGTTCGTTCTCTGTACGGCATCCAAATCAAATCCTAAGGCTTGATTAGATTCTGTTTCAACCCTTCTTTTCTCCCCCAAATATAATATTTAAGTGGCACTGTATACATGCTGTTGAATCACTTCGAGTGGCACTTAATATTGGGCTGTCCTTGCTCTTCCAGCAGATGTTAAAATCTATCAGAAGGTTTGGATGGTCCCAGCTTGGTTCCTCCATTTAAAAATTCCTCATCATCCTTGACCTAATGACTCTAGCAGCCATTAATATCACTACCTGGATCCTTTATATCCGTATGGTGCACATGCACAGTTTAAAGCTATTTATGAGCCCTTCCAGTCAGGATAGAATTAGCACTTCCCAGAATAACTCAGAAATTGAAGCTGCACTTAAACTTCATGTTTGTTTTACGTTTAATAAGTCACAGGCACTGATACTAAAACACAAACACCTCCCCCTCCAAACAAGAACATGCTCAATTTATTACCAAGTGGGACTCTACACTGGATTTGCATAACCTTTTCTCTAAATAGTTCAGAGCATTCTAATAGTTTCCTCTAAAGTAAATATTAACAGGTAGGAATCCCTCTCTGAGAAGACGAAGTGACCGAGGCCTTTGTTATCCCTGGAAATCATGCTATTACTAAAAAGACGCAGATGTGCCATGCTTGGATTTGTGCTTAACAGTCTTCCCTTTGAGTTTCCACCATTGTCACACTGGAGCACCAAGTATGTCATCAGACCCAGCTCTCAAAAGAATAAGAACATCCTTTATCTTACGTGGCCACAGTGGTGTTGCTGTTGGTTGGTTTGTATGTGTGTTTTCAGCATCTGTGGCTGTGATTTACATTACAAAAGTGCCTTCAAGTTTACAAAAAAAAAAAAAAGAAACTGTAAGCTACTTATAGCACAATACCACGTATGTAAATTAAAACCACATTCCTACTACACTAAGTGAATTCAAAGAGAGGAAGCACAGTAAACCGACAATGGCTGACTATGGATGGAATGGACAAGGTGCGGGGAATGGGGATAAAAATATAAATAAGCCAAACAAGAGAAGGATCTTCCACAGACCAATGATGATAAAAATGCCATGAACGAAATATCTTATACATACACGTACGCACACAGCCAGTTGCTGCCAGTCAGTGGAAAATCCCTCACACTTACGTGATCTTCTGTTCCATAAATTTGTCTGGCTCCTGGGCGGTGTAGGACGTGATCTCCAGGCCCAAGCCGAAGTCCTCGGGCACTTTCACTTTCTTCTGAGGAGGCATGAAGATGGGGGCTTCGTTCACATCTATCACGTCCACGGTGACGGTGGCTGTGGAAGTGGAGAGAGTGACCTCAAAGGGGACCGCATTAGTCACTGCCACATACAGGATGTACTGTTGCTTGGCCTCAAAATCCAAGCCCTAAAGAGCAGAAAAAGTACATTTTATGTTAGAAAAAAAAAAAAAAAAAAAAACATTAAATCCTTAACTATTGTTTTTTGGTTAGCAATATATCAGTGGTTCTCACATCTGGCTGTATTAAGAAGAACTAACTTGGGCTTCCCTGGTGGCGCAGTGGTTGAGAGTCTGCCTGCTAATGCAGGGGACACGGGTTCAAGCCCTGGTCTGGGAAGATCCCACATGCCGCGGAGCAACTGGGCCCATGAGCCACAACTACTGAGCCTGCGCGTCTGGAGCCTGTGCTCCGCAACAAGAGAGGCCGCGATAATGCGAGGCCCGCGCACCGCGATGAAGAGTGGCCCCCGCTTGCCACAACTAGAGAGAGCCCTCGCACAGAAATGAAGACCCAATATAGCAATCAATCAATCAATAAATAAATAAATCTTTAAAAAAGAAGAACTGACTTGAGAACTTTTAAAGAAAACACATGCCTGGACCCTAACCCCAGAGCCAGTGAATAGGAATCTCTGAGGTTGGGGTCTGGACGTCAATATTTTTTAAAAAGTTCCCAATGACTAACATGCAACCAGATTCATGTTGAGAACCCCAGGAAAAGAATAAAGATGAGCTACATGAAATCTCAAGTGGCAAGCCTCTATTAACAAACGTAGCACATTAAGTCATTTATTTACCTGAGACCAGTAAGAATGTTCACATCCTATGTTGACATGCTGCCCGTGTAACAGCAAATGGACAAACGACCCCAGCTGTCCACCTCCCTAACCCCAGTAAGTTTAGTGGCAAGAATATGAAGCTCAGGGCTTCCCTGGTGGCGCAGCGGTTGAGAGTCTGCCTGCCAATGCGGGGGACGCGGGTTCGGGCCCTGGTTTGGGAGGATCCCACATGCCGCGGAGCAACTGGGCCCGTGAGCCACAACTGCTGAGCCTGCGCGTCTGGAGCCTGTGCTCCGCAACAAGAGAGGCCGCGAGAGTGAGAGGTCCGCACACCGCGATGAAGAGTGGCCCCCGCTTGCCGCAACTAGAGAAGGCCCTAGCACGGAAACGAAGACCCAACACAGTCAAAAATAGATAAATAAATAAATAAAATTAAAAAAAAAAAAACAAAAGAATATGAAGCTCAGAATCAGTCGTCAGTGAGCTCAAATCCCGGCCAGGCCATTTCCTTAGCTGTGTGATTTGGGCAATAGAACCTCTGGGTCTGTTTCCACACCTAAATAAGTAGGAAAAGGAACTATCTCACAGAGGCACTGTAAGGGATCAACTGGAACTTTTATGAAGGACCTTGTGTACGGTGGGAACTCAAATTACTACCTTTTTTCTTTTGGTGATAGAATAATAACACAAAACACTGACATCAAATGTTTAGTGGGAGGACTTCCCTGGCGGTGCAGTGCAGAATCTGCCTGCCAATGCAGGGGACATGGGTTCAAGCCCTGGTCTGGGAAGATCTCACATGCCGCGGAGCTACTAAGCCCGTGTGCCACAACTACTGAGCCTGCACTCTAGAGCCCGTGAGCCACAACTACTGAGCCCACATGCCACAACTACTGAAGCCCATGCGCCTAGAGCCCATGCTCTGCAACAAGAGAAGCCACCGCCATGAGAAGTCCATGCACCACAATGAAGAGTAGCCCCCGCTTGCCACAACTAGAGAAAGCCTGCACACAGCAATGAAGACACATCTCAACCAAAAATAAATAAATAAGTAAATTTAAAAAAAGAAATGTTTAGTGGGAGTTAAGATGACATACTAAGTGATTCAGAAATGAAGGGTCTGCTCACTTGCTCAAGGGGAAGTCAAACCTCTGGCGCTAAGCTAGGGATCCATTCATTAACTCTTTGACTAACTTCAACAAGGAAATCACTCAACTTCTTACTGTTCAAGTTTCCTAGACATCTTTCACAGGCTTATTTGCCCTTCTTCTAAAATCATCCAGCAAAATAGCAGAGACCATAAACCATTTTTCTTCTCATTTGCAAAATGGATATGGGGGGGTGGGCAAATGTTTCAGAGAAAGAACGTATTGAAACAGATGGTACAGACTTCCCTGGTGGTGCAGTGGTTCAGAATCGCCTGCCAATGCCGGGGACACGGGTTCGAGCCCTGGCCGGGAAGATCCCACAACTAAGCCCATGTGCAACTAAGCCCATGTGCCACAACTACTTAAGCCCGCGCACCTGGAGCCCGTGCTCCTCAACAAGAGAAGCCACCGCAGTGAGAAGCCCGCGCACCACAATGAAGAGTAGCCCCCGCTCGCCGCAACTAGAGAAAGCCCGCGCGCGGCAACGAAGACCCAATGCAGCCAAAAATAAAAAAAATAAAATAAAATAAATAAATTTATAAAAAATAACAATAATAAAAATAAAACAGATGGTACTTCCTTTTCAATTTTAGGGTGCGGTGTGGGAGCGTCCTGATTTCTCACATGAGCCTGAAGAGTCACTGCAAACCCCACCAGAATCTGGGAGAGCTGCCCTCCCCCACCCCACCAAGGCCACGCTAATCTACTTCAGAGAAGACACCAGGGGACAAGGGCCTCTGGCTGCGCTGTCAATTTCTGCATCTTGCCAGGAACCATACAAACCTTAGCCGTCTTCAAAATGCCATCATTGGTTACTGGGTCTGTGATGACAACAAACTGCTTCTCGTTATCGTTTAATATTTTGTAAACGGCCTCCCACGCTGGGGTACTGGGGACGTCGGCATCGGTCACTGTGAGTGTGGTGATGACCACGTTAGCCTCGTTCTCAAGCACCGACCCCACGTACTGCAGAGCAAAGAAAACGATGTGTCACTTAGCACATACTCAGACCCAGCAGTGGAGCCAGGGTTCAGGGGGCTTAAGGAGTCCTTTCTTGAGCCCAAGCTTTGAGATGAGTCTTGGAAGAAGTGCCCACCCTACCAGCATGGCCCTTATTTCCTGTTGGTGGAGCAAGCCAGCACCCAGGGGCCCTGTGAGTACCTGAAAGAGCCAAGGCCCTGGCTGTCCGTGCCCCTCAGCATACTCTGGCCCAACTGCTGACACTGTAGTTTATCCCCCATTCCCGTCTTCCCCATCACTCTCAGTGGTACCAGTAATTTTCATAAATGTCTGGTCATTACAGTCTTCTACTTAAAACCCTTTGATAACGTCCCACTGCACTCAGGATAAATTCTGAAATTCTAAATTCAGTCCACAAGGTCCTGTAGGACCTGGCCTCATTTGGTTCACTACACTGACTGTTTTTCAGTTTTTGCTATTCATCAAGCTTCCTTTTGATGTGGGGCATTAAACTGTCTTTCTTAAGCCTCCTGTACTCACAGTGTCTAGGTTAGAGTGGCAGACACCGCTAACTGTCTACTGAATATCCACTCTCCTCTACTTCATTAACTACATGGTTGATGGCAGCAATGTGCCCAGAGAAAATACTGTATTTCCAGTCTTCCTTGCAGACAGCAGTTGCTAGTAAGAGGTAAATGAAACTTGTGGGATGGGTCTTCACAGAAATAAGAAAACTTGACTTAACATCAAGGCCTTATGCCCCCTTGCCTTTGCCTTCTTCCTGAACGAAGCACAGATATGGCTGGAGCTCCAGCTGTCATCTTGGGCCACAAGGTGACATTGGGGATAGAACCCATGTACCAAGGACGGTGGGAAAGCAGATAAAGGAGGCTTGGTTTCTACTGACTGAGTGGACTATCTGCCTCTGGGCCGTTTGTGACACAAGAGAAAAAGTCAACCGTTTGTTTAAACCACAAGAGTCAAATCTCTGCTACTAACCATTAAGCTAATTTCTAAGTAACACAATAAGGTTTCAGGTTCTTTCACACAGCTCTCAATACCTTCTCCTTGACTGCATTTAATATAATTATACACAATAATCAATATAAGTTGTCTAACATCAACCTAGCTAGACTATAAACTCCACAAGAATAGAAGTGTCGTCTGCCTTGTTTGTGATAATATCCCCAGTGCCTAAGACAGTGCCTGGTATAAACCCAGAGAATATTTGTTCAGTGAATAACTAAAACCTGGTAAGACCTGCTACCAAGATGAGGACATGGAGTCAATAGGTGCTTTTTTTTTTCCTTTTTTTTTTTTTTTAACATCTTTATATGGAGGTTCCTTAAAAAAAAACCTAAAAAGAGGTGCTTTTTGCAACTTCAGAAACCTGTATCAATAGGCCCCAGGCTGAGGAGGGCAGAGACAACTGACATCCCAACCTGCCTGCTTTTTCGCTTCAAGTTTACTAGTCTGGGAAACGTTTCCAAAGGGTTCACCCATGAGATACTGGGAAACAACCAAGGACCTTTGGAGACTCCCTAAGGAGGTGCAGGGTTATTACCGTGGTTGGGTTGAAGATGGGAGGGTTATCGTTGGTGTCAGTGACTGTGATCACAGCTGTTGCGGTCGTGCTTAAGCCGTCACCTTGAAGGTCTGCAGCCTGAACCACCAGGGTATACGTGGGAAAACTCTGTAGAGATCAAACACACCCGAGTCAGGACTGACAGCCACATCAGGCACAGCCCAGCCCATCGCATAGAAACAGATTATTTTCTCATATGCTTAAATGCCAACCTGCCTGCCTGCCTGGCCCCAAACCTCTGGACAAATGTTTAGATACAAAGCTCAGAACCATCACCATACTAAGCAGCAGCTGGCCTCGGCAGAGTTTTACGTCATCCAGACGATCGAGCTATTTGCCCTCAATACCCTCTGGATCCTCTTGACCCCTGACCTCCCGGTCCAGCCCGGTGGTGAGCACACTGATGACGCCCGTGTCCCTGTTGATGGTGAACATTTTGTTGTGTGGCAGCACAGGCTCTTGGCTGAGGATGGAGTAAGCAATGGCAGCGTTGTAGGTGTTCACATCATCGTCTGCGTCTGTGGCTGAAACCTCCATCACAGAGGTCCCTGGAAGCAAAGGAGAAGATTTAGTCAAGCTACACTTTAATTTCCAAAATTCTGACCAAAGCGCTAGGGGAGGAAGAAAGCATTCCACCAAACGAGCAAGTGGTGTTCCCAGAACCCAGCTTTTCCAGAGGATATTTTGGGTGGGGAGTGTGGGTGAGGAGTATGGGGAATAAATAACCTTAAACTAAAACATTTTTGCTGTGTCTCTTATACTGAGTGAACAGTGTATAAAATAGGAAAAATAGCAGAAATTTCCGTAATTGGCTTCTTAGCCACAGCTCCACCTGAGAGAATGGTCATTTGAGATTGTTGCCTTCAAGGTAGAAGGAAATATTTACAACACTTGTGACAGACAAAGTACTAGTTCCCAGAATACCTAAATAACTCTTCAAGAATCAATAGGCAGGGCTTCCCCAGTGGCGCAGTGGTTGAAAATCCGCCTGCCAATGCAGGGGACATGGTTCGATCCCTGGTCCGGGAAGATCCCACATGCCGCGGAGCAACTAAGCTTGTATGCCACAACTACTGAGGTTGTGCTCTAGAGCCCGTGAGCCACAACTACTGAGCTCGTGTGCCGCAACTACTGAAGCCCGCGTGCCTAGAGCCCGTGCTCCATAATGAGAGAAGCTACTGCAATGAGAAGCCCGCGCACTGCAACGAAGAATAGCCCCCACTCGCCGCAACTAGAGAAAGCCGGTGCGCAGCAACGAAGACCCAACACAGCCAAAAATAAATAAATAAATTAATTTAATTAAATTTTAAAAAAAGAATCAATAGGCAGGGACTTCCCTGGTGGTGCAGTGGTTGGGAATCCGCCTGCCAATGCAGGAGACACAGGTTCGATCCCTGCTCCGGGAAGATCCCACATGCTGCAGAACAACTAAGCCCGTGTGCCACAACTACTGAAGCCCACGCACCTAGAGCCTGTGCTCCACAACAAGAGAAGCCAGCACAATGAGAAGCCTGCGCACCGCAACGAAGAGTAGCCCCCACTCACCCAAACTAGAGAAAGCCCATGCGCAGCAACAAAGACCCAACATGGCCAAAAATAAATTAAAAAAAAAAAAAAAGAATCAATAGGCAGGCATGCGCAGCCCCACGAGTACGCGCCTCAGGATAGCCCACACTATGGATCCACTGGCAAAGCAGATCTTTAAAGGAGTTTTAGTAGCTGAACTTGTGGGCATTTTTGGAGCATATTTTTTGTTCAGAAAGATGAATACAAGCCAAGAGTTCAGGCAAACAATGAGCAAGAAATTCCCCTTCATCTTGGAAGTTTATTGCAAGTCCACTGAACACTATGGAATGTACGGAATCAGAGAGAAAGATCAAGAAAAGTGGCTGAACAGCAAAAATTAGGAATTTGACCATCAATCAAGGTTTGCCCTATTTTATAGTATCAGGCAAGATTAAAACTCTAAAGCTGACATGGATGGATTTTAGAATATTTAAGGTGAAATGTAAATTCTAATTAAAGCAGTTGTTCTTTGGACTAACCGTGAAGAAATTGATGGAACGATTGTTTATTATGTTATAAATGGAGTTTCATTTACTACTCATAATAAAGTGGTTCTCCTTTAAAAACAAAAACAAAAAAAACAACTCCCCTATAATTCTGTATAAACCTTTCAAAATAGATAAAATACTAAAACATCTATTTTTAATATTTATTACATTTTTTCTTTTCCATTACAGTTTATTACAAGATGTTGAGTAAAGTACCCTGTGCTATACAGCAAGACCTTGTTGTTTATCTCATTTATCCCCCTTTCCTCTCCCCTTTGGTAACCATAGGTTTGTTTTCTGTCTGTGGGTCTGTTTCTGTTTTGCAAATAAGTTCATTAATATTTATTACATTTTAACTCAAACATTTAAAATCACATTATCTAAAAATATATTAACTAGAAATATTGCTTTTATCCATTTTCACTTTACCTGAAACAATATTCAAACTCTACATCAATGTCTCTGGTACTACTGGAGCCCTTCTGGAATAAAATTTGTCATTTAAAAAAAAAGAAAAATCAATAGGCAAAAGACAAACAGCCCAAGAGAAAAAAAAGGGCAAAAGACTTGAATAGACAAGTTGTAAAGAAAGCCAGCTGGTCAGCAAACATATGATAAGATGCTTATTTAGCCCATTAATAATCAGAGAAATTCCATTTTAAGTTATGTTGAGATATAACTACACACTCAACAGATTGGCCAAAAAAGAAGTCGAACAATTCCATGATATATATTGCTGGTGGGAGTATAAATTGGTTCAGCCACCTTGGAAAACAGTTTGTCACCAAGTAGAAAAGTAGGCAAAACTAACAAGACATTATCCAGGGGTAAGTACACACGTGGTAAAAGATAAATGAAAGCAAGGGAATGATTATCACAAAAGTCAGGGTGGCGGCTGTCTTTATGGAGGAGGGAAAAAATGTGATCAAGAAGGATTGTACAGGGGCTGTAAACTACTAACAAGGATCTGTTACTTAATCAGGGAAGGTTGTTCTTAAACTGCTCCTTGCTTAAACTGGGCCGAAACATTTTATACATATTTCTATAGGTAGGATGTTTTACACACACACAGTGTCTTCCAAAGAAGTTCTGTGCATATGAAGGGCCTGACCCCAAACGCCAGCCCCAACACTTGGGGGTGCAAAGAATCTAAGTGTCTTGATGGGTGTTGATCTCCTCGTTGCTGGACGTACCTGGAAGAGCGCCCTCCATGACAGACCCCTTGAAGACCTCCTGGGTGAACTCAGGCTTGTTGTCATTCTGATCAGTCACGGTGATCACAATCTCCATCGGCTCCTCGATTGCTTGCCCGTTCGAAGACACAGCATGAGAGAAGAGCTGCAAGAGCCAGGTGAGGGTTACTCGGGAAGACGAGGTGGGAGAAGTGGTCCAACCAGAGCAGAGTGGGCTCCACCCGGCCCCCACTCCCTCCCACTCAAGTATGCACCGCCCCCCCTCCCCAAGCACAGAACTTCTCCCACACACGTGCTGCTGCTTCAATGAGGTCATGACACTGGTTAAGACCATGACCTGTGAGACCATGGGCTGGAGAACACATCCACCAGGTCAGAGCCCCATTTCCCACATAAGGGCTGGGGGCCAGGCCTAGGAGATAAAGGTGGAAGCCTAAAACACTCTGACTGGTTCCAAGCAGGGTCGAATTTGCTCTGGCTGCTCGAGTCTAGTGTTCCCCCTGCAGACTTCCCTGCGTTTGGCATCAACGCATTACCTCCCAGCTTCCCTAAGCTCACACTGCTCTCAAGGCCCAGAAATAGTTTTTGTTCCCCAACATCATCACCAGCCTCTGCCTTTGTGTCAGGGACTTTGAGTCCCAAGAACAGGTTGACACCTTGGGTCTAAAATCATGTCTGATGCCTCAGGACTCTCCCCACTTTACTCCTAACAAGGAAAACATGAACAGCCCCCAATTTTTGCAGGTTCTCCTGTCATTTCTCCTTATCAACAGGTCTAAAGTTAAGCTCTTCAAATGTCCAGAACATCTGATCTATGATCAGCGTGAGCTGACCATAAAAATTTTGAAAGGATGTAACCCCATCATTAACAGGCTTCTAAGAGACACTCACAATGTACTTGGCAATGTCTTCTCTATCCAGAGGTTCCGTCACCTTTAGCCATCCTGTTTCTCTTTCAATAATAAACACATGAAGAGGGGGTGTGTCGGCTCCTTGGCCAGTGATGCTGTAGAAAACTTTGGTTTCTTTGTCCCTGTTAGATTTGATCTGAAGACAAAACAGAAAGAAATGAATTAGCAAGGAAGGATTCTGACATTGGCTCTTTTCCCCTTCTCTCCTTGGTCCTTCTCTGCCAAATTCCTCCCAGAGAAATAGAGAACTTCCTTCCGTACCTGAACCAGAGCCTTAGGAAATGGGCCTTTCTCATTTTCTGGGCAGCTGATAGGAGGAATAACCCAGTCTCTCTTCTGTCTCCTGAGACCATGGTGGGAGCTGGGAAATGTGAGCACTTCTGTCTGGGTTCCAGAGGGAAAGTCCTAAAAGGAAAGAAGATGAGGAACAAAATGAGATAATTCAGGAAAGATGATATGGGCCGAACAACCTAGGCAGTCAGCATCTCCAGCCTTCTGAGGGCAGGTCATGGTTTTCGTTTAACAACAAAATAAAACAGCCAAAACAAACCCCAACAGACCCCTTTTACCATATCAGAAAGACGGTTTCCTCTTTTGATCCTTCTTAGTGTGCAGAGTTCAGTAATCATTATGCACACACGATGACATGTTTGAGGGTTTGACATTATTTAAGAGTTATTTCAAGCTTATATCTCACATCTGTCATTTTTTAAAATATTTTATTTATTTATTTATTTATTTATTTATTTATTTATTTATTTGGTTGCACCGGGTCTTAGTCACTGCAGGTGGGCTCCTTAGTTGCGGCTCACAGGCTCCTTAGTTGTGGCTCGCCAGCTCCTTAGTTGCAGCACGTGGGCTCCTTAGTTGAGGCAGGTGGGCTCCTTAGTTGCGGCTTGTCAGCTCCTTAGCTGAGGCTCACCAGCTCCTTAGTTGTGGCATGCGAACTCGTAGTTGCAGCATGCATGTCGGATCTAGTTCCCTGACCAGGGATTGGACACAGGCCCCCTGCATTGGGAGCGCGGAGTCTTATCCACTGTGCCACCAGGGAAGTCCCACACCTGTCATTTTTAATAGGACATTATGCTCCAATGATTTACTATCAGAGCTTATTCAAAAATTAGATATTCAGGTGTTTTTAATATTCTTTTCTTTTATATTTTTCCTAGTGATATAGGTCTCCAAAGTAGAGTTAGCCTAAGTGGGTAAGTTTTGGGGACTTGCTACTTTGTGATCAATACTAATCCCTTAATCTCACTGTGTTAGTATATCCGTATGGTTTCCATTTGTTCTAACAGAAGTTGTTTGGATGGGAACCAAAAGTGCCCTTTGAGACTCGTATTGAACAGTTTTCATGTGCGATAACTTTATGCATACACAGGGAAATAAGATAGCTGAAGATGGAAGGAAAGATCTTCCAAATTGTTTAAGTGTTTTAAAGTGATTGGTAGTAACACAGTAAAGGTTCCAGGACAATTCCATCTTCCATCCTCCACAGAGTCACCCATCCCTGCCTGTCAAGTGAGAGTCAAGCCTTGCTTCCTGGGTTTGAAAATGTGACTCAAAATGCACAACACAGACATGAAATATGACCAGATATCATCACAAAATCCTTCCCAATCCTGCATTCCTGTGTACTAGTCACTCACACACCCCTTAAAACACACCCTCTGCATGAACCTCCTAGAGAAGCAGTCCTGCCCTGGCCAAGGGCAGGCTCTGGAACCAGGCTGCCTAGCTTTGAATCCTCACTGTGACACCTCACCTTCCTGGGCTGATTATTTAACTTCTCTGTCCCACACTTTCCTCATGTCTAAAATGAGGATTATATTAGTATCTGCCTCATAGGGTCCTTGGAAGGATAAAACGTGATACTAGTATTGCAGTAAAGCACTTAGAATAGTGCCTGAAACATAGTAAGTGCTCAATAAATGCTAATGATGAAGATGATAGTTGGATTGGTTGTAAAACACTGAGTTATGGTTTTAATGAAGTGGAATTTGGGATTTGACCTGAGCACAGGAATAAATACTAAACTGATTCTCAACACGGTATCCTAAGCCTAAAAATGACCATCTTGCACAGCCATGGTAAAAAAAACAGGCCTTGATGAATGAACGCAAATTCATTTGCCATACTGAAGAGGAAGGCAAAGAGCACACCTTGCTGACATCAGGACTATGGAATCTTTTCAGAGAATGATAATAAATAATGATGAACATTGTGCTGGCAAAACATAACATTAACATCTTCATGTGTGAAATTATTATTATTTTTAAATAAAGATATTTATCTATCTATCTATCTATTTATTTATTTGGCTGTGCCGTATGGCTTGTGGGATCTCAGTTCCCTGACCAGGGATTGAACCTGGGACCACGGCAGTGAAAGCCCGGAATCCTAACCACTAGGCCACCAGGGAATTCCCTACATGTGTGAAATTAAAGGGAATCGTGCCTAAACATACTGAACATGGGATCCATCTCTCAGAAAAAAAGGATACCAGACCAAGAAAATCCATCCAGCCAAAGAGACAAAACTGGAAAGTTAGATCTACTTATATTTTTCCCCCAGCTTTCTTAAGGTATAACTGACAAAATAAAAATTGTTTGTATTTAAGGTGTACGATGTGATGTTTTGATATATATAGGATCTATTCTTATATGAATTAAAAGAGAGGTAAGATTATGACCCCTTCCAGTGTAGGGCCACCTGGCACCACAAGGGTCCCTTGAACTAGGGGCAAACCAAAGTCAACCTCAAACCAGCTGTGGTAGAGTTGCCACTTACCGCTCAATATCCATTCTTTCTTATTTAAAAACAAAAATCTCTCTTTCTCTCCATCTCTCTGTCTCTCTCCCCATATATATATAAATTTCGTGTCCAACAATGTACCTAAGTAAAACTACATTTCCTATACTACACTTGTAGCTAGGTGTGACCATGAAGCCAAGTTCCAACTAATGAGATGTAAGCAGAAATATTGCTTCAAAATTCCACAAAGCCTTCTTTAAAAGGTAGACAACTAAGTGATACATTTTTGGGCTTCCTCCCTTCCAACTTCCTACCATCCAGAGGAAAGGTATGATAAATGGAGATCCAGCAGCCATCTTGGATCATGAGGTATCACTGAGGATGGAAGCCGTATGCTGAGGATGATAGAACAGAAAGGAAAGAAAGAACCTAGCCTCCTGATGACTGCAAGAGTCTCCATACTGGCCACAACTTACCACTGAATTGCCTTAACTTGAAAGAGAAATACTCTATTTTACATAAACCACTGTAATTTGTGCTTTTCTATAATATGTATTTGAACATAATCATGAAGGCAGATGGCAAAAGTGAAGAGGAAAAGTTGAAAAACCAACTTTGTTTATATCTGTGGATCATAAGAGGTTTCCACACACAGCTGCCCAGCAAGAACTTACCAGGCTGGACTTACATGAATGATGGAATTAATTGGAGACTTAAGTCAGGAAGCCATGTTAATTTAGTTCCCCACATTTCTGGTCTGGCCAATTACACCAGGGAGAAAAATCAGATCTATCAGGACTATTAAATTCCTAGAATCTCAACAGTCTTCAGGGAGAAAGACAAGAGCCAGCCTGAAAGGCCTTGGCATTTACAGTACTTCCACACTCCCAACGCGATAGCGGGATACAACTAGAATGGCCCTCCAGAGAGACGTTTCAGTAGGCAGCGCCATGGGAGCAGTTTAGAAACTGGCAAAGGCATTTGGCTTTGGGTAACAATTTCCAGAAACATTCTTGCCAAGAACCTGGGCAGACATGTATCCTTTCATGTGTGGCCAATGCACCCATCTGTCCACTAAGTATTTACTGGGCTCCTGGTACGTGCCAGGCCTAAGGGCCAGGCACTGCAGATACAATGGGGAAGGATCCTGTGGAGATTATAGTCCAATCAGGCGAAAGCTTCCTGCTGATTCTTCCCCTTCTTTGCCAAGGCCCTCTCCACTAGAGACACGAAGAGCAAAATGACCAGAGAACTGAACTCGTGTTCATTGTTCCTCTGGGAAGGGAATGAGAAGAACAGTTAACAATCACTGAGTACTTATCATACGCCTACCATAGTTCCAGCATCTCACATGTAATAATTCATGGAGTCATTATTATCCCCATTTTACATATAAGGAAAGTCAAGCACAGACAGATTAAATAACTCCCCCAAGTCTACTCGGGTAGTAAATAGAAGGGCTGGTACCCAATCCCAGACAGAATCCATGCCCTTACCTCCTATTCTACACTACCTGCAGAAATAAGGTAGTGTATCTTGCCATCCACCCAACAACAAAAAAAATCCACAGCAAGAACTAGTTCAGTTAGACCAATGGTTCTCAACTAGGGGCTATTTTGCACCCCTTCCGCCCACCCCCAGGGGGCATTGGCAGTGTCTGGAGACAATTTTGGTTGTCACAACTGGCAGAGTGCTGCAAGCATCTAGCGGTTAAGGCCAGGGATGCTGCTAAACATCATATAGTGCAAAGGACACACCCACGGCAAGAAGTTATCCAGCCCCAAATGTGAATAGTGCCAAGGCAGAGAAACCTGGATTAAGCAGCAAACTAAAATAATAGTGAACTTCCAAGAAACACTCCAACGTACATGATGATGGTGGTGGCGATGGCGGTGCACTACTGCCTTCAGGGTCACTTTGGTGGAGAGCTTCCTGCGGGTGGAGTCCCAGGCGTGGACAAGAAAACTCATCTCTGGATGATGAAGGTGTAAAGGCCGTTTGACTGTAACCACACCATCTGTGCCCACTTTGAATCGGGTGTCATCAGAAACATAGACTGTCCTTGGTAGACCGGTGCATCCTTCGAAACTCACTGCAGGGCATAAATCACAGTGATTAGGAAACTGAGGAGATTAAAGAGCATTCCTTCTCTAGAAATCGAACTTCATTCACCCACCAAAAGCCTGACTCACACAAAACAGTCACAAGTAAAACAGACCACAGTCAGGTGACAGAAGAGCAAAGATATCAAAGTAGTGGATGCCATCATTATGTTCTTCACAATTATAGGGCGACTTAATTGTGGTCTGATTCTTTTCTCATCTACTTGGAGACTGAAAACAGTAAGCTGTCTAGAAAGTAACTTCTCCTTTTCAATAACAAAAAAGGGCCTCTCCTTCAGATGGCTCTTGACGATATGAAAAATAACTGAGATAGAATATCTATTGAGTCCAAAAGTTTGAGACCTAGGTACAGTGAGATGCTGTGGATTAACTACATTTAAATAAACAGTTTCCATTTCAGTAAACAGTGGCAGATAATAAGAGGGAGGCATCACAGCTACATGGTTAAGAGTAAGGACTTAGGCAAACTTTTTAACCTCTCTGAGCCTCAGTTTCTTCATCTTCAAAATGAGGGTAATTATGGTGCTTACCCTCCCGCCCCCAAACATGGTCTTCTTTTCCCTGGCAAGGGTGGGGCTCAAGTCCCAGCTCTGCTTATTAGCTCTGTGACCTTGGGCAAGTCATTGAATCTCTCTGTGCCTCAGTCTACCCATCTGTAGAATGAAGTCATCGATAGCAACTACCTACTAGACTTGTTTTAAGATACATAGAACATGGGAGTTCCCTGGCAATCCAGTGGTTAGGACTCCACATGCGTGACATGGCCAAAAAAAAGAAAAATAAAAAAGATACATAGAACAGTGCCTGGCACATAATAGACACTATTAAATAAAAATTTTAAAACAAATGTAGCTTTGGTTAATCATTTATTCAATTTTCCACAAAAGACATGGATAATTGTGATATTCATTAAGTACTGATTATATGCTTCTTTTCCGAGGCATTGAGAGGTAATGCCTGCTTGCAATCTGAGGCCCAGTGGAGAAAGTCATCACTGTCAGTTAGGAGAGACAGTGAAGATTTCATAGGAAAGTCTTCTACCTGAACGTACAACACAGCAAGACAAATGCAAAAGACAGAAGAGAACTACTTGGGTGGGGGAACTTAGGATCAGTGGCTTAGAGACAAAACTATTTAAAGTTTTATAGTTATTAAAGTATTAAAACTCTAAAAGTATTAATACCCAATGCTGGAGAAGCTGTGGTGAAAAGTGTCTGCACTAAACATCAGAGTCCCAAAAGACTCATTCGTTCAACAGGCTTCCATCAAACTATTTGTCAGAAACTGTGCTGGGCTCTAAGGATGAAAAAAATTCTGTGAACAAATAGACAAGGCACCTGCTCCCCTTGAGCTTACACCGTTGTGGAAGAGATGGACATGTAACAAAACCAAATCTCAGGTAGTGACAAATGCTAGATATAAAGGAATTAAAGAAGGTGATACAAGAGTGACAGGGGAAGAGGAAGGTGTGGGGAGGGTGTAACTTATACTGGATGGTGAGGGCTGGCCTCTGTGAAGTTGGAGGCGTCTTAGTGGGGACCTGAAGGAGCCAGCCTTGCAGAAACCTGGCTCAAGGGCCTTTCAGGCAGAAGGAACAGTTGATAAAACAGTTCTTTCTGGGAAATTCTCAAGTTGGCCTGTTCTCCTCCCTTTCAAATAATTGCCCCCTCATTCCTCCAGTGGGAGTTCGATTTTGTCCAAGAGATCTTTTATAAAAATTCCTACTTTTGTGCCAATTTTGCACGGCTAGACACCTCTACTTGCATAAGGATCAGGTCTCTGCCAGAAAGCCCTATAGCCAGTTATGATGTCTAGACTGCAGTTTTCATTTCTTCCACTAGGGGTCACCCTTGCAAACTTTTCTGAAACCAACAGCCCCACCCTTGCCAGAGAAAGTTAAGACCATGTTTGGGGGCAGGAGGATATGTACCATGATTAGCCCCAATTTGAAGATGAAGAAACTGAGGCTTGTGGGATCTTAGTTCCCCGACCAGGGATTGAACCCGGGCCCTCAGCAGTGAGAACGCGGAGTCTTAACCACTGGACCACCACGGAATTCCCTGCCATGTCCTTACTGAGTGGCCTTAAGCAAAATGCTTAACATTTCTGGGCCTCAGTTTTCTCTACTGGATCCTGAAGGATTCCACTGAGTGAGCCCACCTCTTCCGGGTTTTGTGAGGATTAACCAAGACAGTGAATGCGAGCACATTTTGAAAGTGAAAGAACAAAGCACGTGCAAGGGGATGAGGATGATTTCTGTGCATTTGAGTAGACAAGCTAGAGGACAAGCATTTGCTACATGAACAGATGAACCAAAAAATGACAAAAGAAGCAAGAAGAAACACAAAATCCTTAAAGGATGGGCAGATACTACCCTTTAAGTCTAAAATAGGAATTTCTGGGGCTTCCCTGGTGGCGCAGTGGTTGAGAATCCGCCTGCCAATGCAGGGGACACGGGTTCGAGCCCTGGTCCGGGAAGATCCCACATGCCGCGGAGCAACTAAGCCCGTGAGCCTGCGCGTCTGGAGCCTGTGCTCCGCAACCGCGATGAAGAGTGGCCCCCGCTCGCCGCAACTGGAGAAAGCCCTCACACAGAAACGAAGACCCAACACAGCCATAAATAAATAAATAAATAAATTTATAAAATAGGAATTTCTTTTCAAACTAGCAAAACAAAATGTTTTTCCAATAACCTTCCCCCAACCCCACCCCAGCAGAAGTAATGGGGGCACCGGACTGTGTTCGGGGCTTGTCATATTAGCAGGTAACAAGAGCTGCCCTCATTTTTCACACTGAATTCCTTTTCCCAACCAGCCCAAATCTGGGCAGTTGGGACAAGCATGATTGGACTTGCCAAGGGTGGTGGCCTGAAAAAATGAAAATGGTTTTGCAAATAACTTAATGCAAGGCTCTTAACCTGCTCTGGGGCATCTCGTCTGAATGGTGGTTAAGCTCCGCCCTTTGAGAAGTGACAGAAGTAGTGTGCCCACGACAGGCAGGCTCAACCTGAATTTCCAGGTGCTCATTATCTTTCTGTGCAACCTGAGCCTCTGGGCTGACAAACTAGAAATTATAGGAAAGACCAAGGGGATCTCCAGCTCCGGGAAGGCTCTGGGAAGCTTGCTTTCAACCCTGGCAAGGGCTAGGCAGCATCTCAGGGTACGGTGAACACTAAGGCCAGCATGTAGGAGTAAACAAGAATGGCGAACTGTAGAAACCAGAGGATCAGTACATCGGAATTAGGTATATTTGAACTTTTCTACAATAAAAAGTTAAACAAAAATAAAGCTAGCAAAGGACGAAGTCAGCTTTGTCCTTTCCTAAACTTGTTATTTGGTCACTCGGTTTAGAAACCTAATCCCGAGAGCCAAGAACCCAGTGGCCATCTCTAAATGGGAAGATCTTTTCAACACCATATCATCATTATCGCCATCAAAAACTACACATTCAACTAATAGCTTCAACTACCTTTTATTCACTATTTTCTTAATATTTAAACAAGTGACAACACTATGTGTCAGGCTCTCTTCTAAGCACTTTACAAATATTAACTCGTGTAATCCCAGAACTCTTCGAGGTTGCTACCAGCAGCATCCCCTTTTTAGAGATGGAGAAACTGAGGCAGCTAGTTAAGTGGCAGAGCGAGGACTGGGACCCAGGCAGTCTGAGAGTTCAAGTGCCTGACCATTCTTCCTCGTGCCTGTCTCTACAAGCCAGACCCTTGCCCTGCGCTCTTTAAGTCCAGTTTTCAGACTGAATCCCACGCCCGCAGTCACCCTTTGGTATTAGGCATCACCATCCCCATTTTCTTTGCCCTGAATTAAAGGCTGGTGGATACTCTGGTTTCTTTTCAAAATACATAAATTCTTCGCTTTTTACTAAAGGCTGGTGGGAGGAGGGGCCAGGCTGTTGGATCCCAGAGTGAATGTTCTTCACCACTGTTCCCATATGCAAAATGGGGATGGAATACTTATTATGGAAAAACAAAAATGAAAAAAGACATTCTAGAACAGTAGGAATTCTACCCAGCAGGAGGTTAGCAGTAATTTGAGTGGAGGTGGAGGGAAGATTGAAAAAAGTACGATTGGAGGCAGTTTTTTAAAAGGTGCTTTCCTTAAATGTTTTTGTATTATATGGTGTGTTACAATTACAGTAAATTACTTTTGAAAACGACAAAAGTAAGAGTGACTTAAAAAGTATCTTTAACGCATTGTGACTCTTGTATGTTGTTATTCATCCTACAAGTGCCCCATTTTCTTGCGAATTCTGGCAGAAGTAGTAGCTTTAATTACTACTTCTTCACTCTGCAAGAGATGACTGAAGTTCAAAGAAAAATTAACCCCAAGTTCACGAAAAGCTTTTTGGTCCTGGGACAGGCTCTGAGCGCTCAGCAACATTCTTTGCTTGGAATTGCCATTGTGCCACGAACAGTCCTGCTTGAAGGATCCCATTTCTTCTCCCACCCCCACCCAGCTGGAATGTGAGTGGGTAGGAACAAGACAGTCTCCTAAGCCTCCATATATTTCAGGGAGATAGAAGGACGGGGCCTGCTATCAAAGCCAGCTAACCATAGTTGAGTTATCTGGTAACGAGTGGGATAACCCAGTCTCTTAGAAGCAACTACTTGAAAGTAGTGTTTCCCCCACACCACACACAAAGGGGTACCTTATGGGTTGTCTCCCACTCCTCAGAAAGCATTTCCCATAGCTAACACCAAAGAACACTGCATTTACCTTTGTTTCAAGGATCATTGGACCTCAGCGTTGGAAGAGAAAATTACACACACAACCTCGAGGGCAAGATCAGAGAGCCTTCTGAGGCTCCTGGAGGTCCCGGGGCCACACTGCCATAGTGTACCCCCAAATCAAGGGCTTTGGTTTCTAACTTAAATACTCAAGATAAAGGACAAGAAGTCTAGGTTGATGGATGAAAGGCACCCTGAGGAGACAGACGTGTGTCATCTAGCTGGGCAGGAGTCCCTTCTCGCCAGTAAGTAGCAATGTTTGTAACTCCAGCCACAAAGCCACAGTTCTCCACGGGTACCACGTCCTAGAAAATTTCTTTCTAGGTTCCATTTTCTTTGATGGCACTGGGCGATTCTAGAATGTCTTCCTTTGGTGGGTGTCCACAAATTTACTCACCATTCCAAGTTTAATGGGCAGCCATGCTCAGCAGAACAATACTTTTATGTTTAAAAAACGGGAGGGAAAGGGTGATGAGGCCTCCAGTTTGTCCACACTCAGGGGATGTTGAAGAGATTCAAGTTGCACTAGGAAGACTATCTTCTTAGCCCCGATAAGTCTCCAGTTATGTGTGTCCATTTGCTACTGAGAACTATGGACAGTAACACAACCTAATAGACTGACTAGACACAGCAGCCCTGGGTGGTAGACTCCAGCAGCCCTAGCTTCTAAAAGAGGAAGCAGTCTCTCAGAAGCCTCAGTGAAGAGACTTGGCCAAGCCACACAGCTATGAAGTGGCAGAGCCTGTGGTCTGATGCCCCATCAGGACTTAACCACCAGGCAGCCTGTCTCTTGGTTTGATAAGCCATTTGCGAGACTAGTTGCTAGCTGAATGGCCACAGGGAAGTTAGTTCACACAACAGAATGGGACAGGTGGAGAGTAACCAGAATAAAAATAGCCAAGTTTCCCTGACCCCATCTTCCCCGACACACACTCCCTCCCTCCCTCTCTCTTTGAATGAATGCGGCACCTTGGAAATCCAGTTCCAGGGCCTCAGAAAAACGTAAGGACAGTCAGACAGCCAAGCAAAGGAGGAAGTTTTAAACTTTAGATGTTAAGAATGTTCCCCCTTAGGCCACCACGTTACATAAGCTGAAATAAGTCAGAGTTCCTCTGATAAGCCAACTTAACTCCCAGACAGTTTTCTGGGGAAGATGAGCAGCTCAGAATATCACATTGTACAAGCACAACTTGCAGGTGTGTCCACAGAGCCCGTGCATTGTGCTCCCAGGGCGTCCTCGGCTGGGGCACCCGCACCCCGTCAAATTGCCCTTGTAGACCGGCAGCTCCCATGGGATCCCAGGGATGAGAAGTTTACTTTCATGAAGCTTATCGAGTTCTTTCTCCCAGCCTCCCAGCATGTCCTTGCCCAGAACAAATTATAAGTGGGCTCCATCTTCATTTAACTCACACCCTAAAAACAGATGTCAACAACGGGCGCTGCCTGGGTGGGACGCAAGGACCAAAGTCTCCTCCACTTCTGTTTCCATCAAAACAGACTGGGGTGGGGCTTCCCTGGTGGCGCAGTGGTTAAGAATCTGCCTGCCAATGCAGGGGACAAGGGTTCGAGCCCTGTTCCGGGAAGATCCCACATGCCGCGGAGCAACTAAGCCCGTACGCCACAACTACTGAGCCTGTGCTCTAGAGCCCAAGCGCCACAACTACTGAGCCCACGCACCCCATCTACTGAAGACCCCGTGCTCTAGAGCCCGCACTCCGCAACAAGAGAAGCCACCACAATGAGCAGCCCGCGCACCGCAACGAAGAGTAGCCCCCCCCCCACCGCAACTAGAGAAAGCCCGTGTGCAGCAACGAAGACCCAAAGCCCAAAAATAATAAATAAATAAAAATAACTAAATTAAAAAACACTGGGGTGGAGAGGGGGGCATCAGTGCGCAGAGAAAACAGTGAGGTTGCAGATGAAGGACATATTAGCCCAGGCCCCTGCAAGGGGGAGCCCACAGGATAAAGGGGTGATCCGTCACCCTGGATTTTTCCCCCTTTGTCTTAAGGTTACTCATGCCGCCTGGATCACTCCGGCAGCGCATGTTTGCTCCCAGATCGTGTTTCTGCTTGGGCTAGCACTGTTTTAGTTCTCGGACAGCAAACACCATAGATGTTGATCGTAATCAGCCCGATGAAAAATGTCATAAATGGCACTTCCACAGTTGGTTAAAAGCCAGTGCAAATAGTTTTATGGTTTTATATCTGTGTGAACGGGGTCAAACAGAGTTAAGGTCACATCCCAGCTTCGCTTCTTAGGTGCCACTGTAGGCAAGTTACTTTGACTTCCCTTGAGCATGATTTTCCCCATTCTGTAAAAGGAGACATCCTCATTTCCTTCAAGGGACTGATTCAAGGATTCTTTCTTCAACAAATATTTACAGAGCCCTTACTCATTGCCAAGCATCATTCTAAGGCCTGGGAAATACAGCAGTGAACAAAGCACAGTTCTGCCCTCGTGGGGCTTACATTCCAATGGGGAAGAGATAATTAACAAATAAATTATTAAGTGTCAGGGACTTCCCTGGTGGTCCAGTGGTTAAGACTCCACACTTCCAGTGCAAGGGGTGCGGGTTCGATTCCTGGTTGGGGAAGTAAGATCCCACATGCCGTGTGGCATGGCCAAAAAAAAAAAAAAAAAAAAATTATTAAGTGTCAGTAATGAAAAGTGTTAACAGAGAAAAATAAGCAGGTAAGGGGGTTCCAAGGCTCTGTGCAGCAGCAGGGCTAGAGGGGGCAATTTAATAAAGGGCATTTAGGAAAGGCCTCAAAAAGAGGCATTTGAAGAGACGGTCCCAGCTCCTGGCTGCGTGCCAGAGCCAGGGACTGAGCCACACGGCAGCGTGGGGCGGCGAGGAGCAGAGCGCCGTGGCCTGCTCGGCACTGCACGCCCCCTCGTGCTGGGCCCCGTTCTGGTGCTGAAGACCCAGGCGTGAACACAACAGGTAGTGATCCCTGCCCTCCTGGGGCTCACATTCTAGTGGAATGAGAGTAACACTAGCATGTGGGTCCCACTCAGGCCTGGGAGTGGCGTTGGCTCCCGTCCTTCCAGTCTAGAAGGGCCACAGGGCCTCCCCAGTCCCCTTCCCCTCCTTGAGATAAAGGCCAGAAAAGAGTTCAGTTTTAAATCCTTTGCCTCTCCAGGCCTCTCCTGGACGGTTCAGAAATGAGCCCATTGATAAAACCTCACTCTGCTTAATCTCAATATTCCTGCCTCGGTGGGGCTCTAGTGGCTCCGCTGGAGAAGCAAGGGCGGCTCCTCTGCTCAAGTCCGAGACCGAAGGCTTGGCTTCAGTCTTCCAGGGTGGACGCTAACTGCCAAGGAACCTCAACTCCATTCACTTAAAAAAGGGAGGCAGGGGAAGCAAGTGAATACCACCACCTGCCTGCTGCAGAGGCGGACAGGGACCTCTTCGCCGTCACGGGGAGCGAAACTGGTTTGGTTTCATCAAAAAGAACAAGAAGCCCTCTGGCTTACACACTAAATTGGAGGAGTTTTATTATCCTGGCGCTGCGTGTTAAATATACAAACACCCCACCCACCTGAATAGAGGTGATAATTGATCATTCCCACTGGCTGCAACCCAGCAAACATTCCTGTGGCCAGGTTGGGCAACTCCAGGAACTGTTTGCTTATTGATTAGAAAGAAAAGCCTCCCTTCCACACCACAGATACTGCCCACTTTTCCTTTCTGGTGGGCTCCCCAAGGCCAGGGAGGGCCCTTCTCCCTCCCCCTCTTGCTGGCCCCTCACGGGAAGGGGCGGCTGACAGGCCTGGGCTGGGGAACTGGGTCCTAGGCCCCAGTGCACCGGAAAGGGCTCTCCAGGTTTCGGTTGCCCACTTGTGAAATAAAGCACTTTGACCACAATACCTCTAACCTCATCTCCATCCAGGGTCTAGTGTAATGTGCCATACCCAAGAGACTCTCCTGGGGAGCTTTTTAAAAATACCCAGGCCTGGGCCATGCCCCAGGCTAACTGTTCTCCAAGGCTGGTAAAGCCCCAGCATGGGTATGTTTTAAACCTTCCCCCAGGCGCTTGGAACACCCAGTGGGTGGAGAATTATCCTACAGAGGCTTCCCTAGGAGAGGCAAGAGGCAAAATAACTTATCATAACAACCAATGAGGGAAGTATCACTCTCTCCGGGTTTATCAGTAAAGTCTCAGAGATGTTAAGTGACTCTCCCAAGGTCACACAGCAATGAGTGGCAGAGCTGGGATTCAAATGCAGATCTGGCTGGTCCGAAGACCCACAGTCGGAACGCTGCATTGTCCTGATTCTCCTCTGCCTGGTCTGGTCTTCTGGGTTCCAAGGCCTCTTTCTTTCCCCACCTCTGTCTCTCTTACAGTAGGATGCAAGCACACTCAGTGATTTCCCTTCCCTTTACTCTGGGCTGTTGGATGCGAACGTGATAGGAAAAAACACACTCCTCACGTTCCTTAGGCACTTCTTATCAGGGTGCTTTTGTTACCCACATCTTTCTTTCCCCCAGATCTCAGTCTTTTGTTTTGAATTTCAAAAGCAGTACCTTGCATATATTAGAGGGAAAAAAGTGACAAAACACAGATGACATAGCAGCATTATTCATTACAGCCAAAGACTGGAAACAAACCAAATGTCCAACTGAAGAACAAACAAAATGTGGTATATCCATACAACAGAATATTACTCTGCAATAAGAAGAAATTAATTACTGCTACAAGCTGCACCATGGATGAACGTTGAAAACATTACGCTAAGAGAAAGAAGCCAGTCACAAAAGACCACGTACTGTACGGTTCAATTTATATGAAATAT
The DNA here is from genome assembly GCF_965194805.1 of Balaenoptera borealis. Taxonomy (NCBI): domain Eukaryota; kingdom Metazoa; phylum Chordata; class Mammalia; order Artiodactyla; family Balaenopteridae; genus Balaenoptera; species Balaenoptera borealis. The sequence goes on from NC_138878.1 coordinate 17,009,764, forward strand.
CCAGAATAGACAAATCTATGACTGAAAAATAGATTCGTGGTTGCCTAGGGCTGGGGGGTGGAGAGGGGGAGAGCCAGGGGGTGGCAGGTAAGGGCAAGGGATCTCTTTCTGGGATTATTAAAATGTTCTAAAATTGTTTGTGGTAGCACAACTCTGTGAATATATTGAAAAGCCATTGAATCCTACACTTATTTTATTATTTATTTATTTATTTTTTAATGAGGATGCAGCCCGGCAAAAAGTGGCACCAAGGAGCATTCTGTTTTTTTCCTTTTTTCTTTTTTTTGGCAACTCATTTTATTTTTTTATACAGCAGCTTCTTAGTTATCTATTTCATACATATTAGTGTATATATGTCAATCCCAATCTCCCAATTCATCACACCACCACCACCCCACACCGCCTTCCCCCCTTGGTGTCCATACATTTGTTCTCTGCATCTGTGTCTCTATTTCTGCCTTGCAAACTGGTTCATCTGTACCATTTTTCTAGATTCCACATATATGCGTTAATATATGGTATTTGTTTTTCTCTTTCTGACTTACTTCACTCTGTATGACAGTCTCTAGATCCATCCACGTCTCTACAAATGACCCAGTTTCATTCCTTTTTATGGCTGAATAATATTCCATTGTATATATGTACCACATCATCTTTATCCATTCATGGGCAATTAGGTTGCTTCCATGACCCGGCTATTGTACATAGTGCTGCAGTTAACACTGGGGTGCACGTGTCTTCTTGAATTACGGTTTTCTCTGGGTATATGCCCAGTAGTGGGATTGTTGGGTCATATGGTAATTCTATTTTTAGTTTTTTAAGGAACCTCCATACTGTTTTATCAATTTACATTCCCACCAACAGTGCAAGAGGGTTCCCTTTTCTCCACACCCTCTCCAGCATTTGTTTCTTGTAGGTTTTCTGATGATGCCCATTCTAACTGGTGTGAGGTGATACCTCATTGTAGTTTTGATTTGCATTTCTCTAATAATTAGTGATGTTGAGCAGCTTTTCATGTGCCTCTTGGCCATCTGTATGTCTTCTTTGGAGAAATGTCTGTTTAGGTCTTCTGCCCATTTTTTGATTGGGTTTTTTTTTAACACTGAGCTGCATGAGCTGTTTATATATTTTGGAGATTAATCCTTTGTCTGTTGATTTGTTTGCAAATGTTTTCTCCCATTCTCAGGGTTGTCTTTGCGTCTTGTTTATAGTTTCCTTTGCTGTGCAAAAGCTTTGAAGTTTCATTAGGTCCCATTTGTTTATTTTTGTTTTTATTTCCATCACTCTAGGAGGTGGGTCAAAAAAGATCTTGCTGCGATTTATGTCAAAGAGTGTTCTTCCTATGTTTTCCTCTAGGAGTTTTATAGTGTCCGGTCTTACATTTAGGTCTTGAATACACTTTGAGTTTATTTTTGTGTATGGTGTTAGGGAGTGTTCTAATTTCATTCTTTTCCATGTAGCTGTCCAGTTTTCCCAGCACCACTTATTGAAGAGACTGTCTTTTCTCCATTGTATATCCTTGCCTCCTTTGTCATAGATTAGTTGACCATAGGTGCATGGGTTTATCTCTGGGCTTTCTATCCTGTTCCATTGGTCTATATTTCTGTTTTTGTGCCAGTACCATATTGTCTTGATTACTGTAGCTTTGTAGTATAGTCTGAAGTCAGGGAGTCTGATTCCTCCAGCTCCGTTTTTTTCCCCTCAAGATTGCTTTGGCTGAATCCTACACTTTAAATGGGTATAATGTATGATGTGTGAATTATATCTCAAAACTATTACCAAAAAATTAAAAAGGGAGAAATAAAAAAAGAATAAGAAGAGCCAAAAGCACAAAACACTCGTGGTCCCAACCACGCAGAGAAGCCACTGTCAATGCTTCAGATCCTGGTCCACCCCTTTCCTGATTCGCTTACTTCCCCTGATCTGCATCCCATGGTATCCTCTGCTTTTCTAAAATTAGGGTATGAACACTACTATATTTTTAAAGATCTTCTTTCCCAATTTTCTTCTTTCTCCCCATTTTCCCATCAAAAAAAAATCCAACTATATAGTTATTAGGATAGATAAAATATGGTATAGCTGCTCAGGAATAAAAGGGAACAAAAGGGACTTCCCTGGTGGCGCAGTGGTTAAGAATCTGCCTGCCAATGCAGGGGACACGGATTTGAGCCCTGGTCCGGGAAGATCCCACATGCTGCAGAGCAACTGAGCCCGTGCGCCACAACCCCTGAAGCCCGCACGCCTAGAGCCCGTGCTCCACAACAAGAGAAGCCACCGCAATGAGAAGCCCATGGACGGCAATGAAGAGCAGCCCTGGCTCTCAGCAACTAGAGAAAGCCCGTGCAGCAACAAAGCAACAAGACCCAGCACAGCCAAAAATAAACAAATAAATAAACAAATAAAATTAAAAAAAAAAAAAAAAAGGGGGAACAAAATACAATAGCATAGATAAACTTAAAGGCATTATGCTAAGTTAAAGAAAATGACAAAAGACTGCAGAAGACTATCAGCCCTGGAGATAGGATTCAGTTAGTCTGGGGCAGGGCCCAGGCCTGGGTATTTTTAAAAAGCACACAAAAGACATATTCCATTTATATGAAAATTCTAGAAAACTAGAGACAGTAAGCAGATCAGTGGTTGCCTGGAGCTGGGGTGGGTGTGGGCTTGATTGCCAACAGGCACAAGGGAACTTGGGAGGTGATAAAAGTATTCTAAAACTGGGTTGTGGCAACAGCCCCACAGCCGTTGTACATTTATAAAAATCATCTGCCTGTATGCTTGCAATGGGTAAACTGTATGGTATGTAAATTACATCTCAATGAATCTGTAAAAAATATAGTTGCTAGGATTTCCTTTGAGGACTCCATGAGTCTAAGGCCCAGGGTTCAAAAAAGACTCAATCCGTTCACCTAATAACGCAAGGTCAGAGTTATGAAAAAGTGGAGAGGGAAAAGACAGGCCATAAATAATTCTTAATTAACAATAATTAGAAGAGTAAATATTCAATCTAATGATAGTCATTATGTGCGGGCATTGTGCTGAGCACCTCACAAACACTCCTAAATTGCTATGAAGCCGGTGGGGTTTTTTTAATCCCCTTGATCCTGATGAGCCCCTGAGGCCCAGAAAGGCTTGAGTCACTTGCTCAAGGTCAGAGAGCCAGTCTCTGAAGTTAGTCACACAGCCAGGACCAGCCAAGGCTGGTTGATCCACTAGGCTAAAACTGTTCTGCCTTGCTGACCTAAATGGGAAGGAAATCTAAAAAAGAAGGGATGTACATATACGTGTAACTGATTCACTTTGCTGTACAGCAGAAACTAACACAACATCGTAAAGCAACTATACTCTAATAAAAATTAATTTTAAAATAGATAAATGATTAAAATAAATAAATAAAAATAAATAAAACTGTTCTGGCTTGAGGAAGGAGAGAGGTTCCAGGGGAAGTTGAGAGCAAGGTGAGATGGGCGCAAACCCACGCTGGGCACAAAGGTAGGTTGCTGAAACCAGAGAGTGACTCTCTGTACAAGAATATAACCCAGAGAGAAGCATGCACCAATCTGGGCGCAGTATTTCCCGAGCGCTAGCTGACATGGAAACGCGCTGACGCCGGCTGTGGAAACACGGGAAGCCGGCGTGGAGCTTGGAATTTTGAATCATTCAGTAACTCATGAACAAGGTCTGGAAACCTCTTCTCCAACACAAAGAACGAATATGAGGCTTGCACCATTTGCAACTGTGGGCTGTGCTGGAAAAGCTTGGGCCCTCTGCCTCTGACATTTGGAACACAACCCCTCAAACGGCCCCAAAGAACAGCTGGATGCCAAGGCTGCACAAGTTAGGCATTTCCCACAGTCTCCAGGTCACATGCATTTGCAGATGACTCCAAAACAAGTGCTCGCTTGTCCGAGAGCGCTTACAAGAGGAGGCTTTTTTTCGATGGAGGCTAGCATCATTTTGCATCATCAAGAACAAATAAGCATTGATGGGAAAGGCAGTTGCTTCCAAGAGTGTTTGCTAAATCTGCTCAACTGGCTCTAAAGGTAAACGCTCAGCGTCCCACGCCCACCACTGTGCGCAGGCTCCTGGGAAAGAAATCCCACAACCAATCCGGCATCCCTCCGAGTCCTGGGAAAAAGCAGAAACTTCTCAGACTGGCGTGCTCACACCAAGAATTCCATGTAGGCAAGACAAAGAAAGAAGAAAAGAAAATTACATGAAGACCACCAGCCCACGGGTCCCAGGTGCAAGCAGGTGCTGCACAGAACCAGAGTCACGGGGTAACTGTCGTAAGACTCTGGGGTACACTTGCTGCCACAAGGACCTGTGGCACCTGCCCCAGCAGTGGTTCTCAAACTTTATTTTTCTGGTTGCAATTCTTACAAGACTCTGTGGTGTCCCTACCTGGCTTCATCCCATTTTCCAATCAAAAATTGGAAACTTGCACACATGCAAAATGACATATGTACAAGGTTATTCACTAAGGCATTGTTTGTAGTAGCAAAACATGGGAGGGAGACAACCCAAGCATCCATCAAGAGAGGATTAGTTAAATAAACTATAGAATTCCCTTACAATGAAATACTATGTGGCTGTAAAACAAATGAGAAGGCTCTTGATGCACTGCTGTGAATGAACTTTAAGACATTAAAGTGATAAAAGCAAGTTGCAAAGTAGTGCAGGGGGATAAGAACACATGTTCACCTTTGCTTGTATTTGCATAAAGAAACTTTGGAAGAAACCAATAACTGAGATTACAGCTCTGGGGGAGGTGCTGCTGTTGGACCAAAAGAGGACGGGGGGAAGAGTAGAACTTTTCATTGTATGATTTTTTATATTGGTTGATTTTCCAGCCATGAACATATTATCCATTCAAAAAGTTAAAAAAACAAACAAAAAAACCTCAGAGGGACCAATTGCTTACTGTTCACTCTGTAGGAAAACATAAATTTCTGCAAATGCTCAGAGGACTTGTCCCCAAGGGACCGCGACCCCCATGAGAATCCTAGCAACCCAAATGCATAGGGAGGGGGCCATGTGAGTGGTGGGAAAGAGGGGGGATGACCCACATGTGACTGGAGAAGGAAGAGGTGCTGGGGGGGAACTCTGGTCAGCTGGTCTAGGAAGAAGAACCAAGTCAGGTGACAGATTCTCTCTGGGGTTTGTCAGGAAGACGAGGGCTCAGGCAAGTCCCTTTCATTCATTCTGGGTTAGTTTTCTCATCCGTGACGCAGAGGTTGAACTGTAAGATGTGGGGCTCAAAGGCCTTCTTGAACAGCGTGGCTAGTAGAACCCGTATGACTTTTTTTTGGAGGGCATCCTGACCATGTGTATAGATTTCACCTGCTTACATTCTCTCATCCAGCAAAGCCCACCTCCAGGACCTCAGCCCACAGATGGACTCACACCTGTGTACGAGGACAGATGTACAAGGAGCCTCACTACAGTGGCAAAAGAGAGAAACAGCATCAACAGAGGCCTGGTGAAATAAACAATGGGCATCCACTCAATAGAAAACAGTGCAGAAATTTAAAAGAACGAGGTAGCCACCAAAAAGAATCGAGTAAATCTACATGTAATAATATGTGAGGAACTTGTCTCTAAAAAGAAAGGCAAAAAGCAAAATGGGATAGAGAATGTGCTTAGAACATCTTCCAAAGGATGTAAGAATCTGGTACCACTGGTTGCCTCAGGAGGTGAGCTGCTGGTGGAGGGAGTAAACAGTGGGAGGCGCGTTTGCTTTTATGTCCCTTTGTACCACTGGAATTGCTTCATGTTTGTTTTCCCACCTTCACATAAACAGACATTTTTCTTTTCTTTGAACTGAAGGAGGGATGGTGTTCGGTTGACTGACTTCAACGGGTAAGCCCTGCACTCGGGCTCCCCAAACCGCTAATGCCGACTTCAGTTGCATTATCAGAAATAAGACACCCAGGATATGGGAGGCTATCTGGTCCTGTTCTGTTCGATTCTGTTTGTGGTTTGCTAAGTACACTCTCAGGGTTACAATCTAATGGTCTAAATGATGAATGCTGGGTTTTTTTGTTTTTGTTTTTCCCCCAAGAGTCACGCTTTTAAGAGGGACATTGACCCATGGAACCGGTCCAGAGGCAAAGGGGCAAGGAGGGTAAGTAAGTTGCAGAGTGAGGGACAGACTGGGAGAAGAGACAGACTGGTCCTCAAGATGTACAGGGCTGAGTCGTTCTAGAAGGGTCGGTGACAAAGTCACCAGAGGGCAAGATAAGGGCCAGTGGAGAGTAGAATTAGTGAGGTCACCTGAGAGGAGAAGGAAATATCTTTGCTGACCCCAAACACAGAAGGGGGCTGCCAGCCTCCCCAATGTTCCCTCTCATGTACACATGGCTTCATCGGGTGTCGCCCCTGTACAGCCCTGAGGTTCAGTGTATCAGATTGGAGTCTAGATAGATCTGGATTTTAATTTCATCTATGCCTCTAGCTGTGTGACTTCAGGAAAATTAAACCTTGAGTCTCAGCTTCCTCTTTCTAAAGAATGGTCTCTGCACACTGCAGGATCTTTGGGCAAGGTAAGTGTTCTTATCAATTGCTCAGCCAGAGCCTCCTTTGTGGTTGTTCATATTATAGATTTTCGGAACTACAAACTTCTGCAGCTGTCTCTGAGGTCACTCTGCCGGAGAGACAGGGCCACCAAGGTGGTGCAGACCCTGGGGCGCACTCAGTAAACCAAAATCCTATAAGTGCCTCCCTCTGGCCCCATCCACACCCCTGATGATCTGCCACTCCTGCTTTTGGATGTGGTGGCCCCTTGCCTGTGGACAGGCTCTAAACTTGGGGAGGTCAATCTGCTCCCATCCTCCTGACCAACCTTTTGGGCCCAGAGGAGCAGCATCTGCCCCTTCGCAGGCAACTGGAAATCTCTCTGTGGCCATGAAAGGAAGTTTCCCACATTACTGTTCTGCTCTGCCTGACCCCCTCCCTGAGGACTTAGCAGTGAGCACCTCTGACTTGAGCCAAGGTTCCAGGTATGGGAATGGGCATCAGAGAAGGCAGGAGTCCCTGGAATTGAGTAAAGATGTGGAGACCTACGGGATGCTCCGTGGTCTTTGATAGTTTCTCAGAGGCCTGAGATCCCCAAAGAGGAGCCCTGGACTAGACATGCTTAGGGCTGAACATCGTGGGTGCTGGGAGGGAGGAGGAGGGAATGAAGGGGCTCAACTGAGGCCACAATGACTGGTTGCTTCCAATGCCTCCCAACTCCAACCCCCTGAGCACCAGCTGACAAATCACTCCAAACCTCTTGCTAGCACAGTGAAGTGCTGTGAATAATAAAAACAAAGCACATGTGACAGGTGGAGGGCAGGAGGGGTCAAAATGGGGCATGAGAGAAGAACATGGACACGACAGAGCACCCAACCCTTTTTTCCCCATAGACCCACTTCATCTCTTGATACCTGGACTATTGCAGTAGCCTCCTAATGTCTTCCCAATTCTGGCCCAGGTCCCCCTAGCTGCTTCTCTGCACAGAAGTCCCAGTGAGCCTGTTAAAATCTCAGGTAGATCATGACATGCCTCTGCTCTACTCACAGCCCTCCAGAGATGACCCTCTCTCCTTTCCTTCACTCAAAGGTCACCCCACTGCCTCCACACCCCCTCCTTATCCTTCTTCCCTGCTTCACTTACTTGGTATATCCTCCCAAGAGAACATAAGTTCCACGAGGGCAGGGGTTTTGCCTGCCCCCGCAATGTCGTGTTCATCCCTGTATATCTACCCCATCTAGAGCACTGCCGAGCACTTAGTAGGTTCTCAATAAATGTTTACTGAATGAATAAATGGTACCTTTGTCTCCCTCAAACAACCAGCCAGATCCCAAGGAGGCCCCAGATGGCTCCAAAGCCAATCAGAGAGCAGGCCCTTCAGATGAACGTGGACCAGCAGAGGTGAACACACTTTCCAGAGGCCATGGTGGGGGCCCAGGAATGGCCAGGAATTGAGGACTTTGAATCAAGTCAGGTTAGATGCTGACTAAGGGACCTGTGGTCAGCCCCCAACAGAAGAGAGGAAAGGATGCTCATGAGCCAGAAATACCCACATAACTTCATGAGCCTTTGCAAGCAGGCTAGGATGACACATCATCCTAATGATTTCATGCTCATGGTTCCCAGCAAGTGATCAAGCATGCGAAGCATCATGGAGAATCTTGGTCAATCCTCACAACCCTGGGAGGCAGGTACTGTGGCCCCATTTTACAGGTGAATAAACCTAAAACAAGGTTTACACAGGTGAAGTGACTTGCCCAAGGTAACGCAGCCAAGCAAACAGGCAGAGCTGGAAATTGAACTCAGGCCAGCTTAACCCTAAAGCCTGTCACCTAAACCTCCACCTTGCCCTGCCCCTCTGATCTGTTCTGTCAGTGTGTCTCCTCCCTGGTTGTCTCTGCCTTTTCTTGCAGGGCAATAAGTCACCAGAAGGGAGTGTTGGGTTGCAGATGGGAGCAGTCTGTTCCCGAGACAGCCACTGGGCATCTCATTAAGACCCACAGTGCAGGTGGAAGGCTAAAGTGCTGACAGGCAGGCAGTGTGCCGACAGCTGAAAAGGCCCATTTAGACGAGGTCTTTGGGGAATTTCAACGGCAAAGGAACTGGCTCTAAGAGCTGCAAATAAAGCTGGCTCAACACCCTGGCTGGTAACGGGGCTCGCTGGCCCTGGCAAAACCCGAGGAGCCACCTGGCCATCCCCAAAGGCCTTAATTTGCTTAAATAAGAGCACCCTGAAATTAGGGTGTTAATTCCCAGAGAACTTCCTGCCTTCTAACATGAAGGAGTTAGGGCTAGGCATGCCAGGCAAGGAAAAAACACTCCCTCCCTCAGTCAGTTCCACAGGAGAACCGTGCAGTAACTAAACCCCTTACAACAGGGCAAACACATGCCACTGATGCCAGCCTGAATACTTTCCTCTCATTCTTAATGTGCCATTTCTGCTGACTGGGCAGGAGACTGGACCAGTCAGGCTACAGCTTGGTCTTTTAAACACCCTTTTAAGCCATTAGCTTAGGCTCATCTGGAAAGCCTGCCTGCCTGCCTTTTGATTACACAATAGGTCAAACTTATCTGGGCGTCCATTTTCTTCAGCAGGTGGGTGGCTATGGCTTCCTGGAATCCCTTCTGTTTAGGAGAAGCCTGCAAACCAAGCTTCTTCAGATAGCTGGGCTGTGCAGACTCACCCAGCAGCTTGAGGGTGTTGACTAACAGCCCAGAGCAGGAGCCCTCCTCCCGCAAAGAGCTTCTGTTTCACCAATGATCTTATCTTCTCCCCCTCGGCATTTTTTTCAAACTGAGATATAATTCACATAAAATTCACCAATTCAAAGTGTTCAATTTCAGTGGTTTTCAGTTATTCCCTATGTTGTGCAACCATCACTATTTAATTCTAGAACATTTCCATCATCCCAAAAAGAAGACGTGCCCATCAGCAGTCAGCTCCCATTCCTCTCCTCTTCCCTGGCCCCTGGTAACCACTCATCTATTTTCTGTCCCTATGGATTTGCCTCTTCTGGACATTTCATATGGATAGAATCATACAATATGTGGCCTTTTGTGTCTGGCTTCTTTCACTTAGCATGATGCCTTTAAGTTCATCCATGTTATAGTGTGTATTAGCATTTCATTCCTTTTTGTGACTGACTAGTATTCCATTGTGTGGATATACCACATCTTGTTTACCCAGTTACTGGTAGATGAACATTTGGGTTGTTTTCACTTTTTGGCTACTAGGAGTAATGCAATGAACATTTGTGTACAAGTTTTTGTGTGGACATATGTTTTCAAGGCTCTTGAGTATACACCTAGAAGTGGAATTGCTAGATTATATGGTAACAATGTTCAACTTTTTGAGTAACTGTCAGGGGTTTTCCACAGTGGCTGCACAATTTTACATTCCCACCAGCAGTGTATGAGGGTCCTAATTCTTCCATATCCTCGCCAACACCTGTCATTTTCTGTTTTTTAATTATAGCCCTCCTAATGAGTGTGGAGTGTTATCTTACTGTGACTTTGCTAATGACCCATCTTTTTTAATTTATTTTTTATTGAAGTATAGTTGAATAAAATGACTTTTTTGGGGGGGTTGTGCCACGCAGCTTGTGGGATCTTAAGTTTCCCGACCAGGGATCCAATCCGTCCCCTCGGAAGTGAAAGCGCAGAGTCCTAACCAATGGACTGCCAGGGAATTCCTGCTAATGACCTTTTAAGGAAACATGTCACCTCCCCTAGAATATTACCACCGAACAAATACTACTTTGAAGGCAACCCCGGCTAAAGCCTTTGGTGGTGATGGTAGTAGTAGTAATAATACTAATACTAATAACAACAACAGCTACTACTACTACTACTATTACTACTGACACTTTCTATAGCACATACTATGTGGCCAGGCTCATTTTACTAGACGTTGAATCTTCACAATAACTGTATGAACTGAGTACTATTATTTTCTCCATTTGACAGGCGGGAAAATTGAGGCATGGGGGTTGAGCAACTTGCTCAAGGTCACATAGCTTGCAAGTTACTGGTTTGAAGCTGGAATCTGAGCATGAGCACTCTGGCCCCAGAGCTCTGGAGCACTGTGCTTTCACAGGTTGTTTTCTGGAACAAAGTTTGTTGAGAAAGCCTGGAGGTAGCACAGGAAGCACAATATCGGCATACCTGAACACCACCCTCAATAAGCCCAGGGTAATTCTGCAGCTCCAGTTATACTATATACAACAACATCACATCTATGACAGGCAGGGCCATCAACATAGGATGTGGGGGACTTCCCTGGTGGCGCAGTGGTTAAGAATCCACCTGCCAATGCAGGGGACACGGGTTCGAGCCCTGGTCCGGGAAGAGCCCACATGCCGCGGAGCAACTAAGCCCGTGCGCCACAACTACTGAGCCTGTGCTCTAGAGCCCACGCGCCGCAACTACTGAAGCCCACGCACCGCAACTACTGAAGCCCACGCACCACAACTACTGAAGCCCACGCACCTAGAGCCCGTGCTCCACAGCAAGAGAAGCCACTGCAATGAGAAGCCTGAGCACTGCAAAAAAGAGTAGCCCCCGCTCGCTGCAACTAGAGAAAGCCCGCACGCAGCAACGAAGACCCAACGCAGCCAAAAAAAACTTTACACATAAAAAAAAGAAAAAAGAAATGTAAAATAGCTCTATTGAGGGACTTTGTATGACTTTCACTACTAAATTCCCCCACTTTTGGGGTCTGTGGAAGACAGGTGAAAAGTAGAAAGGGGGATGTAAAACTAAAGCTAAAGTATCAGGAGTGAGAGCTCTGGAAAATGCTCATACCTGAGCTTATACCATCTTGACACTGAAGTCTAGTTTCAGGGTCTATTAAATCATAACTCTTTGTTCCTTTCAAAAGCAACCTGCTGACACCATCAGCTCTGTTTACCCCTACAAGCTTCAGACCTGGAAATGCCAGCTATGCTTTATTACGGGGGGGGAAATATAATAAGTCTTTTTAAATTACAAACTTGAATTCCATGTGTGGCCTGTGTATACGTGGATATAGCTTACATGAAACTCGTGTGCTTATCAACACAAAAACAGAACCTTCCAACCCACACCTCCTGACATCCAGCAGATGCTTCAAGTTCTACCCCAAAGCTGGGGAACAAAAGAAGGCCAGCAGGCTCTGGCTGGAAGACAAGAAGCCACCTTTCTTCTCACAATTCCCTGCCGTGCACACAGTGGCGGCTGTGATCACTGGAGCCAATGCTTTAAATGGCTTGCGTGTAAGATTCTATAATAAATAAGAGACATTCTTGAGATACTTGGGGATATTCGAATCTGGAGTAGATGCTTAGCTGTTATTGTAAATTTTCTTTGTGTGATAATGCTTCAAAAGGAGAACGCCCTTACTCTCAGGAGATGCAGGCTAAAGTATTTAGTGGTAAAATGTCTGTAACATACTTTCAAGTGGCTCACAGACAGTGTTGATTATAAAATGAGGGTATTCAGGTGTTCGCTGTACTATTTCTCAAGTTTTATGTATATTTAATGTTTCTAACAAGTAAAGGTTCTGGGGAGGTGGGGGAAGATTCTATAATAAGAATGAACCAAACTAATTGACCATGTATTTATTGAAAATGTATTCAGGACTGATTGATATTCAGCTAGTTTGCAGTGACACAGACGTGAAAATGGTTCAAATGTTGAAAGAGCCCCCTGTCAGTTGGTGAGGAGCCTCTGCCCTGAGCCTCCTGGGGGCTCCCCCCATCCCCACCCTCTAGCTGCTGCTCAGGACCCTGGGACCTGCTTGTGTTCCCTTCAATCACAAAGGGTCCATGCTGTCCGGGTCATCGCTAAACATTTCAAAACATCAGTTCTGCATCTTCTTAACTACTGGTCGTTCATCACAGACCATTCTTTCTCCTTATTAAGGTTCCAGAATCTCTCCTCCTGGCCAACCCTGTCAACATAACTTGCTTCCCAGGAATGAGGACAGGAGAGCCCTGGGGCATAGAGGTTATGTGAGGAGGCGGACCTGAGTTTAAATCCCAGCTCTGTGCCACCTCTCAGCTGTATAACCCTGTGGCCAGTCGCTTTACTTTTCCAAGACTTGGTTTACCTCACTGCAAAACAAGGATAACAGTCAGTTCTTCTCTAATGCTGGTTTTGAAAATGCATTTTTTTTCCAACATGAATGATTTATTAGAGAACAATTTGAGCATAACTCAAATTTCAAGTTTGCGCATGCGCATTATTTTGTCTGCGAGAAGCACTAGGTGAACGCAGGAAAGTGTGCTCGGCTCAAGTGGAGGAATGCACAAAACACACGTATCTTCCTACTACCTCAGTTCCTGGCATGGTATGTGCCACACCCATTCCATCTGGGGTTACAACTTTCCATTTCCTTACAGATTATCCTCCTTCCGCAGTAAGTCACAAGATGCAACCCTGCAGACTTAATGCCCATAAGCAGACTGTTGTTTTTTTTCTAAAGTATCACAATGGGGACTTCCCTGGTGGTCCAGTGGTTAAGGGTCCGGGCGTCCACTGCAGGGGGCATGGGTTGGATCCCTGGTCCAGGAACTAAGGTCCCTCATGCCGCATGGTACGACCAAATAAATAAATAAAGTATCACAATGAAGTTTCTGAGTGCTGTGCCCCTAGCCACTTCCCCACAAGCCCTGGTTTTTATTGGGTGATTTTGCGTAGCGTGGCGATTTTTAGGAAGGCCTCTGTCACCTTACAGGGGAGCTAAGTGTGGTTCCTACCTCCCAGAGCGTGGTGAAGTCTACACAAGGCTTATGCAGGGAGAGGTCAGCCCAGTTCTGGGCACACTGTAAGCACTCAGTCAATGCTGGTCCCTCACTCTGAATGCAGACAGAGCCTGGTGCATAAAAGATGCTCAGTAAACACTTACTGAACTTTCCTTGAGAGGTCTGTGGCTTACTAATCTTAGTGGACTAATTAAAGAGACTTCTCCTTCTCTATATTAGTGGACTAATTAAATAAAGAGACACATCCTCCTCTCCTAAGAGGTTGGGAGGGGCAGCCATTGTCAAACTGTAAATTTGAGATGGGGCTTTAGAGAGCTGATGGAGTCCTGTCCTTCATGCCTGGCAAGAGGAGGATAAGAGCTGTGAAAGACAGTGACCTGTGCGCAAGGAGTCCAGGACTACTGGCCACCACGGGGCAATACAGGGCCAATTTTGAGACAAGGAGCCTAGACTCTGAGTCCTTAATTCAGGGCCACAGTAGAGTATTAAGTGGTTAAGAGCCCAGGTGAGAGGTCAGATGACCTGAGTTCAATCCAAGCTTCACCCCTTATCAACTACGCCACCTCAGGCACGTAATGTCACCTCCTGCCTCCCTCTCTCACCTGTAGAACAGAGATGTTGACGGTCCCTATTTCCTAAGGGGGTGGGATGATTCAGCAGGTTAATCTATGTAAAGCCCTTAGCACCGTGTCAGACCCAGCAGGAAAGTTCAATGAATGTTAGCTGCTATTTCAGAGCTAGGAAAAAATGAGATGCTGGGGCAGGGAGCCGTATGTACGAACAAGCAGCAAGGGGAGGTCTGGTTTAGGTGGAACTGAAAGGCAGGATACTGTGGACAGGGACTCATTTCTATCAACCATCCACCCCAAATCCCTTCTGACACAGAGCCCACACTCAGCTAAGCCATGTTCACTGAACAAACTTAATGGTCTGGTCTCCTGCTCATCATTTCCAAAAGAAACAGACAGAGCCTCCTCCAGCTGAGGGCAAAGGTTCCCTGATTAACCAGAAGGATGCGTCAGCCGAATGGACTGGCTCGCATCACTTCATCTGGCTAGAAGCTGATGCATAGGCATTTCTCTGTCCTTCAGAAGAGACCGTCTGGACCAGAGACAAGATCTGGCCTCCTCCTGCCCCTCCAGTGTCGTCCCCCACCTGTCACCGCACACCCGCACCAACCAGGCCCTCGCCACGCTGGCCTCTCCATCCTCCAGCACACTGCGCCCTCCGGCCTCAGGCGCTTGGCCCTTGCTGTTTCCTTCCCTTGGGGATTCTCTTCCTGCAGTTGTTTTCACGGTGTCATCCTTCCCACCACTACGCACCACACACACTTCCTTGTGACCACTTGTCTGACCCACTCTTAGCTAGAGTGGCCCCTCCCCACCCAGTTACTCCCCACACCATTTCCCTGCTGTTTTCTTCATAGATGTGCCACGCCCTGAAATCCTATTTATTTACTCGTTAATGTCTATTTAGACACTAGAACTGAAGTTCCCTGAAGGCAGAGGCCTGGTGTGTTCCCCTCTCTGCGGTACCCGTGTCCTGGGACCGGTACCTGGCACACGCAGGCCATGAATACACGTGGATTGACGGAAGGCAGGTGTGGAGCTGTTCATCCATAAAGAGTAGAGGGCAGGGTACTGTGCATGGGACGTGGTGGGGAAGAGCGGATAGAAAAGAGACCCAAGCCCTGACCTCTGAGGTCCTTCCAGCCCATGGGAGGATGTGGTCAGAGCGGGCCTAGCCCGGAGTGGGGTCCATGGGAAGCAGGCCTGAGTCAGGAAGGTGACATTTTTCGGGTGGGAGGCAGTTCCCCAGAGCACACACCTGGTAGTGGCGGGCGCGGCTCTCAGGCCGGCAGGTAGGTAGGCAGCTTGACCATGTAGGCCAGAGAAAGGGCTTGACCACATGGCCTCCAAGGGCCTTTCCAGCTCTGAAACTATGATTCTCGGGCAGAGGATCATAAAAAAAAACAGAATAATGACCAACATAGGACATGGAACTGATTGGGAGGAAAGGTCTCTAAGATGGACTATTACCTGAAAAAAGCCAGGTGCACAAAAGACTCCTCACAGGAATCTGGAAGCAGCCAGCAGGCGTTAAGTAGGCACAGCATAGCAAGATCACAGTTTTGAACTACCCACTCGTACACACATCTCTATCTATCTATGTATCTACTTACATGGGCTTTTATTAGTAGTTACTGGTTGAGATCATATCTGTAATAAATACAGAAATAAGAGAGATGTATAGGAATTCACTCATTCAAATATCTGAAGACCTACTATGTGCACAGTAGTATCCTGAGCCCTCGAAGTACAGCAATATATAAAACAGACTAAGCCTCATCCTTAAGGGGCTCACATTCTAAGAAAGGGACACAAGTAAATAAAGTACAATATTAATTTGAATACTAGTAAGGACCATGGGGGAAAACACACACACAGGGAAAGAGGGTACAGTGACAGGGTACGGGCATGCACTATTATACAAGATGGACTCTGATGAGGGTGAAATTGGAGCAGCGACCTGAATGACCTGAATGCAGTAAGGACCAGAGCCACGGGGACACCTGGGGGAGGGATGTCCCAGGCTCAGGGAACCGCAGGCACAGTGGCCGAGGCAGCAGAGTGCTGGGGAATGATACGTATTAGTAAAATCTCCACCATTACCTATTATTGCTACAATATGCATTTATAGTATATTACAACCTATAAGATATAGTAACAGAAACCTTCTAGAAGGATATACACCAAAATGTTTCCTGTGGTGATTATCTAGATAGTGATACTATGCACAGTTTATATCTCTTTTCCCTTCTTAGTTATCTACATTTTCTAATGTTTCCCTACAACAAACGTGTACTAGTTGTATAATAAAGACAAGTACAAATGGGAAGTTTAAGAGGCGTTGCCAGGGGAATTCCCTGGCAGTCTAGTGGTTAAGACTCTGTGCTTCCAATGCAGGGGATGCAGGTTCAGTTCCTGGTCGGGAAACTAAGGTCCCACATGCCGCACAGCATGGCCAAAAAAAAGAGGTGTTGGGCTTCCCTGGTGGCGCAGTGGTTAAGAATCTGCCTGCAAATGCAAGGGACACAGGTTCGAGCCCTGGCCCGGGAAGATCCCACATGCTGCGGAGCAACTAAACCCATGTGCCACAACTACTGAGCCTGAGCTCTAGAGCCCGCAAGCCACAACTACTGAGCCCACGTGCCACAACTACTGAAGCCTGCGTGCCTAGAGCCCGTGCTCCGCAACAAGAGAAGCCACTGCAATGAGAAGCCCCTGCACCGCAACGAAGAGTAGCCCCCGCTCACCACAACTAGAGAAAGCCCACACACAGCAACGAAGACCCAACACAGCCAAAAATAAATAAGTAAATAAATAAATAAATTTATTAAAAAAAAAAAAAAAAAAGAGGTGTTACCAGAATTTCAGGAGGGCACGAGCTCTCTGGAGCAGCCAGGTTCCTGGCTAAAGCACTGATTTATGCTTAACACATGTAAACCCAATCATGCAACTAATCTTATTTCACTCTTTGTTTTGACTGGTAGGAAGCTCAGAGTCAAATTTGTGGTCTGCTTTCAGCAGGGATAGAGGATTTGTGGCAAGCATTTGGCTACTCAACTTTCCTCCTGTCCTCATCTTTTATCCTTATTTGTCCTTTATCCGTTTCCCTCTCCCTATCTGAGATAGGCATATTATATATCTAGGTACCTACCCCACACCTTTAAAATTCTTCACTGGAATGAGGTGGAAATGAACAAAGTGAAGAAAGAGACCAACAGGGACAAGAGGTTCTTAAAGAAGTCTTGAAAGGGACTTCCCTGGAGGTCCAGTGGTTAGGACTCTGCGCTTTCATTGTCGAGGGCTGGGGTTCAATTCCTGGTTGGGGAACTAAGATCCCGCAAACTGTGGCACAGCCAAAAAATAAAAAAAAATAATTCCTTCATCCAAAAATGGAGTCTAGAACTTACTACTCCCACAGAGTGATGGGGAGAATTATATATTATTAATGCAAATGTTCAGGGCAATGCCCAGCATATTGTAAGAGCTATATCAATGTTAATAATAAAAATAGCTATTATATTTTACAAATATCAATAGTAAAAAACTGCTACTATTTCTGAGTGCCCAGCGAATGCCTGACACTCTATATTGTTCATCTTGTTTAATCTCCCCAGTAACTTTGTGAAGTAGGTACTACTAATCCCATTTTGCAGAGCCTCAGTCTGCTCATCCACAAAATGGGAATAATTATAATACCGTTGGTATGAAAACTAAATGAACTCATATATGTAATACCAAGTGCGTATCAATAACTGAAGGGTTCTTGATAACGCCCTTTAATTATGTGACACTTACATTGAGGAAGATTAGCTGAGAAAAAGGCATAAGATATAAGGAGAAACCAGATCCAATTACAATAGGGAACTTTCCCATGAGAGTAAATTAAATCTTTAAAAAGTGTTAAATATCTGAAAGTCATGACATGTCCCAAAATACTTGTAAAAAAAGGAAAGAAAAGGAGATGAATCACCTGTTTTAGGGAAAGCCTGTTTTAATAGCAAGCAAAGGCAACTCAGTAGTCCTCAGGTTCATGATTAATTGCCCTCTCTAAAATTTCAGGAGTGCATTTAGTTTCAAATATCTGAAATGCGTTACACAGTCACTGAATCTGTCATCAAACTCCACATGATTAATCATAAACCACACCCACCCACCCCCCAAAAAATAGAAAAGCAAACTTACTCCCTGTCCACAGCAAGGAAAGTCCCTAAAATTCCTTTTTGGCCCGACCTAAACCTGAAACTGCAGCTGCCATATTTCCGTGTTGGATCTGTTTTCTGCTCCACTTGAGTTTCACGCTGGCTTCGCCAGGACAGCAGCAGGGCTTGGCAAGGCGTTTTAATATTGGGCTGGGCGACTCATAAATTAGGGAACTGTGTTTGCAGACTCGTAAGTGACACCTCGGTCCAAAACCAAGTCAGTTAATTTCTCAAGTCATCCACCAGCTTGAACTATCCAGGCTGCCCTGCCTGCCCTGGCAGCCTGGATCGCTGAGATCGTGGATACGGCAGATGCTCAGTGACTATCCGAATGGAAGAATGAATAATGGGTGGATGGCTGGATGCATAAACGATAGTGAGGGAGGGAGGGAGGGAGGAAGAACGAGCCCCTTGGCCATCCAAGCTCTCCTCTCCAAATACACTGGAATTCTTCCTCCACCAGAGTTTTTGCTGTTTGTCAGACATCTTGCATATTTTGCTCATATTTGCTTCTGCAAGAACACGTGGGGAGTTTGCAGCCCTCAACGTTAATTTCCCTTCACTCCTGCCTCAATGGACCTGGAACGGGTTCCCACTTCAGACTGATTCTTCTGCACAGAGACGAGGCAGAAAAATCCTCTTTCGAGGATTTCCTCCTCTTTGGGGGAAACCTGAATGCCTCAAAATATGATGAAAACTGTTGACTCTCTGAGCCAAAAAATGCTCACACACACACCCTCATCTTGTCTATAGCTTTGGGTGGGTTTATAGACCCCCCCTCACCACCACCACCAAGAATCATTTGGGGAGGGTGTTTCAGGGGAAAAATCCCCCATGTCCCCTTAGACTTCTTCATCTCTGGAGGGAAGGACCCGCAAAGTCTGTTCTTTTAAGTCTTGTGGGTGAGCCTGACTCTAGCCCAGGTCTGAAGTGCAATCCTGTGACCTCCAGTTCAAGGAGAGTTGGGCTTATTTAAAAATTCAGAGTCCTGGATCCCACCCAGATTTATAAATTGGCATCTCTGAGGGGGTGAGACCCAGCAGTCTGCATTTTTAATTAGTTCCGCAGGTGGTTTTGAAGCTAGTTAAAAGACGGAGAACAGTTTCCCAGAAAGACAGTTGACACTCTAGGGCTGAAAGCCTGTAAACAATTGCTAATTAACTCATCAGCATTTCAAATGGCAGAGCCAGGGTGACCACATTCCAAGGAGTGGGGAAGGGGAGAGGGTGACACACCCCTGAATGTTTACACCCCCCTCCTAGGTCCCACAACCCTCTTCCAGTTCCCTCTCCCCTCCTCCGTGTTTTCCTCACCCTCCCAGCCATTTCTTCAACTGCCCAGGCACCCTAGGCAATGCCTATCATTCCCTCTCTAAACCCCAACCTCTCAGCTGTGCAATGGAAATGGGCCTGGGAGTCAAAAGGTTGTGACCACAGCAGGATTACAGGTGCAAGCCCACCCCCCAAGACTCCTCTCCCGCCCACCCTGCTTACTCGGCCTTTTTCCCCAGGGGCATACCAACCACCTTCTAACATTCTATTCTGTTTGTTGTCCCCCCGTCCCCCTTTCTAGAATGGACATTCTGCACAGAGGATGGGGATTTTCACCTGTAGTCCAGCTTCCCAAGGTCCAGTCTGAATGCCCGGCACAGGGCAGGCTCAAGAGGCAGGAAAGTTAAGTTTTGGGCTCAAGTGGCTGGCTGATGTTAAGCACTCAAAAAAGCAGCAGCTATCACCCTAATTTCCCTTCAACGTAAAAAGCAGGAATTGAACACTTTAAATTAAGCTGCTTTTTACAATTGATTTATCTTTAGGAAGCAAATAGCCATGGTGGGAGGGGGAGGATGAAACTTTTAAAGCTCCCATTATGGTTTAAAAGGATGACCAGAGGGATAGCCATCTAAGCTCAGCTGAAAGTGGGGTTTTTTGGTTTGTTTTTCAGAAGAGGAAGAGCAAAATCCGATGGAAAAAATAAGAGATCTAGGAATCTGGCTTCCTCGTCCACATTATAATGCACTACACCCCAAAGTCCCCAACAGATACATAGGTCACCCCCATCCCCAGGGACCCTGCAGCCTCATTCTCCACAGCAAAGAGATAGTTGACTACTCATTGAGTGTCAACTACCTTCTAGGTGCCATGCTGAGGACACTTCACAGGGCATCCAGCCTGGTGGGTGGGAAGAAAGGAGAACTCAGGGAATCCCAACTTGAGAAGGTATTGGGAGGAGGGGGAATGTCCTGACCCAGGTCTTGGGAGCGGAAGATCAGGGAGGGCTTCTTGGAGGAAGCATCCACTGAGCTGGGCTTGAGAGAGGAGTTAGCCAGGCAGGGAGCACAGGAAAGTGTCCTGTTGGAGGTGGGAGAGAGACTAGCCACTCTAGGGAGGGACGGACAGCACCATTAGAAATGTGAATCCGTGAGCAAGGCCACGCTGGCCCAAGTCGACGAGAAGCCCGGGAGAGGCCCCAGGCCTCTGTGCTCAGCTACAGAGCCTGAGCAGTCAGAGGGCAGGGTCCAAGCTATTAACCACCAGCCTAATCCTCCCCATGGAAGGAGCCTCCTCAAACTACCCACTGAGTATTCCACTGCCCGGAATGGGGGTGGGGGAGGTGTGTGGTGAGGAGACAGAACTGGCAGGACGTGGGGGGTGGATCTGGACTGAAGGGAAGAGACAAGGCCCTCCGCACTGACCACCTGCCCCTACCCCTGCCCTCCTCCCATCACCCCTGCCTCAGATGCCTGGAACTCTTGCACACGGGCCTCCTGGCTCTCCCACTCTGCCTCAGGCCTCTGCCTGCTGCTCCCTGGGTCTGGAACACCCTTACCCACATACATCCTTATCCTTCACTTCGCTTGGATCTTTGCTCAAATGTCCCCTTCAGTGAGGCCCTCTCAGACCACCCCACCGCTTCCCAGCAACTCCTCACTCAGAGTCGTTCTAAATATTTGTCGCCACCCAACACCCTAAATGTTTCACATATTTATGTTTCTTGCCTGTTCCCGTCAACACACTAGAATAAAAATTCCACATGGAAAGAGATCCGTATGTGTCTGGTTCCCTGCTGCATCCTCGGTCCTAGAACGGTGCTTGGTACATAATAGCTATCATTATTTATTCAATGAATGAATGAACAAACGAACAAATGAATGGCAAAGAACAGGTGGCGCCATTTGCTGAGATGGGAAGCAAGGCTGGGGACGGAGGAGTGGGTTTTGGATAAACATTTGGGGTGGCTGAGGTGGGGCGGCCCCAAGTCTGAAGCGCCCGGCCGGACCACGCTGGCCCGAGGGCCGCACGATGGGGTGGCTCATTTCTGGTTCTCCACGGCTGCTCCAGATGGCCCCAGCAGGGCCTGGGACGGACTCCGTCCAGTGGCCCCAGGGCAGACAGAGGGAGGAGAACCTGCTGCGCCTGTTCCCCAGGTTCTCCCAGCTTGCCTCTGTCTCCGCCCGCAGGGCCCCAGCAGCCAGCCAGCAGCAGACACATTATACAGTCCTTCTACGGCCCTGGTAGGCCCTGTCGGCCTCAGAAGGCCAGGCCGGAATAGCCATGGTGCTGGTGGCGGGAGGGGGTTTCCTCGTAGCCCCCCACTCTCCTGGTGGACTCCAGGGCGGGAAGCTCAGTTTCACCTCAGCTACCTGCGTCACCGTTCAAACATCCCCTCTGTCGCATTTCTGGTCCCCAGAATCTGCACGGGAGGTCCCTCCCCACCCACCTCGGTTTCTGGCATATCATCCCCGCCGCCACCTCCTCCTCCCCTTCCTACTCCCAGCCGCCCAACGTCCCAGACCCCCCAGACCCGGCTCCCTGGCCGCCCCTGCAGAAGCTCCGCCAGCGGCTCCAGCCCACACAGGTCTTCCCCCACCTGGGTTCTGAATGCGCCCATTGTCTGATAACTTGGCATCCCAACGTTTTGATGCTCCTCCCCTCATTTCCAAACCCCTCACCCCTCGCCTGTCTCCAAGCCCCTCGGGACAGGAGAAACCTCGTGACTTGACACAGAGGACACAGGAGGCACTCAAACACTGTACTGAGGGGACTTGGTTGGCTTCTGTGCTAATAGGAACACCTTTCTGAGGTTAGAGGGAATGAGGGGGGAAAAGCTCCATGGACTAACGTGCAAAATTTTCCAGGGCATATTGTAAAGGAGAGGCGGGAGATGGTTACATATTACAGTGCCATTTGTGGAAAACTCCAGTTTTTCAAAAACCCGCAAATATGGGCACACATGTTCTGTAAACGCTTAGAAAAATGTCTGGGAGGATGCATGCCAAATCGCTAATGTCAGCCACCTGAGAACGGGAGGGTGTTTGAACTTTCACTTACAGATCATTATTCAGGTTTCCCTTGAATGATTTGTTTAAGCTTTGTAACAGAGAATTTCAAACATATCTCGAAGTAGAGAAAATAGTATGATGAGCCCCACCTACCTACAACATGACGCACGGTGGTCTTATTACATTTACATCCCCATCCCAGACCCCTTATCTTTCCATCTGTAAATAATATGTCCCTGTGTATCTCCATCGGATCAAGACTCCTCCCTCCTTTAAAAAAAAAAAACAAAAAACCCAATCTATTACTACCATCGAGACATTTCTTAAAAACAAAACACTTTCCCTCACATCCAGCTTGGTAGGGAGGTCAAGCAAGCTCTGGCAAGTTAACTGGGTTACCCTCCGCCCCGTGCCCCTGCCCCAGCCCCAGCCCCAAAGTGGAAAGGAAGAAACTTTCCGTGGCAGTTTAAGAAAGAAAAAAAATGACAGTAATTAAAAAGAACCTACAAAGCTCTGAAATGGTTGCTTGCAAACGTTAGTCTCCGGACACAGTTCACCATTCAGATTTTAAATGGAGCCCAAAGTGTCCAGGAACACCCCTTTAGTCTGTGTTTCCAAAGGAGCAGGCAGGATCTCCAAGCTTTTTACCCAAAGGGCTAAAACTGGTAAAGGACTTTGGGGGCTGCGTGGGGGATCCAGAGGTTCCTTCCTAGGCCAAAGTGAAGAATCTAGAATGCAGATATTCTCAGAAAGGGAGCTGCTGAGCTCAGGGAGGGGTAAAAGCAGGCCAGGCTGGGAGGCACGGCTTTTCCATCCCACTGTCACTGTCACCAACCATGACCCTGGATCGGTCAATAACCTCCAGAGGCTTTGGTTTTATTATTTGAAGATGGAACTGTCATAGCACCTACCTCACAGTTTGGTGCAGGGATTAAATAATGAGATCCTACCTGAAGAGCTTGAGTACTCAATAAATGGGTGTGATCAAATTATGGTTCCTGTTTAATCACAATATTATTATTATTCTAATTCTGGCACCTATCAGCTGTGTGACTCTGGCCCAGTCACTTAACCTCGCTGAACTAGCCAATTTATGTATAAACTAAGAAACTAGATGACTCTTAAAGCCTCTTCTAATTCTGCCCCCAAAGAATGGATTTCTTTTTCAAAGAATGGATTTTTATGAATGAATCCAACTCTAGCTGTTCTTTCTCATCTAAGAAAAACAAAAGATGATGAAGCATGGATTTTTTAAAACATATTCTTTCGCTGTGAGTTTAGTGCTAAGCAATTTTAACTCTTCCTCTAGGTGGAGGGCCTACGAGGGTTTACAGAGACCTTGGAATTCCCTGCATGAAACAGGGCTGCAGCAGCAAGGGAGTGAGGTGGAGCAGGCAAGATGCTCCCGGTGTGACCACAGGTGCTTTTGGTGTCAGAATCAGGAAAGGGCTGTCAGTCTCCAGAAATGCACTCCCTGGGCTTCAAACCAACCTCAGAAGTCTTACCCTAGTCCCTCATGCTGCAATTTCTGCCCCATTTCCTTTTACTCCATTCTCCATGGGACCACGTGGAGGAGACCCTTTGCAAGTATTTAAAAGCAGATTAATTGGTTCTCAGCTTTCTCAAAGGCCAACTCCCAGCCCAGGGAGGCTTAAGGATGCTGGCACATGGGGAAAGAACAGAATTATTGAACTATTTCATTGATGGGCACAGCAGGAGGACCCCTGCAAGGACCCCTGCAAGAGTAAACACATCAGTTTTGGTGAGAGAAGGTGCCTGTGATTTGATACCAATGCTGACCCTATTTCATGCATCATCAGGAAACCCTGAAAACCAAGCGCACCTCTCCAATGCCCAGGACTGGCTGCGGGAGGAATCTGCCCTCTGCGATCGGTAACAATCCCAGAGGCCAGGGATCTCCACGTCACAGGCCCTCCTGCTTACACCATCTAAAATGCTCTTGACATTGCTTGTAACAGTGAAAAAATAGAAACATCCAGTATCCATCAATAGGGGACTGACTATACAGTAGAACACTATACAGCAGTTATAAATGAGCAAAACCTCCAAGATATATCAAGCCAAGAAAATAAGTGCAGAACAGTATGTTAAAAAGGGGGTGCAGTGGGGAGCAATAAGAATCTACACATACCTAACTCAAAAATATGGGGAAAAACATATAAAATAACAATGGGAAAAAAAAATAAATAAATAAAATAAAATAAAATAACAATGGGTTATGAAAGGGATCTGAGAGCAGGTGGAGTTCACAGAAAAGCACCAGCCAGGTACAGGTACACTGGTGGTGGCATAAGCGTTGGGGTCAGCGGAACAGGGTTCAAATCCCTGCCTGCCATTTCCTAGCTTTGTGGTCTTGGGCAAGTCACTCTCTCCGAGCCTCAGTTTCCCCCTCTGTAAAGTGAAGGTAATACTAGAATCAAATTCATAGGACAGTTGAGCCAAATAGGTGTGACTATCAATCAGTGCCGTCACTTGGCGATGGTCTGCCTGCCTGGACAGCAGCACTTGACCTGTGGACAAACAATTTGCATTTGAAGCAAAGTGACAAGGGGATGCAACCCTTCTAATCCTTAGTTCTCTCTGGCTCCTTCCGCTCTTTAGCATTTACACATTTTTTTTTTACCCCCTTGACACAAGTCTAAAGCAGAAACGTCTAATAATAAAAACTCAATACTTAAAGAGTGTTTGCTATGTGTCGGGCACTGAAAGCACTTTACGTCCGTTAACTCATTGAATTTTCATCGCAACCCTGTGAAGTAGGAACTACAATTTTATCCCCTTTTTACAAGTGAGGGGACTGAGGCACAGAAAGGTTAAGTAACTCAAGGCAAGAGTTGAGTCAGGATTTGAACCCAGGAGAACCTGTTTCTCATACTACCCTCCCCAATTCATCTTCACTCTCGGAGGCTATGGGAGGCTGATTCCTTCATTTCACAGCTTAAAAGAGAAATGAATGCTGAAGATTAAAGCCACAACCTTGACATCAAATCTCTGTTGAAACTAGGAGTAAAACCTCACACCTGGTAAGTTTCCTAGGCTGAACAGCCTTCCCAGGTATTTAATTCCCGAAGTCTTAAGTACTCCCATGGCTCAGGCAAGAGGATTAGAAGGGGGAAAAAAAAAAGAGAGAGAGAGAGAGAAAGAAAGAGAAATCATAACTAAAAATTCCAAAGTCCAAAGAAAAATCAGCACAATTTACATGGAAGTTGCAAAATCAAAGACTCTGACGAGCTCTGAAACACCCATCTGCAAGGCATAGATGAGCATTTCTTTATAAATGCAGACTTGAAAAGGCAAAAGGTACAGGAAGTACACCCACAAATTCTCATTTCTCCAGAGAGTTTAGTCATGATTACTAGCCCAGGAGGTGGGGTGGGAATGAAACCAATCACATGACCCTAACCAAGCAGCTGTTGAACCCAGTCATTCCTGCAAGACCACGGGCTTCTTGTTAAGAGTGCAAAGATCTAAGGCCAGTATCTCCCGGGATGTGAGTAAGAGCAGGCACCTAAAGTACCTGTGACCATGAGAGGGTGATGTCACGGAGTCGATTCAACCTCTGATACTGATAACCTCACCAGGATGGCAGTGATTCAGGGCCCCGCCCCACCTGTCAATAGGGCCCAGGTTATTGTACCAGGCTGACTCAAGTGGTGACGTTCTCTATGGAAAAGCCACAACTTTTCCACAAACAAGTTGGTCAAATCATTCCCTTTCAAAGACTCCCACACAATTGTGATGAAGAATTTGCGGGGGAGGAAGTTTGTTGTCTGAAAATCCTCATACTGAAACCAGGCTTCATTCTAACTAGCAGGTCCTGGGACACAGGTATACATGTAACCCCTCGGCCCCACCGCCCCAAAAACATTCTTCCAGAGAAGTCTCATCCCTCTGCCATGAGGAAGTTAAGAAAACTAGACATAAAGCCATACTCCTCTTGGGCAACAGGCCAAGGGGAGGGGTAGCTTGGAAAGAACACTGGATCCTGGTTTGAATCCAATACCCTTTAAAGGAGATGTGGTAACAATTAGCTCTCAGGATTATTCTAGAAAAATGCCTGCCCAGAGTATTGTCTTTAAATGGCACCAAGGGACTTCCCTGGTGGTCCAGTGGTTAAGAATCCGTCTGCCAATGCAGGGGACACGGGTTCAAGCCCTGGTCTGGGAAGATCCCACGTGCCGTGGAGCAACTAAGCCCGTGCACCACAACTACTGAGCCCGCGCTCTAGAGCGCACAAGCCACGACTACTGAGCCCGCACACCACAACTACTGAAGCCGGCACACTCTAGGGCCCACGCACCACAACTACTGAGCCCGCGTGCCTGGAGCCCGTGCTCTGCAACAAGAGAAGCCACAGCAATGAGAAGCCCGTGCACCGCAACGAAGAGTAGCCCCCGCTCGCCGCAACTAGAGAAAGCCTGAGCGCAGCTATGAAGACCCAGAGCAGCCATAAATTAATTAATTTTTTTAAATGGCACCAATATGGACTTCAAGAATGTGGGAAGTCCAGCTCTCTCAAGAAACAGCCCAATCCTAATTACCAATCGAGCATCTCACTTCTTCAGGTCTTTACACAAATGTCATTCTTCTTAGTGACAACCTCTCTCCAATCCCTCCAGCCCCCAAATCCCTCCACCCCAACACACATAATTCTTATCACCCTTCCTGCAGTATTTTCTTTCCCTTCCATAGATCACCATCCAATTGCCTCCTCCTGTCTCCTCCAATTAGAAGGGAAGGAAGTCCAAGAGGACAGGGATTTTTGTCTTTTGTCCCGTTACATCCCCAACACCTAGCGCAGTGCTAGGCAGGTGCCCAACAAATTTATTCCTTGAACAGACAAACAAATGCCTCCGTCGTCCCAAGGGACTTCTCTCCCCGAGACATTCAGAGCAGGAACTATCCATCGCCTTCACCTGGCTGCTCACAGACCATCTGGTTAGTTGGCTTTTCTTGCGGTAAAGAGCACAGACTTTGGAGTCCAACAGCCACTGAACACACGGCCAGGCTCTCCCACTTCCTGTCCTAGTGAACTGCACTCTCTCATGCAGCTGCTCAGGGTCTGTCACTTCTCAGTGGTTTTGTGAGGTGTAAGGGAGAGAGACAGCATCTGGGAAGAGTTCTGGACACATAGTACATACTAGTACTATCTGTACAATGTTGCTTATGATAAGAAGAGAGGATGAAGCAATTTTTTTAGTATGTCTCAAATACTGCATGGGACATACTGATACTAAAAAATCAGTCATTGTTTGCCTGAAATTCAAATGTAACTGGGCACCCTGTATTTTTTTTTTTCCCGTATGCAGATAGTGGCCACTTTAATTTGAGCAATGATTGATACAAACCATTTGAAGGCAAATAAAGCATCCTGTATTTTTGATGTTCAATCTGGCAACTCTGCCCATTAGGCATTATATTGCTGAAGGCGAAGTGATGCATCTTACATAAAGATTTATAAGATACTACCCTATAATACTCTCTCAGTGAATATTTATTGATCAGATGAATTTCGGAGCTGTGAGATTTTTGTCTTGGCCATGACATGATTGAGTTAGCCGTAGATTGAGTTTTTTGCATCTCTTTACAAGCTCCTTTCAGGCTCCTGTGCATTGCCAAAAGCTGGAAGAATGGAAACCGGGTCTTGAACAATTAATGGGCCTGAAGAATGCTGCCGATACCCAGGAGAAAGGTGTTGGGTGTATCTGGAAGCCTTGCTCAAGGAAGGTGTCACCAGACAATAGGAAACCAAACAGATGGCCCTGGCGGCTCAGATCTCTGTTTAGATTTTGATCTGGTGCTTCCTTACACCAAGAAGTGTGGGGCAGAAATGGCTCATCTGACCTTTACACTCTAGACTGCAAGCTGTTTTGTGACAAGACAATGAGGTAAGGTTACACCAGCAGTGTGCAGGGCTCTGAGAAACTGGGGAGTGCCAAGTGGAGACACATGCCCTGAGAACATCCCCTTCTCCTTGTGTCCTTTCTGTGGCTGGTACTGAGAAAGTTCCCTCTTTTCTTTAAAACAGAAAGCACAACACCTGAAACTAGTATGTTATATGTCAATTAGACCTCATTTTATTTTTTGGAAAAAGGCACAGTGGAATAACTTCTACAAGCAAAAGATATGTATGGACCTATATAGACACTCTGAAACTTCATTCCTTCATTCAACAAATAGTTACTGACACCTACTATGGGCCAGGAACAGTTCCAGGTAGCCTGTGAACTCAACAAGACAAAAGCCCCTGGCCTCCTGGAGTTCTTTTGTTGTTTGGTTTTTGTTTTTAATATTTATTTATTTATTTGGCTGTGTTGGGTCTTAGTTGCGGCACGTGGGATATTAGTTGCAACGTGAGGGATCTAGTTCCCTGACCAGGGATCGAACCTGGGCCCCCTGCAATGGGAGCACGGAGTCTTAGCCACTGGACCACCAGGGAAGTCCCCCTCTTGGAGTTTTTGTTCTAGTGGGAGGAGAAAGACAATAGACAGGTGAAATACATGTATAGAGGGTGAAAAGAGCTACAGAGGAAAACAAAGCAAAGAAGGGGGAAAGGGTTACTGCCTCAAATAGGGGGTTCAAGAAAGACCTCATTGAGAGGGTAACACTTGAGCAGAGACATGAAGACATAAAGGAGTGAGCCATGCAGCTAGCAGGGGGAAACTATTATTGACAGAGGTGATAACCAGTGCAAAGGCCCTGAGGTAGAAATGTGCCTGATGTGTTCTAAGTACAGTCAGAACAAGAGGTAAGGGGTGGAGGTGGGCGGGGAAGCAGATCATGGAAGGCTTGTAAGTCATAGAAAAGACTGGCTTTCGTTCTGTGTGAAAGGGGAAGTGACTGGCGGATTTTGAGTAGGAGTGATGCTTTCTAACTTAAATTTTAAAAACCATCACTGACTGCTGAGTGGAGAAAAGACTGTTGGCAGAGGGGCAGAGGAAGCAAGAAGACCAGAAAGGAGGCTGTTGCAACATCGAGGTGAAGACACTCAAAAACATCTTTTGGGAAAACTCTCCTGGGAGTCTGAGTGCCAAACCACACAAACAGGTGTTCTTCTTAGCCTTCAACTTGCCCAGGTATCATAAATCTGAAAGGCTTTCGTATTGTTACAAGCTCTTCTAATTACAAAGCCCACTAATTATTATCTAGACCTTGGCCAGTTATCCCACGGGGTCCTGTGCTGGCCACCATTTATGATTTTCCTCATGGGAACAGGTTCAACTCTTCAGGCAGACCCCAGAAGTTCCCAGCAGTAACGTCTGAGCTCACAGGGATCTGGGCATGCTCCCTCCATTCCCAGTGTGGACAGATCCACAGCCAGACCTCTGCCTGGTGCCCACTCTTTGAGTTGGTCCCACTTGGAACATGAGTTTGTTTAGGACAGGTTCCCCCCCAACCCACCTTGAATGCCAGTATAATTGCATTTTCAGAGACTCAGAAAGTCGAAAAGAAGAAAGGAAAAGAAGTGCAGTTCACCTAGCATTTTTAGGAAGTGAACGACAAAAGGGACAGAGGCTGAAAATGGCTGAGGCGAAAGACAAAAGAGGTCCTTCAGAGGCAAAAAAAGCCTGAATTCTAGCAACACAATTGAAAGTAGCAAGATGCAAAAGGTGTAAAGACCTCTTTTCCAAAGGGCAGGAGGAACTCGCCTTAGAAAGGTGAATTAGTTTCACTGGAGATGCAGTTTGGCAACGAGGCAGTCGAGGGCGTGGGAAAGGGCACGGGTTTTAGAAGATAGAAGTCCAGCTCTGCCACTACCTGGCTGGGTGACCTCAGACAAGTTGTCCAACTTCTGAGTCTGTAGGAGATAATGACAGTTCCCGCCTTGGGCCACCGTGAGGCTTAACCAAGCTGTCAGGTCTGTGAGGACCCACTTTTGCAGGCCCCATTCCCGACACTGGTTAGAAACAAATACTTGTATTTTTATTTGTTGGCCGCCTCCAAATAAATACTCTCAGCATAGCCCTTCCATTATGTTCTCCTCCAGTGTGTGGGGTCCCTGTAAAACCTCTGCATCTACTGACACAAGACTAAGGAAAAAAGACCACTGTCCTATACAAATTCCTACTGAAACTGGTGCCTGCTGTTCTCCCAAGCTCTAGACCTGAAATTCTCAAATACCCTCATGATGATGCCACTTCTGGGTTCTTCAAACTTAACACTTTCCTAACCAGGAATAAATGCTCCTCCCTTCTCCTCTATTCCCAGCAAAGGACGTCCTCTCATTCACCAAGATCCAGGGGGTAAAACTGAGCACTCCTCGCATCCTCTGAATATGTTCCCACCCCAGTGACATTCTCCAGTATATTGGAATTAGCCACTGAGGGAGGGGGGGGTCTCAGAGAATTTCTGGAATCTCCCTGAGGGCCCCCAGCACTGGGTGCGCACCAGGGAGAGGTTTGCACTCTGGCTACTTCTCCGGGCAGCCCCCATCTCCACCCTGTCTGCTCTAATTTGCGCCAGCAGAGCTCTCCTTCACCAGCACGGCAGATCGACCAGCCTTATCCTTCCCCGATCAAGGGTGCCCTTGGATCCCTGGCCTCAGGATGGGCAACCAGATGCCCACACCCTGGGTGGCACTGGGTATGTATTCATCAAACATTCCTGATCTCGCCACTGGAGTTGTCCAGGGCGATGAATCAGGTGGCAGCAGACTCCTGGGGAGCTTTTAAAAATGCCATGTCAGAACCCCACCTTCAGAGACTGCAGCTCAGTGAATTTTCAGGTTTTTGAAGTGCTCCAGGTGATTTGATGCTTAGCCATGTGGGTAAACCATGGTCTCAGAGGCTGGGGCAGAGCGTTTTTTGGCAATGGGGAAAAGACAGGCACCCTTAAGCCATGTGTATTATGAAATATGTTTAAAAACCAAGCAAAAGCTGCCAGGTTCAAGGTCACCCTGATTTCCTGCACCTACCCACCCGGACCCAGTTGTACCTTGCCCACTCCTCCCACCCCAATTCTGAACACTATTCATGGGCAGGTCCACAGACAACACCACTCCAGCCCTTCCCAAGCACACTGCACAGTGGCAAGCAAGAAAACACCGCAGCATTTCCTTTCCTAGCAAAGGGCACTTTGGTCTAGTCACTGTTTGCTGTTTGCAGAGCAGTGTTTGCTTTAACACAGAAACGGGGAGAGTGAGGAAACTGGTTTGGCTGGTTTGCTAGGTGGGAGAGAGCACAGGGAAACGTCTGAACCGAAGGTAAAACAAGGGAGAGTCTCAAACAGAAGGCACCAAATACTCCAGGGGCTTTAATATGTAATATTCATTGGGCACTTAATACACACTGTGACATGGGTACTATTATGCCCATTTTACAGAAGGGGAATCTAAGGCTTAGAAAGTCCTTGGCCAATGTCCCTCAGCTGTAGGCAGTCTGACTCAAGAACCTTCTAAATGTTCTTGGGCCTTGGGAGGTGGGGGAGTGGAGGACTGAGGTAGATACAGGAAGGAAAGGGAAGAGGAAAAATGCAGAAAGAGGGGGCTTAAAACGCTCCCAACAGTAACAAGCAAAAGCTGAAGTATATAAGAGGAAAACTTACAACAGTAAGAGAGAAAAGGCTAGGGGAGAGGGAGTGGAGAGAGAGAGAGAGAGAGAGAGAGAGAGGGACGGAGAGAGAGGGAGGGAGGGAGGGAGGGAGGGAGGGAGGGAGGGAGGGAGGGAGGGAGAGAGAGAGAGAGAGAGAGAGAGAGACATCACCACAATTTTTTTTAAATGGACCAAAGACAAAAAAACACTTTAAAATGTCTAACTGCCCTTCCATTTCCAGAATCGGGTTTGAGGTCTCCCCTCTCTGACCTCCGTGGCTTTCAGAGGGAAGCACTAAGTACACTGTATCCATGGGACACACTTATCACTATAGTCTGGCTTCAAGAGCCACTGGCTGGGCATGCAGCCTTCACAAGCATCTTAGAAAGTTCTAACAGATGCAGCTCTCCCTGCCAATTACAATCAACGTTGAGTGCTGGCCCAAGGCCACAGTGTGAGAGGAAAAAAATAAGCCAAGGTATAAGGTAGTAAATATTCATTCATTCATTCATTTGTTGAAAATAATATGAGTGCCTACTCTGTCCCTAAGAAATATGAGCCACCATTTAATGACTCTTTCCTGTTTCCTTAACATCCTTCTCACTCACTTTATGTTCAGCCAACATCGGCTTTATTCATTACTGTAATCCCTTTATGTTCAGCCCACATCGGCTTTATTCATTACTGTAATCCCAGGGTCCAGCCCAGTGCTGACACTCAATAGGCACTCACGTGTGTTGACAAGAGAATCCAAACGAATAAACAAATATGCATATTTAATCCTCACAACAAACCTATAAGTATTATTGCCTACCCCCGCCCCCAATTTTACAGATGGGAAACAGGCTCATAGAAGCAAAGTGATTTACCCAAGGTCACACAACTAGTAGCTGAAATTCAAACCTGGTCTCTCATACTCATGGAACTATCCTGACCGGCCCTAGCCCATTCCCTTCCTTGAAAGCCTGAAGCCCTGCAAGAAGATGGGGGTTGAGGCAGAGTGGAAACCCAGAAAGTCTGGATTGTGATGGGTGTCTCTTAGGGATTTTCGGGTTTGGGCGGCTTCTGGGAGATGTGAGAGCTGATTGCTTCAGCATCTGGCTTATCTGGGGTTGCGCTTGGAAGGCTTAGAAGGAGCATTTCGGAGGAAAAGGCTCACCCAATAAAAAGCCCCAGAAAGCAAACAGGGATTTCCATAAACACCTGGCAGGGGGGATAGGCAGGTCTAGAGGCCCTGTACAGAAGCAGCAGGTGCCAGCCTTCCTTAGATGGCCTTGCAGGGCTCAGGACTTTTCTGCCACTCCTTGTGAGACACAAAGGCAAGGGCAGGAGAATGACCCATTAGTCTCCTTCCCCAGGGAGATCTGCACCAACCCTTGACACAGATGTGAGTAACAGGGAAGTGATGTTTCGGAGTTGGAGGGGTGAGGGAGTGGGGATCCTATGATGTAAGGTGACCCCAAAGCAGGCTTCTGTATTTGTTTTTTAAAGCCTAGTTTAGGGACTTCCTTGGTGGCACAGTCGTTGAGAATCCACCTGTCAATGCAGGGCACACAGGTTCGATCCCTGGTCGGGGAGGATCCCACATGCCGAGGAGCAACTAAGCCGGTGCGTCACAACTACTGAGCCCGCGTGCCTAGAGCCCGTGCTCCGCAACAAGAGAAGCCACTGCAATGAGAAGCCCTCACACCGCAACGAAGAGCAGACCCCACTCCCCGCAACTAGAGAAAGCACGCACGCACAGCAACGAAGACCCAACGCAGCCAAGGAAAAAAAAAAAAAAAAAAACTTAAAAAGCAAAAAAAATAGTTTAAAGAGAAGCCACCGTAGTGAGAAGCCCGCGCACTGCAAGGAAGAGCAGCCCCCAGAGCAGCTCCCGCTCACCGCAACTAGAGAAAGCCTGCATGCAGCAACGAAGACCCAACACAGCCATAAATAAATAAATAAATAAATAAATAAATAAATAAATAATAAAGCCTAGTTTAATTCGGGGGCCTGCATACTGTTTCCATCACCTTTCAGCACATCTTTTAGAAGGAGGAGGAAATGGGTGTATTTAATCCTTACAGCTGGATGCCTGTGAGCAAGGTCAGTCCATCAAGCAATCAGAGCTCAAACCCAAAATATAAGCCCTGTTTGCCCAAGGTCAGGTGTAGGAGGAAGCAAAGCAAGGAAACCATCGGTTTGAAAGCCTGCTTGCTTTTTTTCCCACCCCTCAATCAACTGAGAGCTGAGTGCACAAGTATTATCCTGAGATTGGAAACTGTCTAACGGCCTGGGTTTTTCAAACCAGTTTGTGCTTAAAAAAAAAAAAAAAAAAAGGAAAATAATCAGAAACTCTAAAGAACCAGTTTATAGTTGTGGTTTTGGTGTCATTTGTTTGTTTGTACATTCCCCATTCTAAAACGTAGAGAGAAATCAAAGGAATAAATACAAAGCTGAGTGAGACTGTGAGGTTAGCCATCTCACAGGGCACAGGAATGACCCCAGAAAACCACCCCAAGATCCCCTAAGTTTAATCAAAACCCTATTTGTGACACTCTTCAGCCACCTGTGGACATAACGCAATAGGCTCCTTGTTCCCAGACTCCCATGCAGCAAATTCCCCACAGGGCCAATGTTTAAACCTGGTGCTAATGTTGCATGCCTCCATCTTCCTGGACTGCCCAAAGAGAATGAGGTCACCTCCCTAAATCCTGGCTGCCTTTTTAAATCACAAAGCCAATTCCCTGAGATCGCATGTGTGATTTTACCAGAAGGGCACTTTCATCTGAGTCCACATTGGAGTGGTAGGAGACCCCATGGTCCAAAAAGGCCAAAAAAATTAAACATCAGGAAATCTGTTGATTGGGGCTGGGTATGTGGACATAAAGGAAACTGGAACCAGCCACACAAGCAGCTTCCAGAGGCTGCTTCTCCCACAAACACTACCAGCTATAGGCCCCTTCCACTTCCCACCAGGTCTGGCCCACCTCCATCACCACCAGCCCCCCCTCGGGTCCCGCCCTATCAACACCTCTGCTCTCCAGGGTACATAGAGAGGACGATGCCTATTTCACGATGGACACAAATTCCCCAAATACCCTCTTTCTTTTTTTTTTGAGATTACTGAGAAGCGTAAAGAATGGGAGAAAGACCGGCTGTGGCTCCCTGAGCAGATCAAGAAATTGCCTTATGCTTCAGTCTCCTCATCGCAAAATAGAAATAACAATGGTACCCACCGTCACAAGGTTCAATGAGGTAAAATATGTGCAGCACTTGCCCCAGAGTCTGGTTCAAAAGCGAATAGGTGGGGCTATTAATAATAATATTTATGTTATCATTAACATGTAATAATATTATTACTGGTCAGATACAAAAGCGTGGTGGTGGTGGTGGTGGTGGTGGTGGTGGTGGTGGTGGTGGGAATAAAAACTAGACTAACCCACCCTTGGTGCTACCAGATGTCTTGGTGAGGGAAAACAAAGTGACCAACACTTGTGTTGCAACACCTCATACACAGATGCACACACCATTTCTAACCCTTGCCCCGAATTCAAGGTTCAGTCAACTTTGCCTCCTCCCAGAAGCCAGTCTTCATTGCCCACTGATACCCATCAGAACACCCCAGGGCACCCACACTCTGCCACCTAAGTGCCCATGTCCCACAATGCTCTCTAAGCGGGTCCTGGGACATTTCTTAGCAATCTGCTGGAGTGTGAAATACGAGGGGCAGGGATGAAGTATCCCTGTATCTCCTCAATCACTCCCGGGGGCCCAGCACAGGGCCGGGCAGAACATCAAGCAGAGACTGGCCAAGTAATGGTGGACCCACTGCAAAACCAGGCAGACAACACTTCCTTTCTGACCCAATAGAAAGCTCCACACAACACAGACGGGCCTCAGAAAAGCAAATATGTTTAATCAATCAAGCTGCAGTTTCTCTGTTTAAAAAAAAAGTCTCCTACTGTTGGAACGACTTTCAAAGTTCAAAAAAAATTTCAGACAACAGCATGATTGCTGTAGATTTTTCACATGGCCAAAGACTGGAAGAATAAACAGTGAATTGCCTTAGGGGAATTGTGGGTGATTTCACATTTCATAAAGTGTTTCTTCTTATTGTTATGATACTTGCCCTATCAACTAAATCAAGATGGAGGAGAAAGTCCTTTGGTAGGAAATAAGCACCTGGGAATCAGTGAAACCAGAAGAGAAACCAACATTCCCTTGCTCTCACTCCTGGGCAACAGTGAAGTGAAACAAAGCAAACTCTAGAATCCTGATTATCACAGTGATAAGACCCAGAGGCACACTGTGTCCGTTTTCATTCCCTGAGTCACAGCTACCAGGTTTTTGAAAAACACACACACACACACACACACACACACACACCATTATTCCTTGGAGGAATGGTACCTGTATCAAAATGTTTTCATCTCTGAGCAAAAGCCACAGTCTGGTGACTAAGAGAGGGCTCCTCAGTCATCCCAGAGATGTTGCAGAATGGGGCCTAGGAGTCAGATCCCAGCTCAGATTCTTGCTCTGCTGAACCTGGGGCAAGTGGGCTCCACCCTCCTGAGCCTCACATTTGCTCATCTGTACCACGGGAGTTACCACCCACCCCCACCCTCTTCCCACACATCAGGTTTCTGCAATGATAGACCGTCTCAAAGTGGTCAGGATGGGCTTCCCTGGTGGTGCAGTGGCTAAGAATCCACCTGCCAATGCAGGGGACACGGGTTCGAGCCCTGTTCCGGGAAGATCTCACAGGCCGCAGAGCAACTAAGCCCGTGTGCCACAGCTTCTGAGCCTGCGCTCTAGAGCCCAGGAGCCACAACTACTGAGCCCACGTGCCACAACTACTGAAGCCCGCATGCCTAGAGCCTGTGCTCTGCAACGAGAAGCCACAATGGGAAGCCCGCGCACCGCAACAAAAAGTAGCGCCCGCTCGCCGCAACTAGAGAAGAGCCCTCGCATAGCAATGAAGAACCAACGCAGCCAAAAATTTAAGAAAGTAAAAAAATAAAAAAATCAGTGGCCCTGAAAAAATTATATATATATATATATTAAAAAAAAGTGGTCAGGACAATATGAGACACACTGAAGGCCTCTAATAAGTGCCCCCCATAACTAAGTCAACCATACAAGCTAGCCCCCTCAACCCCAACTGCTCTATCATGGCAAAAGTTTAGATCCCTGCATCTGTGTAAATTACAAAGGGGTGTCACCTGAGCCAGGGAAGAAGGGGCTCGCCCAGTCCAGCCCAGGAGCTTGGGAGCGCAATTTCTCGGACCCTTCCCACTCCCACCCCACCCCGCTCAGGGACAACTGCGGCGCGCCCTCACCTCTGCCCAGGACTCGGCCTCTCTCCAAGTGCAGCCGGGGCACGGCGAACGTGTAGCTCTCGGCGCCAAAGCCGGGATTGCAGGGCTCCAGCTCCTGGCAGAGCCACAATGAGACCTGGGGTAGGAGAAAGATATGGAACCCGGGTGACTTGAGAGGGTCCCCTCCCGGCCACACCGAAACCAACAGTGCCTCCCCTCCCTCGCTCCCGGCGCCAGGACTGTGGGAGTGACCCACCCCCATGCCCATCCCCATCCCTCCGGGCAGGCAGCCACGCCAAACTCTTTCATTCGGAAACCTGTGGCCGCCAAGCCCCCAGGACTTCCCAGGAGAGGGGGCTGCTGGGTCACCTTCTCCAGACCTAGCACCCCTTTCCTTCCAGTCTCCTTTTTAATTTCACTGGAGGCATCTTTACGCTTCCCAATTCCACTTTCCCTATACCGGGAGAGCGCCCACTCTTAAGTCCAGTTCGTCAGACCGAGGGGCGTTCCAACCCCTTTTGATCCTACTTTCTTGTCCCGGGGACGCCCCCATACCTATTTACTACCCTTTCTTTACAGGGCAGGTGCCTTCTTTATCTATTGGTTCCCCTTTCCTTACCTCAGAGGTCGTTACCACTACTCCCGGCTCCTCCCGGACTTGCACCAGGGCTCCCCTATCCCATACCCCGACGCCCACCCTACTCCATGTCCTCCTCTGCCCGCCCTTAGCCCACCCGAGTCCCCGGAGGCTGCAGTGAGGCGCGCCCCCCCACCTCGGGCATTTGCGGGAGACAGTGGGCAAAGCCGCGCTCGCCCTTCACCCTCACCCGCTCCCACTCCCTTCTCCGTGGAATCCAGAGCGCGGCGCAGTTTCCAGGCCATTCAGGCCCTTTGTACCCAAACTTTCTTGGAAGAGGGACTGGGGAATGACAGGAGAGAGGAAGGGACGACGAAAGAGAGGAAGGGGCTGGGGGCCGGGGTGCGGTTGGTGGGTCCGGAAGGCGTCTCCTGCAAAGTCAGGGGACCCAACGTACCTGCAGCAGCAGCAGCAGCAGGAGCGCAGAGAGGCTGCGGCACGGAGGGCCCATGGCGGGCCGGGCGTGGGTTGAGTAGGGTCCGGCCGAGCTGGGCCGGGCTCGAGTCTGGCAGAACTTCCGCGAATTCACAGGTGCTTTGAGGTTCCGGACGCCACTGAGCTGGGCAGAGCCGCAGGAGCCAGGTGAGCCCCGACGGCCCCGCCTCCGGCACCGCTGATTGGCTGAGGATGCACCTGCCCGGCCGCAGCCAATGAGCGGCGCGGCAAGGCCTCGGGCTTCCTCCGCTGGCTTGGGCGGACGCTCCGCCCCCGATCCCGCCCCCCAGCCTCATGCCGACCCGGTCACCGGATTGTAGAGTCAGAGCAGGGGGTAGGGCTCCATGATTCCTATTACCATCAGGTTTGAATACCAGCCTCGCGGTGGCTCACTAACACCTGGGGCCAGAAAGGATTTTACTCTTTAACTACTTCTGTCTTTTTAACTTCAGGTCTCCATCGGTTCGTGAATCTGCAAATCAATTCACTGGGCGGGACCCCGACCCCCCTCCCCCGCCCTTCAAAGCTTCAGTTTCTCCACCTTCCAAATGGGAATAATAATCACAGAGCCTCCCTGTGTTGTTGTGAAGTTGTCATACAATTAATAAGACCAATGTTTACTGCACCACAAAAGCTCGATACAGAGGTGAGGGATAATAATAGTTAACAATAGGTGCTGGGCATTAAAAGTTACTGTGCCGGGCTCTGTGCTAAGCATGACATTAACCATCTCATTTAATCTCATCTCAAAACAACACAAGAGCTGTGTTATTTATTCCCATTTGATAGACAGACAACTGAGGAATAAAGACTTTGAAGCCAGTAGGAAGTGACAGAGGACTGGAACCCACCTCCCTCTGATTCCAGAGCCCCTATTCTATTAGCTTCACCTCATGTGGCCCCACAAAATCGCCAGCTGGAGCTGCGGTTTTCAATCTGTCCTTTTTTTTTTTTTTTTTTTTTTTTATTTGTTTATTTATTTATTTATGGCTGTGTTGGGTCTTCGTTTCTGTGCGAGGGCTTTCTCTAGTTGCGGCAAGTGGGGGCCACTCTTCACCGCGGTGCTCGGGCCTCTCATTATCGCGGCCTCTCTTGTTGGAGCACAGGCTCCAGACGCGCAGGCTCAGTAATTGTGGCTCACGGGCCTAGTTGCTCCGTGGCATGTGGGATCTTCCCAGACCAGGGCTCGAACCCGTGTCCCCTGCATTGGCAGGCAGACTCTCAACCACTGCGCCACCAGGGAAGCCCCAATCTGTCCTTTAATGTTGACTGGAAGAGATCCATTAGAGATCACCCAAACCTTTCATTTGCAAATAACTCTTTCAATGTTCCATGCAATGGACGCCATCTTTCCCTTTACCCTTGAATCATGATCAGAACTACAGTGTGTGTAAAAAGAAATGGTAATTATGTGATATGATGGGGGTGTTAGCTATGAGTTAGGTATGTGTTAGCTAAGTGTTACTTTGGTAGTAATCATTTTGCAATATATGTAAGTGTATCAAATCAACATTTTGTACACCTTAAACTTACACAATGTTATATGTCAATTATATCACAATAAAGCTGGAAAATACAATAACAAAAAACAAACAAACAAACAAAAGAACTACAGTGTGTGGAGTCAGCCACTCACTAGCTGTGTGACTTTGGGCAAGTCAGTATTTTCATCTGTATAAATGGGT
Organism: Balaenoptera borealis; assembly: GCF_965194805.1. Taxonomy (NCBI): domain Eukaryota; kingdom Metazoa; phylum Chordata; class Mammalia; order Artiodactyla; family Balaenopteridae; genus Balaenoptera; species Balaenoptera borealis. The sequence goes on from NC_138878.1 coordinate 17,049,681, forward strand.
CCTTAGGAGCTAATATAAGAAAATCACTAAGCAGAGTGCTTGTTGCCTGGTAGCAACTGCTCAGTAAGTGTTGGGTGTGGAGGTTGTTCTTTGGAACAGACCACCCCCTTTCCCCCTTGCTCATGGGGAAGACCATGTTTAGAATATTTCACCCAGAGCTAAAAGTGAATCTGAGCCCATTGAGGCTACTTTCTCAACCCCAGAGGAGAGGCACTGTCTCGAACCAAGACACTGTTTCAGGTCAGTCCAGCCACCACCCCCCAACCTGTCCCCTCAGTTTTAATGGGTTTCCCCATACTGTCCCCTCCATTTTAATGGGTTTCTGAGCACACGCCCAGGCCATTTGGATTTCTGCATCTTGGCTCTCTCTCTGCCTCAACCCACCAGGAGACTTTGAGGGAAAAGGCTCCAGTATTTCCTTTCCCACTGAGGCTCCTGCAGGACAGTGCATTAAGCAAGATAATGGAAATACAGAAAGAGGTGTTTCCCCCATGGGGCGGCTTGTCCGTTTATTTTTTTTCCCCTCAGTTATGTAAAAATTCATGTTTTATACCATCACTCGGCCCAGGGAGACTTTAGGGCTTTACTTTCCTCCTCCCAGCAAGCCCTGGCTTTGTAACTCCACAGCGGCTCTCATCGACTCCTCCATTACACTCTGAGAATTCAATAAAAAGCATCTTAGAAAACAGTTAGGGGCAGTGAGGACAGGTCGGGCATGAGCTCGCTTCAGACTTCTCGGCAAGCCCTTCTCCAAGCTCCAGGGAGCGGGCCAGGAAGGGCTGCCTGCCCTCAGCGGTCCAGGGTGAGCCAGGGTGAACAGAGGACACACAGGGGTTCCCTGTGGAGACAGGGCATTGTGTGGCCCTCAGTGAACTGCCTCAATTTCCTCTTCCATCAAAAAAGGATACCTCATTGTGAGGATCAAATGAGCAGGTGAAGGTGAGCCTCTGCTGCCTGATCTCAGGCTGATGGAGGGTTAAAATTCCTGCTCTGCCACTATCTGGGTAGCATGTCCAGTCTCAGTTTCCTCATCCATAAAATGAGGATGTTGGCAGCACTTAATTCACAAGGTTCGTATAAGCGCTCCGTGAAGTTAGCTATTAGCACTCTAGGCTCAATACATTCCCCTTCCAGTTCCAGGCAAAACTGTGAGCCCCCCTGGAGCCTCCCCACCCCCAGGCTCTCCTTTTCCCAGCCCTGCAGTTAAAGTCTCTTAGGCTATCTCTGGCCTCTGCTTGGAAAAACTCTTTCACGGGGGCTGTTTAGTCATTGAGACCTTCCCAGGGTCATTTGCATTTTAAAGAGAGCTCTGGGGTATAATTCTTTCAAAGGAAGGAAATCTTTGGAACCAGTAAACTCCGCCCAGTGTTTTTAACCTGGTGTCTATGGATGGGCTTCATAGCGTGAGTGGTCGTGAAAGCCCTGAGATTGTTAGCAGACCTGTTGGTGCAGGTGGTAAGGTCCACTGCTTTCATTAGCTTCTCAACTCCGGGAAAGAAAAATCAAAATCTTGGAAGGTGAGTTCTCTCTGAGGGCCAGTCCAGTGTTAATGGTAGAATTTCAGGCATTAACCAGGGAAAGAAATGTTGACCGGAGGCCTTGCGGGTACCATTCTAGGTGGATGACAGACCCTACTACTGCTGGTGCTAACCTGGCTTCCGTCATTGGCATGACCAACACCAGATTTCCTTATTGCCTGCAGGGTGTGTCTCTGACGACTTTCGTTTCCTGGGTGTCCTGGCAACTGGTCAGCTTGGAGGCTAAAGATGAACTCCCCAGGCGGTCCTGCTCCTTTCATCTTCCAGCGAAGGGGTGGTAATAAAGGCACTCAGACTGGGAGGGGCACCCCTCCCCCAGCCTCAGCCAAGAGGAGCCCAACCCCCTAGCCGGCTGGGGAGGAATCCCAGGGAAAGTGGAATTGCTGGGGATTGCAGCCAGATCAGACTCCCCATTGTGTGGGGAGAGGAGGCGCCATACTCGCTGCTCCTGGGGGCTCCTGACACCTCTGCTGGGCCGGGCTGCCTGCCAGCGTGCCGGGGAGGGAACTGGATATCCCACTTCAGCCTCCTGTTAAAACGTGGTGACTGATAGGGGTAACACCCTTTGCAGCTCAGCCACTCACGTCTGCAAGAAACATTTTTATTTCAAACACAAGGAAAAATAGTATAATGCACACCATGAATAGTTATAGTGAAACACCGTGTATCTATCATCTAGTGCCAACAATTATTTTTCGCAATTTGTATAATTTTGTAACGTGTGAACGTTGTACCAAATCTTATTTCATATTTTCATCCCTGAGTTTTAAAAAAAAAAAACTAAGACTATTTTTTTAAAAGTAGTTTTAGGTTCACAGCAAATTTGAGTAGGAGGTACAGAGATTTCCTAAATACCCTCTCCCCAACACATACATAGCCACCCCCATCAACATCCCCCGCTAAAGCAGTACATTTGTTACAACTGATGAACCTACATCGACATATCATAATCACCCAAAGTCCATAGTTGACATTATGGTTCACTCTGGGTGTCGTAGGTTCTATGGGTTTGGACAAATGCATAATGATGTGAATCCGACATTGTAGTACCATACAGAGTCATTTCACTGCCCTAAAATCCACTGTGCCCTGCCTGACTATTCATCCCTCCCTCCCCCCCAACTCCTGTCAACCACTGATCTTTTTACTGTCTCCAAAGTTTTGCCTTTTCCAGAATGTCATGTAGTTGGAATCACATTACATGACATTCTGGAAAAGGCAAAACTTTTGGTATGCCTTTTGCAGGTATGTAGACTTTCAGATTGGCTTCCTTTACTTAGTGACATGCATTGAAGGTTGTTCCATGTCTTTTCATGGCTTGATAGCTCATTTCTTCTTAGCGTTGAATAACACTCCATTGTCAGGATGTACCACAATTTATTTATCCATTCACCTACTGAAGGACATCTTGGTTGCTTCCAAGTTTTGGCAATTATGAATAAAGCTGCTATAAATATCCATGTGCAGTTTTTTGTGTGGATGTAAGTTTTCAACTCCTTTGGGTAAATACCAAGGACCATGGTTGCTGATTGTATGGTAAGTATACGTTGAGTTTTTTTAAGAAATTGCCAAACTGGCTTCCAAAGTGGCTGCACCATTTTGCATTCCCACTAGCAATGAATGAGAGTTCCTGTTGCTCCACATCCTCGCCAGCATTTGGTGGTATTAGTGTTCCATTCTGGGCATTCCAATACATATGTACCCTTGCATTTTTATTTTTGCAGACTATTTTAAAGTAAATCCCAGATAACCTAATTTCCCCTGTAAATATGTCAGTCTGCATCTCTGAGAACATGACCATCATCCAATTAAGTAATAATGCCTAATAAAATTCACAATAATTCCTCAATATTATCTAATGGCTAAGAAATGTCTTTTTAACAATTTGTTTGGGGGCTTCCCTGGTGGCGCAGTGGTTGAGAATCTGCCTGCCAATGCAGGGGACATGGGTTCGAGCCCTGGTCTGGGAAGATCCCACATGCCGCGGAGCAACTAGGCCCGTGAGCCACAATTACTGAGCCTGCGCATCTGGAGCCTGTGCTCCCCAACAAGAGAGGCCACGATAGCGAGAGGCCCGCGCACCGCGATGAAGAGTGGCCCCCACTTGCCGCAACTGGAGAAAGCCTGCGCACAGAAACGAAGACCCAACACAGCCATAAATAAATAAATAAATAAATAAAAATTAAAAAAAAAAAAGCAACAGTCTTTAAAAAAAAAAAAAACAATTTGTTTGTATCAGGATTCAAGCACGAGTCACATTTTGCATTGGGCTATATGTCCCTTGAGTCTTTATATTTGTAAAGTCTCCCCATCCTTTTTTGTCCGGCTTTTTTTTTCTACTTTTTGGCTGTGCGGCGCAGCACGCAGAATCTTAGTTCCCCAACCAGGGATGGACTCTGCACCCCCTGCGGTGGAAGTGCAGTGTCTTCCACTGGACCACCAAGGAAGACCCTTGTCCAGCTTTTTTGAAGTATAATTGACTGCACATGTTTAAGTATACAGTTTGATGTTTTGGCATATGCAAATACTGTGAAGCCATCAGCACAATCAAGAAAATGAACAGATCCCTTTTGTTTGTTTGTTTCTGTTTTGATATAATTCCAGATTTACAGAGTTTGTTTGTTTTTAAGTGGCATTTATTTTTTAAGATACCCGGTCATTTGTCCTGTTGGATATCTTGCATTTTGTATATTGATCAAATGCATCCTCATGGTGTCACTTACCATGTCCCTCTCTCCCATATGTCATGTAAACTAGATCTAGAGGTTTGATTTGATTCAAATTCAATTTTTTTTAGGCAAAAATATTTCATAACTGGTACTGAGTACTTCCTATAGCATCATATCAGGAAGAAATTGTCTGGCTGACTCACTTTTAGGATACTAAGATTCAGTTGGTGTCAGCTGATCTTTCCAGTATCAAGTTCTCCATCAGCCTTTCACCTTGTGGTTTTAGAATCATGGATGATGGCTGTCCAGATCCATTATCTCATCAGGGAAACAACAAACATTTATTAAGCACCCTCATGTGCCAGGTACTCTGCTCAACAATGGGGACACAGAAGTAAACAAAATATGATTCGTGCTCTCTCACTACATCCATTTTACAGATCTAGAAGCAGAGGTTCGAGAGGTAAAGAGATTTGCCCAAGGTGACCTATTAAGTGACAGAGCTGGAATTTGATGGGTTCAAAGCCTCTTCATCTCCATGCTATACTGCTGAGATCAGGGCAGTCTTTTATTTCCAGGTGCCATTTGAAATGAGAGGCAAACCTTGCTTAATTTAGCAAGAAATGGTCTGTCGAGTTGAACTGAAATTCCAGACCCCGGGGCAGCCAAGAGAAGATGGCAAGAGCATAGCCTGAACTACTGGTTTTTCAGCCAGGCTGGAGCTTCCAGTACATGAGGGGTAGGTTGGGGGTAACGATGAGAGCTGGAACCAGAGGGCTGGGTCCTGGGTCGCATCATTTGGTCCTCCAACTTGCCCACAGAGCAAAAGCTATTCTCCCCGTTTTGCAGAGGAGGCGACTGATGCTCAGAAAGATGAACAGCCAGGTCATGGCAGGGGCAGGCTTGAGGCTGGTGCTCTGGCTCCAAGACCAGTATGGCAAAATGGTTCCCAGCGCAGATGTTAGTGCCTCGCTGCCTGGGTCTGAATCCTGCTCTTCTACCTGCTAGTTCTAAGCCTTTGAATGAGGCACTTTAAAGCATCTTTGGACCTCAATTTCCTCATCTGTTTAAATGGGGATAATAATAACACCTACCTTGTCGGATGGCTGTGGAAATTAGGTGAAATAACCTAAGTAAATGTGGCAGACTGGAAGTCCTAAATAAACATTAACTATCATTATTTCCACATTCCACGATGCTCAGGCGCTGGGGTTTTCACTGAGAGGAATCCCTGAGTCCCTGAGTGCATGGGCAGCAGGATTCCTCCAACCTAACTCTCACTCTCTCCTAGACTCACTGAAAGAGAGGGAGCCCGCTGCCATGGGGCTCCACGGCTGGCTGGGTGCCCTCTCTTGGCACAGATACCTTTGTACCTGGTGTCTCAAGATAAGGTGCTACAGAATAGCTACAGAATACGGAACCTCAAGATAAGGTTCCACAGACCTGTGCTTCCTGCCTCCCAACTTCGAGCAGAGAAGGCCTCATCCCTCCTCTCAGAACCAAGGACCTGTCCACGTGGTGGGATGGAGAGAGAAAGCTCTTTCTAGTCTTGCATCCAGCTTGGACAAGACCAACCCTCTCCAGGGTCAGCAGCCAATGAAATCACTCTGTGCCAAATTCAGCCTGGCCCCAAGTCAAAGAAATCTGGTGACAAACAACTTATTTATTTATGTACCAAATTCCAGGGGGTAGCTAGAACACAGTGTAGGGAACTGACCTTGTCACTTGAAGCAAAATCTCTTTCCTTCCCTAAGTCTTGGTTTCTTGTCTGTAAAATGACTCAGCTGGCCTGTAAGGATCCTTTATTTTTCTTCTGCTCTAAAAACTATGACTTTGAACATCTTGAGATTGAGTCAGTGAGCGCTGTGTGTGTGTGCGTGTACACGTGTGTGCTCACCTACTTGTGGGTTCATGAAAGGGGTGCATCTTGGTCCTTCTAAGCCCAGCAGTTCTCAGCGAGAGTCCAAGTTCTGCAGGAAGGGAACATGAAGCTGGCCAGTCTCGAGCCAGACTGTGGCAGTCGGAGAGAGACAGCTTCCTGCAGGGGTGGAGACCAGCAGAGCAATAAAACCTGGGCAAAGAGCAAGGTTTCCACTGCAGGCCCAGGAGAAAACTCCAGAGTCCAGACTCAGGATGGGGCTGCCCAGAATTTTCTAGAGAGACTCTCCAACTTTTCAGGCAGCAGTCATTCATTCACTCATTCATCCATCCATTCATTCATTTGATAAACAATCACTGGGCACCCAGCTGTGCCTAGTGCTTTGCTGGTGAGGGAGGTGCCTCCCTGCCCTCGGAGGGCTTTCAGTCTGGTGCAATAAACAGACAAGGGAACCAGGTATTTATAATCCAGGGCAATAAGCAAGGATGATACTAATATTTAACAATAGGTAAAGCATGGGCACCAGGCCAATCAAAATGAACACCAGCCATTAACACCAGGGTAGGGTCCCCAGGCCTCCTGCTGTGCCAGGCTTTATCCTTTTGGTTGTTGGGTGGTGGGGAGGTGTGGGCGTGTGGGAGGGGCGCTTTGCAGGGAAGTGACATCTAAGTTGAGTTAGCCAGAGTGTTCCTGGCAGAACCTGGGCAAAAGTATTTTCCCAGTGGGAGGAGGGCTCAGTATTTTCAGGCGGTTCAGTCTAGCTGGAGGAGAAAGAGGCGGGAGATTAGACCCAACAGACAGGTAAGGAGAGTGTGTGCTGTAGGGTTGGGGGAGGGGGCTGTGTTAATCATGCTCAGTGGCTTGGACTGTGTCTCCAGAGCAATCGGGAGCCACAGCAGGGTTTTAATTAAGATCAGGGGAGTCACCTGATCCAGTCTGCAAATCCCCCAAGTGACACCAAGGAATCCATTTTTCCAAAGACAAGAACCAAGGCTCAGGGAGGTTAAAACACCTATCAGATGTCATGCCGCAGGCTGGACATGGCATAAACGCAACTGCTCACTTCTGGATCCCCTTCTCTATCGAATACCATGTGCATCAGAGGCTGCCCCTTTGTGTACGGAGCTTTAGAGTTCATAAAGCACTTTACAGTTTACAGAGCACTTTCCCATCCATGCTCATTTGATTTCCCACCACAGCACTGTACTACAGTGATACCATTCCCATTTCACAGTTGAAGGGACTGAAATACAGGGAGGTTTCAAAATATAATAAATAGTGAAATTTTGACTCAAACCTAAACCTTGAGACTCCTTGTCCAGTGATCTTTCCCCTCTACCATGCTGTGTCTTGGCATTTGTATTGATCACTTTGGGTTATAAATGCCAGAAACATAAGTGCCTAAGCAGAAAAAAGGAATTTGGGAGCTCACATACTAAAAAGTCCACGATGGATGAACTTCAAGCATGGATGGCTCCAGGTGGTCAAATTACATCATCACAGATCTGTCTTGCTCTGTCTTTGCTTTCCTCTATGTTGATTTTCTTCTTGGATTCTCTTATCAAGGCAGAGACAGGCTGCCAATCTACCACTTTAGCAATCCCAGCCACAAAGTACCATACTTTTCCAACAGGTACAGCAAAAGCCTCAGGTTTCATCTTTATGCCTTGACTGGGCTCATGTGCAGACATGAACCAATCCTGTGGCCAAAGAGATGGCTAGGTGGTTCTTTTTTTTTTTTTTTTAAATTATTAGCACCTTTAATTATTATTTATTTATTTATTTAATTTTTTGGGCTGTGTTGGGTCTTCGCTTCTGTGCGAGGGCTTCCTCTAGTTGTGGCAAGCGGGGGCCACTCTTCATCGCGGTGCGCGGGCCTCTCACTATCGTGGCCTCTCTTGTTGCGGAGCACAGGCTCCAGATGCGCAGGCTCAGCAGTTGTGGCTCACGGGCCCAGCTGCTCCGCGGCATGTGAGATCCTCCCAGACCAGGGCTTGAACCCGTGTCCCCTGCATTGGCAGGCAGACTCTCAACCACTGCGCCACCAGGGAAGCCTGGCTAGGTGGTTCTGATTGGCCAAGACTAGGTCATGTGTCCAGCCCTGGAGTGTTGCAAGAGGAATCAGCCTTCTGGGACCACAGGGACTAAGAGTAGGGGAGGTGTGGTCCCCTAAAGAAAAATGATGGTGCTGTCACCTAGAGAAGAGCAAATAGATACTGGGCGCATAAAAACTAACATTCAAGCTACATCATGATCCCTCAGCATCAGGAGGAGGCTACTCACCTGGGGGAGGGTGGTCTTCTCTGACCAAGGAGCTCAAAATGCTGGCAGGCATGGTCTGTCTGCAGCCTGCTCCTCTGCAGAGCTCCACCTTTCAGGAGCCAGCCAGCGAGCTCCAGTGCAGCTTGGAGCCCCCAAAGCCACTTCCCTTCTTCTTAATGCCAAGTTTTGGTCTGTGCCTCCTGGGGCTGGGGGTGGGTGGAGGCTGGGTTCCCTGCAGATGTTCCTCTTAGTAGACAGAACTTAGTCATGGTGTGACCTGAAATTTTTAAAAAGAATATAAATAAAATTTAAAAAGCCAAGAGCCCAAAATATCCTGGCTATGGATAGATACTGGGGCCAAGTTTGCAATAAATTCTCCCCACTTGTGAGCCTCTCTTTCCCCCATCCCATCCCTGGTGAGACTTGTTGCTGGCCTGTGGTTTACACTGCAAAACCACCCAAAAGGCAGAATTGGGTAGTGCTTAAGAATACAGACTCTGGAGGCAGGCTGTTTGTTTGGGCTCAAATCTCAGCTCTGCCACTTACCAGCTATATGCAAGTTACTGACCCTGTGCCTCAGTTTCCCCACCTATTAAATGGGTTTGATGATGTTAATAGTAGAACCTCCCATGTAGGGTTATCTAGGAATCAAGTGAGCTAGTACATGTTCAGACCAGTGTCTGGCACAGAATAAGCAATATATATAAGGGGTGGCTATTATGTGCCATATCAGCTGCTTTTTATTCCTCTGAGGAGGACAGGGCCTGGTCCATCTTGTTTGTCACTATATTCCTGGTGCTTAGCATGGGGCCTGAAACAGAGCAGGCCAAGGTAAATATCTACTGAATGAATGAATGAATGAATGAATGATTGAATGGCTAGTGCCATGGGAGCCAGCACTACTGGACTCTAGGCTGGCTGTGTGACCTTAGGCAGTTGGCTTCCCCTCTCTGAGCCTCAGTCTCAGCCTCTGTAAAATAAATCAGATCAGTCAATGTTACTCAGACTTTTCCAATCAGGCCCCCATTTACATCGTGCTGGGACACACACACTGAAATTGAATTTTCACAAGACAACACTTACTTTCCTATGTGCAATATACTCTGATATATTCTGTTTTCTTGTGTTCTACTCTACTTCACTCTTTTTCATTTTTTAAAAATGCAATCCTTACCCAGTGAATAGATTCGAAGCCTCACTAACTTCTGGAGACCTGCAGTTAAAAAACTGAACTAGAGGGCTTCCCTGGTGGCACAGTGGTTGAGAATCTACCTGCCAATGCAGGGGACACGGGTTCGAGCCCTGGTCTGGGAAGACCCCACATGCAGCGGAGCAGCTGGGCCCGTGAGCCACAATTACTGAGTCTGCGCGTCTGGAGCCTGTGCTCCACAACAAGAGAGGCCACGATAGTGAGAGGCCCGCGCACCGCGATGAAGAGTGGCCCCCGCTCGCCACAACTAGAGAAAGCCCTCGCACAGAAACGAAGACCCAACACAGCCAAAAATAAATATAAATTAATTAATTAATTAAAAAAAAAACTGAACTAGATAAAAGGCAAGGTCCTTTCTGACCCAGACACTGATGATGTTATAAATCTTACCTAAGAAGCATCATTTGATTTTGTGTGATGGTTAAGAGCTTGGGCCCTGGCGGGAGAGGGTTGGGTTCAAGTCCTACGGATACTGGCCTGTGCTGATCTTGGTAAGATATGTAACCTCTGGGTGCCTAGGTTTCCTCCTTAATGCAATGGAGGTAACAATGATTCTTTCCTCTTAGGAGTGGTGTGAGGAATGAACTGATAAATGAACTGATACCTGCAAAGCACTAAATACTTCTAAATGCTCCATGAAGAACTTTTAAAAAACATTACTGTTATTTGAAAGAACACATATAACACTTTGTGGGTAGCCTGGCAGGGAGTCAGAGCTCAATAGATGTTTGTGCATTTTTTGGAGATTATCAGAGCATTCCTCTACCTCTCCCAGGAAAGAAACTGAGTTTCCAGGAGGGAAAGGTACTTGCCCAAGGTCACCAGCAAGTCAGAGACAGAGCTTCAGGCATCAGGCCTCAGATTTTAAGGAGGTTCTTAAATTGCTGATTCAGGGAATGCAAGGGAAACCCCCTTTCCTCACGTCACCGCCCAGAATTCACAGATCTCAAGCCCTCTTTCTTTTTCTTTGTTTGAACCTTTTCCCCCCATTTTTAAACACTGAGGTATGCTTTACATATAGTAAAATTCACCCCTTTTGGTGTGCAGTTCCGTGAATTTTAATAGACACAAACAGTTATCGACCCCTATACTCAAGATATAGGACAGTTTCCATCATGCCAAAGAATTCCCCTGCTCCCTTTGAGGACAAAATTTCTACTCACCCCTAGTACCTGGCAACCACTGAGATATTTTCTGTCCCTATAGTTTTGCCTTTTCCAGAAATACTTTTGAGATTCATCTACTGAATATGTTGTTTTTATATACATTTTTGTTTAGCAGTATTCCATTGTATGGATACCACAAATTGTTTATCCATTTACCAGTTAATGGGCATTTGGGCTGTTTCCAGTTTCGGGTTATTATAAATAAAACTGCTAGGAACATTCATGTGTCTTTATGTGGACATATGTTTTCATTTTTCTTGGGTAAATACCTATGAAAAGAATTGCTGAATCATATGGTTAGCATATGTTTAACTTTCTAAGAAATTGCCAAACTGTTTTTCCAAAGTGACTATGCCATGCTGTCACCCCGTCAGCAGTGTATGAGAGTTCTAGTTGCTCCACACCTGCTCCAGCAGGCGGTGTGGGCAATCTTTTAAATTTTAGCCATTGTGACAGTTGTGTAGTGATATCTTATTGTGGTTTTCATTTGTGTTTACTTAATGACTGATGTTGAGCACCATGTATCTCCCCTCTTTCGTTTTTTTTTTTTTAATTTTATTATTTATTTATTTATTTATGGCTGTGTTGGGTCTTCGTTTCTGTGCGAGGGCTTTCTCTAGTTGCGGCGAGCGGGGGCCACTCTTCATCGCGGTGCACGGGCCTCTCACTATCGTGGCCTCTCTTGTTTCGGAGCACAGGCTCCAGACGCGCAGGCTCAGCAATTGTGGCTCACGGGCCTAGTTGCTCCGCGGCATGTGGGATCTTCCCAGACCAGGGCTCGAACCCGTGTCCCCTGCATTGGCAGGCAGATTCTCAACCACTGCGCCACCAGGGAAGCCCCTCCCCTCTTTCTTTAAAAAAATTATACAAGTAGTAAATAGCCACAGTAGAAAAAATTAATGCAGAGATAAGCAAAAAGAAGAAAAATTAAAATAAAGATCACCTGTTACCCTAGAGTTCATCATAGCTGACATTTTGAGCCATATCCAACCTCTGTCTCTTCAGACAATCATATAACTGAATTTTATTCATTTATCTGAGAACGTAATACATGCACCTGGTACGAAGTTTGAAAGGAATGAAAGGATAAGTATTGAGAAATAAGCCTCCCATTCATTCGGTTGCTGAAGTTAAAAAGTCTAACTTAACGTAGGATAGCAGAGAACATGCATTAACCGCATCCCTTTGATGTGCTGGTGAGAGTGTAAACATGTACGAGCCCAGTAACACTGAGCACTCAAAAACCCCAGGCCACAGAGAGTCCATTCCTCAGGCTTTAACCAGAGGAAACAGCAGAAACATGCGCAGCAGGATACCCGCACAAGAATATTCATAGATGCATCCTTCATAATAGCAAAAAACTGGAAAAAATCCAGTTGCCCATTGACAGGATAATGGATTTTTAAAATGCAATATATTCAAACAACGGATGAATACATAGCAATGAAAAAAATGAATGGACTGCAGCTATGCACAACAGCATGAATGAATCTTCATAATATGATGCTGAATGGAAAAACTAGTTCCAAAAGGTTCCATACAGCATGATACTCTTCTTATAAAGATTAGAAACAACTACAAGTACACAATATATTATTTGGACCGTAAGTATATATGTATCAACTATACAAAAGGAGCAAGGGAAGGAAAAGCACAAACATCAGAAGACTGGTTACCTTTTGGGGGATGTAGGGGCTTGGGATAGAAAAGGATCCCATGGGTACTGTTGTTCTATCCCTTGGGTTGGGTGAAGAGTTAAAAAAAACTAATCAGTGAATCAAATTGAAAACTGGGTAGGCACAGACCAATGATACAAGTGTATCATTAATCAAAGGATTATGATTCATCTAATTCTGAGCACATGAGGTGCATTAAAAATTAAAAAGCAAGTCTTCCTCTCTGATCCCCCAGGCACTCTGTTCCCCTCTCTAAAGGCAACTACTGTTACCACTTTCTGTGTTTCCTTCAGGAAGAAACTACTTTACCTATTCTATTGAGTAACCTGTGTTTTTACTCAACAGCAGTTCATGGACAACCTACCACATCAATAAATAGATTCCCAATAGCATTTTAATGGCTGTATAATTTTCCACTATTTAGATGCCCATATTTTATTTTATTTTATTTTTATGTTTTTATTTTTTTAAATTAATTAATTTATTTTTTGGCTGTGTTGGGTCTTCGTTGCCGCGCACGGGCTTTCTCTAGTTGCAGTGAGCGGGGCCTACTCTTCGCTGGGATGCGCAGGCTTCTCATTGCAGTGGCTTCTCTTCTTGCGGAGCACGGGCTCTAGACGCACAGGCTTCAGTAGTTGTGGCTTGTGGGCTCTAGAGTGCAGGCCCAGTAGTTGTGGTGCATGGGCTTAGTTGCATGTGGGATCTTCCCGGGCCAGGGCTCAAACCCGTGTGCCCTGCATTGGCAGGCGGATTCTTAACCACTGTGCCACCAGGGAAGCCCTAGATGCCTATATTTTATTAAACTAATTCCTTTTTTGATGGACCTGGGGTTTTTTCCCCCAGTGTTTATTCTCATAAACAATGTTATGAGGAACTCCTTTATATACATGCCTTTGATGAATTGTATGGAGAGGTCTTTAGGATAAATTTCTCCAAGTAGAGTTATTGGGTCAAAGATTATATACAGTGGAGAAAAGACAGCCTCTTCAATAAGTGGTGTTGGGAAAACTGGACAGGTACATGTAAAAGTATGAAATTAGAACACTCCCTAACACCATACACAAAAATAAACTCAAAATGGATTAAAGACCTAAATGTAAGGCCAGACACTATCAAACTCTTAGAGGAAAACATAGGCAGAACACTCTATGACATAAATCACAGCAAGATCCTTTCTGGCCCAACTCCTAGAGAAATGGAAATAAAAACACAAATAAACAAATGGGACCTAATGAAACTTCAAAGCTTTCGCACAGCAAAGGAAACCATAAACAAGACCAAAAGACAAGCCTCAGAATGGGAGAAAATATTTGCAAATGAAGCAACTGACAAAGGATTAATCTCCAAAATTTACAAGCAGCTCATGCAGCTCAATAACAAAGAAACAAACAACCCAATCCAAAAATGGGCAGAAGACCTAAATAGACATTTCTCCAAAGAAGATATACAGATTGACAACAGACACATGAAAGAATGCTCAACATCATTAATCATTAGAGAAATGCAAATCAAAACTACAATGAGATATCATCTCACACCTGTCAGAATGGCCACCATCAAAAAATCTAGAAATAATAAATGCTGGAGAGGATGTGGAGAAAAGGGAACACTCTTGCACTGTTGGTGGGAATGTAAATTGATACAGCCACTGGAGAACAGTATGGAGGTTCCTTAAAAAACTGAAAATAGAACTACCATACGACCCAGCAATCCCACTACTGGGCATATACTCTGAGAAAACCATAATTCAAAAAGAGTCATGTACCAAAATGTTCATTGCAGCTCTATTTACAATAGCCAGGACATGGAAGCAACCTAAATGTCCATCATCGGATGAATGGATAAAGAAGATGTGGCACATATATACAATGGAATATTACTCAGCCATAAAAAGAAACGAAATGGAGGTATTTGTAGTGAGGTGGATGGAGTTAGAGTCTGTCATACAGAGTGAAGTAAGTCAGAAAGAGAAAAACAAATACAGTATGCTAACACATACATATGGAATCTAAGGAAAAAAAAAAAAAAGGTCATGAAGAACCTAGTGGCAAGACGGGAATAAAGACACAGACCTACTAGAGAATGGACTTGAGGATATGGGGGGGGGGGAGGGGTAAGATGTGACAGGGTGAGAGAGTGGCATGGACATATATACACTACCAAATGTAAAATAGATAGCTAGTGGGAAGCAGCCGCATAGCACAGGGAGATCAGCTCGGTGCTTTGTGACCACCTAGAGGGGTGGGATAGGGAGGGTGGGAGGGAGAGAGACGCAAGAGGGAAGAGATATGGGAACGTATGTATATGTATAACTGATTCACTTTGTTATAAAGCAGAAACTGACACACCATTGTAAAGCAATTATACTCCAATAAAGATGTTAAAAAAAAAAAGATTATGTGCATATTTCAGGGTGTTGAGCCATATATTGCCCACCAGCAAGGAGAGAGGGGACTGTCTTTGAGAAGTCTGGCAGCTGGCCTGGTGCTGTGAGGTCTTTTGTTACTAAAGCTACCGCAGAGGTTATTCAGCAGCAAAGCACTGTTAACCATTCCCAGGACCTCCCTGTGGGACAGCAGGAAATGGGGTGGCTCCTTGGGCAGAGGAGAACAACAAGTCTTTATCAAAATGCTATTCACCAAGAACGCATTATTAGCACAGATCTTGGTCTTGCATTTGGGTAACTCCCTGCAGACTGGCGTGCAACTATGTCTCCTGAGGGAAGATGAGCAGGAGTTCAGGGTGTGCCGGGCTTCTTAGCATCGGACCCCACTTCTGTTCACTAAATTATACAATTAATAGTGTGCAATGGGGAATAGTTGGCACTAGAGTCAGATGGCCTGGATTAAAACCCTTGTTACTCCGCTTCCTAGCTGTGTGACTTAGTTTGCCCTTCCATAAAATGGGGCTAATGCGGGACTTCCCTGGTGGTGCAGTGGTTAAGAATCCGCCTGACAATGCAAGGGACACGTGTTCAATCCCTGTCCGGGAAGATCCCACATGCCACGGAGCAACTAAGCCTGTGCGCCACAACTACTGAGCCTGCGTTCTAGAGCCTGCGTGCCACAACTACGGAGCCCACGTGCCACAACTACTGAAGCCCGCGCACCTAGAGTCCGTGCTCCGCAACAAGAGAAGCCATCACAATGAGAAGCCAGTGCACCGCAATGAAGAGTAGCCCCCGCTCGCCGCAACTAGAGAAAAAGCCCACGCGCAGCAACGAAGACCCAATGCAGCCAAAAATAAATAAATAAATTTATTTAAAAAAAAAAATTTAAATGGGGCTAATGCTACTTAGCTCATGTTTGTTTTAGCACATAAATGAGTTAGTATACATAAAGTGCTCAAAACACACTTGGCGTGCTGAAAGTGCTCTATAATTATGAACTGGGCTAGACTCACAGCCCCTGCCCTCAAGGCATCCTCAGACTGGTGGGGAAGATGGAAGCGTTTACAATTCAGGGCGATGAGTACATTAAGGCAGGTGCTAAGGAAACTCATAGGAGGGGTGACAAATCTGGAAGGCTTCCTGGAAGAAGTGACATCAGGGCAGGAACCAAGTCACTTGCAGGCTAAAGGAGAGGCAAAGCGGCCAGCCATGAACTCCCTTTACTGGAAAGGTAAAGATGGGATTCAGAGAAGGTTTTCAGTCTTGGATTTCAATTCAGCAACTTCTCAGCACCAGCCTGGGTCCCAGGTACTGTGCTCAGTGCCAGGGGTGAGTGTGGGCTGGAGATAATTAGGCAGAGGCCCTCAGTAAGCTTACGATCTAACTGGGGAGAGGAACATGAAGTCTAGCCTAAGAGCTAGACTCCGATGAAATCTACTAGAGGAAGGAACACAACATCAAGGGAGCAACTAATTCTGAGACTCCAGGATTGTGAAAGGCTTTGCAGAGGAAATGCTTGTAAGAACTGATTAGATTTGGGGAAGGATGGGGAAGAAGTAAGGCACCCACATAGGGGGAAGAAGCACAAGCAAAGGTGAGGCAACAGGAGAGCCTGTATCCTAAAAAAGATACCACGTGGATTGCGGGGCCCGGACCAAGGGAGAGGTGAGGGGTGGGCAGGACTAGGCTGTAAATGTCAGCAGAGGCCAGGGCCTGGAAGGCGTCACATGACATGCTACTTGGACTTCATCTAGTAGGTCATGGGAACGGAACAGAAGTGTTTAAGCAGAGAAGTGACACGATGAGATCTGAAGGGTTACTCTGGCACAGACGGGGGAGGAGTCTTGGAAGGCAGCACAGCTCGAGGGCCACCGTAACTGTCTAAGCGACAGATCTGGTGGGCACGGAGGGCAGGCACGGGTGGAACGTTTGTAAGCAGCCCTCTGAAACACTTGAAACCCAAACCCTGAAGTTATTCCCTGGTGGCTCATGAGTCGAGATGTCTAATATCCCTGGAAAAATAAAACTGCTCCTGACGCCAGCCAGCAGGAGCAAGAGCAACCCGATACGCTTGTTGATTAAGATGAGGGAAACTTCCCGCTTTATGAAGGGTCAACCGAATTATTAGGGAAAATAGAATGACATACTAAAGTGAAATGACTTGATTTTACTGTTTTTTCCTTCGTGGAAACAATACATGAGATCATCATTTAAAATATTTCTCAAGGATGGTAAAGTGTAGTCCACCAAAACCAACCTTGACTTCATTTCCATAGAGACATAGAGAAGGAGGGAGAGGAGGGACAGAAGGGTGGGGAGATCTCAGGAGAAGGAGGAGAGGGAATGTGGCCAAGTGGGAGCGGCGGGGCCAGGGGCGGAGGGAGGAGGAAGATGGCACAGAAGGGAGGCTAATGCGCTGGGCCTGGAGGTGGAGTGTGCATGAACCTCGGAATCGGAAGCCCAGCCAAGTTTCCCACCTTTCTTAGCCCTGATTTCCTTACTTGCCAAATGGGGGTCGTAACGTCCTTGTCATTTGGCACAATGAATGTTATTGGATCTGTATATTAAAAGGATTCCATTGCCCTGGCCACCCGACTGGAGTGGGATAAAAGAAAGTGCTCTGCAGACTACCTGGCTTTTAAGAGTTTTCTTAAGAAAGTTTTTTGTGTGTGTTTTGTTTTTTGTTGTTGTTGTTGTTTTTGCTGCACTGCATGGCTTGCTGGATCTTAGTTCCCCCACCAGGGATTGAACCTGGGCCCACGGCAGTGAAAGCGCCGAGTCCTAACCACTGGACTGCCAGGGAATTCCCAAGAAAGTTCTTAAGGTGAGGGGCTGATGATGATGATAGCTTTACTTACTTACTATCATTTCCTTTTGGAGTTCTCATTGGCCCCATGTTATTCACAGCAGTTAGGCTGCTCTTGTTTAAAACCTCTCTCATGGGGTCGTCCAGGATGGGGTGCTCTCAGAGCTTCAGGACTGGTTGGTCCAGTGGCACCCCACTTCCTCCATCCCCAGCCTTCTCACTGCTGGGCCTTCCAGGGGTAGATGCCGTGACTCATTCCTCTGACTCCCCGCCGCCCACAACTGCCTGGCAGCTCATGAAATGACACATGCAGGGCTCCTGCAGCTCTCTCCTTCATGCCCTGTGCTCAGGCCTCGCCCCTCAGCTTTTACTTCTATCCAGTAAACCACCCAAAGGGAGGAAATGAGGAACGTGAAGTAAAGGACGTGGGTTCCCTTCGTGATATGGTGCCACCACTTCTCCTTCACTCCTCCTCTTCCTTCCTCTCTAGCTGATGGCAACTTCCCTCTCCCATCTCTAGTAGGAAGGAGAACAGACGCTGTGAAGCTGGCACCAATGCCCCTCCCTTCCAGGGTCACCTGGCCTGTGTGCCCTCTCCAGAACCCCACACCTGTAGAACCCTACTACACCCGAACATCTCCACTTACATGTCCAATAGGCACCTCAAAGTGCTCAGAAATACAGGCAAGTTCAGAACCAAATGCATCATTGCCCTTCTCCAACCTGCTCCTCTTCCTGTCTTCATTTCAGAAAATGGCACCATTATCAATCCAGTCAACCCATTATCAACCTAATCTAGTGCTTAGACGAAGACACCTTGCAACCCTGCCCACCACTCTGTAAACAGTACCTCCATTAACTCTGCTCAGTTAATCTTTTGAGTTTGCCTCTGTTTCTCGCCAGCATCCTGGCTGATACATCTGGTCTCCCCTTTTACTCCTTCTCCCTCTCTAATCCGTTCTCCACAAAGCAGCCCGAGGGCTCTGCCTCCCTCCCTCATTCCTTCTTTTCATTTTTCAAGTCTAACTTTTGAGATGGGTAAGGCATTCACCTAGTTCAAAAATTACAGGACACAAAAAAGGTATAAAGCACAAGTGCCCCTCTCATTCCTGTTAGCCATCCGCCTAATTAATTCCCTCCCTGCAGTTAACTAACTACTGTTAGGAGTTTCTTTTGTATTCTTCTAGAGCTATGCTGTCCAATACGGTGGCTACAAGCCACATGTGGCTATTAGATTTAAATCTAATCATTAAGTTAAATTAAAAATTCTGTTCCTTGATCACTCCAGCCATATTTCAAGTGCCATGTGTGGCTAGTGGCTACCATGTTGGTCAGCAGAAATACAGAACATTTCCATCATCAGAGAAAATTCTATTGGACAAGGCTGTTCCAGAGTTTCTCTCCACATATTTAAGTAAAAAAATTTATATAGTCTCATTTTCCTCCTCTTCTTTTACACAAAAAGTAGCACATGTTCCTCATTGTTCTCCAACTTGTTTTTTCACTTGACAAGATACCTTAAGGATCTTTCCACATCTGTGCATAAAGAGCTTTCTTGTGTGTTTTCAATTGTGGAATATTCCATGCTGTGAATGTGGCAGAGTTTATTTAAGCAGCCACCCACTGATGGACTAAGAGTTGTTACCAACCTTTTGCTCTTACAGTCAATGCAACAACGGTGAATGGCCCCGTCCATCTGGAATTTTGCATGTATGCAAGTGTCTATAAAGAACACACCCATGAATTATCATTCTAGAGCAACGATTTGGTCATGCCTCTCCCCTGCTGAGCACACACTGCTCCTCCTGATCTCCTTCTCCAGCCCACGGCAAACTCCTACGCAGCCCTCAGGTCTCAGCTTGGATGTCACCTCTTCTGGGAGGCCCTCCCCGACTCCACATCAGGTCAGACTAGTATCACCTGCCCTGTAATTGCCTGGTTCTTCCTGGTCTCCTCCCTCAGTCTGGAGCTTTATAAGGGAGGCACGGGGTGGGGCTGTCTTGTTTTTCCATATCCCCAGGGCCTGGCACTCAGTAGGGGCTCAATAAATATTTGCTGAATGATGAGTGGGCACCAAGTTCCAGCAGTGGTTCTTTCCAGCACTTCATGGGCCCCCAAACCAAGGAGCTGGTGAGGAGAACCCCTAGCAAGCAGCTGATTCAGATGCGGAAACTGAGGCACAGAGGTGGCAGCCTTTGGATCAGCCCTCCTGACTCCAACCTCTCCTTTTTGTAGCCCACCTTATAGTTAATAACAACAATAATAATAGTAGTAATATTACCTGTAAGGTTAATACTTATTGAGTATTTCTATGTGTTAAGTGCTGCTCTAAGTGTGTTACATGCATCAACTTATTTGATTGTTGCAGCAACTCTGTGAGGCATGTACTCCCATTATGCCCATCTTATGGGTAGAGGAACTGAGAGCTTGTGTCACAAATGGCAGAGAATGACTTGAACCCAGGCAGTGGGGCTTCAGAGCCCACACTCTTATGCACCCTGCTGAGCTATCGACTATTCTTGGTAGCTTCTCGCTTTTCCAAAGCTCACTGTGGCTCCTCACTGACTCAAGCCCAGAGCTTCTTCTCTTGTCATCCCCATCCCCCCACCCTGCCACCCTGGGTCCCATCCCTCCCAGCTTGACTTAGTTTATTTTCTACTTCATTGGCTTCCCCCTGGAACAAGATCCTGAGACTGGAGCCAGACTGGGCTCTTGTATCCACTTGCTATAGCTACCTTCTGGGTCTCAGTTTTCTCATCTGTACAACAGGTCAATGGCAAGGGAAAGCATGGTACTCTCCTTTCTTTTAGCCCCTTATCCAACTCCCATACATCTTTTAAGGACAACTCAAAGGGCTTCCTCCTTCAGGAAGTCGTCCCAGATTTCTCCAGCCCCTAAAGTTCCCTCCCACTCTTCCCTGAAGGCAACTTTTAAGACTCAGATTAGTACTTAATTCTTCTTTTATTTTCTGGATTGTAAATTGTCCCCCACCCCCTCCCCACCAAAGAAAGTGATACTCTTTGAAAGAAGATATAAGATAAAAAGTAGAACACAGATTTCAATTTTCGAGCTTCAGTCTTTGAAGTACCACCTTCATTGTTATTGGCATACCTGAGTTCCACCTTCACTAACTTTCACTTAATATTGTTTCTTTAAATGGACTCACTATTTAAAACATAAAGAAATTTATTTTAAGTGAAAAACTAACAGTATTGTAAATGAAAAACCAGCATCACTTGCTGTAACTAAAGTAAAAATAAATACAATGATGACATAACAGTGTCATTAATTTCTAGGCCCTCCTTCTCTGGTTAAGAGAGAGAAGCGTAAGGGTTAAAGTCATTAAAGACCTGCTAAGCACAATAAAAGGGGGACTCTTCCCTTGATGCAAGCAGAAGGATTGAAAGAAAACTGAAAATGTAACAACTTTGTGTGATTCAGGATCACGTAAGACTTTAATACCTTGCTCACACATCACCTCACACCATTCCACATCCCACCACAGGCCCGAAGCCCACACTCCAGGAAGCAATGACTTGATCAAAACAGACGGAACCAGCTTCATCTCCCATCTCTGCCCCTCTCTAGCCTCAGTTTGCTCCTCTGTAAGATGGAATGAGCATAACCACTCCAGGACTGATGCAGGGTTAAATGAGATGTCACAAGTGGCGTTCCTGGATTCTCTCAGCTCTGCTGGTAACCATCTGGGCATGACCATGGGTGACTTACCCTGCCTCCCTGGGCCTGAGTTTCCTCATTTCCAAAAGGTAAATTATAGGGGAATTCCCTGGTGGTCCAGTGGTTAAGACTCCACGTTTCCACTGTAGGGGGCACAGATTCGATCCCTGGTCGGGGAGCTCAGATCCCACAGGCCACATGGCACAGCCCCTCCCCCCCCAAAAAAGAGGGAATTTATAAAACCTGCCTTGAGGGTCGTAAAGCATGTTTATTAAACAAACATTTATTGAATGCCTACTATGTTCCAGGCACTATTCCATGGGTTAGGGATGTAGCAGTAAAGGAAAGAAACAAAAATCCCTGCCCTCGTGGAGCTTATATTTAAATGGGGGGCAGGGGACAAATAGATAAAATATATAGTATAGTATGGTGAGAAGTAATAAATGCTATGGAAAAATAAGGCATGGTGGGTGGGGGCAGGGTTGCAGTTCTGAAGTGGGACAGAATCTCTGACAAGTGGACATTTGGGTGATGCCTGAAGGAGGTGAGGAGCCATGAGATATCCGGGGGAACAGCATGCCAGCCAGAGGGCACAGCGAATGCAAAGGCCTCGAGGCGGGAAGCAGCCTGCACGACTCCCAGAAGAGCAGGAGGCTGACGTAGCCAGAACCACGGTGGGACTGAGGTAAGAGCAGTAGGAGGCGAGGTCCCAGGGGCAACGGGGTCAGATCCTGCAGAGCCCTGTGGGACATTTTAAAACTTTGGTTTTGATTTGGAGTGAAACTTTAGCGTATTGTCTTACACATGGTAAGTGCATAATTCACAGAAGCTCTAAAGGTAGTAATTCCCATACTTACTTAGCACTGTCTCCCCAGAAGGCCTCGGTTGTCAGGTTCCAGGGTGACAAGAGACCTGCCCTTCCCTGCCCTATTGGCTGGCCCTGGTTCACTGGAAGGCAGTGGGAACAGGAATGGATGGAACCCAGCCCAAGCATTCCTGACCCACCCATCCCCTCTCAGATTGCTCTCCAATCCCTGTCACACCCCTGCCGCTTGCTGGGCAGTGGGCACAGGAATGCTGAGGCAGCTGAGGGCTGGGCTCCACCCCTAACTTGGAGAAGGCCTAATAACAAGCAACAACAACAGTAATGATGGCAGCTACCACTTATTAAACCCTAACTGCCAGTCAGGCAAAGCACTGAGTACTTTTCACATGTCACCTCCCAGTGGCCTCTTTTCACCCCTTTGAGAGAGGTGTGGTGTTGAGGGAAGGGAGGCTGTGGGTCACACCCACCCCTCTAGGGGCCTCTAGGGGCTGCACTCTTCACCAGGGCTCTGTGCCCGCAGACTTGGGGCTCCTTTCTGACAGGCTCCCCGCTCAGTCCGGGGACCCCCGAGAGAGAAGAATCTTGCAACTCCTGCCTGCCAGCTCTGCAGCTGCCCACAGGCCCGGACAGGTCCAGGCCGTCCCCTCAGTGGCTGAGAATGGAGCAGAGGAGGAATCAGGTTTCTCCAGCTCCTGGATGGAGGCGAGATTGCTGAATCAGGCCTTTTCCCAGGGCTTCTGGAACCAGGCCTTGTCGTGAACTCAGCCTCCAGGCCGGCTGTGGAGGTGGCAGCCCAGGACTGGGCACCTGGGCCTCACCCCGTACCTGTCCGACCTCGTCTCCCACTGCACTCTTGCTCGCTCCCTCTGCTCCAGCAGCCTCCCTGCTGAACTCGGCTGAAATCCCTGCAGCACACTCCGGCCTCAGGGCCTTTGCACTTGTAACTTTTACTAGACATAACCACATACTTGCTCCCCAGTACCCTCCAGTCTATGCTCAAATGCTCCCTTCTCAGTGAGAAATGGAATAGTTCCTGCCATATCAATAAACAAAGGATGTCACAGTCATCAATGATTGCAGCCCTCCAACTTGAGCCGTGAGCCCTGAGGAAACTCAGGAAGTGAAAACACAGGATACTGGCCCCAGATGGTTGAGGTGCATATCAAAGGAATGATTTCAGTGAGCCCAGACCCTTGCATCTTCCCATACATAGGAAAGCGCTAAATTCCTTAACTTGAGATATCTGGTTTTATTTAATTAACTATAATCTTTTGATGCTCCCGACTACCTGCCCTTGGTTGCAAAACTCCTAAATATCCTGGCTCCTCCCCTCGCCTCCTCGAGCAGTTTCTCAGAGCTATCTGAAACGCTGTCTCCCGGGCTGCAGTCCTCATTTTGCCCCAAATAAAACTTAACTTGCGGGAGCTTCCCTGGTGGCGCAGTGGTTAAGAAACCGCCTGCCAATGCAGCGGACACGGGTTTGAGCAGCGGCCACGGGTTCGAGCCCTGGTCTGGGAAGATCCCACATGCCATGGAGCAACTAAGCCCGTGTGTCACAACTACTGAGCCTGCACTCTAGAGCTCGCGTGCCACAACTACTGAGCCCACGTGCCACAACTACCGAAGCCCGCGCGCCTAGAGCCCGTGCTCCACAAGAGAAGCCGCTGCAATGAGAAGCCCGTGCACCGCAACGAAGAGTAGCCCCTGTTCGCCACAACTAGAGAAAGCCCACGCGCAGCAAGGAAGACCCAACGCAGCCAAAAATAAATAAATAATAAATAAATAAATTTATTTAAAAAAAAAACTTAACTCGCAACTCTCACGTTGCACATATTTTTAAAGTCAACATCAGCAAGGCCTTTCCTGACTTCTAGAACTGAACCTTCACCCCGATCCCTTACTTCCTATGCCCCATCCCAGCTTCATCTTCCTCTATAGCCTCACCTTTCACTGTACCGTCCATTTCACTGATTCATCTTGTTTATCGTCTGTCTCCCACTGAATGTCAGCAGGATCGCCCTTAGACTGGGCAGGAAGGGCCTTCGCCCTGTGGATTAAAAGGCTCTGCTCTGGCCCTCCTGCCCCTCCTATGGAGCTAATGAGCTGTGACTGCTAGAACCTGTGCCCCCCACCCTGCCCTCTAGACCATTCCCTGCAATAAATTGTGCCAGGCCCTCCCCAGGTCTGTCCTGAGGGCAGCCAGCACAGCCCAGGTGTGTACTCCTAGGCCCAAGGGGTGGTCAGTGGAAAGCTATTTGTGTAGATCGGTGGACAGAGCTTGGACGGGTGGGCTGGGGAGTACATACACACACACACACACATGTGCACAAGGACCCTCATGGTGTAGGATGGAGCCCGGGGTGGGTAGAGTAGTAGGCTGACCACCGCTCCTGGGCTGGGGGCTAACTCTGCCCACGCAGCAGCATTCTGCCTAGTACTCTAGGTGTCTGGGAATCCAGATTAAAACCTGGCCTTCCAGATCGCCATGAAGACATGCTGGTCTATGTAGGAAGATAGGATATCTTTTATTTAACAGTTTATGACCTAGACTCACATGGAAGGTGGGCCCTACACACATTTTTTTTCCTGGAGCCCCCCATATATTAGGGCTGGGATTTTTAAGTTTTCTGCATTTCTGTGTCCCCTGCAACCTAGAACAGTGCCTGGCATAGAACTCATACTCAATAAACAGTTGTTAAATTAAGGAATGAAGAAGTCCTGGGGTGATGCCCCACATGCCCCCGATGCAGTTGGAAATGCTGTGGCTTTTCTGCGTCAGGACCTTAGAGTCTCAGGGTCAGGTGGGGCCAGCTCTGCCGTGGAGGAGGTTAGGCCATACCTGAAGAGCCTCCTCCACTGCCTGCCTGCCCCATGCTCCCAATGTAGCTGGAGTTTTTTTATTCCTACTGGTAAAAAGAGCCCATACTAGGGAATTAAGGAGACCTGGACCCCAAAACTGTCTCCGTCACTTCCTGGCTGTGCATGGTCGTTAATCTCTCTGACCCTCAATTTCCTTTAAAAAAGAGAACCGTAAAACCTCTCCCCGCAATGGTTGTTGGCGGGAGAATGGATGTAACTGACGCCACATGTGTGAAGGGCACGGCCACTCACCACCCGATAAACAGTGACCGCCGCCACTATCACCATCACCGTCACCATCACCATCACAGTGTCCAAGGCAGCTCCTGCCACACGGCAGCCAGTGTGGCTCTTCCACCCTCAGCTTCCCTTGCCCGCAGCGGTCAGGCTGGGAGGCGCTGGCCGTGCTGTGGTTTGAGTGGATGGTGCCCTCTGCTGGGTGCAGAGGGGAAGGGCCTTCGGGGAAACCACAGCCACCCTAACCACTGACATCCCTTTCTGCAGTCGGAACGCTGAGGGTAGGAAGGGCTGTTTCCACCCAAGCTGGGAGTGTGGAGATAAAGGAGCAGGACCCGACGCTGTCAGTCTGTCCGCCACCACCACAGCAGTGATGAGAACAGCACTTATGCAGCACTCCTGTGCCAAGCACCCTTCTAAGCACTTCACAGATACTGACTCATTTACTCCTCCACCTTCCAGGTGAAGAAAGTGAGGCACAGAAAGGTTAAGTGATTAGCCTAAGGCATCGTGCCTGGAGGTGCTGGGATTTGAACCTGTGCCCGGAACCACGCCTCCTGGGTGGATTATTTTCGTGGGAGGTGGGAGGTAGGCTCTGCCTTTAGCCAGAAGCAGTGGAGCCCCCAGTGAGTCTGGAACTGGACACAAAGGGTGTGGGCTGCCCAAGGGGCTTCCCGGGGTGACTGCCCCCACCCTTTCAATGGCAGGACCGTTGCCTGGCTGACCTCAGGGCCCCCCCTTACTGGCCATCCCTCAGCATCTCCCTACCTGGGTCTTCTTGCTGCATCCCTGTGTGGGCCTGTGGTTAAGGAAAGTCCATGTCTAGCATAGGAAGCCAGGAATTTGAGGCCTCGGCTACTTGCCAACCTTCCGGGGATGAAAGCCATCCCCTCAGGCCCCTTCAGGGACTGGCAAAGCCCACCTGGTGAGATGGCTCCTATCTTCAGCCTTTTGGGGAGGAAAAAAAAAGATTGTCAGGTCAGCCACCAGGGAAAAGGCACAGTGAGAAGTGAGGCCTGGGCTCTGCCCATCTCTGACCAGCTGGAGAGATCTTGGGGAGTCCCTGCTTTTGGAACCTCTATCTTTTCCAATCTGAAAAATGACAGGGGTAGATTGGGGGCAATTTTCAAAATGCTCTGCATTTGGGTTCTTAAGGAGAAACATTGGGAGGATGAGGCCAAAGGCAGGTCTCTGGGCACCCTGACCCCTTCTTCCCACAGCTAGTATACTTCAGTTATTTTCTTTGTTGGACTTGGGTTCTGCAACTTTGGCTTTAAGTCTGGGGGGAAAATCATTTAATAGAATGAGCCTGAGGGATCCTTTCAGCACCAACCCGTCTGAACCCTCCACTTAGAATTAGGCGGCCTCGATCACAACCAGGACCACAGGCCCCCTCACCCCTCCCCAGTTGTTGGAGGGCTGGCTTTTTTCTTTTTCGGCTATACTGCGCGGCACGCAGGATCTTAGTTCCCCGACCAGGGAGCGAACCCGCACCCCCTGTAGTGGAAGCGCGGAGTCTTAACCACTGGACCACCAGGGAAGTCCAAGAAGGCTGGCTTTGAAGCATCTGCAGAGATGGATGCTCCAGGGAATTTATTTTATCATTGTTAAGGGCAAAAAACTAGAAGCACTAATGTCCATGGATGGTAGTAAGATTAAATACATGCCAGCACATCCAAACTAGATGTGATGGAGACAATAAGGCAATCCTTTTACATCCTGTTATGAAAAGATATAATGCAAAATGTGTATGTAATGCACAGGGGGGAAAAGATTGGAGGGATGCACGCTCAACTGTTAGACCTCAAAATGTGAAAGATTCACATTCAGGGTAGGCAAAGCAAACATGCAGGTGGTCCCCATTGGTATGGCGGGCCACACTGGGTATTTACAGTTAGCGCTCCCTCTGAGTGGTTAGCACTGGAGACCTACCAGCTGCAAATAGTTTGACTTATTATTATAGGCCCTAAAGACCGGAGTCCATTTTGCAGATGAGACGCAGGTCCCGAGTGAGAGAGTGACATAACATCCATCCCCGTCACATAGCCCAGGCTCGTTCCTTCCAAGTCACTCAGAGGCTAGTGGCGGGTTCCATCACCAAGGGAATTCAGATCCACCGGCAGAGACAAGGCTTGGCTAGGAAAGGCTGCTTTTGCTCCTCCACTCCCTCCAAAAATCTCAGGGGAGGAAGGCCAGCCTGGACAGGGGCTCCTTGGTTTTATTATTAGTCTCAGCTGAAGATAGGGTTTCAGGCTTTATTCAGGCTTCTCAGAGAGGCGTTTAAGATAAGGGGCAGCAGGTGTTTGCTGGTTGAGACACCTAATCCTCCCCGCACAACCTTAGCAGCAGTAGCAGCAATAGCAGCAGGGCCCTGGTAGAGGGGAAGCTGAGGCTGCGGGAGCCAGACGCTGCAGCTTGAGGGAGAGGCGGGAGGTGCTGTGACCGTGGGCTCAGGTGCTATGGACCAAGGCCAGGTGAAGAGCTTTCTTAGCAGACTCAGTTCCCTTTAAACTTCCCCATCCAGGGTCTGAGGCTTCAGGACACCCACGGCCTCACGCTTCAGAGCCTTGGTCTTAAACTCACACGTGCATCAGAATCACCTGGAAGGCCTGTTAGACAAGATTGCAGGGTCCTGCTTGCGGAGTTCCTGATTCGGCAGCCGATGCTGACGCTGCTGGTCCAGGAACCGCGCTTGGGGTACCGTTGCTTTAAAGAATCAGTCCCTCCTGCAGGAAGGACACATTGATTTCAACTTCAGCGACACTGTGAGCTTCACTTTGGATTCTTTTCTTCTGGTTCATTGCAAAGACAAATTTAAAACTTCGCTTTAACAAAGACACACATGGAATCCCTGCTGCCTCTTCATCCTTATTCCTGTATCTGTGCCCTGGTGTTGTCAGGAATGTTCCAATTTCATTGACATCCTGGGTGAGTTCTCTAATTTTCTGTCTGGCTTGATTTTGATGATGATCAGGTGTCATTTAAAAAAAATACGAGGCCATTCTTTAAAGGAGGAAGATCCGGGACTCAGAGGGTGACTGTGAGGATTTGTTTAAAGGAAGTAATTGAAGTTAAGAGCTGTTTGGGTCTAAAAAGTACTGAATAAATGGTAGCTGTTACCAATGAACACAGATAGCACTTACCATGTGCCAGATATTAATTCACTTAATCTCCATAAAAACTCCCCATTTTATACATGAAAAATCTTGAGGCAGGTAGAGGTTAAGGGACTTGTTGGGAAGGAGCGGAGCCGGATCCTCCCCAATCCCTGCCTTTCGACACAGAGCCCACAGCACAGGAGAGGAAATCTTCACGTACTGCACCACGTACGTGTGCGGCCACTGGTCCAGAAAAGACATTGCCTGCAAAGGGGTAAGCAAGTTAATGGTTCTCACACAGAGATAGCAGTTCTGAATCTGTAGGGAGGCGCGCAGAAGGTTTGCCCCTACCTGGGCCTGTAAACAGATCCTGAGCTTCCTCTACCATCAGGAGGAAGCTGGGGGGAAGCCTGCAGGGCTAAAAGCATTTTCTGCCCCTTGCACAACTCTGAAAGTTCTAGAAAACCACTGAATTGTACACTTTAAATGGGTAAATGATATGGTGTGTGAATTATACGTCAATAAACTGCTATTAAAAAAAAAAAGAGTCCACTCCCCTGGCACCTCTGGGAAAAGTTCCTTTAATAAAAAAGTTCTAGTACATTTACAGCATTGTCATCACCCTTCCTCTACAGCAATCGATAGGGAAAGTAAAAAATAAAGGACCACCTAAACACGCTCGGTATAAAAACGCGGTAATCCATTCAAACGAGGCCTCGGGGCCCAGAGATCAGAGAGAAATGCAATGCGTGAGGGCACGTGAGCCAGCCAGCTCTGTCCTGGGCCTCTGGAGGACCCCAGGGGCGCCTGATGACCTGGTTCTAACTTTTTGAAAATAGCATTTAAAAAAAAAAAAAAATCCAGATTGCAATAAGAGGCCTCTTTCTAAGGAGAAGGGTCCATTCCAGAGAGAATGTCAACATGCGGGAGTCAGAGTTGGTCCAGGCCCGGTACACAGGGCTGAGCATCTTACGGCAGGGGAGAGACTCCTGGAAATTCGGCAACCCTGGCCGAGGCTAAGAGGTTTTCACTGTTGAAATCAAACTGCCCGGGTCCCTCCATGCTGAAAGGCTTAGAAACCTGCCCCTTTAATGTCACGCCTCTTCCCTCCAAGTTGCTAAGGCTACTTCTCAACAAGCTCCGAAGTCCCTGGCCGAGGTGGGGATGGAGACCCCTTGGAGATGCAGCTGCGGGCCTGGTGTTTAGGCCCCCGGCGCTGCAGGCAGGGAGGCCTAGTCGTCCTGGCCCCCGCCATACATGTCTGCCAGCTTCTTGAAGCGGCTGCCCCATTCGTTCAGATAGTCGTAGTCTTGGTCCTGGTCGGAAGCTGAGGAGGTGAGCGAGCTCAGGGAGGCGGCATCGGAGCCGCTGCCCTCATAGTCGAACACCAACAGGGAGTCATAGGGCGGGGCCGTGGGGTCCGTGTTGGCCGCCTTCAGGTTCTGGGGGACAGAGAGCAGGGGTTAGGAGCTGCGGGATCAGACACCTGGCAGCCGTGAGAGCCCTGGCAAGTTAACTGAGCCTGCATCTCTTCATCTGCGAAGCCAGCTCTCCCCTCCTTTAAGGTTTTGAAGGTTGAAAATGAAATAATACGCATAAATCCTCAGCACAGGGCCCAGCCTAGAGCGAGCGCTCAGTGTGACAGGCCAGCGGTTCAGGGTGGGGACTCTGAAATCAGACTGCACACACGATGTGTAAACGTAACCTCTCCATGCCATTTTTTCCCGCCTCATCTCTAAAATGGGAAGGCTTCTTATAGTTTTAGAGGAATAAATGAATATACGTATATATAAAAGCACTTATTAGCATAGTACCTGGCATATAGTGGAAGACTATTTCCTCGTTTGTGAAATGAGGAAGACAACAGGATTCCTACTCTGCAGAGTTGATGCAGGCAGGCATTAACTGAGACAGTATCTGCAAACTGTCCAACACAGATATTCTGGAAACTGTCTTCATCTAACTGGAGGGAAAATCTGGTTATTTGGCTCCAAGGCAAAGTTGCCCTGAGCAACTTTCCCCAGATGCTTTTGTTTTTGCACAGGATTCTCAAATATGCTCAGGCTAAAGAACAGAGTCTGACCACCAGGCTATTTCTAGAAAGCAAGAAAGGTAAGAAGGGTTCAAGCCAAAGTGAGGTATCCTGACCACCCTTTGAGCCCTGTGCCCACTGCTGCTTCCTTGAACTCCCCAAATCCATCCATCCTCCCCTCCTTCCTTCTCTCCTCCCTCCCCTACCATCTCTCCCTCCTCCTCCCCTCCCTTGTATTAAAAACCTCCTTTTACTGACTGCTATCAAGGTACCAGGCTGTGCTAGGTTCATATCGCTCATCTTCTATGTACCTAGGTTGTGGTTCTCACAACCCTGGCTATGTATCTGATTTCTTTGGGGAACTAAAAAAATATCAGAGCCTAAAAAAAAATGAATGTCTGGGTCCCAGGCATTGATATTTTTCAAAATTCCTCAGATAAATCAAATATGTGACCAGAATTGAGAATATCAGAGACACTTAGCTATTAGCAACAATAGCTATCATTACCTAATACATGTTAGGTACCAGGCCAGCGGTTCCCAAACTTAAATTATCTGGGAATCTTTAAAAGAATTCTGAAGCCCCAGCCACATCCAGATCAATGAAATCACAATCTCAGGGGGGTGAGTCAGAGGCACCCGTTTTTGATGTTCCCTAGGAGATTCCCTGTGCTAGCACTGTTCCAAGTGATTATGCCTCCAATCCCTAAAGCACCCTACGACAGAGGACACCAACTTTGCTCCAGATTGGAATCACCTGAGATCTTTAAAAATTCAAATCCAGGGAGTCTGGCTCCAGAGTCTTCTCCTGACAACCACTATATTTGTTGAATAAAGAAATAATTCCTAACCTATTCTTAACCGCTCTGAAACTTAGGGTTTTATGGAGGAGGAACAGAAGCCCAGAAGTTACTCAGATATGCCAGAGGTCACACAGCAGGTTGGAGGTAGAGTTAGGATTTGAACCCAGAGCCAAGACTCCAAGCCCATCTGTGCTCGTGCTGCTGATGCTTGAATAAAGGGCTGCCCTAGGATGGCCCCCATGCCTCACCTCGATGATGAAGTTGCCGATTTCATCTGGGTTGGCTGGCCGTGGACGGTATGTGGGTGTGGGAATGAAGGCTGGCGCCACATCGTTGCGGAGAACCAACTCAGGCCGGGCTTCCAGGCCCCGGTGGAGTTGGGTGATGTCATAGTCCTTCATGAAAGGGGAAGGTCACGGGATGGAGAAGGACCCTTCCACTCCCCCCGTTGACATTTCACCCTAGTTCTGTACCATTTGGATGTTCTGGTTCATAGGTAGGTCTTAGAAGACAGATAATGTCAGAGATCTCTGAAAGCCCAAGTTTCCAAACCCCCTCCTCCCCAGTTAAGCACAGGTTCAAGGTCGAGGTGGCTGGGGCCAAAGAGACTAGAGCCATGGACCAGACACCCTCTCAGAAGACGGATGCTTCAGACCGGGGTCTGGTTGACGCAGCTGACATGGTTAATTGGTTGACCCAAAACCATCCCTGCCAGTGGCTGTGGGGGCCATCCACCTCCCGACCCCCAGACCCCCCCAGTGCCCCACCTGGTCCTCCTCGCCACCCCCCTCTTCGCCGTAGTAGAAGACGTTGTCACGGGTGTCGTCTTCTGGGAGCAGAAGGGGCTCCTTGATCTTCCGTTTCTTTCTCACCAAAAACAGGAGCACCAGCAGGAGGACTGCAAGAGATGGGGAGTGTGAATATTCACCCCCCAACAACCACACGGCTGGCCAGGACCCGCAAACCCCCAGAGCCCCATCTAATTCTAGACCCCTCCACTCAGCAGCCAGAGCTTAACACACTTCAGTGGCCCCCTTGCACCTAGGAAATTCCCTGACTCCTCATCAAGGCTACAAGACTGGCCCCTGCCTGTCTCCAACCCTCCCTGCCACCCAAGTCTAGTCACATTGGCCTCCTCGGGGTTCCTCAGATATACCCGGCAGTCTCCCACTTCAGAACCTTCAACCAGGCTCGTGCCTCACCTGGAACACTCTCTATGCATATGCATGGCTCTCACCCTTGAGCTCTCAGCTTAAAATCGCCTCCTCCTACTGGCATTCTGACTTCATTCCCCCACCTGTAATTCTGTATCATTTTACTGTCAGTCTTCCCATATTGGTGGTACTTAAGGAAATCCTCCTTTGTGGGGATGGTCCTTAAGGAAATCCTCCTTTGTGGGGATGGGAATCTCCCAGCAGATGTTACTTTTCAACATGACTCTTTTTCAGTCACTAGGTGTCCTCTAATAGCCATAGACTTTAAGTTAAAAGCAAGACAGTGCAACTTTGATATAATGCAGTAATGTGAACTTAGGTGCAAATGCTATTTAGGAATTTTAAGAGAGGGACTAGGTTTTAGTAATACGGTTTGAAAGGCTGACAGTCTATTTGGACACAGTGGGGACTGGCCAGCTAGTGCCTAGTTGCTCGCCTTACCCCCAGTTAATCCCATATGAGGAGGGTACCCCCTGGCCCTCTCTGTGGCTGTTTAATGTAAGAGGATACAGCCACTGTTAAGCTTTATCCCTTTTTTTGCCTGCTGATGGAACCACTGTCTCCCTCTGGCCAGACAAAACTGACCTAGCCTTCTTTGGGAGGCCATGAGTTCTCGGGATACACACCCTCTGTGGGCTAGACTGTGACCCCACCCTCACCTTTTCCTCCCCCTCTGGGTCTGGGGAAAGGCAGGAGGCAACTCGGATTTCTCACCTGCACCCAAAGCTTATATAACCAGCTGCCTACTGATACCTCCCCATTTGGACTCATCCCACGGTCCTTCCCAAACTGGTTAATGGAAGCTCCA
Organism: Balaenoptera borealis; assembly: GCF_965194805.1. NCBI lineage: Eukaryota > Metazoa > Chordata > Mammalia > Artiodactyla > Balaenopteridae > Balaenoptera > Balaenoptera borealis. The sequence goes on from NC_138878.1 coordinate 17,082,831, forward strand.
TGTTTCTACTTGTTCAGGCCTTGGAATCATAGATGGCTCTTTTCCTCATACCACATATGAATCTGAATTGATTCTACCTTGAAACATGACCACCTCTCACTCCGCCACCCTGGGTCTGAGTCACAACTACCATCTCACCCCTAGATTATGGCAGTAGCTCCATATGGCAATCTGCCCCCACCCTTGGGGCCCTCTACAGTCTGTTCAGTAGGAATCCTATAAAATTCAAGTCAAATCACATTGCTCCTCTGCTCCAAACCCGATGACTTCCCATTTCAACCAGAGTGCTTACAATAACCTACAAGGCCCAACACACTGCTCCGCCACACCCATCACTTCTCTGACCTCATCTCATCTCATCTCTTACTCTTCTCCCTCTTGCTTTTTCCATCCAAGTCATTGCTGTTTCCACACATAAAGTACAGAGCTGCCTCAGGGCCTTTGCACTTGATGTTCCCTAGATATCTGCATGATTTGCTTGCTCACCTCTTTCAGGTCTTTACTCAAATATCCCCTTCTCTGTAAGGATACTTCTTGCCCACCCTACTTAAAATGGCAGACCTCCTCCCCCCACTTTCTTTTAATCCATAGCAACACCTATTTCTCTGCCAGATTATTTGTTGTCTGCTCTCTGCACTGGAAAGTAAACTCCATGAAGGCAGGGACTGGTCTGTTTTGTTAAGTGTTGCACCCTCAGCGCCTAACACAGTGCTTGCTACACAGTATGATGACTAATTAAAGCTTACTCTTGTATTCATATGTGATTGAATGCATGTTTTCTGTGTAAGGACAATTCAGAGAGTGAAAAAAGCAAATGTGATAGGTTCTACCTTGAGAGCAAAGAAATTAGTTTTTAACTAAACATTTCTGCTCACTAGACCAATGGCTCTCAAGCTCTAACATCCATCAGAATCCCCTGAAGGGCTTGTTAAAACACAGATTACCGGGTCCTACCCCTAAGCTTCTGAATCAGTAGGTCAGGAGTGGGCCAGAGAATTAGCCTTTCTAACAAATTCCTGGTGATGCTAACGCTGTTGGTTGGAGACCACGCCTTCAGAACCTCCGCTCTAGCCACTAGACGATGTGACAGCAGGGTCGAGTCTGCTCCCCAATATATCCCCAAAGCCTGGCACCTTCCAGAACCTCCATAAACATCTATGGATCGAATGACACTCCCGGAATTAAGAGTATAAGGAACAGATGCGCAATGTTGGTGGCCCCTTAGTCCTTGAAGTTCAGGGTAGAATCAGGTCTTCTAACCATCCTGTCCTCAGAAGGGGAAGGGTGCCGGCACTCACACAGCAGAGCCAGGACAGCACCCAGGATGGGGAGGAGGAAACTCCCCTTCCAGCGTTCGGGGCAGGTCTCCACGTGGCCGTGGCAGTCGCACACAGTGGCCCTGATCACCGTCAGCTGTTCCTTGTTGCCGTCGTCGGACAGAGAAAGGTGCACGTCGTATGTGTCTTGCTTCAGGAACTTCTTCAGGGACAAGGCCACTGTGTCTCCTGGAGTGGACAGATAATTATTCATCTCAGGAGACCGCAAATGGTGGGAACCGAGCACACCATGACGGAGGTTTGAGGAGGCAGCCTCTGCATCTGGGCAACAGGAAGCAATATCCCCAAAGCACACTACCAGGTGTTAAAAACTGATATTCGGCCAAAGCCAAATTTACCACTGTGGAAAGGATTATTTGGATAGAAGAATAAATTCATCACTTTATTTAAAATAAATCAATAATCACAGCATTTTTTAAATACGATGTTTTTAAAAAGTCATGGCATGCAGAGCCAATAATTTCTCAGTACCATTAGCTGCTAGATTGTTCCTTGCCGCAAAACAAACAAACAAACATTGTTCTTCCTAAAAGATAGCTAACCCAATCTTTTAATATTTACATTAACTGGCCACCTGTTTTCCTATTTGAAAGTTCACTACCATTTATTATTGCAGCATTTTGCTCTTGCAATAGTGAATATAATGTTTATACCTCAACTGTATGATAGAATTTCAGTATCTGAAACACGGATATTCTGAGTGAGCATCAATTATTAATAAATCCAAATGCATATGACTTGGTGATGTAACTGATGTTGTTAAGCAGATCAGAGAGGGTGCTAACCTGTGTTATCCCAGCATGAGTGACTGCACACAGGTTCAGAGATGCCGGCAGTGAGGCTGCAATGGGCACTGCGCTAACCAGCCTTCAAAGGCCCGGGGCGGGCAGCAGGCAGCCACAGAGCAGAAGCCAAGCCTCAGTGTGGCCTGCACACGGGTACCACTCTGGGGAGGGTGTGCAGCACTCCTGGAGTGGGGAGGGGGGCTGTGTTTGTGGGTGAGAAATATAGGGTCAGAGGCCTCTCTGAAGAAAGGCCTTCAGTTTAGACCCAAGTTTCTCAAAGAGGGCACTATTAGCTTGGGTGGAACTATTCTTCATCATGAGGAACCTTCCCAAGCATTCAAGTCCTCACCACTAAATGTCAGTAGTGTCCCCCCATCACTGGGACATTCAAAAACAACCCCACGTTGCTAGCCCACCCACCCTCAGGCTTGCTGGCCTATTTCAGCAGTGACCTCAAGCCATTTTCAGTTCAAAGGCGCTGCACACTCGCTGGGCCCCTCTTAGTTGAAAGGCCAGAAGGGAGAATTCACCCTGTTGCCATTCAGCAGCGGCAGGCAGAGAGAGTTCTGTAGGCTGAATGTTTGGTCTACCAAGTGGAGAGGCCAACATGGGGTCTTTCACCCAAACATCCCTCCCGCTATCCTGTTCCCACACTGGAGGGCTGAGGTCTCAGCTGATGATGGTGCTAGTGGCGGTGTCAGTGACTAAACTGACACTTACTATGTGCCAAGCCCAACTCTGACCTCCACCCCAACTTTGAGAGGCAGGTTCTGTTATCCTCATTTTACAAATGCAGACACTGAAGCTTAGGGAGGTCAAGTAAGCAGCCCAAGGTCACACAGGTGTAGAGTTTGGATTAACTCCTCTGACAAAAAAACACGGTCAGATAGAACAACTAAGTCAAAATCAAGAACCAAGTATCAATGCTAGTATCAGGTGTTGGTACCACTGAGCTTTGGGCATAACGCTCACACTTGACAGAGCCAGATCTGTGATTGTTTGAGAAACAGTGGTGGTGAAGATGGCCACTGGCATCTACCGAGCACTGATATACCAGACAGGATGCCTTTCAGGCACTCATTTAATCTTCACAGTGATTGTATGGAGGTAGGTACAATTATGGCAGCATTCTACAAGTAGGGAAACTGCAGAACAGTGAGGTTCAGTAACTTGCCCACAATCACAAACCTGGTAAATGGAAGGGTTGGATCTTGAACCAAGGCATTCTGGCTCCAGAGTCTACGGTTTGTAAACGATACAGTCAGGGAGGGGAAAAATTGGCTTCTAGGCCACAAGGGGGTGACAGGAGACCAACTTGGGTTCCCTCAAGGAAAGGTGCTGGATATACATCCCCAAATCACAGGAATCATAAAAATGAGACAATATGTGTGTCTGAAGCAGGTCTCCCCAGTCCTTTCTGGGCGGGGATCAGCAGCAGTAATAGGTACCAGGCATTTCATTACTTCGGGGCAGAACCTGAATGTTCTGGCTCCCCATTCCCCTCCTGGGGGACTCTAGTCCCAAGAGGAAGAGGAAGATGCTTTAAACCAGAGTGAGCAGGGTTTCTCCAGGGGCCTTATTGGCACTTGGGCCTGGATGCATCTTTCTCACACACCTGGGTCCTTGCCCACCTGATGCCAGCAAGTCCCCTCTCCAGTCCTGTGACAACTGAAAAACCACTGAAGGCTGAGGAGCCCCAGGGGGATGGGAAAGAGGAAGGATAGGGAGGTGGCTGGGAGCAGGATGTGGGGGTGAGGGACCCCAGCTTCAATTTCTGCTCCACTGCTTATCCACACTGTGCCCTTGGGCACACTATTTAACCTCTCTGAGCCTCATTCTTATCTGTAAATGGGGATAAAAATACTGACCACAGAGGATGGTAGAAATATTAAATATGGAAAAGTACAAAAAGCATCTTGCATATCGCCAGGGTTTGATAAATGGTAAGCTGCAAAGCATCCTGGTATGGCAGACTGCCTGCATTCCAATCCTGGGGCCGTCAGTTTCTAACCATAATGCCCTTGGCAAGATATTTAAGCTTATGTAAGCCTTGGTTTCCCCATCTGTAAAAATGGGTGCACATGCATGTATGTGTGAGATAACAGTACCTTCTTTACAGGGCTGTTGTGAGGATTAAGTAGCCGAATCTATGTAAAGCGTCTGAAGCGCTCATAGCACACAGCAAGCACGCTCAGGCATGTTAGCTGTTATCACCGTGCTGGAGTTCTGACTCCCTCATTATGTGAGAGGGAGAAAGGCACATCCCATCTCTCTGGGCCTGTTTTTCCAATTGTATAGGCAGGTGGTTGAGCTAGAATGGTCTTTAAGGGTTCCTGTGGAATTCCAAAGGCTTACACTAAGTTAATAAGCAGCATTTAACTGACATTCTTGAGGAGACTGGTAATTCGGTGACCCACAAGACACTGGGGCAGGAAGGTGTGCTGGGTCTTGGTAGGGGGCAGACACCCATCTGCCACCACCACTGAGTTACCTTTCTCATTGACCTCTGCCGTCCAGTAGATGTCCGAGTCGTGTGTGAGCCAGGCCCGGAAAGGGGAGGTGTGGGGGGACAGGTCCTTGTCTGTGATGTTCAGCACCTGAGGCAAAGGGCTTTGGTTGCAGATGGTGATCTGACGGGGCTCAGGGACCGGGCCATGGTCGTTGACATCCATCAGTGTTAGCAGGAGGGTCCCCGTGCCAGTGGTGGGAGGGCTCCCTGTTCATAATCACACACATGATCTCTTTTCAGCATCTGCCCTTGGTTGGGTTGATGAATCAGTGTTAAGCTCCCCCAGGACCTACCCAATCAGCCTCAGGAGGGTCCTATTTACTGTCTAACTGTAACCTTTCAAGAGCCTCTGTACACTAGCTTCATTATAGATCAAACCAGTGATGGCAAATGCATGGCATACATACCATCATTCTCATTTTGTGTCCATGGCAGACATTACTAACTGATCACAGCGCAGTTGCAGCCACTTCATCCAGACAGCCACTACCAATCTATTACAAAGAGAAACCTATTGGCAACCTCAGGGCTGATGCAGTGTTTGCTGATCAGCTTCAGGGAAGTTTTGCTTCCCAGCCCTGCAGTAACCTCTCGCCTGCCTCCAGGCCTTGGTTCAGTATGTGTCAAATAGAGATGGTAGGGCTTCCCTGGTGGTGCAGTGGTTGAGAATCTGCCTGCCAATGCAGGGGACATGGGTTCGAGCCCTGGTCTGGGAAGATCCCACATGCCGCGGAGCGACTAGGCCCGTGAGCCACAATTGCTGAGCCTGTGTGTCTGGAGCCTGTGCTCCGCAACAAGAGAGGCCACGATAGTGAGAGGCCCACGCACCACGATGAAGAGTGGCCCCCACTTGCCACAACAAGAGAAAGCCCTCGCACAGAAACGAAGACCCAACACAGCCATAAATAAATAAATAAATAAATAAAATTTTTAAAAAAACCTTAATCTTTAAAAAAAAAAAAAAAATAGAGATGGTAATTACATCATCACCCCCAATCCTGTCATGGTGTGACATCACTAATCAATCATGACACTTTCCAGGCAGCCCCTTTCAATCATTCACAAGGGGAAACCAACAGGCCAATTCAGGGCTCAGTGAAACACAAACTTAGGCTGAAAGGAGTCTTCAGGATACCTCCTAACTCCTGGGTCTTAGGGAAGTTGAAACCAGTCAACCCTAGGACCACCCTTTAAAAGACCCCTCTGAGAGACCCCTTTGACCTCCCAGCTAGGACTGCTGACACCACTTCCCCACACCACACTCTGTCTGTGGAGGGGACATGCTGTGTCCTTGGCTCCAAAGGTGCTCATGTGGAGGGGCTGGGAGGAAGCTCTCACCATCGTCCGTGGCCAAGACCATGACTTCGTAGATGTCGGTCCTCACAAACTGCTCATCCTCACGGTCCAAGACCCCTGCAGCAGTGACCTGCCCACTGGCTGGGTCCATTGCTAGCCACCCTGCTGGGTCTCTCAGGATGTGGTAGCTGGAGCAGAAAAGTTGAGAAGAATCACACTCAGAATACTTAGAGTTCTGGAGTCATCATTCAAAGCTTCCTCATGCCAACTGGCAGAGGGTTTCATAGGACTCAGGGCTCCTAAGCAGGATTACGTGGAAAATGCATCTCACCCCCAAATGGGAGCCTGAGCAGAAGGTGGGGGGCCCAGCAGGGACACATGAGAGGGAGCAGGAACACCTGTCCCCTGGACTTCAGCCATGTGGAGGGTAGGAAGGGAAGGCCCTGTACAGGGGTGACGTTCAAAATATTTAATAGTCTTTATGGCAATTAGAACACATTCTGGCCATAATAAACAACCCATCCAACAGTACCCATGCATTTAGCTGAATTTAAGCCCAGCTCCTATGTACCTGATCTTCTGACTCCCCTTGTCCGGGTCCTGCGCGGTGTAGGTGCAGACAGCCTCGCCGACGGGGATGCCCTCCTGGACCTCGATGACTTTGGAGGGTGGGACGAACACGGGCGGCTCATTCACATCCTCCACGTGGACCACTATGGTGGCCGTGGAGGTTGGGAGCTTCACCACAAAGGGAGCCTCGTTGATCACTTCAACGTACAGTGTGTGCTGGGTTTTGGCCTCGAAATCCAAGCCCTGGGACAGAACAGGAAGGAGGACCTGAGCCGCGAGCTTGTGAGGAGGCCCCATGCAGTGCTGTGATGCCAGAAGGAAAGGGCCCACAACGAGGGGCTGGAGGCTCCCACCAGCAACAATACTGCCCCTTCCCTACCCCATAGAGCCTCCTGCATTTCCTGAGTGGACATCCAGCAGGGCCTCTCAGACCACCACCCCAAAGGCATCTAGACTAGTAAGCCCTAAGCCGAGAACTGGTTCCCTAAGGGGTGATGACACCCCCTAGGGGGTGTTGTAGAAACTTGGAGGAGGCATTTTTAGGTGTCCTAATGACTGGGGATGCCACTGGCATTTACAGGCTGGGGCAGGGACACAAAGAACTGTCCCATATCCCATGTGACTTGCCAATATATCCCCTTGGACATTCATGTATTTATGGGTGTGATGTTCTGTTTATATTTATAGTCTAGAATGTGTTTTACATACAAACCGAGTTTTTGGTGTGGTTTTAATTTATACTGAATTTTCCAGGAATGCAACTTCTGAGGGGAGCTCGTAATTTGATTTGTTCAGGCATTTCCCAAAGTTGTTTATTTGTTGTTCTGGAAAAACATCAATACCACTCGTGATATGAGTCACTAGAGCGACATATAGTATCTACTACATCTGGACGATGCGCAAGAAACTGACCACTATGTTATATGTTCATTATGTTTTCTAGTGTACTTGTGCCCAAAGGTTTACATATGGAAATATTTTATAATCAGTAACTTTTCCCGTAAAATTCTCCTTTATTTTACAGTTAGGGCATTCCATTTTTCTAGAAATTACATAAGTTAGAGAAGTTATATTATAAATGAAATTCATTTCACAGTGCGAAAGGGTTGTTACAAAGTTTTGGTTGCCAGGAGGGGACAGCCTTTAAAGTATTATATAAAGCCCTGCTTCTCAAACTGGGCCATTCTTCATAATAAACCAGGAGGTAAAAGAAATCAAAGAAAGATTGGACCCATCTTCCTGAAGCATCAGTTTTATTAAAAGACTTTTTGAGAGGCAAGGGTATGCCTAACTACTAAGTAATTTAAAACATTTTACTATCCAAACACCTAGATGTGAATTATGGATTGAATGCAAAATTAGCAAGAATTCCAATAAAACAGAGACCCTCTGTGTAAGACTGATTGGAAGCAGCCACTGGACACTGGGATCTGGGAGGAGGGGCCCCACTGATCTGCCTCAGTTAGATCAGCAACTTTGTTTTATGAATCTGTTTTATGAATTGGGTCCCTGGGTAAGGTTTAGTTTGAACAAAGGAATTCCTCAACCCAAGAGGAATGGGAGAGTGTTGCAAGCCACTGGCCTGGTACACTCCCTGGTGAGTGGTCCAAGGTACATCTCCCAAGGCAGGTGGTACCCCCTAGTCCTGGAGGCTGCAGACCTGACTGTCCCAGGTGTGGCCCTTGTACAAAGCCCAAACCAACTCACCTTCTTGGTGGTCAGGATACCCTGGTTGCTCTCAGGGTGGGTGGTGACGGTAAAACGGTCCCCGTTGTCACCTTCCACGATGCGGTAGGTAGCCTGCCATGCCGGTGAGTTGGGGGCATCCAGATCGGTCACAGTCAGCCTCTGCAGCTCGTGGCCCACTGCGTTCTCAGGTACACGGGCCTCGTACTGTCAGCGTGGAAAGCACAGCACAGTCAGAGCGGAGAGACGGACCACCTTGAGAGGCTGTTCCACTCTTCACCAGCTGTGAATCCTCCATCCAACTCCAGGGGCGCCCCATGCCGCTCGCCCTTTATGGGACCGCCCAACCCACTTATTGGGCTTTCAGGGCACGCATGGATGCAGAACATCCCAAGAGTCAGCCTCACAGCTGCTGGGACAGACCACAGCAATCTTGGGCCTGCTTTCCCTACACCCAGGGGCCTGACGCTCCAGGAATCTCACTGATCTGGGTGCCCAAGGCCTCGCCATTGAGTAGTCACCTATATCTAGCTGAGATCAGAAAGGCATAAGGAAGGTGGCAAGAAGGGCTAGGTGTCTGATTGCTCTGGGTCACTGACCAGGAACTTTTTTGGAAATTCTGGAACAGGTGGCAAAGATGGGGAAATCAGCTGTTGAGAACAAATTTTTAATCAGGCCTAAACAATGCTTAGCAGTCAGAGTTACCTACAGATGGAAGGGGGTGGGTGTCACCTTGACTGGCACTGAGTCCTCTGTCACGTGAGGTGTACAAGCATTTACTGGGGGAATGTGGGCAGGTATAGGTGTGAGGTAAATTAGGACTTTCCACATCAATCAAGATTTTCATATTGAGCACTTGTGTACCTGAGATTGTGTTAAGAACTGTACATAGATTATTTCATTTAAAACTCAGAAAAATGCAGCAGGAGACAATGGAGCATCATCTCCATTTCACAGATTAGGAAATAGGGCACAGAGAGGTTAGGTAGTTCACCTCAGGTCACACAGCTCACAAGTGCTGGGACTGGGACTTGAAGCAATGTAGGCTGGTTCCGGAGTTTCATCAGAAAGGAGAAACTTAGTCCTTCATCATCTGACGAGGGAAGAAGGAAGGAAGGGGCATTACCTTCTGGGGCTCAAACACAGGAGCGTTGTCATTGGCATCGAGGATTTCCACTATGGCCATAGCCGTGGTGCTGGAGCCGTCCCCGTTCATGTCCGTAGCCTGGATGGTCAGTGTGTACTCAGGGACTCTCTGGGGAGAAAAGGAGAGTGGAAGTGGAAGGCCACTGCGCGTTGGGCACAGCCTTGGGTGTACGTGGAGGGAAGGGGAATGTTCCTCCCTCTCAGTGTTCTCTTGATTCCTGACCCACTGCTCACCCACTGCAGGAAAGACCAAAAGCAAAGGGTGGAGGGGGAGGGGAACCGTGGATCCAAACGGTTCTCCTGGGCCTGTCATGGGATGAAGCCTGGGCATTGCCTCCTGACCCTGGGCGGATGCAGAATGGGAGCTTTGAGTGTGGATTTGGGCAAAGGTATTAATTAGGGAACAGGAGGCAACTCCAATATCCATGGAGCTAATTCTGCTTTGTGGCACACACGGGACAAATCTGGGCAATGTGCGTGCTAAGTGAGCCATTCCGAGAGGAAATGAGAAAACCTGCAGAAAGTATTAAACGTCTGCATTTTACAGCTGCCTCCTCAGCCTTAACGAGATGGTTTGGCAATGTGCCACTGGCCCGAGGGAGCTGCAGGTCATCAACGTGGGACATAGCAGCAGCCATTCCCAGCTGACTTGGGTCCCCACTGCTCTGCCCTGGGCTTTGGGGGCAGAGGCTTCTGCTCTGAGCGTCAGACCCCAGCCTGGGCTAGCCTGGGCAGGCAGCACCTTCCCGAAGGGCCACTTACCTCCCGGTCCAGGCCACTGGAGACGACGCTGATGGTGCCTGTGCTCCGGTGGACCGTGAACATGAGGTCCTGTGGCTCTTGACTATGGATGGAATAAGCAACCACCCCGTTGTAGGTGTTGATGGCATCGTCCTCATCCGTGGCTGTCACCTGCATCACAGAAGTGCCTGGAGGGGAGAAGGGCTGATGAGTGAGCAACCTTCCCTTCCGGCTCCGATTCCAGCCTTGCCCACTTCTGGAACTCCGAGAGGCTCCACCCTGCTCGCTGGCTTGGCCCCACGTTCCACTCGTGGCAGAGATTGCTAATTGGTGCCCATTTCCCACTCTCCCCTTCCTTCTTAGAAACATAATCCTCATAATCATTCTAGGCTGAGCACAAGCCCACCGGGAACCAAGACTATTTCGCTTCTTGCAGCTAGCTGTGGCCACGAGACTGAAATCTGACGAATGGGATTTACAGCTTTGGGGGAAGCGTTTTTCTGAATTAAGGGGCTTATTCTTCCCACCCCTTCCCTCCTTCCGGATGTAATGGCCAGAGCTCCAGCAGCAACCATGACGTAATCTTGGGAATAAAGCCAAAACAGCAGAGCAACGAGATGGAAGGAGCCTAGTTCCCCTACACGTTAAAGCACCATTCCAGCCTGGCTTGACCACCTCTAGGCTTCCTGAATACAAAGGGGGAAAAGGTTCCATATTGTTGAAGGTACTGTTTTTCTTCTGGAAATGTCTGTTATTGGCAGCCTAACCAACTCACATTTCTCTGTAATTCTCCACAACTCAGAGACAAAGGGAGAAGAGGAGCCCTCCTCACCAGCACCTGTCTTTGAGGTCATTAATGTCACCTATTTCTCTAGTCTTTTGCCAGCCCCTCTCACCCTCTTCCCCAGCCTGACTATTCATTTTCTGCTCTCTGTAAACCACATTCTAACACCTCTCAGCCTTTGCCACGCTCCTTGCAGCTGCCATTTCCCCAAATAACCTCATTTCAGGTGCTTCATATCACACAGCAGTAGGCATGTGTTATTTCTAATCTTCACAGTTCTTTACGGTTGATATTATCCCCATTTTCAGGTGTGAAGATTGAGGCTCAGAGGTCAAGACCTTGCCCAGGGTTACAGCAGATAAAGAGACAAAATCCAGATTCAAATATAGGTCTCTGCAGCTCCAAAGCTGCAGCTGGCTGATCATCTGAAGCTTCTGGGAAATTTTCAAATACACAGATTCTGGGGCTCTACTCCAGGATCATTCTTATTCAGGGATCTTGGGATGGAGTAGGGGAATCTGGACTTTTAAGAAGATCCCAGGTGATCTGAGGCACAGCCCAGGAAATCAGGTATGAAGGGTTCTTCCAGCCTTTAAGAGTCTGGGCTGATTCCAGACGTGGACCCAAGGCCAGGTCTGGGCCCAGCAGACCTCTATAGCTGTGCCCTCCCCAGTCCTCTTACCGGGTAGTACCCCTTCCAAGACGCTCCCTCTGAAGACATCCTGGGTGAACTTGGGCTTGTGGTCATTCTGGTCTGTTACAATGATGGAGATGTTCATGGGCTCTTCCACAGAGGCACCGTTCTCCGACACAGCGTGGCCAAAGAGCTGTAGGTACACAGGCCTGGGGTCAGCCTGGCACTACCCTCCCTGGGGCCCTGCTTCTCATTGGATGCTAAAGGCTACTTGCCTCATACTCGGCAATTTTCTCCCGGTCCAGTGGTTTATTCAACAGCAGCCAGCCCGTTTCCTTCTCTATGGTGAAGACACCCTCAGGGGGGCTGTCTGCCCCAGGCCCCGTGATGCTGTAGAAAATCTTGGTGCCTCTGTCTTTATTAGATTTGAGCTGGAAGCAAAAGAAATGGTAGCTGACAAAGTGACAAATATCTCATTATTGTAGCAAAGAACCCTCTGTGGGGAGGGGTGGAGAGGCACTGCCTGATTAGAAACTGCTCCCATCAGAGAGTTTCCCTCTGCGGGCCCCAGGGCTCAGCAGCAAGAAACCTCATATTCAGGCCTTCGAATGAGAGTCCCTGAAGACACCAATGACTCCCAGGGAGAAGGCACAGTCATACCTGATGCAGCTTCTGGGGGAAGGGACCCTTGCCATTCTCAGGGACAGATATTGGCGGGACCACCCAATCTCTCTTGCGTCTTCGCAAGATACGTTTGGATGGGGAGATCTTCAGTGCTTTCCTTTCCTGCAAGGAGAGAAGACACCTTAACCCAGGTGTGCAAACAACTGGAACATACCCAACATCCTCTCACCTACAGGGGCTCAGGGCAAGGATAGAGGCCCAGATGGGTTTATTGTAAAAGAAAATTTGGAAATAATCTAAGTGTTCACTTATAGAGAAGGCCCAATTAAATACACTATAACACATCCATCTAGTGGAAATTGTATACAGCTTGAAAAATGAGGACTGTCTCTCTGTGCTGACATGGAAAGATCTTTGATATATATCCATACTTAAGTGAAAAAGAACAAGGTATGGAACAGCTTAATGTAGTTTAGTATTTTATCTAACAAACACTTACATAGGGCTTAATATGTGCCAGGCACTGTTCCACCTTTTGTGTAAAAGCGTGGGAAAATAAGGCATATATTCACATCTGCTTACATACAGACAAAGTCTGGGGGATACTAGAAGCTTATAACGGTGGTTATCTGTGAGAAGGGGATAGGCAGTGTACTGATGTATTTTTCAGTGCAAAAAGAAGGTGCAGACATGTGAATAGTATGTTAGTTTTGCATAAAAGAGGACGGAAAAGTTTATTTTATACCTATATATAATATATATAAATATATTTAATATATAGAACAAATACATAAATTAGAAGGAAAGAAACTGGTAACAGGGTTACCTGTGTCTTCTCTTGGAGGGGTAGAGAGGGCATTAGACAGATGGGGAGAAAAAAGGGAAGGTTATTCCATAACTTTTTAATATTTAAAATTTTGAACCATGTGGATATATTAGCTGTTCAAAAAATTAAATTAAACAAAACAAAGAAATGTGGCCAAGAGCCTCAGGTCCATCTTCCCAAAGGTTCATGAGATTGGCAGTCCTGTGTTGGGATCGCCTTCACTTGCGGTTTACCGGCATGATATGGGAAAGAAGGAAAGGGAGGTGGGACAGGGAATTCAAGGGAGGAAGGGCACTGGGCCGTTACTCACAAAGCAGCTCTGGGCCCTCCTGGCCTGACTCTGGTGGCCCCTACTGGGCAGCTGCAAGCACTACCTTGCTTAGGTCGGTACCCACGCGCACAGCTATGGGCAACTGAGGTCTAACCCTGTGTCCTCTGCAGGGGTAACATGGCTCACAACAGCCACGGCAACCTCGGCCTCCTGGCCAGCAGCAAGCTGGGCATGCACAGAGAATGTCTTTCTTCTCTCCTGAAGGTAGACATGGTGTTTTACCTGGACTGTTTTGTTGTTCAGAACAGTGAAGTCATCATCAGTCAGCAGGGCCGACTCTCGCCCAGGGCACTCCATGAAAACTACTGTGGGGAAGGGAGGAAAAGAGTATTAGGAAGGAGGGGCTTCTGGAAGATACCCCATGGGAGCCAAGACCTGACAACAGCCCCCCGACTGGATCAAGGACTATTCCAAGCCACTGCAGAAGGAGACTTGGCTTACTTCCTCTGACCAGCAATGTGATCAAATATGAGTTTCAGATGGGCTTCTGACTTTGGTCTCAAGAGGGCGGATCACTTCGTGGTCTGTGGGCCGAAGAACCAAAGTCATAGATATTCAGCGACATTAGCCCCATGGAGTCTCACGAGACATAGAGTTGACCCAAGGTCATAGCTGGAGGCAGAAGATTTTAAGCATTTCCGAAGGCTATGAGTCTACATATGCGCTGTATGCATCCTGCTACACCCTCACCCACACAGATCATTCTGGATAACCTCGGGTTGTTTCAGTCTGTCATGCTCCTTCTGAATCCTCCCTGCTTGGCCGCCCTTTAAACAAGCACTCTGAGTTAATAACTACCATTCGCTAATCCAGAGACTGGGCCCAATTCATCTTTACAACTATGCTGCCAAGGTAGGCATTAGCTCCTTTACAAAGATGAGAAAACTGAGGTTCAGAAGCCAGGTCAGCCTGACTCCAAGGCATACGCTAGAGAGTATTCACAACCAATGTTCTTACCCACCCTTCCTGTGGCCAAAGCATGGAAGTCAGGAAACCTGCCAGGGGCTACAACTGGGCCCATCGGCAAAATGCCCTGTCCCAGGGGTTCCCTTAACGCTGGCCCAGACACCAGCACTCATCAGTTTACTAGACTGCAGCACAACAAGGACCAGAGGGACAGTGCTGTGCCATGGAAAGGTCAGGGTGAGCTCTCCCAACTGTCCTTTTTTGAAAAATTATCCTTTAGTTTCAGATGATGATGACAATTGTTTTAAATAATCCTTCCCTAAAATAAGAAAGGATAACAGATGAGGGTTTTTAAACTACAAAAGTAATGTGACAGAAGCAAGAAGAACTACAGTCCTGCAGCCTGTGGAACAAAAACCACATTCACAGAAAGACAGACAAGATGAAAAGGCAGAGGGCTATGTACCAGAGGAAGGAACAAGATAAAAACCCAGAAAAACAACTAAATGAAGTGGAGATAGGCAACCTTCCAGAAAAAGAACTCAGAATAATGATAGTGAAGATGATCCAGGACCTTGGAAAAAGAATGGAGGCAAAGATCAAGAAGATGCAAGAAATGTTTAACAAAGACCTAGAAGAATTCAAGAACAAACAGAGATGAACAATACAATAACTGAAATGAAAACTACACTAGAAGGAATCAATAGCAGAATAACTGAGGCAGAAGAATGGATAAGTGACCCAGAAGACAGAATGGTGGAATTCACTGCTGTGGAACAGAAAAAAGAAAAAAGAATGAAAAGAAATGAAGACAGCCTAAGAGACCTCTGGGACAACATTCAACGTGACAACATTCGCATTATAGGGGTCCCAGAAGGAGAAGAGAGAGAGAAAGGACCAGAGAAAATATTTGAAGAGATTATAGTCGAAAACTTCCTTAATATGGGAAAGGAAATAGCCACCCAAGTCCAGGAAGTGCAGCGAGTCCCATACAGGATAAACCCAAGGAGAAACATGCTGAGACACACAGCAATCAAATTGGCAAAAATTAAAGACAAAGAAAAATTATTGAAAGCAGCAAGGGAAAAATGACAAATAACATACAAGGGAACTCCAATAAGGTTAACAGCTGATTTCTCAGCAGAAACTCTACAAGCCAGAAGGGAGTGGCATGATATACTTAAAGTGATGAAAGGGAAGAACCTACAACCAAGATTACCCGGCAAGCACCTCATTCAGATTCGATGGAGAAATCAAAAGCTTTACAGACAAGCAAAAGCTAAGAGAATTCAGCACCACCAAACCAGCTCTACAACAAATGCTAAAGGAACTTCTCTAAGAGGGAAACACAAGAGAAGAAAAGGACCTACAAAAACAAACCCAAAACAATTAAGAAAATGGTCATAGGAACATACATATCGATAATTACCTTAAACGTGAATGGATTAAATGCTCCAACCAAAAGACACAGGCTTGCTGAATGGATACAAAAACAAGACCCATATATATGCTGTCTACAAGAGACCCACTTCAGACCTAGGGACACATACAGACTGAAAGTGAAGGGATGGAAAAAGATATTCCATGCAAATGGAAATCAAAAGAAAGCTGGAGTAGCAATACTCATATCAGATAAAATAGACTTGAAAAAAAAGAATGTTACAAGAGACAAGGAAGGACACTACATAATGATCAAGGGATCAATCCAAGAAGAAGATATAACAATTATAAATATACATGCACCCAACACAGGAGCGCCTCAATACATAAGGCAACTGCTAACAGCTAAAAAAGAGGAAATCGACAGTAACACGATAATAGTGGGGGACTTTAACACCTCACTTACACCAATGGACAGATCATCCAAAATGAAAATAAATAAGGAAACAGAAGCTTTAAATGACACAATAGACCAGATAGATTTAATTGATATTTATAGGACACTCCATCCAAAAACAGATTACACTTTCTTCTCAAGTGCGCACAGAACATTCTCCAGGATAGATCACATCTTGGGTCACAAATCCTCAGTAAATTTAAGAAAATTGAAATCATATCAAGCATCTTTTCTGACCACAACGCTATGAGATTAGAAATGAACTACAGGGAAAAAAACGTAAAAAACACAAACACATGGAGGCTAAACAATATGTTACTAAATAACCAAGAGATCACTGAAGAAATCAAAGAGGAAATCAAAAAATACCTAGAGACAAATGACAATGAAAACACGACGATCCAAAACCTATGGGATGCAGCAAAAGCAGTTCTAAGAGGGAGTTTATAGCTATACAAGCCTACCTCAAGAAACAAGAAAAATCTCAAATAAACAATCTAACCTTACACCTAAAGGAACTAGAGAAAGAAGAACAAACAAAACCCAAAGTTAGCAGAAGGAAAGAAGTCATAAAGATCAGAGCAGAAATAAATGAAATAGAAACAAAGAAAACAATAGCAAAGATCAATAAAACTAAAAGCTGGTTCTTTGAGAAGATAAACAACAACAACAAAAAGTAATATGAACATGATGAAGTATTCAAACAGTATATAAGAGTATAACATTAAAAAGTAGAATTCCAAATAATATCCAGACTACACAATGAACTCCTAAAACTCCAGAACAACAAAAAACAAACAACCCAATTTTAAAAAAATAAATAAAAAGGCAAAAGAGTTGAAAAGACATTTCTTCAAATAAGGTATACAAATGGCCAATAAGCATATGAAAAAATGCTCAATATCATTAGTCACTAGGGAAATACAAATCAAAATCACAATGAGAGGGCTTCCCTGGTGGCGCAGTGGTTGAGAGTCTGCCTGCCAATGCAGAAGACACGGGTTCGAGCCCTGGTCTGGGAGGATCCCACATGCCGCGGAGCAACTAGGCCCATGAGCCACAATTACTGAGCCTGCGCGTCTGGAGCCTGTGCTCCGCAACAAGAGAGGCCGCGATAATGAGAGGCCTGCGCACCGCGATGAAGAGTGGCCCCCACTTGCCACAATTAGAGAAAGCCCTCGCACAAAAACGAGGACCCAACACAGTCATAAATAAAAATAAATAAATAAAAATTAAAAAAAAAATCACAATGAGATACCACTTCATACCTACTAGGGTGGTAAAAAAAAAAAAAGTAAATAACGAGTGTTGGCAAGAAGTAAAGACATACGAACCCTCCTGCACTGGGAATGTGAAATGGTGCAGCCACTGTGAAAAACAGTTTGGTGGCTCCTCAGAAGGTAAACATAAAATTACCACATGATAAAGCAATTCTACTTTTAGGCGTATACCCAAAAGAACTGAAGGAGGATCTCAAACAGATACTTGTACACATATTTTCATAGTATCACTATTCACAATCGCCAAAAGATGGAAACAACACAAGCGTCCATCAAGAGATGAATAGATAAACACAATGTGTTCTATACATACAATGGAATATTATTCAGTCTTTAAAAGGAATAAAGTTCTGACACATGCTGCAACATGGAAGAATCTTGAAAACATTATGCTAAGTAAGATAAGCTAGTCACAAAAGGGCAAATACTGCTGAGTCCACTTATATGAGGTACCTAGAATACTCAAATTAATAGACATAGAAAGTAGAATAGAAGTTACCAGGGGCTGGAGAGAGAGGGGAATGGGTAGTTATTGTTTAATGGGTACAGAGTTTCCATTTGGGATGATGAAAAAGTTCTGGAGACGGACTATGGTGATGGTTGCACAACAATTTGAACGTACTTAACGTCACCGAATTGTTTAAAATGGTTAAAATGGTCAAATTTTATGTTATGCATATTTTACCTCAATAAAAAAAAAAGTAGAAGTCTGATGTGGGAGTGTAAAATGGGATAGTCATTTTGGAAAACTGTTGGGCAGTATTTGCTGAAGCTAAATATACACGTTCCCCAAGACCCAGCAATTTTACTTTGAGGTATAGACCCAACAAAGATACATCCACTAAAAGACAAGTATTATAATATTCACAGCAGCACTGTCTATAATAGCTAAAGACTGGAAATAGCCCAAATGTCCACCAAGGTAGAATGAATAGAAATATGGTGGAATATTCATATAATGAAATGAGTCAACCACAAGGACATACAACAACATGAATGAATCTTACAAACACGGTTGAGTGACAGAAGCCAGATACAAGAGAGGACACGTGTATGATTCCATTAACATGAAGTTCAAAAGCAGGTAAAACTAACTTGGGTGAAAGAACTTAAGACACTGGCCATCTTTTGGGGAGAGGGTTAGTGCATGGAGGGTAGGAAGATGGAGGGCTTAAAAGCATACAGAGCTGCCTTCAGCTCCCCAGAGCCCCAGAGCTCACACACAGAGGCAGGTTCCTTCGTGGGAAGGCTGGAGTGTGCCCCTGAGAAAGAGAAGATTGCTTAGATACCAGCCCTGCCTCCTTGACGACATCCCCACTGAGGAGTCATGGGCTGTGACAACATGCTCCGCCGGTGGGAGGAGGGGAAAGAGGGATCTCGGCCTGAGTCAGTTCCAAAGGGTCCCAGGGGCAGGGAGATTCCCAGGGTGACCCTGCCCTTTACCTCCAGCACACAGCTTTGTACTCTCATCTTCTGAGGAATCTTGCTTTGCCTTTGGGCTAAAAAAGACCAGGAATGATATGCGGCAGAGTTTAAATCATCTTAATATAGGGCAAAAGTTAAATAATCTATGGAGCATTCACTCCATGGATTTTTTTATCCAGCTATGCAAAATGTAAGCAGAATGTAGAACTGCATATATGGTATATGTAACTATGCACAGGAAAAAATTTAAAAAAGACTGGAAGGAAATGAAGCTTCCCTGTGACTGGGGTTACCAGCTACTTATTATCTTTATTTTTCTGTAGGTCCAAGTTTTCTCTTAACATGAATTGTGTTCCCCCCTCAAATTCATGTGTTGAAGTCCTAATACCTCAGAATGTGATTATATTTGGAAAAAGGGCCTTTAAAGAGGTGATTGAATTAAAATGAGTTTATTAGGGTGGGCCCTAATCCAGTATGACGAGTGTCCTTATAAGAGGAGGAGGAAATTTGGACACAGACAATTACAGAGAGAAGACTATGTACAGACACATTGAGAAGACAGCCATCTACAAGCTAAGGAGAGAGGCCTCAACAGAAACCAGCCCTGCTGACACCTTGATCTTGGACTTCTAGCCTCCTGAGTTGTGAGAAAATAAATTTCTGTGTTTAAGTCCCCAGTCTGTGTTCCTTTGTTTCAGCAGCCCTAGCAAACAAGTACAGCAAGCACCAATCTCAAGAGTCGAGAGTCCTTTCCATCATGAATTACTATTATTAACAGCTAACATTTGTTTGTTTTTTTTAATCTGTATGAATTTTAAAAATAAATTTATTTATTTATGGCTGTATTGGGTCTTCGCTGCTGTGTGCAGATTTTCTCTAGTTGCGGCGAGCGGGGACTACTCTTCGTTGCGGTGCGCGGGCTTCTCATTGCGGTGGCTTCTCTTGCTGTGGAGCATGGACTCTAGGCGCGCGGGCTTCAGTAGTTGTGGCACACAGGCTCAGTAGTTGTGGCTCGCGGGCTCTAGAGCGCAGGCTCAGTAGTTGTGGTGCACGGGCCTAGTTGCTCCACAGCATGTGGGATCTTCCCGGACCAGGGCTCGAACCCGTGTCCCCTGCCTTGGCAGGCGGATTCTTAACCACTGCGCCACCAGGGAAGCCCTAACGTTTGTATACTTTCTCATTTAATCTTCACCAAGCACCCAATAAAGTAGATTTTAACGCCCATTTTCTAAATTGGGAAAATGAGAGGTTAAATGAATTCACTGAAGTTACATAGCTAGGAAATGGAAGGGCCAGAAGTGGTACCTAGACCTGTCTAGATTGAGTCGTTTATATAATATGGTTATATTATCTTTCTGACACACCTGAGAGTTTGTTTTCTTATCTCCTCCCTAACCCCCACTACCTGTGGTCCTTCTCCATCTATTGAAATAGCAAAGATTGATTTTTAGATGCTCAGTGAGGCAGTGTGATATTTGGAGAAAAGTACTAGACTCGGGGATAATAACAGTAACTCTCTTACAGGTAGTTGTGAGGATTAAATGAGAATACATGTAAAGAACTGACAAATAGGATGCATTATGGCCAGGTCTGCTGTTAATACTATTAATAGCGATGGAGACCCCATTCTCGTGCAGGCACTGACCTTAACTTGATGGGTGATCCTGGGAAAGGCACTTGAATTCTGTGGGCCCCAGAATCAACTGTTTGCTGACGTTTTTGTTTTGTTTTGTTTTGTTTTTTGGCCATGCCGCATGGTTTGCGGGATCTTAGTTCCCCGACCAGGGATCGAACCCGCGCCCTTGGTAGTGAAAGTGCAGAGTCCTAACCACTGGACCTCCAGGGAATTCCCATGTTTGCTGAAGCTTTGAGCCTAAGGCCTGTCTTCCCTTGGTTTGAAGGGAGAGAAGCATGTTATTAAAAGATGTATTCAAGAATAGTAGGGGCTTCCAAGGTGGCGCAGTGGTTGAGAATCCGCCTGCCACTGCAGGGGATACAGGTTCGAGCCCTGGTCCAGGAAGATCCCACTCGCCGCGGAGCAACTAAGCCCGTGTGTCACAACCACACAGTCTGCGCTCTAGAGCCCACGAGCCACAACTACTGAAGCCCACGTGCCACAGCTACTGAAGCCTGTGCACCTAGAGCCCGCGCTCCGCACCAAGAGAAGCCACAGCAATGAGAAGCCCGCACAACGCAACGAAGAGTAGCCCCTGCTCGCCACAACTAAAGAAAGCCTGCACCCAGCAACCAAGAACCAACGCAGCCAAAAATAAATAAATTAATTAGTTAAAAAAATAATAATGGGACCAAAAACACTTTCTCCTTGATGTAAAAAGAAGACGAAAAGCTTAAAAGGGAATACCTAAACTCACTAGGTGATTCAGCATTGCTTAAAGCTGTGTTAAGGACACATGCAAAGGTCCCTCAAAACTCTGTTAGTTGGAACCATCAGCATGTTGATGCAGAACTTGAATTAACTTATTAGGAATTTAGGTTTTCTCATTTGGAAGATGAAAATTAGACTTCACAGAGTCATCTTGAATATCAAATAAGATAAAACCACAAAACCACAAATTTGTAAACCCCAGAACTTTATACGGACTCATACCACATGAGGAAATGGGGGTTCAGAGGTGACATGGCTTGCCCAACATCATACAGCTAGTGAGTGGAATTAGAATTAGAACTCGGGGTGGTCATATTCTAAAGTCAGGTTCTTCAACGCAGCATCCATCAAGAACTAGTAGAGGGGCTTCCCTGGTGGCGCAGTGGTTGAGAATCTGCCTGCTAATGCAGGGGACACGGGTCCGAGCCCTGGTCTGGGAAGATCCCACATGCCGCGGAGCAACTAGGCCCGTGAGCCACAACTACTGAGCCTGCGCGTCTGGAGCCTGTGCTCCGCAACAAGAGAGGCCGCGATAGTGAGAGGCCCGTGCACGGCGATGAAGAGTGGCCCCTGCTTGCCACAACTAGAGAAAGCCCTCGCACAGAAACGAAGACCCAACACAGCCAAAAATAAATAAATAAAATTAATTAAAAAAAAAAAAAAAAAGAACTAGTAGAGTGTTTCCTAAGTGCCCAACATTCTTCTAAATACTAGGGATGCATCAGGGAAAAAAATGTGTATCTTCAAGTACCTTTAAGTTCTTATAGGATACTGCCTCCTGTCCAAAATCACCTTTCCACAGCTATCTACCAAACTAATCAGTAATGCATTGATTGTAATAGCAAAAGTCCAGACAACCTAAATGTCCATCAATGACAGATTAACTTTGTGTAATGATAACATCTATACGAGAACACTATGCAGCCATAAAAAGCTGTAAAAGATAAGGAAGCCCCTATGTATTGACATGGAAAGATCTCTAAGACATATTGTTAATTTAAAAAAAAAAAAAGATATGGGGACTTCCCTGGTGGTCCAGCAGTTAAGGCTCTGTGCTCCCAATGCAGGGCGCCTGGGTTTGATCCCTGGTCAAGGAACTAGATCCCACATGCCGCAACGAAGATCTCCAACGCGGCAACAAAGATCCCATGTGCTGCAACTAAAGACCCGGTGCAGCTAAATTAATTAATTAATTAATTAATTTTTAAAAAAGATATGGAGCAATGTAGTCTATGATAACATTTGTATTTTAAAATAAATACTTCTGGAAGGTGACCCAAAAAACTGGGCTTATGGGTGGAGAAGCTAGTAGCTAAGGAACAGGAAAGATACTTTTTACTGTGTACCCTTCTGAATTTTGACCCACGTAAATGCATTAGCTATTCAAACACTGGTAAAAAATAAAAATTAACTGTCACTTTTCCCATTCTTAAAACAGCCCTCTTCCTAAGGGAAGGTCTTCAGCTAGCAGAGGGGCTGGCCAGGTAAGCCTGTCAGGTTTTTCACTTAATGAGTGCCTCTCAATGAACTCTCCAATCCTCTCCCACCAAGTTACCCAGCAGGGGGCTAATGCCTTAATCCCCCAAACTCTAAAAGCTGCCAGAAACCCAGAAACCGTCTTCCTGCTGTCCACAAAATCTGCCCACCAGGAATGTACGGTACACTTCACTACCCTGTTTGCTGGCACATTTCCATTGTTTTATGGGTCCAAACATTTGTAGCACAGTATCTGGGCTGTCCATCTATTCTTAGAGGGGACAGTGCCAACAATCAAGGAGAAGTCAGTAGTCAGGTACTTCAATTGTACGTGCCTCCCACGCAGGCTGCACATTCCAGCTGCCCCATCAGCCCTCAGCCACGTTCAGCTGGATGCAGAATACAACCAAGGGGCATGAGTCAGGCAGGCAGGAACAAGCTTCAAAGACCCACTCTGCCCGAGACACCCAGCTAAGTGTTTTCTTATCCAAGTCCTCAAAAAATAACCCACCAGGTAGATACTACTCCCCTATTCTGACAACTCAGGAAACAAGAGACTACCCTGGGGTTGAAGTGCCTCAGGAAGCAGCTTCAGAGAGGAGAGCAAAGTATACGAAGCCCCACAACTTGGAAGCAGCAGGACCAGATTTCAAATCCTAAAGGCAGAGGAAGATGAGTGATGAAGAATATGGGATTTGGAGTCCAAAAGACTTGGGTTCACATCCATGTCGTGTGAACATACATACAGAAGCTGTTTTCTCATCTGGAAAATGGGAATAATACCTACCTCATAAGATTATTGGGAGGAATAAGCGGGATAATGGTCACACAGCACTGAGCACTGTGTCTGGCCCAGAGTAAGCCCTCAATACAAGCGACTTTTAGCCTACTCACAATTAACCAGGGCTTCTGACTCCAAGTCCATGCCTCTCTCTACACCATAGAGAAACCATCTCTCAGAGTGGGCATGGGGTGAGTTACAGCCATGTGCTTTACCTAAGGGCTGATGCACGGAAGGGAAAAGGGGATACACAGCACCAAAGAACATCACAGGGAGCTGGCTCAGTCTGCATCTGGAGAGGACTGTTTCGTAGGGGGTGCTCCATGGTTTACTGGGAGAGGCAGAGGATGGAGATCTCACAGCCAATCTGACCTGCCCAGGGAAACTCGCTGAGGCACCTGTAGAAACATGAGCAGTTTTCTTTGTAAGCCATGAGTCACACAGAGGCTGGTAAACGGTAAGCCCTGGGGCAGATCATTACAACTTCCTCCCAGATGCTTCTTGGCTCTACTGGCTTGTATCACTGGTTTCAAAATGAAGTTGATCCGAAACCAGGTCTCATCATTACTCACCCCCCTTCTACCGTACCTTCTCACAGCTAGTGAAGGAAGCTGATTCCCGTTCCTGACTGCAGCCTAGCTCCACAAGGCCACAAATCTTGGCCAAGTCATGGAGGCATGAATGGGCTCATGTCAAACTCTTTCTGGGACAAGTTGGTGAGCACTGACGAGCACATGGGGCAATAGTTCAGATCTTAAGGCTGAAAAACAGAGACGTAAACATAGCTCTTACTTCCACACCCACCTAAGACCTTAAAGTCATTTGACAGCTTTAAACTCAGTTTCTTCCACAGAGGTTCTGAACCATAAAGTCGATGAACCTGATGAAGATGTAGGTATTTGTACCAATATAAACTGATAGGTTTCAGCACTGAGTCTGAACATACAATTCCTACAATACTGTTGGGGAAGGGAGTTAGTAACCTGAGACAGCTTCTAGAGATTTTTTTTTTTTTTTATATCAGAGCTCTGTGTATCTGCACTAGATAGAAACATCCAATGGAACCAGGAGTCCCTGGCCTGTGCTCAGAGCTCCTCTCTAAAGACCATCCTGCCAAGCCTGGCCTCAGATCTTGAGCTGGCGCCACTATAAAACTTGGGCAAGAAGGGTTGAGTCCCTGGAGTACTAGAGCTGTTGAAAGAAGAAAGCTTTTTAAATAGACTTTTAAGAATTAATGGATATTAGGCTGGGAACTCATCCCAGGCCTGCTTTTAGGTTGGAATTGCCTAGACACTTCCAACTCTCAAGGAAACACCCATGAAGGTCAGAAGCTTGTCTTCTCAGCCATGACATAGAGGTGCTATGTAGTCCCAATGTCCAACCTTACTGGATGTTCTGGCAAAATAAAACCACCATCTCTCAGGGGTAAATGTCCTTCAAGTGATCAACACTTGATCACTTGACAGTTTTCCTATTGATCTTTGGGCATTTTAATGAGAAGGGAAGAGTAATATCAGTTTGAAAGTGTTGTGGCCAAACGGCATCTTGTTGGGGAATGAGGGAGACACTGTCAAAGGTGTTTCCATTCTAGCTTGGTCTAGAGACACACCTAGCTTATAAAGTAAACAAACCTGTCCTTGTAGCTATCACTACTTTCTGTTAAGGGAGTGGGATAAGAAGGTGCAAGGGGAAAGTATGTGGCATTGCCTTGAAAGAAGATTCTGGCATTTTCCTGAGTAAAACTACCCGTAGAAAAAAGTTCACTTACTAAGAAACACAAATTAAAAGGACAAGTGTTGTGAAATACTTAGGGAATGGATGCTGCTATATATTGTAAGGGGGTGGGGGAAACGTAGATCGACACAAACTTTTGGGCAATTAAGGCTTAAACAAGTCCTTCGACCCAAGAATTGTGCCAGGAAGTCATCCAAGATGTGACAAAACCATACCTGCACAGATGTTCATGACTGTTGCTTAGTGTTTAAAAAAAAAGTCTCAACAACTTAACTTTCAACAGAATACTTAATTACGTGTGCTACAGTCACTCAAATGTCTCACCTACAGCCTTAAATACTGTTAAAAAAAGTATCAAGGAAAAACAGTGCTCTGCTCAGGGGGAAAAAGTCACAAAACAGCCATTTATTTATTTATTTATATTGGAGTAAAATTGTTTTACAATGTTGTGTTAGTTTCTGCTGTACAATGAAGTGAATCGGCTATATGTATACCTATATCCCCTCCCTCTTGGACCTCCCTCCCCACCCTTTCCCCCCATCTAGGTCATCACAGAACACCGAGCTGATCTCCCTGTGCTATACAGCAGGTTCCCACTAGCTATCTATTTTACACATGGTAGTCTATTTATGTCAAACGTAATCTCCCACTTCGTCCCACCCTCCCCTTCCCCCCCTGTGTCCACATGTCCATTCTCTACGTCTATGTCTCTAGTCCTGCCCTACAAATACGTTCATCTGTACCATTTTTCTAGATTCCACATATATGCGTTAATATACAATATTTACAAAATAGCCACTTATAGTTTATAGCCTGAGCCTGACAATCATAAAATATTAATATCTTTATACTCGTTAGAAGAAGGGGGGGTGGTGGAGCCTTGGCACCAGGAAGGCAGACTAGCTCTCCCCAGAACCAATGACTTTCCAGGCCAAAGAAGCCCAAGAGGGACTTCCCTGGTGGTGCAGTGGTTAAGAGTCCGCCTGCCAGTGCAGGGGACGTAGGTTCGATCCCTGGTATGGGAAGATCCCACGTGCCGCAGAGCAACTAAGCCCACGCGCCACAACTACTGAGCCTGCGCTCTAGAGCCCGCATGCCACAACTACTGAGCCCATGAGCCACAACTACTGAAGCCCGCATGCCTGGAGCCCGTGCTCCGCAACAAGAGAAGCCACCGCAATGAGAAGCCTGCGCACCGCAACGAAGAGTAGCCCCCACTTGCTGCAACTAGGGAAAGCCTGCGCGCAGCAACGAAGACCCAACACAACCAAAAATAAATAAATAAATAAGTTTATTAAAAAAAAAAAAGAAGTCCAAGGTGGTGGAGGGTGAGCAGAATCTGATCTGAGGAGACTAGTGGGCAGCGGCTGCAAGGCATGCGAGTGGGGGGGCGGAGGGGGGACATGGGGAGCCCACGAGGCATGCTAGGACCCCAAGGGGCTATCCCGTGGCATGCCGGGAGATAAAGCACCCCACGTGTCCTGCCACAGCCGTTTGTCGCCCTCAGAGGAGCCAGACTGATTCCCTAAAGCAGAGAGCAGTGCAAGTGGACCTGCCTCCCTGGGTGTTCGTGATGATTCGTCACCACAAGATCACCACCTTGGGGGATGCTAGGAAGTCAAGCACGGTGCTGGAGCTGAAGCGCTTGGTGAAAGGCATTCTTAAGTGGCCACCGGCGGCGCAAGGAGTAGCTTTACACAGATGACAGCTCCTGGACAACAGCATGACCCTGGGGGAGTGTGGCTACGCCTGGCAGACGCCTCCATCTATACACCATTCACCCTGGACCTGGATCTTCCTGCAGATGGCGCCGATGGGGCATTTGAGGCCCTCAGCCTGTAGCCCTTCTCTGATCCACTGAAGTAGAATATGAAGCTGGATTGTCAGGAATGCCAGGCAGGAGGGCGAGCTGTGGGGCAATGAAGCAATGGGACTCGGGCCCTCTCCTTCAGATCAGATATCTTCAAGGAAGACTTGATTACGGAAATGGACCTGGAAGATCTATTAAAAATGTTCATTTGAAATGACTAAAGTCCTTTATGGGTGGTGGACCTCCATTCGGCTTATCTTCCAGTTTTTCCATAGTAAACATGTATTTGATTTGCAATCAGAATGAGACGTTGTGATTTTTCCCCCCTCTGACTAGTATATGGCAACCCCATGTTGTTAAGGAGAAAGCAATTCTTTCTAGGGGAGTTTTGCCTCTCTGCAGAAAGCTCTTTGGAAAGATCTCCATTACTCAGGTTCTTCCTCACGCTTGGGAGCTGGGTCCTCCCTTATAATCCCCAGAGAGAAACCCAAGCTGAGCTATACTTGACAGCACTCTGGGAGTTCCAAACATGGCTGACTCAAAGCTCAGTGTTAGGTGCTGTCAATGATTCCCACCCTCAAGAATGAGAGCAGAGATCCCAGCGATCAACCTGGGACCTCTGGGATACCAATTAAGGGTCTGGTGGGTTAAACTGCTGCCCATTGGCCCGGCAGCTTTGGGCAAGTCGCTTCATATTTAAGCTGTTAACAGTAAGCACTCAACAAATATAAGCCCTTGGTAATTTCCAGTATCTAAAAATGGGAACACACACACACACACACACACACACACACACACACACACACACCCAGGCTCTTGTTAGGGCCAAATAAGATGTATTGCGCTTTTTAAAGCACAATTAAGTATTCAAAACAACCAGGGATGGTAATTTAAAAAGCAAAACAAAAGAACAAGAAGGTAAAGGTCATTCAGAATCCTGAGGTAAGCAGAAAATTAAGGAAAAAAAAAAAAAAAGGATCAACTTCCATTGAGACAAGCATTGGAAGTTAAATTCAAAATGCCATGCTTTCAGGAATTCCCTGGCAGTCCAGTGGTTAGGACTTGGCACTTTCACTGCCAAGGCCCAGGTTCAACCCCTGGTCAGGGAACTAAGATCCCTGCAACCTGTGGGGCCAAAGAGGGGGTGGAATGCCATGCTTTCATTCACATTTCACTAGTTTGTTCCTTCTTTCAGATCCTCTCTAAAAGAGATATATTCACCTCTTCACAGTGACCTTCATGATATCACAGAGCAACAGTTCCCAAATCCAACTGATAAAATCACCTGGAGAACTTTAAAAAAAACCCAGATTCCCTGCTTCCAGCCCACCCATCACTTCTACTGAGTCAGTTTCTGGAGGTGGATTTAGGGAAGACAGTTTATCATTTGTTTGTTTGTTTGTTTTTTAATAAATTTATTTATTTATTTGTTTTTTGGCTGCGTTGGGTCTTCATTGCTGTGCGCGGGTTTTCTCGAGTTGCGGCGAGCGGGGGCTACTCTTCGTTGCGCTGTGCGGACTTCTCATTGTCGTGGCTTCTCTTGCTGCAGAGCAGGGGCTCTAGGCGCGCGGGCTTCAGTAGTTGTGGCTCACGGGCTCTAGAGCGCAGGCTCGGTAGTTGTGGCGCACAGGCTTAGTTGCTCTGCGGTATGTGGGATCTTCCCGGACCAGGGCTCGAACCTGTGTCCCCTGCGTTGGCAGGCGGATTCTTAACCACTGCGCCACCAGGGAAGCCCAGTTTATTGGTTTTTTAAAGTTCCTGGTTCTCACCTTTATTTCTTGTAAGCAGGTAAACTGGTATGGATTTTTGAGGGCACTTCAGAATATGTATTAAAATTTCAAATGTCCAGATTCTTCCTCTGACCACCATATATATCTGTCTTTTCAATATCTCCCCCTGGATGCTTTAAAGGCATAATCCATAATCTTAAAATCATGTCAAAAGCAAATTCATGATCTTCTTTACTCTTGCCCTAAATATGGTCCTTTTCCAGTGTATCTCCCAGGGAATAGTACATCAATGCACTCAGCTACACAAATCCAAAATCTGGGCCTCAGAAGCAGCCCAGAGGCTGTGTCTAGAGTACCCGGACTCAAATTTTGGTTCCAGCGACAGACTTTGGGCAAGTATGTTTCCATACCTAGAAGATGGGAATGATGCTAGTAATACCTGCCTCAGTTAAATGAGTTAATATTTAGCACAGTGCCTAGTGTACTGTTATCTAGCATCCTATTCCTTGACCATTTCTCCCTCAGACTCCCCTTCACAGTCAATCACCAAGACTCATGCCTCTCCATCTCTACCTCCCCAACCTTAGTACTTACTACATCATTTTTAGCCTAAATGAGTACAAAATTCTCCATTTTAAAAAAAGGATCTTTTAAAAACGCAACAGATACATTTGAGAAAATAAGATCACTTCCTTGTTTGAAACTCATCAATGATGTGCCATTGTTCTCAGGATAAAACCCAAAATCTATAATGTGCCCAATCCTTATCTCCATTGTCTAGCCACAATGGTCCTCTTCTTAAGTGCATCATAACCCCTTACCACAGGGCCTTTGCACACGCTGCTTCTTCTGCCTAGAACAGTGTCTCCCTACATTCCCATTCCAATTCTAATTGCCTATCTCCCTTACTAGTCTCTATAATGCCCAAAGGCAGAGACTGTGTTAGAATCTGCTTATCACTATATCCCAACACCTAGCACTGTGCCTGATACAAAGTAGGCATTCAATAATTGTTGAATGAACTATAAAAGTCCTTTGACCCAGCAATTTTTCTTCTAGGAATGCAGTCTAAAGATGTAAGTATACAAACTAGTCTAGCTGTAACACCACTGCTATTATCACTACCACTAACACCTGACATTTATTTATTTACTACATGCTTTTTCATACCCTAACTCATTTAATCCTCACTCCAGCCTATGAGATCCCCATTATTACCCCTATTTTACAGATGAGGAAACTGAAGCATAGAGGTTAAGCAAATTTACCCAACCCTTACAGCTAGTAAGTAGACAAACAGATTTAACCCAGGCACAGTGGCTCTGGAACTCCAGCTCAGACACTCTATACATTATAATACAGTTATATTTTATGCAAACTTCAATTGTCAAAATTTGAAATGGTGCTGTAAATATTAAAGTCTCATTCTGTATGGAGTTTGAAGAAATGCAAATCTCCCAAATTAAGAAAAAGTGTAAAAAGTCACATTATTTCAATACAAGAGAGACTAGGGCTTCCCTGGTGGTGCAGTGGTTAAGAATCCACCTGCCAATGCAGAGGACACGGGTTCGAGTCCTGGTCCAGGAAGATCCTACATGCCACAGAGCACCTAAGCCTGTGCACCACAACTTCTGAAGCCCAAGTACCTAGAGCCCGTGCTTCACAACGAGAAGCCATGGCAATGAGAGGCCCACACACCGCAACGAAGAGTAGCCCCCGCTCGCCGCAACTAGAGATAGCCTGCGTGCAGCAACAAAGACCCAACACAGCCAAAAATAAATAATAATAAACAAAATAAATATTTAAAAAATCTTAAAAAAAATACAAGGGAGACCAGTGAGTTGTAAGCATCCAATTCCCTTATTCCACACACATATACTTCACATATGTTCATAAGAGGACATAAGTCTTGAATCATAGGAGTTATGAAGTATTTGAGGTTTTCAAGGATAAATCTTTTACATCGATGCAACCACCCTGTGCAAGACTGTTTATTGCAGCAATATTTGGGTTTAAGAAAAAACCCATAAGCCCCTCTTGGAAACTAAGATCAGAAATGAGTATTCTCCTTAAGAATGGAAATCAACTTTTATTCATCAAAATGCTTGCTAACTAGATTTTGAAAACTAAAGAGAAACTTGAGAAAAAATGCATTTTCGCTTTGACTGAATGGCACACTCTCAAGCTTTCAACACCCAAGGAAAATAATGCAAGTGCTAATACATTTGATAGTGCACTTCTGAGTTATGCAATTTAAATTAAAAAAATTTTTGATTTCAAATACTTTTGAAACATTCAGATAACTAAACCTTAAAACAATGGATAGTGTGAAAACTAATGATTTTTAAATGGTACAGTAACCTTATTAAGCTTACCTCAAAGCCTGTCTTGAAGGTATTGTTCAAACATAAAAAATTAATTTAACTGAATGGGGTTAAGAGGAACAATTCATTCAATCATCTTTCTACAGCAGTCTTTCCTAATAAGGTGATTCCTGACAGATTTCTAAAAATTCAAACACTTCACAATTTTTACGTTAACTCCTCCCCACTTCCACATCTGTAAAAGATAAAAATAGGGGGTTAGCTAATAAATCATGGTATATCTACCATGTAGAAGACTATGGAGCTGTTAAAAGCAAGATAGATGTGTACTTACCAGTCTGGAAAGATGCCTGTGATTCAGTAAGTTAAAAAAAGTAAGTTGTACGATAACGTTTGTTAAGTATGACATAGTCCAATCCTTGTTTTAATAATTCCTGTGTGCATACATAAGTTCTTTGTCAAGAAAAAGGTCTACAACAGATGTAGAGAACACACGTATGGACACCAAGTGGGGAAAGTGGTGGTGGGGTGGTGGGGCGGTGGTGGTGGTGGGATGAATTGGGAGATTGGGATTGACATGTATACACTGATGTGTATAAAATGGATAACTAATAAGAACCTGCTGTACAAAAAAATAAATAACATTAAATTCAAAAATTAAAAAAAAAAGAAAAAGGTCTACAAGAATTCACACTAAACTATTAACTGTGCTTACCCTACCGGAGCAGAACCGAGGAAGAGAGAACTTTCACGTGTTTATTTCTGATTTGCTTCTGTTGAGACGCAATGGAGTTCAATGGTTAAGGCTCAGGCAGCTTAGATTTGAATCCAAGCTCTGCTATTTATTATTTGCATGATCTTGGGCAAGTTACTTAACCTCTCTGGCCTCAGATTCCTCATCCATAAAATGGGGATAGTAATAGTACCTACTTCAAGGGATGTTATGGTGATTAAACAAGGTAATACACGTAAAATGCTAAGAGCTGTACCTGTCACATAGTACATGCTATTATTTTATTGAAAAACATTGTTTTTACAGTGACTAGATATTCACGTATTAATGTGAAATCCCAACCAACGAGCCCAACTCTACACAAATTATATAAAATAGTATATATGAAAGAGGGTGTGATAGAAATAAAAAGCTCCCTAGGCAATCCTGATAGTCAGCCAAGCTTGCAAACTACTGACTCAAAGGCAGGGGTAAACCAGTTGTAGTGTGGCTGCGTTCCAGTTGGGGAACACAGGAGAATTCTGGAAGCAGTAAAAGACCATAAAAGACAAGAAAATGGCAGGTCTTGAAGCCCTGGTGAGAAGCCCTGGCTGAAGCTGACTCCACAAGGAGAGGGAAGGGTGTGGGCCTGGCATCTTGTTCTGGCTTGTGTGTGGGGAGCCCACAAGTACCTGTCTTTTCTCTCTGCCTGAAGCTACAAGATGGGGCTCGTGAGAAGGCAGGCAGCCTTAAGCAAGACAGCCAGGTTAGTAGCTGAGCCCTCCAGCCCTGCTCTGTCTGACTAACCAGCAGTCCACCTCCTCACGTCCAAGGGCCACGGAGGCACTTCCCACACAGGGGAGTTAGAGCATCAAGGCCGAGGAGCTGGGACCAGAGTAACTTGTCTCAGGCCTAGAACCCCGTTTTCCCTTGCCTGTGCCCAGATGTACACCATCAGGCCTGTCCTCACTGCTGGCTTTGACAAGAATCTGAAGAACTTCCGAGTGAACCTGGACTTGAGGGTGGGAGAGAGTGGGGTTGCCAATGTGGGGGGAGGAATCTTCTTAGAAAAGCACACATACACACAATTAATTCCCAGGGAGCAAAGACTTCTTAAAGTTAATGTGAGGCCCTGAAGTCGGACCCCCTGGGCAAGATCAACCTACTATTAGTCTCCAACACAGGTCTGAGGCTTGGTAAGAGAGATGTAATTTCGAACTAATCTTATGTGCTCTTGAACAAGCAAAAGTGGGGTAACTGAGATTGAGGAGGAAGAAGAAAGCCTGGGGTCGTGCCTCCCCAGCCCCATCTTGCCCCTGAGATACCTCAGAGTCCTGAGGGAGAACAGCTCTCTCCTCCTTCTTGGGTTCTGTGTAGCTCAGAGAGGCTCTCATGAGGGGGAAGCAGGCACCAGCCCTCCCACCTCCTGGCGGTGTGGCCCTGGCTCCGAGCCCTCTCCTCATATGTCAGCGACAGAGCCAGAGCTACGAGCTCAAAGGTGGGGTAAAGGGAGGAAGGAAAGTGTTCATTCGGCTTTCCTTCCCAGGATAAGGCATTTTGGTTCGCTGAGCAAGCAGCAGGACCCCCATACCCCGAAGTCCATCGGGACTGTGGCAGCTGCAGCCTGGAGGGGATTTTGTCACCTTGAGGAATTTGCAGGCTACTGATGCTCTAGGTAAGCCACAACCACATGGGTGCCCAGATTTGGCTGGGTGAGGAGGAGGGGGCAGAGCGTATCAAGCTCCTCCACTCAGAGCAGGGCTGGGGGAGGTCCTCAATGCTGGGAGGAGGGGGGGGGGTGAGGAGAGGAAGAAGATGAACAGCCAGAAGCAGATTCTCTGCTGAGACTGACAGTGAGAGCACTGTCAGCTATTGCACCTGGTATCTGAACCCTCCCTGTTCCCCTACATCCTAAAAGGGAGGCTGGGGTCCTGGAAAGACGTGTCCCCTCCTCCTCCCCTCCCCCATCACTCCAGATCTTGGTGATTAACAGAGGCCAGTGGAGGGAACAGCAATTCAAAAGTCTTGGGTCAGATGTTAACTATTTCCAATCTTCCTCAGCTTGGCTGAGGCCAGAGGACTCACAACTCTGACTCCCAAATGGTTAGTACCTTTCAAGTAGGAGTCCAACCTGGTTCAAGCCCTAACTCCACAATTTACAACCTGGGTGAACTTGGATAAGTTACAAAGTTACAAGCCTAGGTTTCCTATCCAGTGAAATGGGGCCAATTCCACTCCCCTCATGGGGCTTTTAGGAGGATTAAAGGGGCTTATTACATAAAGTACATAGTGTAGTTTCTGGAACTCAGTAAGCTCTCCAGTAAATGGTATTATTAAATGTGTTTGTTTCATTTTGTTTGAAAGCCCTTCCTTGCTGCCCCTGCTGCCTGGTAATGCCAGGTTAAATGAAACCAGGGGGAATATTCAACTGCGGCTGACCACGTCATCCTTGGGTCTGGGAAAAGTCGGGAGTCGAGGAGGGATGGTGGATGTGGGCCCAGGGTCCTGGATCCAGAGGAGACTTCAGAGACAGTGGCCTGCATGAGGGCACAACTGGAACGTCAGCCACATCTCCTGCCTTTCCCAAACACCACGCTGCCTCTGTTCTGGAGTGAGGGAAGTTCCGCGCTGGACTGGACCCTGCCTACTTCCCTTCTGTTGCTCCCCACCTCACACTCCATGGTCCAGCCAAACTAAACATACTTAAGTTCCTGGACCCCATATGCTGTTCCCTTGGCAGGAACACTCCCTGCCACCTCTCATGTCCCAACCCCTTCCCCGGCCTCTGGCTTGGACATCACTTCTGCCAGGTGCCCCCCACCTCCCAGAACATGTCAGCAGTCCTTCCTATGTGACTCTATATTTTTCCTCCCACTTGATTACATGCATATATTACTTATTTTGTCCATCTCCCTCCACTAGCAGGTGAATGGCCCACAAAGCCTGGGTTTTGTGCATGTTTTGCTCACTGATGTATCCCTGGCACCTAGAACAGTACCTGACACTTGGGAGGTGCTCAATAGATATTTGCTGAATGAAGGATTCACTAGTAAAATTGCCTGGTGACTGATTTGCTTCCTCCTGTGGTCAGGGAGCTCACTGAGGTTAAGGAGCTGTGGGCCTTGCTTGCTTCTCAACTTCAAGCTCCCAGTAGGTACTCAGATGTTTGTTGGCTGAATGACCAGTCAGCTTGGCCTTGAGTCTCAGACACCTCACTACCTCTATAATGAGGGAGGAGCTGCATTCGACCACCTTGGCCATACGAGGCTGCTGCCGCCCACCCACACACCGGCCAGGATGAAAAATCTCCACCCATGAAGAAGTTCTCACCGTAGAAATTCAGGGCCCTTTCCAGATCCCCTTTCTACTTTGGGGAAAGTAACAAGCATTAGCTTAAGGACAAATAAAGGGAAGGACTTCTCCCC
Source organism: Balaenoptera borealis (assembly GCF_965194805.1). Lineage (NCBI taxonomy): Eukaryota > Metazoa > Chordata > Mammalia > Artiodactyla > Balaenopteridae > Balaenoptera > Balaenoptera borealis. The sequence goes on from NC_138878.1 coordinate 17,117,926, forward strand.
CCAAACAAAGGACGTGACCAAGTACCTAATAAAAAATTGCTGTCTCTTAGCACAGGGCCAGGTGGGAAGCAAGAAGCCAGAAGGGACGGGTCTGGTAAGGAGACTGTTGGGAGAGGGGGATGTGAGAGTCCAGAAGAGACTCAGCTGCTTCAAGACACAGAAAAGCTGACTTCTCAGTACTCGGCCACAGTACTGAGATCCCCAGTTAACCCAGCAATTACGCTCCCAGGGATGTACCTAACTGATCTGCCTATGCAGTTTCCCTTGCACAATGGTGTTCACGGCAGCACTAGCTGTAATAGCCAAAAAAATGGAAACTCCTCAAACGCCCATCAACAGCCGAAGTGTGGATGGTCACATGATGGAAACTACAGAATGACAATCAACCACAACTACATCCAGAACTGTGCAAGAATCTCACAATGTGCAGTGAAAGAAGCCAGATCCAAGAGGATATTCTGTATGATTCTTTTACATAAAGTTCAAATATAGGCAAATCAATCCATGGTATTTGAAGTCCAGATAGTGGTTTTCCTGGGGGAGGGTAAAGATGGGGAGGGAAGTGGCATTTGAGGTGCTGATAATGCTGTTTCTTGATATGTGTGCTAGGTACATGGGTGTTTTAAGTGTGTGATGTTCATCGAGCTGTATGTACACTTATCATCTGGACACTTTCTTCCACATATGCTATTCTTCAATAACAGTGGTTCTTTGCATGGAGATCATTCCGCCTCAGGACCGAAGCCTCCATTGATTTGGGAAGACAGGCCCTTCTGTCCCTCCTCCTCCTCCATCATCCTCCAAATGCTTTGCAGAGCTATCGTTTCCTAGAGAATCATTGCTCATGGTAAGCCATGCTTTCCTCACACAGCAGGGAGGTGAGGGCACCCTGCATGGGTAACCTAGGAACGGAGTGCCATGTGAGGAGATGAGAAGAGAGACTAGAGGTTTGAGACCTGCTCCCCAGACACCAGCTAACAGTGATGTACGTCGGGCTTTGGCAACCAACCCTACTCGGCTGCTGAGCCAGGAAGGCAGCTGGGTGGGCTGGAAGCCCCAGTTTCCAAATATTCATTCCACAGAGGCAGATTTATTGGGCACCATGGACTCCCCCTCGCCTTACTGCTGACTGCCCCAGTGACCTCACACCAAGTTTCTTACCCTCATTTTACAGCTGAGGGGGAGTTACCACCACCTGCGCGGCAAGGCTCTTATAAGCATAAAAAGTAACTAACATTAGACAGTCAGCTCCACCAGGGCAGGGTCTTAGTTTTGTTCATTGTTTTAGCCGCCATTCTAGAATAGTGCCTGATACATGCAGATGCTAAATATATGTTTACTGAAAAAATAAAATGTAAATAGAGGGCATAGCCCGGAATGGGAGCTCCAAAACAAAAGGCAATTTTTACTGAGTTGAAATAAGCAAAACCATCTTGAAGTTAACTCCTGCTCAGTCAGATTTATTACTGAACTTTGAAGTTTTCTACCAAAGCTAATGAGGGTTAGCTTTAATCTTACCCAAACGGTGACTAAGGGTGAGTTGAACCTGCGGAGGGGGCCATAATGAAGTACTGGATTTCTTTTACTGTAATTAAGCTGCTTCTCTCAACTGTTCTCCATGAAGGATGTATAGAACACTTTAGGTCACTCACTTTAATCACTGCACTAATACCACGAAAGCTCCTTCCTCCCACCTCTCCTTTGTCTTTGCTCCTAGACCACACTTGAAGGCAGACCCCAGACTGTGGGGTTGGGGTGGGGGAACATTCCTGCTCTACCTCCTTCCAGATTAACCTCTCACTCTTGGTCTAGGCAAGCCTGGCTTCACCTGACCCAAGCCCCCATCACTAGGACACTTAAAGAGACTGTATTCAAGCTGGTTTCCTCTGCAGGAATGTTTCTGGAAAACCCTAGGATGAAAAGGAATAAATGACTAAGCGCTCTTGGGGTAGGGGGTTGCTACTGGTGGGATTTGGTGCTCCAACATTCCACTTCTTCATTTCATCCACCTCCTACTTTCTGGTGGTAAAAAAAATGTCAGGGAACTTGGGAGTCAGAAACTTCCATTCAAGTCCCATCTGGTCACTGCAGAGATGACTTTGGGGAAGCCACAACCACTGAGGTTTCATCTGTAAAATGGGCAGAACTTCACAAGATTGTCATAGTTCACACAAGTACCTACTGGGACCTATTAAGCACCAGGTCCTGGGCATAAACCTAGAGGTAAAAGTCATGTCTGTGACCCTCAAGGGAGCTCACGAGTTTAGCCTAGGGAATTGAATCCATTAAGCTGTTCCTGTGTTTCTCCACCTCTAAAACCTCCAGCAGGGCTGGGCTACAGGGTTTCTGAAGTCCCAACTCTGGGATTAAGAGCTCAAGTTGTTTAAATGTACAGCACCAGCTTCAAGAGAATGGCAGGAGGATAAAGCAAGCTCAGAGTTGTGCAAATGCTTTGAAGAGGAAAGTGCACATACAAACAAGGTGTTAATTATATCAGATAATTTCTTTGAGCTCAACCTCATAGACACCTGTGAAATTCATAACCCAGGGGCGAACAACAAGGGCAACTGTTCCTTAGCTATAGGGAAACTGTTGTCTGCTTGGCCAAACTTGAGAGTTTGTATGTACCCTCAGGACAACCCTTTCAACATGGCTGGATCCAGGCTGGGGCTCCTGTGTATGGAGGATAGGGAGCTGGGGTGGAGGTAGAAAAGAGGTCAGCTGCTGAGGACTAAGGGGAGAAATACCACTATTTTTTGCCGGGGAGTCCCAATTTATTGGGACAAATTGGGCTCAGAAACTTGCTTTTATTTAAAAAGAAGGCAGCATCCCATTTCACAGGAAGACTGCTCTAAGAACTCGGCACGTTGCAGGGAGCTGCACTCAAGGTTAGCCAAGCACATTAACCCACCTTTTGTTTTATAACCTAGGTGCGCTCCTGGCATGAACCCACCATTTTCACAACCATAAACCAGACATCCAGAAAGCAGAATTTTCTCAAAAGGTTTAAAATGCCTGACGTCACCGAGAAGCACTTGCCAACCGGACTGTGAAATCGAAAACCTGATCACTGCTTCCCCCCAAGAACCTCAAGCTTAGTGAAGTGACAGTTAATCTGATATTTCTTGCTTCAGTAAGAAAGATAAGGCACAGACAACACTCAGAGCCATAGCCTGCTCTCCCAGACTGTAGTCGGAAAACTCGACAATGAGGGGGAGGGTGTACAGATTTGGCAGAAGTCTGGTTAGCAATAAAGCTTCCTCAGGGAGCCGGAATTGGATTTGGGGCCCTGCCCAAGTTAACATTTTTACAGGTTGGCTGAGTTGCAGTTTGTTAGCCAGTCAGTAATAAACCCAAGTGCAAGAATTTAAAGTTTATGAGGCATGGCCTCTTAATGCCTCTCCTCAGCTCCCTACAGCCAAGAGTTTAAGGAGCTTGGCCTAGCCTGGGTGTTAATTGTTTTGTCAATATGCAGAGTTATTTGGGGGGAAAAGAAGAAATAAAGGCTTCTACAGAACTCAAGGCCCCCTCTCCTCTTTTGGAGAAACAAAGGAGAGCCATTCTGTCCCCTAGGCAGCTCACCCGCACATTCAAGCTGTGGGAATTTGTACCTGGGGTGAGGGGTATGCTGATGGGGGCATTAGAAAAATGCTAGGTGGCACAGGTTTTTAAATTGCTTTGAAATTTTTAAACTTTAGATCCCCTACCCAGAAAAATGCATACAAGTTCTTAAACAATTTCACAGGTTAAGGACCCTCTGGAAGCCCACCCAAGGATCCTGGGATACACCTCTGTTTAAGAACTTGGGTTTGATCCGGTGGAGGAACCCGCCCTGTCCTGGATGAAGGGAAAGAGCCCCCATCAGCCGTCAGCTGCCTGGATCTCATAACACACTGGTTCTGAGCACCAAAGTAAACCCCACCCCCTCAAGTTTTTAAACCGTAGAAGAAACTGTGAGATCAAAAATGTGCTTTGATCCCCCACCCACAGCCCCTACAGCTCAAGACCTTCTGGCTCCTGGACGCCCACTCCCTCAAGGGCCCTAACATTTCAGTCCCAGTACACTGGGGGTCGGGGGGTGTCCCCAGTGCGTGATGGCCCCAGTCCAGGTGTGCCAGGCCCAGTTTTCAGGCAGGCTGCAGGGGCGCGGGCCCTCCGGGAAGGGCAGGGTTAAGAGTGCATTCCAGCTGCCGGGCAAGAAGGGGGGCGGGGGAAGGGAGCGCGAAGAAGAGAAACAGACCTGGTCTGTCAGTCGGAGACACAAAGCACGGTACACAAAGGGGGCCCGAGAGGGGCGAAAGGGGCTGCCCGGGGCACGGCTCATCCCCACACCTGTGCGGGGGTTGGGGGAGGAATGTGGAAGGCGCATTCCTCCGCTGGGGCCCCAGGGGAGAGCTTCCCACGTCCGGGCTGGGTGAGCGGCTCAGCCGCCCCGCACCCCGAAGGAGGGGGTCCAGGTCAGCCGCCGCAGAGGGGCAAGGAGGGGCTGGACGTCAGAGGGCGCTAGGCTCTCCGGCCTTTCTCTCCATACGCTCACCCCCATTCCAGCCCCGGGGATGCTTTCTGCGCGTCCCCCACACCTGAGGAGGCGCCAGGAGTCCCCCCGCCGCAGCCCGGACACCCCCAGCGCAAACCCCGCCTCGAAGTTCCGCCCGGCGGGCCCCCGTGGGGGGAGTCTTACCATTCCCCCGCGCCCGGCCCGGCTCCAGCTCCGCGCCTCGCGCCTCCAAGGTCACTTCAGCTTCCCCGAAGCCTGCCCGGCACGGCTCGGAGGCCGCGCGCGGCAGCCAGTAAACCTGCGCCTAAGGGAAGAGGGGTAAAGAGGGAGGCTGGGTCACAGGCGTGCCCGGCCCTGCATACCCATCCCGGGCAGTCCTCTCAGGCTTTCCCGTACAACACTGGCTCCAGGCAGCCCAGTCCGGCTCTCTCCCCGACGCCACCGCCGCGTGCGGACCCCGCCCGCCCTCTGAGGAACGTCCCGGCAGGGGTCAGGGCAAGGCAATGGAGTACCTGGAGTAGGAGGAAGAAGCGGAGGAGGAGGGACGCGAGAGGCCCACTAGGGAGCCCCATGGCTGGAGAGAGAGGGGTGAAAAGCTGCCGCGACGTCGGGCTAGTGCTCCGCTAAGCTCAGCGCGTCCCTTTGAGAACCGCGGCTCGCTGGAGCCAGCGGGGGGGGGGGGGGGCCAGGTGAGCGCAGGTAGGTGCTGATTGGTCCAGCGCCACAAGGTCCCGCCTCCTCGCAGGTGGGGCCGGGGCTGGCGCTCTGGAGGCACCCCGAAGCCCGCCCCCCCCCCCACTGTCCTCTCCTGCGCCCCTCCTGCGTTCTCTCGGGTTTTCTGGAGTTGCTCCCGGCAGAGACCCAGGCCCTGTCTCGCAGATTCTGGGTTCAAGGAGAAAAAAAAAAAGGCAACCCACTCTCCGCCGCACAGGAAGAAAATTGTTTCTGTGCCTTGTGGAAAAGAAAGTGGAGATGCATCTGAACCCGACTGAAAACAGGCGCCCCATTCATGCTCCCCCGAGGCTCTCTGTTATCCAAAGCTTTGATGGAGGCCGGGTGTGTCCGCCCCACACCCGGCTACAGCGGGGGGCGGGCGGGTACCTCCTGCCTCTTTCCCCACCTCCCACATCAGCCTGCCCCCAGGACTCCGAGTGTTTAAAACTGGCGGTGAGGTCCCGAGGGACCGTGTTACAGAATCTGCTACAACTTGCGGAAAACTCATTACTTCCCTGGCACAGCCGAACAAAAGGAGGCTGGGAGAGAAGATCCCAGAGTTCGAAGCCGTGGTGACGCCAAAAGGTGCGAGGTAGAGGGGTGGTTATTAGCCCCATCACCTCCAGCAAGCTTCCCACCCCCCACGTAGGATATAAATAATTAACAATTTCTCAACTTTTGTAAAATGCAAATACAGGCATTTTAAAAATCGCGACTGTTTTTATTGGTCTAAAATAGCTACTATAATCCAAGTAAAAACTGCTGGCTGCGAGAGAAGCAACCTTCCAGTGAGTCTCCCTACGAAGCAGCTCTTCTGTATCGTTACTGGGGGACATGCGACGGAGTTGGGATTCGTTCCTCCACTTCAGACCCGAAGCGCTTTACCCGTGGCGGCACACAAGTGGGCCCCGGGCCCTGAAACGGTCCTGAAACTCAGTCGCTCCACACTGCACGCCCTCTCCCCACCGAGCTGAGTTTTCCCAGCCAGTCACAACCTCCTGTTCCCTGAGGCCTCCCCACGTTCCCTAGCTGTCGTGAGAATCTCAGGCTGACTCCTCAACACTTTCCGTCCTCCTACCCATCTCAGATTTAGGGGTTTGAGGAGGAGACTGGAGTCTCTAATTATAGATTTTTTGGCTCTCAAGGGCTAGCCTGGAAGCCTGCCTGTCCTTCCCACCACCAGGCCTGCGGCTAAGAGGAGGACAGTTTGCGTTGCGACCGTGGGAGTCCTCTCTCTAGCCGAGCATGGGCTCTGGGGCCGCACCGCTTGCGTTCAAACCCGGATTCCATCACTTATTAGCGCTGTGACCTCAGGCTAGCGAAATAACCCCTCTGAGCCTCAGTTCCGCATGCGTCTAGTGGGGCTATTATGATATCTGCCCTCTATAAAGTACTAGGATTGAATGAATTAATACATATAGAAGAGGATTAAATTAGCACGTTTAAAACGCTAAACTCAGCACTTGGCACAGAGCAAGTGCCCAAATGTTGCCTGGTATTATTGCTTTAGGATCCAGCTCATTTGTCCTCCGCCTCACGAACCGTTTCTTTTCCTCTACAGCACCCTCACGTTCCCCAAACTAAGAGAATGAGAAACGCTGTAATCCTTCAATTTCACGGCTGATGGTAAAGCGAGCAATTGGCATCTGGTATAAGGGGAGCGCTCCGTTATCCCGCCTGTGGTCCCGGCAGCTGGGGTCTGCGGATGCACGACGCGCAGGAGAAGCCCGAGGCTGCTTGCTGAGCTCCAACCCCCTTCGCCTCGCTCTCCCGCAGGGGGCGCTTCCCGTGCCCGAGGGGAGGTTAGATACCCGCGCAGAGGCTTTTCGAGGCTGCGCAGGCCCCAGACAGTATCTGGTGGCCCCGCCTATCCTCGCCTCGCAGGTTCCTTTGCGCCCGCCGGGAACCAGATGCAGCCATTAGGCGGACAGTCAAACACCAACGTGCGTCGGGATACAGGTCCTAACTAAGTAAACACCTGGCTGGAGGGCAGTTGAGCACGCTCATTTCCGCCTCCTTCCAGGGCACTCAGCATTCCGGGCGGGGCCGGGGAGGGGAGAGGAGAAATTGAGAGTCAGCTCTTCTGCCTGCACCTTGGACCACACTGCTGTCTTCTCTGCAGCTCCCTTAGTCAGTCGGCCGTTCATTCATTCATTTAAGAGATATTTGCTGATAGCCTGTTGTGTGCCAAGCACTGGAGATACAACAGTGAACGAAGCAAACATCCCTGCATCCTTGGACCTTCCATCACAGAGTGTGAGGGTTCAAGGAAACTAAATAAGTAACTATATAGCATGTTAGATAATATGTACTATGCAGAAGAACAGAATGGGAAGTGCCAATTCACAGAAAAGAAGGTAGGGCTGGAAATTGCAAATAACATAATCTAGAAGGTGTTTAGGTCAGGGTCTAGTGGGAGACAGAATCCAGCTCGGATGGTTCAAGTCTTAGTGAAGGGACCAGAGGAACGGGCAGGGTTCAGGGACCAACAAGGGTGTAGAAGGTCCAGAGATCAGCAGCAAGCAGAAAAGCAGTTACAACTTGGAGGACTGGGGGGCAAAGGGAGGAAATGGTATCACTGGGAGTGGGGGGTTGGAGGGGAGGGGGGGAGCTGGAGAGCTGAAGCGGAGGACCACCCCTCCCAAATGCAGCTGTGGTCAAGGAGGGACAGGCCACTGCCCAGAGCACAGCAGGGAGCATGTGGGGGGGAAAATAACTCAACATCTCTCTCCTTTCACCCTTCATCTTCTGGCATTGCCTGCCATGGACCAAACCCACCCAGAAGCCTGAGGGCAAGAAAGCCCAGGTGGTGGTGTCTGTAGGGGTCATCCTCCCAGGCACAGGGCAGAGAGGAGAAAGGCAGAAAATGGAGGAAGGGCTGATGAGCAATGGGGAAAGCCCAGAGGCCTCCTTGAGAAATGAATAAAACCTGAAGGAAGTGAGGGAGAAAATTACATTAAGCATATCTGAAGAAAAGAGTATTCCAAGCAGAGAAAATAGGCAAAGGCCCTGAGACAGTAGATTACTTGGGACAGGAAAAAAAAAAAAAAAGGCAGTGTGGCTGGAGTGGAGTAAGCAAGTAGGAAATGAGTCAGATTTGGGAGGGTGAGGAACAAATCTTGTAGAGCCTCATAGGCTATTGTAAAAACTTTGCCTTTTACTCTGAGCAGGAGGGGAGGAAGGCACTGGAGGCTGTGAGTGGAGGAGTGGTGTTGAGAAGACTACAGGAGATGAGGGCAGAAACAGTGAGGTCAGTTGGGATTCCACTGCAATAAGCCAGGCAAAAACTGAAATGGCTTGGTTCAGGGTGGTCATTGTGGAAGGGGTAAGAAATGATCAGATTAAAACAAACAAAATAAAAAGTGTTGGTGAGGATGTGCAGACATTGAAACACTTGTGCACTGTCGGTGGGAATGTCAACTGCTGCAGCCACTATGGAAAACAGTAAAACAGCTACTAAAAAAAATTAAAAATAGAATTGCCATATGACCCAGCAATTCCACTTCTAGGTATATACCCAAAAGAACTGAGTGTACGGACTCTAACAGATATTTGTACAATACATCTATGTTCATAGCAGCATTATTCACAACAGTCAAGAGGTGGAAGCAGGGCTTCCCTGGTGGTGCAGTGGTTAGGAATCTGCCTGCCAATGCAGGGGACACGGGCTCGAGCCCTGGTCTGGGAAGATCCCACATGCCGTGGAGCAACTGGGCCCGTGAGGCACAACTACTGAGCCTGCGCGTCTAGAGCCTGTGCTCCGCAACAAGAGAAGCCACGACAATGAGAAGCCCGCGCACCGTGATGAAGAGTAGCCCCCGCTCGCCGCAACTAGAGAAAGCCCGTGCACAGAAACGAAAACCCAATACAGCCAAAAATAAATTTAAAAAAAAATAATAAAATAAATAAATAAATAAATAAATAAATAAATATCTCTAAAGAGGTGGAAGCAACCCAAGTGTCCATTGACGAATGGATAAACAAAATGCTTAATAGGTACAGAGTTTCAGTTTTGCAAGATGGAAAGAGTTCTGTGGATGGATGATGGTGATGGTTGCACAAAAATGTGAATGTACTTTATGCCACTGAACTGTATGTTATGTGTACTTTACCACAACTTTTAAAAGTTACTTTAAAAAAGTGATCAGACTCTGGGTATATTTTGAAGGTATTGCCAACGAGATTGGCTAAAGGATTGGATGGGGGTGTGAGACAGAGCAGGTCAAGGATGACTCCAGGGTTTGGGGCCTGAGCAACCAGCAGGATGGCAATACCATTTCCTGAGATGGGTAAGGCACATGTAGTGGACACTGTCAGGGCACTGCTCAGATCCCCTGGGATCCCTTTGTTGGTTTCTGAACTCCCCATGTTTGGCTTCTGTGTGTTGATTCTCCCAGCAGCCTGTACATGTGAAGGGCCAGAGGCTTGCCCTTCCGCTACTGGGGTCCCTTTGCCCTTGCAAGGAAGTGCCCAGGAGTTCACTTTCCCAGCCCTTAGCCAATGACCAAGTGGTGCTGGAATGTGGAAGCTGAGCACCGGCCCGCCTCCCCCCAGACTCCCAGGGGTAACTTACATCCAGCATCCCCTGCTGGATCAGGCTGAAGCTACCCTCCAGGGACTTGGTCTGAAATCACACCCTTGCTTGGCTTCTTGCCCTCTTTATCTTGCTTCTCCACTCCCTCACCAGTTCCTCCTGGGAGCCCTTCCAAATTTAATAAGTCACTCATGTACATGAATCCTTGTCTCAGGGTTAGCTTCTTGGAATCTCATTGCAGGTAGAGCAAGCTTGGGATTAGGGGAATATCAGGACTTCAAGGTGGGGCATGTTCAGAGATGCCCAGTAGTGGCATGTTGAGGAGGCTGTGGTTGGAGACACGGGTCCAGGGGAGGCATCCTGCCTGGATATACCTTTGTCACAATGGAAAAGCATCTATATGTGGAGAAAGACTTGCCCAGGGAGAACCCTGAGCCTCTGGGGGCCTTCCCATCTCTGCCAGAGCATGGCCTTTTTCAACACAGATGTTCATCCCGTCCCTGATGCCTTCCACCCAGACAGGGCTGGGACTCTTTCACTCATTTTGCTCTTTCAAAAAGAAGTGCACCTTCCCTGTGCTTCTTGTCTGCATTTCACACTTAAACACGTGCTACTTACTGCCTTGTGGGATCTCTGGCATTGTTACTTTCACCTGAGTGTCCTTCTGCCTCACTCTCCAGTACCCCTTTCCCCCCTCCTTGAAAGCTCCTCGGGTCAGGGATCAGGATGAGCAGAATATCACCTCTGCAGATTTCCCCACAGCACCCTACCAGCCAAAGGCCTGTGGCATTTAAGTTAGGGTTGGCAGACCTACGTCTGAATCTTGCCTCTGAAAACAACTGCCTGGGTGATCTGGGGTGAGCTATTTAATCTCTCAAAGTCCTATGGAATGAGTTAATTCCTATCTGGTGAGTGATGGTGAGAATTACCCCAAACTGAACTGACCTTCCTCTGCAAATCTGCTCCTCCCACAATCTTTCCATCTCAGCCAAAGGCAATTGCATCCTTCCAGCGGCTCAGCCTAAGCCGTCTTTCACTCTCTGACTCATCTGCTACCACTTGCTCACTCTGCTTTTTCAGCGTTGGCCTCCCTGTGGTTCTCCGAACACACCAAGTGTGGGCCTGTGCACAGTGCTTCCCTCTGCCTGGATCACCTTTGCCCAGATGTCCACCCGCCTTTCTCCCTCACTCCTTCAGGTCTCTGCTCAAATGTGGCCCCTCTGAGAGGCCTTCCCTGACCTCCCTACATAGAGAGCCCTCTCTCATCACCCTCTTTCCCCTGCTTTATTTTTTTTCATAGCACTCATAGCACTTAATAGCACTAATCTATTAGTACATATATATATATATATATATATATATTTTTTTTTTTTTTTTTGGGGGGGAGGCAACATACAGTAATGATTAAGAGCAAGGACTCTGGAGTCACACTGTCTGGCTTTGAATCATTAATGCAGCTCTTCCAAGCTGTGAGACCTTGGCCAAGTGACTTTCAACTCCCTTGTGCCTCAGTATCCTCATCTGTAAAATGGGATAAGCATAACAATACCTTCCTCATAGGTTATGAGTTAATATTTGTAAAGCACTTTGGAACATAGTAAACCTAAGTATTCATTAAATTGTATTTATTGTCCCTCTCCCCTCACTGAGTGTATCCTCCCTGAGAGGCAGGGATTTTTGTCTGCTTTGTTCATTGCTGTACCTCCAGTACACAGAACAGCCTGGCATAAAACAGATACTGAGGGGCTTCCCTGGTGGCGCAGTGGTTGAGAATCTGCCTGCCAATGCAGGGGACACGGGTTCGAGCCCTGGTCTGGGAAGATCCCACATACCGCAGAGCAACTGGGCCCGTGAGCCACAATTGCTGAGCCTGCGCATCTGGAGCCTGTGCTCCGCAACAAGAGAGGCCGCGATAATGAGAGGCCCGCGCACCGCGATGAAGAGTGGCCCCCACTTGCCGCAACTAGAGAAAGCCCTCGCACAGAAACGAAGACCAACACAGACATAAATAAATAAATAATAAATAAATTAAAAAAAAAAAACAGATACTGAAATATGTATTGACTGAGTGAAATCAAGAAGATAATAACTGTTAAGCATCTGGCAGGGTGCTAGAAGCAGAGTAGACACAAAATCAATGTGGGTTCCCTGACCCACCTCACAGAGCTGATGTGAAATCCAATGAGCTAATAGGCAGGAAAGTGTTTTGCCAAGTGTCATACAAATAATACAAGTCACAATAAAATGAACTACTAGCACACTCTGGATTCAGACTCTAAGTATTTTCATGCATGATCTCACTCTCATCCTCTCAACTCTACACGCTAGTTTCCTTTTCACAGACGAGGAAACAGGTTAAATCCCTTGCCCAAGGCCACACTGCTAGGACAGAGGCAAAGCCACAGTGCAACCCAGTTCTGTCTCACTCCGAAACTCATTGCCTGAATCAGTTTCCAACCTACTATTCATCAATGTTTGCTGGAAGACTGAATTTGGGGAGCAGGTCTTTGGTATATTAGGAAGAATTCCACAATATCCGATCCCTTCTCTTAAGAACCTCTTAAAATAAACATGTTTGCCTCTGGTCCAAGGTTAAATTCTGGGTCCTCCAAGAAATATTTAGAAAGAGCTTTTCTGCCCATTTTTGGTAGCAAAATTCCCAGAGCTCCACTCCCACATAGCACACTTACAGGGTTATGTCCCAAAGACAAGCGGGTATTTTCCAATCTTTTCTAGGAAGTATCCTTAAAACTGGGTGCGGCCCTATTTCCTGCTCCTCCCCTCCCCTGCCCAGTGCCCTTACAAATGCTTCCACAGTCTTACTTCTTTTTTTTTTTTTTAAAATTTTATTTATTTATTTATTTATGGCTGTGTTGGGTCTTCGTTTCTGTGCGAGGGCTTTCTCTAGTTGGGGCAAGTGGGGACCACTCTTCATTGTGGTGCGTGGGCCTCTCACTATCGCGGCCTCTCTTGTTGCGGAGCCCAGGCTCCAGACGCGCAGGCTCAGTAATTGTGGCTCACGGGCCCAGCTGCACCGCGGCATGTGGGATCTTCCCAGACCAGGGCTCGAACCCGTGTCCCCTGCATTGGCAGGCAGATTCTCAACCACTGCGCCACCAGGGAAGCCCCCACAGTCTTACTTCTTTATGTCTGTTCCCGAGCTTTCTGGGACGCTCCTTTCTGCCCAGTAATGTCTCTGGCCAGCTTTCCCATCTATCACTTCTGAATCCTTAAAGGTGCCGAGGCAGTTGATCCCCAAAAAGAAACCTGATCCACATACCTTCCCTTTCCTTGAACCTCGGGCAGGGCTCCGCTGCACCAGTGAATTTTTGCCAAGGCCTGAGCTGTCAGTTTCCAGAGATAAGAGGCTAAGCATTTATGTATGTGTATACACTGAAGGCACAGAATTGATTAATCAATAAGCACTCACAAAGCCCTGAATCCCTGTGGTTGGCTAAGGTCTAGAGACTTTGAGAGCTGTAGGGCTCAAAAAGACCTTAAAGAAAATAACAATAACAACAAAATATTAATAACCTGTCCTCAGAGACATTCTTCATCCTTCCCCTGAAAGGCAGGGGTGATCTCTGCAGATGAGGTTTCCCAGGCTCACTTGAGAGATGACTTCCTGCTGGGTTCAGCCAATGGGAGGCACTAGTGGGAGACTGGAGGGTGGGACAAAGGGAAAAGCCAGGGTATGCCTCCTCCTTCAGCTGTTTTGATAATGGCTGTGTTTAATCTGTAGCTACAGCTCGTGCTGTCGGTCCAGGTTCTGCCAGACTCTGGGCTCTGGAAACACCATCATTTTCCTCTCTTTCTCCTGCTAAGGGGTGGATGACTTCTTGCTGCCTAATCTCTAGGTTGTATCACTGCCCCCTGTTTGGCTTCTTAGCCTCTCCATCACCTATGCATTAAGTTCCCTCTGCTTTAAATACTCCCAGTGGTTTGTCTTCCTGATTGGACCTCGACTGACAGAACAGTTAAAACTTACCCAGTACTTACTATGGGACAGACACTGTTCTAAGCACATTATGTAAATTAACTTATTTAATTCTACCATCTGAGGAATGATTATATTTTACAGATGAGAAAACTGAAGCACAGAGAGTCTGATCTACCCTAGTGAGATACCAAACCTGGATACGTATCAAAAATTAACTGCCCAGGAAGCTAATTAAAGATAGAGGAGGTGATGGACGCCATCCTGGCCCTACTGAGTCGGACTCACCAGTCCATGAGGCCCAGGAATCTGGAGATTTAATAAGCTCCCTAGGTGATTCTGATTCAACTAACCCAGCACCCCTCCATGAACTGGTAGTCAGGAAACCCCGACCTCATTTTGGCGATGAGGACAGTAAGATCCAGATCAGTTGTACAGCAAGCTCTGTGGCAGACAAAAACACCACCAAGGACAGTGCTTTCTGCTACTTCCACTGCCTTTTCCTTCAAGGTCACATGGCTGGTTCTGATGTTTGGACTTGCCCTCCCCAGGAGCCATCTGAAGGTACTTCTTATTAGAAATGTTTTGGAAAATTCAGTATATAAACAGATGTGTAGGGCTTCCCTGGTGGCTCAGCGGTTAAAACTCCACCTGCCAATTCAGGGGACACGGGTTCGAGCCGTGGTCCAGGAAGATCCCACATGCCACGGAGCTACTAAGCCCGTGTGCCACAACTACTGAGCCTGCACTCTAGAGCCCGCAAGCCACAACTACTAAGCCCGTGTACCACAACTCCTGAAGCCCACGCATCTAGAGTCCATGCTCCACAACAAGAGAAGCCACTGCAATGAGAAACCTGTGCACCCAACGAAGAGTAGCCCCCGCTCGCTGCAACCAGAGAAAGCCTGCGTGCAGCAACGAAGACCCAACGCAGCCAAAAATAAATAAATAAATAAGAGGGTTAACATAAATTATAAAACAAAACAAACAAAAAAACCCACAGGGGGCTTCCCTAGTGGTGCAGTGGTTAAGAATCCGCCTTCCAGTGCAGGGGACACAGGTTCAAGCCCTGGTCCGGGAAGATCCCACATGCTGTGGAGCAACTAAGCCTGTGCGCCACAACTACTGAGCCTGCGCTCTAGAGCCCGCGAGCCACAACTACTGAGCCCATGTGCCACAACTACTGAAGCTCGTGCGCCTAGAGCCCATGCTCCACAACAAGAGAAACCACCACAATAAGAAGCCCGTGCACCGCAACGAAGAGTAGCCCCCGCTCCCCGCAACTAGAGAAAGCTGCACGCAGCAACAAAGACCCAATGCAGCCAAAAATAAATAATAAATAAATAAATTAAAAAAAAAAAACAAAAAACCACAGATGTGTATGCAGAATGGCTGAGTGGTGATCAGTATTTGGGAAAAGGAAAAGGGAGGCAGTTTAATCCACCTAATCTCTTACTTTCAGTCCTTTCTGAATAACTTTGGAGAGATAGTTAACCCTCCCCTCATTCTACCTTCCCCATTCTGACCAAGACTGTGGTCAGGCCAACAATCTATATTTTTCAACAGGGGCCCAAGGTGATCTGCCAATTTGGAAAATACAATCAAAATCCAAAATATTCAGAATCTGAATGGACTTCTGTTGTTGCCTTTCCCCCCATGCCACTGTTGTATTCCCAGAACCAATAAACAGTGCCTGGTACAGAGTAGGTGCTTAATAAATATTTACTGAGTGAAATAACAAATAATTATTCTTGCATTGTGAAAATATTTTCTGTACAGTTATTCACTGATCCTCACAATGGACAGAATAGATATCAGAGTCCTCATGTTACAGAAAATGAAACTGAGTTCAGAGAGATTAGGTGACTTACCAGGTCACACAGCTAATGAGAAGTGTCAGAAGCTCTCTCCGTGAAATTCTTCCCTCCCAGATGATGGTGGTAAGAAGGAACACAGGTGGAAGAATGCAAATATGAATGCAAAATAAATTACCAAAATAGAGGTCAAATTAACTCGATAAGGATAAGAAATTCTAGCATTTATCACTGAATGAGGAGATTAGAGATTCAAAGATTCCAGGGGATACACAAGTCCCTCTATCTCTGGACTCTTAACTTTACCGTCATTAAATTCAAGCAATCCTTGCTTTCCTGCTATATTGGTAATAGTAATCCCCCTCTCATCCCTTATGGTTAAATGCTAAGTGCTTTGTACATCTTATTCCATTTAACCCTATCATCTCTCTCCTGAACTACTGCAGTAGCTTTCCTTCGTCACCCTCCAATCTGTTTTCCCCACTTCTGTCAGACTGATCATTTACAACTGCCAAGTCTGATCACTTTGGATCTCTGATTAAAATCCCTAAATGCCTCCCCACGCTGCTCTCTCAAGGTCCTGCTTGGTCTAGGCCCCACCTACCTCTTCGTTCATTACATTCAAGAAATATTTATTGAGGGCCTACTACGTGTCAGATGCTATTCTGAGCACTGAGGATGCAATGGTGAATCAAATAGACAAGATCCTTAATATCATGCACTTTGTAATAAAAACGTAGAGAAGTAAACAAGATAATTACAGACTACTGAAAGTGCTAAGAAGGAAAAAAAATAAAGCAATAAGATAGTTACCGGGGAAGCTCATTTTTTAAAAAAAATTAATTAATTTATTTTTGGCTGCGTTGGGTCTTCTTTGTTGCGCGCGGGCTTTCTCTAGTTGCAGTGAGTGGGGGCTACTCTTCGTTGCGGTGCGCGGGCTTCTCATTGCGGTGGCTTCTCTTGTTGCGGAGCATGGGTTCTAGGCACATGGGCTTCAGTAGTTGTGGCATGTGGGCTCTAGAGCGCAGGCTCCGTAGTTGTGGTGCTCGGGCTTAGTTGCTCCACAGCATGCGGGATCTTCCCGGACCAGGGCTCAAACCCGTGTTCCCTGCATTGGCAGGCAGATTCTTTTTTTTTTTTTTTTAACATCTTTATTGGAGTATAACTGCTTTACAATGGTTAGTTTCTGCCTTATAACAAAGTGAATCAGCTATACATATACATATATCCCCATATCTCCTCCCTCTTGCGTCTCCCTCCCACCCTCCCTATCCCATCCCTCTAGGTGGTCACAAAGCACCGAGCTGATCTCCCTGTGCTATGCGGCTGCTTCCCACTAGCTATCTATTTTACATTTGGTAGCATATATAAGTCCATGCCAGTCTCTCACTTCGTCCCAGATTACCCTTCCTCCTCCCCGTGTCATCAAGTCCATTCTCTATGTCTGTGTCTTTATTCCTGTCCTGCCCCTAGGTTCTTCAGAACCTTTTTTTTTTTCTTTAAGATTCCATATATATGTGTTAGCATACGGTATTTGTTTTTCTCTTTCTGACTTACTTCACTCTGTAGGACAGACTCTAGGTCCATCCACCTCACTACAAATAACTCAATTTCATTTCTTTTTATGGCTGAGTAATATTCCATTGTATATATGTGCCACATCTTCTTTATCCATTCATCTGTTGATGGACACTTAGGTGGCTTCCATGTCCAGGTTATTGTAAATAGAGCTGCAATGAACATTTTGGTACATGACTCTTTTTGAATTATGGTTTTCTCAGGGTATATGCCCAGTAGTGGGACTGCTGGGTCGTGTGGTAGTTCTATTTTTCGTTTTTTAAAGAACGTCCATACTGTTCTCCATAGTAGCTGTATCAATTTACATTCCCACCAACAGTGCAAGAGGGTTCCCTTTTCTCCACACCCTCTCCAGCATTTATTGTTTCTAGATTTTTTGATGATGGCCATTCTGACCGGTGTGAGGTGATACCTCATTGTAGTTTTGATTTGCATTTCTCTAATGATTAGTGATGTTGAGCATTCTTTCATGTGTCTGTTGTCAATCTGTATATCTTCTTTGGAGAAATGTCTATATAGGTCTTCTGCTCATTTTTGGATTGGGTTGTTTGTTTTTTTGATATTGAGTTGCATGAGCTGCTTGTAAATTTTGGAGGTTAATCCTTTGTCAGTTGCTTCATTTGCAAATATTTTCTCCCATTCTGAGGGTTGTCTTTTCGTCTTGTTTATGGTTTCCTTTGCTGTGCAAAAGCTTTTAAGTTTCATTAGGTCCCATTTGTTTATTTTTGTTTTTATTTCCATTTCTCTAGGAGGTGGGTCAAAAAGGATCTTGCTGTGATGTATGTCATAGAGTGTTCTGCCTATGTTTTCCTCTAAGAGTTTGATAGTGTCTGGCCTTACATTTAGGTCTTTAATCCATTTTGAGTTTATTTTTGTGTATGATGTTAGGGAGTGTTCTAATTTCATTCTTTTACATGTAGCTGTCCAGTTTTCCCAGCACCACTTAGGCTGTCTTTTCTCCATTGTATATTCTTGCCTCCTTTATCAAAGATAAAGTGACCATATGTGCATGGGTTTATCTCTGGGCATTCTATCCTGTTCCATTGATCTATATTTCTGTTTTTGTGCCAGTACCATACTGTCTTGATTATTGTAGCTTTGTAGTATAGTCTGAAGCCCAGGAGCCTGATTCCTCCAGCTCCGTTTTTCTTTCTCAAGATTGCTTTTGCTATTCGGGGTCTTCTGTGTTTCCATACAAATTGTGAAATTTTTTGTTCTAGTTCTGTGAAAACTGGCAGGCAGATTCTTAACCACTGCGCCACCAGGGAAGCCCCGGAAGCCCATTTTTGATAGACTGGTTAGGGCAGATGCTCTGAGGAGGCAACAGTGAAGTTAAGACCAAGGTTGAGAAGGAGCCAGTCATGGAAAAGCTAGGAGAAAGTGTTCCAGACAGAGGCAACAGCATGTGCAAAGGTCCTGAGGTAGGCAACTTCTAGAAACCAGGGACAGAGGAGAAGTCAGTGTGGCTGAAGCAGAGAGAGTCTTCAGGGAAAGGGAGATGAGGTCAGAGTAAAGAAACAGGTGAGAGATACATATCATATAGGATTCTATAGTCACAGAAAATGGTCTTTTATTCCAGGATAAAAAGGAAGCTATTGAAGAATTTTAATCAGAGGAGGAATATGGCCTGATTTATATTTTATAACATTCCTTCTGGCTGCTGTATGAAAATGAATTGGGGGCAGGAGGAATGAAAGTAAGGGAAAAGAGAGGAGGCTGGTGCTATGTCCAGATGAGACACAATGGACCTGGCTAGGACTACTGCAGAGGAGACAGAGAAAAGTGGTCAGATTCTCGATAGAGCTTTGGGGTAAAATTGACAAGACCTGCTGAGAGACTGATTTTGAGACTGAAGAAAGGAGAAGTCAAGGCCTTCTCTTAGGTTTGGGGCTTGGATAGACAGTGGTGCCATTTAGGGAGGTAGAATCAGGTGCAGGAGGAATCAAGAGTTCCACCTGGACTGTGAAGCTGCAGGAGCTGTGAGCTTGCTGGGTGCAGATGTCGAGTTGGCCATGGGCTATTTGTATCTGGTGCTAAGAGGTTAGGCTGGGTTGGAGATACTAATGTGGGTTATCTCCAAACATGATCCTTAAAGGTACTGGATTAGCCCCAAGGCACTCTGACATTTGAAGTCTGGGTGGAGCAGGAGGGACTAAGACCTGTCAAAGGAAAACCAGGGCTTCCCTGGTGGCGCAGTGGTTGAGAATCTGCCTGCCAATGCAGGGGACACGGGTTCGAGCCCTGGTCCGGGAGGATCCCACATGCCACGGAGTGACTGGGCCCGTGAGACACAATTACTGAGCCCGCGCATCTGGAGCCCTTGCTCCGCAACAAGAGAGGCCGCGATAGTGAGAGGCCCGCGCACCGCGATGAAGAGTGGCCCCCGCTTGCCACAACTAGAGAAAGTCCTTGCACAGAAACAAAGACCCAACACAGCCAAAAATAAAAAAATAAAAAAAAACAAAAAAAAAACAAACCACCTACTACCAGACATAAACTCTGGGGAACATGTCTTAGAACATTTCTTTTTTTTTTTTAATTAAGATATAACTTGCACTTAGTTGAGTGCACAAATCTTAAACGTAGATCTTGATGAATTTTTACATATGTATATACCAGTGTAATCATCACCCAGCTCAAGATATAGAATTTTCCAGCAAGGCCAGTGCCAGGCTTTAAACGTAACAGGTAAAGGCTGTGTTCTCATGGAATTTATAGTTAGCTCCTCCTGATACATATACCAAATGCCTAGTATGGTGGTAGGACATGGTAGGTGGTCTCTTTCTTTCTTTTTTTTTTTTTTGGCTTATCTATATATATTTTTTCTATTAGTTTTCTATAAAGAGTGTGCCTTATTTGTGAGTTAAAAACCAGTCTTGAGGGGGAGGAGTCAAGATGGTTGTGTGGGAAGACGTGGAGTTAGCATCTCCCCACAAGTAGGGTGCCTGCTGGCTGCTGGCGGGGAACTCTAACCCCAAGGAGACAGGAGGAACCCCACAGTGAACCAGTAGGACGTAGGGGGAGCAAGGGGGAAGGAGAAGTTGAGGTCAGACAACACTGGTGCCCCTGAGGCAGGGGAGATCAGGAGAGGCAGTGGGGAGAGGAGTGGAGGGCGACTGCCCTGCCCACTCGGACACGGGGAGCCTGCTGGGCTCCCAGGTGAGGTCCCCTGCGTGCTGAGATCAGGGGTGGGGGGCACGCCTGGGCTCCTTCTGTCCCTTGAGCCTAAGCCCCACCCCCCCACAGCCCCCAGGGTTTTCCAGCCCTGTGAGTCCTGAGCATTGGCCCCACCCACCACCCAAACCTCGCCCTTGCTTAGGCCCTGCTCTCCACAGCCAAGGCCTTTCGCCCCCCACCTCCTTTTTTTTTTCCCTTTCCTTTTCCCTCCTCCTCTTTTTCACTATTGTGGTACTGATGTACCTTCTGGTTGTTGATTCATCTATATTTTTATTTTTACATTCTTTCTAACATATCTGTTAGTTTCCTAGTCTAATTTTATTTTTTACTTTGTTATTGTTCTTTTTTTTTTTTTTTTGCCACCCCACGTGGCTTGCAGGATCTTGATTTGCCAGCACGGGGTTGGGTGGAAGCTCCTGCAGTGGGAGCTCCGAGTCTGAACCACTGGACTAACAGAGAACCTCAGACCCCAGGGAATATTCATCGGTGTGAGGTCTCACAGAGTTCCTCATCTCAGCACCAAGACCCAGTTCTACCCAATAGCCTACAAACTCCAGTGTTGGAAGCCTCAGGCTAAACAACCAGTAGAACAGGAACACAATCCCACTCATTAAAAAAAAAAAAAAAAAAAAAAATGAGACAGCAAAAAAATATGTCACAGATGAAGGAGCAAGGTAAAAATCTACAAGACCAAATAAATGAAGAGGAAATAGGCAATCTACCTGAAAAAGAATTCAGAGTAACGATAGTGAAGATGATTCAGAATCTCGGAAATAGATTGGATTTAGTCCACTTAAATAGAATGGAAGCACAGATTGAGAAAATACAAGAAATATTTAACAAAGATCTAGAAGAACTAAAGAACAAACAAATAGAGATGAACAACACAATAACTGAAATGAAAAATACACTAGAAGGAATGAATAACAGAGGCAGAAGAACAGATAAGTGAGCTGGAAGACAAAATGGTGAAAATAACTGCCAAGGAGCAGAATAAAGAAAAAAGAATGAAAAGAATTGAAGACAATCTCAGAGACCTCTGAGACAACACTAAACACACCAACATTCGAATTATAGGGGTTCCAGAAGAAGAAGAGAAAAAGAAAGGGTCTGAGAAAATATTTGAAGAGATTATAGTGGAAAACTTCCCTAACATGGGAAAGGAAATAGTCACCCAAGTCCAGGAAGCACAGAGAGTCCCATACAGGATAAACCCTAGGGAAAACACACTAAGACACATCGCAATCAAACTAACAAAAATTAAATGCAAAGAAAAAATATTAAAAGCAGCAAGGGAAAAACAAAAAATAACATACAAAGGAATCCCCATAAGGTTATCAGCTGATTTTTCAGTGGAAACTCTGCAGGCCAGAAGGGAGTGGCAGGATATACTTAAAGTGATGAAAGAGAAAAACCTACAACCAAGATTACTCTATCCAGCAAGGATCTCATTCAGATTCGATGGAGAAGCCAAAAGCTTTTCAGACAAACAAAAGCTAAGAGAATTCAGCACCACCAAACTAGCTTTACAACACTAAAGAAACTTCTCTAAGTGGGAAACACAAGAGAAGATAAAGATCCACATAAACAAACCCAAAACAATTAAGAAAATGGTAATACAAACATACATATCAATCATAACCTTGAATGTAAATGGATTAAATGTCCCAACCAAAAGACACAGACTGGCTGAATGGATACAAAAACAAGACCCATATATATGCTGTCTCCAAGAGACCCACTTCAGACCTAGGGACACATACAGACTGAAAGTGAAGGGATGGAAAAAGATATTCCATGCAAATGGAAGTCAAAAGAAAGCTTGAGTAGCAATACTCGTATCAGATAAAACAGACTTTAAAATAAAGACTGTTACAAGAGATAAGGAGGGACACTACATAATGATCAAAGGATCAATGCAAGAAGAAGATGTAACAATTGTAAATGTTTATGCACCCAACATAGGAGCACCTCAGTACATAAGGCAAATGCTAACAGCCATGAAAGGAGAAATCGACAGTAACACAATAATAGTAACGGACTTTAACACCCCATTTACACCAATGGACAGATCATCCAAATAGAAAATAAATAAGGAAACACAAGCTTTAAATGACACAATAGACCAGATACATCTAATTGATATTTATAGAACATTCCACCCAAAAGTGGCAGAATACTCTTTCTTCTCAAGTGCACATGGAACATTCTCCAGGATATATCACATTTTGGGTCACAAATCAAGCCTCGGAAAATTTAAGAAAATTGAAATTGTATCAAGCATCTTTTCTGACCACAACACTATGAGACTGGAAATCAATTACAGGAAAAAAACTGTAAAAAACACAAATACATGGAGGCTAAACAGTGCACTACTAAATAACCAAGAGATCACTGAAGAAGTCAAAGAAGAAATTTTAAAAATACATAGAAACAAATGACAACGAAAACATGACAACCCAAAACCTATGGGATGCGGCAAAAGCAGTTCTAAGAGGGAAGTTTATAGCAATTCAGTCTCACCTCAAGAAACAAGAAAGGGACTTCCCTGGTGGTGCAGTGGTTACGAATCCTCCTGCCAATGCAGGGGACACAGGTACGATCCCTGATCCGGGAAGAACCCACATGCCACGGAGCCACTAAGCCCATGTGCCACAACTACTGAACCTGCACTCTAGAGCCCGTGAGCCACAACTACTGAAGTCCATGCACCTAGAGCCCATGCTCCGCAACAAGAGAAGCCACCGCAATGAGAAGACAGCACACTGCAACAAAGAGTAGCCCCTGCTTGCTGCAACTAGAGAAAGCCCGCACTCAGCAATGAAGACCCAACACAGCCAAAAAAATAATAAAATAAGTTAAAAAAAAAAAAAGGAAACAAGAAAAATCTCAAATAAACAATCTAACCCTACACTTAAAACAACTAGAGAAAGAAGAACAAAGAAAACCCAAAGTCAGTAAAAGGAAAGAGATCATAAAGATCAGAGCAGAAATAAATGAAATAGAAATGAAGAAAACAATAGCAAAGATCAATAAAACTAAAAGCTGGTTCTTTGAGAAGATAAACAAAATTGATAAACCCTTAGCCAGACTCATCAAGAAAAAAAGGGAGAGGACACAAATCAATAAAATTAGAAATGAAAAAGGAGAAATCACAACTGACACTGCAGAAATACAAAGGATTATAAGAGACTACTACAAACAACTATATGCCAATAAAATGGACAACCATCAAGAAATGGACAAATTCTTGGAAAGGTACAATTTTCCAAGACTGAACCAGGAAGAATTAGAAAATATAAACAGACCTATCACAAGTAATGAAATTGAAACCGTAATTAAAAATCTTCCAACAAACGAAAGTCCAGGACCAGATGGCTTCACAGGCGAATTCTACCAAACATTTAGAGAAGAGCTAACACCCATCCCTCTCAAACTCTTCCAAAAAATTGCAGAGGGAGAAACACTCCCAAATTCATTCTACAAAGCCACCATCACCCTGATACCCAAACCAGAAAAAGATATCACAAAAAAAGAAAATTATAGACCAATATCACTGATGAACATACGTGCAAAAATCCTGAACAAAATACAAGCAAACAGAATCCAACAGCACATTAAAAGGATCATACACCATGATCAAGTGGGATTTATCCCACGGATGCAAGGATTCTTCAATATACGCAAATCAATCAATGTGATACACCACATTAACAAATTAAGTAATAAAAACCATATGATCATCTCAATAGACGCAGAAAAAGCTTTTGACAAAATTCAACACCCATTTATGATAAAAACTCTGCAGAAAATGGGCATAGAGGGAACCTACCTCAACATAATAAAGGCCATATATGACAAACCCACAGCAAGCATCATACTCAATGGTGAAAAACTGAAAGCATTTCCACTAGGATCAGGAACAAGACAAGGATGTCCACTCTCGCCACTCTTATTCAACATAGTTTTGGAAGTCCTAGCCACAGCAATCAGGGAAGAAAAATAAAAGGAATACAAATTGGAAAAGTAGAAGTAAAACTGTCACTATTTGCAGATGACATGATACTATACACAGAAAATCCTAAAGATGCCACCAGAAAACTACTAGAACTAATCAGTGAATTTGGTAAGGTTGCAGGATACAAAATTAATGCACAGAAATCTCTGGCATTCCTATACACCAACAACGAAAAATCAGAAAGAGAAATTAAGGAAACACTCCCATTTACCACTGTGACAAAAAGAATAAAACACCTAGGAATAAACCTGCCTAAGGAGGCTAAAGACTTGTACTCTGAAAACTATAAAAGACTGATGAAAGAAATCAAAGATGACATAAACAGATGGAGAAATATACTATGTTCTTGGATTGGAAGAATCAATATTGTGAAAATAACTATACTACCCAAAGCAATCTACAGATTCAATGCAAACCCTATCAAACTAGCAATGGCATTCTTCACAGAATTAGAACAAAAAATCTTACAATTCGTATGGAAACACAAAAGACCCCAAATAGAAAAAGCAATCTTGAGAAAGAAAAACAGAGTTGGAGGAATCAGTTTCCCTGACTTCAAACTATACTACAAAGCTACAGTAATCAAGACAGTATGGTACTGGCACAAAAACAAAATTATAGATCAATGGTACAGGATAGAAAGCCCAGAGATAAAGCCATGCACATATGGGCACCTAATTTATGACAAAGGAGGCAAGAACATACAATGGAGAAAAGACAGCCTCTTCAATAAGTGGTGCTGGGAAAACTGGAGAGCTACACGTAAAAGAATGAAATTAGAACACTCCCTAACACCATACACAAAAATAAACTCCAAATGGATTAAAGACTTAAATGTAAGACCAGACACTATAAAAACTTTCAAAGGAAAACATAGGAAAAACACTCTTTGACATAAGCCACAGCAAGATCTTTTTTGACCCACCTCCTAGAGTAACAGAAATAAAAACAAAAATAAACAAATGGGACTTAATTAAACTTAAAAGCTTTTGCACAGCAAAGAAAACCATAAGACAAAAAGACAACCCTCAGAATGGGAGAAAATATTTGCAAATGAAACAACAGACAAAGGATTAATTGCCAAAATATACAAATAGCTCATGGAGCTCAATATCCAAAAAACAAACAATCCAGTTAAAAAATGGGCAGAAGACCTAAATAGAGATTTCACCAAGGAGGACATACAGATGGCCAAGAGACACATGAAAAGATGCTCAACATCACTAATTATTAGAGAAATGCAAATCAAAACTACAATGAGGTATCACTTCACGCTGGTCAGAATGGCCATTATCAAAAAAGCTAGAAACAATAATGCTGGAAGGGGTGTGGTGAAAAGGGAACCCTCCTACACTGTTGGTGGGAGTATAAATTGATACAACCACTATGGAAAACAGTATGGAGGTTCCTTAAAAAAGTAAAAATTGAACTACCATATGACCCAGCAATCCCACTACTGGGCATATACCCTGAGAAAACCATAATTCAAAAAGAGACATGCACCACAATGTTCATTGCAGCTCTATTTACAATAGCCAGGACATGGAACCAACGTAAATGTCCACTGACAGATGAACAGATAAAGAAGATGTGGTATATATATATATATATATATATATATATATATATATATATATACACACACACACACCACACTGGAATATTACTCAGCCATAGAAAGAAACGAAATCGAGTTATTTGTAGTGAGGTGGACGGACCTAGAGTCTGTCATACAGAGTGAAGTAAGTCAAAACGAGAAAAACAAATACCATATGTTAACGCATATATATGGAATCTAAAAAAACAAAAAAATGGTACTGATGAACCTAGTTGCAGGGTGCAGGACAGGAATAAAGAGGTAGACACAGAGAATGGACTTGATGACATGGGGTGGGAGGGTGAAGCTGGGGTGAAGTGGGAGTATCATCGACATATATACACTACCGAATGTAAAATAGTTGGCTGGTGGGAAGCAGCAGCATAGCACAGGGAGGTTGGCTCAGTGCTTTGCGATGACCTAGAGGGGTGGGATAGGGAGGATGGGGGGGGAGGCTCAAGAGGGAGGGGATATGGGGACATATGTATGCATATGGCTGATTTGCTTTGTTGTGCAACAGAAACTAACACGGTATTGTGAAGCAATTATTCTCCAATAAAGATCTATTAAAAAAGGAAAAAAAACAGTCTTATCTGAACTTACTATTTTCCAGAGTGCCTAATCCAGAAGCTATCAATCAAAACCAGAAAGAACAACTTCAGGATCTCCCTTTGGATATAAAACCCAGGCCTGAGAAGACAAAAGTGTCCAAACAGAAGAATCCAGGAACCATTCTGTTAGAGAGGCAAACAATTCTCTTGATTCCCAATTTCCACCTGGACCCCACTAACCTGTATTCTGTAGGCCCTGCAACAGCCTTTACTTTCACACCCTTATACACAATAGTTGAGAACACCAAAGCCGATTTGTCTGCCCTCCTCAATAACATAGTGACAGCAAGACAAAATATCACCAACAAGTCTTTAAAAATTTAAAGAGCCCGATAAAGTCCTCCATTCGGCATCTGCCATGAAGGAAATCGCCTCTGGCGTGTGCCTCTGTTGTGCTCCCCCCTTTCCCAGACACCTCCTGTACAAACACCCCTCCCCGTGGTTTCCCCTCAGCTGCTTGCAGGAGGGTGCTAGGGCCCCTTGCTGGGGGAGCTGGAGGAAGGGGAACCCCTTAAATTCCGATGAGCGAAACTAAGGAGCTGTTCTTCGAGCACGTTAAGGATCAAAGCCTGAGATCTGAAGCCTTGGCAAGAATACAGCCACCTGTGGGCCTGGGTGGGCCCGAGCAGGGAGGCCTTGGATAGCAGCGCCAGGTGCTATGCACACTGGGCTGAGCCTGCCTGTGACAAGGCAGATGTCAGGACTGGCCCGGGAAGATCAGGTCCCTAAGCGGATGCTGCAGAAAAGGAAGGATTCGGAACTATTGTAATTAATACAGGAATTCGGGTAGGGGCTGGGGAGGCAGTAAAGAATAAGGAAGAAAAAAACACTCATATTCTCACCAAACCAAATTAACCAATGTTGGCATTTTAACTTCTTTGCTTCTAGTCTTTTTCCTATGCATAACTTTCAAAAAATTATACAACTAGTGTCTTTTTGTATAATAAGAAAAAAGAACATTGTGATTAAAGCAAAAATCCTTCCTGGACTTCCCTGGTGGCACAGCGGTTAAGAATCCACCTGCCAATGCAGGGGACACGGGTTCAAGCCCTGGACCAGGAAGATCCCACATGCCACGGAGCAACTAAACCCGTGCACCACAACTACTGAGGCTGCGCTCTAGAGCCCGCAAGCTACAACTACTGAGCCCACGTGCCACAACTACTGAAGCCCGCGTGCCGAGAGCCCGTGCTCCGCAACAAGAGAAGCCACTGCAATGAGAAGCCCGCACACCGCAACGAAGAGCAGCCCCTGCTCGCCGCAACTGCAGAAAGCCTGCACGCACAGCAATGAAGACCCAACGCAGCCAAAAATAAATAAATAAATTTATAAAAAAAAGCAAAACTCCTTCTTGATTTCTACTTAGATAGCCATTCCTATCTTTGCCTTCAAAGAGGCAAATGCTCTGAGGTGTATTTATGTCCTCCTCCCTGTATTTTAAAAATACCTTTACGTAAATGTTATAGTCCTATGACTTGCTTTTTCCAATACAATCATATATTTTTGAGAATTGTCCAAGTTGGTATACAAGAAATTTACTCCTTTATCGCCTACCACATATATATATATATTTTAAATTAATTAATTAATTAATTAATTAATTAATTATTTTTTGGCTGCGTGTGGGCTTTCTTTAGTTGCGGCGAGCTGGGGCTACTCTTCGTTGCTGCGCCTGGGCTTCTCATTGCGGTGGCTTCTCTTGTTGCAGAGCACGGGCTCTAGGCGAGCGGGCTCTAGAGCGCAGGCTCAGTAGTTGTGGCGCACAGGCTTAGTTGCTCCACGGCATGTGGGATATTCCCGGACCAGGGCTCGAACCTGTGTTCCCTGCATTGGCAGGCAGATTCTTAACCTCTGCAACACCAGGGAAGTCCCTCCAACACATACATAAACCACACTTTGTTGGTGACCATATCAATAGCCAATACCAACAGTCAACACTTAACAGTATTCCTCTCTACCAGAAACTATTCCAAGTCCTATAGGTGTATTAACCCCTTGAATTCTTACAAGGACCTAGGAGGACATAGGGATAAATCAAATAAATTTATCATCACACAGCTGGTAAGTGGCAGGGTGGGATTTGGGGCCCAAGTCAGAGGCCAAACTTCAGGCTCTTACCCACTACACCATCCAGCCTGCACTTGGGTTGCTTCCTAGTTTTTTGATCGTGCAAACAAGGCCTCAGTATTGTATCAGTTAGCCATTACTGGGTAGCCAAGCATTCCTAAAACGTTGTGGCTTAAAGCAATAACAGTTTGTTATTTCTCATGATTCCATGGGTTGACAAGATGGTTCTTCTGATCTTACCTGGACTCACTTAGTGGCTGTAGTCAGCTGGCAGCTTGGCGGGATGGCCCACTACGGCCTCACTCACATGTCTGGAACCTCAGTTGTGATGTCTGGCCCTCTTTTTCCAGCTGGACTTTGTCCTATGATGGTGGAAATGTTCCAAGAAAATAAGTGCAGAAGGTCTCCTGAGGCCTCGCTCAAAACTTGGCAATAGTCACTTGTGTGGCATTCTATTGGTTAAAGTGAGTCAAGAGACCAGTTTAAATTCAAAGGGTGGGAAAAGAGACCCCACATTTTGAAAGGAGGGACTGAAGAGAATTTGTGGCCATTTTTCATCACTGAAGTAACCGTGCTTATATGCATTCCTGGTGCATAGGGAGTGTGTGTGTCTCTAGGCTGTGTACCAAGAAGTGGAATTGCTGGAACTGGATTTTTCAATTTCAGTTTTTTAACTACTCGCAGAGTTTTTTAAGTTGATATATAATTCACATACCGTAAAATTCACCATTTAAAAAAAATTTTATGTATTTATATTTTTGGCTGAGTTGGGTCTTTGTTGCTGTGCGCAGGCTTTCTCTAGTTGCGGTGAGCGGGGGCTACTCTTCGTTGCAGTGCATGAGCTTCTCATTGCGGTGGCTTCCCTTGTTGCGGAGCACGGGCTCTAGGTGTGCGGGCTTCAGTAGTAGTGCCTGGCCTCTTAAACTTAGCATAATGTTTTCAAAGATCATTCACATTGTAGCATGTATCAGGACGTCATTCCTTTTTTTGGCTGAATAATATACCATTTTGTTTAGCCATTCATCAGTCGATGGATATCTGTGTTTCTGCTTTTGGGCTACTATGAATAATGCTGCTATGAACATTCATGCACAAGTTTTTGTACAAACACATTTTCAGTTCTCTTAGATATATACCTCAGAATGGAACTGCTGGGTCATATGGTAATTCTATGTTTAATTTTTTGATGAACTGCCAAAATGTTTTCCACAATGGCTGGACTATTTTACATTTCTGCCAGCAATGAATGAAATTTCCAATTTCTCCATATCTTTGCCAACACTTGTTATTTTCCATTTTAAAAAAAATTAGCCATTTTGGGGGCTTCCCTGGTGGTGCAGTGGTTTGGAATCTGCCTGCCAATGTAGGGGACTTGGGTTCGAGCCCTGGTCCAGGAAGATCCCACATGCTGCGGAGCAACTAAGCCCGTGCGCCACAACTACTGAGCCTGCGCTCTATAGAGCCTTTGAGCCACAGCTACTGAAGCCCACGCACCTAGAGCCCGTGCTCCGCAAAAACAGAAGCCACCACGATGAGAAGCCCGCACACAGCAACGAAGACCCAACGCAGCCATAAATAAATAAATTTATTAAAAAAAAATTAGCCATTTTTAAAAAATAGCCATCCTAATGGGCGTGAAGTAGTATCTCGTGATTTTGATCTGCATTTCCCTAATGTCTAGTGATGCTGAGCACCTTTTCATGGGCTTGTTGTCCATTTGCATGTCTTCTTTGGAGAAAAGTCCGTTTGAATCCTTTGTCCATTTTTAAAATGGGTATTTGTCTTTTTATTGTTGAGTTGTAAGAATTCTTTATATATTCTAGACCCTAATCAGATATATGATGTTCAAATATTTTCTCCCATTCCATGGGATGTCTTTTCATTTTCACAATAGTGTCCTTTAAAGCACAGAAGTTTTTATTTTGATGAAGCCCAATTTATCTATTTTTTTCTTTGGTTGCCCATGCCTTTGGTGTCATATCTAAGAAATTGTTGCCTAATCCAAAGTCATGAAGATTTACACCTATGTTTTCTTCTAAAAGTTTTACAGTTTTAGCTCTTACATTTAGGTTTTCAATCCATTTTGATTTCGTTTCTGTAGATGGTGTGAGCTAAGAGTTCAGCTTCATTCTTTTAGATATTCTGCTGTCCCAGTACCATTTGTGGAAAAGACTATTCTTTCCCCATTGAGTGGTCTTGGGACCTTTGTTGAAAATCAGTTGCTACCGTTATAATATCAAATAGTAAGAATGGTAGCATCCTTGCCTTGTTCCTGGTTTGGGAATAGTTCTATTGTTTCACTATTAAGTTTTGTTTCGGGACTTCCCTTGTGGCACAGAGGTTAAGAATCTGCCTGCCAACGCAGGGGACACAGGTTTGAGCCCTGGTCCAGGAAGATCCCACATGCCGCGGAGCAACTAAGCCCGTGCGCCACAACTACTGAGCCTGCTCACCTAGAGCCCATGCTCTGCAATAAGAGAAGCCACGACAACGAGAAGCCTGCGCACCGCAACGAAGAGTGGCCCCCACTCGCCGCAACTAAAGAAAGCCCGTGCACAGCAACAAAGACCCAACACAGCCAAAAATAAATAATAAATAAATTTTAAAAAAAAGTTTTGTTTCATATGGGGAGATATATCAAGAACAGGAATTTCCCTTTAGTTCTGGTTTACTAATGTTTAATCATAAATAAGTATGAGTCTTATCACCTATTTTTTCATGCTGGTATTGAGATGATCACATTTTTCTCCTTTAACCACACAGTGTGGTATATTACATAAATAGATTTTTTGCTGTTGAAATGCCCCCTGCATTCCTGGGATAATCAACTGCAGTTATTTTCTGCTTTGAGTTCCTTTTCTAGTTCCCTGTCTTAGAATATGCTTTGGAGGGGCAATGGCATTTCCTGTCTGGGGTCCTCAACAAAAACTCCAGTTTCTTAGCTGAATGTTCTCCTAGGAGCTTCCGGAAGCTTGGATTTTCTCATTAGTGACTCGGGGGGGCGGGGTGGGGGGCTGGCAAAGAGGCTCAAGGGCAAAGTCAGTGCTTTAGGCTGTGTGAGTATTTGCTACAGAGGAGCCAGGTCGGGGCAAGTAGCAGTCTCCCAAAGTCACCTACTCTTGTCCTTAAGCAACAGAATTCAAATTTTCTGTCCTTATCTGTAAAGTTTATTCTGTCTCATAAACATTTTTTCCTGTGAAAAGTATGACTTTAATCATTCTGGGACTTCCCTGGTGGCACAGTGGTTAAGAACCCACCTGCCAATGCAGGGGACATGGGTTTGAGCCCTGGCCCGGGAAGATCCCACATGCCACGGAGCAACTAAGCCCGTGCACCACAACTACTGAGCCTGTGCTCTAGAGCCTGCGAGCCACAACTACTGAGCCCGTGCGCCACAACTACTGAAGCCCGTGCACGCTAGGGCCCACATGCTGCAACTACTGAGCCCGCGTGCTGCAACTACTGAAGCCCGCATGCCTAGAGCCCATGCTCCACAACAAGAGAAGCCACCGCACTGAGAAGCCCATGAACCACAACGAAGAGTAGCCCCCGCTCGCCACAACTAAAGAAAGCCCACGCACAGCAACAAAGACCCAACACAGCCAAAATAAATAAATAAAATAAAAAAAGGTAATTAAAAAAAAACCATTCTGTGTTTTGAGCGCTTTTTATATGCCAGGCCCTGTGCTCAGTGCTCTTTACACATTATTAACAATAATTCCAGCTACCATTTACTGATCCTTTACTTAGTTCTAGGCACCGTACTAATTGTTCTACAAAAGTATTGCATTTAATCCCCTTAACCTCCCTATGGGGTAGATATTATCATCTCTTATTTACAGATGAGGACACTGAGGCTGAGAGAGGCTAACTTGCCAATGTCATAAGACAGAGCGGAGGTTCAAAATCAGTTTGTCCCACTGCAGAGCCTGTGCCCTTAACCACCACTGTACATGCTATGGGTAATTAATTAGCTTTGTCAGCCCAAACTCCCATGATCAGTATTAAGTACCGACAGTTCCCTGTGACCAGCGCGTGACTGAGCATTGCCAAGTGTGATTGGCTGGAGTCATTTGTGGTCTGATTGGTCTCAATGTCAGGCCGTGACACTTGCTCACATGAGGTGTTCTGCAGTAACAGCTCCCTTAGGGAAATTAGCGTGGGCATTTTCAAAAAAGCTTTTAAAAAATAACAGCTTTGAGATGTAATTCATCTACCATACAATTCCCCAATTTTAAGTGCACAATTCAGGAAATTCCCTGGTGGTCCAGTGGTTGGGACTCTGCACTTTCACTGCCAGGGCCCGGGTTCGATCCCTGGTCCAGGAACTAGGATCCCGCAAGCCATGAGGCACAGCCAATAAAATAAAATAAAAGGTTTAAAAATAAATTAATGAAGTGCACAATTCAATATTTTTTGTATAGTCTCAGACTTGAATAATCACCATAATCAATTTTAGAACATTTTCATCACCCCCAAAAAGAAGCTCTGAACACATCAGTAGTTATTCCTCATTTTCTCCCAAACTCCCCACTACCAGGCAACCACCAATCTGCCTCTGTCTCTACAGTTTTGCCTATCCTGGATATTTCATATAAATGGAATTATATAATATGTGGTCTTTAGTAACTGGTTTCTTTCACTTTGAATAATGTTTTCAAGGTATATCCATGTTATAGCATATGCCAGTACTTCATTTCTTTTTATTTTCAAGTAATACTCCATTGTATGGATACATCACATTTTGTTTATCCATTCATCAGTTGATGGATACTTTTTGGCTATTGTGACTAATACTGCTATGGATATATAGAGAGACGTTTTTAGGTGGACATATGTTTTCAATTCTCATGCTTCATTTTTTATGTGGCATTACTTATTTTAAGGCAATCTTTGTCCATGTCCAATTGAACCTTTTACAACTGAAAATGCTCAAGAACAACCCATTTTAATAAACAGCTGAAAAATGTGCTGGCAGTGGGTTCACTTACCAACTACAAGTATGTGAAAGAGGTGGAAATGGTTTCCCAAGCAGGGATCACCTGTTCTGCGTTCTGGGGCTGTTAACTGCACCGTGGATTAAGTCAGACCCTGGCACACCAGAGGCCCAGTTACCTTTGAGGTAGAACCCCCTCTGGCCCTTGTAGCTCATCCTAGCGATTCCAGAGTTAGGCTTCGTTCTGCTCCTGCTGCAATCCTCCCCATCTCAGTAACGGCAATTCGGTGCAGGTGCTCAGGCCATAAACTTTGAGGTGGTCCTTCTCCCCTCTTTTATTTCTCTCACATATCAATCCAGCAAATCCTGTTGGTTCTACCTTCAAAATATATCTAGAATCTGACCCCTTTTCACCCTGGATTATGGCAATGGTCTCCACTGGCTCCCTGCTTCTGCCTTTGTCCCCAATCTGTTCTCTCCACAGCAGCCAGATGACATCACTGCTCCTCTGCTCAAAACCCGCCTATGGTGTCCATCCTCCTCAGTCCCTGCAAATGATTACAAGGCTCCATGAGCTCTGACCCCCATTACCTCTCAGATGTCTTCTCCTACTTCCACCTCATTCATTCCTTTTAGCAGCCAGGCCTTGAAACTGTTCCTCAAGCTTGCCAAGTATACTCCTGCCACAGGACCTTTGGCCACGTTGCTCCCTCTGCCTGTCACAGATCACATTTCTCCCTCAGATAGCCACAGGGCTCCCTCCCTCATGTCCTTCAAATCTTAGCTCAACTTCCACTGAGGCCTTCCCTAATTCCCTATTGAAAGCTGCACCCCCATCACACACTACTTTCCAACTCCCTCACCCTGCTTTATTTTTTACCTTTGCACTTCCCACTTTCTAACGTAATATATATACCTTTTTATTTATTTTTATTTTTAAAATTTATTTATTTCATTGCACTGTGTCTTAGTTGTGGCAGGCGGGCTCCTTAGTTGCGGCACATAGGTTCCTTAGTTGTGGCATGCGAACTCTTAGTTGCAGCATGCGGGATCTAGTTCCCTGGCCAGGGATCAAACCTGGGCCCCCTGCATTGGGAGCATGGGGTCTTAACCACTGTGCCATCAGGGATGTCCCCTATACACATTTTTTAAAGTGTTTATTGTTCTTCCTTCCTCCTACACTGCCGTCCCCACACCCGCCATGTCAGCACAAGGAGGGCAGAGATTTTTGAGTGTTTCGTTCCAGAGTATGGAACAGTGCCTGGCATGTAGCAGATGCTCAATAGATATTTAACCAAGCTGCATGGTTGGCTCAGCCCATCCCAAGTTGCTCCCTTTCCTCCACTTCTCTCTCCTGATGCAAATAGGTCTTGGGGACACTCTGGTTCTTTGCTCCCTGCCCCAAAATCTCAGGCCAACTAATCTCTTACATGGAGGTAGTGTCCGAAAGGTCCTTTCAAGCTGCACTTTGGGTTAACATTGACATTCGAAAAGCCTCACATTTGTGTTCATCATCTGCCTCTCCTGTGGACATGCCAGGTACACAAGAGTGAGTAAGACTATCACATCCAGAGCCTCCTTCTGAGGAAGAGGCCCTGGGGTTCTTTCTGCATAAATTTCTGTGGACTAGAACTTGGGCTCATTCACTCATTCACAGGCAGATCCACGTTTCAGGGGGCTGAACAAGGTACAACTGGGGAGGTCCCCTTAAGGAAAAAAAAAAACCTCACAAAACTTCAAGTAAAAAAATTAGATACCTAAATTAGTATTTATTTAGAATAAGAAAATAAATCACTACAAACCACAAATTTTAAAAAAGTGGTAAATACCACAAACATCACAAACATTCAGAAAATATTATTTTTATTAATTGATGGTGTCGACACCTTTCTCTGATACCTTTTTTCATGCATTTTTTGGCTGCAAACTCTTCAGTCATCTCTTCATATGACAATGGTTTTATAATACTCCCTGTTGAGTTTCTTTCTCATTTTTGATGAGTGAAGTTTTATTCTTTTACATATATTAAAATTTTTTAATGTATTTTTATAATTAAAAAATGAGTAAAATTTTAGAGCTTCCCTGGTGGCGCAGTGGTTAAGAATCCGCCTGCCAATGCAGGCGACAGGGGTTCAAGCCCTGGTCCGGGAAGATTCCACATACCGTGGAGCAACTAAGCCCATGCGCCACAGCTACTGAGCCTGTGCTCTAGATCCCGCGAGCCACAACTACTGAGCTCGCGTGCCACAACTACTGAAGCCCACGCGCCTAGAGCCTGTGCTCCGCAACAAGACAAGCCACCGCAATGAGACGCCTGCACACCGCAACGAAAGAGTAGCCCCTGCTCACCACAACTAGAGAAGACCCACGCACAGCAACGAAGACCCAACACAGCCAAAAATTAATTAATTAATTAATTAATTTTTTAAAATGAGTAAAATTTTAGATTGTCAAATTTGGGAAAATGCCTATCAGATTTCTTTCATATGTAAGCTGAATAATTTCAGGGCACTTTGCATTTTCTTGTGCAGTGACTAATCTTTTTTTTTTTTTTTCAATCAAACAATTTTAATCAAGTTAACAGTAAGCAGTAACGGTGCAATTACACAAAAAGCCCCATATTTTACATGTTTAAATTGTTTTTCATTGTCTTTACTTGTAAGGTATTGAAGGTGGGACCCACTCCTGAATCTTCTTTCTAGTGGTGGAATAAGGTATATATTGTTGTGGAGTGCCACTCATGTTGAATTTATGGTTTGTCCAAATGAATGTACAAGCAATAGGTGGTTTTGTTGTTGGAGGATCATCACTCATACAGTGAAGTCAACGATACCATTCAGGGGGCACCATGCTTCCATCCACATCCCAGAATGTGTTTTTGCCATTCATTTCAGTAGTATATATAACCCACTGGTGACAGCCAAAACACTTCTTGCTGTCTTCATAGTATTTATTTCCATTTCTGTCTTCCCCCACTAATGTACCAACCCTCACATCATTTGTCCTGAAGAAAATCTGTAGATAGCCATGGAGGCTGCCCTGGCCACTGACCTGTTGCAGCCCATGCTTAGTGACTAATCTTTGAATTGATGATACTCATTAACCAGTTGAACACTGATGTCCTCATATGCACGTTATAAATTTTAGGTTATTTTCATCAATGTCTGTCTATTATGTCAAACAGCAAGAGATTTAAACACAGAAACTCTGATAAATTTTATTTCACCAGATCCTCATAAAAAAGAGAAATGTATGGTGTATTTGTATGTATATGCTGTGCATCAGTTAATTATTATTGTGTAACAAACTGCCCCAAAATCCAGTTCTTAAAACAACAAATATTTTATTCACTTATGTTTCTGTGGGTCAGCGATATAGACCAGGATCAGGTGGATGGTTCTTCTGCTAGGGATCAGTCATGCAGCGATAGTCATCTTCTGGCTGGACTGAGGCTGGATGGACTGAGATGGCCTCATTCAGATGTCTGGTGGTTGGTGTTGGCTCTTGGTTGGGTTCTTCTCTCCATGAGGCCTCTTATCCTCAGGAAAGCTGGTTTGGGCTTCTTTATACAGCAATGGGAGAGCTTCTTTATACAGTAAAGGCTGAGAGCAGAAGCTGCAAGGCCTCTTGAGGTCTAGGCTTGAAACTCCCACATCATTTCTGCCACATTCTATTAGTCAGAGCAAGTCACAAGGCCAGCTCCAGCCAAGAGATGGGGACAGACTCCACATCTTGAGGGAAAGAGCAACAATGTCACACTGCAAAAGGCATTTGTGCAGTGACAGGAAGAATGACTGTGAACATCTTTCCAAATGATCTACTACATATTGCATTACTCAGTATATTCTTGACAGGAAAGTACTTCTGCTTTGGCTACACAGTGATGAGAACTAAAATTGTCTGCTTACCATTTTATACGTCTGATGAATGGAAGAATTTCCCATAGACTAGCTTCTGCTTCTCTACATTTGAAATATTGTTTTCTCTACCACCACATACTTCCAGATGCCATAGGATCTGCTCATATTGCAATAGGACCTCTGGCCTTGCAACCTTACATTACAACATTGGGCAGCTGTAGTATTTCTGGAAACCACTACTGTACCAGGAAGGCTAACACTAACTTAACTATACATGGAAGTTACTACAAACCACATAAACATATCTCACTAAACCCAACTCAACTTCCTCTTAATGACTATATCCCCCAGATGCCCAGGTCTATGCCAATGCCACCCAACAGGAGCAACAGTACAACAGAGGGGAAGTCAGAGTGGAACGAAACAGAAAACTTAACCAATTACAGTTAAAATATCTTACTTTTGTAAATTTTCAAAAAAACATATGACCATGTGAACAGATCACTAGGGCCCTTTCCTGGGTCTTAGGAGGGGCTTGGGTTAGTGGGCTTGAATTGAAGCTTCATTAGTTTCTTGGTAAATACCTGTGGTAGGCAAGATAATCACCCCTCCAAAGATGTTTACATCCTAATCCCTGGAACCTGTCACTATGTTACTTTTCAAGGCAAAAGGGACTTTGCAGATGTGATTAAATTAAGGATATTAAGAAGGTAAGATTATCCTAGATTATCTGGGTCAGCCCAATGTAATCACAACGGTCTTTATTCACGAAAGAGGGAGGGCCTGAGATGGAGAAGGAGATGTGATGATGGAAGCCATCAGAATGATGCCCTGTGAGGAAGACTCAATCAATCATTGCTGGCTTTGAGGATGGAAGGAAGTCATCATGCAAAGAATGTGGGCAGCCTCTAGAAGCTGGACAAAGTAAGGAGACGAGTTCTCCCTGACAGCTTCGCTGGCAAGAATGCAGTCCTGCCAACACCTTGATTTTAGCCAGGCGAGACATGGTTTTTTTTTGGACTTCTGATCTCCTGAACTATAAGATAATAAATTTGTTCTAAGTCACCAAGTTTGTAGTAGTTTGTTACAGCAGCAATAGAAAACTAATACAATACACTTCTGCTTTCATTCATTCAGCAAAACTATATCGAATACGTTCTTTTTGATAGGTAATAGGCACCGGAGATCCTGGAGTGAATAACCAGATGAAGTCCCTGTCCTCATGGAGTTTATATTCTAATGGGAGAAAACAGATAAAAAACAAACAAAGAAAAATGTAATATGTCAGGTGGTGTTGACTGCTGTGGAGGAGTCCAAAACAGGGTAAGAGAGCTAGAAATTGATGGAGCTTGGGGTTTGGGTTGGGATGGAGTAGTGGGCTCTATATGACCAGGGAAGGCTTCTTCAATAAAGTGACATCTGAGCAGACACGTGAAGTGAGTTATGTGAGTCTCTGGGGAAGACCATTTACACAGAAGGGAGAGTAAGTGCAAAGGGCTTGAGATAGGAAGCCAATTAGTTTATTTAAGGGACAGAAAAGAGGCTACAGTGGCTGAAACAGGGTGAACAAGGGGGAGAGAGAAGAAGGCCAAATCATGTGGGGTCTTGAGGCCACAGTAAAGATTTTAACTTTTACTCTGAGTGAAATGTGAAGTCCCTGGAGTCCTTTGAGCAGAGGAGTGATGGGATTTGACTTAAACTCTAAAAGGATCGCTCACTGCTGGCTGGAGAACACAGTGGAGGGGAGCCAGGATGGAAGCAGAGAGACCAAGGTGGAGGCCCCCGCAGTAATCCAGGCAAGAGATGATGCAGTTTGGCGCAGTGTGGTAGCAATGGAGGTGGTAAGTATAGGCGTCTGGATACATTTTGAAGGTAATGATATATCATTTGCTGAAGGATTAGATGAGAAAAAGGGAGGAATCAAGGAACTCCAAGTTTTTTGGTGTGAGCAATTGGAAGAATGGAGGTGACATTTACAGAGATGAAGGCTGTGAAGGAGAAGGTATAGTGGCAAGAGCGGTGTTTCAGTTATCTATTGCAGAAAAAAAAAAAAGCGCAAACTTAGTAGTTTAACAACAATTTATGATTTCTCTTGACTACATGGGTTGGCAATCTGGCAGTTCTACTGGTGATCTTGCCTGGGATCAGTCAAGTGGTTGAGTTATCTGATAGTCCGTTTGGGGCTGGAAGGTCCAAGATGGCCTCCTCTACATGGCTGGAGCCAGGACCAGCTGCTGGCTGGGGTGCCTCACTCGGCTCTCCACAGGGGCTCTCATTTTTAGTGAGGCTAGACTGGACGTCTTTGCCATGGTGGCCTCAGTGTTCCAGAATGGGAGAGCAAAAGCTGCAAAGCCCCTTATGGCTTAGGTTCTGGAATTCATACTCCATCACTTTCTACTGATCAAAGCCAAGATACAAGGCCAGCCCAGGTTCAGGGGTGGGGAGTGTGTGTGAAGAAACTAATGCTCACACTGCAAACAGGCACGGACACAAGGGAGGTGTGATTCACTGGGACTATTATTATAACAACTACTACAATGAGGAGTTAGTTTGTGGGCACATTAAGTCTGAGATACCTCTTAGACATCTGGGTGGAGATGGATAAATGGGGCAGTTGGATAAATGAGTCTGGAATAGAGGAGATGGGTTCAGTCTAGGGATAGTATAAATTTGGGAATAATCCTATAGTAATTGGATCCATGAAACTGCAGGAGATAAACAAGAGAGGGATTGTAGATAGAGAAAATGTTTTAAGAACTAAGTCCTGATGCATTTCAACCTTAAGAGGCTGGACAGATGAGAGACCAACAAAGTCAACTAAGGAGATAAGAGAAAATGGAGGAGAGAGTGCCATTCTGGAATTAAGGAAAGAAAGTTTTGTAAGGAGCAAGGAGTAACTTAATGGAGTCAAATTCTGCAGCTGATAGACTGAGCAAGATTAGGACTGATAAACGACCACTCCATTTCCTACAGTGGAAATCACTGGTGAGCTTTATAAGAGACATTCTGGTGAACTGCTGGGGCAAAAGCCTGATTGCAGTTGGTAAAAGAAAAGATGGGACACATGTTCAGACAAGCTTTTCAGGAGTTCTGCTGGGAAAGGGAGCAGAGAAATGAGATAAAAGCAAGAGGGAGATGTAGGGTCAAGATAGGAATTTTTTCCCAACATTTTATTAATGAAAAATTTCAAACACACTAAAAAGTTAAAAGAATTTTATACATTGAACACATAGACCCACCACCTGGATTCTTCTGCTAACATTTTCCTATACTTGCTTTATCACATATATGTCCATCTATCTATCTATCCATCCCCAAGATAGGTTTTAATTTTTTTTAACACTGACACATTACAGCAAGACTGAAGGTTTCTGGGAAAATTCAGTGGGTGGAGCAGACTGATGATGCAGGAGCAAGTTAGGGGAAGGATTATGAACACAACGGCCTGAGAGGGAAAGAAGGGCTGGGATCTAGCGTTAAGTAAGGGGTTGGCCTTCAAAAAGGAGCACAGACAGAACAGTCATTGTTACAGGAATGAAGGCAGGGCACAGGGGCATAGATGCTGGAAAGTAGGTGCGTGAGGGTGTGGGAGCTTGTGGAAGTTCTCTTCTAATGAAGTCATCAGCTGAAAGTGAACACGGGGGGCAGAGGAAGTGTTGTAAATTAGAAGAGAAAGGAAAGGGGCTTCCCTGGTGGCACAGTGGTTAAGAATCCGCCTGCCAATGCAGGAGGCATGGGTTCGAGCCCTGGTCCGGTAAGATCCCACATGTCACGGAGCAACTAAGCCCACGCGCCACAACTGCTGAGCCTGCGCTCTAGAGCCCACGAGCCACAACTACTGAAGCCCATGCGTGCAGAGCCTGTGCTCCGCAATGAGAAGCCACTGCAATGAGAAGCCCGGGCACCGCAATGAAGAGTAGCCCATGCTCGCCGCAACTAGAGAAAGCCCGCATGTAGCAACAAAGACCCGATGCAGCCAAAACAAATAAAATAAATAAATTTATATTAAAAAAAAGAAGACGAGAAAGGAAAAAGGTGTGAAATAACCTTCTAGGAGAGTGGGATGGTGAATGGTCTAAGAAATACAGGAAGATTGCCAAGCGAACCCGGGGGGGTCCATCTGAAGTTAATGGTCAGGCATTTGAAATAAGAAGTTTTTGAGTTTTCCTCAGCCCTATTCAGCTGCGTGGGTGCAGGTGCAGGGTCGAAGAGTTGGATTTAACAATTTTTTTTTCCAAGTGAATACAGCAGAGGGGCAAAGAAGTTGAGTATATACATAAAAGAATGACAGTAATGCTGGACCATGGAATTTAAGCCACACAAAGAGGGAAGTGAGAAATGATAAGGGTAAGAGACAATGGAAAGGTGGTGGGATAAATGGATGGCAGGTTCCAAAAGGGTCAAAGAATTGCTGGAGTTGGAATAGTAGAAGAGCGGGCTGGAGTTGGAGGTGGCAATTAGTAAGCAGGATGCTTGAAATTGAGACTATGGAGGGG
The DNA here is from genome assembly GCF_965194805.1 of Balaenoptera borealis. Lineage (NCBI taxonomy): Eukaryota > Metazoa > Chordata > Mammalia > Artiodactyla > Balaenopteridae > Balaenoptera > Balaenoptera borealis. Next base: position 17,159,763 of record NC_138878.1, read on the forward strand.
CTGAAACTATTGGAATGATAAGGTCAAGGCTATGGCCATGGGAGTGAGTGGCTGAGGTGAGGTAGAGGAAAAGTTTATTGGGGGAAAAAAGATCAGGGAACTGAGCAGTTTTAAAAAACAGCTTTACTGAGATATACTTCACATATCATATAATTCATCCATTGAAAGTGTACAATTCAATGGTTTTTAGCATATTTACAGAGTTGGGCCAATCCATCACTAAATCAATTTTCAAACATTTTTACTACTCCCCAAAGAAACCCATACCACTTTACCATCAATTCCTATCTCCCCACATTCCCCAGCCCTAGGCAGCCACTACTCTACTTACAGTATCTATGGATTTGTCTCTGGACATTTTATATCACTGGAATTTTATAATATGCTGTCCTCTGTGACTGGCTTTTTTCACTTAGCATGATGTTTCCAAGGGTCATCTTCATTGTTAATACTGGAATGATTAAAAAATTATTATTCTTGGTGTTGGACAGAAGGACAGTGATCCAGAAGTTAAAAACCTTCACGGAAAGAGGAGTGACCCAGTGTCTGTAGATGTCTGCCATAAGGAGGGGAAGAGGATGGTACAGTCTGATGAAATCAGAGTCAAAGTCAGCTCAAATAAAGAGAGGTTTACTCCGGGGAGTCCGATGAGAGAAGATGACAAGGCTGGCTATAAGGAACCAGAACCAGAAAGTCAAGAACCAAAGTTGTGCCCCCAGGGCTACCAGGCTCTCTCATGTCTGCCTCTCCTCTGGCCACCCCTTCCCTCTCCCTCACCTCACCGGCCATGGCCTCCGAAGCTCCGACACTCCACAGCCTTTCCTTTCATGCATGTTACGTTGTCATCTAAATGACTTTATCTCCAGGTCCTAAATTTCCAGGACAGGGAATGTGATTGGCTTGACCCAGCTGGTGTCCCCCTGGATCTGCTGTCCATTCCCGGTTCAGTCAGTCATGGCCTGAGTGGTCATGGTGGGGTCATGAGACAACACGGCAGCTCAGGCAGTGGGTTGAGATCCTCTCAGAACTGATGTGACTGAGGAGAAGAGGAGCAGCCTCACTGCTCCCTGAGGAAGCACAGACACCAGAGAAGAAGGCAGGGCAGCTGCGCCCAGATGTCCCCGGTGATGCCGGGGCTCAGTGCTCCGTGCTGCCTGCGGGATACCCTGGCCTGGGGAGCAGTTTCTGGCTCTTCCACACCTCCCCATCCATCCCGGCAATAAACCCTCACTGCTCCCACACTGTCATCTGGGCATGCAGGATTCTGCCTTGATGCCTGAGAAAGCCTGACTAATACGCTCTCCTCTCACAAACCAGTGCTGGGGGATTTGCTGAGGCCTTTTCCTCACATTTCACAGAAACTTCTGGAGAGAGAAATTGAGGTCAGTCCAACCACAATCCTGCCAAAGCCCCTGAGCTGATTCTCATGGAGGAGACAGTGAGAGAGAGAGGAAAATAAGAAAAGAGGAAAGGACTCTCCAAATTTGGGGTGGGGGGGAGGGGTGTTGAGGGTTATTTTATTTTTAGAAAGTATTATGATTAAAAAATAAATATACAACTCCAGCCAGTTCCAGCTTTCCACGTGGGAGAAGGGAAATGCCCAACTCCAGTCCACCCCAGCCGTCATGTCCCCAACTAAGGGGGGAACAACTGAGAAGCACTTGAAGTTCACAGTCCAGATGTACTGGCTCATGAAAAGACTAAGACCTAATCATGGGACTAGGGACAGAATGCTTCTCCAAACCCCACACCCTACCACCTCATAGCCTATTTACAGGAGTTCCTTCTACCCAGTACATCATGTCCATATATATATAAAGTCTCAAACTAAAAGGCAAAAACATAGTTTGAGGGACTTCCCTGGTGGCACAGTGGTTAGGAATCCGTCTGCCAATGCAGGGGACACGGTTTCGATCCCTGGTCTGGGAAGATCCCACATGCCACGGGGCAACTAAGCCCGTGCACCACAACTACTGAGCCTGCGCTCTAGAGCTCACGAGCCACAACTATTGAACCTGCATGCCACAACTACTGAAGCCTGCGCACCTAGAGCCCGTGCTCTGCAACAAGAAGCCACCGCAATGAGAAGCCCGAGCACCGCAATGAAGAGTAGCCCCAGCTCGCTGCAACTAGAGAAAGGCTGTGCGCAGCAACGAAGACACAACGCAGCCAAAAATAAAAATTAATTAATTTTAAAAAAAGTAAATGGATGGAGAAAGATATACCATACTAACACTAATCAAAAGAAAGCAGGGGTAGCTATACTGATTTTGGACTTCGGAGCAAGGAAAGTTATCAGAGATAAAGAGGGGCATTGCATAATGATAAAGGGATCAATTCTCCAGGAAGATATAACAACCCTTACCATATAGATCCTAACAACAGAGCATCAAAATATGTGAGGCAAAAACTGATAGAAATGTAAAGAGAAATAGATGAATCTACTATTATAGCTGGAGACTTCAACATTCCTCTATCAGAAGTAGGCCCAGCAGGCAGAAAATCAGTAAGGACATAGTTAAACTCAGCAACACCAACAATCACCATCAATATGATATATATCTATAGACTACTTCATCCAACAACAGCAGAATATATATTCTTCTCAAGCTCATATGAAACATTCACCAAGACAAACCACATTCTGGGCCATTAAACACATCTTACTAAAATTAAAAGGATAGAAATCACACAATGTCTGCTTTCAGACTCCATGGAATTTAACAAGAAATCAATAATAGAGAGACAGCTGGAAAATCCCCAAGTACTTGGAGATAAAACAACACACTTCTCAATAACACACAGGTCAAAATTCAAGATAAATTTTAAAACATTTTGAACTAAATGAAAATGAAAACACAACTCATCAAAATTTGTGGGATGCAGCAAAATTCGGCTTAAAGGGAAACTTATAGCACTGAATCATATGTTAGAAAAAAAGATTTAAATTCAATCATCTAAGCTTTTACCATAGGAAACCAGAAAAATAAGAGAAAATTACTGTTTTGTTTTGTTTTGTTTTTGCTGCGCCACACGGCATGCGAGCTCTTAGTTCCCCGACCAGGGGTCGAACCCGTGCCCCCTGCAGTGGAAGCGCAGGGTCTTAACCACTGGACTGCCAGGGAAGTCCCTAAGAGAAAGTTAAATCCAAAATCAGGAGAGGAAAAGAAATAATAAAAATTAGGGCAGAAATCAATGAAATTGAAAACTGGAAATCAATAAAGAAAGTCAACAAAACTAAAAGCTGGTTCTTTGAAAAGATCAGTAAAATCAATAAACTTTTAGCTAGACTAAGAAAAAAAAGAGAGGATACAAATTTCTAATATTAGAAATGAAAGAGGGGACATCACTACAGATCCCTGGGACATTAAAAATAATCAAGGAATACTATGAACCAACTCTGTGCCCACAAATATGATAACCTAGATGAAATGGAACAATTCCCTGAAAGATACAATCTGTCAAAACTCACACAAGAAGAAGTGAGCAATCTGAATAGGACCATATCAATTAAAGAAATTGAGTAAATGATTAATAACCTTTCAAAACAGAAAGCATCAGACCCAGATGTATTCACCAGTGGATTCTACCAGACATTTAAGGAAAAAATACCAATTCACTATAATCTCTTTCAGAAGATAGAAGCAGAGAGACTACTTCCTAACTCATTCTATGAGGCCAGCATTAATCTAATACCAAAACCAAAGACATTACAAGAAAAGTCCAGAACAACGTCTCTTATGAACACAGACGCAAAAATCCTCAACAAAACATTAGCAAATTGAATCCAATAACGTATAAAAATTATACATCATGACCAATTGGGATTTATCCCAGGTATACAAGGCTGGTTCAACATTCAAAAAGTAATTAATGTAATCTATCACATCAACAGGTTAAAGAAGAAAAATCATATGATAATATCAATAGATGCAGAAAAAGCATTTGACAAAATTCAACACCCATTCATGAGAAAAATTCTCTGTAAACTAGGAATAGTGGGGAACTTTTTCAACTGAGTAAGTAATATCTACAAATCATCTGAAGTTAACATCATGCTTCATGGTAAGAAACTTGAGGTTTTCCCACTAAGATCAGGAACAAGGTAAATGTCCCCTCTTACCACTGCTTTTCAACATCATACTGGAAGTCCTAAATAATGCAATTAGACCAAAAAAAGGAAATAAAAAGGATACAGATTGGGAAGGAAGAAATAAAACTGTCTTTGTTTACAGCTGACATTATCATCTATGTAGAAAATCAGAAAGAATCAAGGAAAAAAAATTCTGGAAATAATACGTGATTATAGCAAGGTTGCAGGGCACAAGGTTATTATTTTTTTTAAAGTCAATCACTTACCTATATATCAGCAATGAACAAGTGGAATTTGAAATTAAAAACACAAAACCATTTACATTAGCACCCTCCAAAGTGAAATACTTAGGTATGAATCTAACAAAATACATACAAGGTCTAAAAGAGGAAAGCTACAAAATTCTGATGAAAGAAATCAAAGAAGTAAATAAATGGAGAGAAATTCCATGTTCATGGATAGGAAGACTCAATATTGTCAAGGTGTCAGTTCTTCCCAACTTGATCTATAGATTCAATGCAACCCTAATCAAAGTCCCAGCAAGTTATTTTGTGAATACTAACAAACTAACTCTAAAGTTTATATGTAGACGCGAAAGACCAAGAATGGCCAACACAATATTGAAGGAGAAGAACAAAGTTGGAGGACTGACACTACCCAGCTTGAAGACTTAACATTAACCTACAGTAATCAAGACAGTGTGGTATTAGCAAAAGCATAGACAAATAGATCAACAGAATAGAATAGACAGCCCAGAAATACACCCACATAAATATAGTCAACCAACCTTTGACAAAAAAGCAAAAGCAATACAATGGAGAAAGCAACAGTCTTTTCAACAAATGATGCTAGAACAACTGAACATCCACATAAAAAAAAAAAAAAAAGAATATAGACACAGACCTTACACTCTGCACAAAATGTAACTCAAAATGGATCACAGACCTTAAGGTAAAATGCAAAACTATAAACTAGTAGAAGATAACATATGAGAAAATCTAGATGACCTTGGTTTTGGCAATGACTTTTTAGATACAATACCAAAAGCATGATCCATGAAAGAAAGAACTGATTAGCTGGACTTCATTAAAATTAAAAACTTCTGCTCTGTGAAAGACGCCTTCAAGAAAATGAAAAGACAAGTCACAGACTGTATTGCAAAAGACTTATCTGACAGAGGACTGTTATCCAAAATATACACAGAACTCTTAAAATTCAACAACAAGAGAACAAATAATCCAATTAAGAAATGTGCAAAAGATGTGAGAAGATATACAGACAGAAAATAAGCATATGAAAAGATGCTCCACATCACGTCATGAGGGAAATGCAAGTTAAAACAACAATGAAATACCACTACACACCTATTAGAATGGCCAAAATCCAGAATGCTGATAACACCAAATGCTGACAGGATGTGGAGCAACAGGAATTCTCATTCATGGCAGGTGGAACCCTAAGGGCAGGGGAGTCTGGGGACTGTAGGAGTCAGCTTTCCTACATCACCAACTAGAAGAGGGTGAAATGACCCAGGTTGAGAGAGCCAATCCATAGTATTCACTACACCCTCCATAGAGGTGGTACCAAATTACACTCCCACCAACATAGGATCTTAGCAACTCTTTGAGCTATGCCAATTCAATAAATGAAAAACATTACCTTATCGTTTTAATTAGCACTTCTCTCATTTTTGGAGAGGCTGATGAGCATCCTCTCTTACAGACCATTACAATGTGCATCTCTGTGAATAGAATTCAGTGGGAGTGCTGCCCCCTGCAGTTGTGCAACATGGTGAGCCTGTAATATAGTTACATACAATTTGAATTTCCTTCTGTGAATTCTTTAGATCCTTTGCCCATATGCTGGCTTTTTTTTTTTTTTCATGATATATTTAACTGGAAACATACATGGGACCTGAACATACGGCATCTTCAGTGCCAGTTTTCCAAAACTACACCTTACCTAGTGTGATGGTTAATTTTGCGTCAACGTGACTGGGCTAAGGGATGCCCAGATAGCTGGTAAAACATTACTTCTAGGTGTTTCTGAAAGAGATTAGCATTTGAATCAGTAGACTGAGTAAAAAAGATTGCCTTCACCAATGCTGGTGGATATTATCAAATCCATTGAGGGCCTAAATAGAACAAAAAAGCAGAGAAAGAGTGAATTTGCTTTCTGCTTGAGCTGGGACATCCATCTTCTGCTGCCCCTGAACACCTGAATTCCTGGTTCTCGGCCTTTGGACTTGGACTAAGAATTATACCATTGCCCCTCCCCACTCCTCCCCTTCTCAGGCCTTTGGGTTTGGACTGGAACTACATCTCTGGCTTTCCTGAGCCTCCAGCTTGCAGACAGCAGATCGTGGGACTTCTTGGCCTCCATAATCATGTGAGCCAATCTCTCATCGTTAAGTCTCATTCTATACACCTATACCTATCCTATTGGTTCTGTTTCTCTAGAGAACCCTGACTAAATACACTTAGTGACCCAACAACTTTTTTCCCTTTGTGTCATCTCCCTCCCCGGAGGTGGTCCCAGTGAAGGGTAGGGAGAGAAACAACCTCAACTTGAAATGTCACAAGCATTTCAAGTTCTGGAGCTCTAGAACTTTAAAATTAAATTGTATTCAAAGTGCTTCTCCCACACAGGTTTACGAGGCATTCTCCTTTGCCTCCTGCCTGCTGCAGATGTCATTACGAAGCACGCTGGATGGATGCCTGAGGACACGGTGTGCCTAGGAAGCTGGGCAGCCATTCCCTCCCGCTGGGCTTGCGTTCTTGTGCTTTATAACGACTTCTTAGGTGAATAATAACCTCACGTTCATGCCAGGCCTTTTGGTCTTTGCTGATGACCTATAGAGGCTGGAAGTCTGAGATTTCAAATTCATCAGCAGGCCTTTTAAGCCTGGTCAATCAGTCGGGCCACACAGAGCCACAGAAAGTACAAGCTGCTGATGCAGAAGGACCCAAGCACTCAGAGGACTACACCATTTGCCTAGAAGTGTGAGATTGAAATTTTTTTCTCTTTAAAATGTCCACTTGCTACGGGGCTTCAGGTGCTCAGTGGCAAGGCCAGCTAACAAGGAGTGCACTTATGGACTTTCCTCTAAGCCCTGATCTGATGCACCAAATTCCATCATTATGTATTCATTCCTTTGGCTTAAACCTTCCCACAGTAACCTGGCACTCCCTCCTGACTTGCTGATTATTTTTCACTTGGTCAGGCTCAAAGTGTCCTAGGCATTTTTAATCCCTTCTTCTCTTTGTACCCTCGTCCCCTCCCCCATCCATTTAATCATGAAGGCGCCTTGATCATTCCTTCAGAGTGTCTCTGGGGAAGGCCTGCTGGAGTGGGAAGAATACTGGTTGTGTGACCTTGAGCAAGTGATTCAAACTCTGACCTTCAGTTTCTCCATCTATAAAGTGGAGCTAACAACATCCTACTTCACAGGGTTTTTAGTAAGGATGGAAAATAATTCATGGTTTTATTAAAACACACACAGACAGACAGACAGACACAGACACACACACACACACACACACACACACACACACACACAACACCACTTCCCTAGAAGCCTCTTTGGCTGACTAGTGTCAAGCCTAGTGATTTATAATATTCTTTGCATATATTATAAGACGTACAAATAATGTATGGTTTTATAAAAATGAGATCATATTCCATATTTTGAAAAGAGAAATGTGGCCCAAGTTATTCTTTTCTGTTCCCTCCTCCACGACCCTAATTCAGGTCATTATTCATTCCTGCAAGAGCTTCTTAACTGTCCTTTCTATAACCAGGCCCCCTCCCCTGCCCCACCTGAAGTTTCCCTCTCTCCAAAACACCCTCCTCCCCGCTGCTGCTGCTCAGATTAATTTTTCTGAAACACTCTATAGATTATAACTTCCTCATGCTCAAAAACCTTCAATGGGTCCCACTGCCTTTGAGTACTGAGTCCAAACTCTTTAGCCTGGCAATGACGGTTTGGGACTGACCCAAACCTAGTCCTGTTCAACAAGCATTTCCCCAGTGCCCACTGTGTGCCAGTCTCAGGCTTGGCACAGGGATGGGGATTTGGCCATGACTAAGACTTAGTCTCCTCCACCACCTAGTGGGGAGGCAGACAATGAACAGATATTTTCTGTAATGCACGGTAACGGTAGGATAAAGGTAATCCCAAGGAGCTATGAGAACTTGGGAAAGCATCTACCTTTCTGGTCATGTCCTCAACTCCTCTCATCCAAATCATCCCTATTCTGTGTCCTGCACGTATCATGGCGACTTTTTACCCCCAGGTGGGTAGGGCCTGGTGACTCAGATAACAACACTGAAAAAGCACCTGCTGTCCATTATTGCTTTTGTTTATTGCACCATTGCCAAGACTGCATACTCTTCAAGGGCATCAACAGCAGAATAGATAAATCAATTGATACATTCACCCCGAACACTGCACAGTAATGGGAATGAATGGGCTGCAACGACAAGGAACAACATGGATGAATCTCATGGACATAATGTTGAGTGAAAGAATCCAGACACAGAAGAGTACATAGCATTGTGATTCCAGTCACATATAGTTGAGTACAGACAAAACTAATCTATGGTGTTAGAAGTCAGGACACAAAAGTTTCATGAAAAAATGCTTACTCTTATTACGTATGATGGGTTCTATTGCTTCTTTTCTGTTCTTCTTTTTTTTTTTTTTTAAGTGCTGGTTATCACTCACTGAATTGACCCAGTGAAGGATCAAAACCTACAATCTGAAAAATACACTGCTCTAGCATCTCCATTAGAAAAAGCAAACTAGGCAGCCCACCTACAACCCTCACTTTTTCCTCGAGCTACTGCCTCATGCCATGCTTTCCCTCCACAAGAGAGCTTCTGCCCACACTTCTGTCCCTCCTCTCTCCTTCTTTCTTCAACCCCCACCAGCTAATCTTGACTTATCCACTACAGTGAATCCACTCTGGTCACCAACAACCTCCATGTGGCTAGTCCAGAGGTCAATTCTCTGCCAGCTCTGACTCTGCTCTTCAGTGGCATTAACCACCTCTCTTGGTGTTTGTGAAGGTTAATGCTATGTGTCATCTTGGCTGGGCCACAGTGCCTAGGCATCTGGCCAAACATTGTTCTTGATGTTTCTGTGATGGTGTTTTTGGATGAGATTTACATTTAAACTGGTGGACTTTGCGTAAAGCAGATTGTCCTCCATAATGAGGGTGGGCCTCATCCACTCAGTTGAAGGCCTGAAGAGAATAAATGGTTGACCTCCCCTGAGCAAGAGGGAATTCTGCCAGCAGACTGCCTTTGGACTTCATCTGCAACACTGGTTCTTCCTGGTTTGTCAGCAGGCTGCCTTTGGATTCAAACTACAACTCTTTCCTGAGTCCTCACCTAACTGGTCTCCCCCATCAGATTTTTGGATTCACCAATCCTCTGCAATTGTGTGAGCCAATTCCTTCAGATCAGATGAATCTCTTTCTCTATATATTCATATCCTATTGGTTCTGTTTCTCTGGAGAATGCTGACTAACACAGCATCTAACTCTGTACCTTTTGGTTTGCTCCTGATTCTTACTTACTTAATAAATATAAATAAGGTTTAAGAAAAGAACCAATATTTATAAATTGAATTATTATTATTATTCTGTCTCTTTAAGCAACCCATTTCCCCAGAGTACCACTCCCTGACTGAGCTCAGTGGGGAAGTACCTCCATCATCAGGTTTCTGAATGCCCATCTTCTGCCCCCAGAGGGTTCACAAGGTAGCTTTCTGGACTCCACTTCCTGCTTCCCACATCTTGACCTGCTAATTGGTGGAATGCCTGCCAATTGGTGGAATGCCTGCCACTTACTATTTATGAGATTCTGAGCAAATTATTTACCACTCTGCTTCAGTCTCCTCATCTGTAGGAGATAAAGTTGTTGTGTGGGTTAAATTAAAATGCTTAGCACACAGTAAACATTACATAGATGTTTGCTAAGTCAGAATTCTTTCCTCTAGAACACTGGAGTCATCTCAACAGCCTCCCACTTTTTTGTCTCCTCTTTAAAGGGCTGTATTAGTTAGCTATTACTGTATAATAAACCATCCTGAAACTCAGTGGCTTGAAACAATTGCTCATGAGTCTGTGGGCCAGCTGAGTGGTTCTGCTGCTGTGAGCAGGCTTGGCTAATCTCACCTGGGCTCACTGATGTATCTACAGTCAGTTAGCAAGCAGGTCAGCGGGTGGCTGGCAGGTCTAGGATGGTCTCATTCACGTCTGGCAGTTGGCTGGCTTTTGGCTGGGCAGCAGGCGTGACTGGGCCATGATGTTCCAGCAATCTAGCCTGGGCTTGTTTTCATGAACGAGGCAGTGTGCCAAGAGAAAGAACAGAAGCATACAAGGCTTCTCAGGGCCTAGGTGTGGTCCACCATCACTTCTGCTGTATTCTACTGGCCAAAGCAAGGCTGGTCCAGATTCAAGGCCTGGGGAAATAGACTCCACGTTTTATTTTTTTATTGTTTTGAATTTATTTTATTTATTTTTTGGGGCTGCGTTGGGTCTTCCTTGCTGTGTGCGGGCTTTCTCTAGTTGCGAGCTTTCTCTAGTTGCAGCAAGCAGGGGCTACTCTTCATTGTGGTGCGCGGGCTTTGCATTGCGGTGGCTTCTCTTGTTGTGGAGCACGGGCTCTAGGTGCGCGGGCTTCAGTAGTTGTGGCACGTGGGCTCAGTAGTTGTGGCTCGCAGACTCTAGAGCACAGGGTCAGTAGTTGTGGTGCACGGGCTTAGTCGCTCCATGACACGTGGGATCTTCCCTGACCACGGCTCGAACCCGTGTTCCCCGCACTGGCAGGTGGATTCTTAACCACTGTGCCACCAGGGAAGTCCCAGACTCCACCTTTTAGAGGGAGGAGCTGCAAAGTCACATTACAAAGGGTAAGGATACAGGGAGGGATGAGCATGGCCAGTTCTGATATAAAACTACCACTAGAGCATTGATGCCTGGTGTGGAGAGTTCAGAATATACTTGTCAGTTGAGAAAGTAGGAATATCATCTGCCAGTTTTGAGGCCAGGTCAAAGTGGATTCAAATGCCAGCTCCACCAACTATCTGTGAGGCCTTTGGATGATTTATTCCACCTCCCCAAGCTTCAGTTTCCTCATAGGGTTGTTGGGAAGATCGAACAAGGTAATGTAGGGAAGGGGCTGAGCACACGCAGTTGTTGAATATTCACTCATAGAGTGAATTCAACAACTAGAGCTCAGTCATTCTTAGAGCACAAGGCACATCCTGGGCTCTGCTGAATCCTGCCTCTGCTTCCCAAGGCTGAGAAGGAGATGGAAACCAGGCCAAGCGGGAGCATGATTTCAGATTGGGAACCATGAAATGGCAATTACAGAGTAAAACCTTAATTATAGTTCTTTGGGAAAAGAAGTGAGGAATGCAATCTGGTGGGCAGAGGAGAGGGGGCTGAGGGGGAGGATGTCGGGGGAGAGGAGAGATAGAGAGAGGTCCAAGAGGGAAAAGCTGAGCCATCAGATTGATGTTTTGTTGTTGCTCTGATTACAAAATTACTGTGTGTTGACACAGTTTAAAAAATACACAGATTGAGGGCATTATGCTACGTGAAATAAGTCAGACATAGAAAGACAAATAATATGTGTTCTCACTTATATGTGAAATCTAAAAACAAAACAAAACAAAAAACCCAAACTCATAGATACAGAGAACAGACTGATGATTGCCAGAGGTGGGGGTGGGTGAAATGGGCGAAGGGGGTCAAAAGGAACAAACTTCCAGTGATAAAATAAATAAGTCATGGGATGTAATATACAGCATGGTGACTATAGTTAATAATCCTGTACTGCATATTTGAACATTGCTAAGAGTAGATCTTAAAACTTCTCATCACAGGAAAAAAATGTGTAACTATGTGTGGTGACGAATATGAACTACACTTATTGTGGTGACCATTTAACAATATATACAAATAACAAATCATTATGTTGTATACCTGAAAGTAATATAATGTTAATGTCAATAAAAACAAAACAAAACCAAAGGAAAATACATAGACTTTTCCACTTATAATCCCACCAACCAGATATTATAACTGATATTTACATGAGCCTCAGTGTGTGCCCACACTCTCACAAATGCTTCATATTCCCATGACTCATGTGATAACCCCATGAGCAGGAACTGCTAGCCCCACTGCATAGGGGAGGGGTGGAAACAGGAGCACAGAGAATTTAAGTAAATCACCCAGGGTATCACATCTGGTAAACAGCAGAGTCTGGATTCAAATCCAAGCTACCTAGTGCCTTAAGTCTTGCATGTCACCAGCAGGGCACAGCACCACCTGGGCACAGCTGACACTTGGTGTGTTTCCTTCCATTTTCTTTCACTTCCTGGAAACTGTACCACTATTTTATTACTTTTTTAAAGGCTATTTGAAAAATTAGTACTATTTTATTTTTAGTACTAATCCCAGAAGAGTGAAAGTTTATGTGGCTGTCTTCCCCTTCCCATCTTTTTTTGTAATTTGTAATTTTGATATATAGTCAGCCCTCCATATCCATGGGTTCCCCATCCAAGGATTCAACCAACCACGGATTGAGAATATTTGAAAAAAAAGTCCAGAAAGTTCCAAAAGCAAAACTTGAATTTGCCACGTGCCCAGCAACTACTTACATGGCATTTACATTGTATTGGGCATTATAAGTAATCTAGAAATGATTTAAAGTATATAGGAGGATGTGAGTACATTATATGCAAATAGTGAGCCATCTTATACAAGGGACTGGAGCATCTGTGGATTTTGGTATCTGCGGGGGGTACTGGAACCAATCCACTGTGGATACCAAGGGACAAGTGTAACTTCAAACTTATACAAAGGTTGAAAGACTAGCACAAGACGCTCTCAGAAACTCCTTACCTATATCAACCAGTTGTTTACCATTTGCTTTCTCATTTTCTCTCTTCATATAATTATTTATATGTGTGTATGCATTTTTCTGAACAATTTGACATTAAATTGGAGACATTATGGTCTTTAACCCCTAAATGCTTCAGTGTGTATTTCCTAAAAACAAAGGCATGCCCATCCATAACCACAGTACAAAGAGCAAACTCAGGATATTTAACATTGTAACAATACTATTATCTGTGGTCCATATTTAAATTTATCAATCAGCCGTGTGTGTGTGTGTGTGTGTGTGTGTGTATGTGTGTGTGTGTGTGTGTGTGTATGTAATTTTTTTCCCAGTCCAGGATCTAAACCAGGATCCTGCACTGCATGTAGCTGTCCTATCACTTTAGCCTCCTTTAAACTGGAATAGTGTCTCAGTCTTTGTCGTTCTTTCTTTTTTTAAATGAAGTGTATTTGATTTATAATATTGTGTTAGTTTCAGGTGTACAATACAGTGATTCAATATTTTTGCAGATTACACTCCATTATAGGTTATTTCAAGATAATGGGTTTAATTCCCTGTGCTACACAGTATATATCCTTTTGCTTTTTCTTTGTCTTTCTTGACCTTGACATTTTTTATGATCTAGGCCAATTATTTTATAAAATGTCCATCGATTTAGTTTCCTTCTATTCTTTTTTCTGTGCAAATGTATACATACATATTTTTAAAATTAGGATCATATAGTACTGCTATGTTTTTAAACTTTTCATTGAAGTATAACACAAATACAGAAAAGTGAGCAGATCCTAAGTGACAATGAACACACGTGCTACCAAACCCAGAATAAGGGACAAAACATGACCTGCCCCCGAAGAATCTTTTTGACCTCCATCAGTCCCTAACCCCCCACCCAAGGGTAATCATTATCTTGACTTTTAAAACAGAGATTAGTTTTGCCTAATTTTGTGCTTTATATAAATATATTCAATTTTGACTCTGCCACTTTCTCTCCTAAAAGAGAGAAGTTATTTAACTTATTTAAATCCACTCATGAGGCTGCTGTGAGGACACAAAGGTGCCTGGGAAACCCCTGCAGAGCGCCAAACACATGTAGGTTCACTATTGCTGTTATTGTTAATGTTATCAATCTTTGCCCTGAATTAAAGTATGAGGAAATTATAAACTCTCATGCTGGCGTTATTATTGAAGTCAAGAGCATGAGCTCTTAAATAGAGGGATCTTTGGCAAAGAAAAGCGCGTCAGGGTGAAACAGCAAACGACGGAAAATAAGGGTTTGTGGAAGGGTATAAATAAGCAAAATGTTTCCAGGTTGGACCAGCCTTATTCCCAAATTTGCCTGATTATAGGACTCATCTGGAGAGTTTTTAAAAATACAGATTCTTATCAATGGGTCCGAAGTGGGGCCTTGGAATCTGTATTTTTAAAAGATGCTCCTGGTAATTCTTATGATCAGGCAAGATTTGGAAACAGTAGATTCTGAGGAAAGTGGACGAGCACGGACTCACTCCCTGGGATGGCTGGGAGGAGTCAGGTAACTCAATGTGGAAATAGTCATCATCATTCACTAGGCATCTACTAGGTGTCAAGTACCAAGCTCAGCATGTTCCTACAGTATTCACTTAATTGTCACAACAATCCTAAGAGACAGAGATTACTGTCCCAATTCTACAGATGGCCTCAGAGTTAAATGACTTGCCTGAGATAATGTACAGGAAGATATCCAGGTGTCTCCAATTTCAAAAGTCTTAGGAACTACCCTAAACTGACAGGTCAGAATACTCAGCTCCATCCATTATGACAGGTCATCTGTTATGCATGTGAGTAACACCATACTCATCACTTTACAGTTTTCAGAACACTTTTAAAAAACAGTGTTATTGGGGTATAATTTACGTACCATAAAATTCATCCATTTTAAGTCTGCAATTCAATGTTTTTTAATATATTCACAGAGTTGTGTAACCATCACCATGTTCAATTTTAGGACATTTCCATCACCCCACAAAGAAACCTTGTGTCCATTTACAGTCACTCTCCATATCCTCCACAGCCCCTGGCAACCACTCATCTCTTTCTGACTCTATGGATTTGCCTATTCCGGACATTTTGCATAAATGCAATCATACAATATGTGGCCTTTTGTGTCTGGTTTCTCTCACTTAATGTAATGTTTTCATCCATTTTGTAGCGTGTATCAATACTTCTTTACTTTTTAATGGCCAAATGATATTCCATTGTAAAGATGTGCCACATTTTATTTGTCCATCCATCAGCTGATGGACATTTGGGTTGTTTCTGCTCTTTGGCTATTTTGAATAATGTTGCTACGAACATGTGTGTACAAGATTTTCTGTGGACACGTTTTCGTTTCTCTGGGGTATATACATAGGAATGGTATTGCTGGGCCATATGGTAACTCTACATTTAGTCATTTGAGGAACTGGGAGGGTCCCTCAATGGCTGTGCCATTTTACCTACCCACCAGCGGTGTATGAGGGTTCCTTTCAGAACACTTTTATGAATACAAACAACCCCAGAGATAGGCATCATTACTCGTATCTTCCCGACAAAGACACTGAGGGGCAGAGAGGGGACGTGACTTCTCTGCTATGAGGACTGGGCTCCAACCCTGGAACTGCCCTCCTTCCTTCAGGAAACCTGACTTTCAGGCCAAAACAGTAGGTCTTTGAGAGGTGATGAGGTGATGAGGTGATGGGCAGAGAGAAAGAATCTGCGGGTACAAAGCCTGGCTATGGAGATGGAACCTTCGGTTTTAGGAATGGAGACATCAAAGCCACTTATGTTTTTGTTTTATTAGGCAACAGCCAGAGCCAGGTTCTGACTAATTAATGATGATCAAAGTACTGTACTCTGACAACATGGAGTGATTTGCAAACATTAGCCATGAATTATTCACAACTGGGTGTTCTTAGCTGAAGGTGAGGAGGCTGCCAACGAGTAAAAGAAAGCTAGGCCCTCACTTCCCCCTCAGTTTGCATGAGCCTGAGCCCTCCTGCAGGATTCAGTTTCTCAATCCAGAAAATGGGGCTAGATAGGAGCTCTCATCCCTTTATGCTCATAGGCCAGGACCTGGCAACCTGAGTCCTGTTCCAATCAAGGCAGCATACCCAAGCTGCCTCCACCAAACAATAATTAATAATACCAACACACAGTTCAGGGGTCGACAAACATTTTCTATAAAAGACCAGATAGTAAATACTTTAGGCTTGAAGGCCAAATGGGCCTCCTCATCTCTGCCACTGTAATGCAAAAGCACCATAGACAATACATAAATGAATGAAAGCAGCTGTCCAGTGAAACTTTCTTTGTGGACACTGAAATTTGACTTCTGTATAATTTTCACGTTATAAAATATTCTTCTTCTTTTGATTTTTTCCCTACCATTTAAGAACATAAAAACCATTCTTAACTCCTGGACTATATAAAAACAGGTGTTGGGACTTACCTGGTGGCGCAGTGGTTAAGAATCCACTTGCCAATGTAGGGGACACAGATTCAAGCCCTGGTGTGGGAAAATCCCACATGCCGCGGAGCAACTAAGCCCGCGAGCTACAACTACTGAGCCTGCGCTCTAGAGTCCGCGAGCCACAACTACTGAGCCCGTGCGCCACAACTACTAAAGCCCGTGTGCCTAGAGCCCATGCTCCGCAACAAGAGAAGCCACCACAATGAGAAGCCCGTGCACCGCAACGAAGAGTAGCCCCCGCTCGACGCAACTAGAGAAAGCCCGTGTTCAGCAACGAAGACTGAACGCAACCAAAAATAAATAAATAAATAAACGAAAAAAAAAAAAACAGGTGTTGCCTCAAAATGTTAAACATAATTACTATTTAAGTTAGCAATTCTGCTAAGTATATACCCAAAATAAATGAAAACATAAATCTACACAACATGTGTACATCAAAGTTTATAGCTATTCATAACAGCCAAAAAGTAGAAGAAATACACAAATGTCCATCAACTGATGAATGGATAAACAAAATGTGGTATAACCATACAATGAAATATTGATCAGCCATAAAAAGGAACCGAAGTTTGATATATGCTACAATACGGATGAGCCTTGAAAACATGCTAAGTGAAGGAAGCCAGACAAAGATGGCATATGTATGATTTCATGGATATGAAATGTCTCTGGAAACAGAAAGCAGAGCAGTTGTTGCCTGAGGCTGAGGGGACTGGGGCGGGGGAAGGTGATAACTAAAGGGTTCTTTGGGGCATGACGAAAAATCACTCATGGTGATGCTTGCACAACTCTGTGAATACACTAAAATCTGCTGAAGTGTACATTTTCAATGCGTGAACTGTGTGGTATTTGAATTATATCTCAATAAAGCTGTTAAAAAGGAACCACAGAAGTAATGCCGTAGTTTGTTGACCCCTGACATAGCACACAGTTGCTTAGCCTCTCACAAAGCACCTTTCCTCATGTTGTCACAACCAGTCAGGCATTTGCCTCTTCAATGGCTGAGAAAGCCAAGGCTCAGAAATGGGACTGACTAGGACACAGGTAACCAGTGGGGAGGTGTGAGCAGAACCCAGGTCTTTGGACTCCCTGTCCAGTGCTCACTGCAGCACAGACTTTCCCAGAGTTACATTCAGAGACTGGGTAAGTCACTCCTCAAAGCCCCAGGGGAGAGGAGATGACAGGAGGGGACCCCTCCCTAGACCTGTCCCTCCCTGCTGCACCTCTGGCACCAGCTTCCTCCTCTCTGCACCCCCCCCTACCCGACCCCCACCCCCAGCCCCGTGCTCTTCCCTGTCCCTTTCTCTCCTTTCCTTCTCAGAACCACTGGGCAAGGCTGTTCCTCCTTACATCTCACTCAGGGTGCTGGGAGGGCTGGGGGTGGGGAGGAGGACAGGGAGGCTTCTCCAGAAATTCAATCCATGTGACGTATTTGGAAAAAGGCTCCAAAAGGGTGAGGAACCAGTCCAAGGTCACACAGCAGATATCAGACCTTTGACTTCCTTGATATTTTTGAGAATGAAAAGAGAGAGGGTTTGGGGCTTGGGTAGGGTTTGAGGTGAGCCAAGCCCCATCCCGTTCCTGATTTTTCTCTACACAACACCTCCGCCCCAAAACTCTCTCCTCTTTCATAGTTTCAAAGGCACCAACCACTACAAGAGGGCTTTTAAAAATATTAAAATATTAATTGTAGAAAAATCAGGAAATACAGATAAAGGGAATAAGGATCATCTTGGTCTCACTCCTCAGATGTAAACATGGAGGTGACCATGGGGACTATTTTGGGTGACTCTGGAGCCAGCACCTGGCTTCAAATCCTGGCTTCATCACTCACCATCTGCGTGACCTCTGGCAGTTCATTTCACCTCTCTGACCTCAGTTTCTTCACCTGTAATATGGGAATAATAACAGCACCTACTCAGAGGTGTGTGACAATTAAACGAGGCTATAAAAAGCACTAAAAACAGTGTATGGCCCATAGCAAGCACTCAATACATCATTGTATTTTCCCAGTGATTTCCTTCATACATATTTTTTCCCTAGAAAAATGAGATCATTCCGTATCCATCATTTTATAATGGATTCCTCCCCTCCCCTCACCTTAACTGAATGATTAATATCTTTCCCTAGCATTAGAAATCCTTCTATAGAACATCTTTTTTTTTTTTGGCCTCGCTGTGCATGGCTTGTGGGACCTTAGTTTCCCCACCAGGGATCAAACCCAGGCCCTCGGCAGAGAAAGCACGGGGGCCTAAAGACTGGACTGCCAGAGAATTCCCTAGAGCATCTTTCTTAAGATAGCATATGTATATGTAGTATTCCATCTCCTGAAGTGGGATACTTAGGTGTGATTTTTGTTTCCCCACCACCAAACACGTTCCTCATCTTTGACCAATTACTGCTTCAGGACAAATTCCTAGGGAATTCGTTGAGTCAAAGGATGTGCAGGCATTTCAGGCTTTTGGCACATAATCATCAAACTGCCCCTAAGAAAAGTTATGAATAGTTTCACTTCCACCAGCTTGGAAAAGAAGGCCCCATGCTCTCCAATGCCTTGTCTCCTCTTATCACTTAGAAACATCATTTCCAACTTGACCCAAGAGAAGTGTTGTTTGCTGCCATATTTTGATTTGCAGTCCCAACTCTTCCTAATGGAACTCAGTTTAGGCATCTGCTCAACCCCATGACTCCTCTGGGTGGGCCTGGACTGGTCATCAACCTCTCTGAACCCAGAAGTCTCAGTTATAATTTCCAAATAAACCCTTGGTTTCTTAAATGAGATAATATATGTAAAAATTCAACCCCAAGCCACATTCTCATTATTTGAAATAGGCTGTAGGGATTTCAGAAACAAGGATGGCACTTCAGGAGAGCCCTGTAGGTAACTGTGGTGCACATGGGGAAACTGAGGCCCAGGAAGGGGAAGTCTTCCCAATAAGAAAAAGTCAGAAACATCTAATAGAAAAATGGGTGAAAACATGAATAGGCAACTTAGAGAGGAAACCTTAAGGTGTGCTACTAAGCAAAGAGATGTTCAAACTCATTAGTTATCAGGGAAATGCAAGCCAAACAAAGAGGAGAAACCAAGTCACGGACTAGTAAACATTAGGAAGTTGGATAACATCAAGTGTTGGTAGGGTGTGGGGAAATGGGACTCTCATGTGGCACTGCTGAGTGTAGACTAAGTAAGACCCTGAAACCCAGCAATTCCACTCCTGGACAAATATCCCAGGGCCCTTCCCACAAGGCCGAGGATGTTCACAGCAGCTGTTGTCTGTGGTAGCTGGGAGTAGGAGATAAACTGAATGCCCCTCACTGGGAGTAAATATGCAAAATATGGTGAAGGCACATTATGGAACAATTATGCAACAATTCAAAACAGCGAAGCAGACTGTGAGTCAACAAAGGCCTGTGAGCCAAATGTGACACATCACCTGTTTTTGTACAGCTTGGCTCAAGCTGAGAATTTTTACATTTTTAAATGGTGGGGAAAAAAGAATATGTTGTGACACATGAAAGTTAGATAAACATTATTATCTCACAAGGCTCCTGTGGGTCAAGAACTTGGGAATGGCTTGACTAGCTGCCTCTGGCTTGGGATATCTCATGAGGTTGCAGTTAAGATGTTGCTGGGGCTGCAGTCGTCTGAAGGTTTGACTGGGGCGGGAGAATCATTCAAAATGGCTCACGTACATGGCTGGTAAGTTGGTAATAACTGTTGGCAGGAGGCCTCAGCTCCTCTTAGACCACTCCATAGGGCTGCTTGAGTGTCCTCACAGCATGGTAGCCGGCTTCCCCTAGAGTGGGTGATCAATGAGACAGAAAGAGGATACTGTGATGTCTTTCATCCCCTAGTCTTGGAATTTGCACACTGTTATCCTTGCAATATCCTGTTTGTTGAGTAGGGTCACCTCTATGCAATGCAAGAGGGGACTGCTCAAAGATATGAATACCAGGAGTTTCTTACTGGCTACCACAGGAAGAAACAGAAGTGATTTATAGTAGATCCTTTTTAATTAAAAAATTAAATTCACATTCACATGAGACAACACTATACATTTCACAAAGGTACACACAAATTCAGAGGTATTTTATTAAACGGAATGGGGGAGGAGGGTAATGGGAGTGGAGGATAGGGATAAAAAGAAATGAATGAATGTGTGAACTAATAAAACCAGAGAGAAGCCTTGTACAAACCAACTAAGACAGTGGGCTGGGAACTGAGATGATTAATTCAATTCTTTTTACTCAAGCCCCCATGGTAGCCAACCCCCCCCCCCAAAAAAAGGGAGAGAGAGTAAGAAAAGTTTCCTTGTCCAAGATCACAAGAACTCAGCCTCCCTCATCAAGTACTGCTCTCTCTGCCTGACACACCTTACTCAATTCATGGTTGACCTGCAGGGTCTTCAGAGAGCTCCAGTTCCTGGTGAAATAGAGAAGATTTTTGCCTGCGGGAAGGGGTGTGGGGAGCAGCAGAACAAGCCTGGGAAGAAAAGGCCTAGTTATTACCCAAATAGTGGTGCTGGTGGATTGCTCACCCCTCCTGCCAGGGTTCCTCCTTCTCTGGAGACAAAGGGCTCTCAGAGCACAGAGCCCTGTGAACACCCCCAGGTCCAGCCTGTGAGTGGTGGGAGAATCGAAACTCTCATTTCTTTAAAAATATATCCTGTGGCTCTGGGCCTTGTGATTTCTTTTATTTCTTTTAATCTTCGTAAGCTCACCATGCAAGAATTGTTATTTCAAGATGCCCAGAGACCTGAGTTAGATTGTTTTTAACTGTTTTACCTCCCTGTAAGGTCATTCATTCATTCAGCAAATACTTATTGAGCACCTACTATGTGCCAGTATTAAGGATATAGCAGTGAACAAAGCAGGCAAAGCCCTTGTCCTCATGAGGGGTGGGAGTAGTGGGAACAGATGTTAGACAGCAAGCAAACAAAAAATACAACATGTAAACTAAAATGGGTTAAAGAGACAAAAAGTCATTGTGTTATCAGGGAGGCCTTGTATTTGAATCAAGACCTGAAGGGTAAGGAGCCAGCCCAGTGAAGAGCAGTTTTGGAGAAAAAACAGCAGGTGTAAAGGCCCTGAGGTAGGAATAAACTTGTGTTTGAGTTGATTAGGGGGGCAGGCAGGGCTCAGATCAGAGAGGTCCTTGTAGCTCTTTGTCAAAAGAACTTGGGCTTTATTCTGAGTGTGAGATGGAACTGACTCCACCATTATTAGCTACATGACCTTGGGCAAATTATTTCACTCCTGTGAGCTTAGTTTACCTATCTATAAAGTGGATACTATTGGGTTGGCCGAAAAGTTCCTTCGGTTTTTAAGTAAAAATAAAAGACACATTTTTCATTTTCACCAAGAACTTTATTGAATAACGTATTCACCATTTTGTTCCACTACCTTCTGCCATTTTTCAGGCAACTTCATAATTCCATCTTCCCAAAACGTTTTATCTTTTTGAGCAGAGAACTGTTCCAGGTGTCTTTTACAGTCTTCCAGGGAATTGAACATTTTTCCATTAAGAGAATTTTGTAAAGACTGAAATAAATGGAAATCTGAAGGTGCAATGTCTGGTGAATATGGCGGATGAATCAGAACTTCCCAGCCAAGCTGTAACAGTTTTTGCCTGGTCATCAAAGAAACATGCAGTCCTACAGTATCCTGATGGAAGATTATGCGTTCTCTGTTGACTAATTCCGGACGCTTTTCGTCAAGTGCTGTTTTCAGTTGGTCTAACTGGGAGCAGTACTTGTTGGAATTAATCGTTTGGTTTTCTGGAAGGAGCTCATAATAGAGGACTCCTTTCCAATCCCACCATATACACAACATCACCTTTTTTGGATGAAGATCAGCCTTTGGTGTGGTTGGTGGTGGATCATTTCGCTTGCCCGGCGATCTCTTCCATTCCACATTACCGTACAGTATCCACTTTTCATTGCCCGTCACAACTAGTTTTAAAAACGGAACATTTTTGTTATGTTTAAGTAGAGAATCCCATGTGGAAATACGGTCAAGAAGGTTTTCTTCACTTAACTTACGTGGAACCCAAACACCAAAACGATTAACGTAACCAAGCTGGTGCAAATGATTTTCAACGCTTGATTTGGATACTTTGAGTATGTCGGCTATCTCCCGCATGGTATAATGTTGATTGTTCTCAATTAATGTCTCGATTTGATCGCTATCAACTTCAACTGGTCTACCCAACTGTGGAGCATGGTCCAGCAAGAAATCTCCAGCACGAAACTTCAAAAACCACTTCTGACACGTTCGATCAGTCACAGCACCTTCTCCATACACTGCACAAATCTTTTTTTGTGTTTCAGTTGCGTTTCTACCTTTCTTGAAATAATAAAGCATAATATGCCGAAAATGTTGCTTTTTTCTTCCATCTTCAATATTAAAATGGCTACACAAAAATTCACCAATTTTGATAAGTTTTTTTAAAATGCTGCCACAGTATAATCTAGCAAAATTGTTTTGAATGAAGTTAAAGACAACTAAGCCCTACTAGAGTCATCTTACTGAAAAAACCAAACGAACTTTTTGGCCAAACTTTTTTTACTTTCCCATCACATTTTAAGATTCCCATGAGGAAGGAATCAATTACTGGTATTTGTAGACAATGGGCAGAAAAGATGGCTTCAGTCGATCTGAGTTACTCCAGTTTTCTCCATCTTCTGCTACTCTGCGGCCCCTTCTATCCTTCCTCCTCCTACTGCTGTGGCACCCTATCTTCCCCAAAGCCCCTTCCTTTATAGCTCTACTTGAGGTCTCCCTCTGTACTGGATTCCCCTCCCACCGGCCCCCATCTTCTCCACCCTCTCCCCGACCCCCTCCCCTCCCTTCAATTTCAGCTACAAACACTTCCTATTTCTAGCCCCGCCCACTTTCTGGGACTTCTCCATCCACTTCCCCTCTCCCCCCCCACAAACTACCCCCAGACTATCTCTAGGACCGCTCACCAAGCTGTTTTACCCTTTCTCCTACCTCCCAAGGAAAACTACTCTTTAAACTGCCTTCCTCCGCCTCCCAACCCCCAGAATACTCTTTCCAAACTGTTCATCCTCCTCCCAAAGATTAGTCTTTAAACGTTATTCCTCTACCACCCTCATTTTCCAAATCCTTCCCTATTTCCCCCCCTCAATTCTTAAGTACTTCTCTCCTCCAGGACCCGACTCCACTCTTCTCTCATCTCTCACACCGCCCACAAATGAAGCTGGATCACTCTCCAGACTGTCTCTTCCTTCCAACCACCCTCCCAATTACCGCTCCCAGCAGCCTCTCCCCCACAACTTAAAATGTCCCCTCGAAGGAACCTCACGGTCCTATCCCCCAGCTAAGTCCCCTTTCTGATGTTCCCACTACTTCCTGGGTTCCAGTTCTACCCCACTCTCGAAAGCATCCTGTGCTGGGTTCCCTCCCCACCCAGGGAAGAGCCCCTTTCCGTACATACCTGGAGGTTCCGGCCCGCGCCGCCCCCTTCTTCGTCCTCCGCCCACGCTCGGCCACTCCTTCCGCCTTTCTCCCGCTCTGGCCTGCTCACTCCCTTCCTTCCCTCCACCTTCTGACTCCACGTTGCTCCCTTCTCCAAATTCCCGGCCCTCCTACCAGGGGGCCCCTCTGGGTCGCCCTCACCTCTGCACGGCCCTCCCCACTCCCCTCCCCCTTTCCGGCCTCCCCTCCCTCGCCCGCTGCTCCCCGGCTCCCCGCCCCTCGGCTCGCCATTCTTCTCCTCGAGCCGTGTGCCCCGCCCGGCCCCAGCTCCCTAGTTTCCCGCTCCCTTGCACCCTCGTCCCCATTCCCGGCTCGGCCCTCGCTCCCCGCGGCCTGACCTGCAATGGCGGCCAACAAGCACGGCGCCGCGCAGCAATGGGCGACAACCGAACCTCCCGCCGCCGTCGCCGCTCCCGCCAGCACTTCCCGGGCAGAGCACCCGAGCACGGGCGCACGTGGGGCCGGGGCGGAGAGAGGCGAGCGCCGAGAGTGGCGAGCCGGAGAAGGGGCGTGGTGAGCGGGGATGGATTGGGGGGTAGGGGAGTTCGAGTGGCGGCCTGCTCTAGGTCGGCGACCGCCGATTCCCATGTGCTGAGGCCGGTGGGGGCTACTCCGGAGATCCCCGGAGAGGGAAGGGGCGATGGAGCCCTCGTGCACGCCTTGGACGCACTCTTAGCCCGGCCCCACCAAACGTGCCCGCTCTGCGGGCAGGTTCCTCACCTTGAAGGGAGCCGAGTAAGGGGCGACCGCAATGAGAAGCCCAGGCACCACAAGTAAGAGTAGCCCCTGCTCACCGCAACTAGAGAAAGCCCACACACAGCAACAAAGACCCAACACAGCCCCCCCCAACCCCCTGCCAAAAAAAGAAGGCAGTAGGGAGGCCAGTGTGACCCGAGTGGAGTAGACAAAGGGCAGAGTGGTGGCAAGTGATTAAAGGAGTGAAGTGAGGATTAAAGTAGATAATGAATGTTAAGCTTTTTGAACCTAGTAGTTGCTCAAAAAATTAAAGCTTTTTTTTTTTTCTTTAAGAAACTACATTTGGGGCTTCCCTGGTGGCGCAGTGGATAAGAATTGCCTGCCAATGCAGGGGACACAAGTTCCATCCCTGGTCCGGGAAGATCCCACATGCTCGGAGCAACTAAGCCCATGCGCCATAGCTACTGAGCCTGCGCTCTAGAGCCCGTGAGCCACAACTACTGAAGCCCGTGCACCTAGAGCCCATGCTCCGCAACAAGAGAAGGCACCGCAATAAGGAGCCCACGCACCGCAATGAAGAGTAGCCCCCGCTCGCTGCAAATAGAGAAAGCCCTCAGGCAGCAACAAAGACCCAACACAGCCAATAAATAAATAAATAAATAAACATTTTTAAAAACCTACATTTTGTTTTTTAAAAATTTGTGAAATAATGTCAGGTGTACACACAAAAAGGGAAAACAACATAATGAACATCCGTTTAACCATGACCTACTCTAATAAATAAAACTCATCAGCTATGGTTGAAGCTTCCTATGCACCTGACCCTATCCCCACCCTCTGCCCCAAACATCACTCACTGAATATAGAGCTGATCATTCCTGTACACAGCTTTATATATTTACTCCATATGCATGTATCCATAAACAATCTCTAGTACTGTTTTTCAGGTTTTAAATATATATATGTATATATACACATATATATGCATGTATATATACACATATATATGCATATATCTGGTAAAGGATTAATATCCAGTATAGAGAACTCCTAAAACTCAGTAACAAAACAACAAACAACCTGATTCAAAAATGGGCAAA
Source organism: Balaenoptera borealis (assembly GCF_965194805.1). Lineage (NCBI taxonomy): Eukaryota > Metazoa > Chordata > Mammalia > Artiodactyla > Balaenopteridae > Balaenoptera > Balaenoptera borealis. Next base: position 17,185,558 of record NC_138878.1, read on the forward strand.
AGATTTGAATAGACATTTTCCCAAAGAAGTCATATGAACGGCCAATAAGCACATGAAAAGATACTCAACATTACTAATCAATAGGGAAATGTAAACCAAAACTACAAGATACAACCTCACAGCCATTAGGATGGCTACTATCCAAAAGCCAGAAAACAGGGACTTCCCTGGTGGTGCAGTGGTTAAGAATTCGCCTGCCAATGCAGGGGACACAGGTTCGATCCCTGGTTGGGAAAATCCCACAAGCCGCAGAGCAACTAAGCCCGTGCGCCACAACTACCGAGCCTGAGCTCTAGAGCCGGCGCGCCTAGAGCCTGTGCTCTGCAACGAGAAGCCACCGCAACGAGAAGCCTGCGCACCGCAACGAGAAGCCCGCGCACCGCAACAGAGCATCCAAGAACCAATGCACCCAAAAAAACATTAAATAAATTTATTTAAAAAAAAACAAAAGAAAACCAGAAAACAACAAGTGTTGACAAGGATGTGGAGAAACTGGAACCCTTGTGCACTGCTGGTAGGAATGTAAAATGGTTCAGTTGCTGTAGAAAGCAGTATGGAAGTTCCTCAAAAAATTAAAAATAGAATTACCATATGAGCCAGCAATTCTATATCCAAAAGAATTAAAAGCAGGGTCTTGAAGAGACATTTGTACACCCATGTTCATAGTAGCATTATTCACAATAGCTAAAACTTGGGAGCAACCCAAGTGTCTGACTGATGAATAGATTACCGAAAAGTGGTGTATATTGGGTTGGCCAAAAAGTTCCTTTGGGTTTTTCTGTATGGTGTTACAGAAAAACCCGAAAGAAACTTTTTGACCAACCCAATACACTCCACGGAATATTATTTGGCCTTAAAAAGGAAGGAAGGGGCTTCCCTGGTGGTGCAGTGGTTGAGAATCTGCCTGCCAATGCAGGGGACACGGGTTCGAGCCCTGGTCTGGGAAGATCCCACATGCCGCGGAGCAACTGGGCCCGTGAGCCACAACTGCTGAGCCTGCGCGTCTGGAGCTTGTGCTCCGCAACAAGAGAGGCCGCGATAGTGAGAGGCCCGCGCACCGCGATGAAGAGTGGCCCCCACTTGCCGCAACTAGAGAAAGCCCTCGCACAGAAACGAAGACCCAACACAGCCATAAATTTAAAAATCAATTAATTAATTAATTTAAAAAAAAAAAAGACAGGGTAAATGCTTAAACCTTTCCCTTTAAAAAAAAAAAAGGAAGGAAATTCTGTAATATGCTATAACATGGATAAAACTTGAAGACATTATGCTAAGTGAAATAAGCAACTCACAAAAAGAAAAATACTGTATGATTCCACTTATATGAGGGATTTAGAGTAGTCAACATCATAAAGACAGAAAGTATAATGGTGGTATAATTGACAAGGGCTGGAGAGAGGGGGAAATGGGGAATTAATGTTTAAAGAGTATTGTTTATGACAGGAAACTGTCACATGTAGCCCAGTGATCAAACTTAGTGTCACTAATATAGTCCAGGCCTTCGTGATGGGCCTCCTGATATGATGTAATGGGAAAAAGATAACATGGCCTATGCAGTATTTACACAAAAGTGACTTTCTTGTATCTAATCACAAAGAATAGCCGACAGATTCAGATTGTAGAATCTTCTACAAGACAACTTCCCTGGACTCTTCAAAAAATGTCATGAAAGAAAAAATGAGGTGACCATTGATCAGGTCCAGGATCACAAACAAAACAAATTTACAGCTATACAGGACAAAACTGGAATAATTGGGGAAATTTAAATATGGAACTGTATATCATTTAATTGTATTTAGTTATATCCATGCCGAGCGTCTTAGGTGTGATAATGGTATTGTGGCTGCGTGTGAGAATGTCCTTGATTTTAGGAGATGCAGGGTGAAGTATTTTAGGTGTAAAGTGTCAGGATATCTGCAGGTAGGTCTAAAACGGTTCAGCCAAAACAAAATAAAATAATATGTGTGTGTAAATAACCTGGCAAATTGGATTGACAGTGAATCCAGATGAAAGATATATGAATGTTTGTTGATTGTACAGTTTTGAAAACGTTTCTGTTGGTTTGAAATTTTTTTAAAGAAAAAGTTGTGGGGAAAAAACCCATTTTGCCCACGGAGGTACTGAGCCCCTCCTGCATTATTTATGACAGAGTTGCCTGGGATTTGCAGGTCTCACCACAGCCGACGCTCACGCTGATCGGCCCTATTGCCAGGTGTTCCAGATCTCTTCCCCTCAGGTGCATCCCTTGTGGATGGAGTATATCGTTACTTAGATGCTGCGAAAATTCCAGCATCCTTTAAAGGCGGGAAGGGAAAGAAGAAAGAGGAGAGGAAGCAGGCAACAGGATCACCTGGTGCAAGTTGTGTGGCCTCCCGGGCACCCCTTGCGGTGTGGCACCGCCCCCTCGTGGCCACCGGCATGCACGCGTTGTCCGGGCCGGGAGACGGGCAGGACCCTGCAGCACTCGCTCCCACCAGGACGCGCTCGGGGAGAGTTCCCCGCAAAGGCAGCACCCCCACAATCCCAGCTTGTTCACCTTGGGACCAAACATTTTAAAGAACACCAACTACGAGCGGGCATGGAGCAAAGTCCTTTACAGACATTAACTCAATCCTAGCATAAGTCCCAACAGGTGGGACAATGGTAGCCCCATTTAAAAGAAGTTTGCGCCAGGTCACTCAGAGAGCAAGAAGTATTGACCGTTTTTAGCCGTATAAAAGATATTTCTGTCTCCATTCCTGAAAGATTTTGCTATATACAGACTTCTAGGTTGACAGATATTTTAAGCACAATGAAGATTCCATTCCCCATTCCTATGGCTTCCACAGATTCTATTGGGAAGTTAGATGTTACTTCTTGAAGTTAATTGATCTTTTTCTCTAATTGCTTTTAAGATTTTATTTACCTTTTATATTCTATTGTTTCACCATGATGTATCTGTTGTGGACTTATTTTTATTTATGAAACTCCTCGAGTTTCATTGGGCTTCTTGAATCTGTAGCTTGGTATGTCTTTCATATAGCTTGTTCTGTATTTTCCTTCTGGGAATCTGATTAAATTTATGTTGGGCTTTCTACCCAATGGCTTAAGCTGTTTTACTTTGTTTTCTGTACTTTCCATCTCATTGTCTCTGTGCAATAGTAGTTTCTGGACAATTTCTTCTCACCGATATTCCAGTTCATTCTCTCTTCTTTTATGTTTAATTTGCTGTCACACAGCTGTTGTTGTTTTTAATTAGCTTTTTTTAAAAAAACATTCTATTTGGTTATTTTTTTCTAAACTGCTAGGTCAATTTTTAAAGCTTGTTTTTGTAGATATTTTCAATCTTGTCTTTTATCTCTTTAAAAATACTAAGAATTGCTATTTTATACTTTCTCTGATAATTCCAATATCTGAAGTGTTTGTGTCTGTGTTTGTTGTCTATTAATTCTGCATGTTCTTTCACGATTTCTTATGTCCTTGTGTATCTGGTTATCTTTGAGAATGTGCTGGAAGTTACTAAAAAAGAAGTGTGTGTGTGAATACTTTGATGTCTAAGATGATAATACCTTTCTCTAAGGATCATTTTCATTTGCTTTTGTCAGACACCCGGGCACACCACTAGGTCAATGTTATAGAGTTTGAAGGCTGAGGATCTCTACACCTCCAAGACAACCTGAATTTGGGAGACATGTCTATGCCAGGGCTTATCTCCAGTTTAACATTTTCTTGAGGGGGTCTTCATTTGGGGTCCCAGTTCAAATGTGGGGTGATTATTCAGACTCCCAGCTTTCAACACTTTTACATTTGTACCCCTTATACTGCAAGTCCACCAACTTTACTGCTGGCTTTCCCAGGTGTCTCTTTCTACCAGCAAATGCCTTCAGGCAAAAGCAGCTTTGAGTCTTGGGATTATGACTTAGTCTCTTGCTTCTCCTAGAGTCTGATCCCTAATTCTTCACTTTCCTGTTAGCTCTTTGCAATGCTTTTCTTTTTTCAACGTTTCATCCAGCTTAAGTTATTTTCCATGGAAGAGTTGGTCCTAATTACCTAGACTACCATTACCATGGGTGTAACCCTTCACTCAAGGCTTCATTATTCTCCCTCCAGCCTAGCTGCACAGGACGCTTCCTGTCCCGGGGAAGAGAGCAGACGGGAGAAGAGAGGAAGAGGAGATGGTGTTTTTGGTTTTATGACCGTGTTTCGGGGGAGTAGAAACTTACAGCCCCTCAGGAAAAGCCACACTTTTTTTCAGAGAGGGGAGCTATTGTTACCTTAAGTTTCTCCACTTACCTAGACTACCTCATATGATTCAACGTCTCCCCAAATTGTCCAGCAGATCACGTGATAGGAGATAGCCGTTTCCGGCCACTAGGCAGAGCCGGGGTGGGGGAGAGAGCGCAAGGTCCCGGCCTTGCGTGTTCTAGCCATGGGGCGTGGGTGGTTGGTGGCGGCCACGAGAGGAGCGTAGCCTGGCCCCGGGAGCAGGGCGCAGGGCAAATACCTGGCGCGCGCTCAAGCTCTTGCCTTCTCTGCACTTTCTCAAGAGGGAGCGAACACCAAGCGGGACGCATTCGCCTCTGCGCAGATCTAAAATGACCATGCCACGCGCCAGGGCCACGTTCCTCTCCCACGAGCGCCCCGGTCGGTGGCGGAATACGTCAAACCAGGAGCCGAGGCGCACCACCGCCAAGGCTTTCGGGAAATGTAGTCTCTAGCCGCGCAGCGCCTGGAGACCTGGGAGGCTGCTCCCTTTGCAAGCGGGTGGCCCGCACTAGGTGGACTATACTCCCTACCCAGCGCTCCTACAGTGTTGGGGGACTTAAGTGGGCTTCCTTTTTTTTTTTTTTTGGCCCAGAGGCATGCGGGATCTTAGTTCTCCCACCAGGGATGGAACCTCTGTCCCCTGCAGTGGAAGCGTGGAGTCTTAACCACTGGACCCACAGGGAAGTCCAAGTGGGCTTCCTTTGACACCTCTTTAAAAGGCACACCCAGATCTTCCTATTAAGTCTAAATTTGGTGGTATAAACCTAATCTGTCTGGTGTCACCATTTTAAACGGCTTTCTCGCCCTCGCCAGGCTATCAAATCCCCCTTAGGAGCTCATAACCTGAGAAAAAGCAATTTTGTGCTTACTTACAGTTATTAAAACTTAGTCTAGACCAGTTCAAAACTCCAAATTCATACCTGATTCTTAGATGCCCGCATGCCCAGCCCGCACGGGTCGGGGAGGGCTAAGAAGGAAGGTGCCGGTCCACTGTGTTAGTCCTGTTGGGCCCAGGGCCGATGGCCTGCCCCAACAGGTGGCCTCCTCACAGGGAGATGCGCACCGGTCTGTGGGCTGCGTGCAGCTTCACCCCAGCCCACTATATTCATTCAGAGAGGGGTAGCCTAGTTCTGTCCTCACCTCCAACCCCTCTCCAGGTGGGTCACCCGCTAGTTTGGTGGGGCAGCCCCTGGGACACAGAGCCATTGCTCCTGCCCACCCTCTGACTTCTTTCCTCCGGGGAGCTCAGGCATAGGATAAACATATCTCCCAGTTTGCGAGCACAGTCCCAGCTTCCCGTCTGGTTAGCTCCCCCTTGAGAATGAGCTCAATGGTCCTGGTTTAGCTGATCAGTAATACATATGGTCACCCCACCCAGGATCCACTGAAATCCTGTCTTGTGATCTCTGACGGCAAAGAAATCGGAGAGAGTGGGCCTGTCCTTTTTTTCCAAGGCACAGCACAAAGGCGGATGCTCAGAGGCCTTCACATTCTGCTGGTGGGGTTACTCCAGCAGAACACCCCTCCACTCAGAAATCTCCAGACAGTTGCAGGCACCTGTCTGTTACATTCCTCCCCACCTCCTTACCACCGAATACACACTCTTCAGGTGCACGTGCAAGCTCTCCTAAGAACTCGGGGTAGTAGCCCTGAAGTGGGCTTGTGGTTTTACTGGAGATAAAGACAGAAAGCTCCAGTGATGTCAGATGCCCCCAATATCTCCAGTCATTCTCTTGGTGCCTGATTCCCCCAGCCCTGTGGGGAGGGCCAGGGGCCTCACCCTAACACAAGGATCCTCTCCTCTGGATCTGACCCTGTTGCGTGGTTATATGTCAGTGGGGGCCTAGGAATGAGAGGTTGTGAATCTCTCACTTCCTAGTGAATCCTGTGGGAGCATGTGCCCAGTTCTTGTGGTACCCTTTAGAATGTAGAGGAACAAGACTTTTTTCATCTTTTCAGGCTTTATCAGCAATTCTAAGCCAACAGAAAAGTCCATGCCAAAACTCTGTGACAACTCTTAACTTCTGAAAATGAGTATTAAAATTCAAGAACAATTGGTAATTGCTAGTTTCTTAATGCACATGGTAAAACAAAAACCCCATTAATTACTACAACTAATACTTATCTGGTCATAGCAGAATAAAATACCATCTTTATATCAGGTCCAAATTTCTTGGCTCCTTTATCCATTAAAATGTTTGTCAAAAAAAAAAAAGTGTTTTTCCAAAATTACAGGGCTTTCACTACAATTTGCTAGCAAAAATTGGTTCTTTCCTTCCACCAACTCCTGCCGATAATCACCTATGTTGCTTATCTACAGGAAGCCCTCTGTGCCCCTGCCCTCCCCTTCTTTTTAATTATTCCCTCAAATGGCATTTCTAGAGAGTGGGAACTACTTTGATTCTGACAGTACCGAGACTGACCCTTTCTTGGGCTTGGATCAGACTTCTCACCCTTGGGAGCATGTCATTCCTTCTCCTAAATCCTTCAGACATGCTGGATGTACAGGTCAGACAGGCTCACGGTACCGAGGGGGACCAGGGAGGTGGCTTTGTGTGAGAAGGGACCAGGTAAGAGCAGGGAGGCAGACTAACTGTAAGAGTTTAACATTCACAGAGACACATACAACAAATATTCATCAGCCTCTTTTAACAAATATTAATATTTTGACAGATTTGTTTTATTAAAAAAATTTGTCTTCTTTTATCCCTTCCCAACCCTTTCCCCTCTAGCTACTGAGGAAACCACCACTCTGAAGCTGGTATTTTAATACTTTCCTACTTTTACTTCATATGAGTTGATAACAAAAAATAGGTGATATGGATTTTTTAAAGTTTTATCACACTGTATGTAATCCCTCTGCAACTTTATTTTCAATTGTTTTCAATGTTAGCCTTGTTAGTACATGTACACTCAGTTCAACCATTCATTAAACATTTGAGTATCTCCTGTACTGGGTACAGGGCACTGAACAAGATACGTAAGTTGTTGTTCTCAATCATCAAGCTGCTCACTTGCTATTTTTATACTTTCCTGTAAATATGTTATGCTTGAATAAAATTTACACCCCCCAAAATCTCTACTCTCACAGAGCTTACCTTCTTGAGAAGGACATATAATAAACAAGTAAATGTCAGGCGGTGGTAGATATTATGGAGAAAATGAAGCTGGGAAGGGAGGTGGAGCATGCCATGCTGGGGGACTGCTTTTTTTTGGCCACACCACGCGGCTTCTGGGATCTTAGTTCCCTGACCAGGGATTGAACCCGCGTCCTTGGCAGTGAAAATCCTGAGTCCTAACCACTGAACCACCAGGGAATTCCCGGGGATTGCTATTTCAATAGGATAGTCAAAGAAGGGTTCACTGAACAAAGATCTGCAGGAGGTGAGGAACCAAACCAGGTGGTATCTAGAGGAAGAGGATTCCAGGAAGAGTCAATAGCAAATGCAAAGCCTCTGAAGTGGAAGCTTGCCGTGGGTGTTTAAGTTACTGCAGAGTTTGGTGGAGCCGGAGTACAGTGATCAAGAAAGAAGACGAGTGGTGAGTCAGATAATACAGGAGGGTGGCAGGTGGTGGCAATACTGCGTAGTGCTTTTACTTTAGTCTTTATTCATGAAGTGGAGAGTTATTTGAGGGCTTTGAGAAGATGAGTGACACAATCCTAGACTTTTACAGTGTCACTCTGGCTGCTGAACTTCGAACATAGAGAGGCACTGGTGGAAGCAGGGAAACCAACTAGGAGGCTATTTATTGCAAATATCTGGACCGTAGATGATGATGGTGACTTGGGCTAGGATGGTAGAGGCAACAAGAAATGGCCATCCACATATATCCTGCAAGTTGGCAGACAGAACTTACTGAACCTTGGACGTGGGGTGTGAAAGAAAGGAATCAAGAATGGTTCCCCAGTTTGGGGCTTGAGCAACTGGAAGGATGGGGTTGCCTTTTCCCAGATGGGAGGGCTGAGGTAGGAACATGCTCATGATGAGGGTGGGAAGGGGAAATCATGAGTTAGTTCATCTTTGGACATATTAAATTTGAGATGTCTGTTAGAAATCCAAGTGGAGGTGTCAAGTAGGCAGTTGGTTATGAGTATGGAATCTTGGGCTGGAGATAAAATTTTCAAGCAGGTATTTAAAGTCTTGCAAGTAGATGAGAGCCCCAGTGAGGGTAACTGTAGAAAAAGAAAAGAGGTCCAAAGATGGAGCCCTAGAAGAATTCCTATGTCTAGAGCAAGGGAAGATATAGAACTTGGGAGAAGTAGCTGTCAATAAAGTATAAGGAAATCTAGGTGTGATAACCTGGAAGCCAAGGGTGAGGAAGTGATCAACTGTACCAAATAATGCTGACAGGTCAAGTAAAAGGACTGAAAAAATACGACTGGATTTAGCCACATGGAGTCCATCAGTGACCTCTGACAAAAGCAGAAACAAAGACCTAATTGGAAGGGGTGCAAGAGAGACTGGAAGGAGAGGAATTGCAGACAATGAGTATTAGACACCTCTATTGAGGAATATTCCTATTAAGTAGGAAATGAAGTGGCAGGTGGAGGGGGGGGGGATGCAGTGTGTGTGTGTGTATAATATTTACATATATTTACAAATATAGATTTAAGATGAGAAAAATCACGTTATTATGCTGATAGGAAAAATTCAGTAGACAAGAAAAAAAAGATGCAGGAAAGAGGACAACTGTAGGAATGATGTTCTAGTTTATGAACAGGATCTAATACACCAGAGAGAAGCTGGTCTTAGATAAGAGAACAAAGTGTCAACCACAGTAGCAGGAAAGAAAGGAAGAGCACAGGGACAAGATGCACGTAGCTGAGTAGTTACCTTCTGACTGCTTTTATTTTTCTGTTAACTAGGAAACAAGGTCACCAGCTGAATGAGGACTGGGGCGAAGTGCTGGAGGTTGAGAAGCCAGAAGCTATAAAACAGTACCTTAGGAGACTGGGACAATGGCTGGACTAGGGAAACAAATGCCTGAGGGTAGCAGTCAGGGATTTAAAGTGGGACTCGTCACTGTGGCTCTGTTTCCTGCAGCCACATTTAGCTGCATGCGTACAGGAGCAGAATAGGAGAGTTAGAATGTTTTTTGGGGGTTTTGTTTTGTTTCCAGATGCTCTGGTTCCTTTACTGAAGTACTGTATTACATTAAGAATATGCCACGGTTTATTAACCCATTCACTTACTGTCAGACATTTGTGTTGTGTCCATATATTTACTATTTCAAACACTGCTGCAATAATCATCCTTGTACATGTCTTTGTGCTCACATGGGAGTACTTCTACTCTACCACACAGATCTAGAAGTGGAATCAATGGGTCATCAAGTATGCTTAACTTCAACTTTACTGGATATTACCAAATTACTCCCCAAATGATTATACTAATTAACCCTCTCACTAGCAATGTATAAAAGTTCTCATTTTCCCCCTACCAGACTTCTAAATTTTTTGTCAGCCTAATGGATATGAAATAGTATCTCACTGTTTTCTTTTGCAGTATTCTGATTTCAAGGTTGAGCATCTTTTCATTTTGAAAAGCCAGTCTTCTTTCTCTATCAACACATCTCCACTATACTGCTAACAAGACTATATTAAGTACCTATTGTGTGCCTGGCATTGTGATAATCAAGGGAACAAAAAAAAAGTTAGCAAAACAGATGTGGACTCTGCCTTCCTGGTACTCACAATCTACTGTGGCGTGGGGAGAAAACCAAATAATCAAAAATACAAATTGTGGTAAGGTGAAGGACATTAACAATAATCCATGAAAATTTAAAAGGAGACCAATTTAGCCAGGCAGTCATTAAAACCTTCCCTGATGTGACATTTGCATTTTTAACAGATAGGAATTAACTAGTTCAGTATTTATAAAAGCCCACTGTAGCTATAAAGAACCGAGCACCACCAGCATCAATATGCCTAATAACTGCAGAATTGTTTTATCATCCATGCTGGCACAGAGAAGTGCTAGATGCTCTGGCAGACATAATGCCTGCCCTGGGGCCCTTCCCCACACACACCCAGGCACCAGGAGTAGGAGACTGGTTTTCTCTTGCTTCCCTTTTGCAATTTTGAAGCTATTACTCCTACATTATTATAACTAGTTTATTCTTGCATGAATCTCACACCTGGTTATACTTACCTATACATGCTGACCCAGTAATCCCATTTTTGGATATTTATCTCACTCTGGATATTTTAAGAAAAAATTCTATAGAAAAAAAAAGTGGGGGTGCTTAAAAAGGTGAAAGTATTCAATGTCATTATTATAAAACCAATGCCCCAAACTATCCAAATATTATTGCAACAGTAGGGAGTTTGTTAATGGGATCATGAGACTGTGTAGCAACATGAAAAATATTTATAAGAAAGTTTTTTATTTAAGTATGAGACAAGATTTTATCCACAGTCTAGGCAAATGCAAATAACTGATATATTAAAGTATGAGGGTGTGGGTGAATCTGGGGGATTTAATTTACTGAAACAGTCAAGAAAAACATTCCAAGGCCCTTCATCATTTTGCTTCCACTTGGTCTCCCGTCTAACCTATCACCATATCCCTTCATCCATTCACCCCCAAATGACACTGTGTTACATGCACCTCTTTGAACATAACATGGCTCTGGAGACATGAAATTTAGAGGTTAAGAGCTCTGCCTTTGCAGCCAGGCAGTGCTGGGTTCCAAGTCTGAATCTGCCATGGGCAGTACTTGACCTCTCTGGGTTTTTCTCCCCATTATAAAACAAAGATATAATACATGCATTAAGTTTCTTTAATGCAAGCAACAGAAATATAACAAAGGGGGACTCATTCGACTGATAGTGGGGAGCCCACTGAATCCCAGAAGAGCTTCAGAAATTGAGCCCACTCCAAGGACCTCAGGAATGAGAAATGAGAACACCCTCATGGCGGCTGCATCCTCTCCCGCTACAACAGACCTCTCCGCTCTGGTAAGGAATCAGGCTCCACGTAACTTTAGGCCTTCACCTTACCAGCCTAGCAACCTCAAATTAAAGTATCCTTGCTAAGTCTATTTTGAAAAAATTCTGTCAAAGGACTCTGATTGGCTCAATTGTTCCTGGAACTATCATTGAGCCCCAGGATGTCCTGGCTTGTGTTCCTGTGGTCAGTACAGCAGGGGTTGTTACAAGAGGAAGAGGGGGGAAAAAGCTGGGCAAAGACAAGACACCACAAGACCTATTAGGGGACCTGTTAAGGATTAAATGAAATGATGGCTATAAAGTACTTAGCACAATGTCTTTCAAGTAGTAAGCAATCAATAAATGCTATTAACTCACCTGGCTGTGATGAGTTTAGCAGTTAATCCCTCTTCCTTGATGCACCACTCTTTAATCTTAGCCAAGTTCTGAAAATGGAAAAAGACAAACTGACTCCCATTCAACTAAGAAGGCTATTTATTGAAATAATACAACAATGTTACAAGGATGTATTTCATATGGCCTAGAAGCTGGGTGTTCATTAAGTGCATGGTGCATGGTTGCTGGGACTAGAGAATCCTCTGCTCAATCAGCCATACATACATCCTGGGCACCCTCCCTGCCAATGATGATATGCTGAGTTTCAGAGACTGGTTGGATCTAGGCCAGGCTGCACACACAAACCAGTGGTCTCCTTTAGGTCTTCTGGAACTAAGTCTTTATAAACTTCCACAACAGCTGCGTAGCACTCAACTGGTTACAATTCATGCCATTCTTGCAAACAGTCCACTATGGGGATCCCCAAACAATCAACAGAAAAATGAGTTCCTGATAGGCATCCTAGCCAATCAGTAGAGGAGGTTCCAAGTAGAACTGCCCATTGTCAAACCACGTATCAGACAACACAGGCACGGTCTTGGCATTGTGGTGTATGCTAAGCGTGGAACATCATAAACAAGGTATTTTTGAATGGTTAAAGTCTTGGAAGGGCAGATCTGCTATAGAGTATCCCATCTTGCTCCACATATGACAAACTCACTGGGCTGGACTTCCCACATTTCAGGCCCCAGGCACATTTTTCCTGCAGAGAATTATGATGTTTGGGAGCTGCCTCATGTTGTCCAGGATGAGACAAAAATGATGGATCCTGCCACCTGGCATGCAAAGAAGCCAGTAGGAAAGGTTCACCATCAACACCACCCCATATCACTCCTCCCCAGGATTCATCATTAGGGCAGGAAAATTTGCTTATCTTGGGGGAAACAGAGGCTCTTTCATGAAAGGGGTCAATTTCTACAGTTGCTTCCAAATTTATCTGCACTACTGGTGCCAATGAACGAACAAAGATTCTGTAAATTCCTTTAGAATAGGCCGTGGGAGGCTTTAGGGGATATTAAGGATTAGAGTGGGCTATTGAAGCTTACCTCACACTTTACTGATGGAAAAGCATCACAGAGCCATAAAAGTTAATTTTTTAATGGTGAAAATTTCTTTGGCACACAAAATGACCCACTACATGCTGATTCCCTAAACTGATTTAAAGGCAAATTTTATGGCAATGGATAATTGGATTTATACTTCTCTACAGTAAAATTAATTTGGGGAAATTTTTTTCTCTTAGTTCTGTGTTGTTTTTCCATTGATCAAATCAATACAGGAAGCTTGGGGCAGTGCTTTTTCATGGGAGGATCACGAAAAGCACAGTAGGAAGACTTAATAATTCTATGAAACTGACATACCTTAGCTGAAGTATGATACTTGGGAAAAGGAAAAAAGTCATTGGTAGTTCAACTATTTACAATTTCTGTTAACATTTTGGTTTGTAAGCTTCCATCAAGCTGCTTTAAATAAGTGTGTGACAAATCTGCATATGTCTTGCTGCCTCTTATGCTTTTATGAATTCCCAAAGTATTCAACTCCTGAGTGCTCATTAAATATTTGTGCATCTGATTTATTTTAAAACTTATTTTAAAGCCCTGAATTCCAAAATATCTTTTCAGTGGCAAGACCATGGGGCCAAAGATCCAGGAGACCTGCATTTTCCACCCAGCTTTGCCGCTATAAACCGTATCATGCTGTGCAACCACTTCACATCTTTGGCTTTCAGTTTCTTCATCTGTACAATGAAGCGGTTGGACCAGTTGATCTAATTCTTTGAATGGTGAATTCCTGGAGGTGAAACTGGTTTCCATGGTAAATTTAACTTAAGAGCTGCAGTTGAATGCAGCTGTCAAGCAATTTAAAAATGAGTTTTGGTCACTACCATGGGAGTTTTATTTATTTTTAAAAAAGGCTGTAAACAGTGAGAGTTACAAATTAAACTGTTGAAAGTTGGTGATCTCCTGCAAACATATATTCAAAAGATTTACAAAGTCCAATATATAGGCATATCATTTCTAACAGGTTATATAAGATGTTTGTAGTTGTTTTTACACACGTCTGTAATCAGATCTGGGAATGTGGCTTTTATTTATTTTTTTCCTGTTTTTTTTTTTTTCTTCTCTTTTTTGGCTGCGCCACATGGCATGCGGGATCTTCGCCAACCAGGGATCGAACCTGTGCCCCCTGAAGTTGGAAGCGTGGAGTCTTAACCACTGGACCACCAGGGAAGTCCCAGAGAATGTGGCTTTTATTAAAAAAAACACTGTCTACTAGCACAGAGCTTTCTCCACACACAATGTGCACACATACACACACACAATTCATTACATTCTCAAGCTTTCTCTCCAGTAAGAATCCTCTGATACTGAATAAGAACAATATTTTAGCTAAAGCTTTTGGCGCATTCCCTAATTTCAAGGTTCCTAGAGTTTATTTCGTGTATGAATTCTCTGATGTTTAGTAAGAGCTGAGCTTCGACTGAAGTTTTTCCCACATTCCTTACAAGCATAGGGTTTTTCTCCAGTATGGATTCTCTGATGATCATGCAGATTAGTTTTCTTTCGGAAAGCTCGCCCACATTCATTACATTCATAGGGTTTTTCTCCAGTGTGAGTTCTCTCATGCTGAATGAGGGATGAACTCTGACTGAAGGCTTTACCACAGTCGATACATTCATAGGGTTTCTCTCCAGTGTGGGTTCTCTCATGTTGAGTCAGTGATGAGCGTCGACTGAAGGCTTCTCCACATTCATTACATTCATAGGGTTTTTCTCCAGTATGAATTCTGTGATGCTCTATGAAACTCGTACTCCTTTTGAAAGCTTTCCCACATACATTACATTGATATGGTTTCTCGCCAGGATGAGAAATAGGTTGTTGACTGAAGGCCTGCTCACAACCATAGGGGTTTTCTCCAGTGTGGATCCTCTGATGGTCAGAGAAGTCTGTAATGTGGCTGAAGTCTTCCCCACAATCATTGCAATGATAGGATTTCACTTCAGTGAGAGTGTTTTCACCTTGAGTAAGAGATGAGCTCTTGAAATCTATGCTGTAGTTATTGCTTTGGTAAGGTTTCCCTCTCTTATGAATCCTCATATGTTTATAAAGGGATGGGCTCTGACCAAAAGCCCTCCCACATATGCTACATTCAAAAGGTTTCTCTCCTGTGTGAGTCCTCTCATGCTGGACAAGGGAAGAACATCGACTAAAGGCCTTCCCACATTCCTTACATTGGAAGGGTTTCTCTCCACTATGTGTGACCTCATGCTGAGTGAGGGATGTGCCATGCCTAAACGACCTACCACACAAATTACATCGATATGGTTTCTCTCCAGTGTGAATTCTCTGGTGTTGAACAAGGGAGGAGCTGCGCTGGAAGGCTTTCCCACAGAGACTACACTGATAGGGTTTCTCTCCAGTATGAGCATTCTCATGCTGACCGAGGGATGAGCTATGCCTGAAGGCCTTCCCACACACATTACATTCAAAGGGTTTCTCCCCAGTGTGAATTCTCTGATGCTCAGTAAGTTGTGTCTTCCAGAGGAAGGTTTTCCCACAGTCAGTACATTCATGGTGTTTCTTTCCAGGATAAATTCCCTGATCTGTACCGTTGGGGAAAGTTCCATCTCCTTTATGAGTTTTCTCATGTTTAGTCAGTGATGACCTATGAATAAAGGCTTTTCTACATTTATTACATTTATAAGGTTTCTTTTTTGCAAGGATATTATTCTGACTGAGTAAGTCTGAATTATGTCCCAAATTGCTCCCAAGTGTATCACATTCATTAGACCTTGGAGGAATGTTCAGTTGTGTAACCAGGTCTGTGTTCAATCTAGAATTTTCAACAAATTTATTTTGCTCACAAGCTTCCTCTGGTGTGATTATTTTCTTCTGGGTGGATGCATCTGGCCCCAAATGTCTCTTCCAGTTTTCCTTGTGCCTCTCTAACTGGCCATTAACATCCCAAGTGTCTTCTAACGTGGCACATGAGGGATCATCTGTGCTAAGGGATACTTCAGATATGCTCTGCTGCAGATGTGAAGATTTGGCTTCAGGCCTGGTCTTCCAGTCTGAAAGAAATCCAAAGTGCAAAAGTCCCCTATTCCCTCCTGTTAAAACAAACTGCTACAGTAGGAATGAGGAAGTAAAAGAGATATGTTATACATCACTCTGTTTTGAAATTAGTCCTGTAGCTTCAGGAGAAGACCCAAAATGGAGAAAGGAAGAGTGGAGAGAGGTGACCATGCAGACTGCAGATCCAGAGTGAAGAATAAGTCCAGAATGAGGAAGCCCATGTAGGAGGGCTTGTTAGGGAGTAGGGAACAGGTGAGCAAGAGAGAGTTAGGCACAGATACAAACGGAATAGGATCATGGTCCGTCTTGCAGAATCCTATCTGCTATCCATGCCTCCCGTCCATTTTACAAACTGCCATGGAATCTGTCTTCCTAATACACTCATTTCATAATTTCTTTTAAGTCACCTCTGAGGCTTCAGATCTTCAAACCCTGCAGAGAAAATCTGCAGCCAGTGATCTAACTGAAATGATTCTTTGACATAACCGGAGATCAAGGGCTATACTTCCCATGGAGAAAAAAAAGTAATATTTCAGGAGGCAAATCATCCTTGCCCTTACACACAGAGCTGTGGTTTTAGTCTATTTGAGTTCTGATTCTACATTAATCACCTCTCTTAACCAAAAACAATTTATTTTAATCTGCCTAAAAAACTGATCTCTAAACCTCTGTTTAACCTCAGAATACTAATAGCAGAAAATTAATTAATGTCTAGGTTCTAAGAATGGTAACCTTTTAAAAACTAAGGGGAGGGAGGTTTCTGGAATGATGGAGATGTTCCATATCAACAGAAGTTTGGGTTGGATGGGAGAATGCACTTGTCAAAATCAAATGGATGGTACATATACAAGAGGTATATATTTCACTGTATATAATATTTTCTAAAAAAAAGATCTATGAACAAATATTGAACTCTAGTCAACGATATACATTTTGAAGCATGTAGGGGTGAAATGTACTCATGTCTGCAACTCACTAGGAAATGCATCAAAGGTAAGACAGATTAATAGATAGATGGACGAAGAGATATGTGATAAAGCAAATATAACATGTTAACAACTATAGCACCATGGTGGTAGGTATATGGTGTTCACTGTATAGTTTTTTCAACTTCTCAAATGTTTGAAAATTTGCATAATAAAATATTAGGAGGGGAAAAAAAACCCCAGTAACTAAGGAGCCCTAAACTCCCAAATTCCTTACCCTGGAACAAGACTCAATTCTAAATTTCTGAGGACAGAGAATGCTTTGTATTCCTTTTAGAATCCTTCTCAGTGGGACATTCAAGAAATGTTTGTTGAAATGAATGAATGAGAAAGTTCTCTCCCAGCAAGATTCCGTAACAATCAATCAAGTAATTTTCTGACTGCCTTCTATATGCTCTGCAATACAAATAGAAAATATTTAGAAATATAGTAAATAGACTCTCCAGGAGCTTAAAAACCTAAGAATAAAAACAAGACTCAATCTTTTGACGACTTAAAAAAAAACCCCATCAGATGGCACATATTAAATCTGAATTTGTGTGGTAGAGATGATATAAATGGTATTTGTGATCAAGGAAGAAACAAATAAATATATTAGCAAATATTAAGTTTTATGGATTAGACAGACCTTGAACTTAAAGAATAGATGGCTTTGGATAGGCACAAAGTATTATCTAATGAGGGAAACTATATGCTACTTACAGAGAACATCGAGAAAAAGTTCAACCTAGGTGGAGCTTTTTTTAGCAGGAATAGAAAGATAATACTGGAAGGGATGATGGGGACCTTTAAATCAAGGGAGTTTCTGCTTCCTATAATGAGGTACAGGGAGTAATAGCAAAGTTCTTTCAGAGGTGGCTGGTTTAGGAAGATAAAGCATTAAAATCCAATATGGTCCATGAAGTGATGAACAGATAAACAAAATGTGATATATCCATACAATAAAATATTACTCAGCAATACAAAGAAATGAAGTTCTGATACATGCTACAATATGAATGAACCTTGAAACATTGTGCTAAGTGAAAGAAGCCAGTCACAAAGGGCTACATATTATGATTCCATATACAGAAAATATCCAGAATAGGCAAATCCATAGAGATAAAAAGTAGATTAATGGTTGCCAGGAGCTGGGGGGTATGGGGAATGGAAAGTGACTGCTAATGGGTATAAGATTTCTTCTTGGGGTGTTGAACATGTGCTGCTTAGATAGTGGTGATGGCTGCACAACTCTGTACATATCCAAAACAACCACTGAAATGTACACTTTAAAAGGGTGAATTTTATGGTATGTGAATTATATCTCAATAAAACTATGATTTAAAAAATCCAGTATGGATTACAAAAAGATAAGATTGAGTGAGCAATTTCAACTGGGAATTATAGTAATCTAAGTCTGGGGCTTGGTTTAGGATGTCACCAGTCCAAGTTAAAAGGGAGGAAAACCTAAGATACTTCTCAAAGGAGGAAAATAACTTGGGTTGAAAGAAAAAGACTAGACTGACTATGGTGTCTGGGCCTGAGGGAGTGGAATCCTGGTAATTTCTAATGGGCAAGGGGAGAAATGGATAATGGGCAATGTAGCAAAATGTGCTGACTGGGGATGCAAGATGATTAATTTAGATTTTACACCTTTAATAAGAACGTTGTGGGACTTACAAGTGGAGGGGTCCTGTGAGAAGAAAATAAAAGTGACCAGGGTACAAGTAAGGATGATTCTGAGTCTACAGCACACAATAAAGAGCTGCAACTACCAGAAGGCAGGCACCCTTTTATACTGAGGTAATACAGAAAGAAAGGAGAGGAAGCCGGAAGGCAGGCTCCTTAAGGTAGATTCACTAAGAGGGAAAAGCAAGAAAAGCCAAAGACCCAAAGCCAAGAAGCATTGAATGAGTGGGGAAACCAGGAGAGGATAATACTCCAGGAACTGTGGAGGGAGGAAATGAATCAAATGGACAGGAGTGCAGGATGGAAGGAGGATGGTGTTGCTCGCCAGACAGATGGTACAGGAGTGCAGTCAGGGAAAGAAGTCTGGAGAGAGGGAGAATCAAGGTTATGGGTATTTCCTACAAGTCTGGGGCATCCGACAGTGAAAGGAGCAAGAAAAAACAAGGAGGAGACATGGAAGTTCAATTAATGTCTGAATGAGTAAGAAAAGAGATCTCTAAATAATGAAGGGGGACTGAGGACACCAGAGGAGAAAATAATCCAGAAGTAGGGATATAGGATAGGGAGAGATGGTATTCTGAGTGTAGGACAAAGGGCTACTTTCAGAAAGGAAAAAGAAGTACCTTTTCTTCCAAGACCTACCAGCAGCAAGACACCCTAATGGAGAAGGGAGACATACAGAGGTGTCATCCAGGAGACGGTCCAACCTCTTCTACAGGTCTAGGCACTCCCAAGGCAGCAATCTGAAGGTGCTTCCCTCTCCCTCAGCTGTGCCATTGTCCTACATGCTTGATTCTCCCTCATTTACCTGGACAGAAAGGTCTTTGGATTTCTCCCTCTGCTATCCATGGCTCTTCTCCTTGCTCCAATTTGAAGATCACCTCTGGCTTGGAAACTTGATATCCTGCTCATGGGTAAATACACAAGATTTGGTTGTTTGTGCAAGTAGACAAAGAACCCTCTACAAGTCAGTACTAGGCCTTGATCCTCAGGAACTCTGAAGGGAAAAAATGGTGCAACTTGAGGAGTCATGCAATCAAATGGCCTATTTCCAGTTCTGCAAAAGAAAGACCGTTACCTAAAGAGCAGGCTCAGAAACCCATAAAGCTGGGTCCCAACAAGATGAACAAACTCTAACCCTGTACACTCTGCTCACAGTCACCCAAACTATGAGTCCCACAACCTTAGCAACTGAGAAAGGAAAGACCCACCAATACATAGACAATGAGATGTGGTCCTTACCAAGAGAAACCAAGTGGCTATAGTTCTCCAGCATCACATCCCTGTACAAGCGCCTCTGAGCGGGATCCATGTGGTGCCATTCTTCCTGGGTGAAGTTCACAGCCACATCTTTAAATGTCACTGATTCCTGTAGGAACACATTCCTGCTCAAGTAGGGATCAACCCACAAATGTTCCCATGGCAAAACTGGGAACCTACTGTAGGGTCTATCACAAATGGTGATCACATGTGTGATATCCTGAGGGGGCAATGTTGGGTTAAATATACTAGTTGTTACACAATTTTATAGAGAATCTAATATGGCAGGCAGGAAAGTCATGAGGGGCAATGTGTCCCGCAATCCTGTAAGCCTACTTAGTTTTCTTCTTGTTCCCTTCAAAGCCAAGCCTTTCCTATACAATCACCAATTCCTCACTGCCCATGTGCTTCCTTTGGTACAAAACCCAAATACAGCAGGGAATAAAAAGTGACAGCCCTCCTTCACCCCCATCACCAATCCCACAAACTCCCTACAAATAACCATTGTGAACAGTTTGGTGTATACAGTTAACAGTCCCTTTCCATGTTACACACACACACACACACACACACACACAGTCTTGTTTTGTGAAATATCATATAAATTGTTCTACATCCTGCTTTTCACATTCAGCTATGTATCTTGGAAGTCTTTCCTTAGTGCTATGTACAATTTCACCTTATTTCTTTGAACTGCTTCATAGCACCCCAGAGTACAGCTGTACCATAACACACCCATTGCCTAAAACCCATAGCACCCCACTGTACTAAAAACAAGATTCAAACTCCCCCATCACTCACTGGGCTCTGGTCATGCTGACCTTGCCCTGAATATATCAAGCTTGTTCCCACCCTGGGCCTTGGGATCGCGACATGGTTGACAACCAGTCAACCAAAACCATGTTTATGTCTCAGGTCCAGCATCACCGCCTCAGAAAAGGTGTCTTAGCACCTTCCTCTAATTTACTATGCATCGTATTACCATGCTTAATTTTTCTCCTAAAACAGGTATCGCTCACTGTCCAAATTCCTGCCACCTGAACTCAGGAACCAAATAGATTCAGATGAAAAAGGATGCTTGTATTTCTAATCATTATCTGAGATTTGTTAGCTTTTCTGTCTCCCCAATTGCAAGTTCCGTGAGAACAGGGACTTTACCTATCTTATTCACAGCTATATGCCCCCCCAGTGCCTAGACTGATGCCCAGCACATAGCGGATGCTTAGAAAAACTTGGTGAATGAATAAATGGACCAGTTCTTATTATTAGATATTTGGATTAGTTCCAATATTTTGCTATTACAAACATTACTGCAATACATACTCTTTGTGCAAATATATTAGAATTCCTGTAGGCTAGCTAGCTAGAATTGGAATTTCTAGGTCAAAGATTTTTTCATGCTTTACTCCACTCCAATCACTTCTTCCTCACCACCCACTGAAACTGGCTGAGGACCCTCGTGCCTCTGAATAGTCAGTTCTGATGCTCACAGGTTGATTTCTGTCTTGCCTCACCAGGCCTTGTTAAGCCATGGGACACCTGTCACTATGCCCAACTTGAAATATCTCCTTTGGTCCCGGTTAGATTTCTACCTCAAGAAGTACATAATAAAGTATGTAAAGACAATCAGCATGAAAAGACACTGAAAGCAGAGCCATGAGTTCGCTGGAGCAGTGAGGGAAAGTTACGTGAAGGTTTCTGCCTTATTCCATGCCCTCCTCCCATGTGCTTAGCTATAGCTGAATTGGACTTCTGTTTCCTGGAATATATAATTCTCTCCCCACGCTCCCATCCGTCTTTCCCTTGCTAATTCCATACTTCGGGTGTAGGTTAGCAGATCTTCAGTGAGGTTTTCTGATCCCCCAGGGGAGGGTCAATCCCCATATCATGTGCTTTAAGCCACTTTGCGCATCCACAATTCAAACAGACCTAATAATCTACTTAATGCTTGTTTTCCTAGTTAGATGGTGAGCATCGTGAGAGCAGGGACTCTACTTTTCCTTTTTTTTAAACTCTAGAATACCAACGTCTAGCAAGTACCTGACCCAACTCTAAATATCTGTTTCCTGACTGCGTTGAGCCTTGAGATGGCTGAGATCTGAATTTTAGAGAAAAGGAGAGTGGGTGGCCCCATCTCCTACTGAGTGAGGTGCACGACCACATCCGTACACAACAATGGCTCCTCCGTATCACATTTCTGCTCAACACTGCGGCTGTGTCCCCACAAGAACAGAGAAGGGTTGAAATGTGGCAGATTTTTCTGACAGAGGTCAGGGATCTGACTGTGCCAGGTAAGATGATACTAGATGCTAAAAAAAAAAGACACTAGATATTTACTAGGTGCCTGGCTTTACCATATGCACCATGGCAGAATAAAAATGCAAAAGAAAAACACTGCAGTCCTTGAAAAGGTTTCAGTTTATTTTAAAATGTGTTGTTTATTAGAGCACGATACGAGACAATACATAGTAAAGTGGGTGCTACCAGCGTTCTGGGCAGGGAAAACTGGGTACAGGAGAGAAGCTTCAAGGTAGGCTATGCACTGGGCCTTAAGAGGTAAGTACCATTAGGATGGGAGAAAAAAGAGTGGGAATCCAGTCCAGGGACTGAGAAGTTAGAGAAGGGAGGCTGGATTTGGGATGCACATGGCTAGCAGAGAAAAGGTTTAGACCAAGGCAGACATTTTAAGTTAGGCTGTGAGAAGTAACACCTTTCCACTCCTACTCTGTCCTCTAAACTTACAGCCCCTTTGGTTTAGAAACACACAGTTGGCAGCCAACCTGGATTCCTCTGCTTCGCTGGTTCCCCGTATTAAACACATGGCCTCCTGACTTCATTCTGCTTCCCCAAATAGGTTGAACTAATGTTAAAGAATGTGCTGACCAGTAAACAAATGTCTAGTCCAGGCCACTCATTTCTTGCCCTGGCAGGACAACTAACTTCTGTTCTACTACTCACGGTCCCACCAACTCTTTCCTGTGTACTATCAGAGTCACTTCTCTAAAACAAATTTGATCATGCATACAAACCTTTAATTTCTTCCCACTTTTCCCTATTCTTACCGCCTTCACCCTAGTCCATGCCACCATCTCCTCTTACCTGGACCACTGCTACTATCTCCTACCTTTCCTCTCCTTTTCCACTCATGCCCCACCCCTCCCAAGTCTGTTTTCCATATAACTACTAGACTCATCTTGTTAAAACCTTTCAGAGCAAGTCATTCCTTTGCTTAAAAGCCTCCAATGGCATCCCAATTCATCCCAAGTAAAAGCCAATGTCTCTATAGTAGCTACACAGCCCTTCACAATCTGGCCCCCCACTATCTCCCTGACTTCATCTTGAACCTCATCCCTAACCTACTGCTCTCTTACCTTTACTCACCCTGCCCTCCTTACAACTCCTGGAACGTACCACACATGCTTCTGCCTTGAGGTCTTCGCTCTGCCTGTTCCTTGACTTGGAAGCCTCTTCCTGCAGATATGCATGTGGCTCCCCACTCACTTCCTTCCGCTTTTTGTTCATATGTCACCTCACCAGAGCCAACGTCCCTGACCACGCTTTATAAAACAGTGCCCCCCCCCAACCTTGCACTGTCACTCTCTGTTCTTTTCCTTTTTCATAGTCCTTACACCTGACGTGTCATATTTTATTTGTTTACAGTCTGCATCCCACAGCAGAATGTAAATTCCAGGAGAGTAGGAATATTACCTATTTTCTTTATGGCTGAATCTTCATTGGCTACAAGAGGCCGGGCACATAGTGGGTGCTCCATAAATATTTAATAAATTTTCCTTGAGATTAAAAACTAGACTCCTTAGTGTGAGCTTCTGAGCTCTTCCAACCTAGTCCTCACCTTACTTCTGCAGCCTCAGCTCTGGCTTCTCTTCCCCTTGTACACCATGAGTCAGTGTGCAGAACACTTACACCTCCTTGAAAAAAAAAGATCTCTCTCTTCTGCAAGTGCTGCTTCAAAATGTTTGGCCTTCCCTCCTCTGCCTGCTAACACTCACTCTCCCGCCAAGACTCAGTCAAGTTCTCTCCTCAGGGGCTCCATTTCTACCTCCAGTTCTAGGCTAACCCCCACCCCCCAGCTCCCCTCCCTAGGCCTCTCTTCAGCACAGCTCATAAGACACTACCTTATGGCGACTGTTACATATTGTTCACTGTGCTTCTAGAGGGTCAAGACCTTGTCTCAGGCACCTTCGAATCTCCAGAGGCCAGAACCATTTTGGTACATAACGGACAGTCAGTGGTCTGCAAGATTAAATAGGTAAAATGTACTCTGAGATCCTTGGTGTGAGTTAGCCACTCTGAATCAAAGCAACTTTAGGGCATTCCCAATGCAGGTCACACCTCAGACTGTAATAAAATGATCCAGTGATGTCTTGTAAACACTGTTTACCCTTCTTCCAGATTTAACTTGACCTCATAATCAACACCTTTTAAAAATTATCAAGAAGTATTAAATGTTCCCCTTCCTCATGCTGACATAAAGAGGACCTTGGCCAAATGATGGAGCCCAAAGCAAAGAACTGGAAACAGCACATACTAAGTTAAGTGTGTAATATCCTTGGGCAAATCACAGACCTCCTGGAGCTCCAATTTTCTCATCTATAACATGGATTCCCTGAACTGAAGAAATAAGAGCTTTAAGAGCAGAAGGGTGAAAGAGTACATCCAGAAAGGACATGTCCAACTATAAAAAGTCACGCTCCTGGGGCTTCCCTGGTGGCGCAGTGGTTGAGAGTCCGCCTGCCAGTGCGGAGGACGCGGGTTCGAGCCCTGGTCCCGGAGGATCCCACATGCCGCGGAGCGCCTGGGCCCGTGAGCCACAGTTACTGAGCCTGCGCGTCTGAAGCCTGTGCTCCGCAACAAGAGAGGTCGCGATAGTGAGAGGCCCGCGCACTGCGATGAAGAGTGGCCCCCACTTGCCACAACTGGAGAAAGCCCCCGCACAGGAACTAAGACCCAACACAGCCATAAATAAATAAATAATTAAATAATTAAAAAAAAAAAAAAAAAAAAAAGACACGCTCCTCCAACTCTAGCATATACCATCCCTGCAGGAGAAATCCCCTAAAACTATAACTCAGGAAACTTTGTAGTTTTGCAACTTGGCAAAGCTCAAAACCAGAGCCTGGCAGCTAATGAGTAAAAATAATCTAGTTATTTATATCACATATTTTTAAATACTGTATTTATACTACACATAACATTTTTATTTATTATATTTAATATAACTATTAAATATAACATTTAATTTTTATATTACATACAATTATAGTAATATAAAAACTACCCCCCTCTAAGACCAAGTTACTTTAACCAATTAGAATACATTAAATTTACTGGGATACAGTGTGGCATTTTCACTCAAGCACTCGGTGCTCTATGATACTGGACAATAACAGTTTGGTAAGCTGAGAGTTAACAGCGTCCCTAACAAGTGCGAACAGAGAGAAGTAACATGATTACTGTTAGCCTTCACACACATACACAGATGCCCTACTGAGGCTAATGGCATCATCATCTACAGTATCCCAACTGGAAACCTGGACCTTACCCTTGACTCTTCATTTTTCCTTTATGCCCTAGAATTACCAACAGCCTCAAAAATGTCTCCTACATTCAGTCCCTTCCCTTCATCTTTCAAACCCAGCTCAAATCCTCCCTTGCCAACAATGGGCAATGGCCTAATGGTCTCGATCTATGCTGTCTAATATGGTAGCAACTTGCCACATGTGAATACTGAGCACTAGTAATGTGGCTAGTCCAAATTAGGACATGCAGTTAAGTGTAAAACACTGGATTTCAAAGACTTAGTACCAAAAAATATATAAAACATCTCATTAAGTACCAAAAAATATATAAAACATCTCATTAATAATTTTAAAATATTTATTCATGTAGAAATGATAAGATTTTGGCTATATGAGGTTAGATAGTATGCATTACTAAAATTAACTTCCCATTTCTTTCTACATTGTGGCTACTAGAAAATTTAAAATTATCCATGTAGCTTATGTTTGTTTTGGACGACACTGTTCTAGGTTGTTCTAGATCTCCACCTCAGGCCATTCTCTCTAGGTGACAGAATCATCTTTTTCTTAAATTCTGCCTGCTGCCACACACCCCATGCTTCCGACAGTGGACTCTCTGCCCTGATTACATCATTCTCTTCCATGTTTCCTTGCCTTTGTACATCCTATTCTGATCATCATGTACTTTCTTCCCTCAGCTCTACAGGATAAATTCCAAGTCATCCTTCTAGAACCAGTTCAATGGTCCCTTCCCTTCTGAAGCTTTTCCAGATCCCTGCCACCTTTAGTATTTGGTCCACATCTCAATTTCAGAACTATAGCTACATTTTCATGTTTTTCTCCCTCAACAATTTCTCAAACTCCTTTTCATTTCAGTATTTCCAAAACTAAGCATGTTGGAACTTTCCAGAATCACAGGGGCAATTTGGAAAAATTGACCATTCATGAAAGGCCCTACCAGGCAACATTTAAAAGCTCCTTACATGATTCATTATAAAAAAGCAACAATTAACATTTATTGAGCATTCACTGCAGGCCACGCACCCCCTCACTAAATTTTCTCACTGAAGCCTTACTGCCACCCCACAGGAAGCAGGTACCTTCTCCTGACTGGTTCTGAAGCGTGACCCTGGTTAAGAATACCAGCCGGCACAGAGCAGGCATTCTAAAAATGTCTGCTGAGTGAATGAATAGAGTCTGGGTAATTCTTACCAAAGGAAAACGAGGAGTCATTTTGAGGATTAAAAAAACATTACAGATTAGTGAATTCTATTCTTGGATTATAAATAGCAGAGGCAAATGGCAAAACGATGGCATTAACAGCCAAATCTAAAAGCTGGCTTCTCTTAAATACTGGCTGAACAAAAAAACCTCTGACAAATATACTAAAAGAAGAAATAAAAAAATAAATCAATTGAAAAATAAGGGGAAGGGGCTTCCCTGGTGGCGCAGTGGTTAAGAATCTGCCTGCCAACGCAGGGGACACGGGTTCGAGCCCTGGTCCGGGAAGATCCCACATGCCACGCAGCAACTAAGCCCGTGCGCCACAACTACTGAGCCTGCGCTCTAGATCCTGTGAGCCACAACTACTGAGCCCGCGCGCCTAGAGCCCGTGCTCCGCAACAAGAGAAGCCACCGCAATGAGAAGCCCGCACACCACAACGAAGAGTAGCCCCCGCTCTCCACAACTAGAGAAAGCCCGTGCGCAGCAACAAAGACCCAACGCAGCCATAAATAAATAAATTAATTAATTAAAAAAAAAAAATAAGGGAAGGGACTTCCCTGGTGGCACAGTGGTTAAGAATCCGCCTGCCAATGCAGGGGACATGGGTTCGATCCCTGGTCCGGGAAGATCCCACATGCCACAGAGCAACTAAGCTCGTGCGCCACAACTACGGAAGCCTGTGCACCTAGAGACTGTGCTCCACAACAAGAAAAGCCACCACAATGAGAAGCCCACGCAACACAACGAAGAGTAACCCCTGCTCGCCACAACTAGAGAAAGCCCATGCACAGCAACGAAGACCCAACACAGCCAAAAATAAATAAATAAATAATAAATTAATTTTTAAAAATAATAATAAAAAAATAAAATAAAAATAAAAATAAGGGGATAAACCAGTAAAATACCCAGCAGTGTGTTAAGAAATGTGAAAGATCTTAGTGAAGTGGATAATTTTTAAATCCTAAATCACCAATGTTGACACAAAAAAGGAGAGAAAATAATTGAGGAAGAAACAGAGAAAACTGTTCCCAAGTCATCCTCTTTATAAAAATCCTGGATCTAAATGTTTTATAGGTAAATTCTTTCAAAAGACAGAAAAAGATGAAAAGCAATCTGAATGTTTCTACAAATTAAGGATGAGCAAGCCACCAAAACCTGCCAAAGATCTCTCTCTCGTAAAAAAAAATTTTTTTTTAATTATCTATTGTAACCAATGTGATTTTATCCCAGTATTATTTGTAATAGCAGAAACTTTATAAGCAACCTAAATGTCCTCTGAGAAATGGTTAAATTTTAGTATATCATACAAAGCAGTATAATACAGCCATAAAAGTGATTTAAAAAAACAAAAGAAAAATCCTCATAAAAATTAGATGAAATTTAAAATGTTGTAATTGAGGGGACTTCCCTGGTGGTCCAGAGGTTAAGAATTTGCCTTCCAATGCAGGGGACCCGCGTTCAATCCCTGTTTGGGGAACTAAGATCCCACATGCCATGGGGCAAATAAGCCCGCGTGCCGTAACTACTGAGCCCACGTGCCACGACTACTGAAGCCCGCGCTCTAGAGCCCGCGAGCCACAACTGCTGAGCCTGCATGCCACAACTTCTGAAGCCCATGTGCCTGGAGCCCATGCTCCACAACAGGAGAAGCCACTGCAAGGAGAAGGCCACCCACAGCAACAAAGGGTGGCCCCCGCTCGCTACAACTAGAGAAGGCCCGCGCACAGCAATAAAGACCCAACACAGCCAAAATAACGGGAAAAATTACATTTTTGCTATGTGAGGAGCAGAAAATGCAGAAAGTATAAAATCACTGCCTGGGGTTAAGTGGTTATTAATGTTCGCTCATGTGACACCCACTTACTGTGTGCGTACTTTGGAGCAAAGGATGAAAGGAGTCAGGTGGCCCTTCTCTAGAAAAGCAGAAAGCCCAGTACGAGATGGATGGGTAAGCACACCACTCCATATGACATTAGACACTACTATGACAAGTGTACATAGGTGTTACAGGAATGCACAAGAGAGGCACTTGACCTTACCCAGGGGAAGGAGGGTCTGAGCTGAAGCTTAAAAGACCAGCACCAGTCAGCTCAGGAAGAGGTTAAGAAAGGGGACCTCGGTATGGAGGGAGCTTGAATATCCCTGGCCACAAACATCCTGACCTGGTTCAGCAAGTGGCTTGGTTTCCCTGGAGCATCTCGTCTGAGTTTGTGACCTGATCCAGCTTTTGCTGGGTCTGTTCAATCCTGATGACTGAACCACAGAGCTCTCTTGGGATCTGAAGTCAATAGAGACCAGGGCCTGGTCCCTCTGCATTTCCTCCCCTTCAAGATAGAACACCAAGAAACCTGGTCTCCATAAGCAGCTTTTTCCTATAAAACTTTCCCCATTTCTTACTTTTCTGGTGGCTCCAACTTTAAGAATGGTAAAAAAAAAAAAAAGAATGGTAAACACCTTTTCAAAATCCTAACTAAAAACATAGTACACATATAACAGAAAAAAGAATGCATAGTGTTTAGACAGCTATAGTTACTAACAATCCATAGATCCCAAGGATTTTGGGGGTATTCCGCCCAGCCCATCTCTGCTCCCATTCCCCTCCCACTGTGGGACCACTTTAGTTATTTGTTAGCTAAGCCCTGGGAGAAGGTCTCAACCACAGGAGTCCCAACTTTCAAACACTTGCTCCTGCACATCATTCACAGCCATATTTAAAACTGAGAACAGTTAGTTCCCTGCTCAAAAACATTGGCTCAAGCTACAATAGCCTCCTTGCAGCTCCTTGAACACACCAGACACACATCCCACTGTTCCCTCTACCCAGAACACTCTCCCCCAGAACTGAATGTTGTTAACTCCCACACTTCCTTCAAGTCTGCTCAGATGGTAACATCTCAATAAGGATAAGGCTTACCCTGACCACCCTATTTAAATTGCACTCCTTGGACTTCCCTCGTGGCCCAGTGGTTAAGAATCCGCCTGCCAATGCAGGGGACATGGGTTCGATCCCTGGTCCAGGAAGATCCCACATGCTGCAGAGCAACAAAGCCCGTGCGCCACAACCACTGAGTCCGTGTGCTGCAACTACTGAAGCCCACGCACCGTAGAGCCCACGCGCCACAACTACGAAAGCCCGCGTGCCTAGAGCCCATGCTCCGCAACAAGAGAAGCCACCGCAATGAGAAGCCCGTGCACCGCAACAAAGGGTAACCCCCGCTCACCACAACTACAGAAAACCCACATGCAGCCACGAAGACCCAATGCAGCCAATATAAATGAATGAATGAATGAATAAATAAATAAATAAATAGCACTCCTACCACAAGCCCCCAGTTCCCTACTCAATTCCCCTCATCCTTCTCTACCTTTTATCTTTTTTCTAGGGTACTGATGCCTTCTAGGATATCATACAATTTCCTTACTTAATTTTTTGCCTCCTTCTAAGATGAAAGCCCCGGACTTCCCTGGTGGTGCAGTGGTTAAGAATCCACCTGCCAATGCAGGGGGCATGGGTTCGAGCCCTGGTCCGGGAAGATCCCACATACTGCGGAGCACCTAAGCCCGTGCACCACAACTACTGAGCCTGCGCTCTAGAGCCCACGAGCCACAACTGCTGAGCCCGCGAGCCTAGAGCCCCTGCTCAGCAACAAGAGAAGCCACCGCAATGAGAAACGTGCACACCACAACGAAGAGTAACCCCCGCTCGCCACAACTAGAAAAAGCCTGTGCGCAGCAATGAAGACTCAACACAGCCAAAAATAAATAAATTAAATTAAAAAAAAAAAAAAAAAAAAGATGTAAGCTCCATGAGAGCAAGGACCATTATAAATTTTGTCCACTAATGTATACCAACCACCTAGAAAAGTGTCTTAACACATCATAGGGGTTCAATGACTATCTGCTGAATGAATGTATGAATGAATGAATGGATTACCAAGGCCAAAGAGAAAAAAGTCCAAACGCCCTTGTATTCTCGTCTATGCAGTGCCTGCAGCCCACACCCACTGTCACACAGGACAATGGTTTCGGATATAGGCCCCTCATCTTCTTGCCTCCCAACCCCTGCCCCACAGTCAATCAGCTCTACCCCCACCCCCTTCATTTTCACCTACTTAGACCCTGCCCCTATTCAAAGGTGAAATCTCCACTGACTCTTCCCACAGGCAGAATTTCCTCTCCCTTCTGCACTCACAGCAGTCCCTGGATCTCTGCAGCAACACCTGACACCACCTTTCTGGTGCTATACTTCTGCATGGGGGCTGTCCTCCCCCACTAAATTAACTTCCTGGATAAGTAGTCACATGACTCAACTACTCATCTTTTGCATTCCTCTGAGGGCCAGGCTCAGAGAAGGGGAACCATTGACAAAGGGAAATTTCTGCCTGAAAAGCCCCATTTGTAGGGCCCGTGTTCTGTTCTGTCCTGTCCTCCGTCCCCAGTCATCATCTAGAGCCTGAGTTAGGTAACCCAAGTGAACACTGTCAGGCCATTCCATGAGAATATAACTGAGTGCTTTAGGGAACACAGCTTTAAAAGTGAAGTTTAAAGAGGTCCCTAGGGCTTCCCTGGTGGCGCAGTGGTTGAGAATCTGCCTGCTAATGTAGGGGACACGGGTTCGAGCCCTGGTCTGGGAAGATCCCACATGCCGCGGAGCAACTAGGCCCGTGAGCCACAACTACTGAGCCTGCGCGTCTGGAGCCTGTGCTCCGCAACAAGAGAGGCCACGATAGTGAAAGGCCCGCGCACCGCGATGAAGAGTGGCCCCCGCTTGCTGCAACTAGAGAAAGCCCTTGCACAGAAACGAAGACCCAACACAGCCAAAAATAAATAATAAATAAATAAATTTATTAAAAAAAAAAAAAAGAGGTCCCTAAAGTTTACTGCTCAGAATACAGATTCATTTTCACCATCAAAAGGCAACTCCCACCCCCACCATATGGAAATGATCAACACCCCCATGAGGTGTTAAGTGAGTTAAGTCATCTGAATTCTCACAACCTACTGAGGAAACACTTTATACGGAAAGGTGCTGATGACAGTGATTTGCTCTGGCTCTCCTCAAACAAAATAACTGTTTTGTTCTAGTACTGTTACTTGTCTTACTCCTTAAAGCTCACCCCTGTAAAACAAAAACATGTAACAAGAAGTAAAAAAATATAAAGACGTTATATGCTGTGTTTAATTTACTGTGAACTGCTTTTAAAGAACACTGGTATTTTCACCTGATTTGTCTCACACCCTAGCAACTAGAATCTGTGATTTTTCCTTAATTGTAAAGAGAGTGTGGATTAAAATACCATCTGAACTTTGTTATATTTTCACTGATAAGAGTCTGTAAATCAATAGGTAAGCTCAGAGTTGTGATGCTTCTAGAAAATGCCTCCTGTCTCACAAGAATAAATGGATTCACAAATCGGCGTTATGTTAATTAAGTTGAAGGCGGGACATCTGGGGATGTGCATTATTATACCTCTGTTAAAGCAGAAGAAAACATGTAAAGCTACGGGACACGTCCTCCCTTCCTCCTTGCCCGGGAAGAGCCCACCTCCAGCCTCTTCCTAGACAAGTCCAGACCAGGCTTCTTTGGTCCCTTAAGGTCTCTCTATGGCCCCTGGGTCAGAAGCTAGGGCTCCTATCTCCTTCACTCACAGTCACTTTCCCCTCTACATTTTCTATTCTGTCACCCGACCCTCTAGATTCCTAATGGACAGAGTTCAAGGAATTGGCTTGGCCCTCAGGATTCTCAACACTGACACTTCTAATACATCCACTCTTAACTCCTCCCACAAGACCACCCCGCCCTGGTCCCCCTCCTCCCCACAGTGCAACCCTCCTTTGGGGAAGCCCTTTCCCCCCAGCTCTGGACACCTTGGTTTTGCAAGGCTAGGAGGCTCCGAGGGGGCAAGCAAGCCAGAAAGGGGAGTCGCTCAAGCGGAGAACAATGACTACTCCAAATACGCCCCGGGCTAGGAACGGGCTGCTCACCTGGGGCCTGGCCGTCGGAGGCCTCGGGGCCATTCCTGCGTCGCCGGGCCCGGCTCCTATACAGGGTCTGGGGAGAGAGGAGAGGGCCCACTCAGCCAACTGCCAACCGCACCGCACCCTGCCAGGCCCGGCCCGCCTCCGCCCCGCAGCCACTTCTCCAGGGGAGAGAGGTGGGGAGGTGCGCGGGCCCTGCCTGGGCCTGCCTCCCCCAAACTAAACGCTCGCCGCCTCCTGGACACCCTCCTCCGGCCACGCCCAGTCCCATCCGCAGGATGGTGGGCGCGGCCGAACGCACGCGCGCAAAGCCCGTGGGAGGTGCCGCCCCAACCCGCGCACTCGGAATCACCGCCTCCTGGGGACTCCGGATTTCGAGACCTCAGGCCCACCCAGGGCTCGGGCCGGCTCCTCCAGCCCCCAGTGCAGGTTCGGTCCTCTGCAACTCTAAAGTCCGAGGGGCGGCCTACCGGGGCCGGACAATGGCCGCAGCGGCGGGGTAGAGCCGGAAGTGCGCCTGCGCATGCGGAGCCTTTCTCCCGCAACCGCCGGGCTGCGGCGGGCGCGCGACTACACTTCCCAGTGGCCACCGCGCATGGGTCCCATGGAGGCTGCCTGGTCGGACGCTTCGCTTTCCGAGCCGCCTGGGTGGGGACCGCTATCGGGGCCCAATGGGTCGGAGGGTGGGGCTTGAGTACTCCTGCTTCCGCTTATTCCAGTAACAGTCACTGAGCGCCTTCTCTGTGCCAGGAGCGTGTTGCTAGGGGCGGGATACTGCGGTAGATCGGGCAGGAAAGATCCTGCTTTCTGGGAGCGAGTATGCACTCCTGTGGACGAGGCCGACAAAAAAACCCCGTAAACATATCAACAAGATAATTTCACGTACTGACTTCAGCTGTAGGAATAAGACAGTGAAGGGAGTGGGGCAACGTTGCCTCTTCTATATCGTCTTCACAAAGGTTTGGACACTGACTCCCCAGACCACATATATAGAATATTACGGCTAAGATACTTGATGAAATAGTTGATACTACAGAAAGAAAAAAACAAAAAACCTTCAGGTGAATCCGTAGCCTCCCGAACAGTATTCAAAAGCAAACTGTGCCACTGCCATGTTATTTCATTACTTGGTATCCCATTGCTCAGGATTTTGTACTTGGGGAAATAAATAAATGATGGAAAATTTCAACACAAAGAATTAGATTTATATAATTATGTTTTATATATCACAAATAGTCTAAAAGCTTCCTAGACTTACACTTGATTTTTTTAACATTAGAGTATCACATATTCACATGGTAGAAAATGATTGCAAGTAAATGTTCTTTTTGTTACATGCTTTATCAAGATGATGGACATTAAAAAAAAAATAATGCTTTCCACCACTGCCGCCTGAATATAATGCTGTGGAACAAACAGAAGGCATCATTCAGAAATATGAATGAGTGGTCTAAGGAGGCCTCTCTGAGGCAGGAACTCAGTAGACTGAGACCTAATGAGGCAACTGCTGGAACATGAGGGAGAAAAGAATTCCAGGCTGAAGGAACTGAGGGTGCCAAAGCCCCACGGTGGAAACAAACTTGATGTGTTTTAGAAACTGATGCCTAATGTAGCTGTAGCAGAGTGACGGGGAGGGAGAGTAAGTGACATAGACGTAGGACAGGTAGGCTGGGGTTTGATGGAGCAAAGGTTTTTAGAGGCTGTGATAAGGAGTGTGGATTTTACTTTGAATGTGATGGGAACCACTGGGTTAGCAGGAGCAGTGGGTCATTTACTACTATGAGGGGATAAGAGAAAATTTCCCTGTTGTCCCAGAACTGGTAACCAGGACTCAGAGCTGAGATTAAATTCTTCTGCATTCGAAAGAGAGACAAAATGGCGTTTTTCACAGAACTAGAAAAAATAATTCTAAAATTTGTATGGAAATACAAAAGACCCCAAATAGCCAAAACAATCTTGAGAAAGAAGAGCAGAGCTGGAGGTATCACACTCCCCCTGATTTCAAGCTACAGTCATCAAAACAGTATTGGCACAAAAACAGACACATACATCAATGGTACAGAATAGAGAGCCCAGAAATGAACCCGCACTTATATGGGCAATTAATCTATGACAAAGGAAACAAGAATCTAAAATGGGGAAAAGACAGCCTGTTTGATAAATAGTGTTGGGAAAACTGGACAGCTACATGCAAAAGAGTCAAACCGGATAATCTCTCACACCATGCACAAAAATAAATTCAAAATGGATTAAAGGCTTAAATGTAAAACCTGAAATCGTAAAACTTCTAGAAGAAAACATAGGCAGTACTCTCTTTGACCTAAGTCCTAGTAACATATATTTTTTGGATATGTCTCCCCAGGCAAGGGAAAGTAAAGCACAAATAAATAAATGGGGCTACATCAAACTAAAAAGCTTTTGCCCAGCGAAGGAAATATCAATAAAATAAAAAGACCACCTACTGAATGGGAGAAGATACTTGTAAATGATATATCCAATAAGAGGTTAGTATCCAAAATATACAGAGAACTCGTACAATTCAACATCAAAAAACCAAACAACCAAATTTTTAAAATGGGCAGAGGATCTGAATAGACATTTTTCCAAAGAAGACATACAGATGGCCAAGAGACACATGAAAGTGCTGTCTGTTGAAATGAAAATGAGTGATGCTCAACATCACTAATCATCAAGGAAATGAACATCAAAACCACAATGAGATATCACCTCACAGCTGTGAGAATGGCTATTATAAAAAAGACAAATGACAACTGTTAGTGAGGACACTGAGAAAAAGGAACCCTCACGCACTGTTGGTGGGAATGTAAAGTGCTGCAGCCACTATGAAAAACAGTTGGAGATTTTTCAAAAAATTAAAAATAGAACTACCATGATCCAGCAATTTCACTCCTGGGTATTTATCCAAGGAAAACAAAAAACACTAATTAGAAAAGATATATGTACCCCTATGTTCATTGCAGCATTATCTACAATAGCCAAGATATGGAAGCAACCTAAGTGCCCATCAACAGATGAATGGATAAAAATGTGGTATATATACAATAGAATATTAGCCATAAAAAGCAATGAAATCTGGGCTTCCCTGGTGGCGCAGTGGTTGAGAATCTGCCTGCCAATGCAGGGGACATGGGTTCGAGCCCTGGTCTGGGAAGATCCCACATGCCGCGGAGCAACTGGGCCCGTGAGCCACAACTACTGAGCCTGCGCATCTGGAGCCTGTGCTCCGCAACAAGAGAGGCCGTGATAGTGAGAGGCCGGTGCACCGCGATGAAGAGTGGCGCCTGCTTGCCACAACTAGAGAAAGCCCTCGCACAGAAGCGAAGACCCAACACAGCCATAAATAAAATTAATTAATTAATTAATTAATTAATTAAAAAAAACACAACCCATAAGAAAAAAAAGAATGAAATCTTACCATTTTTGACAACATCGATGGACCTAGAGGGTACTATGCTAAGTGAAATAAGTCAGAGAAAGACAAATACTGTATGATATCACTTGTATGTGGAATCTGAAAAACAAAACAAATGAACAAACATAAAACAGAAACAGAGTTATAGATACAGAGAACAAACAGGTGGTTACCAGAGGAGAAGGGGTGGGGGGAAGAATAGGTAAGGAAGATTAAGAGGTAGAAACTTCCAGTCCCAAAATAAATGAGCCACAGGTATAAAATGTACAGTGTGGGGAATATAGTCAATAACAAAGTAATATCTTTGGGGTGATGTAACTAGATTTATGTGGTGATCATTTGAAATGTATAGAAAAAAATCACTATGTTGTGTAAGAGGAACTAACACAATGTTGTAGGTCAATTATACTTCAAAACCGAATAAACAAACATGCAAACAAACTCAGAAAAAGAGATCATATTTGTAGTTACCAGAGGCAGGGGGTAGGGGGGGAGGAAATTGGATGAAGACAGTCAAAAAGATACAAACTTGCAGTTATAAGTAAGTACTAGGGATGTAATGTACAACAATGAGCCGTATAATGAACACAGCTGTATGTTGTATAGGAAAGTTGTTAAGAGAGTAAATCCTGAGTTCTCATCATAAAATCTTTTTCTATTTCTTTCATTTTGCATCTATATGAGATGATGGATGTTCACTAAACTTATTGTGATGATCATTTCATGATGTAAGTCCAAATATTATGCTGTATACCTTAAACTTATACTGTGCTGTCTGTCAATTATTTCTCAATACAACTGGAAGAAAAAGACAAAAAATTTGGGGCTAGACACCCTCAGGTCTTACAGAAGCAGACCGTGTTCTAAATTTGCCCTGCTTCTGTTAACCATTGCCTCAACACCACCCCTCTTTCCCAGGCTGTATAAGGAGACTAGGATGGGAAAGAAAAGGAAGAATTCTTCAGAATAGCAAGCCCTCCGCCTAGTGGAGAATGCGAGGTTCTACCCTCACCCCAAGATGAGTGTGAGAAAGAAAACATTGAGAGCACCCAGAAGGGGAGGGTTTATAAACTACCCCAAGGCCTCCCCAAAGCAAGGGAAAGGGGAGTTAGAGAACAGGCTGAGTGTAAGGAGAGTAGCCTGAATTTTCATTATTTGTGTAGTAAGTGGATGCAGTGGAAAACGACTGGGCTTTAGCCTCCAGGGGAGGTGGGGGATGGGTGCAGCTCAGGACAGTTAGAGGCTGTGTAATTACTTGGGTATGAGAAGAAGCTGAGGAGGTTAGAAGAGGTTGAAGCAGAGCCAGATCTCCCAAGTCTGGTATTGGTGGGTTTCCTCTAAACTCACAAATCCACCCCCATTTCTGCCAGTGTGACTAAATAACTTTAATGCTGGATGAAACATTTAAAAAATCTTTTAAAATGGATTGGTGAGTTAGAAAATTGGTGAGGAATACACAGAGCCCAAAATGAAGCAAAACTGGTAACTTAGAGTGGTAGACAGATCACTGAAAACTAGTTTTCAC
Source organism: Balaenoptera borealis (assembly GCF_965194805.1). Taxonomy (NCBI): domain Eukaryota; kingdom Metazoa; phylum Chordata; class Mammalia; order Artiodactyla; family Balaenopteridae; genus Balaenoptera; species Balaenoptera borealis. The sequence continues at coordinate 17,222,822 of NC_138878.1, forward strand.
CTGGAAATCATTTGCCAAATGAGGCAAACTTGAGCTTTATTTTTCATGGTCCTGTAAGCACAGGGGCCAGGTGATGAAACTCAAACCCCACCCAAAGTAGGATATCTAATAGGAGACACACACACACACACACCCCAATTCAAATTGGGACTCCAAGGGTGAACACCCTCCTGGTGGAGACTGCAAGGTAAATTGCCTGTTTCAAACCTTGGCAATGAGTGGAAGAGGTGGAAAATGTTTCCCCTGAGAATTTGTAACCACAAGCTGGTTCCTATGTGGATTTGCAACCTGAATTCACAGTCCCTGGGTGCTCTAAAAAACTGCAAGCTAAAATTTTAGTTAATATTGGTCCCAGGTTAATGGTGCTTCCAGGCATCTGGCAGAAGCAAACACAAATCCTGCTTGGAGGAAACTACCTTCCTAAGAAATATGTGTTCACAGTCTTGAATCACGAAACACATATAGAAAACAGGGAACCATGAATGACAGACAGTAGGATAAAATTGTATAATCAGATTTATAACAACATCAAATAGAGGGAGTTCTCAAACACAGAATTTACTGTAATACATCTAATACATTTCAAAAATTATTTTAATTAACTCAAGTAGGGGTTGAGTATATGAGTAGAGATCAAGATTGTTAAAATATTATGAAACAGGGTTTTCCTGGTGGCGCAGTGGTTGAGAATCTGCCTGCCAATGCAGGGGACACGGGTTCGAGCCCTGGTCTGGGAAGATCCCATATGCCACGGAGCAACTAGGCCCGTGAGCCACAATTACTGAGCCTGCGCGTCTGGAGCCTGTGCTCCGCAACAAGAGAGGCCGTGATAGTGAGAGGCCCGCGCACCGCGATGAAGAGTGGCCCCCGCTGGCTGCAACTAGAGAAAGCCCTTGCACAGAAACGAAGACCCAACACAGCCATAAATAAAAATAAATAAATAAATTAAAAAAATATATTATGAAACAGAACTGAATTAAGAATCAAGTAGAATTTTTATAAATGAAAAACTACAGTAAGTTAAATTTATTTTTTAAATTAATTAATTTTTGGCTGCGTTGGGTCTTCATTGCTGTGCACAGGCTTTCTCTAGTTGCGGTGAGCGGGGGCTATTCGTTGCGGTGCGTGGGCATCTCATTGCAATGGCTTCTCTTGTTGCGGAGCACGGGCTCTAGGTGTGTGGGCTTCAGTAGTTGTGGCACGTGGGCTCAGTAGTTGTGGCTTGAGGGCTCTAGAGCACAGGCTCAGTAGTTGTGGCGCACAGGCTTAGTTGCTATGCAGCATGTGGGATCCTCCCGGACCAGGGCTCAAACCTGTGTCCCTTGCATTGGCAGGCGGATTCTTAACCACTGCACCACTAGGGAAGTCCCAGTAAGTTAAATTTAAAACTTCACACACAGAGTTAACAGCAGATTAGGCATAGCTGGAGAGAAAACCAGTGAACAGTGAACAGAAGCTAGACCTCAGGAAATTATCCACAAAAGGACAAAGAGAAGGAAAAGATGAAAAAAGCAGAGAGTTATATCTAACTGGGTTCCAGAAGAAGAAAAGAAGGGGACTGAGGTAATATTTGAAAAGATAAAGGATGAGAATTTTCAGAACTGATGAAAGACACAAACTTACAGATTCTGGAATACCAACATCCCAAGCCACATAAATAAAAAGAAATTTATGCTTAGACGTATCATAGTGAAACCGAAAAACACCAAAGAAGATCTTAAAAGTAGTGAGAGAAAAGACAGATTGCCTTTGAAAGAATGAGGTGTGTATAGAGATGTCACTCATCACAAGGTCCAGGGCTCAGAAGGGATCTCCGAGAAATAGGAGGGAGACCTGAGCTGGGCTGGAGCTGAGTGTGCACACACCTTCAGCACTCAAGAGCAGTAGAATAGCAAAATGGTGCAAACATACGTTTATTCATTTTTAACCTAAGATTTTAAAATTTTCAATTGTCCATTTCAAGGATCATTTATAAAACCTGAGAAGGGACCAACTGGAGATTTTGGGGGCAAAGCCCCTTGATTCACACCGCTCTGGTGGTTGGCTTGGATTTCTGCATAGACAGATTAACAGAAGGATGCACACACTTGGGAGGAATCACTGGCTCCTCCTCACAGTTCTGAAATGCCACACCGAACCAGAGCCACCCCTAACCCTCCTCCTGAACCAGCTCACCTACGGTCTGGGTGCACCAGAGATGGGCGACGTAACTGGTGCCTGTCAGCTGACTGCCGCTCCGGAGGTCCCACCGGGCTCTGAGCCCTGGGGAGGAAGCCGAACCCGCTGAGGAGTGGGGGAATGGTTCGCGGGGAGTCCAAGAGCAGCCTCACACAGCTCTGGACGGCCGTTCCTGGGTCCCAGGCGCAGTCCCCTTCCTTCCTCTGGAGGTCAGCCCTCTGGATGGAAGGGTCGGGGCACCTCTCAGCGGAAGCGCGGCCCTACCCTGCCAGGCTCTGCTGCTGAAGGTCAGGGGGCGGTTGTAGACTGGCCGCAAAGCGCAGACATCCGAGTGGCCAGTTTCCTTGAGCAGGTCCGCACTTTCGGGTTGACCACAGCGCCCCTGGCCCTAACAAGCTTCCCAGCCAATCAAAAACCATATTCTTCTCCGTGCCCTCCTGTCTCTATGACAACCCCCTCAGCATCTGCTCCACACCCGCAGTCCTACTGCTGAAAAGACAGCCTTGCAGGTCCAGTCCAGGTTCCCGGCACACGGGCCGGGCCAGGGAGATCAGCGGGGGCCTCCAGGTACCCTAGTGGTATCCCAAAGCCTCTTCACACCCCGCAAGCTGGTGGGCAGGAGGCTGCCCCTCTGTTTGGGGAGCAGAAAATGCGAGACTCAGCAGGACTTTGTCTTTAGCAGGGCAGAGGCTAAATGCTTTCCATGTTACCTACTCTGTCTTTTAATGCCCACTTGGACTTGACCTTCAACTCCTCACTCGGCCCGCCGTGGGTCCAGGTTTCTGGCTGGGGCCTCTCCCATAACACAAGAATATCCAAGTTCCAGTCACTTTAAAACGTTCGTTAAAATGTTCCACCCTCTGGGTTCCACGAAAACTCCTCGTGAGAGGAGACAGGACTCAGCGAAAGCAGCTCGCCCAAATCCGACCCTGTTAAGCCAGAGAACCAGCGATTCCCGGAGCAACAGGGAACTCGGGTCGCCTGTGTTCCGGGCATACTCGAGCCAGGAGGACAAGACGGGGGCGCTGAGTGGGGGTTGCGTAGCTTCAGCCCTCCACTGAGAGATCTTTGGCTAAGCTTCGAGTGGGACTCTGGGGAAGTGAGTCTCACGCTCGGGTCCTCCTCTTCAAATATGACCAAGCGCCTGCTTCAATTTGGAGCTTCCAGGGCGTCCTTCGGCAGAGCGCTGGGCTCGAGCGCCACCTGCCTGCCACTACGACCCTCTACTGCTGTGAAGTTATTGGCATAACGATAACTCGGATCCTGGCAGTTTCCACCTGGCTAGGTGCTTTACATACACTATATCAACTGAATTTAACAACCTATGAAGTATTCTCATCCCAATTTTACATGTGCGGAAACAGGTTTAGAGAATTTAAGAAACTTGCCAAGGTCACTCAGCTACCAAGTGTCAGATCCTGGATTCAAGTGGCCTCTTGTCTCAGGCATGCTCTTGACCCTGTGCATATATCCTCCTATGTTACAGTTGAGTTCCTGGTGATCCTGTCCCAAGGGCCCTCCAATGGGTTCTTCTGCCTGCCTCTGACACTGTAGACTCAGCACAGTTTTCCCCCAGAGCTCTCATGCCCCTCTGTGGACCGCCCACCCACTAGTCTTCAGGCCAGAGCCTGGCTGGCACTGAGGCTCACCTGATGGTCACTGTGCATGCAGGCCACCACACCGGCAATTTAAACTGTACCACCAAGTTGTTTCCTTATTTCTAATAGATTCAGGGGCTGTTTTCATTAATTAACATGCTAGGGAGTCCCCTGGTGGTCCAGTGGGTAAGACTCTGCACTCCCAGTGCAGGGGGTCCGGGTTCGATCCCTGGTGGGGGAACTAGATCCCGCATGCATGCCACAACTAAGAGTCCGCATGCTGCAACTAAGAAGCCCATATGCCACAACTAAGGCCCGGCGAAGCCTGAATAAATAAATGAATAAATTTTAAAAATATGTTATCCCATTTAACATGCTGTAATGCACATCTTTTTTCCCCCTCTGCCCAACATCCCTTCCCTCATATCTCAGTAACAGCACCCCCTTTCTTTGGGAGAAGTTCTTCTCCCTCCTCTATGAAGGGATGGGAGATGGGGGATTGGAGAAGGGGATGGGAAAGGGGAATGAGAGAGAAAACAAGAAAGAGAATTTTGTCTGTGTGATTCCTACATTAGCTGGACTTGTGTGTGCAGCTCTATTCCCGCTGTTCCATAGTTTGATCACATGCACCATGCACCAATAATGTCCTTTTTGTCCTATGCCAGTTTAAAATGGCTTCTCTGACTCTTGTAAGTAGAGTCCTAGATGATACATTACGCTAACCACCTCCAAACTCAAAACATTCAAAACAGAATAAAGCTGCTCACTAGTACAGTTTTTATTAAAATTCTTATTCTGAGTTAATTATAGACTCACAAGAATGTACAAAAAGTAGTACAGAGAGGTTCCATGTACCCAATATCCAGCTTCCCCCATAATGGCATTTTATGTAACTATAACACATTATCAAAACCAGGGAAGTGATACTGGCACAATACAATTAACTAGTCTACAAACCTTACTTAGATTTTACCTATTTTGCATGTATTTTTTAATGTCCTAGTGTATAATCCTATGGCACTTTATCATATGTATAGAATCATATAACCATCACCACATTCAAGACACAAAGCTACCATCACCACAAAAGAAGTCCCTGTGCTGTCATAGTGATACCTGCCTCGCTCCTTTCTCTAATCCATGACAACCACTGGTTTGTTCTCCATCTCTATATTTTTGTAATTTCTAGAATGTTATATAAATGGAATAATACAGTATGTGACCTTTTGAGATTGGCCTACTTTTCCACTCAGAATAATGCCCTTGAAGTCCATCTAAGTCGCTGTGCGTATCAATAGTTGATTCCTTTTTATTGCTGAGTACTATTATATTGTATGGATGTACCAGTTAGTCTCTGGTTCAATCTAATGAAAGTTCTTTACTCAGACATACGGGGTAGGGAAGGTAGAAAAGGGAAAAACTGGACACTCAGTCCCCAGACACACACAGTGAGTTGTGAGCATCTGGGGCCTTGTCACAGACACCCCATGGTGACATCTGATAAGGTTTGATCTTGGTCAGTTTCTTGACCATTACTGACCCTGCCAGCCCACCCTCAAGTCAAGCTTGAAGCCTCCACAAGCCCCCAAAACTGTTTTAAATTCAACAAAAGTTCACTGAGCACCTGCAGCCCAAATTTTCTGAGCCCCTGCTGCTCCAGATTGCCTCACAAAACCTCCCTGGTGGTCTCCTGCCACCCCAAGCCAAGCTGAAGGGACCCAAAGACTCTTGGTTCATCCCTGCTGTGGTGACTCAGGCCAGAATCAAGTGATGTTACCTCAGGGACAATGTAGTCCCTGCAAGTAACAAGGGCCAGAGGTCAGGAGACCTCACTTTGGCTCCTGGCTCAGCCATCTGGCTCTCCCAGACAGGTCCTCCTCAGGCCAGTCATTTGCCTTCTGGTTTATTAAGTCTCCTCATTTGTCAGTTGATGGGATGGGCCCTAGGAGCACCCTAGCATCCCATCTTTGCCCTGACCCTGTGGCCTAGTCTGTTTGATCCCAGGCTCCCCTCATGGGTTTGGAATCATGAAAAATGTCTACTCAAGGAAGGCTTTCCCCAGATACCTCTGTACCCTCTGAGACCAGGATGTTCAATGACCTTGGGATATGGTTGGTTGTGTGGGGAGATTTATCCCATTGGGCCTTCCAAGATGCAAATGGCATCTGAGGGCTCTTGCAGCCAAACCAGGGGCTTTGCTTAGAGATCAGAAAGTAGAAAAAATGAGCCAAGAACAGGATAGAGAAGGAGGGCAGAGAAAGAATGAGGGACTAGAAATGAAACAAGATTACTCTCACATGTTTACTGAATTAACTATGTTTGGATTTGAGAGTTTTTTCCCCATCATTGCTTTATTGATGAATGTCTAGAGGCTATTTCTTAATGTCTTTGAGTTTTTAAAATAAACTTGCAAGTTAACTAACTCTCAAATATTCTCGTGGAGGTAGTTTTTGTTCATGGCTAATGTCCTCCAACATTGCAACCAGATACATGAACCCAAGGGACCTGGGCTAGCCTGTCAGGGGCCCAGTTACAGACATCTGGCTACCAAGCAGGCTCTCACTCCAAGAAGTCCTTACCTATTCGTGTGCCCAGTTAACTGGGCTGAGTTCATGAAATGAAGGTTTTGCTTTATTATAGAGAGTGATGGGCTTTGAGATCAGCTAGGCCAGCTTCTTCATTTTATAGAAGCAATAGAAGCCCAGAGAAGGAAAGACCCTAACTGGAGAGGGCAGAAAATGGTACAGGAAGGAAAAGATGCATGTGACCAGCTAAAGGAGATTCTGTTACATTGTAGCATTATATATATGCATACACACATGTGTGTTTAAAACATTTTAAATTAAAAAATGGTAATAAAAAAATTAGAGCACATTGCCAGATTGGTCTTTGGTCATTTGCATACTTTTCTTCCTTTTTCCCTCCAGTTTCTCTTCAGCTCTATTTACAGGACTGCTGTTGTGTGGTCTCCAGCAAGTGTCTTTCCCTCTCTGGGTTTCTATTTCATCTTTAAAATGAAGGATCTGGTTTGGCTGATCCGAAACCCCATTTTATTTTTCTTCCACAACTGCTATGCCTGGCTCAACCGGCAAAAGTGTGACCTGGGTGGAGGTGAGAAATCAGGAAAGTCACCTCGGTCCTTCGTGCTTGCCTGGAGCTGATGGCCACAGACCCGCGAGCATTCGCAACACCCTGCTTGGGCGTTCTCCGTACCTCCCTGTCAGGGTCTAAGGATAACGCCGCAGCTGGCTCCGCGGTTACCATGGCAACCCGCCAGCTGGCTTAGCCTCTGTTTCCCCCTAGCGGACATTCTGTGGACATACAGCTCTGTCATTTTTCCCTTGGGCGGCGTGTTCCGCAGTCAGCTCTGTCCAAGGAGGCGGCTTTCGTACAGGCCCCTCTCTGCTAGACCCCGTCCTGAGCCTTGGCTTCAGCAGGCCCGCTCCCCGTCCCGCCGCTCCAACTATTCCGGGTTCTCTGCCCTGGGGCCATGTTTCTCTGGCTTTGCTGCCCAGGCCCAATAACCCTAACCACCCACCCCTCCCAGCCAGAGTTCTGGGAACTTAAGAAGGGCACTTCCAGAATCCCTCTAGAAAGTGCAAAAGTTCGATGTGATATGAACTAAAACACTCTTCCCTTGGTCAGACCCCACCCCCCGACCCTGCCAACAGCCCTTAATTCAGACCTCAGCTTCTGGAACCGCTTTTCCGAATGGACTTTGTCCATCCTTAGGATGGGATCCCATAGACAGGACAGCCTGGCCAGGATCCAGGGAGGCACCAGTGTAGTAGGGGCACCACCAGAGCTGGGCATGGCAGCTTCAGTTAGGAGATGGGCAGGCATACAGACAAACGAACCCAACATGGGGCTGGGGTGGGCCGTGACTAGGATGGTGGCACAGGGTGTGCTGGGAGCATGCGTGGGGAAGGCAGACTCACCCCAGCCTGAGCCAGAAAGAAAAACTTCTTGGGGGATGTGATGTCTGAGTTGAAGCTCCATGGATGAATAGGCACTGTGGGCTGCAGTAGAGATTTCAGTGATAGTAATAGCGGACTGGGAGGTCTTCAGTGTCTGCCTTCCTCAGGGTGCTATTTCTCATCAGGGTCCATGGATCCTGTGTCTCTTCCTTGTCCTCTTCCTCTTCTCACCCTGTCCCCTCTCCCTGGGCAATCTCCTCCAGCCCCATGATTATAAATAGCACCCCTTTGCTACATGTGGTCCATTCTACCTTGTCACATGCAGTCCCTTCTACCTGGACTTCCCTTGACTTACATGCCTAGCTGGGGAACCCATCTTTCAAGACCCACCTTGATATTCACTCCTTTTTGGTGCCTTTTCAGAACCAACCTTTCAATCATGCTTTCATTCTACAAACTTCTATTGAGCATCAAGTATTAGGTCCAGAATGTGTCCCTACCCTGTAACTTTCTGTTCACTTGTCTGTCACCCCAACTGACCAGGATCTCATGGGGGCAGGAGTAGGCAAGATTGTGTCTTTTTGTCTTCTTAATCCTCAGGTTTTAAGATTCACTCCCTGAATGAATGGATGGATGGGTGAAATGAATTTAAGTACAGCTTCTCCTTGTAAAACAACCAGAAACACCCCAGTTAACAGAGCTGGCACTCTCTGACTCCCAGTTCTGTCTCCTGACATTGTCCCAAAAGAATCTGGCCATATGTTATTAAAGTGAATTAAAATTTTCTTGAAATACCACAGACTCCCCCACTCCCCTAAGCCTGCAATGACCAGATTACATCTCGTCCAGGCACAGAAGTTTGACATTTCATTGCAAAGTCATTTTCTTCTCATTTCCTTATGTTGCTAAAATATTCTATTTCTCTTCACTTCCCCTTTGTGTTCCCATTACTCACGTTTAGTTAAATTTATCTGCTGCCACTTAATCATCTGAGATAGGCTTGCTGGTGTGGACATTCTTATGGCACTGCCTTCCAGACCATTTGTCTCCTCCGGGGCCATTCTGAAAACAGGACCCAGATCCCTGCCCCAGGGCTTCTGGGCTGACCCTCAGACTCTAGGTTTGTGCCCAAGACAACTCTGACTCAGGTCCTCCCTCCTTCCTACACCTACTGCCTTCCTTTCCCCAGCTTTCTCGTCTTCTGTTTCCTGGGGCATGTTTTTCATTCTGCCTCCAATCCTGGCACCTCCTGAAACCCCTTTGGTCACCCTGAGCAAGGGGCCTCACAATTCATCTCTCATTGGGCTCCCTGAGTAAGCCCTTAACAGGACAGCATATCCAGCAGGGCAGCCAATGCGGGGGTTGTTTGGTGCCTGCTTGGGACACTGCCACATCCACCATGTTTCTGTGGCTGTCCGGGACACCTTTCCTTTCTTCTCACCTGCTCACCTACCGTCATAATGTAGGGGTGGGGAGTATTCTTTTCCCTGGAGACAGTTGGCAAAGACCAGGAAGGCAATTTTGGCTTGGAGTGGAATCCCAGTTTCTCTTCTCAATAACTGTCATTTAGGGACCTGGGATTGCCCTTGGGACTTAGGGCTTAGAACTGCTTAGGACAGGGGCAGTCAAAGCCCAGTGGCCACAGAGCCCTTTCCTCAGCCCTAGGAGGCAGGATCAGGAGCTCGGGATGGCTGCCATTTACTGGGCATTTGCAGTGTGCTGGGCTCTGTGGGCATATCTGGAGAGTTGGTGCTGTGAATCTCCTCTTCCCAGGGGGATAGTGAAGGATGCTTGCTCCTCACCTCAAGCTTGGGGAAAGGAGCTTCTGTGAGACCACGCAGAAAGCTCAAGACATGTCCTTTGGAGCTTCAGGGACACAGTGAACTGGGGCGGCTCATGGCAGAGAAATCGTGATGGCAGGAGACAGGCTGGCCAGATGGCTTAGCAGTGCAGCTAGGAGAGCAGCCACGTCGGGATCTGCCTGCGTGCCCAGAGATCAGGAGGGCAAAGGAGGAGCGAACATTTCCAGAGGATGAGAGGTGGCTGCTGACACGAGAGAGCCAGCATGGGGTTGTCTTATAGCCTGATCAAGAAAGCCTCCAGGAGGAACAAAAAGACATCAGCCAAGGGGTGAAGAAGGGGTCAGAAGGCGATTTAGCTTAGATTTCATCCAGGGGCTAGGGAAAAGGTAGCTCCATAAGAACATTTAAAGGACAAAGGGAGACAAAGAAAAATTGTTTTACAGTTAGTTCTATTTTATGAGTCATGTTTGTAGGGCTGTGCATAAATTACCTTACTTTTTTTCTTTAATGAAATGTACTTCATTCTTGTGTCAATTCAAAATATATTCATCTTTCTAGAACAAGATCATATCTCCAGTCTACACTCATCTACATTTTTTATGATCTCTGGTTGCATCTAGGTTAAAAAGATCTATTATCTTTATTATTTCTGAAATAGTTTATGCTCTCGAACTCTTATCTCAATTTTCACAGAAACCCTGGAAGGGAAGGGCTCCTGTTAGCCCTGTTCTACTTTTGAGGATCAGAAATTCAGAACAGGGCTCAAGGATACACAGGAGTAAGTGGCAGAGTCAAAGTTTAATTGGAAAAGTCAGGCCTAGTGGGGGTGCCAATAGGGGAGGAGGGGCTCCCCCAGCCCTCCCTCAAATCTCCGTCCCCACCCCCATTATTAAGTATGGGCAGCTGTTGTTTAGATGCCCTCCGAGGAGGTTCTGGGTGGGTGGGGGGCCTCCTGACAAACACCTATAGGACAGTGGCCCTGGCTGCCCAGGACCTTGACAAGAGTGCACGAGCCACTCTGTCCCCTGGAGACCCCCACGAAGGAGCCAGAAGGGGGTCTCCTTGGTTAATAGTGGCTCTCAAGCTACTGGGTCAAGTGTCATGACTAGAATTAGTGAACCCAGAGTCATGCTTGTGTGAGTTCAGGTTTTGGGGGGAGCAGGAGCCAAGGGTTCATCTACAGAGAAGGGGGTGCCCAGAGCTAGAAAATGGGTGAGCAGCCCCAGGTCCAGCATCATGGAGATGCTGCCTGTGACTGGACAGTTACCAGGAGGCCTGGAGGGCTCTCACATTTGGCTCCAGCCCAGGATTTCCCTGGATCCCTGCAGGGACACAACTCCCCCTTGTAACCTTGGCTGTTGATGGTTCTATTCTCACATCAATACATCCCCAACTAAGAAACTCTAAAAAACTGGATTTCACAAAAAACTTACAATTCCCTGCATGCACTGACCCACACCAGATTCCTCCTTTCTTAATGCCACTTACTTATCACTACTATGTCTCCAAGAATGCTACATACTCCCAAGAAGGCCACCAGCCCTGTCTTGGTCTCCTAGCCTCATTCCTGCCATATTGTTTCTTTGGAATAGATGGAGAAAAATGGGAAGACTGGCCTGAAATCAAGCCCCTTGTGCAATCACGTGGCTGTCGCTTGCAGTAGGAACAGAATGAAGTCCCATGGGTTTTTCTCATTCCAACCACATCTGCCCGGCAGGTCAGAGGAGATGTCTGCGAGGGGCTCAGATGCAGCTGACGTCAGACTGGTTCTGAAGGAGGGGTCTTGCATTTCACCCTTTACTGGGACTTCACGGGTGATTTAACATGACTCTGGTAGAGGCCACATCGGGGATCCAGTGGGTGTTACTTTGAATCAGAAGCTCCTCTTTCATTTTTTCCAATGAGGGGGTTTCAGCAGCTGTTGAAGAGCCTGAGGCAGTAGAGGGTGAGATGCACTAAGCAGCGTGTGTCTGGCATCTAATTTGATTTGACTTGTTTTCCTGGCCATGCGAACCCGCAGCCAGGAATAAAAAGCACAGGCTGCGGGGGTGACAGCTCCCTGCCTTGTGTCCCCGGCTCCCTCCAGCCCGAGGGCTCACTCTACAGCCACAGGGCCATGTGAAGGGAGCATGGCCAAGGACTCCTGCCAGGCATACACAGCATGGGAGATTGGTTTTGATTATGTTTGAAAAGCCCCAGAAAAATCTCTTCCCCAAACTTTCTACAATCAGGCAAGGAGGTGATTTATTAAGCATGGGTCAGACTGGGCCAGCTCTCCTGGTTGGCTAAAATAGGCCTAAAAAATAAATTGTGGTTGTCAGATCCTAAATTAAATGATTCAAATACTACTGTGGCTGATTAAAGAACTTTATTCAATTTCCTCTTGACCACATGCTCTTCTGTGAGGGCAAGAGAGATACTGTTTCTGGAAGAATTGCAATGTTCGGAGACTGTTGATCTAATCTAATGGATGATGTTATTAAATATGGTTCCTTCTCCCTTGTTTGATGAAAGGTGAGACTAAAGAGGGAAGAGGAAATGACTTACTGTTTGTTTTACTATGAATGACCCTCCCTCTGCCAGGCCTCTGGGTAAGAGCCTCCACAGTGAACCAAGGTGGGTGGCTGAGGAATTTTTAAGGATCCTTAAAAGACCTCTAGGCAACAATAACAAAGGTCAACAAATGAAACTCAAGCATGAGTAAACAGATAGAAATAATTAATGAATCTGGGACTCTAGCAGACAGTCTAATAGTGGTGCCTGCATCACCCAGGGCACTGGTAGGAGAGACAGCCTTGTGCCGGCCCCCTTAGTGCCCTCCCTTCTTGGCCCCACTGATTGGACCAGGAGGGGACCATGACCCAAAGCAACCAATCCAGAGACATACGACGTGCTGTGGCACAAAATAGGTGAGCAAGCTTGGGAACATGAATGAAGAAGTCCAGCAATGAGGCAGTTAGCAGCTGGTGCAGGCACGGAAAGGAGGAAAGGGAGAGGTCAGGAGATGTTCAGATCAATAGTGTGTTCAGATACAAGAAAGCAGAAACTAGCGGGAAACAGAAGCTAGGAGACAGGGAAAGGAAACTCAGAGTGAAGGAGATACAAAGGAGCTGTTGGTCAGGAGAGAGAAGAGAGCAAAGCAAGCTCAGAGAGAGACTGTGTGACCCTGCGAGAGACATGGAGAAGAAACCAGCTGGCCCCCAGAGTGGCCCTTACTCTCACCTGCCCTCTGTGCCAGGCTCTGGCCCAGTTTGTGCTCATCTTGAAAACCCCTTCATAAGCTGGTCTAAGCAGAACCCAAAAGAGCCCAGGTGGACACAAGAATCAACAGAAGTATTCAGCGCTGAAGAGAAGGGCAGTTCACCATATGAAACATAAGCAATTTTTAGAGGTGATTCATCTAATCAAAAGGATGTGATGAGGCCAAACCAGTGGGGAAGGGAATGGCCCTTCGGCCACAGCAAGGAGAGTGGCAGGCACTGGGAAAGAACTGGGTTCGCCTCCTCTGGGGCCACCTGGTCTCCCTCTGACCTTACTCTGGGCTTCTGGAGGAAAGTAGGCCATGCAGACAACAGTCATGGCCTGGCCCTTCTACCCCAGGGCAACAGACAGGGAGCTCACTGAAGGGAAGTTCACTTCTGAATTCTAGGTGCCTCCAAGATCTAGTGAAGCAGAGAGACCACAGACGCCTGGGCACCCAGGATCCCGCCGGGGTCCATCGGTAGGTGCAGAGCGCGCTCATCCCCGACTCCCTCAGGCCCCTGTGCGGGCTGACCTCTCGGAGTCTGGGATATGGGTTAGATGGTCCCTCCTGGTAATCAAACCTCTCTCATTGCATTTTACAGGGCTGACTTTTGCTGCCATCCCAGCTCAGAGGGCCAGAATCTGGGTTAGTTATCTCCACCCAAATATTAGTGGGGGCTTCCCTTCCACTTCTCCAGATCATCCCACCCTCTGCTGAGACTCATGGGGACAGTTGTCACATGGGATCGGCTGCAGGGAAGTGAGCAAATGCCCAGGGCAAAACCCAGGTGTTATCCTCACTTAATGGTTAGCAGGCAAGTCCTCCCTGAACACCTTGTATGGCCCTGGGCACTGGCGATGGACCAGGGAGGCCAGGAAGGAGCCCACCACCTCCTGTCCACGTGGACAACACCTTCAGCACTGGCCTCAGGGACTTGCCCTCTGCCTGGAATGCTCCTCTCACTGATAATCACGAGGCTTCCCTTTCTTTAGGTCTCAGCTCAAGTGTCACCTTCTCAAAGAGGTCCACCTGACACCTGATTTAAATAGCCCTCCCTCTCCCCCTTTCCCTGCTATTTTTCCCCATGCACTAGCCCACCTGCCACAGAATATTGTCTCATGTTTACTGTTTGTCTCCCCACTGAAATGTAAGCTTAATGTTTTGTGTATTTTAGTATCTATTCCCCTGCACCCATAATAGGGCCTGGCTCACAACAGGCATCCAATAAATACTTGTAGAACAAATTAATTTACTGAATGAATTGTTTTAATTTATACTTTGGTTTTTAGCCAGAGTGTATATTTTCCATATGTTGAGAAACAGTCTGGTGCAGTGAGTAAGGCCCTAAGACTCTGGTGCCAGGCTGCGGGGTCAGATACTGGCCCTGCCACTACTGTATAACCTTGAGCAAGTCACTTAGTCTCCTGTGCTTCAGTTTACTCATCCGTGGAATGGGAATACTCCCTGGTAGCTCTGTTGAGAGGTCTAAAGGAGCTGATGCATATAAGGGCTTGCAACAGATCCTGCCTATGTAAACATCAGCTTAATGTTTTATTGGGCGTTTGTGTTTCATCTCAAATGTCTCTGTTCCTGTCCTTTGCCCATTTTTATAAGGGTACTTTTCTAGTTGATCGGTAGGTTGTTCAAGCCAGCGCCCCCCTGAGCGTGTGCTGCGCATTCGGGGCTCTCACCGCCTCCAGGGGGCGCCCGGGGCCTGCGGGCGCAGGGGCAGAGAACTCCAGATGGAGCTAAGACCTGGGTGCACGTGGGTTCGTCCCCCTCGGGCCAGATCCTCTTCCCGCTCCCCCACCCAAGGATAGTGAGCCGAAGCGGGCACCGGTGCTGGCGGCTCTACGCGTCGTCTGGGGAGCGCAGCTTCCCGGATCGGTCCCGCTTCGACCTACCTTTGTGTGTGATACCTCGAGCTTCCAAAACGACGTTGGATGGTTTCACCGCCTACCGCGCCCACAGCGCCCCTGTGGAAGCAAGCGGGGATGCCGGCCCGAGGGTCTCGGAGGACGCCCCCTGCGGGTTGCCTGAATCTCGAGCAAAAGGAAGCCCTGGTTATTTTACCCTGAAGAATTTGTACATTAATTAACACGTCTTCATGGGTGTCTCGGTGTGACCCGAGGAACTACGGACAGAAGCAGGGGTGGGGTGGGGTGGGGTGGGGTGGGGTGGGGTGGGGTGGCGGGAGTGGGAGGGAATCCGGGGCCGGGTTTCCAGTCACGCTGGCTAGTGTTGTCACCAGGCAGCAGCTCCCTGCCCAGGCAGGGGCCTTAGATGGCAGCACCTGGGAGTGAGAGATGGAGATGATGAGCTTCAGGGGCCGGAGAGGGAGGTAGTGGGATGGCCACAGTGTCCCAGCTGGAAATGAGGGGACACAAAATCCTCGGGGCGGCTGACCAGAGACCTCCTGGGGGACGGGGGGCAGAAGATGAGAGAAACACAGAGTGCTGGGTGTGGCCAAGACTGTACAGGGTCCAGTCTGGATATGGCAGCCTGGATGTGGCAGAAAGTGAGGGGCATCAAGGAAGCTTGTGACCTGGACGGTGGGATGGGTTGTTCACACCTCATTAAAGCTACCCAAGACGAAGGCAGGTCTTTGAAGTGGAAAAGGGTGAATCAGGGCCCAGAGCAAGGGCTGGAAAATAGGGGGGTAGCATGAAAGAGCGTCAAAGGCTGGGGGCTTTGTTTAAGGGCACAGGAGCCATGGTCTCCACGGGTATGGGGGGGGTGCTGGAGAATGAGCGGCAACCCCCAGCGGCTGTGGGGAAGCTGTGGTGGGAGGGGGCAGGTTAACAAAGCAGATGGAAGAAGAGGCGAGCATGTTTCTATGGGGATGGTGCCTGTGGTGGGAGGATTGCAGAGGGGAGCAGGTGAGGAGATATGAGACTTCACTGGATGGGAGGGCAAGATGGGGCAGCCAAGGGTGTGAGGGTGTGAGGGTGTGAGGCTGGGCAAGCCCCAAAGCATCACAGGGCCTCTGGATAGAGCCAGGCCTCACTCATGCTCCAGACCTCAGCTGCTGCTTCGTAGGACCCATCTCCTATTAAGAAACCCCTGCACCACAACAGGTTCTTAGAGGGAGGGAGCCCTGGGCTCTCAGCGCACACCCGGGAGCCTCACACGTGAGAAAGCTCCAGAAGCATTTAGTGGTTTAAAAGGCCCACTGCTCGGCATGTTGGCCCCATTAGAGGGAACATTTTACCA
Source organism: Balaenoptera borealis (assembly GCF_965194805.1). Classification (NCBI taxonomy): domain Eukaryota; kingdom Metazoa; phylum Chordata; class Mammalia; order Artiodactyla; family Balaenopteridae; genus Balaenoptera; species Balaenoptera borealis. The sequence goes on from NC_138878.1 coordinate 17,238,774, forward strand.
CAATGGAGGCACAAGTAGGTTGCCTGATGGTAATTGCTTTTCTAACCCATAAAGAAAATGCATCACAAACCCACCACAATTAAGTAAAGTAGTCACATTCCTCTTTTTTTGATTTAGAGCTATTTAGAAATATTAGCAGCTGACTTTGCTTCCAGGTTTTTTTTCCCTCAGCTGAACCTTTTTTTTCTTTTGAATCCCATTAAATAATCTAAGTGCTCCAGGAGGGAAGAATGAAAAGATGTTTGCATTTCCAGCTCTGCAGCCAACCATTGCTCAAATAATACCCTCAATGCGTAACCTGGGAGTTTAATATCCTCAAATATTTATAATTATGCAGAAATAGCCCTAAAAAATGTTCAGCTTACTCACAGCTGGATAATCATCGGCATCCAACATTCACAAACTCAGAGCTGCTTCTCAAAGTTCGGTGGCGTCCCTCTGCCACCCAAGGCATTCTGGGTATGTGGAATCAGTGGGCAGATCCCTAAGGGGCAAGGAGATGGCCTGTAGAGCTCCGGCTTTCCCTAGCACCTTGCAGCCCCCTCCCCTACTAGGCTTGACTTCCCTTTTCCTCTCCCAGAGAGTGAAATGTCCAGACATGGAACGCAAACGGTGCCCAGACCCACTGGTCATGAGGAACAGCCAGTGTTTTGTACAAACACACACAAAAGGAGGACTCAGTCATTCCCAAGAAATCCTTTAGTCGATTCATGGATGAAGTCCCACATCCAGGAGTGTCCCACGGAGTCTCAGATGCTGCCCGAAAAAGGGTGCCGTGATCAGATAAGCATGGGAAGCTCTGCACACTCTATCTCTGTGGCCCTTTGGAGAAGCACAATGCACACCCTCTATTAATACATGTCCCCTTTCCTATCGTCTCCCCTGCAGCTCTCTCTGCTCCATGCACGTTTCCAGAAGAATATCAAGAAAACTATTTTCCCTGCATAATTACCCACCTCCTCCCCACCCACCTACACACATCTTTCCTGCTTTTAAGTGGCAGCTGCTCCAATTTCTTTAAGTGGACTGCGCTCTGCATTTACCAGACAGGTGGAGTTAAATTGAGGGAGCGCCAGACAGGCTCGGGGGGAGGGACCTCGGCACCAGCCTTCCCCTCACCAGACCTGCTGCCCCTTGGCTCCTCTGTCTGCACTGAGGGCCCTTTCCCACCTCTCCTGGGCTGGGGGTGCCAGGCTGTCGCTCCCTGAATGGGTCACCAACCAGCTGCCTGGTCTCCTTCCCCTGAACAAGGCACCCTCAGTCTTGACCTTGCAACCTGATTGGAAATTTCTCTTTAGTGAGATCAGCTAGCATGCTCTCAGCTGGAGGTTACAGAAAACCCAACCCAAACTACAATAGAGTGCGTTGGCTCATGTAACCTCAGAGTCCAGAGGTGGCCGAGGTTCCAGCCGAGCAGGGCACTGGCTCCACCACTCTGGAATTCTCTCAGGCCTGTCTGCCTCTGGCTCTGGACCTCATCCCCAGCCTGGCCACACTCAAGGATACAAATGGGTCAAAGCTGCTCCGAACCCATGTCCCCCATGTCTGTGCTCTGACCATCCAGAAGAGTCAGTAGGTCTTTCTCCAGATGATCAAGAAAACATGTCGCAGGGGCCCTTCAAAAGTTCCCCTGGTCTGGTGGACCCAGCTTGGGTCTGAGGTCCATCTGTTAGCCAATCACTGTGGCCAGGTGGACGGGTGTGCTGACTGGCTTCACTCAATCAAGGCCCACCCCTGCAGCTGGGGGAGGCTGGGAAGTCCACAGGCTGCTGGGGGAAGGATGGGCATCCAAATAAAATGTGGAATAGGGGACCAAGGGAAGGGAGAATGGATGCCAGAGGCCCACAGCGGCAAACATCCATTTCTCTGGGTAACTTGTAATCGAGTCCCCTCACCTTATCTCTCTGAGAAGCAAAGATGAATCTCTTTCTCTGTGCACCTCAATAAAGAGTTTTCCAAGTAGGGTCCTTGCCTGTCTTGTGTCCCCGGCGTCTAGAACAGTGGCTGGCCAACCAGGTGCTCCACCAGTATTAGTGGGAGGAAGGGATCAAAGGGAGGGAGAAACAGGGAAGCCAACTCCCCCCTTGCTTGGTACATTGGCTCTGGGGCTCTGGGTGAGTGGATGGACTGAGTCAGCCTTGGGATCAATGGAACCGGCTGGCTGGGGGTCCAGGGCCCAGAGGGACACACACCCTTCTCCACAGCCCTCACTTCCGAGATGGCCAGGAGGTGGGAGAGCTTTCATCGACAGAACTGTGTGTGCCTGGCATGTAAATATTCTACTACCCAGGCTGCAGGGACAATTCAGTGAAATTCTGGAAGCATTTGTGGAACATCTACTTAGGCCAGGTCCAGGAATGGGCAGTGCAGAGCCCAGAGCACGTGGACAAGGCACAGCTAGTCTATGCCCTGTGGGTGTACAGCCTGGTGGATACAGGTCACGACAAAGCCAGCACAATATCAGTGGGAACTCCATCACCAGAGGTGGGAGGGGCCCCCTCACTGCGTCCTCTGTATCACCTCAGGCCTCTCTCTCAGCAGCCAGGATGAGCCCCTAGGTGCCCTCATATAGTTGCTGGGTGTGCTGGACACTTTCCTTTTATAAACACATGATTTGTGACAAATCAATCCAAACCTGCATGTTTTCACCTTAGATGCTAAGGCTTAAAGGAAAGAGCACCTCCTCAACTTTCCTTATGAGGAAGTTGGTACCTTGGACAGAATGTTCAGCTTCCTTGAGAACTCTTATTAGTAAGATGAACAAATTTATTTCGTCAGTAAAATAATCTGTTGCTCCAAATTTTTGAAAACTGCCTTAATCTCTATGCCTAATTTCAGAGTGGATGTGTGTTCAATGTCAAGGGTCAGTATAGACCCCAGGTCAAGTGTTGGGGCAGCAAGAAGGGATCCTGTGGCCTCACAAAGCCAGCTCCCATTTGCCAAGAAACAAAAAGAGGAATAAAATAAGAGCCACATGGCACCCTGTAAAATATGAGATGCAGTAGGGACTTCATTAATAACCTTCTCATGTAGTGTGGAGCGTGTCCAACATTTTTGTTGAAACTACCTGGCAGCCCTTCCCTGGGCTGACTCATCCAGTGAGACCCCCTAGAGCCCTTGGGTCTGGGAGTAGCTAGGTCACCTGAAAAGGGGCACTCTTGGGGTTGGGATCCATGGTGTTCGGTGGGAGTCCACGTCAGTCACCCCTGGAGGGCACTGCTTCTCCCTCCCAAGTTATTCTGATTCAATCATCAGACTGAAATGTATTCATTCACCTTGCAAATGTGTGCTGGGCACATACCATGTTTCAAGTTCTGTTCTATGTGCTGGGTCTGAAATGCTGGGCTGCCTAATTCTCAGGACAGTCACACTGAAAAAGGTCCCTGTGTTCTCCCACCTTTTCTCAGCCCTAATGAGGAGGCGTGGCTGGGAAGAAGTGCCAAGGAAATTTCCAATCCAGGCTTCTCCCTGGGCAGACTGTACTGCTAGAACACACGTGGGCTTTTCTCACTGAGATGTCAAGCAGGCAAGTGCATACCTGATGCCATCCACGTTCAAGGCTGCCTTACCAGACACTGGGAGAGCATCCCGGAATAAATCTCATAGGCTTCAGTGGGAAGAATCCCCAGTGACTCTCAAGTTCATCTCCCTTGTTTGATGGGTGAACAAACTGAAGCCCAGGGAGGCTGGAGGTTTGCCGAGGAAGCCATTAAAGCAGGATGGGGACAGAGTGGTAAACTGAAAACCGAGTCCTGGACTCCTGATCCCCAGGGCAACATTCCTATCAGATGGATTAATTGGGGAAAAGCCCAATAGTATCTGCTGAGAGTGATGGAACTCGGGTGAACTGCCTGCACAGGGATAACTTCTTTCTGGGCATCATGTCATTTACAGGGGTGACCAACTCTCCTGGTTTGTCCACTACTGAGGGATTTCCCTGAAAGTGGGACTTTCGGTGTAAAAATGGAAAAGGCCCAAATGGAACAATTTAGTCACCCTACATTTAACCCTCTCAAAACCTTATGAAGGAGCCACTATTGCTGCTTCCGTTTTAAGGATAAGAAAACCAAGGGTTAGAGATGTTTCATGACTTGTTGAAGGTCTCACAGCCAGTGAATGAAAGAAGCAGCATTGGGACCCAGGAAATTCAACTTCAGAGCCCACCAGCTTAATCACCAAGTTAAAACGGGGACCTTTCCTAAAAGAGGAGGAATCTTGCAAAATTTGGTTTGTGAGCATATGTTTTTGGGAGACTTTTTTCTGGAAAAAGAGTCTAAGGCACTCATCAGATTTTTAAAGGGGCTTAGGTTCCCATAGAGGCTGAAGAGAAGGTCTGGGGGTGGCGTAACAAAGGCTCACACACCAAGCTAACTTCCCTTTTGCTCTGGAGATCCAAAGGGGCTCACCTGTAAGATCAGGCTTCGTGTGCAACCACAGGGAAACACAAGACAGTGGGGGCTGTGCGATTCCGGACCGGTCCGGAGGAGTCGTGAAATCGCCTTCTCGGGAAGTGTTTGCAAAGGGGAGAGTCCCCCGTTCAGCTGCCATGACTCAAGCTTGACCTCCACATGGCTCTGGGGGGCTCTGGGGATGTGAGCCCTTGAGGGCCCAATTTGGGGAGGCCGGAAGCAGCTCCAAACTTTACCAGCTCAGCAAGGCCACTTGCCTCTCCGTGTCCTCCTTGCTTTGGTCAGCTCAGCAACTAGCAGGGGGCTTTGGGATTCCACTGGGAAGGGCTTGTCTAGAATACACCATATAAGCTAATACTGATGGGGCAGGTGTTTACAATTTGAAGTACTGTGATAAATGCTTTATGTGAAAGAAAGGAATTCATTTCTCATCACAGCCTTATGAGGTAGATACTATTATCGTCCTCATTTTATAGGGTAAACTGAGGCTCAAAGCTGCTAATGGACTTGCTGAGGTCACCCAGCTGGTAAGAACTGGTCCTGGGCTTTGAACCCAGGCAGTCTCACGCCAACCACCCCTCTACCAAACACTTGGCTCTTTGCTTTTCCTGCCATTACAGTCTCTGTGGCCTGGTCGACTACTCCTGCTCCTCCCCTGTTGGGTGCCTAGGGGCACTCTGAGTGTCCCTCCCCACAACCTGGTACTTAGCCTGTTTGTGGAGCCCCTTGGGAGATACTACGGACATCAGCACGGTGACAGAGGTCAGCATACCTGCATCAAGGATGGAAAGTGAGAGGAGAGAGAGAGAGAACGAGGCTTCCTCACCCCCACCTGTGTGCTACTCCCGAGGATGAACCTAGAGAAGACAGGACGAAGGGGCCTGGTCCTTCCTCCCCACTGTGGCTGGGGAGTTGCTTTCCCACACAGCATCCAAATAAACATCCCATAAGCTATGGCTCTTCCTCAGTCCCAGATGTTCCCCTGAGCTCCAGACCTGCACATCCAGGGCTTCCACACAGAGTTCTGTAGTTTGTTTGCTGCACAAGGGTGCATGGCCAAGGGGACTCATGGGGCTGAGGTCCAGCTGTGCTCAGCTCACCCAGCTATGTGCCCTGGTAGGAGGCTACATTTGCCTGAAGGAAAGGATGCCCTTCTCTCATTTGCACAAAGGCACCATATGGGCTGGTGGAGGCCTTGCATTTATCTATCTGCCTCCTGACAGTTCCACTTGGTACCTGACAGGCATCTCAAACGTTGCAGGACCAAGACTGATCCCTTGATTTCTGCACCCTTCAACCTGCTCAATCCCAGACTTCCCCTTTTCAATGATTGGCACCTCCGTTCACCCAGTTACTCACACAAAACACTGGACTCTTCTCCTTTCATTGCCCCTCACATCCAAAGCAGCAGAAAGTCCTTCAGCTCCACCTTCAAGCTGGCCAGCTCCCCTGTCCTCCATAGCTCCCATCCAGGAAAAAGACCATTGTCTTTTGCCTGGACTGGTGCAGTAGACATCTATCATTTCACTGCCCTGCTTCAAACCCCCTGGGGGATTCCCCACATTCTTAGACAGCTAACATCCAAACTTCTCACAGTGGCTTACAGATGCCTACAGAGTGTGGGCTCCACACTCACCCCCAAATCCCCAACAGAAGGGAGCTGGCCTGGGGTCATCATAAAGGGATCCTGCCCAAGAGAGCTTCCTTCCAGGTGAGGGACAGTGACAGGAAGAGGCTGGTGTAGGTCACGAGCAGCCACTTGAGGAGGCGAACCCCATGCCAGAGAACTGTATTTGGAGGTTCCCAGTGGGGAGGGCATGAAGAGGAGCTCTGAGGAACCCATAACAGTGCCCAGCTGATAAAGATCCAGAAGTTATACATCAGTCACGGAGAAGGCCAGGATGTCAGATCCCAGCTCCAGAGTCAAGAAAGTCCTTCTTAGGTCTCTTGCTTCTCTCTCCATCTCGCTCCCCAGCCCTAGTCCATCCCCAAAGAGATGCACAACGCAGCAGCTAGGAAGTGGAGGGTGAGCTGGAGCAAGAAAGAAAAGACAGGCACACCACAACCTCCTGTCCCCATTGCAGGCTTCTGTGGTGAGGTAGGAAGGGGTTTAAACAGGATAGATATTTGGTTATGTGAGGGTGGCTGGAAAAGATTTGGAGTGTGCTTGAGAGTTTTTCCAACAGATGGAGGTGAGACTAGGGAGAAGAGGGGTTTACAGAGGCCAAATCCAGCTCATTTTATAAACTGCATACAGGACAGTTGGAGATAGAAAGTACAAGCCATGTCCAGGGAACAATTCATTCCATGCAGCTCTTATATGGCATATGCTGGGGAAAGTTGTGGGAATGATGATGAGTAGCAGGCAGGGACAGATCACACTGATCTAACAGGTCAGGTCAAGTAATCTGAAACTTACCCTGAGGACAGCAGGGAGCCATAGATGGTTGTAGGTAGGCAGTGCCATGCTCTGATTCGTATGTTCTGAAGGTTATTCTGAGTGTGGAGATGGTCTGGAGGGGTCAGAACAGATGTCTATAGCCTGAACAAGGTCAAAGGAGGTGAGACTGACAAGGAGGGGGTGGACTGGTGAGAAATTAAGCAAATGAAACTGGCAGCACATGCTATCTTGGTCCTAGGGTCCCTTGCTACACCAATGAGTCACTGAGGCCTCGTGGGAGGAACTGAGCATCTACTGCACGCAGGCCCCAGACTGGGTCTTCCCATCTGTTCTCCCACCCAGTCCTCAAATGCCCCTTGAGGTGGGGATCATCATCCTCACGTGGCCAGTGAGGGGACTGGCTCAGAGAAGCCCAGTGACTTGTTGGAGGCCATACATCTGGGTAGTGAAGCAGCCAGGACTGGCCTCACTGCCAGCCCTGAGGCGGGGATCCTTCCTTTCCTGCCACTCACAGGGGGAGGGCAGTCTTAGGTGACCAACTGTCCCGTTGTCTATTCACAGAGGGACAGAGCAGGGCCAGGGCAGGTCTGAGCCACAGGGGACTGCAAAGTGCCAGGCAGGGTTCTAAATGTTTCCCACTTAACTCATTTAACTTGCTCAGTGGTCCTTGGTGTAAGTTACTGTTATTATCTACGTTTTACAGATGAGTAAACAGAGGAACAGAGAGATTCTGTAACTTGCCCAAGATCACACAATACCTGGTAACTGGCCAGGCTAGGGCTTGAACGCAGGTGGTCTGACTCAAGTACACAACAGTGTCCCCACAGCCACCCATTCCTCCAAAGCCCCTCCGGAGTCCTCCGCTGCCTGTATGCTCTCCCCAGCTTTCCTACTTCACAGGACGCTCCTACTCCCCTAGCAACTGCCTTGACTTGCTCAAGTGCCTCAGGCAAGGGCCTATGGATGGACCTTCCCTGTCTACTTGGCCTGAGGGGAGTCAAGCCAGACCTCTGGGGTGGAGAATGAGCATCCCTGCAGGCATGACCCACAGGAGGTCAGATGAGGGCTGAGACCTGGGCCCACTGGCGTCCCTCCCACCACAGCCTCGTCATGTGCACAGACCACAGACCACAGAGACACTGAGCCCTTTGCTCCACCCAGCTTAAAATAAGTCAAGCCTTGCTCCACAGTGATAAATGCCAGGCCAGGCCACCCTCCTAAAATGGACTCGTGCATAGAGAGCTCTGTGGCTGCAACTCAGTGACCCACTATAATCACCTTAACTCCTGCCTCTCCATGGGGGGCTGCTGGACAGTTTCCATTCCAGATAGGATCGCTCTTCTCATCTTGGCCTGGTCACTCTGGGCTCCTCTCCCTCCAGTGGGAGTAGTAACTACAAAAAAGGGGAGAGGGACAGTGGTCCCCTGGGCTCCAAAAGGCATGGGGACAGGGGTCTTGGGCCCTAGGGCAGGCCAGAACTGGGCCTCAGCCTCTCCTGCTTTTGCTTCTAAGCTGTCCATTGGCATCTCTAAGGAGACTGTGCATCCCAGCCCACCAGGAGGCTAAGCCAGCTTATTACCCCATTTTAAAGGTGAGGTAGTAAGGCCTGGAGAGGTAGAACCTACCCAAGGATGGCCAGGGAGCCAATAGGAAAGCAAGAGTTCAAGCTCCAGCCAGTTCCTATAGGTGCGGGCTCCCTGCCCCATGAACATCCCATAACCATGCCGGAGAAAGGCCATGTCTTGTTCTGATGCCCTAGGACACCCCAGCCATGCCACTAAGGCAGTGAACACGAAGCCTGCCATTCTCCCTGGCAGTTTTTCCTAACCACAATACCACGACTTTCCCTGTCATTTATTTTTCCACTCATACACATGAAGAGAACATAAAGAAAACATAATAAAAGAGCTCCTGAATTAGGGATGGTCCACAATGGCAAAGAAGTTTAACTATAAATAGAAGACATCTGACCTCTCCAAGATGCCTCTGGGATGGTCTGATTAGGCAGAGGCCTGCACCCTCTCAATAAGCAGCCCCTCCATCCTACCTCAGGCCCTGGGAGGCAGCTGGGTAGGGGGGCACCTATGGGGCATGTTGCACAGACACACTTTTGGGGCAGGGGTTTTGGCAACCATCTACTGTGCGCAGCATTTCCTCTGCTAGGGCGGGAGGCTGAGGGTAGATCTGGGGGCAGATTGTGGACAGGGGTCACCTTGGCTTGGACAAGATGCCTGGCCACTCTCTCAGGACACATTCTTAGACATGGACGATGGATGTTCAAGGGGATTCAGAAGCAGCTGGTTTAGCACCCTTGACAGCTGACCTTCCTTGGGTATGTACTAGGCCCAGCACTCCCCGCACACGATCTCATTTAATCCTCACAAAAACTCTGTGCCGTAGTATTACGATTGCCTTATTTTATAGATGAGGCACAGACAGGTTAAGCAACTTGCCCAGGGTCACACAGCAGGTAAGAGGTAGAGAGAGCGTTTGAACCCAGGAAGCTGTCTCCAGTGCCTGTGGGTCTAACCACAACATGACACTGCTTCCCCGAGAGGGCTGGGGAAGAGACCTACGTCAGTTTGGAGAGGGGTCTCTGATAGGAGGCCATCTGGCTTTGGCCTCAGACCCATCTGGTTTGATAGGACCTGGATAAGAAAAGAGATGAGTAATATACTGGCTACGGTCGAGGATGACAGGGAGGCAGGAGGGAGAGAGGAAGGGAGGGACGGCTGATGTGAGGGAGGATGTTCATAACCCTCAGAGCTACCTGGCAGGAGTTACAAGTTGCATCCGTTAGAATGCAACACACGGGCTTCCCTGGTGGCGCAGCGGTTGAGAATCTGCCTGCCAATGCAGGGGACACGGGTTCGAGCCCTGGTCTGGGAAGATCCCACATGCCGCGGAACAACTAGGCCCGTGAGCCACAACTACTGAGCCTGCGTGTCTGGAGCCTGTGCTCCGCAACAAGAGAGCCCGCGATAGTGAGAGGCCCGCGCACCACGATGAAGAGTGGCCCCCACTTGCCGCAACTAGAGAAAGCCCTCGCACAGAAACGAAGACCCAACACAGCCAAAAATAAAAATAAATAAATTAATTAATTAAAAAAAAAAAAAAGAATGCAACACACTTAGAGGAGCTGGGAAACAGATCCTCAGAAACAGGATCCTACATGGAGGGAAGGCTGTGCCATGTCCTAACAGCAGTGCATGCAGCAGGTACCCATCAAAGGGGGTAGTTAGAGAGGTTCACATACTAGAAGCTGGCCCAGGGTCACAGGGGCCCAGGGTCAGCAGGTACTGGGTGCTATGGGGCCTCTGGGTCGAAGACATCAGGGTCACGGATACCCTAGGCTGCATATCCTCAAGTTCATGGGCCTCTAGGGTACCTAAGTTCAAAGGTCCCCAGGCCTTTGAAGGCACCCAGGGCCACAGATCCTGGCTCCTCGCCAATACCTCCCTCTACCTCCCACCTCCCTGGCCAGAGAGTCATCCCAGTGGTTACAAATGGGTTTGTGGTCACAGTGTCTGTGAGCAGCGAGGCTCTGCCAGGTGGGGACAGTCCTGCTCAGCATCAAGATGCCTAGCATAAACAGGGGCCCCAAGGGACTTCCCTGGTAGTCCAGTGGTTTAAGACTCAACGCTCCCAATGTAGTGGGCCGGGGCTCGATCCCTGGTCGGGGAACTAGATTCCGCATACTGCAACTAAAGATCCCGCACGCTGCAATGAAGATCTCACACGCGCCAAAGAAAATCCCACGCGCCGTAACTAAGACCTGGTACAGCCAAATAAATAAATAAAAATATTAAAAAAAAAAAAAAAACGGGCCACAGAGGCTGGTGTGAGGTGCCCTTGGGTGGGTGGCCCAAAGGATCAGGTAGTCTGAGGATCCATCCCTGGGAGGACAGCACCGGAACAAAGGAGGAGAGAGGCTGTGCCATGTGGCCTTGGGAGAACCCAGGGCCCACTGGGGGAGGGTGTTTGAGGGGGCCAAGAAGGAGTCACCGTCAGGAAAGACCTGAGCTAAGGCAACATGGAATGGTTCCACGCCCACAGGCTGCCCTGGGCTGAGGGCAGAGCCAGTCCTCTACTCAGGGCCCCACAGCCCTGGCTACGCTCCACCCTAGCAGGCACATTGAACACAGAAAGGACAGCCACCTGGGAAGGTAGCCAGTATCCTCACCAGAGTCCTGAGATTTGTAGAAAAGGAAATGCTCAACCTTCTTTAGGCCTGGAGGGACAATCGCCAAGACTGCTGTGGCAGGTCTGCTTGGTTACCCTCTGAAGACCCCCGTCAGGAGCCTGGCCACAGTGCTCAGTGTGGCCACCCTGGAGCCCTGGACTAGTCCAGACCACTTGGACCCTAGGCATGGTGTGGAAAGCAAGACAAGGGGCCATGAAAGACAGCTTCAGCCTGGCCTTGACACCCTGGGACCAGCCTCTCCAGGGAACTAAGTCAGTGATAAGAAGGCTGGCTTCTTTCTCCTGCGTAATGTGCTGGCACTAATAAAGCCACTGCTGTGCAGATTTACAGAACCTCTGATTTCACAATCACTGAGGAACTTGCAAGTATTAATTAAGGCTCAAAACCCCTGGAGCCTGGGGCAGATTCTCATTAACCTCATTCAGCAGAGGCTACAACTGCTTCCATCCTACAGTCCCATGGATGTGGCAATATCTCCAGCCTTGGAAGCTGGGCTGGCAGGGCTCCCTCCCCATGTCACAGGGTGTCAGGGCAGAGGAGGCTCTGGGCTCCTGATGACTTTGTGACACTCATGTCAGAGCCAGGTTTAGATCAGACAGACCCCAGCTTCTACTAGAGTAGCCGATACAGAAAGGATTTCCCTCCTTTTGGCTTTTTAAAAAACAACATTCCCGGGCTTCCCTGGTGGCGCAGTGGTTAAGAATCTGCCTGCCGATGCAGGGGACACGGGTTCGAGCCCTGGTCCGGGAAGATCCCACATGCCACGGAGCAACTAAGCCCGTGCGCCACAACTACTGAGCCTGTGCTCTAGAGCCCACGAGCCACAACTACTGAAGCCCACATGCCTAGAGCCCGTGCTCCACAACAAGAGAAGCCACCGCAATGAGAAGCCCACACACTGCAATGAAGAGTAGCCCCCGCTCGCCGCCAACTAGAGAAAGCGGCACGCAGCAACAAAGACCCAACGTAGCCAAAAATAAATAATAAAATAAATAAATAAATTTATAAAAAAAAAAACCAACATTCCCTGGCAGTCCAGTAGTTAGGACTCTGCACTTTCACTGCCGGGGCCCCGGTTCGATCCCTGGTTGGGGAACTAAGATCTCACAAGCCAGGTGATGCACCCAAAAAACCCCAAAAAAACACACAACAGCTTTAAGATATGTCACATACCATATACTTCACCCATTGAAAGCGTTCAATTCAATGTTACCTAGTATATTCACAGAGTTGCGCATCCATGACCACAATCAATTTTAGAACATTTTCATGACCACATTTTACTACCACAAAAGGAAACCTGCACCCCTTGGCCATGGCCCCCATTTTCCCAGCATCCTCCCCAGCCCTAGGCAACCACTAATCTACTTTGTCTCTATAGATTTGCCTATTCTGGCTTGTTTTTATTTATCTTTATTGTGGTAAAATATGCATAACATAAAATTTATCATTTTAACCATTTTTAAGCATCCAGTTCAGTGGCATTAAGTACATTCACATTGTAGTGCAACCATCACCACTATCCATCTCCGGAACTTTTTCATCTTTCCAAACTGAAACTCTATACCCATTAGACAATAACTCCCCATGCTCCTTCCTCCCAGCCCCACTGTAACCACTATTCTACTTTCTGTCTCTATGAATTTCTACTCTAGGTACCTCCTATGTGTGGAAACATATACAATAATTGTCTTTTTGTGTCTTGCTTATTTCACTTAGTGTGATGTCTTCAAGTTTCATTCTGGCTTGTTTATTTATGAAATATTTAAGCCAAAAGTAGAGAAAACAATATGCAACACAGCCCCTTTATTTAACTCATATATCTCTGATTTGTTAAATGTGTTAGCTAGCCTCTAGCCATATTTGCTTTTTTTGTCTCTCTTTTTTTTTTTATTCCCTTGATTTTTCTTTTATTCTTTTCACCTCTTTTTGCTATTGTCTTCCCCAGAGCGAATCCAGTTGTGAAGTTAGTATGTATCTTTCTTGTTCATGTTTTTGTATTTTTATGACATAAGTTTATAACCATAACAATGCATGGTACTATTTTGTGTCTTTACAACATACTTAAATGGTGTCAGATATTGTCCATCTTGTCATCTTATCCTCCACTCCACATTGTATCTTTGAGATGGAGCTGTGGTCTGGGCTGCTCTGGTTTGCTCATTTCTCCTGCTGTACAATGTTCCTGTGCATTGTATACCCCATTGGTGGGCTCTCCAGTGGCTCCCAATCAGATCCTCTCACCCTGCTCCAGCACCCAGCTTCTGCTGCCTAGAGGCCCAAGGGAGGCTGCAGGTGGTAGGGCTTTATTCAAGGGGTTCCCACATTTGGATTCTCACAAGAGAAGCCAGGGACGCTCCCGTCTGAGCTGGGCAGACACAGACACGTTCCCAAGCAGAGGACGAGCCCCCCAGCAAGAAAGCTGAACAAAGAAGTGGGTCCACAGCCTCCACAATCCAAACCAGCGCAGGCTCTGTGCTCAGAGCCATAAGGGGCATGGCCTGCCCTCCTGTGCAGGGTCAGCACCACAGAGAGGGAACGAGGGTATCATTCTTTGTTCTGTCACCTTAGTCTCTCTTTCTGGGTTGCAGACTTCCTTGAGAGGCTGACAAAGCTAGGATTTTCTCTCCCCATGAAAATGCACCCACAGAGAACCTTCAAGCTCACCTGCAGGCCCCCAGGGTTGGGTTCCAGCCACATCTTCCTGCTGGCTTCGCTACACAACTTGGGGAGCCACCTGGCTGGAAGGTATTAGGGAGGATTGACTGGACATTGTGCTGCACCTGGTGGAGGCACTCAATAAATGCTTGCTGAGTGAGTGATCAAGTGAGTGGACGGATGAGAAAACACGCAGAGCCCCTGGCACAGTGCCTAGTAGGTGTTCAGAAACAGTGGCTGTGATTAATGTGTGTGTGTATGTGTGTTTTAAGTCAGGTTTAATGAAGTATCATTTACATACAGTAAAATCCACCTTTTGTAGTATACAGTTCTATGAGTTCTGATAAATGTATAGTCATGTGATCACCACCACAACTAATGTGTAAAATATTTCTATCACCCCAGAAGGTTCCCTTGTGCCACTCTGTAGTCAACAGCCCCATCCCACCCCTCCCCAACCCCTAGGCCCTGGCAACCACTAATCTGTTTCTGTCCCTATAATTTCGCTTTTTCCAAAATGTGAATGGAATCAACAGTATGGAGCCTTTGAGAGTCTGGCTTCTTTCAATTAGCACAACACATTTGAGATTGATCTCTACTGTCACTCATATCAGTAGCTGATTTCTTTTTATTGCTGAGTAGCATCCCCCTGTATGGACGTATCACAGTTCGTTTATCCATTTGCCAGCTGAAGGACATTTGGATTATCTGTCATTTGGGGCAATTATGAATAAGCACACTATAAATGGTTGCATAAAGGTTTTTGTGTGAACCTAACTTGATTTCCCTTGGCTAAATATCTAGGAATTGGGATTTCTGGGTCATATGGTAAGTAGATGCTTAACTTTATAAGAAGATGCCAAAGTGTTTTCCAAACTGGCTGTGCCATTTTGCTTCCCTCCAACTATGCCTGAGAGTTCCAATTGCTTCACATCCTGACCAGCACTTGGTATTGTCAGTTTTTTTCTTTTGACCATTCTAATAGGTGTGTGGTGGTATCTTCTTGTGACTTTAATCTGCTTTTCCCTCATGACTAATGATGTTGAACTGACGTGTTTTATTGACAGTCAACCCTGTGGCATGTGGTGCGTGGGGCTGACCAGGCCTCCAGGTGCAGACACTGCTCCCCTGGAGTGCAGGGAGCACCCAGGCCACCATGAGGCCTGTGTGGGGACAGGAGACAGGCCGGGGCTATGCCAAGAACCCCATTTTGCTCAAAATGAGTGGATACCTGCTGCTGCACCATGTGATGGGCTCCTTACCTGTGATGGGATGGCTATGGGGGTGGTAACTTGGGTCAGGCTGTGACAGTTGGTGCTGAGAATACCTCCAGCTACCCACAGTGGCCCCACTCGGGGCACAGATGCACTTGTGGTACCAGGAGTGAGAGTAAAGGATGGGGCAGAGCTGCCCATGGCAAAGGCTCATTCAAAGGTCCCACAGTTGCCTCCCGCAAGCTCCACTCCAAACCTGTCAGGAAAGAGGTGCTGCCTCATTTAATGTGTAGAGCTCCACAAATGGGGGTATCTGCTTCTGCACCCAAAATGGGCTCTCCAGTGGCTCCCAATCAGATCCTGTCACCCTGCTCCAGCACCCAGCTTCTGCTGCCTAGAGGCCCAAGGGAGGCTGCAGGTGGTAGGGCCTTAGCCTTTGCCTCACCGTCCAGAGACACCCTGACCCAGATCTCCAGCCTCTCCCCCATTTTCCTGTCTCTTCCATTGACCACAGCCCCAAATGGTACCCCTAGTGAAGCACCTGCCTGGCCCCACCTGCCCAGCTCTCTGACCAGGGCTCCCATTGTTCATCTATCTTACCCATGTTGGCACAGATTCCAGAGAGATGATCATCCCCCTCAGGCTTCCTTTCCTGGGAGTCCTGGCAGCCTCCAGCCTCCACTCCAGGCCCTGCCCAACTGTTCATCTGGCCTGGGTCTTGCTCGCCTCCTACCTTCCTCCTCTGGCTGCCTCCCGCACTGGCTGCCCACCCTGCCTGAGACTGGCACTGGAACAGGAGCAGATAAAGGCAGGAGGTCTGCAAGGGCTGATGCAGCAGGGAAGGCTTCCTGCAAGAGGTGGAGGACTGAGCTGGGCCAGGGAGCAGGGGAGGTTTGGAAGAGGGAGGAAGGGATGGTCAAGGAGCAGGAGTAGAGGTACTGCTGGGGGTGATAAGGGCATGTGGGAGAGCGTGGGAAAAGGGTCTGCCCACATCTGAAGGACCCAATGCTTGACTCTGGAGGAGCTTGGTGACCATCACGAAGGCCAAGGTCTGTGGCTTACCCAGCCTGTTCGTTTCTTCCCACCATCCCCCCAACCAGACCTGCTGGAGTCCCAGGTCACCCTCCCTGCCATGCTAACTGGTGGAAGGCCTGTGGGCTGAGGACCCATCTGTCCGGTCACTTGTTCCTCCCCTTCCATCACTCATTCAGCAAGCAGCCAGGGGCATCTCTTCTCCCCTGAGCAGGCAAGGCCTGAAGGACACAGAGAAAAGCCCAGAGGAAGATTTGTGGGGGTGACTTGTGCCTTGGGGCAGGGCCATGTCACTCTGGACTGTGTACCCTATATCTGCAGCTCCTGGGTGGCACCAGGAGGCCTGGGGGAGTGTTTGCTGCACAAATACAGCGCAAAGATCATAGCCTCCCTCCCCAGGGGCATGCCCTGCCCAGTTTTTCCGCATTCCTCCTCACTCACCCAAGGCAGGATGGCAGCCACCCTATGTGGGCTTCCTGGCAGTGCTGTGGAGATTTACAGGGTGCCCTCTCCTCCAAAGCTCCCGAGTCATCAGCAGGAATTCATGCCCTGGGTCCAGGGATGCCTAGTCTGTACCATCTGGCCCAGGGCCAAACACCTTATCACCAGGCCTCCTTCCCGGGTTTCTCAGGCTGGCACCACCATTCAGTTCCTGGCTCTGGCCTTTACCATCGAACCACCCTGGACTGAGAATAACAACACCACTGGGCTCCTGCTCTGTGTGCCAGGCACCGCCAGGCTCAGCACAAGCTTTATCTCCTGGCCCTGAGCCTCTCCTGCCGCCACCCTGCCCTGGGGCTCCTCGCCTTTGTTCTCTGCACCTGGACCACTTTCCCCACTCCTGCTGCTGCTACCACTGCAATAGTCTAGTGGACAGCAAGGCCACATTCACCCAGTAGGCCTGACTGGGCAGGCTCTCTTCTCTCAGTGGCTTAATGGGCAAGGGCAGGAAGGCCCTACTGGTGGTGCCACAGGGCAGGAAACAGGCCAGTTCTGAGTCAGTGACCACTGGGGTACTGCAGCCCACAATGCCAAACACAGGCCCCCCGGGAGCCCTCGGAGCTCAAGTGGACAAGCTTGGCCATATCTGGCCAGGGCCTCGACTCCTCTTCCACCCTCTCTGAGCCTCTGTTTCTTTTTTTTTCTTTCTTTTTTTTTTGGCCACGCCACAAGGCATGTGGAATCTTAGTCCCCCGACCAGGGATCGAACCCCACCCCCCACAGTGGAAGCACGGAGTCTTAACCACTGGACCTCCAGGGAAGTCCTAGGCCTCTGTTTCATCTAACATCAAACGAAGGGTTGAGTGGACACCTCTAAGCACCCTCCCAGCTCTGACAAACTAAGATTCACTCCCTGTCAACCCTCAGCATCAACCAGTCAACAAGTTGCAGCCCGAGCAGGAGAAGGAGGATGAACATCTTTGATCTGTCTTCTCAAACCCAGTTCAGAGGGTCTGTGCCCAGTGCCTCGACCCTCACAGGGTCCAGATTGAGGCCAAGGGAACACAGACACAAATACAAACTTGCAGCCCCTGTGATCAGGGTCCAGATCGGCTCAGAGAGGTGAAGGGCCTGTCTCCCATGGTCGCCCAGTGGAGGTGGTGCAGGGGATTGGAACTCAGGACTTCCGGTTTCTCCTGCACCACACCAGTGCTCTTTCCTCTACACCAGACAAATGTAGCAGCCCCTGCCTACAGCCCCTCTCATCTCTCCTCCCTGCCCCCCCGCCCACGCACACTATTTTGCAGGCGAACTCTGGTTACGATGAATGCCATTCTGAGGTCACCTGTGGATAGAGCTTTCAGCAGGTCAGTCAAATGACAGAAACCTGCCTGGACAGTGCTGTACTCACTATAACTAGAAAAAGGAGACCTGACGTCAAGGCTCAGTGATTGCAGCTGAGACCCAACGCCTTGGCAGGCATCAAGCTAAGACCTTTGACCTCCCCACCAGGCTCTGGCTTCTCCTTCCTTCCCCTCCCGCCCCAGAGGATGGGGTCTCCATGGGAAACTGAGGGCTTTCCTTCCCAGAAGTTCAAAGTTATGGTTCTTCACTGCCTTAGAAATTTCGGCAAGAAGGAATTGCAGGGCCCTTGTTTCACAGGTGACTAACTGAGACTCCAGGAGTCAGTCCATGCTGAGAGCTGTCAGACGTGAATCACTAATATCCCGCTGGACCGGGTGGACACCTGTGGTCCCCACCTTCACCTCAGTGAAGGATGGCTGCTCAGGCAGGAGGTGATGGATGGGTGTGTAGGGAGATGTGTGCCTTGGTTCACTCCTGAGCCAAATAGCCATCCCTCTATCCCTCCAACCATCCCTCCATTTATTTTTTTATGCATGCAGCGTTTGGTGGGAGCCGGGAGAGAGCAATGTCACTGAAGCCATGAGAAGAAAGAGCTGGTGGCCATGGGGTGGTGCTGACTCCTCTCTCCCTCACCCCCACACGTGTCTCTCCCTTGACCTCTCACCACCACCACCCACTCAGATCCCCCCTCGCCTCTTCCTAGTGACCTTCCTGCCCTTGGTCTGTCCACGCTCAAATCCATTCTCCGCATTGGCTGCCAGGGTTCCTTTCTAAAACACAATACCATCCACATCCCTTGGCAGGGACTGGAGGGTTTCACAACCTGACCCCAACCTGCCTGACTCATCTCTGGTTCCAAAGAGGCAGTAATTAATATTGATGAATGAATGAATGAACAGCCCACTACAAACTCTGGCAGGGCTCCCTCACACCATACAAACATCAGGATTCAGAAAGGCTAGGCCCCAGCAGTGACCAGGGGAACATGGACATCAGCCTTGCCCTCTAGTCCTGGATGCTGCTCCACAGCTCCCTTCTGCAGGGAATGGACCTAGATCAGCAGCCTTGACCTGGATGGTCCCCAGGACTCTAGAGCCCTTGGTTCTATGGCTCTTCCTAGGGAAGTCTGGCCAGGGGGCCACTTCCCAGGAACAGGGCTCTGAGCCAGGGACCAGGCCTCTCCCACAACTGATTGGGGCCCCGACACCAACTGAAATCACTTACTTATACAAAAATTAGTTTCTGTGAAAATTGGGCTGTAACTGTTGGACTGTGCCTCTTTGGGTCCAGAGGAATTTTTTCAAGTGCTGAGCTAGAGGTGCTTTAGTTCATTATCCTCAGGTCCTGCTCAATTCCTCCAGCCCCTGGGGCAGTATCACTGACCAACAAGCCTCCTAAGATGATGCCAAGTCTGACTCCATCTTCTGGAAGGATTTCCAGGAGACCCCACCCTCCCTGTCCTGGGCCCAAGAAGTGCATGTCTTAGGGCTTCAGCTGCAGTCACCAGCTAGGCAAATACAATGGAGACTCAATTCTGAAGGTTCATCCTATAGTTCATAGCCAGTCAAGAAAGGGTATGTGGAAACTTCATACATTGTTGATGGGAATATGAAACGGAACAACCACTTGGAAAATAGTTTGGTAATTTTTTTAAAAGTTAAACATATACCTATCATATGACCCAGCCATTCCATTCCTAGCTACTTACCCAAACACTGGCATGCAGATATTCAAGGCAGCTCTAAACTAGAAACAACCCAAATGTCCATCAGCAGGTGAAGAAATAAACAAATTGTGGTATAATCTGTACAGTGGACTACTACTTAGCAATGAAAAGGAATTAATTATTAATATACACAACATGGATGAATCGCAAAACCAATGTGCTGAGTGATAAGAAAAACAAACTAAAATAGTACATACTGGATGATTTCATTTATATAAAATTCAGAAAAATACAATCTAATCTGTAGTGACAGAGAGCAGCAGAAGGGTGGTTGCCTGGAAACAGCAGGGATGGGACAGAGGGATGACAAAGGGACACAAGGAAACTTTTGGAGGAGATGGATGTGTTCATTATCTTGATTGTGGTGATTGTTTCACAGGTGTATATATATATACCTTATATACATGTATATGTTAAAGCTCACCGGATTGTACACTTTAAGTATGTTTGGTTTATATACATCAATTATACCTTAATAAAGCTATTTTTTAAAAAAGAAGAAACAGGCGGAGTCTCCTTGGACACTCACTGCAGCCTTCAGGACAGAGTCACCACTCGGCTTGGTCTGCAAGGCCGGCCACCCTCTCCAGCCTCTTCCCTTGTTTCTCTCCTGCACGGTAACCAATGGGTTGTGGCTCCCTGAATGTGCCATGCCCCCATGGCTTTGTGCACGCTGTCCCCTCCAGCAGCTGGGCCATCTCCTGCCTCATCCACACAGAGAACTCCTACTCCTTTGTCAAGACCTGCTCAGCTGTGCCCTCTCTGGGGAAGCGGGTCACAATGAACAGCTCCTTCCTCTGCGTCCCACAGTCCATGTACACAATTTGTCATTAGCATTTGTCTGTACCGGCAGACTGTGGGCTCCTTGAGGCTAGGGAGAGTGTCATGTCCATCCTTGTCTTGCCAGTGCGATGCACACAGACAACCATGAGGCTTTACTCAGCAGATTCCACCTGCCCAAGAAGGTGAGGTGGGTCAGCAAGGGGTGGAGTGTAAGAGGTTCAGAATTAAGGAGCTAAGAAGTGGGAGAGTGGGGCACAGCCTCCAAGGAGAGGGAAGAGGGAAGACTGCACTGCTCAGGGTTCAGCCAGTGCCTCAGGCAGGTGGGGCTGGGTGGGGTGTGCCCTTCCCCCCATTACAGGGGAACACAAGGAGCCTTGGTAGAGGAGAAGGACTGGCTCTGCCTCCCCTCCAGACAGGTCTCGGCCCCAGGGTTCATCGGGAGGTTGCAAAATCTGTTTGTGACTCTGTACTCCCCAGGTCTGGGGGAAAACACAAGAAACTCCATCTGCAGTTAGTGGCCTGGAGGAGCAGAATGGGTGGCAGGCTCCACAGTGATTCCCGGACACGGTGAGAGAGAAACACCACAAAGGGAACCACAGGAGTTCCCAACGCTGTAGGTGACTTCCCAGACAGTCCTGACCACCTCCTCCATGGTGCAGGGGTCCTGAGCGAGACTCTGGCTGGATGCTGTTCAGGGGCGACCCCTTTTCCACACAGCCCTGCAGCCTTGGCCTTCCCGTTTCGCGCCAGCCTAAGATAAGCCAGCTAGTCTTTGTGTTGGGAGCCGGGCCATGCAGGCAGATGAGAGCTCCCACTCATCCTGGTCCACCAGGGAACAGTGCAGAGGCTGAGTACAGAAGGCCTGGGGGAAATCAGTCTTCAGGGTTCAAATCTGGGAGACTAAATACCCAGAAATGATGCCCCACAAGCTTCTAGGCTGGTAACTAGAGACACGTGTGCCTGGGGCCAAAATTCCTGCACCTGAGCAGCATATTCAGGAATAAGGACAGTCAAGAGCCAGAGGCACTGCCCAGGGTAACAAACCTAGGCTGGAGACAGAAATGCTGCTGTCCAGCTCTGGTCAATCTAACTCCTGATACCACAGGCAGATGAGCATAAATGCCACACTCATTTCAGAACCTTAGTGTCCCTGCTGGGAACTGCTCCGATTGTTTAGCCTTCAGCAGAACCAGCTGTGAGCTGGCTCTTCTTGGGTCCCATCCTAGCTGGTTTAGCTGGTTTTCCACCAAAGGGCTCATTAAAGGTCAGCCTGTCCTCAAAGGTATCCTGTGGCACCTCCCTTGGAGATGGGCCTTCTAATGTTGCATTGCTTGAAAGCTTCTCAAGCTGGCATCACCAAGTGAGGTCCTAGAAACTCATTCTTAAGTCCACACATTTTGGCTTAGGAAAGTTGCTAAGACCCTTGGCATCTCAGCATCTTCCATTGCAAAGGGTCTGCAATTCACTCCCTTTCTTTAATTTCACAAGTATTTTTAGGGTACCTGCCACACGTGGGGCCCTATACTAGATGCCTCGGGGAAGACAGATGAATACCTTAACCCATGGAGGTTGCAGTCTGCATTGAGACACTCAATGACCCCACACAGCCTACAGAGCCTGGTCCAGCAAGCATCCCTGGGGACGTGGAGAGTAGGAGTGAGGGGTAGGGGACCACTCAGCCCTTTCACAAGGGGCTTACGGCCCAGTGGGGGAACCAAGAGGCCAATGCAATTCCAAGTGCTCTGTGAACTGATCAAAGAATGTTCCAGAACAAGTGTATCAGGAAGGAAGGTGGGAATAGCACTTGTTTTATGTCATTCTCATTCATAGCTCACTCTCCAGCAGAATTGGGTGAGCTGGTCTTTCTTTTGGGAGTGTCAAGGATCATGGCCAGCTTTGTGGGGAGATGCTGCTTGAACAGTCTCTGAGTAACAAACAGAGGTTTGCCAGTAGGTAAAGGGTGAAAGGGCAGCCCAGGCCAAGGAAACAACACAAGCAAATCTCCGAAAAACATCTTATGATGTGAGATAAGAAGTGCCTTGAAAGAATTATAAACTTTGCTCTGGGAGTTCAAATAATTCCAGAGAAATTCCCAGATTTTAAATAAAAAGATGCAGTGATGTTCGCCTCTTGATACAAGAATGGGTGACTGAGTCAGGCGCTGGCCTAATGCTCCTCCCTCTGCCTCTGTAGGGAATTTCTTGGAGACAGCTCATGCTAAAAGCCCTTAGTAATTCTCTCCTCTGAAGACACACCAATTCCCCATTGTATAATTAGGATATAGCCCAACCTTCCGAGAATGTTGCCTTCTCTAAAGGGTATAAACTGCAGCAGCCCAGGGACTAGGGCTCCTTAATTGACACATTTTATCCACATTTGAATCTCATTTTCCATTTTGTAAGGGCCTGTATCTTTTTTTTAGCTGGATGAGCTTGTTTAAAAAGCTATTTTATGCATGTATACAGATAAAATGGCAAAAAGTGCTGCATTTGATAAGAAAGTGACTTCATTCTATAAAGTATTCTGTAATGAGTTAGGATCATGTGACTTTTCATTCTTCCAGACCTGGGCTGCTCTACAGCCAAGGCAACGATCTCCAACCTGCTCCCCACGCCACCTGACTCAAATCTAGAAGGGTCTCTCTGGGCTGAGACTCTGCAATGCATACTGTCAGAGTGAAAGTGTCCAGCCTGCCCAACCTGCCCAGCCAGACCTCACCCTCTCGGGAAATGGCCTAAGGGCCATGGGGACAGAAATGACTGAGGTTAAGCTCAGGGAAGGACGGGAGGTTCCCCAATAAACACCAAATGGGGCTGAGGGAACAGGTTACTGCAGTGTCATCTGACCCTGAGTTTCGGGAATTCTCTTTGGGAAGAAAATATCCACAGAAAGCAGTATCTATGACTTTGGAAATGCATTAAAACCCTCTGGTGTCAGGGAGAGCTGTAGTGACCGGGCTGACACTGGTGGTGCAGTGGGGCGGGCAGCGGGGTGGAGAACTGTAATGGAGGCGGGTGGAGGGGTCAAAATTGACTCTGGGGAGAGCCTGTATGGCCCCCAAGGGACTCCCTTGTTCCAGCTCCCCAAGGTAGAGAGGGGCACTCCTGACCTGCTGGCTCCAGAAAACTGGTTCCTCTGGGAATGAACACATATCAGTGGCCTTCCAGACCCAGGGGGAATTTTTTTTTTCCAGAGGCTTGGTTCATAAGCCAAGTCACCCCAAACTGTGTACAGCCAAACACCCTTGCAGGCCTGAGGGGTAATCACTTCTGGGGAAGCTGCTGAGGCCATGGGTCCAGACTTCCCCAGGGGCCCTTTATGCTCCTCAGCACTGAAGCTGGTGGTCAGGGGCCTCCCCTGTCACTGGCACCCAGCCCAGCTTGGTTGTGCTACAGACCTCCATGTGTGGGGTCAAACTTCAGCTGGTACCTGTACCTCAGGGGTTGAAGGAGGACTTTGGGACTCAGACTCAATGACTGGGCTCCTGCTTTGTCCTAAAAATCCAGCCTCACCAGGAAGTAAGAGGAAAGGGAACAGCTATTTCTTGTGCCAAGAACAAGCACTATGTGCAGAGCACTGTGCCTTTATCTTCATCTTCTCATTTAATCCTCCCAACCACCCTATGAAGTAGGTAAGATTGACGCCCAGAGAGGGGAAGTGACTTATTCAAAATCACACAGCATGAATATATTGTACAGCACAGGGAAATATAACCATTATTTTGTAATAATTTAAATGGAGTATAATCTATAAAAATACTGAATCACTATGTCATACACCTGTAACTAATACAATATGGTAAATCAACTATACTTCAATTTTTAAAAATCACACAGAATAAGAAGATCCTCCAACTTCTGTTTTAGGGAATACAGTTGCTGAAAACAACTCAAAATACTAGATGAAACATGAAAAATCCTTTTTAAAAGTATTGAAGAACTGGCAAGAGAGAAAGGAATAAGGTCAAAATCAAAGGAGAGGCAAGAACAGAGAAAAGTAAGGAGCGCCAAAGTCATTTTGGCTCTGTGGGCGTTTTCAGATACAGGTATACGTGAATCTCAGTTTGAATGGCCTTGAGGGGCAATGTGGACAAATGTCAAAACTCAGAGCTTGGGACTTCCCTGGTGGCGCAGTGGATAAGACTCTGTGCTACTAATGCAGGGGGCCGCATTCGATCCCTGGTCAGGGAACTAGATCCCACATGCCTGCCGCAACTAAGAGTTTGCATGCCACAACTAAGGAGCCCGCCTTCCGCAACTAAGACCCAGCACAACCAAATAAATAAATAAATATTAAAAAACAAAAACAAAAAACAAAACTCAGGGCCTGTCACAAGTGGGGAATCTACCGGGAGACCCTCTTAGATTAAGCTGGCACCCTAGAAGGTCTCACCTCCAGGGGAATGCAAAAGAAAGTGGGGAGGGTATGTCCCTGTGAACTTATAACCACAAGCTAGCCTTCATACAGACTACCTGGCCAAATTCATATCACTGAGTGGTTCAAAAAGCCTCAAGTCATGAATTTAGTTCAAAGCATTCCTGGATTGCTATTTCCCTGAAGCATCTGGCAGTAGGTAAATCCTCCCTGGGGGAAGGCATCTTCATCCCAGGCTTCAGCAAATACCCCCAATAAAATTTCAAGTAAATTTTGAGCAGTACACAAGCCAAAAATAACCAAGCACACAAGGAAACAATGAACAAGAACCAGCAGAGACAACAGACAGCAGACACAGATGTACAACAACTTCAGATAGTGGAATTATTGAGTATAATAAACCAATCACGCTTACCAATCATGCTTACTATGCTTAATGAAACCAATCATGCTTACTATCCTTAATGAAATAAAAGACAAGCTTGAAAATATATGCAGGAATTAGAAAACTATAAAGAGTGACCTAACCAATTTGAGAAAGAAGCAAAGGGAACTTCCAGAAATGAAAAATAACGTACCTGAAATTTTAAAATGCAGTGGAAGAAAATAGATATATGTATGTATAACTGAATCACTTTGCTGTACACCTGAAACTAATACAACATTGTTAATCAACTATACTTCAATAAAAAATAATAATAATAAAATGCAGTGGAAGATTAGACTTAAGAGACAACCTGTGAACTGGCAGGTGGATTAGAGATAAGCAACAGAAAACAGCACAGAGAGACCAAAAGATAGAAAATACGGAATAAAACTTAAGAGACATGGAAAAGAGTGGCCTATCATTAGTAGGAGTTCTGGGAGGAGAGGAGAAAGAAAATGGAGAGAGGCAATGCTTGAAGAGATACTGGCTGAGAATTTACCATAACTGATAAGAGACACCATTCACAGATGTTAATTATCCCAAGGAATTCCAAGCAGGATTGAAAAAAGAAGAGGAAAAGAAAAAAACACATCCTTAAACACATACAGTAAATTGCAGAACATACACAAAAGAAAGAGAGAGAGAACCAAAGAAAAATTCAGTGTGCTTAGATTATAGCTGATTTATCAATGGCAACAATAGAAGCTGGGAGTGGAAGGGACCTGACAAGCCAGAATTCTTTATCCAGTGAAAATATCTCCCATGAATGGGCACAAAACAAACACGTTTTCAGACAAGCAAAACCTGACAGAACGTATAACAAAGGAACTCTCATTAAAAGATATTGTAAAGGATGTATGTTAGTCTGAAGAAGGCTACAAATGAACTTATCTACAAAACAGAAATAGTTACAGATGTAGAAAATAAATTTATGGGTACTAGGGGATAAGAGGGGGAGGGATACATTGAAAGATTGGGATTGACATATACACACTACTATATATAAAATAGATAACTAATAAGGACCTACTGTATAGCACAGGGAACTCTACTCAGTACTCTGCAATGGCCTATATGGGAAAAAAATGTAAAAAAGAGAGGATATATGTATAACTGATTCACTTTGCTGTACACCTGAAACTAACACAACATTGTAAATCAACTATACCCCAATAAAAGTTTAAAAAAAAAAAAAAAGGATGTATGTTAGGCAGAAAAAAAATGATCCCAGATGGAAAATCGGAGATGCTAGAAGGTATGAAGAGCCCAAAAAAGTGGTAAATATGTGGGTAAAGCTGAACAAACACTGGCTGTATAATATAACAGGAATTATAAGGTCCTGTGAGGTCACAATAAAACCAGATAGAATTAAAGTACATCACAATAATGTAACAGTCAGGAGGCGGTAGACAGAGTTCAGATGTTTTAAGATTTTACATTTTGCAAAGAGGAAGGTCAAGTGAGGGACTAACTTTAGATATTGACAAGTATGCATGTGGTAATTCTAAGAAATCTAAAAGGAAAAAGAAAAAGAAACACGGTGTATAATTTTCAATTAATAGAGGAAAAAAAAGACAATAATAAAAAATAATCACTCCAAAAGAGACATAAACACAAAAATGATGAGAAAAATAGGAAGCACAAAATAGGATAGTGGATTCAAGATCACAGAGTGTGTGTGTGTGTGTGTGTGTGTGTGATATGAAGCTGGGCCTCATTTCTGGCTCCACACAGCTTTGGAAAGTCATCCTCCATACTCAGAGTACCCTCACTGTCTCCTGACACAGCCCCCAGCATTACTTGTGTCTGAGCACTACCAGGCTTCACATCCTGCCCCTTCCAATGACTGCCCCCCGCCATCAGTGCTGGGCTCCCTAAGGCAAGAGACTCAGCACATGGCATTAACAATGATCATCTGTTGAGTGCTTACCGTATGACTGTATGTAGGCACATACTGTGCACACCACAGCCATATCCTCATTTACTCCTCACAGCTGCTCTACAAACTGGTTTTTACATCATCCCAGTTTTACTGATGAGGAAACTGAGGCTTTCAGAAATGAGCTAACTTGCCCAAAGTTACCCAACTATGAAGCCAAGCTTACCCAACCTAGGTCTGTTTATCTAATCCAGAGGTCATGTGCTTAAAACATTAAGCTGGCTTTCAAGGATTTGTTTTTTTTTGGTGTGGTAAAATACATATAACATAAAATATACCATCTGACCGTTTTTTTTTTAGGGTGGCTTTATTTCTTTCTTATTTATTTTTAACACCTTTATTGGAATATAATTGCTTTACAATGGTGTGTTAGTTTCTGCTGTACAACAAAGTGAATCAGCTATATGTATACATATATCCCCATATCCCCTCCCTCTTGCATCTCCCTCCCACCTTCCCTATCCCATCCCTCTAGGTGGTCACAAAGCACCAAGCTGATCTCCCTGTGCTATGCAGCTGCTTCCCACTAGCTATCTATTTTACATTTGGTAGTGTATATATGTCAATGCTACTCTCTCACTTCGTCCCAGCTTACCTTTCCCCCTCACTGTGTCCTCAAGTCCATTCTCTACATCTGCACCTTATTCCTGTCCTGCCCCTGGGTTCATCAGAACGATTTTTTTTGTTTTTTAGATTCCATATATATGTGTTAGCATACGGTATTTGTTTTTCTCTTTCTGACTTACTTCACTCTGTAGGACAGGCTCTAGGTCCATCCACCTCACTACAAATAACTCAATTTCATTTCTTTTTATGGCTGAGTAATATTCCATTGTATATATGTGCCACATCTTCTTTATTCATTCATCTGTCGATGGACACTTAGGTTGCTTCCATATCCTGGCTATTGTAAATAGTGCTGCAATGAACACTGGGGTACATGTCTCTTCTTGAATTATGGTTTTTTCAGGGCATATGCCCAGTAGTGGGATTGCTGGGTCACATGGTAGTTCTATTTTTAGTTTTTAAAGGAACCTCCATACTGTTCTCCATAGTGGCTGTATCAATTTACATTCCCACCAACAGTGTAAGAGGGTTCCCTTTTCTCCACACCCTCTCCAGCATTTATTGTTTGTAGATTTTTTGATGATGGCCATTCTGACCGGTGTGAGGTGATACCTCATTGTGGTTTTGATTTGCATTTCTCTAATGATTAGTGATGCTGAGCATCCTTTCATGTGTGTTGTTGGCAACCTGTATATCTTCTTTGGAGAAACATATCTGACCATTTTTATGTGTTCAATACCGTGGTATTAAGTACAGTCACATTGTTGTGCAAGCATCACCACCATCCATCTCTAAAACACTTCATCTTACAAAGCTGAAACTCTGTACTGTTAAACAACAACTCCCCTTACCCCTCCCAAGTCCCTGGCAACCACCATTCTATCTTCTGTCTCTTGGCTTTAAAGGATATGTACCGACTGGTCCCAAGCTCCCGTCTCAGCCTACACTCAGGCAACTCAGTCCTATCCTCTGTGCATGCCCTGCATGATCCTTGCCTTTGCTCACGCAGATCCCTCCTCCTGCAATTTCCTTCTCCAAGCCCTAATCTTCTGGAATTCTCATCCTAAATGTCTCCTCTCCAGCAAACAGCTCCTGCCTTTA
Organism: Balaenoptera borealis; assembly: GCF_965194805.1. Classification (NCBI taxonomy): domain Eukaryota; kingdom Metazoa; phylum Chordata; class Mammalia; order Artiodactyla; family Balaenopteridae; genus Balaenoptera; species Balaenoptera borealis. The sequence continues at coordinate 17,267,415 of NC_138878.1, forward strand.
GTGACTGTCAGGGACTTGCATCATACTCAGGTGTGTAAACTTAGTACTTCTGGGCGGCAAGTTTACGAAGAGCCAGGACCATGTCTTGTTCGTCCTTTAGCCCCCAAAGTATCCTCTGCAGTGCCTGGTGTGCATGTTTTCTGAATTCTTTAAAACCAGTTCAAGCAGACGGGTAGAAGCTGCACACAAGCAAAATCTTTCCCAAGCAGCAGAGCTTGAGTTCTCCTGGAGCTTCGCATGCAGAGCATTCCTGCCCTCCCCGTGTGTGAAGCAATGGAGACGTTTCTGTTGGCAGGGATACTCCTGGTGGTGTAAGGGCTGGTTCTGAGCTCAGGACCTCTCTTCCATGGCCCCTCATTTCTCTCACCTTCAGAGATGAACTCCAGCTCTGATTGACCCCAAGCCTCCAGCCCTGAGAGCAGTCTGCATCTCTGTGTCACCATAGCCTGTTTCCTTTCCAGAGTCCATAGGAAAACTATAAACTACAGCTGGCAAACCTCCCACCTTCCTTCTAAGACTCAGACCCAGGCAAATCAAATCAAAGCAATCCACATCAATTTGGTGCTACATGGATGAGGCCAGGTGATGAGGAGATACAATGGAATGAGGAAGGATAAGACCTGTCTGTGCCCAGGAGGAGCTTACAATTTATGTGGGGAGGTAAGACACATGGGAAAGTTAAGCAGAGGAAAATGAGATGAGGCCTAATTACCAGTTTCAGGCCAAAGGGGAAGAGGTTCTACAAGACTGAGCCTCAGAGACAGGCAGAGCACATGTGAGGGTAGCCAGGCCTGAGGGTGCCAGGGCAGCAACAGGCCCGTCCAGCTGAGAGAATCTGGGACCCAAGCTGATTCTCAGGGGACCAAGTGCAGGGGTACTCCTGCATGCAAAGCTGTGGGACAGGAAGAAAGGTGTAGACCAGGTAAAGGGTGTGGGTGTCCCTGAGGTGACCAGCCTAGCTAGGTGGACAAAGCACTGATGAAAAGGTTGGGGAAAAGAGGCTGAGGTTGGAAATGGACCAGGCTGAGAACACCAGGCTGAGAAACTTGGGTCTTGATGGGGACTGTGAGGCATCATGGAGGGCCTGATGTGTGCGGCACTGAAGAAGGTACACCAGCCAGCCCTCACCTTCTTTCTCCCACAGACTCAGTGCTGCGAACTGTCCCCTGAACCCTGCAGCAGAGCTCCCTTTCCAGACCCAGAAAAAGTAGAAGAAAAAAATAAAGCCTAGATCCACTTGGAAAAGGGTAAACCAGCCTCTCCCAAACCTTTCTTTGATTTGCACCCAAGACCTTAAATACACCCTTTTAAACCCTTCACTCATTGCAGTTGCTTTTCTTTGAAACCATAAAAGAATGTGTGGTCGCAGTTTGTCCTGCTGGCAGGAAAATTCCACATGCAACTTGCAGCATTTCCAGGGTGGGAACTGCTGGCCTGGGAGTAGGAAGTCTGAGTGTGGTTTTTTTCTGGACCCAGGAGTTAAGGCACATTGTGATGAGCCAGTTGGGTAACCTTGGGCAGGTCACTGAATCTTATGAAACTTCAGTTTGCTCACTTCTGATACGAAGATAACAATACCTGCTCCCACTCAGGAAGGCTGCCTACCTTCCAAGCACATGGATTGCTGCAAGTGCCAACAAGGATGTCGGGCCAGATGAGATTCCAGTTGATTTTTAGAACTCTAAGAGTCCAGTTTTCTCTCCCAGTGGGGGAGTTCCAGACCCTCTGGCTGTCACTATAAGAGATAAATATCTGGGAAGGCAAATTGTCACAAGCATTTACTGTCCATCAAGAGTGGAATGGCTTCAAAGGGATGCTGTTCTGGTCTTCGCCTCCATGATCACTGCCAGATGCGCGTGCTCCAGGGCATCCAGAGCAGGGGGAAGGGGGCTGGTGTCTCTGTCCCCACCAAGTGCTTGCATGTGAGCAGGAGATCAGAGGATGAATAGCTTAGGAAACATCAGAGACAGCATGGTAGCTTCATGAAGAGGTGGAAATGGAGGTGTGGTGGAGAGAGGACAGAGTACTAACCCAGGGCACCAGGAATCTAGGAAGAAAATGGCTGAACCTAGACCCTTACCTCACACGATATACAAAAATTTAAATGGATCACTGACTTAAATGTAAGAACTAACACTATAAAATGACTAGAAAACAATACAGGAGAAATCCTTTGTGGACTTGGATTTGACAAAGATTTCCTAAATAGTACACAAAAAGCACAAGCTCTAAAAGATAAAAATCAATATATTGATCTAAAAATCTTCATCAAGATTTAAAACTTTTGTGCTTCAAAATACACTGCTACAAACATGAAAAGATAAGCCACAGACTACGAGAAAGTATTTGCAAACTATATATCCACCAAAAGGCATATTTTTTGGTGGAGATATATATATATATATATACACAATTTTTTTTAAATAAGCAAGTATAAACTTTAGTCTCCTTCTTGATGTTTCAACATAGTTGTTACCTGGTTCCATTTTACCACAGAAACTGTCAATAAATTCCCAGGAGGAATATAATATATTTGAATATATATTTGAAATATAAACCTTTTGGTGGATATATAGTTTGTAAATATTTATATATAATATATAATCTAAAATATTTTATAATAAATATATATTATTTTAATATATAATATATAAGTTATACTATAGCATAATTATTTTATACATTATATTACTATAAACAACCCAGCTTTAAAAATGGGCAAAGAATTTGAAGAGACACTTCACCAAAGAAAATATATGGATGGCAAGTAAACACATGAAAACATGGTCAACATCATTAGTTATTAGGGAAATCAAATTAAGACCACAGTAAGATACCATGACACATCCACTAGAATGGCTAAAACTTAAAAGGACGACCATACTAAGTGTTGATAAGGATATGGAGAAACTATAACTCTCATAAACTGCTGATGGGAACGATCTAACCGTTTTGGAAAAAAGTTTGGCAGGTTTTTTTTTTTTAAGTTAAACATATGAGCCAGCCATTCCATGCCCAAGAATCATAAAAGCATATGTTTACACAAATACTATGAACATTCATAGAAGCTATATTTCTAGTAGCCCCAAGCTAGAAACAACTCAAATGTCCATCAACAGATTAATGGATAAACAAACTGTGGCATATTCATATGATGGAATGTTACTCAGCAACAAAAAGGAACAAACTATTCATATGTGCAGCAACATAGATAAACCCTAAAATAATAATGTTGAGTAAAAGAAGCTAGACAAAAAAGTGAACACACGTTTTGATTCCACATATATCCAATTCTAGAAAAAGTAAACTGATCTAATAGTGACTGACAGCAGATCAGTGGTTGGCTAAGTAGGGCAGGAAGGGCAGGAAGGAGGGGCTTCAAAGGGGCACAAGGAAATGAGTGATGAATATGTTCATTGTCTTGACTGTGGTGATGGCTTCACAGGCGTAGACATATGTCAAACTCATCAAACTGTATATTTTAAACATGTGCAGCTTATTGTACATCAATTATACTTCAGTAAAGCTGTTCAAAAGAAGGAGGAGGAGGGAATGTGGCAGCCCTTGGCCCCGTGGTGGAGACCAGTCTCTCCTCTGCTCTCCTGGTTGGGTGCAGATGTGAGTGTGGGGTTTATCTACAGAATCATGTCTCCTCTGCCATCCAGGTATTCTTTACCTACACAGCTGTGTCTCCCCCAGTTGTTCCAGGTTTCTCAAAGGCAGGGCAGTGCCTTCTGTGTCCAGCCTCTCCTGTTGAGGAAGAGGAAGGTGACAGTGATGGAGCAGGCTCCATGGGGAGCAGCAGGAGGGCTGGTCTGTCACTGGGACCAGTGGTGATCACATGAGGATCCTGGAGGAGTCCACCCAACCAAGCAGAGCATGTGGACTGCTGTCATTCCTGCCTTGTTTGTGGGATGTGTAGCCACTCACTCGGGGAATACTCCTAACACTGCTGCAGAACTGGATAAGGCAGAGGTGAGATGCTGAGCCACGCACGGCTCCTGAAGGAACTGAACCACGGGGGCTAACCTTCAGGTCAGGGCTATCAAACAAAATGGTTATCACATAACCTACAATGAGCTGTGAAATAATTCTGGAGCCAGGAAGCCAATGCTATGTGCAAAGTGCTCCTCCAGCAACTGGCTGAACCCAGATTCTAATCTTTACCACACTGACCTGATTGAAATCTCTATGGTCTGCTGGACAGACTGTCGTTCTGGCTGAGGCACGCAGAGGTTGATGACCTTGCTAAGCCAAATTCTTATCTCTCTCCCTTCTAGAAGCCAGGCCAGCAGTTGCAATTTTCCACCTTGTTGTCAGTCCTGCCAACAACTATGATCCTCCCTCACCCCTTGTGGATTTTCCTTGATAGCATTAGCCTCACTAAAGGAAAGCTTGATTCAAAAAGCCAACCACAGGGTTTCCCTGGTGGCGCAGTGGTTGAGAATCTGCCTGCCAATGCAGGGGACACGGGTTCGAGCCCTGGTCTGGGAAGATCCCACATGCCGCGGAGCAGCTGGGCCCATGAGCCACAATTACTGAGCCTGCGCGTCTGGAGCCTGTGCTCCGCAACAAGAGAGGCCGCGACAGTGAGAGGCCCGCGCATCACGATGAAGAGTGGCCCCCGCTTGCCACAACTAGGGAAAGCCCTCGCACAGAAATGAAGACCCAACACAGCCATAAATAAATAAATAAATAAATAAATAAATAAATAATTAGAAGGGCATTTAAAAAAAATATATATTATCAAAAAGCCAACCACAAAATGGACACGTGTTGGGGTTATTTCTTACATGACCAAAGGAAAAACTGTGTCCTCTACTCACAATACTTCTGACACCAAATGTGTGGGGTTTACCCTCACATTAAGCAATTCTGACACTAATTACTTGGGATTAGTACAGATCCCAAAGGTAAAGGGCTCAGTCCCACAAGATTGCCCCCCTTTAGACACCAATCACAAGTGGTGGCTCCCCAGGTTACCCACACTTCTGATTTGGCTACAAATTAGGGATTCCCATGATCCCCTCTTCAGGTTCCATAATTTGCTACTTGGCTCATGAACTCAGGGAAACACTACACTTACTACTACTGGTTTATTATAAAGGCTACAACTCAGGAACAGCCAAATAGAAGAGATCCAAAAAGACAAAGTACGTGGAAGGTGCACGGAGCTTCCATGCCCTCTCTGGGTACATCACCCTCCCAGCACCTCAATGTGTTCACCAACCTGGAAGCTCTCTGAATCCTTTCATTTAGGGTTTTTATGGAGGCTCCTTACACAGGCATGACTGATTAAAGCACTGGTCATTGGTGGTTAACTCAATGCCCAACCCCTCTTTCCTCCCCAGAGGTTGGAGGGAGGGGTGGGTCTAAAAGTTCCAATCCTCAAAAACAAAAAAAATCAAAAAAATAAAAGTTCCAATCCTCTAATCCCATGGTTGGTTCCTCTGGCAACCAGGGCCCACCCTCCAAGAGTCATCTCATTAGCATAAACTCAGGTTTGGTTGCAGAGGCTTATATGAATAACCAAAAATGTTCCTCTCACCCCTATCACTCAGGAAGCTACAAGGGTTTTAGAAGCTCTGTGCCTGGAACCAGGGACAAAGACCAAATATATAGTTCTTGTATTTGATGACAAAGGAACTCATCACCTGATGGGACAGTGTCCTGCGTGTTCCTTTAAATCACACACACTTTCACGGGCATCCACAGAAACTGCCAGCAGGTGGATTTTCAGGCGAGCCTGAGAAGTAGGCTGTCCTCTCCTCTAGGTTCTTCCGTGGTTCCATTTCCTCAGGAAGTTCACCTTGACTTTGAGAAGAGCCAGGCTGCAACGGGGGTTACTGGGGGGAGGGTGTGTGCATTGCAAATAGTCTGAGCTTCCTCTCTAGGCCCCACAGACCTCGCTCTGCTCTCCAGCTCAGGCCAGCATCTACGTTCTTCCCTCGACCCAGTGTCTCCGTAGACTCAGAACATGGGAGCAACCCCCATCCTCCGGACACTACTGACTGAGCTCAGCTCCCCAAATGGTGGGAAAAGTCTGCTTTCTAGATCTCTCACCCAGGAGACATCAGGCAACAACTCACCACCTTGTCAGGTAGCCCAGCAAATCCTCCTGGTGAATTTTAATTGAAAGCATGTGCCCAGAATGGCCACCCCAGTGAGCAAGGCAAAAATGAGTGACCTCTCTCCTGACCAAGCACCTGCACAAGGCTCATATTGGCACAGCACCTGTTTCCCCAAAGCACTTGTATTTCAACAGAACACAGTCTTCCCAGGAGAGTTCTTGTCCCCACTGGCATATGTTCATGAGGGCGTGAACAAGCAGGGCACTCAAGTCAACTACAGAGTCAGATGGAGAAGGATGCAGGGTTCTAAGACACAGGTGCCCCAGGCGCATCTGGTGTTTAACATGCACCACACACAGATGTGCATCTTAGCAGCAGAGGGTGGAGGGACATCAGGGCCCTGACCCTGAGACCACCCACCTCCCTATTTGGAACTCAGGCCCCTGTACAAATATTTATTGGACACCTACTATGTGTTGGCACTGAGGAGTCACAGGCTAACAAGATGGATGAGGCTCCTGCCCACACGATTTCCACAGCCTCAGCCCTGCAACATTAGCTCTGAGAGATCATGAAGCAAGAATAGGACTGGCCAGATTAGGCACCCAACGCAGCCCAGGTGGAACCCCAGAACTCCATCCCTGAGTGAAGGGAGAGAGAACTCAGGACAGGACAGGGCAGGGCCAGACACAGGGCAGAAGCAGCCAACACCTCAGTCAAAAGCAAACAGGTGTTTGTGTGTGTGTCTGTGTATGTGTGTGGATCCTGGTCAAGTTCAGTGAGCAGCCAAGGTTGGCTGAGTGCCAAGAGTATCTGAAGAAAGTCACAGGTCACACCAGGGCCTCTCTTGAAGGCTTCAGGCACTGCTCTTGGTCTTAGCAGGGCACCTCCTACACCAGCCTGGGGTCAGAGGTCCAGCAGGTGGGCCGGGAGCCAAAGCTGGGCTTGTGGGGAAATAGCAAGGAGTGTGCAAGTGAGCAGAGAGGTTCAGGAGGTAGACCTAAGCGGTGGAAGGAGAGGAACAGCCGAAGTCAGCATAGAGGTGACAGTAAAGGCTGCAAGAGTGCCGTGTGTCACAGCCTAAGGGACAGACTCAAGTCAGGGCCGTAGACCAATGGCTGCATCTCCCACACGTTCCCAGCTGAGATGCACCAGAGCCAGAGACCCTCAGTTGCTGCAGCTGGTCTCCAGTCTCTGCTTTTCACTTGCCACTTCCCTCCAAGCCACCTATCTCAGGCTTTGGACTTCTCGGCTGTGTCACCTGTGTCCAGTCTACACTCGCTCTGTGGACTCACATCAGAGTTGAACTTCCTTAGCCTGACTCCTGAGTAGCCCCACGTCCAGCTGCCCTCTCCATCCTCTGGCTATTTTGTCTCCTACCTGATCCAACCCTGGCCTCATCCCACACCCACCTGCCAAAGTATCAAGTTGACGGGTCATAGCAGGGGTTTCCCTGACCCCACTTGATGGAGGATGGTCCGGAGGGAACACGGAGGTTTGGCAAAGTGCAGGGATTTGGGGTAAGAAACCAGGGGCTTCTCAGGAGCTGGATGGGGACAGGCATGAGTTGGAGGCAGGTTCAGTTCAAGATTCAAGAGACAGGGTTGAGGGGGCTGTCATGACTGAGGTTGGAAGCCTTCAAGGAGCTGAGCTGAGGGGCTGAGAGCTGCACAGCTGGGCTTGAGGCCAGGAATCTGAGAGACTGAGGGGACTCAGCAAGTGGCCGGGGACAACTATCAAACTGGGCATCTTTCTCAGCTGGGCTCACTGTGTTCTTGTCCCACAGCATCCCGGAGACACTGCTGGGCAAAGCATGCCAGATAGATGGGACAGGCCAGAGGAGGAAGAACCACAGCGACCAAGACAGCTCCACCCTGCAGTACTCTGCTTGGTGCTCTGAAGAAAGTACTAGCTTGCTCACCTTGCAGCCCAAGCTAGATTCTCCCCAGGACATGGCACTCCATGGGTATGGCACTTCAGAAAGTTTTCTTAGCTCCTGCAGGCCACACAGATACAGTTAGTAAATCTTGCCCTGAGGAATTTCAGATTAACTGCTCCCATCTGTTCATCATCCAAAATCTGCAGTGGAGTTGGGATGAGACATGAAACACATATTACAATTCAAGATCCCAGGATCTCAAACAAGGATCAAAGAATTAATTCGGTTTTGGAAACATATAATCAACTCCCAAGAAGAATATGGCTCCAAGCCTCCTAATAAATGAGAATGACGCTGAGATGCCAACATCGACCTATGAGTGCCATCTCCAACCATCTGCAGCTGCGTGGCACATACTGACCAGGGTGAAGACAGTGAGAAGCCCAGCGCTGAGCCGGGTTCTGCCACGATTTGCCGTGGGATCCTGGTCATATCACTTCTCTCCTGGCTTCAGGTTCCTGATCTGCAAAACACTCCCTGCTCTGTGTTGGGCTGCATGGGGGAGCCTTGACCGCTGAGTGCCGCTCACTCTAACTAGCCTGATTTCCCGGTAAAGGCTGTCTGGGCCGTTCATCTTCCCCCATCAGAGAAACTGAACTTCTCTAAACCTCTATGGCTGGTGGACGGCCCCACCAGCGCAGAGCACTTCAGGGGCCTGCCTCTGAAAGCAGCCGCTTCTCTCCATGTGACCCAAGCACAGCTGAAAGGAGAACAGAGAAAGAAGAAGCAGACCAGAGGCGTGTGTGCCCTCAGAGCGCTCGGCTTCCTTCTGCAGACCACGTGCCTCAGTACCACTAGGCTCACTGATCTTGAGAGGGACAGAGTGTTTGAGCTGGACGGCTTCTGTGGCTTCTCCACTCGGTGGCCTTGGCCAAGTGACTGTCCTGCTCTGTGCCTCAGTCTCCCCACCTGCCAAGGGGCTCAGTTGTGAGGATTAAGTAAGGATACGTGTTAGACAAGTGTCATAAAACAAACACCCCACAAATGTAACTTTTCTCCTCGCTCTCCTTCTAACCACCTATCACCTCATCTCCAGGCAGGGAAGCAGGTGCTCTGTTGCTCTCAGTTTACCAGACGACAAATTCAGAGGCTGAACCCCCAGGCTCTGGGTCAAACAGTTAATGAATGGCTGTAAAAATGTGTAGTTACATTATGAATAAACAGAAATTTGGGTGTTTCCTGTTGCTTCCTTATAATCTATTACTTTTTCCTAGCAAACTCTATCACCAGCTGAATTTTGGAAATCTAGTATTCTGGAAAATGTTAGTGGATAGGAATAGTAAAAAACTATGTTAGTCCAAACAACTTTTTAAAAAAAAGGAGAAGGGGCTTCCCTGGTGGTGCAGTGGTTGAGAATCTGCCTGCCAATGCAGGGGACACGGGTTTGAGCCCTGGTCTGGGAAGATCCCACATGCCGCGGAGCAGCCGGGCCCGTGAGCCACAATTACTGAGCTTGCGCGTCCGGAGCCTGTGCTCCGCAACAAGAGAGGCCGTGATAGTGAGAGGCCCGTGCACCGCGATGAAGAGTGGCCCCCGCTTGCCGCAACTGGAGAAAGCCCTCGCACAGAAACGAAGACCCAACACAGCCATAAATAAATAAATAAATAAATAAATAAATAAATAAAAATTGTATAACTTTAAAAAAAAAAAAGGAGAAAAATGAACAAAACTGAAACTAAATTTATTTTTAGAAATGCCTTTTTGAAGGCAAATACTTATTTTTAAACAGCAAGAATATTAACACACACGAAAAGGATTTCTCCTACGAAGTCTTTAGCTGCCCAACCTCGAGAAATCCCAGAACTCTCTTCAAATTTTCCATTCTGATCCAAATCCAATTTCAGTGCTTTCTACTCATATTGAATGGAATACGAAATTAACTTTTCTATTCTAAATAACATTTGTTGAGAAAATAAAATCTTACAATTTTAAAAACAAATTTGTCCAGAAATATTTTAAAACTAGCTTTTATGCTATTTCTTACCATGCCTTATTATTGTTTGGGTTGGAGTGTAGTTCTGTTAAGTCAAAATTGCCTTATTTCCACTGATGACTATCACATTGACTATATATTTCACTAGATTAGATGAGCAGCCACACATTGGATGAGCCAAACAGAGCTGTAGCTGACTTGGTCTCTAGAGTTTCCATACTTTTCCATCATATAGGGGTTTTTTTAAAATTTACTTATTTATTTATTTTTGGCTGCATTGGGTCTTTGTTGCTACGCACGGGCTTTCTCTAGTTGTGGCGAGTGGGGGCTACTCTTCGTTGCGGCGCACGGGCTTCTCATTGCAGTGGCTTCTCTTGTTGAGGATCACGGGCTCTAGGCGTGCAGGCTTTAGTAGTTGTGGCACACGGGCTCAGTAGTTGTGGCTCTCGGGCTTTAGAGCGCAGGCTCAGTAGTTGTGGCGCACAGGCTTAGTTGCTCCGTGGCATGTGGGATCTTCCTGGACAAGGGATCAAACCTGTGTCCCCTGCATTGGCAGGCAGATTCTTAACCACTGTGTCACCAGGGAAGTCTCTTTTTTAAAAATTAATTAATTTATTTATTTTTGGCTGCGTTGGGTCTTCGTTGCTACACACAGGCTTTCTCTAGTTGTGGCGAGCGGGGGCTACTCTTCGTTGTGGTGCCCGGGCTTCTCACTGTGGTGGCTTCTCCTGTTGCAGAGCACGGGCTCTAGGCGCCCAGGAGTTGTGGCACATGGGCTCAGTAGTTGTGGCACACAGGCTTAGTTGCTCTGTGGCATGTGGGATCTTCCTGGACCAGGGCTCGAACCCGTGTCCCCTGCATTGGCAGGCGGATTCTTAACCACTGTCCCACCAAGGAAGCCCCCCGTCATATAGTTTTAAACATTACTTTGGTACCTGGGCCTAAGCGACATGTCTGCAAATGTAGTGAACAAACATACTGCCACACTGAGAAACAGAGACCCAAAAGAAGAATCAGGTCAAGTGGCTGAAGCCACTGAGGAACAAAAAAAGGAATGCAAACTCCAAACAGACACAAACTTGACAACTGGGGGACCTTTTCACAGAAACCATGATGCCTATGCTAATAAAACTCAACATACTCACACTGGGTCCTCTGCTAATCCAGAACAGGGCAGGCGACGGGATCTTGGGCACCTGGGTTTGAGGGGTGTGACCGGCAGGCTGGCTTCATGGGCGAGTGACCAGTGCAGTTGAAACGGGGCCCCACACTCCAGATTTAATGCTCTGAGGTCATCATCTCGAAATCCTTAATAATTTTGTCTTTGAGTTTGTGTTTTGTAATTGAAGTCTGATGGGACAACAGAGCATGTGCCAAGAGCTGAGCGCCTTGATTCACTCGAGGTCACGCCTCCCTGGGACAGGTCCCCACCACCTGCCCACCGCTCCCACCCAGTGGCCATGCCTGCACTGGTAGGGGTCTGGGCACAGGCACGGGAGGGGTCACGGTTGGGTGTGTGTGCCATGTTATGGGGCAGGGCCCCAGGGACTATGAGGGGCTGCACTTGAGCTGTGAGTAACCCCTGAGCCTGAGGAAGCACAACACTAAATAACAAATTAAAAACAGTGTTACAGGTTGAGAGAGAAACTATGGCAAAAAGAAAAAAGCTTTTTCCTGCTTTTTGAACACTTCCCACATATTATGTAGCTGGCTCTGGCAGCAGGCACTCATAGAGGAGAAACTTCCAATCCTGCAAAAGTTGCAAACAGCCTCACTGTGGAGCGTGGGGACTTCTCCGAGCAGGGTTTAAGCGAGAGGACTGCCGAGACTGAGACAGGTGGCACTTTCATCTTTACCTTTGGTTGAAAATGTTGGGGACCGTGACTGCATGCTGGCGGGAGTGTACACTGTACAATCTTTGGGAAGCCACTTGGCATTCACTAGTAAAGTCCAAGATGCACACACACCCTAGAGAAACGCGGCATGTGCGCAAAGGAGACAAGTATGAGAGCGTTACCACAACATTGTGGGAAATATCAGAAAACTAGGAACAATCTTAATGTTCATCAGCAGAACAGGTATGGTAGTATATCCATGCAGTGGAACGCTTTAGAGTAATGAAGGCAAATGAATTAGAGCTACATGTGTCAACATGGAAGACTCTGAAACGTAACATGGAGCAGCCCTGTGGGTGCACAGCCTTCATGAGCCATGCTCTATGTCCCCCCAGGTTGGTTGAGTCCTGGGCAGGAAGGGGATGGCCCCCTATGGTGAATGTGAGAATCACATACAAGACTTGGCTGCATCAAATCCACCAAGGGTCCAATGCCCGAATTTCCACTACTAGAAATTTAATCTTCTGGGTCAAGGTTGATGTGCTGTGTTGGCGATCAAAGAGATCTAATAGTTTCTGGTTCTACAGTAAGTACTCTGCTGGGCAGCCACTGGCCACAGCCAAAACCCTTCTCACTAAAAAGCTCATGGGAAGACGCTGAGGCAGGAAGGCTGAGCAGCAGGGCCAAGGACAAAACTGGGGGCACACCAGTAGTTAAGGATTGGTAGAGGACGGGAGGTCAGAGGAAACAGCTGGGAAGCATCAGGAGACAAGAAAAGCCAATGAAATCATGAGCTTAAGGAGGCATTACAGAAATTGACCACATATCACAGAGGTAGGTCAGTTCAGGTGAAAAGATGTCATTAATAATTTGACAATTTTAAAGCCACTGGTGGCCTTAGTAAAGGCAGTATTGGTAGAATGATGGGGGTAGAATCCAGACTTGGTGGGGAATAAAAGAAGCCAAGGAAATGGAGGCACAAAATGTGAGCTACTTTCAAGACGCTTGTTCAAAGGACAGGGTGGGAGGTGCCAGGGAAGAGAAAGTCAAGTTAAGGTTTTCTAGAATGGGAAAGAATTATGCTTGTAGGGTGAAGGAAAGAACAGGGAAGGATTAGAGAATCAGAGAAAGAGGATAATTTATGGAACTGGGTCCTGGAAGAGGCAAGAGAGGGTGGGAGGGAAAGCCTAGGAGGAAGGTTGGTTTTGGAAATGTCATGTGGATCCTGTTAGAAGCAAGGAAGCGAGGAGCTGAGAACCTGATATACTCCCGGGGCAGCAGACTTTGCGGTCACTGGAGACAGAGACAGCAGTGGGGTGGACAATCTGAGGAGAGTTGGACAAGCAGGAAACAGCCACCACGGGGAATGAAATTAATGTCTGGCCAGGTATGAATAAAAGGACTGGCAAAGAGCCGGCTGAGCTGGAAACGGGCTAATCTCTGTGGTGGTGCTAATTTTCTTTTGTCCCAGTAGAGCTTGACAGCTCTGAAGCCCCACAGAGAAGATGGAAGGCTGGATGATTCCAGGCGGGGGTAAGGCAGAGAGGGTGCAGCTGGACATGGGGCTTAAGGCCACCGAGAGTGCTGGTTAGGTCACAGCAGCTCTGGGAACAGCTGGGGTTGGCAGACAAAAGAGACTTCTCCAGTTTTCTTTATCATAAGAGACAACAGTCTGTTGTTGTAACTTAAAAGACATTAAATAGAAAAGCCACTTCAATGACTGGAGTTGTTTTCAACACTGAAGTAGCAATCTGCACCCCACCTTGCTTCTGGGTCACTCACCAGGGTCAAGTGACTTCTATGGGCACACGACCTTGCCAGCCTATGACTCTGGGCCTCAGGTCCACTCCACAAACTCAGAGCTAACAACCAGATGAGATTCTTGCCTTCACTTCCCACCCGTGTGCCAGTGACTGGTACCGAAGGTGCTTCAAAAGAGAAGTTTACAAGTTTCTAAAATGTGGTATTTTGGTCAACCTGATGAACCATTATTGAAAGAATGACTGGGTTGAAAACTACTATGCCTAGTTATTGCTTTTTGCATAGGGACCTGCTGCTGACCACTGCAGCAGTTTTAAAACCCTCTTAAACATCTTTAAGCAATTTTATCAGCTTTTCAGAATTTAGAGAAGCGGTCTTTTTGTGTTTTACAATTTTTTTAAAAAATTATTTATTTTTGGCTGCGTTGAGTCTTCGTTGCTGCGCGCGGGCTTTTCTCCAGTTGCGGCGAACGGGGGCAACTCTTTGCGGCGGTGCGCGGGCTTCTCATTACGGTGGCTTCTCTTGTTGAGGAGCATGGGCTCTGGGCATGCGGGCTTCAGTAGTCATGGCACATGGGCTCAGTAGCTGTGGCTCTCAGGCTTTAGAGTGCAGGCTCAGTAGTTGTGGAGCACGGGTTTAGTTGCTCCGCAGCATATGGGATCTTCCCAGACCAGGGCTCGAACCCGTGTCCCCTGCACTGGCAGGTGGATTCTTAACCATTGTGCCACCAGGGAAGCCCCCGCATTACAATTTTTAACTCATTTTCAGGCAATTATTCCTGCTCTGCACTGTTTATACTCATAAAAAATCAGAATTACCTAAATATCCAACAATAGGACTTGTTTATAGTTCTCTTTTTTCTTATTAGAAAAGCAATGCATGTTCATGTCAGAAAAGGTAAAAATGTAGGCAGGTAAAAGAACTGAAGGATGTGTGGACTCCCTCCCAAAGACATCACTGCTAGTTAACACCCAGGAACAAGTCTTCCAGCTCCTTCTCTAAGTCTGTATATTGTGGGTTTATACCATATTTACCTTTTGCAACCACTTATAATTGCCTTAAGGAATCCAGCTCTCTAGGCTTAAGTCCCCAATCCACCCCCCCCAACACACACACCCACCCACCTGCCTGCTTTGTGTCCTAGGGAAGGAGTTTTGGAAGTAAGAGTTGAGGGTGCCACAACGCTAACTTAAAGAGGAGGAGAAAGACATCGTGGGCTCTTCTTGGAAGGTGAAATGGCCACGTCTGCTTCAGGGACTGCAATGCCCTCACTGAATAATCATGTTAACAACCACCCCCGGACATCTGTGAATAATCTGGAATTACAATAACCTTATAATTTGTGCTTTTGGAGAGTTCCACAAAGCCATGGTGGCTCCCTCAGCCGGGGACACTCAACTCATAGCTGAGTGGAGACAGTGAAACTTGAACTTGAGCCATGAAAGACTAGGAACAAAGTTCAAAAGATTAAATGAACTACAAATGCCAACAACCATCCTGAATGATTGTTATCCTGAAATAACATAGCAAGTGTGCCCTTTTCCTCATGGAGCATCCCAGGGTGCCCCAACTTGGCCAGCTTAGGAGTGAAAGGATGTGCTCCAGACCCCCAGAGGTGCTGCCTTCCCCTGCTACAGTCAAGTTCTGTGATCCCCGCTCTTTCAGCCTTCAGTACAGGAAGACAGACTTGTGGAGTTTCTTTCATGCCCCCAGGACACAGCAGTGGGCCGCATTCCTCATGCAGTCTCCAAGAAATTGATGGGTGAACTGGCCTCAGTGGGCCATATGGTATATGGAAGGAGCAGAGGCCCAGACAGACCTTGATTTTCATCTTGGTCCTGCCCCATTCCAGACCTCGAGAAAGTTACCTAATTTCTCTGATTCTCCAACTACTTGCCTATAAAATAGGGACCCTGGTAGGATTATGAGGACTAAACTGAGGTTGTGTAGGAAAAAAACCTGGCAATTCACCTGGCATACAGGTGGTGCCCAGTGAGTATTAAATCCTTTACCTCCCAGCCCAGTGGTCCCATCATGCTTTTCCAGACTTGCCACAGCCTGAGCAAGAGCATCCCAGAGACGGGAGTGAGCAACATTCATTCATTCAAGAAACATTTACACAAAGTGCCTGTGTGCCTAGCACCCTAGAATATCAACTTCATTTAAAGATTTTTAAAAATATTATTTTAATATTAAGACAAATATCATGGAGAAGAATGCAAAATTTGCATTAACTTTAAAGAAAAATGTGAGTCATTGGCCCATGCCCCAGGCTTCCTAGGAATCCCATATAGGGCAGCTTGAAGGTGCTAAGTTGCCCAAGGACTTGACCTCAGGTCCAAGTCACACAGATCTTCACATTTTCCTGCAGTGAGTCATGAACCAGAAGTGACGTGGTCCCTCCCTAGAAAATCAGGGTGGAAAAGAACTGGTCCAGAGAAAACCAGCCAATTACACCGTGAGCCCTCACTGTGTTCACAGTTCCCAGAGCCTTGCTTACACAGCCTGTCTTTCTGAGAGTCATCCTTGGGCCAACTCTTCCAAGATTATCTCAACTTCAGTTCTTCAGTATCTTTGGAAAAGATACTCCCATTTCTAGGAAAATATCATGAAATTTGCTGTATGTCAAATCCGGGATGTTCAGCCAGGTCAAAGTTGTTTTCCTCACTTACTTCCCAGTCTAGCCTCCTGCACTTCTAGGGTCACCCTCCAAGGTCAGATTCTGGGATGTAAACTGGAGGTGACTCCATCCATTTACCTTTGCTCCCTGTGCCTTGCTGGACTCAGATCTGTGGTCTCCTCTTAGCACAGGTCGACCTGGGCTGGAAACCAGATCTCCCATGTTCACCTTCTCATCATAAAAACGTAGCTCCTTCACTGAATCAATCACCACGTCAGATGTCAGCTAATTTCATGTTCGATATAAACAGAAAAATAATAGCCATATGCATCTCTGAATGGTGAGAATATAAGTGGTTTCTAATTTCATCACTTTGCTTACCTGTATTTTCTCATTTTCAACAATGAGATGTATTTTTTGTGTACAGAGAATGAGAAGAAAATGTAGAGACTAACATTCCTCTCACTTAGTTGTTTCCTGGTAGATTTACATTCTGAATTCAAGCTCAAAATTCAAAGCAGAAAGTCACAGAACGTTTTTCCGTAGGATAGGAGACTAGAAATCCAGTAACTCCTCTTTGCTCTTCACCAAGCTGAACCAAATTCCAGTTTATACTTAGGTTTACCAGATCAAAGGAAACTGTTTTGGAGGCAGGATTATTTATCAAATGTACTTTACATATGGTTATGAATCAAAATCACAACAAAATCAGAAAAACTACTGGTGAGGTAATGCAAAGCCATGGGCTGGGGAGGTCACATTATTCTCCAAAACAACTTAGTAACCTAAGGAGGTGACACTGGATGTGGAACTGTATTAGTCATTCGTTCAACAAATATTTGTATATTCACTGTGTTCCAGGCACCATTCTAGGCACTGCGGATACAGCAGTAAACAAAACTAGCAAAAATCCCTGCCCTCAGGAAGCCTGTATTCCAGTCAGGGAGAAAGAAGCAACAAAAACCTTAGCATAGTATTAATACTGTTTCTGCTGTTTTGACTGTTTTTCTGCCATTTTCTCAGTGAAGGAGAACTTTCTCCCAAGTCCCTTCTACAGCCAGTGGCTAGGTTGACTATTTCTTGACACAACCCATTCAGGAGTGGGACAGACTGGATCCTAGTACCTTTAGAGTCAAGGTAACTAGAGAATTAGGGAGCTACCCAGCCATGATCTTCCTGCAGTGATTGTCCTAAGGACTTAGCTGATACAAAATGGTTCAGATATTCCCAGAGGAAGAAGATGAAGTACCCCAACCATGAACGGAGTAGAGGACTGAGCTGGAACACTGGGAGACCAGGAGCTGCCACAGTGGGCCACTGGGATAAGCAGAAACAGGAATAAGACTGACTTAGGGAGAAAATTTTAGCTCCATGTAAGAGAAAACACTTCAACAGCCAGAGCTGCCCCACAGTGGAATGGGCTGAAGGAAAGGCAATTCTCAGGCTCTGCTGGTGAATGACCAGCTCAGCTCTGCCACTTACTGACTGTATGACCTTGAGCTAGTCCCGTAACCTCTATGGGTCTCAGTTTCCTTGTCTGTAAAATGGGAATTATAATGGTACTTAGTTCATGGAATTGTGGTGAAGATTTAATAAAAGGAAGCACGTAAAGTGCCAGGGTACTACCTGACACAAAGTAACTTAGACACTGAAAGGCAGGACCATGGTCCAGGCCCAATACATGACCTCTGGCTGATTTGGACACATCGAGATCTCGGTCCTCCCTGGAGGTGCACCAGGGTACTGGGCAAAGGCAGGGATCAGGCCAGTAACAGTGTTCAGCGTTCAGGGAATGCCCTAAGGCAGAAGCACCACCCCCCCATATACACATCGAGCCAGGCTGATTTGGGAGTGATCTGGGGTTCAAAATAGGAAGTCCCCAGAGAAGCTGTACTCAACATCACAAAGCTTCCAAGGGCCAATTAATGACCACAGCAGCAGTGCCAGCCTCAGTCCCACTCTGGGTCATCCAGGGCTGATGGACTCAATGGCAGCCTGTGAGGCAGGACTCTGGAGGCACAGCCAGGCAGGGCTGGAGAGCTCCAAGCCACAGCTCAGTGGGACGAAGGGCAGCCTGAAGGCAGCCCAAGATGGAATCCCAACCTACTCATAAACCCTCCTGTGGTTCCAGGTTGGGGGCATATTCAGACAGGTTTCCTCTTCCACCCCAGTGAGGATACCCCAGGGGCAACTGCACAGCCACAGGTGACCTGCTTTATAGCCTAGCCCCACCTCCTGGCCCTGGCTTTTGGTAACGGCCCAAGGGTAGGAGAGGGCAAGTAGCCAGTCCACTTGTGTGTGCCCAGCAGGCCCTCTGGCAACTGCCATCTCCATTCCAACGGCCTTGGGGTCAGTGGTCAGCCTTTAACTGTTGAGCCAGTATCTAGCCCACAAGTTCCTGCCATCACACCCTCCCACCAGCCAGCTTTCCAGGCATGTCTAAACCTGTCTGAATTCTCAGCAGGTAAAGAGTTCAGGCGAACCTCCCCCCATTCCCCTCATGCCCACTACTTAAGTATCAAAATCCCAAACAATAATATCTTGTATATATGTGGTGCTTAGCATTTTTCAATGCACTTTTCATATCCTGTATATAGCTCACAAAATCTCCAGGAGAGTTGAGACTCAGACTTGGAAGCACACAGTCAGGAACAATGCCACAAACCCTAACTCAGCAACGGTCTAAGGAGACATCATCGTGACTACAGAGTCTAGCATACTGTCCCTGCTACCTACACCACAGACACCCTTATGCTCGATGGTGCCCGTAAAACTGCCGTCACTGGAAACTGAGATTGCACCCATCAAGTCACTAAAAGGGTTGTAAAGCAGACTCTGCTCCTTTGCTGTCACTGGCTTCCAATTCAAAACTGGTGAGGGGTGGCATGGGGATGGGGGGCTTGTCTGACTGGAGCACCCTGAGCCTGAGGCCAATGCCCAGGCCTTAGCTGCAAAGAAAAATGGCTCCACCTCATGATGCGTGGAATTCCTCAAGCACAGGAAGGAGGCTCAGCTGCCAGGCAACCAAAATGAGTGAAAAATGTCCAACTCTGCAACTCATTCAATCATCACACCAACACATGAAGTTGTCAGAATGACTCTTATTATCCCCATTTTAGACAGGAGTCGACCAGGGCAACTTCTCTACCAACACATTGAAATAAAACAGGGAGAAAAGCAAAGTCTTGTTTTCAGGTTTAAAAAGATCAACTGCAGAAGTGTGGGATAAGAGGAACTAGTTTTGGCTTCAGGTCATGTAAAGAAGGTCTTAGAATCTCAGCTGACCTTGAGCTTCATATGAACCCAGCTAAAGAGGTTGCTGACACAGCCACTGCAGACTTGTGAGTGGGACAGTGTCTTGGCCTCTGGGCCTGCCAGACTTACCTGGGGTTGACCACTCTAGTCTGGTCACATATTTGCAGAGATGGGCAGCCAAGGTAGGGAGGTTCTGTAACATCTGGTGCGTGGACTCTGCTGCTTCAGAGGGCAGAAATGGGGCCACACAGGAGCCACAGGGACTGCATGCCAGGTCAACACCTGTAGAACAGGGCAAAAACAAGACAGGCTTCCTTGTGAGGTGGTGAGGTCCCCATTGCCAGGGGTATACAAACAGAGGCTGGAAAGCCATCTATCAGAAATTTTAGTTGAACTGGATGATGAATGCAGTCCCTTCCAACTCTAAGATACTATAAGCCAACAATGTGTGCTAAACATTGGGCACAATCTACAATCACCCTCCAAGAGCCTCCTAGGGACCCACTGCACTAAACAATGAAAAAAGAAGAAAACCAAAAATATGCACTCTTACTAGACATCAATTATATGCAAAAATAAAAGGAAAGGTCATTTTATATGTTACATGAGCCAAAACTGAAAAGTAATGTCCGATACTGGAGAGGCTGTGATAAAGCTGGAACATTCATACTGGCGATTGGGTAAAATGGGTACCACCACTTTTTGAAATCAATGTGGCAGATGGTATCAAAAAAACCAACAGCGGGACTTCCCTGGTGGTCCAGTGGTTAAGACTTCCGCCTTCCAATGCACGGGGTGCAGGTTCAATCCCTGGTCGGGGAGCTAAGACCCCACATGCCCCAGGGCCAAAAAACCAAAACATAAAGCAGAAGCAATATTGTAACAAATTCAATAAAGACTTTAAAAATGGTCCACATCAAAAAAAAAAAAATCTTAAAGAAACCAAAAGCATATTTAATCCTTTACCCCAATAACTGTTCACTTGGGAATCTACCTTAAAGAATAATTTGTAAAGGGTAATTAGTATATATTTGGAGATATTCATTACATCATTATTAATAATAAACAAAAAGTCTCAAATAGGAGAGCGGTTAAGTATAGTATGGTGTTTGATGGAATATTAGGCAATCATTACAGATGGTGTTTATAAAGAATCTCTGTTCCTCGAGGGCAAGTCCTGCATCCTATTTACTACTGTAGTCCCAGCACTGTCTGGAACATAGAAAAGCCTCATTAGCTATTTGTTGAATGAATGAGAGAATGAACAATTGAGAAAAGAATTCAATCTTAGCCAGGGAAAATGCTTATTACATGTTGAAAAAAACAAGCAGAACTCAAAATTATACCTAATCTATGATTTCCAGAATATGAAATATTAAATACATGTGTCCTACATGTGGACTGCATGGAAAAATAAAAATAGATGTTAGGATCATGTACTAGGGATGATAATGTTATTCTTATTCATTCACCATGTTTTTCTGAGTACCTGTTATGTACCCGGTGCTGTGCCATGTGCTGTGAGTAGAGCAGTAAACAAAATAGACACAGTCTCTACCCTAAAGGAGAGTTCATTCTAGTGGGTTAATGGAGGAGTGAGAGTGGGGAAGAGACAGACAATAAACGGATAAGTAAAAGAATGTATAATATGTCAGGTGGTAGTAAGTGCTATCAGAGAAAAAAAGCAGGAAAGGGGGATAGAGAGTGCCAGGAGAGGGAAGGCTGCCATTTTATATGGGATGTCCGTGAGGATATCTAGGGAAGATCTTTCAAGCAGAGGGAACAGCAAGTGCAAAGGCCCTGAGGCCAAAGTGTACTTGATGCAATCAAGGAATAACATGGAGGTCAATGAGCTGAAGCAGAAGGAGCCTAGGAGATGAGGCAGAGAAGCTACAGGAGTCAGAATGTATATGGCCCTGTAAGCCATCATAAAGACTGAAAGGCTTGCGCTCAAAGAGACAAAGAAGCCACTGGAGGCATTTTTACAGAGGTGTGACATGATCTGACTTATGTTTAAAAGGAATCACTCCTTTTATAAGAATATTTTATGAAAGTTTAAAATGAAAGGAAGAATTTTAAACAATGGACAGATTATCATAACATTCATGAGTTGATTCACAAAATATTTTCTGAGCACCTCCTGCTTTAAGGGGCTGGAATAGCAGGCCTGTTTCAAGATTACAAAGACATATCAACATATCAACAATACAAAAGTTTTTGGGTTTTTTTTTTGGCCACGCTGTGCGGGATCTTAGTTCCCAGACCAGGGATTGAACCCAGTGAAAGCACCGAGTCCTAACCACTGGATCGCCAGGGAATTACCCCCATACAAAAGTATTTTTAAATAACATTGCTTTTAAAAAAAAAAAAATGACAGAGATTGTTCAGAGCAATTAACTGATTTTGTCCTTTTTTCTTTAGAAATTACAGAGGTAATTTTGCTTAACTAACATTTAGATGCACATTTCATATTCTATACCAAGTCCCTTAATTATAAACTGAGCTGCTGTTTGGGAAATCCTAAAGTTGGCTGCTTATTTGACTCGTCTTAAATATCTCATACACAACACTTCTGCAGCATCACTCACAATCCAACATTACTGATAGGAGACGCTTGTGGCAAGACTGTATGTGCCAGCAAGATTATCTGAAAGACTAATAAAATCCTTGTAATCCTTTTCAAGGATGCAGAACGGAAAATGACTACATTTCGAATTCATGGCATTTCAAAGGCATGAATTAAGCTCTAAACTCTACATTTGAATAAAAAAGTCAACACAAGTTCTCTAATTTATGTTCTAAACTGAGAAAACAAATAGTTGCTAAGAAACGAAATTTGCAAAATTGTTAAACACGTTTTCTAGTTGATATGCACGTACTTAAAACTACAAACTATACCAAAATACAAATGCAGGAATCACTACCATTGAACTTGGTTGATACAACTTCATCATGAAATCTGGAATTGTTTTTTGGTTTGGTTAATTTTATTCCTAGACGTTCTGCCTTTTAGGTGTGTATAAAACTGATCATGTGTCGTTGATGTTGAGATGATACTTCTGTGAAAATATATGAGAAAGCTTATTGCTTCTCTTCCTCCTTACCCATCATGACCTGGGTAAGAGGGCTCCTTCTTAGCTCCCAACATCTTGATTACTGTGACACTCATGTCAGAGTGCTCTGCACCCTATCCCTCCTCTTGGCCATCATCTGTTAACTTCTCACTCAATGTACAGTTTGGCAAAGGGCTACCAGACTTCCTCTCTCCTTCAAAGCAGTCATCCTCCTGGAAGACTTGCCAATGACCCATCCAACAAATTTGCCTTTCAAACCCATGATCTCCTCCGTCCAATCCAGCCACCCTGCCCCTGCCCATAGCTCCTCTACCTCTGACCAACATGCCTGCCCTCCCTGCTCTTCTCTCCCACCCATCACATCTATTCTCTCACTCCACTGAGAACCCCACCCCTCCAATCTTTCTACTCCATTCTGGCTTCCCCTCCTTCCTCTTGGTGGACTACCTCTTCCACCTCTCTTGCCAGCATCTTCAACTTCCTTAAAGAATTAGTCTCCCTTGTCCAGCAAAGCCCAGCCCTGGATCAGCCTCAACAGTAGCCTTCTCCATGCCTATCTCAGGGCTGATGGGATGCTGAAGAAAGTCCATACCTCATAGATTAGTGCCCCCACAAACCCATGGCCTCCAGCCTCAGCAGTCCCTCACCACTGCTCTGCAGTCTCTGTGGGTTGCTATTAGCTTTCCCTCCTCTTTTCCATAGCAGCCATCTTGAACATTTTCCTCTTTCTCCAAGCTTCCCACCCCATCCCATTTCCTCACACTGAGTAGATATCCTTGCCTCCCATCACAAGTAATGGCTATCAGGTGTGAATTCCCTCCATTTCCTGAGCCCACCTCCCAACTACCTACCTACCAAACTGCTGACCTACCTGCATCTCCAACTCCATCCTTTCCCTTCTCCCGACTGAGGCTCACTCTGAACCCCACCACCTCCCATCCTCTTGCTGACCTCACTTCGTCCTTCAATCCTTCTCTTTCCTGTATACTCAACCATCCATATACTGGCTTTTCCCCATAAGCATTTTTAAATGTCCTAATCTCTCCCAACTTAAAACTGTCTCCCAACTCTACATCCTTTCTGGTTTTCTCTCCTCCCCTTCAAAACCACTAACAAGAGTTATCTACATCCACTTCCCACACACTCAGACTTCTGCCCCTGCTGCTCCATTGAAACTACTCTCTCCAAGATTGCCAGTGACCTCTTTGTTGCTAAATCTGGGGTTCAATTGTTCAGACTTTGGCTTACTAGACTGTTCTACAGCACGTCACTTCACTTCCTCCATTTGGCTTCTGTGGCACACCCTTCTTTGGTTTTCTTCCTATCTCTCTGTTCTCACCTTTACTTCTGGGCTCCTCTTCCTCTACTTGTCCCTTAAATGTTGGCATTTCCCAAGGGATTTTGGTCTTCTCTTTCACCCTCTCTACTGAAGGATTTCATTCACTTCCATGGCTTCAGTTATGATGTATAGGTTAAGAACTTGATAGCTTAAGGTTCTTTCTCCAGATCAGATCTCTCAAGGATGACAGGCTCTCAGGCTCTGTCTTTTTGATTTGAATTAGGTTCAGGGTAATAGTCTCCCTGATTGCTTCTTCTTTGGCCATGAATTAATTACTCCCATTTATTAAGGCATTCTCCCAAGATAAGCTCCAAATCACCTAATGGACATCTCACCTGATGTCCCACTCACCTCAAACTCACCTCCTCCTCTTCCTGCCTAAACCTACTCCTTTACTACTCCGTACCTCAGAGGAAAGCACCACC
Organism: Balaenoptera borealis; assembly: GCF_965194805.1. Lineage (NCBI taxonomy): Eukaryota > Metazoa > Chordata > Mammalia > Artiodactyla > Balaenopteridae > Balaenoptera > Balaenoptera borealis. The sequence goes on from NC_138878.1 coordinate 17,291,667, forward strand.
ATGCATTCACCTAGTTACCCAAGGCAGACACCCGGGCATCACCCTTGACTCACCACTTTCTGCCACACCCTCAGCTCATCACTCACAAAGTCCTCTTGATATTTCTTTTTTTATTTTGGCCACACTGCGCGGCTTGTGGGATCTTAGTTCTCCGACCAGGGATCGAACCCAGGCCCATGGCAGTGAAAGTATCGAATCCTAACCACTGGACTGCCAGGGAATTCCCTGAATATTTACCTCCTTAATACATCTCAGATCCACCCCTTTTTTCCATCTTCATTGATGCCGTGCTTGATCACTGCAGCAGCTTGCAACCTACATCTAAGCCTCATCTTCTCCTGGTCATTTTCCACACAGGCCCTAGACCTTTTCAAAATGCACATCTTCTTAAAAACCTTCATTATCATTAGAATAAAGTTATATTTCTCAGCCTGATATACTGAGGAGCCAGCCCTGATTAATCACTCCAGCCCCATGTCTGAGATTCAGCATTCTGGTTAATCCCCTCGTTAATGAATTAGAAGATATATGGAACTTCACTGAGACCTTTTGCCTCTCTGACAAGGTAGCAGGCTAGCTCAGTGTTCCCCTGGAATACTTTGCAACTCTAGTTTATAAGCATCTAGAATTCCTTTTGCTCACAATTCTCTGCTCTAAAACCACTCCTTAAAAAAGACACAACAAATATATTGAGCATATGCCTGACCAAAATCATACAACTAATAAGAGAGAGAATGGGGATTTGAACCCAGATTGCCCAGGACATTATCTCCTGCCTATTTGTTCACAATCAAACCAACTACTGATAATCCAAGATGAAGAATGTGGAAACAGACAAACGTTCATTAAGTGCTTAATATTTATGAAGTGCTTTACATAAGGCATCTCATTTCTCCATTACAACACTGTCAAATAAGCAAACTGTAGATCTGAGAAGGTAGTGTGTACAAGGTCACACAGCTAGTAAATGGGCTTGAATTCCCCCACCTTCACCTTATTACCTGCTCCCTACCACCAATAAATAGTATTTTACAACTGAAGAAACAGGTCCAGCCCAGGGTCATACATCTAATCAGAGGCAAAGTCAGAATTAGAATCCAGGTTTCCTGAATCTGCTTGGCTGGGCCGATGCTATTTTAGTCCCTGCTTTCTGGGAGAATCGTGGAACCCTGACTTTTACCCTACTTGTAACAATTTCCTGAAAACTAGCACTACTCCTGAAGGGCTAAACTGACCTCTAGAGTTTCAACTGTTGCTCCAGGCGGTCTTCTTTGGTAGCCCTCTGCTGATACTCTGCCAATGCTGTGCTGGTGTCCACCCTGTGGTGTAGTCCTCCCCTTCCCACTTTTCCAACAACCTCGGCTCTCACTGCATCCACAAAATTAGGCACTCTGTGTCAGCACAAACCCCATTTCCTCCTACCTCCTACAGTTTTCTCATCTTCAGTAATGAGTCCCCCCACTATCTGTCCGCCCAGCTCCAAAGGCCTTTCCTCATGGTTTAGCCAGGATCAAAGCCCCTCTGCCTGTTAGTTAGAAGTCCTGTTAATTCTTTCCTAAGTGCAATCCATTTGACTCCTTCCCCCATTCTAGCCTTCCCTCCCTGGATGTCATCAGCGCAAGGATGGCAGGGTTGCTTTCTCAGGCTCTGTCTTTTTGGTTTGAATCAGGTTCAGGGTAATAGCCTCCCTGGTTACTTCTTTGGCCACGAATTAACTATTCCCATTTATTAAGGCATTCTCCCAAGAATGCTTTAGCTAAGATACATCCAAAATGTCTGGATGTGGTGACATACGAAGCATGTGTGGGATTAATTGGACCATCTGGCCAACACCAGGGCCCTGAGTGGAAAAAGAATCAGAAAAGATGCTACCTAGCAAGGTGGGTTGTCACCACCAGGGCCCTATGATGCTGAGCAGAGGGCTGAAAGAAGGGCAGGGATCTCAGACTGCCTTTACTCCATAACTGATAGGAGCAAAAGATCTTTCCCAGAAAGGGAGTGGGAGGTAGGGTGTTTAGGCACAGAAAGAAGAAGAGCCAACAGCTAGAAATAGAGGATCATGAAGAACTGATGACATTTAGGGGAGAATTGACAGGACTTCCAAGGAATGATAGGCATGAATCTATCACTCCCTTGCGTCATAGGACTAGAAAGGCCCTCAAAGCACTCAGGCAAAATTTAAATCCATTGTTTGAATAACATAAACATTTCTTCAAGGCGGTGGTATCCCTCTAATTGAACACTTTCAGCAATGGGAAATGCCTAACCATAGGAGATCAAGATGATGCGAAATTCAATTACAATACGTTCATTTTCAATTCAACAAATATCTATTGAGTACCTACTATGCACCAGACACTAGAGGCACTGGACTGTAAGTGTGAATAATATAGACACGGTCCCTGCTCTGTGGATCTTATCATCTAATATGGAAGACTCAAATACACAAGTAGAATGGGGGAAGTAGAGGGTGCTGCTCAAACACAAGGTGAGGTACCTCATATGGAGCCGGGCATCTGGGAAGGCTTCACTGAGGAGGCAGCGTCTAGGTTGGGGCTTGAAGAGTGTGAGGCATTAGCTGAGTGCAGGGTGGAGGGACCCACGGGAGAGAACGAGTGCTTAAGGCTTCTCAGCTTCCAAAGAAGTTCAGAGTGTTGCAAGAAGGTGGAGTCCAGATCTTGAAGGGCCTTTAGATTGACACTGAGGAACGTGGGTTTAATTCCGGAGGCAATGGGAAGCCTGGTGAAGGGTTTTAAGCAGAAGCGCCCTCTGGCTACGCTGTGGGGAGACGCTGCGGTACGGGGGGTGGCGTGAAGGAGGCCAGAATCCGGGATGAGAAGGCCTTGATGGCCCAAGGAAAATGACCAAAAACAAAGCGCTCCTCTATGACAAGATAGAGGCAAAAACAAAGGGATAAAGTTCCGAATGCGCCCCTTCCACTCTCAAGCCGAAGGTCTCCATCCTCTCTCACCTTTGCTGGGCAGCTCGCCCTCGGTTTGCCCTAACACCGCGGACTGTGGGCGGGGAGACGACTCCACGCCCTTCTTTCCAGATAAGAAAACTGAGGCCCAGAGTCCCGGGGTGGGGACCGAGGTGAAAAGAGAATGGAAACGGCCTGCCAAAGGAGGCTGCCCGAAGTCATGCTCAATCCTTCGACGGTCCCGCGGCCTGCCCCATTACTCCGTCAGCCGTCCCCAACCAGCCGCCTTTGCTATAGAAACAGTCCTCCCGCCCTCCTCAGCGCCCCGGTTTTGTCAATGCACCCTGGGAAATGCAGTCCATCTCTCATTATCTGCCCGAGACATGAGCCCACTCCGCGTCCTTAAAGGACTACAAGTTCCAGAAGGCTGTACGAAAACACCGGCGGGCTCTCGGGGATTTGGTCTAGCAAGAGAGACAGAAGAACCCGCGGGCGGGGCCGAAGGGAGGGGAGATGGCGCCCCCCAATGGGCGACCCCCTGGGCGGGGCTCGGGTCTCTATTGGCTACGGCGGCGCGGAGGAGGCGGGGTCAGCGGAATGAGGCGCGGAGCTGTTCGCCGCTCCAGGTGCTGAGTCCGAGGGAGGCTCCGGGGCGAAGAGGAGCGGTCTCAGCCTTCTCTGCCGCCGCCGCCGCCGCCGCCCCGCGTCGAGAGCCCTCTCCTGGAAGCCGAAGCCGTGAGGAGCCCGGAGGAGCTGGATGCGCTGCCGGGCGCCGACCGTCCTTCCGCATCTCTGAGGTCGGTGCTGCTGGATTCGCTTTTGTTTTATTGAGGAAGGAATGAATTGAGGCGTGAGAGGGCCTGGGGAGTTGATGGGACCTGTCCTCACCGCCCTCAAGACCATCTGTCCCGGTGAGCCCCTCGTGGGCCTCCCTGTGGCCCCGCGCCTGAGGTCGGAGCAGCTTTGGTTAGTTTTTGTCTTATGGTGGAGGAGGCTCTTAAGCGTGAGGGGCGAGGGCTGGGGACCTACCCCACCATCTCTCTTGAGAGGGCGTTGAGAGCTTGGAGCCTCCCTCCGCCTGTGCCTGAAGTCGAGGCTGCTTGGATTATTGAGGATGGCAGGGAGTGTTCCGGGATGAAAGACTCGGAGGCAGGAGGACCCTTCCCCACACCTCGGCTGCTTGAGCTTACAAAGAGGGTCTGGATGTGATGGATGAAACCGCGGTATTCCTCCTCCTCCGCTCAGACCCTCCTGAGGAAGGGCTGTTTGGGGATGTCAGGAAGACCCTTCCTCGTACCCACCCCTCTCCCGAAGCCTAGGATTTTGTGAAAAGGGGGGACGGGATGAAGATGGAGCCAGACGACTCTTCCCCGTCCCAGCTGGACCCGCCTAGGTTATGGGGGGTAGGGGGGAATGGGATGTGAGGGGCAAAGGCCGGGAGACCCTTCCCCACCCTGTTAGGAGTCGCCGGTACAGGAGAGCCCTGACGGATTCTCGGGGTCCTCGCGGTCTGGGCCCCGTGCCTAAGGTCGGAGTAGCCTGGGTGTGGGGTGTGCGGTGGGGAAAAGTAAAAGGGATTGAAGAACCCCTCCCGACCTCTCGCCTCCCGGGCCTTATCGACTTGGCCCTCTCTAACGGGATCCAGGCCAGGGACCCTGAGTCAAGACGACCCTCCCCGCCCCGCCCCACCCCGGAGACCCTGGCTGCTGAACCGCAGAGGGGAGCCGGACCTGGATGGGCACATGCTGGGCGGGACAGGGCTAGTCCCCCTCTCAAGCGCCCTGCAGCTCCAGGCAGACGCCCCCCGCGCCCATAGACCCTCCGGCTGTTCTGCTCGGCGCGGGGTGCGCCTCAGACCCCGCTGCCGAGACCTGTGTCCCGGCTATGCGGCGGCCGCTTCGGGCGCAGGGCTTTCGCGCTCGGCCCCGGCATCCGCGAGAGGACAAAGCCGCGGTCGCCGCACTGGCGGGCCTGCGCCACTGGCTGGGCGGGGGGCGCGGCCGGGGGAGTGGGGGGTGGGGGAGGCTTCGGGCGCGGCGCGGAGAGCTTCTGCGGAAACGTGCCAGAAACCAGGCGGGAGACAAAGCGCGCTCGCTCCTCGCGGGCCCGCGCGAGCCGGGATGGAAAATCCCAAGGGAGGAGGCGGCTGCGCCGGGCAGGGCACTATGCCCCACACCCTTCTTCCCTGCACACCACCACCCTCGCCGGTCCAGCACCCAAGACGCCGTGTGTGCGATGGTAGCCAGGGTCCTTTCTGTGCAGCGTTCAAGTCCTGTGACCACGAGAACGTGGACAAGCAAGGGGCTCCGCCTCTCGAGGAGGGGCCCAGGGTTCAGGAGGCATGAGTGGGCCAGGGGCCGTAGGGGCATCCTGACTGGTCCCCCCCCAACCCCGCTCCATCAGCCGTGTTTGGTCAAATTTGGTTCCAGGATTCGAGTGTGTTTGTATGTGTCACAGTGTGATTACATGGGTGAGGGTGCGGGTCAGAGTGTGAGTGTGAATGTGTATGGCTGGGTGAGGTGCCAATGTGTGCTCCAGTGTTCATGTGTGTGTCCCTTGTGCATCTGGCCGGATGTGTGTGAAAAGAATCAATTACTGCTGGCCTTGGATGGGGGCGGGGGCAGGGTAGTCACCCCTTCAACCCTCAAGCTGCAGTAATGACCTAGGGTCCCAGTGGATGCCCTCAGGGTGGAGGTAGCTTCAGATCATGTGCATGCGGTGTGGCGCAGAAAGTGGGATCTCACAAGTATGTGGAGCTCTCTTCAGCCCTTCTGGTGATTTGGGTCTGACCCTAATATCCTCACCAGAGCTCTGCCCTTCCCATCCCTCAGAAACCTTATCCTGCTATAACGGGCTGCCCTAAGGACCAGAATTCTGCCCCCCACCATCATGGGCTGACAAGTGGGGCTTGGGGAGCTCAACAGCAGAGTCCTTTATGAGGTGGGTGCAAGATTGTGTGGAAAGACAACTTTTGTCACTTTGGCCTCTATCTGGAAGGACCATGGGGCTGGAGCTGCTGGTCAGTGACAGGTGGCCTCTCAGTAATACCAGGTACACTCACGGAGAGGGCACGAACGTGACACAGATATATCACTATGGGTAGATATCCCTGGAGGATGAGGACAGCCCTCCCAGACCTGCCCACTCCCACCAAGTGACCTCAGTTTCATAGCACTTTGACGGCAAAGGTGCTGTCACCAGAGGCTCCTTTCCTGTATGAGGGGCTAGACAGTGGCCAATGGAACCACAGGAAGAACAGTTACCAGAGCCACCATCCAGCCCAGCCCTGCCTGGTCCAGTCTCCACAAGTATCCACAGTGACCTCTGCTGGGAAGAAGTGAAACCAAGTTGAAATTTGGCAACTAACACTCCCCCACGGTGTGAAAGCTCAAGGTGGGTGTGGGCATTGTTAGGTAAAAACCATTTGGGGGCTACTTGTCTGCTTTTGGAGTCCTGAGTTGATGTTCTTGTCTGCAGTTCCTTCAGGTAATGGAACTGCCACTGTCCTCGCCTATATGGAAATATTTAAAGAGGGCCTGAAGACATTTGTTCAAGTTTTCATCCAGTTGGGGGTGGGCATCAAATTTGTTTAAGAGAAAAATGCATGAAAAACATTCATCAAGCTCGGGAGGTTTAAGCATGTTTCCTGTTTTTTCCTCTGCTTCTTCAATTCCTTTCTCCTTTTTCTTCCTATTCTACTTTTATCCTCTCCTCTTCCTCATTATTAGTCAAAAACATATTTTTCAAACATATGCTTTCTTTTTCTCATCAACAATACGGCCCAGAAAATGCAGATATCAGGAGTCTATTTCTAAACGCAAAGAACTGGGAAACACTGGCTCCTCCAGGCCTAATGATGGGAGCAGGGGAGATGGATGAGATGTGCTCAGTCTTAAATGCCCACCTGGTGACATGTGTCTCCTCTCCTGGTGTTGCTCTAAAGTGATTTCTTGCAGCCACAAACTCTTTAGAGCTCCTTAAAGGAAAAGAGATATTTAAATACCTGGTATTGTTCTTACTTTGGCATCCATGTGATTTTCATTGAACTACATGACTCAGTATCATACAGTAAAAATAGGACTTAATCTCCTCCTTGCCTGTTTGGAAGGTGACTGCATATGCGTGTTGTGTTCTGCATTGGAGAGCGAAAAGCTAAATTATCTCATAAATTGAACTACCTGCTTATCCTGATTAGAGAATGTCGCTTAACATCACATACAGGCAATAACATTGTTTTTTTAAATTCATACCTGAATCTCTGTCTTCTAAAGCCTTTCTTCATACTCATACATTACTTTCACTTGAGGTTAATCAAGAATGTTTAATCCTTGTACTGAAGCCAAACAGATTAAATATCAGCAGATACAGGAAGTTGTGGGTAGTATTTCTGTTCTTCTTGGGCTCAAAAAAGAAAAAATCCTTGGAGTTCATAGGAGAGAAGGAAAGGCCCTGAAGATTCGGTAACTCCTATGGATGGAGTTTCTGAGGAGAGGTTCCTCAGAATTTTCCAGGAGGGCTGGCTGTGTTGAAGAATCTCAGCATGCATTCAAGTGGTACACATGCTGGGAATGAGACTGCGGCTTTTGGGATTCCTAAATCCCCACAGTAATGCAGCCCTTCTGGGAAAATCCCCCAAGTGCTTCCTGCTCCCTCAGGCCGCCCAGCAGTCCCTAGGGTGTGGAGCTGTCCAAGGTTCTGGAGCACTGGCCCCAGCCCCGCCTAGTGGAAAGGGAGAATTTTAGGGCATGGAGTAGAAGCAATCTCTGAGGACCACGGCCTCTGTGAGGATTTCCCCAAAGCTCGTCACAGAATGGAACAGGAGAAAACATAGCTGTAGACGATCTACTGCATCACTTTGAATGAACCCATCAGCAATCCCTATTTAAAGAATTACAAGCTAATAATATGAGGAAACATTTCTGAGTCAGGCTCTTCACATGTAAGAATGTATTTAATCCTCACAGTCCTATGATGTGGGTGGTGGTGTTACTCCCACTTTCAAGATGAGGAAATGAAGCTTTGAGAGGAAAGGGTTTTGCCCATGGTTATACAGATCAGAAGGAGCAACGTTTACGTTCCAACCTGGATATCTTAGACTCCAGAGACTCCTCCTGACCACTATTTTTTTTTTCCTACTGCTATTGTAGAAGGAAAATTGAAGTATTGTACTGTCTTCTGTGAGATTCTAACCAAATTTTAGAGTAATGGGATTGGGGACCAACTAAGATTCAGACATAAATCACAAGGAGTCCTTTCAAACTGAGCAAGGGTATTGCCACATACTTTACATCTTATCCTGACAAAGGGCTTGTTACCGGAACTTGATTACCAAAGAAGGGGAAAGGAGAGTATATGGCCCTCATGGCCAGTGGTCCAGGGTTTTTCTAGAGTGGAACAGTTTCACAGGAAGCCAAGCTTGCAAGAATAGAGAGAGAGGAAAAAAAAAATGAGGATGTTATTATTCAACAGAGTACATATAGAGCTAAAGAAACGGGCTTATCTTTATCTGCTAGCATCCTGTTCCAATGCTGAGGACACTTGGATATTGTTAAGAGGCTCCTTCCACCTGTTCCCTCTCTCAGATTTTTCACAGCAAAGCTTCTAACTCCAAAATAAAAGTTTTCACTGTTGTGAGCCTCAACTAATCTCAGGGAAACATCACATTTCCACCCTCATGCCGTCACAACCAATGTTCCACCTTCATATGTGGCTATGGGAGTCCTGAAGATGGGCAGGTTTGGGGCTTGATGGGCTTTAAGCCACATATTCTCCAGTCCTCCCAGGGTGGCAGTGTCAACTGCCCCAATCTTGCCACACACACACAGGGGGCCTGTGCCTGAGAACTCCCCATGCAGTTGCCGTAGGTTTGGGTGTCTAAAGAGAGTAGAGAGAAATAGACTCGTGCTTTTTCTCCTCTCCCTAGACCTCAGTGTGCATAACACCCAGGCAGGGGGCCTGGCCTTTTAAGAAACTGCTTCACATCACGCTGGGTCTCCAATCCATTTTGAGCAATTCCTTTCCCTTCTAGGTTGGGATTTTGCAAGGCTCTTGACGTATGGAGCAAAGGCTGCTATTGCTTTTCCCGAGGGCATTTGGAGGCCAAGGACCAGCTCCCCATCTGGTCCGCTCTGACTCATATGACTGCAGACAGATTTGATTGTTTTCTTATTTAGAGTCATTAATTAACTCTCCTCAGCATAAGAACAGCGTGTAACAAGAGGGAGGCCCTTTGCGGGGGTCTCTAGGCAGTCATGCCTGTAGCTGAGCACCATCTCCTTTGCTAACAGGATCAGGAAATGGTTTCTAATCCTGGCTATTACCCTTCAGAAAGCTTAGATTGTCAGCACTTTAGGCTAATATGAGAAAGGAAAATGTAATTAATTGCTAAGGCTGCTATAGTTATTCTGCAAAAACTGAGAGGCCCGAGGATCCCTCAAAGAACTGGATTTTCGTTCATTCAACAAACATTTCTTGTTCCTGCAGTGTGCCAGGCACAGAACTGGGCACAGGGAACACTACTCCAACTTGGGATAAGCACTGTCATACAAAAATTTTGACTGGAAAGAGGAAACAGCTGCAGAGACCCTGAAAACGGTGTGTGCTGTAAGAGAAACTTAATAATCATAAGCCATCATCTCTTTTTTAACATGAGGAAAGAGGCTGAGGGAAGTTGAGGGTTGCCCGGATAGCTGAGGATTAGAACCCAGGTTTTATAACTCCTAAGGTATGTTCTTTCCACTGTCCTAAACTGCTGCTATGTTTATTAAATTATCCAAAGGGCACATTTCCATTAACACAGCCTTTTATGATCCAATCCTAATGCAAAACCTAAAGTTGAAATAGAAACAGATGAAATAGGAAAAGAAGAATGCCTATTTATATCTGTATTTCCAATATAATACCCATATGTGGCTATTGAGCACTTGAGATATGACTAGTCCGAATTGAGATGTGCTGTAAGTATAAAATATACACCAGATTTTGAAAAATTAGTATAAAAAATATAAAATAGTTCATTAATAATGTTTTGGATAAAATAAAATAACATTTTGGATACATTCAGTTAAATAAACAATATTATTAAAATTAATTTCACTTGTTTATCTTTACTTAGCTGCTGTTGTTATCAGAGGGGGCTCATAGAATCTTACAAGACAGGGGCAAGAGGAAGAAGAACAATTTTCAGATAAATCAAACAAAAGACTTACTACTAGTTAAAACATGATTGAAAACACTTGTAAGTATAAGCTCATGAATTACCTTGATGTGGGCCAAATTTTCTTGCAAATAAGGATACTGAGGAAAGATTTCAAGCCATTTATATAAGCATACGATGAATAAACAAATTAGCTAACCGAATTATGCACAGGTCTTGACCTCTGCTAATGAGTTGAGGAAGAGGATGATTAGAGGGTACTTACAACAGATGACCCAAGAGCTCTAAGTCTCTTGGACTCCACGATTCCTCGGGGAAATGAGAGCCTTGTGCTTTAGGAGAAAGATGCTGGATAGGAGTTGGACATACGCGAGGTCAAAGCCACTCTGCCACCCATTGGCCTTGGTCAAGTTATGGAGTCTTGAGCACTCAAAAAATGGTAGCTATGACTAAATGGAATTTCAGGTGTTCTTTAATAGAAAAGTTTCTGTTCAGAATCTCCATGGTCTTCTCTACAATTCTACTGCTTCACCCCCCATCTTTGCTTGTTTCCTGAGGAGGCTTAAAGGACAGTTTCATTTGATTGTGTCTACACCAAAACATAGGGTCTCAGTAACTTTGGGCATACCTCAGCATCTTTCATGTTCTTCTATGTCCCATCAGCACACGTGAGGTTCTTTCTCTGGGACGATGAGGCAAGCAGCAAAACAGGCATCGTTCTGTCATGTTTATCCTGAAGTTCTGCATTCTGATCTTGGTGTTTAGAGCACTTTACATGCAGTTTTACTTTAAAAATAAAGGGACATAAATAAAGAAACCATAGCCCCAGGAGAACGTGGCCGTGGTCCCTTTACTGCACAGCTCTGAGGGAGCACATCATTGCTATTCTTGACCATCTCTTTTCCAAAAGTTTGCCTTCTAGATCAAAGAAATACATGTTAAGCTCAGTGAAGACTTATGTTAACAGAGCATGTTGGAACCAAACTCCTTTCTATAGACTAGTCCCACAGGAAGTGCAGAAATCCCTGGAAGTGCTTTAGAAGGAGAGAAACATGGTCAGATATCCTGGGTCAGTGTGGTGGGTGGGTTGAAGTGGGGAAGGGCCTGGAGGTGGGATGGCCCCTGGTTCTGCTGAGAGGCCCCTGACTTCCAGGAACTTAAGTACCAGGGCTAGGTTATTTGGGGATAGATTCTGGTCTTGAAATGAATTTTTCCCATCCATTCGCTCTTCTTTTTTAAAAAATAAGTTTATTTACTTATGGCTGCATTGGGTCTTCGTTGCTGCGGGCGGGCTTTCTCTAATTGCGTTGAGTGGGGGCTACTCTTCGTTGCGGTGCGCGGGCTTCTTATTGCGGTGGCTTCTCTTGTTGCGGAGAGCGGGCTCTAGGCACGCAGGCTTCAGTAGTTGTGGCGCACGGGCTTAGTTGCTCCGCGGCATGTGGGATATTCCTGGATCAGGGCTCGAACCCATGTCCCCTGCATTGGCAGGCGGATTCTTAACCACTGAGCCACTAGGGAAGTCCCCCATCCATTCACTCTTTTGTTCACTCAACAGATACTGAATGGTACATAGCTAGGGTGGCGGTGTTTTGAGAAACCTTGCTCCAGAGGACCCCAGGGTCTGGCTGGGGAGAGGAGCAATGCCCACGTGAAGGGTAAACCAAGGAAGACGGGCTGACGTAACAACAGGAGGCCTATTAAGGTGGGTTGGCTATGGTGGTGGGAAAGCTGTGGCTCCCAACCAGATAGACCTGACTCTGAATCTCAGCTTCATCACCAAATGTGTGGCCTTGGGCAAGTGCTTTAACCTTTCTGAGTTTCATTTTCCTCATCTGGGACAATAAAATCTACTTTTCCTGGGTTGCTATGGCCTTACATGGCAACATACAAAGCAAATTCTTAGGATAATACTAGCTCTCCTTTACTGAGTGCTTACAGTGCATCAGGCATTGTGCTCAGCCCTTGATATGCATAAAAGAGCTACTGTTATTATCCCTATTTTATAGCTGAGGAAAGCAATGCCCAGGAGCTTCAAGTAACTTGCCCAAGGTCACACAAGCAGTAAGAGGTGGGCAAGCTGACTGCAGAGCCTGCTCTCAACCACTGTGATTACTGCCTCATGGTTCAAGATCAGCAGGAACCCAATAACTTCTTTTGAAGGAGGGCGAGGTGATTTGTGGTTCAGCTTGTAGAGAGGTCTTCTGCTTGGTCTTCAAGGGTGGGTACAGGGCTTCCCTGGTGGTGCAGTGGTTAAGAATCCGCCTGCCAATGCAGGGGACACGGGTTCGATCCCTGGTCCAGGAAGATCCCACATGCCGCGGAGCAACAAAGCCCGTGCGCCACAACTACTGAGGCTGAGCTCTAGAGCCCGCGCTCCGCAACAAGAGAAGCCACGACAATGAGAAGCCTGCGCACCGCAATGTAGAGTAGCCCCTGCTCGCTGCAACTAGAGAAAGCCCGCGCACAGCAACGAAGACCCAACACAGCCAAAAATAAAAACAAATTTATAAAGAAAAAAAAAAAGGTGGGTACAATGTGAAGAGGCTCTGAAGGGTCAGTAGGGTGGGGAGGGAAGGCAGGGAAAAGTTGTGACCAAATGAACAAGGCTGGGTATGCCAGTGGTGTATTCTGGGGACCCTGAAATGGAGAAGAGAGTTTCAGTAGAAAATAGATGTTTGGTAAGAAGGGTTTAGAAAACCTGTGGCTAACAATTGTTGGCCAAAAAATAGTTCATAGGCAAAGAAAGGGACGTAAAATCTGAAACTACCAATTTGAGGTATCTCACTGAATTGGGGCGTTTTGTTGCCGTGTGGAACGCGCTCATCAAGCATACCCAAAGCCAGAGCTTGTGGAGGGCATGGCCAGACAGCACAGCCATCCAGCATTCCTACCAGTGCTCTTTGCTCTTTAGAGAACATGCGTGGGCTTTTCTCTCATTTGGGCTTCACAAAAGCTCTAGGCAGGAGGAGGCTGGGAGGTCTGCTACGAGGATGGCTGCCTGTGTCAAGAGGCAGGCAGCATGAGCTGCCAAGAGTCACAGATGCCAAGCACAGCCGCAGTGCCCAAATCCAGGCAAAAAGCTTAGGAGGGCTTTTTCTGTGAGGGAGGAGGCAGAGGCTTGTCCCTGGACTGAGACCTTTTCTCTGTACTCTAAGAGGCAGGCAGTGTTATCCTTTGGTCTGTGATTCTCCAGCAATGCCCCTGAGTGGCTGCCTCCCAGACTGGCTGCTGTGAGGGCCTGAGTCAGGGTCACTGCAAATTCCACAGCCCATTCCGGTTGCAGCACCTATCAATCAGTGATCCCCACCCCCGTGCAGAGAGCTTGTTTCACAAAAGGGGATTTTTCTGGACTTGCCATCTTGAGTTTGTTCTGCTTATTTCTCTGCAGACTGCAGGGACTAGAAACCAAACCCCATTCTCCTTAGTCTGATTAGAAGGAAAATATATCTTTTCTCAGGGCTGCAGTCGCCACTGACCACCAGATTTCTCTCCATGGCTACACTTCTAATAACAATGGAAAGTAAAGGCAGGAAGAGAAAGGGACACAGATGCGGCACTTCTTCCAAGAGGCACCTGCAGTTCTGTGAAGGATGTGAGGCAGTGGGGAGGTAATATTCACAGCTCTGCAACAGTCCCTTGATGAGTGAAGGGGGAGTTTTGATGTGCAAGATGATAGAAGATGAAAGAGACCATGGTGGTGCACTGCGTTTTCTTTGGAAAGTCATGCGAGGGTTCCAGATGCCCTTCACAGTTCTGGAAGGATAAACCTGCCACGTGTTGGCAAGGCCACGCAGATTTTGACAAGTTGTCCGGGGATAAGTCCCTAGTGATTATAAACATAACACTAATGAGAAATGACAAACACTTGTCTTGGTAATGGAATGTTAAGGGCTCATCTGGTCATTGACCCCAGTAATGACTAATGTGTTTCCACACACACGGAATGCGACAGAGTGGAATGGTGACTTCTGAAGAATAAAATCAAATTGAGAAATCAGAATAATAATAAAGGCATGGATGTTTGGAATGGTTGGGCACCAGCAAGTAGAGCTGTGGTTACTTCAGAGCAGCTTGCCAGCCAGGTCTCTTTTACCTGATCATTCTGACCCCAAGGCTCTGACACGCCAATTCTTAGACAGTCCCAGCACAGCACATGGCACCTACTCTGTGTGAAGCCCTGCGCCAACCATTGGAGAGACAGAAGTGAATGAGACACAATCCCTGTCCTTGGGGGGTTAGCCAAGTCTAAAACAGAACATGTAGCACAGAGTAGGAAATGTGAAAATGAACATGGCCACTTCATGTTGTTTCCTTATAGGTGCTGCCTCACCTGTAGCCCCAGCAGGTGAGCCAAATTGAGATCTTAGAAATATTGCCAACCTTATCTCATGTCAAATCTGAGCAGCTGTGATTCCAGCTACTGATGCTGGGGTAGCAGAGTAAGGGCAATGGAAGCAGAGGCTGGTGTATTTCAGAAACTTGTTGCATACATTTGGTGAAAATGTTTTTCCTTTACATGTTTCGTTTGAAAGACCCACTCCTGAGACCCTTTGCCTGCAATTAGAGCACGCTGCTACAAGGGGCACCATGAAGCAGTGTGGCCCAAGCAGCTATGCTCCTCACAGGCATAGTATGCTAAGCAAAGTATAGTTTTTCAGTTATTAACCTTCAGAAGAACATAATTTTTAATTAATCAATCATAGAAGGATTGCACATTTAATAGGGCCAAGCCATGGTAACCTATGTATAGTGAGTGGACAGTTGTGAATTCATCAACATTCATCTAACAAAATTCATGTGTGCCTACTGTATACAAAGAACAGTACAAAGTCCCTGCCCTTAGGTACTCACTCCTGTCAGGAGGACACACACAGACAGATAATTCCAGTGCAGCAAGATAAATCGTATGATGGAGGGATGAACAGAGAGCACTGGAAACACAGAAGAGGAACGACTAACTCTAACAGGGGGAATCACACACATACACACACACTTGCATGTGTTAGGTCTGGACATTAACACCTGAGTCAGAGGGTTTACACCAACTCATATAGAAGAAGAAAAGCATATGGGTCAAAATATTTTGAAACACTGTAAGGAATTGGAATCAGCCTGTTGAGTGACCTTGGATATATCATCTACATCTCTGGACCTCAGTTTCCTCATCTGGTGCTCCAAGGGCTTGACAGTAGCCATCATGACCATGTGGGCCTGGAACAGGAGGGAGATTAGAGTGATGACCTTGACTCCAGTGGCCAGGCGTGGCTTTGTCCCAGCCCCAAGGCCTCCTTGACACCTGCTTCTCTGGACCCTGATGATGCTACCTCTTGATTCTGGCTTAAGTGTTCCAAGGCTTCCCAGAGGATCAGCTGAGGTGCTGGTCCCAAAGGAACTTGGTGTTTGTGAGGTGTCAGCCTTTGGTGGTCAGTCTGGTGGATACGGTCTGGCTCTCCTGAGTAGCTATTTGGCCCACCACCCTCCCCAGAAGCCAGGCTGGCCCTGTCAAAGCTCTGACCATTGCATGCACTGCCCCTTCTCACCAGCTTGTCACTGCTCCTTCTGACCTGTGGCCACTCTTAGGAAAGCCTTGGCCCTGTCAGGCAGAGGATCACTGGCGGCAGCATAGCCCCACCTCTGCCTCTCAGGCCCTACAAAAGATGAAGGCTTGTGATAATCATTTCGCAATATAAACATGTATCAAATCATCACATTGTTCACCTTAAACCTACACATGTTCTATGTGATTATTACCTCTATAAAGCTGGAAAAAGCAAAAAAAGACAACAATGAAGCTCCACCTGGCCTGTCTCCTTCTGGAGACCTTCCTAGGCCTTGGCAGGCTGTCCTCCCCAAGCAGCCCCACCCTGCCTTCCCAGGCCCCAGCCCTCCCCCCTCTGTGGCTGTGGCATTGCCCTCCCCAAAACTGGCACCTCTGTGTTAGGGGATACAGAGGAGCAACTATCTTGCATAACTGAAAAAAATGCCAGAGGTGCTTAAATTTAAATAAGTCATTTAAAGCTGTTAATTGCCCCACAGAGAGAGTTTTAATATAAAATACATGGGAGCAATACCTGGTTAAGACAGTAGACAAACGGAGGCCCTGAGAAAACCCTCACTGAAATTCCATTTACAAGTCTTAAAAAGCATACACAGGGACTTCCCTGGTGGCGCAGGGGTTAAGAATGCGCCTGCCAAGGTAGCAGACATGGGTTCAAGCCCTGGCCCAGGAAGATCCCACATGCCGCAGAGCAACTAAGTCTGTGCGCCACAACTACTAAGCCTGCACTCTAGAGCCCACGAGCCACAACTACTGAGCCCGCATGCCACAACTGCTGAGCCCGCGCGCCTAGAGCCTGTGCTCCGCAACAAGAGAAGCCACCGCAATGAGAAGCCTGTGCACCGCAACAAAGAGTAGCCCCCACTCGCCGCAACTAGAGAAAGCCCGCACACAGCAACGAAGACCCAATACAGCCATAAATAAATAAATAAATAAATAAATAAATAAGCATATACGCACACACGCACACACATATTTTTTTGCCCATGCTACTTGGCATGTGGGATCTTAGTTCCCCAACCAGGGATTGAACCTGTGCCCCCTGCAGTGGAAGTGCAGAGTCCTAACCACTGGGCCGCCAGGGAATTTCAAAAAAAGCATATTTAAAAATAATTTATGTGCCCACCATATTGCAAATCAACTATACTTCAATTAAAAAAAAAAAGAATATAAAAAAAATTTATGTGCCCAGGAATTTTCACGCCTGAGACTGACAGGCCCTGAACCACCTGTCTAGGCCAGAACCAGGACCCTGCCAGCTCAGGCCCACCATCCCCCACCCACCGTTACTCTGGTCCCTCAGCCCTGGGACGCTCTCTCTGCAGAGAGCTCATCCCTGCCAGCTGGGCCGGGTCTGCTCAGGCCAGTTTCCTCAATCAAAGGCCAACAGGCACTTCCTGGGGCTTCCATGGGCAGTGGTAATGACAATTCCTGCCTTCCCCCATCACCATCGCCATACACACACCCCTCTGGCTAGAGCCTAGATGGTCCCTCCATCTCGCAGGAAGCATGGGGCACCTCCTCTGGACAGAAGCTCTCAGCATTCCTGCTCCAGCTATGCAGGACTCCTTTCCCTGAGTGAGCAAACAAAGAAATCAACAGAGGGCCTTTAAAGCCATTCTGCAGAGGATGTCACCTCCTGGAGATGAGAAGGGCCAGGCTGAGATAAGCAGAGCTGCTTACAAACCGAACACAGAGACAAATTAAGACCTTTATTGGAGGCAATAAAATGCAGACCAGTGGAGTGAGAAACAAGATGTCTCCCTTCCTAATCACTGCAGAAGGTAAAAGAAATCACCAGCTATGGCTCAAAAGTCAGAAAAGAAAGGAAATGCAGAAAACACAAAACAAGATGACAAGAGGCCACCCGAAATGATTAGGACAATAAACGTAAGCATTTACCATCCCCTTGTTAGAAGACAAAGGTTCCCAGATTAAATTAATACAAGAGACTCACCTAAAATAAAATGATTCCAGGGTAGGCAAAGCTATACTAGGTAAATGCAAACAAAAGAAAAAGCGTGAGTGGTTCTGTCAGACAAAGCACAATTTAAGGCAATAAGCAGCATCAAGCAGGATAAAAAGGGTAATTTTATATTCATAGGAGCAATTGTGAAAGCATAAGTGTTCTGAACATTTGTACACTCAGTATTTTAGCATCAAAATACTTGAGGCAAAACCTGTTACTATTAAAAATACAAGATGAAGACAGTTGTGGGCATAAATTTACATACTACTCTCAGTACCTGACGTTAAGTAGCCAAAATATACATAACAGAAAGGAGTAATATAATGAAGACGATTGAATTAAAAGGTGGGTGCTGAACTTTGTACCAGTCTGAATGATGTTTGCCATGTTTTAAAAGACCAATCCTAGATCGATGCTTGTAGTATAAATGTTAAATTGTGTGCAAATTTATAAATACAGTATAATTGCAATTTTAAAAACTCTAAACCACTGAAAACCCACTGAAAGCCACTGAAAGAAAATATACCAAAATGTCAACATTTGGTGTGTTTAGAAAGGGTGGAAATTAAGTATTTAAAATTTTGCTTTCCACCTTTTCTTCCAAATGTTCTTTAATGATCATATAATAATCTATGACCATGTGAAAACAACTGGAAAAAAAAAAGGAGTAAGACTCATCCCACAGCATAGGATTTATAATTTCCAAGATTTGGGTAAAATTTAACAAACAAAAGCAGCAAAGAGGAATCCCAGCAGGCTCCACACAGCCTGGGCCTCTTGGCTTCAACAGGCCCTCCTGGTCACTCCCTCCTTGAAACCCTCTGCTTCTTTGCCCTGGGGCACTGTGTTTCCCCAACTCAGCTCCCATCTCTTCTACTGTGCCTTTCAACCCTTCCACCCTCTACTGGCAGCTCAAGCGTGGTTGCCCCAAGACAGATCCCAGTCTTTCCCCAGGTGCCCGCACCCCTGCTGACCTCACCTACTCTTGTAGAGGGATGTAGCTCCCCTCTATATGCTAAGGACTCCCAAATTCCTCTCTGGCTCCAAACTCGTCGCAAAGTTTCAAGGATGTACACCAGCCTGCAGACTGGATGTCACCCCATACATGGGGGGCAGGCATGGTGGACATGCCTTCAGAGGAAACTGTCACTGAAGTCCCTCTGAACACATGATGATGGGGTGCAGGGATTGAGTGTGAAGCAGGGATGCCCCAAGGGGTGGTCAGGAGAGCATTTCGTCATCCACAGTCAGATGTAGAAGAAGGTTCCCGTGAAAGTATCAGAATAAATCATCACCTTGAGCAAGGCCCTCTCTAGGCCATTTGAAAACAAAACCTATGGCTCTGACTCACAGGACTATGAAGTATGGTTGTAGCAAGAAAAACAACAAAGTCAAATTTAAAAAACCAGGCCCAGGCTTCCCTGGCCCTTGGAGTGCTCACCCCGGGTCCCTCAAATTCTCTTCTGCCCACCACACACATCTAGCCACCAGTTCAATGCACAGATCCTGGTCTAGCACTGAGATTTGCTGGTCAGTGGTTTCTGGTCTGGACTCCTGACTTTTCCAGGAAGAGTAGAAAGTCTGTAAATACCCTAGTCTTTAATCTACCAGCAAAAGGAGTGAGGATGAGATCAGGTTGTTAGCCCACTGATGTGGTATGTTAATTTAACGGTACGGTTTCTTTTGAAAATGACCAAAATAACTTAAGTACTAATTCTAAACATACATGCTTATCAATTTCAGCTCTAAGTATATACTCTCACTGGAAAGTAAATTACCTTAAGAGAGACTTTCTAAAATTATTCCATATAATTTCTCTTGCATTCCTAGGTCTGGATTGCTATCCAGTTACCATTTTATTTTGAAAGGCAAAGATGCACAAGATCCCTTTTTAGAAAAAGGGTTACATGAAATACTATGCAGCTACCTGGTTTTGGAGAAGAGATACTGAGAAGTCACCTCTAGTGAATCATTTAACTTTTCTAATTCACAAACTCTTCTTAATCATGAAAAGAATCATCTCTACTGTAAAACACTGTTATAAAGGGACTCACGCTTCCTTACGTAAAGTGCCTAGTACAGTGTCTGTCTTGAAGCAGGAGCTCAGTAAACAGCAGTTATTCTTCTT
Source organism: Balaenoptera borealis (assembly GCF_965194805.1). Lineage (NCBI taxonomy): Eukaryota > Metazoa > Chordata > Mammalia > Artiodactyla > Balaenopteridae > Balaenoptera > Balaenoptera borealis. The sequence goes on from NC_138878.1 coordinate 17,311,397, forward strand.
CTCATATCAGTGGTTTTTAGCCTGCCCGCCCCAGCCCATGAACATGATGGATGGGAGTCCCAGTTTTCCCACAGTTCCCACAAGTGCAACTCTACCTCCACATCCTTTCTCTTCCTACTCTAGAAACATCAGAAGGCACGTGACTGAAATGGAAGTGATGATAGGAAAAGCCCCCAGCATCTCTGCTTGTTTGTTTTTTTGGTAAATTAGTTCCGAACTTTATTAGTTTATCATCAGTAACAAATAATTGGGGATGCACCAAGGTCTCAAAGATAAGTCCCTATTACTTGAGAACCTAGTTTCTCAGAACCAGGCATATCATAACTTTCCTGGGGATCAGAAGCCCTAACATCCCCCCTCATCATGTGAGACCTGGAGGTCTGTCTCCTTGCCCCAGCCAGACTCTCAAGCCACTGGTTATCTAGGGCCACATTTTCTTACTCCCCTAAACCTTGTCCTCTCCCTTATGCCATGGTTCCTTGCCTTTAACTGACAGTTAATACATGTTTCATGAATAAATGCATCTGAAATCTGGCCCCACTTTTGCACATCCCTGCACTGGGACTGCCAAATGTGTGTTATAAGCCAAAATCAGGTCAGGTGACCTGGCTTTCAGCAATAGTGTGCACAGAAGACAAGTGATTAAATAATGCATGTCTATCCACTTGACACGACATGCTGCAGCCACTGGAAATGATGCTCTCAAAGACTCAAAGGCCACAAAGACGCATCTAACGTTAATTGAATAAACAGACCATAAAGAGAATGTCCAGGTCCAGCCATCACACACGTGGGCCCAGATCGAAGGAGAAAACCTAACAGAATTTGTTGTTATGAGATGGGCACGATTCCACATGAAGTATTTCCAAATTCTCTTCTATGGTGTTTGGTTTTCACAATGAACAGTGGCGGGGGTGAGGGGAAAAGGCCTCCAAGATTGGAAATTAGCCCAGGGCTTCCGTAGGCTTGTGGCCAAACTCAGTGTGTGAACTCAAAATGAAAGCTGAGGAGCTGGACCGGGGAAAGGATGGGTAAGCCAGAGTCCATTCAGGAATGAAATGTAGACTTGACCCAAAATAGCTGTCACGCTCAGCCTCAGAGTTTGAATTAACCCTCAGCTTATTGACATCTATGAAATTGAATCTTGCCACAGAATCACAGCCCGTGGCCCTGGCACTGCAGTCAGTAAATGGCGGGACTGGGGAGGCAGTAGACAGCATCTGCTCCAAATATTCGCCAAGGGGCACCGTAATGGGCTTTGCTGAGGCTTACATGTTCTCTCTGGAAAATGTTCCTGTGCATTCCGGGAGGAAAAAGAAAGGGAGAGAGGCGAAAGGGACAGGCGGGAGGCGGGTGTTATGTTGGTGGGGGAGCTGGCAGGGAGGGTGGGAGGGCAACTTCTGCTGCTGTCGAGTCAAAGCTGACCTTGTGTGTTGCCTCCTCTTACACTCACACTGGAAGCCTGGCCCCACTTTTAAGTGCCTTTCCTCGCTGCAGACCCAGAATTTACTCCCTTAAGATGGGACCCACTGCATGCTCCAGGAAGAGTTTCCTCCCTTGGTCCTCAAGTTCTTTATTTGGAAAAGAACAGGGAGGGCACAGCCCAAGGGGCTGGTAGAGACTCATTGCTCACAAGTATAACTAGGACAGGCCTGTGTCAGCCTTGGGCTACACAGCCCCACTCATCCCCAACGGAGCTGCAGTTGATCATGCTACACTGCAGGCCAGGAAGGAAGGGTCCATCACGTGTGCACCAAGCTCCTTTCTCCTAACCCAAGCTCTTGCTGAGAGCAGAAGCAACCATTCTCCTGGAATCTATGTTGTAGCCTTGAGGCCCAGTATCCCCCAACCCACTCAGAGCCTTCCCAGGAAATCCAGCCCAGCACCAAGGTTGCCAGGGCAGAGTTCCCTGGCCCCTGAAAACAGAGGCTTGCTGAGTTTTTCAGAACCACCGTGCTGCAGCACAGAGCACTAACCTGCCCACATGCAGCTCTGATTGGTACCTGGCTCTGGCAGCCCCTATTACACTGACCCTCACAGCAAAAGCACAGGGTCTGGCAGGCAGATTGATTGGACTGAGCCTCAATATCCAGCAGGAAAGCAGACAGGCCTTTGCTTTATCACATTGGAGCCCAGATCACCAGTAAAGCAGCCCTCGGCTTCCTTACAACCTACCCTCAGGGTAGCTGGTGGGCCAGGACCAACTCCAGATCCATAACCCTGCAGTACCTAGATCCTCACCCATGTCTGCCTTGTCTGTGGCATCTAATGTGCAGCCATCAGAGAGGGATCACCTCCCATGGGGCAGCCAGTTTGGTCACATCACTGAGACTCCCCAGGCTGGGGCCTCTGGCCACAGTCATCGCTGACCACTGGGATTTTTGACATAATTGTAGTTCCCAGAATCAAGAACCTGACTGATCATGGCCTCCTCTGGGCTATCTGTACACAGCACTGTGGCCACCTGTATCCTTGCCTGACCCTCTCCAGCCCCTACTCCAGGCTCAGGTGCAAACGGAGGGCTCTAGGATGTGGGTACCTCAGAGAGGTCTTGCAAACTACCCAAGTGCACCCTTTCTTCTCCTTCCATAATCAGAACAGAAAAGGAGTTAGAGGTCCCAAGTCTCAGCATCACTTGCTGGGAAGGCCCTTTTCTCCCTGTGACTAGTTCTGCTATCAACCTCCTGCCCTTTTTAGTCCAGACTCAAGGCAGTAGGAGGACAAAGCGTAAATCCATCCCAGCCCTTGAAAGCCCAAGGCAAGGATGCCTCTCTGGAGCAAGTTGCCCAGGCCCATCTGTTGTTGCACCTGCTCCCCCCAGATCTGCAGGGTGCGGTGAGAGTGGGCTGAGGGGCACATTCAGTTTGCAAACCAGAGGCAGAGTGGCTGAGGCAGCCCATGTGGCTGTCCTGTTCAGAGTGTTGCCTCTGATGCCCCTGTCAGGGGTCTGTCCTGAGCCTTTCTGATCACAGGCAGTTTATTGCCCTCGGCTTCCTAATATCTTTTTCCAGGGCCAAATCTTCTCGGGCGATGCTCACAGAAGCAAAGGGCCTTTGAGCTAGAAAATCACAGGCCGTTAGCCGCTGTAAGTGGAGCCAAGTGAGTTTGTCTCCACAGTGATGTTTATTTTCCAGCTCCCAGGATGAGACACAGGCTGCTGGGATGCTCCAAAGCAAACAAAGGAAAAGGATGTGGACATAAGCTCACGGGAAGTCTAGGGCACCCGGCAGAGGCACTTCAGGAAGGTGCTTCCCTTTGGGGCAGAGCCATTAGCTGGCATTGAGAAGTCTTCTTTCCTTCACATTTATGGGGCTTTAGCTCAGAGAACAAGGGACTGGGTGCTCGGATGAACCCATCTTGTACCTGCCTCTGCTTTCCAAGCCTCTCCTCGCCCTTCTGCCTGCCCACTCCCTCCCTCCCTCCTTCCTTTCTCTGATATAATGTCTCAGCTCCCACATCTAGAGGCGCCTGCAGAGGCCTCACCCACTGAAGCCCGAGCTCACAGTGCATCAGCTTGGGCCCCAGTCATTTTCAATTCCCTGTCCTGTTCCTATGACCCAAATGCAACAGCTGCACAGATTCTGACCCAGCATCATCCTGTTGGTTTCTGCCCACAGCCCTAGGTACACCTTTAGTCCAGCACAGTAGCCACTAGCCACATGTGGCTATTTAAATTAACTTAAGGGCTTCCCTGGTGGCGTAGTGGTTAAGAATCCGCCTGCCAGTGCAGGGGACACAGGTTCGAGCCCTGGTCCGGGAAGATCCCACATGCTGCAGAGCAACTAAGCCCATGCGCCACAACTACTGAGCCCGTGTGCTATAACTACTGAAGCCTGCACGCCTAGAGCCTGTGCTCCGCAACAAGAGAAGCCATGGCAATGAGAAGCCCACGCACCGCAACGAAGAGTAGACCCCGCTTGCCGCAACTAGAGAAAGCCCACGCACAGCAACAAAGACCCAATGCAGCCAGAAATAAATTAAAAAATAAATAAATTAATTAATTAATTAACTTAAACATTCAGTTTCTCAGCCACACTAGCTACTTTTCAAGTTCCCTATAGCCACGTGTGGCTAGTGGCTACCGTAGTGGATAGCCCAGATACAGAACATTCCCGTCATCGCAGAAGGTTCTACTGGACAGTGCTGCCCAGGGCCTCAAGATATTTTAGGGGCCTGAATCTTTCACTGAATGCTTTCACAACTTTTCCCAGCTCTTCCCTGCCATCTGCAAGTTTGATGACCACAGAGAAGTAGGAAGACCATCTGTATTGGAATCAGACAGACCTAAGTTTAAACCTCTGAAACTTGGGAGCTGAATTACCCTCAGTATCTATGAAATGGGAATAATCATATCAACCTAAGCGGATTGATGGGAGGATTAAATGAGCACATTTAAAGCACCTGGCAGAGAGAAGCAGTCCATAAACGTAGTTACTGCTGTTATTAATAAAGTGTCGAACAGCACAGGGCTGAGGCCTGAGTCTGTCCGGTGGATTTAAACGCACGCACACAGCCAGGACTGGGAAGTGAGCGGGGTGACAGGAACAGTCACGAGGAGTGGAGATCTGTCTCTTGGGGATATTTCTATTTTAGGTGCTATTTGTTCACCGTATTGATTGTAAATCAATTGTTAAGAGCTTTTCATTGTTTCACAGTTTTCTGAAACCTGTCTCTCCCTCGGATATTCAGTAGCTATCACTGGAAACTCCCATCAGTCTTACTTCTGTAAGAGCCAAACAAACAGTCATGGTGAGCTGCTGGGGGTCAGCTCAAGGTGGCCGTGGGGGACCTGGAGGAACTTCTTGGTCTCGTCATGAACTGCTTATCAGTGTGACCTTGGCCAGCCAGCCCACCACTCTTTCCTCTTCTTCCAGTGCCCCGTCCCCATGGTAAATGGGGTTGTCAGAGACCAAATGAGGTTATTGAATCAACATTCATTTCCTTGTGGGTGTACCTGTATCCAGGTACCCCTGGAAGCTGGTTCTGCATGAAACCTTAGTAGACGCTCAGCAAACATGTTGACTGGATGGCTGATCATAGAAAGATCCTGTTTGGAACCATGCTATGCACTTTGCAAAAATGGGGCAGGATTATTAATAGTGTAATAGATAAGATAGTCTAAAATAGTCTCTATTTTATTTTTACCTTTGTTCTACTCTCTGAAGTTTATTTTCCTTGAGAAAAATCCGGTCCGTGGTCAGATGGACCGGTCCCCGCTCCTTTTTTGGTCAAACCACTCCCTCAGTGCTCCCCTGGGCACCCCCCAATGCCAGGCTCTGTGCTGAGGGTATGTCAACCTCACGGAAACACATGTGATTGGCTTCTTTGCAGCATAAGACAAGAGAGGAGGGCTGGCAGACCCAGGTGCTGTTCCTTCTGGGTTGTATACACTGGCTTCTCTCAGCAGGGCTGCTTGTTCTCCAAATCCCCACCACTCAGCACTAGCTGCGGTTGGGCCTAGCCTAGAGGTTCACCCAACCCCATCTTCTCACAACTCCAACAATACAAAGAGCTATTTGCTGCTTCCCAGAGGGCTTCCATCTTCCTGCCTCTGTCCTCCTAGCCTCCTGGTTTTTGTTATTCCTTCTTCCCAGCCTAGATCTGCTCCAGTGGCCAGCAGAGCCCTAAGGCCTCCGGCTCCCTAAGGGCCGCTCCTTGTCCTCATGGCATCCAGCTGAGTTTGCCTCCTGCTTCTGCCACCTGCCTCAGGATCCAAAGACTCTCTTGGAGAGATGAGGAAGCTGGGTCCCTTCCCTCCCCACTGGGGGAAGCCCAGCCACTGACACTTCTCCTGGAGTCTTATGAACCTTCTGGCTGGAGGAGACCCTCTTGCCATGCAGGGCTCCTGCCCACGCTACCCGCCCAAGCAACCTACTTCTTTCCAATAGGGGACGTTCTCCCTCATCAGTTCCAGCCTTGACTGCGTGGGGCACCTCTAGGGACATCCATGAGGTTAACTTTATATTCCATGTGCTAAGAATTGACAACCAAGGGTCTGAAGCCAGAGGTTCTGATTCTGGCCCTTCTAAGCCCATTGTCGGATGATTGAGGGGGGCAGGCCATAATGGACACCATTCCATTGGTTGAGGCCCAGGCCTCTCTTCCACACCATCTTGTGAGATTTCTGCACCTTTTATTGGGGACTATTTCTTTAAGGATTTCTTCTGGTTTATAGTAGCGTCACCAGGGCCACAGCTTTGCAGGAGAACCACACAGCATCTATTGAGCATTCTGGTGCCTGGCACCATGCTAAAACATTCTGTAAGGATTTTCTCATTTCTTCCTCTCAACCATCTTATAGATGAGAGAACTGGGGTTCAGAAGTGAAGTTACTTTACCCGTCATGGTGGACTCAGGTCCAACCTAACTTCCATGATGTCACATACCACCAATGCTCTACACAAAATGCCCAGGAGTCACAAGGGTCTCCAGAGATGCTTACTCCCCTGCAGCCCCCATGACACCATGTGGAGGGGTGAGTGAAGCGGGCAGTAGAACAGGGTTGATGCCCTGGGGGAAGGCTCAGCATTCAAAGGCCCGAGATAGCATCTGTAGGACAATTATATTCTGTCATGTACACACAGGGTCTCTCTAGTGGTGTAAGGACATGGCAGTACTCCTGGCCAAAGAGAGGAATCAGAAGAGACAGTCATCCCAATGGCCAGGATAGGGATGGCTGTGATCACCCCCTGGCTCTGGGCACCAACCTGCCATACTTCTGTACGTGCTGGCCCAGCATCCCCCCACCCCCTCAAACCCACACCCGAAACCCCGAAGGGCGCAGCTGGGGCTCTGCAGGTGTTTCCTATGATGAAGCAAAGGGAAGGGCTAGTGAGGAAGGCAACACCTGAAGAAGATGGAACCAGATCCTCTGGCTTTGTGCAGGGAGGGCCTGCCTGAGGAGGAGACCTCCCCAGCCCGAGTCCCTGGTCACCTCGACCTCTTACCCTCATGCTTTTGGCCACGTCTACCCCAGTGTGGGCTGCCCAGCCCCTACCGAGGCCTCCAGATGGTCCCTCCTCCCAATGCCACTCTGCTGAATGGCAGCCCCCACTCAAGCACTGCTGGGCTCCACAGACACCCACATCAGCCTCCATGACTTGCTTCATCTGTGTCAGCCTGTTCCTCCATGCTCAGAGCTCCCCACAGAGCCTGGAATAGCACCAACCTTAGGAAATACTTGTTAGTAGGTAAACAATGGGGTGGGCCAAGGCCCCTTGTCCAGGCCTGAAGCAGAGGTCAGCATGCAGGGATAAGACCCCTAGGTACAAAGGCCCAACCCAGTTTGCTGTTAGCTCCCTGTGGTATGTCAGGAAAAGTCTCGAGCCTCGCTGAGCACGGTCACCGAACAGGGGTGAACACGATGATATTTGAGCTCCCTTCTGTGTCATAAAGGAGGCCAGAAAAGCTCAGTCAAAATCCTGCCTCTGACAACAAACTTGAACTAACCATGTCACCTCTCTGAGCCTCAGTTTGCTCAACTGCAAAATGGGACGATACCAGTTCTGGCCTCAGAGGTTGGGAGGATCAATGAGCTCATAACCTTGAAAATGACCACAAAGCCCCCCAGGACTGTATGAATGTGAGCGATCATAACTAAAGTCGTGTAAGCCAGGGCGGGTCTGTGTATATGTACAATGGTTAAAGAAACTATTCCTTGTCAAGGAAAATCTGACACTTTAAGCTAAAAAGGGGGTACTGCCCTGGCAGACCAATGGTTAAGACTCTGCACTTCAAATGCAGAGGACACGGGTTTGATCCCTGGTCAGGGAACTAAGATCCCAGATGCCGTGCAGTGCGGCCAAAGAAAAAAAGGAAGAATAAGCTGAAAAGGAGCCTCAGTGAGGCTCAGCCCAGGTGCTCCCAGCTCCGCCTCCCTCTCTATGGCAGATTCGCCCACAGGATGCAGAGATTCACCCTCTGTTCCCTGGAGGTTAAACTGAGGAGAAGCAATCTGCATTCATCTCAGATCTGTGCCTCAGGAGGACGTTCCCTCCCCTTTCTTCCCAGATCATCAGCGTTGTCCAACTACAACAGAAACCCTCAGCAGGAGGCAGAATTCCTCCCCACCCCTTCTCCCCTCACCGGGTCCCTCAGGCCGCTGGGGCTCCTACTTTTGTGACAACAGCGAAATTCTTGTTTTCCTCCTCAAGCACTTTCCTATCCTCTGCCTCCCACACTCTTCCAGCCCCTTTCCAGGGGGCTCATCCCTCTGTCTTGCTCAGGTCACAGCTTAAACAAGGGCTGCACCCGGCATCTGTGGCCTCCCCAGTTCTGGACGAGCAAAGAGGTTGGTTCTGATTTTGTGAGGGCCTGGGCAGAATCAAGACAAACCTCTTCCCTCGCCCAGAATAAATTATACCTCCTACTGAGAATTTCTGATGTAGTTGCAACGATGCTGAGGAATTTATTATCTTACAGTTTTGGAAGTCAGAAGCCCGAAATCAGTTTCACTGGGCTCAAATCAGTGTCAGCAGCCTGGCGTTCCTTCTGGAAGCTCTAGGGGAGAATCCATTTGCTTGTTTTGTCTAACTTCTAGAGGCTGCCTGTATTCCTTGGCTTTTGGAGCCTTCCTCCCTCTTTAAAGCACGTTGCTTCTGCTTCTATGGGCAAATCCCCTTCTACCTTTGGCGTTCTTGCCTCCTCTTATAAGGACCGTTGTAATTATTACACTGGGCCCACCTGGATAATGCAGGATAATCTCCCCAGCTGAAAATCCTTAACTTAATCACATCTGCAGAGTTCTTTTTGCCACATAAAGTAACATATTCACAGGTTTCAGGGATTAGGGCATGGACACCTTTCAGGGGCCACCATTCAGCCCATGCAGGCAGGTCACTTAACCCCTGAGCCTTGGTTTCATCAGCCAAGTGGGGAACAAATGCCCACCCCCAGACTCCCGTGGGTCAACTCAGTGGCGGCCTGGCATGTCTGTGGCCCAGGAATGGAGGCTGAGCTCTCACTGTCAGGCCTTATTCCCTGGCCAAGCCAGAAAGGATGGTTCCTGGGAGATGGAAGGGGAGAGTGAGGGGTTTGGGTTTGGTTGTTCCCTCTGACAGAGCTTCTCCGGGGAAGCTGGGAGAGCCCGTCTGCACTAACATTGCCAAGTCGGTCACAAGTTTACTGGCCCAGTGCTGGACCCAGAGGGCATAACTGCCCAGCAGAGTGGATCCAATAGCCGGGAGGGTCGTCTAGGGCTCCTCCTTCTCTCCCATGCCGCCTCCGGGTTGTCACCAAGTCCTGTCAATCTCCTCTAAACGTCGCTCAAGCTCCTTCTCTTCACCCCACTGCCACAGCCAGCAGGAGCCCCATCCGCGCTCCCCTGGCTCATTGCCTCCTCCTGGCCCCACCGCCTCAGGCCTCCCCATCCCGCACCCCACATACGCATCTCCCTGAAGCATCATCCCAAAGCACAAATCTGACCATGCCCCTCCCTTTTGTGGTCCCCCCACATCCTTGGGTGGAAACCCAAGCTCTTTACCCTGAGTTACGCGGTCTCTTCCCACCTCCCCGCAAGCTCTGGGACGTCAGAGCCGCAGCAAGCAAGTGGCAGATGTGTGAGGGCAGACCTGGGAATGGAGGCGAAGCAGATGAGGGATGGAGGATGGCGGATACTGTGCAGATGGTGTTGCAGGGACCAGCCTGACCCCAAAGGCCCCACATACGGGTACAGTAGGCTTTGCTACACTGGCAGGTGCAGGCCGTGAGCTACATCAGCTGCTATTTAACCTCGGTGGGCCAGTGGGTGGGCACCAGGTAAGGCCCAGCCATGGAGCTGTAGGCCTGGACCTAACTCAAATGCGAAATGGCTTCTGAGTGCTGCTTATTATTCTGAAGTCTGGAAGAACAAGTAGGAAGTCTTTTCTCTGCGAATGATTCTGGCCAAACTCCAGGGATGAGGAATGCCCATTGGGGCCTGGCTGGGCTGAAGGCCATGGCTTACTGGGGGAGTGATTTGGTCTCTTTCTGCATCAGCTAAAGGCATGTAAACTGAATCCAGGGCCCCCACGTACCTGAGCCACAACCATGAAGCTTAATTAATGCTTGCAAAGTACTCTGAGGCCCTGGCTGAGAGGCCTCCCGTGAACGCAGAATATCCTTATTAATCACTGCTGCGGCGCCAAGTGGGCTGGCCTGTGGGGCAGTTGCCTCCACGCACAGAACAATGGACGCAGCGGAGCAGTTAAATTGTGATTTTGAAGAGCGGTCCTGATCAGCTGGCCCAAAAGCGGCTCAGCTGGGGCAGGCAGGCCTGTGTGGGAGCCACTTAACTCACCTAGCCGTTATCTCCGTGCATTAAGTAGAGGTGGTAGAACCTCCCACCTGGCTGGGCAGGGAAAGAAGGGATAAGGGTGAAGCGCCGCTTATCATCCCGGGTAACCAGGCTGTACAGCTCTGCAAGGGTTAGACAGGCTCCATATCAGGCTGGGTATCTTTGGGCAAGTCCATCAACCTCTCTGAGCCTGTTTCCTCATCCGTAAAGAGTGATAATAATAGTATCTTATCCGTTATAGGATTGTGAGATTCAAATGACACAGTACATGAAAAAGCCTTGGCCTACAGCAATGATATCAATAAAATAAGAATAATAATAGCAATAGCTGGTAAGAACGCTACCGCGTGCCAGGCACCCATCCAAACACATCCCATAATTAGCTTCTCTGAGTCCCAATTTACAGATGAGGCAGCCTGGCACAAAGAAGTCAAGTGACCTCCAGTTTCCCATAGTCAGTGAGAGATGGAGCCGGGATTTGGGCCCAGGCAGTCTGGCTCCAAAATCTGTTCTCTCCCCGACTCTCTGATGCTGCCTTTATCATTATTGTCATTATACTTATTTTAGGAATAAGGCTGTGTACTTCATCATCATCGTCATCATCATCATCATCCCACGGGGTAAATGCACCAGCCAGTGCTTGGAAACTGGACCCTGAGGCATCTGCTATGTGGAGCATGAGGGAAGGGTCCCTGGTCGTCTCCGACCCTCTATCTTCCATAGGAAGGGAAGAAACTTACTGTTATTGAGATGGAGGTGAAGTACGTGGATTTTCTCAACTCATCAAAATTCTGGAGGTGCAAGGAAATGTGTAGATAACAGTTTTTAAGGAGAAAAGTCAATAGATGCTGAAAGAGACTGAAAATGCAACCCTGCCCCGCCTCCTTCCTCAGGCTATGCACTGAGGGGGACATTGTCCCCACAGGGGATAGACAAGGGGCTGCCTGTGGGTGATAGAGTAAGAGGTCCCTGGTCCCCCATGCATCAACTGTCCCTCTTGCATTGGTTGATCCCAGAAATGAAGGCTTCTGAGGCCTGACTTGAAGTCCTGAGGCCGGTTCATGTGCTCAGCCCATGTCCCCGAACTTCAGCTGGCCCAGCAGGGGGACCCTGGCTCAGGGCTGTCAACCCCGAGCCTCTCCCTCTCTCACTGGTGGCCATAGCAGCTCTGTGGAGCTTCCTCCCAGACTCACCTGGTCCCTCCCAAGCCAGCCTCAGGGGTGTGGCCTAGCACCCCTTGCCCCTCCAGGAGTAAATGCCCAGCCAGGCCAGCCTGTTCTAGATCTGCCTACAGATGGTTCCTGCTCCAGACCCCTCATCTCCAAGAAAAACCAGCAACTCCAGTTTCACACCCATTTTTGGATGAGCTCCAGGCCAAGGTTCAGGCCCATGTGGCATGTACGAGGGGACAGAGCCAGGGACCTGTTGACTTTAGGAACAAATAAAAGATAGATTTTCCTAAGCCACCACCCTCTTGAAATGGGCTTTTCTGTTCTAATACGGGTTCCAAACTGGTTTGCAAGGTGACTTGTGACATATGGGATGCTAGGACAGACTATAAAATGCGTAGGATCCTCCTAAGCTGGCTGGAGCGGGATATGATGCCGACATGGATTTATTCTTTGCCTTTTCCACTTGCCTTTTGGGGAACATGTCCCTGCAGGAAAGTGAGTCTCTCACCCGAGGAAAGATCTCAGCTTTAAAAAATTTAGTGCACTTCTTTTTATATCAGATGGTTATATTTAAAGTATTCAAAGGCCTAGATTTACATCATCTTGGTTAAATTACTCATCATATATCTCTCATCTACAACCTTTTTTTCATTTTCTGAAGGCTCAGTTTACATTAAGAGTTTTACTTTCAGTTTTTCTCCAGCCAAGTATGTGCTCATTTATATCATGATTGTTTTGTGTGTCCACCTGCCTGGATTAACAACCCGTGAACACCTCCACTGCCCCTGCTGCTGGTCCACACAGCCTGCTGGGAGCCGTGGATGCCTGGGTGGCCGTCCTTCTCCCACGAGAAAGTGAAACCCAAGGGCCCAGAAATGCCTCTTGGCTAATAGGCAGCATGTGACAGGGAGGAAGGAGGGAGATCAGACCACCTGACAGGGCAGGTTCATGAGAGCAACACAATTTCATTTAAAAAGTGTTATTAATAACGTCTTCCATTTATTGAGCACTTTTTGTGTATCAGCCATGTGTTTACTGTATGTATCTTCAAAATAATCCTGTGATGCAGGCATCAGGCCCACTCCCTGGCTGAAGAAACTATGGTTCAGAGAAGTTGTGACTTGGCAAATGTCCCAGCTGGTAACCAGCAGCCAGGTCTGTCTGACAACACAGCCCTAACACTGTATGTATGTGTTTTCTCATTAATACCTCATCTCGTTCCAAACAGACTTTGAGGCAGCTCAGAGGGAGCTGTGTGATACAGCAAAGCAACACAAATAACAGTAGTGAGGAAGGTGTGTTAAGGGAACTCAGAAGGCACCAGGGTGTCTTGCAACACGGACTGAGCTCCAAGCTTCCTAGCAGCCAAAGCAGAAAGCCTGATCTCTTCCCCAATTGTTGGTGTAGGTAGCATAAACACAAATCAAACACAGACCAAGGTCCCAAAGAAGCACAATTTTTCCTAAGTTCTAGTCCAAAAACAAATATCTCCCAAGTAACCCTTAGGAAGGCTTGAGTGTAACAGTAGAACAATTGAGACATCTCAGCAGCCCCGGCACAGCATAGCCAGGCAGGATAGCTCTGGATTGGGAGTTTGAGGGGGTTGGGGGGTGCTGGGTCAGCCCTGCCTCTCTCTGAGCTCAGCCACGGCAGCTGTCTTAGATTGGTTTCCCCGAGTTGTGTGCAGACTTGACGGTGAGTGCAAGGAAGTGACGAAGGCAGGACTGGGGAGAGGGAGAAATTGAGCCAGACTGTGGTTGCACCTGAGGCCTTAGCAGTTCTACAGGGAATTCAGGAGCTGAGATGGCCCCTCAGAGTTGTCCCAAATGGAGGCCAAGGGGCCTGGCCTTGGTGCTTCCTCCCCAGGCCAACCTCTGGGAAAGGGCTTAACCTTGAGTGAGGCAGTTCACCTCTGCTGAGGGCAATTCCAGGAAGGGACGCAGCTGCGAGATAGTCCCAGCATCTAAAGGATAGATGTGCCAGCCCTGAAGACAAGGTCTAGGCAGGCACCACAGCAGCCACTACAAAGAGCCCTTGGGTATGGCATTTGTTTGTCTGGCTTCTTTTTCTTCTTTTTGGCCGCGCCGTGCAGCATGTGGGATCTTACCCCGACCAGGGATCGAACCCCATGCCCCCTGCAGTGGGAACGTGGAGTCTTAACCACTGGACCGCCAGGGAAGTCCGGGTACAGCATTTGTGACTGAGTGCCCCAGAAATCCGTAGAGAGCTCTCCAGCCATGGAGCTCTTACGGGGACTGACACATCCTCCAAGGACACAGGCCTCCCGCCTGGACTTGGACAAAGCAGGCCCTCGGACCAGCCAAGATGCCCCTGGAATACAGCATTGCCTGTGCTCTGGCACACCAAGTGCTGAAGCCCTAAGGGCTGTTCCGGTTAGCGTGGGGAGTAATAACTTCAGCCTGGAAACTGCTAAACACCCACCGAAGGCACACCTACCTACACACACACAACTTCAGAAATAAAAGATCCACCAAGCGCCGGGCTTTAGCAGTATTATTGCTTCCTGGTGAACTTGCCAAGGTAAACTGTTTGCTAGGCATACAAGGAGGAGGCAGAGTGAGGGGACGAGTTGGGTGATGCCTATAAGAGGAAACTGCCAGGGTTAGGGCAAGACGACAATGGCCTTAGACTTGCAGTTTGTTGGTGACGTGCTGCAGGAGGGATTGGGAGCAAGCCCTGCTGGGGCGGCTGCAATGACTTGGGGAGGGAACAGTGGGGTGGGAGTGTAGGCCTGGGACAGCTCAGGGTCTGAGGCCCCAGGGAGGGGGAGATGGGAAGGGGCTGGCAGGGGACAAGGGAGAGATGGGGGAGGGGAGGAGTGAGACACAGCAAGAGGAAAGGGTCCAGCTCTGAGCCACGCCCCGTGACAGTTTTCATTCACAGCGAGGAGTCCTCCCTGACCGGGGTCCAGCAGGCAGCATCTGGCACCTGCCTGATCACCAGCAACCTGTAACTTTTCTTATTGGAGGTCTGCTCTCAGAGCCTCACGGAAGGCGGAATCCACAGCTCCATTCAGATTCCATTTGGTTCTGCCTGGCCTCACCTAGCTGCCCTTCAGCGCAGATGTTGTTGGTTTGTAGCTGATTCAATGAACTCTTTAAGTAGCCACCCTAATGGATAACCAATCATTTCAGAACTTTAATACTAAATCAGGCTGTTGGACACATCTGGGGGCAAAGCTGCTGTATCCGAGCCAAAAACAGCCCTTTCTCTTTTACTTTGCAAAGCAGAGCATGTCACATTAAATACCTAATGGTCTAAGACAGGTCTCTTGTGACCTGAAAAAAAAGCTGAAGAGGTAGACTCTCTCCAAGAGCCCACAAATTACGTATGTAATTTGTAGATCTTTTAAAATTAGGCACTCCATTTGAAGAGCATAAAGGATAGTAAAATAGAACCTCATGTTAACGTTTAAAATAAGTGTTTGCTGTAAGTATTTTGAAAGTCAAGATTAAAATAACATAAACACAGTAGCCCTGGTTACACTTTTATATAAATTAAAAAGATCCTGTCAGGGAGAAAATTTAAGATGTGGGATAAAGTTTCCACAGACAGATCTCCTGGTAACTCCCAAGGAGCCCACTTTGAACCTTCTATCCAGGAAAACAGACCATCTGCAGAGCTGGCTGAAACCACAGCATGAACCTCGGCATTGCTGGTCAGGCTAAATGCCTTTCAGTCACCCACAGGTTAACCCAGCCAGGAGTCCAGTCTCTCAGGCAACGCTCCCCATGGCCCTGACCCCTGTAGACTCTTGTCTCCGGGTCCCCCTGACTCCACATTCTCCCAGTCACCCCTCTGTCCACTCCTTAGGCTTCTCCATGGAATCTGTTTCCCTAAGCTCGAATGCCCGTCATTCCTGGAGCTTGTCCTGGCCCTCTTTGGGCCTCACCCTACACTCTCCCTGTGGGATCTCATCCGCTCTTTGGCTTCAGTTACCGGCCACCCATCTGCTGGCCTCATCCACTTTTCTACCTCTGGCTTGACTTTCTCTCTAACTGCACACTTTTATGTCCTACAGCACCTCAGTCCACCTGGATGTCCCTCGGGCACCTCAGTTTCTACCTGCCCAACTCTGACTCACCGCTGACACCCACATGCATACCATCCCTCCCCCAGCTCATCTCATACCGAGCCCTCACATCCACCCAAGTGCCCAGGGCTCCTCCCAGGCCCACCTGTCCCTTGCCCTCCATGGCACACCAGCCCACCAGCTCTCCAGATTCATCATCTGTGCTTCCCTGCCACCATGTCCCTGGGTGACCAAGGCAACCGGGCCCTGCTGCCTCTGAGCCCTTCCCCTCCCGCAGCCCGTGTGACCTTTGTAGGACACAAATGAGACACGTCACTCTCTCCACCCGAAGTCTGCGGGATCTGGCTGCTGCCAGCCTCATCTCCTGCCACGCCCCTGTTGGCTGGAGCCGAGAGCCGGCACTCTCCCCTACAGATTTTTACCCATGCCTTTTCTTCTGTTCCTACTTGGACACAAATCAAGAAACAAAAGCCAGCTCCCGTTTGTGGGAGCCTCCCACGTCTTAGAGGGACTGCCACCAGGAAACCTGACTGCATCTCCCGGACCCCATGAGTCGGGCTGCTGGTGTGGGAGACCGGGCTGAGCCTACGCCACAGGCAGAGCTGCACAAAACTGAGCAGAGAGGGAGCCTTGATTTGATAAAGGGGAGACACAGCTGTTCCTTATCTTCCCAAAGACGCCCTTAAAGATTTTCTCCAAGTTTTTAACAAAGAGGAAAGCCAGGCTTTTCCTGTCCAGGCCGTGTTTTCAAAATACTCTCTCATTCCCCCATCACTTGCTCAGCTTCACAAAAGCAGTTAAATTACCAAGTGCCCTTTAAAATGTCCTCATGACGGGAATCTCGCAGATACTTGTTTATCTTCCAGAGGCAAGGCCTTCACAGGTCACGCAAGTCCATGCGGCAGAGCCCTATCAGAGTCTGGGAATGTCCTGGGGCCAGAGGCGGGGAAGGAGGCTGGAGCAGGGGATCTGTCTCCAGGCTGGGCCGTAGTCCGGCAGCGCCCTCCGCCCTCCGTATGGCCAGCAGACGAAGCCAGGCCACACCTGTCCGCCTCTCAGGTGGAAGGCATGGATGGGCTGTTGGGAAGGTTCTCAAAGGCCCACAGGCCTACACCTTGCCAGGCAGCACCCCAGGCCAGTAGGAGAGCACCGAGACCAGAGATCTTCCCCATTTTACAGGCGAGGGAACTGAGGTTCAGGGGGTGAGGGTACTTGCTCCAGGCTTCACACTTGGTGTGGAGCAGCTGGTCAGGGATTCTGAGCCAGGACCCCAGTCTGCACAGCCCATGCTCCACCCACTCAAAGTCACTTACTTCGTGTACTTGAACTTAAAAACAGAAATTTAACACTCATAGGGGAAAGTAGAGAGGGGATTATTATGAGCTGTTTCCAAAGGAGGATTAAATCTTTTTTGGATTTTAATACACTGCCACGTTTTCATGACTAGCCTGGATTTCTCTGAGTCCACTTATCTTTTTACAGTTCGACCTTTAAACAGGAAAAACCTCAATGATTTTCCACTGTTTTGAATAAACTGAAATGGATGTATTTTTCTGAATGATTAGGGAATGAAAAACAGAGCCTGTCAGCATTAAAGTCCTTCAGGAGTGATTTTCCCTGGAGGACGGGGTTCACAAAACTACCCCTCATGATGGGGCTCTCGTAGCTATTTGTTTGCCTTCCAGCTGCAAGGACTTTACTGCTCATGGTCTACCCAGGAAGAGAGGGGAGCTTCGTCCTGGATTCAGAGGCAGGAGCGGGGCTGGTTCCCCCGCTGCCACACCTCAGAGTGACCAAAGCTGTGGAGGGTGAGGCAGGAACATAGGGCTCCAGAGTGAGCTGATGGGGCAGTGCCAGCATCAGCACTACCCTCAAGGGCATCACCGGGCTCCGGGCCAGTAGGTCCACCTGTTGTCAGAGAGCAGGCTTTCCACACAGGACACTGCCAGGACACTGCAGGGAAGCAGAGGGTGACGTGGAAAAAGCATTCTCAGTGTGGCTGGCACAAATCACTTCAGCTTTCTAAGTCTGTTTTCTTTTCTATAAAATGGTAAAGATAATAGTTACTTGCAGGACTGTTAGGAGGTAAACGTATTTAAGTTGGTGAATCCATAGTAAGTGCTCAGTAAATCGGGTTCCATTCCCTGCTCGAGAGCCTAAACTTTTAAAAACACTACTTCCTAACATGTACCATACACTGCCCTACCTTCTTAAGCAATGGAGATGGAATATTATTCCACAATGTCTTCACAACCCAGGGATCCTCTTTACAAAAATGTGGGAATCATAGAATATCAGTCTTCAGTGGGGACCGAGAGCCTGCCCAGGCCAAGCCCTCCCTGCAGTGATCTCACACATTTGAGATTTGCACAGCCATTTACCTTGTGCTTTTTTTCTCGATTTTGATTTTTTTAAAAATTGAAACCAGGTTACAATGTTGATCAGAACTGTGTGTTAAATAAAAGCAAGTCGGCTCTGAGTGAGGGCTTCAGGGTCTCTCCTTACAAAGCAAAGCCCAATAGTATTGGCGGTGGCAGCCATTTCTACTGCTTTCTGTTTACTTCTGGATTCACAGCTATGTTTTGGGAGGTAGACGTGGCTGGAAATCTGTTGCATGTCCTGATCTTGACCTTTTATATATGTTTGGTGTTAGGCGGTTTGGTCACTTGTGGGACTTGGGGGCTGTCATCCTGGCCATGGGCTTCCTCCCTGCCCACTCCCAAGGGCTGTGTCTGGCAGCCAGGAATGGCAGTGTATCTTGGCACTGGGCATTGGGCCAGTGGGGACTCATGGTTCCGAACAGGTTGCTGGTGGGGGGGACCTTGACAGTCAGTAAAATTTTCTTCCATGTCCTCACCATCCACTCATTCCTCGTAATCTGCACTTCATGCCCTCCCTTCCCTATTCCTTTTCCGGGAAGGTGCCTCAGTCTCATCCGACACTGCCTCTGCCACCCTAGCCTCCACGCAGTGTACTTTCCCAGCGTCCTCCCGCCTCCTCTCCTCCATCCTGTCACCTTGCTGCTTCTAGATGCCCACTCTCCCCACAGCACTATCTTTGGCTTGTTTCTCTGCTCAGCAAATGCCCCTTGGCTGCTCATAAACTTCCTGATGCAACTGACCCTCACCGGCCTCCTGCCTCTGGCTTCCCTGGTCCAGGCCCACCTTTGCAGCTGCTAGCCACCTACTCAAACTCAACACATTACAAAACACACATCCCCCATGCCCTCATTTCTGCTCAAGGCACACTGGCCTCCCAGCCACCCTGTCTCCAAACACGATGATCAGACTCCTGAATTCCTCTTGTCTATCATTTCCACTTCTACCCCCCAACTCCCACCCTCAGCACTTCTTGATGGCCATCCCACTGCCCTGGG
Source organism: Balaenoptera borealis (assembly GCF_965194805.1). Classification (NCBI taxonomy): domain Eukaryota; kingdom Metazoa; phylum Chordata; class Mammalia; order Artiodactyla; family Balaenopteridae; genus Balaenoptera; species Balaenoptera borealis. The sequence goes on from NC_138878.1 coordinate 17,330,272, forward strand.
GTCTCCAGGGTATCACAGCCACTTCCCCTGGGTGCCACCAGGACAAAGCAGGGAGGGAGCTCCATTTTACAGAGTCAAAAACCGAGATAAAGTTTGGGGCTTGCTTTAGTGACCCAACTGGTTTCATAAGGATGCTCTGCGTGTCGGCTGCACCTTCCTCCACTGCTGTGCTCAGGCCTCATCTTCTTTGATCTTTATCCATCATCACTTCCACCTGCCCCGCCTTGATTCTTGTGGGCGGCCCAGCTGGCCATCAGCTCAGCCTCAGTCCATCCCCCGTCCCTTCCCCTCTAACCTTTCACTCCCCACCCTTCCATCCATGACTGCAGGGGAGGCGGCAGCGACTAAGCAGGGAGTCAAGACAGGGGCTCCTCTGGACCCCACAAGCCCAGGCCGCCATCTTGAACTGTAGTGGTCACTTTGGCAGAGGATGGTGGAAGGTGTCAGGGAACTGCCCTTGCCCTCAGACCCCAGCTCTCGGCCCCCATCTGGCCAGGCAGCATGACCCCCGTAACTGGAGCTCCTCGCTCCAACCCCACAGCAGTGCCCCAGTACCAAGTACCCAAGGAGTCTGCCGGTTCTGATCACTGCATTGAGGTGGTCCTGGCAGGAGGACAGGCCTGGGGGAGCAGGGGGACTGGGTTGACCCAGGGGCGGCACACAGGCCGGCGCTGTCTGGACGCTGCCCCCCCCAACCATGCCCATGGGGGCACTCAGACCTTAAACCAGTTCAGCCACATGGTCTCCTCCTGCTGGCTTCTCGTTCTGGTCTCTCTCTTCACACCTTAATGCTGACAGCAGCCCTCAACCCTCCCGCAGTGGCAGCCAACGATGGCCAGCGGGCTCCCTACTTGGGCAGAACTCACCAGCATCTGCTGCAGAGTCTGAGCGATTCCTGACCTGATATTTCAGATGCCGTGGTCCTGCCATTAAGAGTCTGCTCTGCCTAAATTCTCTCCATCCATTATAGGCTCAGGGCCCACCAAAGCTGCTGGTATCCCTATTACTGTTTATTTTACCTAAAGTACTTTTTGGGCCCTTCCTCTGACTTATAAGTCCTTTTCCATGTCTGGGAAACTTTGGAATTAACAAACAAAAAAACTAGGATCTATTCCAGTGTTTCCATCCATGGTGATGGAGAAACAGATAAAATGATTCTCAGTCAAACCTTGCAGCAAAGTAAGGATTCGTAGTTGGGAATGCTCGTGCACGCACAGCTGTTTTGAGTCTCGAGTGTCCAGTGTCAGGCTGATTTAAATCCTCTAGCCCACCCACTGTTTATTCTTAACCCCTTCGCTTAGGGATGCCAGATTTAGCATATAAAAATATAAGACAGTCCTGCCCCTGAGGCTGGGGTGGCAGTGGTGAGACCCGCTGGGGAGTGGAATTCATGCGTCATCTGTGCCTGAACCTCAGAGCGGCAGCTGGGGTGACAACACCAACAATGTTCAGGTTGGTGGGGCCATCCGAGTGTGTGGACAGCAAGGACCGCCCCGCAGCCCTCCCCTTCTCCTTCCCCCAGGGGCATCTGCCCCCCCCACCGCCCCCGCCCCGGAGCCCCGTGCTTCCTAACACCCATGGAGCAACCACAGTGGCTAATACTAACACCGGCCCTCGTGGGGCATTTGTGTGTCCGGCTCTGGGCTGCGGACCTTCCGGGGACAGCACTTGATTCGCAGCCCTCGGGGGACAGGCGGAACGATCAGAGCTCCCCACTTCTCACACGGGGTCAGGCAGGCCGTGAGGCTCGCCCGAGTGGGCGATAAGCTCAGCGTCCTCTCCTGAGGGTGTAAAACTTGCTTCGAGGGAGTGAGGGCTTGGGGGACGGAGCTCCTTCAGCCTCCAGGGCAGGATAATCAGCCCAGGAATCACAGCCACAGGAGCACGTGCTCCGAGCCAGGCACTGCGACGGGACTTCGAGTTGCCTTTTATCTCAGGACACCCTGATCTGGCGTTACTGAGCTACTATCCCAACCCTCACTTCAGAGATGTGGAAAACTGAGGCCCAGAGAGGAAACCTGATTAACGCAGAGTCCCCCTGCCGTCGTGCCCGGACCAGCGCTCCTGCTGCTTCCCAGCTCCTCACTTCAGACACAACTGCCCCCAACACAGGCCCAGTGTGGGAGGACGTGAGGGACCCGCACAGCCTGCCTCCGCCACACGTGATGTCTCGTGTGCAATGCATCCCCCTCCTGGGGACTTGACGCCCAGGCCACGGCGCTCTGCCCTCACTGCACTGCCCCCCCGGCCCCCCAGCCCCCCATCCTCCCCGACCTCAGGAGCCTCCACGAGACTCTGCCCCCCTGAGCCCAGGGCTCCATCTCTCAAGAAAGGCATCCTCTGCAGGGCCGAAATGAGCCCTCTAGGGACATTTCAAAGAAAAGCGTGAAATACAAAGGCTCTGTAGAGAAGCACAGGAATCTGCACTAAGTGAGGATAAAAGGCAGCTGCAAACCAGCTGGTAAAATGCAGTGCCTGCTCGAATCCCACCCTAAAGCCTGCTGGGAGGACAGCTAGAGACAGGTCAGCATTGTCACTGAGGGTCCCTCCCCCACCTACCCACTAGCAGGGCCCTATGAGACCCAACACAGCCCGCAGAGCCCCACGGTGAGCGCGCCATCAGAAGGGCCACGACAGAGCCTTCTAAAAAGAAGTCCAGGACTTCCCCGGTTGGCGCGGTGGTTAAGAATCCACCCGCCAGTGCAGGGGACAGGGGTTCGAGCCCTGGTCCGGGAAGATACCACATGATGCGGAGCAACTAAGCCCATGCGCCACAACTACTGAGCCTGCGCTCTAGAGCCCATGCTCCGCAACAAGAGAAGCCACCGCAATAAGCCCACGCACCGCAACAAAGAGTAGCCCCCGCTCGCCGCAACTAGAGAAAGCCTGTGCCCAGCAATGAAGACCCAATGCAGCCATAAATAAATAAATAAATAAATTCAAAATAAATAAATAAAGTAAAAGAAGTCCAACATCACACCTGTACCCACTCATCCAACACATCATAACTGCCCACCTGCCCCTGGGCAGGTCCATCCAGGAGTTCTCCACAATGAAAACCGGCAGATTTGATCATTGCCGGTTGAGTTATGAAAATGCTCCCACTAAGCTGCTTCCACTAATAGTGCTTGGTATTTTATGGTGCTTCTCCCATCTTTAGTTTGTGAGCTATTAGCATACAACTCCAACTGAATGGCTACTAGGAGCTGGCAGACACCCCGGGGTGCTGGGACTGTGTCCTTGCCCTCCTGGGGTTCTCAACCCAGGGGAGACAGAGCCATGGTTGAGTTCTTTATGTGCAAAATGTACCAGGCACTGGTAAAGAGAAATAGGACACAGCCTCTTCCCAAGGACGGGCCAGACACGCCAAATGCCTGGGTCCTGGTCATGGCCTTGGCTGGCTCACCAAATCACAAATTGTGATTTATTCAGCAATAAACTGATCACAACAAAGCCACCCCAGTTTCACCCACCCAGATCTCAGTGAACGTGTCTGCCACTGTTGCCTAAGCTTTGCCTCTCACAAAAAAATTTCGATATCCATCTTTTCTTTTCTAAATATTTAAAAAATCTCTCCTCCATTTTCCTAGGAGTTTCCTCTGCCTCTCTTGCTTTTATAAATTCACAAGTAATTAAATACTCATGAATTGACATGCTTTGTCCTAAATGTAACTGAACCTACATAACTGATTGTTTTCCCTTTTCACCTTGGATTCCAGGAAGCTCAAGGCTAAATTTAGACCTTGATCACAGAAGAAAGGTTAGTCGTTGTAGTTAGAAATTTTGTATTCTCTTTTCTGACTGGGTTTTAATTTCCCATTTCTATTTTAATAACCTCACTGTCATATCTTTTGCTATAAGCCTCCAAAATCCTTTTATGATAAGAGGAGGAGAATAAATGAAGTCAATTTTTAAAAAGGCATACTCTCCAGGTATTCTTTCAAGAGGTTATTGATCATTGAAATTATCCTTTTCTGAGGAAGATGGCTTTAACTTATGCCTATAAGCAGGGTTCTCTGCCCTTCCAGGATGCTGTCTCAGATGTGAATTTTACAAATTGATGGAGACAGTTCTCATTGCCTACATTGTTTTCCCTAAATGCCTTTAGCAACCTGTGTGTGAATCAACGCATCCCCCCAAGCTACATTTATGATTAAGCAATAATTATAATGTGCCTGGACCTGCACCTCAAATGTTCACCTCAAGTCAAGATGTGTGTCCCCTTTAATCTTTTCCTGATCAAGCTTCTGCCTCATGTCTGGCCCCCACACCCCATTCTCCCTGGGAAGCAATCAGAAGACCACATGAATGAACAAACAGGCTGGAACACCCATCTGATTTTAGAAGATTCCCTCAGGCAAACATTAAATCCTGTCTCCACCTCCCTGCCCCCCATGCCCTGTTGTGCTGCTGTGAGCGACTTTCATTCCTAACAGCTGATTCTGTTCAGCAAATGTTTGTAAATGTCGGTGGTGTGTCTCCTCCACGCTACAGTGAGCTTCCGCCCCCTGCAACTGTGTTTTCTGAGGCTTTTGTGTCTCCTAATGGTGCCTGGAACATTTTGAACATGATAAGGAACTCAAATAAAATGAATAAGCGTCCCCAACCAGCTAGAGCTTTCAACAAGGCCCTTAATGAAAACACTGAACCGCATCGACATCTGATAAAGGCAAACATCTGGAGATGCCAGTGGCAGATGCCCGATTCTGCTGAGGCTGATGAATGGGCACCGAGTTATCTGGGGCTCAGTAGCGTCACTCAGCTGGGCCTGCTGCTACTTCGACGACAGGCTGCCCCCTTCCCAGGACACAATCCCGCCTGGAGAGAGTTGGGAATGCTTGCTTGTCCATTCACCAGCCTAAGCCATGCCAGCTGACCACCACCATGGGTCTGTTGCCCTGTCCGCACGGAAGAGAAGGACCAGGTTAAATTTATTTTCTCTTTCACTTTTCCATTTCACAGAAATATCATATTTTCTAGACGAAGGTGTTAATTATACCATAGGCACCATCACATGGCACTAAGTGATAACTAAATGTTCAGGAGGTTGACGTGTATATTGTTTCAAGTAGCTCTGTGATTCATTATCTAATTTAGATAAACGGCAAATAGTGGTATCATAATAGCCCCCTTTTATTCTGGTTTACTCCTCACTGTCTCTGGGTGTAGAATAAGAAATGAGTCATCAGACAGGCCCCGTGGGAAAAATGGCAGGCTGGCTAAGAGCATAGGCTCCAGCATTAGACCCATGGGGCTCGAAAACCCAGCCCTGCTGCTGACCAAGGGCAAAAGCTGTGACCGCTGAGGGCTTCTCGGACGGGATCAGGGTTGAGTACAGAGTGGGATAAACCCCTTGGCACTGTGTCCAGCATAAAGAATGGGCTCCACCTGTGTTAGCTGTTGTTAAGTCCTGGGTTGAGGGCAGAGGGATGTCTCTGGATTTCCACTCTCAGGGGTGAGGGGCATGTGCCCACATGAGCCTCCAAACTGTACCCAGCGAGAAGGGGGTGTGAACCGAGGGTTGTACTGTGAAAGGGCAGCCCCTGAGGTGTGCCATCCTGCAGCAGAGCTGGCATCTCTCCAGGGCCCAGGCCATGTTTACTCACATTTCTGAAAGAGGAAGAGGGCTTTCAGCCTATATGTTCTACTCCAAGTCACCATTTTCTTCTGAGTGTAGCTTGGCTCTTCATGATGGGAGAGGAACATCAGGTCTCCCAGACAGAATGATTCTGTGCATCTCCTTTCATGAAGGCCGGCCAGGAAGCCAGCAGAGTCTTGGGAACAATGCAGTCCTGGCCAGTAGGACAGAAGCTACAGGGCAGCCATGAGTCCCAAGGATGTGACCCCAAACCTTTATCAAAACACCTGCCTTGGGGGAAGAAACCCAGCTGTCCCCACTCATAGTGCCTCAGAAATAGGTCTCCACCAAAAGCTACAGATTCCATAAATAAGTTAAAAATCAAATTATCAGAAGAGGAAAATCCCATTTTCCAAGAGTTACCCAATGTCTGGGTAAGAGCCAGGGTCTACCCCAGCCTGGCCCACAGGGCCTGGCAAGTCCGGACACATGTGACTAGGGTTACAGAGGCTGCCCCACTTCTGGTGTCGCCAAGAACAAGGTCTCCCACAGAGTGTGCCAAGTCACTGGAGTGGCCCCGCCAAGTACCAGTGCCTTTTCGTTTCCAATTTGGGCAGAAAGCTTTCTTTTCTATGTTCTATTCTTAGAAACAGTGTGTCAGGCTGTCGTGATAGCCCCTGATTCTGCCCTGGACTGGGCCACAAACAGTCTCTGGGGGCTGGAGCCTCAGTGACAGGTGGGCCAGGGACACAGGTGACTCCCCTCCTGCTCCCTGAGGGACCCTGACTCATTCTGCAGTCCTGCTACTAAAGGTTTCCCACCAGACCCTCCTTGTCTACCAGCACTGCACACCCACCCTTGCGTTTGCTAAGCTGTGGTCACGGGGATTCCGGGAGAAAACACAGACTGGTGCTCCCGGCAGAATAAAGCGCACAGGCTTTCTGACAGCTCCTCGAGGGCCTTGGCCCCTTTAGTCACAGGCATTCTGTAAAAAGGGGAATCTCCTCTCCTCCGTTGTAGGTGGATCCAGTGGTGTATCCTTCAGGGTGCTGGCCAAGCCTCGGGGTTGAAGTGAGCCAGGGTAAATTATCCTGCAGGCGATCAAACATCAGCAAATCCATCCTAATTCACTTCATTTAAAACTTTTGTTTTCCATAAAGGATTAAGCCAGGAAAGAATTTAATCACATCAAATCCACTTCCAAAATGGTTACAGATCCCACGATCAAGAGTAATGATTAGGGGTTTCCCTGGTGGTGCAGCGGTTAAGAATCCGCCTGCCAATGCAGGGGACACGGGTTCGATCCCTGGTCTGGGAAGATTCCACATGCCGCGGAGCAGCTAAGCCCGTGCGCCACAACTACTGAGCCTGTGCTCTAGAGCGTGCGTGCCACAACTACTGAAGCCTGCGCGCCTAGAGCCCGTGCTCTGCAACAAGAGAAGCCACCGCAATGAGAAGCCTGCGCACCGCAACGAAGAGTAGCCCCCACTCAACGCAACTAGAGAAAGCCCGCGTGCCGCAACGAAGACCCAACGCAGCCAAAAATAAATAATTTATTTTTTTTTTTTAAAAAAGACTAAAAAAAAAAAAAATACCCAGATGTTGAGAACTCGTGTTTGGTACCTAATTGATGAAAGTAGCCTTCCTGACACCAAGAAGTAGCCTTCCTTCAGGTTAGGGGCAGGAAGACAGAGGAAGAGGTGAGGTCAGGACCCTTTTCTTTACACCGAGCTCAGTTCTGACCTGCAGCAAATTTGCACTGGTGTCTGCTGTGAGCCGGGTGCTGTTCTGCGGGAGCAGCAGGGAACAAGACAGACACAGTCACTGCCTTTGTGGGCTTTACTTCCTAGTGGAGGAGGAAAGACAACACAGAAATGCATACTGTGTGAAGTGGTGATTCAGGAAAGAAAAATGGAGCCGGGTAAGGGGACAGAGGGTGATGGAAAGGGCGTTATTTTATACGGGGTGGTACAGGCTATGCCAAGGTGGGGGGGGGGTGCCCTGAATAAAGCGGACGAGGGAGCCATGTGGATAGCAGAGTGTTCTGTAGGCGCAAAGACCCTGCTGGAGGCAGTACCCTGATGCGGCCGCTACAAATCCCTCTCCAGCCTCAAAGAGGCAAGCCTGGGGCTTCCCTGGTGGCGCATTGGTTAAGAATCCGCCTGCCAATGCAGGGGACACAGGTTCGAGCCCTGGTCCAGGAAAATCTCACATGCCGCGGAGCAACAAAGCCTGTGTGCCACAGTTACTGAGCCTGTGCTCTAGAGACCTTGAGCCACAACTATCTGCGCCACAACTACTGAAGCCCCCAGGCCTAGAGCCCGTGCTGCACAACAAGAGGGGCACCGCAATGAGAGGCCTGCGCACCGCAATGAAGAGTAGCCCCCGCTCGCTGCAACTAGAGAAAGCCCACACGCAGCAACAAAGACCCAACGCAACCAAAAAATTTACAAATAATAATAAGAGCAAAGCTAAGTAAATGTCTTTAAAAAAAAAAAAAAAAAGAGGCAAGACTAGCTCCTTATCAATCCAGGAACAAAGCCTCCTCACCAGCAAGTCAACAGAGTGGGCCTCAGTCCCAACGAGCCATTCTTGCCCTTCTCAACAACTTCCTGGAAGCCTCCTAACTCAGCACACACTGGCTTCCCAGGGGAATGACATGCCAACTTGGGGGTGCGTTCTGGACTGAGATACCAGCAGGAAAGGCTCTGAACAGCCATTGCTTTAAACTCTCAGTCACGGTACCCACCAGGCTGTACAACCAATCAGACCATTAGAAGAACACCCCACGCCTTCCAACACCAGCATAAACGTGTCTGCTGACCTCACGTGGACCCTGCTCTGTGGGGCTCCCACCGCTGGTGCCAAGACGAAAAGCCCGACTGAGTCATGATTCTGGCCTAAAGCTTATCCTCAGATGATGACAAATGTACCTGCCAGGATCAATCCCAGGCTCACAGCCCTTAGCACATGGATGCAGTCCCCTTCCCGGGGCTGGTATATCTCACATCACCCCCATTTTATGGGGGAGACAAACTGAGGGTGCTGTATCGCTCAGGGCTCAGTCAGGGAGGCAGAACCATGCAAGCATGATGGCATAAGGAAATTATTATAGGAGTCAGACCTTACCAATTGTGAGAGGAGCTGGAGAAGCAATGGTCCAAAAGAGGGACCTGATGGACCAGAGGAAGGTCACTAGCTGGCCCTGGTGTGGGTGAGGGCGTGTCGGAGCTTGCAGAGAGGTCTGGAAGGCAGGCCCGTGCAGTGAAGGGAGACTGTGGTAGGAGTCTACGAAACATTGTTGGCTCTTAGTGGCCACCACCTCCATGAGTTTGCAGAGAAGGGTCTGGGATCTCTGTTGGTCAGCTGGGCTGGCAATCGAGAAGGAAGAGGGGACAAAAGTTTCAATCCAATCTGAAAGTAACAGATCCAATCACAATCCCCAATAATCTGATTATTATTTGGCCTATATGACTCCCAAATCACCAGTTAGAAGAGAAATTCTCTCCCACTCAGAGCTGGTCAGAAGTTTTCCATGTCCATGAGCTCAGTGGCTGAGAGTTTTATGATCCTCAGGCACAGAAGGGGAAGGAAGGGCCAGCCGCACTTACTGGTTGATCTCCCAGCTTCGGTTTTGAACAGGGCAGTGTTCCAGGTGTCTAGAAACTTTTGTCAGGACTTGAAAGATGTGACCATGGCAGGATGAGGCTGGCGGTGTGCACGTGGCCAGTCTGAAAGTTGCCCCCATCTATGTCTGGGACACATGACTGTGTGTACCTATAATGTATGGTACTGAAAAAGTTTGTCTCTTCCACTTAATTTTTTCTTAATGCTGTCAGAAAGTACTGGTTGGTCCTTCTTGTCTGAGTCTAATCCGACCATCACTGTTGTCTAACTCACTGGACCAGCTTCTATATCTTGATAAATGTTGACAGAGCCACTACATTGAATTAGCAGCTGATTATATCTGATTTACCCTCTAACAGGGTTAGGTCCATTTCCTGGGATGTAGCAGAAGGGCCGGACGGTCACCAAGATGATCCATAATTGCCTCTTAAAATTGCAGCCCAAATGGGTCATGCCAACGGGTCCCTCAACTAAGGGGGACACCCAAGCAGAGCTGGGCAAGACTGGACAAGAAGCACCATGGCTGCCAGTACCTCCATAAAGCCCTTGACCCAGGACACATCACCCCTGATCCTTCTGTTTGAGGGTGGCCCCTTCCAGAGGCCACTTGCCAAAGGCAAAAAATGAGACCAGGAGGCTCTGTGACAGGATAGATTGAGAAGAGCTCTGGTTTCAGAATCACATGGACCTGGGTTCAAATCCCAGCTCCTCCACTGTGATCTTGGGCAGCACGCTTTACTTCGCTGGGCCTCAGTCTCATCTGTAAAATGGTAACGACAATAGTAGCCACCCTGCTATGGTGTAGAATGGGGAGGTGTGATGATGTCAGGAACTCAGTGTAAGCCCCATGGAGCCGAGGGCTTCGGGGTATCATGGGTGTCACTGATGTGACTGTGTTTGTCACCAGGCACTCCTCTCTGGACGTGGGCACTACAGAAGCAATGTCGATACCTGGCAGCTGGCCAAGTCCTCTAATCAGTGAAGACAGGGAACCTGGCGGTCTGGGCAAGAAGCAGCTGACCGGGCTCTGAGTCACCCAGAAGGAACGGGGACCACCACCCTCCCCCCATATTGCAGTCAGCTACGTCTGGGGGAGCCTGGGCCTGGAGGGTCCTCGTATGTGGGTGTCCCCAAGATGGAATGGATGGCACTTAGCTCTTCTGGACCCCACGGGACTAGAAGAGGTCCCCTCCACTCCCACTCCCCTCCATCCCACATAGCAGCCGTGCTGGGGGGAAGGAAGGCGGAGGCCACCACTGTTGTCCTGTTTACATCCAAAGCCTGTGAAGACCAGGGACCAGTCCTCATAAATGAAGCGAGGTGGTAACAGATGTGCAGTGGAGCATCAGGCCACGGGGAAGTGGCAGCTGGATGGTAGCCCCTCCCACCTCACCCACCGCCACTGCCCGCCGCACCTCCACCCTGAACCCAGAGCAGGAGCCCACCTAGTAGGAGAGGCCAGAAGCCCCCATCTAGGCAAGCCAGGCCTCACCCTTCAGCCCAGCCAGGCCTGATTTTGAATCCTGAAGTGACCTCCCCCCACCCACACACAGAGGGACAGTTTTCTTCCTTCAGTATTTGAATGAGAGGCCAAGAGCCCGAGGAAGCTCAGGGAGAAGCTCCTCGGCCCAAGGAGGCCTGGGGGATCTGTTCTCTTTTTTCTGAGCCAACAGCTACAGGCTCGGTGTTTAAAAACGTTTGAATCAACAGAGGAACTGTTTATCAATATTTAAAAAAAGAAATGTAATTAGAGGTTGGCAAACCCCCAGGGCTCCAGGCCATAGATGTCAAAGGCTTCCTTGACCTGGAGCCAGGCGGAGGGGTTGGGGGGAGACAGGGTGGAAAGCGACCGCAGACACGGGCTGCTCCGCCATAAACCCCACTGGGCAGGGCTCCCTGCTGAGGCTCGTGAAAGCCTCCGTGGCCAATGGAATGGCATTTCACATGCGTCCACGTTTTCCTTTCCTAGGTGGTTTTTCTTTCTAAACTTGGGAATACAGACATTCTATTTTAAGAACATTAATTACTGTCCAATTTTAATGTAAGTAATGCGAACAAAAAAACCAACTTTGAACCAGGGAAAGAAAACAATTTATGGGGTGATTTTATGTTTACATCCCTCAAGATTGCCTGAGAACATTTGTCTAATGCATTTATTTCTGGTCAAGAGAAGTGAATACCTGACTTTTTGGTGGTTTCTGGAGAACGAGGTGAGGGCTGGCCACATCTGCCTCAGAGATGCCGGCTCGGTCCACCTCAGGCCAGGATGCCTCCTCGGGGCTCAAAGAGGTAGTGTCAGGAACGTAAAAATAGAGAGGGATTCGGCAGCCGCCTTGACACACGGTGTTCTCATCCCAGGGACTGCCACGTAGGGCCCTCCTGTTCCAGCTATTCTAAGTGAAACAGAAAAAAAGTAAGACTATCTGAGACCTAAATAAAAACAGTGCTATATCTTAGCTACTTTTTTTTTTCTGCATTCTTCCACCTTTTCCCAAGTGCTCTTTTTGGCTCCTCTTTCCTCACCAAGCCAAAAATGGGATACGTCTCAAGGTTCTGTCCTTGACCCCTTTTTTCCCTCCGCCTGCCTTCCTTGAGAATGGACGTCCACAGCTGTGGCTTCAGCTTGGGGTCCACGTGGCCACAGCCCTGCACGTTCCAGGCACTGCCCGCCTCTTGGACAGCTCCCCTCCCAGTATGAGGCCCCAACATCCTGGAACCAGATTTGACACCTCCCTCTGGAGGGTCACATTTGGGGTATGTTGTCCCTCCTGGTCGTCAGTCCCCATGGCTCTGTCTGTATGCAGGTGGCCAGGTCCCAGCCCCTAGCCCCCCGAGAGCTCACCTCTGAGGCAGGGCTGGGACTACCGGGTGCTGCCTGCAGGAGGCCCTCATACTGACCGCCGGGGAGATCAGGAAGGCTACCCTGAGGACGACTTTTCAGCTGAGACCTGAAGCTGAGGAGCAGCCAGCCAGGCAAGGGAGGGGGATTCCAGCATGAGGGGACAGCGCGAGGAAAGACCCTGCCTGAGAGAGACCAGGACCATGGAGGAAGCAGAAGGGCTCTGGAGGTACAAGCAGAGGAGGAGAAGACTGGCAAAGAGTGAGACGTGAGAGGATGGTGGGCTCAGGGCATGGATTTTATTCCGGGGGCAATGAAAGAGTTTTAAGCTTGGAAGGCAATCAGGTTTGCACGCAGAAAGATCACTTTGGCTTCTGTGCGAGAACAGATGGTAGGGGCCAGGCTGAAGGACCAGGTGAGAGACAATGAGCTTGGCCAGCATGTCCTCACAGCACCTGCCCAGCCCCACGGCAACAGCTCTACCCGGTTCCTGCGGGTTCATACCTTCCAAGCCTCACCAGCATTCTGTCCAGAGCAACAGCCCTTGGACCAATCCACACTCTGGTGCTAAGGACAAATAGTGGCAGCATCCACCTCAAGTCCCTCTGGGACAGGAGGGCAGCAGCAGAGAGGGGGGAGAGTGGTGGCTACAAGCCTTCCCAGACCCCTGGGGTGTTCCTCCCTGGTCTGTGGGTGCCTCCTGAGCATTAGGGAGCCCTGGAGGGTCAAAACCCTAGCCAGGAGGGGGCCATCGATAAGCCTTCCCCACAGAGTCTGGGCTCTGCCACTCTCTAGCCGTGTGACTCAGACAAGTCACTTACCCTCCCCGAGCCTCAGTTTCCCTCTCCGAGTGTGGGAACAATAACACCCAAACCTTCCCAGGCTGTTCAGAGAATTAAACAAGAGGTTCTGCATGCAACATCCCTAGCTTAGCGCAGTTTCTGGCACGCAGCGGGTGCCCCCGAAAAGGTTGATTATGATGATGATGGTAGTGATCTCAGCCAGCTGCAAGCACTACCACCAACACACGTGAGTTCACACAGGTCTTTTAACATTTAAGGCTACATGTTTGCCTATCTCCCTTTATATAAGGCAGCCTAATGGATGCACTAGTTCAAACAATTAGGAGCAGTTTTCTCACAGCTCCTGCTGTGCCAACTGGTATTTACAGAGGGAACTGAACCTTTTGGTGACTAACTTTCTGGTCTGGCTAGAAACCACTTTATTAATTCAACCAAGGTTCCTTGAGGGCCTCTCAGGGACTGGGCTCCATGCTCTGCACTCGGGGGGCTCTGGGCTGCCAGCACAAAACCCGGTGGGTGTGCAATTGAAGGGAGGGGCTTGACAGCTGCCGAGCTGAGCCTTAGAGGCTGGGTGCCAGGTAGATGGACTGGGGAGGGTGTTCCAGACACAGGGGACAGCATGTGCAAAGGCACGGAGGCGTGAAAGAGCATGGCATGTTCCAGGAAAGAGGAAAGCTAGAGGTTGAGGCCATCAGAATGAATCACTGGGAGGAAGAAAAAGGCAGACGTGAGGCTGAGGAGGGGGGGCCCATCACCAAGGGTCCCCACGCCAGGCAAGGTAGGAGGATTTGTTCTGTGCACAGAGAGAGATCTGAGATGCTGGACAAGGGCAGGATGAACTCAGACTGCTTGTGGTGGGGATCACGGGCTTGGACACGGAGCATGATGGAAGGGGCCACACCCAGGCTTACTGGCTGTGCCACCATGCGGGCAAGAAATGAGGAGGCCTGAGGGGAAATGACAGCCAGAGAAGGGGGGCAGCAGGGACTGGAAATGGACCGCAGAGCTGGGAGGGACTGGCTCTGGACAGGACACGTTGAGGGTGAGGAAGAGGCCAAGGACAGAGCCTGCCCACCCGACTGAAGGGGCAGGGCCTGCCAGGGCTGGGAGCAGGGAGCTGCAGCAGAGAGGGCAGGGTGGTCCCTGGAGACAGGACTCTGACTCCTGCCTTCCCTCCACTGCTTTCAATCTCCTCTCTGTCTTTCTCTCTTCTTTAAGTGCCACCAATAGGAAACCAAATCCTTTTTTTTTTTTAGTTTTTTAATTTTATTTATTTTTTTATACAGCAGGTTCTTATTAGTTACCTATTTTATATGTTTTAGTGTATATACGTCAATCCCAATCTCCCAATTCATCCCACCAGGAAACCAAATACTTTTTAATTGTTTAATATATTTCCTTGTTTTTACTCTAAAAAAAAATGAGTAAGTGGAATGTTTTCTATTTCCTCCTCAAACAGAAAAGCAAAATTACCTATACATGAGCATTCATGTGCATGAATCTCTCAATTTTTATTCTCCCTGGATGTATTAAAAAAAAAAAAAAGGCATTTCAGGCACCAGGATGAGGTCTGGCAACATTATTTGGTGCCCAGCTGGCCCTGGGTGCCCTCCACCCCACCACAAGAGAGGCTCAGGCTGGCGGCCACGACTGAGCTCATCACTCAAGGGCTTGAGTGAGACCCTGACATGACAGCTCTTTACCTGTAGGATCTGCAAATCTTCCCTCAAAGCCAGAGGGCATGTTCTTAAACCCCCGGACGATGACATTTTGATAAAGTTTTTTTTTTTAAAAATGATTTCACTTTGCAAGACAAACAGCTAATAAAATAGAATCTTTTTTGGTAACCACCCATACACCAATCAATCTGTCACTCGGAAAACTTTCCTGAGAGGTGTGAAATGAGGCCACTCTGGTGTTCTATGGGAACAGAGAGCCCCCCAAGAAGACTTCTTCTCACCCAGATGACACCTGCCACCCCAAAACAGGGAAACAATCTGATTCAGAGCACAGGAAATACACAGCTAATTAGTTGCTCAATCAATATTGACTTTTGGAAGACGAGCAGGAGGCAACTGTTCCAGTGTTTACAGGCAGCTGCCCACACATCCACATCATGAGTGTATCTCACCTCTTGTATCTTTTCAATTCCATCCCTATTGGGAACAAAACACAAAAGCGTTTCCCACCCTGGGGGCCTGCAGAGTGAGCTGCACCATGTGGCCCGTTCTGTGCTGCAGCCGTTCAAGTAAGAACTCAAAGGGTCAACACCAGCAAAAATCAAAAGGACAGGTTTCAGTCATAAAGCACATCTCCTTTGTGCCCATTTGAGGCTACCTTCAGAATCAAGACCCTCCCCTCACTCACTCCATCTTCCCATCTCTGCTTGGCTACTTCGTGTTTTTTCCACCTTTATTTTCCCTTAGCCCTAATTCTCTCACTGCTTAAAAAAAGAAGTATTATATTGTACATACAACACAGTTTAAGTCATCTTGAATTGTTTTTAGAACAAGATGGAATAAATCTTAATCAGAATCCCCCTCAAAGCAGCTCTAACTGCAGAATTCTCCTGAGTTATCCTTGGAAGGGAAGCAGGCACCACAGTGTTAGATACTAAGCAGCAGTGTCTGAACACAGTAGGCCCTCAAGGAATGTCAATTAATTTGTTTTTAGATGATGGAATCTGCAAACCCTCAGGAGCAAGTAAGGTGAACTGAGTAATAACTACGTTGAAAGAAATAAATGACCAAAATACTACTAACAGGAACAGATCAGAACAACAACAACAACAAAAATGACTGTAATTCCATGACTGTAAAAGAATGGAGAAACATCTGGATGTAGTAGTTTGCCTAATTGAAACAACAGAACAAAGGAATCAGTGATGTTGAGGATAAAATAAAACATCCAACCAGAAATGGAGACACAGAAAACAAACAAAGGTGCAAATAACTGATCTGGAAAATGGGAAATGGGGTCACAGCCCAAAAATAGGAGAGAGAGAGATGGATGGGATGAGGCATATGATGAGGAAAACATCTAGAAAGAAACAATACAAGAAAAGTTTACAGAGATGAAAAAACAGCTCAGCCTAGAACTAAAGTATACGCACTGTGCCTTTCAAGTTTGACTCTCAGGGAAAGAAATAAACATTTGCTAGTTCAATTTTTGAATGGTAAATTATCTGGCAAGCCAAAATGAAGGGAGATAGGTTCTTTTGAAATTAGAATGACCAGAGAGCTGACATCATGAGAGTAAAGATAAACCTCAGGAAAAAACGTGCAATTCTAACCACACGTGTATTCTAACCACACATCAGTTATGCTCCTAAACAAGACCTGCTCTGTACAAGTAGAAAGAAACAAACTCCTCTCACCAGCCATTCCTAGTAGTTATTCTAGGATACTTCTGCATCCCCCACTAAGGTCCCAACCAAATGCACAGACTAGCCAGCTCAGCTTGCCTGTCCAGCCATGCCTCTTCCCTTACCTTGGTGCTGGGGTTCTAGGGGTAACTCCTTCACCAGAGTTCAGTCAAGACCTTTCCCCAAGGCCAGCAGTTGCTCCCCACCCTTACCTCAAGGGGTTTCTGCCAACCCAACTTAGTCTCAGATCTGCATGAAGTCTGACCCTGACACTCAGCTGAAGGGCTGTGCGACTTTGTGTATGTTACCAAACCTCTCTGGGCTTGAACCTTGTCGAAGGTAACCTGACTCCAGCATCATCATGTGGATAAACAAACCAACCTTCTAGGTGCTAGGCCCTTTGCAAACATTATTTCTGGACCTATAAAGTCAGTGTTATTATCCTCATTTCAAGAAAGTAGAAACTGAGGCTTGGTGAGATGCCCTGCTTGAGGCCACTACTTACTGGTCTAGGGAGCAGGTCCGTCCAACTCCACAGCTGGTTCTGCTCTCCAGGCTGTGTCTCAGGACAGGTAGAGGCATCCAGGAACCTGGACAAAGCTCCGTGCGTCTGGGCATGTGGTCTCACTTGGAGCTGCACGTCCATCAGGGGTCATCCCAGGTGACGGTCTGTGGTCTGGGGGCCTGTGGGCTTGAGGCTCATGGTGGATAAGCAGGCAGGCGCGTGTTTAGGACCACTGCTGGCTCGGTGGACACTGCCTTGCTGTGCTGGGTAAACAGCCCACTTTCCATGCCCACCCCCCATGCCCGCCCTCACCCCCTCCCACTGCCTATTTAAGCAACAGGGCCCAGCTCCACTGGCCCCAGACACCGCCAGCTTCCAGAGCTAGGAGAGCAGTGCTGCAGGCCTCGCTCACTCGGGATGAAAGGTCCTTCTGTTTCACCATTTCCTACTGGTGCGTTTTGAATGATGATGCTGAGCTGGGTTATAGTGGGAGCTGATTCTGCTCGCCTGGGAGCGTACTGAGATATATAACTGGCAGAGGGAGGCTCTGATTGAATTTTTCCCATTTCTAATCCCTGACTTGATGTGGTCTTATTTTCAAAGAGGGAGAAAGGCTGTAGTTTGTTGAAGGACAGAGGAGAGCGTATTTCAAAACAAGGTCTGGCTCAGAATATCAATGATCTTACATGTTTTTCTTTTCTTTTGAGAAGAGGAAAAGTCCTGTAATCTCAAGGTTGCAGAGATTCCATTTCCTATCAGGAACCCCTCCCTAAATAGTTAGATCCTGTCATTTAATTTTATTTTGGAAAAACACACAGGGGATTTTTCAGAAGAGTCTGGGAGGGGGGAGAGACTATGCAGCCTACGGGGGATAGTTTGGGGAATATCTGAGGACAAAGACACCCTCCTTGGCAAATCTCTCATTGAGAGATGAGGTGTGAGCTCCTCACTGCTCTGGGAGAGCGCGGTGGGAGCTGAGAGCCGCAAAGGTCGGGATGGCTCCTTTATGTCCACTTTCAGATGTTTGCCAGCCTGTGGTCTAGGGGCAGGGTGAAGGTGGCTTACTGAGGGTGAGGAGGCAGGCGTCCCAGGCACAGGGGACAGGACACCCTCTAACGTCTTGGCAGGTTGGACTCCCTAGGCCATGGGTGGGGAGGGATGCCTGCCAAGTGCTTAACTCAGAGGAAATAAGCCAGGGTGTCCATAAAAACAAGGGCCCCCTCCTGTAGAGCATGTAGAGCGAGGACCTAGGGGCTCAGGCTTCCTTCTTCCCTCTCTGATCTGATAACATCCAGTAC
Source organism: Balaenoptera borealis (assembly GCF_965194805.1). NCBI lineage: Eukaryota > Metazoa > Chordata > Mammalia > Artiodactyla > Balaenopteridae > Balaenoptera > Balaenoptera borealis. Next base: position 17,348,286 of record NC_138878.1, read on the forward strand.
CTGTGCTCACTTGGTCCTGGCCGTAGCCATCCAAGATCCTGTAGGGAACCCCAGTGTTACGGGGGAGGGGGCATCTGAGGCTCAGAAGTTAAATGACTTGCCCAAGACCTTTCAGCTGACTAGAACCCTTGTCTCACTGGAGGTTTTCTAATGGATTTCTAATCAGGAGGGCGCCAACTGTTTCCCAAGTGAGAAGACACTCCTTACAGCTCCTCTGCAACATCTTTGGCTTGAGGGCAGAGGGCTTGGGACTCAAATTTCAGATTCTTCTGAAACAGTTTGGGTGATTTGCAAAATAAGTGTATATACAGGACAGCGGCTGGTCGAGGGGCCCTGGGGAGTAACAGTTGCCTTGCCTGCGATGTGAGGGTGGTAAGAGGGCTCTGGGCCGGGCAGCAGAACTGGCTTGAAAAGGTGTAAAGCCAACGAGCTCCGCGCAGGGTTGCGCGGGTGCTGGCTGAACTTCCTGGGCCGAAATCCAAGAGGCCGAGCCAAAAGCCAGGGATTCGGCTGCAAATTCGGGGGCGTGACTTGGGACTGGAAGGAGGGACTAAAGAGCAAGGACTTTGCCTGAGGCCAGGGGGCGCGGCCAGAGAGCTGCCTGGGGCCAGGTTTCAGGAGGCGGGGCCGAGAGAGTCGAGGCCAGGTAGTGCCTGAGGCCCAGGGGCCTCGCGACCAGAAATCGGGGCGGATCCAACACCTGAGGCCGGGGCGGGGCTAGAAGGGTGGGGCGGGGCCAGAGAGTGAGCCGGGCCTAAGAACCCCTACTAGGGAGTGTCTGGGCCCGCCGATCCTCCGAATGGGTCAACAAGGAATGCGAGGAGCAGGTGGCTTCGTGTCCAAAGGTCTCCGCTCACACGAGCGCCCTCCCAAACGCCCCGCTCCGAAGACCCCATTGGGTTCACGAAGCGTCCCCGCTGAGCCTTTCCTCTGCCGGTCTGTGTACTCCTTATCTGCGGCCAAGCGGCTTCCTCCCCGTGCCCCACCCCCGTCCCAGTAGCCACTGTCCCTCTTTCCGGGTCTGGGTTCAGCTCTCCCCCACCCTCAGGTGTCTTTGTGAGGCTGAGAATTACACAAAGCTCCTGCGGAGAACTCCGATTGTTCTAGCTTCGCCTATCAGATCAAACCCCTACCCCGCGGCCAGGGCTCCGAATTCGCCTCTCCCCGCCACTCACCTGCACATCGCCGGCTTGGCCAGGGTCCAGCCGTCCACGTGGAAGCCTCATGCCTCCCACCCACGGAGTCCTCCGCACCTGTCAACCCTCCTATCCCCCGGGCCTGTCTAGGTCTGTCCCACAAACCTCAGCTTCCACCCCCTCTGGCTGAACTTCGTGGGGACAGCGGGGCCCACACCCTCTCCTTGGCGACGTGGAGGGTGTGGCGGTGCTTCCGGCGCGGGTGCGGCCCCTCGGTCTTTGTACCTGGCTCACTTGTACTGCGCTGTTCGGTGACTGTGGAGGTCCGGACACCTCTGTGAACCGCTCATCTACTTTCAGGTCCTTGAGTTCACGCAGGGAGTGCTCCCTCTTCAGCCAGAAGGACAAGAAGGTCCCCGCGGCCCCTCCTCAGGTGAGAGGAGCTTCTGGAAGGGGGAGGGGGACGGGAGGGGGCGCTCCAGGCCTCCCCTCATAGGCTACTTATTAATGTTTTATATAAAGAGGTACTGTGTGAGACTGTTTGAGAAAAGGTTCTGCTGCTTGGATAAAAAGTTTGAAAACACAGCTCTGGGGTAAGCAATCTGGAGCAAGCAGTTTGGTCCCATTCTGAACCCACCCTCACGTGGTTCAATGCCTGCAGAGGGGGTATGTCTGACACACCCAAATCTATGGAGAAAATTCGAACTCCTTCAATAAGTAGGAAAAGGATTGAGGCAGCACTTCACAATAATGAAGGAATACAATTTAAATATCCTGGAAATTGTAATCAGATATCATTACCCATTAAACTATTTAAAAAAATTTTTTTAAATGCTAAAACCCAGTGCATTTCACAGTAAGGATGCTGTGAAACAGGCACTCTCAAACAACCTTGGCGAAAAGCAGTTTGGCAATATGTATCAGAAGCTTTAAAGTTTACCTCGTAATTCTAGTCTCGAATCCATCCCAGAGAAATAATTCAAACTACTACAATAAAAGTGGAAACCAGAAACACATTTTCTGACCCCCTGACAGTTGGGAACTTCAGTCCAGGAGCCAGGACAGCAAGACCATTATAAGAACCTGCTTCCTCCCAAATATTGGCAAATTAGATGTTTTCGCCGTTTCTGGGGAGGTCACCAAGCTGGGAGTAGGGAGATTTGGGGGTCCAAGGTGAAGGTGACTGGATGGAAAAACAAAAGAGGAGCTGGATGAGGCCGGCAGTCCACAGGGAGGGAGGAAAATTATTAGGGTCTTCACTAAGGGCTCAGTGGGGGTGGGTGACAAATGTAAGCTTCAGAGACTGGAAAGACAGGGTGAGGATCTTGTTTGGTGGGAACTGAGGGGGAAGAACAAGCAAGACAAGGGGGATAGTGTGGGGAACTTGTCCTGGAGGTAGTGGGGCTTGGTACTGGACAGCGCTCATTTGCATATTTTGCATATCATGTGTATTAAACTTTGGTGAGAAATGCAGAGAGGAAAGGGAAATTGGGGTCTGGTGACCAGGCTACACTTCTCGGGGACTGTCATTTACTTTTCTGAGTCTCAGTTTTCTCATCTGTAAATGGAGCCAACAATATCTGCTTGGGGTGGTTGTACAGTGTAGCTGCACCATCAGTGTCAAGAGCACATTCTATGAGATGTGTTCTGTGCAACAACTGCTCAGATGTCCCAAGAAGTGGACCTGTTAGTTCTGCTTTTCTGAGGCTCATTTCTAGTCTCCCTCATATCTCTGCCATGGACTGGCTCGTAGTCCCACCTCACAGGGAGAGAGTGTGGAAGGGAGGGAGGGAATGAGTTTGAGGTCCTGAGCGGGCCACAGGTGGCCCCAGATGAGCTGGATTGCTGAAGCCGCCCTGGCTGGACTCCAGGTCTGCAGGGGGCAGGGCTGTTGCTTGTCAATCAGTCATCAGGGGTTCCTATTATCTGCCTACTCTGTGCCCAACATACAGGTGATGGGATAAAATACTGAGTGCCTGCAAGGGGAAAAAAGAACTTGAGTTCCCCAGGAGTGGAGGTCCAAGTGGGTGGATGAGCTCCAAAGCTGCTGGTGTCACCATGTGGGCAGGGTCCCTGGTCCTGCAGACACCCTATAGGGCCACACACATAAGGCCCTCCCTCCCTTTGTTTTGAGGTATGGAATTTGCCAACATTGCTCAAGCCTTCTCTCTCTCAATTCTGTGTCTAGTGTGGTAGATCTGAAAGTATGGGAGGCTGGTTACCTTTCTGGTGTGCAGACTGCAAACATGCAATAAATGCATGGAAACTACCAATGTCAAGAGAGAAATGGCTCAGTTGAGGCGGGCCAAAGGTCTCTAGTTATCCCTGGGGCCACAGAGGAGGAGACTGGCTGGGGTTTGGTGAAGAGACCATCACTGTGACTTGCAAACCCTGAGCGCCTCTGCTGAGGCCTCATCCCTTCGCACAGATGATGGTGGCAAGGAAACCGCCTCAGCAAAGGCATGGAGGGCTAGAAGGGCTTCGGGGGAAATTGCGCAGGTCAGGGTCCCCAGGACTTCAGAAGTAGGCGGGGACGCAGAGCAATCAGGCTGCTGGGCCTCGCCCCCCCTTTCCTGTCCTTCCCTGCCAGGTGCATCTTCCTGGGGTCAGCAAGGGCCACTGAAGAGTTTAGCAGGGGAGCAGTGTGGTCCAATGTGTAGTTTAGAAAGATGCCACCAGCTGCCATGTGGATCAGAGGAGGGAGGCCAGCTGCAGGGGGACCAGGTGATGGCTGTCACAGCGTCTAGGTGGGAGAGGGTGAGGCCTGAACTGGGCGTAGCCGTGGGAATGGATGCAAGGGGTTAGGGAGGCAGAACCGTGGGCTGGTGAGAGGAGGCGGGTATGGAGGAGGTCCAGGGGCCTAGGACCACTCAGGAGACAGAGCTGGTGTTGGGTAAGTAGGGGAAGACAAATGATAAACTTTTAGGGGAAGATAGAGAGCTGTCAATTAAATTCATGGGGTCAGAGGTCAGGAGAGACACCTGGGCTGGCTATCACCTGGGAACACGTGACCCATGAGAGATCAACCAAGAGAAGAAAGAGGAGGCAGGGGAAGGTCCAGCTCCTAAGGGGTGGGCCAGGGAGGAGGGGACAACAAAGGGCTCGGAGAAAGAGCAGTCCCAGGGGCAGGAAAGGGAACAAGAAGGATGGTGGCCCAGGACCAGGGGGAAGAGGGCTGAGGGAGAGATGAGGATCAAGCCGCTTAGGCCTCCTGTTGGACCTGTTTCTTAAAGCAAATCTGGTTGAAACTGCATAGACTGTTTTCACATTGGTGCTGACCTCTGTTCTGAAAATGTTCTTTCCAAATCTCTACCAGAAAGCCCGGTGAGATACCCTGTGCACCTTCTGTCTAGCAGTGGGGGGTGGTGCAGGTAGCATCAAGCTGGGTGGCTGCCCAGACCCGCAGCCAGCCAGAGGGTCACAGCCAGGGGGTCACTCAGTCCTTCCAGAGTGCAGCCAGCACACGCCAGGCTCTCACTGCTCTGAGGTCTGCGTGGTATGGGTGGGATGCTAACTGGACATTCTAAGCACTTAAGTTAAACAGAACCAACTAGGGGTGAACTGTAAGTGCATGCATCGGAGCCTCTTCTCAAGCCCATTTTCCACAGCTGCTCCTCCCCCGGTGTCTCCTCCTGGCCTGTAATCTGGGATCTGGCGCTCACTGTGGCCATCAAGGGCACAGGCTGGCAGGCAGGACTCCTGAGTGACACTGCCTTCCTCGTGCCTACTCTCAGCTCTCTCTGCCACCCCATCTTACCTCCCTCCCTTGCTCACTGCTTGCTTCACCCACCACCCACCACTTTCCTGTCTCCATACCTTCTAGGAGTACCCCCCCCCCCACTCTAATATACACCCCTAGAAAGCAAGGCTCTGCCCCCAGAAATTCTTGGGCCCTTGCTGTGAAATACCCCAAGCAGCATCTGACTCACAGGGAATGGATGCTAAGCACCCCAGCCTCCCAGCTTGACAGCTGCTGCCCTGCCCCTGCCCCTGCCCCTGCCCCTGCCCCTCACCAGCCCTGGCAGGCACCAGTCAGCCAGCACGACCTGGCAGCGTCTGACCGCGCCTGGCCTCTGGGCTCTGACACCCCAAGCTGTTGGCTTCATCTCGAAGCTCCCTCCTCCCATCCCCTGCAGGCCCTGCTTGGCCCCTGGGACCAACCGCATATACCTGCTGTGAAGTACTCTGGCCCAGCAGTGACACACATCACTTTCACTCACAGCTTGTGGGTCAGAGCTAGTCACACGATACCACCCAACTGCAAGGGGACCAGGAGGTGCAATCTTGCCTCATGCCTAGAAAGTAGGCCCGCACTGCTCTAGGGGCCAGAGGAAGTGAGGTAAGAGACCTGTCCTAGGCTTGCAGGCAGATGTGGGCAAAAAGGGAAGAAAAGTCTAACCCGGATCTTCACAAAGGCAAAGCATGCTTATCTTTTTAAGTTAGTCACTCCTGAATGGAGACGCGTCACAGTCTACACTAGCATGTCTACACCAGCAATCTGGGGACATGTGGTCTCCATCGAAGCGTTCTTGTCTCCCTTTTCAGAAGTGTAGGATTCAACAGCTAAGAGTAGGTATAGACAAGGCACCACTACCAGAGAGGCAGGGGTTAACTGGAACCCAGAGCCTCAGAAGACCCTTGGAAGCAGGTTTGGTGGCAGCAACTAGAGGGAACTTGGGGGGCTATAGATCCCCATGATGTCTTCCCCACTGGTCTTTGCTGTGGACAAATGACTAATTCACATTCTTATGCAAATGTAGCTCTAAGTCCCACTCCCCAGGGTAGCAGACGGCAGCCCCCAATCCCCTCCCAGTTATACCTTCTGGAGCAGGCCCAGGACAGCCCTGCAGGCAGGTCGGAGGCCTCCCCAGGCAAGCAGTCCATGGTTCGGCCTGAGCTGGGCCATCCTCTCTCAGGAGGTCTTCTGGCTGGTTCTCTCAGAGCCAAGGGCTCCTGTGGTACCGTGTGCAGAGGCAGGACCTGAAGATAGCAGTGGCCTGGTGTCCAAGATCTCTGAAAGGGCCCAGGACAAGGACCTCAGCCCTCAGTGGTGAGTGAGATCCAGTCTCGGTTCAGAAATGCAGCCCTCGGGCCCAGCTGCCCAGAGCTACAGGGAAGGTTGGTGAGATGCTGATGCCTGATTTTATTTACTCATTCACACTGATTTGCTTTTTAATCTTTGCATAAATTCTCTTCTAGGACTCAGTTTGTTAAATGTTCTTTGCATAGAAAACTTGAGGCTGAATGTGAAATGATTCCTTTCAGAAGAATTTTAGCAAGTGTATTCCGTTTTAGGGAGGTTTGTTGTCTTCATCTGTGTTCTCTGGTGCCTTGAAATGCCTACACACTGCTCTGCCAGCCAATCCATTCCAGGAGGAAAGGCTGTACTTGAAACGCAGCTGAACACTGAGTCTGCATAAATCCTGCCATTTGTGTGGACTTGTATTTAAAGTTCTACTCCCACAGAAAGTATGTTGTCATTTCTTCTTAAGTGAAGTAGGTTCCAAGCCTTGTTCGGCTCAAGGACCGTTAACATCAGCTCTCATGTCAGGGAAGCAGGGACTTTGCTGGGACAAAAGCCTCAACAGTGGAGCCTGAGAGAAGCGAGATTCTTCCTAGTGTCCGTCCCTGAGGAAGGACTCTCCTGAGTGGCGCTGGCCAGCAGGGAACTTGTTGGGGGCTGGCACTCAGCTGGTCACACAGCACACAACACAGGGCTCACCTGAGGCAGGTGACGTGACCTGCTAGGGAGTTCCAGGATGCCCGGCTTCTGGCCACTTGCAAGGCGAGGCTCAGGCACAAACCTCAGCACTTGGGCAGGCCCAGAGCTCTTGAAGTAGGAGGCCCAGGCCCGTCTAGATGCTCAGCTGTTGGCACGTGACCTCTCCAGTAGTCAACAACTGCCTGCTCCAGTCCTGCCCTGGAGCTGCCCTGTCAATGCCAAGTGGAGCAGACCCTGTGAACAGGGCGATCTCAGACCTGATATTCATCATGCAGGAAGCCCTCACCCCCCAGCACCTCCCCACCGTGGGTTCAGCCGCTGTGAAGGCAAAGGACTGGCAGGCGCCCTATGGGCTTCAGCCCTCAGCAGACTCTAGGCAGACAGATCTGGCTGCAGGCAGGTTCCTGAAACTAATACAAGGGTACATAGGAATGAGAGAAGATGCCGCTCAGGATGGCTCAGGTGTGGATTTAGGTATCAGCCACCATCCAGCCTTCTCCTTAACAGTCCCCATTTCAGTCACCAACAGATGATTCTGGAATGGCAGACCATAGAGGGGAGGGGAGGGTGGCCAGATCTTCGAACGCAGCCCCACCCCATTATGGAGCCCACACTCCCAGGCAACTGGCCCACATCCCTGCTACACAAGGTCCTGAACCCAAAGGTCCTGCAACTCTAAACACTAGGTTGGTTGGGGCACCCCAGCACATATAACTTCAACCTGGCTTAAGATTTGCTTTCCGGTCACGCAGGAATTGGCTTTATCTGGGCTTTCTGAGTTCTGACATGGAAATGCCGAGGCTGACTGATTGAAGGAGTGCCACAGAGCTGCTTGCAGCCTGTTCCTATTCTCAGAAACCACATGACACATTAATAGCTCCCATGGAAAATTTCGTTTTGAAAATTTTATGGCCCCACTGCCTGCATCTGGCTTCTGCAGAGGCCTGTGACTTGGGCTTGCACAAGCAGCCCACAGTAGACAGTCCTGTCCGGAGATGGAGGCCCGGCACCCCCTGCACCATCCTTGCCCCTCATTTGGGATAGCAGGGCACGCTTTTTGTCAAGCAACCAAGCACACGAGGAGGAAACTTCAAAGGCTCCAGCTGTATCTTGAGGGCCTTTGCAACAAAGAAATTAACAGTAGTAGTAGTAGTAATAAAATAATATTACAGTTGTCCTTCAGTATCCACAGGGGATTGGTTCCAGGACCTCCCACAGATACCAAAATCCAAGAGATGCTCAAGTCCCTCAGAGTCAGCCCTCCGTATCTGCGGGATCTGCATCCATGGATACGGAGGAGTGAGGAACCGCGGATTCAGAGGGCTGACTGTATGAGAGATGTGTCAGGCACCATGCTAAGTGCTGCCCATCCATCATCTCTAACTACCCTGAGATACTGTTACTATGTGTGCTTAACAGATGAGGAAACTATAGCTCAGAGAGTCAGTTAAGCACCTTGTCCAATATCAGAAGCAGGACCTGAACCTGCACTTCTGACACCAGAGTTTGTGCTTATCATGTCTGCACTGCTGTCTCCTAAGGGATGCTCATGGGGCACAAAACCACAGGCACCAGGTCTCACCAGGCCTTCGAGCACTCAGGAGGGAGACCCCCTTTGCCCAGTAGGCAAGCCAGGGGGTACCAAAGGAGGTTTGCACCGGAAGGGAACTGATAAGAATTAAGTCTTGGAAAAATCAAGTAGCAGGTATATATTAGTCAGGATCCTTTTGGGGGCAAATGACAGAAACCCAGATCAAAGTGTCTAGAGCAAAGACAAAGGTATTTTGCCAACTCGTTAGTTAGAAACTCTGGGGCTTGCGTTGGCCTCAGGCACAGGGAACTTGGAGCTCAAAGATGTCACCAGGACTTGGCCTCTCTCCTTCCAGCCCTAAGGTCTGTTTTCCTCTGAATTGGATTCACTCTCCAGGAAGGCTCCAGAAGCTTTAGGCTCTTAGTACTTCCATCTCAGAGAAAATGCAGGCCTCTTTCCTGAGGGGTCCAGGAAGAGCTAGGGTCGTGTGACCATTCAGTGGGGTCAAGAGGCTGCTGGGGTGCCGACTGGCCTGGTGTGGCTCACGGCCCTCCCCTTGCATTGGTGTGGGGCAGCAAAGTAGGTCTGCCACATCCATAGCGCTGGAGCAGGCTAGGATTTGGGCCTGTGTTGGTGCTTGAGACTCCACTGGGAGCTCCCAGGCTGGTGGGGGGCCTGATGTGCAAACCAGCAGGTACCCGATTAGAGGGACAGCTGGGGATATGCAAGGGAGGGAGAGGTGGGAGGGGTAGGGAGGCTGGGGAGGGCTTCAAGGAAGGGGAGGCAGGTGCTTTGGACATGGAAGGGTGAATAGACATTTACCTGGTACAGCTGTGTTGGTGGGAGTCGTTGCTACAGCACATGTGTTCACACCAGATCCTGGACCCTGGTTCGGCTTCTGGGATGTGGCTTTCAGGGATTAGCCTGGATTTGTCTGACCTGCGTCGCACGGGAAAGCATCCTCTTCCGTCGTTCTTTCTGTCCTCCCAGCTACGAGTTGACTCCAAGTTTCAGCAGCTCAGAGCCCATGTTGCCATGCCAACCCCTCCCCAGCAGGCATCCAGGCAGAAATGGGCCGGCCCTGATCTCAGTGCTGCCGGCGATGCGAGCACATTCTGGTCATTGGATTGGAACAATCCTCTCCGCCTTTCCTGCGGAAACCTGGGGCTTGGCCCAGCTCCTGCTAGACGTGAGCCTTTGGAAACAAAGACGATGAGAGGAAGTCCCTCTGCTCCAGAACTCCCAGCCCTGCTGCCGGGATGAGAGTGCTCAGCAGGCATGAGGACCACACGGAAGTGGTGTGAGGGAGGGCCAGGGCCCATCCTAGCCCAACATGGGGCAACACCTGACCCAGATTCCCAGAAGTTCCCAAAGGCTTAGAGATCCCAAAAGATGGTGTGGGCTTCCTCAGAGGAGCCAGGGCTTGCCTTCGCCAGTAGAACTGGTCTGGCTTACTCACTTTCATGCTGCAGGAGAAATTTAAATTCAAAGTCAGCACCCCTAGGACCCTTTGGGCCTCTGTGCAGCTCATCTTGGGGACCAGCACACATGCCAGGTCCACTTCCCAGGGAGATGGAAGTGGGATGGCGTCTCAGCGCCAGTGTTATTTGGCATCCAGTAAGCAGAGATCCTGTCCACTGCAGCTCGCCCACGAGGGCTGTTGGGGACCCATCTCTCTACCCCGCCATCTTCACTCATCTTCACCAGGCCTGGCCAGGCCCTATCCCTGAGGATGCCCCCCACCCCAGGGGACGGCAGATTAGCCAGCCCTGGAGCTCTGAGGACAGTGACTTTGATCAGTCCGAGTCCCCACTTCTCATGCTGTGGTGGCTGCAGGTCACAGGTTAGCAACCGGGGGTCTCCGTGTTGACGGGTCACCACAGATCATCAGTAACCTGCAGAAGCAAGTGCGGTGTGAGCTGCTTGCTCTCAATGGCCCAGGCATTGCCTGTCTGGGAGTGGCTGGGCCTGTGACCTCCCAGGTGCTGTCCAGGACCTGACCAGCCGCCTCTTCCTCTCCCATCTGCAAACTGTGGAGCTCTCTGCTCCTCTGTCCATCCTGGCTCCACAGCCCGGTCTCCTTGTCGCAATCAGACCCAGTCCAGTCCTCGCCGCAGGGGGAGGAACAAGTTAGTGAAGGCCAGTGGCTCCGACCTAAAGAGTGTGGAGGCATCTCTGAGGATCTGAGGGCTCTGCAGGTCAGTCCGGGGCCTAGAAATACAGTGGGCAGGCTCGAGCTGCCCCCAGAACAGCACACAGAACCAGCTGGTCCTGTCTGCAAACTCCACTGAGTTTACAGGTTGGGGAGAACAAACAGGGGCCAGCCTCAGGGGAGGGGTGGTCAGGGAGGTCCTGCAAGGAGCGGGGGAGGTAGGGAAGGAAACAGGGCCAGCCATGTTAGCGGCCTGGCCCCCTTTAATCCTCGTGATAGTCCTGGGAGGAAGGTATTGTTACTCCCGTGATGAGACAGAGGCTCAGTGAGCCTGACTCCAGTGCCAGGATTTCATTCAGGTCAGCCTGACCTTTGAGCCCACGCTGAGCATTGAGCAATGCAGCCGGGGGTGAGGGAGTGAGTCTGTGGTCTCTGCTTCTAGAACAGAGCGTTTGAGTCCTGGGAGCCCTCTCTTGGGCACTGTGTAGACCCCCACTCCTGAGCCCAGGACCTGAGGGTGTCTGGGACTCCAGGCCAGTTCTGAAAACCATGGTATTGGGGCAGAGGTCACCCCAAGCAACCCTAGAAGCCACACACCAGGATTCACAATAGGGATAAGCCCGAGGGTGGTGGTCTGCTGTAAAATAGCAACCTGAAAGAGCAATCCTGCCTGCAGGGTTGACTGGTAACAGCTCAGCACACAGGGCCTTTGAGGGACCTGTCAGCCCCACCAGAAATGCCCATGGTGGACTTTGCTTGGCAAAGGTGCCAGCCCCAGGACACGGAAGCAGAGAACTGCGGCGGGGAGGAGAGGCAGGTGTTCCTCCCTGGGAAACAGAACCCGGGCCGGGCCAGGCGAGAGAAAGGGCCGCGACTTGGGGCGCAGGCTGGGCGCCTGTGCACCACATCCTGCCCTGCCAGCCCTCCGAGGACTCTCGGGTTCTCTGAGAAGCTGCCAGCCTCCAATGTTTAACTTTGCTCTCCTCTTTCGTGGAGAGAATGTAGATCAGACTAATTAATGTGTTGTTGTTTGTTTACCCTCCTTTCATTTCACTGAGACAAAATAATTAACCACAGAGCTTTAGTAACCAGCTCCGTTGGTGGCAATCCCTTTTGTGTCAATTGCATCAGCAGCTTCTGTGCGTGGATGCAGGGACTGCACGTGGCAGCAGGGCAGGTGGGCAGCACCTGAGGCTCCTTATGTCCAGGGCACCGTGGAAGGAGAGGCAGGTGGAGGGGTTCTGGACAGGGGACCTTGGAGAGTCGTGAAGGGCCAGGATGGCAGGCAGGAAGGACCGAGGTGCTCGGATCTACCACATCTTGGAGAACCGCTGTGGTGGCCACCGCTGCCCATCGGCCCTCTGGGCTGCCAGCCCCCTCAAATCCATCAATGCCTGAATGGGGACAAAACACATTCCTATGACCAGCCCAGGGGAGGCAGAAAAGTCACACCTACCACTGCAGGCAGGGCTGGGGAGGGAACTTGCCGAAAAGTGTTTCTGGGGCCACAGCAGAAGTGAGGAGGACCCAGGGGAGCTGAAGAAGGACACTCACCACCACCCAATAGCCCTGTCCCAGCAGATCCCAACCCTGATCAGCCAGCTGGGGATGAGCCACACAGAACCGAAGGTTTAAGAATTTATCTCAGGAAGCCTTTTATGAAGCGAGGCTGCATTTACCTCTGACCCATGACGGAGCTATGGCCACCCCACGGAACACAGGCCAGTTCTGCTTGGAGGGCAGCAAGGCGTGAATAGAACAGACCCTCTCCTCTCCTCCCAAATCCTTCCTCCAGAGCTGTCATCACAGCCAGGGCCCAGCCACGCCTGACTCCTAACACAGTGTGACAGTGCTCCTTGTGGGGCAGACAGCCCCACCCGCTCCACCTTCCCAGCCTCTCAGCCTGGACACAGCAGGGCCCATCCCTTCCTCAGGCACGCCCTGAGCTCAGCCAGATAGTCCTGACGGAGTTCCGTTTGTGGGATCCAGATGTTAAACCACTCCAGTTCTTGCCAGGATGACAGCACAGCGTGGAGAGGGTTTGGGGGTCACAGGCAGCCCTGGGTGGGTCAACGAAGACCCCTCCTGCCCCCCATCCCACCCCGCAGGAGGCGGCATATCAGCTGGGCCCTGAAGAGTAAGGAGGAGCTGATAAGAGACAAGGCAGGAAAGGAGTCTCAGGCAGAGAGCCCGGCAGGGGCAGGGGCCTGGAGGTTAGACAGCAGTGGGCATCAGAGGTGGTGGAGGAGCCCAGGTGGAGGCTGGGGGGGAAAGAGGCCAGTGAGGGCAGGAGCACAGAGGACCCTAGACAGAGATTGGGAGACTGGACTTTGTCCTCCGAGACGATGAGACCACCAAAGGGAGAAAGAGTCTAATCAGATTGTTTCGGAAGCTCCTCCGGACCGCGGTGCAGACTGTGGGTCTGGGGCCTGTGGCCTGCTACTGAGCACAGGGGAACGGTGCCGGGTGGGGCAGGTGCTCGGGGGAAGATGGTGTTGGCTGGGCTGGGCTGATGACCTCAGGCTACAGAGAAGAGGAAAGAGGGGAGGGAGATGTGGGAGGGGGTCTGTTCTGTGACACTGGGGCAACATCCAGGGCTCCCCAGGTGTCTGGCCTGGACCCCAACCCCGAGCACCTTGGTACCAACCACGGGTGCTCCTGGCAGCTGGGGAAGCTCCAGACACCCCACCCTGCAGGGACAGGACTGCAGGCTCTTCCTGGGGGCCCAGATGGTTCAGGCGGCTGTGTGCTCTCTTGCAGCTCTCGCTGCAGCCAGCCTGAAGCCAGCGGGCTCCTGTAGGTGTACGCTCGGTGTGCCGTGGGAGAGGGGAAGGCAAACCCATCAGGCTACGTGGGAGTGCGAGGGGGCTGTCACCCCAACTCCAGGTTAAACTCAAATGAAACTGCTGGGATTTAAAGAAAGAACAAGTGAGTATGTCAGACGGCAGGTGTGGCCTCCTTGGGTAGCCACCAGCCCCTCCAAGCCTGAGCTGCGAGCCCTGAGCCACAGAGGTGACACAGCCCTGCTGTGGGGTTAGAGGAGATCATGGCACAGAGGGTCAGCACACTTGCAGCAAGTCCTCCAATTTCAGCCACTGTCATTATGAAATTGGTCTTGGGGCCCCAGCCCACCAGCCTGGCCTGAGTTCACAGGGCCCTTGAAAGAGCCAATCACAGGACCAAGGCCATCAGGGTTAGGACATACCCGACCCGGGGTCTGGCCCTCAGAGGCCAGGATTCGGGCTGGGTGTGGGGGAGGTGGTGAAGGCCACTGGCTGAGTCTGAGGCTCCAGGACAGCATGTGGCGGGGAGGATACTGGGGCCGGCTCTCCGGCCTCACCACCAGTGAGCCTCGTTGCTCACACCTGAGTGAGGGACTCCTGGTCAGATGGCTGTGGTCTGAGTAGACACACCTGCTTCGAAACGTAACCTTCCAGTGTTTGCTTCAAAGTGATTTCCTCTGAAGAAAGTAAAATCTTTGTGAAACACATTCTCCAGAACCAGACACAGCCACCGGCTTAAGTTCATCTTCCGACATTAAGCTCTGTTCCAGGTTGAGCACCACCCCGACACCAGATGGTGGCCGCAGGAGTGCGACTGGGTGACTGAAACTCCCCCTCCTTACACCGTGAGGCAGATCGACCAACGTTTACTCACCCGTTTCCTGAGATCCCGCTGCTGGTGCAGCCCGGGGAACCCCGGCGCCCTCAGTGCAGCTCCTCCTTCCAAGAAGCCCCCAGTTCCGCAGGGAGGTAGCCTCACCCCATGAGCGTTTATGATCTAGAATTGCAGAGATCAGGCCATGCCCAAGGGGGACGGGAGTCCCCAGAGAAGGTACCTAAGCACCTGGCAAGGGGGACAAAAGGGCCTGTCTGAGGAGGTGATTTCTAAGCTGAGTCTTAGAAGAAGAAGGGTGAGCTGGACGAGGGGCAGAGAAAATAGCAAGGCGTGGACAGGAAACCACATCCAGAGACTGGGAGGTGAACACAAAGCGGGCTGGGGCTGCAGACATGGGTGGGCCTGGCTGGGGAGATGCAACGCCCAATAAGTGCTGAGCAAGGCCTCAGTGGGGCTGAGGCGTCTGTGATGTGATCAGATTAGACAGAGTCTCTCCAGCCATCGTGTGGAGGACGGCCTGATGGGGAAGAGGCCGGGAAAGTGGGTGACATGTGATGCAGTCCTGGACCAGCACAGGGGCTCCACGGGGGCTTGGGTGGGCAGGAGGGACTGATGGGATGTGGGGACTGAGGGAAGGCAGAGTCCAGATGACACCCAGGTCCTGGCTGAGGTGACCAGGAAGGCAGGAGGAAGAGAGGGTGTGGGGCCAGGACAGATGGCCCTGTGGACGCAGACCCCCAAGGGGCCATGGCAGAAGCAGGGCTGGGCCCGTGAGACATCAACTCGTAAAAACTCTGCATTATGTTTATACCAGCTGCACCACAGAATGATCACCCCTTGGTCCCTGGAGGCTGGGTAAATAGTCCAGACCCTTGTCTTTACTGATTCTACGTTCAGTACAATGAATGCACCTGCGACCTCTCCTGGGCGGGGCCCTGGGCCTGCTCTGAGACCCCCAGCAGCTCCTGCACGGGCTGGGGTGGGGACCCGGGGTGGACTCATTCTGGCAGCTGTGAGCCTCAGCTGGGCCCTGGGGCTGTGTGGCGGAGGGCTTAGGGGAGAAGCTTGGGCCAGACCCTCAAAGCTCCAGGGAGCTTCTTCAAAGGTCACAGGGACCATCAGGGTCCCCTGTAACTGGGTAACTCTGATCATTCTAGAACTTGGTAAGGCCCACACAGTGCCTGGGTCCTCGTCAGGCGGATATTTCTGCTGGGGCTCAGCAGGAGCGGGACGGCAGAGACGGTCTGATGCTGCAGGCTGGGGCACAGTGAGAGCCTGGTTGTGGAGGGACTCTCCCCTCCGGGGCCCCACCAGCCACACTGTCCTCTGCCCCAGGACCCTCTGGCCCCTTTTCGGCACTCAGTGACAGGCGGCTGTGTCTGCAGCTCCTCTGACTCAGGCTCACCCCTCGCCTGTTCTGAACACACCGCTGGCTCCTGACGGGCTTCAGGCTGCTCCAGGCCAGTGTCAGCCCCAGGCATCCTCTAGGACACCCATGTCCTGCATGCCCACCAACTGTGCTCCTCAAATCCTGGGCCAGTTTCCAAGCAATTAGCTTACAAGGTCAAAATGGTCAGCTAGGGAATTCTCTGGCGGTCCAGTGGTTAGGACTCTGAGCTTCCAATGCCAGGGGCCCAGGCTCGATCCCTGGTCGGGGAACTAAGATCCCGCAAGCCACACAGCGCAGCCAAAAAAGAAAAAGGTCAGCTAGAGGCAGTCAGGTCACCAGGCAGTTTCCTCGAAGAGAGCCTAACACACAGTCAAATGCAGCGTGCCAGGCCCGCTCCTGGTCCCAAACGCCCCACATGAGCCTGCCGGCTCCGGCCTGGTCCTCAGAACAGTCCTGCTCATGTCAGAGGAGGCAGGAACGGGGTGAGCAGGGCAATGGCCCCAGCATCCGACCTGCCCCCCTAAAGATGAATAAAAGCCCCCTCACTTTCTGTCTTGCAGGTTCTCCAGCAGCCTTTGGTGGCCCAGCATGGCCCACTGAGGGGAACCATGACTGGCTGGCCGACATGCGCCGCTGACCACCCACAGTCGTGTCTCACCAGCAGGTGACCCTCCTCTGGCCGCCCCCCACTCGCCTGCCCCGCCCAGGAAAGTGCCTGCACCGCCAGGGACATCATGTAGTAGGGCCGGCCGCGGCGCCCAGTGAGCTGCAATGGTTTTGTACACGACCCCCTTTCCCAACAGCTGTCTGTCTGCCCTGCACGCCGTGTCCTGGGCCCTCATCTTCCCATGCTACTGGCTGGCGGACCGGCTCCTGGCCTCCTTCATACCCACCACCTACGAGAAGCGCCAGCGGGCGGATGACCCGTGCTACCTCCAGCTGCTCTGCACCGTGCTCTTCACGCCCGTCTACCTGGCCCTCCTGGTCGCCTCGCTGCCCTTTGCGCTCCTTGGGTTCCTCCTCTGGTCCACCCTGCAGTCGGCCCGCCGGCCCTACGTCTACTCCCGGCTGGAGGACAAGGGCCCAGCCGGCGGGGCGGCCCTGCTCAGTGAATGGAAGGGTACGGGTCCTGGCAAAAGCTTCTGCTTCGCCACTGCCAACCTCTGCCTCCTCCCGGACTCGCTGGCCAGGCTCAACAACGTTTTCAACACCCAAGCCCGGGCCAAAGAAATCGGCCAGAGAATCCACAACGGGGCCAGTAGGCCCCAGATCAAAATCTACATCGACTCACCCACCAACACCTCCATCAGCGCGGCCAGCTTCAGCAGCCTGGTGTCACCGCAGGGCAGTGATGGCGTGGCCCGGGCCGTCCCTGGGAGCATTAAGAGGACGGCCTCTGTGGAGTACAAGGGTGACGGTGGGCATCACCCTAGCGACGAGACCGCCAACGGCCTGGCCTCCGGGGACCCAGCCGACGGCGGCAGCCTTGAGGACGCCTGCATCGTGCGCATCGGTGGCGACGAGGGGGGCCGGCCCCCCGAAGCCGTCGACCCCCCCGCTGGGGGCCAGGCCGGGAACGGGGCTGGTGGGGGCCCACGGGGCCAGACGCCCAACCAGAGTCAGCGGGATGGGGACTCGGGGAGCCTGGGCAGCCCCTCGGCCTCCAGGGAGTCCCTGGTGAAGGCGCGGGCCGGGGCCGACGGCGGCGGTGGGGAGCCAGGCGCCAACAGCAAGCTCCCGTACAAGGCCTCGGTGGCAAAGAAGGCAGCCGTGCGCAGGAGGCGCCACCCGGACGAGGCTTTTGACCACGAGGTCTCAGCCTTCTTTCCCGCCAACCTGGACTTCCTGTGCCTGCAGGAGGTGTTTGACAAGCGGGCGGCCGCCAAGTTGAAAGACCAGCTGCACGGCTACTTCGAGTACATCCTCTATGATGTCGGGGTCTATGGCTGCCACGGCTGCTGCAGCTTCAAGTGTCTCAACAGCGGCCTCTTCTTTGCCAGCCGCTACCCCATCATGGACGTGGCCTATCACTGTTACCCCAATGGGCGGTCCTCTGACAGCCTGGCCTCGAAGGGAGCTCTGTATCTCAAGGTAGGAGGCCTCAGCCAGCAGGTCCCAGAGCCACGGGGGGAGGCAGGCTGCAGCCGGGATCCTCGCTCTCTTGGAGGGCAGGGGGCAGACAAGGCCT
This sequence comes from Balaenoptera borealis, assembly GCF_965194805.1. NCBI lineage: Eukaryota > Metazoa > Chordata > Mammalia > Artiodactyla > Balaenopteridae > Balaenoptera > Balaenoptera borealis. The sequence continues at coordinate 17,366,023 of NC_138878.1, forward strand.
TTCATGGAGCGGAACCGGGGGGCCTCCAGCTCAGGGACAAGGGAAACAAGAATGCAGGGACAGGAGCCGAGGCTTCAGGCTGGGTGATCTCAGGCAAGTTCCTCAGATCTCTGAGCCACCATTTCCCCATCTGTAAAGCGGGGGCAACGTAGAGCCTACTCACAAGGTGGGGAGCGGCACAGGAGCGGCGAGGCCTGGGAGGTTCTCATGGTGCCGGTGGTGAAGGTGGTAGGCGGTGGAGGCAGGGAGCCCCTTCTCTGAATCATTGCAGACAAATGGCTGTAGGCTTGCAGGCAGGCCTCTCAGGCCCTGGCCGTTACCACAACCGCTCCCTCAGGCCACCAGCCTCACTGGCCAGGACGCCCTCTCCCTCCTGGCTGTCACGCAGCTGCCACACCAGGCCCTCTGCCCACCAGCCCGAGGCTTCACTTCCACAGTCACTAATTAAAGTGAATCATAATTATTTCTGCTAATTTGGGTGCAATTGGGGAGTTTTTAGACCATGGTAATTTGGTCATTACGCATTTATCTTCTTCTGAGCCTGACACGCTCAGCATGTTGACTTTCTGCTCCCCATCCAAAAGCTGCTCTTGGTGCTTCCAGAGTTTTCCGAAGCACCATTTGGCCAGCTGCTACAGAACAGGGCTTTCCGCCCCCAGAGGCAGCAGCTGCTTCGGGTGCGGATCTTCTCTGTATTCCCCTCAAGACTTCTCAGTTCTCCTAGAAGGAGTTCCGTGGACGGAGGGGGCTGGTGCGGCTACTGTGGAGGCCCAGTGTGGTGAGGCGCTCATGCCCAGGCCTCAGCTCTGACCGTGCTTGGCCTGTCCAGGGAAGTGCCACCTGTCAGTCAAGCTCCTGCCAGGAGCGAGGGCCCAGGTGGATGGTCCACACGGAGCCTGCGGGAGCCAGGGCCACACCCCAACGCCCACGACTCCCCTCCCATCGCTCAGGCCTCTTGTGTGGCTCAGCCGGCGCAGATCTGTGGTCCCTGGCTCTCCTGAGACGCTGAAATTGAAGGCACTCCTCTTACAGGAGACCAACCTCCCCATTTTGGCATATGGTTTGTCAGTGTTCTGTCTCAGCAGCCAGAGTGACCTTCTGGGGAAGAAGGGGACATGTCAGTTTGTGGGTGGGAGGGAACGCACCCTCTCCCTCGCGCCTGCCCTACTACAGATGGCTCAAAGGCCAGGGCCCCTTCAAGCCTTCCCCCAGGCCACACGCCCCCTCCTCCTCTCTTTCCTCAGCCTGGCACCCCAACTATCATGCCCACCAGGGTCACAAGTCTCCTTGGGACAGCCCCTCCGACGTGGGCTTCCCTCCCACCCCCTACCTCTCTGGCCGTTCCTTCCAGGATCCTTGTCGCCTGCCCATCCTTTAAATGCTGAAGAGCCCTCTACCTCCTGGATCTAAAACTAGTCTTCAGATATGTTTAATTTGGTCCACACCATTAAAAAATTTCTTGTGTTGGCCAACATTTAAGAATCAAGCAATTTCACATGAAACTCAGTTTGCAACTTCTCTCCCTACCTCGGCAGATCTGGCAGCACCAGGCCTGCTGCATTCTGTCCAGCTCTCAGCCTGAGCTGGGGGTTGGCAGCCCCCAGAGCAGGTGACCCCACTTGGCCAGCCCTCTTCATTTCCAAGCTGTTACCATGGCCAGCCGGCCCCAGGCACCTGCCCGGGGAAGTGGCTCCACAGCCTCCATCTCCGCACGTGCTGAGTACTCTCTTGCCCTGAGCCCAGTCAATCCACCCGGGCTCCCACTTTCACTTTCCAGATACCTCTGGGTCCACCCCGTATCTCCAGCTGCAAGATCACTGCCCAGGCCATCATTCCTCTGCATCCACCCAGATGTTTTGGGCTGTCCTCCCACTTCTAACCCGTCCTCCTCATGTCCCAAGTCTTGACTCCTTTTACCATCTTCCTGCTGCCTCAGGGAGAAGTCAGCCTTCACCTGGGCCCCTCCAAGCTCCCTGGGCTCTGCTCCAGCCGCACCCTGAGGGGCCTCCATGTGCCGATCCCCCTTGTCCTGGCTGCCCCACCTCAGTGGAGCTCTCCTCAGCGGCGTCCAGCACAAGCCAGCTTTCCCTCGGGGGTTCCTCAGCCCTGGCCCCAGGTGTCTTGCTGCCCGCCTCTCCCGTCAGACAGAACTCGAGAGCAGAGCTGTTGTGCCCGGCACAGCAGACCCAGCTCGTCTCTGTTGGCAAGAGTGTGCCTCTTTCTCTACGTGGAAGAGTGAAATAAGCGAGGTTTCAGGAGCCAGGCCAGCCCCGGAAGGGCCCAGGGGCTGGAAGTGTGCGAGCCTGGCTGCGCCCTTCCCCCGGGGCTCCCCGTCCAGCCCTGCCTACCCATTTACTCTGCAGAGCTTCTCATCCTCGAGGAAAGTGTGCTTTCCTGCCACCGAGACGCCCGGGAGAAAGGAGGGAGGGAACGGACTGGCTTCTGCCTCGGGAGGGAGAGCGCCTGATTCTGGGCCCTGCTCTATTGACAGTCTGTCCACCAGGACTAACGGCACAACCTCTCAGAGTGACTGTTTGTTTTTTGCAAGAGAAACTCGAGCCTCTGAGGCTCCCGAGGACTCAAGCCGGGAGTCAGTAAGTCCCAGCACATGATAAAGTGGATCTTGGTGAGCTCACAGGACTGATGGAAGGAAGGGGGGGGGGGGCGCTGACATACCTCGTGCTGCGTGTCTTCCCTCGGGGCGGGTTCTCCTCAGCAGCAGCGTCGAGGGGTGCCTCCCTGCACTTGTCTCCGTCCCCACCCAGGATTCAGCACAGGCAGGTGACATGAAGTGCTGAGCGAGTGAGGGGCTTATGCACTAAAAGCCTCAAATGGGCAGCTGCTGAAAAGCGTGGCTCAGTCACCAGGAGCTCAGAAAGCAGTGTAGAGCAGGGGGAGGAACTGGGCATGAGCCAAGAACGTCAGATTTGAGCATCAGATTTGAACCGGCCTCCGCCACCAGAGCCTCATGACCCCGACCACCGATGGCGTAATTTTAGTATAATCCTCATAGTTGTTGTGAGGCTCTAGTAAGGCCGCATCTGTGAAGCGCTAGGCATGGTGCTCACAGCGTGAATATTATAGAGGAGGGAACAGACTCCTGGCCTGAGGATGCAGACAGCACCATCGTGTGGCCTCTGGGGGCACTGTGGTTTTAAAGCTGTGTTGTGTTTTTGCAACAGGGGGAACCAATGGTGTGTAATTTCCAAGGGATTCCAGGGTTGGGGGTACCATTGGGCCAAGGTCTGGGCCTGGAATATGGGCAAGAAGTGAATGGTGAACATATGAGCTTATAAACAGCCCCAAATCCAGGCCCATTATCAAGTAACCAGACATTCATCTGCCTGGGCACTGGAAAAGGAAAGATGTGCATCTATCCAGGCTGGGAAAGGGGATGAAGAGCTGTAGAAAGCTAAGGGTGTTTGATGACGAGAAAGACCTCATGGAGGAGAATAATACCAACCTGACTTCAGCAGCAGAAAGGATGGAAGCCTCCCGAGGCTCTCAGAGCGGAGGGCCCGTGATGAGTCCAGGCCACTGTTAGCTGGAGGACGGGCAGAGCTATGCTCAGCAGAGGCCAGGGGCACCCGCGCTGCTGCTGCATGCACCTCAGCCAAGAACTGGCCTCTACAGTCACCCTCCCTGGAGACTTCCCAAGGTCCAGGGTCTCATCATCATACGAAACCCAGTCTGAAATAGATTAGTGAAATATGGGGAAGACAGCTGAGGCTCAGATGGGAGGAAAGCCCAGAGAGGAAGAGGATGTGGATCCAACCAGAGGCCTCTGGGAAGGGCACCCGAGGACGGTCTGGGGAGCACGCCAGGAGGGACTCTCCTGTCACAGCCTCCAGCAGAGGGCCTGAGAACCCGCAGGCTGGGTGGCCAACCCTCCCCTCCCCTCCCCGACCACAGCCCGACAAGGGCTCAGGCTTGCACCAGGCTCACCACTGGGGGCCGAGTTGTCTGTGCTGTACAACTGAGATGCTCGTTTTCATTACGCCAACCCGTGGAAACAGTCTGCCAGGGTCACCTGCAATTGGGCAGGGAGTCAGGGAGGAGCCCTCGGCCCCACTCCACCTGCCAGGGACGCTGTCTCCAGTGAAGGAGGTGAGCAGGAGGCAAGGACCGAGGTTGGGGAGGGTACAGCGTGAAGAAGCCCCTGTGGAGGAAGGAGGACTGGGCTCAGGATGGAGGCCATGGGGTGCCTGGGGTCAGCTATGACATAGGTGCCATGGTGACACCGGCCACAGCTGTCATCCCAGATCTGGGGACTAACAGGGGACCACAATCAAAAAGCAGCTAAAATGACTGCTCATGAAGCCAGAGAGGCAGAGACTGGGAAGACAGAGCCGAAGGCAAGGTCCAAGGCCTCTCACAGTGGAGGAGGGTGGTGGGCTTTGTGGCTGCACCACATCCCAGAGGGGAGCCTGATTCAGACTTCACAGGGATGGGCTCCAAGCCATGATCAGGTCCAGGGTGTGACCAAGGGGAGGAGGAAAGAGCCACCAGGTAGGAGTGGACAAAGAACCAAGGGGCTGGCACTTGAGGGTCATCCACGTGGATCTTCTGGTCACCAGGAGACAGCAGGGGTGTGGGGAGCAATTTCTGCATCTCTCCTCCTGTAAAACCGTGCCTGAATTGTCGGTGGCACTCACCATGCCACAGGCTGGTACTTCTTCATGCATCTGCCTCCCACACTGAAGCAGAAACTCCTAGAAGCAGGACATGTGCTGTTCTTCCCGGGGCCCCAGTCTAGCCAGGAGTCGACAGAGCTGGGCTTCTGAGGGTTTGACCTGGCTGGGGGCAGGAGTCGCCAGTGTCCCCTTGTGCTCAGAGCAGTAACTCATAACTCATAGGCCTCATCACCAACACCTCGCTTCCTCCCCTACAGGTGCAGGTAGGAAATACACCTCACGACCAAAGAATTGTCGGGTACATCTCCTGCACACACCTGCACGCCCTGCCAGGTAGGGTCCAGGGGCCCGAGCTTCAGCGGGTGGGGAATGTCCCCTCAGAGGGTTGGGACTGGCCCGGCTGGGGCCTGGCAGCAGCTTCATCATCTCTCTGTGGTTCTGCCGCACAGAGGACAGTGACATCCGGTGTGAGCAGCTGAACATGCTTCAGGACTGGCTGGCTGATTTCCGAAAATCTACCTCCTCGTCCAGCGCAGCCAACCCCGAGGAGCTGGTGGCGTTTGACGTCGTCTGCGGAGATTTTAACTTTGACAACTGCTCCTCTGGTGAGGCGTGCTCCTCTGGTGAGGCGTGCTCCTCACCATTAGGGTCGGCCACTCGGGGAGGCGTGGGCTCCAGTCACAGCTGGAAAGACCGGGGTTAGGCAGCTCAAATAACTTCTTGCTCCTCCAGAGCGTGGGGGTGGGACATTTAGCAAGACTATGATTTCTCTGCCCCCGAGAAATCCTAGAATAAGAGCCCTTTCTCTCCCTAAATAGCTCAGAGGCCACCTTGCTGGAGACAAAGAGATGCCCCACAGATGAACCTCTGGCAGGGAAGGCTGGGAGCCTCTGAAACCCAGACTAATGGGGTTAGCTAATGATACTCACCAAGTCTGTATTCAGCTCTTACTTTGCACCAGGCACAATTTTTTTTTTTTTAAAAACATTTATTTATTTGGCTGTGCCGGGTCTTAGTTGCGGCACGCGGGATCTTTGTTGCTGCGTGCAGGATCTTTTTTTTAGTTGTGGCATGCAGGATCTAGTTCTCTGATCCGGGATTGAACCTGGGCCCCCTGCATTGGGAGCGTGGAGTCTTAACCACTGGACCACCAGGAAAGTCCCACCAGGCACAATTCTGATGGCTGTTAGAGGGGGCATTCTCAAGGACACAGAAACCCAGTGACAGATGAACCACAGATCCATCTGTCTGGGGACACAGACCCCACCCAGAGGCAGTTACCTGAGGGACAGGGACTTGGTGACTCTGGTCAGACCGGAGCCAGGGGCAGGTGGCCCTCCAGGACAGGCCAGACGCCCGGAGCCCCTCAGCACTCCCTCCCTCCCTGCACAGACGACAAGCTGGAGCAGCAGCACCCCCTGTTTACACGTTACAAGGACCCCTGCCGCCTGGGGCCTGGGGAGGAGAAGCCGTGGGCAATCGGTGAGCCGGGGCTGGGCACGGACTCTGGGGCGGGAGGGGAGGGGGGACGGGGGCAGGGGAGGGGCACTGCCAAGGCCTGATACCCCACGGGCTTCCCGGAGAGACCTGCCCCCAAGACCCCACTGCTGGGGGGAGGGGGGGCACTCAGCTGCCCAGCCCACAGAAGCCCTGGCCTACCCCTCCTGCCCCAGGGAGGCAGCCCTCCTTGAGGCTGGCTGGGCCCTTCCCGCAATGACCACTCTCACCTCCTTGTCCCCAGGTACCCTATTGGACAAGGACGGTCTCTACGACGAGGAAGTGTGCACCCCTGACAATCTGCAAAAGTAAGCACCCAGCACCCATGCTGCCATGGTCAGGCAGGGTAGGCAGATCCAGGCAGCTCCCAGGTCTGGGACGAGCACCAACCCAGAAACAGGTGTGGAGAGATGGGCTCTGCGGGCAGACAAGAGCGCACAGCCCCATGGGATGACGCCTGTGAGAGCCTCAGGGATGCAAGCTGGGGGTGGGCAGACGCTGTGGTGGACCTCACGCCCCAGGGGTATCCTTACCAAGAAGAAGCCTCCGAGTAGGCCTGGGGCCTCAAGGTGGTGTTTCCTACACCGGCACCCAGAGTCCGGGTCCACTCTACCAGAGCTTGGCCTGCCCTGAGCCCCAGCCTGCCTTGGGCACAGGAAAAAGGACCAGAATCTCCCAGGGCGAGGCCGAGCGCTGCAGAGACCCCTGTCGAAGAGCCTTGGGGAAGAGCCTTGGGGCTGGCGTCTGCTGCAGGAGCGCGGCAGCTGGTAGCCACCCATTAGGCAAATAAAAACACGAACAGAGATAAGACAAGCCAGTCCTTTTCAAAGTAGAGACAGTTCCATCCCAGCCAAACTGCATTCTTGAACCCGAGACTTCCAAAAAGGACACAGTTGAGAGGCCAGCAGCAGAGCCAATTTATAATTCACAGCCCGAGACTGCACAGAGCCACGGCAATGGCTCCTTGCAGCTAATTTGAGCCAATTAATTAGATTATAGACTTAAATTTGAAACATCATCCTATGCCTAGAAAATTATCTTTTTATGAGATGATGATTTAAAAATGACTATCAGTAACTCTTACATCACTGATGCTGGAATTAATTATCAAAGGCCAAGGACAGTAATGGATTACATTTCTGAGATATAATGATGTTCTGCATGTCATTAGTGTTATTTATCTCAAGGCTGATAAAGACCCTGCAGAAATCCATGTTTGCTGGCTGTGCCTGTCCAGGTGCCCTGTCCATTTGTCCAGGCATTAGCCGGGCAGGCAGGCCTGTGTAGTGCCTCTCGGTGGCTGCACCTCTCACTCCCAACATTGGCCTGCAACTGCCCACTGAGATGGGGTGTTCCTTGAAGGCTCCTTCCCACTGATATTCAGGCTCTGGAGGAAACCTGGCAGGAAGCAGATGGCAGTCAAGGAGTCAGAAGACCCAGACTCAGGGCGTAACATTCCACCTGAGCGCCCTGCCCTCCCTGTAGATCCTTGACCAACACATACGCATTCCTATCAGTTTCCTTCCACTGAGAAATGGGGCGACAGCCGCATCCTACCTTGTTCCTTTCTTGACACACCTTGTCCCCAAAGTGTTCTGGGGCCACAGTCATCATTCTTGTGTTAGAGGGGACGATGGAGGCTCAGAGGTTTGATGGCACAGCCACTCAGGGACAGACCGACACAGCAGTCCAGTCCTGGGATGGGGTCTGGTTGCTCTCCTGGCTCCCCTGGCCCCCTGCTGACCTGAAACAAGAGTCATGGGAGGCCTGGGGACTTCCAGAAGAGGAGGGTCCCTGAGGCTCACTGCAAAGATCAAGTTCCCCACAACAGGACACTCTTAGCTCAGAGCAGAACCCATCCTGGAGAGGGGCTGGGCAGTTCTGTCCCCAGCTTGGTCACTGGGGCTCTGGGTGGTGCCAACGTTCTGGTTCAGAAAGGGAAAGCGAGTGCTGCCAGCCCACGGTGGACACGGGACACTCCCAGGCAGATTCTGGAGTGGCCCAGGTCGGTCAGGAACTCACAGGCTCGGGTGTGGTCTCTGTCCATCCCAGTCCCTTTTGGGGCTCACAGGGAAGACAGATCTTAAATGCAGGGGTTTGGTCTGACTTGTGGGCAGAACGTGGCTCCACATTCAGGACCTGGACCGCAGCGGGGGCGGGGCTCACCTTGCCTTCCTGTGCCTTCTGTGTGAGCAGGGTCCTGGAGAGCGAGGAAGGTCGTCGCGAGTACCTCGCTTTCCCCACCAGCAAGAGCCCCGGCGGAGGCCAGAAGGGACGCAAAGAGCTGCTGAAGGGCAACGGCAGGCGCATTGACTACATGCTGCACGGGGAGGAGGGGCTGTGCCCAGACTGGAAGGCCGTGAGTCTGGGCTGGGCTGGGCTGGGCTGGGCAGGGCAGCCAGGCCGTGTCTGCAGATAGGGGACCCTAGCCCTGCACCCCTTGGCAGCACTGAGCTCTCCTCTGGAAATGGGACGTGCCCATCCAGGAGGCCTTTGGGGCCCATGGATCCTCCCACCCCTCTGCCTTCAGGAAGGTCCGGGCCAGGCCTCTCCTTTACAGGATGCCCTTTGGGTCTAACTGGGATGTTTCTCCTCCCCCCCGCCCAGGAGGTGGAAGAATTCAGTTTCATCACCCAGCTGTCGGGCCTGACAGACCACCTCCCGGTGGCCATGCGGCTGATGGTGTCTGCGGGGGAGGAGGAGGCATAAACGAGCCAAGTCATCACGAGCAGCAGGGCCTCCGCCAGCCCTCTGAGCCGCAGTCCCTCCCTGGCCATGTCCCCTCCAGCAAGCACCACCCGTGCTGGGGGAGGGGGGCAGGGGCCTGGGAGAGCTGCAGCCAGTCCTGGGTGAGCTGGAACCAGCGCTGCCCAGCACCTCTGGGCACTCGCCATGGACAGGAGTCAGGCTGGCCTTGGGAGTCCTGGCTGCCCAACCAGTGCCATTCTTTCAAATCGTTATTTTCTACAAATCTACAGCACAACCTAGTTTGTAACCCGTGGGTTAGTACGAGAACCGGGTTTCTGTACTCTTTATATCTCTTCTCAAGCTTCGTCCAGGGTTCATTATTTTTGTCTGCTGCCATGTTGTCTCGCATGCCTGCACCCTCGCATGCACGCTGCCCGCATGCCACGTGCCACGCTGTAGCCACAGACCCCTCACTCAGGCCTCACCCAAGGCCAAACTCCAAACACAATCAGAACCAGCCAAAGAAGCATTCCTGGACACACAGCCGCCGGCTCGCCACCTCCAGCCTGGACAGCTCACGAGCAGGGACCGTGAGGGCTGTGTCCAGTTACCAGCGAGCCCGGGCTCTTCCCCAGGGTCTTGCATTCAAGGGCGATTACATTTTAAAAAGAAAATCAAAAAAGTTAAGAACAAAAAGAACCCTTCACTTTAAAGGGTCTGCAAGCCACGAGGGAGAACGCTGCTCTTCCTGAGACAGGCACAGCAGAGCCTGGAGCCTCCCCTGGAGACTCCAATCTGGGCAATGAAGCCACAGACAGGAATCCAAGGAAAGAGCATCACTTTTTTACAGGAAAAAGGGCAACTCATGGCATTAGGGGGGAGGGGGACTTCTGGTTTTGAAAATGATAGATTTGTAGCTTCTCTTCTGTCAAAACCAACACATCCTCTTTCTGCCTGATCCTGTCTCCCCTCCGGACACCCTTCTGGTTTGGGACCAATCTTCCTGGGGACTGTCCCCATCCACGTGCTGGCTGAGCTCAGGAACCGTCCACCTGCCTCTGGGTGGGGCTGAGGCTCTGTCCTCCCAGGCCCATCCTCAACAGCAACCCGATCCGGGGGCCCTGGACAAAGGGGCTGGAAGCCAAGGCACAGAGCAGCCTGTCCCCTCACCAGCGTGCAGGCTGGGGGTGGCAAGGCCAATGGCCACTGCTCGCCCCAGGCAGGGAGTGGTACTGGCTGGCATCCACTCTGCCACCATGTGACCAGGGCCAGCCCCGGGCACATGCGCACAGCATGGCAGAGTCTGCAAGTGAAGCCCACAGCTCCTCTTCCCACGGCAGCACTGCCTCTGCCCACCTGCCTTTTTAAACTCACCTGGGGACGCCCCCCAGAGTCACGCAGGGAGGGTTTTGTCTGCTTCCAGGTGCGAGGCCCCTTCGACTCTGGGAGCTGTTACTGACAACTCCCAATGGTCTCCCCTCCTCACAGCGCCCCAACCAATGTGCACGCCTGGCTCGAGGCCAGTTCTGCCCAACGAGGCTGGGGACACACCGGGACCATGCTGCCAGGAGCCTCCTGGTGCCTATAAGCTGACGCTGTGCCTTGTCACCCACTGAGCTGCAAGAGGGACCAAGAGGGGGCCAAGGCCAGAGGCCAGGCCTGCGCTGGAGTAAGACACTCCTGAGAGCCACACTCACGGTGGCACTGGTTGGTCTGCATGCCCCTGGCTGGGGCAGCAGCTGAGCTGAGGGCCTCACTGCCTGGAGCACTTCGCTGGCCAGGCCCCCAGTCCCACCCCTCAAGTCAAGACAGGAGGGGCTGCTCACCATCTAGGGTGTAGTCCTCCTTGGGCTCTCTGCTGCACCCCTCCTCCAAGGCTGTGGCTCTCGGGGCCCTGGCTAGGCTTCACTGGGTCAGGGGCCTCCAATCCCAGGAGCAGCCAGGAATCTGCTCACAGGTGGAGCTCAACGGGGCAGATGTGATGCCTAGATGTCTGGGCCTGAGCCGAGGCCCCTAGGCTGCGGGTCAGCTGTGTGCCCAGGACAACAGCGGAAGCAGGGCCAGGGCTCCTGAAGCAGAGCGACTCCAGCACAGCTTCCATCCTTCAGAAGGGCCGCCTGCCTCCCAGGGCAGCTGGTGGGGAGCCAAGGCACAGGGGGCCATGCTTCTCTCCCTACTCACAGGGCAGCCTTAGGCAAGTCATACCTCCCTGTGCCTCAGTCATTTCCTGTCCTAACAAGGTCACCTCTGCCCAGCCTGCCTAGTGTCCAGAGCAGAACTGGCCTGGCTCCCCGCTCCCCTCGCACCGCCCTCTGGCAGGGCCTCAGCGCTGAGGCCGCCATCGCCCAGCCACGAGTTTCATCAAGCCTGTGCACCCCCGGGGCTATGTACAAGCCAGACTTTTCCATTTCGATTTTTAAAAAAGAAAGAAAAGAAACATCTCAGATGTTTCTGTGGCATCTAGGCCTGGGAAGGACAGACCAGGGGTCACCCAAATCCCCAAGGCCCCGCACCTGCCCCGGGCCCAGCCTCCTCCAGAGGAGGCAGGAGGCAGGGGTCAACTTCGGAAGAAAACGGTCATTTCCTTTGTCCAGACCACCTTGAGTTTTAAGTATGGATATTAATCTTGATGCTTTTTAACTATTGTATTAACTTGCTGAGATTTAGAAATACTGTTTTAAAAAAGAAAAAAAAAGACTTTTTTAATTTCTGTATTTTTTTCTGTATTGTATCCTCATGGGACATTAGGGGTTTTATATGGTAAGCACACCTGAGGTTTTGGTAAGAACATTATCAAATATATATCCAGACGATTCTTCCCTAGAAGAAAAACAATCTTTACACCTGATAAAATATTTTGAAAAGAGAGGTGTTTTTTTTTTTTTCCTTTACTGGTGCTGAAAGGATGGATAATGAGGAAAAAATAAAACTGTGAGGCTCAAGGCTGGTGTTCTCCACTCATTTAAGTGAAAAGCTGTGCTGGGCCCTGCTCTGACTCCAAGGGGCTAGGCGGCCAGGCGGGGCTGTGGGGAGACCACTGTGGGGGGCCTGCCTTTCCTGCCTCTCCCCACAGGATGGGCACAGCCTGAGTCTGCCCTGAACCACCAGGAAACCAGGCCCCTTGGGTTCTCTTACTCCCTCTGGAACTGGGAGTAAACAGCAGAAGGGCACCTCGAGTGTGGGAAGAAACACGGCTGGGGCCTCCTTGGGACTCTCTGACCTTCCCTGGCAAGGCAATGTCGGGGTGACTGCACTCGTACCCATCGCCCCAGACTTCTAGGGAACGAGGTCCTTCTGCTAGGAGGGGGGCACACGGGAAAGGGCCGCACCCCCTGGCTCCCTTCTGATGGCTGGTGCCCTGGGTCTGCCTCTGAGGAACTGCTTTGGGGCAGCCTCCTCCCTATCCTCTGAAAAGCAGCCTGGTGTCCAGGTGCTGGTCTTGGTCACCTGCTGGTGCTGCACATGGAGGCCAGACCCTTACAAATGCGGATTGGTGCCACTACTTAGCAAGTGAAAGGGTCTGAACTCGGTCCTCAGCCTGGCCCTGCCAGGGTCTTCAAGGCCTGGGGCCCAGCCGTAAGTCAGCGACTCTGCCCCCAGAAGCCCCTCCTAGCTGAAGCAGGCAGGTGGGACTCAAAGGTTCCCAGTGCAGGCCAGGCTAGGCCAGCTCCCACGAGAGCAGCATGCCCGCCCCAGCACTGCATAGCCAAGAGCAGCCCAACCTGCCCAGCCCAGTCAACTCTGGCTCCACTCCCTGGTTGGACAGGAGGGACGCTGTAGCCTTGGAGCTTTCTGAGCACTTCATAACCACTGCAGGGTGGGCTCCTTGGCCCCTCCTCAGCTACAGAGCCATCCCCGCTTCCCACCACATCTGGAGCAAGGAGCCGCAGTGCAAAAACACAAAAAGGGAAGAGGTCTCCTCCAAGCCCAGAGGCCAAGCCGGGCCCTGAAAGGAGAGGCGTCTTCACCTTCCTTCACAGAAAGCCACACCATTTAGAGCCTGGCGCCCTCCGCCACTTTATTTCTCAACAAGTGAGGGTCAGCACCCACGGTCCAGGGCATCTGAGAGCGTGAAATCCACGGTGACATCTCCAGTGTGGGGGTGGAACTCCACGGTGTAGGTGATGGTCTGGGGGCCACCTGGTGGCACTCTGGGGTCTAGTGTGGTGTTGAAGAAGTACACGGCCTGCTTGCAGTGGGGGTTCCAGCAACAGTACCCCTGCAGGGGCAGCAGCAAGAAAGTGGTGAGGGCTTCTGACACCCCAACGCCCTCCTGGCCAGCCTCCAGCCCAGGCAGCTCACGGTGGGAAGCTGCTGTTCAGGGCCAGGTGACCTGGGGCCACTGAGGAGTTATCATCTGGCTGAACGTGCCAGGAACACCCGGAGCGCAGGCGGGTGGCACGGCGGCACCTGCTCTCGGGGCCGGCCCACTCTGGGACCCGCGCACACAGCACTACCTTGTCCTCCGCAGGCTTCAGGAGGCCGGTGCTGACCGTGCTGTCTGGGGTCAGGTGGTATTCCATCCACAGGACGGCCCCGTGGCTCCTCCCGGGCCTGGGGGTGAGGGTGGGATGGGGGGTGGGAATGTTGGGCCAAAAACAAACAGCCGCATGAGAGACTGGCTAAGCTCCCCTCTGGTCATGGCTCCCCTCTGCTTTTCAGAAACCTCTCGTCTCTTCCACTTCCATCCTGCCCAGTTAGGAGGCTTCTAACACTCCACCTAACTAAAGGCAACTCAGTAAAATGCTGAGCAAGAAGAGCCACAACCCAAAGCTCCCACTCACTCCCCACAGCCTGGCCAAATACTTAGAGTAACCCTGGGGCAGGGCCAGCTTGCTGCCGTACCAGCCTCCTCGGCCTGAGGTCACAGAAAGGTTTGGCTCAGAAGGCTCAGAGAGGAGTCCAGGCATCAAAGTCTGGAAGATCTCTCCCAGATACTCTGGATGGCAGGCACAGATGGGCAACTGCCCTGCCTCCCCCTTGTCACAGGAGCCCAAAGGGGCTCTGGGCTCACGGCCTCCACCCAGTTAGAAGAAAGTTTTTCCTCTGGGAAGAAGCAGCCCCTCCCCATGAAGGGAGCTAGAGCTGGAGCTGGATGGGCCTGACCACGCATAACAACAACAGCCCCTGCCAATTCCTAATCTGCTTTAATTCCCAGGAGAGTTCAGGAATATGATCCAATGTGTAACCATAGCAACCAAATTCACATTTCTCTGCAGCTGTGTGTAACATGCTGCTTAGCTCAAAGGGAGCCTCAGATGTGGGAGGATCTGAGAGAGCCCACTCTGGCTCGCTCTCCCCCCCAGAAGCTGTGGGGACGCACTATACACTCAGGGCCACTTCAGGAAGGGCAAGGCTGAGACAAGGACAGCCATCCCACCCACATGAAAGTGGCCAAAGTAAGTGCTCAGCCACTCGGGCAATAACTATGAGAAAGCAACCCTGCCACTTCTCCCACTCCCCCCACCTTGGAGCCCACACTCACCTCCTCAGCTCGATGGCACCCTCAGCACAGATGGGCTGCAGGGGGACTGGCTGCCGAAAATCAAATGTCAGGATCTGCTGGGGCACGGAGCGGCTGCAGCATGGGTACTCCCACAGCGGGTGGGGCTCGGCCTCCTTGCTCTCCCTGAAGTCGAGGGCGTGCTGAGAAGGGAAGAGGAGGCAGGGGTGTGCAGAGACAGAGCCGGGCAGCCAGGGAACAAGGGGCTCATGTCCTCGTCTCCAGAGTTTATCTATGCCAGTGGCCCCTAACCTCCATGGCCCTGGTCCCTCAGGGTAATTGCCACGGTCACGTGGGGGCAGTGGGTCCTCACAAAAGACCACAGGTGCCTAGCTTGACCAGCTGGCTTCTGTTCCTGTCACCACTCACAAACCGTTTCCTCGGTAAGTCACTCTAAGCTTCATTATCTCCCTTTTAAAACTGGATGAGTGGGAATTCCCTGGTGGCGCAGTGGTTGAGAATCTGCCTGCCAATGCAGGGGACACGGGTTCGAGCCCTGGTCTGGGAAGATTCCACATGCCGCGGAGCAACTGGGCCCGTGAGCCACAACTACTGAGCCTGCGCGTCTGGAGCCTGTGCTCCGCAACAAGAGAGGCCGCGATAGTGAGAGGCCCGCGCACCGCAATGAAGAGTGGCCCCCGCTTGCCGCAACTAGAGAAAGCCCTCGCACAGAAACGAAGACCCAACACAGCCAAAAATAAATAAATAAATAAATAAAGGAGTTCCTTTTAAAAAAAAGACGTATTAAAAAAAAAAAAAAAGAGAATCTGCCTGCCAATGCAGGGTTCGATTCCGGGAAGATCCCACATGCCGCGAAGTAACTAAGGCCGTGCGCCACAACTACTTAGCCTGTGCTCCAGAGCCGCCAAGCCACAACTACTGAGACCGCGAGCCACAACTACTGAAGCCCGTGCACCGCAACGAAGAGTAGCCCTCCGCTCGCCGCAACTAGAGAAAGCCCACGCGCAGCAACGAAGACCCAACCCAGCCAAAAATAAATAAAATAAAATAAAGTAAAATAAAATAAAATATAAAACTGGATGGCACTGCCCATCTCACGAGCTACCTTGAAGACCAACTGTCTATACTGATGAAAACACCTGTCATTTGGACACTTGCCCGTTCAGTGACCCTTTCTGAGCACTACAGCTGCCAGATCACCCCCATACAAGGCTCCCAGTCTAGAGGGAGACAACTGGAAGACAAGCGAACACAGTGCCTGGGGGACACTGACCGGCTGAGAACAGGGCTGGGCAGGAGAGCTGCCCGGAGGGGTGATCTCGAGGCTGCCTCTTGAAGGTTACACAGAAGTTGGCAGCAAAGAGGAACGTGGACAAAGCCCAGCAGGGAAAGGGCGAAGAGCAGCGCAGAGCGGGCCGAGCAGTGGTGGGGTGACTGCAGGGGTGGGAGTAGGGGCTCAGGGAGCCTTACAGGGTTTTCCCGCAGGGGACAGACAGGGCCGGACTTTGGATCTACAAATTCACCTGGGCTCCCTGCGGAGGAAGGCCGACTGGGAGAGGCAGGAGGGTGCATGGTCAGACAAAGAGAGATCAAAGTGCCCCAGACCAGACCAGACCAGCAGCAGCAGGGGAAGAAAACTGGCTCACAAAGGACCTGATGGTTATGGAACCCAACAACCAACTGCAAGGGAAGGCGAAGACTTGTCTGGGAGGTTGCTGGGGCCCTGAGCCCAGCAGGCAGGTATGAAGTGGCAGCAGGTCTAGGACAGGAGCACTGGAAGGGGCCAGGCTCAGGGAGGGGAAAGAGAAGATGGATTCTGGAAGCATCAGGTCAGAGTGCCTGAAGTCATCTCGGTGGAGAATCCACAGCTCTTAGCTATTTGGTCTGAGCTCAGGAGAGATGCAGACACTGGCCAGCAAAGAGAGAAGATGGGGACAGCTATGGGGGTCTGGGCAGGGGCCTGGGGGAGACCTAGAACACAGGACACATTAGGGGATGAGAAGAGGGGAGGAATCCAGGAAGGAGCCTGAGAAGTGGCCAGGGGGAGCCCGGGTGTGCAGTGATTTCTAGAAGCATCGAACAGTCAGTGGTCTGCTGTGGAGAGGCAGGTAAGATGGAAACTGAAAATGTCCACTGGATTTATTTACTTAAAATATGTTTACACAAGTAATCCACAATCACTGTAGAAAATTGTAAACAGAAAGATAAGCAAAATGAGGAAAATGTTAACCACTTCCTAATCACACAACTAACATTTCGGTGTCCACTGCTCCACCCCTTTTTCTCTGTATGTGTAAATTTTTTTCTAATTAAAAAAAAATTGGGGGGACTTCCCTGGTGGCACACTGGTTAAGAATCAGCCTGCCAACGCAGGGGACATGGGTTCGAGCCCTGGTCCGGGAAGATCCCACAGGCCGCGGAGCAACTAAGCCCGTGCACCACAATTACTGAGCCTGCGCTCTAGAGCCCGCAAGCCACAACTACTGAGCCCACGTGCCACAACTACTGAAGCCCACGCACCTAGAGCCTGTGCTCCGCAATAAGAGAAGCCACGGCAACGAGAAGCCCGTGCACCGCAACGAAGAGTAGCCCCTGCTCACCGCAACTAGAGAAAGCCCGTGTGCAGCAACAAAGACCCAACACAGCCAAAAATAAATAAATAAATAAGTTTATATTATTAAAAAAAAATTAATATTGTACACAATTTTTAAAGGTTACTTTCCATTTACAGTTATTACATGTGTGAATTTTCTTAATACATAAAAATGGGATGGTACTCCCTGCCCTGCCCTTCTAACGGGGCTCATGACTCTTCACATCCATCCTGGCCGAGCCAAATATCACTGGCACTTTCAAGACTGCTCTGGGTTCTGGGAGATGCAGACCCTGGTGGCTGACTCGATCCCCTACTGATGTACAAATAACCCTGCAGGACCCTCCTTCCACAGCCCACCCCCCTCCATGCTCAAGCACCTTCCCCTGGAATGGAGTCCCCAGAATGAAAATGGCTGGCTCAGAAGGTTGCCAAAATTGCCTTCTAGAGAGACTGTCCGAAAAGAGAACAAGCTGCTGACATTGGCAGGAATGGTTCCAGTGGCCTGGTGGTGGACGGGCCCCAACCCAAAATTCTGATTCAGGGGTTACAGCCCAGGGCCTAGAATGGCCTAATACCAGCCAGACTTGGAGACCCAATGGCTTCTCATGCTCATGGTGAACCAAGTAGAACGGATACACCTGCCCTCGTTGCCCCCAACAGAGGAGCTCCCTGCACGCTGCCCGCACTGCCCAACCCAGGTCCCTCCATGGAAGCCAAACGTCCCCATCAGAAGCCTGTGGCCATGTGGAGTGGGTGGGTGGGACACTGCGGGTGGGAGCTGTGGCCCTGCCTACCTTAATCATATCATCCATGATGTGCACATCAAAGCCTTCACAGTCACCACAGGGGCTCCGGATCCTCCACAGGTCCTGTAAGGAAGGCACAGCCTTCACTGACACCCACCCGGCCAGGGCACACCAACATCTGCACTCACCCAATGGGGGCGGGTGGGCAGGCACGCCAAGGGTTCTGTGGGACAGCACAGAGATGTCCACGCCCACCCAGGCACACGGAAGTGTGGTGACAAGAGCAGGAAGGGTAAGTGAGGTCAGGCTGGGGGGCTGCCCCAGGTCCAAACCTGAGGCACATCTTGCTGCTCCCGCAGGCCTGGAAGAAATGCCCACAGTTGAAGGGACCCAGAGACACCAAAGACCCAGGATGGTTCCTCAAACCTGTAAAGCCTCCCATGATCCCAAGCCCTCTCCTATGAGGGACAATCGGCCAGAGATACCAGGATAGTGTCTCTAACTCCCTCCCTGTCCATCCTGAACACCGGTTCATTGGGAAGAGCTCTATCAACCAGTTCTCGAGGCTCTACACCTATAAAGAGAGCGTGAGGACAGGATCCCAGGAGGGGACCAGAGGTGCACTCAGGCCAGTCCACGCCGCATCCTCTGTCTCTTGGACGTATGCCTAGGAACAGTGTCATTCTCCACATTCCCTCCTTGGCCATGAAAACCAGAATTTTCATGGAATCTGATCAAGTGAATAAATAACACAAAAGAAATGCCCAGAAAATTAAGTGATGGAACCACTAAGCTACCAATGGATAAAGCTGTTCTTATCAAAGAAATATCAAATGACGTTCACGCTACATTTCAGGTTAAAAGCATTTCAAAATCCTTTTAATAAAAGATGCCTTTCCCAAAATGACTTTGTGACTGTGGTTCTGCTTTGATGAGAAAATTAAAATGAAGCTTTTCAATTTTTCTCGCATAAAGAAGCTGACTCGCCCATCTCAAAATGCTTTTAACAACTGGAGCCTCAGCTCTCTTTTTTTTTTTTTTTGGCCAGAACAGTCACTTTACTAACAGGAAGGGGGGCCAGGCCCCTCGGCCCAGCGTGGCACGGGCTGCGTGTGAGGTATGGTACCAGAACTGGAGCCTCAGCTCTTAATGAGAGCAGAGCAAGCTGCACAGCTTATCTTCTGAAACGCTTAATTTATATCTTAAAATTATTCTGATAAGCCATAATTGTAAAATGACAACACACAGCCATTTCCATTTCATGTGCTTCATTTTTACAAAGGCAAGCCTCTTCTATTCAGCCCTGCAGTGTGATGACAAAGAAAAACAGAGGCCCAGACTATTAAGACCCTAGTTGCTCCATCTGCATCCAAAGTCTTTACAAGAAAACAAGGTCCCCCCCATCCCCCGCCCGAAAACTTCTGGGTGGCCTACCCTGAACTCCACGACCATCATGTGCAGCGAGGCAGCCTGGGGCATCACCACAGCGCCAGGCGCCAGGTGCCTGTCCACAGCAGTCCGTACATACCAGAAGTACAGGTTGTGCCACGGAAGCAGGCTGGTGGTGAAGAACGGCTCACCCAGGAGGAGAGAAACCTGGCGATCAGAGCAAGAAGCAGGACCAGGGCGTCAGAAGGATTCGGCTGAGGAGCAAAGGACAGGTTACAAGTTTCACAGGCACATTCATTCATTCATTCACTCACCCACGCGGTCAGTCAGTCAGTCAACAAGCATGTCAAGGTCTGCACCTGCCCTTGAGGATACAAAGATGAGAAACAGACATGAGCCCTGCCCTCAGGAGTGCAGAGTGGAAGGGGTAGCAGACAAGGCTGGGGGCCGGCCTCAGAGAGTGCAGTAAGCTCTGACAGAAGCAAGGAAGGGGCTCGTGGAGAGACTCTAGAGGTAAGAGCACAGGGAAGGGCTTCCAGGATGGCATCCTGTAAACCCTACTCAAAGCCTTATCATGACAATTTATTATCAGCGCTGGTCTGTCTCCTTCACCAGGCTCGGAGACCACAGAATTAGGGACAGAGAAGTGGCAGCACAGTATTCCCAGCACAGCACCTGGCCCAGAGCAGATGGTCAGTGAAGGTTTGCTGATTAGATGAATAAATGCATGAACAGGAGACAGAAAAGCAAAGGAGTAGGGATTACAGGCAGAGGGATGGGCAGAAGCAAAAGCAGGGGTGTGAAAGAGAGCAAGGCCCTTTTGCGAGCTTGTCAGATGAGCCGGTGGGGTAGGACGGTAAAGAGCGAGGCCACAGAGGTGGAGAGAAGCCAGGTCACCAAAGGCAGCTGATGACAGGTAAAGGGGACTGGACTCTGCCCTGGAGGCAAGAGGGGATCACGAAAAGCTTTAATCAGGGTTTAATATGAGAAGAAATGTGCTTTAGAAAGATCCCTCAGGAGTTCCCTGATGGCCTAGTGGTTAGGATTCTGGGCTTTCACTGCTGTGGCCCGCGTTCAATCCCTGACTGGGGAACTGAGAGATCCCACAAGCCGCGCAGTGTGGCGAAAAAAAGAAAAAAGAAATATCCCCGAAGTATGCAGGAAGTAGGGAGGCGACCTGCAGGTGGAGCTGGGGACAGGACATGACCTGCGTGAGCACTGCTACAGTCCAGGCAAGGAGGGGGGAGTCTGTGTCAAAGGCAGGAGAAGCAGACAGCAGATGCTGAGGAGCCAGACCACCCAGGGCTGGGCCCAGGCAGACAGGCATCAAGGACAGGGCCAGTCCAAGATGACGCATGGGTTCCTGGATGAGGTGACAGAGATGCAGAAGGAAACAACGAACACAGAAAGGGGTTGGCCCTGTGTATTCCCTGCTCCCCCAACATCGAGGCAAGAACGCCCACTCTCACCACTTCTACTCAACAGTGACCTGGAGTCTAGCCAGTGCACCATATCAATGGCTTTCAGAATTTAAATTTTCCTTCTTTCTCTTTTTTTTTTTTGGCCGTGCCGTGCGGCTTGTGGGATCTTAGTTCCCCAACCAGGGACTGAACTCATGCCCCCTGCAGTGGAAGCGTGGAGTCCTAACCATTGGACCGCCAGGGAATTCCCTAAATATCTTTTTAATCCTCATCTTTAAGGGAAAGAAAGAGCAACTTGTACACGAATGATCAGAGCAGCATCCTTCATGGTAGCCAAAAAGGAGAAACCACCCAAATGTCCATCAACTGTCCATCAATATGGATAAATAAATGTCCATCAGTATGGACAAATAAAATGTGGTATAGCCATACAGTGGAGTATTATTCAGCAGCAAAAAGAAATGAAGTATTGATTTATGCTGTAACATGAACGAACTTTGAAAGAAGCCACCTATGAAGGACTATACGTCGCATGATTCCATTTATATGAAATGTCCAGAACTGGCACATCCATACAGAAGGAAAACAGGCTAGTGGCTGCCTAGGGCTGGGAGGCTGGGGATAAATAGGGAGTGACTGCTAATGGGCAAGGAGTTTCTTTCTGGGTGATGAAAATGTTCTAAAATTGACTGTGGTGATGGTTGCATAATCTTATGAATATACTAAATCACTGAACTGTACACTTTAAATTTCTTTGCTGTATGAACCGTATCTCAGAAAGAAAGCTGTTCTTAAAAAAAAGGCATGGGAAGAAAACAGGCAAAAGGCTTAAATAGATATTTCACTAAACAAGACATAGAATAGCTAATAAGCACATGAAAAGGTGTTCAACATTACTAGTCATTAGGCAAACACAAATCAAAACTACGAGACATCACCACACACCCACTAAAATGGCTATACTAAAAAAAAAAAGAGAGACAATACGAAGTGTTGGTAAAGATATGGAGAAACTGGAACTCTCATACATTACTGGTTGGGATGTAAAATGGTATACCCGCTTTGGATAACAGTTTAGTAGTTTATTTAAAAGTTAAACAGTGAATTCCCTGGCGGTCCACCGGTTAGGACTCGGCACTTTCACTGCTGAGGGCCCAGGTTCAATCCCTGGTCAGGGAACTAATATCTCACAAGCCATATGGCGCAGCCAAAAAAAAAAAAAAAGTTAAACAAAAATATCACACAATCCAGCAATTCCAAGCCTAGGTATCTAAGGGAACCAAAAAACACAAACCCTCACAAAGACTTAACATACCCATGCTCACAGTAGCATTATTCATAATAGTCAAAAACTGGAAACAATTCAAATGTCCACCAACAAGTGAATGGGTAAACCAAATATCACACAGTCATACCCTGGAATACTACTCAGCATTGAAAAGGAACAAAATACTGACACATTCTACAACACAGATGAACCTTTCAGCCATGAACAGTGAAATAAGCCAGACACAAAAGACCACATATTGTATTATTCCACTCACATGAAATGCCAAGAAAAGGCAAATTTACAGAGACAGAAACCACATCAGTGGCTGCCTGGGCCTAGGGGCTGGGTGATGAAAGTTCTAGAACTAGACAGTGTGACAGTTATATAATTCTGTATATTTACTAAAAAATCTTCAAATTGTACACTTGAAATGGGTTAATTTTATGGTATGTCAATTATATCTCAATAAAAGGGTTAAAAAAAAAGTTGGCAAGAAAGATGACAGGTTCCAGCTTGAAGGGCCTGTGGGATATGTGAGATTTGAAGACCCGGCTTGGACATCCACGATTCCCACATGGGAAGGGATGTGATGGTCCTGAGAGGAGATGCAACGGAAGAGGAGAGGACAGACAAGGAGAGAGCACCAAGGACGCCTGCAGGGAAGGATCAAGTGAAGGAAGAGAGACCGATGAAGGACTGAGAAGGAGCAGCCAGAAAGAGAAGAGGAAACCCTGGAAAGGCAGCCTCTTAAGGGCCTAAAGAGAAGTATGTTGAGGAGGGAGAGGCCCCTGTTGTGAGGGTGCAGGAGGCCAGGGAGATGAAGCGGCAGGGAGACCGTGTCTAGTAGCTAAGGATACTGAGGGCCGGGAGCAGTTTCGGAGGCACACGGGGGACTGAGGAACAGATGGGAGGCGGTAGCGTGCACAGCAGTGCTGTGAAGGGAAAAGGGAGGGGACACGATGTGCCGAAGTCGCTCCCAGCAGAGCCCGTCTGCCGTTGCTGAAGGAGCAGCCATTAGCCACTTGAGAGCTGTGCAAGTATTTGCTCAGCAGGCATCTCTGCAAACCTCACCACACCCTCAGCAGCGGCAAGTTCTTAGCTGGTGAGTGACTGGGGGACACAAAGTGAGGTCCGGAGAAGGGGGGCAGTCGGGCTGTCTCAGAGCCGTGCTGCCCAGAGCAAATGTAGAGCACTCACTACTTACCTTTTTACCCTCCAAGTCTGCAGGTGTTAATAATTCAGGCCGTTTCTCTATTATATTAATTTTATCTTCCAAGTGGTTAGCCTTAAAGATCTTAGAGAGAAAACAAAACTATTGTTTTTGTCCAGAAAAAGAACATCTCAGTTGCTTTATCTGTGTGCAGTTCTCTGGCCAAATAGTTCTGGAGCACCACTTTCAGCTGCTTTGCAGAACTTCTCCCATCCAAAGGCCTCCTACAGACCTCAGATGAGATCAGGAGCAAAATGTCATAAGAGCAAAAGAAATTTCTCTTGCAGGCACACTGGCAAGACTTAGCTGTAGGCTTGGAGTTCTGGTGGAGGTAGGTTGTCCTTCAGAGAGGGAATCACTGGCCAGGAGGAGAAACACTGTCACAGAACCAACCAGTCAGGTCAGTTTGTGAGCAGTGACTCCGTGGGCGCTGGTGCCCCAGAAACAAATCTCAAATTCAGTTCTATCACCACAAAGATTTTAGTTTTTTTAGTTTTATGTGAAGTGAGGAGAGAAGCCTACACTTCGTCAGCCACAAAAAACAAAGTAGAGTTTAAACGCTCACTGCTATTCAATGACAGCCCTAGAAGACTTCCAGGCCAGTTCTCAACTCAGGAGTCACAAGAACTTCACTGGCAGCTGCTACTTCTCCCAGTTCCCTTGGTACCAGCACTGCTTCAAAGCGATCAATCCCAGACTCAGGAAGGCAGGCCCCACAGGTCCCCTCATTATTTCAGTAACAACAATTATCACTTACTTTTTTCATCAGTCTATGAGAAGCTGCTGAATTCTCTATCGTAAATACCTGAAGAGGATACCATGCTATTAGTTGTAGGAGATGCACTTAACAGAGAAAGAAAACAAAGATTAAAATGCAACTGCAAGGCAGAGGACAACATCTAACTAACTCTACCTGTGCTCATTATCCCCCCGGGACAGTACAACATTCTGCGCTGAGCCTAGCGAGGTGGCAGACTCAGACCCGGGAGCTGTGGCGATGGGGCAACAGCTATAGCCTGACTCCTGCCCGCACACGAGGCAACAACCCCTCAGCCACCAACGCAAGCACGCCCGCCACATATGTGGCAGCTGCACTTGAAAGAGCTTTAGTCACAAAACCGTGTACCCAGACCACATGACACCCGAACTCAAGAGCGGCCGTCAGGAACTTGGTAGAAGGCACATGTCCAGTACCTGCTCTGCCCCAAGGTGATGGGCCAGCATGGAGAGCAGACTGCCATCACTGACGCACAGGCAGACACCGTCCGGCTTAAGCACCTGCAGAAAAGAACAACCTCAGCACAGATTTTCTTACAACGTCAAGAAATTCCTGTTGACAAACTGACAGGAACATTTCCCATCTGACACCCTAACTCACTCAGTGATTATTCAATCTTGATCTCCTCCTCACTCTATCCCCTACACGGCCCGGCTGGATCTTCCTATGCCCTAACACCAGTCATACCTGCCTCCCAGGCCCAGGTGGTAACCAGCCCCCCCTCCAACACACCCACCTCCCTCCCCTCTCCCCACCATCAGGAAAGACTGTCCTCAAGCCGTCCTAGAAGGCCCAGCTGAAGGGCTGCCCTGTTTATCAGAGGCAACCTCCCAATCCATGACCACAGGCCTCTTCCCTACCTGGTCACAGCACAGAAAGCCGTGGGCATGTCAAATGACTCCCCAAAGCAGGAATGCCTTTATGGGTCAACAGACCCCTCTGAGAGAAACTTAGGATGGTTGGGACCCTCCCTCCCCCAAAAAATGCATGCATGTGCACACATGCACACATATTTTTCTGCATATGACTCCAAGGGGTCCAGAGACTGCCGTCCAAACCTTGTGTGTGGTCCCCAGGCTGAGAGACACCTTCCACAGGCAGCAGGGAGCAAAGTCTTTCAGGAGAGTTACATGACAATATTTACATTCTAGAAAATTTTAGAAAGGAAGCAGCAGATGAGAGGAATAATGGGATGGCTGAATCCACAAGGATCACCCAAAGGAATTGCTGGTGACCATAAAGGCAAAGTGTCCAGAGGGACAAAGGCAGGGGCCAGGGAGAGGCTCCCATAGAAGAGCAGAGAACAAGCCCTCAGGTAGTCCAGAAACAAGCTCCCTGGCCTCTGACCGAATGCCCGCCCAGAAGGAGCCGGCTGAAGCCACTCATGGACAGAGAAGGGAGCACAGAAAACAAAACCAGCTAATCATAAGTGAGCAATGAGCTCGGTCGGGTCCATGGGACAAACCCCTCCTGGCCTACAACCACCTAAGGGGCTGGACACTTACCGTCTTCAGGGCCTGGACGTATTGATCAGTTCTGTTCTGATCATTGATCTCTCCAAACCGAGGCCGGTTCCAGAGCAGGTGAGCCTGGCAGTCACACACAGGGCGTGCTGGGTGGGCTCTCCCATCCTTTTCGGGGCTGGGCCAGGAAATGAACAGACACAGGGTGATGACCTGCTAGGCACCAGTGAGCATGAAGGCACGGCACAGGGACCTGCCCCAGGGAAACAGAGATGGAGAGGGGACACACCCATGGTCCTCTAGGGGGCATGAGTCTAGGCACTGGCTGTGGAGTGGGCGTCAGAGGTCGGAGGGCCCTCCAATTCAAGGCTTTTCATATATATCTACTCCAAATGAGGGTCCTGCCACTAGGGGAGCCTCTTCTGAGTACACACAAACAAGCACTGAAATACCCAGTCACAAACTTCTGCTCTTATTCTGTTCAGATACGAATGTGCCCACTCAAACCTCTACAGGGTCCGTACAGGGAATTTATATAAAGGCACGGTGTCACAAGCCCAGTGCCCCACCCAATGAGGCTCGGGGCACACCTGGTCCTCTGGAGGCTGTACCACACACAGTAGTCGTCGTGGTGGGCTACCAGGCAGAGGGCTGAGCCCTGGACAACTGGCTCCTCTTCTGGCAGGAAGTACACACACTGCATCCAGTGGTCGCGCCACTGAAACAGGAAGAGAATCAGCTATCACCAAGCTGCAACAAGAGCAATGCATCTAATCCGGGGGCCAAAACCCAAGTCAAAAATCAATTTGCAGGGAAACCACTGTGTGGACTATAGATAGCTACTATGGCCAAAGAGATAAAGAAGAAAATCCTCAAGTCAGAGAGGCTAAAGGTTCAAAATCTTGCTGGAACACTGCTGGCTTCAGAAAGATAGAACGTGGCCTAGGGCAGTGGTCTTCAAGGTGGGCTCAGGGGAGGGGACTCCAGCCTCTGCCGTGTGCCGTGTGTCCTGTGTGTGTGTGTGTGTGTGTGTGTGTGTGTGTGTGTGTGTGTAC
Source organism: Balaenoptera borealis (assembly GCF_965194805.1). Classification (NCBI taxonomy): domain Eukaryota; kingdom Metazoa; phylum Chordata; class Mammalia; order Artiodactyla; family Balaenopteridae; genus Balaenoptera; species Balaenoptera borealis. The sequence continues at coordinate 17,392,234 of NC_138878.1, forward strand.
CGTGTGTCGTGTATGTGTGTGTGTCTTCTCATATCTAGAAAAACACTAAATTCATTAACAGAGACGTTCGTGACTAGCAGTAACCTTCTCGTGACTAGCAGGAACCTTCTGCCAAAATGTATACTTGATTGCAAGTATCTCCCCTCCACTAAAATCATATCTATACTGACCTCCTGCCCCCACCCACACCTCTTCAGAGTAGCTCCTCAGAGCTGAGAGGCTGTCTCCCAGGCTACAGTCCTCATCTGGCTTCAAATAAAGTTAAGTCACAATTCTCACACTGTGGGTTTTTTTTTTTTTTCAGTCAATGCATTCTATCCTAACTGATCTTGAACTTAACTTAAAGACAGGTGAATGACATTCCCATCTATCTAAGATGTCTATTTGAATGTAAAAGCTAGAAAATTAAAATCTAACCAGATACATTCTGGAAAAACTAAACATTAACAAGGAGGAAAAAAAAGATTCTCTAAAACCTGTTATTCATTCTTTACTATGCCTCCCTGACCCCTCCTGGGCTCCCACAGTGCCTCCCTGTCACCATGTCCCTCCCACACACCAGCCTCCCAGGTCTTAATGCTAAAGAGCTATGATAGCCAGAGTCCACTGTCTGAGGCTGATCAAAAGCAGTTTAGTGAAGTCATGAGGGAGATTCATTAGCAGCTCTTCAAATTCGAAACAGTCCAAAAGTCACCACTGGTAGAGGAAGTACACAAGCCCCACAGTCAGGACACCTAGGGACAAGCACCCACCAAGGCTGCCTACACCTGAGGCCCTGCTCCCCTCATTGGGGCCGGCTTTGTGTGGTTACCCAGCATGTCTTATATGAGGATTCAAGGAGAAAATACACATAGAAGCACTTTGAAGATATACAAATGAGAAGTATTAACATTTTAATGAAATTCTTATGCTAATTTTGCAATCACCACACTCCTAGAGTGGAGCCGGGGCAGCTCAAGGGCCCAGGAGGACTGACCGAAATCCCACAGCAGTCATGACCCTTTGGCCTAAGCAGTAACTCAGGGAGCAGGATGAGATGCTAAGGCCTTCCCTGAAGTCACCATGTATACACCCAGAACCAGCAGCTGAGCAGTCAAAACAAAGCCAGTGCCCAGCAAGTGGTAACAGGAAGTCAGAACACACAGAGGACAGTGCCCAAGGCCTTCCAGGTGGAGGCAACGTTTGATTCCTTGGTCCTGAAGCTCCTTTCCCACTTTTCTTGTGTTTGTGTACAGAGGGGTAGATAATACATGCACATGAGAGAAAACTCAAAAGATATAAAAGGGTCATGGAGTGAAAAATAAGTTTCCTTTCCACCCCTAACCTCCAGCTCCCTTCCCAGAAGCAACCATTTTCACCAATTTCTGTGAATTCTTCCCATGATACCCTTACATACATGCACCACACATAAAAGCTCATAAACACATATATTCTTATTTTTAATAACACCAACGTTGGCATAGCACACACTGTTCTGCGCCTCTTGTTGTTTCACTTGATCTATCCTTGAGATTGTTCCACATCAGTGCAGAGAGAGCCACCTCACCCTCTGAGTGGATGCAGGAAAATGGACTTAGCCAGTCCCTGCTGGTGGCCTCTAGGTTGTTCCAGTCTTTTCTATTTAATCAGGGTTGCAGTGAGTATCCTGGCACACACGTCATTCTACACATATGCAGCTCCATCCAGAGCCTAAATGCCTAGAAGGGGCATCACTTCCCATCCTGACAGACCGTGGGCCTTGCTGCACTCCACAACGCTCTGGTGAGCACCCTCCTGAGCTGCCCCACGGCTCCACCAACAGTGTGCAAACTCTGAACTTTATTCACTAATACGTGAGAAACAGTATTTCACTGCAGTTTAAATCTGCATGGTTCTTGGACTTCCCTGGTGGCGCAGTGGTTAAGAATCCACCTGCCAATGCAGGGGACACGGGTTCGAGCCCTGGTCTGGGAAGATCCCACGTGCCGTGGAGCAACTAAGCCCGTGTGCCACAGGTACTGAGCCCGCGCTCTAGAGCCTGCGAGCCACAACTACTGAAGCCCGCGCGCCTAGAGCCTGTGCTCTGCAACAAGAGAAGCCACTGCAGTGAGAAGCCAGTGCACTGCAATAAAGAGTAGCCCCCTGCTTGCCTCAACTAGAGAAAGCCCGTGCGCAGCAACAAAGACCCAACACAGCCGAAAAATAAATAAATAAATAAAATTAATTTTAAAAAATATTTTTAAAGAAAAAGGAATATAATATGTATTTCCTTTTCTGTAGTTCACATCCTCCCCATTTTCCATGGAGCTGAAGAAGGTAGATTTTTTTTTTTTTTTTTTTTTTTTTTAAGAAGGTAGATTTTGAGGCCACAGAAAATGCGGCTGTAGACAGGCTGTAGCTCTCTATCACAAGCTAATCTGAGGACCCCTGGATTACTCGGTGGGCAGGTCTAAGAGTGGCTGTACCAGGACGAGGGGAGAGCCAGCACACCAAAGCTGCCCTATGGCTCACTGTGACCGCTGGTGCTGACCATGAACTTGGCCTGAGAAGTCTATCTTATATCTTACTACAGCTAGCCTTGCTTTTTTTTCTTTTAAACTCTTCTTTGACATTGATTCTGACATAGTCCCTTCTAACTCTAAATTCTATTTTTTTTTTTTTTAATAAATGTATTTATTTTATTTTATTTATTTTTGGCTGCGTTGGGTCTTCGTTGCTGCGTGCAGGTTTTTCTCTAGTTGAGGAAAGCTGGGGCTACTCTTCATTGTGGTGCGCAGGCTTCTCATTGCGGTGGCTTCTCTTGTTGCAGAGCACAGGCTCTAGGCGCTTGGGCTTCAGTAGTTGTGGCTCGCGGGCTCTGGAGCGCAGGCTCAGTAGTTGTGGTGCACGGGCTTAGTTGCCTCATGGCATGTGGGATCTTCCCGGACCAGGTCTCGAACCCATGTCCCCTGAATTGGCAGGCGGACTCCCAACCACTGCGCCACCAGGGAAGCCCTAAATTCTTAGGAATCTAAGATTCAACATGCTCCTTTCCCAGGACCAAAAGTGGACAAGTTTCCTGATTTCCACGAACACGTGCTCAGCTCCTGCCTCTTACCTGGAGCTCCTCTGGATCCGAGTGTGCCCAGAAGGGGGCCATGGTGCACTTGATCTTCCCCTCAGGGTCCATTTCAATATCCCACCAGGAGAGAACCACCTGAGCTTGGCCAGATGCCAGAGGTTCAAACTGCCTGCTATGGGAGGCTGCTGAGCTACTGACTTGCTTGCTGAAGTCCACACTGTGGAAGAATATTCAGGAACTGAAGCATATTTTAAGCTCACACACTCCATCTTTAAGCATTTATGGTGACCTCACCAGCAATGAGACTTGTTTGCAATGGACTCCTGATGTCAAAATGAACTCAAAAAGAACTGCCAAAGACCGCAATTCACCAAGTGTCTCCAAACACCATGACCCTGGGTGGCTCCTTGGTACCTGAACATAGGCAGCACGTCGCTGAGGACAGTGAAGTCAGTGAGAGACACCTGGTTCAGCTGAATGTCGTAGACAGAGGGCGCGCCAGGACACCTCTCCAGTTCCAAGGGGGGGACGATGACTTGCTCTCCAAGGCTGGTCTGAACACGGATGGGAAACAGCTTGTTCCATGACCACATCCTCCTGGACTCCACCAGCTGCGCGTAGACGGTTGCTCTGTGAGGCACTGCCTCACAATTTTCCTAAGTTTATATTAAAAAAGTAAAACAAAAGAACAAAAAAATAACCAGTTACATTGACCCACAGTAATTCCCATTGAGCAAAAGAGATTTATTCCCTAATATTAGGCAGGTTTAGTAACATCTAATGCCTTATCACTATTAGGACAGTGAACTGTTTTCAGCCAATGCCCTTGGGAACAGAAGAAACCAGATTTCAGAAAGAATACACATTATGCCTAGGACGACTTATGTCAGGTAAGTTCCTAGCTACCTGACACTCTTGAATATTTCAAAAATAAACCTTAACTGTCATCATGCTGATTAACTCCCACACCAACTGTGAAGAAAGAGCCTAAGTCTTCCTGCTAAGCAGTAATCCTGGCACTGAGCTCCAAGCTTCCCTTCAGTGTAGCTCTCACCCAGACACCAGAACCTTCTTACTGCACAGCCCAGTGGACAAGTGTCCACCCTCAACCGACCTGACCTCCTGGCCTCACCTGGCACTGCCGACCACTCTCCTCACTTGGCTTTGGCTGCAGTCCCTCATCCAATTTCCCTTCTGCCTCATTCATCCAACACGCTCTACACGCCAGGCACTAGGGGCCCAGCCATGAAGAGGACACTCACAGCTGCTACCACACAGAAAGCACAAGCACAGGGTTTCTCTACCTCAGCACTAGTGACCTTTTGGATCAGGTGATCCTTTACTGTGGGGGCTGCTCTGTGCATTGTGGGATGTTTGGTAACATCCCTGGCCTCTACCCACGAGATGACAGTAGCACCACCTCTCAGTTGTGACATCAAAACTGTCTCCAGACACAGCTCTGGATGAGAAGCACTGCTCTCCCACTCTGTCTCCTTCACAAAGCTGTGCTTCCCCTGCCCATCCCTCACAGCGAGGATTCCCCAGAGACCTGGTCTGGACCATCTTTTTCTCCCACCGTGTACTCTCCCGTTTGACCTCAAGCACTCCATCTTCATTTACCAAATACATGTACCAAATGCCTCCTAGTCCTCTCTACTTGGCTGACCCTCAGCTCAAAGTCTGTCTAAACCAAACAAGTCACCTTCACCTCTCCCCCACCTTCCCAGGCCTGGTCCTCCTCCCAGTCAACAGGGAGCACCACCATCCAAGCCAGTCACCTACACCTCAAACCCTGGCATCATCCTCCATGCCTCCACATCTAAGTAACAGGAGTCCTTGACCACCTTCCTCCTCCCCGAGTCTACCTCTCTGGGTTCCATTTCTATGGCCCTGACTAAGGCCTACCTCAGCCCAGCACCTGGACAACTCCAGCCACCTTCTAACTAGTCTTCCTGCCTCCAGTGCTGCACCCCAGCTGCTCTCCACATGCCTGCCTGCGTAAATCTGACACAGATCCTCTGCTTAAAACCCTTCTGAGTGGGGCTTCCCTGGTGGCGCAGTGGTTGAGAATCTGCCTGCCAACGCAGGGGACACGGGTTCGAGCCCTGGTCTGGGAAGATCCCACATGCCGCGGAGCAACTGGGCCCGTGAGCCACAACTACTGAGCCTGAGCGTCTGGAGCTTGTGCTCCGCAACAAGAGAGGCCGCGATAGTGAGAGGCCCGCGCGCCACGATGAAAAGTGGCCCCCACTTGCCGCAACTGGAGAAAGCCCTCGCACAGAAACGAAGACCCAACGCAGCCAAAAATAAAAATAATAAATAAATAATAAATAAAAATTTTTTAAAAAAACCAAAAACATAAAAAATCTGGGGGAAAAAAAAAAGTTGTACACCTATAAAAAAAAAAAAAAACCCTTCTGAGCTACCACATTGCCTTCTGGAGCACAGGGGCCCTTCTTGGTCAGGCCCTGCCCAGCCCTTCAGCCTTCTCTCTTACCCTGCCTCCCACACACCCATAATCTGACTCATCTTCACATCTTTGTGCAGGCTGACCTCCTCTGCTGCGACTCCCCCCAGCTGCCAGGCCAAACCCTGCTCACTCTCAAGACTGACTCAGCTCATGCTTCATCTTCCCCGACCTCCCCGACTTCTCCCACCAGAGTGGGCAGGACCTCACCCCACCGACCACCATCAGCGTGGACCTCAAACTGTACTGTGACCACCTGCCCACCTACCTGCCTCCCCAGGAGCTCACCCTCGTATTCTTGGTACTCAGAAAAGGGCCCTGCAAAATGAAGGCACCAATAAATGTGTCTTCTGAGATCAATTCCTGGGTCACTGCAATACCACATGGACTGTCAGACACTCCAGCATCCCAGTTCCATGACCTCCAATGTGGCAGGAAAAGGGACACGGTAATGGAGACTGTGTGCCGCCATAGCTCCTTCAAGCTGAGGCTCAGGCTGGGCAGATGGGGACAGGGATCAGAGTGGACAGTGCACAGCCGGCTGCTACGGGCCAGCTGGGAGAGGAAGCTGAGGACGGCTGCCAGTGCGCCTTTAATTACTACATGAACTAGAGAAAGACAAATTGGACAACATTAATTCTAAATATCCTTGTTCTCTATTTCAGGGATTCATCTAATTGATGGTTTTAATGTAGAGAAATAGAAATAATTTCTACCAAAGTTACTAGGAAGAATTTTGCATTTTGGAGACGACGAGACATCTCACGCAGGATGGGGAGCTGGAGGACGATCACCATCACATGCTGACCACATGAGTAATGTGGACGCTGGCCTCAAATGCCTTGGAAGGAGCCCCCTTCCTCACTCCAGGGGTACTAAGTACCCCTCAAAGAATCCCGGGCTAAGACAGTTACGGGCTCATGTGAACAGTGCCCACATGGCAGGTGCCAGCAGAAGCAGCAAACACTCACACCTCCTCAGCCGGCCTTTGCCTCTGAGTCTCCACCTCCCAGTTTATGTTCATAAAAAAGCAAGACCAACAACTCTGAGCTAACATTTTCAGCATATCTCTCCTTTCTCAAAACAACTGTCGGGGCTTCCCTGGTGGCACAGTGGTTAAGAATCTGCCTGCCAATGCAAGGGACACAGGTCAAGCCCTGGCCTGGGAAGATCCCACATGCTGCTGAGCAGCTAAGCCCGTGCACCACAACTACTGAGCCTGCACTCTAGAGCCCGCAAGCCCCAACTACTGAGCCTGTGTGCCACAACTACTGAAGCCTGCGAGCCTAGAGCCCATGCTCCACAACAAGAGAAGCCACTGCAATGAGAAGCCTGTGCACCGCAACGAAGAGTGGCCCCCGCTCACCGCAACTAGAGAAAAGTCTGCGCACTGCAACGAAGACCCAACACAGCCAAAAATAAAAACAAACAAACAAATTTACTAAAAAAAAAAAAACAGCCAAAGATTATCACCACCCAAACTCCTTCATCTGGAACAGCCTGGCATTCACGGTCTTCTATCCTCTACCCCATTCTCCACATAAGCTTACAAGCACCTTAGGCTGGTGTTCCCACTGACCTACCAAACAGGTCCTCCACCTGGGACATCTCTCCTTTTCCTCAGTGCCTTTCCAAATTCCACCCTCTCCACACATGTCCTCATCTCCTTCCTGACCCTTGACCTTTTCCACCAGCCCTAAACCAAATGTCAGTGGTGCTTCTGCCTACCTCTCCATTTGGCCCATCAAGTCCTTTCCACTGCTGACTAGTGTGGATGTAGAAGCAAGAAGAATGGCTTATACTTCTCCCTGGATGCTAGAACACCTTACACACAGGTGACATTCAAAGAATGTTTGCTGAATTGAATTTGAAGACAGTTTCTAGTCTTTTGACTCTAACCTACTAAGACTTGGCATTCAAGAGGCACAGAAGTCATAATTGAGGACAATCAGAATCTCGTAGGAATCAAAAGGTGCCCTAAGGTGTACAGAGAGGTACTGAGGGCTCGGGCTACGTAGAGCGTGCTCTACGAGAGAGTCAACGAGAGCTGTGTGAGTCAACTGAGATCACAGCAATTTGCCCGAAGGAGGCCCTCAGTCCCCTACCTGCACGAGATGCCTGTGTGCGTGTTCATAGGAGGGCAGTGCTCCCTCCCCAATCAGTTCCGTGTCAAACAGCTCCGTGATCAGGATGTTGGCACGACATGGCATGTCACCATCTGAGAAACAAAAGGAAAGAATCAGAAGCAAGCAACAGATTGGAACAAATATTTACAGCAAATATGTAAAAGATAAAAGGTTAATAGGTCACTAAAATTGAAAGCACATACATATGCTGAAGTATTTAGACGTGTCATCATGTCTGCAACTGACTTTTCAACGGTTCAGCCAAAAAAAATAAACTAAAATCCACATTGACATAACATGTACACATCAAAATGCTAACGAGTGACTAAGTCTTGGTTAAGAGAACATGGGTGTTCAGCATACTACCCTATCAATTTTTCTGTGTGTTTAATATTGCAAGGGACTTGTAAAACTGATCAGAAAACTACAAACACCCAAGAAGAAAACCAGGCAAAAATACAAATAAACAGTTCAAAATAGAAAGCAAATCAATCAAATATATGAAGAAATTTTCATTCTTATTAGCAATTAGAGAGATACAAACAATTAAACTATTAACTATTAAATTAGCAAAAATTATTTGAAAAGCAAAAACTGAATGCTGGTACTTCAGATATTTCTAGGCTGCAGAGAGGGGGAGAAAACTAAAGCAAGAGAGAGGCTGATTCCACTGATACTCAATGATACAACTGAGATCCAGGATTCAGAAACCCCAGTTCCTTACACTAAATCCCCCTTAATCAAGTTAGTTTCTTGCTACCAAACAATCCCCCAAATAACAGTTTTTTTAAGGACAGTAGGATTATGGAAGGTCTTTCTGTTAACTCTATTTTTTAAACCTCTATAATATAATGTAATGTTACTTCTACAATTACAATTTTTAATGAGGCGAGATAAAACTGACTTTGGAAGGGGTATTCATCATGGAGAATTAACTGTAAACACTCCTAATGGCTCATGAATTACAATCTGACAAAGCCCACTCATCTTCCCTACACAGAAGACAAGTATCACAGATGAAGCAAGAAAAGAGCAGCATTAAGAGGTTCAAAGAAGGACGCAGTGGAGAGAGCTTGAACCTTGAGTCATAGAGAGCTGGGCCTGGATCCCACTTTCTAGCCTTAAACCCTCAGTCCTGACCATAAGTCACCTCATCTGTAAAAGAGTGGTAGGTTACAAGATCTGCTTCACCTGGTGGTGTTTCAAATAACAAAGGTAAAACCTATCCAGTTCCTATGAAGTACACGTGTTCTCAATGGCAGCACAACGTGAAAGGAGGCTGAGAAGAAACTTCTGCCTCCTGGCACAGAGACCACCCTCCCGGGTCACTGCCCATCCTGTCTGATATCATGCCAAACTCCAACTGAAATACACTGTCCCATACTAAGCCAACCACCCCACTTGCACACACCTGCTTCTCTGTCCAACACTTCTTCTCAAATGAACGGCACCACCAGTCACACAGTCCTGAAACCTGGGCATCACTGACCAGCTCCAGGAGAACCAGAACCCTGACTGGCCTGTTCACCATTGCACCCCAGTGCTGAGAACAACGCCGAGCGCCCAGTAACAGTCAGCAAATGTTAGCTAAGTTCTTGATTCCTCCCTTTTGTCACCCTACATCTAATCAATCACCAAGCCCTACCAATTCTACCTTCTGAATAATTTTTAAGCCAATTATGTAACTTAAAATGATTTATTGCCCAAATCTGCTTCAAAAATAAAGCTTTATGATCTAATGAATTTCAACAAATACTTTTTGAGAGCCTGTGAGTACTAATGTAGAAGGGTACAGAGGGTGCAGGGGGAGCCAGAGGAGGGGCAGTTACCCCAGGTGCCTCAGAAGTCTTCCCCAAATGACTGGATGAATGAATAAATGCCACCCCAAGTCGGCTGCTACACGTCTCAGCATGTAATCCATCTCTGGAGACTAGGCAACAAACTCAGACGCCATTTTTTAAAAGGGCTCAGAACACAAGCTTGGAAATATGCATTTGGGAGCAAAAACGAAGCTGCAAAGGAGAACCAAGACTGGGAGATGTCACTGAGGCCTGGGAAGGGAAAGTTTTCAGAAGGACTGAATGGCAGAAGTACCAAAGCCGCAGTGTTTGTAAAGCAGGGAAAAGACCATCAGCCCGGGCAGTGAGGAAGCCACTTGTCAAGTTGAAGAAGTAGAAACAAAGTCCCATTTACAAGGGGTTAAGGACCAAGCAAAGCTAACAATCTACTCACTAAACAAATATGACTGAATTCTTTCATGTGCCAGGCCCTGTGCCCAGTTATGGAATGGAATAATTAATAAGACTACACAGTCCATGAGCTCAGGATGCTTCAGCTGTGTGGGGATACAGACATTAAATACATAATTACATAATTACTTCATTATTGCAGTCATAAGCACTACATAGAAAAATATTAAGAAACATGAGGGGCCTGGCGTGAACAACACACAGCCTGGAGGAGGCACAGGGCAGAGCACAGATGAGTGACATGGCAAAGGCTGCTCGGCAGGTGAGTCTCCGTGCTCTCAAGATCTCGGGCCAAAATGGAGTAACTGGGATCAGACTTATCCACCACCATAATCAACTAGAAAACCTGGCAAAATATATGAAACAAGTGGTTTTAGACGTTGAACAATGGGAAACAAAGTGACCTCTACTACTGCCCTGGCTTCCAGCCAGCAGGCACTTTCCAGACCATGGTACTCGGTACACAGAGTGAGAGGCCAAGCAAAGTGTCTTGCTGAATAAGGAGACAGCAAAGAGTTCAAGGGAGTGGAGGAGGCTACACTTCAGGGAGAGAGCCGGACAGGAAGTTACACAGAAAAAGGGCTTCAGAAATCTGCAGAGGGTTCCCCTCATGTCTCTTGCTGACTATAGTCACACACACACAGGCTAAGCCTCTAGAAGGCTGGGCAAAGGATGACCATGTAGCTATAAGGTGAACAACTGCCAGAGCTCAGAGGACTAAGAAACATTCTAGTTCTGATTAGCCAGCGCCCAGGCACTCACTCAGCAGAGACCCCAGAAAGGTCACGCTGTACTAGTGTGGCTAAAGCAGGCTTAGAACAAGGGTTCTCAATAGGGGGAGCTTTGCCCCCACCCCCCTACACACACCTGGCACATTTGGCAATGTCTGGAGACATTTTTTGTTGACACAAATGGTGTGGGGGAGGGAGGTGCTATGGGCTTCTACCGGTTAGAGGCCAGTGGTAAACATCCCACAATGCACAGGACAACTCTCCCAGCAAAGAATTATCAGGCTCAAAATGTCAACAGTGCTGCAGTTGAGAAACCCTGTCTTAAAGCTATTCTAACCCTGCTCCAACAAAGCTTAAAAACAAGCCTTGAAAGGATCAAACTGATCTGCAAGAAACCCAACTGCATGCCAGACAAAGCTTTTAAGGGAAGAAAACAAAACTCAGCACTTAGCAATGCCAATCTCCCAATATACACAACCTTCAAATAAAAATTACTAGACACACAAAGAAGGAAAACAGGACCCAAAACCAGGATAAATATTAGTCAATAGAACAAACCCAGAGAAGACAGAGAGAGGCAGTGGAAAAGAAGGATGTTAAAACAGCTAATATAAATATGTTAACTATTTAAAGGAACACATGAACATATAGAACAACGGGAGTTGTAAAGAAGAATCAAAGGGAACTTTCAGAGATGAAAAATACAGTATCAGAAATGAAAAGTTCACTAGATATGCTTGACAGCAGATCAAACACCACAAAAGAAAAGATCAGTGAACCCAAAGACCCATCCAAGAAACTACTCATGTCCATCAATAGGTGAAGGGATGAACGGATTATGGGATGTACACACATGGAGTGCTGCTCAGTAACAGAAGGAAATGAATGCTTTTTACATAAAACACTGTGGACAAAACTCAAAAGCACTGTGCTACAGAAAAGAAAGCAGGCACAAAAGAGTACACACTGTACAATTTCACTTATTCAAAATTCTAGAAAAGGCCAATCTAATCTATATTGAAGAAAGCAGATCAGTGGGTGCCTAGGGCCAGGGATACGGGGGGGAATGACTGCGAAGAGTCATGAGGAATCTCTTTGAGCGTGATGGAGACATTCTAGTATCTTGATGGTGGAAGTGGTTACAAGTGTGTTTACATTTGTTAAAACTCAAACTATACACTTCAAATGGGTGTATCTACTTTACATGAATTATACCTCAATAATGTTGATTAAAAATGGGATGATCTGTGCACTCTTCTATATGTATGTTATGCTTTAAAAATAAATACAGGGTATACTAATCCCTTCTTTTGTAAATGTTTCCGATTCTCCATAAAAAATATGATTTTCAAATGGGAGAAAAATGTTGACTTTAGGTAGATGCTTCTTTTCTTTTTTCTTTTAAATAAATTTATTTATTTATTTATTTATTTATTTATTTATTTATTTTTGGCTGCATTGGGTCTTCGTTGCTGCACACAGGCTTTCTCTAGTTGCGGGCTTTCTCTAGTTGTGGCAAGCGGGGGCTACTCTTCGTTGTAGTGCACGAGCTTCTCACTGCAGTGGCTTCTCTTGTTGCGGAGCACGGGCTCTAGGTGTACAGGCTTCAGTAGTTGTGGCACACAGGCTCGGTAATTGTGGCTCACGGGCTCAGTAGTTGTGGTTCGTGGGGTCTAGAGCACAGGCTCAGTAGTTGTGGCGCATGGGTTTAGTTGCTCCATGGCACGTGGGATCTTCCTGGACCAGGGTTTGAACCTGTGTCCGCTGCATTGGCAGGCAGATTCTTAACCACTGTGCCACCAGGGAAGTCTCCCTAGAAGCTTCTTGTAAATCTTTCCACTGTGCTCTTCCGGTATCAGTGGCATGTGAAATGTTAGAAGTCTGATACAAATTCCTAAACTATAAAAAATATTCTGAAAACCTGGAGAGACCGAGCTACACAGGCAAATCTCTCACATTGGATACTGAGACAGGATATCGGAACTAAGCAAACCTCTTTCTACTATCAACTTAGTTTTACCTCTGTCTGATAAAACTCAAAACTCAGATAAATTGAACCACATAAGAATTCCAACTTGCTTAAGCAACAGGTTTCATTTGTTTGCATCACCACTCTTATACTTGATTAGCTCTGGTTTACTCATTCCTGATTTGTTTCAACTAGTAGAGAAATAAACTAACAGAAAAGCAGAGTGCTTATCTTCAGATCAGCACATGGAGAGGCCCCAGTCTCTGTGGTTACCTGGGTACATCTATTCCACAAACTGGAATAAACCTTTTCCTCTCTCCTACAAGAGCAAGTAAAGCTTTTGACACAGGATGTGTTGATCTTACCTGGCCCTATGGTCACCTCAGTGGAATGCTTGTTGATAATCTTAATCTTATCACCGAAGCCATTTTTCTCCACAATCTTCACAGCAGCATCAGCCATAGGTTTGAAAACCTAAAAATTAGAGACAAAACCCAAGTAAAAATGAGCAATAAATTAAATAACATCCTAAAACCAAGATATGCCTTGATTCTGGTCCTATGACTTGAAGTAAAAGAGGCCTCCACTACAGAATTTCTTCCTGAATACACAAAATGTACCTTTGTTACCATTTGATACAGGCAAAATACTTCATTGGGCTGATTTGGGTTTATCTGATAAATAAACAAGACTTCATCTATGTAACTTAAATACTTCTCCAAATGTGTGTCTTGGAAATGAATACAAAAGGATGAGATTGCGCTGGGTTTAACTTGCAGCTGGGCCTTCCCATTACATGCCAGGCACAGGAGGGACGCAGGGGGCTCCCAAGGAGGCTGCACTACTTAGTAAGGATGGCAGGTGTCAGTGCTATGCTAGAGGGAACCAGGAAGGGGACTTGCCTCACGAAACCATGATCTGTGACCTGGGACAGGAAGTGTATGTGCTCCCTAGAGGAAAGTGAGACTGTAACTGTAGTAGACGTTAAGTGCGAGCAGGTTACCCTCCTGCTTAAAACTGTCTCAAATCCCTACTGCTAGCAGAACACAGCCTGTGTTTTCTCACGGTATTTGAGGCCTTCCAAACTGTGGACCACCTTACTTTACCCAGCCTTACTCCCCTCCCACACCCTCCACCCGATACACACACACACACACACACTCACACACACACACAACCAATGCTACAGCCACGCGGATGTCCTCATTGTGCAGGAGGCAAGCCTGAGTCTTCCCTGCCCTACCCCCATCTGCCAAAGCAAACCCAACTTTCCAGGGCAACACAAATCCCCCCCCTACAGAAGTCTTCCCTGAACCCTTCACATGTCCCTAAACATAAGTTTCTCCAACTCTTACTTTCCAGCCTGCCCAATTTAGATTGCACAGCTCCAACCACGTCACTGCATAAAACATACAGATGCACACGCGGCCACACACAGAGAGAGGAAATTTTTGAAAATGATGAAGTGTCTGGTCACGATGACAAGATTTCCATTTTTTTCTAAGACCTTTTCTGCATCACCCATATTTTCTGCCATGATCATGTATTTCTTTTATTATAATCAAAAGGGAAATGCTATATTCTTCCATAAAGAATGCATATGTGCTCAGCTAGGAAAAAAAATCTTCACAATCTGTTTCAAATTATTTCTAGGCTCTGGCTTGATGGTTTTGATGTGTTCATAGTTTGAGGGCCTCAAACCCTCAGTTCTCACCAATCAGTTTACCTCCAACCCAAAAGTATCACAAGCTCACACCATCCTCTCAGTCCTCCTGCCTCATGACTTATCATTCATCTCCTCCACTGACCCTTCAGGCTCTGTCATTCACAGCCTCCTCCTCAGCCACCAAGAACTCAAGAACTCACCCCAACATTATCTGGAATGAACCCTGAAGCTGACTTCCCAACATCATTCTGTGTCCTCCCCCCCGCCCTCAAATCAGTTTGGGGAACTGACCTTCTTTCAAGTGGTGCACCTGTCTGGTCTAAGGTCAATGAGGTAAGTTAAATGGCATTTAACCTTATTCTGGCCAATGATACCTAAAGAGAGGTCTGCTAGAGATTCCTGGGAAAGTTCTTTTTGCCCTTAAAAAGGAGAAAGAGAGGAAGCCAGGACCATGCTTTGTTTTCAAGGCATTTGCCACAGAAATCACTGTAACCAATGCACCTTCCCCAAATATTCCTTCCTTTTCAAATGTACTAAAAGAGAAGCCTACAGTCAATGTCTGTGATTTCTTATATTCCATCCATTCCTCAACCTTATTCTCCTGAAAATATCACCTAAAGGCGGGTCACCAATAGCCTCCTAGTTGCCAACCCACAGCTTTCTCAGTCCTCATCCTGCTCAATTTCTACACCTGCGCTAATACAGTAGCCATATGTAGCAATTTAAATGTAAATTAAAACTGAATAAAATTCAAAAATTCAGTTCCTCGGGCCTACTAGTCACATTTCAAGTGCTCAGCTGCCACATGTGGCTAGGGACCAGCATACTGGCCAGCAGAGCCATAGAAGATTTTCAACATCAGAAAGTTCTATTGGACAGTGCTACTCTATAACATCCACACCTACTGGCCACTCCCTCTTTCTCACGATTTCTATGCAGTCTGCCCCCTACCCTCTAGGGTCTCTTCGTGTCTGTCTGGACTTGACTTTATGGCCACTCTTCTTCCCTCAGCCCCCTGAACATAGGCGTGTTCCAAGGTTTGCTCTTTTCAGTGTACTCTCTCTCCATGGACAACCTCCTACACTGCCAGCTTCACCTGTCACACCTTTAGCAAGTGAGTCCCAAATCCACTATATATGCAACTCTCTCAAGGTTCAGACTTCTATCTACAGGGACCAGCAGGTTCTCGCTCACTCTTTCTTCTGGACCTGTCTTTCCTGTTGCCATGCAGCTCAGGCAGAGCTGAAACCACAGGGCAATCCACAGACAGGAAGACCAGAGGATCAAACAGGTAGTCACTAAACAAAAACTGGGAGGCCACCATAAGATGTCAAGAGTCAAACGGAAGAGGTCTGAGAGTCACAGGCAAGAGCAGCAAGAGAATTTGAAATCCAGGTAAGTGATGTAAAAATATGGAAAAACCTAAGAGTACAGTCCTACCAATTCTATCGAAAAATATGTTCTCACCCTATATTTTTAATTAGCAGTCCACATATATACTGGCTCCTGCCACAAGACCTGTCTCTCTCATTCTCAACACGTCCAAAATGAAATGCATTTTCTTTCCTGCAAAGTAAGTTATCTTCCTCTGAGTTCCTCTTACCAGTCAATGGCAACCCTGCCTCCACCCTAGACACCCACACTAGAAAACTAACTCTCACACACACTCACACCCTCCCATCAAAGCCACCAATGTGGAGTGAGCACCATATTAGGAACTAAAAAGACCAAGCTCCAGGTCTAGCTCTCCTACTTATTAACTGTGGGACTTATATCTTTAACCTCTATGGGTCTTAGTTTCTTCATTTACAAAGATAATAAAATCTAGTTGAGTTTTTTGTTTTTGCCGTGCTGTGGAGCAGAGCTTGTTCCTCTCCCGCTCAGCCGTGCAGGCTGAATCGACCAAAGCAATGGTTATGGAGAAGCCTAGTCCCCTGCTGGTTGGGCGGGAATTTGTGAGACAGTATTACACACTGCTGAACCAGGCCCCAGACATGCTACACAGGTTTTATGGAAAGAACTCTTCTTATGTCCATGCGGGATTGGATTCAAATGGAAAGCCAGCAGATGCAGTCTATGGACAGAAAGAAATCCATAGGAAAGTGATGTCACAAAACTTCACCAATTGCCACACTAAGATCCGTCACGTCGATGCTCGTGCCGCTCTGAACGACCATGTGGTGGTCCAGGTGATGGGCTTGCTCTCTAACAACAACCAGGCTTTGAGGAGATTCATGCAGACGTCTGTCCTTGCTCCTGAGAGCTCTGTTGCAAATAAGTTCTATGTTCACAATGATATCTTCAGATACCAAGATGAGGTCTTTGGTGGCTTTGTCACTGAGCCTCAGGAAGAATCTGAAGAAGAAGTAGAGGAACCTGAAGAAAGACAGCAGACACCTGAGGTGGTACCTGATGATTTTGGAACTTCCTATGATCAAACTGTCAGCAATGACTTAGAAGAACATTTAGAAGAACCTGTTGCTGAACCAGAACCGGAGCAAGAACCTGTGCCTGAAGTCCAAGAGGAAAAGTCTGAGCCAGTACTGGAAGAAACTGCTCCTGAGGATGCTCAGAAGAGTTCTTCTCCAGCGCCTGCAGACATAGCCCAGACAGTGCAGAAGGACTTGAGAACCTTTTCTTGGGCATCTGTGACCAGCAAGAACCTTCCACCCAGTGGAGCTGTTCCAGTTACTGGGATACCACCTCACGCTGTTAAAGTACCAGCTTCACAGCCTCGTCCGGAGTCTAAGCCTGAATCTCAAATTCCACCACAGAGGCCTCAGAGGGATCAAAGGGTTCGAGAACAGCGAATAAATGTTCCTCTCCAGAGGGGACCTAGACCAGTCTGTGAGGCTGGTGAGCAAGGTGATGTTGAACCCCAAAGAATCGTAAGACACCCTGACAGTCACCAGCTCTTTATCAGCAACCTGCCTCATGAGGTGGACAAATCAGAGCTTAAAGATTTTTTTCAAAATTATGGGAATGTGGTGGAGCTGCGTATTAACAGCGGTGGGAAATTACCCAATTTTGGGTTCATTGTGTTTGATGATTCTGAGCCTGTTCAGAAGGTGCTTAGCAACAGGCCCATCACGTTCAGAGGTGAGGTCCGCCTGAATGTGGAAGAAAAGAAGACTCAAGCCGCCCAGGAAGGGGATCGCCGAGATAACCGCCTGCGGGGACCTGGAGGCCCTCGAGGTGGGCTGGGTGGTGCGATGACAGGCACCACCCGAGGAGGCATGGTGCAGAAACCAGGATTTGGAGTGGGAAAGGGCATTGCTCCAAGGCAGTGAATTGCTCGTCACCGATCTTCAGGCAGCAGTACAAACCCTAGCTCCCACAGAATGGTGAATTTCTTCAGCCAACTTTTGGTATCTTGGAATCTGATTCTAGTCTATGATACACTGCTTATGTTTGTACA
This sequence comes from Balaenoptera borealis, assembly GCF_965194805.1. Lineage (NCBI taxonomy): Eukaryota > Metazoa > Chordata > Mammalia > Artiodactyla > Balaenopteridae > Balaenoptera > Balaenoptera borealis. Next base: position 17,409,900 of record NC_138878.1, read on the forward strand.
ATTTTACTTTTTGTATTAATGGTGTGTGCTCCTTCTCCCTCTCTCCCCAACCCCGCCACCTTTTAGTCCTTCAGTTCATATCATTTTGTGGAATGATATTTTAGGAAAAACAGATTTTTAAAGAAGAAAAGAAAAAAGACTGCATTTCCTTGTTTCATTTGCATATACATACTGGTTTTCTTTTTAACAGTTTCCCCAAAGGAATGTGTCTTGCTTATTACTTACATTTGGTATGTTTCACTCACTGGAATATTTCTTACTTATTTTCTACATGTTTCAAAAGCCTGTGAGAATTACAGGATTTGATAAACACTTTTAAGGCAGGAAGAACCCAAATTGTCTCTTCTTTGAGAGTCATGACTACCTTCTGGTGTGGAAAAATTGCTGTTGGAAAAATTGACAATTTAGATTCTCTCTGGTATGGTTAAAAACTGAATAAAAGGTGTTAGTGGAGTTTCTCTTTGGATACGTGGTCACAAAACAGTTCCCAAACCTACTGTTTTTACCACTGAAATTTAAATTGTTCAGTAGGTTTTAAATGTCTAGAATGCAACTGATAAGCTTTTCTTGAACTGTTAGGTTTTTTTTGAAGTAGTTTTTTCATGTTTAATTTGTATTTGTAAAAAAAAAAAAAATTTCTTTTTAAAAAATCTGAATAACACAAAACCAGAGCAAAACTGTTGTGCCTTCTATTTATCTTTGATTCCATTCTTGGCGATTGTTTAAAGAAAAATAATAATTTTAAAAAAACCTAGATTTGTTCTATCAGGTTCAGAGTATGTTGGGAATTACAGAATCCCTCCTTTCACGCTGTATGTCTTGTGTTCATTTGTTATGCCTTATTCTGAAATTGAGTCTCAAACTGGAATGCCTTTGAGGTCAGATGCTTCTGTAGAGGTTCTTTGACCTGAATAGTTCAGCATTTGCATTAAGTTTTATTTCAGTGTCTCTTCAGAATCCTAATCATAGCCCATAAGAAAGAATGTGACTTTAATATTTGACTTTGCTGGTGTGCTTGAGTGTGCACTAGTTTTTTTTCTTTAAATCATAGCCATATGGTAAATTTTCTATTTGTTATGGTTCCCTTTTATTGGTGGGCATGCAGTGGGCATTTCTTGGAAATGGCTAATTTTTATTAAAATGTTTCTGGAAGAAAATTAAAAAAAAAAAAAATCTAGTTGAGCCTACACTGATTTCTTTTTATCAGCTCAAAGACTCCCACAAAGGCAAAGAAATGGCTCTTAATCAATTTAATGAAATCCTGAGGCAAGTGTACAGAATCGCACGCACCCATGCACACACCCCTCTCAGAACTTTTATGGAGACCTGAAGCCCATTATTCTTACCTTAGGTTAAGAACACCTAACTCAAGATATTAGAGTTAAAAGTCTTTATTGAGACACTCAGGTCTTCCAGAGTCTAGCTATAATCCACCTTTCTAGGTTTTGCTACCATGACAACCCTCTGCCACAACTCTGGATGACTCTTCCCCAAACACACCACGTTATTCCCTCAGCCTAAAATGCCTACCTTTCTAGACCATAAACATGAGGGCTACCCTGTAAGCAAGGGGTGGCAGGGGAGCTGGAAGGAGTCTGGGTATAACACCCAGAATGCTGACCTCTACACTTCATGTGAGAAAGCAAAAAACTTCTTCTATCTGTTTAAGCCACTGTTATTTTGGGACTTTGTTATCTGCAACTTAATCACCATATGAACCAAATTTTGTAGGGCAAAGTGCTTAAATACATGCCCCCTTTCCCAAAAGCTTGGAAGAAAATACACCAAAATTTTAACAATAGTTAACTTTGATAATAGTTAACACACTATTTTTATTTTATATTTACCAAATCTCATATAAGGATATGTATTATTTACATTATCAGAAAAATAATATATGTTTAATGTTTTATTAAAGGAAAGAAATGGCAGACTGCGGAACTATTGGTAAATGTAGTAGGATGGCTGGCTCTGTGGGGATCTTTAAGGTAGTAATCTCAACCTTGGTGCACATTCAAAAACCCCAATGCCCCAGCCACATCCCAGAATAATAATTAAAATGGGTAGGTGGGGGGAGGACATGACAACGACTGACTAGACATTAGCTTTTTTAAAGATCCTCAGTGATTCTGACATGCAGCCAAGGCTGAGAACCGCTGTTTGCAGGGAAGAAAATGAGCTCCTGGAGGAAGGAACTGTGTCTGATTCATCTCTGTGTTCTCTGAACCTGGCCCTGTGCTTGGCATGGAGTGAACACTCCATGAATGTCTGTCTGTGAACAAACAGATGGGCAGAGTGCAAGGGACACAAAGGACTTCCCACATAGGACACAGGACAAACATGTGAAGAGTGTGGCTCACCTCAATGGCATAGCAGAAGTCAGCACCAGCCGTGACAGCCATCATTGACAAGAGTCCTGTGCCAGTGCCAATGTCAAGAACCAAGGCCTTCTGTCCTTTGTCCTTCACCCTGCTCACAGCAGCCCGGATACCTTGGTAATATTTCATATTCTAAGAAAAAGGGAGAAAAAGCTGTTATTTCATACCAGTTATTATAAATAAGTGCTTTGTGAAGTTCTGAAGTCATGGTTGGCAGCAGCAGTGTAAGTCATGACCCTGTAACCTCTGTGACTTACACTGGCTGAGTTGGGCAGGCCTCCTGAGGCTCCGGGGGCACTGGATCAACCTCTTAAATTAAGCGATTGTCTCTCCCCTTCACATCCACTCTTCTATACTCTGCTTAGACATGCTGGGGCTAGGGTTCTGCAAACTACATTCTTCTCTTTCCAGCTGTTAGGACTGGACAACAGGGGAACTAGAGGGTGACTGGAAGGTAGGAGAAAGGAGAAAGCTTGTTCCTTCCCACATAAGGGCTCTCCTTGGGCCCTTCAGAGCTAGCAGCAGCACTCAAGCAGAGATTCCTCTCAGAGATCTGAGCACTAGCCTCACAGGACCTCTCCTCCACACATCTAGGTTCTGGAAACCCCAGTCTTCTCCCTTTGTGTCCCCAGCCCTAGGAAAGGGGACTGCTTCCTGCAATTACTATCACTAGGCTACCCTGGTGCCTCCCAGCCCTCCCACACCTGTGTAACCAATTCCTTCTATTAAATTCCCTCTGTTGAAATATGTAACGTTGCTTTTGGTCTCCTCACTGGACTCTAATTCATACAGCTTCCTGGGCTAAAAAATATTTTCCTCTCACAAAATCATTTCTTCGTTTTTAGTTCAGGTCCTTAGTAGCTTAAGCAGACACATTTTTTTCTCTATAACAGTTTAGTTGATTAAGTACCCTGACCCTTCTATTGAAAATAACTAAAAATGATGGGGTAAATATATGTAAATCTGTTTAAACGCACTGATGACCTTGCCAAGTCAGTAAGTAATATTAAGAGGCCAAACATGGACTTCCCTGGTGGTTCAGTGGTTAAGAATCCGCCTTCCAATGCAGGGGACACGGGTTCAATCCCTGGTCAGGGAACTAAGATCCCACATGCTGAGGGGCAACTACGCCCATGCACCGCAACTACTGAGTACATGGGCCACAACTAGAGAGAAGCCCACGTGCCACAACGAAGATCCCGCGTGCCGCAACTAAGACCTGACGCAGCCATATATACATACATACATACATACATACATACATACACACATATTAAAAAAAAAAAAAAAAAAAGAGGCCAAACACCTAGAAGTGGATTCACCTGAGTTGAGCCTTAAGATGACTCCCCTACCAGCTGACACCTTGATCACAGCCTATAAGAGACCCAGAGGCAGGGAACTCAAGCTAAGCTGTGTCCAGATTTCTGACCCACAAAAACTGTGAGACATGGACTTCTCTGGTGGCACAGTGGTTAAGAATCTGCCTGCCAATGCAGGGGACACAGGTTCGAGCCCTGGTCCAGGAAGATCCCACATGCCATGGAGCAACTAAGCCCGTGTGCCACAACTACTGAGCCTGTGCTCTAGAGCCCTCATGCCACAACTACTGAAGCCTGCACGCCTAGAGCCCGTGCTCAACAAGATAAGCCACCACAATAAGAAGCCCGTGCACCACAGTGAAGAGTAGCCCCCTCTCGCCACAACTAGAGAAAGCCCACGCGCAGCAACGAAGACCCAAAGCAGGCAAAAATAAAATAAATTAATTAATTTTTTAAAAAGTGAGATAACTCTTTAAGCCATTAAATTTGGGGATAATTTATTATGCAGTAGAAAATAAGTAATACAGGACTATATTTTGATACAGGGCTGGTATCAAAAGGGCAATATTCTCTGACCACAGTACAATCAAGTTAGAAATTTCAATAACAAAAATGTGACTAAAGAAAAAAAGACTTTTGAACATTAAGAATTTTAAACTCACAGGTAAAAGACTAAAGCAAAAGGAAATTAGAAAATATCTAAGGCGTTCCCTGATGTCCTAGTGGTAAAGATTCTGGGCTTTCACTGCCATGGCCCAGGTTCAATCCCTCGTCAGGGAACTGAGATTCCACAAACTGCATGGCAAGGCCAAAAAACAAAAACAAACAAACAAAAAAATGCAAGTTTCTGCTGGGCCTGAGGTCTGGGCTTGGTCTGCATTAAAAAAGAAATCTAGAATTGAGTAATATTTTTTAAACTATATATCAAAACTCTTGGGATGGCTAGAGCAATATTTGGAGAGAAATGCATTAAAAAAAGACAGAAGATGACAGGCATCCACCTAAAAAATTAGAAAGAGGGCTTCAAAATAAACTCCAAATGAGTAGATGAATAAAAATAATAAAGAACAATAATTAATGAATTAGGAAACAAATATAAAACAGAAATCAATGAAGATAAAATTTAGTTATTTCAAAAGACTAAAAACTTGATGAACCTCTGGTAAGACCAGTCCAAAAAAGAAAAAGAAAAAAAATGGTAAAGGAAGAAAAAGAAGTACAAGTAACCAAAAACTGGGACTGAAGGGCGGGTGATGAAGTGGTGATATCAGTATATATGCTGCAGAGATTAAAGAGTCCACCAGCAGGGTACTTCCCTGGTGGCGCAGTGGTTAAGAATCTGCCTGCCAATGCAGGGACACAGGTTTGATCCCTGGTTTGGGAAGATCCCACATGCCATGGAGCAACTAAGCCCATGTGCCACAATTACTGAAGCCCTAGTGCCCTAGAGCCTGAGTGCCACAACTACTGAAGCCCGCGCGCCTAGAGCCCGTGCTCCGCAACAAGAGAAGCCACCGCAATGAGAAGCCCGCGCACCGCAATGAAGAGCAGCCCTGACTCGCAGCAACTGGAGAAAGCCCACGTGCAGCAACAAAGACCCAATGCAACCAAATAAATAAATAAATAAACGAAAGAGATTAAAGGATATTAAAAACAATCTTTAGCAAATAAATTCCCCCAAAATCAGATGAAGTGAACATTATATTGGAGATTCTATCCAACACATTAGAGCAAGAAAAAATGAAATAAGATCTAGATAGAAAGAAAGAAAATTATTATTAATCACATATGAGATGAGTGTGAAGAAAACCCAGAACACCTACAAATAATTATTAGAATTAAGAGAACTGAGAAAGATTACAGGATTCCAAATCAGTAAATAAAAAACAATTGAAATTCAGTATTATCAGCAATAGCTTTTAAACCCTTGGCAAAAGGAAGGATTTCTTAAATATGAGACAAAAAGCACCAGTCAATAAAGAAAATATAAGATAAATTTGACATTAAATTTAAGAACCTGTATTGTGAAAAAAAAACCCATAAACTAAGAAACGAGCAATACATATAACTGACAAATGGTTAGTACCCAGAACATATAACGAATTCCTACAAATTACTAGGTCATAAAAGAGGAAACATGAATAGCCAACGAAAAATGAAAAAAGCTCACATTCAGCTGTGATCAGGGGAATGCAAATTAAAACTATAGTGACAGACTAGTTCAATCCTACCAGATTGTCAAAGATGTAAAAACTGGTTAATAGGACGTGAGAATGTAAACTGGCATGATTAGTTTGGAAAAGAATCTGACATTACCCAGTAAAGCTAAACACACCTGATGGCTGATGGCCAACAATTCCATTCCCAGGTATACACACCCTAGAGAAAAGTATGTATATGCACCAGAGTACAGTTACTGGAATGTTCCAGGTAGCACTACTTACAACAGAAAGAAACTGGAAACAACCCCAAAGCCTATCAGCAGAAGAATGGGTAAGTAGTGATGTATTTACACAATGGAATCTGTACAGCAGTGAAAATGAATGAACTTACAGCTACATGCAAAATGGATGAATCTCAAAAACAATGCTGAGCAAAAAGACAAGTCACAAAGAGTAAACACATTATGACTCCACTGTGTAAAGTTCAAAAACAGGCAAAACTAAGAATTTATATTTTAAGGACATGTAGTAGGTGGTAAAACTATAAAGAAAAGCAAGAGAGTAACTGATACAAAATTCAAGACAGTGGAAACTTCTGGAAGGAGGAAAACAAATGCAATCAAGGAACACATAAGGAATTCCGAGTAATGGTAAGGTTCCATTTCCTAAGCTGAGTAGTGAGTCTATGAGCATTTGTTTTATTATTCGTCTTTAAACTATACATATACATTTTATACTGTTTTGTGTGTCTATGTTATAACAAAAAGGTTCTTTTAAAGAACACGAATAGTACTAGACTTTAAAATATCAAAGCCTTTAAAATAGTACTAGACTTAAAAAGAAAATGGAGTGATAATGTCAAAATTCTGAAGTGATTTCCAAACTAGAATCCAGCCTTAAGTGTGAGGATAGAATACAGAAGTTTTTGGATAAGCCAAGTCTCAAAAACCTTACTTCCCACGAACCCTCTCACAGGAAAGTGAGGAAGGATGAGCTTCACCAAAGAGGGAGGGAACCAAAGAGGAATACATGGGATCCAGGAAACGGAGGACCCAATAAAAAAAGAGGAATGAAGGAAGTCTACAGACAATAAACAAGAATCCCAGGACGACAGCTACACAGCAGGTCTAGAAGGCACCCAGTCTAGACTGGAGCAGGGCAAAATGATCCCAGAGACAATCTCCAAGAAGATGAAACTGACAGAATAGCTGATTGTTTTGACCTTTCCTTCAGAAAGGAAATTTATACTACTGGGAGAAAGTTTGGGCATAAAAGGATGAGTACATAGAAAACTAAGCAAGGGAATTCCCTGGCAGTCCAGTGGTTAGGACTCCACGCTTTTACTGCCGAGGGCGTGGGTTCAATCCCTAGTCGGGGAACTTAAGATCCTGCAAGCAGCAAGGCGTGGCCAAAAAAGAAAGAAAAAAAAAAGAAAGAAAACAAAGCAAAAATAAGATAATTACTAATAAAGAGTTATTCAAGAAAGAAAAAGCAATCAAAGTATATCACATAGCTCAACTGTGAACAGTGTTTACACATGTCTAATAAAGTCAACATATGATTTTAACTAACATGCACATTTATGTGTTTACCTCATCACAAACCTTCAAAAGGAGGTATTATCGTTATCCCTATTTTACAGATGAGAAAACAGAGGCACAAAGAATTTAAGTGACTTGCCTACTGAAACACTGAATATTAATTTAGCAAAAATTATAACTACATTGGGACAAAAGGAGAACGAGTGGGAAGGAGGAGCTGAAAGAATACCAAACTCTCAGCTCTCACAGCGGGAAGTCAATAGATAATAGTTATTTAGATCTGGAAGTAAACATAAAACAGCTCAAAGAAAAGAAATGAGGTTGCCTCTGAGGGTAACCATTAAAAGGTACTGTCTGGGGGACGATACACCAGGGGACTTTTTTTTTTTAAATAAATTTATTTATTTATTTATTTATCTTTGGCTGCATTGGGTCTTCGTTGCTGAGCGCGGGCTTTCTCTAGTTGCAGTGAGTGGGGGCTATTCTTCGTTGCAGTGCCCGGGCTTATCACTGCAGTGGCTTCTCTTGTTGTGGAGCACGGGCTCTAGACGCACGGGCTTCAGTAGTTGTGGCTCGTGGGCTCTAGAGTGCAGGCTCAGTAGTTGTGGCTCATGGGCTTAGCTGCTCCGTGGTATGTGACATCTTCCCGGACCAGGGCTTGAACCTGTGTCCCCTGCATTGGCAGGCGGGTTCTTAACCACTGCGCAACCAGGGAAGTCCCTTCTTTTTTTTTTTTTAAATGGCGTGTTTTTGTGTGTGTGTGTGTGTGTGTGTATTCTGCCTACCCAATTTTATTATTTATTTATTTATTTATTAGAAATTATTTTTTATTTATTTATTTTTTGGCTGTGTTGGGTTTTTGTTGCTGCACACAGGCTTTCTCTAATTGCAGCAAGCGGGGGCTACTCTTCGTTGCAGAGCGCGGGCTTCTCATTGTGGCGGCTTCTCTTGCTGCGGAGCACGGGCTCTCGGCGCACAGGCTCCAGTAGTTGTGGCTCATGGGCTCAGCAGTTGTGGCTCGCGGGCTCTAGAGCACAGGCTCAGTAGTTGTGGCGCATAGGCTTAGTTGCTCCACGGCATGTGGGATCTTCCCCGGACCAGGGCACAAACCTGTGTACCCTGCATTGGCAGGCGGATTCTTAACCACTGCACCACCAGGGAAGCCCTGGGACTGCTATTTTTCACAATAAGCCTCACAGAAATATTTGACTCCTAAAGTAACTGCATTTATGCTTTGGATAAAATCAGTATGTCATTTTATGTTATGTGCTTTTTACCACGATGAAAGAAAAAAAAAGTTAAAGAAAACAGAATGGCAATTGTTAGAATTGTTGAACTAGGAAAATGAACATCAAATACACTATATCCCCAAAAAGCAGGAGGGCACAGTTTTCTTTGTGTAGCTGTGCCTGTGGGGTAACAAGAAAGAGAGTGGGACTGGGAGCTGGCCTGGGAGTTTCAGTGAGCTGATCACCTGAGAACCCTAATTAGCAGCATCCTCAACAGTAAACCAGGGCCCACATATGTTCCAAATTAATAACACCCATTAAATTAGCTATCCCTTTTTAATTATCCAACTTTGAATCTAGAAGAATGGTGCAGATGAACCGTTTTGCAGGGCAGAAACAGAGACACAGATGTAGAGAACAAACATATGGACACCAAGAGGGGCAAGTGGCAGGGGGTGGGGATGAATTGGGAGACTGGGATTGACATGTATACACTAATATGTATAAAATAGATAACTAATAAGAACGTGCTGTATACAAATAAATCAATAAAATTAATTATACAACTTTAAAGCTACTACTGGAGCCCTCTTAAAAGGTAATTGGTAGTATCTATCAAGAGTCCTACCTAATGTTCAAAACCCTAGACTACACCAAAAAAGATATTCGGATAGCAAATATGCACATGAAACGATGTTTGACATCATTTGCCATTAGAAAAAATGGAAATTACAACTACAAAGTTGGGAACTTCCCTGGTGGCACAGTGGTTAAGAGTCTGTCTGCCAATGCACGGGACACGGGTGCGAGCCCAGGTCCGGGAAGATTCCACATGCCGCGGAGCAGCTAAGCCCGTGCACCACAACTACTGAGCCTGCACTCTAGAGCCCACATGCCACAACTACTGAAGCCTGTGCAGCTAGAGCCCGTGCACCGCAACGAAGAGTAGCCCCCGCTCGCTGCAACTAGAGAAAGCCCGTGTGCAGCAACGAAGACCCAAGGCAGCCAAAAATAAATTAATTAATTAAAACAAAATAAAACTACAAAGTTAAATAATGTACACTTAACATATAGACCTAGCAATTCTACTCTTATACATTTTTTAAAAAATTAATTAATTAATTAATTTTTGGCTGCCTTGGGTCTTCATTGCTGCCCGTGGGCTTTCTCTAGTTGCGGTGAGCGGGGGCTACTCTTCGTTCCGGTGCACAGGCTTCTCACTGTGGTGGCTTCTCTTGTTGCAGAGCATGGGCTCTAGGCATGCGGGTTTCAGTAGTTGTGGCACTTGGGCTCAGTAGTTGTGGCACGTGGGCTCTAGAGCGCAGGCTCAGTAGTTGTGGCGCATGGGCTTAGCTGCTCCGCGGCATGTGGGATCTTCCCGGACCAGGGCTCGAACCTGTGTCCCCTGCATTGGCAGGCAGACTCTTAACCACTGAGCCATCAGGGAAGTCCCTCTTATACATTTTCTGAAAGAAATGAAAACATGTCCACACAAAGACTTATATGTGAATGTTCACAACAAAACTATTCAAAATAGCCAAAAACTGGAAACAATCCAAATGTCTGTTAATTGGTAAATGGATAAAATATGGTATATCCATATAATGGAATATTACTCAGCAATAAAAAGGAATGGATATTGGGACTTCCCTGGAGGTCCAGTGGTTAATACTCCATACTCCCAATGCAGGGGGCGTGGGTTCAATCCTTGGTCGGGGAACTAAGATCCCGCATGCTACATAACATGGCCAAAAAAAAAAAAAGGAATAGATATTGACACATTCAACATGAATGACCCTCAAATGATGAATGAAGGGAGAAAGACACATAAGACTGTATATCGTATGATTTCATTTAGATGAAATTTCTAGGAAAGGCAAAACTATAGAGACAGAAAACCTATCAGTGGTTGCCTGGCAGGCGGGGGCAACCAGGGAGTTGGGTACCAGGATTGATTACAAACAAACAGGAAATAATTTTATGGGATAATGGAAGTGTTTTTTTGTTTTTTTGTTTTTTAATTTATTTATTTATTTATGGCTGTGTTGGGTCTTCATTTCTGTGCGAGGGCTTTCTCTAGTTGCGGCAAGCAGGGGCCACTCTTCATCACGGTGCACGGGCCTCTCACTATCGCGGCCTCTCTTGTTGCGGAGCACAGGCTCCAGACACGCAGGCTCAGTAATCGTGGCTCACGGGCCCAGTTGCTCCGCGGCATGTGGGATCTTCCCAGACCAGGGCTCGAACCCGTGTCCCCTGCATTGGCAGGCAGATTCTCAACCACTGCACCACCAGGGAAGCCCTGGAAGTGTTTTAAAACAACAACAAGACTTCCCTGGTGGCACAGTGGTTAGGAATCTGCCTGTTAATGCAGGGGACACGGGTTCTAGCCCTGGTCCAGGAATATCCCACATGCCACGGAGCAACTAACCCGTGTGCCACAACTACTGAGCCTGTGCTATAGAGCCTGTGAGCCACAACTACCGAGCCTGCACATCACAACTACTGAGCCCGCATGCCTAGAGCCCATGCTCCACAACAAGAGAAGCCACCGCGATAAGAAGCCTGCACACCACAATAAAGAGTAGCCCCCGCTCACTGCAACCAGAGAAAGCTCGTGCGCAGTAACGAAGACCCAACGCAGCCAAAAAAATAAATAAATAATAAATAAATAAAACCTTACTAAAAAAAATAAAATAAAACAACAAAATGTGAGGCACCATGCAAAAGCATAAAGAAATATGTTTTTCTTGACTCTGCCACTAACCAGCAACTTATGACTCCATTTCCTCATGTGCAGAACTGGGGAGGGGAGAACAGAAGTTAGAGGAAAATAATGAAGAGTCAGGAATGTTCCACCAAGGCAGTTGAATTTTACCTCAAAAGCAGGGAGAGGCCACTGAAGGGTTTCAACCAGAGGAGTAACATGGTCAGATGGGCATTTCAGAAAGACCCCTTGGGCTGCTGTATAGAGGAAGGAGAAGAGGGACCAACACCAGTAAATGACGGCTGAGCAGGCAATGGGGTTGAAAGAACCATAGAATATGATGACCAACTAACTACAGGCTCAGATAAGGAAAAGGGCGCCATCTGGCTTGGCTGACCAGATGGATGACAATGCCATTTGTCCAAATCCCCTGGAAGCTGGGTCAAGAAGGACCCTCAATGGCGATGACACTAAAATCAGAGAGGCTCATAGGCCCACGAGTCCAAGAAGAAGACCATTAAACTAGAAAGGATTAGTCAAAAGCCGGGAACAATATTTGTTCCACATTCTGTAATTCCCCAACAGCTCAGCAAAGGCACTCAGATATTTGATGAAAATTAGAGAGGCACCTGGCCCCTCCCGTGGAGCCTACACACTAATGGTGCTGAAGGAGGTCCTTCGGTCAGAGTGTTGCCAAGAAGTAGGCAAGCTGAGCAGTTAACCAGGGCTGGGTGAAGGAGACACCACCACCAACACAGCCTCATGACCAGCCCTGCCATGTTCCCTGATCTTTCTGCAGTGCACTGCTCAGTTTTTAAGTGTAGCCCTGCATCATTCTCCTTCAAGCCTCCCAATTTCTGAACCATCTGGATGAGGCTGACTAGTCAAGCACTCTGGTAGACCAGGAAATCCTGGGTTGCTAGCCATCATAAGACCAGAACTGTAGCATTTACTCAAACAGACAAAGAAAACTCAGATGAAACAAAGGACAAAAGCTGAAATGTAATTCTGCAGTGAAAGCCAAATATGCTTTACAAAATACAGTCTGCAGTGACCTCTAGAGATTTTATTTTAAAATTACAAACTGACTATACAAGGTGAAACTGTGTAATTAAAGTATTTTTATCTAGAGATCATGGAAATCAGCTAGTATGGCCCACTCATTGTAAATTCTAATAAATGAGGTCTGCAGAGGTCCCATGTTTTCTCCAAGGTCACGCTCAAGTCAATAACAGAGCAGGAAGTAGGACCCAGCTTCCTGATTTCCCAACCACTACACCGTACTGCCTCTCTGCATCATTCTAACATCATGCCTCGGGGGGAAGTTTTTAACCTTCTTGTAATGGAAAGTTTCAAACACCACATTAAGATAATAGTTTCCTTCTGTACTTACCCTGTCTTTGTCATGCAGCATATCAGCATAGGATGACCTAAAAAAATAAAAAGACAGGTCAGAAACTTCTGCTAATAATGATAAACATCAACATACGAGAATATTCACATATATAAACATATTCTTTTATCAGATGGAACAAATATCCAGGCCCGTTTTAAACTATTTTAACAGAGCTATAAACTGTCATTCTCCTGTACTGCAGGAAAAAATCTCAGAGAAAGATGTTTATTTTCAGTAAAGAATCTCGGACTAAAAATGCTGATAGTTAAGCCCTGTCACAGTAATTCCATAGTCCTAGCATACTGATCATGTTGTACATCATACGATTTTTTCCTCAGGAACATCTCAGATGTGTCCGATACTTTACATAATCTTGCATACATTTGTACATTGGGATGATCACACATGTAACACTGGGGAGAGGAATCGGGGAAAGGGAAAGTATATGCCTGCTGTATATGTGAAGGGTATCATGCCTGGCACTTTCCCTTAGCTGTCATCAGGGACAACTAAGAAGCGTTCACCAGACTACAGGGAGGAGAGCTGCTTATCCATGTTTTCTATCGTAGTAATTCAAAAACTTGAAAAATCTCTGGCAGGGTCAGGATAAGCCCCCAGAACTCAACAGGCTCAGCCCAAAGATGCTGTCTGAGAATTCCAGGTGAGAGTCAAGGCACTCTCATTAAACAGAGGACCTCCAGCTTCGGGTTGACATCAGAATTAATGAAGAGCTTATTTTACATGCAGATTCCCACAATACACACAAAGAGCTTCTGATCTAGAAGATGGAGCTGGAGTCTGGAAATCTGCACTTGAACTGGTGCTCCAGGTAACTGTGACACAGGTATTTCATACTCTACATTTTGAGGAACACTGCACCAAAAGCAAAGGCTTCTTTTTTTTTTTAATGGCATACCAAGGTTTTTAACATTTGAACCCACCTGTGAGTGTTTAGTTGAAATCTGATCCTTTCTACTTTTCTCCACCTTTTAAGGGGCATTTTCACTCCCCCATCTTCCCTGCCTCACCACCCACTCACTCCCCTGACTCCACTGACATCACTCTCCCTAAGCACCACCAGCTCACTCACATCACTAACATCCAGGATTTCTCCGACCCTGCTGGACACTCCCTCTTCCTGAAACGTTCTCTTCCTTTCTACTCTCTGGCCATGCCCTCCTGGTTGTCTTGCCTCATCAGCTATTCCAGGATTCCTTCTCCAGCCCTCTACCTTTCACATTCTACACAATCTCAGAAAGCCTGCAATCTCTTCCAGTTTCAACTCTAACAACTGCAAACTGTCTCCAGACCCATATTTATCTGTCCAGTGGCATTTCCATCTGGATGTCCAAAGCCAGATACCTAATCTTCATCACCCCAACAACACCCATTCCTCCTGTGTTCTTCTCAAGGAACAACAGTTCCATCCACGTAGTCACTCTAACCAGAAATCTTGGTGCTTACTGAATTTTCTCTCTCTCCTTCCATCACTGCATCCAATGAGTTACCAAACTCAAGCTCTCGCAAAGCTTTTTCCTCCTCTCTCCACCTCCCCTCTCTCAGCCTTGGGGTTGCAATATCCACCCAAATGCCCATATGGTTTTCACACCCTCCAACCCACTTTCCACACTGCTCTCAGCTTAATGTTCCAAAATGCAACCCAATCTTTTTTCTTTCCCATTTAACACCTCAATCACTCAGAAAATAATGTCCAAAATATTTAGAAAGAAAGTAATGTGTTTGAGCCCCTACTCTGTACCAGACATTGTACTTCATTCACTCATCAAATAACCCTAAGAAAAGGGTATTATATGATGAGATATACATATTGTTATACTGAGGTATATACTGTTATACCGTATATGAGGCATATACTACTACATTGATCCTCAGAGAAGTTTAGTAGCTTGGCCAACGTCAAGCTACTTGATGTTAAGAAGTCAAGTAGCTTAAGAAGTGGCTAAACTAGAACTTATACAATCAGGTTCCTCTTCCTGCATTTTGTTACCACCAATTACAACATGACCCCTGCCTACTTTTTCAGCATCCTCTCTCACCATAGCCCTAATTTTGCACCACACTCCAGCCACACTGACCTGGCTAGCCATTCCTCAAACTAGCTCATCTGGAAGTTTGCACATAATCCCTGCTGCTCAGAAAGCAATCTCCCTCCCTTTAGATTCAGGAAATCATTCAAATATCGCCCTCCCAGCCCAGTTGGTTCTTGCTGCTTCCATGTACTTCTGTGCCCATTTCCACTGACTTTTATCTCATGGTGTCATAATTTTTTATATGTCTGTCTATTCCACAAAACTGCATGTTCTCTGAGGATGAGAACCTTATCTTTGTCATTTTGGTATTCACAGCCTTAGCACGGTGTCATATGCACTTAATGACTGCTAAACAACAGTAACTCACATACTTTTAAACATCCTTCCAAAGGAAAAAAAAAAACCTCATTTTTTCCCACTTTTTCCATTAAAGAGAAGTTAACTATATGATAAATGTGCCACCATTTCAGTGACACAAGTAAATAATTAAATTTCATAAACTCGTCTACTACTACTACTACTACTGAACCTTGGGTCCTCTTTGGTCCACAAGACAGATCCTTGGGGACTCTGGTACAGCTGCCACAAAATGTCTGACTCTCCACACAGGCATAACTTTGCCTAACTCCCACACAAACCTGCCCAGCTGAGCAGACCTGCTGGTGACCAACACCTGCCCTGATCAGAAGCACTGGGTGACAGCCTATTCCCCACTCAGACTGGATTCCAAGGCATCTGCTTTGAGATCAAGGGCCCCACCCAGCTGCAGCCAACTGTGGAAAAACCCTTGTTACCTTGCGATCTCCTGGTGGTAATCATAATGCTCATCCTCCTCCAGCCACTCCACAGACCCCGTGGTTGGGTTGGCCCGCCCGCAGAAGACTTTCATGGTGCCAATTAGCTCCTCAGTTTTAGCGTAGAAAAGCAGCCTTGCCAGCTGCCTATAGACAGGTCTGATCGTCAGAAATCTCTTCAAATTGTAATGCCCAAAAATGAAGAGGAAAAAAAAAAAAAAGAAATCAAGAAAGACAAAAATGTCACAGTCACTGAAACTATTTGTTAATCAGCATTTTAATCCTTCCAGCAGGGTTACTTGGTTTTATATTCAGCATATAACATCAAATACTATTAAGACAAAAACTCAGAAAGCTTTCTGGAAACTTCAGCAGTCCTCAATGATTTCAATAGGGTCAAATGAGCCTTACAGGTGCACCTGAGTACAGGTGAAGGCAGGTAAGAAGAGAAATAAAGCAAAGGAAAGGGCTAGAAGGAAAGGAAAACACAAAGAGATTGGGGTGGTGGTAAAGGAGTGTCACCAATACTGCCTCAGAAAGGTAAACACTTAGTTTAAGGAAAAATACAAAGAAAAAGCAATTCAAACCAACAAAGAAACCTCACCTGAACAAATAAATCAGAGCTATATGCAAACATGGCTAATCCCAGGAATATAACATTGAGCCAAAAAAGAAGCAAATCACAGAATACAAATGATTCCATTCATATGAAATTTATAACTATTCAACATAGAACAATATATTCTTCAGGGATCACACTAAAAAGCATGGCAGGGAATGAGGATAGCGGTTACCTCTAAGAGGGAAGGGAAAAGGATGGAATCAACAAGGGCCACACAAGGGACTTCAAAAGTAACAGTATTGTTATTTTTCTAAAACTGGGTGGTGGGGGCTTCCCTGGTGGCGCAGTGGTTAAGAATCCGCCTGCCAATGCAGGGGACAAGGGTTCGAGCCCTGGTCCGCGAAGATCTCACATGCCACGGAGCAACTAAGCCTGTGCGCCACAACTACTGAAGCCCGCGAGCTACAACTACTGAGCCCGCGAGCTGCAACTACTGAAGCCCGCGCGCCTAGAGCCAGTGCTCTGCAGCAAGAGAAGCCACCGCAATGAGAAGCCCACGCACCGCAACGAAGAGTAGCCCCCGCTCGCCGCAACTAGAGAAAGCCCACACGCAGCAACGAAGATCCAACACAGCCAAGGTAAATAAATTTTTTTTTTAAAATTTTAAATAATTAAAAAATTTAAAAACCGGGTGGTGGGGATACAGGTGTCCATGATATTGTCATTCTTTATGCCTCACTATTTTTTATGATTACTTATCCACCCCATATTCAATTTTTTTTTTAAATTTTTATTTATTTATTTTTGGCTGCGTTAGGTCTTCGTTTCTGTGCGAGGGCTTGCTCTAGTTGCGGCGAGCGGGGGCCACTCTTCATCGCGGTGCGTGGGCCTCTCACTGTCGTGGCCTCTCTTGTTGCGGAGCACAGGCTCCAGACGCGCAGGCTCAGTAGTTGTGGCTCACGGGCCCAGTTGCTCCGTGGCATGTGGGATCTTCCCAGACCAGGGCTCGAACCCGCGTCCCCTGCATTGGCAGGCAGATTCTCAACCACTGCGCCACCAGGGAAGCCCCATATTCAATTTTAAAAACAATTTTTAAAAACCTTTCTCCGTCTGAAAAAAAAACAAAGCCTTCAAATAAATGTCACCAGATGCATATCTTATATGGCCTGTTTCTCCAAAGAGATCTATTTCTGAGAGATAAACACCAAAGCTCAAACTCTGAAAGTACTTCTCAGCAGATATGGCCTCTCACAGTGCCCTCCCTCTTACCATTCAGAAAACAGCAAGTGTTCCACACTCCCATTCATTTCTTGATAAACACTGATCCATCATCAGGAAACCTTAGGAAGAATGCCTACTCCACAGGACCCTAAACATTCCTAAGGCATTTTACTGGCAAGAGTTACTTTCTTTTGAAGTTATCTAAACTAAATAAACACTGAATTCTTATACTAGAGGATGGAGAACAATCTTTTCTGAAAAGACTCAGGCAGTCACTGGACTGGTTCAAAGCAGTCAATTTGTCCTTCAGTAAAACTCTACCTCTAACTCTACTTCAGCATATCTATTCTCTAATTTAGTGGCTCTCAAGGTTTCCGACAACCCCAGTAAGAAATATGCTTTACCTTGAGAGACAACATACACACGCACATGCAAAGTTTCAGAAAACAATACTTAGTCTTCCTGTAGGCAAGACCCTCTGATATAGTCCACTGTATTTAATTTTTATTTTTTGTGTTGGTCACGATCCACTAAATTGATTTAATAACTCACCAAAGGGTTGCAACCTACAGTTTGAAAAGCTCTGCACATCTCTGCTAATACTTATTATTAAAAGACAGAGTATCTAGAACTACCATAATTTGTAATATGCTTTAGATAACTGTGTCCAACAAATGCTGTAGTAGACAAAAGTTTAAAAGATGGGTAGGATTTAGGTGGGTGAGGAGACGGAGAGAGCACTTCACCAGATTAGAAAGGCTTAGACCATCACGCACAGTGAACTAATCCGTTTAGCTGAAGTTTCACTGAACAAGGAGTCAAACATGTTGGTGGGGTACATGTTGTGAAGAGTCCTGAAACCCTTATCCTGTGGTCCATGTGGAATCAACCATAAAGTCACTTAAAGGTTAAGAGTATAGTAAAGAACTGTAATTTATGGAATTCCCTTTTCATCTGTGATGTTGCAGAGGCTGTAACTAGGACCACAATGTCTTTTCAGATCTGTAGAGAAGTCACTGGTTTCATATAAGTCTAAATAAATGCTTGAGGACAGGAACCATGTCCTGTAACCTCTCTGGGTGAACACTAAACATCTTCTATGGATGAATTGCCTCGTATTATTAGGACTTGTCCTCTCCAAGAAGGAGCCCATACTCCAGATTCAGGATACTCTAACCTCCTCCTCATTCTCCAAGAGCTGTGAACTCACACGGTTAATGGAAATCACCATTGCAAGCCCTAATTGCTTTACTAGTCAGATTTCAGAGCAGACGTCTGGTTCATTTATTCAAAATTTACTAGGCACCTTCTGTATGCCAGGCACTGTATTAGGACTAGAGGACTATCGTAAACAATACAGAGGAGGTCCTTGTCCTCCAAGAATTTACAGACCCTAATGGGAGAAAGAGAATAAATATAAATATACAATTAAAGACTACCTGAGGGCAAGAAAGGAAATATACAGGGCGCTATGAAAGAGAATAACAAAGTTATGGAAAGACTCTCTGAAGAAAAGAGCATCTAAGTTGAGGCCTACAGAATAACCCAGGTTAAAAGCTGTGAAAGTGCAATGCTCATATTTCAGGAATCCTTACCCCAACTTTTCCAAGTAAAGGTCCTAAGATGTAAAGAACAAGGTGCAGAGTGACAAAAGCCTGAGTGACTGAAGCACTTTGAGCAGAAGAAATGATGGGCGACTAGGGGTGGGCTTCGTGCAACGTCGGCTGCGGAAAGGTGTTTGGATTTTGTTCTAAATGCACTGGGAGCCACTCAAGGGTTTTAAGCAAAAGAATATCTACGTTGGATGTACGCTTTTACAGGGCCGCTCTGGCCAGTGTGTGGTAGATAGACTGGTTTCCAACTACTGAGATTTTCAACTACTGAGATTTTCAACTACTGAGATTTTCAACTACTGAGAATACTGCGACTGGGAAAGACCAGTGAGCCAGGGAACCGTGGCCCAGTCGAGGCGCGATGGCTGGAGCTCCGTTAATTTTGCGGCGCGGGTCTCTATCGCTGAAGGAAGGCACCAAGTACTATGATCCAGGTCCCGGCAGGGGTGCTCAGTCACAGGCCCAGCTAGAAGCAATGACCCGACTGGATGGCAGAGCCAGGGACCGCCTAGAACCCCGCACTACCGCCGGCCCGGGAGCTCTGAGCCGCCCCATACAGACTCTAGAAAGTTCCTCCAGAGTCCCGAAGAGATGCGTACCCCAGTGTCCGAGTACGACCATGCCACATTCCTCCGCCGACGCCTTGGGCTGAGCACAGGATGCTGGCTGCACCCGACCCTTCAACCGCGACCCCACCTTCCCAACCAGCCCAGCGCCTCACCGGCCAGGAGAACCGCTCCATTCACTTCCGCCGCCACCGCCATCTTACCGCGGCAGGCGTGCAAAGGCGGGACTTCCCTGGGCCCGCTGAGCGTGCCGGGGGCGGGGCCCGGAAGCAGAACTGGAAAGCTCTTCCGTCGCACCCCGCGCATTCCCATAGTGCTCCACGACAGCTGCTATGGAGGGGGGCATGACAGCGGTCCTCCGCGTGAAGCGGAAACGCAGTGCGGAACCCGCTGAGGCACTTGTCCTCGCTTGTAAACGCCTCTGCCCCAGCGCAGTTGAGTCGGGAGCCCAAAAGACGCCTCCGGAGGATCTGGAGAGAGCAGCAGAAAATAATGTCTTCCAGTTGGTGGCCACCGTGCGCTCCCAGGTATAGGGCCGGGAGGGAGCCAGTGTGAAAGGGATCTTAGGGCGCAGCTGGGGTGCATCATTTTCCCTCACCCTTTCACGAACCCCTGATTATGCCGCCCCATAACCCCGCTTCTTCCCCCCTCCCCACTCCCCGCAGGAGGAGCCAGTACAGCCGCTTGTGCGAGCCGCCCTGCGCCCGTCCCTGGGCAGCCAGCAGCGCATCCGCCGTCATCTCCGTGCGTCGGCTCGGGAGATCCGGCAGAACGGCCGCTACAGGGTAGTCTCTAGCCGCCGATCCTCGGGAATTCCATCGGGCGGCTTGGGGTCCGAGGACGCGCCGGGAAGCCCAGAAGCCGCCGAGGACGCAGGCTTCCAGCTGTTGGACCTGGTCCACGAGGAAGGAGACCCAGAGGCCGCCGCGATCTCCTGCAAAGTGAGTACACGCCGGGAGTCGAGCTCTGGGCTTCTCGGGACAGAGAGTACGCAAAGTTAGCACACAGTTAAGGAGGGTACACATGGCTTCACTTTAGAGATGGATGATCCATCCAGCTTGATGGACATGTTTTACAGGTTAGATTATCCATTCAACAAGTATTTACTCAGCGCCCACTATGTGCCAGGCATGGTTCTTAGGTTCTGTGGATACAGCAGTGAGGACCTAACATTCAGGTAGAGGAGAGAAACATCAGACAAATTCAATGTCAGATGGTGAAATGGGCTATTGGGGCGCTTCATTCATCATTCCATTTCAATGTCATTTTCACTGAGAAAATGACTTTTGAGTAAAGACTTGAATGGCAAGGCACTGCGGATATCTTGGGCAGAGGGGTTTCACACTGAGGAGCTCTAAGTGCAAAGACCCTGAAGCCGAATTTGTCTGGTGTTTGCAAGGTCATTGTGCATGGAGCCCAGGGGGATGGGGGAAGATAGTAAGGAATTTGGGGAGAGGATACCTGCTAAACCCTTTCAACTAGGTAGTTGCAAGGATACATTGCCTTTCACCCAGAGATGGGGAATCACTGGAGGATTCTGACCAAGGTAAAGATAAAGCAGAGGGGAAAACTCATCAAAGGGAGGTTAAAGGACCAGGCCTGGGTAGCATACCAAGTTTGAGGCAGATTTTGGATTAGAATGCAAGTCTTCTCACATTTAATTCAGTGTTACTTTTTTTTTTTTTTATGTTTATCTTTGGCTCTGTTGGGTCTTCATTGCTGTGCGTGGGCTTTCTCTAGTTGAGGCGAGTGGGGTATACTCTTCGTTGCAGTGCGCGGGCTTCTCATTGCGGTGGCTTCTCTTGTTGCAGAGCACAGGCTCTAGGCGCGCAGGCTTCAGTAGTTGTGGCGCACGGGCTTAGTTGTTCCACGGCATATGGGATCTTCCCGGACTAGAGATTGAACCCCTCTCCCCTGCATTGGCAGGCGGATTCTCAACCACTGTGCCACCAGGGAAGCCCCCAGTGTTACTTTCTACTAATTACATTTCCTAAGTTAGTTTTGTACCTCACTTCCAAAAAGCAACGTCAACTACATGCAGTAAGACCAAAGAAATAGAAAATTCTCAATCTAAGGTATGCTCCCTCTTGATAAACATTTTTCAAATCTACTTTTAAGTTTTTGAAGTTTAAAAAAATGAAATTTTGGGCTTCCCTGGTGGCGCAGTGGTTAAGAATCCGCCTGCCAATGCTCAATGCTGGGGACATGGGTTCAAACCCTGGTCCAGGAAGATCCCAAATGCCGCGGAGCAACTAAGCCTGTGCGCCACAACTACTGAGCCCACGTGCTGCAACTACTGAAGCCCACGCACCTAGAGCCTGTGCTCTGCAACAAGCGATGCCACCGCAATGAGAAGCCTGCGCACCGCAACAAAGAGTAGCCCCCACTCGCCGCACTAGAGAAAGCCTGCACGCAGCAACGAAGACCCAACACAGCCAAAAATAAATAAATAAAAAATAACTTTATTTTTAAAAAATGAAATTTTTATTCAAAATATATCAAGCAAAAGATATTTAATCACATTCCTAGTACACCTGGATAACAATTTGGGCATGATGTCCATAGCCACCTCTTTTACCAAAACTAATTCCACACTGCATCATGAGTTACACATTTTTAAAAGTAAACCAATGTTCAATGGAATCAAGTCAATTAAATAGCTCATTAAATCATATAAGAAAAACTAGTAGATAAGTTAGGAAGGATATGAACACAGATTTTCCCAACAATGCGATACAAACTGTAAACACATCAAAAATGTTTGCGCAGAATAATTATTAAAGAACATAAATTTAAACTGAAAGCAAACTTGAGGTTTTATGCCTACTAGACTATCAGGAAAAGGTTTGCCAGTAGCTCTGCTGGCAAGGCTGTAATTAAAATTGTACGACTGTTGTGCTTAAAATTGATGCAAGCCTTTGGGAAAACAGCAGGGCTTTACAGTAATATCAGGCATCCTAAAAATAGATTGGAGCCTAGTATTTTAAAACTATTTTTATTGTTTGGATTCCAAAGCCGTCCAAAAATCTAAAGAGATTTTTTGTTGTTGTTGGCTGCGTTGGGTCTTCGTTGCTGCACGCGGGCTTTCTCTAGTTGCGGCGAGCGGGGGCTACTCTTCCTTGTGGTGCACGGCCTTCTCATTGCGGTGGCTTCTCTTGTTGTGGAGCACGGGCTCTAGGCACACGGGCTTCAGTAGTTGTGGCGCACAGGCTTAGTTGCTCCGCAGCATGTGGGATCTTCCCAGACCAGGGCTCGGACCCATGTCCCCTGCATTGGCAGGCGGATTCTTAACAATTGTACCACCAGGGAAGTCTCTAAAGAGATTTTAAAATTAGTGAGAGCATTTCTCTGCCACATTACAGTGGGTTTCTTCTTAAATCGAAATGATCTCAGTTTGGGGTTTTTTTTTTTTTAAGTTTTTATTTTATTTATTTATTTATCTATTTATTTATTTGGTTGCGTGGGGTCTTAGTTGCCGCAGGCAGGCTCCTTACTTGCGGCACACATGTGGGATCTAGTTCCCCGACCAGGGATCAAACCCAGGCCCCCTGCATTGGGAGCGTGGAGTCTTAACCACTGAGCCACCAGGGAAGTCCCGACATGATCTAAGTTTTAAACAAAGTATATTTGACAACAAATCTGAAAAATTAAAGGGGAAAAGTTCAGTTCATTTTATTTAGTAATTGCACCCCCAGGATTTATCCTAGGGAAATAATTCAGCAGAAGCAAATAGCTATGGTATTAACAAAAGCAACTATTGGTATACTAAGTAATTATGTGTCAAGTACTGTGTTAGGTACTTTTACCCCCCACTTTAGCTCATTTTATCCTCACAAAAACCATATAAGGTAGGTACTTTTATCTCCATTTTTCAAATGCAAGAATTGACACATTCATTGCAATGTTGTGTATGGAGGCTAAAAATTATGTCTAAGAAATTGACATGTGCAACTGCTTGGACCATTAAATTGATAACCATGAAGACTGGAAAGATGGGAAAATACTTATTTATGTTTAATAATAGAAAATGCTGTTTGTAGCATAATTGAAGATATAGGTAAACATACACAGACTAGACTTTAAAACAATTTTTCTTTTATGAAAATAATGTATGTTCATTACAGGAAATTTGAAAAAATAGTAGCAAAATTAAAAGTAAAAGGGCAGGGGCGAATCACCCATTTTACCCCCATCCCAAAGATAACTGGAGTAAAATTGGTTTATTTCCTTTTGAGTGTAAAATTGGTTTATTTCCTTTTGAGTGTAAAATTCTATGTCTGGCGTTTTTCTGTATTGCTAGTTTGTTTTTTTAATTTTTATTTATTTTTGGCTGCATTGGGTCTTCGTTGCTGCGCGCGGGCTTTCTCTAGTTGTGGTGAGCGGGGGCTACTCTTCGTTGTGGTGCGCAGACTTTCATTGCAGTGGCTTCTCTTGTTGCAGAGCACAGGCTCTAGGCATGCGGGTTTCAGTAGTTGTGGCACGCAGGCTCTACAGCGCAGGCTCAGTAGTTGTGGCGCATGGGCTTAGTTGCTCTGCAGCATGTGGGATCTTCCCGGACCAGGGCTCGAACCCGTGTCCCCTGCATTGGCAGGTGAATTCTTAACCACTGCGCTACCAGGGAAGCCCCTGTTGTTTTGTTTTTTAATATATTTATTTATTTTTGGTTGTGTTTGGTCTTCGTTGCTGTGCGCGGGCTTTCTCTAGTTGTGCTGCGCAGGCTTCCCATTGCAGTGGCTTCTCTTGTCGCAAAGCACGGGCTCTAGGCGCGCAGGCTTCAGTAGTCGTGGATCGCGGGCTTTAGAGTGCTGGCTCAGTAGTTGTGGCGCACGGGCTTAGTTGCTCCATGGCATGTGGGATCTTCCCGGACCAGGGCTCGAACCCATGTCCCCTGCGTTGGCAGGCAGATTCTTAACCACTGCGCCACCAGGGAAGTCCCTGTATTGCTAGTTTTTGTAAATATTTTAATGGCTGCATAATTTGTTGAACTGAAGGCTGAGGGCTTGTGAGTTGGAACCAGAAGTTTTCTTGTAAGCAGCTTTGAGGTTGGTCAAGAGTCTGCACAAAAACTGACATCTCTAGTTCCTTTTGACTTTGGAGCAAGAAAGAATTAATTCCCTGTAGCCTGTAAATGATGAGAACATTGGTCTCCCTTTATCTGCCCTGGCCATGGGACACCCCCCTCTTCCCCCTGTATGGTGTCTGGTTTGAGCTGCAGAGCTTCCGGTGATGAACCTGTCGAGAGTGACTGGCAGCATGTCCCTCTGGTTTCCAAAGTGACCTGTGCTACCCTAGACAACACAGCCTCTTGCCACTGGAGCACATCTTACCTGGGCAAGTTCTATTCTGGGGCAATCCATCTCAAACTATCAGAAAAAGGATTATAGGGGAGGCCACTCCTCGTTTGTGATTAAAAGCAGGATGTCAGGGTGAGCAAGCCAAGTGGTGGGTGATGGCTGGTGGTAGTCACCAGGGTCCAGGAATCGCCCATAGGCCCCTATAGGAGGCCACACAAAATGCAGACCCATTTGGGGGTCAACCATAGGGGTGCTGCTGTCGGCCTGTGGATCTCCAAGGGGAGAACATCATACCAAAGGAGCTCAGAGAAGACCTGTAGAAGCAGAGCCTGGGGGCAAGACTAGCCAGCTCTGCTGGCTCTCCCCTTCCTCAGGCCAGTCTTCCCGTGTGCTCTCTTATGTCAGCCAAGCACAAAAGAGCATGAAGCTATCTTGTAAGTTTCTATCTTAAAAAAAGTACTACACATTCATTTTATAGAGACTTGATTTTTTTTAAATTTCATAGATAACTGAGAAGAGACTAGTAGGCCATGGGGATAAGAATCTTGAATTCAACATAGAGAACTGCAGGGAGGCTTCCTTCACCGAGGTCTTAGGTTCCTCCTCTTGGGACATCCATGTTTTAAGTTATGCATGTATCATCTGCTGTTCTCTTTACAGACATCTGACCCAGATGTGATCCTCTGCAATTCTGTAGAGTTGATCCGTGAGCGGTTGACTGTATCTGAAGATGGACCAAGAGTTGCGTACCAGGAGGAACAGAAGGACAACTATGTGTATGACATTTACTATTTGGACATGGCCACTCCAGGATGGATTGAGAACATCCTCTCTGTGCAGCCCTATAGCCAAGAGTGGGAGTTGGTAAGGGGGCCCGTGAGGCAGGGGGCATGAGGCAGCCTCAGTTCATTTTCTAGTCACGTGCTTTGCCTCCCTAGGTTCTACTCCTGATCGCCATTGTTCTTAGTTCTTCTTATCCTTGCTTAAAAGGAAAAATTTATGCTAAATGCCTTTTAGAAACCTGGGTTTAGTGCAGGAATTTTGGGAAAGACAGTCTACATTGATACTTTTTGCTCTTAATGAGTGTCTTACAAGGTTTGCAACATAGTCTTGTTTATGCAGTTGGTGCTATGTAATCTGCAGGTTCCGTGGGCTCTGCATCCCCGAATTCAACCAACCACAGATCAAAAATATTCCGGTGGGGGAAATTCCAGAAAGTTACAAAAGGCAAAATTTGAATTTGCTGCACACTGGCAACTATTTACATAGTATTTGCGTTGTATTAGGTATTACAAGTAATCTAGAGATGATTTAAAGTATATGAGAGGAGTAAAGCAACTATACTCCAATAAAAATTAATTTAAAAAATAAGTAAGTAAGTAAAAATTTAAAAGAATAAAGTATATGAGAGAATGTGCATAGGCTATATGGAAATACTTAGCCATTTTGTGTAGGGGACCTATGGAAACAAAAGCTTTTTTTTTTTTTTTTAATTGTATCTTTTTTTTATAAATTTATTTATTTACTTATTTATTTTTGGCTGTGTTGGGTCTTCGTTTCTGTGCGAGGGCTTTCTCTAGTTGCGGCGAGCGGGGGCCACTCTTCATCGCGGTGCGCGGGCCTCTCACTGTCGCGGCCTCTCTTGTCGCGGAGCACAGGCTCCAGACGCGCAGGCTCAGCAGTTGTGGCTCACGGGCCTAGTTGCTCCGCGGCATGTGGGATCCTCCCAGACCAGGGCTCGAACCCGTGTCCCCTGCATTGGCAGGCGGACTCTCAACCACTGCGCCACCAGGGAAGCCCCCATTAATTGTATCTTAAAGGGTGAAAAACCTTGGATTAAGAGAGCTAACATCCTGACGTTATTAAATTCTAAAATTATTAATGAGAAAAGTTAAGGTCTACCTCTCATCCTCTTATTATGAGAGAAGCACCCTGTCCCACACCTGCACTATAAGTGGCCTCACAGTCAGGTACCCACCTTGGACGACTGCACAGCCCCCCTCCTTTCTGCATTTCACACTTGGGTTTTGGCTCTAACCTTTGGCATCACCTGTAATCCATTTAATCCCTCTCCTACCTGGCTGGCCTTCAGCAGTTTGAAGATCACTGCCATCACCTGCTCAGAGCTGTCTCTCCTCCGCACCCTGCTGCGTTCCCTTCTGGTAGAGTTCAGATCATCCAACCAGGAAATGTGGTTCCTGGAGCTAGACTCTGAGTAGAGTAGGGCTACTGTCTCCCTCTTACAGCCTAAGGTTACTGCAGCCTCTACCAAACTAACACCTATGTTTTCTCTTTTTCACACATCACCCTTAAATGACATCTCTCCCAGTTGGTCTGCTAATAGCTTCCCCCAGAGCATAACTTTAGAGGTTTTGACTTATACTCATGTTTATGTTGAGATGTGCAGGTGAATGATGACCAACAACCAGAGGACATTTATGAAGATGAAGATGATGAGAACAGTGAGAATAATTGGCGCAATGAGTACCCAGAGGAGGAGAACAGTGACGGAGATGAAGATTCCAGAGGTAGGTGGTAGCAGCCCTGGTTGGGGAGGGACTGGTGGGATCTGGGACTGAGGTGTGAGCAAGGTTGACAGGTATATCTTAGCTGGTTTTCCTTTTCTGCCCTTTGAGCTCCACCAGCTTGACCACAAGCTGGTGGAGCTGTAGGACATGCAAGGACCAGTGTTCCCAGGGGGGCTGCTGGATGTATAATGTCAGTTAGGCCTGGGTTCAAATCCTTAGTTCTTTCATTGCCTAGCAATGGTCCCTTTCCCTCCTACTTTGAATAGAGTGCTGGAGAGGTTTGCCAGTAGGAGTGGGCCCAGGGTTTTCATAAGCCAAGGAATTGTTGCATTTACCTGTGCAACAACACAGACATGGTACGTGGGGGAAGAGGAAGGAAGGATGCTCTGGCACCACAGTTCTTCGACTTTCTTGGTGTTTGATGATAGAGGAACAGTTAATCAAGCTATGGGATATTCTATTGGGGAAGTGGCAAGGGACAAAATTATATTTGCAATATGACTACAACTATTATAACAACAACAAAAAAATACTGAGAGGAAAATGACAAAGCACTCCAATGTTAAAGGACTTGGTTTACATGGTAAGAATTTTATTGCTTTTTAAAAAATTGTTCTATATTCTAAATTTTCTTTATTGAGCAAGTATTTTATAATAGGAAACAAAACAAACGTTTTTGAGAAGGGAAGGGGCTTTTGTGGTCATTTAGAAAACCATACAATTAGAGCCCATTCCTGTTATCTCATTCTAGTCTCTGATGATTACAACAGCCTCAGTGAAGAAGAAGGAGACAACAGAGGACCACAGATGTGGAGCAAATACCCTTTGGATGTGCAGAAGGAGTTTGGCTATGACAGCCCCCATGACCTGGATTCAGACTGATGATCCTGTGACATCCCTGAGGTTCTACCACAAGCCCCTGAGGGTTCTGTGACTGCAGTGTCAGCCACACTAGTTAACATCCTCTCGGGCTTCCTAGCTTAACACGTGGAAGGAAAAAGCATATCCAACAGCACCATTCCACCATGGTGAAAACTTGCACTAAGGGAGTGCGTCTTTTCTACTATCTGTAGGGCCCCCCTTTGTCTCAGTCAAAACTGACCTTAGAGTCTGGGGGCGGGGGAGATGCTGTGAAAGTGAAGCTTCCTGGCCCAGACATCTTACCTGCATTCCCATTCTCCTCCTACGCCAAAGCCAATTAAGGGGAAGAGCGTCTCCCGTTTTGTCAGCACTAAGACTGGGCTTTCCCAGGCCACCTGCCTCCAGTAAAAGGCTGTTTCTTTTGATAGAGGGACTCTAGAAGGGCTGCAGTGGGTCCCTTGTAGCGGCACAGACTGGATAGTAATGGCCATTAGGAAAGAAAGTAGAATCTGCCTGAGCCATGAGAGGTTTTAGTTAACAGCTATCTCTACCTCCCTGCTTCCTGACTCTGATAATGGTTGTAAAGATTGCTAGTTTCCTCTGGCAGTGGTGCCAAGGAACAGGGTATGTATGAATCTCTTTAATAAAAACTAACTTTGAACAGGGGAGCAAGTAATTCCTTTAAAACCTTTTTAAATCTGACTATCTAATGTGCTTTCCCACCATACTCCCTGCTCCCTTTACCCCCCCCGCCAAAAAGGGGGAGGGGTTGGTGAGAAGTTTCAGACACTAAGAACTTAAGGCAAGTGAGGAAATGCAAAGTACATCCTAAACTTGGCTTTCCATTGAGAAATGTTTAACTAGACACAGCACTCACCAAAAACAAACTACGGTCAACAGGACCAATTTTTTTTTACCAAAACTTGTATTTCTTGATTCCTTTCCAAACCACAAATGCCTTAACTCTGACTGAGTTGGCATTTATTCTGCAGTGACGAATAGGTTCTATATCTGCACTGTGTAGTAGTAGCCATTAGCCACATATGGCTGTTGAGCACTTGAAATGAGATTAGTGCAACTGAGGAATTGAATTTTAAAATTTTATTTAACTTAACTAGCTACATGTAGCTAGTAGCTACCATACTGGACTGCACAAGTCTAGGGAAACAATATACAGAAACTTTGATTCAAGGTGTGCCCTCTTGCCCTGTGGCACAGGCTTATCACATGAGAAGATAAATTACACAAGGAAATGTCTTCTTCCTGCCAATTCTAAGATTCCATAAGCATCTCTACTTTTCTATCCCACCTGCACCCATTTCACTTTATATTTTTTGTACATCTTTATCTTCTTATCTACAAGTTGTTAAACCTCCCAAAGTGATTAATTTCCATGTGTATGTATATTCGGGCCCTACTATTGCAGTTATAAAACCAACAAACAGACTTGGTTTCCCAACCTAACTATCCACTAAGGTGCAATTCAGTGCTGCAAAAACAGGCAGCAACGTACAGATCTAATACTAGTCATCTCAGTCTCCTGTAAGCATAGAAACAAAGGATTGAAAACCACTCTGCCATTATAATGTGCTCACTGCTGTTTCTGTACTCATTTACAGTTTGCCAACATTAAAGGGCTGACAGCTTCACAAACTGTACCCACTGCAAAAGGGATTAGCACACCAGGAGAAGGATTGAAGGAGATAAACAAAGACCTCGCAGAAATTAATTCCACTAGGAAGCCTGAGTGCTGTAAGGAGTCTCTGGCATCCCTCCCTCAAAAGGCTTCCTGGGAGAAGTCTGTATCCAGCACAGAGGGGAAGAATGTGGTCACCATCCAGTAATGAGAGGGGGGTGACATGGCTCACTAAGCAAGTACTAGGGCACCTGGAGTGTGAGGGCCTTGCTTCCCCCTGGAGCCACTGGGAGGCAACAAGTTCCTGAGATCAGCTTGTCATTTACTTCAGTAGAGAAAACTAAAGCCTGGGTCAGGGATCCTTCAAAGACAAGTGCAGTCTGCTTGAAGGATTAGCTCCAGAGGATCCCTGGGATAGGTGCCAGATTGGGTCAGACAGGAGTCATGTTTACACAGTCTGGGCAAGTCAGCCTTTGCACAAGACTCCCTGTTGTCAGGCAAATCCCCAACCCATGACAGTAGGAATGTACTCCTATGTTCTCACAGATGCATGCATGCCCTGAACAAAAGGCAGCTGTGAGCATGCTCCCCTAAATTGCCTTTATTGAGCAAGTGTGACCAAGGTTAGTCCCTTGTCTGCAACTGGGGCCGGTTTGGTGGAGAAGAATGGTCAGAAAGGTAGATTGCCTCATAGTTCCCATCTTTATCGTTGACCAATTTCAAAACCTAAGGACAAGAAGCCCATGGGGCATACCAAGCCAGCAGGTTCTTCTGGGTCCAGGATGACAGTGTCTGGAATCACCACAGGACAGTTGTCCAATCCAGTGCAGCCATGTGGCCCATGAAGGAACATCCATTAGGGCAAACCTACCCCTTTGGCCAGACCTGGGTGCTAAAGCACAGCCTGAGCGCCAGAATTAGTTGCTTCCGATCATGAATCTGCTGATGGAGGTTGAAGCAGCTTTACTTCCAGAGTCTTCACTGATCTCCACAGAGAGAAAACAGAAGTCTCCAAAGTACCAAGCTCTTCCTGAGACTGCAGCCCCACCAGACCTCAGGCAAGGGGAGGCAGGCAGGCGATGGGTGCATTATCCCGGTGATCCACACCAAGGTGGCTCAGTGTGAAAAAAGCCTGGTGCCTGGTGTCAGGGACAGAAGAGGAGGAGGATGCAGCCTGGTGTGAGGTTTTCAGAAAAATGACCACTTCTAGCACCAAGATGGGCTTGCGTGGGTCTGCACAGCAGCCCCTCATACCGGCCCTTACAGAGAGGAACAAGCTACTTGTCAGTTTGGGTCCAGGAGATGTTCTCTAAACCATTGACAGCTGAAAGAATTCAAGTGATTCACCTGAATCCTAGGACAGTTTCTGCCCTCTTAGAGTTCATACCAGAAACCCAGGGATTTGCTTTTTGTCAACTAGAACAGAGACCTAAGGTCTCAAGTAAAATAAAGGATTATCTTTCAAAGTAGCAGTATTACCAGGCCTCTGACTCATGAATTTGTTCATCTGTCCTTGTGGAACTTGAGCCAGGTGCTTGTAACGTGTGACCTATCTGTATACTGAAGTGTAACTGGTACATGAGTAAAAAATCTTTAAAGTTCACCTCTGCAGGTAAGACTCAACAGAAGACTGTGCTAAAACCGAGCAAAACAATCTGTGGTCAGAGTCTGACCCACCACCACATAGACACCTCTAAGGTCAGAGGGACTTGCTTTGGGATACTTTGAATTTTTAAACACAATCAGCCTACTGCATCCTGTAGATTAATGAACACCAATGCTTTGCTAGAACTGGTGTCCTGGATTAAATAATATCAATAAATAATAGAATACAACTCTTTCACCAGGGAAGGATTTTGAGCCAGAGGAAGAAATGGTAGCATTTCAGGCCTCTAATGTCAGATGCTTGGACCTGGTCAGAGGAAAACTTCCCATAGAGCAGCCCCTTTGTAGAAACTCCCGGTTCAAACCTCAAATTCAGAAACCACCAGCCACAGCTATTAACCTAGCACTCCCTCTTCCCCCAATGCAGCTCACCAAGTAAGTGTTTGCAAGGGCTGCACCTACTCACCAGGAACAAAACTAAGCAACCATTCCCCTATTCCCCGAGCCCTCTGCCACCACCACCCTCTGAAGTCCCCACCTTCAGGCTGGCCCCAGATCCTGAGACCCATAGCTTACCGATGAGAGTGACCACCTGAGCAGGCCATCAGCCCTGAGCCCCCTTACATAATGTGGGCCAACAGCCCTCCTTGAGTATAAGAGAGTTGGGTCCACACAGTCTTGTCATCTGGACTTCGGTGGCTGTGGCCACAGGTAGCGGCCTTCCAGGCCTCAGGGGATATCACCTCTGGCCTCTACTCAGTTTTCCTCTCAACCTGTCTCTCTTCAGCTACATCTAGCTCAGTCAGGACGCAAAAGCAAAGCTTCTGGGTGACTTCGGTGATAGCAGCTAAATGAAAATAGAGAATAGAATTTAGCAAACTGATATTTAGCCACAGCCCCAGTCTGAACACCACAAGGCTGATTAAAAGCAGGTGGTTCCCTCCCCACCTGTCCCCTGGGTACCCTGTACCAGGCTCACTCCCAGCAACCCTCACTGTCCTCCATCCCATGCCCCACCAGAGGGTCTGATGCATGACTCCTTGTCTTGCTATATGGACTGAACTTTCAGGAGGGAGTGTTTTAACCCCAAACTACGAGTCTAAAGTTGGAATTAAAGTGATCATGTCAAGACCAAAAGGGGCGGCCAGGCTTCCAGCGTATCACTAGTATGCGGAAGCTGTTAGCCACACCCACCTGTGCATGTGTCTTTGTATATACACACACACAAGGCCAGTGTGTGATAGGCAAAGAGAAGCTCACCAAGGACATTCCGAATAAAGAGTGGTCTCCGGGACTCTGGCAGATAAACACCCAGGAAGTAGATGGGGACCCCAGAGAGGGCAATCCCGATGCCAATGAGGGAATTGATGGTGTCACTGAAGAGGGGCACAACCACCAGAAACAAGGAGCATATGCAGAACACGATGGGAAAAAACAGGCTCAGCTGAAATGAAGGGAGGTGAGATATTAGATAAAATAGGATGGGGGAACAGGAGAATGGGGTATGGGGAAGAAGTCACCTTGGGGAGATGGCCCACCCCTCCTAGCCTAGAGCCACTGACCTTGAGAGGCCGGGGCCGCTCGGGCTCCTTCCAGCGAAGGTAGAGCTGTCCAGCGACAGACAGGCCCACAAAGAACCAGTAGCTGAAGCTGAAGTAGTTGATGAGCAGGAAGACATCCTCCACAGTGAGGTAGATGAGTGTCATGGTGCACTGGAGGGGCAGAGGTTGGGGAGAAGTGGGCACTGTCACCACCAAGCCACCCAGGAGACTCCACCATCCAGCAGTCAGCACCACATCTGCTGACTGCTGACTTAGCTTCACCAGATTACCTCCAGGTCTTTTCAGTGATCCCTTGGCATCAGATAGGTCCATTCTTCGCAATGGCCTTCTCTCCTTCTTCTTTTGGGGGCCCTTCCTGCACTCAATGCCTCCCTTCTTTTTGCAAGCACTTCAGTAACAAGCCAGACTCGGTTCCCCTTCTGATGGCAGACAGTGAGGCCCTCCTCACTGCAATGCACCAACCTCAACATGAATCACACTGTGCCCTCTGGAGACTGTTATACGTGGGTCCCAACTACCTGGCATACAAGTGGAGGAAATGTCTCCAGAACTATCTCACTGTCCTGGAGCCTTAGAAATGCAGATTAGCAAAATGGAACCATCCCCCTGGGAAGAAGTATGACAGGATTTGTCCTCTGGAACAAAAGAGTTCTAGAAGACAGGAGTCAGGGACTAGAGTCCTGGGACAAGGTTAGATTTGCTTTAACAGCCAAA
This sequence comes from Balaenoptera borealis, assembly GCF_965194805.1. NCBI lineage: Eukaryota > Metazoa > Chordata > Mammalia > Artiodactyla > Balaenopteridae > Balaenoptera > Balaenoptera borealis. Next base: position 17,443,636 of record NC_138878.1, read on the forward strand.
GCAGTCTTGAGGGAAAAAAACGGAGCTGGAGGAATCAGACTCCCTGACTTCAGACTATACTACAAAGCTACAGTAATCAAGACAATATGGTACTGGCACAAAAACAGAAATATAGATCAATGGAACAGGATAGAAAGCCCAGAGCTAAACCCACGCACATATGGTCAACTATCTATGACAAAGGAGGCAAGGATATACAATGGAGAAAAGACAGTCTCTTCAATAAGTGGTACTGGGAAAACTGGACAGCTACATGTAAAAGAATGAAATTAGAACACTCCCTAACACCATACACAAAAATAAACTCAAAATGGATTAGAGACCTAAATGTAAGACCAGACACTATAAAACTCTTAGAGGAAAACACAGGAAAAACACTCTTTGACATAAATCACAGCAAGATCTTTTTTGATCCACTTCCTAGAGTAATGGAAATAAAAACAAAAATAAACAAATGGGACCTAATGAAACTTAAAAGCTTTTGCAAAGCAAAGGAAACTACAAACAAGACAAAAAGACAACCCTCAGAATGGGAGGAAATATCTGCAAATGAAGCAACTGATGAGGGATTAATCTCCAAAATATACAAACAGCTCATGCAGCTCAATATCACAAAAACAAACAACCCAATCAAAAAATGGGCAGAAGACCTAAATAGACATTTCTCCAAAGAAGACATACAGATGGCCAAGAAGCACGTGAAAAGCTGCTCAACATCACTAATTATTAGAAAAGTGCAAATCAAAACTACAATGAGGGGGCTTCCCTGGTGGCGCAGTGGTTGAGAATCTGCCTGCAAATGCAGGGGACATGGGTTCGAGCCCTGGTCTGGGAAGATCCCACATGCCGCGGAGCAACTGGGCCCGTGAGCCACAACTACTGAGCCTGCGCGTCTGGAGCTTGTGCTCCACAACAAGAGAGGCCGCGATAGTGAAGAGGCCCGTGCACCGCGATGAAGAGTGGCCCCCACTTGCCGCAACTAGAGGAAGCCCTCGCACAGAAACGAAGACCCAACACAGCCAAAAATAAATATAAAAAAAAAATAAAATAAATAAATAAGAGCCTTCCCTAAAAAATTAAAAAAAAAAAAAAAACTACAATGAGGTATCACCTCACACCAGTTAGAATGGGCATCATCAGAAAATCTACAAACAACAAAGGTTGAAGAGGGTGTGGAGAAAAGGGAACCCTCTCACACTGTTGGTGGGAATGTCAATTGATACAGCCACTATGGAGAAGAGTATGGAGGTTCCTTAAAAAACTAAAAATAGAATTACCATATGACCCAGCAATCCCACTACTGGGCATATACCCAGAGAAAACCATAATTCAAAAAGACACATGCACCCCAGTGTTCACTGCAGCACTATTTATGGAAGCAACCTAAATGTCCATCAACAGACGAATGGATAAAGAAGATATGGTACATATATACAATGGAATATTACTCAGCCATAAAAAGGAATGAGATTGGGTCATTTGTAGAGATGTGGATGGATCTAGAGACTGCCATACAGAATGAAGTAAGTCAGAAAGAGAAAAACAAATATCCTATATTAACGCATATATGTGGAACCTAGAAAAATGGTACAGATGAACTGGTTTGCAGGGCAGAAACAGAGACACAGATGTAGAGAACAAACGTATGGACACCAAGGGGGGAAAGTGGCAGGGGGTGGGGGGTGGTGGTGGGGATGAATTGGGAGATTGGGATTGACATGTATACACTGATGTGGATAAAATTGATGACTAATAAGAATCTGTTGTATAAAAAAATAAATAACATAAAATTTAAAAATAAATAAATAAATAATAGATTTGCTTTAACTTCAAGAATATGGAGTTCCCCCTACCTGTCTTTTCACCCAAATTATCAACAAAGGATTTAAAACAAGAAGAGCCCATTCTAGAGAGAGAAAGGAGACCCTATATTAAGAGGAGAAAAGTGGGGTGGAAGGTGATTAATTTACAAGACATGATGTCAGATTGCCCTAAATTTATAAATTCAGTGCTATCCCAATCAATATATTGAGAGGATATTTTGTTATTTTGATAAAATGATACAAAAGTTCATCAAGACAAATAAACAGGTAAGAATTGCAATGAAAATTCCAGTGGGGAGAGGGGAACTGAAGAAGTACCCTCAGCCCCTCCTTAGTTCTCAAATATTCCGTATAAAGCTAAATAAGGAAGCTTGGTGCTGATGCAAGGATGAGGAAGGATGAGTTGAGATGACTGTACATTTAAGGGGCAAATCATGGTACTTGGCACATAAGAAGCACTCTAAAAATTAGCTACTTTTATATGATAAAAATTTGAAAAATGTGGAAAAGTGGATTATTCAATAAATGATATTTGTACAGTTGGCTAGCCATTTGAGAAAAAAATTAAGTGAATGCCTACCTCACTCCATTCACCAAAATATAAATTCCAGATGAATCCAAAACTTTAAGTAATGAAACCATAAAGGAAAGAACTAAATGACAAGAAAATGAACTATTTTTCAAATCTTGGAGTAAGGCCTTCCTCAGGGTCCCTGTTAGCCTTTACGCCTAATAATACCTTAGTGCAAATTAGAAAATGACAGTCCTTCTTCAGGACTCCTTCCGTCTGTCAGAATACTTAATAATTTACTGATTTTGTTGAAATAAAACACTTTAATGCCATCTACTATATATAAATCTATGATGCCTATGATATGAACAGAGGCCCCTAGGGTAGCTAGTGTACAACTGGCCTGGCTTTTCTAAATATGATTTAACAAAAAAAAAAAAAAAAGAGGAGCTAGAAGGAGGAGGAAAAAAGGAAGCCACTGACAGAAAAGATAGATAAATCTTACTAATTCACTTTTATATTCTTTTGTAGTATTTGCCTTCCCTAATATAACTATGTTTTACTTTTATATTTTTAAAAAATTGTAAGAAAAAGGAAGAAACACTGAGAGGCTCAGGAAGTATCCCAAGAAGCTAGTACACCTCCCCGCAAACAGTCTTCTCATAAAGTTGGCAGGAGCACCACACAGATACGTCCAATCCCCACACTCCCCAGCACAGCTTACATTGAACAATAAAGCAGGGATGGGTGTAAAACGCTCAACGTGGATCATGGAGAGAAGGTCCGGGAGGTGGCCCTCACGGGAGCCCACGAAAAACAACCTGGAAGGACAAAAAAATGTGTCAGGAGCATCTTTGTACTCAGCCGTGCAGCCACACTCCTCACTCAGACAAACCAGGCTCAGCTCCAGAAGAAAGCAGGGGGCAGTCTCTCAGGAACCTCCCATGTTCTCTATGCATGACCAACCCAACCTACCCCCATTTTACCCACAGGTGTCTCCACCATTACCCATGAATGCCCTACCCCACTGTTACCCACTGACACCCCCAGCCCCTCAGCTATGCAACCCACCATCACCCAATGGATACCTCACCCTGCCATCACCCATTGGCACCCCAATCCACTCCACCGGGGTACCCCACTCTGCCACCCCACACATTTCCTACATAACATAATGGCTTTTTAAAGAAGGGCAGCCAGACTTCTGATGGTCTGCCCTCCATATACCTTCCCTGAGCTCCTGGTATATGAAAAGTCAGGGAGAGCCTGGGGCTCAAAGAGACAACCCAAGCTTTCTCTCTGCACCTAATGAGCCCTACTGACTGGGAAACAGAGCAGCAGAGAAAGGAAACGCCATCCAGGTAGTCAGCAGCATCATGGAGCACTCAGCACCAGGCTTGGGGGTGGGCTGGGGAACAAAAAGTTTCACAAGAGATGATCACATCTGGACTGGGAAGAAGAGTTGGGGTTTTCCAGAAGGTGAGTGTTGGGTGGAGACACAGCATGGGCAAAGGCAAAAGAGGCTTAAAGGCATAAAAGAGTATAGCCTCTTTGAAGGTAGGCGCTAGAATGCCTATAGTCCCAGGATAAGGTGTGTGAGGAGAGTGCTGGGAAAAACCTGCTTATGAGGCCATGCTGTGGGGTCTGAACAAACACCAAGAACCAGCTGTGGCTCTGAAGTAACAGCCTGACCGGATTTGACACAGAGACTCTGGTAACATCACTGAGGCCAACTAAAGCAGGGAGAGGCTAAGGTATGGGGAGGACAGCCAGACATCTGTGACAAGGTCCCATAATAGAAGAGGTCTGAATGAGGGTGGACACCCTGGCAGAGGACAAATCTGCTGGTCTTCTGTGTGTGCCCACACATTTGAGCTGGGAGATGAGGGTGGACTCCAAGGGAAAAAATCAAGAGGCCAAGAGGCTGGGAATTCCCTGGCAGTCCAGTGGTCAGGACTCTGCGCTTTCACTGCTGAGGGCCCAGGTTTGATCCCTGGTTGGGGAACTAAGATCCCACGAGCTGTGTGGTGCACCAACCCCCACAAAAACAAAAAGAGGCCAAGAGGCCAAGTAAGGAGGACTGACGGACCACAACCTCACAGCTGGAGACAAAGCACACATGGGGCACATGTGAAGTTTGAGATACTTATGGGCCATCCCGGTGGAGCCACAGGAGTTGATGGTATCATCTGGAAGGATGTCATAGGGCACGATGTTGAAGTTGGCTCACAAGGCTAATATCTGTACTAAAGTAGAGGAGAAATATGCAGAGGGAATGCTGGAGAGGATGTGAAGGTGAGGCAAAGGTGTCTAGTACAAAGCCAAAGACAGCTGCATGGGTAATAAAGAGAAAGTGAAGAAGGTAACGCAGGCAGAAACGGTTGTGCATTATCTTGACATTACTGCAGTTCACTTCATGTGCAGGTCCAGATTCTTACTCTGAGTCCCCTACCCTCACCCTCACCCTCATCCTGTCAATGCCACAAGATAGCGGAGTGAGGTTAGAATATACCTACTACCTAAATATTTTGGGACAATTGGCAGAGTCAGTTGGGATGTCCTGGGCCTCAATAAGGGTGAGGCTATGGGAAACATCATCTTTGAGTGGGGCAACTTATGAACAGCCACATGGGGTGCAACCTTGGCCACACCAGGCTGAGGTGAGGGAAGATGACACCATATTCTTTTTTGTTTTTTTTTTGGCTGCACCACACAGCTTGCGGGATCTCAGTTCCCCAATCAGGGATTTAACCTGGGCCACAGCAGTGAAAGCCCAGAATCCTAACCACTAGGCCACCAGGGAACCCCTGACACCATATTCTTTTACAAGGCCTTGATCTCTTTATTACTCTGGTTGCCCTACAGAGGCCCCAAGTACATGGACTGGGGTGTCAAAATTAGTAAGAAGAATGAATAGGACAAAACTATCTCTTTCATTAATTCATTCTCCTATCTGTTCATGTGGCAAATATTTATTGAATGCCTATTATACTCCTGGCCCTGGAGACAGCAACATTTATACAGTGAGTGGAAGAGAAATCAAGAAAGAAGACTTCCTCTTAGATATCAGAGGGTCACAGAAGCCATGGGAATAGTTTCAGAGGAAGAAGGGTGGTAAATATCACTTGCTTCAGGGGTCCAGTAGGGTAAGAACTAAAAGCAGGCTAAGAAGGAAGTCACTGGCACCCTTGACAAGAACATTTTTAAGGTAGTAGAAGCCTACCTATGGGTAGAAAGATGAATGACAGTCAAAATGCAAACGATTTCCTTTAGAAGTATGTCCAATAAGGAAGAGGGGAGATGAGAAACTGTTTCGTGATTTCTCCAAGTGAAGATGAGAGAAGCTTGTGCACAGCTGCCTCCAAATGAACATCCACCAAAGAGAAGGGCCAAGTGATGAAGTGAAGTGCTGAAGAAGAGGGGACGTGCCGGAACCCTGAGACCAGGTAGCAGAATCAGCCTGAAAAGGCAGGACTGGTCCTCTCTATGAAACAACTGGAAGGACAGTGCTCTTACAGGTAAGTCTCTGTACAGAGAAACAAGCTGGAGCCTACCTGTCGGCCGCAGTGTTTTCTGTGATGTGAGGGCCAGTGTCATCCTGTACCAGTACCCAGTATACAGCAAGTGCTCAATAATCATTTATTACAAGAATGAATCCTGGGCCTGCAGCATAATCTGCAGGAGCCTAGAGTCTGGTCCCCAACAGGATCCCTCCTCCAAGCTACTGCCTTCTTCCCCTCTACCTCTTACCAATCTGTCCTCATCTCACATGGAAACGTAAGCGACCAGCACACAGATGTTGTACAAAGGCAAGGACGCGCATGCACACACGCATACACAACACAGAGTACTAACCACTGTACGATCATGGCCACACATGCATACACACACATACACACCCTGCATGTCCGAGAGAGGGATAAGGGAAAGAAGGGCTCCGACGGATTCACCTAGAGCCTCAGAGAATTAAATACTGGTCTGTTATCGGTGAAGCAGAAACACAGTACCTTGATGAAGCAAAGATAGATGCGTTGAGGCCCCCAAAGCAGGACAGGGCAACAGCAATGGGAATGGTCCAGCTAAACATGCCAAATGTCTGGTCAGCAAATGTCTGGGGACAGAGCACAGAAGAGGCACTCAGCACAGGACAGGGTTTCCAGCCTCCTGCGTCTCTCAGGACAAATGCCATCACTGCTGAGCAGCCCACCCTCTGGCCCAGACCCACCACCTGGCCCTGCAGAGCTGGAGTGGCAGCAGAAACAAAGATCCAGCCATTCAGTACTATGAGATGACGAGCAAATGGGGATCCCAACAGACTCACCACAGCCACGGCATCACTGCCAAGGACATCTGAAATGCTCAGCACTGTGTAATAGGCCACGTTGGTCAGGATGTAGATGAGTGTCACAATCGGCATAGAAATCCCAATGGCCAGGGGCAAATTTCTGTCAGGACAACAGAAATAGGACTACCTGGAACCAACCTCTCCTTGGGGGGTCAAAGTTACCCAGGAATTCCCTGGCCTCTGGATCTTTGAGGCTGACTCCTCTTCCCCACGTAGCCTAAGGGAGGTATGCGCCCCACGCCCCAGGCTCTTTCTACTGAGAGAGAGAGAGAGAGAGAGACCCTTCCCTGTGAAGATGGCTCATGATCAATATTTGATCCTCGCCCCAGTGGGACCACTGGGTCCCACTGAAGGAGGAGCACTGTCCTCTAGGGACTGGAGGCCAGGCTGGGAACCTGGCTGCCCAGAATAAGCTTCTGGCTCCCCAGGCTTCAGTGTCAGCACCAGAGTGCAAGGTCTTAAAATCTCAGCCCCAGCTGGGTTAGCTGCTGCCCACCGAAGGACCTCTCCTCCAGGAAGGACCCTGGGGATCCTCCAGTGTGAATATGAGGCCGAGGAGCCAGGGGTTTCCCACCTTCACTCACTCCCGTCCTCGCCCCTAATCCCTCACAGCTGGAGAAGGGGGAACAGGAAGAAGAAGGGATGAGAGACAGAGGGGGGAGGGGAGGGAAGAGGGCAAGCGTGCCCACTATCAGCAGGAGTTCCAGCCAAGTTGGGGAGAGTGAGGTCCCACCTTTACCTTTCTGGGTTTTTGATTTCTTCTGTTACAAAATTAAGGGTGTCCCAACCTGAGTAAGAGAAGAGGGCAGAGTAGAGGGCGAGAGAGAGGTCTCCCAAGTCCCAGGAGGAACCCTTAAAGGCATCCTGAAAGTGCTCAGAGTGTCCTGTAGGGGCAAAGGCGGGGAGGGGTGCAGAGAAGAGAAAGAGGAAGGAGAAGGACAGGAGAGATGGCAGGTGTAAGGAGAAGAGGAAGGAGGAGGAGGGGCAGCAAGAAAGAGGAAGGGAAGAGGCAAGAAAAGGAGAGAGGAGGAGGGTCAAGAAAAGAAGGGAAAAGCAAGAGGGCAGGGAGAAGAAAACAAAAAACAAAAACAGTTTAATACCAAAAGAACCACCACCACCAGCTCCCCACACCCCACCCACTCCCTCTGAATAGTTCATTTTCCTTTAGTAGAACTAGACAATGTCAGAAAAACAAAGACATTCCCGGCTGCCTTTTGACGTGATAACACCTTTTCCAAAGCCCTAGTGAATTTCCATTTCCTGCAGGAGACCACACGGTCGGCCACAGTTCTTCTTCCTATTTTTAGAAAGAACCCTGTTTCACATAAAGGAGTCATTTTTCATTAACAATTAGATCTTCCTGTGGAACTGCCTCTCATGGCCCAGACGGTTCCACAACTTGGTCACATGGGTTTCTCAGTCTCATGGAGAGAACTCTGTTGCTCTACTCGCAGTGGCTACGGTTGTGTGTGGCAGGAAATCACAGGCTTCGAAGCAACTGGGGTCTTATTTCTCACTGGGCCTGGGGTGGGCCTGGGCCACCTCCACCTGTGGAGAGGCAGCCGAGACATCTGTCAGCCGCCTTGGAGGCCTCCAGAGACTGCAGACTTGCAAGCCAAGGGAACAGCACCCAGCTGTCCAGGAGACAGACCTTCTAGACACATTGGAGGTTTTTAATAAGACCCAGACTTCTAAGGAAGCCTGCTGTCACCCACTGCAGAAAGCCTAGACCCATCCCCCAATGTGGCAAAAAGGGCTGGGTGTGCAACAAAGAGGAGGGAAAGTAGAGACTCCCGAACCCCAGGGGTGCCACTCATCATACACAGTAGTTGTTCCCTAGGGCACAGATCCTGCAGGGAGAATTACTCAACTACCCAATTTGACCCCAAGATGTTTCAGAGACTCTAGGAACATCCAGATGGCTGGCTGTACTAACTTGGCACACAGGCACAAAGGTACTGGACCAGCTGCCTAAGATTCACCCAGGGCACTTCTTAAAAACACACCTTTTTCTTTTTTTGTTTTGTTTTGGTTTTTGGCCGCGCCACACGGCTTGTGGGATCTTAGTTCCCTGACCAGGGATTGAACCTGGGCCCTCGGCAGTGAAAGCCAGAATCCTAACCACTAGGCCACCAGGGAATTCCCCAAAACACATCTTTTTGAACTCCAAGCCAACCAGAGTTTGATCCAATAGGTCTGAGATTGGAGTCTCAGCTCCTCAGGGGATTGTAAACACAGTCAAGTTTAGAGACAGATGACCCAGAGAACTGTGTTGTCTAATGATTGAGACATCCTTGGCCAAGGGCACCTCAGGACTTCTCTAAGGGGTCAGGGAATATTGGGAGGCCTGTTACCCTCCCTGTCAGCCTGCTCTGATCTGGGAATGAAAAGCTCTCTAAAGCCAACAGGCAGGAAAGTCAGTGCCAACTTCACAATATTTTAATATTTTGCTGAGAGCTGACTTTAGGAGGAAATGCTAAATAAGAGCAAGTCCAGATGAAAAGTAAAGGCTGCAAAATAACCACTCATTTCCAGACCCCATCTCCGTGCCACCCACACACTTCCCACCCCTCTCAAAGAGGGCCAAGCCCTCCTCGCCACTGACTGGCCGTCACAGACCAAAAGAAGGAGCCAGAGCAGGTCTCACTCTATCTCCATTGATTACTTTTACGACCCAATTACAACCCAAGTTTCAAAAGCTCCTAGGCCTTCGGCTGGCTTCTTGCAGTGCTCCCCACCATCACAAAGGGAAAGCAGCCCTGAGGGAGGGGCTAATTCATGTCCACTAGGCCAAACCAGCCTCGCCTAAGAAGCCCGAGAACAGATTTCCTGTTGTCACTGACACAGTCTAGCATGTATACAGAAAGAGCTGAACAGTAAAGCTAACGGAGTCCCCACATCCTCCTCAGGGAATCCAGGGGAACTCCCGGAGTCACCCACCCTCCTTCCGACCTGGGGCCCTTCTTACCCTGGCACAGTTTAACAAGGCCCATGACAATGATGGCAATGAGTGCCAGGACCTTGGCATAAGTGAATGTGTCCTGCACACGTGTGCCCCACTTGACGTAGGCACAGTTCACAAACGTCAGCAGACCTAGGAAGAAAACCATAAAGTCAGTGGCAGGCTTGAGCTGAGGGCACCGACGCCCAACCTCTCTTTACAAAGCGCATCATTTCTATCCTGTCTGCCTAAGGCAAAGTGGCCGATGGACCGGTCAGAACCAGGAGAACAGGCAAATGGGGGACATCCCCCATCTGCCCCAGCTGAGAGGAAAACATCCCATCACTGTTGACAAGTAATGATACAAAGGCATGCACTACCACATATTCATGCATTCTGACAGCCGGAACCATTTTTGGAAATTCCCCCCAGGCCCAGGAATGGTGAACTTCACCCATTCTTCCCCACTCAGATTCCCAAAGTTTCAAACCACCTGGGGCACAAGACCTCTCCATGGCCACATTAGCGAATGGGGACAAGAGAGGCCCAACAACAAATAAGGTCAATTTAAATGCAGGTGGCAGGTCACCTAGCAGTTAGGGAGACAATGTTTAGCATGTAATTATTTTTTAAAAAGCCTGTCATGTGCCTGACAATTTCACATATATCCTCTCAATTAATTCTCACAACCACGAAATAGACATTCTTATTCCCATTTTACAGATGAGGAAACTGAGGTTAACAGAGGCTAACTACCATTCCCAAGCTTACATAGACCTCCCTGATCTCCCCCACCCCATTCCTATCCAAACCTCCCAGTTCTCGGATAGGCCCATGGAGAAGTGGGCTCGCGTCAGCACTGCTGGCTTTACATTCCAGCTCCTCACGTACCTCAGTGATACCTGGGTCCTGTGTTAGAGGTCCCAGCACCCTACCCCTGCTAAATAGGGACCGCTCTGATCCATGGAGAGGACTCGAGAACAGTATCCACGGGGCTCCACAGTGACACCTCTAAGTACTGCCCCTAGCCTCCAAAAATAGAACTTTTACGAGAACCTCAAATGTTATTATAAAATTTGGGGGCTCATCCTCCAGGCCACGTCTACCTACTTCTACCCATGTTGCACTCTCTCCTTCAGCCAGACTCTTTCCTTACTGATGCCGGATATACACATAAGAGAAATGTCCTCCCCTCCTCCTCCTGCCATAGGCAATAGCAACTCCCACTTTCAAGGTCTAGCTCAGTCCCCGCTTCCTCTGTAAAACCTTGCTAAAATATATCAGCCAGCTCCTCCCTGAGCTCTCTCTCCCTGAACCCTACAACATTCTCACTTCACACACAGCTTAGTACCTTGTGCTGTGGTCATATGGACCTATGTCTCAAGAAGGTTCCTCTCTCTCCCTCAGGCATCTGGGTGGTACTTCCCCAAGGAGATCACAAATTCTTAGGGGGAAACAAAAGCATACTGTTTTCTTAAGCTTACTGCCAAGCAAAGATGGGAACTGATCAACCCTGATTGGAATCAAGATGGTGATGACTTTCGCTTAACTGCCAATCCCCTGGAGCAAGGCAATTTTCAGAAAGTTGGACATTCCTCCACTCAAATGGAGAGGAGAGCCTAGGGCCAGCCTGTGGATATAAACATGAGCGGCTGAACAGCCTCCGTGGCACTTTAAGAGCTTTCATTCAGTACTTTGGCAAATGACACAGGTGCTTACTAGTCAGTCATATAGGGTGCGTGGGGGCAGGGGGGTGGGGGAGAAACGAGGCGGTGGGGAGTAAATAATGGCCAAGGGGGAAGGGAGAAGACCAAAGGAATGCACACTGCTGGCAGGTCTTCCCGGGGACCTGCCCTGTTAATCAGAGTTCACTGTGTGAAGCTAAGCCTAGATCAGCTAACATGAGGATTACCTAATAAATAGCCACCAGTAATCCACAGGCCTCTGTGCAATACAGTAAGCATATTTTGAAGTACCTGCCAGGCCCCTTCTTGGGAATTGCTCCCCCTTCCCTATCACGGCTGATAGAGTCCAACAACGGACCCAAGCTGAGCCTATTTGATTATCTCTCCCAAGAATATGGAGTCAGGATACCAAGAGACTGAACCTATCTAACAGCAGCGAAGTCAGGAGCCACAGCAAGTCAAAATCACATACGAGCCCCTGTAACAGAGGAAGAAAAGCCACAAGAAAGCAGAGGAAGGAAGCAGGACTACAAAAACGAGCAGAAGTGAGAGCAGCTTGTAAGAAGCTGTGCAGCTTGTGAGAAAAAGATTGATGAAGGAGAAAAACAAATACTGTATGCTAACACATATATATGGAACCTAAAAAAAAAAAAAGGTTCTGAAGAACCTAGGGGCAGGACAGGAATAAAGACTAAGACGTAGAGAATGGACTTGAGGACACGGGGAGGGGGGAGGGGGGTAAGCTGGGACGAAGTGAGAGAGTGGCATTGACATATATACATTACCAAATGTAAAATAGATAGCTAGTGGGAAGCAGCATAGCACAGGGAGATCAGCTCGGTGCTCTGTGACCACCTAGAGGGGTGGGATAGGGAGGGTGAGAGGGAGACGCGAGAGGGAGGAGATATGGGGATATATGTATATGTATAGCTGATTCACTTTGTTATACAGCAGAAACTAACACACCATTGTACAGCAATTATACTCCAATAAAGATGTTAAAAAATAAAAAGGTTGATGAGGAAAGACACAGAAATATACAGAAGACAGAGGCAGGGGCAAAACAGACAAGAGACAAAGACAAGGAGGCAGAGACAAAGAGATGGAGACAAGAAGAGCGATAGAAACAGAAAGATGGACATACACACGGAGAAGGAGGCTGTCTCACAATGTCCTGGCTGTGCTTGCTGTGCTTCTGGTTTGTAGCACTGAAATGTGGCTGCAAGATGGGGAGAGAAGCTGACACACTCCTCAGCCCACTGACAGGCACTCCCTCCTCTGGGTTCTGCTCCTTTTCCTTCCCTCCATCCTGCTACAAACTGCCCCCATGGCTTGGGCCTCTCTGCACACAGTGGGAATTCAATGAGTGAAGGCAGCACCTCAATGGAAGCCCCTGCAGAGCCTCTTCTCAAAGACCAGATGGAAGGATACACAAAAGCCTGGTCACAGCAGCTGCCTCAGGGAGGAAGACTAAAGCTCTGAGAGGGAGGAGACTTTTCCACGGTACACCATTTTAGATACTTTGACTTACTTACCATGCACATACACTTCTTTCTCAATAAAAGTACTTAATTTAAAACATTATGTAGGACTTCCCTGGTGGTGCAGTGGTTAAGAATCTGCCTGCCAACGCAGGGGACACGGGTTCGAGCCCTGGTCCCGGAAGATCCCACATGCCACGAGCAACTAAGCCCGTGCGCCACAACTACTGAGCCTGCACTCTAGAGCCCATGAGCCACAACTACCAAAGCCCACGTGCCTAGAGCCCATGCTCCGCAACAGACAAGCCACCGCAATGAGAAGCCCGCACACCACAACGAAGAGTAGCCCCCACTCGCCGCAACTAGAGAAAAGCCCGCGCGTAGCAACGAAGACCCAACACAGCCAAAAGTAAATTAAAAAAAAAACAACAAACCACTATGTAGGACTTCCCTGGTGGTGCAGTGGTTAGGAATCCGCCTGCCAGTACAGGGGACATGGGTTCGAGCCCTGGTCTGGGAAGATCCCACATGCCGCTGAGCAACTAAGCCCGTGGACCACAACTACTGAGCCTGCGCTCTAGAGCCCACAAGCCACAACTACTGAAGCCCATATGCCTAGAGCCCGTGCTCTGCAGCAAGAGAAACCACCGCAATGAGAAGCCCGCGCACCACAACGAAGAGTAGCCCATGCTGGCCGCAACTAGAGAAAAGCCCGCGCGTAGCAACAAAGACCCAACGCAGCCAAAAATAAATAAATAAATAAAATAAATTTATAAAACAACAACACTATGTAGCCAGGGAGCAGGACCAGGAGTAGAGTAAGGTGAGTAAGGAGCCCAGAGCACAAAATTTAAGTAGGCACTCACTGTCAGGGGACAACCTGGCAAACCTGAGAGTGAGTGCATCCTTAAATGCTGGCCCCAGGAGCCCTGCTTGCTTCACTGGACTCTCAGCCCTGCCAGAGAACAGAGAGCTCCGAGAACAGTCTACCAAGCAGACGCCAACTCCCTCGAATGTTTTCCTGATTCTAAGTAAGAAACAAAATTTCACCATCTGATCCCCCATCCCCCCACCCCACCCCCCGCCCGCCTCCCAGAGCTCCCATCTAGCAGCAAGGACTATACCAGAGCTCAAATACAAGAGAGCCAGGCTGAGCCTGGAGGCCAGGCGCTCAGACTCAACTACCACAGTTAAAACATCCACGCCTTCCCTCTTCCTCCGATCTCATTTCCTTGCTGCAAGCCTGCACCAATGAGTGTGGGACCCATGTGAGGGTCTTCCAGGCTCTCTAGGGGCTTGTTGCTGAGAAATACTCAAATAGCAGATCCAGATCCAATCCCTAAGCAGAAACAAATCCCCAAAGTCTCTCTGTGGCAAAGATGGCTACATATCTTCTAATATCTGTTCTTCCATCTTTCCTTAGTAATAGAAATTTTAGCTGGAGTCCGGCTGCCCAAAATAATGATGACATTTACCAGCCTCTTTTGCAGGCAGGTATGGCCAAGTAACTTAAGTTCTTAACCCAGGGATATAAGCAAAGTGTCACATAAGTAAGACCTTATAGGAGTATCTTTGAAGGGTGAGAGGTGCCTTTCTTTGTCCTTCCTGTCAGCTACAACGCAGACATGACTAGAGCTTGAGTAGCCATCCTGGACCACCAGCCAGAAGTCACATGCTGAGGATGGCAGAGCAGTAAAACAGAAGGAAGGAACCTGAAGAATTATGAAGTCATCCTACTAGCCCCATGCTGCCTATTTTTAACATGTGAGAGAAATAAATTTCAACATGCTTGAGCCATGCTCCTTTTGGTTTTCAGTTGTTTGAAACCCAGACTAATCCTGAATAATACATGTGCCCACAGACAAAAACTGCACCTCTCATACTCTTCTTCTGATGAGGAGATGGCCTGGCATCTGAAGCGGCAGTTCCAGTTATGCTGTCGCAGCTCCCTTCTCCTACAAGCACTGGGAGGAAAGGGAACCTTCCAATTCCTCCCACAAACAGGCATTCAAGGACAGAGGAGTGCAATCCTTAACAACAACGGCAAAGTGGGAAAAGAAAAAGAAGGGGAAAAAAACATCTACAAGTCTCTTAGGAGAGAAATGTTCTACAACAGTCTAGGAGAGGTAAACCCTTCCAGATGGAGATCCTGGAATCAGAAGCTACCTCTTGGCATGTGTATGAATACATAATGTACATGTCTTTTTTAAAAGCCTCCTTGTTTTTAATTACACAAGTATACATATTTAGTCTTATTATCAAAACATTCAAACTATATATAGGGTTAGAATCCAGGGTTTTTGAGCAACTGTGGTCAAGACCAGTCCTCCTCAGGCCTGTCACTGTCAGAACATAAAAGCTGTCTATCCATAGCAACAACTGACCAAAATAGGGGAGAGTATCCTTGCTACTCAGAACCCTGCCCAGGCATGAGTCCAAGACAGCAAGAGGCAATAGGAAGCCATTCAGGCATCACACAGTGTTTCCTCACTGCAGTCTCACCCTTGACAGTCTCCCTTTCCTTCTTCCTTCCCCTCCTCCTCCCTTCCCTGTCAGCCTTTCCAAACAAACCCTCAGGGACAACGGAATCTCAGCTGTGAGCGGACCTCTGCTGATGCCACTGTGTCAGTGCTGAACTGACTTCCATGTCAGTTCATGGCAAATACTCTCCAATGATGTATTTGAGGTTACATAACAGACAGGATCCCACAGTGATAAATGCACCAAGACCTAAGCCAGAAACACACACTTCTGCAGACAAATCAAGTACTCCTACAATGCTGGGCACCTGGGCTACTGAGAATACTGCTGGTCACCTGGTCAGAGAAAGGACCTATGGACCTCAATAAGTGCCATTTCCCCCTACAGTCCCATAAGTGAATAAGAGCCCCTAAGCATACTGAGCTCAGCGGGCAGCCTGAGGCCCCACCCACCACAGAAGAGTCCAAGATCCCAGAATACATAACAGCAGAATGACAGTTTCTCAATCTCAGCACAACTGACATTTTGGGCCAGATAAGTCTGTCACGTGGGGCTGTCCTGTGCATTATAGGATGTTCAGCAGCACTCCTGACCTGTACCCACTAGATGCCAGCAACACCCCTTCCCAGCAGGTGCGACAACCAAAAATGTCTCCAAACCTTGCCAAATGTCTCCTGGGGGGGAAACTCATCTCCAGTTGAGAACCACTGTTCTGACATAATGAGTACCACCTAAGACAATCTGAAATCCAAAAAAAAAAAAAAAAAAGCTGCTTGGATGTATCTCCCTGCCATGTGTAACCTGGGACTGGGGTGGAGGGCTGCTGGAAGCCAGGATCTGAAATAGCAATGCCTTCAGGGCCCGAGAAGGTAATATAAATGAGCAAAGGCAAGAATGTCTGGATATAAAACAAGAGGGAGTGGGGGACTGCAGCGAATGGGAGAATATATGCTCCATTTAAAGGAGTAACCACTACTCAAATGCAGCTGATTGTGTGAGGCTGGAATATGGGTCCAAGTTTGCCAGAACTTTTGATTTTTCAAGAGAAAGGGCAAATCCTGATTTTTAAATGTTGGCAAGTAATTCAAAATTATTTAGAACACTGTGCAGGCCCAATATATCTGTGGGCCAAGGGTGGCCCGTGGGCCACCAGCTTGCAGCTCTGCCCTAGAGTTAGTTATATGGAGACTGCCTAGGCCCTTTCTTCTAGGATAGAATTTTAATTGTCTAGCCTAGCATGGATATAACCTCTTTAAGCAGTCTCCCAACTAACCTGGACCCCTCTCATGTCTCAGTTTCAAGACTAACGTAATTCTCCTACCCAAGCCTCACCCAGCATTCAGTGCAGATCTTTGTTTTTTCCCCTAATTATGACATAGTTGGTTTCTTCCAATTTAGGTCTCTTGAGACCAGGCTGCTCTCAGTGCCACCCCTGTCCAAGGAGGCTCCCTCCAGCACACCCCAGCTTAGCTGGATGATACATCAGCCTGATTCTACACCCTAATTTCCAAGAAGAAGAGTAAACTGAGCCCTAAAACCTAGTCTGTTAGGATGGGACAAGGTTTTAATGACTTGGCACCACCTCTGACAAGTTTCCCGCCCTCAGGCCCGCTTTATGGAAATGCCTTGGTTTCTGGAATAGGGGTTTTTTGAATGAAAGAAGTTATACGATACCATAACTTTGCATTTCTAAGAGGTGAGGTCTCTCCTCCTGATCAAAAGATCAGTTCCTAGTGTGGGGATGGGCTTCCTAAGCAGAAAAAACAATAGGAAAAATCATAAAAGAAAAAAGATTTAACAAACAAAAATCTTCTTTATGTGAGAAATTATGTACAGAGGTGCCCTTTGATTTGGTTATTCTTGGAATTCATCCTAAGGCCATCAAGGGACCAATGCACAGGCACTCACAGGTGCTCAGAAAAGAGTACAAATTCACGAAACCTTCTAGAAAGCAACTGGGTAAAACACGAAGAAACTTAAAACAGTTTAATTCTTTAGACACAGGGATTTCTCTTTTATAATTTTATCCTAATAAAATATGAAGAAACTCTGAAAATGATTTCTACACAGCAGCATTATTTTTAATAATGATATTATAGGGCACTTGCTGTATGCCAGGCAGAGAGAAGTACTGTACTTTATTTGTATTGATTCACTTATTCCTCACAACAAACTTTTCAGATAGGTACTATCAATAAAATGAAAAAAAAAATGTTGCCTGCCATATCAGTAAACAAAGAATGTTGCAGCCATCAAGCCATCACAAAACAGCTGCTCCATGGAGAGCCCTGAGGGACCTCAGGATAGAAACAGGATGCCTGCCATCTAGCAGTCAGCACCCACTAACTGCAGCCACCCCGGACAGTGCACCCTGAAGAGATTTAGGTTAAGAAACCATAGGATACTGGTCCCAGATAGCTGAGCTACATATCAAAGGAATGATTTCAATGAGCCCTGACTTTTGCATTTTTCCATACATAGAAAAGCGCTCAATTCCTTAACGAGATATCTGGTTTTCTTTAATTAACAGTAATCTTTTGGGACTTCCCTGATGGTCCAGTGGGTAAGACTCCAAGCTTCCACTGCAGGGGGCATGGGTTCGATCCCATTTTTTCGGCAGCGAAAAAACAAAAACAAACAAAAAACAGTAATCTTTTGATGTTCCGACTACCTGGTCTTCGTTGCAAAAACTCCTATATATCCCGGCCCCTCCCTTACCTCTTTGCAGCAGTGTCTCAGAGCTATCTGAGATGCTGTGCCCCAGGCTTAAGTCCTCAGTTTTGTCTGCTGAATAAAACATAATTCTCAGCTTTTAGGTTGTGCATGTTTTTTTCAGTTCACAGTACAATCAATATTCCCATTTTACAAAATGAGAAAATTAAGGCACCAGTTAACTATCTCCTCCAAGGTCAGTAGCTACTCAGTGGTAAAGCTGGAATCAAACCCAGTCTGGCATGGGAGCCTATGATCTTCCCCCTCCCCCCACCCACTGGCCATGCCGAGAGACCAGGATGAACCCACACCCCCTGCAGTGGAAGCTCGGAGTCTTAACCACTGGACCGCCAGGGAAGTCCTTTTTTTTTGGAATCCTAACCACTAGGCTGCCAGGGAACTCCCAAGGGAGGCTATGATCTTAACCACTACATTACACTGCCTGGAAACTACTTGTGTGTCCCAAACCACGTTTTCTAAGAATATTTGGTGAAAGAGATTAAATATTAAAATTTTTAAAATGCAGTATACAAACCACAAAGAGTATGATCTCAAGGGTACTTTTTTTAAATGATGGATAAGCAGAAAAAAAAAATATCGGAAGGTATTTCACACAAATAGTAACAATAGTTCTCTGGGTGGTAAAATCATGGGTGATTTTAACTTTCTATTTTCTTTTTTGCATTTTTCTAATTCCCTGTAGGGTCTATGCATCACCTTTTAATAAAAAAGAAGATATATATATATAGATATATATAGATATATATAGATATAGATATAGATATAGATATATATATATATATATATATATATATTACTTTTAAAAAATGTTCCCTTTGGGACTTCCCTGGTGGAGCAGTGGTTAAGAATCCGCCTGCCAATGCAGGGGACACGGGTTCAAGCCCTGGTCCAGGAAGATCCCACATGCCGCAGAGCAACTAAGCCTGTGCGCCACAACTACTGAGCCTGCACTCGAGAGCCCGCGAACCACAACTACTGAAGCCCGCGCACCTGAAGCCTGTGCTCCGCAACAAGAGAAGTCACCACAATGAAAAGCCCGCGTGCCACAACAAAGACCCAACGCAGCCAAAAATAAATAAATAAAATAAATAAATTTATTAAAAAAAAATGTTTCTTTTGAAGAACATTTCACAAAAAGGGGGGAAATCCATGATACACTAAGTTTAAAAAGCAGAATATCAAGTTATATGCAAAGTATGATTCCAATTCTATAACAGAAAGAAATGAAGACGTAACTGAACTATTAAAAGTACCCATATGCCGGGCTTCCCTGGTGGCGCAAGGGTTAAGAACCTGCCTGCCAATGCAGGGGACACGGGTTCGAGCCCTGGTCCGGGAAGATCCTACACGCCGCAAGCAACTAAGCCCGTGCGTCACAACTACTGAGCCTGCGCTCTACATCCTGCGAGCCACAACTATCGAAGCCCGTGTGCCTACAACCCGGGCTCGCAACAAAGAGAAGCCACCGCAATAAGAAGACTGCGCACCACAACGAAGAGTAGCCTCCCGTCTCCACAACTAGATAAAAGCCTAGAGAAAAGCCCACACATAACAACAAAGACCCAACGCAGCCAAGAACAAATAAATAAATTTATTTATTTATTTTTTAAAAGATTTATTTATTTTTGGCTGCATTGGGTCTTTTTTGCTGTGTGTGGGCTTTCTCTAGTTGCGGCGAGCGGGGGCTACTCTTCATTGTGGTGCTCTGGCTTCTCATTGCGGTGGCCTCTCTTGTTGCGGAGCTCAGGCTCTAGGCGCGCGGGCTTCAGTAGTTGTGGCACACGGGCTCAGTAGTTGTGGCTCACAGGCTCTAGAGCGCAGGCTCAGTAGCTGTGGAGCACGGGCTTAGTTGCTCCACAGCATGTGGGATCTTCCCGGACCAGGGCTTGAACCCGTGACCCCTGCGTTGGCAGGCAGATTCTTAACCACTGCGCCACCAGGGAAGCCCAACAAATTTATTTTTTTTTAAAAAGTACTCCTGTCTGGGGACTTCCCTGACAGTCCAGCGGTTAAGACTCTGGGCTCCCAATGCAGGGGGCGCGGGTTCAGTCGCTGCATGACGCGGCCGAAATAAATAAATAAATATTTAAAAAAATAAAAGTACTTATGTCTTGGTGGTAGATTATAGGTGATTTGAGGCTAATTTAATTTTCTCCTGAACAAACATGTTTTATTATCAGAAAATTATTCCCTTTTTTAGAGAGCTCAGTCAGGCTAGAGTCCCCCTGGTGAAACCCTATCAGATATACAGCTGAGTTCCCACTTTCTCTCCTTCTAGGGGTATCTGTGGAAGAGTTCCCTTTTAACATCTGTCTTTAATAAATTCCTTAAAGTCAGGAGTCACAGCATATTGTACAATCCTTTACGGCTAACTCCAAGGTACTGTCAGTCTATTTTTAACACTGTGGATAAACTACACATACTGCCAAAGCTTTTGCAAGCAAAGATATGGAAAGAACAGAGTATAATTAAGTGCCTCTGGCAGCACAGTGCTAAGGAACACAGGGAATTCTGGGCCACTTCTCAGCTAAAACACTAGCTTTACTAGACTAAGTTCACAATAATCTTCTCTCCCTTCCAGTGTTTTCACACAGAATTCCTCCTTACAACCTCATAAGAAAAAAAGGAAAATAAAGAGAGATCCACTGGGATCTCTCAGGTTCTGCCCTCAGAAACCCAAATACAGGGTAGAAGCCACCTTCCTCACTGGCCGCAGGCAGAGCTTGTTTACAAAGTCAGCATAAAGAAATCTGAAACACCAATGGGAAACAGCCATTTTGGTGTGGTGCCTGCTGCTTAGATCGGCCTGTGAAGAGTGGCAGTGGCAGGAAGGAGTGGTCCTACTGTGAGCCTGCAGGTCATAAAGCCTTGGGACCCCCACAGTCTAGAGAACCCCATTTTCTCACTGATGGCTTTAAACTGGTTTAAGATTAAAAGCTGGGAAGCAAAATAACTTTTTTTTTTTTTGGAGCAGCAGAATAAACGCCTCAGCACTGAGGGTTTTTCCTGGGTTAAGTTACAACTAGCGATGTTGACACCAATCAAAACAAGACAAATATAAGACATGCATCAACCTGTCACATAGACTGGGGAACAGAACTCACTCAGGGACACCCAAGAAGGAAAGTGAGGCACCAAAAGCCACAAACAGATTCAGACTCTACCCATCCCCATCGTTTACCCTTACTTATCTCAGGAACAAATGACTTTGGTGAAATTGCTTCTTCAAAAAGGTAAGATGTCTCTCTTCCCCACAGAAAAAGAAAAGCAAATTATGCTGTTCAAATATAAATTACCATTAGCATTATAAAAATAACCCACAGCCCCACGCATACTCCCCCGCTAAGCCCTCAGACTTACACATGCAGGCTGCAGCGAGGAGACGGCAGGCCAGGTACGGGGGCTCGCAGGTGGGAAAGGAGGGCTGGATGATGTAGTTGGCAAAGGTGATAGCGATAATGGCCTGACTGGTGGGCTCAACAATTAGCAGGGAGGCCCAGAGGCGGATAAAGGCAATGAAGCCCCCAAAGGCCTCTAGAATATAAGCGTAGCTGGCCCCAGACTTGGTGATGGTGGTCCCCAGTTCTGCATAGCAAAGGGCACCCACAACGGAGAAAAGCCCACCAATGGCCCATATGATCAGCGACAACCCATAGGAGGCAGTGTAGACCAGCACGCCCTTGGGTGAGACAAAGATTCCTGAGCCGATCATGTTGCCCACCACCAGGCTGACCCCATTCAGCAGAGAGATCTCCTTCTTCAGCTGCATAGTTTCTGTGGACTGCTGAGGTAGCATGCTGACATCTTCTTCCTCCCTGGGCCGGCTGGCCTCAGGAATGAGATGGTATGTGGGTGTGTGGTGGCTCTCCAGCTCCCTGGCTTCCATGGCAAATAGTTCCTTCACACCTGTGTTTACTATGGCCTGGCAAAGAATATAAGTATGTCAGTCTAGGGTAGGGGCTGATAAGGCTCTAGTTTAGACCTGCAAGGCAGGCAGATTTCCCTGCCCACCTCTTGTGTAGGGACAGCATGACTCATGCACAGACCTAAATACAATGAGCCTGTCTCAGTTCCCACCACAGGATACAGAGAAATGGAGGCAGGCTGACCTCCACTGCTCCCAAGAAAGACACCAACAGGGCTCAGACACGACATGAGGGTGACTTCTAACAAGAGGCTTGATGCCCAGGGTAGGCTGGCATTAGGTTTATCCATAGCATGGATTCTCCCTGAGGTGTAGGTTTTGCTCTGTTCTTACCGACTTAAAACCTACAAACTTGCCAGAGTCCCAGCACTAGCCAGCCTGATGGGCCTCTCAGTTTCCATACTCACTCACCTCCACCCAAACATAAACAGGGACTTCTGCAGTGTCCAGCCACATGTGGAGAGGTCTGTAGCTACTCTCAGGCCAGCAAAGAACATGAACAGGTGGTGGGAAGGGCTAGGAAGATGCTAAGACAAGGGCATATCGCTACTGCAGAGACTAGACCAAGGAGAGAACATCCATGAAAATACACACCCTTGTGTCGCTATGTCCATTAACACCCACCTCACTTCCCACGTTGCTGCTTGCTCATTCAACACCTTTCTTCTTCCAAAGTGCCTAAATGAGAGAGATAACATAATAAGACCAGATGAAGAAAGAACATTCAGAGGGCACCCTAATGTGGGACTCATCTGCTATTGGCTTATTTGTTTTCCTCCTCAGCCTGCCTCTCACTACCACCTGGGGCTGCAAAGAGATTCCCCCAAAACAGGACCCAGTAATCTTGACACCAAAACAAAGCTATAAGTCTCCTCTTATCCACAGATCTGGCATTGGAAGGCATCCTGTAGGGAGACGGTGTGCACACGTACACACATGCACACACATGCACACTACTTCTTTTGGATCATCATTGGGCCAGTCCAGAAACCTCAAGGAAGATGGATCCCACACCAACCTACCTACGAAGGACCCAGAATCTGTCAGAGGAAGACAAGCACCTTCCTGACCCTGAACTCAGCAGGACCTTCTCTCTTCCTCAATTTCTGTGCCCTAGGAATTGGGAATTCAGATCCCCAACTCCTAGTTCATCTTCTGGAGAAAGGAATCTGATAAGCCACTTAATTCCCTCCCAGGAGTCAGTCCTTTAAGGTCACAGAGATAACTTCCAGGAATAAGAATGGGATCAGTACGTCATCTTCCCAGAACCTTCTCATCTAGTCAACAACAACGGATGTGCTGGAATCTTGCCTCATGGAGCTCAGAGCAAGTGAACTACAGCCACTCAAGACTGAGTAGTTCTCAGGGAAAACTCCAGTCTCCACAAGCCCCACTCAAAACTCCTGCCTTACCTGTCCCAGTACCCCTCCAGAGTCTAGACCTGAGCCCAAGTGAAAAAGCTCCTCTGGGGCCATTAATAAGCCTTCCCCCACTCCCAGAGGAGTTGAGCCAGCCTACTTTGCTTATTATGAGGCCTGGCTTTAAGGCAGCACCACTTTTCCTTTCACTCCTGGCACCAAGCCATGAAGGTGACTCTATGCTGGCACGTGGGAAAATATCTGTTTTCATGTGTCTGTCAGGTGAGCTCAGATATGCATGAAAACAAAACTAGGAAACACCTGAGGAGCCTGTCTCACATAAAAGTCAGGTGCAGGGGCTTCCCTGGTGGCACAGTGGTTAAGAATCCACCTGCCAATGCAGGGGACACGGGTTCGAGCCCTGGTCTGGGAAGATCCCACATGCCGTGGAGCAACTAAGCCCGTGCGCCACAGCTACTGAGCCTGCGCTCTAGAGCCCACAAGTCACAACTACTGAGCCCATGTACCACAACTACTGAAGCCCGCGCGCCTAGAGCCCGTGCTCCTCAAAAAGAGAAGCCACCGCAATGAGAAGCCCACGCAACGCAACAAAGAGTAGCCCCCGCTCGCTGCAACTAGAGAAAGCCCGCGCTCAGCAACAAAGACCCAACGCAGCCAAAAATAAATTAAAAAAAAAAAAAAAAAAAGAGTCAGGTGCAGGCTCTTCATCAGTGAGTGCTTCCATGTGTATGCTCTATGCACATTAATAAACTTGATTGTTTTTCTCTTGTTAATCTGTCTTTTGCCAGTCTAATTTACAACGCCCCAGCCAAGGAACCTAAAATGGGTAGAGGGAAAGGGTCCCCCCCCCTCACCCCGCACCTTACATTCCTTTAAAAAACAAAAAAGTCAGTGCACAGAGACTTAGGTTGCCCTTTTCCACTCAACTCAACATGGAGGCAAGCAGAGAAACCTGGCCCCAGTGGTCACTCCAGCCTCCCCCTATTCATCAGACCCTAGCTGGTGGGGAGGGGGAGGAGGTTACCAGGTATTCTATTTGGACTTCTGATACCAGACTGCATTTTCTATCAAACAATTCTGCAACACCCAGCAGATCTGGTGTCTGCTACAGTTTAATCAATTCTAACACCACCTACCTGGAAATAGCAACAGATTCCTCAGGTTAAGGGCTCAATCTTACAAAACAGCCCTCCCCACCCAACTTAAGATGCCAAATCGCAAGTCCAGGTTGTTCCTGTGCTTCTGACCAACTGGCTATGAATCGGAGGCTCCCACTATCCCCTCCTCGGGTTCAATTAATTTGCTAGAGCTGCCCACAGAACTCAGGAAAACAGTTTACTTACTAGATTACCAGTTCATTATAAAGGATATAACTCAGGAACAGCCAGATGGAAGAGATGCAGAGGGCAAGGTATGGAGAAGAGGCACGGGAAACTCTCCAAAACCTGTCCTTTTGGGTTCTTTATGGAGGCTTCATTACAAAGGCATAACTGATCAAATCACTGACCATTGGTGATTGATTCAATCTCCAGACCCTCTCCCCTCCCAGGAGGTCAGACCTGGACTAAAACTTCCAAACCTTCTAATCACAGGGTTGGTTCCCTCGACAAGCAACCCCCATCCTTAGAGGATCTAGATGCTTTCCAACAATCACCTCATTAACAAAAACTCAGGTGTGTTGAAAGGGGCTGGTTATATAAATAAGAAAAGACATCTGTTTAACCTTTACTGATCTGGAGCTATTTCAGGAACTGGGAACAAAACAAATGTTATAACAAAAGATGCCTCTATGGCTTATTAGGAAATTACAAGAGCTGTGGGACAGGAACAGTGGACAAAGACCAAATAAATAATCACAATATCACAGGGAGGGAAAAAGAGAGGTAAACTCACTTCACTGGAAAATTTAAAAATAGTATGAAATGTAACTGCCTTGACTTCTAACTTTCACTTAAGATGTAGAAAGCTGGGAAAAGCATCACTCCCACTCCAATGACAAGAAAAAGGCAGATAATCTACAGAATTGTAACTTTTCTTGAAATCATTAGAGAGCTGAGGTTACAGGCCAACCAACCAGACTGAGATTTAAGGAAAAACAGATACCTCCCAGAGAGATGCAAGTTCTGGCTTACCTGTGGCGGAGGGAGAACAATGGAACCACCATACAGGCAGGAAAGAAGAATTCGGGAACAAGTTTTAATGAATTACTAAAGGTCAAGTTTGGGTTAGCAAGAGCCATAGACACTTCGAGGGTTTTCTCCAGTGAGACCTCAGTGGGTGTTCACAAGAAATACTAGGCCAGAGAAAGCCTCTCAGAAGTGCCGGCCTGGAGGAGGAAAGCAGTCATTGCTCTGGGAAAAATACGAAGGTCCACCTGCTCCCTTCTCTACAAATCTTAAACCCCAGGGGAATGGGGAAACTCTGTCATTCCCAAGGCAGCTGGGACAGGGTGAAAGAAAAAGAAAACAATCCTCTCTGCCTGCGGGAGGAGCAGGAAATTCTGGTCCAGACCATTAGACATGGCAGGCTCACCCAGAAAGATCCAATCCCCCAGACCCAGGGAAATAGGGCCTGCTTAAGGCTCAGGCTGAACCAAGACCACAGAGAACCCCTCTACTCCCCACCACCAGGTTAGCAAGCACCCAGCAACAAGGCTGTGGTACACTGTGTGTTGAGGCACAGGTGCACAAAGAAGCCTAATGCTGAAGGTGGAGCATAAGCACAGAAAAATCCACCCTCAGGGCAAGGAAACACCAGAGGAATTTGGAGCCACTGGTGCACCTAAGGTAACCATAGCAACAACAAAACCCAAACCCAACTCACCTCCTAAATGACTCAAACTCCCACATTAACAGGCTAGCAAAAGAAGACGTTGTACCCATTTCCCAGAATAAAGACTATGTACCTCAATCTCTACTTTTCCACATATTACATCTGACAATCAATAACAAATCACAAGCAACATACAAAAAGCAACAAAAACAACCCACTATCAAGAGGCAAATTAATCAATAGGACAAGACTTAGAGATGATCCAGATATTGGAACTATCAGACAGGGAATTTAAAATAACTATGACTGGGACTTCCCTGGTGGCACAGTGGTTAAGAATCCACCTTCCAATGCAGGGGACAAGGGTTCGAGCCCTGGTCCTGGAAGATCCCACATGCCGCGGAGCAACTAAGCCTGTGCGCCACAACTACTGAACTTACGCTCTATAGCCCACGAGCCACAACTACTGAAGCCTGTGTGCCTAGAGCCCGTGCTCTGCAACAAGAGAAGCCACTGCAGTAAGAAGCCCATGCACCACAATGAAGAGTAGCCCCCGCTCGCCACAGCTAGAGAAAGCCCACACGCAGCAACAAAGACCCAACGCAGCCAAATATAAATAAATTTATAAAAAAAAAAAGAATATACATATATACATTTATATGTGAATCACTTTGCTATACAGCAGAAATTAATACAACATTGTAAACCAACTGTACTTCAATAAAATAAATTAAAAAATAAATAAATAAATAAAATAACTATGATTAATACATTAAAGGCTCTAATGGAAAATTTGGTCAGCATGCAGGAACATATGTGGAATTTCAGCAGAGAAATGAAAACCATACGAGTCAAAATGTGGAAAAAAAACAGAATAGAGCATCTAAGAGTTGTAGGACACTATCAAATGGTCTGAGGTAAATATTAAAAAATATACTTTTTTGATTCTATTAATTGCCTTAGAATATAACTAACTGCCTAAAGCAAAAATAGTAGCAATGCAGTGTTAATTTATTGCATAGGTAAAAGTAAAGTGTATGACAACAATAGCACAAAGATAAGAAAGAAGAACTGGGAGTTATACTACTGTAAGGTTCTTATATAATATTATATGCGAAAATTGATGTAATATTATTTAAAGGTAGACTGTGATTAATTAAAGATGTACATTGTGAAACTAGGGCAAACACTAGAAAGTTAAAAACGGTATAAATAATAAGCCAACAGTGGAGATAAAACAGATCATAAAAAATACTCAATCCAAAAGTAGGTAGAAAAAAGAAGAAAAAAGAAGCAAAGAACATATGAAATAAGTAGAAAACAGAAAACAACTAGCAAGGTGGCAGATTTTAATCCAACCATATCAATAATAACATGAAATGTAAATGATCTAAACACACCAATTATAAGACAGACATTGTTGGGTTAGATAAAAATGCAAAGCCCAATATGCAGTTTACAGGAAACCCACTTGAACTATAAAGACATAAGTTACAGGTAAAAAGATGGTGAAAAAAACATGTAAACACTAATCAAAACCAAGGGGGAGTAACTATATTAACATCCGACGAGACTTCAGAATAAGAAGTATTGCTAGGGATAAAAGAGAACATTATATAATGATAAAGAGGTCAATTCAGCAAGAAGAAAATTCTAAACGTGTATTTCCTCCAACAGCATAGCTTCAAAACACATGAAGCAAAAAGTGATAGATCTGAAAGGAAAAATAGACAAATCCACGATTATAGTTGGAGACTTCAATACACCTCTCTCAGTCGTCAATAGAACAAGTAAACAAAATCAGCAAGGATCTAGAACACCTGAAAATGGAATGTCCCAACATAGTTCTTGTCTAAAATTATGTGAATTCTGAGGGGAAAAACAGAAAAAAAGGCACCTGCAATAGGGCTTACCTCCATGCAGGAAATGGGGGCAGATCCAGGGGTGGGAGACAGCCTTCCAACAGGGAAAAACTGCTTTGGCTCCTCAAGTTTCACAACAGAATACCAACCTTACTATCTACTGAGTTGGTTGCTATCAGAGCACAGTTAGAAACCCTTCCTCAGGTGCTGCCCGAGGTCTTTAGGATCAATTCCAACCTTCTTATCAGGGCCTTATCACCAGACCCCCTGCTGCATATGGTCCCTCCCATGGTCCAGCCACACTGAATTACTTACAATTTCCAGAACCTGGAGTAGTCCAGGGTTTCCAGAGCCCATCAGAAAAACACATCTTTGCTCATACTGAGTCCTTTGCCTCTAACACCCTTCTTCTCCCACCATTTTCCTCAACATCCTGGCTGACTTCTTTCTCCACACATATCCTTGTGTCCCTGCATGTGTGTGTCTCAGTCTCCCTTTCTCGAAAACACAGTCTCTTGGGAATTCCCTGGCAGTCCAGTGGTTAGGATCTGTGCTTCCACTGCAGGGGGCCCAGGTTCGATCCGTGGTTGGGGAACTAAGATCCCGCAAGCCCCTCGGCACGGCAAAACAAAACAAAACAAAACAGTCTCTAAACTCATTGTTGAAGACAGTGTTCATTAAACAATTCCACACACCCTGTAAGTAAGTTCCTGCCTTGAGAAACTAGTGTTAAACCCCACTTGTAAGGACATAACACAGCTTTCTAACAGGTTTTCATCATATTTTCCAAGCTCCTGTGCAGCAGATAATAAAGGAATTCACCAGACCACTAAAAGTTCCTCATGAAAATTTAACCATGAAACTATCATATGCAATTTTCAGGGAGAAAAATTGTCTCTTTCAAAGTTCAGTTACAGAGAATATTTTATAAGCTGTATTCTAAAACTTTTATAATTGATGACTATGAAAAAAAAAAAACGCTGTTGAGAAAGACACCAAAATCTTAAATGTGGTGAAAACACAGAAGACTTTTTTCTTTTTTATACTTTGAGTTTTACAAGATTTCTACAATGAAAATGCATTACTTTTTTTATGCTTAAACTTAAATTATGTGACTCTTTACATTTGTCTTTTCACCTAGGACACCAGGAAACTCAATATCAAATTCAGCTCCCAATCACAGTGAATAGATACCCTCACTTTTCAACAGTACTTGATATCTAGTCTTTTCCATGGCTTTGGTTTCCTATTTTTACTTCCTCATTGCAAGTATCTTTAAATATAAACCACCACAATTACTCTTTAGAAAGAGATATAATAAATATATAATTTATTTTTATAATAATTATAGTGTTACATAACTGTTAATTATGTGTGAGCCATTCTCTTTACTAGTATTGTACTCAACTAACTAAAACGCTTTACAACTCGCAAAGATCCAAGAAAATTAACGAAGAACAGAGCAATAATATTCACCTGTGAGGAAATAAGCAAACATCACACTTTCATAAGCCACCTCATCATAAATGGTCAGGTACGAAGAAGAAAATGAAGTCTCCACAGCCAGGCCTAATTCCACGTGTCTCCAATTAATCTCTGCAACAAAGAGTGAGAGGCAACTTATCAAAAAATGAACCTAGTAAGCAGCAGGACGATATTTCCTTTTGTAAAATCTAATTTTTACATGCCCAGCAGGGGTAGCACTCAATTACTTAGAAGTTCCAACACACCCACAGTGGGGTGTAACTGAACACGTGTCTGAGAACCAGCCTGGTCCTTTCGAATCATGCATGTCTAGACAACTGCTGTTCCCTCTGTCCCAGGTCCCTTGAGCACCACTTGCATCACTTTTGTAGTAAAGTGTCCACACATCCTGGAGACTACAGCAGGAAGGACAAAGGACAGAAGTCAGGAAATTTCCTGTACCAAGAAATGCCAGAGAGATCAGTCACATAACTGGTATTTATTTTTGGTTTGTAATAAAAATATGTCCACAGTCAGACAGGGAAGGAGGCAGACAGGAGACTATCAGGCTTGTGGTTTCCCACAAATTTGTCAGGAAAGGAAAATCAAATATAAGAACTTTTTTTTTTTAAAGAAATTCACGTTCTTTTATTTATTTATTTATGACTGTGTTGAGTCTTCGTTTCTGTGCGAGGGCTTTCTCTAGTTGCGGCAAGTGGGGACCACTCTTCATCGCAGTGCGCGGGCCTCTCACCATCGCGGCCTCTCTTGTTGCGGAGCACAGGCTCCAGACGCGCAGGCTCAGTAATTGTGGCTCACGGGCCCAGTTGCTCCGTGGCATGTGGGATCTTCCCAGACCAGGGCTCGAACCCGTGTCCCCTGCATTGGCAGGCAGATTCTCAACCACTGCGCCACCAGGGAAGCCCCCAAATATAAGAACTTTTAATGACAATCTGAGACCAAAGTTGGGAAGCAAAAGCCATTAGCACACAGTGGGACCTCAGCAATGTAGGCAGCCTGGGCCGTTTCCTCAAGGGCCTCCGAACAAGAACAGAGAGTTGAAAATGATCTCAGGAAGCGCTCACAGGCTTTCAAAAGTCTGCTCCTCCCAGATCTTCAAAATCAGGGAGCAGCTCTCAGAGATAAGCACCAGATGGCTGAGCATTCTGCTAGCCCGGTGCTAAATTCACCGGTAGTGCTTTTTCTTCCCCATCAAGGGCAGAGACTGAATTCTTTTTACCAAGCACACATTCCAGTGCACACAAGAGGTATTCAAAAACAAATGTTAAATTAAATATTGATTCCTGCTTATCACTGGCTATATAACACAAGTGGTGCCCAGACTGTTTGCTCAGTGCTTTGTGAAGAATTCTCTTAATGTTTCACAAATATCGCCTTCCATTTACGACATGAGATGATCAAACAAGATGACAGGATGTGAAGACACTAAGAAGAGCCATAGTAGCAGGAGCACACACCGTCCTCCCTCCAACAGGCCAGTCTCCCCGCGGCCCCAGGAAGCTCTGCTCAGGTGCTCACATCCTCAGGCTCGTCCCCCGGGCCTTTACTCATTTTCAGAGTCTCTCCCACGCAGCACAGCTTCTTTTTCAGCACCAGACTCACACTGGAGTATCTCACACGGTCTCTTTCACGTTCACAGGGTCGCACTCAGGGTCACTCTGACCGCGGTCTCTCTCATACTCAGTCTCTCACAATCTCCCTCTGAGTCCCTCTCACACTCATGGAGTCACCTCCACACTAGGGTCTCTTTCACACACACACCGAGTCTCCGTCACACTAACAGCGTCACCCTCACACTCTGCGTCTCGCACACTCAGGGTCACCCTCAGACTGACTCTCTCACACACACAGACACACATAAACACACAGCGTCCTCCTCACACGCTCAGTGTTACACTCCTGGAGTCCCCCTCACGCTCAAGGGCCCGCTCACACGCACGGCGTCCCCCTCGGGCACGCGCTCACTCGCAGCGTCTCTCACGTGCCCGCGGCCCGCCTGCCCGGTGCTGGGCTCCGGGAGCCGCATCCCGCATGCAGCGGCGGCGCAGAGTTCGGCCCCAGCAGAACGCGGCCCCGGCCCGGCTCCCGCGGCCCTGCTCCCTCGGCCCGGCTCCCCCGGCCCCGCTCCCACGGCCCGGCTCCCTCGGCGCGCTCGCCCGCGGCCCGTTACCTCGTGGTGGCCCGGCGCCCCGGGATGCTCGGTCGCGCTGTCACCGCCACAGCCGCGACCGCTCAGGCCCCGCCCCCGCCACGTCATCCGCCG
This sequence comes from Balaenoptera borealis, assembly GCF_965194805.1. NCBI lineage: Eukaryota > Metazoa > Chordata > Mammalia > Artiodactyla > Balaenopteridae > Balaenoptera > Balaenoptera borealis. The sequence goes on from NC_138878.1 coordinate 17,475,322, forward strand.
CCGGATCGCGACAGCGCGCGCCGCGTCGGGACAGGGCGCCTGGCTCCGCGCGGGGCTCGCGGGAGGCGGCGCTTCCGGGCCCCAGGGGGCCGCCGCGGCCTCTGGGATTCCGCAGGCCGCGCTCAGGCGTCCGCAGGTGAGGTCCCAGCCCCCGGCGGGCCGCGACCCGGGCCCAGCCCCATAGCCGACTGATTGGCTGCTCCGACCCTGGAGTCTCTCGGGGCCTCCGAGGGACTCAATACGGGGACGCTCCCGCGGGGACCTCTAAGTGCCCCCCCACCCGGTTCCTCTGTGGCCCTTGGCCTGGGCCGCACTCCCGGGGGACCCCATACAGCTCACACGAGGAGCTCTAAACAGCCTCCATACCCCGTTCACAGCCAACCCTCCGCCTGGAGACCCTAAGGAGACAGACCCAGGATTCGTCCTCCGAGTCACAGCTCCGACCACCGTGCATCCTTTAAGGTCCCTACAGACACATGGACACCGCTGAACTTCCAGAGCCAACTCCAGGCCTCTGGGGCCCAGGCTTGAGGACAGTTTCCAGTCCTCATCCTGCCTGACCCCTCTTGGAGCTGCACCCTCCTGTCCTCTTCCTCTCCCTGTGGTTGCTCCTCCTCCATCTCCTTCTAGGGCTCCTTTTCCTCTGGTAGCTCTGGGGCTCTGTTTAGGGCCTCCTGATCTCATGGAAAGCTGAGCCCTACCCCTTAGCTTCCTGTCCACACCTCAAGCCATGATTCTCTCCTGGGCCATGGAGTCATTTCCCCCCCGACACGTGTTCATAACTACACATCCTCTGGTTCCAGACTGCCTACACACAAACCCCTGCTCCCCACCACGTAGTGACCCAGCAGGAAATGGGCAGCACCCTGAACCCTTCCTCCTCCTGCTCCCCCAGGCCCTATCTCATGGTTTTCTTCTCCCCAGCCGTAACAGCCTCCCAATCCCTAGCCTGCTCTCTCTAACCCATCCCCACAGGGTAAGAGGTGCTCCTAAAACACAGATTGGAATGACTTCGTATCTCCTCTGCCTAAAAACCCTTCCATACTCCTACCTATAGACCTGAGGTGATGATCCTTGAAGAGCGTTCACTGGTGCTGCCCTCCTTGTGCTCTCTGCTTGGAATACTTTCCCTAAGTGTGAATGAGAGTACAGGCATAACATGTCTTATTGCTCTGCACCTTATTGTGATTCGCAGATGTTGCATCTTTTATAAATAGAAGGTTTGTGGCAATGCTGTTTTGTCAGATGATGGTTAGCATTTTTTTGCACTAAAGTTTTATTTTTTTTATTTTTTATTTTTGGCTGTGTTGGGTCTTCATTGCTGTGCACGGGCTTTCTCTAGTTGCGGCGAGCGGGGGCTGCTTTTCGTTGTGCTGTGCGGGCTTATTGCAGTGGCTTCTTTTGTTGCAGAGCATGGGCTCTAGGCACGCAGGCTTCAGCAGTTGTGGCTCGTGGGCTCTAGAGCACAGGCTCAGTAGTTGTGGCGCACGGGCTTAGTTGCTCCACGGCATGTGGGATCTTAACCACCGTGCCACCAGGGAAGTCCACTAAAGTATTTTTTAATGAAGGTATGTACATTGTTTTTTTAGACAATGCTATTGCACACTTAATAGGCTAGACTATAGTGTAAACAACTTTTAGATGCACCAGAAAACAAAAAAAAAATTCATGTGACTCAGTTTACTGCGACCTTCACTTTATTGTGGTGGTCTGGAACCAAACTCACAGTATCTCTGAGGTATGTCTGCATGCATATATTTGGAGTCATTAGAATCTGACCCTTTGCCCCCTGGATCAGTTCCTCCTGCCTTCCTGGCCTGGCAGAGGAAGGGCTCTGGACACTTGTGTCACTCAGTAACAGCCAGTCCACTTGTCCTTGTATCAGCAGCATACATGACCTACAAGCTCTCAGAACCTCTTCACTGTCTCACACCCAGTTACAGCATCCTGCCAGCTGAAAGCCGCCATGAACCAAGCACTGAATCAAATGTTCTCCAAAACCATCAGTGTTCCTCAGGGCCACCCTACAGTGTACATTTATTCATCCCCATTTTTCTTTTCTTTTTTTTTTTTTGGCCGCGTTGGGGCTCTGTTGCTTTGCGCGGGCTTTCTCTAGTTGCAGCAAGCGGGGGCTATGCTTCGTTGCGGTGTGCGGGCTTCTCATTGCAGTGGCTTCTCTTGTTGCAGAGCATGGGCTCTAGGCATGCAGGCTTCAGTAGTTGTGGCACACAGGCTCAGTAGTTGTGGCTCGTGGGCTCTAGAGCGCAGGCTCAGTGGTTGTGGCGCACGGGCTTAGTTGCTCCGCGGCATGTGGGATCTTCCCGGACCAGGGATCGAACCCGTGTCCCCTGCATTGGCAGGTGGATTCTCAACCACTGCACTACCAGGGAAGTCCCCATCCCCATTTTTAAGATGAGCAAACCGAAGCTTAGGGAGGTCAGGAGACTCCCCAAGCTACTTGGCTAGAGGTGGTAGAGCTCAGATTTGAACCCCAGTCTGCTGGTCCTGAAGCCTGCTCTGACTCCATACCCTGTCTCTACAGCTGTGAAACTGAGGGTAGAAGTGGGGTTGAAACAGATCAGGGGTGAGAGGGTGGCAGCAAGGCCATGAGTGGGTATGTGTCAGGGCACTAAGAGTCAGGCTGGGCAGGACCTGGGGGTAAGGGTTTACTCCCTTTCATGTTGTCATCCTTTTTACCAAGGCCAGCGATGCAGCTGGACCTATGTATTCCTAGGCATCCTAACCCTCTGGGCCACCCATTTTTCCAGGTCTGGCCAATAACTGGTGTAGTGAGAAGATTCAGAGCACCCTCTAGCGGCCCAGGGTGTATTGACACCTAAAACCCAGGCTGGCCAGGCTCCTGTGGAGAAGGCAGGAACTGGGGCTCCCACCACCCCCACTGGCCTCCAGCTCTGGGCTCTGCACCACAGACTTCTGGCCTAGTCTCCATCCTTACACACGTTTTCCTGTCTCAGACTCTGTGTTCCTCTGTCCTTACCCATCTCCATTTGGTCCCCAGTCTCTCAGTCCCTATATCTCCGCCCATCTTGGTCTCTCTCCCTCCCTCCTCAGTCTCACTCTGTTCCCAAAGAGGGACAGATGGCGGGCAGATGAACTGATGAAACAAAGTAGAAGGGTAGCATCCTAAAAAAATTCAAAGGATGCTGAGACCTGCAAGCTGAGGGAGGACAGAAGGCTGGGAAGGAGAGTCCAGACAGGGTTACCGTCAGGATTGTCCTTGGCTCCCAGCTGTGGGGTGGCATTTGGGGCCTGTTGACCAAATAGGAGTGGTGGGGTGGGGTGGTGGGCAGGAGCTTCATTCCAACAGGAATGTTTCAGGTCCTGGTTCTCAGTCCTAGGAGGGGAACTAGATCCCAGGAGAGGGGGAAGGAGGATGAAACCCAAAGAGGTGCACAGGAGCCATGCTTTGGTGCTGAGAGAACCCATCAAGGCCCCAGAAAGGTCATGTTCTAGCCTCTGATTACCTGCCTTGCTAGCCCCCTCACCCTTCCACTGCCTCCTTCCTCTCATGCTCAGAGCAGAGGCTAGGCCAGGGCACTTTACAGCATCCAGAATACTTTTATTGCCAGAATCGAGGTACAGCCTGCTCAGAGCCCCATGTGGGGCCCACCACTCAGGAACAAAGGGAGAGACAGATGCTGGGTATGAATGCAACAGAGAAAATTCCGCTTCATAGAAACCTTGTAGGAGCGAAGCACAGTCCAGCCTGACTGTGGCTTTGGGGCTCCACCCCAGAGGCTAGACCCAAGTCTTGGCCTTTAGGCATTGCCCACTTGGAGACCACCAAGGCAGATCCACATCCTCCATCCCTGCTATCACAGGGAGATCCATGCAGCACCTCTGGAGCAGGAAGAAAACCCCTAGGGGGCCCCGAAGGCCCCTGGCTCTCTCAGGGGCCCACTCAAGTTTCTGGGCGAGTCCCTGCTGACTAAACACCACTGAGCTGCCTGGTGGGGATGGGTGCTGGGCAGAGTGGGCAAGAGTCCTACCTCCTCTCAGTCCTGTGCCAGCCCATGTGAATGCTAGAGAGATCCTGGGCAGTGGCAATGTGGTGGAGGGTCAGCAAGAGGGCAGCTCAGTGTGGCTCTGATTGGCCTTGGCTGCTTCCTTGAGTTCTCTTTCTTCATGAGTACCTAAAGGGCATGGCACCAGGCTCTGCTCTCATTCTTGAACCACAGCCCCAGGGCAAAGGGAGGCAGCATCAATACTGTGGGCAACAGCCCAACCAAGGAGATCAGGGCTCCTGGGACACAGCCCCGAGAACCGGGGGGCCATCTGCTGCCCAGCCCTGAGCTAGGCTGTTCTTAGAAGTAAGGGAGGTAGGAGTGAATGCCCCAGGGCCTGGGAACCATGGATAACATAACAACCCACCCCTGCCTGCAGGGGGAACCGGGCTGCCCCCAGAAAGCCACAGTCACGCTGTGTGAGCAGCTAGGCCACAGCAAAGACAGCAGCTCCAGCCACCCATGGCCAGTAGCAGGCCAACTTGTGGCCAATGTGTGAGAAGGTACACCCTAGGGACCAGGAGCCCAACCTAGGGACCACAGTTCAGTAACATCCCTCACAAGAAAGCTGAGGAGCCAGGCCCTGGTGGGCGAGTGTGAAAAGGCCACAGGGGTAGGAGGAACACAAGGCCCCAGCACTGGGGATTGGGGCCAGGTGCCAGCCAATCCACCTGCGGAGCCAGTCCTGAGGTCACAATTCCACCATCAGCAGCATTCTTTCCAAGGGTCCCTCAAGTAAGTTCAGACTATGTCTTCCTTCCTCATTCCCAGAGAGGAAGGATAAAAAACCCAGCATTTCCCCACTTCACAACCCAAGATCCAGGGCCTTAGATGATCAGTCACAAACTGCTCAACTCATGTGCCATGGTTGCCCCAGAGGCCAGGAGAAGCAGTGGTGGCCAGGCCATCCCAGAGCCCTGCCCAGCATAGGAATCAGGGCCCGAGGAGCACGCGTTTCAGATAGGCCAGGGTAGTGGCGTTGGCCAGCATCGCGATGTGCTCGGTGCCCGGCAGTGCCTGCAATGACACTTTTTGCTCCTGGCGGCCGCGCCAAGCCTGGCACTGCAGGGCGCTCTGCAAGTTCACAGTGCCGTCACCATCACCAAAGCAGATTTTCGGGTCGCGGTCCGGGAAGCTTTCATAGTAGAAGGAGTCTGGCGTAGGGACACCAGTGCCGTAGAGGCAGTGCAGTCGCACGCCAGGTGGCACCATGGCCTCAACCAGCCCCTCCGTGTCCTGCCGCATGAGCCAGCCGTCTTCGAAGCCGATGTCCTGGAAGAAGCGGCGATAGTCCTGCAGCGTGTAGTTGGCTGTGGGTGTGTGCACGAAGACCTTGTTGGGTGACCAGGTGTAGTTGTAGGGCAGCAGCCAGCTGGTGGAGACGGCAGACCGCTGCTGCTCCCGGATCTTCAGGGGCCCAATGACCGGGATCCGGTTGTTGTCTCCTGCGGATAGAGGGCTCCAGTCAGTCTGTGCTCGGGAATGCAAGCCAGCTGGGCAGCATGCTCACCGCCAGGGCCCCTGCCAGCCCCCAGCCGGGGCCTGGCCAGCACTCTGGCATCTCTATGCTGTTAACGCGGTGACAACTCCCCTATTTCCCTGTATTTTTGCTCTATCTAGGAAGCACATGACCAAGATTTGTTTCTTTCCTTTTGCATTTTGTCACCAGGGATTTAGGCAGCACACGCCCACAGGGTGATTTTATGGTAAAAACAATACCTTCCCCAGAGCACTTATCGCACGGCCTGTGGGTACTGACCTTGTCACAGGTGAATCAGCAGGTGGGCAGCCCAAAAGACACAGTCCTCTTAATCTTTTACTACATTGAGCTATGTAAACATTTTTTCCCTTCCTAGGCTCAGACCTACATCCAGCCAGCCCTGGTCTCATCCCACCCACCTGCCTGGCACTGACCTGGGCAGCCAGGCCTGCAGGAGACAGGGCAGGAGGGGAGGCTGCAGACAAAGTGACAGTCTTTCTCACATAGGAATGCCAGCAGCACAAACGCACCCACCAGCCAGTGAGATCGCCAGAGGATGAGCTGGAACTTGGGAACAGGGGCCTCTGCCCGGGACCCACGGCCACCCATCACCCCACCACTGACTGCAGGCCTTCAGCTCTGCCTGCTGGGGCCTGGCTCTAGGAGCCCTCAGAAAAGGGAACCCCTAGCTAAGGTCCACGACTACCACCCGTCCTGTCCCACCCCCACTCCCAGACTGCCAGAGCCTGACAGCAGTCTCCCAGAATCCGAGGCAAAGCTCTAAGGCAGGGGTCCCCAACCCCAGGGCCGCGGACCATTACCAGTCCGCGGCCCGTTAGGAACGGGGCTGCACAGCAGGAGGTGAGCAGTGGGTTAGAGAGTGACGATTTACCTACCGCTCCCCATCACTCGCGTTACCGCCTGAACCATCACCCCTCCCAAGCCCCCCGCCCCCTCCGTGGAAAAACTGTCTTCCACAAAACCATTCCCTGGTGCCAAAAAGGTTGGGGACCACCGCTCTAAGGGGACTCATGGGGAAGCTCTGAAAGGGCCAGTACCTGAACTCCACCATGGTAACTTGTCTCAAACTCAGAAGGGCCCACATCTCTCCTTTCAGGTCCAGGCTGGACAGAGTAGGTAGCTGTGATGAGTCCTCACTATAACTGGATTCACTGTCCAGCTAATCCAGGGTCACTACTGGGAGAGGACTGATCACAATGATCATGTGACCAATAAGCAGGTCAGGCAGTGGCAGTCACTTGAGGAAGAAAGCTCATCAAATGCTTGGTACAGCCCCGGCTCACAGCTCCTAAAGTGAGCGGTCATGGGGCTCACATCCAGTCCTAGCAGAGGGAAGAGAGCCCTGGGGCTACAGCTGGTATGTTCTAACAGTCATGAAAAGGCAGGTGGATTGGGGAGGAACAGGGAAGGAGGTGGTTTTCCCAACTGCCAAGCAAGCAGGCCCAGACAAATCTGCCCCTGCTTCCTCTCTGTGTGGCCCACAGAGGCTCCCTGCTGCCACAGAGGGAGGTGTAACTCATAAACAGGAAACTGTAGCCCAACCTTCCTTCTCTGGGGCGAAGGTGGGGATGAAGAAGTGAGGATGGGGGTAAGAGAGAGGGAGAAGGCTCCTCCAGAAAACTTTGGATCAAACCAAGTTAGGCCAGCCAGGCCCAAGCTGTGTGAGTGTGTGTGTGTGTGTACACATGTGCCCTATGACCAACGGTTATGCCACTCCGTGTACATGTTGTAAGAAACCTACACAGATAACAAGAGTCATCAGCTGGAGAGGTGAATTTAGAAGTAGTGTTATATTCTCTTTTAGAAAGAGATGTTTGGAAAAGAATACAACTCTGGAGAAGGAAGGGTCCTGACCCAAGAGAAGAGACGTGAGGGTGGCCCAGGAGGCCACTGTAGAGGGAAAGAGAGTGTGCCATCTCTGATACCAGCACCCCCCATGCTGGGCCAGGCAGGGTCTTACCTGAGGCCAGGACGCGCAGGGTCTTGGCCACGCCCCCCCAGGGCGGACCCAGTGCCACAAAGGCATGGATATACTTGTCCTTCCAGGCCTGTGGCTGCTGCTGCAGAAAGTAGAGCGTGTACATGTTGCCCATACTGTGGGCAGCCAGCACCACGGGGCCCCCATACAGCTGGTGCATCTCCTCGATCATCTCGCGGAGGGCCAGGAAGTAGGGCCCGTTTTCATCTGCAGGCCAGAGCCAGGCGGGGGTCAGGCAGGAACGGTCCTTGGGCCTGAACCACTGACTGTGTCTCAAGCCAGACCCAGGACTAGGTGGGTGGGGAGTGTGTGAAAATCCAAGTGGGGAGGGTCTGGTTTCCCCTCAATTTCCATGAAGGGAGAAGAAGCTCCTTTTCCCCTCCTCAGCCTCATTATCTCTCCCCAGGGCTCAGAGGCCCAGAAATCCTGGGCTGAGGGTGGGGGAAGGACAGGACAGATTGACCAGGGGTGGGAGCTGTGATGGCTGGGCTGGATGCCAGAGACCCGGGAGTAGGGAAAGGCCCAGGACCTTTGGTGGCTGTGATCTCCTCCTCCCCAACCCCCTCCCCCATGACCTCAGGGAGGAAGTGAGAGCAACCACTTACTTGGAGCTCGGCGCCAGTCATAGGGGGCCCCCCGCACGTCCTCACCTCGTGTGTAGCCCCAGCCCACAAGGTTCTCCACCATGGTGTGGAAATAGGAACCTATAGACATAAATCCATAGGATTAGAGAGAGTACAGTCATTGTCAGCTGCCCACACCACGCCTGCCAAGGAGACTGTGACACCTACAGCCGGGAGATCCCCGAAGGAGTGCTATAGGGCTCTGTGCCCACACTGATCAGAGACGGTTCACAGGCTACCCCCACTCAAACCAACAGGGCTCCTCCCACTCTCGGAGTCCATCAGAACCTCCATCCCCATTCCCTGGGGGCCATGAGGAAGGGCTACACACCCACACTGCTTTTGCTGGGGTCCAGGAACTCCAGTGAGAAGGTCTTCCCAAAGCCAGGGACACGCACATCCACACCATCAGGAAACTGGGTGGTGCGGGACGTTCGGTTGTAGACCAGCCTGCCAGGAGGGGATATTGAGCCAGTGACCCAGAGGTGACACCTAAGTTGGTGTGTCCCAATACTGTCTTGTGTCCTGAGCCATATTCCCTTCCCATCCTCAGGTTTGGTCAGATGTATAGGGCAGACCAAAAAGTAACAAAGCAAATTTGTAAAGCACAGATCAGAGTAACCACATCCAAATGAGGACCCCACCAAGGCTCACTCCAAAGACTGACTCCAGGACCCCTGTCAGGCAATATTCTCTTCTCCTCAATGTCACCCATACTGTCTAATGCAGGTCTTAGATATGGTTGGGAGAGGGATCTGGCTGCCAGGCCTGGCTCTGCCACGAACATCACACCTGACCCCAAAAGGCAGGCAGCCTAACTTCGCAGGCTCCCATTGCTCCATCTCCATGGATCCAGCTCCTGCCACCCACCATAAAACAACACAGGGCAAAGGAGATGATGAATACAACACACAACAGAACCAGACAGAGAAACCCTGAGTAACCTGTGGCTGCTGTGTGAGTGGGTGGGCAAGGTCTGGAGACATGATGGGGACAGGGTGGTGGAAGACAGGAGGAAAGCCTTGTGCCAGGCCAGGAACCCTGCTCTGGCCTCCCTTGATACTAAGGAGGCAAATGTGCCTGAGAAAACACAGGCTAGACCTGCAGTCCCCAGTGGTCCTGAGTCCCACCCACCCTTAAAGATCAGCCACAGAAAGCTGACAAGATACCCAACACTGGCCCAAATAAAAGTCCTGGGGACCCACTCTCTCCAGGGCAATCTGTAGATCATCCCAATGGCCACTCAGCAAAGTTCTAGAAAGCCAAAGCACTCTGTGCTGGATGCAAGTCTAAACAGGTCAGAGGCCCAACAAAGGTAGATAAGCCCCTCTCAGTATCAGCCTGTACCTCCAACTGGCAGTACCTGAGACCATGCTTCTGCAACAAAAATAGAAATGCGGATCAACATCCCAGAAATAACCCTGATCGCACAAGGAGGAGGAAGGAGTCAACAAAGCAGGTGTCATAAACAACAGCGAAAGGCAGGGTGCCCAGAGAACCAGCTAGAACCAGCTAGTGTGTCTCCAGGGGAAAAAACAATCTTCATTTGAAAGACTCCATTCAGCTCAAATATTTATTGAAAACCAATTGTGTTTCTGGTCCTACAGCTTTAAAGATAAAAGAGACACAGTCCCTGCCTTCAGGGAGCTCAGGGTGGGCAGGAACCGTAGTTCAGAGGCACACAACTCTGGGTTCAAATTCTAGTTTGTCACTTATTAGCTGAGTGACCCTAAGCAATTTTGTAACCTCTTTGAGCTTCCAGATTTCCTCATCTGTAAAACAGGTCTAAAAACAGCACTTGTTTCACCGGATTGCTGTAAGACTCAATGAAAGAAAGTATGTAAAATGTATAGTGTTTGCATTCAATAAGCAGTAATTCTGATTACATGATTATCTTATTATGGAAGAAATATCCTAGGAAACAATGTTTGGCAGGCAGGGAATGCAGGTTAGAGGAGCAGGCATGTGGCCGGGGAAAGGGGAGGTTAAGAGCTCTGGAGATGGACTTCCCTAGTGGAGAAGTGGTTAAGAATCCGCCTGCCAATGCAGGAGACACGGATTCAAGCCCTGGGCCGGGAAGACCCCACATGCCGTGGAGCAACTAAGACCGTGCGCCACAACTACTGAGCCTGTGCTCTAGAGCCCATGAGCCACAACTACTGAGCCCACGTGCCACAACTACAGAAGCCCGCGTGCCTAGAGCCTGTGCTCCACCACAAGAGAAGCCACTGCAATGAGAAGCCCACGCACTGCAACGAAGAGTAGCCCCAGCTCACCACACTAGAGAAAGCCCGCGTGCAGCAACAAAGACCCAACACAGCCAAAAATTAAATAAATAAATAAATTTATAAAAAACAAACAAACAAACAAACAAAAAGAGCTCTGGGGAGTGGCAGGGAGACTTCACAAAGGAAGCAGGCTTGGGTTTTAAAGAGTGAATGGGAGGGAGTTTATCAGGCAAAGGGTGTAAAGGGTGATTCCAGGCTGAAAGAACAGCAAGTGGAAAGGAATCCCCAAGCAGCTGGAGGGGGCAGGTGTGGCCAAGTCAGAGGCAAGGGAAAGGGTGGGGGCCAAGGCGAGGCTGTGAATAGGGGCTGGAGCATAGAAACCACAAATAGGGCCTGAGGCACTGGAGAGGGTAGAGACAGGAGCAGCAGGAAAGGGAAGAAAGTTCTGTCTGGGAGAGTGCCAAGGTGGCGTGGACCAGACAGAGGAAATGGGAAGGGAGAGAGGTCAGTGACCCTGAGCCTGAGATAGATGTATCTCTTAAGGCGCAGATGAGATAGAAATGGGCTCTGGAGGCGTCTCTAGACCGGGTCAGCGAGCAGCGCCCCACCTGTGCCCCAGCCCCCACCTGATATTGTCAATCCAGCAGTCAATGATGACAGGCAGCAGCAGTTCCAGGTTCAGCCAGAGTGTGAAGTAGCTGTCTGTCCTCTTGGAGCAGAGGTAGTGCACGACTGTCGGCTTGTCCAGCTTTGCCTCCAGCTGGTTGCCCAAATCACCGGGCACTGAAGGGGGACATAGAGCATGAATGAGACCCTGCGCCTGGCAGGCTGGAAACCCAAAGGCCTTCTACCCACGGCTGTTCCAGGCTGCAGAGTAGGTGATACCTGTGGGGCTCCTAGGCACAAAAGCCTTTCTGTGTTCCCCATTTCTTTGATTACAGGAAACAGGCTTCATTCAGCCTCCATGACCTTCCCTGAGTTCCAACTGGCAGATTCATGCAGTTGCTAATTAGGGAAGGGAGGGGATGCAAGACAAAGGAGAAACAGTCAAAGAGAAACCATAGTGCAGCCTTGGGGCAAGGTCCTGGTTCCCCATCAAGGGATACACACAACAATATCTTTGAGCTGTTTGGCAGATACTGAAACCCCCACCAGATGGGAGAAGTCAGTGGTTAACGGGTTAACGATGGTATGCTGCCCACAAGCAAGCAGACCCCAGGAACGCTGGAACCAGAAGGTTGATGATGTTGACTCCCACTCACCTCACCACCAACCAATCAGAAGAATGTCCATGAGCTGATCACACCCTCTTGAACCATTACTATCAAACTTCTCACTACCCTCTCCAAGTTGGGACACAGAGTTTTGAGGGCATTAGCCCGCTGTGGCCCCCTTTGCCTGGCAAAGCAATAAAGCTATTCCTCTCTACTTCACCCAAAACTCTGTCTCCGAGATTTAATTCAGTGTTGGGGTACAGACGGTGGTTTTGGCTTCATAGGCAGGGTCTTGTATACTCTGAAAGAAGGATTGGGAAACAGGACAGAGCACTGGGCCACTTAACCAGCCAAAAATAAATGCAAAGAAGGCACTCCAGGATAGGCTCTGGAGGGGGGCAATGAACAGAAACAACTGAGAGGAGCAGGCACCTGCCAGCCTACTGAGGTCCTCAGGGCTTGCTAAAGGCCAGAGCCCAGAAGCTAAACCCTGCTAAAGGTTCCAGAGTGCACCCCACCTGGAGGGCCCTAGCATCTTGGCACACCTGTGTTGGAAATGGCTCTCTTGAAGCAACATACCATTCCAGCCACAGTCCAATGGGGGTGGGTGTGACCAGGCTCCAAGGATGACTTCACTCTACTTATTCAGTCTATACAGAGCCCTGGGGCCCTTGTGACACTCAAACCCATCCCCCGCTCCCCCCTTGCTTCACTGCCTAACATTCAAGGCCCTTCACAGTCCATTTACTCCCAGTGACTTTTCAGGCCTCACCTGCTCCCGCATGCCATTCTCTTGACACCTTCCAAACCCCATTTAGGATCCAGTGTTTGGCTCTCGAGGGCATTCACTGGCCTCCAGCTGTGAACACAGCCCTGCAGAGGGCACGCCCTCCTTGTGCACCATCCCACTGTGTCCTCAGGGCAGCCATGGGAGGGAGGTGTGGCACCTGCATTCACCTCCCTTCATGATGTGGTGCAGAAGTGGGGAGTCCCCAGCATGACAGCCTCTAGATGAGATGCTTGTGGACTAGACAGGGCAGTGAAGAAACCTTGGTCACTGTTTCCACCAGAGAGGAAATAGCTGAAAGAGGAAGTCACCGGATCTGCTTTGCCTGGCCAGGCTGTGTGGCCTCTAAAAATACCAATGGTCACTTCCTCGGTCCCTCTGTGCCTAGAACTAGATAAGAGCCATCCACATGCCTTTCACCTCAAGTAACACTGGGAAGAATATCCTTATTATGCCTACTTTACAGATAAGGAGACTGAGGCTGGGAGAGGTGGAAATAGCTTGCTATAGTCCCTTCCCCCACCCAGGGCCTTCAGTATCCCTTCTCTGGCCTCTGCTTCCTCTACCACCAATTTGAGTCCCACCCACAGAGACTGGTCACCCTTGGATGCTGATCCTCTGATGGCCAAGGTTAGGTCCCTGCTCTGTGCCCAGGAACAGCTTGTCTGCTGCCCACCATGGGGTTTCCCAGGATTAATGCCAATAGCCTCACTCTCTGAGAAGCTGGGCAGGTTACGATTCCAGTTGCTCAGTGCCTCTAGGTACAACCTGAGGCTCCTCTGCTGTGACCTAGGACAACTAAAAACTAAATGAATTAATGAGTGCATTTAGCACCAATACAGGTGAAAAGGTCTAGGACCAGTCCGGTCAGAGACCACACACTTCCCAATGCCACACCCTTTATACTCAGTACTCCTTAGGTCCACACAAGGCTCCCTGCAGGCCCCCAAGACAAAGTCCAGATGACCCAACCAGTCACGAGCCCTGCACCATCTAGTCCTTCCCCCACTCCATTCCAGAGAGCCTGGACTGCTTAGCTCCCTCCCTCTGATACGTAGTTCCCTCTGCCTGGAACTCTCTCCTGGACTCAGCTCCAGCTGCGTACTCCAGGAAACCTTCCCTGACTCGGTCAGTGGATTCTCTGTGCCTGCCCAGCACAGACCTCACCTCTGGGAATCGTCCTGCAAGCTTAGGGAAGGCAAGGCCAAATCTGCCCAAACTCCATGGTGAACCTGGGCCCAGCATTCCCCGGGAGCATTTCCTGGCCCAGAGCTCCTGGTGGAGGACCCCTGGGATCACACTACCTGCCAACCCTACCCTTCTGTGATCTGCATCATCCCCATTAAAATACTCCCAGCAGAAAGAGCATGGGGGTCATGCTGCAGCAGACTCAGTATGTAATGTATACCTCAGCATGCCTCTGCTTTTAGGAGCCCTGGATGGCCACCAACACACTAGCTCTTCGTGGGAGTGATGGCCTGAATGAGGCACCCAAAGACCCCAAGACAGAGGTCTCATCCCTGCCACACCCACCACAAGGAAATACTACTGGCTCCTGTACAGTTGCCTGGGCCAGTAGCAAGGAGGAGGTAGACAGGGGAGGTTGCCTAGCCCCAACATAGCGTAGTCCAAGTAGGTCTGGCAGGAGTAAGGGTACAGTATGACATCTGTTCATAGCCATTGTCTCAACCCCTCCCTCTGTCTATAGCCATCCTCAGATTCCCTTGGGCCTCCTCCCTCAGGCCCAATGCCACATATTTGATAAGTTAGGGGAAAGCCCTGGTGGCAGGTTAGGAGAGCAATCCTTCCCCAGAGAGCTCCCTTTCAGTAATGCCCTCTGAAACGTGTCGGGCTGGAAGGGTGGAGGGAGACAGCGTCCAAGCCAAGCCCAAGTCAACGCTGAGGCCCCTGGGGGTCAACTCCGAAGCCACCCTACCTCCTACCGGCCCTCAGGAGTGGGGCCAAAGAGCCTCGGTCTTTCCAGCTAAAAAATGGGGATGAGGCGAGGCTTGGGAATGAGATGAACAGGCGTACCGATGCGCAAACGCGTGGTAACCCGCCCACTTACCCCCATATTCTATAGGGTAAGGTGACAAGAGTTTGACCACAACCGAGCCCAGCATAGCAGGAAGTGGACGGGCCGACCCAGGTGACAAGACAATCACACGCTCCCTCACCCCGTGCTTAGAGCAGATGCAGACAGCCCCGCCCGCACCCCATCCAGACGGACGCACGAGCGAATGGACCCACGACTGGACGCGCGCCTCACCCAGCACCACCGGTGGCGGACGTCCAGCCGGGAGCGCCGCATCTGTGAGCATCAGGAGTAACAGGAGGCCACTCGGGAGCAGGGCGGCGCGGTAAGGGCAGAGGCGGAGGCCCATGGCAGTGACCGCAGCTCCAAGTCCGAGGTGCGGATTCAGCTCTGCGGTCTCGTGCCTAGGCCCGGGCGGCGGCGACGCGCTTAACCCCGCCGCTTGCAGCCTTCACAGCGGCCGGGCCAATCAGGATCCGCCTCCTGAAAACGGCCTGCCAATAGGAACTCTCCTTCCCAGTCGGAGCTCGCCGCCCAGCCCCTACTCATCCCTGGCCAACTCCCTTAACCGCGCTGCACGCCGAGCGCATCGATCTATCAAGGCTCAGCCTGGCTTTCGCGCACGCTCTCAGCTGATCAGACCCAGCTCGCGTCTGCTGGGTACCCAGCCCAGCCCTCGGTACCCTGAGTCCACGCAGCGCAGCCCTCATCCCCGATTCCTGGCGCCTCCTTGACGAGGGATCTAGAATGCGCCGGGCCGAATGGGAATTCAGGGTCCAGTGCTCGCCGCCACTGAACTACCCGGGTCAAAGCAAGAGGAAGAAGGGGAGAAGTGAGTCCCAAGCTGTTCTTGAGCCTAAGGAGACTGACCAGGACCTTTGGGCAACTCCCAAGTCGGTTCTTTGCACCCTGCCCCGAGGGCATCTGGGTTCAAGCTACACTGGCCCAGGGGCCACCTGCTGTCTGCCCGGGAAAGGGTCAGGTCAGCGTGTTTCGCTTCCCAGTGAGAGTTCAGTCCGCCTGTTTCAGGGTCTGGAGTGTAGAATCACCCCCCGCCCCCCCCCACCCGACTAAACTGTTTGCTCGCCGGGTTAAGAGAGGGCTTGAGCCTCAATCCTGCGCCAGCCCATCGGTTAGTTCCCCTGAAGACCGGAAGGGGTGTTGGGACCTCATGTGCCCCTACCACTCCCACCCCACGCGAACCGGATATACAGAGAGGACACAGACTTTCTGTGCATGGAATCGGGGGCGAATAGAGTGGGCAAAGATTTGACGACCAGTAATATTCTGGTACCATGTGTCATTCTGGAATGGGGTGACCAGCATGTTTGGAGACTGGAGGTCTTGATCCTTCACACACCCCCTCCTGAGAGCCAGTCAATACCCTGGTCATCCCTGGCTGGTCCCAAGACCTCTGTCCTGCCCCTTCCTCCCTCCCTCCCTCCCTTCCTTTTTTCCTCTTGGTCAATGGCTGACCCTTTCCAGCCTCTCTGCAGTGACCCTCAATGAATCTACTCACCATCTTGGCCTGCCCCTCCTATATTCTTTTAGTGAAACACATTCGTGGTTGGAATACCCTCCTCTCTTAAGGTCCAACTATCTCCCACCTCAGACCCTGGCCCAGTGACCCCCTTTCAAAACCCCTGCCTCCCTCACCTCCATCCCAGGCCCCAGCAGAGGGGCTGCTGAGGACCAATCTGGTGCAGGCCCAGTATGGGAGACCACAGAGACCCTTCTGCCAGGGCTAGGGACAGGCAGGAGTCCAGAGCCAAGGGTTACGTGGGGGTAGGGTATGGATCAGGACAGCTTGGGCTGCCTTGGACTCTGGCCACAGTCTGAATGTCTTGTCAGCCCTGCAGCCTCAGATGCCCATGGGCTCCTCAAAGTGTGGCCCTGTTTTTGGGAGCAGTTCCCTGTTGCCCCACTCCCATAGGCCCTGAAGATGATAGGACCATGGCCATTGGGGCAGTGGGTGCCAAGGTCTGGTCAGTAATAACCAGTGCTGGCACTATGGAGAGGGGTCAGAGGGTGAGGTTCCCTCATTTTCACCATGACCCCATCATTCACATGATCCCCTGGGCTGCAGACCCCGGGTCATCCTGGACTCAAGATACCTCCTTGAGTCTCAGACCCACAACTAGGTGGTCACCAAGTTCTGCCAGCTCTACCCTCCCAAAGCCACATTACCCTCATCTCCATACCAGCCTCCTTACTGATGTCCTAATTTATGCCCTTATTCCTGTGGCATGAAACATGAAATCAGGCCCCATCACTGTCCACCTAACCCCATTTATGACCCTCTCATTGCATGCATCATATGCATCTCACTCACAGTGAGTGAGGACCCTGGCGGGTATTCTGGTTTCCCCCAACTTCTACTCTCCCTCTTCCCCAACTCTCTCATCTCCAGCCTCAATGGCTTCCTTGCTGCCTAGAACAGGACATCCTTATTCTCCCTCAGGACTTCTGCACTTGTTGCACTGGGACCACTTTGCAGACCCCACTTTTGGGGACCCAACTGATTTAGGTCTCAGCCCAGACATGACCACTGGCTTTGAAGCAGCTCCTGCCTAGCTCCCATTAGAATATAATTGCTGGAAGAGCAAGCTCCTCATTTGTTCTCCTCGGTTACCACCTGTATAATCCCTGGCACACAGCAGGTGCTTAATATATGTTGAATCAATGAGTGATAAACCCCCTTCTCTATAACCCTCCCCCTTTCCAAGATAGGGTCCTGGTGCCTGTCAGACCTAGAGAAGAAGATAAGGGACTGAGAGGTCCACAGGTTGGATGTGAATTCTGGGAAAGAGGGAGAGTGTTCCTGAGGAGCAGAACATTCTGAGCAAAGGCTAGAGGTGGGACTGAGGAGCCAGGCCAGTTGTGGTATCTTCCTCAGGTGAGAATCCAGCCAACAGCCTCTGCTCTCCTCTGTAACTGGGCCCTCTGCAACCACCCCTCCCTCGCCCAAGCTCCAAGCTTCCCTACCTGAACCAGGTGGGTGGCTGGGCTTGGGGCAACCCAATCAACACCAGGGCTTCTAAGCTGGTGTGGTAGCCAGAGCTAAGTCTATTTGGAGGCAAATGATTCTCCCTAAAGCTCAGAGCTCAGCAGCCTCCTATTCCTCTGCTGCCAGAGCCTCCCTAGAGTCATGAGAGGCCAACACTGACCCAATCATGACAGAACCCTGGGGCAAGGGGCCCAGAACAGGGCCTCTAACCTGGTCTAGGCATCAAGGAAGGCTGCCTGGAAGAATTATTAGAGATGGGTCTTGATGGATAAGTAGGAGTGTGCCAGGAAAACAAAGGGATGATTAGGTAGGTGGGTTCTCCAGGCAGGGAGCTTAGCATGTGCAGCAGTCTGTAGACCAGAAGAATCACAGCAGTGTAGAGCACAGTGGTGGGTGAAAGTGGAACAGAGCAGTTTGAGGGCCCTGAACACCAAGCTTAAAATCCTGGCCTATGTCCAGAGAGCCAGGAGCCTCGAAGACTCTCAAGCGGGAGACAAGTGGCCTGGGGGGCGGTGTCAAGGGCTTCCCCTTTCACCTGGGGCGTCCTCCGGTCGAGCCTTCCAGTGCCAGCTCCTCCCTGCCCCGCAACACCTGGTTCCGTCTACAGAGTCAGGGCGCCCTCTGGTGGGTACTCAGAGGCTATTCGGCGGCAAAGGCGCGGAGATGCGAACCCCAGGGGAACCTAGTGCGCTTGCTACTCTGGAGGCCTGGGAGGTAAGGAAGGGTCGCAGCTGGCCCAGCTGGGGGCCGTTGGCCGCTGAGCGTGGGGATGGATCCGGGCCGGCGAGTGTGGATCGCCAAGCAAGCACCCAGTGTCGAATCCTCTTCGACAGCGGAATATTTCCCAGGAGGGAGCGAGGAGGTTGTTTTACACCATTCTTACACGCCCTGGAGGCCCACGAGAAGAGCCACACTCCCCTGGTGAGGAACCCCTCCCTGTATCTGCCCAGACTTTCACGTACCTGCGGCTGGAGCGCCGGCTGCCTTAGTGGCAGGCTTCCAAGGGCTGAAGTGAGGATGGGAGTCCACTAGCTTGCGGGCAGGCTCGCTGGACCAAGTTCCTTTTTCCCAGGTACCCGGAGTACGGTTTGGGAAAGGACTCTGGGTGTGCCGTTGGAGCCTCGCTGATTCCTCTCGCGTACCATACCTCCGATTCATTCATTCGTGATTCGTGAACACTAGCTAGTAGCGGTGTGGGGCTGGGGGACATTCATCAGTGAAATACAGAAATCTCAAACTACAGTGGGGACCCCTGCTAAGGAGGGATGTGCCTTGAGAGGGGAAAATTTGGAGGGAGGCCAGAGGTTAACTAGGGCAAGGGTGTGTTGGGAGGGGAGGAAAGGGCACAGATGACACTCTAGTGCAAAGGCCCTGTGGCCCCAGGGAAGGTTACTTTTCATGGATATGGGAAGAGAGCTTAGTCAACCATTCATTCATTCTTGAGCTACTACTATGTGCCTGGCAGGCCCAGTGATAGGCTCTGGGATTGAGCCTTTCCTCCAGGATCTGATATTCTCGCGGGTGGGTGGATGGTGGGGTAGGGAGACAATAAACGATTTATCTTGTTAGTAGCTGGTTTAGTGCTGGCAGAAAGGAGACATGAGAGCCGGCTGGGGGACAGGAGTGCGGGTTGTTTAGTATTAATGGTGTGATCTGGGAGGACCCATCTGAAGATGAGTAAGGGAGCTCAGCAAAGCAGGAGGCCTAACGTTGTTTTAACGAATTTAGTTTTTCAAGAGTCCAAACATCGGGAATTGTCATGTAGGTGGAGGCGGTCGGACAGGTGCACGGGAGTTTTGGGGGAGCCGCCCCACGCTTGGGGTTACTACCCCGCAGGGACCTGTACACGCATGAATGCCTCTCCAATGGGAATGCGCTCAGGACGGCACCTCGAGGGGGAGGCTTCCCCGGGAACCCGGCTTTGAGACCCGCGCTGAAGGAAGAATAGGGAAGGGCCCAGCGCGAAGGTCTAAAGGTTGAATGGATGGGGGCGCCAGGAAGGGTGGGATTTAGATCAGGTAGCGCCGGGATGGCCCGGGGCTCTGTCGTCTAGGAGCAGAGCCCAGTCTGGAGCCTGACAAGGGGCAATGCACGCCAGGGAAGTTTTAGGAGAGGCTGGGGTGCTGTTGGGGTGAAGTGCAATTAGTTGCAAGGGCGTGGCCGGGAGGAAGGCCCGATTTAGCCTGGCGCACGCGAGCTCCTGGCTGGGTGGGGGAAGGGCCTTACCTCGCAGTTGCGCCCCGCCCACCGAACAAATATTTGACATTCCAGGCTTATCTAGAGGAGGGTGGTACCCGAAGAGCGTATTTCCTCCTCCCCCCGGGCCTGATTGGCTTAGCGCCTCCGGGGGTGGGGTCAAGCGGGTTGGCAGTAGGGTGGCTGTCTTACCAAGGGCAGGGGAGCGTGGACATTCGCCTACACCGCAAGGGGAAGCGCTGGTCGCCCGAAACCGCTGGAAAACCAGTCTACTTCCCTCTCCCTTCCAGCCGCCGTGTCCCGGGCGCCCTCAGTCTGTTTATCCGCCAAATGGGGACGCGGTGCAGTTTGAATTAGTGGGCAAGGCCTCGGAGGCGCCTCCTCTACGCCGGGCTCTTTCGCTCTCAGTTGTCTGAAGGTCCGAACGTAGCGCCCAGCTTGTCCGAAAGCGTGAGGTGCGGCTCCCGCCCCAGTTCCAGCTCGGGCTTGGCAACCCTCTGTGTCTGCTCTTGCCGGGCTGGAGCCCCTTCTTCCCGCCGGATTCCTCTTCAGTTTCTCAGTCACATAAACGGGAGAATTCGGGAAAGTCCGGGGCGGCCTGGAAACTCGCCGTAAAGGAGCCTCACCAAGCCCGACAGGGCGAAAGTGTGCTGGGAGCCCTCCACGAAGGGCTGTCCGAAGAAGAGAAGAGATGGAGGATCTGCGGCTCCCTTACGCACATTGCACTTTTGCCTCTAGCCCCCACCGGCCAGCGCGCTCACATCTCCAGGCAACAGGCCTGTTGTCAAGGGGGAAGGGCGAAAACAGGCGGCAGGCCGCACGTGGGGTAGGGGTGAGGCTCCTTGCCGGGACCATCCGGCTCAGCGCCGGGGAGCCGCTCTCGGGAGCTGGGGCCGGGGGTGGGGGAGACGCGCTTCTAACTTTCCCCAGCACCGAGGCCTGCGCACCTCCGACCGCTCTTTGGCACCGCGGGCACTTCCTGGAGCCAGGGTGAGGCCCAGCCTTCGCACTTGTGTGCACAAACCCTGCCCACTGACCTCTGGTGAATACCCAAATGGCTCTAATGATCTCTTGTGCTTCCTGCCACCCTCCCCCAACCCCAGTCGACCTCTGGCGACCCCCCTACAAGCCTTTGGGTGATAACCTGGTAACTCTTACCGCTCCCTTTGACCTTGGGTGACTTCTTTTACCCCTCCAGACCGGCCGTCGTGACCCCCACAGCCTCCAGGCTGCCTCCTGGTGATTTTCACAAGTCCAAAGGACCCTTACGGACTAAAAAAGGCCCCTGGTTTTGCACTTTCCTTGGCGGAGGCCCGGTGGGGGAGCGGAGAGGGAAGGGGGTCGCCCCAGAAGTCAGGCAGGGCCCAATGGGGGAGCGCGAGCCCAGGCCAGCCTTGTGAGTGTGCGTGTGCAGAGCTAGCGTCTAGCGGCCCTCCCCCATGGCTCCCGGGGGCCGCCCTCGGTCACGTGGCCGGCGGGGCCGACAGGTAACTCGCCCAGAGAGGGCGGGGGCCGGTAGCCGCCCCGCCCCGCGGGGCGCCGCGGGCGGGTCTCAGCAGCGCCCACAGCGGCAGCCGGGCCGCAGGTGCCGCCCATAACACACGGTGTCCCGCCCAAGCCGATCCGCGTCTGCCGTCGGTCGGTGAGTGCGTGCGCTTCGTCGGTCCGCGTGTGTCTGTCTGGCCGAGCACCCCCTCCCTGTGCGGCCATGACTCCGCCGCCACCCCAGCCACCGCCCTCAGGCACGAACCCCGCCGCAGACTCCGCTGCCGACCCCCGTCCCGGGCCTGGACCCCTGGTCGTACTGTTCGGGGCCACGGCGGGTGCGCTGGGGCCGGACCTGGGCTCCGACGAGACCGACTTAATCCTCCTAGTCTGGCAAGTGGTGGAGCCGCGGAGCCGCCAGGTAGGGTGGAAAGAGGGCGGTGGGATCTCCAGGGAGCTTCAGGATCCGAGGGGCGCAGCGGCTGATCGGTTTTCCCCGCCGCTCGCAGGTGGGGACATTGCATAAGTCACTGGTGCGCGCCGAGGCGGCCTCACTGAGCCCGCAGTGCCGCGAGGCGAGCGGCCTGAGCGCCGACAGCCTGGCGCGGGCCGAGCCGCTGGACAAGGTGCTGCAGCAGGTGAGCGCTGGGGCCGGGGTGAATGGAGGCCCGGCCGGGCTGCAGGGACATTTCTCGGCGGGAGAGGCGGCAGGAGGCGAGGCCTGGCGCACCACAACCAACTGGCCGGGGCGGTAGGACAGGTTCCTGTTGTTTGAAACTTTCAGCGACTCCCGCGTGTGCGTGTGTCCGCGTGTGCCGGCCATTCCTAGGGGGGCGTCTTTTCAGACTTTCCAGTGGTCCACTCCTACTGAGGGGGTGGAGATGGAGGCTGCGAGACCCCTCCCAGAGTCCCCGGCCTGCGGGAGAGCTAGGCTGAGACGCCTCTGGGGACCTGCCCGGCCAGGTCTCCCAGAACAGCAGCCGGAAGCTGAAAGGGCCGAGGGGCCCAGACTTGGCCATAGGTCACGGTCCCTGCTGCCTGCATCCTCGGCCCACCCACCCGCCAGGGAGACGCTGGAGCAGGGGCGTAGGGCGGTTTCTGCCCAGGAGGCAGGCGCCGCCAGGTGTAAGCTGCTCGTCCTGGCCTGTCTCGGCCGGCTGGCCAGGCGTGGGCGCTGTCCGGACCCCGCCTGGAGGCTACCTGCCTCCTGAGTGCAAAGGCCTGGGGTGCCTCCCGGCCCTGGCTGAAGTGGGAGTCGGTTCCCTTTGCTGTTTTTCTTATCTTCATTACTGGGCTCACCCTGTGCCTGACTCTTGAGTGGAATGAGTGAAAGTGCTTTACTAGCACTAGTTCTTTCATCTTCCAACAACTCTGGTGGTTCCTGATGAGGAAACGGGCACAAAGATGTCGAACCTGAGTCTGTTCCAGAAGGACTCCCAAGGTAGCCCCCACTTGAGGAGTGTGCTGGGTTGCCTTGCTCTGTCAGCCTCAGATTGTAAAGCTGGGGTTAGGAGAGGTTCTTGGGCCTGTGGTTTGTGCTTGTACCAGTTCTCCAGCAGGGATAGAGGATGGGGGAGGGGCAGGGCAGTTTTCCGCCCCCTCTATGAGCAAACAACTCAGTGCCAGCCGGTCGATAAGATCTGGGTCAAAGCTCATGCTGCCCCTGGCGTCCAGGTGTGGAGCTCTGTCAGTTCTGTCCTTGGAGTTTCTCTGCCCCTCAGTTGGTCGGACCTAGGGGCGGGGCTGCCATTGACCATGAGCAGGCTGGGCCTCAGGCAGGACTGGGCCTCCCCCACCTGAGGGTGGTGCCTGGTCAGGGACAGGTTTAACCTGCTTTGCCCCGCCCTTTCCCACCTGGCTTGTCCTACTCCACCAGGTGTTTGCTCTGGCCCCATTCCAGACTCCTGGAGTGTGTGTGATGGGGGCTTGGGTGATATGTGACTGCTCCCATTTGGCCTGGAGAAGGTGACAGTGGACTGGGGGAGAAGGAGGACACAGAGCCAGGCCCAACAGGCATGGCCACCTCCTCCCCAGGCAGGGTAGGGCTGAACATCTGGCTGAACCAGCTTTGCAAGCCTGCGCCCTCCCTCCCCCTGCCTGCCTAGCTGTGAGTCCCTCTCTCTCCGCTCCCTATTCCTAGTTCTCACAGCTGGTGAGCGGGGATGTGGCTTTGCTGGGCGGGGGCCCCTACATGCTCTGCACTGATGGGCAGCAGCTGCTGCGACAGGTCCTGCACCCTGAGGCCTCCAGGAAGGTATGCCACCACTGAGGGCACAACAGGGGATAGGGTTCCTAGGACCCCTCTTGTCACGGGGGTGGGCAGGGCAGCTCAGTTCCCCCCATTCATCCCCATTCCCATGTGCCCCCAGAACCTGGTGCTCCCCGACACCTTCTTCTCCTTCTACGACCTCCGCAGAGAGTTCCACGTGCAGCACCCGAGCAGCCGCCCTGCCAGGGACCTCACTGTGGCCACCATGGCACAGGGTATCTGTGACCTAGCAGGATTAGGGTGGAGGGGCGGCTGTAGGCTGAATGTCTCTGAGTATGTGCATGCTGGTGGGTTGAATGAACACATGCAAGTTTACATTACCTGCTGAGTCCCTGACTGCATGTCTCTGTGCCTGTGCTGGGGCACATTTGGAATGTGGGCATATGTCTACATATGTCTGGGCTGGGGACCTTTAAGGGGATCCATGAGCTGGGCCAAAACAAATGTGTTTGCCAGGATTCTGCATGTGTCTATGTAGGGGACTTGAGCCTCAGTGGGACATGCTGGTTGCCCTCTCATGCTGGGATTTCCTCATTGTTAGTTCTCTGCTCATAGACTTGGGGCTGGAGACAGATGCCACAGAGGACGATTTTGGGGTGTGGGAAGTGAAGACAATGGTAGCTGTCATCCTCCACCTGCTTGATGGACCCAGTGGTAAGGTTCCTCTCACCACCTTTCACCTGTTCTCAGGGCTGGGTGACTGCCTACCTATTACTTCCTCCAAGTTCCCCTCCCCATTTATCACCTCTGAGAGACCACAGGGTGAAAGCCCCTTTGTTACCTCCTCATCCCCCTCAACTGTCCTCTTTTTGCAGCGCTTGGTGGGGAGACCCCCCTCCACCAGACCCTGCTGACCCCCATGCCATCTCCTCTCAGGTCAACTGTTTTCGAAGCCCGAAGTGGTAAAGCAGAAATATGAGACAGGGCCTTGGTGAGTGAGGGCAGGGTTGGGGGTGACACCAGCTGGACAGCTCTGACTGAGCCCCGCCCCACAGCAGCAAGGCTGACGTGGTGGACAGCGAGACTGTGGTTCGGGCTCGCGGGCTGCCCTGGCAGTCATCAGACCAGGACGTGGCTAGATTCTTCAAAGGGCTCAATATTGCCAGGTGGGTACAGGAGCATGGGTGGACCCAGGAGGGCAGGCCTACCCAGGAGGCACTAACGCAGCACTGGCTCCACAGGGGTGGTGTAGCGCTGTGCCTCAATGCCCAGGGCCGCAGAAATGGTGAGGCCCTCATCCGTTTTGTGGACAGCGAGCAGCGGGACCTAGCACTGCAGAGACACAAGCACCACATGGGTGTCCGCTATATCGAGGTGGGGCTCTGGGCTTGGGAGCGGAGCGGGGCAGAGCTGAGGCCGGGCAAGCATGAAACTCATGGGCTGTTCCCACAGGTATATAAAGCAACAGGAGAGGAGTTTGTAAAGATCGCAGGGGGTGAGTGTGCTCCCAACAGCATCTAGATCCCCCTGATTCTTGACCCATGTCCTGCTTCCCCGACGCCCCTTGCCTTTCTGCTCCCCTGTGTGCTAGGTGTGGGTGGGTATTTGGAAGGGCACAAATGAAGTCAGTAGGTGACTCCCACGCCCCCCACCAAGGCACTTCACTAGAGGTGGCTCGTTTCCTGTCACGGGAAGACCAAGTGATCCTGCGGCTGCGGGGACTGCCCTTCTCGGCTGGGCCAGCAGATGTGCTAGGCTTCCTGGGGCCAGAATGCCCAGTGACTGGGGGTGCCGAAGGGCTGCTCTTTGTGCGCCACCCTGACGGCCGGCCCACTGGTGATGCCTTTGCCCTCTTCGCCTGTGAGGAGCTGGCGCAGGCTGCATTACGCAGGCATAAGGGCACGCTGGGTAAGCGATACATTGAACTCTTCCGGAGCACTGCAGCCGAGGTGCAGCAGGTGAGCCACCCAGGGCTCCCCCTACCCCCGTGTGCTTCTCCAGGGTGCCCCTTCCATGCCCTCCTTGGCCCTGCCCTACTTGGCATAACCAGCCTGCTGCTTCCTTCCTTACTAGGTCCTGAACCGCTATGCCTCCAGCCCACTCCTTCCCACACTGACTGCTCCACTGCTGCCCATCCCCTTCCCACTGGCAGCTGGGACCGGGAGAGACTGTGTACGCCTTCGAGGCCTGCCCTACACAGCCACCATCGAAGACATCCTAAGCTTTCTGGGGGAGGCAGCGGCTGACATTCGGCCCCACGGTGTGCACATGGTACTCAACCAGCAGGTAAAGCTGTGTCCAGTGGGGGAGCACACTTAGTTACAGAGGGGTGTGTGACTGGGAGGAAGGCATTTTTGCACACGACAGACTGCTTACAAGATGGTGTGCACAGGGTCGGCCATCGGGTGATGCCTTCATCCAGATGACATCAGCAGAGCGGGCCCTAGCTGCTGCTCAGCGTTGCCATAAGAAAGCAATGAAGGAACGCTATGTGGAGGTGGTCCCCTGCTCCACAGAGGAGATGAGCCATGTCCTGATGGGGGGCACCTTGGGTCGCAGTGGCATGTCCCCTCCACCCTGCAAGCTGCCCTGTGAGTGTCCCAGGGGGCTGGGGAAGAAGGAGGCATGTGGGGGCCAGGCTGTTATAACCCTCATTTTCTACGGTGGGGACTCCCTTCTGGCTGCCCCACCCAGGGCAGTGCTGGGCTCCCTGCAGATACGCTCTCTACTTCTGCCTCTAGGCCTCTCACCGCCCACCTACGCCACCTTCCAGGCCACCCCAACACTCATTCCCACTGAGACAGCAGCTCTGTATCCCTCTTCAGCACTGCTCCCAGCTGCCAGGGTGCCCGCTGCCCCCACCCCGGTTGCCTACTACCCAGGGCCAGCCACTCAACTCTACATGAACTACACAGCTTACTACCCCAGGTACCCTGCTGCTAAGATTACTTCACAGTCTTGCCCCCTTGTCCTGGTTTGGGGGAGGATCATGATCCCCTTCCTGGGCCAAATAACTCAAGGTCTGCTGGAACTTCAACTTTACTCTGAGACGACAAGGGAGTGACAGATGTGGGCTGACTGATGCCATCTACAAACTAGAACAGAGATGACTCTGTAGAGACAGGGGTATTAGGGAGGAGGAAATGAACCAAACACAAGGCAGAGGCAAGGGAAGAGGCAGGTAGGTCTTGGTCTAGGCCACAGGTGGCACTGCACTACTAAATCCCTGCCTTTCCCACCCTAGCCCCCCAGTCTCCCCCACCACTGTGGGCTACCTCACCACGCCCCCTGCTGCCCTGGCCTCTGCTCCCACCTCAGTGTTGTCCCAGCCAGGAGCCCTGGTCCGTATGCAGGGTGTCCCATACACAGCTGGTATGAAGGATCTGCTCAGCGTCTTCCAGGCCTACCAGGTGAGGTGTGGCTGGAGGGCTTGGGAACCTGGCTGAGCCTGGAGCTCCCCGCCTAAATATCTGTCACTTCTGCAGCTAGCCCCCGATGACTACACCAGTCTGATGCCTGTTGGTGACCCACCTCGCACTGTGCTACAGGCCCCCAAAGAATGGGTGTGTTTGTAGGTGAGGGAGCCAGGAGGTAAGAGCTGGCTGATGTCCTCAGCTAACGGGACTCTCCTGCATCCAGAGAACCAGGGCCCTCAACCTGGTAGCTTCTTTCTGGCTTCTCAGAATTCTCAGAAGGCCCCCAGAGGAGCTCAAGCCCCAGCTCCATCCCCCCTACTTATTACTCTCCCTGTTCACCCCAAAGATGATGGCTGGACCCTGAATGCAGGGCTGGGGGTGGAATGGCACTACCCTGCTCCCAGTGGTCTGATCTGGGCCTTTTAAGTAGCAGAGAGCCTTTGTTCTGTTCAGGCTATGGTCCATGCCTACAGATTCCATAGGGCTGATGTCCATAGCAGGCTTGCTTGCTTTTTAAAAAATGTAAACCCTGGTGCCTTTAGCGTATGACTCCAGGGAGCTTCTGAGTAAAGATCCCAATGTTCTACCTTCCCCTGTCCCTTCTGATGGGGCGCAGGGGGGCAGGGTGGCAGAGAGCGCTGGCCCCAGTCCCCAGGATACTGACCTCCGTGGTCACATTGCGCCAGTGGTGGTCCCACCTAAGGATGCTAGCCCCCCTCTAGCGTGACACAAAGAATAACAGATGGCAAAAATCACAGGCTGTTTTGATGGACTGTACTGCAATATCCCCAGAGGACAATAGGGGGCAGGAGGCCCTCACACAAAAACTCAGGCTTGACTTTTAAAGGGACTTCTGCCTACTTTTCATGCACACCTTGGGCAGGTCAGTTGTCCTGAACTCAGCAGACACCTTGGAATGTCCTTTGCACCCATTAGAGGGTGCTGAACTGAAGCTTCGGAAGGAATTTGGAACTCTACCCTCTCCTCCGTAAAATAAACAAAGGTTCCCAACCAAGTGGACTTTTTAAAAGCCAAAGTGCCCTTCACTGTGGCACAGAGTGAGGGGCTCCACACCAGCCCCATGCAGAGGAACACTCAGGCAGATTTCAAGGAGACTGTTGACCTGTCACCGTTTATTATTTCAGCACTGTAACTGAGGAGCCTGAATTGCTGGCTCTTCTTCCCTTTGTATTTGTGTAAGGAGCACTGTACTCCTATAAAAGGTTTTAAAATACAAAATGTACAAGAAAACACAATCTCAAGTGCTGTAAACATAACTGAGAATCAGTTCCTTAATTGAACATCATCCATTTTATAAAATACAAGGTTTCAACTTGAACCCAATCTGAGCCTTACAGATGACCATCTGTTCTGAGTATCAAAAACAAACAGGGCATTACAGCCAGACTCAGCAGAGCTCTGGTGATAGTGGCTAACCCTGGGCAGGGGTGGGTTGCACCCCGGGCAGCAGCACCACACCTGAACCCAAAGACATCTGTTCCTAGCTGTTTTCAGCCATGTTTCTCTGTGCATCTCCAGTAAGCAGAAGGCTGCTCATCCCATTCCTCAACCCAAGATATTGCATGGGTTGGAGGGGGAAGAGGTGGGTCCTAGCACATGCCCAGTTGCTCAGTGTTGTTACTAGAAATCAATTTGCATAGTCCAATGGATGTGTGCTGTAACACCACTATATGTTGCACAAAAATTAAGGTATTTATCTACAAAACCAAAAAATACTGTCTTTTACACCAAAGCTTTTACAAAGCTGATACAAAACTGCTTACATAGTATACAAGGCTCTATTTTAAAATTTAATTTTTATTTTAAATAGGAAAGAGCATTTCTAGTGCTACAGGCATCAAGGTATTTAAAAGGCATCAAAATTTGGTGCATAGCAACTCTGTATCATAGAGGCTTTTATTCTTGAGGGCAGCAGAGCACCCCCAAAGGGTCTTGCAAGGGAAGCTCTTGCAAGAACCCCATGTGAGGCAGCTACACCAGGGGCAAGAGAGTGGAGGCAAGTCTGGCCAACTCTCTGGAACTTCACCTCAAGGCGGCCAGCCGCCGCAACCCCTCCAAAGGAAACTCTGGGCTTCCAACCACAGGCCCTGAAGCAAATCTCACTATCCACACTGTGACACAAAACTCACTTTCAAAGAAAATGTGACAACACCAGGCTCCAAGAAGGACTAGAGTGATTTGCTGAAGTACAGGCATTTTTTTCTAACTAATTTTAGGGAGAAATCTAAAACATCATGGCTTAAAGGAAAAAAAAAAAAAAAGACCATACTTCCTCATTCTGGGTCAATAGCTCCTAACTGGTTGACTAGAGGTGGTAGGCAATGAGCTGGCTCCCTCCACCCAGGCCTCACTTGGCCTCAGTAGACAGTCCTGGCATCTAGGACCCACAATCCCCTGGAATAATAGCATCAAGCCTTTGACCAGCCCAGCACACTGTC
The DNA here is from genome assembly GCF_965194805.1 of Balaenoptera borealis. Lineage (NCBI taxonomy): Eukaryota > Metazoa > Chordata > Mammalia > Artiodactyla > Balaenopteridae > Balaenoptera > Balaenoptera borealis. Next base: position 17,504,485 of record NC_138878.1, read on the forward strand.
TTACATGTAGGCACTCAGAAAATTTGCTTCCTGAATAAAAGTACATTTCATTTGAAAACATACTGCAAACTTCAGGGGTGTTGAAGTAGGCCCAGGCCTTGGAACGGGAAACTAATCCCATTAAGGGGAGGGGTAAGTGCAGGGTTTGAAAAAAGCACCCAAGTCGGGCACCTCCTTTGGTAGACAGCAGGCTGGAGTTTCTTGCTGGCCCCGCCTTGGGCACCAGCCTTACCAGCAGCAGCACCAGGGCATCTTTGGTGTGGAGGGTCAGGTTTAGAATGCTATCTCATTTTTGGAATTGCCTCAAAGCCTTTTAGAAAAAGGCTATTTTTTAGGCCAGGCAGATGGGAGGGTAGGCCAGAATCATTTTAGGCTGTAAACACAATGAGGGAAAAGCCTTCCATGCCAGTGTAAATCTTAAAAGCGTCCCATCTGGAATCCTGAATGTTCTCTACTCCTGTCTTGAAGCATAGCTCATTTGTACTTAGCTTCTGACACAGCCTGGCCTCTAGAGATAAGCTAGAAGCAGCAAAGTTGCCTAAACAAATCATCACAAGATTGTGGCAGCCAAATGCAGATGCTTCCACTTGGAAAAGGTCTGGGACCAGAGGACCCAAAAGGGAAGAGTACTCCACAGTCTACCTGTTTGTAGGATGGCAGGAAATTAAAGCTACCAAGCTAAGAAACCCCACCTTTCAAAGTTCCCTTACATGTAGTTATCTTACCCAAGGCCCTGAGGGAAAAAAGCAATTTCAACATGGAGACAGCATGGAGAGATTGCAGGACGATTACCTAGAAAGTTACGAAAATGCTATGCTCTGGAATGTCATTTTATATTCCAACACTTCAGTGATTGGAATGGTGTCATTTTATCTAACAGTTTACTTTTATAAAGAGGTATGAGCTACATTTGGCTTTACTTCCTATGAATCTATGAAAGGCTTCAGGACACATGCTGAGTTTCCGAGGCATAGGTGTGGGCTTGGGGGAATAATTTTTTTTTAATGTTTGCCTCTGGAAGGTTTTATCAAAAGTTTCTACTTTAAAAATATCATCAAAGCTAAAGAGTCCTTCAAATGACAATAAAGCAGTACAAATCACCAATCCTAGCTAAGCAACCAGATCACCTGCAAAAGCAGCACCTCTGAAATGGAGAGCCTGCTGCATTCACACTCAAAGCACCCATCATATAAAAGTATCCTATTTAAATATAAAAAGCAAAGCTCATTTCCCCAAAGATCAGACAGCCTGTGCTGCTCCTGTTCTTTTAAAAAATCTACCCAAGGCCTGAGTTGGAGGAATGCTGCTTTCCCCACGTATGGTGATCCCAACTCCTGGCTCCATCCTGAAGGTTGCAGAGTTGGAAGCCCAAGGTCCAAAGAGAGAAACATGCTGAGAAGTACATGATGGTGGACACAAGGCTGCAGTGAGCGCTGTTAGAGCCCGTCGGATCTTCCTAAATCCAGGGAATCAGGACCTGGGAGGGGAGCCTGCCTGCTCGCCCCTGTTCCTTGGGAAACAGAAATCTGGGACATGTCTCTCCCAATTACCTCGTTCACTGAAAAACAAGAAAGGGAAGAGTGATTAGTGACCTCTGTGTGACTGACCATATGATGCTCAATGCCAAGCACTATTTCAAAGACATTTTTTCCCTTTTCATCGCTTTCTATAAAGATAAAGGCAGTGCTTGAAGTCTGCTCTTGAACTGGATGGCAACATCACTCCAAAAGTTGTTCCAGACCCGCCCCCTTCTCTACCTTTCAGTTCAATTTTCTTTGGGAAGGGGAATGGCTGGGGAAAAAGGTAAACATTCTTACCCTCACTCTAAAGGCTCTTGCTCTAGCAGAAGATAGGATACTTTTGAAATGTGTTCACCTTAATCTAACTTTTCCTTAATTTCATCCCTTTAGGAGAGTTTTCCCTTTCTGATTCCTGCACTGCACCTGTATATAAAGTAAATGAAAATAAATGCTTTGATGAGAGTAAACCATTGAGATTTGGGGGTTATTTTGTTACCCTATGCTAATGCAAACATCCTTTATCATGTGGGGGCATTTGTATTACTTCTGATCCTTTCAGAAAAGGCTCTTGATTTTGTTGGTTTCTATGATGTGCCAAGCACCTCAGGAAGCACAGTCTTCTGTGAGGTCCAGTGCAAAGAGTTTTAATCTTAAGGAACCAACATAGACAGGAACACCCCAAATAAGAAACTTTAGTTCTCTCACCATGAGAACTCTTCGCTTTGAAATGAAAATTCTTTGCTTTATCGACTAGATTCTATACTAATTCCACTCTTAGGCATATACTCAAGAGAGCTGAAAACATACATCCACATAAAAACTTGTACTCAAATGTTCATACCAGCATTATTCATAATAGCTCCAAAGTGGAAATAACCCAAACGTCTACCATTAATGAATGAATAAACAAAATGTGGTCTATTCCACAAAATGAAATATTATTCAGTCTTAAAAAAGAATGAAGTTCTAATACATGCTACAACATGGATGAACCTTGAAAACATTATGCTAAGTGAAAGAAGCCAAACACAAAAGGTCATATATTGTTTGATTCCATTTATATAAAATGGCCAGAACTGACAGAAAATAAATAGGTGGTTGCCAGGAGTAATGGGAAGGAAGGAATGGGGAGTGACTGCTCAGGGGTATGGGGTTTCTTTCTGGAGTAATGAAAATGTTTAAAAATTAGATACTGATGATGGTTGCACAACTCTATGAATATACTAAAAAACCAATGAATTGTGTATTTTCAAGGATGAATTTTATAGTAATGAATTATATCTCAATACAGCTGTTATAAACAAAAATAGACCAAGACAAAAAAAATCTCTATAATTAGCATTTGAAGTGATCATAGAGCAAAGGAGACACTAATGATTGTTTAAGAAATCTTCAAGGACTTCCCTGGTGGTGCAGTGGTTAAGAATCTGCCTGCCAATGCAGGGGACACAGGTTCAATCCCTGGTCCGGGAAGATCCCACATGCCGTGGAGCAACTAAGCCTGTGCGCCACAACTACTGAGCCTGCATTCTAGAGCCCACGTGCCACAACTACTGAAGCCCGTGTGCCTAGAGCCCATGCTCCGCAACAAAAGAAGCCACCACAATGAGAAGCCCATGCACTGCAACAAAGAGTAGCCCCCACTTGCCGTAACTAGAGAGAAAGCCCACGTGCAGCAACAGAGACCCAATGCAGCCAAAAAAAAAAAAAAAAGATTAAAAAAAGGAAAAGAGGACTTCCCTGGTGGCGCAGTGGTTAAGAATCTGCCTGCCAATGCAGGGGACACAGGTTCGTGCCCTGGTCCGGGAAGATGCCACATACCGTGGAGCAACTAAGCCCGTGCGCCACAACTACTGAGCCTGCACTCTAGAGCCCACGTGCCACAACTACTGAGCCTGTGTGCCACAACTACTGAAGCCCACGTGCCTAGAGCCCATGCTCCGCAACAGTAGAAGCCACTGCAGTGAGAAGCCTGCCCACCGCAACGAAGAGTAGCCCCCACTCCCCACAACTAGAGAAAGCCCGTGCAGCAACGAAGACCCAGCACAGCCAAAAATAAATTAATTAATTTAAAAAAAAGAAATGGCTTCAAACCCCTTAAAAAAAATCTTCAAATATTAACATCTAATCTTTTTATTGTTTAGGTAGTTAAGAAAAAAATTCTTCAAACTCATATACTCATCATGGCTATAAGGAGAATGGAACTAACATTCGCTCCACAAATATTTATTGAGTATCCATGGGTTAACTTTAGAGTTGAAATTTATATCTTATTTCAGTTAATCTTCACAGCATTTTAAGATCACTATTACCCCACTTTACAGATCAGTTAACAGAGGCTTTGCCAGTTCACACAATTTTCTTAGTAAATGGTAGAATCAGTTTCAAAACACCTGTTCAACTTCTTGAAGGCCAAAAGAGTAGAAGAGCATGGAAATCATTTAGACAAAGATAATGCAAAGGACCTGGACATGTGTGGTGCTCACAGTGAGTCTGGTGATGGTAAGAAGAGGGAAAGAGGAAAGGACTGATTCGCCACTACCACCAACGTTTTAAGTCTAGGAAGAATAGCGCTGTCACTACTGGAAATAAGCTGAGGAGGAATTTAGAGGAGGAAGGTGGTAGGTTAGGTCTGGAATTGGATTTGGAAATTAGAACATCCAAATGGAAAAATCTTATGGGTAAGGGACTACACTCAATGGTCAGAGCAAGAAGAGATGTATGTATCTTCTTACTAGAGACCTGGAAGTATGGGAGCAGTTTCATAGTTCCACTGAGGAGCAAAAGGCTGAAGAAAAAAAGAGTGGGAGTAGCCTTGTGATCTGATGAGAAAATAGGACCTGGGAAAGCAAATATATAAGCAAAGGAATGGCCTGGAAATTAGGTTTGGCTTGAATACAGGCTCTGCCACTAATTCCATGTGTGTCCTTGGACAAATTACTTCATATATCTAAGACTCCCATTTCCTTAGCTATACAATGATGGTGTTAAACTAATAAGGTCTCTTTAACTGTAGAAGTCTGTGAGTTGTCATCGGACAAATTTTCAAGTGGCAGTACTCAGAAGGGCAAAGAAGTGAAGGATAAAAATTTGGCTTGACTGTGGTTAGTATTTAATGTAGAATAGTAAAGAAGTGGGACTAGTAAAGCAATTATACTCCAATAAAGATGTTAAAAAAAATTTTTTTTTAAAGTGAAGCAAAGAAGTAGGACTAGAAGCTAAAGGAATCTAACTACAAAAGGATGAAGATTAAGCAGTGTTGGCTAGCTCTAATAATCACTAACTGAGATCAATTTTTGAAGGTCATTGGTACAGACTTATGAAGGTCTTTGTCAGATAGAGGATGCTTTTCAAGTAAATTTTCCAGGCTAAGATTTATTGACCATTCATGATGGTTTGCAAAGAAGGATGGAATTAATCTAAACTGACTCCTGACTGCTAGAAATAACTCACTGAAATAGTTTCTATGTAAATGAAAAGTTATGGGGATGCTCTGCATGACAATACATTTTCTCTTCAGTTTCCTCATAAGTATAATGGAGATTTTTGAAAAACCTCTTATACAGTAAATAAAGGGACATAAATAGACAAGGCAGCCTTTGGCACCTCTGTCATAACAAGGGAGCAGTGTTTTCAGTGTAGATTCTATGTGTGGGTCTATGGGGTAGTCTCGTGCTAAGGAAGAGCACAAGGATGGCCCGTGATCTCTCTGCACGGCCTCTAACACTACTCATGGCATTAGACTATCAGTAGGCATCAGTATTATCTGTCTCTTGAACAGCCTGTGAACTCCTGAAGGACAAGGACTTTACTACCGAGGAAACATCAATTTCTGATGACTGAATAAATGGATCATAATTCAGTACAATTACTTGGAAGCTATTTGGAATAGTACCCTGAAAGTTCATTAGGTGGTGGGGCTGGAAAGGGACCAGAGAATGTTATTAAGATTAACACAAGGCATCTGATTTTGATTTTGGCAGTATCTATTTTAAACAGGTCTCACAGCAGCAGTGGCAAAAAGCCAAATATAGAATCAAGTACCCAGCTCACATTCAAGTCATCTTTCCTGTCGCTTATTCCTTCCAAAGACGGTAACTTCAGAGATGTTCCAGGCTGCCATTGAACACACCTTTTTCAAATCTTGTCTCATTGTTCAAGTTTTACAACAAGATGATTAAAAATGGTGCTTTATCATCGAAAACCATGTGATATATTGTTTTCCTGTGTCTTTATGAGGAAGTCAGTGCTTACATTTTCTTAAGGATGAGGGTCTATAACAAGCACTACCCACCCACTTACCAAGTACACTTTGATGATAAGGATAAACACATCATTTTCTGAAGAAGTCAGGTGGTGACCTTTATAGCAAAAGCCTGATCGAAGGTGTGTTATTTCTGTTCCCCCTTACCAAAGTTCTGCTGTTCTTTTGCCTAGTGTGTAACCTCATTTAGTTAAACCAACCTGCAAGGTTCCTGATAGTTCAGGATTTTAAGACTAGGATAAAGCTAAGAAGATTTTCCACAAAGAAGCACTCAAGCCGACTATACTCAAATATACTTTAATATATAATAATCAGTCAGTAGATTTAAGTTCCAAAAGGGCAAGGAACTTGTCTATCTTGTTCTCCATTGACTCCTTAGTGCTTGGTAAATATTGAGTGCTGATTAAAGTTATGTATCAATTGAATCTTTAATGTAATATGGGACTTGGCAAAACAACAACAAAAATTATGCTCAAATAATAGCTACTGAATATGAATTTTAGGCCAGGGAGTCAGAACTGTAACAAAGCAGTCCCTTCACCATCCTTTAGCAATAACTTGAGCACAGTGTGGTATCCAAGCCCACTGCTCTCCTTTGCCCCCTCACTTCACACTTAGGCTGGGGGCTCTGGGCTCTGGCTCCCACCTCTGGGTTCCTGAGATAGCCTTTTAATGTGACTGGCCAAAATTTGTCAACTTGAGCAAATTAAAATTATTACTGGTAAACAAATCTATAATGTAATTTATATGTAAATCATTAGCAATCTTGATAAATACAGTACTAATTTCTTTAAAAAATTAGTGCTTGCAATTTTCACTTCCTTTTGAATGTATATATGCATGAATTTATTGATTTATTTAAGTCATACTCCGCAAAGCACGTGAGTTGGCTTTATTTTTTTTTCACCAATTTAAGGTAAAAACATAAGGAGTTGTTTATGCCCCTACTGTACAATTTTATCACTTCCCCCCTATAAAGAGTAAAGTGAATTAAAAGCCTAGAACAAGGGTCAACAGCCCTCAACACCCGTGGTAACAGGTTATGTAGGTCACAGCATTTGGCCTACTTGTGGCAGCTACCGTCCTTGACTCCCATTACCCCAACACCTGGCTTGCCTATGCTACCACAACAGAAGTAGTCAGAGCCATCAGCAATATTCGCTGTAAGAAAAAACAACTTTTCTTTTTTTTATCCAAGAAATGTTCAAATTAGCAGTCCACTGTAATGCTATCTCTACACACAAGAATGAGGTGTTTGAGTAACAACCGGCCTCTTATTTAGAGCTACTTCCAATGCTTACGGATTCAGAGTTAGAGCTGGCAAGCATGGTAGGGTATGAAATCTCACCACCAGGTGGAGGGGCAGGGTAACCCAGGGCACTGCCTTTGGAGTAGGCGGATGCACATTGTCAAACAAACAAAAGTTCAAAGGGCCTTCATAACTAGCATCTGAGCACCTTGATCACTTTTGTAGAGTATTTTTTGGTATAATCAGTCTCCATTTATGTATACTATTTCATTTTAAAGCTGCAATGAACATTCATCAAAGTTTAGCAAATTCATCTTTTCTTCCTTTCCTTACACCCCAAGATTTAAAGGTATAATTCATTCTCTGGGTGAACAATTTTATGGAGATATTACATTTTATAAAATGAAGGCCATATATAAGTACAATCATTTTCTGAATTTTACTTGAAATGAAGAAATAAGAGAAATTTGGAAGTAAAGGAATAGAAATTATTTTAAATGGATGAAAAACTAGTATTACTTTATGGTTTATTACTCTATAAGCATAGTTTTCCTAAGATTTACTTTTAGGTTATTAGATAAGTTATAAGTATACCATCTAAATGAAATATATAAAATACTGAATTCAACTATTTATGGAATGAGCTGAAGAATTAATTTGCATTTATCAAAATCTGATTAATTTGCCTTTTCGAGCTGAAGACAGAAAAAAGTTCCTGAAAACTTAGAAGGTACCTATGGTAGACTGCTAAATGTCCTAATTCATTCTTCTCTAGTAATTGAGTTTAACTAGTCACAGGGCCACTCAGCTACAGACTACATTTCCTGGCTTCCCTTTTGTAGCAAGGTATGACCATGTAACTTGCTTTCTCTAATTAAGTTTGAGTAAAAGTGATGTGTGCATCTTCCTCATCACTTGCTCAGTAACCTCTTCCCCTCCTTTTCACACCCCTTGCTTTGGGCTAAGACTCAGTCAACGTGGTGACTCTGCTTTGACAATACCTAAAGAGGTAGAGGAACAACTAAATGAAACAGGAATCCTGATCTCTGAATTACCGTAAGGTGTGAGAGAAAATTCCAGTGTAGTTAAGACACTGTATTTTGGGATCTATGTTATAATAACCTAGCTTACATTACTAACAAAAATAAAACTCACCACCATAAAGGTAAGACAGAAAGAATATTTAAGCATTTTAAGCAAGAACCAAGATAACCAGCTTGAGCTCTATCATACCAAGTTTTTAACTAAGTTATTTTATTCCATTCCATTCTATTCTATTCTATTTTTTGGCTGCGTTGTGTGGTTTGCAGGATCTTAGTTCCCTGACCAGGGATTGAACCCGGGCCCCGGCAGTGAAAGCACCAAGTCCTAACCACTGGTTAGGAATTCACCTAAGGGAATTCACCAGGGAATTCCCTAAGTTATTTTAAGTTTTACACTGAACTCTAGATAGCTTCCAACCATAGGACAGATTGAAAATTACATGCACAATGATTAGAAGATACCCTTCACTTTTAACATTAGATTTAATACTACTAAAAGGAAATTATGACACTTTTTTCCACAACTGACTGAGGGGGAGATCAGTCCTATTATTAAGGGTCCTTTCTTTCTAAGAAACCTCTTATATATGTGATACTATACTAAGTGTCATACAGATCTTTCCTCTAGAAAAAGTTGTAACTCAAAACATTCTACAAACATTAAGTCTCCAGCTGAGTACACAGTACACAGTTACTTGAAAGTATATTCAAGTATCAGCACGTATGTTTTTGTATCAGTAAAAACTGAAATGTGGGGGGGAAAAAACCCCAAAAGAAAAACCTTCTTTTCAACTTAGGTTAAGATGTGAGCTTCTGGGGACTTCCCTGGAGGCGCAGTGGTTAAGAATCCGCCTGCCAATGCAGGGGACATGGGTTCGAGCCCTGGTCCAGGAAGATCCCACATGCCGCGGAGCAACTAAGCCCGTGAGCCACAACTACTGAGCCAGCGCTCTAGAGCCCACGAGCCACAACTACTGAAGTCCGCGCGCCTAGAGCCCGGCTCCGCAACAGAAGAAGGCACCGCAATGAGAAGCCCGCGCACTGCAACGAAGAGTAGCCCCCACTCACCACAACTAGAGAAAGCCTGAGCGCGGCAACAAAGACCCAACACAGCCAAAAATAAATAAATTAAAAAAAAAAAAAAGATGTGGGATTCTGAATTTTAGGCCTATCAGAAGACTGTCCTTTTCCTTATTTTTTTTCATTTTGTACATTTTCTCTGAGTAATCTTGTCCATTTCTATATACTGTACTGTTGACTCCCACATCTGTTGTCTCCAGGGCCCAAACCTGAGCTCCAGAGCTGTAAACCCACATGACTCATTCCACACCTATGCTATGAATCCCACATGCTTGCCTCTTCAAGACCTTGCCCCATCAATTTCCTGCACTCTTCCATCTCTTTAATCAATCTACCCACCCACTCTCTCCTCCTGGATTCTTTTCATCATTGCTTAAATATGGGTAAGTCTCTATCTCAAACAAGCAAGCAAGCAAACAAATAAAAACCCTAGACCCCACATGGCCCTCTATATCTAATTTTTTTCTTTCATTGTTTAACATCTTAAAGGAGTTATCTACACTGCCTGCTGTTTCTCTATTCTTACCTCCTGTTCATTCCTTAGTCATCCATTGATCCCTTCACTCCACAGAAACATTTCTTACCAAGATCACTAGTGACCAACTTGTTGCTTCATACACAGGAAGGGCAGTGGGGTAAACACTGGAAGAAATAAGCTTTAATTTTGGTTCAGCCGTGATGTGACTAGGGCAACTTAATCTTTTTTCAACTGATTTTCTCAACTATGATACAAGGAAATTCATTTAAATCCTTCTATAACTCTCCTGAGAGTTTTATAGATATGTAGAAATTTAGTTGCCAATGATGTGAGACCAGGGTAGGCTGGCCCAGCTTCTGGGAGAAGCCAGGGTTTTGGTGCCTTGTCTGATCAGGAAGCTTTAGTATCCTAAATATAAAGATTTGGGTAGTGGACATGATTTCTAAGTCCCCTTCCAAATCCAAATTCATTAAAATGAAATTCAAATGGCATTTTGAGAACTACAATCTGTATGTTTATAATTTCTACCACAGACTTTCTCACGTGGCTTTGAGAGTCTTTGAAGAAAGAAGCTGTGTGAGGGAGAGGGAGTGGTATGCTTGCTTGCTGAGGTAGAGAGGCCTGAGGCCCAGCCCCCTCCTCACAAGCACTGACTCCTTCCAAATGGAGCCCCAGATGAACTACCAGCGTGCAAACATGGGCCTAAAGGACAGGCTCAAGGGTAAACGATCCAGGCTGCCTCTGGCAAATGGCTAACATTTCCTGCTTTATTTCCATTCCATACTGCCTCACATCAAAACTTAGAGCACTTGACCAGAAATGAGTAGGCTTACACACCTGATCAGCAACCAAATTTACTCCGCACCCAAGCCACAGAATTCATATAGACAGGACTCCCTCTGCTTTGGTTCAATAAATCCAATCAACACTTGACTTTTATTCAACCCCAGACTAAAATTATAAGTGTGAGAGCCTGAGTGTAGTTAAATTTAAAAAGCACTCTTACAGTCAAAGTTTAGCTCCAGAGATAATGAGTGGGCCCCTACCAAGAAGATGCCCATGTATACCCCCTCCTCTGCAGCACATGCAAATCTGGCCACTGCATGCAAATATCAGACTTGGGCACAAAAACAGTGACACATTTCAATCAACACTCACCCTCTAGATTCTCCAGAAAGGAGGTGGACATGAGAGCTCACTGTGGTTAGGCCATTTCTCTGTTGAACCTGATGGCTGGTGTTCCAAGTCAGACATAAACTGGTCTGTGTCAAAGAAGACAACATCACTACTGAATGGAACAAACCAGAGGGTAACAATCTACTACATGCCCAGCTTGTTTTTTCCTATAATTAAGAGGAATTTAGCTGTCCTTTATCTGTCAATCACTGCATAAAATGGCTCCCCGCATTTTATTAGATAATATAAATACTGGAGTCCAGAGAGTTTAGGTAACGCTGATTTATTTTCTAAATTTAAAAGGGCAGTCATTTAAAAAAGTTACAATGATGGTTTTCAGTGACTTTAAAGGACAGATTTAGTTTTAAATAAACTAGTTTTTATTAGATTAGATCTATCAGTGGTTCCCAAATACATGTCTGTGGTTACATCAGAGTTATCTGGGCACTTAATAAAAAAATAAACTCCTGGGCTCTACTTCAGAGCACAGAATCAAAATGTCTAAGGGTATGAGCCCAGAACACTATATGCATAGGTAAATTTGTGGGTCGTGGAGGAATATTTTTTTAAACTGAAGTTCACATCCATTAGCAGGCTATGAAATCAATTCAGCAAGCTGAAATCAGTATTTAAAAAAATACATAGAACAAAATAGAAGATAAGCTACATTTTTTTAACTAAAGGTTAAGGATTGGCTTGTGAGCCGTTCAAGTTAGTTGTGTATGTTTTTTGTGTTTGTTTGTTATGTAATGGATCATGCTATAAAACTTACTTCTTATTGTTAGAAGCTGTCAAAAATGTTGAAAGTTGGGACTTCCCTGGTGGCTCAGTGGTTAAGAATCCGCCTGCCAATGCAGGGGACATGGGTTCGAGCCCTGGTCCGGGAAGATCCCACATGCCGCAGAGCAACTAAGCCCGTGCGCCACAACTACTGAGCCTGCGCTCTAGAGCCCACGAGCCAGAACTACTGAGCCCGCGTGCCACAACTACTGAAGCCCACATGCCTAGAGCTCGTGCTCTGGAACAAGAGAAGCCACCGCAATGATAAGCCCACACACCGCAATGAAGGGTAGCCCCCGCTCACCACAACTAGAGAAAGCCCGCGTGCAGCAGTGAAGACCCAACGCAGCCAAAAATAAATAAATTAATTAATTAAATTAAAAAAAAAATGTTGAAAGTCACTGTACTCAAGAAGAGTCACTATTACCAGTTTTGTGATAATCGCTGACACACACAGATGCCCAGTTAAAGAGTCCAAAATACAATGAGGCAAAACCTCCTCCTTTGACCTATAAGGAATTATTTTTGGCCTTTGCTGTACGAATTCAAATAAAAGGACCTAACCTTTTATTAGATTCTAGAAGAATGCTTATTTTATCTTGGAAGAGAAGAAACTGTAGTCTCTGTGAACTAATTAATACTCTCCTCTTAGGCAGATAAAAGAGGGAAAACAAAGGAGGAGCCAATCTGTTCAAAATGCAGCCTCACTAAAGGGGTCAAAACAAAACACAAAAACCAGAAATCCTTTGTGCGTAGGCAAAATTTTTCTGCCTTAAGCTTCTTTATTACTAAATTTGAGATCACTCACCTAGCTTTCAGGGGTGACTTAAGGATTACAGTGTGCTTGAAGTATTTTAAAGACTCCAGATATATTGTCAAAAGTCTCCCTTCTGAGGTTGCCCAATCTTCACAACTGAGTCCTTCAAAACAGATTCTAAAGTGTAGAACATGTGAGTCCACGTAAATCAGCACATAAATTAGAAGAAAGAAGCCCAGGCCAACAGACGCTGGGGGCTTTTGTGAGTTGGCTGATACAGTGGTAGTTTCAGATTGTGCTTGTGGAGACTTGCAGTCCTCGAGACATTTTTCTAGTTCCCTGAAACACTGTTGACAGCTCCAAAAAATACCTGATTTATCTCTTCCTATCACAAAAACTTTCACCAGACATTTAAAGAATTAACACTAACCCTTAAACTCTTCCAAAAGATAACAGAGAAGGGAACACTCCCCTCTCATTCTAGGGCCAGCATTACCCTGATATCAAGGCCAGACAAAGACACTACAAGAAAAGAAAACTACAGAATATCCCCTGTGAATACAGATGTAAAAATCCTTAACAAAAGTACTAGCAAACTGAGTTCAGCAGCATACTAAAACGGTTACACATCATGAACAAGTGAGATTTATTCCCAGAATGCAAGAATAGTCCAACATACAAAAAAATCAATGAATGTAATATAGTATACATTACTAGAATGAAGGGAAAAAAACCCATATGATCATCTCAATTAATTCAGAAGTATTTGACAAATTTCAATACTCTTTCAAGATAAAAACACCCAATAAACTAGGAATAGAAAGAAATTTCCTTAACATGTTAAAGACCATATATGAAAAACCCACAGATAACATCATACTCAATGGTTAAAGACTGAAAGCTTTCCCTCTAAGAGCAAGAACATGACAAGGATGTTCACTTTTGCCACTTTTATTCAACACAGTACTGGAAGTTCTAGCCAGAGAGATTAGGCTACAGAAATAAAAGGAAGAGGTAAAATGACCTCTGTTCACAAATGACGTGATCCAATACATAGAAAGCTCTGAAGAATCAACATACAAAAAAATGTTAGCACTAATAAATTACAGGATATAAAATCAACACACAAAATTTAGTTGTATTCTATACACTTTTAATGAACAATCTAAAAAGGAAATTTATAAATCAAGTCCATTTACAATACTATTAAAAAGAACAAAATACTTAAAAATTAACCAAGGAGGGATTCCCTGGTGGCGCAGTGGTTGAGAGTCTGCCTGCCAATGCAGGGGACATGGGTTCGAGCCCTGGTCTGGGAGGATCCCACATGCCGCGGAGCGACTGGGCCCATGAGCCACAATTGCTGAGCCTGCGCGTGTGGAGCCTGTGCTCCACAACGGGAGAGCCCGCGATAGTGAGAGGCCCGCGCACCACGATGAAGAGTGGCCCCCACTCGCCGCAACTAGAGAAAGCCCTAGCACAGAAACGAAGACCCAACACAGCCAAAAATAAATAAATAAATTAATTAAAAAAAAAAAAAAATTAACCAAGGAAGTATAAGATTCGTATACTGAAAGCTACATATTGCTGAAGGAAACAGAAGATCTAAATAAATGGGAAAACATCCCATGTTCAAGACTTCATATTGTTAAGATGATAATACTACCCAAAGCAATGTACAGATTCAATGCAATCCCTATCAAAATCCCAACAGTGTTTTTGCAGAAACAGAAAAACCCATCCTGAAATTCATATGCAATCTCCAAGGACCCTGAAAAGCCAAAACAGTCTTGAAAAAGAACAAAGATGGAAGACACACTTCCTGATTTCAAAACTTACTACAGGGCTTCCCTGGTGGCGCAGTGGTTGAGAATCTGCCTGCCAATGCAGGGGACACGGGTTCGAGCCCCGGTCTGGGAAGATCCCACATGCCGCGGAGCAACTGGGCCCGTGGGCCATAATTGCTGAGCCTGCGCGTCTGGAGCCTGTGCTCTGCAACAAGAGAGGCCGCTATGGTGAGAGGCCCGCGCACCGCGATGAAGAGTGGCCCCCCACTTGCCACAACTGGAGAAAGCCCTCGCACAGAAAACGAAGACCCAACACAGCCATAAGTAAATAAATAAATAAATTTAAAAAAAAATAAAAAAAAATAAAAAAAAAATAAAAAAAACTTACTACAAAGCTACAGTAATCAAAACAGTGTGATACAGGCATAAGGACAGACATACAGACCAAAGGAATAAAATAGCCCAGAAAGTGCTCGCTTCAGCAGCACATATACTAAAACTGGAATGGTACAGAGAAGATTAGCATGGCCCCTGTGCAAGTATGACATGCAAATTCATGAAGCATTCCATATTTTTAAAGAATCTAAAAAGAGTGGATATACGTATATGTATAACTGATTCACTCTTCTGTACAGCAGAAACTAACACAACACTGTGAATCAACTATACCCCAATAAAAATTTAAAAGAAAAATAGCCCAGAAACAAACCATGACAATATACAGTCAATTCATTTTCACTTTCAAGCAAGGGTTCTACTGGACATGCAAAAAAAGAATGGAAGCTGGACTCATCCTTCATACCATATACAAAGTTAACTCAAAATGGATCAAAGACCTAAACATAAGAGCTAAAATTATAAAACTCTTAGAAGAAGAAAACATAGG
Organism: Balaenoptera borealis; assembly: GCF_965194805.1. NCBI lineage: Eukaryota > Metazoa > Chordata > Mammalia > Artiodactyla > Balaenopteridae > Balaenoptera > Balaenoptera borealis. The sequence goes on from NC_138878.1 coordinate 17,519,505, forward strand.
GCAAATCTTCGTGACCTTAAATTGGGCAACGATTTCTTAAGTATGACACTAAAAGCACAGGCAACAAAAGAAAAAATCGATAAACTGGACTTCATCAAAATTAAAAACATCAAAGGATCCTATCAAGAGAGTGAAAAGACAATCCATAGAATGGGAGAAAATATATGCAAATAACTTATTTGATAAGGATTTAATATTCAAAATATATAAATAACTCCTACATCTCAACCAAAAAACCAAACTCAACCAAAAACATGGGCAAAATATTTGACTAGACATTTCTCCAGAAAAAATAAACAAATGACCAATAAGCTCATGAAAAGATATCCAACATCATTAGTCATTAGGGAAATGCAAAATAAAACCACAATGATACCACTTTACACCCATTTAGGATGGCTGGGTTTTTTTTTTTTAAATAAAAAATAAGTGTTGGCAAGGATGTGGAGACACTGGAACCCTCATGCACTGTAAATGTAAAATGGTGCAGCCACTGTGGGAAAAACATTAGTTTGGCAGTTCCTCAAAAAGTTGAAAAAAGAATTCCATTTGATCCAGCAATTCCACTCCCAGAATACCCAATATAACTGAAAATAGAGACTCAGATACCTATACTCCAATATTCAAAGCATCATTATTCACAACAGCCAAAAGGTGGAAACAAACCAAATGTCTTTCAACAGATGAATGGACAAACAAAATATGGCATATACAAACAATGGAATATTATTCAGCCATAAAAAGGAATGAAATTCTGATCTATGCTTACAACATGGCTGAACCTTGGAAACATTACGCTAAGTGAAATAAGCCAGACACAAAAGGACAAATGTTGTATTCCACTTATATGAGGTATCTTGAGTAGGGAAAGTTATGGAAATGGAAAGCAGAATAAAGGTTACCACAGGCTGGGTTGTGGGGAGAGAATGGGGAGTTATTGTTTAATGTGTACAGAGTTGTTGTTTAGGGTGATGAAAAAGTTCTTGAAATGCACAGTGGCGATGGCTACACACTACTTGAGTGTACTTAATGTCACTGAACCATACACTTAAAATGGTTAAAATGGTAAATTTTATGTTATGTATATTCTACCGAATTTTAAAAATTTCAAAAACAAACTGCGTGGGACTTCCCTGGTGGTCCAGTGGGTAAGGCTCCGCGCTACCAATGCAGTGGGCCCAGGATCAATCCCTGGTTGGGGAACTAGATCCCGCATGCATGCCGCAACTAAGAGCCCGCATGCTGCAACTAAGAGTCCACATGCCACAACTAAAGAAGCCCACATGCTGCAACTAAGCATCCACATGCCGCAACTAAAGAAGTCCACATGCCACAACTAAAAGATCTCGTGTGCCACAACTAACACCCGGCACAGCTTAAATAAATAAATAAAATAAATATTAAGAAAAAAAACTGTGGGTTTTCTCATAGCAGAACATTGTATGAAATGACTGAATGAGGTTTTCACAGATCTAACCATTAACTCAAAGCAACACCTGGAGGACTTCTGTAAATCCCTCTTAAAATTTATAAATCTGGGATATGGAATCTGTTCCTTTTAAAAAAATTTTTGTTTATTATTTATTTATTTAGGCTGCGCTGGGCCTTAGTTGTGTCATGCAGACACTTAGTAGCAGCATGCATGCAGGATCTAGTTCCCCGATCAGGGATTGAACCCAAGCCCCCTGCATTGGGAGCATGGATTTTTACCCACTGGACCACCAGGGAAGTCCCAGAATCTGTTCCTTTTATAAGAAAGTTTTGAAAAATTAAATATTTATAAATTATGAAATATGTCTGTGGGAAGATGAGCAAAATTTCCCCACTCATCCAAGCTGCCTCCCCATTTGACCAAGTTGCTTACTTTAGCCACCTTATCGATATATATAGGCTTTTCTGGTTTATACAAACAAGACAATGATCTGGTGGGTACAAGAAAAGAAAGGCTTTGGAACTGTAGTGTCATCACTTACTGGATTGGTGACCTAAGGGAAGTTGTTTAACCCTTGTAAATCTGTTTATTTACTTGTGAATTTGTTTACTTATTTATTCAAAGTCTCCTGAAATGTAAGTGTAGGCACTCTGCAACATTTTATAGAAATACAATTATTATTATCTAAATTGATAAAGGCAGGACAATTAAATTATCACTTAATGACCTCATCTAGTCTTGTGGCTTTAACTACCTCCTGCATGCCAACAACTCTCAAATTTATATCTTCAGTCTATAACTCACTTCCAAACTCTAGACTCATTCAGCCAACTGACTACTTTATATCTCTACTTGAATGTTCAACAGATACCATAAACATAACACATCCAAAATTGAACACCAGATCTTTCTCCAAAACCTGCTCCATCCAGAGCCTTCCCCATCTTACCTGACAGCAACTCCATCTTTTCAGTTGCTCAGGCAAAACCCCATTGGTGTCATCTTTAACTTCTTTCTCTCACACCTCACACGGAATCTGTCAGGAAATGCTACTGGCTCTAACTTTAAAATACATCAAAAATCAGTCCATCTCTTAGTCCAAACCATCATTTCTGGCCTGGATTACTACAATAGCATCTTAACTGGTCTCCCTGTTTCTGCCCTTGCCTCTCTACCCAGCAGCCAGAGTGACCCTGTTAAAACCTATATCAGGGGCTTCCCTGGTGGTGCAGTGGTTAAGAATCAGCCTGCCTCGCAGTGGTTAAGAATCCGCCTGCCAATGCAGCGGACATGGGTTCGAACCCTGGTCTGGGAAGATCCCACATGCTGTGGAGCAATTGAGCCCATGCGCCACAACTACTGAGCTTGCACTCTAGAGCCCTCGTTGCACAACTACTGAGCCCACGTGCCACAACTACTGAAGCCCATGCGCCTAGAGCCCATGCTCCGCAACAAGAGAAACCACCATGAGAAGCCCGCGCACCGCAACAAAGAGTAGCCCCTGCTCGATGCAACTAAAGAAAGCCTGCGTGCAGCAACGAAAACTTAATGCAGCCCAAAAAAACCAAAAAACAAAAAACCAACAGTAATTTAAAAAAAAAAGAATCCGCCTGCCAGTGCAGGGGATGTGGGTTCGAGCCCTGGTCCCAGAAGATCCCACATGCCGTGGAGCAACTAAGCCCGTGCGCCACAACTACTGAGCCTGCGCTCTAGAGCCCGTGAGCCACAACTACTGAGCCCACGTGCCACAACTACTGAAGCCTGCGCGCCTAGATCCCGTGCTCCACAACAAGAGAAGCCACCGCAATGAGAAGCCTGCGCACCTCAACGAAGAGTAGCCCCCGCTCACTGCAAGTCGAGAAAGCCCGCGTGCAGCCAAAAAATAAATAGTTAAATAAACAAATTTATTAAAAAAAAAAAAAAGTTCTCAGTTTTAACTTCTAATACAAATAAAAACTGATACATACAAACCACCTAAATAAAAGTTCTTGGGGATCCTCAAAAATTTTTAAGATTATAAAGGAGTCCTGAGAAAAAGACAGTCTCTTCAGCAAGTGGTGCTGGGAAAGTTGGACAGCTGCATGTAAATCAATGAAGTTGATTTACACACCCTCACACCATGCACAAAAATAAACTCAAAATGGCTTAAAGACTTAAACATGAGACATGACACTATAAAACTCCTAGAAGAGAGCATAGGAAAAACATTCTCTGACATAATACCAATGTTTTCTTAGGTCAGTCTCCCAAGGCAATAGAAATAAAAACAAAAATAAACAAATGGGACTTAATCAAACTTACAAGCTTTTGCACAGCTGAGGAAACCATTAAAAAGAAAAACAACAACGAAAAGACAACCTATGGAATGGGAGAAAACATTTGCAAATGATATGACAGACAAGGGCTTAATCTCCAAAATATACAAACAGCTCATACAACTCAACAACAAAAAAACAAACAACCCAATCAAAAAATGGGCAGAAAACACATGGGCATGCTAACAGATGCTCAACATCACTAATTATTGGAGAGATGCAAATCAAAACTACAATGAGGTACCACCTCACACAGGCCAGAATGGCCATCATTAAAAAGTCTACAAATAAATGCTGGAGAGGGTATGGAGAAAAGGGAACTACACTGTTGGTGGGAATGTAAGTTGGTACAGCCACTATGGAAAACAGTATGAAGATTCCTCAGAAAACTAAAAATAGAATTACCATATGATCCCGCAATCCCACTCCTGGGAATATACCCAGACAAAACTATAATTCAAAGAGATACGTGCACCCCTATGTTCATAGCAGCACTGTTCACAATAGCCAAAACATGGAAATAACCTAAATGTCCATCGACAGATGAATGGATAAAGAAGATGTGGTACATATATACAAGGGCATACTACTCAGACATAAAAAAGAATGAAATAATGTCATTTGCAGCAACATAGATGCAACTAGAGATTATCATACTAAGTGAAGTAAGCCAGACAGAGAAAGAGAAATATCATATGATATCACTTACATGTGGAATATAAAATATGGCACAAATGAATTTATCCACAAAACAGAAACTGACTCATAGACATAGAAAACAGACCTGTGGTTGCCAAGGGGGGCGGGGGGGGGAAGGAGAGGGAGGGACTGGGAGTTTGGGTTTGGTAGATGCAAACTATTACGTTTAGAATGGATAAACAACAAGGTCCTAATATATAGCACAAGGAACTATATTCAATATCCTGTGATAAACCATAATGGAAAAGCATATAAAAAAAGAATGTATATGTGTGTATAACTGAGTCACTTTGCTGTACAGCAGAGATTCGCACAACACTGTAAATCAACTATACTTCAATTAAAAAGAAAAAAAAAAGGAGTCCTGAGACCAAAAAGTTTGAGAACTGTTGCCCTACACGTTTGGCTCCCCATTACCTCCTTGACCACATCTCCTACTACTTTCCCCCTAGATTCCTCATATTCCAGCCACACTGGCCTCATTGCCATTCCTCAATAAGCCAGACATGCTCTTACCTTAGGGTCTTTCCTCTGCTTGTCCCTTTTGCCTAGAATACTCTTCCCCCAGGTATCTACATTGGTAATTTCCTCATCTTCAAGGTTTTTTCGTCTCATCTTCAAGTTTTTGATCAAATGTTACCTCATCAATGAGGTTTATTTACTGTATTTAAAATTGCATGGGGGCTTCCCTGGTGGCGCAGTGGTTGAGAGTCTGCCTGCTAATGTGGGGGACACGGGTTCGAGCCCTGGTCTGGGAGGATCCCACATGCCGCGGAGCGGCTGGGCCCGTGAGCCACAGCTGCTGAGCCTGCGCGTCTGGAGCCTGTGCCCCGCAACGGGAGGGGCCGCGATAGTGAGAGGCCCGCGCACCGCGATGAAGAGCGGTCCCCGCACCGCGATGAAGAGTGGCCCCCGCTTGCCGTAACTAGAGAAGGCCCTTGCACGAACCGAAGACCCAACACAGCCAAAAATAAATAAATAAATAAATAAAGTAGCTATAAAATGACGGACTTCCCCTCTTTGTGACCCCATCCTTTAAAAAAAAAAAAAAAAAAAAAAATTGCATGGACTTCCCTGGTGGCACAGCAGTTAAGAATCTGCCTGCCAAAGCAGGGGACACAGGTTCAATCCCTGCTCCAGGAAGATCCCACACACTGCAGAGCAACTAAGCCCGTGTGCCACACTACTGAAGCTCACAAGCCTAGAGCCCATGCTCTGCAACGAGAAGCCACCGCAATGAGAAGTCCACGCACTGCAACGAAGAGTATCCCCTTCTCGCCACAACTAGAGAAAGCCCTCACGCAGCAACGAAAACCCAACACAGCCAAAAAAATAAATAAATAAAAAATAAGTAAATAACATATTTTTGTCCCTGTGAATGATTCATTTCCAAAGGAACTCAGAAACAGGATATGAATTTTAAAATAGAATACATCTTTAGACACTGGCTTTGTATCTTACACTTGACAGACATCAGAAAGTTACTATGTTTACTGTGTTTATAGAAGTGAGATTATATAAAGTAATCAACTATAGTTATTTCAGAAGCCACTAAACACATGCAAGATGATCTAAATTTCAGACAGACCTGGATTCAAATGCCAGTCCCAGTGTCTGTGGTCATATAACACTGGTAAAGTGCTTAAGCTCCCTGAGCCACATCTCTGAAAATAAGGTTAATAATTCACTTTTTACAGATTGTTGGGAAGAACTAATGAGCTACTAGCAAAGTGCCTACCACAGTGTTCAAAAAAAAAAAGTTTTATTATCAAGAAACAGTAACCATAATTCATTATTATTATTTTTAGATTGTAAAACATTTATTTATCACAGATACATCCAGGTTTCAGAGATGTTAACATGTTTGAAATAAAAAGTGCCCAATAGAATCAATGAAATACATACTGTAAGTAGTGTTGGGGCAATCAGCGAAGTATTTAAAAACTAAATTTAGATCCCACCCTCAATATCTTACAACTCAGTGTCTTATACTCCAATAAAGTCTAGGTTAAATTAAAAATTTAAATATTAACAGTAAGATCATTCAAGTCCTAGAGGAAAATATAAGTGGGAACTTTGTATAACACTGGGGTAAGATAAGCCTTTCTAAACAAGATTCCCAAAGCACAAATCAAAAAGAAATGCTGCGGAGCAACTAAGCCCGTGTGCCACAACTACTGTGCCTGCGCTCTAGAGCTCGTGAGCCACAACTACTGAGCCCATATGCCACAACTACTGAAGCCCGTTTGCCTAAAGCCCGTGCTCCACAACGAGAAGCCACCACAATGAGAAGCCCGCGCACCACAACGAAGAGTAGCCCCCGCTCACCGCAACTAGAGAAAAGCCCTCGCACAGCAATGAAGACCCAATGCAGCCAAAAATAAAAACAAACAAACAAACAAACAAATCAAAAAGAAAAGATATATTAGGTTGGACCACCTAAATATTTTACATTTCTATAGATCAAAACACTATTTTAAAAACTGGTAAACAAACGAACTGGCAAAATATATATGCAATACATGTGAGACAGAAAATTAATTCATTAATTATTTTTAAATACACTTTTTGAAGTGAATTTATTTTGAAGACTTCTGATATGCTGTGATATGCTGACTATTTACTGGTAACCTCTCTTGGATTTTTCCCAGTTTATGTATAAATTTTAGTGTCAAGTTGATTCAAGGAAAAAATTTTGTTCATATGCAATATAACTAATTTGTGCCATGTGAGATAACACAGACACACCTGATATGAGAAATAAAAGGTCTTCTCAAATGCTTGCCCTTGCTTCACTGGGTCTAAAAATTAAATTTTCTTATTATATGTCCAAGAGTGGTTGTGTTTAAGGTCCTGAATCCCCATCATGATCCGTTCTGCATAAGCCATGATCCAAAGCCTACATGGGTATTATTTGTGGGACTTTTTGCCTCTGGAATTATCCATCATAAGTATGTTTGAGGCTGGATGGTACATGTATGCCTCCCAGAAGAGTATTCATGAGTTACCCAGAGTCCTAGTTAAAAGAGAAAGTTCAGTATTATCTACCTCCCTCCACTACTGAGCCCCTAAGTGATTCAACACCTCATTTGGGACCCATTCTCATCATTGGCTATGCATGGCTTTCTTTTGTTTTATTTATTTAAATACAATAAACACCAGTAAACGAGTATCCAACAGGTGGGCTAGCACACTGACAATAATATTTACCATTCTGCTCCTCCATACCAGTCTCCTGATTTCCCCATCCAAGTTAATCACCTGAATCTTGTATTTATCATTTCCTTGCAACTGGAAAGCAGGTTCATCTGCTTGTCACCTATATAGAACTGCAGCAGCAGAGGTCATGTCTAGAGTCCCTGTTTACAGTCAAATTAGCAATTGCCCTACATTCAGGATCAGCATGTTACTGCACAGAGCCTGCAAGTGGCAGTGTCAGTTTTCACCACAGCAGCAGGTCAGGCTATATTTAACATGTACCCTCTTCTCTGCTGAAGAGCTGTAGCTATGGTTCTGTTAGTTTGTGAACAAAGAAGGACAAGAGGGAATTGAGGGACTCTAATGGAAAGTTCTTACTGGATTCAGCTCAATCACAAATTAAATGGGCCTGTATTTAAAAGTCTAAGACAGTCCAGTTTAACAATACTATAATCTTAATTAAAATGCTTAAAACACAGCTGTGACAATTTCTATATTTTTGTACTGTTTTAATGTATATCACTTGGTCCAAATCTGGGACATACACACTATAATGCACAGAAGTGTTTAGGAAAAATTACAGCTCCAGGCACACAAACTTTACCATCTGAGTAAAAACTCACTGATAATTTTACAGAGTAGCACATGCTTTCCAAGCAGGGGCAATGGTACACTTAGGTAGCAAAGAAAAATGAAAGTAGCAAAAGAATTTTGAACAATACTCTAATTGGTTGAGTAAGTATATATTACAGCCTTCCAAGGGGACTGCTTGAAAGAGAACATCAATTGGTAAAGGTCAGTATTCTGCTGCTGCTACTACCCCAAGGAGTAATCCCCCTGAGGAGGGAGCCACATTACTCTGAAAACGAGAAACGCTTCTGGGACTCTCCTGAGTTTGGAAGATTGACATGAGCGGTCAAAATCACCTCAATGAACCTGAACAAGGATAACTGCAAAGTTTAGTCGTGGGTTCCAAAAACATATGTAAAAATCCATGGTGGAGGGGTGGGGGGTGGGGATACAGAATGGATGTGATTTAGTTATGACTAATGACTAGTACTTATGACTCACTAAATTAACAGCAAGATGAAGCTAAGAAAATCCCCTGACCTAACACCAAACTGATAAATAAAGTCTTCTGAACAAGGAAGGTGACGGTCCCAATCCACTTTGAGCTGGCTAGAGTGTTCCCTTCTGGATATGCACTACGAAAAGGAACCAAACACCAGGGTTCAAGCAGAAGGGAACTAGCATGTTAGTGAGGCTGAGGGAAGGATGAAATTGCTGGAGTGTTTTTAAGACTTGGGAAAGAGATCAAAATTTCACACATGTGAAGGATTATTACAGAACAATGATTAGATTTGTTCTGCATGATTCCAGAGGCACCAGAGCCCACATAAAACAAGGGCAGCTGGAACTTAAAAGGCCCTGAGATGTTCCAAAGAATCTGGAGATGAAGAGACCAACAGGAATATAATATCACTAGGGATACCAGAGTATGAATTCCAGTGTGAAAGACGAGGATGGAGTAGAGAGCCTTTAAAACTTCATCTATACTGAGAGTCTAGAATTTTAAGATTGCCCTGGCCCCTCTCACAAACCAAGGCTCTGCTGAGGAAACAGCATTTTCTTTCATCTATTCTGCTTGCTCTACATCCACAGTCTCAAACCACAGACTGATGAAAAACATGATTGCAGATACTGAAAAAACTCTTAGAGTACTGAATTAGGAACCAGGAGACTTGGGTTTTAGTCTTTACTCTGCTATTAAATCAGTGTTACCCTGGACGAATACCTTAAGCTCTGTAAAACTCAGATTCTTTATCTATAAAATGGGGGAGCTGTATTAGAGTATTTTTAGTTCTACAAGTCTTGAATTTCTGAGCTGAGGTGCACTAATATCTTCTCTATTAAATGTCACTGAATTTATAATAAAAAATTAAGGTGTTAATGTCCGTATTTTTTTAAAATTTATTTATTTATTTATTTATTTATGGCTGTGTTGGGTCTTTGTTTCTCTGCGAGGGCTTTCTCTAGTTGCGGCAAGTGGGGGCCACTCTTCATCGCGGTGCGCGGGCCTCTCACTATCGCGGCCTCTCTTGTTGCGGAGCACAGGCTCCAGACGCGCAGGCTCAGCAATTGTGGCTTATGGGCCTAGTCGCTCCGCGGCATGTGGGATCTTCCCAGACCAGGGCTGGAACCCGTGTCCCCTGCATTGGCAAGCAGATTCTCAACCACTGCGCCACCAGGGAAGCCCAATGTCCGTATTTCTAAAAGTAACAGTCAAGTAATACCTGAATGATTCTTGACAGACTCCATCTTAATTAAAAATTTCAAAAATAAAAAGGATATTTTATTTGTTTTAATCTTTAATTTGATAAAAAAGAAAGGGGTAAATAAATATAAAACAAATAGGATTAATGAAAGTTATTAGGATTAGATGATAAGTATATTTAACTAGTATAACACAAATTTAAAGAAATTACTTGTGTCCTCTAGTTGTGGAGTGGAAATTACTTTGTACTTAATACTTAGCACAATATAGAAAAGTTAAAATAAAACTTGAGCTCAAGCTAACTGCAAAGTTCGCTTTAAGTACTTCTAATCCTTTTTGGCATGTTTTATGGCTTACTTTTAAAGCTTACCAGAAAGGGGCCATTCAAGTACTACAGAGTTCCAAGTACTAGGGAGTTCAAGGCCTATGAAATATGTTATTATTGTTCTTTTAATGAATTTATATTAAAACTCTGCAGAACTGTAGGATTTTCTAAGCCTCTAGTTTACCTTCAAAGGCAAATCCAAAAAAAAAAGGGAAATCCAAATAACATAATCAATGAGTCAGTTGGCAAACATCAAAAATTCATTTGATATTTGATAGCATCAAAATGTAAATTGCAAAAATTATACATCAAATAATCGGAGGTGCCCAGGAGTGTATTTTAGTTCTCCCACCCCCTCTTTAATTACTGCTAGCACCACTGAGCTTCTTTTTTTTTTTTTAAAGCATTTTTGTGGCTGCACCGCACAGCATGCAGGATCCTAGTTCCCCAACCAGGGATTGAATCCACGCCCCCTGCATTGGAAGCACAGAGTCTTAACCACTGGACCACCAGGGAAGTCCCACCACTCAGCTTCTATCAAGTCTCCTGATAGGTAGCAATAAGGGAATTCATTAGCCAGTCCTTGTCCTCTGTGGGGAACTTTGCTTAATTGTGAATGGAACAAAAATGAAATTACTTTTATACTTGCCCTCATAGACCTCATTTTTCCAGATTCTCTGTTTCTGCAACACATCTTCACATATTCAAAAGAATCTTCACATATTCAAAAGATGAAATAAATAAAAATTCCATAAAGCCTTTCTAAAAGTTCCAATTTGCTGTCCCCCCAAAAATCACTCAATCTGTGGTAAATTAGAAAGAGCAGGTTCCAGCTTTGGTCTCTTTTTAGAAAAACAGTCTTCATTTGGAAAGAAAACGAGCTGGAATACCCAGCAGCTATGAGACCTGCTTAATAAATCTTGTGTTTTCAGTGGCATCACTGAAGTGGTAGGTTATCACACTCCAGGTCTCACCCTTTGTTTCAGGGATTAAAATTCTAAACACAAACCTTGAAAGCAATACAAGTGTGACAGATCAGATGCTGTTGTGAACATATATTCATGCAGTGAAATTCTGCACATGCATTCCTAGAGAATGTTCCACTATTCTCTAGGAATTAAAAAAAGCTTGGGGGATCCCCTTTAGCGCTGCGTTCTAACCACCACGGCCTGCTGTTGCTGGGGGGCAGCTGTAGTACTGCAAGAAAAAGACTAGACTGAAAAGACCTGCCTCCAGTCTCAGCTCTGCTACTTACCAGTTATGTGACCTTCAGAAAGTCTGATTCTCTAAATATAGCTATCTAGAGGATTAGTAAGAGTTAAATTAGATAACAATGCTATGCAAATTGTAGGTTTTGCTTGTTTACAGCTATACCTTCTGTTTATACACAAATGACCTGGCATATCCCCTTGCGGCTTTCAAAGCGGTCCTCAACTATGCCATCTGCCCTCCAGCCACAGAAAATCATGCTTTCCCAGACATAGCTCTATGTTTCTGCTTCTGTTGTCTGGTTTTCCCTTTGATTCTCATTTACTGATACTATACTTGTTCTTAGCCAAAAGGATAAGAAGTGATTGATCGGGCTTCCCTGGTGGCGCAGTGGTTGAGAATCTGCCTGCTAATGCAGGGGACACGGGTTCGAGCCCTGGTCTGGGAAGATCCCACATGCCACGGAGCAGCTGGGCCCGTGAGCCACAACTACTGAGCCTGCGCGTCTGGAGCCTGTGCCCCGCGACGGGAGGGGCCGCGATAGTGAAAGGCCCGCGCACCGCGATGAAGAGCGGTCCCTGCACCGCGATGAAGAGTGGCCCCCACTTGCCTCAACTAGAGAAAGCCCTCGCATGAACCGAAGACCCAACACAGCCAAAAATAAAATAAAATAAATAAATAAAGTAGCTATAAAAAAAAAAAAAGAAAAGTGCTTTAAAAAAAAAAAAAAAAAGAAGTGATTGATCCTTATTTACTGAAAAATATACTCATCCTCCAAGACTGGCTTAAAAGTCATCTCCTCAAGGAAGCCTCTCTGAATCCTTCTTACAGAACCTTTCACATCTCTTTGCTGATCTCCCAATGTGCTTCTTTTATATCTTGGTTGTAAGTGACTAAGACCTACTGCATCATTGTATCCTCATATACTGATCTGACAGTAAAGCCCTGGTGCCAGGTCGGGGGTAGGGTGGGGGCTCCCACATTTTATCATTTTATTTACCTTCCTTTCCCTTATGTTTGGAATTTGGAATTTAAAACCAGCTTTGCAACTAAGTAGTAAATAGCCTCTCCAGATGTATAAAGGAAATGGCTGACCTAGAGTTACTTTTCTACAGATTAATACAGAATCAGAGAGAGAATTAAAATTCTATATCCATGTTTCAAATTTTTCATATTGTACAACACTTACAGGTAGCTTTCACTGAATTCCTATTTAGACAAAATTTCACTACCATATAAATGACAAAGCCAAGAATAAACTAAAATTATTACCTGAAAATCCTACCTTGGGGGAATTTTCAATTATTAAAATAATTAATTTCCAGAGTTTGCTGTCCAATTTATGATTTCATAAAAATAGAGGTTTACATACCAACTTGCTACATTTACATAAATAGCTTCTTTTTATCATGGTGCCAACAGCTGTACCAGCAGCAGCAAACCAGTCTGGTCTTGTACTATCACCACTATCTGACTCAGCAAGCTGGCAGGGCCACAGAGAAGCAGGTTCTTTACTTGTATGAGTCTCCTCAAGGACAAGAACTCTATCCTCATACCTTCCTAGTATTCCTAGCATTTAACTCTGTGCCTTGCAAAGAGATGGCATTCTGCAATGTTTAGTGAATTAACACTTCTGAATTCCATTCTCTAGACACTGTGACCTCACTGTATGTTCTGAAAGGAAAAATGCTCAATAAAAGCTCACATCTTCATTTCCATCACAAATAGGTGGTAGGTTATTACTCAAGGTCTCACCCTTCGCAACAGATATAAGTGGTAAAATAGACTTTAAAGCATATATGTTCATGTCTATCTTCAGAGTCATATATCAACATATTTCTAGTAAAAACAACTTATTAAAAAGCCCAACCATATGCCAATAAACAATCCATGGTAACTTTCTCATGACTCTTAAGGGAAGGAAGTTCCTGGATCTTCACTGCTTCAAAGCATAAAGATGAACTTACCATCATCTAAAGTGATGTCCTGAAGACCAATTGTAGAAAAGTTAGGTTCCTGCTCTTCAGGTTCAGGTTTAATGTTCACAGTTGCCTCATCAGGTGGAAATGAAGCTGGATCGCACAAACTGTGACATAATAAGGATGAAGGTGCAGAAAGACCTCCCTGGCCTGTACTTTGTGCTTGAGTTGAGTGCTGTCCAGAATGCATTCTGGTGGCTAGAGACTGTGATGAGGCAGTTCCTGAGCTAGGAGACTGGTAAGGCATAGGCTGTAGCTGAGGAGATGGTGGCCCAGAAAGTGGTGAACTGGCCAAGGGATGAGAGGCTGCTTGGGAAGCTGTTGTAGCAGTCCCTGAATGTGAAGGACCATACGTAATGGGTTGTAACTGAGGGGAAGGCTGACCTGTGACCTGATCAGCCACTGGAGAAGAAAGAGATCTTTGTCCTGTGTTTGAACAACAGTATCCCATTGACGGCAGATGAGGCAAGGTCTGCACAGAATGAGGTGTGTGGGCTAAGAGATGTCCTGTTGAGCCTGAATTTGAAGAATGAAAAGGTATGGATGATGGTGGCTGACAGCCAAGATTTATTAAATTAGGAAGAGCTGCATCCTGCTGAAACAAAACTGGATCAAATTCTTGACTAGAGGCAGCATTAACAGGAAGACAAGTTAGTCCATTGAATACGACATTAGTTTGCATAGGCTGATAGGAAGACCCTACAGGAGGTGTTGGTGTGACTTGAAAAGGCTGGTGCACAACTGAAGAAGGTATCATATGCTGTTCTTTACCAGCACTCTCATCCCTACACTGCAACTGTGGCAGATGGGCTGAGGTTACCATGGATGCATATGTTAGCTGGATGGGACAAACCAAGCTTCTCTGTGCAGACAGTACACTGTCATGTAGGTGTCCTGTATCTGAAGAAGGCCTCTGGGTCTGGACAGGATGAGGCAATGATGGAACTGAAGACAAATCAATCTCTTCTCTGTGTTCTTGCTTCATCAAAACTGAAAAGAAAGTGATTAATGCAAATGTTATTACATAATACATAAAATAATTATGAAAGGACTTCATTCTAGGCTACACAACTGTAGTGCACATACAAGCCAGGGGTTGAAAACTCAAATGCCTTCAGGGAAGGCAGATAATATAAAATATGTGAAACCAGTAAATAGAAGACAACACGGAGCGGTTCTTGCTTCAAAAGTATTCAAGTTAAAAAAAAGAAAAAAACCAATACTGCATAGACCTCTATGAAATGATGTTGGAAAGATCTCTAAGACACGTTGTTAAGTAAAAAAAAAGTCAATTGCAGAACATGTGTACATGTCACAGTTCACGTAAAATATTGTGTGTGTATATATACATATGCATATACACATGTACACATGTTTTTGCTTATATATGTGTGGATATCTCTGGAAAGATGCACAGGAAACTGATAACTGTTGGGTTTATTGCTGGGAAGGGAAACTAGGTGAATAGGGGATAGGAGCATGAGGAAGATTTACTTTTTACTGTCTAAGTTTTGGGGCCTTTTGAATGTTTTCCACCATGTATATATATTACTTATTTAAAAATAAATAATTTTTAAAAAACCCCAAGATCATTATGAGGTAGGGATTATTATTATCCCTGCCTTATAGATGAGTATACTGAAGAGGAGATTAAAGACACTACGACCTCACAGCAGCTAAGTCGTATCATAAGGACTTGAACACAGGTTTTTCTACCTCCAAAGTCCATGCTTTTATTCACTGCAGTATACTGTATTACCAACAGAAATTCTACTTCACCATTCCACCAAGCAAGCAGAGGTTACAAATACCAATCATCATCCTTTATGACATTAGAAAAGTAGCAGATCCATGATTTAGGATGAGTCTACTTGATGAAAGGACTGCTTAAAGTAGGAATCAATGCATTTTGCTTATTTTATTTAATATGCATATCAAAACAGAAAAGAACCGTCAGTTAATTTACTGTGTGTCAAAACAACTGATGTCATTGTTTCTCTTGGCAAGCACTTCAGTCCATTTTTCTAAAAATTATCTACTTTAGCCTCCTATTGAAGTGTTATAATACATTTAAAAATAATTTTCCTAAATTCACACCTCATTGTTCCTTCCAAGTTTGTACTAAGAATTAACATAATTAAAATTTTCATGATCTTCACAAAATATAAGAAACTCCATTTTATGTCAAAGGAAAATAACGAGACCCAAAGCAAGGTCAAATCTCATCTGTCCATTTATCAAACCTTTGCCAAGTACAAGTCTCTTCACATAAGCATGGTCTCAATCTGAGAAAATAAAGGTAAGAATTAAGATAGCCCTGATAGTATATTTTACTGTAGAAGAGGTAATTAATGGAGCACTTGTTTGGGGTGCATTTGAGTTCTGCACTTTGCTCTGGCTTCCTAGAAGAACAGGATGGGTTCATTATTCACCTGCTTTAGCCTCTAAATCTGCAACTGGTGAGCCCACCTCTAACAATGAGACAACAACCCTAAGGACCGAGAGAAAGGTATATCACCAATCTTGTTGCTTCTGCCACAATGCTCATGTTCTTGACCCAGACCTCCATCCAGTTTCTGATTCTTGCTCAGGTATTTCAAGTATGGTTCACCGTGTCTATTGGCTCCTGACCTCTCTAATGTCTTTTTCTTTTTCTTCTCTTTTTTTTCCCCCCTAATGTCTTTATGCACTTACTTTTCTTCTGACTTTGGCAGAACTAGAACTTTGTCCTTGGACTACTAGATTTTTTTGTCTTCTGTTTCAGCTCCTACTCTGGTCTCAGGAAAGCTACAGTGAATCCTATATCCAGAGTCATATTTCTACATAAGGAAGGAGAATATCCAAAGAAAGCCTACTCTCATCCCTTAATCCGGAATGGAACAGGTGGGGCCCTTGGTTACATAAGTGGTTGGTTATCGTGCACTAAAAAGGAGACAGAGGGACTGAAAACTACAGCATAACATCCATCTTTTTTGCATGATCCAATCCTTATTTCTATGTTCCTGACTGACATCTGGGTACCCAGATTGAGAATTCTGCTCTACTAAATCAAGTGCATTTCCACTCTGCCAAATCAAGTATCACTCTTTTTGTCTATAAGAGATTCAGACTCCAACCTGACCAAACCATAAGAAGTCCTCACTGCTGGTCTACGGTAATTTATTCTTGTTTGGAGGGAAATACAGTTAAACAGATCTTATAATATCTACAATGAGATGAGTTTTAGAAACAGAATAACTCTACCTTTGTATTATACATGCTAATTCTCAAACTTAGAATGTTGATGAACAGAGGCATCCAGAAAAAGAAAAAATCAACTGGACTAATGGTTTTCAAACCATGAGAAGCCTCGCACTCTTCTTCAAGTGGTGGATGTAGAAGAACAGGATGTAAAGAGAAAGAGCTCTGGATTTCCTTTTCCAGTGCAAAGAGAGCAGCCAAGCTAGCTTTCAGCCTTTTTCATACACTGGCTTTTTGCGTAAGATTTTATTTGAAGAATAAACAACCTAAGCAATTTGAAAACCACCGCTTTAGTATTATATCCTCATTTTATAGAGGTTAATCAGTAGGTACAGTCTGTGGCAGAGCTGAGATCTGATCTCTTGACTGTAAGGCAGGCTTTTTCTCCCAATCTAAACAACCACAATACAAAAGTCAGTCTGTCCATTCAACTATTTGGAACACAGAATATACCCTTCCACAGGCAAAATATTATACATGAGAGTTTGGCTCTAATGCTGCTCTGAAAAATCCCCATGATTCCAAAAACCAGAGCTCAGATGGTACCCCCAAGTACAAATAACTTCTGCTGGGCTTCAGAGGGAGACTCATTTCCTCTAGGGTGGGGGTAGAGTCTCCCACATTGGAAGTTCTGAAGCCAGAAGCTGGGCAGAAGTTCAGGCAGCACCACTAAGGAAGGACTGTGTGCTCTATTACCATCTGCGGTAAGGGTAGTTTGTGAATCATACACATATGCTGCTAACTGTCTTCATTCTACAAAGTAAATGGATTGTGGGACAAATAATACTAAACACAATCCCTAACTTAAAAAAATTTTTTTTTAAATCAGCCACTTGCAGCTAATGATTATTCCTCCACTGGATATTGATATTGGTCAGATCCCTATTGCTAGGGGGTTGCCAAAAAGGAAACAAATTAACAAATCCTTTAATAAAAAACATGCAACTTATGAATACCTAAAATTTTTATAAAATTTAAAAAGGAATTATTGCCCCAACATAAACAAATGGCTAAAATCTCTAATATAAAGAATTCATAAAATTTAAAAGACAAACACAATAATTCTAAAATAACAAAGGGTCATACAGTAGAATACTAAAAAGCTATCAAAATTCTGTTAAACTCTATCTGCTGATAAGGAAAAATAAAAATGTTCAGGTTACAAAATTAGTATATATAATATAGCATGGTCCCATTTCTATTTTTAAAAGGATGTATCTATATATGGATCAAAAGGATCTAAAAGGAGAGAATGACAGAGTGGAAGAGAATACGGGTGTTTTAAAAATTTTTTTTCAACTTGTCTTTTAAAAAAATTCACAGTTATGTATTTGCCTTTGTAAAAACTTTATTCAAAATTTCATTTTAGAAAAAAAGTGAAAAAAGCCAAATGTTACAGACAAAAGGCAGTAATCAACCACAATAAGGACTGTCCAAACACTCCTGTGTGTCCACTCTTCCTTCGTTAGTGTGTGCCACCTGATTTGTATTCTGTCAACCATAAAGCCAGTTATGACAGCTCCAGGCCAATACAATATCTCCCTGCACTCTGGAGCCCCACTGATTTCCATTCTTACATGTAATGCCCTCTAGGACTCTGCCTTTATATTGTCCTCTCAATTCAAGAGCTGATAATGTAAAGGCATTATATTTGCTCCTTTCTGTTTGCCTATTACCACCACTATGATGGTAGTAATCAACACCTCTAACATGCTGACCCTATTGTCTTTTTACCCCAATTCTAGAAGCTCTCTCCCTTCTTATTCAGGTTAGATTCTATAGTTCCTCATCTCAAAAGAATTTGCTAACATTCTTGGACCCTGTTGTCTTTAGTAACTCTCACCCTAGAAGAGCTCTACTATCCATATTTTACCACCTGCCCTGAAGAACCTGAGTGCTGCTTAAGAAAGTTACACAGCAGAGCTAATTAGTATCCATAAATTAACCAATATCAACATCAAAGGTGCCCTTTGATCATGCCTAGAATCCTATTACATTTCTGTGGTAACTTACTTTTCCCTCTTTACAACAACTTTTTCAAACTTCTCCACACTGTTAAACTGCCAAATCACTGACATTCCCCTCTCTCTGCTCACAATAGGAGACTTCATGTCATTCTTTACAGAAACAAAATTGAAGCTATCATATGGAAACTCCCTAAACTCTCCATTACTAAATCTGTAAACCTTCCTAATGTATATCCATCTTGTTCATCTCCTTTACCTTCCCTCCTGTTCCTTCTCCCATTTAAGGTCCATTCCAACTTGCATATTTTAAATCCTATCCTCTCCCATCCTTCCCAGAAACTTGATATTCTTTATCATCACTGATGCTCTCTCCTCTATATACTCAAAATACTCTAGCTGTCTGAATCACCTTTTTAACCTTCTTGGGCCTCTCCCATATAAATCTCACCCTCCACAGTTAGTAAGTTGAGAAAAGACTAAAACTGGTCAATGACATCTTATAAAGTGACAGAAGAAACATGGGAAAAATTATTTTTGAATTACAAATCTGATCACGTCACCTCCCTATTAAAAACTCACTTCTTACAACTCTTAATACTCTATGATCCAACCAACCATAAGGCCTTTGCATATGCTACTGCCTTTATGTGGAATGTTCTCCCACACTTTATCTAACAGTAATTAACAGTATAGACTGTACAGTCATACTGCCTGGATTAAAATCTCACCTCTGCCTTTATTAGCTGTGTGATCTCAGTACACTCACTTGCCAAATGGGAAGGGCAACACTACCTACCTTATAGGGTTACAGGAGGATAAATGAGTTATTATGTATAAACTGCTGAGAATAGCACCCAGCACACACTAAATGCTCTATATGTTTACTAAATAAATGAACAAACAGATGTAGTCTAGGATACGTTATGAGCCCAGACTCTGGAACCAGACTGCCTATGTATGATGTTTGGCTCTAGGACTTATGCTGTGAGACCTTGGGCATATTACTTAGCCACTCAGTCTCCTCATTTGTAAAATAAGACAATAACCTATCCCATAGGTTTATTAAGAGGATTAAATGAATACAGAAAGGTCTTAGAACAGTACTAAAACATAGTAAATGTTACATAATTATAAACTATTACTATTATTTTCCAGTTCTCAACTCCTCATAGAAGTCTTTTCACAACCAATTAGCCTAGACAAGGGTCCCTCTGTTATTTTCACCCACAGCACTGTTTCCCTTTCCTTAACATTCCTTATCTCTGTTTCTAATTACAAATTTGTAAGTAATTTATTTATTTAGAGGTTTATTAGCTTCTATTTGTTCCACTAGATTATAAGCTCCATGAGAGAAGCTAAGAGAGGTTTTACCCAACTAGTGTGCACCCTTAAATACTTATTGAATTAATGAGTAAATGAAATGGCTAATCAAAATCTTTTGTTTTCAAAGGTTTGTATTCTATTTGAAAATTATCTGAAATATTTTATTACCAAGTAATGTATTAACACGATCAAGTAATAATAATTTTCAGATTCTGGAATATAAGTGGCCTTCAGAGGCTCTAAATGAAATACAGCCAGGCTTTAAAGAATATGATGACAAATGAATGACTAATAACCAATACCCTCTCAAATTCATGTGTTTGTTCTTTTCATTTACTATAAACCATTTAAAAGTTTTTACAACAAGTTTTGAAGAATAAGGTTCACTATGATTTTTTTATCATTATATGTTCTGGTGACAAATGCAGTACCTAACATAGAGAAGACCTCTATAAATGTCTGTTCTCTAAGTATGTAAACATCAGCATGAATTACTGCATATAATATTCATGTGTCACAATCCAGATCTGGAAAATTACAGCACTTGAACTGCTGCAGAAAGAGGTGTGAAAGCATCCTTTGTTATGGTGTCTCTATAAAATCAGGAATTCTGCCATCAATGTTATATTCCCCCAAAGCCAATATATGCTACAGTTGCTGCTTGCCAAATGAAAATTTAATGAGAGATTTTCCATTTTGATTTGGAATGGTTAGATGAAGACACTATGAAACAGGCACACTGCCTTTCTGCAGTGCTAAGGGCACAAGGAAAGTTCACACATATTCACAAACACCTACTATTCCAACAGTGCTGGTGATTTTTGGTAACTCCTGAAAAACAGACTTCAAATCTATTGATACAATCTTTTAATTTCCTTATAATAAGTGACTACAAAATAACAATTGCTATCAGATCTAATATTTAAAGTCAATACAAACTTTACAGATTAAGCATGAATTGGGATTTTTATTGATTATAAGGACCCTACCTTTAAACACTCTAATACAGGATTCACTGAATAACTTTTTATTCATTATGAAAGACAGCTCTATAGTAAACCATCACAACAACTCCTCGTACCTGGTGTGTAAGTAAAACGTTGAGACTGGCTTTTTTTCCTCTTGCCATTGCAAAGATAAAAGTGCACCTGCACTGCAGCTGTAACTGCTGGGTTATGATATGGAGGAACTTCAAGGACAATGTGAGCCTAAGGAGCATGGAAAGCAAGATTGTGTTACACTCAGAACTAAAAATGAAATGCACCTGCTAAACTTAACACGTCTCATGAGTCTTAACTATTCAGGCTCATTATGCGAGTAAACTGGTATATAAGTCATCTGGAGATTTACTCTATGGATACTTCAGTCTTAACAGAGAAAAGCTCTTTCAAGTAAACCATTAAAGGAGAAACTGCTTTTCACTCACCCACTTGGGTTTCTAGTTGTAGCAGAAATCAAAAGTCTTACATACTATATAGCCAGATATTTTGCTCTAATAAATATTACATATTACTATACACCTTAAGTGGAAGTCTGTTCTAATTTTTAATCAAGTTTAATAGTTCCCAAGTTGTGTTACAGTTTAGATTTCTTATCTTAAATTTTTTTTTTTTTTTTTGGGCCTCACTGCGCAGCTTGCAGGATATCTCAGTTCCCCGACCAGGGATTGAGCCTGGTCCATGGCAGGGAAAGCACCGAATCCTAACCACTAGACCACCAGGGAACTCCCTTATCTTAAATTTTATATTCAAAATGTTCCAAACTGGCAATACACAAAATCTGCATCTATATTAAGAATAATTTTACATATGCAGGGTGAAAACTTTTAGACCCAAATCAAGTGCAATCCTTTTTTTTTTTATTTTTAATCTTTCGGCTGCACCGCACAGCATGTGGGGATCTCAGTTCCCCGACCAGGGACTGAACCCGCTCCCCCTGCATTGGCAGCGTAGAGTCTTAACCACTGGACCACCAGGGAAGTCCTCAACTGCAATCCTTAATCTAACTTCTCTAGGTCTTTGGAGAGCACTGTAGGAAGTGGTACTGTCTATCCCAGAAAAAATTCTGTCTCCATTCCAACCAGGATGAAGGGACCACAACTTTCAGTGCTGATTCCTGGAAGGCTTAATGTGAAGGAGTTGGAAATAGTGTATTAAATACACAAACCCCTGAGGGCTTGTCCTCCTCCTATTTTTTGCCCACTGTGTAAGTTCTTCACTGAATTTGTTTGATCTCTTCACTGAATTCAGAGAAATAAATCAATAACTTCAGTAAGAACCTTCTAATAATCTTTCATTTCTAATTTCTCCTTTCCTATACACAAAAAAGGGGAAGAAAGACACCAACTGTTTATCTTTCTTAAACTTTAATTTTAGTACCAGGAAAGTATCTATCTCACATCCAAACTTCTAAAAATTCTAATTTACTTTTCCATTACTCAACAGACAAGACTCCTCATCTATACCATAAAGCAGCATTATCCAATTTTCTCATTAAGTTTCTTACATATTTCTAAAGAAGTAAACTTCTTACCCCTTGACATTTTTCTTTGATTATTTTCCCTTCTACTTCCCACTGAGGTCGTCCATCTATTGACGGAAACAGTTTAGAGTTAAAAGGAATTCAAGTCAAAAAGCATACAAAATCTAATGTATTTAGTATCACAAATTTATTGGCAAAAGGAACCTTTATCTCGCTGACTTCCATTATGAAAATAAAATGTGTACCCACGGGGAAAAAATGCGGAGAAAGATCTTGGGCTGCCCAAGTTTGCAGGGCCCAGAGAGTTTATTCTACTAAGTGATGTTTGAAAATCTTCTGAAAACACCTCTACCAAGTGGTGGTCAACTTCTGCTTGTATGCCTTAAGTAATGGGAAACTCAATCCCTATCCAAGTAACCCATTTCATCTTTGGATAGTAACTGTTGCTAGAAAATTGCATCTATCTTCATGATAGACGACATCTGTCTCCTTCTAGTATCCAACCTCTGGTCTAAGCACTATTCCTTGTAGCCACCGTCCAAAAATCTTGAGCATCTCTGTGAGACAATACTTCAGATGTTTAAAAGAAGCTCTATTTGCCTGTGTCTCTTTTTCTGCTGGCTAGCACCCCCAGTTCTGCATTTATCCCTTAAACAATATTTTAGCCTTCCTGGTCACTCTTCTTTGAATTCTCCTCCAGTGTAACCATCTCCCTCCAAATGCACCAGGCTCAGGACTGAGTAGACCAGGTGAGAAATGATCCAGAATGATAGAGTGTGACTGAGGCTCTTGCCAAATTATGTGGAGATGCTGTGTCTCTGTTAATAAGTTTTCTGGGGCAGCTACACCATGCTGACTCATACACTTACTGTGTGGCCAGCAGTGTCCCTCTGTCTGCCACATTTCCTACTGCCAAGCTCAAGCTCCCACACTGTGTACTTATGCAGCTGGCTTTTTTTTTTAACCCCCAACCCTTGTTATGTTAATTTCCCCCTACTAGACTTCATTTTCTAAGATTGCTTGGCTTGTCAAGATCTTCTTAGATACTGATGGTCTTATGAACTATTTCCTAGGCTTTCCAGATTTGTGTCACCTAAAGATCTGGCCAGCACATTTTCTGTCTCTTCATCCCAAGTGAATTATTTACCTGGGGAAAGCCCCACCTGCTACTAGAGCTCTCACTCCAGCATTCTTTTTATGTCATGGGCATTTACCCAGTGACTAACCCATGCAAGTATCTTCACAGTTAGCATGACTTCATCTGGTCTGTGAAAATATCAGAAGACTCAATGAAATGCCGTCTAGATTGTGACTATCACTTTCCAGTCCAATATAGCTAAGAGCTACCCTTGTGCACAAGAAATACTACAGACAAATGCTATGCCTACTCAGAACTACAGCTCAGTTCAGCAATCATCTGCTGGGTCCCAACATGCTAAGCACTTTGGGTTGCTGAGATAATGGAGATAGGATACCCTGCCTTCAGTTTGTGGATGAAAGGCAAATATAAACAGTTCATTATAATGAAATGTGGTGGTTACAATAACTAATAAAAGAGTATTCTGGATGTACTAAGAGCACAGAGGTCAGGGTCCTTAACCTAGTCTTGGCACTGTAAATACTGCTGCAATGAACACAGGGGTGTATATGTTTTTTCAAGTTAAGTGTTTCTGTTTTTTTCAGATAAATACCCAGAAGTGTACCATTAGATCATATGGTAGTTCTACTTTTAATTTTTTGAGGACCCTCCAAAATATTTTTTGTAGTGATTGCACTAGTTTACATTCCCACAAATAGTATGCAACGACTCCCTTTTCTCCACATCCTTGACGACACTTGTTTTTTTCTAGTCTACTTAATAATAGCCATTCTAAGAGGTGGGAGGTGGTATCTCTCTATGGTTTTGACTTGCATTTCACTGATGATTAACAATGTAGAGCTTCTTTTCATATCTGTTGGCCATCTGTGATCTTCTTTGGAAAAAAATGTCTATTGGGATCTTCTGCCCATTTCTTAATTGGGATTGTTTGATTTTTTGCTATTGAGCTATATGAGCTCTTTATATGCTTTGGATAGTAGCCCCTTATCAGACATATGATTTGTAAATATTTTCTCTCATTCAGTAGGTTGCCTTTTCATTTTGTTGATGGTTTCCTTTGTTGTGCAGATGCTTTTTAGTTTGATGTAGTCCCTCTTGTTTATTTTTGCTTTTGATGCTTTTGCTTTTGGTGTCAGACTCAAAAAATCATTGTCAAGATCTATGCCATGGCTTACCACCTACGTATTTTTCTAGTTTTACGGTTTCAGGTTTTACATTCAAGTCTTCAATCCATTTTGAGTTAATTTTTGTGTAGGGTTTAAGAGAGTGGCCCACTTTCATTCTTTTGCATGTGGCTAATTTTCCCAATACCACTTATTGAAGAAACTTGTTCTTTCCCCATCGTGTATTCTTGGCTCCTTTGTTTTATATTATTTGACCATATACGTGTAGGTTTATTTCTGGGCTCTCTATTCTGTTCCATTGATCTATATGTCTGTTTTGATGCCAATACCATACTAATTTAATTACGATAGCTTTGTAATATAGTTTGAAATCAGGGAGTGTGATGTCTCCAGCTTTGCTCTTCTTTCTCCAGATTACTCTGGCTATTTGGGGTCTTTAACAGTTCCATAGAAATTTTAGGATTGTTCTATTTCTGTGAAAAATGCCATTGGAACTTCGATAGGGATTGCACTGAATCTGTAGATTGCTTTGGGTAATATGGACATTTTCACAATATTAATTCTTCCAATCCATGAGCACAGAATATCTTTCCATTTATTTGTGTCTTCTTCAATTTCTTTCATTAACATCTTGTAGTTTCTGATACATAGGTCTTTCACCTTCTTGGTTAAATTTATTCCTAGGTATTTTATTCTTTTTGATGCAATTGTAAATGATATTTTCTTAATTTCTCTTCCTGATAGTACATTATTATATAGAAATACAACATATTTTTGTATATTTGTTTTATATTTATTGTATATTTGTTTTATATCCTGCAACTTAACTGAATTTATTAGTCTTAACAGTTTTTTTGATAGAGCTTTATGGCTTCCTATATATAATACCACATCATCTGCAAATAGTGACAGTTTTACTTCTTCCTTTCCAATTGGAATACCTTTTATTTCTTTTTCTTGCCTAACTTTTCTGGCTAGAACTTCCTATACTATGTTGAATAAAAGTGGCAAGAGTGGGCATCCTTGTCTTCCTGATCTTAAGAGGAAAAGCTTTCAGCTTTTCACCATTAAGATATTAGCTATGGGCTGGTCACACATGGCCTCTATTATGTTAAGGTACATTCCTTCTACACCCTCTTTGTTGACAGTTTTTTTAAATTTTTTTTTTAAAATAAATTTATTTATTTATTTATTTTTGGCTGTGTTGGGTCTTCGTTGCTGCACGTGGGCTTTCTCTAGTTGAGGCAAGCAGGGGCTACTCTTCGTTGCGGTGCACAGGCTTCTCACTGTGGTGGCTTCTCTCGTTGCGGAGCATGGGCTCTAGGTGCGTGGGCTTCAGTAGTTGCAGCATGCAGGCTTAGTTGCTCCATGGCATGTGGGATCTTCCCAGACCAGGGATTGAACCCGTTTCCCCTGCATTGGCAGGCAGATTCTCAACCACTGCGCCACCAAGGAAGCCCAACAGTTTTTTAATCATAAATGGATGCTGAATTTTGTCAAATGCTTTTTTTAATCACGATAATGTGGTGTATAACGTTGACTGATTTGTGAATGTTAAACCATCCGTCTATCTCTGGAATAAATCCCACTTGATAATGGTATATGATCCTGTTAAAGTACTGTTGAATTTGGTTTGCTAATATTTTGTTGAAGATTTTTGCATCTATGTTCATCAGGGATATTGGTCTGTAATGGTTTTGATATCAAGGTAATGCTGGCCTCAGAAAATGAGTTTGGATAGTTCCCTCCTCTCCTGTTTTTTGGAAAAATTTAGAAGGCTTGGTATTAGTTCTTCTTTGAATGTTTGGTAGAATTCATCAGTGAAGCTGTCTGATCCTGGACTTTTGTTTGTTGGGAGGTTTTGATTACTGATTCAATCGCCCTACTAGCATTTGGTCTGCTCAGATATTCTATTTCATCATGATTCAGTCTTTGGTAGGTTGTATATTTTTAGGAACTTATCCATTTTTTTCTAGGCTGTCCAATTTTTTGGCATATGATTGTTCACAGTGGTCTCTTATGACCCTTTGTATTTCTGTGGTATCAGCTGTAATATTTCCTCTTTCATTTCTGATTTTACATGAGTCCTCTCTTTTTTTTTCTTGGTGAGTCTAGCTAAAAGTTTGTCAACTTTGTTTCTCTTTTCAAAGAACCAGCTCCTAGTTTCACTTATATTTTCTATCGTCTTTTTAGTCTCTATTTCACTTATTTCTGCTGTAATTTTTGTTATTTCCTTCCTTCTACTAACTTTGGGCTTCATTTGTACTTTTTCTAGTTCCTTGAGGTGTAAAGTTAGGTTGTTTGAGATTTTTCTTGTTTTTATTTTTTTAATTAATTTTAATAAGTTAAAAAATATATTTATTTATTTGGCTGTGCCAGGTCTTAGTTGCAGCACATGGGATCTCTGTTGCAGCGTGCCTCAACGTGGGATCTTCAGTTGAGGCATGCAGGATCTTTTAGTTGTGGCATGCGGGCTCTTAGTTGCAGCATGCGGGATCCAGTTCCCTGACCAGGGATCGAACCTGGGCCCCCTGTATTGGGAGTGTGGAGTCTTAACCACTGGACCACCAGGTAAGTCCCTAGCAAAATGTTTTTAAGGGTCATCCATGTTGTAGCATTAATCAGTACTTTATTCTTTTTTATGGCTAATTAATATCCCATTGTATGAATATATCACATTTTGATTATCCATTTATCAGTTGATAACTATTTGAGTTGTTTACATTTTTTGGCTATTATGATTAATGCTGCTAAAAGCATTTGTGTCCAAATTTCTGTGTGACTTATATTTTCAATTCTCTTGAAGAAATATTGGGGGATTCTTTTACTTTTGAGACATCCTTAATGAGAACTTAATATTCACATGAAAATTTAATAAATGTTTGGTTTACAGTAAAATCTGTGTAAATGATGCCTATAGCTTTAAGAAAACTATTTTGTGATTAATGTCAGTGAAACATCTGAATAATTCACTTTAACCTTTTGCCCCTTAGTCTGAGGTCAATCAACTCAAATCTTATTTATCTATCTATCCATTTATTTATTTATTGAAGTATAGTTGATTTACAATGTTATGTTAGTTTCTGGTGTACAGCAAAGTGATTCAGTTGTGTGTGTGTATATATATATATATATATATTTATTTATTTATTTATTTATTTATTTTTTTTTGGATTCTTTTCCATTATAGTTTATTACAAGATACTGAATATAGTTCCCTGTGCTCTACATTAGGACCTTGTTGTTTATATAGTATATATAGTAGCTTGTATCTGCTTATCCCAAACTCCTAATTTATCCCTCCCCCCCTCCTATCCCGTTTGGTAACCATAAGTTTGTTTTCTATGTCTGAGTCAACTCAGATCTTATATTATTTACCTTGTCCTTTTTCAAGAAAGATGATTTTGGATTCTGGAAGAAAATTAGATCCAGTAACAATCATTTCATGACCTCCATTTACAGAACAACTGTTGATACTGTACTTCTCAATATGAGGAAGTTCTTGAGCAGACCGCTGGGCTGTTTTTTTGTTTTTTTAAGAGTTGAGAAGAAACAAAATATTAGTTTACACTCTTTCATATGTAAATGACAAAGTCTAGCTATAAAAGAAGCAACTCTGGGTTTTTAAAATGCAAGGCAATGGTAACAATATCCACTAAAATAGCTATGCTATTTAGAAAACAAAATAGATTTATTAGAGTCATGTGATTTTAAATAATTTTCTTAGACTACAACTATAGAGAAACTAATAAAGAGAAATTAATTAATGCCTACAACTTATATTGACTCCAACACATTCACCTCATCCACTTTTCTCTTTTTAGCTTGTCTTTAATACATTTCTTCCCCACAACTTGTCTGTTAAAATTGATAAATTTAATATAATTACAAAAAGCAAATTAAATCCGAAGATGCATAATTATATTGCATACAATTAAAAGAATACAAGTTTCTAAAGGACAAACACCAAGTAGCCCTTTCATCAAGAAAATAACTAGATCATCAGTGAGGCATCAGGATTACATTTTGGACATCTTCTAAATAACTGAAGTATACATGAAGTACACATTTCAATACAGAATTTTTAAAAATGAACATAAATATTTCTTAGTGCACTATACTCTTCCTTCCCAGGGTATGTGAACATAATTTTCCTTAAAGCCTACAAGTCATTATATAAACTATTAACTTTTCCTTGTTGCCGCCTTTTTCTAATATCTACTGATTTCAAGTTGCTGTATTTTCTGGAGATCCTACTTCTGGCTTTTCTTTCCTTTTTAAAAAATGCTTGAGTTTCAAGCTAGACATTATACTTCTTTTGACTGTTTAGGTTCTCTAAGGGTTTATTCCTGCCAAATGCCTCAATAACTAGGTTTCTCTCTGGATTAAAACAAACAAAAAGGGTGGATTATACTTTCTTCTTCACATTTTGGAAACAGGTCTACTTTTAGTCCTACTACTTGGGTGGAAAATTGGTGGCTTTGAGGGTCAGCTGTGTTTTGTTTGGCCAGAACAACATTTTAAAGAAATTTAAACAACTTGACTGCCTTTATGAAGCATGCAGTCCCAGTTCACTATGTCTCTTCCAACTATTTAGTTTTTTGAAGATTTATTTATTTTATTTACTTTTAGCTGTGTTGGGTCTTAGTTGTGGCATGCAGGATCTTTCGTTGCCGTGCGCGGGCTTCTCTCTAGTTGTGGTGCGTGGGCTCCAGGGTGCGTGGGCTCTGTAGTTTGTGGCACGCGGGCTCTAGTTGAGGTGTGCAGGCTCAGTAGTTGTGTCACGCGGGTTTAGTTGCCCCGTGGCATGTGGAATCTTAGTTCCCTGACCAGGGATTGAACCCCCGTCCCCTGCATTGCAAGGAGGATTCTTTACCACTGGACCACCAGGGAATTCCCTCTCTTCCAACTATTTAATACCAAGACACAAAAGGTATATGAATTAGGATCCCAGCCCCATTCAAAGAGAATGTTTCATAGAGGATGGGTCTGGGATTTAGGATGAACTACAACTTAGAAAGTACCAAGCACAAATCTAGATCTCAGAAAACACTTATGTCCTTACTTATGTTCTAAATGGCTCACAAAGAAGGGGCGTAAAAACAAGCACTGACTAGCCTAGGGAGGAAGACTAATTCAAGTTTTAGATATTTATAGTGGAAACTAGCTATCACGAGTACATTCAAAGTAACAGCAAAAATGTGTTCACCAAGTGGCACAGCCATAATAAAATATTATGCATGTGCTAAAATCATTTTTGAAGAATATTTAACTATATGAGAAAACGCCCACTATAAGCGAAACTACCAAATATTGTGTGTGCGTGCACATGCGCGCACACATGTAGACCAAAAAAAAAAAGGAAAAAAATCCAAAAAAAGGTTAATAGTGACTATCTCAGAGAAGTGATATTACAAAAAAGATTTTTTTTTTTTACAAAAAAGATTTTAATGCTACTCTTTGTACCATTTTGCATTTTCTATACTCTCAACAATAATCACACAATAATTTAATACACTAAAAGAGAAAACAGAATAATTTTAGAGTAAATTCATCTCAAAAACTCAAACTACTCTATGAACTTAAATTATTTAAATTATGTTGCTAAAAATTAGAGAAATATATGCTTAAATGGGCATTTGTCTGGCAGGGTAACAAAGATTGTGGCAATGATAGCTGTTTCTAAGACAGGGAACTAGCTGACTTGAAAATTTACTTTTCACTCTATACTCTTTTACTCTTTTTGAATTTTGTACCATGTACCTGTATTATCTATTTAAAATTAATACAAAAATTACTTCTACAGTGATTCTATTACCATGGATTTGCTCAGTGATTCCCACAGTCGACTGGAAAATGATAAAGTATTACCCCAGTGAACAGCAAAAGGAGGCATAGAAAAGTAATACAGTAGGTATGATCCCAAATTAAGAATGCATGTGGTTAATAGAAATAAAATGATATAACATAATCAAAAGAGTACTAAGAAAACCTGTGTTCTAGCCACAGCTCTGTCACACCAACAAGCAAATAACCCGGGAGGAGCACTTGAGATACTTGTGCCTCAGTTTCCTCCTACACAAAATTAAGACATGGAATTAGAACACTTCTAAGTCTGTGTCCTAAAAATCTAAATTGCAATCTCAATATTTCAGTCCTATCAGCTAACCTGCCAGAGGTCCACAGTTCTCAAGGGCTTGAGTAGATATCAGGTTCTAGGCCTTTTCTCATTTCTTGGCTCTGAAAAACCAGGGAAAAAGCATTCACCTTCTCAACCTGGTGTTGTACATAAATTTTTGGTAAAAAAAACAAAAACCAAAATCCTGTAAGTCCCTATTCAGCTGAAGTGTCAGCTTGCAGAGACAGGCATCTTCCGACATTTTAATGAAACAAAGACGACCAAGTATCAATGACACTTAATGTCAGAATCATAGCTTCATAATTTGGTCCTCAGGTGTCATCAAGCCCACCTTCCTCATTTACAAGTAAGAAAACTATGGTCAAGAGAATGTCTATAGCCACACAGGCTACCTAGGGTCAAATTATAATGAGAAGCCATTTTCTAACTGCAAGATCAGTACTCCTCTACCTAAACATGTAGCTTATTTCCATATAAGAAAATCACACCAGCTAGCCAGACCCTGGGCTTCAGTTTACTTTTTTTTAAATTTATTTATTTATTTTCATTTTTGGCTGCGTTGTATCTTTGTTGCTGCATGCAGGCTTTCTCTAGTTGCAGCGAGCAGGGGCTACTCTTGGTTGCAGTGCACGGGCTTCTCACTGCGGTGGCTTCTCTTGTTGCGGAGCACGGGCTCTAGATGTGCGGCTTCAGTAGTTGTGGCGCACGGGCTTAGTTGCTCTGCGGCATGTGGGATCTTCCCGGACCAGGGCTCGAACCTGTGTCCCTTGCATTGGCAGGCGGATTCTTAACCACTGCGCCACCAGGGAAGCCCTCAGTTTACTTTTTTTTTTGGAAACATTTTTTTTTTAATATTTATTTTATTTATTATCATTTAGTTTTGGCTGCGTTGGGTCTTTGTTGCTGCGCGCGGGCCTTCTCTAGTTGTGGCGAGCGGGGGCTACTCTTCGTTGGGGTGCGCAGGCTTCTCATTGCGGTGACTTCTCGTTGCGGAGCACAGGCTCTAGGCGCACGGGCTCAGTAGCTGTGGCTCGCGGACTCTAGAGTGCAGGCTCAGTAGTAGTGGCACGCGGGCTTAGTTGCTCCGCAGCATGTGGGACCAGGGCTCGAACCCGTGTCCCCTGCATTGGCAGGCGGATTCTTAACCACTGTGCCACCAGGGAAGCCCCCTCAGTTTACTTTTGATCCAAACATTACATTATAAACAAAACAGAAAATAACCTATTATAAACAAAATTTTAAAATATCACAGGCTCACTTACAGCATTCAACAGGTATAGAAGCTGTCTGCAGAGAAAGGACTTTTCCATTGGGCTGTGGGATGTGTACACGAAACACAAGTCGTACTCTAGTATTCTTTCTGCCAATATCAGTTTCTCCTTTTCGAAGTTCTATATCTGAATTGCGGAGTTTCAAAATACCTGCACAGTCAATACTAGGAAAAAAAAAATACAAATTTTATTTGCTTACTAGAAATTAGTGGTTCTAAACAACTCAGCGAAACAGTTATTGTTAATTTGCCAGGAAGAACTATCACTATCTAAAATCAGGTCAAAAAAGAAAGATATGATTGCTATTTTCTGCTATTTAAATTTGAGGATTAAAAATGTTTTTGTACGACAAAAGTGTAATATTAAGTGTGGCATATTGTCTGTAAAGAGGGCTGACAATAATTCCTCCCATTCCTGTATTCACATGTCACTTCTCCAATTGAGAGGTAGAGTAACTATGTCCCCTCTCCTTGAGAGTGAGCCTTATGACTTGCCTTGACAAACAGAATGTGGCCAAGTGATGCTGTGTAAGTTACAAGCCTAGCACTTAAGAAGCTCCGTAACTTCCACTTTTGTTCTCTTGGAGCCCTGAGCCACCATGAAAATGTCCAACTAGCATGCTGGAGAGAAAAGCCCATATAATCCTCTACTTGAGCTACCCCAGCTGAGCTCCCAGCCGAATTCAGGGGCATGAGTGATCCCAACCAACACCACATGAGTGGATCAGCTGAGTCCAACCAACCAAAATAATCATGAAAAACAATAGAGTTACTACTTTAAGCCACTAAATTTGGGGGGCAGTTTGCGTTACAGAACTAGATGAGTGAAATATAAAGTAAAAGACTCTAATTCTATAAATATAACTAGGCCAGAAAAGATTAACTTACAGGACTACAAATAAGTCATTAATAACATATTTAAACTTTTGTATGATACATTTATTAATAAAAACAATCTAGCAGGCTTTCATTTCTTTCTTTCTTTTTTTTTTTGGGGGGGGGGCACACTTCGAGGCTTGCAGGATCTTAGTTCCCCGACCAGGGATTGGACCTGCGTCCTCGGCAGTGAAAGCGCAGAGTCCTAACCACTGGAACACCAGGGAACTCCCAGGCTTACATTTCTAAGAAATGCACATATAAGATTAAAGTTTTGGCATTTAAGGTCTAAAATTTCATTATCTTCAAAATTTATTACTAAATATAGCTGCTTAACACACAATCATGGTAGGAAACACCAGTACCTATAACATATCTTTGTTATTCACATATTAGAAGAATAAAGCAAGAGGTAACTAAAAATCAAACATTCTAGTTAAAGTTTACTCTCTCTTATGGCATTCCTTATTATCCATCCTCTTACTTTATCCACCAACTCTAATGCTCTAATGTTCCAACTCTAATGCTCACTGCCCAGAGGCTAGAGAAGTAACTTTGAAGGATAATATATGTTACAAAGCTAGGTTATCAAGATAAGAACCAGTAAAGCTCAAGGAAGAATCTGAAAAATATAAATATTTTCATCTTAGGAAAGACAAAGGAAAAGAAATTTCTAAAAAAGTAAATATTTTTGGAAATAAACATTTTTCATTTATGGATAACAAATTATATTTAACTAGTATTGAAAAACTGTACTTTAGCTCAAAGCAGTATTGATCAAATTGTATCAAAGTAGTGATTATTCATGTTAATATGCCAACATGAGTATTTAGTGGGAAATACCAGAGATTATCCATGCTACTGAGTTTTTTTGTTTGTTTGGTTTTTTGGCTGCGTCTGCATGTGGGATCTTCATCGCAGCGTGAAGGATCTTTAGTTGCGGCATGCGGGATCTTTAGTTGCAGCATGCGGGATCTTTAGTTGCGGCACGTGGGATCTAGTTCCCTAACCAGGGATTGAACCCAGGCCCCCTGCATTGGAAGCACAGAGTCTTAACCACTGGATCACCAGGGAAGTCCCCATTTTACTGAGTTTTGTTTTTTTTAATACATTTATTTATTTTATTTATTTTATGTTTGGCTGCTTTGGGTCTTCGCTGCTGCACGCAGGCTTTCTCTAGTTGTGGTAAGCTGGGGCTACTTTGTTGCGGTACACAGGCTTCTCATTGCGGTGGCTTCTCTTGTTGCGGAGCACGGGCTCTAGGCGCGTGGGCTTCAGTAGTTGTGCCATGCGGGCTGAGTAGTTGTGGCTCGCGGCCTCTAGAGCACAGGCTCAGTGGTAGTGGCACACGGGCTTAGCTGCTCCATGGCATGCGGGATCTTCCTGGATCAGGGATCGAACACGTGTCCCGTACATGGCAGGCGGATTCTTAACCACTGTGCCACCAGAGAAGTCTGCATTTTACTGAGTTTTAAGGGAAGGTATTTTAGCAGAGAGTTAAGTTTCTAGCAGAAGATTTGGAATAAGAGTATCAGAAATGACAATCTTAAAACTCTGGCTAAGAAATGCAAAAAAAAAACGAAAAGAAAAGCTACCAAACCACCAATAAAACTACATTTATAGGAATGAAAATAACTATTAAATTCTGTTTAAAACACAATTATATTTTAGATCAGAGTGCAACACTGCCACATCCATATTCATCGAGTTTTAAAAACAGGGAGGAGTTATGAGTACGGTAAGGCAATGTACTAGCATGCTATATTTAAAGCATCTTGTAGAGTGTCTCTATGGTTTATGGGTTGGTATACTGGTCTTAAATAAAGGGTCTTACACATCCAAGATAGATTAGGTTTGAAATGACCAAGCCTGTGTGATAGTAGGCAAAACAAGGGGACTATCTACCAATCTTTCCCCACCTTAAACAACAGAGCCTTTTTCTTTTTTTTTGGCCATGCGACGCGGCATGCAGGATCCTAGTTCCCCGACCGGGGATCGAACCCGTGCCCCTTGCAGTGGAAGCGTGGAGTCATACACTTCTAGCATGAACCACCAGGGAAGTCCCCACTAGAGCCTTTTTTTTTTTTTTCTGCTTTTAATTTTATTTATTTATTTGTTTATTTATTTATGGCTGTGTTGGGTCTTCGTTTCTGTGCGAGGGCTTTCTCTAGTTGTGGCAAGTGGGGGCCGCTCTTCAGCGCGGTGCGCAGACCTCTCACTATTGCGGCCTCTCTTGTTGCGGAGCACAGGCTCCAGACGCGTAGGCTCAGTAATTGTGGCTCACGGGTCCAGTCGCTCCGCGGCATGTGGGATCTTCCCAGACCAGGGCTCGAACCCGTGTCCCCTGCATTGGCAGGCAGATTTTCAACCACTGCACCACCAGGGAAGCCCCCACTAGAGCCTTTTAATACATACCTACAACTCACTTGTGCATAAATTATTTTGAACAACAGTCTTATCATTCGCAATTTTTTAATCTACCACTACCTGAAACTATATTACATTCAGTCACTACAGTTTATCCTAGTAATTAGTTCCTGGATAAAACAGGCTCATTCAGCATTAGCTGCCCTGTTATCTAAGGTACTTAGAAAAGGTTTCTTAGATTTGGGTAACTTCCTAGTTGCTCCTTACTCAACCCTTTCTTGGACACACACAATGTTGTTGTCACAAACCTTGGTTCCTGTAGAATTCCTGTTCCCCAATCTAACAGTTCAGAGTGGACAGATAGCCAGAGAAGCTTCAGGTGTGTGTATGGCAGAGCAGGGTGGGGTAAGGGGGCTAAGCTGCTTGCTACTAGTAATAATGGTATTTCTACAGCTTTGTTCTTTCTGGTCTGATCCAGGCAGGCAGTATATGCCAGCTCTGGTTGGAGAAGGGAACATGAATCTTGACTACCACCTCTGTTCCATGTGAAAAGGAGGAGGAAGGTACATTCAGATCCTACTGCTCTGATTTGTTCATGCTATTCTGTAGGTAAGGCTTTCCCAAGTTCTTGAGAGAATGTCTTAGAAACTCATGTACTCTGTTTTCTTTAATTTATTGATTTATACATTATTTTTAAAAAGGATATGAGGCATTTTATAACATAAATACAAATAAGGTCAAGAAGAAAGAAATAGAAAATATTTTTGAATAGAAGAAACAGAAGATAAATATATCCCAAATCTAGGGTTATATGAATTACTATAATTACTATAATTGAGCTTGATCATGAACTTTTGGGAAGCTGAGGCAAAAAGTAAAGACGATAGGGACTTCCCTCGTGGTCCAGTGGCTAAGACTCCACACTCCCAATGCAGGGGGCCCAGGTTTGATCCCTGGTCAGGGAACTAGATCCCACATGCCACAACCAAGAGTCCCACTGCCTCAACGAAGAGTTTGCATGCCGCACATACCACAATGAAGATCCCGCGTGCCACAACTAAGACCCTGCTCAGCCAAATAAATAAATAAATATTTTTTTTAAAAAAGTAAAGATGATAAAGCTTTTGTAGGTCTCTCCTTGTCTGGTAAAGCAAAATCTACCGTGTCATCAAATACCAACCTTTTTCCTTTAACCTGAAAAGACTGTGTGTGTGTGTGTGTGTGTGTGTGTGTGTGTGTGTGTGTGTGTGTGTGTAATAATGACCAACTTAAGAGATAAAATCTTTTTAACAGTCCATTAAGTTATAAGCTTCTGGTGATTTCTATTTAACTTGATTCAAGTCTACTGCTTGAACTATCCAGAGGAATCAATGGAAACATGGTCTTCAAACTGTCACCTAAGAATCAATTTTATGAGTTCTTAGAAAAAGATAGTTCAAAGTTGAGTTTCAAATTCCCCTCTGCAGCTGAATAATAGTATATTCATATTGCTTTTGATGCTAGATGAAAAAGTAAGATCCTAGGGAATTCCCTGGTGGTCCAATGGTTAGGACTCTGTGCTTTCACTGCCGAGGGCCCAGGTTTGATCCCTGGTCGGGGAACTAAGATCCCACAAGCCACATGGTGCGGCCAAAAAAAAAAAAAAAAAAGTAAGATCCTAGAGTAAAAGAGAGGAAGCCTTCTTGCATCCTCATTTAGAGGCTGGCTACCTCACCTTATTTGAAGATTGGTCAAATAGGATGCCTGGAGTCAATGTTTTTCTTTCTTTCTTTTTTTTTTATAAATGAGGAAACTTTTTTTTTTTTTAAGGAGGAAGGCGGGCTTATTTATTTATTTTATTTATGGCTGTATTGGGTCTTCGTTTCTCTGCGAGGGCTTTCTCTAGTTGTGGCAAGCGGGGGGCCACTCTTCATCACGGTGCGCGGGCCTCTCACTATCGCGGCCTCTCTTGTTGCGGAGCACAGGCTCCAGACGCACAGGTTCAGTAATTGTGGCTCACGGGCCCAGTTGCTCCGCGGCACGTGGGATCCTCCCAGACCAGGGCTCGAACCCGTGTCCTCTGCATTGGCAGGCAGATTCTCAACCACTGCGCCACCAGTGAAGCCCTTCTTTTTTTTTTTTTCAATGTTTTTCTTAAGTGTTTTGCTCAAGTACCTGAATAAAGGATTGGCTAAGAATCCAAAGTTCTTTTTTTAATTATTACAGAACACAGAAATTTAAGAGTAGAGATTATCAGCTAGCTGTCTACCTCTGCCATGAAAAAACTCTATCGTAGCCCATGTGATGACTTAGTGGAGTTGAGTTCTTGAGTATTGTTCCTTTGAACAAAGCAGGCAAAGATAAGGTTTTATTTAAATCAATATTAACTTGTCTTTTCTGGTGATAAGTAGATAAGAGGCAATTCTTATTTTATAATAGTACAATTATGTCATAAGTTACTATGTCCTCAGGGGTATATTCAGTTTACCTAAAAAGTCATTTAAATATAAATTTAAAAGAGAAGAACTCGAGACTGAAATCTGATTTTAATAGGACTATTCCTGCAATAACCTGGGACAGATATCATTGCCATCTTAAGAAAGACCTATATTATAGTTTGAACCAATTTCTCTAACAAACTTCACTGTAAGTTTCACATACCTGGTTGTGGCAGAATAATAGTTCCCTACTAAATATTCTTTTTTTCTGTTTTTCTTAGTAACAGACCCCCATCTTGTTAGCGGTGGCAATGCACTCAGGTAAAAAAAACATACCCAGGTCTTCCTTATATACAAGGATGATCAATGAGATGTAGTAAAGGTGTTGGATAAGTTTCTGGGAAAAGCTCTTGAAAGAGGCCTGACTCAGATGGAAGTTCTCTCTTACCCTTCCTCTTACCCGTTCTTCCTATTCCTTCCAGGATTACAGTTATGATGGCTAGAGCTCCAGTAGCTATTGTGGATCATGAGGCAATCTTGAGGATGGAAACCACATGCTAATAATAGCAGAGAAGAATAAACAGAAGGAGCTTGGGGCCCCAATGACTTATGGAACCACTGTGCTAGCCCTAAGATGCCTATGTGTATATTTCTTTCATGGAAAGAAAAATTAAACCTCTAGCTGTTTAAGCCACTGCATTTCAGGTTTCTGTTACAGGTACTATATATATTCCTAACTAATCCACCTGAACAAAACTCTACTGCATTCTCATTCAGAAGTTGGCCACCTCATTTTATTTGGAAATGGGTGAAATGGGACACCTGGAAGTCGAGTTGAAGTTTTCCTCAAGGAAACTTAACAATCATAATTTTACTGCAATTGTTTACTTACTGTCTATTAGACTGTGAGCTACTTGAAAAAAAGTCCATATACTTTTGTCTCTATCACCTAGCATGATGCTTGGCTGGTACTACATGGTCATAAACTTTTGCTGAATTGAATTTTCTTTATGGAAATGTGGTACCAACCTTATCAAATATACTATAATTATTTACATAATGTTATTCAGTTAATTTAGGTCAATGACTTATTTTTGTACTATAAAAATAAATATACTTTTCTTCTGAAAGTTATTTTAGGAAACGAAAGAACAGTCCCTTTTGGGATATGTTTCAAGATACCTGACTGACATATTGTTTTCAGGAAGAAGTGGAATTTCCAGAACCTTTGTGCTGGCAATTATTATCTCTTGGCTTGCAGTAGCAACTGTCTTCCCAGTGATCCGATGCACCTGGTAAAATGCATGAGGCCGTAAATATCGATCATCTGCTGTTCCAATAAACATCTGTAGATTTATCGGCTTTTCACTATAGCCCAGGAGCTAATTTGGAAGAGCAAACACAGAAAAATACAATTCATTATCCATGCATTTTACAATAAGCTTACAACAGTAAGTCTATTATATTTGTATCATATACTATTGATACATAAAATGTTATTTCAAAAAAGATAATAATAAAAACAAGTAATAAGTGAACAGCCCTCTAAATTGCAGAAATATTTTAAGAGTTATAAAATGCTGCAATATATTACAAAGGGATGAGGGAGTTTTTTTGGATTAAAATCTAGATCAACCTAAATTTTGAAAAGCCTTGGTAGAGTGCTGTGGAGAATACAAAAGAAATGTTGATTCTGTGCTCCAGGCAACATTAACCATCCAGACCAGACCTAAAGATCAGGATATGTGGGAAGGTCCCCTAACAGGCTGTTAAAATCAGAGACACTTTTAGTAGAA
This sequence comes from Balaenoptera borealis, assembly GCF_965194805.1. NCBI lineage: Eukaryota > Metazoa > Chordata > Mammalia > Artiodactyla > Balaenopteridae > Balaenoptera > Balaenoptera borealis. The sequence goes on from NC_138878.1 coordinate 17,559,036, forward strand.
AGGATCTGAAAAATCCTATTCCATGTTTCCAAGTTAAAATTTCAACTGACTTAACAAGCTAGGCTACTTGACTTTCTTTGGTACCCTTCACTACTGCTGAGGTTAAGATGGCTACACAGGATTAATAAGGGTGATGACCAGGAGGTGCTGGAGGTAAAAACAGCGACCACAAGAAAGGAGGCAGTTAAAAGAAACAGAGCCTAAAGCACTTAGGGAGACTCCTATGTCCAGTCTGATGGCTGAGTGGCACCCATTGGACTCACCTTGAAAGGATGGAGAGAACACCAAAGTAAGCAGATACTGGAAACAAACTGACACATGTAAGAAGAGAATAACAAAAGGTGTGTTTCCTGTTTTTAAGGCTTTTAACCTGAGGGAAAGCCACAGTCCATGCCTTACAGTGTGACTAAAACTACCAAAGAAATCTACAGTCTGAAGGGCTTGAAGAACCAAGGACAGACAGAGTCTGTCACAACCTCTGGAAAGAAAGAGGCAAATCCCAGAAAAGAGACAGCCAGAGAGGAGGAACTCCAAATTTTATATATATATAGACTCTGCCCAATCCTTTGGCTGACCTGTAAACCATTCAAGAACAGGATAGATCCAAGCAGCCTAAGACTAAAATAACTGAAATGAGATTATGAGCTACCACCAACCACAGGGAGACAGGTTTTACAGGTTGACTCCAACCAAGTTAAGTGCCTGCTTAAACAAAAAAATTCAACATTCTTTGGAAGTACATATGGGTGTGCATTTATATTTGTTTTGATGCTGAGTTGTACAAGTTCTTTATATATTCTGAATATTAATCCCTTGTAATTATCTGATTTGCAAATATTATCTCCCATTCTGCAGGCTGTCTTTTCACTTTCTTGGTTGCGTCCTTTGATGCACAAAGTTTTTAAATTTTGATGGAGTCTAATTTATTTTGTTTCTTTTGTTGCCTGTTCTTTAGGTGTCATACTTAAGAAACCATTACCAAATCCAATGTTGAGAAGATTTTCCTCATGTTTTCTTCTAAGAATTTTATAGTTTTAGGTCTTTGATCCATTTTTAGTTAATTTTTGTATATAATGTAAGGTAAGGATCCAACTACATTATTTTGCATGGGGATATCTAATTTTCCCAACACCATTTGTTGAAAAGACTGTCATTTCTCCTACTGAATGGTTTTGGAACCCTATCAAAAATGAATTGACCATATATGTTAGGGCTTATTTCTTGGCTTTCTATTCTATTTCATTGGTCTGTCTTTATGCCAGTATCATACTGTTTAAAATGCTGTAGCTTTGTAGTATGTTACAAGTCAGGGAAAGGGAGTCCTCCAACTTTACTCTTCTTTTTCAGGATTGTTTCAACTATTTGAGGCCCCTTGCAATTCCATATGAATTTTTTTTTAAATAAATTTATTTATTTATTTATTTATTTATGGCTGCGTTGGGTCTTCGTTGCTGTGTGCGGGCTTTCTCTAGTTGCGGTGAGCGGCGGCTACCCTTTGTTGTGATGAGCAGGCTTCTCATTGCAGTGGCTTCTCTTGTTGCAGAGCATGGGCTCTAGGCGTGCAGGCTTCAGTAGTTGTGGCACACGGGCTCAGTAGTTGTGACGCATGGGATTAGTTGCTCTGCAGCATGTGGGATCTTCCTGGACCAGGGCTCAAACCCTGCTCCCTGCATTGGTAGTCAGATTCTTAACCACTGTGCCACCAGGGAAGTCCCCATTATGAATTTGAGGATATGCTTTTCCATTTTGCAAAAAGGGTTGTTGGAATTTGGGTAAGTATTGCATTAAATTTGTGGATTGCTTCGGGCAGTACTGATATCTTAACAATGTTAATTAAGTCTCCTCTCCATGAACACAGAATGTCTTTCTATTTATTTTTGTTTCATGTATATTTGGATTTTATTTTCACTTTATATATTTCCATTTATTTTTATTTCTTTCAGCAATATTTTACAGTTTTCAGCATACAAGTCCTTATACTTCCTTGGTTAAATGAATTCCTAAGTATTTAATACTTTTAGATGCTATTGTAAATGAAAACTGTTTTCTTAATGTCCTCTTAGGGTTGTTGATCAGTGATACACAGAAACACAACTGGTAAGTATGTGTTGATCTCCTACCCTGAAACTTCGTAAACTCATTTATTAACTCTAGCAGCTTTCTTGGGGATTATTTGGGATTTTTAAAGTATGTGAGCATGTCATCTGTTAATAGAGATAACTTTACCTCTTCCTTTCCAATTTGGATGTCTTTTATTTCTTTTTATTGCCTAACAGCTCTGGCTAGAACTTCCAGCACAAATGTTGAATAGCAGTGGCAAAAGCAAGAATCCTTGTCTTGCTCCTGATCTTAGGGGAAAAGCTTTCAGTCTTTTACCATTAAGTATGATGTTATTAGCTGTGGGCTTTTCATAAATGACCTTAATCATGTTAAGGACTTTCCCCCTTTTCTTAGTTTGCTGTTTTTTTTTTTTTTTAAATGATACGCTGATAAATTTTGTCAAATGCCTTTTCTGTGTCAATTGAGATGATCATGTGGTTTTTATGCCTTCATTCTATTAGTATGGCATATTACAACAACTGATTTTCATATGTTGAATCATCTGCATTTCTGAGGTAAATTCCACTTGGTCATGCTGTATAATCCTTTTAATGTGCTATTGGATTTGGTTTGCTAGTTTTATGTTGAGGATTTTTGTGCTTATATTCTTTTTTTTTTTTTAATTTTATTTATTTATTTTTGGCTGTGTTGGGTCTTCGTTTCTGTGCGAGGGCTTTCTCTAGTTGCGGCGAGCGGGGCCACTCTTCATCGCAGTGCGCGGGCCTCTCACTATCGCTGCCTCTCTTGTTGCGGAGCACAGGCTCCAGACGCGCAGGCTCAGTAGTTGTGGCTCACGGGCCTAGTTGCTCCGCGGCATGTGGGATCTTCCCAGACCAGGGCTCGAACCCGTGTCTCCTGCATTGGCAGGCAGATTCTCAACCACTGCGCCACCAGGGAAGCCCTGTGCTTATATTCTTTACGGATATTAGTCTGTAGTTTTCTCTTCTTGTATCTTTGTCCTTATCATTATTCTTTTGATTAAAAAAATTTTTTTCATCTCTTCACATATTTAGCCTACCTTTTCTACTAGATAATTTAGCATTTTCATCATTGTTATGTTAAAGTCTCTTTCTGATAACTCCAACCCAGACACAGAGTTAGATTTAGGTCATCTCTGGGCTAGCTTCTATTGATTGTTTTCTCTTAGCTGTGGTTCACACTTTCTTGTGTGTGTATGTATAGTTTAACATATACTAGACATTTTGTATAAAAGAACTCCAGGAACTGAAGTAGCAAGTATTTACTTTCAGAAAGAGAGATGCTATTTTTTTTTTTTTTTGGGTCAGGCCACAGTTCTTAAGCTGTATCGGCTTTACTGCAGTTTTAGTCAGATTCCTCTGCTTTGAGATGGTGGCTTACGTGCACTTGGTGGAGATCTTACAAATCTCAGAGAGATCTCGCTCAGCAATCCCCACTCCTACTTTTGGCCCCAAATGCCTCTGGGAGGAAGATTTGCTCTATGGCTGTTTTATTCCACTGAACCAGCAAGGGTGCAATATGATAACATAGACTGCCTAAAGTCAATTTTTTGGTAAGCACAGCGGAGTGCCCAGCTCTTCAAGACAGTAGTGGTGGAGTTTCTGATGCCCAGTCCTAAGCATTGTCCCTACAAGTTGGGGTTGTGAGTCACAGTGTCAGTGATGTTTTCACTAGAGCAAAACTGGCTAGGGTGGCTGCACACTGTTCTAGGCCACATAGCTTCCAAACCTGAGATTTTATGAGCTACCTAATAACCTTAAAAGAAATTCTCTTCTGTTTCTGCACTATGGTTTTGTAAAGTATCCTGACACATGATAGCAAATACAGAGTGCCTAGTTCAGTGTCTGGCATGTACCTAACAAATGTTAGCTATTAGTGTGCATCCAGATTTGAAGTATGGAATCCAGTCAGAGTTTCAAATATGTAGAAAGAGTTTTGTTTGATTATGTTGTCCTTCAGGTGACTGCTTTACTCCCTCCTGCTTGCCCATCCCTGGCTTTACGGTGGAGTTTGTAACCAAGCAACATCATAATTTATTGATTATCCTCCTCTACCCAGGAAAGGACATGAAGTCTTTTGCCTATTATCAGATAAAATAATTTACCCAGCATGATTTTCAGCCCTGTGCCTTTATAGAGAAGCAAATAAAGCCTGGACCATTGCAATAGCCTTATAACTGCTCTCCCTGTTCTTACTCTTGCTCCCTGATAGCCTATTCTCTGTCCAGGAGTCAGAACAAACTTGTAACATTAACCAGATAACTTTACACCCCTGCTCAGAACTCTCTAATGGCTTCCTTCCATACTCAGAACTAAATTCAAATGCCCTATGATGATTTACAAGTCCTGTGTGATCTGGGCCCTGGATAACTTGTTGCCTTACCTTCTCCTACTCTCTCCCTTCCACAGTCTGCTCTGGCCATCTTGGCCTTATTGCATGAACCACTCAAGCTCATTCCTAACCTCAGGACCTTCACACTTAATATTTTGTCCCTCTGGAATATTCTTCCTGCTGATCTTCATATTACCTCACTCCTTCAGTTCTACACTCAAAGGTCAACTTCTCAGAGAAAACCACCCTATCTAAAACATCACATTTCTATCCCTTTATCCTGTTTTATTATTTTTCATAGTATTTATCACTATCAAAAGTATTTTAGGGACTTCCCTGGTGGCACAGTGGTTAAGAATCTGCCTGCCAATGCAGGGGACACGGGTTTGAGCCCTGGTCCAGGAAGATCCCACATGCCGCAGAGCAACTAAGCCCGTGCGCCACAACTACTGAGCCTGCGTTCTAGAGCCCGTGATCCACAACTACTGAGCCTGTGTGCCACAACTACTGAAGCCTGCATGCCTGGAGCCTGTGCTCCACAACAAGAGAAGCCACCGCAATGAGAAGCCCGTGCACTGCAACGAACGGTAGGCCCCCGCTCTCCACAACTAGAGAAAGCCTGTGGGCAGCAGCGAAGACCCAGTGCAGCCAAAAATAAATAAATAAACTAATTAATTAATTTTAAAAAAGTATTTTATACATTTGTTTATATCTGTTTTCCTTTTTACCACATAAGTTCCCAAAAGGCAGAAACTTTGTCTTGTTCACCACTCCACCCCTTCCTCTTTTTACTGAGGATCCATTATGGAAATATCTGTATCAAATGTCACTGCTTCAGCCAGTATTATATAGGTGACACTAAAAAAAAGAACAAAGTGGCATGTATTAAATTTTAAGGAATTAGTGAAGACCTTAAAAGGCAGAAATTTATTAATAATAATAATATAGGATAGGGGCTTCCCTGGTGGTGCAGTGGTTAAGAGTCTGCCTGCCAGTGCAGGGGACACGGGTTCGAGCCCTGGTCTGGGAAGATCCCACATGCCGCAGAGCAACTAAGCCTGTGAGCCACAACTACTGAGCCTGTGCGTCTGGAGCGTGTGCTCCGCAACGGGAGAGGCCGCGACAGTGAGAGGCCCGCGAACCGTGATGAAGAGTGGCCCCTGCTCACCACAGCTGGAGAAAGCCCTCCCACAGAAACGAAGACCTAACACAGCCAAAAACAAATAAATTTATTAAAAAAATAATAATAATATAGGATATAGGGAAGCACATGATAAAAAGCAATTAAGGCTCTGTGAAGCAGAGAAAAGACGAAATGATGGAAACCAGCTAAGAGGCTGAAGCACTAAAATCATGTGTACTGAAAATTTAAACAAGGGTAGAAATGAGAACATAAATAGAAAATAGAAATGAAGGACGATTAATGCAATAAGTCTTTCTTATGAGATCCTAAAGAGATTTTTTGTAACTGGCTACGAATAGAATAATAAAAAGAAGGGAACAAAGAAATTCGAAGTTCTGAGCTTCAGTACCCAAGAGAATGATGGTATCACTAGCAAATAAAGAAATGAAGAAGTCACTGATTTAGAACATGTTTGGAGGAAGATAAGGTAATGTTTTCAATGTTAGTCATGTGGTATTCAAGGTAACAGTGAGACATCTAGATGGAAATGTGAGGCCATATAATACAATACATACATTCTTTTAGCCCAGCCATAGCGTTATTGCACAATAACAAAATAGAGTCTACTGTGCTTTAAAAGGATGACTGAAATCCTCTTTCCGTTTCTTGTTTTGACATGATGAGTAGAATGATGACATCATGATGACATGATGAGTATGCACTGTAAAAGTTTCAGTACTCATAGCACTTTAAACACTACTGAGTTTTAACTGCATCACTGTGATTTGTAGCTCCCTGAGCAGCAGCGTAAAATGATGAGAGTGCCAGTATACTCTCTATCTTAACTACTCTGCCATTGTTGCCCCAAAACAGGCTCAGTCAATTTATAAATGAATGAGTATGGCAACGTGATGAGTGAGGTGCATATAGGTACTTAATGGAAAGGGGCCAGAAATTCAAACTCCTATCAATGCACGAGATAATCATTGTTCTTCAAAGAGAGGAACTAGCCTACGTTGCACAGAACTTCAGAATGTCCCATCATATATATTCGTGTATACAGAAACGTTTACGAACTTGGAACCCAACTCCTTAGTATATATAAATACCACCCAAATCGCAGTTTTAACACATATGAATTTTTCATGAATGCAACTGCCATGTAAACTGAGGTAAACTTTATTTATTTATTTTGGCTGCGCTGCGCGGCATGTGGAATCTTAGCTCCCCGACCAGAGATTGAACCCGTACCTCCTGCATTGGAAGCACAGAGTCTTAACCACTGGACCACCAGGGAATTCCCGAGGTAAACTTTAGCAAAAGTTGTTCATTTCAGAAAATCATGTCATTGCTAGTAATGCCACTCACTTGTGGAATTTAGGTTGCTGATCAACACACTTGCCTATGTGCAAGTGTGATGTAGTGATGCTGTAGGTACAAGTATCTAATTATTTCATTGTTTTCTCTACAGTCATTACCAAGCCTTTTCATTTTGAAACATAACTTTTTGTTATAATTTGTTTATAACCGTTTTCTAAATTTATTTCCTCTTAATAATAAAAGCATTATATTGGTATTTCTAAAATTATATGTGTAGGCTGATTATATTGTCCTTGAATTTCCATTTCAGGTAAATAAAGTATTATAAAATATTTGTTTAAAATTTTAAGAGTGGGGTTGGATCTGATAGGGTTGAGAACCACTAGCCTTAGAAGATTTGCAAGTCAGGAGGCACACTGGTATTTTATCTTGGACCAGTTTGCCTAAAAGCAAATCCTCCAGTCTCCTGTCTAGGGAACATAAACCTACTGCAAGCATTTTGGGAGTTAAGAGGAGTCAAAGCTCTCCCTATTCAGTACACAGACTTTCATTATGCCTCCCCTTTCATCCCTACCCCATTTTCTGTACAGATCCTCAAGCCCTGCCTTCAATTATTCTAGAACCTAGAACTTCTATTTCACTCCCTCTAGACAATAAATCTCCAGAATTCTCCCAAGGTAAGCCAGTGGTTATCACTTCGTTATACCACATAAGGGAGAAAAATCTGGGAAGTTTAACTGCTTCTTTTGTAGACCTTCAACAATATTTCTGTTTTCGGCCTCACCTCACATCCCACTTTCAGAGACACCAGTGCCTCAACCCCCTGAGCCTTTCCAAGGTTCTTTAGTGTAAAATGATTTGTGCTTCTTAATTACTGGTTCTTTCTCTCCAACCAACAAGCTTAAGTTGTAACTGTTTAATGTCTAATGAAGGTAAACACATGTGTTTAATCTAGTATATTTAACTGGAAATTGCAGTTTTCTGTAAATATTTAAATATTTGTGTATTTAAGAAATCTATCAATATTTCAGTTGTGATTTCTTTTTACATATTTTGGTATAAACAAGTTAATAAATGTTAAAGCTTGAATTGAATGGAAAATATTCCATAAAAAATAAAATGCCAACATGATTACAGTAAAAAAAAAAAAAAAAAAGCCTAAATAAATCAATAACTAAAGAAGAAATAGTAACAGTGTGGGCGTATGTATGCATATGCACACAAATATGGTTCAGTCACTTTTCCCTTTTGGTTTGTATGGAGGCAGATGTGGTAAGTGATAATGTAGAATGAGAGTCATCCAAATTTGGACACAGAGGTGAAAAAGTAAAGGTAGAGAGTGGTGATATACTTTAACTAAATTAGTTTATGTAATTCTAAAACTCCTGTGGAGTACATGCCATTTTTTCCAGTTTATAGATGAAGAATCTTAAGCAAAGAAAGATTAAGGAACTACTCCAAACTCATGGCTAATCATCCTTTCTGCTATACTTATTGTTGCTCTTTCATGTTTAATCCTACATTGAACAAATTATCCTATGGAACCAACTGTTCTTGTAGTGGAGGAAGAAGCACCAACAACTTTACCACTTGCCTCAAAGTACTGTGAAGGGGACAGTGTCATTCTTGTTATCTCCAGAGCCTAGTATAGTACCTATCACGTTATGGGCATTTAATCATTGCTGAATGAATGAATTTTGGAATGGAAGAGTACAATTTGGTGGAACAAAATAACACGAGGTTAGTCAACACAATTATTTAAATAAGAATTATAACCACTAAAGTAGCTGTTTAAAATGAAGTAGTAAAATCTAAAATAGAAAATACAAACTAAAAATTTTATTGCTATCTATCAAGTTACCCAAATATCACGTAACATACCAGTAAGTACTATATTCCAAAGTATCCCAGTCATATTAGATGACTCATATTAATACCAGCTTGGCAAAGACATAAGCCACCTGTCCTTTATACTTTGATAGTAAAATGAGCCAGTGATGGGGGAAGGTAATCAGGCATATAAGATTTCAAAGGGAATATATTTCATAACACATATTTCAGCCAACATCTGCTCCAAGCATATATACTACAGCATAAGAAAAATAGGGCTTCTCCTTTGCAACTCAAGGACTTTAAAAGAACATCAAATAAATTAATTAGACTATCATTCCATCCCATCCCATTTGCTGCCAATGTTATAGGCAACAAATTATTGCTACTGTTAACACTATTCTCTAAAATCTTTCATCTAATATCAGGATACTTCTCTTCAGGTCACCTTCTGCTTTGTAGAAGAAACTAAGCTAAGTTGTTTGTTATGTTTCTGTACGTTTCCATAGCAAAGGTCTGTGCCTGCTTAATTTAACTAAAGCTGGAGGGTTAAAGCCTGAAGGTATAGGACAGACTAAAGCAGCTTCAATAAGAGAAGTTCTATTATCAGTTCTGCTACATTACTTGGAGGGAACAGATCTGAATATATTAGAAACATGACAACACAATGTAGAGATAATAAAAATACAAAATTAAATTTCCATAATATAAATTGCTTCAAACTGAAAATGTACATATAACAACATCATACAAAAAATCATCACCTGGAAATGAATCTTGGCATATGATGAAATACAAAGTCTAGTTATGGAAAAAAATACTACAATCTCCATTTTAAATTTCAGTAACTTTTGGGATAAGACTCAAAATATTTATTCCTTCATAAAATTTACCACTGTATAATAAAGTATGTGTGTAATTTTATGCAATTTTATCCCATATGTAGATTCAAGTAACCACCGTAACAGTCATGATCCAGAACTCTTCCATTACCACAAAGGAACTCTCTTGTGCTACCCGTTTACGTTCACAGTCTTCAACCAGTTCCTGTTCCCTGGCAACCGCTAATCTAGTGTCATCTCTGTAGCTCTGCCATTTTGAGAATGTTATATATATAAATGGAATCGCAGTATGTAACCATTTGAGATTGCCTTTTTTTCCACTCAGCATAGTTCCATGGAGAACCTTCCAACTTGTGTGTATCAACAGTTTGTTCCTTTTTATTGCTGAATGGTAGCTAGTGCATTGTATGGATATACCAGTTTGTTTAACTCTTCTTCCGTTTGGCTTGTTTCTAATTTTTGACTATGAAAAATGACACCACTATGAACCTTACAGGTTATTGTGTGAACAAGTTTTTATTTTTCTGTGATAAATGCCAAATGTGATTCCTGGGTCATGTGGTAAATGCAAGTTTAGTTTTTTAAGAACCTGACAAACTATCTTGCGGAGTGGTTGTACCATTTTACGTTCCTAACAGCAGTTTAGGTGGCATAAAGTTTCTTGGCATCCTTGCCAGCATTTAGTATTATCACTATTTTTTTATTTAACTGTTCTATAAGGCATATAGTGATATCTCATTGTGGTTTTAATTTGCATTTTTCTAATGGCTAATAATGTGGAAAATCTTTTCACATGCTTATTTGCCATCTTATCTCCTCCTTGGCAAAATGTCTGTTCATGTCTTGTGCCCATTTCTAACTGAATTGCTTTTTTACTGTTGAGCTTTCAAAGTTCTTTACATATTCTAGATACAAGATCTTTGTCAGATATGTGGTTTGCAAATGTTTTCTCCCTGTCTATAGCCTGTCTTTGCCATCTTTTTTTTTTTTTTTTTTTTTGCCATGCTGTGCAGCACATGGAATCTTAGTTCCTCGACCAGGGATTGAATCAGTACCCCCTGCATTGGGAGTGCAGAGTCCCAACCACTGGCCCATCAGGGAAGTCCTCCATCCTCTTAATAGGATGTTTCACAGAGCTAAAGTTTTTAATTTTGATGAAGTCCAATTTATCAATTTTTTCTTCTAGTATCATGCTTTTGGTATCATGTCCGAGAACTTTTCTCATAGCTTGAGGTCCTGAAGATTTTCTCCTGTGCTTTCTTCTAAAAGTTTTATGATTTTACAATTCACACTTAATTTCACAATCCATTTTGAATTAATTTTTGTATAAGATGTGAGGTTTAGGTAAAGCGGTTTTATTTGCTTAAAGATGTCCAACTGCTACAGCACCATTCGTTAAAAAGACAATGTAGGGCTTCCCTGGTGGAGCAGTGGTTGAGAATCTGCCTGCCAATGCAGGGGACACGGGTTCGAGCCCTGGTCTGGGAAGATCCCACATGCCGCGGAGCAACTGGGCCCGTGAGCCACAATTACTGAGCCTGCGCGTCTGCAGCCTGTGCTCCGCAACAGGAGAGCCTGCGATAGTGAGAGGCCCGCGCACCGTGATGAAGAGTGGCCCCCACTTGCCACAACTAGAGGAAGCCCTCGCACAGAAACGAAGACCCAACACAGCCATAAATAAATAAATAAATAAATAAATAAAAATTAAAAAAAAAAAAAAAAAGACAATGTAAAAGCTCTTAAAGAATATTCATCTTGGTCTATAAACAGTATATTTTTTATTTAAATACAGTTGCCATTACCTATGCTAAATTAAAAATTGATGTAATTTCAAATGATTTCCACATTTTGAAAAATGAGAATAAAATGTTTCTGATAATTCCTAAAATACTAATACTTTTTGGACAAATGAAATCAAATTCTACTGTTGTATATTTCTTGTAATTCATTAACATGCCGTATTTCCTTTGGTCTCACAGCCTTCTAAATCAGCACTGCTCAACAGAACTTTCTGCAATGATGAAAATATTCTATATCTGCATTGTAAAAAAAAAAAACCATGATCCATGTCATATCAATTGTTGTGTAAGGTGTGAAGTTTAGGTTAAGGTTTATTTTCTTGTCTACGGATGTCCAATTGCTACAGCATCATTTGTTCAAAAGGCAATGTAACCATTACCCACATTGGCTACCAAGCCTTGAAGTGTTGTTAATGCAAGTGAAGAACTGAATTTTTAATTTTAGTTAATTTAAATTTAAATGTGGCTAGTGGCTGCTGGATTGGACAGTGTAGCTCTAAACCCTTTCCTCTGCTTAATACTTTCACTTTCTTAATATTTAGCTTTTCCCTGGCTAATGTTTATTAATTAGCTAGGAACTTCCCTCAAATAAGCAGTGCCTGATTCAACCCCTTCATCTGGGTTTTAGGTCCCTATTTGCTCTCACAGAGATCTGAATTTCCTCCATTAAAGCTTTATCATACTTTTGTTATTATCTTGTTTGCAAACTTCACTGAACTAGAAATTTCATGAGAGTAGGAAACATGTCTGATTCCACTCCCCCTCTTGAATCCCCAGCTACAGTAACAAACTACCCTGAGTGTATTACATATTTGCAGACCATATTAATGAATAAGATTATTTACTTTGAATAAAAGAAAAAGTTAGTTTATTAGTTGGCTAGAAAGTAGGTGGTATTTTTCAACAGCTTCATAGTTTGAGTTTTTAAAATTTCAAGAAATATATACTTCAGAAACTTCTTGGCTCTCAACATATAATTATACTGAGAACATCTGAAATCCTCCTTTGGGGAGTATCAGAAAGATTTCTAGAACTTGTGCTTAAGTGCTCTTTCTCTTTTCATTTTGATACAACACTGGCCAATGGAATGCAAACACAGCTCTTTAAAATGACAGCAATCAACTCAGCTGAATTCTAAGATGCCAATGTAGATATCTTATTCTGCTGCATTTTCTCCATCAGGGTTCACAGAACATTGATCAAGCTGCTAAAAGAAGCCTAAGTAATAATATCAAATAATATTTACTGAATATTTACTATGTTCTTTACATGCAATGTTTCATTTGATTCCCACATCAGCTCTTAGGTAGGTGATATTATTCTCATTCTACAAAAAAGGAATTGGAGGTAACGTTCCCTCCATAATTAACCTCTATCACATCATATTCTAATTTCCAATATAGCCCTTAATACATTCTAATATTATTTTGTTTATTTGCTCATTGTCTCTTCTCAGTATAATGCAAGAAAGACCCATAAGGGCAGGGACCTTTTCTGTCTTATTCATCTCTGGATCCCCAGCATCTACAATATTGCCTATAATGTAGTGAGCAATCAAAAAATATTTATGAAAAAAAAAATTTTATGGAATGAGTGAAAGGATAGGTGAATGAATAAACTAAGCAATGAATGATTCAATAAAAGGTCTAGAAAAGTTAAACTGCTTGGCCAAAGATACAGTACAGCTCAGGATTCAAACCCAAGCAGTATGACTGCAGAGCCCATACCAGTCATTTAGCTACTAGTATTAACTCCTGAATGTACTTGAAGACCAACACTGTATAGGGAATGTGGACGAGAAGACAAGCTGACCACCAAAGATTTATGTATAGAACTGTATAGTATACCTTTCCTAGTCCTCTTGCAAATGAGTAGGGCCACTCATTTGCAAGTGATTACTCCTGGACAGTGACTAGTAATAATTGGTAGTAATTTCCAGGTTCATGTATCTTATGTGCCTTTCCTATACTTTCTTCCCTTTTCCCAGGGACCATGGAGGCTGTGTGCTGAACATGACTGTATCAGAAGATAGACAGACCTTGTATTCAAGAGTGACAATACAAAAGAAAATAAAACTTTTCTGTCCCAAACCAACAAGAACCAGAGATTATTAGTCATAGTAGTTAGCCTACCACAATTAATCTAAAAGAGCTTAAACTAAAATAATGGTAAACAAGGTCCAAGATTTTTTTATCAGGGGCTCCAAACATTGTAGAAACAGCACTTGTCTTTAAATCAAACACCAGGATTTCTAAAAAGGCTTACTTAGAGAATTAAAGGAGATAACGTGAAAGTACTTCATAAAGTGAAAAGCAAATGAAATTAGAAGATAACTATAAGAGGCAACATGGTACAATGGAGAGTGGAACAGCAGAGTCAAAAGACCTGGGTTTAAGATCTCTACCAATTACATTAAGTGTAATCTTAAATCATCTGTACAATGTACTTGCCTTGCCCTTTTCAAAAAACTTTAGCAAATATTAAATATAAACTCTGAGAAAACATTTTGTAAACTACAAAGAACTACAAAAAAAAAAATCAATTTTTGCAATTAGCAACAGAACAAATATGCAAAATGTCACTAAATTAGGCAATTTAAGAGCATGTTGGCATCTAGCATTTTTTGGATAAATGTCAACATTAAACCAAATTCTGGGCTTCCCTGGTGGCGCAGTGGTTGAGAATCCACCTGCCAATGCAGGGGACATGGGTTCGAGCCCTGGTCTGGGAAGATCCCACATGCCACAGAGCAACTGGGCCCGTGAGCCACAACTACTGAGCCTGCACGTCTGGAGCCTGTGCTCTGCAACAAGAAAGGCTGCGACAGTGAGAGGCCGCGACAGTGAGAGGCCCACGCACCGCGATGAAGAGTGGCCCCGCTCGCCGCAACTAGAGAAAGCCCTCGCACAGAAACGAAGACCCAACACAGCCAAAAATAAATAAATTGGGGCTTCCCTGGTGGCGCAGTGGTTGAGAATCTGCCTGCCAATGCAGGGGACACGGGTTCGAGTCCTGGTCTGGGAAGATCCCACATGCCGCAGAGCAACTGGGCCCGTGAGCCACAACTACTGAGCCTGCGCGTCTGGAGCCTGTGCTCCCAACAAGAGAGGCCGGGACAGTGAGAAGCCCGCGCACCGCGATGAAGAGTGGCCCCCGCTTGCCGCAAATAGAGAAAGCCCTCGCACAGAAACGAAGACCCAACACAGCCAAAAAAATAAATAAAATTAAAAAAATAAATAAATAAATAAATAAATTAATTTAAAAAAAAAAAACCAAATTTTTAAAAAATTATTTGTTCTAAAACCTAAACATTATTCTAAAAGATATGGAGACTCTATACTATGTTAAACCATCTAAAACAAAATTCAGAAAGTTAAGACCTGCAAAAGTCTCTTTGAATCCTAGGACTGAAAATGTGTATTTTCATTAGAGAACTCCAATAAAAGCTATTGACTTTAATTAAACAGACAATTCTCCTAATTTGGATAAGAAAAATAATCTGATTAAGTACTCATTATAGACTATGTTAACTTTATTAAAGATTAATTTCCTGACAAGTAAACAAGTTAGTTTCATTTTAAATTAAACCGCATCGCTCTATTTACAATAGCCAGGACATGGAAGCAACCTAAGTGTCCATCGACAGATGAATGGATAAAGAAGATGTGGCACATATATACAATGGAATATTACTCAGCCAAAAAAAGAAACGAAACTGAGTTATTTGTAGTGAGGTGGATGGACCTAGAGTCTGTCATACAGAGTGAAGTAAGTCAGAAAGAGAAAAACAAATACTGTACGCTAACACATATATATGGAATCTAAAAAAAAAAAAAAAAAGGTTCTGAAGAACCTAGGGGCAGGAAAGGTATAAAGACACAGACATAGAGAATGGACTTGAGGACACGGGGAGGGGGAAGGGTAAGCTGGGACAAAGTGAGAGAGTGGCATGGATATATATACACTACCAAATGTAAAACAGATAGCTAGTGGGAAGTAGCCACATAGCACAGGGAGATCAGCTCAGTGTTTTCCGACTACCTAGATGGGTGGGATAGGGAGTGTGGGAGGGAGATGCAAGAGGGAGGGGATATGGGGATATATGTATATGTAAAGCTGATTCACTTTGTTATACAGCAGAAAGTAACACACCATTGTAAAGCAATTATACTCCAATAAAGATGTTAAAAAAAATAAAAAATAAAAATAATTTAAACTGCATCTATTTCTCTATTGTGCTTGTACATTCTGAAGGCACTACAGATCTTTTTTACCCCCACCACACAAAAACATTGTGGAGTGTGTAAAACCCAAAAAACCCACTGGGAAGTTGGAAGAAGTTTCTTAACAGTGCTCTATAATTCTACAGTCCCTAACCATGAACTATAAAATGAAATGAGATTATATATATTTTTTATCTATCAGCCCAATTTGATAATAAAAGGACATTCAGTTTCTACTTTGTACTCTCCATCTATAAATTCATCAGATTACAGAAAATACAAGGAAGAAGTAGACACTGGCTGTACGGTTCTTTTTTTTTTTTAATTTTTTTTTGTTTATTTATTTTTGGCTGCATTGGGTCCTCGTTGCTGCACACGGGCTTTCTCTAGTTATGGTGAGCAGGGGCTACTCTTCGTTATGGTGCGCGGGCTTCTCATTGCAGTGGCTTCTCTTGTTGTGGAGCGTGGGCTCTAGGTGCATGGGCTTCAGGAGTTGTGGCACACGGGCTCAGTAGTTGTGGCACATGGGCTTAGTTGCTCCGCAGCATGTGGGATCACCCTGGACCAGGTATCGAACCCATGTCCCCTGCACTGGCAGGCGGATTCTTAACCACTGCTCCACAAGGCAAGTCCCCCAGGGGATTTAAAGTAGTGACACACACACCTCATTTTTCTTTTTCCCCTTCTAAAAGCCACACATTAAAGACCAGGATATTTTAAAAACAACTGAATCTCTGGGGAAAATTAGAAAATAATCACCCATGCCCAGGGAAAGGCTCAAAAAAGACCAGAGAAGACCTTAAGTTTATACCTCAGGCTGATCCTTGGCAAAAAACAAAAAACAAAAACAAAAAAAAAACAGCTTACGACAATCAAAAAGACAAAAACAAAAAAGAGCAAGCCCTGTGGAAGGGGCAGAATCTGATTTCTAGTTGTGAACACAACTTTACAACCTAAGGAACTAGAAAAAGAACAAACTAAACCTAAAGCCAGAAAAAGAAAGTAATAAAGATTAGAGCAGAGGTAAATGAAACAGGAAACAGAAAAATAGAGAAAAATCAATGAAACCAAAAGTTGGTTCTTTAAAAAGATCAAAATTGACAAACTTTTAGCTCAACAGACTAAGAAAAAAGGAGAAAATACCTGAATTACTAAAATTAGAAATGACACTACCAATTCTACAGAAATAAAAAGGATTAAGGCTTCCCTGGTGGCGCAGTGGTTAAGAATCCGCCTGCCAATGCAGGGGACACGGGTTCGAGCCCTGGTCCAGGAGGATCCCACATGCCGCGGAGCAATTAAGCCCGTGCGCCACAACTACTGAGCCTGCGCTCTAGAGCCCGCAAGCCCAACTACTGAAACCCGCGTGCCTAGAGCCCACGCTCTGAAACAAGGGAAGCCACCGCAATGAGAAGCCCATGCACCACAACGAAGAGTAGCCCCCGCTCGCTACAACTAGAGAAAGCCCGCGCACAACAAAGACCCAACGCAGCCAAAAAAATTAAATTAATTAATTAATTAATTTTATAAAAAAAGGATTATAAGAGAGTACTATGAACAACTGTATACCAGCAAACTGGATAACCTACATGAAGTGGACAAATTCCTAGAAACACAAACCCTTAAAACTAAACCACAGAGAAACAGACAATCTGAATATTCCTTTAATTAGTAAGAAGATTGAACCGGTAATTAGAAATCTCCTGACAGGGGCTTCCGTGGTGGCACAGTGGTTAAGAATAGGCCTGCCAATACAGGGGACATGGGTTTGAGCCCTGGTCCAGGAGGATCCCACATGCCGCGGAGCAACTAAGCCCGTGTGCCACAACTACTGAACCCACGTGCCTAGAGCCCGTGCTCCGCAACAAGGGAAGCCACCACAATGAGAAGCCCACGCACCACAACAAAGAGTAGCCCCCACTCGCTGCAACTAAAGAAAGCCTGCGTGCAGAAACGAAGACCCAATACAGCCAAAAAAAACACAAAATCTCCTGACAAAGCAAAGCCCTGGACCCAGTGAATTCAACCAAACATTTAAAGAAGAACTAATACCAATCTTCTTCAAACCTTCAAATAAATTGAAGAGGAGGGAACACTTCCTAACTCATTCCATGGAGTCAGCATTACCTTGATACCAAAGCCAGACAAAGACAATACAAGAAAACTACAGACCAATATCCCTTATGAGCACTGATGAAAAATCCTCAACAAAATACTGGCAAACCAAATTCTGCAGCATATTAGAAGAATTATACACCATGACCGAGTGGGATTTATTCCCAGAATGCAAGAATGGTTCAACACATGAATATCAATCAATGTAATAAACCACATTAACAGAATGAAGGGAAAAAAAATCACATGATTATCTCAACTGGTTCAGAAAAAGCATTCAGCAAAATTCAATACCCTTTCATGATAAAAACACTCAATAAAGTAGGAATAGAAGGAAAATATCTCAACATAATAAAAGCCATATATGAAAAACCCAGTTGGGACTTCCCTGGTGGTCCAGTGGGTAAGACTCTATGCTCCCAGTGCAGGGGGCTCAGGTTCGATCTCTGGTCGAGGAACTAGATCCCACATGCATGCCGCAACTAAGAGTTCACATGCAGCAACTAAGAAGTCCACATGCCACAACTAAAAACATGCGACAATGAAGATCCCGCGTGCCACAACTAAGACCCGGTGAGGGAGGGAGGGAGGGAGGAAAGGAGGAAGGAAGGAAGGGAGGAAGGAAGCCCCACAGCAAACATCATACTCAAAGGTGAAAGACTGAAAGTTTTTCCTCTAAGATCAGGAACAAGTAATGATGCTTGCTTTCACCACTTCTTTTCAACATAGTACTGGAAGTTCTAGCCAGAGCAATTAGGCAAGAAAAAGAAATAAAAGGTATCCAAATTGGAAAGGAAGAAGTAAAATTATCTCTGTTCTTAGATGATATAATCTTATATATAGAAAACCCTGGGCTTCTCTGGTGGCACAGTGGTTAAGAATCTGCCTACCAATGTAAGGGACACAGGTTCAAGCCCTGGCCCGGGAAGATCCCACATGCCATGGAGCAACTAAGCCCGTGCACCACAACTACTGAGCCTGAGCTCTAGAGCCCACAAGCCACAACTACTGAGCCCACGTGCCACAACTACTGAAGTCTGTGCACCAGAGCCCGTGCTCCACAATAAGAGAAAGCCACGACAATGAGAAGCCCACGCACCACAACGAAGAGTAGCCCCCGCTCACCACAACTAGAGAAAGCCCATGCACAGCAATGAAGACCCAACACAGCTAAAAATTAATTAATTAATTAATTTAAAAAAGAAAAGAAAGAAAACCCTAATGATTCTACCAAAACAAAAACAAAAACTGCTAGAGATAGTAAATGAATTCAACAAAGTAGCAGGACACAAAGTCAACACATGAAAATCAGTTGCATTTCTATACACAAACAGTGAACAACCTGAAAAGGAAATTATGAAAACAATTCCATTTACAATAGCATCAAGAAGAATAAAATGCCTAGGAATTAACTCAATCAAAGAGGTGAAAGCTTTACACAATGAAAACTATACAACATTGCTGAAAAAAATTAAAGAAGACATGAATAAATGGAAAAACATTCCACATTCATGGATTGGAAGATTTATTATTGTTAACATGTCAATACTACCTAAAGCAATCTACAGATTCAATGCAGTCTGCATAAAAATCTCAAAGATTTTTTGCAGAATAGAAAAATCCATCCTAAAAGTCATATGGAATCTCAAGGGACCCTGAATAGCCAAGACAATCTTCAAAAACAAAGAACAAAACTGAAGACTCACACTTTCAGATTTCAAAGCTTACTACAAAGCTACCGTAATCAAAACACTGTGGAACTAGCACAAAGACAGACACAGAGACCAATGGGACAAAATAGAGAGCCTAGAAATAAACCCTTGCACATATGGTCAAAAGTTTTTGTTTTGTTTTGTTTTGTTTTTGACTGTACCACACAGGGATCTTAGTTCCCTGATCAGGGATTGAACCTGGGCCCTGGCAGTGAAAGTGCCGAGTCCTAACCACTGGACCGCCAGGGATGATTTTTAACAACAATGTTAAGACTATTCAATGAGGAAAGGAGAGTCTTTTCAACAAATGCTGCTGAGAAAACTGGATAACTCATGCAAAAGAATAAAGTTAGACCCTTACCTAACACCATATACAAAAATTAACTCAAATGGAGAAAAGACCTAAATGTATGATTTAAACTATAAAACTCTTAGGTAATCTTTTTTTTTTTTTGGGCCACCGCCGTGAGGCTCATGGGATCTTAGTTCCTTGACCAGGGATTGAACCTGTGCCCTCTGCAGTGAAAGCACTGAGTCCTAACCATTGGGTAATCTTAATCAAAATCCCAGCAGGTTTTTTTTTTTTTTTTAATTTTGGAGGTGTGGTGGGTAGAGATTGACAAGCTGACTCTAAAATTCATACAGAAATGCAAAGGACCTAGAATGACCAGTACAATCCTAAAAGAAGACCCACACTATCAAATATCAAGATTTACTATAAAGAAATTATAATTAATGCAATGTAGTAATGGTACTAAGATAGAACAAATAGTCCAATGGCACAGAATGAAGAGTTAGGAAAGAGAGCCACAGATAGATGGCTGGTCTGATTTATGACAAAGGCACCAATGTCATAGAGTAGAAAAATGATGGGCTTTTCAATGGTACTGGATCAACTTCTATCCATAAGAAAAAAAAATGTATCTTAATCTTTACCTTTAATTCATATACAAAAATTAATTTGAGATAGATCACAGACCTATACGTAAAAGGTAAAGCAATAAAGCTTCCAGAATAAAACACAGGAAACTATCTTCATAACCTTGGAGTAAGCAAAGATTCTTGAAAAGGCATGAAAGCACTTTCCATGGAAAAGAAGACTGATAATTTGCACTTCATTAAAATTTAAAACTTCCATTTATCAAAAGACACAATTAAGAAAGTGAAAAAGCAAGCAACAGACTAGGAAAAGAAATGTCATTTGCCATACATATATCTGACAAAGGACTTATATCCAAATATTAAAAACTCCTACAAATCAATAAGAGAAAGAGACAATTTAAAAATTGGTCAAGAGATGTGAACAGACACTTCACAAAAAAGGACAGCCAAATGTCTGATAAACATATGAAAAGATGTTCAACATCACTGGTTATCAAGAAACAACAATTTAAAACCAGTGTGATACCTCCACATCCCTGTCAGAATGGTTAAAATTAAAAGACAACAACCAAGTGCTGGTATTATTGGTGAGGATGTAGAGTAACTGGAACTTTCATATATGGCTGGTCAGGAGTAAAAACTCGTACAGCTCCTTTGAAAAACCAGCAATTCCACTCTGAGACATATAAACATATACCAAAAAAATGTGAATGCTTCGTCCATCAAAAGACATGTGTGAAAAAAAGCATACAGCAGCTTTATTCATAATATTTCAAAACTGGACACAAACCAAGTGTCAATGAACAGAACGATAGAGAAAGAAATTGTAGCAAATTCATACGATGGAATATTATACAGCAATTTTTTTAAAACTACAAAAAAACCCAAACTGGATGAATTTCACGCTCATGTGTTGAATAAATGAAGCTAGACAGAGAACAGAACATTTTGTATAAGTCCATTTATTAGCAATTCATGAATAAAAAAACTAATCAATGATAATAAATGGTCAGAAGCACAATTACCTTTGGTTAGAAGATATAAACTGGGAAGGGCACAAGGGAGTCTTCTGGGGTGCTTAAAACATTCTATATCTTAACCTGTTTGTAGTTTTACGTGTGTGTGTGTGTGTGTGTGTGTGTGTGTGTGTGTGTGTGTGTGTGTGCGTGTGTCTGTGTGTGTATGAAAAATTCATTGAGCTATACATGTTAAGATTTGTGTACTTTAATGATGCATTCCCATACAGCAATAAAACATTTTTTAAAAGTCTGCACATACAGAACAAAATCAAGGCATTTTTCCCAGGCTTGAGAACCAAGCACACCACTCTTATGTGTAATGGTCAGACTGGTCTGGAATGGCAATTGGTGCCTTCCTCTTTCTCTTTCTGAGTATTAAAAAATTCTCAGAATATCCAGTCCCTACCATCAGGAAACTTGCACAAGCCTCTTAGATAGCCTCATCCACCAGAGGGCAGACAGCACAAGCAAGAAGAACTACAATCCTGCAGCCTGTGGAACAAAAACCACATTCACAGAAAGATAGACAAGATGAAAAGGCAGAGGGCTATGTACCAGATGAAGGAACAAGATAAAACCCCAGAAAAACAACTAAATGAAGTGGAGATAGGCAACCTTCCAGAAAAAGAATTCAGAATAATGATAGTGAAGAAGATCCAGGACCTCGGAAAAAGAATGGAGGCAGAGACCAAGAAGATGAAAGAAATGTTTAACAAAGACCTAGAAGAATTAAAGAACAAACAAACAGAGATGAACAATACAATAACTGAAATGAAAACTACACTAGAAGAAATCAATAGCAGAATAACTGAGGCAGAAGAACGGATAAGTGACCTGGAAGACGGAATGGTGTAATTCACTGCTGCGGAACAGAATAAAGAAAAAAGAATGAAAAGAAATGAAGACAGGGCTTCCCTGGTGGCGCAGTGGTTGAGAATCTGCCTGCCAATACGGGGGACATGGGTTCGAGCCCTGGTCTGGGAAGATCCCACATGCCGCGGAGCAACTGGGCCCGTGAGCCACAACTACTGAGCCTGCGCGTCTGGAGCCTGTGCTCCGCAACAAGAGAGGCAGCGATAGTGAGAGGCCCGCGCACCGCGATGAAGAGTGGCCCCCACTCGCCACAACTAGAGAAAGCCCTAGCACAGAAACGAAGACCCAACACAGCCAAAAATAAAAATAAATGAATTTATTAAAAAAAAAAAATTGAAGACAGCCTAAGAGACCTCTGGGACAACATTAAATGCAACAACATTCGCATTATAGGGGTCCCAGAAGGAGAAGAGAAAGAGAAAGGACCAGAGGAAATATCTGAAGAGATTATAGTGGAAAACTTCCCTAACATGGGAAAGGAAATAGCCACCCAAGTCCAGGAAGCACAGCGAGTCCCATACAGGATAAACCCAAGGAGAAACATGCAGAGACACACAGTAATCAAATTGGTAAAAATTAAAGACAAAGAAAAATTATTAAAAGCAGCAAGGGAAAAACAACAAATAACATACAAGGGAACTCCCATAAGGTTAACAGCTGATTTCTCAGCAGAAACTCTACAAGCCAGAAGGGAGTGCCATGAGATACTTACAGTGATGAAAGGGAAGAACCTACAACCAAGATTACTCTACCTGGCAAGGATCTCATTCAGATTCGATGGAGAAATCAAAAGCTTTACAGACAAGCAAAAGCTAAGAGAATTCAGCACCACCAAACCAGCTCTACAACAAATGCTGAAGGAACTTCTCTAAGTGGGAAACACAAGAGAAGAAAAGGACCTACAAAAACAAACCCAAAACAATTAAGAAAATGGTCATAGGAACACACATATCGATAATTACCTTAAACATGAATGGATTAAATGCTCCAACCAAAAGACACAGGCTTGCTTAATGGATACAAAATGGATACAATGGATACAAAAACAAGACCCATCTATACTGTCTACAAGAGACCCACTTCAGACCTAGGGACACATTCAGACTGAAAGTGAGGGGATGGAAAAAGATATTCCATGCAAATGGAAATCAAAAGAAAACCGGAGTAGCAATACTCATATCAGATAAAATACACTTTAAAATAAAGAATGTTACAAGAGACAAGGAAGGACGCTACATAATGATCAAGGGATCAATCCAAGAAGAAGATATAACAATTATAAATATATATGCACCCAACATAGGAACACCTCAATACATAAGGCAACTGCTAACAGCTATAAAAGAGGAAATCTACAGTAACACAAAAATAGTGGGGGACTTTAACACCTCACTTACACCAATGGACAGATCATCCAAAATGAAAATAAATAAGGAAACAGAAGCTTTAAATACACAAGAGACCAGATAGATTTAATTGATATTTATAGGACACTCCATCCAAAAACAGCAGATTACACTTTCTTCTCAAGTGCGCACAGAACATTCTCCAGGATAGAACACATCTTGGATCACAAATCAAGCCTCAGTAAATTTAAGAAAATTGAAATCATATCAAGCATTTTTTCTGACCGCAACGCTATGAGATTAGAAATGAATTACAGGGAAAAAAACGTAAAAAACACAAACACATGGAGGCTAAACAATACGTTACTAAATAACCAAGAGATCACTGAAGAAATCAAAGAGGAAATCAAAAAACACCTAGAGACAAATGACAATGAAAACACGACGATCCAAAACCTATGGGATGCAGCAAAAGCAGTTCTAAGAGGGAAGTTTATAGCTATACAAGCCTACCTAAAGAAACAAGAAAAATCTCAAACAATCTAACCTTACACCTAAAGGAACTAGAGAAAGAAGAACAAACAAAACCCAAAGTTAGCAGAAGGAAAGGAATCATAAAGATCAGAGCAGAAATAAATGAAATAGAAACAAAGAAAACAATAGCAAAGATCAATAAGACTAAAAGCTGGTTCTTCGAGAAGATAAACAAAATCGATAAACCATTAGCCAGAATCATCAAGAAAAAGAGGGAGAGGACTCAAATCAATAAAATTAGAAATGAAAAAGGAGAAGTTACAACAGACACCGCAGAAATACAAAGCATCCTAAGGGACTACTACAAGCAACTCTATGCCAATAAAATGGACAACCTGGAAGAAATGGACAAATTCTTACAAAGGTATAACCTTCCAAGACTGAACCAGGAAGAAATAGAAAATATGAACAGACCAATCACAAGTAATGAAATTGAAACTGTGATGAAAAATCTTCCAACAAACAAAAGTTCAGGACCAGATGGCCTCACAGGTGAATTGTATCAAACATTTAGAGAAGAGCTAAGACCCATCCTTCTCAAACTCTTCGAAAGAACTGCAGAGGAAGGAACACTCCCAAACTCATTCTATGAGGCCACCATCACCCTGATACCAAAACCAGACAAAGATACCACAAAAAAAGAAAATTACAGACCAATATCACTGATGAATATAGTTGCAAAAATCCTCAACAAGGGACTTCCCTGGTGGCGCAGTGGTTGAGAATCCGCCTGCCAATGCAAGGGACACAGGTTCGATCCCTAGTCTGGGAAGATCCCACATGCTGTGGAGCAACTAAGCCCGTGCGCCACAACTACTGAGCCTGCACTCTAGAGCCCGCGAGCCACAACTACTGAGCCCGTGCGCCACAACTACTGAAGCCTGCGCACCTAGAGCCTGTGCTCTGCAATAAGAGAAGCCACCACAGTGAGAAGCCCGTGCACCGTAACGAAGAGTAGCCCCCGCTCGCTGCAACTAGAGAAACCCTGTGCGCAGCAACGAAGACCCAACAGAGCCAAAAATAAATAAATGAATAAATAAATTTATTAAAAAAAATCCTCAACAAAATACTAGCAAACAGAATCCAACAACACATTAAAAGGATCATACACCATAATCAAGTGGGATTTATCCCAGGGATGCAAGGATTCTTCAATATACGTAAATCAATCAATGTGATACACCATATTAACAAATTGAAGAATAAAAACCATATGATCATCTCAATAGATGCAGAAAAGCTTTTGACAAAATTTAACACCCATTTATGATAAAAACTCTCCAGAAAGCGGGCATAGAGAGAAACCACCTCAACATAATAAAGGCCATATACGACAAACCCACAGCAAACATCATTCTCAATGGTGAAAAACTGAAAGCATTTCCTCTAAGATCAGGAACAAGACAAGGATGGCCACTCTCACCACTATTATTCAGCATAGTTTTGGAAGTCCTAGCCACGGCAATCAGAGAAGAAAAAGAAATAAAAGGAATACAAATTGGAAAAGAAAAAGTAAAACAGTCACTGTTTGCAGATGACATGATACTATACATAAAGAACCCTAAAAATGCCACCAGAAAACTACTAGAGCTAATCAATGAATTTGGTAAAGTTGCAGGATACAAAATTAATGCACAGAAATCTCTTGCATTCCTATACATTAATGATGAAAAATTTGAAAGAGAAATTAAGGAAACACTCCCATTTACCATTGCAACAAAAAGAATAAAATACCTAGGAATAAACCTACCTAGGGAGACAAAAGACTTGTATGCAGAAAACTATAAGACACTGATGAAAGAAATTAAAGATGGTACCAAAGGATGGAGAGATATACCATGTTCTTGGATTGAAAGAATCAATACTGTAAAAATGACTATACTACCCAAAGCAATCTACAGATTCAATGCAATCCCTATCAAATTACCAATGGCATTTTTTACGGAACTAGAACAAAAAATCTTAAAATTTGTATGGAGACACAAAAGACCCCGAATAGCCAAAGCAGTCTTGAGGGAAAAAAATGGAGCGGGAGGAATCACACTCCCTGACTTCAGACTATACTACAAAGCTACAGTAATCAAGACAATATGGTACTGGCACAAAAACAGAAACATAGATCAATGGAACAAGACAGAAAGCCCAGAGATAAACCCATGCACCTGTGGTCAACTAATCTATGACAAAGGAGGCAAGGATGTACAATGGAGAAAAGACAGTCTCTTCAATAAGTGGTGCTGGGGAAACTGGACAGCTACATGGAAAAGAATGAAATTAGAACACTCCCTAACACCATACACAAAAATAAACTCAAAATGAATTCGAGACCTAAATGTAATACCGGACACTATAAAACTCTTAGAGGAAAACATAGGAAGAATACTCTTTGACATAAATCACAGCAAGATCTTTTTTGATCCACCTCCTAGAGTAATGGAAATAAAAACAAAAATAAACAAAGGGGACCTAATGAAACTTCAAAGCTTTTGCACAGCAAAGGAAACCATAAACAAGACGAAAAGACAACCCTCAGAATGGGAGAAAATATTTGCAAACGAATCAACGGACAAAGGATTAATCTCCAAAATATATAAACAACTCATGAAACTCAAGATTAAAAAAACAAACAACCCAATCCAAAAATGGGCAGAAGAGCTAAACAGACATTTCTCCAAAGAAGACATACAGATGGCCAAGAGGCACATGAAAAGCTGCTCAACATCACTAAGTATTAGACAAATGCAAATCAAAACTACAATGAGCTATCTCCTCACACCAGTTAGAATGGGCATCATCAGAAAATCCACAAACAACAAATGCTGGAGAGGGTGTGCAGAAAAGGGAACCCTCTTGCACTGTTGGTGGGAATGTAAATTGATACAGCCACTATGGAGAACAGTATGGAGGTTCCTTAAAAAACTAAAAATAGAAATTACCATATGACCCAGGAATCCCACTACTGGGCATATACCCAGAGAAAACCATAATTCAAAAAGACGCATGCACCCCAATGTTCATTGCAGCACTATTTACAATAGCCAGGACATGGAAGCAACCTAAATTCCCATCGACAGACGAATGGATAAAGCAGATGTGGTACATATATACAATGGAATATTACTCAGCCATAAAAAGGAACGAAATTGGGTCATTTGTAGAGATATGGATGGATCTAGAGACTGTCATACAAAGTGAAGTAAGTCAGAATGAGAAAAACAAATATCGTATATTAGCGCATATATGTGGAACCTAGAAAAATGGTACAGATGAACCAGTTTGCAGGGCAGAAATTGAGACACAGATGTAGAGAACAAATGTATGGACACCAAGGGGGGAAAGCGGCGGGGGGGGGGGGGGGGGTTGTGTGATGAATTGGGCGATTGGGATTGACATGTATACACTGACGTGTATAAAATTGATGACTAACAAGGACCTGCTGTATAAAAAAATAAATAAAATAAAATTTAAAAATTTAAAAAAAAATTCTCAGAATAGTGTAGAAATCTTACAAATATTCTTCTTAGTTCCTGGAGAGGGACCACCTCTGCTGGTGGAAAAAATGTGGTCTCAGAAGTGGGCATGCACAAATAGTGTTCCATACAAAGCATACAGCTCTGCAAGTGTGGTAGAGTATGTACAATCAGGAATGTTTCATTTTCAATTTGGCATGACCTGCTCTCATCATATAATGCTTATTTTCCTCTTGATATTAGAAAAAGAAAAAAAAACTTCTGGATAAAGATAGAAATGAAGTAGTATCACAATCTTCTTCCCCTAATACCTAACAAAATAAACAAAATGTATATGTGTGGGGGGTAGGAAACAGCCAAAAATCTACCAGTAATAACCAAACAAAGAACAACTTTGAGCTATAAACTTCAAAAGGGCAAGGGGGTGGTGAGGACTGTGAAACAGAAGACTCTGATGCAGTGTGGCAGAGCTGCTAACCAATCCATACCTTCACTCACCAGGAACGGTAATAGGAAAAGTGAGCAAATAAAATTAAAGAGTAAATTAATGGAATAAAAGTAATAAAGTGGGAAAATAAAATAGCAGAGAATGCTAACTAATTTGTAGCAAAGTAGATCAAAGTTCTAAGTAGGCAGCTCTGAGGCAAGTCAAGGAAAAACTCTGCCTCACGAAGAAAAGATCCTACATTCTGCTCCAGGGCCTTTGGCAGAGGCAAAAAAGGTCAGGAGTGCTTACATCTTTCAGAACTCTGCATTGTACAAGAGGAACAAGCAAAGCTCATGAAAATATGATACATACTAGAATACTGGGAGTGGGCCACGTACATGATATTGTTCACTCTCTTGAGCCAAACCCAACAAGGCCTATCCTAAACTAATTCTCTACCTCTTTACCCCAATCGCCTCAGGTTATAGACCAAAGCTCTCAAACAAAATGGGAGGAAAAGACAAGGCAATTATGCAACCATAATATACATGTTTTGTTTTTGTTTTTATTTAAGGAAAAAAGTAAGAAATTATGCAAAAGACAGCTGAAAAAACAATAAAAATGAAAACAAAACCTCCCCTCAACACACACACACAGGAAACAGAACCCAGAAATTGACTGCTGGTGAATGCTCCACACTAAAAGATTCAAGAATATAAATTCAATAAATCATGAGACCAAATATAATGATAAAATATCAAATGAGTGGGAAGTGGCGCCAAGGAACCAATTTAAAATTCAAAACACAAAACACAATACACAATCGCAGGGGGCTTCCCTGGTGGCGCAGTGGTTAAGAATCCGCCAGCCAATGCAGGGGACATGGGTTCGAGCCCTGGTCTGGGAAGATCCCACAGGCTGCGGAGCAACTAAGCCCGTGGGCCACAACTACTGAGCCTGTGCTCTAGAGCCCGCAAGCCACAGCTACGGAAGCCCGCATGCATAGAGCCCGTGCTCCACAACAAGAGAAGCCACCGCAATAAGAAGCTTGCGCACTGCAACGAAGAGCAGCCCCCACTTGCCACAACTAGAGGAAGCCCACGAGCAGCAACGAAGACCCAATGCAGCCAAAAATAAATAAATAAATAAATAGATTTATTTAAAAAAAAAAAAAAAGACATTAAAGTATCCCGAGAAAAGAACATAGATATGGAGGACAGACAAAGAAGTCAACATCTGAATAGTAACTGGAGTCTCTGAAGTAAAGACAAAACATATGGAACAGGAAATATATAGATACATAATGTAGAAAATTTTTCTTGCAGGAAGGAAGAATCTCAATTTGAAAGGGAGCATCATAGGTAGTGGGGAAGACTGAAAAAGAAACATCAACCTCCAGACATACTCTGGTTAAGTAAATAATTTCAAGTATAATGAATGATATAATTTCTAAAGAAACAAGTTAGAAAAAAAAATAAGCCACTCACAAGGAGAATATAAAACATTGATAATATTCAAAGTGTTAGTCTTCCTTTAAGCAGGGAGCCCTGGCAGTGGAAGCACCCAGTCCTAACCACCAGACTGCCAGGGAATTCCCCCTCCCCAGCCCCGCTTTTTTTGGCAGGGAATCAGTTTTTAATTAAAGGAATACTGTGGAAACAAATCACTTGTACTCCCAAAAGATTGTTTATTTAAGCACTTGTAAATAACTTCTTTCAAAAGGCAAAGATACAAGAAATGGGGAATTCCCTGGCAGTCCAGTGGTTAGGACTCTGTGCTTTCACTGCCAGAGCCTGGGTTCAATCCCTGGTCCGGGAACTAAGACCTCACAAGCTGCTCGGTGCAGCCATTTATAAACAAAGGGGAGTGGGGGCTTCCCTGGTGGTCCAGGGGTAAAGAATCCACCTTACTATGCAGGGGACTCTGGTTAGATCCCTGGTCAGGGAACTAAGATTCCACATGTCGTGGGGCAACTAAGCCCACGTGCCACAACTACTGAGCTCGCGCACCTCAACTAGAGCTGGCGTGCAGCAAAGTACAGAGCCCACGAGCTCTGGAACCCACGCGCCACAACTACAGAGCCGAAGCGCCCTGCAGCCTGAGCATCACAACTAGAGAAGAGAAAACCCGCATGCCACAGCTAGAGAGAAGCCATGAAGAGCCCGCATGCCGAAACAAATGATCCTGCATGCCTCAACGAAGATCCCGCGTGCTGCAACTAAGACACAACGCAACCAAAAGTAAATAAATAAAATAAAATAAATAAATATTTTAAAATAAATTTTTAAAATTTTTGAAAAAGAAAAGAAAAAAATATACAAGAAATGAAGCAAAGAAACCTCCTAAATTAAGCTGTCATTAAGAGCAAACTGTAACTCTGATAACAAAGGGTAAAGTTCCTATGTTGAGTTTTCCTGACCTTTTTTTTTCTTTCAGTTTTATTGAGCTATAATTGACATACAGCACTGTAAATTTAAGGTATACAGCATAATTACTTGATTTACACATATTGCTAACTGATTACCATGATAAATTTAATTAACATCCATGACTTCATACAGTTATATGGGGGAGGGCGTTTTCTTGTGATGAGAACTACTCTCTTAGCAACTTTCAAATATACCATACAACAGTGTTAACTACATTCACCATGTTGTACATTACATCCCCACTACTTATAACTGGAAGTTTGTACCTTTTGACTACCCTCATCCAGTCCCCCCCACCAACTCCCTGCCTCTGGTAACCACAAATCTGATCTCTTTTTCTAGAACTGACATTTCTTGCTACAAGTCATTTTAAAACCCACCTAAAATGTAAAGATTTGTTTGTCAAGAACTACAAAACATGTTTAGATAATGACAATAAATCACAAAGCATGGCTGGTATACGAAATGATAGCCCATAAACTGTATTAGTTCAAATTTACTTCAGATATAATTAATTTCTCCACTACAATACACAATGCCATAAGACAAGTACTGAGAGAAAAAACTGAGTATCAAGATTATTATACATAGCCATTCTGATGTTTGAGTATGTAAAGGCAACAAATAAACATTCTCAAAAATGAAAGAATGCAAGGAATATAGAATCCAAAGCCCTCCTTAAACAAACAAAAACACTTGAAAAAGAAAAAATAAAAAAGAATTAGTAGTAATCACTGAATCCAACTATCAATACATATAGGACTAAGCTAAATAACAGGAGTGGTGGGACATGAGGCAGGGAGATGTCTATAGATCTGAAAGGAAGAATAATATAAGCAACAAAATTCAGGAGGTAGAGGGTAGTGCAGGGGGAAGAAGTTTAAGAGAGACAATTACCTCATTTTTCAGAAAAGGGAGCAATTTATACCATCTAAATCTAAAACAAAAATTCAATCTCTCAATAATTTATTTAATCTCTTTGACCTTAGAAAGACCTTTTAGGACCTCTTAGAGTGAAGAACAATATCTAAGATTCAGTAGTTCACATAGTTTTATTTCTGTTTTATTTTTTAAATGTTTCATTCAAGTAAAATTAAAGTTAATATTCAATTCTTATGAGTCAAAACTTACATATTATATTTTATACACTCGAATATTATATAATTATAATAATTTCACTTTAGTTTTATTTTCTTCTAATAAATTCAAATAAAAATTAATTTAATTACAAAGATGTCCAACATAATCCTATCCTTAAAAAAAATCCACGCATTTTTCTAGTCATCCATCTAGTCTTCCACTAAACATACACATAGAGAATTATCTGGAATGTTAATCAAATGTTAACAACTGCTTATTTCTGAGGGGTTTAGATTTTAGGTATTTTATTGCTTTATTCTTTCTATTTTTCTGTATTATTTGGACTTTAAACAAGCATGTATTGTACTTATAAACATAACACAATTTTTTCTTTTTTAAATCAGAAAAACAACTATTTGACCATTATAATCTTTCCCCAGAGTTTCACCAGCTGGAGAGTCAGTCCAGGAAGAATATCTTTTAGCCTAGCAAAAAAAAAAAAACCTCAATGCGGAAGTGCTGCTATATCAACAACGACACAAAACCTCAATGTAAGCTTTCTAGGTTTGAAAATTTTCTCTCTTCGGGCTCAGCAGTACCTGACTGAATAGACCGTATCATTAACAGATGTATGGTATCTGCAGAAACACCCCCAAAATCTCATACCTTCACAACAGGATGTCCCCCAGTAGATGCTTTTACTGCTCCTCGGCTACCTTCAGTTTCGTAATGGGCTCGATGATGAGTTTTAGGTTGCACTTCTATTTTCAGTTCATATTGTCCAAAATGAGTTGGTAAAGGCCAGTCTAGTGGAGGTAATGAAGACGTGCTATAAACAAAACACACAAAGATGCATTTCACCACACTAGTATTGTCAAATAATGATTCAAATTACTTGCACCAACATTTCTTCCCATGATCATTGAAGCAAAGTATTCAAAAAATAAAATAAAAAAAACAAAACTTCACTTAATAAGTTATAACACTGGATATGGTGGGTGTTTAAGAAATAATTCTTTAACCTGAAGAATAAAATCAATTTTATCTACTTTTTAGTTTCGTATATATATTTTTTAAAAGGACAAATTCTAACAGTTCATAAAACTGTAACTTTCTCAAATATGTGTATATAATTACAAAAACAATCAAAATAATTTAAACAGCTTAAAGGGGAGAGGTTCATTTAGATATATTAACATTGAAAATATGGCATTAGAAAAGAAACAACTTCTATGTCCACAGGTCAAATATGAATGGACCCAAACCTAGAATGATTTGTATTAGAAAGTAATATCTTCTTAATGATTGGTGAAATGGGACTTTAAAGGTCTCTTCTACCTTTGAAATGCTATCATGCCTACAGTAAATTCCTAAATGATTTCATTACTTCCTTGAATGTCCTCAGCCTAGCTTTACCAGCTACTCTGAAGCTCAAAGGTATTAATTTTTATTAGTCTGAAGCAACAACTCAACTTCATCAACTCTCAGCGAGTTTCTGCACTTGTTCAAGCAAACCCTTAAAAAGATTAAGATAATTTTCAGATGCAGAGTGATGGGCTCAAAGGAATCTTCAATACCATAATTCCACATTATATTTTTCTAAAGATCTAGATCCAGAAATAAACATTCATACCAACGAAAAACCATTTTTAAAAAAAGTAAACAGACCAACTCAGTGTGGGGATTTAATACATGGTAAGTTGTCTTTTCTAATCAATTATAGACTAGATTGATTCTATAAATGGCATTGTGATAACTGATAAGCCATTTAGAAAATAAAGTCATTACAATAGTCTTCACTCCAGTCCTTAGCCGGACTCAAGATTCAAATAAAAAAAAAATATATATATATATATATAAAATTTATAAATACAAATACTACATATGTTACGTACACATATTATAAAAATTATACATAAAAATTTTGTCAGAAACTTGTGAAAGTTAGTTTTTTTGTTTATTTGTAGTTACTTTAGAGTGGGGTAGGCTTTCAAATATAACATAAAATCCAAAAGCCGTGAAGGAAAAGACAAACTTGAATATATAAAATTTAAAAATTCCTCTACAACAACAAAAAAAGCACAAACTTATAAAGTCAAAAGACAAAAAAAAAAAATTATGGAAAAAAACACTTGCCACAAATATAAAAAGCAAATTTCACTTGTATATTGAGTTCTTAAAAATATAAAAAGCCTATTCCCAAGTGGTTTTATTAGTAATTTAATTCATATTATAATCAATCTTTTACAAGAAGCTTTTGTGGACAAGAAAATTGCTTCTAGGGATTCTTAAATGTAATTAATTTGCTATTATCTACAATTCATTATACACTTTTAAAATGATAACTTTAGCCTATCTAAAGACACTTTTAAAACTAAAAGGAAAATAAATGTGGACTTTGTCTGGAAGAAACTGAAGAAAAAAAAAAAGGAGGAGGAAGAAAAACGGTCAAATAATTCTATATAGATAATGTAGTTACATGCCACCAATAACACATAAACATGAAAAATGACCATCATCTATTTCCATCAACTCACCGAAATATAGGGGTGTGACCAGGCTTTGGTTTGCTCCAGGTAAAGGGTGAAGGAACTGAAAGAAATTGGTCACCAGATGAATCTTTCTTTAAAGGATACTGAGATCCAAGGCCATCATCTATTGAAGTTTCCCGGGACGGTGAAAGATTCCCTTGGTCATCTGAACAGAGCTCTAATTTTCCTGGTAGTACGGTAGCTTGATCTTCACAAGTCTTCCTTGTTTTCAGAGGAATATCAGTCTCTACACAGTACTGAAATGGAAAAAGTGCAGGGCCAAGGCCTGCTCCACCCTGGACAGAAGCATTGAGCCAGGTATCTTCTGTTACACTTCCCCTGGGGGAGTGACCAGGAGAAGGAACAGGTGAGTGATGAGGCGAAAGGGACCCAGCATAACAAACCTCAGCACTAGAGTGCCGCCGTTTCCCACAAGGGGAAGTAGGCCTTGATGAGGGTCCTGAGGCTGGCCTGGGGCTCAGCCAATTCTCATCAGTGACACTAGATCTAGGAGAGTGGCAAGGAGATTGCCTAGGTGACAAGGAGTGTCCAAGTCCATACTGTTGATTCCAGGACTCTTCTCCAGGGCAGCCTCCTGGGGAGCCACCAGGAGAAGTCAGAGGGGATCCGAGAGTAAATCGGGCAGCAGCTTCATTCAACTCCGAATCCACATCATCATAAATATGTGAAAGAGATTCACAAGAAGACGCATCTGAGAACCAGCTCCTAGAAGAGATGCTGCTGGCAGGACTAGGACTAAGGGAAGACTCCCGGTAGGATGGCTCAAGAGGAAGATAGAGATGATCTCTAGAAGGCCTTTCCAAATATTCCCTTTCTGGGTCATTTATGTGTAGGTCATCTTCATGAGCATCAATTTCTTGATGACAGTTAGGAGAGATGGATGTAATTTGAATACTTGGGCACTCAAAGGGTTTGGGACCACCTAATGGGCTGTATTTAGATTCAGGAATTTCACAAGTTCCTTCATAGTTTTTGTGACCTTGGAGCTGAAACGATGGTGACAAAACAGAAGAGTGAGACGGTAATCCATGATGTGGTAAGCAAAGTGGTGAGTTTAAAGTAGATGGAGGTGGATCTACATTAAAGATGTAAATGGATGCACAATCATCTGGCTCAAGATCTATGGGGGTTGGGGGGAACAAAAAAGAAAAAAATTAACAAAACAAGAAATTAGAAATCTTAGATGTATAAATTACTAGATGAGAATGTAAATAATAAACTTGAGAGGAAGAAAGTGGGACACAAAATGTACATTAGCTCCACTGAAGAGTGGTGTGTGTGTGTGTGTGTTTTAATGTATCTGATTATTTCTGCAGATATACATAATTATCACATATTTAATTTTTTCTTTTTCTGTATTTCCGTATTTTCTAAAATAAGAATCTGAAAACAATAAATATTTTTATAAAAGAAATAATCATATCCATAAATCTAAAAAATATTCACAGAATTATGTAATGATATGATCATAGAAATTCAGCCTCATCTGGGGTCTGCAGGTTAAAATGGAGTAAAGGATAAAGCAGAGTCTTTGAAAGGTTTTTAATTATAAGTATACACACTAGTTTATTAATGCAAAGTATTACAGACTGAAATTCAGGAGACCTAGACACTAGCCTACCTCTGCCATTAGTTGTGAGCTTAGTCACATATTTTAACCTCTCCAAGGCCTCAGTTTCCTTGCAATAAAATTCAGGAAATGTTTATGATGAACAGAAAGAGTTCTTCCCTTCAGTCACAACATCAAGAATTCATATCTTTGGTCATGGCAAACCAGGTTACAAAAGCCACATTACCCCACTGGATCCTTTACCTCAACTAGAAAATAACAGGGCTTTTAACTATTAATTGTTAAAGTAATCTCATAAAGGCAGAACTTTTAAAATGTACCCCTTGCTAGAGTAATACTAAATAAGTCCTGCCAAATTATTACCTACTGAGAGCACCTGCAGCAATAAGGGTATTTTTGCAACTTCACTTTTAGGAAGGAGCGATAATTTTCCATTTTCACAGAGGCAGAAGTAGTACTAACCCCTCATACAAGGTGCTGGTTGAACACCTTCACTTTTTCCAAAGAGATCACCACTGGGAAACCAAAGACAAAACTGTTCATAGATACAACAAAGAGAAGCACAAATCTGTAGCCTCTTCTCAAAAGTACTCAAGTAGATCACATTATTTAATTGCATAAGTACCAGTGGAAAATAACAAACACATGTCTTTAGACTCTTGGTGTCATTAGCCAGCATCCTATAATTTAACTACCTCCATAAGTCCTAGATTTTGGAGTTTTTAAGATGTTCTGTGGTTAGAGAACATACTCAGTAAAGAGTTCTTACATATATTAAAACAACAAAACAAAACCCCCTAGGTTTAAACCCTGGCTCTGCCTTTCCACCACTGTGTGAACATGGACAAGTTATTTAACCTGCTTGAACCTCAGTTTTCTGAGGCACTTTTTTGTATAAAACTGGAAGGCTGTGAGTAGAGCATTACCTGAAATGCACAGGACCATTTTAAGGCAAGCAACCTAACACAATGACTAACATAGCAAGAACCCAATACATACCTTATTTTTTTTTAATTCTGAAATATTTCCTAATAAATTGAAACACCTTTCTAAGTATACCACTCACTCCACTCTCTCACCCCACTTACTGAATCAAGAGGAAAAGGAAATCAGAACTCCAAAGAAGAAAACCCATCTGTGACTTAGATAAAAAGCTGAAGGGGGCTTCCCTGGTGGCACAGTGGAATCCGCCTGCCAATGCAGGGGACACGGGTTCAAGCCCTGGTCTGGGAAGATCCCACATGCCGCGGAGCAGCTAAGCCTGTGCGCCACAACTACTGAGTCTGCGCTCTAGAGAGCCCACGAGCCACAACTACTGAGTCCACATGCCACAACTACTGAAGCCCGCGTGCCTGGAGCCCATGCTCCACAAGAGAAACCACCACAATGAGAAGCCCACGTACTGCAACTAAGAGTAGCTCCCGCTCACTGCAACTAGAGAAAGCCCACGCACAGCAATGAAGACCCCAAGACAGCCAAAAATAAAAACAAATAAATAAATTTATTGAAAAAAAGGAAAAAAAAAGCTGAAGGGAAAAGCTATTAAAAATAAACAACAAGGACTTCACTGGTGGCACAGTGGTTAAGAATCTGCCTGCCAATGCAGGGGACACAGGTTCGAGCCCTGGTCCGGGAAGATCCCACACGCCGCGGAGCAACCAAGCCCGTGAGCCACAACTACCAAGCCTGCGTGCTGCAACTACTGAAGCCCGCACGCCTAGAGCCCGTGCTCCGCAACAAGAGAAGCCATCGCAATGAGAAGCCCATGCACCACAATAAAGAGTAGAAAGCCCGTGGGCAACAAAGAAGACCCAACGCAGCCAAAAATAAATAAATGTATTAAAAAAATAATAATAAACAACAAAATGAAAAGGTTTGGGGGAAAATGGGAAGTGACTGCTAATGGGTATTGGGTTTCTTTCTGGGGTGATGAAAATGTTGTAACAGTGACTGTGGTAATGGTTGCCCTATTCTGTGAATAAACTAAAAACCACTAAATTGTAAACTCTAAATGGGTGAATTGTACGGTATGTAAATTATATCTCAATAAAGCTGTAATAAATATATAGTGAAAATATGTATATTTTTCACAATTAAAAGTATTTTTTAAAAGTTAAAAAATTTGTTTCTTATCTGACTCTAAGAAAATCATCAAAGAAATTGTAAACAAGTGCTATCACCTCACATTTAACATTTTCATGTATGTCCTGGTCTACATGGGTATATATTTTATACAGTTGGACCATAACAGTTTTGGGTTTTTTTAAAACCTTTTATTAAAGGATAAGGTACATACACAAAAGTACACATAAGTATACAGTTTGGGTAAACTGTCACAAACATACACACCCTGTAATAGCTCCCTTTAAAAAAAAGAACACAGGAGGAGGGATAAATTAGGAGTTTGGGATTAGCAGATACAAACTACTATATAAAAAGTAGATAAACAACAAGGTCCTACTGTATGGCACAGGAAGTTATATTCAATATCCTGTAATAAACTATAATGGAAAATAATCTGAAAAAGAATATATATATATATATATATATATACACACACACATACACATCTGAATCCCTTTGCTGTACACCAGAAACTAATACAACACTGTAAATCAACTATACTTCAAAAAGAAAAAAAAAAAAAGAACATCTCAGAAGTCCCCCTTTGGCTCCCTTCCAAGTTATTACCTCTCCCACAAAAGTAACCACTATACTGACTTCTAACAGCCTAGATTTGTTTTGCCTATTTAACATACAACTTGGTCTTTCAATTTTTTCATATTATATTGGGCTTTATAAAGTTTCTAAACCATTTTCAAGGCCATATAAAATGTCAAAAGTCAATGATCATAGTTATTTCCTACTTTTTACTTTTATAAGTAATGTAGCATTGAACATCTCTATACCTATAGCTTTTTATCTTCTTTTGAAGTAGTCTTCAAGGATAAATTAAGGGCAGAGTTACTAGATGACAGGGCACACACATTTTTAGCACTCCTACTACATAGAGACATTTGTTTCATAAGACTTGTTTTAATTTGCAACACTGGAGGGACATAAGACAGTTTCTTCAACCAAGATGTTATTTTAAAATTTAGTGTAATTTAGGACTAAAATGGTTCTGTATGAAATATGATGTTTGTAGGCTGCAAAGAACAGAAAACTGAACTCAAAGTAGCTGAGGGGGAGGGGCAGTATTTTTCATCCAACAATAACACCAGGTCCAAAGGTAGAACATCTCCAGTGTAGGTGTTATTTCTTCAGTTCAACAAAGTCATTAACCAGTTTCTTTCTGTATTCCCATTTTGCCATTTTGCAGGTGCTAACTTTGTCCTATTCACTTTTCAACCATATATGTGTATTTTGCCCTAAAATCAGAAGCAATGTGATCATTCATTTAATAAATATTTTTTGAGTAGCTACTATATAGCAGGCATGTTGTAGACACTGAAAACATGAGTAAGCTTTACATATGAGTAAAGTCACCATCCTCTTAGAACTTATATTCTAGTAAAATGTCAGGTGGTGATATTTGCTATAAGGAAAAATAAAATAGAGTAAGGAGAATGGAGTAGGGAAGAGGGGAAGTTAATTTAGATAGGTCAGAAAAGGGCTCTTTCTCCAATGTTTGAGGAGATACCAAAAGGATATGAGGAATGAGCTATACAGAGATCTAGGGGAAGAATATTGTGGGTATAGGAAATAGTGAGTGCAAAAGGCCTGAGAATGGAGTATTTTTGGAGTGTATGAGAAAAAGCAAGAAGGCCAGTGGGAATAGAGTGAGGAGATAAAATGATAAGGGCTTGGTGGGGGGTGGGGCCACTGGCTACTCAAGTAAGGCCTCACAAACCAGTAGAATGACTGGTTTTTATTACGAGATGAGAAACCACAGGAGGGGTGTAAGCAAAGGAGTGTCGTGATCTGATATACATAATCTGATATACATTTAAGAGACTATTGTTATAAGCCAGGTGCAAAATAATGGAGCATAAGGACCCAGGAGGTGGTGGGTTGTAAAAGTAGAGGAAACATTAAGAAGTGAGTTTTTTTTAAATTATGGTAGAGCTGTCAGAACTCACTGATGAATTAAATGGGAGAAAGAGGGGACTCAAAGATGACACCAAGGTTTTGGGCCTGAACTATTACAAGAACAGTACTTCTAATTACTGAAATGAAGGAGAAAATGAGACACGGTTGAGAGATATGAAATAAAAAAACTTTACTTTGGACATATTAAATGTGAGATTCCAATAAACTTTCCAAGTAGAGATATCAAGTAGATAGTTACATTAAAAAGTCTCAGCCTGGGGACTTCCTTGGCAGTCCAGTGGTTAAGACTCCACATTCCCAATGCAGGAGGCACGGGTTCGATCCCTGGCTGGGAGCTAAGATCCTGCATGCCGCATGGCGCGGCCTAAAAAAAAAAAAAAAAAGTCTCAGCCTGGCCATATAAATTTGGGAGTCTTATGAATGTATAGATAATATTTGAAGCCATAAAACCAGAAGAGATGACTAGGGAGTGAGTTTAGATAGAGATAGATATAGAAGAAAGCAGGCCACAGGGAGATCAGCTTGGTGCTTTGCAATGACCTAGAGGGATGGGATAGGGAGGATGGGAGGGAGGCTCAAGAGGGAGGGGATATATGTATGCATATGGCTGATTCACTTTGGTGTACAACAGGAACTAATACAGTATTGTGAAGCAATTATACTCCAATAAAGATCTATTAAAAAAAAGAAGAAGAAAGCAGGCAACTGAGGCATAGAGGATTCCAAACTTTAGCGACAGGGAGACAAAAAAGAATGGATAAGAAGAAGAAGA
Source organism: Balaenoptera borealis (assembly GCF_965194805.1). Taxonomy (NCBI): domain Eukaryota; kingdom Metazoa; phylum Chordata; class Mammalia; order Artiodactyla; family Balaenopteridae; genus Balaenoptera; species Balaenoptera borealis. Next base: position 17,599,417 of record NC_138878.1, read on the forward strand.
GACAGTCAGTGAAATGGAAGAACCAAAAGAGTGTGGATTACCAGAATCCAAGTGAAAAAAGTGTTCATTCATTCAACAACTATTTATAATGTGATTAGTATTTTCTAGGAATTGTTCTAGATGCTAGGTATAAATAAGACATGCATGGTCCCTGCCCTCATGAAGTGTACAGTCTCAGAGGAGATCGACAAAAACAAAAATTAAAAACTGTAAGTATTACTAAGTGGTGGGAAAGAGACTAAAGAAGGAACCTATTTTAAAGAGAGTACAGGGATGGCCTTTCTGAGAAGGTAGCATAGGAACCAGCAAGCAAAGAAAAGGGAGGTGGGGGTGGAGAGGCATGGGTATAAGAGCTCCAACACCGGGGGACAGTATAAGCAAACTCTGAGTCAGATAAGACCTTGGCTTCTTTGAGGAAGCAAAAGGCCAACTATGGCAACAGCTAACAACTGAAGGGGGAAAACTGAAAGAAGCAAAAACCTAGAAGGATCATGGTAAGGAGTTTAAATTTTATTCTAAGGATAATATAAACCATCAAAGTTTTAAAAAGGTAATGCATGATCTCTATTATATTTGAGGATAATTTCATTCATAAATATATAGTAAATCTGGGGTTGACCAGAACAGGAGGGTTTCATTTTTTGGATCAAGAGTTTAAAATGGGGACTTCCCTGGTGATGCAGTGGTTAAGAATCCACCTGCCAATGCAGGGGACATGGGTTCGAGCCCTGGTCCGGGAAGATCCCACATGCCACGGAGCAACTAAGCCCGTGTGCCACAACTACTGAGCCTGTGCTCTAGAGCCTGTGAACCACAATTACTGAGGCCCGTGCACGTAGAGCCCGTGCCCTGCAACAAGAGAAGCCACCGCAATGGGAAGCCCGCGCACTGCAATGAAGTAACCCCTGCTCGCCACAACTAGAGAAAGCCCGCGCACAGCAATGAAGACCCAACACAGCCAAAAATAAATAAATAAAAATTAAAATAAAATAAATTTATATATATATTAAAAAAAGTTTAAAATGGCAGATTAAAAAACTCACCCCTGCAGGTGCACAAAAATGGGACTATACTTAATTCCACTAAACTATACACTTATAAATGGTTAAGATGGTAGATTTTATGCTATGTATAGTTTACTAAAATTTAAAAAACTGCTGGCACCTTGGTTCAAAGCAAGACAGCAGCACCCAACTATACAAACTGTCACTGAATTCTTCACCACCATACTTTCGTAGTTAAAAAAAAAAATCCAATTTTACTTAGAAATGTACTTGATAGGGACTTTCCTGGTGGTGCAGTGGATAAGACTCTGCCTGCCAACGCAGGGGACACAGGTTTGAGCCCTGGTCCGGGAAGATCCCACATGTCGCGGAGCAACTAAGCCAGTGCACCACAACTACTGAGCCTGAGCTCTAGAGCCTGCAAACCACAACTACTGAGCCCACAACTACTGAAGCCCGTGCGCCTAGAGCCCGTGCTCCACAACAGGAGAAGCCACCGCAATGAGAAGCCCATGCACTACAACGAAGGATAGCCCCCACTCGCTGCAACTAGAGAAAAGCCCGCACGCAGCAACGAAGACCCAACACAGCCCAAAATTAATTAATTCATTTTTTTAAAAAAGAAATGTACTTGATAAAGTAGCAAAAATTATCAATTTATTAAACTTCAACCCTTTGGGGGGGGGAAGGGTGGGGGAGAAGGGAAGAAAGTCACCCTTGGAAGATGTAGTTTCATTAAAATGTAATTATTGTACCAATGCCATTTTGTGTTGAATAATGCTGAAATCCACACCCTTCCCCCAAGTAAACTGTAGATGAAGAAACATTCTATATCAGAATGATGTCTTAAAGCACTGCAGAGATTTGCATACAAAATTTGGGGGAGTGCTGTTTTATCTTTTTCCTAAATGTCACCAAAGTCCAAGCTCTGGAAATGATATGAGCGGCTACTACAATCTCACTATGATAAACAGCCCTACATCTAGATTTCCAACTCTAGAATTCTCAAATTCATGGTGCTTCAGTAATTTGACCATCTCGAGACGTATTTGCCCCCTTGAGCCACCAGGGGGCCCCAGGCAAGCATGCAGTAATCTGGGCAACACAGGTTGCCTACAAATGTATTTGCTTAAACTGTAAAGCAGGGGTTGGTAAAATATAGCCCACAGGCCAAACCTGGCCTACCACCTGTTTCTGCACAGGCTACAAACTAAGAATGGTTTTTAAATGGTTGGAAAAAATCAAAATAGTGCTGTTTAATGACACAAAATAATGTGAAATTCAAATTCTGGTGTCCACAAATAAAGTTTTATTGGAATATAACCATGCTCATTCATTTATATACAACCTATGGTTACTTTCATGGAACAAAAGTAGAGCTGAGTAGCTGTGAGAGATAATGCTTCCCACTGTTACTTGGTGCACTAACAAACTGCAGTGACACAGTTCTATGTGCATTCTGAGCGCAAAGCATATTGATGCATTGCAACATTTTTTAAAACTTACTGGTACATACCTATCACTAAAAAACAGGAAAGAGAAAAGTGGACTTCAAATTGAATGCCATGCTTTTAAGGCACAGTAGCGTGTGAGTTATCCTCTTATCAAATTAGATGGCAAAGAATTATGTTTATTGTGCAATAACATTATGGCTGTGCTATAAGAATACCTTATACATCAGCATTACCAGTAAGCATTCATCACAATACTCCCAACTCACAGGAAAACAAGAGAAAAAATGAGAAAAAACAGAATACCTTATCACAGCAGGATTTCTTCAGAAGAAGAAAAAATTAAAATGAGGCTGCAACCAAAGAAAGTTTCTGAATGGCTCATCTGTTAGGCAAGCAAAGAAAGCCACTTACTAATGGTGATTTACTTAAATTGTGTTTGACTGCAGCAAATGAAGAAACTTCAGAGAAAATAAACTAGTAAAGACTATCAGCAAGGATGGTTGGTTGAAAAATTGAGGACACTGGTAGCAACATCAAGAGGCAATTACAAAACAAGGCAAAAGGTTTCAAGGTTTTCCTTGGCTCCTGCTGTGTAACCAAATGTTACTGATTTTACTTAATTATTATTTACTTGAAGACTCAATGCAGAGTTTAAACTGAAAAATCAGCCTTCTATGAATAGTTTGCATGGAACAACTTCAGGCAAGAATATTTTCAAAGTTGAGAAAATAGTTTAGTACAACCTAAGTGTACTCTGTTAGGATGTGCTGTAACTGGTACTGGTAGAAATATGTACGAGAATACTATGAACAACTGCATACCACCAACTTAGACAATCTACAAGAAATGGGCAAATTCTTACAAACACACAAATTACCAATAATGACTCAGAAAAATCAGAAAATCTCAAGAGACCTATATCAAGTAAAGAGATTAAATGAGTAGCCAAAAAATCTCCCCAACAAAACAAGTCCAGGACAACATGGCTTCTATCAAACATTTAGATAAGAATTAACAGCAATCCTTCTCAAACTCTTCCAAAAAAACAAAAGAGTAGAGAACACTTCCTAACATTCTACAAGCCCAGTTTTACCCTGATACCAAAACAAGACAAAAATACCACAAGAAAACTACAGGCCAATATCTCTTATAAATATAGATGCAAAAATTCTCAACAAAATACTAACCAAATCTAACACCACATTAAAAGGACTAAATGGAATTTATCCCAGAAATGTAAGGGTGGTTCAACATACAAAAATCAATTACCACATTACCAGAATGAAAGAAAAAACCACACAATCATCTGAATTAACACAGAAAAGGTATTTGACAGAATTCAATACCCTATCATGATGAAAAAAAAAAACTCAGCAAACTGGGAATAGAAGGGAAGTCCTTAAAATGATCAAGGGTGTTTATGAAAAACCCGCAGCTAACATCATACTTAATGATGAAAAACAGAAGGCTTTCCCCCCCCAAATCAGGAACAAGACAAAGACGCCTGCTTTCACCACTGCTATTCAACATTGTACTGGAAAGTCCTAGCCAGCAATTAGGCAATAAAAAGAAATAGAAAGCATCCAATTCGGAAAAGAAGAGGTAAAACTATATTTGCTGATGACATGATTCTATATATGGAAAATCTCACAGAATCCACAAAACACAACTAGAGCTAATAAACAAATTCAGGAAAGTTGCAGGGTAGAAGATCAACACATAAAATTCAGTTGTGCTTCTATATGCTGCAACGAACAATCCAAAAAGGAAACTAAGAAAATTCTATTTATAATAGCCTCCAAAAGAATATAATACTTAGGAATAAATTTAACCAAAAATACTTGCACACTAAAAACTACAAAATTTTGCTGAAAGAAATGAAAGAAAACCTAAATAAACGGTGAGACTTCCCTTGTTCATGAATTGGAAGACTTTAATATTGTTAACATTGCAATACTCCACAAAGCAATCTACAGAGTCAATACAATCTCTACCAAAATTTCAATAGCTTTTTCTGCATAAATGGAAAGACCAATCCTCAAATTTATATGTAACTGAAAGGGGCCTAGAACAGCCAAAATAATATTGAAAATGAAAAACGAAGCAGGAGGACTCACACTTCACAATTCAAAACTTACTACGAAATGACAGTAATCAGGACAGTGTGGTACTGGCACAAGGAAAGACATATAAACTAATGGAACAAACAGAACTAAGAGTCCAGAAATAAACCCAAAACATCTATGGACAACTGATTTTTTTAATACAATTTTTAAAGGTTACACTCCATTTACAGTTATTACAAAATATTGGCTATATTCCTCATATTGTATAATACATTCTTGTAGCTTATCTTACACCCAATACTTTGTACCTCCCACTCCTCCAACCTTATACTGCCCACCCCCCCGCCCACTGGTAACCACTAGCTTGTTCTCTATATCTGTGAGTTTGCTTCTTTTTTGTTATATCCACTAGTTTGTTGTATTGGGTTGCCCAAAAAATTCGTTCGGGTTGTTCCATAACATCTTACGGAAAACCCAAACAAACTTTTTGGCCAACCCAATATTTTTTAGATTCCACATATAAGTGACATCATATAGCATTTGTCTTTCTCTGTCTGACGTATTTCACTTAGCATAATGTATGGCCAATTGATTTTCTTTCCTTTTTTTAAAACTGAAGTATAGTTGATTTAAAATATTGTGTTAGTTTCAGGTGTACAGCAAAGTGATTCAGTTATACTTATATATATCTATTCTTTTTCAGATTTTTTCCCATTATAGGTTATTACAAGATATTGAATATAGTTCCCTGTGCTATATAGTAGGTTCTTGTTGTTTATCTATTTTTTTACATAGTAGTATCTATCTGTTAATCCCAAACTCCTAATTTATCCCTCCCCACCCTTTTCCCCTTTGGTAACCATATATTTGTTTTCTATGTCTGTGAGTCTATTTCTGTTTTGTAAATAAGTTGATTTGTATCACTTTTTTAGATTCCACATATAAGTGATATCATATGATACTTGTCTTTCTGTCTTACTTACTACTTCACTTAATATGATAATCTCTAGGTCCATCCATGTTGCTGCAAATGGCATTATTTCATTCTTTTTTATAGCTGAGTAACATTCCATTGTATATGTGTGTGTGTATACATATATATATATATATATATATATATATATATATATGTATACACACCACATCTTCTTTATCCACTCATCTGTCGATGGACATTTAGGTTGCTTCCATGTCTTGGCTACTGTAAACAGGGTTACTATGAACACTGTGGTGCATGTATCTTTTTGAATGAGTTTTCGTCTTTTCTGGATATATGCCCAGGAGTGAGATTGCTAGATCATATGGTAACTCTATTTTTAATTTTTTAAGGAACCTCCATACTGTTCTCCATAGTGGCTGCACCAATTTACACTCCCACCAACAGTGTAGGAGGGTTCCCTTTTTTCCACACCCTCTCCAGCATTGATTATTTGTAGACTTTTTGATGATGGCCATTCTAACCAGTGTGAGGTGATACCTCACTGTAGTTTTGATTTGCATTTCTCTAATAATTAGTGTGTTGAGCATCTGGCCAACTGATTTTTGACAAGGGTGCTAAGACAACTCAATGAAGAAAGAACAGTCCCTTCAACAAATGGTGCTGGGACAACTGAATAACCATATACAAAAGAATGAAGTTGAACCCCACCTCACATCATACACAAAAATTAACTCAAAATGGATCAATGACCTACATATAAGAGCTAGACCCATAAAACTTTTAGAAGAAAATATAGGTGTATACTTTCATGACCTCAGATTTGGCATGAAAGATCTGGTATTCTTAGATTTGACACTAAAAGTATGAAGAACAAAAGAAAAACTAGATGAAATGGACTTCATAAAAATTAAAAACTTTTGTGCTTCAAAAGATACTATCCGAGGAGGAGCCAAGATGGCGGAGTAGAAGGACATGCTCTCACTCCCTCTTGAGAGAACACCAGAATCACAACTAGCTGCTGGACAATCATCGACAGGAAGACACTGGAACGCACCAAAAAAGATACTCCACATCCAAAGACAAAGGAGAAGCCACAGTGAGACGGTAGGACGGGCGCAATCACATTAAAATCAAATCCCATAACTGATGGGTGGGTGACTCACAGACTGGAGAACACTTATACCACAGAAGTCCACCCACTGGAGTGAAGGTTCTGAGCCCCACGTCAGGCTTCCCAACCTGGGGGTCTGGCAATGGGAGAAGGAATTCCTAGAGAATCAGACTTTGAAGCCTAGTGGGATTTGATCGCAGGACTTCAACAGGACTGGGGGAAACAGAGACTCCACTCTTGGAGGGCACACACAAAGTAGTGTGCGCATCGGGACTCCGGGGAAGGAGCAGTGACCCCAGGGGAGACTGAACCAGACCTACCTGCTAGTGTTGGAGGGTCTCCTGCAGAGGCGGGGGGTGGCTGTGGCCTTGTGGGGACAAGGGCACTGGCAGCAGAAGTTCTGGGAAGTACTCCTTGGTGTGAGCCCTCCCAGAGTCTGTCATTAGCCCCACCAAAGAGCCCAGGTAGGCTCCAGTGTTGGGTTGCCTCAGGCCAAACAACCAACAGGGAGGGAACCCAGCCCCACCCATCAGCAGGCAAGCAGATTAAAGTTTTGCTGAGCTCTGCCCACCAGAGCAACAGTCAGCTCTACCCACCACCAGTCCCTCCCATCAGGAAACTTACACAAGCCTCTTAGATAGCCTCATCCACCAGAGGGCAGACAGCACAAGCAAGAAGAACTACAATCCTGCAGCCTGTGGAACAAAAACCACATTCACAGAAAGACAGACAAGATGAAAAGACAGAGGGCTATGTACCAGATGAAGGAAAAATATAAGACCCAAGAAAAACAACTAAATGAAGTGGAGATAGGCAACCTTCCAGAAAAAGAATTCAGAATAATGACAATGAAGATGATCCAGGACCTCGGAAAAAGAATGGAGGCAAAGATCAAGAAGATGTAAGAAATGTTTAACAAAGACCTAGAAGAATTAAAGAACAAACAAACAGAAATGAACAATACAATAACTGAAATGGAAACTACACTAGAAGGAATCAATAGCAGAATAACTGAGGCATAAGAACAGATAAGTGACCTGGAAGACAGAACAGTGGAATTCACTGCTGCGGAACAGACTAAAGAAAAAAGAATGAAAAGAAATGAAGACAGCCTAAAAGACCTCTGGGACAACATTAAACGCAACAACATTCGCATTATAGGGGTCCCAGAAGGAGAAGAGAGATAGAAAGGACCAGAGAAAATATTTGAAGAGATTATAGTGGAAAACTTCCCTAACATGGGAAAGGAAATAGCTACCCAAGTCCAGGAAGCACAGAGAGTCCCATACAGGATAAACCCAAGGAGAAACACACCAAGACACATAGTAATCAAACTGGCAAAAATTAAAGACAAAGAAAAATTACTGAAAGCAGCAAGGGAAAAACAACAAATAACATACAAGGGAACTCCCATAAGGTTAACAGCTGATTTCTCAGCAGAAACTCTACAAGCCAGAAGGGAGTGCCATGAGATACTTAAAGTGATGAAAGGGAAGAACCTACAACCAAGATTACTCTACCTGGCAAGGATCTCATTCAGATTCGATGGAGAAATCAAAAGCTTTACAGACAAGCAAAAGCTAAGAGAATTCAGCACCACCAAACCAGCTCTACAACAAATGCTGAAGGAACTTCTCTAAGTGGGAAACACAAGAGAAGAAAAGGACCTACAAAAACAAACCCAAAACAATTAAGAAAATGGTCATAGGAACACACATATCGATAATTACCTTAAACATGAATGGATTAAATGCTCCAACCAAAAGACACAGGCTTGCTGAATGGATACAAAAACAAGACCCATCTATATACTGTCTACAAGAGACCCACTTCAGACCTAGGGACACATTCAGACTGAAAGTGAGGGAATGGAAAAAGATATTCCATGCAAATGGAAATCAAAAGAAAGCTGGAGTAGCAATACTCATATCAGATAAAATACACCTTAAAATAAAGAATGTTACAAGAGACAAGGAAGAACACTACATAATGATCAAAGGATCAATCCAAGAAGAAGATATAACAATTATAAATACATATGCAACCAACGTAGGAGCACCTCAATACATAAGGCAACTGCTAACAGCTATAAAAGAGAACATCTACAGTAACACAAAAATAGTGGGGGACTTTAACACCTCACTTACACCAATGGACAGATCATCCAAAATGGCAATAAATAAGGAAACAGAAGCTTTAAATGACACAATAGACCAGATAGATTTCATTAATATTTACAGGACATTCCATCCAGAAACAGCAGATTACACTTTCTTCTCAAGTGCACATGGAACATGCTCCAGGATATATCACATCTTGGGTCACAAATCAAGCCTCAGTAAATTTAAGAAAATTGAAATCATATCAAGCATTTTTTCTGACCACAACGCTATGAGATTAGAAATGAATTACACGGAAAAAAACGTAAAAAACACAAACACATGGAGGCTAAACAATACGTTACTAAATAACCAAGAGATCACTGAAGAAATCAAAGAGGAAATCAGAAAATACCTTGAGATAAATGACAATGAAAACATGACGATCCAAAACCTATGGGATGCAGCAAAAGCAGTTCTAAGAGGGAAGTTTATAGCTATACAAGCCTACCTCAAGAAACAAGAAAAATCTCAAATAAACAATCTAACCTTACACCTAAAGGAACTAGAGAAAGAAGAACAAACAAAACCCAAAGTTAGCAGAAGGAAAGAAATCATAAAGATCAGAGCAGAAATAAATGAAATAGAAACAAAGAAAACAATAGCAAAGAACAATAAAACTAAAAGCTGGTTCTTTGAGAAGATAAACAAAATCGATAAACCATTAGCCAGACTCATCAAGAAAAAGAGGGAGAGGACTCAAATCAATAAAATTAGAAATGAAAAAGGAGAAGTTACAACAGACACCGCAGAAATACAAAGCATCCTAAGGGACTACTACAAGCAACTCTATGCCAATAAAATGGACAACCTGGAAGAAATGGACAAATTCTTAGAAAGATATAACCTTCCAAGACTGAACCAGGAAGAAACAGAAAATATGAACAGACCAATCACAAGTAATGAAATTGAAACTGTGATGAAAAATCTTCCAACAAACAAAAGTCCAGGACCAGATGGCTTCACAGGTGAATTCTATCAAACATTTAGAGAAGAGCTAACACCCATCCTTCTCAAACTCTTCGAAAGAATTGCAGAGGAAGGAACACTCCCAAACTCATTCTATGAGGCCACCATCAACCTGATACCAAAACCAGACAAAGATACTACAAAAAAAGAAAATTACAGACTAATATCACTGATGAATATAGATGCAAAAATCCTCAACAAAATACTAGCAAACAGAATCCAACAACACATTAAAAGGATCATACACCATGATCAAGTGGGATTTATCCCAGGGATGCAAGGATTATTCAATGTATGTAAATCAATCAATGTGATACACCATATTAACAAATTGAAGAATAAAAACCATATGATCATCTCAATAGATGCAGAAAAAGCTTTTGACAAAATTCAACACCCATTTATGATAAAAAAAACTCTCCAGAAAGTGAGCATAGAGGGAAATTACCTCAACGTAATAAAGGCCATATACGACAAACCCACAGCAAACATCATTCTCAATGGTGAAAAACTGAAAGCATTTCCTCTAAGATCAGGAACAAGACAAGGATGGCCACTCTCACTACTATTATTCAGCATAGTTTTGGAAGTCCTAGCCACAGCAATCAGAGAAGAAAAAGAAATAAAAGGAATACAAATTGGAAAAGAAAAAGTAAAACAGTCACTGTTTGCAGATGACATGATACTATACATAAAGAACCCTAAAAATGCCACCAGAAAACTACTAGAGCTAATCAATGAATTTGGTAAAGTTGCAGGATACAAAATTAATGCACAGAAATCTCTTGCATTCCTATACATTAATGATGAAAAATTTGAAAGAGAAATTAAGGAAACACTCCCATTTACCATTGCAACAAAAAGAATAAAACACCTAGGAATAAACCTACCTAGGGAGACAAAAGACTTGTATGCAGAAAACTATAAGACACTGATGAAAGAAATTAAAGATGGTACCAAAGGATGGAGAGATATACCATGTTCTTGGATTGAAAGAATCAATATTGTAAAAATGACTATACTACCCAAAGCAATCTACAGATTCAATGCAATCCCTATCAAATTACCAATGGCATTTTTTACGGAACTAGAACAAAAAATCTTAAAATTTGTATGGAGACACAAAAGACCCCGAATAGCCAAAGCAGTCTTGAGGGAAAAAAACGGAGCGGGAGGAATCACACTCCCTGACTTCAGACTATACTACAAAGCTACAGTAATCAAGACAATATGGTACTGGCACAAAAACAGAAACATAGATCAATGGAACAAGACAGAAAGCCCAGAGATAAACCCATGCACCTGTGGTCAACTAATCTATGACAAAGGAGGCAAGGATGTACAATGGAGAAAAGACAGTCTCTTCAATAAGTGGTGCTGGAGAAACTGGACAGCTACATGTAAAAGAATGAAATTAGGGGCTTCCCTGGTGGCGCAGTGGTCGAGAGTCTGCCTGCCAATGCAGGGGACACGGGTTCGAGCCCTGGTCTGGGAAGATCCCACATGCCACGGAACAACTGGGCCCGTGAGCCACAATTACTGAGCCTGCGCGTCTGGAGCCTGTGCTCCGCAACGAGAGAGGCCGCGATAGTGAGAGGCCCGCGCACCGCGATGAAGAGTGGCCCCCACTTGCCACAGCTGGAGAAAGCCCTGGCACAGAAACGAAGACCCAACACAGCCATAAATAAAATTAAAAAAAAAAAAAAAAAAAAAGAATGAAATTAGAACACTCCCTAACACCACACACAAAAATAAACTCAAAATGGATTCGAGACCTAAATGTAAGACCGGACACTATAAAACTCTTAGAGGAAAACATAGGAAGAACACTCTTTGACATAAATCACAGCAATATCTTTTTTGATCCACCTCCTAGAGTAATGGAAACAAAAACAAAAATAAACAAATGGGACCTAATGAAACTTCAAAGCTTTTGCACAGCAAAGGAAACCATAAACAAGACAAAAAGACAACCTTCAGAATGGGAGAAAATATTTGCAAACCAATCAACGGACAAACGGATTAATCTCCAAAATATATAAACAGCTCATGCAGCTCAATATTAAAGAAACAAACAACCCAATCCAAAAATGGGCAGAAGAGCTAAACAGACATTTCTCCAAAGAAGACATACAGATGGCCAAGAGGCACATGAAAAGCTGCTCAACATCACTAAGTATTAGACAAATGCAAATCAAAACTACAATGAGCTATCTCCTCACACCAGTTAGAATGGGCATCATCAGAAAATCTACAAACAACAAATGCTGGAGAGGGTGTGCAGAAAAGGGAACCCTCTTGCACTGTTGGTGGGAATGTAAATTGATACAGCCACTATGGAGAACAGTATGGAGGTTCCTTAAAAAACTAAAAATAGAATTACCATATGATCCAGCAATCCTACTACTGGACATATACCCAGAGAAAACCATAATTCAAAAAGACGCATGCACCCCAATGTTCACTGCAGCACTATTTACAATAGCCAGGTTCATGGAAACGACGTAAATGCCCATCGACAAACGAATGGATAAAGAAGTTGTGGTACATATATACGATGGTATATTACTCAGCCATAAAAAGGAATGAAATTGGGTCATTTGTTGAGACGTGGATGGATCTAGAGACTGTCATACAGAGTGAAGTAAGTCACAATGAGAAAAACAAATATCGTATATTAACGCATGTATGTGGAACCTAGAAAAACGGTACAGATGAACCGGTTTGCAGGGCAGAAGTTGAGACACAGATGTAGAGAACAAACATATGTACACCAAGGGGGGAAAGCCGCGGCGGGGTGCAGATGTTGGTGTGATGAATTGGGCGATTGGGATTGACATGTATACACTGATGTGTATAAAATTGATGACTAATAAGAACCTGCTGTATAAAAAAATAAATTAAATAAAATTTAAATATTAAAAAAAAAAAGATACTATCAATATGGACTTCCCGGTTGGCACAGTGGGTAAGAATCCGCCTGCCAACAGGTTCGATCCCTGGTCCAGGAAGATCCCACATACCACGGAGCAACTAAGCCCGTGTGCCACAACTACTGAGCCTGCTCTATAGAGCCCGAGAGCCACAACTACTGAGCCTGCATGCCACAACTTCTGAAGCCCGCACACGCCTAGAGCCCATGCTCCACAACAAGAGAAGGCACTGCAATGAGAAGCCCACGCACCAGAATGAACAGTAGCCCCTACTCGCCACAACTAGAGAAAGCCCACGCACAGCAACAAAGACCCAACACAGTCAAAAATAAAAACAAATAAATTAATTTTTTTAAATGGGCAAAGGACTTGAATAGACATTTCTCCAAAGAAGATATATAAATTGCCAACAAGCACATGAAAATACGTTCAACATCATTGGTCATTAAGAAAATGCAAATCAAAACCACAATGATACCACTTCAGACCCACTAGAATGGCTTCAATTTTAAAACAAAAATAAACAAAAAGAAAAGGAAAGAAAAAACAAACAAAAAACCCCTAGAAAATAACAAGTGTTGTGTTGGTGAGGATGTGGAAAAACAGGAAACCTTATAATGGTTGTGGCCAAGTAAAATGGTGCAGATGTTAAGGAAAACAGTTTGACATTGCCTTAAAAAGTTAAACATAAAACTACCACAGGACCCAGCAATTCTACCTCTAGGTATATACCCAAGAGAATGCAAATATATGTCTTCAAAGAAGCTTTGACACAAATATTTACAGCAACATTACTCATAATAGCCATAAGGTAGAAACAATAAAAATGACCATCAATGAATGAATAGGGCAGCAAATTATGGTACATACATACAATGGAATACTATTCAGCCATAAAAAGAAGCAAAGTATTAACAGATGCTGCAACCTGGATGAACCTGGAAAACATTATGCTAAGGAAAAGAAGCCAGACAAAAAAGGTCACATATTGTATGATGTCTTTTATATGATATTTCTAGAATAGGCAAAAGCAGATTAGAGGTTACTGAGGATGGAGGGGGAGGAGGAAATGGGGAGTGATTACTTAATGGGTATCACTCATATCAGGTATTTTAAAGAGGTGATGAAAAAGTTTTGAAACTAGAGAGAGCTGACAGTTGCACAATACTGTAAATACACTAAACACCACTTTAACTGTATTCTTTAAAATGGTTAATTGTGTTATGTAAATTTCACCTCAATAAAAAACAAAAACAAACTGAAAGAATTTCCACAAAGAGAACTGAAAACACACATTTACCCATTCCCTACTGAAACTCCACTAAAGGATAGTAAAAGAATTTTTTTTTTAAGAGTGTAAACTCACAAGAACAAAAAGAACAGCAGATGAAACCATGGCAACAGAACTTTTAGAAGCTGGAATGCAGGACACATGGTAACTGATTTAGCATCTGAAAAAGCTAAAACTTAAGCCAACAGTGAAAAGAAAACTTATTTCCAAAGAACTCCAAACACTCAGGAAATGCACTACCAGGTACTTTTGGAAGTAGAGGTGAAGGCAAAGCTGAAAACAAGACTGGCACAAAGTTTGTTTATTTAGTGAGTCACTAACCACCTCCCCAATTTCCCACACCTCCTAACTCCGCACTGCTGGGTAACTGTCCCTCTAGGCAGAAGGATAGAGATTTTCTGAATAGGTAAAACAGGTTACCTGAGAGCCAGGGTAACCATACTGAAATCAGACTGATGAACTAAATGTCTCTCTAAAACTTGTATATTGAAACCCCCAGCACCTTTCCCTCCCTTGTCACAGTTTAATAATGGACTTATACTCTGCAGACAATAGACTGACATCACAGTTAACCTAGTACAACTCCTACGATGAGGCCTGCGGTTAGCAAGTGCCACTTGTGATCACAGAACTGCCATTTTTTGTGCCCCGTTTTAAAAAATAAACAGATAGCCAAAGATCATTAAAGACCCGAGAAAAGCTTCAACATTAAAGACAGAGGCAAAAAGAGAAGAAAAGAAAGGTGGAGGAAAAAGACTATGCAATAAGATGGAAACCTCAACAATAAAACCAAAACCTATCCTCAATAACCTCAGAGAAAAAAAGAAGATATTGCAACGCAGAAACAAAAACATGTGCTGACTTAAAAAGATAAGAAAGAGCCCGTAGAAATTAAAAATAACAGTGTGCCACAACTACTGAAGCCCACGTGCCTAGAGCCCGTAATCAAGAGAAGCCACCACAATGTGAAGCCCACGCACTGCAATGAAGAGTAGCCTCCGCTCGCCGTGACTAGAGAAAGCTCGCATGCAGCAATGAAGACCCAACGTAGACAAAAATTTAAAAAATAAATAAATTTAAAAGAAAAGAAAGATCAAGTTGAAGAAACTCCTCCAAAGAGTTCAGCAAAGAGACAAAGGAAATGGGAGAGAATATGAGAATTTGTCCAGGAAGTCCCACAGTTGAAACTTTAGGTTCCAAAAGAAGAGAGAAGAAAATGAAGAGGAATAAAGGATCACTGAAAGTCCAGCACAATGGGTGAAAACAGATCCATACACATCATCATGACATTTCAGAATACAAAAGACAAAGAGAAAAACCTAAAAGACTGGGAAGAGAGAAACAGGTTACACATGAAGAATCGAGAATTAGAATGTCATCAGACTGCTCAAAAACAACTCTGGAAACTGAAGAAAATGGAGAGCAATACCTTCAAAAATTTGAGAAAAAATTATATCTAATCTAGATTTCTAAAACCAGCCATAATTAAGTGTGAGGAGAGAATAAAGACATTTAAAAATATGTACGGTCTCAAATATTTACCTCCCATTACTTTCCATAAGCTACTGAAATAAATATTCCACCAAAATGAGTGTGAAGTAACCAAGCAAAAGGAAGACATGTAACACGTATGCAAGACAGGGGAAGAAGGGGAAGAAGGAAGGTGAGGTAGACGCAGGGTCAAGGAACTACTTTTTCCAGAATAAGCTTTACTGAACAATTTGATTCTTTAAACTAAGGCATGTATAACTTTGACAATACTTGTAATAACTAAAAAAAAAAAAAAAAAAAAAAAGTACTTTGTAAGAAAAATGAGAGTTAACAGCTACTGGCTAAATTCACAATGATTCAGTAACTCGGAAAGAAAAATGAAAACATTACCAAAAAATGAGTAATAAAAAAGCAAAATTCTGTGTAAAATGAAATTATATTAGCACAGCTAGAGTAGAAAAAATAATGCAATAAAGAAGCAAGAGAGGGACTTCCCTGGTGGTCCAGCGGTTAAGACTCCACACTCCCAATGCAGGGGGCCCGGGTTCGATCTCTGGTCAGGGAACTAGATCCCACATGCTGCAACTAAGAGACGCATGCTGCAACTAAAAAGATCCCACATGCCGCAACGAAGATCCTGCATGCCGCAAATAAGATCCAGCACAGCCAAATAAGTAAATAAATTATTTTTTTTTAAAAAGCAGCAGCAAGAGAAAGTGAACTAATTTATACCCCAAATTCATTAAGCAGAGGAAATCCACTTCATTCAAGAACATATTAAGAAGCTAGGGGGCTTCCCTAGTGGCGCAGTGGTTGAGAATCCGCCTGCCAGTGCAGGGAACACGGGTTCGATTCCTGGTCCGGGAAGATCCCACATGCCGCGCAGCAACTAAGCTCCTGCTGCCACAACTACTGAGCCTGTGCTCTAGAGCCCGTGAGCCACAACTGAGACCACATGCTGCAACTACTGAAGCCCACGCGCCTAGAGCCCGTGCTCTGCAGCAAGAGAAGCCACCGCAATGAGAAGCCCGCGCACTGCAATGAAGAGTACCCCCGCTTGCCGCAATTAGAGAAAGCCCGCGCGCAGCAACACAGACCCAACACAGCCAAAATAAATAAATAAAATAAACAAATAAATTTAAAAAAAAAAAAAAAAAAAAAAAAAAAAAAAAGAAGCTAGTACACTGAATGCTAGAATGAATGTGGAATTTCAAACAGGTACTCAATTCCACTATATCCCACCAAAGCAGAAAGAAAATACTTCCTGAGAAGAGTTTTTAAAAGCAAGGGCCTCCACTGTCTTTAGGTTCTATCATTACTGAAAAATAATAATAAGGAACAGTTGACCAAAGCAATTCTCACAAGGGAAAGAAAAAACAGAAGAATCACTTACTTAGCATTACTATGCTTGATTACAGGGAAAAAGTCAATAGCATAGAAATGGGGCTGCAATCATAGCTTAAAATCCACATGTTGGAAAAAAATAAGATCATCTTATTTATTTAAATTCAGTCATCTATAGAATACGTACTAGTCTGATTTTGTCTGGGAAAAAAAAAAAAGCCAAGGGACTTCCCTGGTGGCGCAGTGGTTAAGAATCCGCCTGCCAATGCAGGGGACACGGGTTCGAGCCCTGGTCCGGGAAGATCCCACATGCCATGGAACAACTAAGCCCATGTGCCACAACTACTGAGGCTGCGCTCTAGAGCCCATGAGCCACAACTACTGAAGCCCGTGCGCCTAGAGCCCAAGCTCCGCAACAAGAGAAGCCACTGCAATGAGAAGCCTGTGAGCCGCAACTAAGAGTAGCCCCTGCTCGCTGAAACTAGAGAAAGCCGACACGCAGCAACGAAGACCCAACGCAGCCAAAAATAAATAAATATATTAAAATTTTAAAAAAGCCAGAACAATTTTCTCCTAAGATAGCCATTATAGTGTCCTACAAGGAGAAAACAATTAAGAGAAAATTAAATCTACCTAGATTATAATAATAAGGCTTTGAGCCCATCCCATGTGACATTCTCATGAATAGGGCAAGAAATCATGGTAGCAATTAGGTAGGTAAATTGTTTTGAAAACAGAGACATGGATATCAGCATTTAGAACTTATCCTTTTCAAGTTACTTATGAATAAACAATATAAAGATATCAAATATATGTTTATGTTTCCCAATATTATACTATCTGTATTAATTATACATAATGGCAGGTACTACAGAAGACAAAATTCAAATGACCATGAGAAGCTGAGGAAAAATCCCTTAAGAGAGAAAACAACGAAATGTTCTTATGATGATTCCAACACAAATACAGAACACAGTAAGACCACATTAGACGAAAATTGGGTTGTGTATCATATTTAGGAGGTAGCATGGACTAACTCAATAAGCAAAGGAGAAAAATACAATGGAGAACCCTGTCTTTGGAGTCAAATATACCACTTACTAGCTGCCTTACCTTCATTAAGTTAATTAATCTGAGTTTCAATTACCTCATCTGTAAATTGAGGACAATATCTACACTGAAAGGTTGCTGTGAGGATTCTAGATAATCTATATCAACACCTATTATCATATCTGGAATAGACATCAAATAAATGTTAGACTTATTATAGATAACATTTAACAGAACAGAAACAAATCTGGGTCTCAATAATCTGCATATTACTATTGACTATAATTTTTAAGTCAATGATGGAGTTCCACTACTTAAAAAACTAACAGCAGGGAATTCTCTGATGGTCCAGTGGTTAGAACTCCATGCTGTCACTGCCAAGGGTCCAGGTTCGATCCCTGGTCAGGGAACTAAGATCCCACAAGCCACATGACACAGTCAAAAAACAAACAAACAAAAAGACTGACAGTGTATTATCAAATAATAATAAAAGCATAATATAAGAATTTTAAAAGTAGTCCTCTAATGAACCACACCAGTAAGTCCTTTACCACAGTGATATGAATACTAATCCTTATGCCTTCAATGAGTGTACAAGAACCACGGTGTCTAGAAAGAAATGTCATGTAATATAATCCCTCCATTTCTCCCAAACCCAGTATTCTCTTTTACATCTTGTTTCTTCTCTTAATCCCTTATTACTCTTCACTTTTCCCCTGGGCTTCAGGCTACAAACAAGGATGACACCTTCCCCCCACCCCCCCACCCCCCCACCCCCCGACTCCTCTCTGCTCTCGATCTCTTAACAGAATACTCCCTCCCATTCCTATCTCTCAAATTTAAAGTTGGTTCCCTTAAGGACACTGCTTCTCTAGTAGTCATTGTAATGTATGGCTGCCCACCCATCAACTCTCAAATTCATATTTTGGGCTCAAAAGATAGAGTCAACACTCTTTCAACTATTCCTACACGCCTCTCCCAGCTTTTGGAACATTTCTTACCAGTTTTTGGAAGGCCCACACCATCCAGCTAAATCACCTTCCACCTGTTATTACCAGTATCTAATGGCCTTTAGGTCACTGGCATCTGACACAGGCTTCCTTGACATTCCATGTCTACTTGATCCTAGGTGTCTTCAACATCCTTGCCCTTCACCCCTCACCTTACTTTAGTATCCAACTCCCAGGAACCTAACTTGGACTTTTTTTTTTTTTTTAAAAGATTTATTTATTGATTGATTGATTACTATGTTGGGTCTTCGTTTCTGTGCTAGGGCTTCCTGTAGTTGCGGCAAGCGGGGGCTACTCTTCATCGCGGTGCGCGGGCTTCTCACCATCGCGGCCTCTTTTGTTGCGGAGCACAGGCTCCAGACGCGCAGGCTCAGTAGTTGTGGCTCACGGGCCTACTTGCTCCGTGGCATGTGGGATCTTCCCAGACCAGGGCGCGAACCCGTGTCCCCTGCATTAGCAGGCAGATTCCCAACCACTGCGCCACCAGGGAAGCCCCCACTAACTTGGACTTTGACATTGCCAGAGCTCATTTAACATCTGTAATCTTAAACTCAAATTCCCATCTCTGAACACTAGCCCTAACTATTCATCACTCTCTTCTCTTATTCCATTATACCCACTGTGTTACCTCATCTAGATGCAGTCTCTGAACCCCTCCCTTTTCTTTCAAACTATCTTTCATCTCCTGGCTTTACTTCCTTCCTTATCTAGTCTGTATCTCAAATTCCATCACTTCAACTGCCTTCTTCCTGGTAGCTCATTTCCATCCACTCTTTGACCTTCCTTCCATACAGCAAATTTCAGCCCAGAATCAATCCAATCATCTGTCTTCTGTTATTACACCTGAACAGTCAACTATTGCTGTGGGGGTAGGGAGAAGAGGATAACAACCATCCAGACTGGTAGAAACACAAATCTTCAAATTGCCTACTGAGCTGAGCCCTGAAGGCCACTCAGTAATGTTTTTGCTTTTTTCTGCTCAGCTCCCTCTCTTATTTTCCATATCCCAAACCTCTAATCTCTTCAGTCATCGTCTCCATAGTGACACCCCATTTAGCAAGGGATCCTGACCCTACTTGACAAAGAGCCAATATCTCCTATGCCACCCTCAAAAATACATCTATACAAATTCTACATTTATCCTTTTCATTTCTTCCTTTCTCGTAAAAAAAGTAACTCATCTCAGATATAAAGCTATTCTCTCCACCTATGATCTAATTCCAGCCCCGAATTCCATCAGCTATCTTCTCTGTCATAACTTCAACCTTCCCCTTCTCTCCTTCTCTCACTGGCTACTTCCTTCAATCTCTCACTTCCTTTAAAAAGCTTCCCTGAGATTTGAATTCTTCTTTAGGGTCTTCTCCCTCCTCCTTCCTCTAAAACACTGGTTTCTCAATAGGGGACAATTTTGCCCCACAGGGAACATTTGACAATGTCTAGAAGCATTTTCGATTGTCACAGCCAGAGGGATACAACTGACATATGGCGAGTAGGGGCCAGGGATGCTGATGCTGCATCATGATGTGGGCCCATGATGTGGCCTTTTTTTTGGTCACACTGCGCGGCTTGCGGGATCTTAGTTCCCCAACCAGGGATCGAACCCGTGCCCCCTGCAGTGGAAGGGCAAGTCCCAACCACTGGACAGCCAGGGATTCCCTCAGCTCCCTTTAAAACAAAGAATTATCTAGTCCAAAATGTCTATAATAGGACTTCCCTGGTGGCGCAGTGGTTAGGACTCTGTGCTCCCAATACAGGGGGCCAGGGTTCAATCCCTGGTCAGGGAACTAGATCCCACACGCATGCCGCAGCTAGGAGTTTGCATGCCGAAACTGGGGAGCCCACGTGCCACAACTGAGGAGCCCACCTGCCACAACCAAATAAATAAATAAATAAATAAATAATGTCAATAATGCCAAAGTTGAGAGAACTTGCTCTAAAAACTAAATTTTTAGAAACAGTAGTGTACTGTCACTGTCTCCACTTCTTCACTTTCCAGTGTTATCTGGCTTCAGATACACTGCACCTGTATCAATCGCCTTGAAAAAGCAGATATTAACCACTCCTCTTTCTGAAAATTCTCTGTTTGAAAGGCGATAATGAAAATGAAAGCAGAAAACAGAGAATAGAGAAAAATTAATGAAACCAAAACGATTCTATGAGAAGACCAAGTGAATTAAAAACTTACGTTCACACAAAAACCTGTATGTGACTCTTCACAGAAGATTTATTCATAATTGCCAAATATCAAGAGGAACCAAAATATCTTTCAACAGGTAAATGGATAAACTGTGATATATCCATCCAGTGGAATACTTTATAGTGATAAAAAGGAACTAGATATTTATTCATACAATGACACAGATGAAGCTTAAATGCATTTTGCAAAGTGAAAGAAACCAGACATAAAGGTAAGAAGGGAGTGGGTGAATTTTTAAAATAATGAAACTGTTCTATATGGTATTAGGGTAAGGAATAAATAACTGTGCATTTGCCAAAGCCCAAAGAACTATACATCACAAAGAATGAAACTTTAAACTATGCAACTTTAAAAAAATCAACCAGGGGGACTTCCCTGGCGGTCCAGTGGTTAAGACTTCGCCTTCCAATGCAGGGGGTGAGGGTTCGATCCCTGGTCGGGGAGCTAAGATCTCACATGCCTTGCGGCCAAAAAACCAAAACATAAAACAGAAGCAATATTGTAACAAAATTCAAAAAAGACTTTAAAAATGGTCCACATCAAAAAAAATCTTTAAAAATAAATTAAAAAATCAATGAGGGGTTTGGGGGATTCTAGGATGGAATGCACACCATGTGAAAAGAATGTACTGTTACAAGCATATGACACTCAAACAGTATCCAGAATACCAGAATATATAAAGAACTCTTAAAACTCAACAACAAAAAGACAAACAACCCAATTTAAAAACGGAAATATTTTTAGGACTTGCATACACATTTCAGCAAAGAAGATGTAAAAATAGCCAGTAAGCACATGAAAAGATGTTCAACATTGTTAGTCGTTAGAGAAATGCAAATCAAAACCACAGTGAGAGACCACAGTAGAAAAATAACAAGTATTAGCAAGGATGTGGAGAAACTGGAACTCTTGTACACTGCTGATAGGAATATAAAATGGTGCAGCTAGTCTGGAAAACAGTTTGGCATATTCTAAAATTTATATGGAAAGGCAAACGGTTTAGAATAGCCAAAACAATCTGGAAAAGAACAAAGTTGGAAAAATGACACTATCTGATTTCAAGAGTTACTATAAAGGTACAGAAATGACAGTGCAGTATCTGTAAAGAACAGACACACAACTCAACATAGAACACAGTCGAAAAAAAAACTCACACATATATGGTCAACTGATTTTTGAAAAAGGTGCAAAGGTAATGCAGTGGAAAAAGATAGCTCTTTCAACAAATGAGGCTGGAAGAATTGGATATCCATATGTAAAAACAGTGAACTTGGGTCCATACCTCACACCATACACACAAAAAATTAACTCAAAATAGAACACAGACCTAAATACAATACCCAAAACTATAAAACCTCCAAAAGAAAACCTTGGAGAAAATCTTTGTGAGCTCAGGTTAAGCAGATTTCTTTTTCTTTTTTTTTCAATTTATTTTATTTTTTGAAAGGTTATATACTTCATTTATAGTTATTATAAAATGTTAGCTATACTCCCCGTGTTGTACAATATATACTTGTAGCTGTTTTTCCATTTAGTAGTTTGTACCTCTTAATCCTCTACCTCTTTATTGCCCCTCTTCCTTTCCCTCTCCCCACTGGTAACCACTAGTTTGTTCTCTATGAGTCTGCTTCTTTTTTGTTATACAGGTTAGGCAAAGATTTCTCAGCTGTAACATCAAAAGCACAATCCATAAAAGAACAAATTGATAAATCAAACTTCATCAAAACTAAAAACCTCTGCAAAAGACACTGTTAATGAAAAGACAAGCCATAGATTAAGAGAAACTCTTTGCAAAGCATATATCCGATAAAGGACTTGTGTCTAAAAACAGTAAACATTGCTCAAAACTCAACAATAAAAAAAATTTTTAAAGATGCAAAGACTTCAATAGATGCTTGACCAAAAATGATATACAGATGATTAAAAAAAGATGCTTAATAGTGTTAGTCATTAGGGGAATATCAATTAAAACCATAATGAGATATCGCTACACACACACATCAGAATGGCTAAAATAAGAAATGCTGATAATACCAAATGCTGCCTAAGATGCGGAGAAACTCGGTAACCTGTGCACTACAGGTGGGAATGTGAAAGTTTGGCAATTTCTTATAAAACTTAACTCACATATTGCAGGTTGGGGGGCAACTGCACTTTTAGTCATTTATACAAGAGAAATGAAAACTTATATCCACACAAAAATCTACACACAAATGTTCACAGTAACTTTATTCATAACAGCCAATAACTGGAAATAACCAAATGTCCTTCAACGGGTAAAAGGTTAAACAAATTGTAATACATCCGTATCACGGAATACTACTCAGTAATTAAAAGGAGCAAATTTAATATATGTAACAACTTGGAAGGATCACCAAGGAATTATACTGAGTGGAAAAGCCAATCTCAAAAGGTTAAATAGTACAATATATGACTCAATTTATTTAACATTTTCTTAAAATAAAATTATAGAGATAGAGAACAGATTAGTGGTTACCAGGAATTAGAGACTGGGGTGGGGAGGTGGGAGGGAAGAAGGGTGGCTATAAAGGGATTAATGAGATGGAACTTTGTGGTAATGAATAATTCTGCATCTTGATTGTGGCAGTGGATACACGAACCTACACATGTGATAAAATTGCACAGAACTTATATGGGAAAAGAATCTAAAAAGAGTGGATATATGTATATGTATAACTGATTCACTTTGCTGTACAGCAGAAACTAACACAACACTGTGAATCAATTATACTCCAATAAAAATTAATTAAAAAAAATTTTTTTAATTGTCCAGAACTACACATACACACAGAGAGTGCATGTAAAAATGGTGACAAGTGAATAAGTTTGGTGGATTGTAGCAATGTCATTTTCCTGGTCTTGATATTATACTATAGTTATGCAAGAGTTTATCATTGGGAGAAACTGAGTAAAGGATACCCAGAAACTCCCTCTCTGTATTTTTTGCAACATTCTGTAAATCTACAATTATTTCAATATGAAAAGCTTTTTTCAATAGGCAAAAGACTTAAACAGACACTTCACCAAAAAAGACATACAGATGGCAAAAAAGCACATAAAAAGATGTTCAACAGCATTAGTCATTAGGGAAGTATAAAATAAAACCACAAGGAGATACTACTACACACCTATTAGAATGACTAAAATTAAAAAGACTGACCAAACCAAACACAGGTGAAAATGTGGAAATGTACATTTTCACTGCTAGTAAGGAATGTGAAACAATATATCCACTTTGGAAAACAGTTTATCAGTCTCTCAAAAAGTTAAACATACCTACCACATGATCCAATCATAGGTCCAAGGATAAAGGAAATATGGGCCCACACAAAGACTTATACATGATGTTCAAGCAGCTTTATTTGTAAGCCAAAACAATCCAAAAGTCCATCAAGAGGTGAATGGATAAACAAATTGTGAGATATGCATACAATGGAAACTACTCTCCAATAAGAATGAATGACCTGGGACCTCCCTCGTGGTCCAGTGGCTAAGACTCCACGCTCCCAATGCAGGAGGCCCGGGGTTCGATCCCTGGTCAGGGAACTAGATCTCACATGCCTCAACTAAAGAGTCTGCATGCCGCAACCAAAAAAAAAAAGATCCTGCATGCCACAACTAAAGATCCCGCATGCCACAACGAAGATCTCGTGTGCCCCAAGTAAGACCCAACGCAAACAAATAAATAAATAAATATTTTTTAAAAAATGAATGACCTATTGATAGGCTCATTAACATGGATGAATCTCAAAATAACAATGTCAAATGAAAGAAATCAGACCAAAAAAACTATATACTTCATGATTCC
This sequence comes from Balaenoptera borealis, assembly GCF_965194805.1. NCBI lineage: Eukaryota > Metazoa > Chordata > Mammalia > Artiodactyla > Balaenopteridae > Balaenoptera > Balaenoptera borealis. The sequence goes on from NC_138878.1 coordinate 17,624,265, forward strand.
ATTTATATGTTTTCTATAGTGATTTCAGCGGTTGTCTGGGAAAAGGGGAAAAGTGTGTGGGTAGGAATGATGACAAAGGACACATGGAAACTTTTGGGGTGATGGATATGTTTACTACCTTTAATGTGATTAAATTTCCATAGATATACATGTGTCAAAACTTGCCAAACTGTACACTTCAAATAAATAGTTTATTACTGAAGGGGATCAGGATATGCTACTCCAAAATAAGCAACTTTGGCATAAGGATTATTTGAGCTGAAGTCAATTGAAAAACAGCAAACAGGAAGAACTCTCTGCCCTCTCCCTTTCTGCCCAAAAGCTGGGCATAAATTTCCCTTTATAAAGGTGTTCCCCTCTCCCGTACCAGGAAGAGAACTACTCCTATCTGCATAACAAATCTTACAAAACAACCCTTATTTATCATACATTTCCTAGTCACCTACCCACAACTTACACCCCACCAGAAGTCCAAACCCCCTTTTTACTTTGTCTAGTCTCTTTTCCACACTTTACCACTCTTTGGTAAAACAGTATATAAGCCTCCCAGACTTTTCATAGTACTCGGTATATTTTATTAAAATGAATCATCTTTCCCCCTTCCCACCTCCAAATCTGTTTCTCACAGTTGACCAAAATTAGAAAAACAGAAATAATCCTAGTCTCCTTCCTCTCCTTAGTCAATTGATACCAGTCCTTTTAATTTCTTTCCAAATCTATCTCAGCGTCATTCCCAACTTGCCATCTCCACTCCTCTGCCCATTATCATTTCTCAGAACAACACTGCTCTTGCCTCCATTCCTGCCTTACTCAATCCATTATGCACAGTGTAGCAGAGAGATCTAAGCCACAAATCTGACATTCCTGTCCAGCTTGGAATCCTTTGACAGCTCCCTGTCTTCAATCTAAAATCCAAACTCCTCAATACAGCATAACAGGCTCTCCTTCTCCAGCCACATCTGGATATTATAGCCTGATCTTCAACCTTCCAAAATGAAAGGACCATGCTAACTTGTGTTTTGGGGAGTGGTCATCAATGGGCCTGAAATGTATTTCCTACCCTATCTACCTAAAGCAAATCATCCTACTGGATTCAGCTCAATTGTAACCTCTTCCGTGACCTCTCAAAGTTAAACTCTGTCATTTACGCTCTCAGAGGGCCTTCTCTGTACCTGTATTACTGCTGTATTTAAAATACATCCACTCCAATAAACTGAATCATATTCATACATAATAATACTGACACAGTAAGTTTTTCTTTTAATTAATTAATTAATTTGTTTATCTTTGGTTGCATTGGGTCTTTGTTGCTGCATGCGGGCTTTCTCTAGTTGCGGTGAGCGGGGGCTACCCTTCATTGCGGTGAGCAGGCTTCTCACTGCAGTGGCTACTCTTGTTGCAGAGCACGGGCTCTAGGCACACAGGCTTTAGTAGTTGCAGCACGTGGGCTCAGTAGTTGTGGCTCGCAGGCTCAGTAGTTGTGGCGCACGGGCTTAGTTGCTCCATGGCATGTGGGATCTTCCCGACCAGGGACAGAACTGTGTCCCCTGCACTGGCAGGCGGATTCTTAACCACTGCGCCACCAGACAAGTCCCACTGCTACCATTTAAAAATGTCTAGGGCAGGCGGGAGTAAGAAGCATCCCTCAAGCGGCCATTCTGAGCCAAAAGCAGAAAATCTAGTCACAGGAACACATGTGTAACTTGTAAACCCTGGCTCAGACATGTTTGAGTCCATGTGCTTCACCATGAGTCTTGGTTTTACCAAACGAAAAACTATTTCTGTACTTAAACTCTTCCTGGGAGGAGAGAGGCAAGAGGAATACTAGAAAGAGCCCAAGTCAGAAAACCTGGGTTCAAATCCCAACCCTTCTACTTTCTAGATGGTCAAATCTACCTTCATTTCTGCTTCCTCAGGTAAAATGGAAACAGTACCTTCCTCTTCAGGTTATCATGAGACTTAGAAATAATGTATATAAAAATAACTTGCACATAAATAGGTAGTCAATAATATTGGATTAAATATTTACCTAACAACACACAAAAAAAGGAACAGTTACAAAAATGATCAAAATTATAGGCTGTGCAAAAACAACTCTAGGATTTTCAAGCAGAAATTAAGCAATTTACTAGAGAAGAACAAAGACTAGGAGCCAGAGATCCTGGGTCTCTGTTTTGTAACTAACTAGTTAAATGACCCTGGGCAAACCATCCTGAGCCTCAATTTCCTCTCTTATAAACTAAAAGAATTAAATTAGCCTGAAATTATTCTGTGCTTTTTAAGCAGTGTCACTCAACTAGTAATAGATATGAATTTAGAACCCAGATCTAGTTCAGTACTACCTCAAAATAATGTTTCTAAATTGCCTCACAAAAGAAAAAGACTATGAAATAATATGCAGATGGCAGAGGCAGTTCAGACAAATGGGTAGAAGGAAAGATTTCATGTTAGGACTGAAAAGAGATAAATAAAACTAAAGATGATGAACTTGATACTAATGTACAGAGTAAGGGATATAAAAAAGGTAAAGCACAGGGGACTTCCCTGGTGGTGCAGTGGATAAGAATTCGCCTGCCAATACAGGGGACAAGGGTTCAATCCCTGGTCCGGGAAGACCCCACATGCCATGGAGCAACTAAGCCCGAGAGCCACAACTACTGAGCCTGCATGCTGCAACTACTGAAGCCCACACGCCTAGAGCCCGTGCTCCGCAACAAGAGAAGCCACCGCAATGAGAAGCCTGTGCACTGCAACAAAGAGTAGCCCCCGCTCGCCGCAACTAGAGAAAGCCTGCGTGCAGCAATGAAGACCCAACACAGCCCAAAAAAAAAAAAAAAAAAGGTAAAGCACAATGAGGAAAATGAGTGAAGAGGCAGGTTACAGACACAAGGGAGCAGGAATCAAAGATAATCTTAGCTGTGAATTTCAAAATTTACTTGGGAGGTTATAAAGTATGAAGAAAAAACTACACAAATCCAAACAGGAGGTGACTAAGACTTGATTCTGGCCATAGAGCAGAGAAAGGGGAAGATATAACTCATTTTCAGGAAGTGGCATAATTTATCAACCAACTAATCCAATAAAAAGACAGCAATAGGGGCTTCCCTGGTGGCGCAGTGGTTAAGAATCCACCTGCCAATGCAGGGGACAAGGGTTGGAGCCCTGGTCCGGGAAGATCCCACATGCCACGGAGCAACTAAGCCCGTGCACCACAACTACTGAGCCTGTGCTCTAGAGCCTCCGAGCCACAACTACTGAAGCCCGCGCGCCTAGAGCCCGCGCTCTGCAACAAGAGAAGCCACCACAGTGAGAAGCCCGCGCACCGCAACGAAGAGTAGCCCCCGCTCTCTGCAACTAGAGAAAAGCCTGCGCGCAGCAACGAAGACCCAACGCAGCCAAAAATAAATAAATTAATTTTTTTTTAATTACATAAATAAATAAATAAAATTCACAAACTGTCCATTAAAGTGTTCTGGCCAATGATGGAAAAAAATGTTTCCAGAAATATTTTTACATGTGATATAAATCAACATTATTGAAAAAAGTTATAATTTCAAAGCTCACATAATCCTACCTATTTTCTAATTAAACAGCAAAGCTGATGAAAATTTAATACAAAATTAAGAAATATAAAAATTTTAAGACACTGAAAACGTATTTTAAAATATTAAAAATCTCACCTGCTTCTGAAACATAAGACATATGGAAACTGTACATTTTGTAGGAAAATGAAGCCTTCAAGCTACTTCTCCAGTGTACCTGAGACTTTCAGGCTTTCATAAAGATGCATTTCCCTTACACACAGGAATACCAATATGTTAACTAGAACTGTCCCAATGATTAAATGTCAGCTATCAATTCACAGACAATTCATACAACATTCTGCTTAAATATTACAGCTCTAATTGTTCCTCTCTTCTCAAGTTTACCAAATTCAGGCAAACAGGTGAGAGTCATGCAATATAATTATATAAACATTACCAGAAATGCTGAAATATATGCAGACTCATGCTATGTTTGAGCTAAAATTATGGCTGTTAAAAAAGCTTGCTACTGCTTGTGACTCTCCTAAGCCTCCCCGAACAAACTCACTCCTCTTAAATTCCACTGTTACTTGAACCTCATATGGCATGCCTGGGCAAATTTGATGACTTGGATTTTGTTTTAGAAGCTAGGCTTACTGCCAAGTCTGCTGTGTCTACTCCCCTGACCCACCAGGACAGCTTTAGACAACACCTCCCTTATTTATGTTACTGCTGTGAGCAGTCAAACTACTGCTTACTATCAAATGAGGCTCAACCTACTCAGGTTTCCTAACTCTCAGGAGTAATGCAATTGACTTCAATGTATTCTGGCTTTCTCAACCTCACCTCTTACTTAAAATAAAACATCACCATATTGAATCACCAACTACTCAATACTAAGAAGGAAAGTAAAGGGCATTAAACTTCACAATCAGTAACACAACTAATTATCTTCTCTTAAAATATTCCATTTTATATATTAGTATTTTATTTATTACTTTTTCTGAAGAACAACAAACTCCACAATTTCTTACCAAAAATGTCCTCATGATCATACTTCACTGAAAAAATAAATACAGAGCAAGACTCAAAAGCAGAATTTGGGATATACTTCAATAAAAATACAGTAATTTTAGGCGAAGTTTACTGGTTGCCACAGAAAGGCAAGTCATACTAAGAAGTTGATTCTACAATTTACCTTAAGTTAATATCTCAAATGCCCTTAAATACTTAAGATTCAGGCCTTACTAGACCCCCACAATTTCTTAGCAATGTACATAATGCCAAGCTTTAATTTTCGTATCATCTAATAAAACTACAGTATTACCTCTAATATTTTAGAATATATGCCAAAATATCCCTTCTGTATTGGCAAATGGTAGCACAGGTATAGCAATGCTCTTACAATGATAAAGTTTTAACAAAACAATATGACATTGAAATTTTTTCCTCAATTTTTCCCCATACTCACTAAAACACATTTATTCACTAATCTCCATCACAAAATTCTGCTAGTACCCTCATGAGCATCCTCTACCCCTATCAGGAAAAGTGTCAAGGAAACAGAATATTATATTATTCTTCCAAGTGAAATGGTGAAATGTTTATCACTGACTCAATCACTTAATATATATTCTCACTGCATTCGAGTCTAAAGAAAAAGCTGACCTATGGTATGAAAGTAAGGTTCAGCAGTAATCAAATCTTCCTTTACAGTATCTAATGCGCCATGCAAACACACCATTAATTTCTACAGGAAACCATACAAGCAACTTCTCTTTTTTCATACTGATTTAAATATCCAATTATACTTAGTATGGTTAGCAAATTAACCATCCTTCACACCATACTTAATTCAAGAAAGTAGAAAAACGTAATTAAAAGCAAGTGACCTTCAGTACTTATGTTTAGTAAGGTATGAGAAAGAAGGTAACATTGAAAAAATAATAGAATTAAGAGGAAAAAATTAGAATATCTAAGACAAATATTCCAACTCATCTAATAAAGGTTTAAAAGACAGGATCTCTCATCTGCCCCTACTCTCTCTAAATGTTTTACTTTAGTATAGGAAAAAGGTCTAGGAAATAAAAAATAACCTATCGTCAGTTTTTGTGTGTTTTTAAAAAAATGTTAACCACCATCACTTAATGAGTACCACTGGGCCAAGGACTGTGCTGAGAGCTTTAAATATATTATCTCATTTAAAACAAGATAAAACAAAACCACTGAGTATAAATTATCAATAAAAACCAAAAAATGAGAAAATGAAATTATCTAAAAGACAGTAAATTATAAAGAACAGAATCAGATGTCCAAGCACCAAACAAAGTAGAACACTACAGATTAAAGACTAGGACAATGATCTAGAAAAAGTTCCTCAACTTCATTCTTTTAATTTTTATTTTAAAATTTTTTCCAACTTTATGTGTAAAAGGTATATACTAAACTGGTATCTGATAAAACTACACTTATCATAAAGTAACTTTCTTACAAAAATACATATTGTATCTAAGATATTTCTCCCCATTCAAAAGCAGCAGGAGGTAAGACATAACACACCTATAGCACACCCTCCTCCCAGTGACTCTCATTCAGGGCTAAAAAGTCAATGTTTAGTAATGAACAAACCCTGAGAATGAAACTTTGAATTTGAAGCATAAAGATTATTACAACATCAAACTAAATTAGAGATATACAATCAATACACTAAAATAGAGCACCAGAAACTGCCCTTTATAATGGCAAAATATAATGGCAAATAATATTAATGAAATACATTAAACACTTACCAATTTTAAATTCTCTATTTACTATTGAGGTAGCTCTTCATTTTGAAACTAGGTATTAAGTAAAAGAAATGTAAACATAGTATTTTGATTCATTTTTAACTGGAAAAAAATCAAAGTGAACACTGTCCTATTTAAAAAAAACAAAAAGCTAAAGACTAGGATCTTATATTTTCTTTAATGGAAAAATCTCAAAACACCTTGGTAAGCAATAAACTTAAAAAGTCAGTTACTGGTGATATATGTTTATGTATAGCTGATTCACTTTGTTATACAGCAGAAACTAACACACCACTGTAAAGCAATTATACTCCAATAAAGATGTTAAAAAAAAAAAAGTCACAACATATCGAACTTATCAAGTGTCAAATCATCAAATCATCTAATTTGTACTTTAACAAGCTTGCTTAGGATATTCACTAAATTCAGCCCCTTGGCTTGTTCTCAGTCTCCATCCACTATCCCCCCCCACCTCCAAATATTTTTCAAAAATCTTCTGTATGGAAATTTAGATGTGATACAAGTACTCTTAAGCCTTTGGAGAGAAGGAAAACTTGCAGCTCAAAATTACCAAGATCTGCTGTCTTACAGAATTGACCAATAAAAGTCAAAGAACTGAAACAAGTCTCATAAACTTCCCCTACCACCAAACAACAACAAAAACAAACAAACAAAAAAAAACCCCGTAAGGACTGACTCAAAACTTAAGTGGTACTTTTTCATTAACTGAACAAATACTGGTTGCCTACTATGTTAAACGCACTGTGCTAGGCATCTATGAACAAGATACAGACATTATCAATGCCCTCATGGAATGTTCTGCTTCAGTGAGGAAGAGAATTCAGAAACAAGTAAACTCACTGATATGACCCAATACTGATCTGAATCCTAGTAAGCAATTTTACTCTCATGGCCCACTTTACTTCATATTATCATCCTAAATGTAGGTCAGTTAATCCACTTAGTTCCTTCAAACTACACACTCATAATTATGCATAGTAAAATGAAATCAGGGACTTCCCTGGTGGCGCAGTGGTTGAGAATCTGCCTGCCAAGGCAGGGGACACGGGTTTGATCCCTGGTCCCAGAAGATCCCACATGCCGCGGAGCAACTAAGCCAGTGCGCCACAACTACTGAGCCTGCACTCTAGAGCCCACGAGCCACAACTACTGAGCCCGAGTGGCCACAACTACTGAAGCCCGTGAGCCGAGAGCCCGTGCTCCACAACAACAGAAGCTACCGCAATGAGAAGCCCGCCAAAAATAAAATAAATAAATAAATTTTTTAAAAAAGAAATGGATTTATTTAAAAAATGAAATTAATTTTGTGGACAAATAACTTTGAAACCTTAGTTTTGAATAACACATCCTTTTCAATAGAATTAAAAAATTAGCTGCTAGGTGTTCATAGCAGCACTATTTACAATAGCCTAAAGGTAGAAACAGCTCATGTCCTGTCCATCTATGGATGAATAAACAAATTGGAGTATATATACAACAGAACGTGATTCAGTCATTAAAAAAGAATGACGTACTGCGATGTCCTACAGCATGGATGAACCACAAAAACACTATGCTAAGTGAAAGAAGCCAGACACAAAAGGTCACATATGTATGATTCCATTTATATGAAATATCCAGGATAGGTAAATCCATAGAGACAGATCCCAGATTAGAGATTCGGCTGCCAGGGACCTGAAGGGGAAAAGGGAGAATGAGGAGCAACTGCTTAGTGGGTTTGGGGTTTCCTTTTGGGGTGATGAAAATGTTTTGAAATTAGATGTGGTGGTTGCACAACACTGGGAATGCACTAAATGCCACTGAATCATTCAATTAAAAATGGTTTATGTCATGTGTATTTCAACCTAATTTTTTTTAATTTACAAAAAATAGCTACTAGAGGAGATATGAGGATATATGTATAGCTGATTCACTTTGTTATAACGCAGAAACTAACACACCACTGTAAAGCAATTACACTCCAATAAAGATGTTAAAAAAAAATAGACTACTTTAAAGTGGACTTTTTGTCACAAATAAAACTGCTCAAGTTTAACTTTGGGAAAATCAGCTGTAAATAAAGTTTCAAACCTTAACTCCTCTAGACCCATTTAATATGAAAATGTTTTTTTAGGGGTTTTATGGCAAAAATCATTCCTTAAATTGCTGTTTTCATAGCATTTAAATGTTATTTAATGTTTTGGATGTACATACAACTCCTATTTGATGATAATCCTTTATTACTCATATGTTTGGTTAACATCTTTATTGATCATATATTTGGTATTTAATGTACTCTAATCAAGTTTGTGCCCAATAAAGGTTTGCTGACATCATCAACTTTATCTTCTTTATAATGAAAACATTCATTCAAACAAGATTTTACTTTGTTAAATCCCCATAATTTAAGTACAATTCAATGCAACCCTCTCCACCAATGCCACTTTCCCCCTGTTTCTACCTCTATTATAAGCTGCACCACCATTCAGTCAGCCTAGTTGCACCACCATTCAGTCAGCCTAGTAGCACAGTTATTTGGATTATGTGCCCCCCATTCCATTTCCCAAACTCCTTGAGGGGCCTCAGTTCTTTCTGCATCCATCGTAACACTACCTAACACTACCTTGAGCATAATAGGTGCTCAAATGATGTCAGTGGAATTGAAAAAAACGCAGCCAACAAATAACTACTGTAAATTATTTACTATGTTGAGAAAGACATCTAACATATAAAGACTAATAGGACTGATAATACAGTACAAATACTTCCCAGAGAATACTTATGCCATACATTCAGATATGTTTTTCAGTGCTACCCTACAGAACAGTCTCTTGAACATCAATATGAACATAAGGTAATTCACCTAACACCGGAAAAAATAAAAGGGGATTAGTCTTATCCATCTCCCTTTTGAAGTTCGCCTGCATAAGTAATAAGGAAACTGAACTTAATGAACCACACTATTCCAAACCAGGTCACAGGAGAGTCCCCAACCATCCTGTTTCTATTTCCTGACTGGTCTGACCTCCAAGCATTATGGTGCCCAGCCTTTCACGCTCTCCTTTAAAACCCAACTCATGATCTCCTTTAAAACATCTTCCGAGGTGAGCTTTTTCTTAAAATAAAAACTGACTTCCAGAACTTTCTAGGAAAATTACAAACACGGCACCCCACTTTTTAAAATCTTCCGAAACACTTAGCTCAAAAAAAAAGAAACCCAGTTTTCGGAAAAGTCCCGTTATAGTTACACTTCGAATTAAATGTGGGCCATTAACTTGCACAAGTGGAAGTTAACACTACAGCCTAACTCTCCTAGCAAAGTAGATTTAAACAGACATGCGCACGAATTTTAGGGAGCTCCTGCACTTCCAGAATGCGCATCTTTCAAATGCAGATTGTTTTTAAAACCTAGAATAGATGAAAAACCAAACCTGCTTACACTTCACAGGGACATTTCCTCCGCACCACGCTGGCAAAGCAGCGACAACCAGACGCCACCTGGGCAGCGGCCCCAACCCTCGGCCTCCAAACCCCGGGCGTCCACTGGCCACAGGCGTCCCGGAGTCCAGTTCCCCACTAGTTTGCTTCCAGCCTAGCCCGCGGCCACTTCCACGTCGCAGCGACCCACACGCCTCCTCAGCGGTTTAAATCCGCTCTTCACTCACCACACACACACACGATGTTACCAGACACTCACCCCCCCCACACACACACACGCGCGCGATGTTACCAGCCACTCACCACACACACACACCACACACGATGTTACCACTCACCCCCCCCACACACACACAATGTTACATCACCACATACACACACACACACGATGTTACCAGACACTCACCCCCCCCCCACACACACACACGATGTTACCAGACCCGGGACAACCAAGGGACCAGGCAGGGAGGGGGCGAGCTCTTGCGAGCGAGAAGAGCTGACGCTCCTCGTTCCCGCCCCGCCCGGCACCCACCTGCAGGCCGCGAGACCGGGGGCGGCGGTGGCGGCGCCCCGTCCTCGCCAAAGACGAGTTTAAAGTCGAGCTCGTCGTGGGCGCCACAGTTTGCAGTAGTCATCGGCGTGGCCCAGGGTGCTGCGGCTCCTCCTCAGGCGGCGGCGGCGGCGGCGGCTCCTCAGCGCCGCTTCATGCCGGGCCGCGCCGGCCAGGAGGTTGCAGCTCCGCAGCAAACTTTCCGGGCGGGGACCGCGACGTCGAGCGTTCCGTTCCGAACTCTAAAACTGGCCGCGCGCCGAACCGCACCAGGAGCCGCCACCACTGCCAGTCGTCGATGCCCAAGCTGCCACGGTCGCCTTAGACGATATTCCCCGCCCCCCTACAGCGGCCGCCACCGGCGCGCTCCCGCGCCGTGCCGCGAGCCCGGTCCCACCCCCTACCGCGCGCCCATCTGACCCGGCCGCCCATAGGCCACTGGCGCCGCGGACGAGCCCGATGGCACCGCCCCCTCACCGGCCTACCGCGTGACTACCTCTCCAGGAGAAGGAAGTCACGTGATTATGGAGACCCGGATAGCCCTACTACCTCTTGGGAGTCGTAGTTTGCATCAACTCCTTCTAAGCCAGGACCCGGTACCAGGGTGTGAGGTCGATAGCCCTCTAATTATATTGAGGGGCTCACCACCTGCCAGTCAGAGATCCCTTGCCTTATTAGGCAGACCCCACGTTGGGTAAGGGGCGCCAAGAGCCTTGGGATTAAGGGTGCGGTGACACGCGGCTGCAGTGTTATTCCTGCCTGTCTGGGTTTGGGGAAGGTAACAGCGCCCCGGAGGGTTACGTGGACATCACTCACTCCCTCATCCCTTTATCCCAGCCTTAATGGCGGAGTCTCGAGAAGGCTGGGACTGGGTCGGGCTTCCAGCTAAGGTGGGGCGGAGCCGGAGGAAACCTGGGTTGCGCAACGAGGCCCAAGTCTGAGCTACCAGTCGCTGCAGACGCACCCTTGCGGGGCGGGGTCTGCGCTTTGCTGGCTGAGCCTTTGTCTGCTCGCCGTCAGCCGGCCTGGCAGCTGCTCCTTCGAGGACAGCCGGCGCATTCGAGGCCTTGGCAAAGCCCAGGGGCAGGGTCTGTCCCTGCTGTAAATCAGGCCGACTGAACGGGAAAACCCCGTCGTGAACTCGCACCATTCAACGGGCTCTGTGACCTTTGCATCCCGATGCACATCGGTTAAAGCAGGAGGGATTGTGTTACCCAAACTGAGTGGCTGTTAGGGGGGAGGAAATGACACTGCGTCAGAACAGTTTCACTCTCTGCCCCTCCCCAGTGGGCCTGTCTTGCCTGGAGACTACCCAAGATGCCTCCTCCTGGGCCCTGAGGTGGAGGCCGGGCCCAGGGACGCTGAGCCTGGCTTGTTTACTTAGGGCTCCTCCAAGGCACAGGGTGGACAGAGAGCTGGAAGAGGTGGCGGTGACCAACTCCCCTAGCTCCAGGCTGCGAAGGGCACAGCATCCCTAGAAGTGTGTTGCCAGAGGAACCAAGTTGCTATGTCTCAGAAACTTGGGTGCAGGTGCAAGAGCCCAGGTACATCCCACGCTGTCCACAAAAGCCACTGGAGAAGAGGGCAAGGTGGAGCACCCTCCAGAGATGTCTCGATATGTAGACTGACAACCTGAGCTACCAGGGAGCCCTAGGGAGAGCCCAACTAGGCCTAGGGTCAGGAGGACAGGGAACGTACAGAGCCGTTGAGACGTTTATCTTGGATTGGTTCACCCCTGAGGTCAGAAAACTTCCTGCCCTGTGCTCTGTACCCATGCCTGTGCTGGACCTGGGGAGGCAGAGATAAATTAATCTCCCTTCAGGCATCAGGGAGAGGAGGCAAGCAAATCTATAATCACTGTCCAAAGAAATTAGGGCTGTGCCAAGAGCTCAGAGAAGGCTCATAATCTCCCAGGCTGCAGGCGTCCACAAGGCTAAGTAAGAATTGGAGAGATGGGCAAGAAGTGAGAAAGATGGTTCCAGGCAGAGAACAGATTTCCAAAGACTTGGAGACCAGAGAGTTCACGCAGTGAACAGGAGCCAAAGGTAAAGCCAGATGAAGGGGCAGGGTACTGCAAGCCACTGCAAGGTATCTGGACTTTATCCTGAGTGCAGGAGGGAGCCACAAAAGGGTTTCCAGCAGAAGACTTCCATGTTCAGAATTCTGAATGAATCTCTGGATTGGAGTGGGGGAGGGGAAGGTTAGAGGCAGAAGGAGATAACAGTAGTCAAGGAGAGGGAGCAAATGGTATTAAGTGGGTGAAACAGCCTTCCAATAAGCAGTACTGCCTTCAAAGGATCTCCAACCTTGAGGGCCTAGGTGTGGAATTTAGAGCCCAAACTCCACACTAACTTTACAGCTTTCAGCCCCAAGCAGATCGTTGGTCTGCCAATTAGTACTACATGTAACATGACCCTTAGTATAGTAAAAGGCCCCAGAAGCTTAGCCAGCTCACCTCTCCTCGTCATAAAATGATGCAGTTTCAGGATGTGTGCCCCCTACCACCCCCCCACAATACCTCCCAGGTTATCATCTGGATGGAGAAAATGGACCTTCATATAACCCCTCTGCCCTCCACACATGACTTTACCTGAACCAGGGGCTCAGCCAGCCAGGCCAGGGGGGAAGGCAAGAAGGAGATCATGGGCCCGTCAGCCCCACCACTGGGAAGGGACCAGAGAAGCTATAGGTGGCTTGAAAAATTCACCCATTCATCAAATGCTTAGCGACGCATCTGTGTTCCCAGCTACCATGCACCTGGAGAACACTTAAAAGGGCTCATGTCTTGGGGAAGGTTTCTGCTCTGGAGGAAACTGAGAACCCTAACCTGGAGTGATGAGGGCTGAGGCAGGGGGTGGGCACCAACTGCAGGAAGAGTGTTACCGCCTTTGTAAGAAAGGCAGCAATGGCTGGGAGCTCTGCAGGCTGTGATGAATCAATACACAGACATCAATATACAAACTCTCTCCACCCCTTTTCCTTAGCCAGGTCCAGGACCTCCCCCATAAGCTCCTCCTCAGGTCAGCTCCAAAGCTCTCTTAGGTGGCAGGAGGCCATCTGACCCACCTCCAGCCTTCTGAGAGCCCTGTGAAACCAGGAGGCCCAGGGACCCAGTGCAACAGACAGAACCCCAGACTTGGCCAGGCTGGTGGACAAGGACTGTGTGGGTCCCCCTCCCTCCTGTGTGAATGCCAGCCAGGCTCGAGACTGAGGAAAACCATCCCTTCCATCAGCTGCCACAGGCCTGGCCCTGAATTCTCATCGCTGAAGGCTCTCCTGTGGCCTCTTGAGCCATGGAATGGTACAGCTTAGCTCAGTCCAGCCCCCCTTGTTCCACATTAGGGCAAATAGGAGCCTTGGAGGAAAGTCAGAGTTTAGAAAAGTTCCTCCTCTCCATGGCACACATCCCCCCAACACAAGCTCTTGTTTGATTTTTCCTCTGTGCCTGCTCCCTACCCCCATGCCCAGGCTGGCCAGAAGAGACACAAGGAGTGCCCTTGAGCAGCTCCCAATCTGGGCAGAGGCGATATGACCAGCCAACTACAATCGAAGAAAGTTAGTTGCTGAAGTCAGCACATGGTGCTGAGAAGACAGGGTCAGCACTTTGTCCTCAAGCGCTAGGCTGAGGAGTTTGGACTTGATCCAGGGGGCAATTGAGAGCCATGGAGGAGTTCTGAGCAGGAGTGACACCTGGAAGGACTGAGTATGCAGGACTGCAGGGGCAAGAGATTACCCACCCATCTTTGCACCAAGTCCAGTCCGCTTGCTGTGGCCTTCGGAAGACCTGCCACCCTCTCCAGCCTTGTCCCTCCTTCTTGTGCTCATATCAAAACCATGTGTCCCCAAAATATGATGAGCTAAGAGGAAGTCCTCAATCAGGGTGGCTGGAATGGATGGATAAGTATGGTGGTCACCAGACCAGAGAGGGGTTTGGGCATCTAAGTGGCCTGAGTTTAAGGTGGGCATGATGAGAACAGTGGGTGGCGCTTTCAGACCTGACTGGGCCCTCCCAGTTGGTCCCAGCTCTTAGGCAGGTCTCTCTGAGACCAGGGCAGGCATCACTGATGTGTGCTAAAGCGAAACCATTTGAGGGCCAACATATTCAACCAGGATTTTGCCAGACATCCTCAGTCAAGGAACACACACTAGCCCCTCCCCACCTGCTCCCCTGTGACTAACCCTTTCCCCACTACTTTTCCTGGGCCTTCAAAGTCCCCACACTCTAAATTCTATCTTAGCGACTGACCTCTATCCCTGCCTTTCCTTCCCCATAGCCCAGAAATGAACCTGACCCCTCCAGAGAAGGGGCTTCCCCAGGGAAACCACACTGGTTGGAGAAGAGGTCTGAGGACAGAGCCCAACCCCACCAGGGAAGTGGATCTTAAGACTTGGTACCTGGCCCACACAGGGTCCTCCCACAAGTTCTGACTAGCTCAGGATGCCTGAGGGGTCCACTGGGGCCTCTCTGTCTGTCCTGTTCCAGTTGGGGTATGAGGAACGGCAAAGGGGGCATTTTGACTGAAACAGTTTTTTGTAAGAAAAAGCAGAAATAAATTGTGCCTAAAGTTTGATGGCTGAGACTGAACCAAGCCTCAGTCTCTCTCCTGGGTGGGGCTCCTTCTCTGGAAGCACTGGTCTGGGAAGTTAGTTAGGGCAGCCTCGGTATGGAGTGACGCCATTAGCTGCACAGTGCTGCTATCATAGGGCGAGACTATCCTCCAGCCGGCCTCGAGCAGGAAGAGAACAGCTGATCCCACTCAGAGAAGGGCCCTTGGGCCCAGCAAGAACTAGAAGTGAGTTGCCCAAGGTCAAAGAGTGATGGGCTCTGGGAGGCCACTGGTATTGGTATCCTTATCTGCAAACAGAAGAGCAAGTGTGGGTGCAGGGAGGGGCTGCTCTGGGACTGAGACAGGGGCCTTACCTGCCCAACCCCTGATTCAGGTCATCAGGGCTGGGGGTACTGACTGGCACAGGGGCCTGACCCTGAGTAGATGGGAGAAACAAGGCCTTGGCCCAGAGGGGAATCCCCCCTCCTCACAGAGCTTTGAAAAGGGGAGGAAAAGCAGCATGTTTACAGCTGAGGAAGCAGAGGCGGTGCTGGGCAGGGACCTTTGGTCAGAACGCCCCTCCCAGTAAGCGGGGTGGGGGAGGCCCCATAAGATGCAGTAGCTGTTTGTTTGCTTCTCACTGCCAGAAGGAAATTAAAGAGAATCTGCCACTTCCTTCCGGCCTGAACAGGATGGTGGGGGCGGACGGGGGGGTGGGCAGTGGCATGGGCAGGCAATCACAAGGCCCCCAAATTGCTGCCATCAGCAGTCTCCAGTGTCCTCTGCTCAGAGCAGGCACCTCACAGGTCTGAGCTCTAGCTGGGGTCAGACCCAGCACACCCCCCCTCACCTGAGCTGGTTCCTTACTAGGGCACCAGATACCCTAATCATTCCCCCAGATTCCATATCACCTCTCATCAGGAAAGCCAACTGATGGCCAGTACCTCAGGTTTACCATCAGGAGAATGGGCTTCTTGGACTTTCCTGGCTCAACTCAAGTCCAGTGAGCATTAAAGGTGATAACCAACCCACCACCTCCATCTAG
Source organism: Balaenoptera borealis (assembly GCF_965194805.1). Classification (NCBI taxonomy): domain Eukaryota; kingdom Metazoa; phylum Chordata; class Mammalia; order Artiodactyla; family Balaenopteridae; genus Balaenoptera; species Balaenoptera borealis. The sequence continues at coordinate 17,640,155 of NC_138878.1, forward strand.
ACTCGTAAGGATGGGTAAGAGAAATGTTTTAGAAAGCCCCGGCTCTGCACAGAGGGTAGAAGCAGAATAATTATGCCAGGACATCTGTCCATGTGTAAAGGTGCCAGGCTGAAGCAACCAGCCGTGGGTAAGGGTGGAGGGTGTCTTTATTGCACTGTACCAATGTCAGGTTGGGGAGGTGCCACCTGAAAAGCTCCTGTTTTCAAAGAAAATACTGAGGTCACTGGGAACTTGGCTCTGCTACTCAGACCCACCAAAGGAGATGAGCACTCTGAGGATCTCCTGGCCTGTGCTCCAGGCTGCTGGCCCAGGCCAGAACCTCTTAACTCCTGCCAGCAGTGGCAGCAAGTTGTCCAGGGGCATCTGGCTGATGCTCTGCACCCATAGCCATCCTAGGGCCAGGCCCAGAGAGGGGCTGACCAGGGTAGGGACGGTAGTCACCAGCCTTCCAGTGGGCTCTCTTTACCACTTGCCAAGGCTAAAAAGGGCTTCTTGCACAGCTCCCCAGGCATGGCTGGCTCCTGAGCTCTGGGGTCCCCAGTGTCTTGGTCAGGGGCCTCCCGCTTGCGCTTGTGCAAGGAGGGGCCCTCCTCACCCAGCCGACCCTCAGGGAGGCCCTGGCTCCGCAGACAGACGATGGCTGCAGCCTGCTCCGCCAGTTTCTTGGACTTGTCCCTAGGCAGATGAGGCATGGGGCAATAAGGCAGGAAGACAGGCAGACTGGTTACAGGACTAGAGTCTGGGAGGCCTTACTCTACACGCCCTTGGCAGAGATTCTGACAAAACTAGGGAAGGGGTCATCGCCCAGGGATGCCACTGCCCAGGTACACCATCCCCCTAACCCTCCCAGGCCAATGCGAGGATCAGGCCCTGCTGACAAGCCTCATGCCCACTGATAAGGAAACTCACCACAAGGTGGACTGGTACTTTTGTTCGGCAACAGTGACAACAGAACAGAAGAGGCGATCCAGGGGCCGTTGAACCTGGTACAGAGAGAGCAAAGGAAACAGGGATGGCTGCATGAGAGCAAGAGGGCCAAGCCCTGGAGGGAAGTCCTTCCCACCTAAATCAAATGAAGGCTACCTGTATCACATGCTCCTCCCCAGCAGAAGTGCCTAGTGCATCTTCCAGGGAAGAAAGGTAGATACACAAACAGTCAGTGACATCCCAGTGTGTCAGGAGTTCTGTCATGGACCTAAGCAAAGGTCCGTCAGAGCCCTTAGCTGCATGTGACTATGGAGCTTCCTCCTACTGACATCTGGGTGGGCCAGGTCCCCCAAAATGAGAAGGAGTTCAACAGATGGCAAAGCGGTGAGAGGGGACAAGGACTGGGGCAAAGAAGGTACACCTGGCAGAGCGACCAGGTGATGTGGCGGACAGAGAGCTGAGTGGATGTGACCTGAAGCAGAAAGACACATGGGGATCTCGTGCTCTGTGCTGAGGTAGTAGGGCTTGATCCCAAAGGCACTGAGGAGCTGATGAGGACGCGAGCAAGGGGGACAGAATCAAATTCGTTTTGGAAAAGTCACTCTGGCAGAAGGGAACACAAGGCCCAGAAGATACAAGCTTGGAGGTCAGAAGGCCAGTCCAAAAGAGACAGAGCAACCTAAACAGGCCATGGGGACCAAAGAAAGTGAAGCAAGGCTGTCCCAAAGTTTCCCCTGAGGGGCCCCAGACATGGGGCCCAATTCTGTGCCCCACTGGCTGAGGCCTGGTCCAAAAACATGTCAGTCTAACTTTTAGGTCTGAGCGTCCTTCCTAAGCCAATTGGCCCTCTCCAGAGAAGTCTCTCCTGCCTAAGCAATGCCACTGGAGGGGACTGGCGGAAGCAGCCTCTTACTCAGGCCTCTAGTTCAGTTTTATGAAAGTGGCCAGAACTAGACAACAGGTCCACTGTCAAAGGGAAGGAGCTAGAAGGCAAAGAAGGCAAAGCCAGGCTCCAGCCAAGCAGTGTGGAGTGCAGGTACGAGCTGTGGGTGGACTCGGGGTGGCGGCATGAGCCATGGGAGTGCTGTGGGCTGGATGCAGGGCAGGCCACAGGCAGGAACTCACCGTTTCATACACAGGCTGTGCCAACTTCTCCCTCCGGCTCCACTCCAGCAGGCACATCTTGGGGGTGATCTGGGGTGAGTATGCTCTCCTGGGGAAGGAGGGAAAGGTGTCAGGGCCCACCTACCATGAGCACTCCATTCCTCAGCAGCGGCCCTACTCAGTTCCTGGTAGGAGCTGCAGGAACTGGGACAGCAAACTGCTGCCTTAGGACTCCTGCACCTATTCCCTTGAGCTCCCATTTCTGTCCCACCAGTGGCTTGGGGCCTGAGTTCTACCTAAAGGGAAGATGGGCTTCAGTTGCTTGGGGAATTGGAATGGGAAGTGAACTCCAGCACTCTGAGCTCCAGCCTGGAAAAGAGCCTTCAACAGCCAAGAAGGAAGGTACAATTTGCCTCTCAAGACAATATCAGGAGGGAGTGGGTGGGAGTGGGGACACAGGTGGCCATACAGTGGTCTCAGGATCTAGCTCAGGGCCCACCCTGATTATGTCCACCAAGTGTCAGGATGATCCGCTGCTGCCTTGGGCACAGTGGACTCCAGTTTCAGAGTCAGGCGGTAACAGGGTGGGAAGCGCGATGTTCCAGCTTCCCACCAGGAGCTCTCCCTGGATATGACTGCCCAACAGCTGTGCCTACATCCCTCCTCCCAAGACTTTGCCAGACAAGACTGACTCCTGGTCTGGGCCTGGGGATCCCAGAAAGGTTCAGATTCCAGATCACAGAGACAAGGATGAGGGCCCCATTCAAAGCTGAGTCACAGTCTGAGGCAATAATTGGCCTGAGGCTATTTCTGCCTAGAGAGGGCACCACAGGGCTAGCGAGGGGCAGTGAGGGTAGGCTGTTTAGCCAGATGAGGGTTTAGGTCCTGCTGCTCTTCTGGAGCTCCCTGCAGGCAGCTAATTCCTGAGGGCCAAGGAGAAAACACAGACTTCGAGGAACAGAGGGGACAAGTCTCCCCAGCCTGAGTTGTGGGAAGGGGTGGGTCAGGAAAAAGGTATAGTTTAGTCACCCTTGGGACAGCATGCACAACCCTGACAGCACTGCCTGGGCTTTCAGCGACTGTCTTCTCCAAAGTGCCTTCTTTGGGTTGCTGAAAACTGAGAACAATCATCCAAACCAAGGAGATCTGTGGTCCCTAAGCTTGGCATTAACCATGGACGGCAGCCAGTTTGCTGGCCCAGTCAGACCTGAGGACACTGGCCCTGGCCCAAGCTGAGGCCAAGCTGGAGACCTACCGGTCAAACTTGACAGCCATCTTAATGATACCAGAGGTGTCTTCAGCTGGCTCCTCCACCTCCTCTGGGCTCCTGGCCAAGAGTTTGGCCCGCCGGGCGTCCAGCTCTCGTGTGGTTTCCTCATAGAAGGCACCAAGGCCAAAGGCCTCACTATGAAGGGACAAGCAGAGTAGGGGAAGCCCCTTAGTGGAGCCAGCATTCAGGAAACTACTGCAGGAGCCCAGGGCCCCACCACTGAGAAATGCCCCCCACATATACCCAAACACCACCAGGGCCTAGCCATCAGAAGGTGCTTTCTACACACCCCTGTGATCAGCCTGAACTGACAGATGGAGAATGAATGCAGGTCCCTGAGCGTGAGCACTGGAGGGCAGGCTGGGCTGGGTGGAATAGATTCCAAAGGTCACCTGCAGCCTCTCTTCTGAGGAGGAACACACAGGCAGGTGTCCCTAGCCAGCAGTGAGTGAGTTGAGCTATGCTGACCAAGCGCTGGGGATATGCACAGCCTTGTCCTCATGCAGGCCCGTGGGAGGAAGACACGAAGGCCTGACCACTGACTGGTTCCCCACTTCCCGCCCCAACCACACACAGGCCAAGCCTAAACTGAGGTACCACGCAGAGCTACAGAGTGATACTCTTGAGAGTTGTCCTCTTGAGCTCACAAGATACTTGGGTCCAGCTGGTTAAGCTACATGGGCTAGGGACAGAATGAATACCACAAGCCCAGGGAGAGGAGGAAGGTTCTGGCAAGGCTCTTCCCTCTAGGAAGCATCTTAAGGGCTGGAGGACATTCATGAAGATGGCTGCCTGAGGGCAAGCCTAGTCCAGAAAGGCTTCTCTGGAGGAAGGAGAGTATAGACAGCTAATGTGCGGGGGAGACAGCATTCAGGCAGGAGACCCCGTACAAGCACAGGCAGACAGGGAGCTGTGGGAACAGGCACTAGACCAGGTTGTGAGGGGCCCCAAATGTCAACCACCTGAGCTGTCGCTCTACCAGATCTAGAGGATCAAGGGGTGGCCTCTCAGACTGCAAAGTGATGGGGTGTGGGTGCCGGCTCAGGCCAGGGGCTCCATTCTACAACCCCAACTCTCCTAACCATTGGATCTTGGTGGCCTGGCATGTGACAGATCTGTTACCAGGAAAGCCCCTTCCTCCCCAGGGATTCCTGAGCCCAGCCCTCACCTTCTTCCATCCTACTGGTGCCCTAGTTCCGGAAACTCTGCTGCTGAGATCAGTCCAGGGATGGAAAGTTCTAAAGATCTGAAAGCACCCCCTTCTGTCAGGCAAAGCTGTAACACCTCCCCACTCTGGCACATCCACCTCCAGAAGCTGTGTCCTGGGTCCCCTGGTAGAGTCAGCTTAGGGCTCAGGGTCAAGTCTGGGTAATGTCTGCAAGGACAGATGAACAGCCCATTGCCCCTCTCACCAAATTTCCTGGGAAGACTGGGCGGCATGGAGCAACCTCCCCTGGGGCGACTCCAGCTGTTCTCGTAGCATCTGGCACAAGCAGTACTTGGTGTTGGTGTAGTGGTTGTCATACTGCACAGCCTGAGAGAAGAACTGCCATGAGCCCCCTTGCTGCCCAGGCAGGCTCTCAGGCCTGAGCTCTGCTCTGATGGCAGGAAAAGGGGCTCCAAGGGGGCATCAGAGGGGCTTGCAGCCGAGGCAGTGTGACCCCATAAAAGAGCCCTCTCGATCTTGGCCATCTACTCCTCTAGTTAGTGGCACAATGCTTGAGGGTCACAGCTGAGGCCCACAGTCAGGAGCACACTCTACTGGACAGCCTGACTAAGGTCCAGATGTGCAGGGAGCTCCTCCTGCATCGGCTACCACAGAGGACCTGTTGCCAAGCATCTTCCAAGGCAGGGAGGGGGGAACAGCCAAGTTCTGGTGTGGCAGGACCAGCCCCAGGACAGGGGTGAGATTCTTCTACTCCTTATAACCATAGTGAGTGCCTGCCCCTCCCACATCTTAAACAGCCTGTCTCCAATTTCTCCCAGCATGGGAAAAGTCCAGCACCATTGACCAAGCATGTTCGCACGTGTTACTTGTCACTTCATTGAGCTAAACAAGTAGTTACCACTACCCAGACTGGGAAATGCAGGCTCAGGGAGGCCAGACAACTGCCCAGGGATACCCAGTGGAAGTCGGCCTGGCTGGGGCAGGCAGGAGAGCAGTGGGTAAAGGGTGCCCCAGCCCCCCAGAACCCTCTCCCCCTCTTGCCCCCTATCAAATCTTCTAATACCTCCAGCAAGGCCTATGTCTTCAGTGCCTTGGAGGTGCCACCACATGCTCAGGACAAAGCAGGGATACGTGGGTAAGCCACGGCCGGCAGCAAGGCCTTGATTCAGCTTGTTTGGGACAGAAGGCACCTGGCTGGACCAGAAGCAGCCCTGCATATGCTTGAAAGCCACTCCCTTTCTCTGGCCCAACACACCCTCTTGAGGAGTTGCCAAGGGACAGGCTGAGAAGGAAGGATAACATCACCTTTCAGCCAGTGAGCAAGCTTGGCACTACTGAACGTGCCTTCCCTGCTACAGACCTGCCAGCCGGCCGACCTAGACCGAGCTGAGTCCCCCTTGCCTCTGGTTGACCCAGGCCATTGGAGAGCCAGCCTGCCCAACAGGACACCCAGAACCAAGGGGATGAAGGCTGCAGCATCAAGCAGAAGAGGCTCTAGAACAGAGGCTGCCCAGCTCTGGGCACAGGCCTCAGGGCCTCCTACCACCCCCAGTTTGCACAGCCCTGGGGACACCCACATGTCATGGCAGCCACAACTGCCCATGGCAGCCTGAGGATCTGAGAAGCTCCTGACACCCCAGGTGGGTAGGAGCTCCAGGACTGAAGAGGAGGGTGAAAGTCTGCTCAGGGTGAGGGCTGCACTCTCTGCTCAGGCCCAACTCACTGAGAAATTTGAGGACCACTCACCGTCTTTGCCAACAGATATGCACAGCTGGTCAGAGTCTCACAGGGTGCCAGGGCAGTGCCAAGGAAATAGTGCAGGTGCCAAAAAACTCCTTTACAGGGAAATGCCCGGGCACTACCATCAAACCCCGGGTGAGAAGAAAAAGCTATTCCCTGAGGAGAGGGTTAAAGTTAGGCTATTTCCTAAGTCAGAGGCTAAAGCATTCTGGGAATTAGCAAGAGAAGACGTTTAGAAGTGACTATGACTGACGACCAGTTGACACGTCTTTACGGAGAGAATCTGTCCTCACAACAGCTACAATGGCTCCTCCTGGCTGTGGCTCCTCTGGTGCCAACCCACTGGCATGAGTGACACAGACACCACTGTCATTGTGCACGCGTGTGTATGTGTAGGGGGGCAGGGGGTGACAGAGACTAAGAGAAAGATATCATGTGTTTGGGGCCCCAACTGCATCCTGGATCCAGAAGCCCTTGCTATGATCCTCACGCCTTGAAAGCTTTAGAAGGAGGCAATGGTAGGGCCATGCCTCCCCAGCACCCTGCTCTTCACATTGCAGCCAGGGAGACCCAATGCTATGCTACACTAAAAAGAAAAGGAGAGGGACTTCCCTGGTGGCGCAGTGGTTAAGAATCCGCCTGCCAATGCAGGGGACACGGGTTCGAGCCCTGGTCCGGGAAGATCCCACATGCCACGGAGCAACTAAGACCGTGCGCCACAACTACTGAGCCTGCGCTCTAGAGCCCGCGAGCCACAACTACTGAGCCCGTGTGCCACAACTACTGAAGCCCGCGCGCCTAGAGCCCATGCTCTGCAACAAGAGAGGCCACCGCAATGAGAAGCCCACGCACCGCAACGAAGAGTAGCCCCCGCTCGCCGCAACTAGAGGAAGCCCGCGCACAGCAACGAAGACCCAATGCAGCCAAAAATATATAAATGAATAAATAATAAATTTTTAAAAAGAGAAAAGAAAAGGAGAGCTGCTGGGGGCTGGGGTCTCACCCAAAGCACTTTCTGCAGGAATGTGGCAGACAGTGAGAAATGTTTGTTTTGAAAAAGTGCATAGACATACGTATCTGATGTACTTCTGCATGACCTCCTCCAAGGGTCGTGGACCCTCCTTGAGGAAGATGGATGGGTTCCACATGGCCGCTCGGGCCACCATCACTGAAGAGGCTGCCGTGGCTTGTCGAAAGTCCTGTATATCCAAATATCCTTGGATGTGGTCGTGAGATCCTCCACTGAAAAGCAACAGTGGGGTGAGGGGTATCCCCATCCTTGTATAAGCAATTTCAGAAAAAGGCAACTCCTAAATCTGCCACTTATTCAGTGTGTGGCTTTGGCCAAGTCCTTCAGCTACGAGAGCTTCGGGACACTGGAGATTATAATACACACCCCACTGTGGGGTCAGGAGCACCAAGTGAGATAACAAAATAAAGCAGTCCAAACTGTGCCTGGCACTTAAGAGGTACTCCGGAGCGTTTACCTTCCTTCCCCCTCATTCCGAACAGTGGCTAAAGCCAGCCCACATCCGAAGGATGGGGTCTGTACGTGGATACAGGGATCACAGGAAAACCCCCAGGCTGGGGCACCTATATGCCCACTGACGGCTCGGTCAAAACCCTAGAGAGGGAACAGACGCAGTGGTGGTCATGAGAGGAAGGAAGGAGGCCCGGTTTGGTTGCAATTTCCCTTTCAGCCACCCTGCGGCCCCTTGGAAACTGCTCTTTGTCTGTTCCATTAGGAGCCAGGCAGCAGCCTCAGCCCAGAGACAGCACTGTGTGTGAGGATGGGGGTGGGGGAACCCCCCTCAGGTGGCAACAGCAGCAACAGGGTCCAGGGTCTCGAGTAGCCCTACCCTCTCTCCAAGCCACCCTTAACACTCCTTGGCCTGGGGACCACCCCACCCTTAGCTCCCCCGTCCCTCCCTCCAGTCAGGCATGCCTTTTGTCAGGGTTTTAGGGCTTCAGAACTTCTCTGTTCCCAACCTGCCATCAGGCAGGTACAGGGTTGAGCTGGACTCCCGACTGGCCCACACAAGCCAGCTCCCCAGTGGCAACAGGACACTGCTGTCTTACTGCTAAGCCTTTGGGCTGGTCATCGGTACCTCACACCTGCCAGTCTAGGTTCTGGTCCTGTCACTGTCCAGGATCTGGGCTCATCTGGGCTTTGGTCTGTGACCTGCCTCATGCTCCTGAGCCATGGCTCTCTGTGCTCTGGCTTGAGATGCCTCACCCTACACCCTACACACCTACCTCTGGGTGTGATGTCACCTTCCCCTGGGCCTGTTTCAGCAGCCACTCTCTTGCTCTCCCTGAACACTCCCACCTCAACCCGTGCATAGGAATGTCCTGGGCCCCTGTCTACTGCATACCTACATCGGCCACTCAACAGAGGCCAAGGGACACAATGGGCCCTTCTCAGCCTCACTGCCAAGTTCATTTTTGTCACACCCACCCTTTTTTTCTTTTCTCTTACAGTCATTTTTTGATGCTATCGCATTCCGTTTTCTGTTTGTCAGTTCAAATCACTTCTGAGTGAAGTGAGGCATAAAAAAATAAACGAGGAAGAAGGGAGGCTTACTTGGCTATGACAGGAATGGAGAGGGTTTCGGCGATGGCTTTGATGGCTTCACAGCTGACAGGGTGCTGAGGTCGCTCCTCCCGCTTCCTTGGAGATAAAGAGATGGGGCTGGGGGCTGAGTGCCAAAGGTCACGTCACACTTAGCACCGGGTTATGTCAGCCAAATCCTACTGTCCTCCTTGCTGAACCTCAGGAAGGCCATGCGGCCAGCAGGGACAGGGCTCTGGGCTACAGGGGACGGCTCTCCCTGACCTCTGTTGTGCCAGACAGGGGCAACACAGGTCCATGCTGAGAAGGCAAGTCCAGCTCTCAAAGGTCTGCATGTGAGGCATGGCTGCAGGAAGCCGATGTGGGTGGTCACACTGCCACTCCCCAGCTTCCCCTCGCCTCTGCCAGAAAGAGATGAGGGACGGTGCCTTAAGAATGCTACCCTTACTGTCCCGGTCTTGCCCTCCCAGAGGGACTGGGAACAGCTGCTGCCACTCAGACTGGCCACTCCCACACAGCTGCGTGTGCTGAGGCCAAGTTGGGCAGCTGATCCTGGGGAGAGGCACCTGGCACAGGGTAGGCCCGGCAACCAGAGCAGGCCACAGACCATGGCTGTCACAAAGAGCCGCAGGGGAGGCAAGACCACAACCCAGGGCCCCTGCATCCAAGGTCAACTGCAAGGAGCTCTTGTGTATGAGTGAGTGAGTCTTCGGGATGCTAAGGTAAGCCCTAACTTGAGCTGTGCACAGGGACAAGCCAGAGAGGTGGTCGACCAGAAAGCCCTTGCCCAGGTCCTATCTGCATGTGTCCCTCTGCTATACTCCTCAACAAAAGTGTCAGGGGCCACAGGGCCTTAGAAAGCCCTATCAACCCAGCCTCCACCTCCACCTCCCTGCACCCCCAGCAGCCCAATTCTAGCCCATCCTTAACAGCTTTGATGGCCTGAAAGTCCCTCTTTAAACTCGCCCAAATCTGTCTTCCTAGTGTTTCCAACTACTGGGAAAAAGGAATAGCTTTATTTATTCAGAGAACACTCTATGCCAGGCACTATGCCAAGGCTGTATATTCATAATCTCATGAAAGCCTCGTGACAACCCTATCAAGCAGAAATTATCTTAATTTCCAAATGAGGACTGTGGTGCTCGGGGAGGTTAAACGACTTGTCCAAGGATACACAGCCAACAAGCAGCAGACCTGGAATTTGAACCCAGACCTGGGATTTGAAACCAGGCAGTCTGAGCCCAGAGCCTGCTGCCTCCAGGGGGGGGCCTGTGTGTACACGTGTGTGGCCTTTCACCACCCCCTGCTGGCTTCAACACACACAGCTCTGCTTTTCTGGTTTTATGTGTTGGAGTTCTGGGTTCCCTTCTCTGAAAATGCTGTAACAGGTACAACCAGCAAAAAATGCACTGTTCCTACAAGACGCCTGAACTCAAAAGGAACACCACTCAAAAGAGAGGTCACCCTGGCCAAAGTCTGCTGACCTGGGATTCTGTACAAAAGTATATCCTGGACACGGGGAGCGAGTTCGACTGGGAAACCAAGGGTAGCCTTCAGCAATACCTCAGCTCTCAGTAGACAGCAGATTCAAGGACTGTTTAAAGTAGTCACTGTGACAGCTGGCAGTCCAACAGGGGCAGACAAAAGAGGCAGTGCCTTTAAAAGAAGAGCAATCTGCCTGGGGTCGTTCAAGGGAGGAGCTATTGCTGAATGTAGTGTAAAGAAAATGAGATTCAGAGTCAGAGTTCTAATTCCACCACTTCCTGGCTACGTGATATAATTTTGAGCAAATCACTCATTCTCTACCATTTACATGTCTTGAGGGTAGGGGTGTTTCTTCTTCCCATTGGTCTCTCTGTATCTCTAAAGCTTGGTGTAGTGCCTACCACCAGTAGATGCTCAATGAATGAAACAAAGAAAAATGCAACCCCCATAAAGAGTTTGACTGCCCTCTGAACTTAGGAGATGTCAATGAGCTAAGCAGAGCTAGGCTGTGTATGTAGAAGAGAAGCTGGTAGTCACCTGGGGTCTGGTGAAGAATCATTAAGATGGCTAGGGACCTCCCTGCAAGTCAGTCACTAGAAAGGCAACCACTCACCTCCCATGAACCGCGATGGCTGCAATGCCGGTCCTCTCTATTCGCTTAACAAGGCTCAGGGTATCTTCCAGCTGAGGGAAAGGACCACACAGGGTGTTTACTGAAGCCACAGAGGGAGCAGCTGCCAGCTCCTAAAGTGGGCTCAGCTCTACCCCCTCCTCCAAACCTAATTCAGCCCCTCAAGAATCATTCACACCCCCAAATCAGCATCCCCAGAGAAAATGGACCTTCAGATGTAAGATCTTTACCGATGGCAGGATGCGAATCTTGCAGGTCACAGGTCTCTGTGTCCCTTTAACAAGAGTGCTGAGGATCTGCAGCGGGGAGAATACAAGAGCATCTGCCTCTTCTGGAACAAACACCACAACTGCTTGTACTAATGAATTCTGCTCCAGACCTGTGCGGCCCAGTGGCGTGGACATGTTTATGTCCATGTACATGTCCATGTGAATGCGCCTGTTGCACGCATATACATGGAAGCTCCATGAGGGAAGGAGTTCAGCTTTTTCTCTGCTAGAGCCCCAGCACCAGCAGCCCCTTGCCTGGTACATAGCAGTATACATATATTTGGTAAATGAATGAATGAGTGAGTGAATGAATGCATGAATGGATCTGCATGCATGCTTGTACAGAACACAGTGATCCTTTGCCAGGGCAAACATCAGAATCACCTGGAGCGCCTAAGAAATACAGAATCTTAGATTCCACCTCATCTTTCCTGAATGAGTCTCTAGGGACAGGGCTTAGGAATATGTGATTTCAAAAGACTCTGCCCAACACATTCCCTCCTCAAAATGATTCTGAGGCCTAACCCTGGTTGAGAACACATGGCTCACAGCTCCATTCCTGATTGAAGGCATGTTTCCTGAGTGCTGTTCCAGGATCTGCCAAGTGAGTGAGCAGGAAAGTTTGAGCAGGTCCTGGGCCCTGTCCTCAGGTACCCCCTCTCTTTAGGGGAGTCAGATATACAGGAATGAAACTGGCAAAGGAAAAGACAACATAGTCAACATATTTAAAAGTGTTTATTTTGCATAGTAATTGCAAAGGACTCCAAATAAAGATCAAGAAAGTCACACAGGAAAGTGTCAGGGAAGTAGCAAGTCCAGACAAAGAGTCAGAGATCAAGAAAGGTGTAGATGACACCGCATGTCTGTGACCTTGCTATCTTTATCTTCTTCCCTCATCAAAAATTTTGGGCGAGGCAAGCTAGGGGGAAGGTGATGCCAAGAGCCCTCTTCCAAGAAACTGGATCCCTGTCCAGCAGAGCGGAGGGGACATCCAGGCAGCAGCTGCCAGTCTGGTTCTAGACAGGTGGGGGCAGCAGAGACAAGAATCAGTGAAGGAGGCCTTTCTCTCAGGGACAGGCTAAGGCAGGCCCCTCCAGGAGACATTAGACCAAGAGCCTGGGCTGACAGAACAGATCATGGGCAAGACAGGGCCTACTGGCCCAGGCACAACTGCCAGAGACTGACAGGAAGGAACAGTCCCCAGGTGCTGCCCCAGGAGGCTGACTGGGCCTGAGGTCCTAGGGTGACTCTGGCAGGGCTTAAAGGGGCACCTACCCTTTAAGGGAGGAAGAGGGAATGCCAGATCCATCAAGATACACAATAAAAATTCTCACTCCAGTCCTGTCCTTCAAGCTGACAATACAATCTCTGGAGGGTTCCTTTGCAAGTGCTGACTCAGAATCCTCTGATGTCTGGTGATTTAAGCAACATCAGCTGGTTTGACCCAGTTCTCTGTTTTGCAGAACTTCCTCTTGGGGTATTTTATCCAAGCAACTCTAAGCACCTTCTTCAGTTCATCTTCTGTTCATTTCACGTGCATGTTCAGGACCAGGAAGGAAATTAGTAACGAAAAGTCCTAGCCCTTTGCAAGAGTCACACTGAGAGGAAAGGGCAAATAGAGTCTGTCTTTTGGTCAGACTCTAGCAGAACCTCTCCTGGACCCAACTCTCCCAGATCCAAGCCACACCCCATGTCTCTGTGGCGTGAAAAGTCTGTGGGGGAAAAGGACCTGAGACGGGCTGGTATCTGGGCACATCTACCCACGGGCAGGCACGTCTCCCCAGATCCACTGGCTGACTCAGGAAAAGCAGACTTTGGCTCCCCTGGTTGTTGGGGAGGGGGCAGGGAGGAGGATGGGAAAGCACAGGCCTGGGAATCAGTGAGAACTGAGCTCAAGTCCTGGCCCTGCTGATTGTTAGCCATGGCCCAAGTGCAGTGCACACAAGGGGATGCCCTGAGCAGCCGGGGGCCCAGGGAATCTGGGGCAGGGGTCAGAGAGAGGCTATTACTGATAAAGAGTCTTAAACTGGGTACACCAGAGTCACCTGGGAAGCTTTTTCAAAAGACTGATACCCCCTCCCTGCCTTTCAAAAGACTGATACCCCCTCCCTGCCTCTGTCTACCCCAAGAGTATGCAGAATTCTCAATAGATAGCATCCTTTTTAAAAAATTATTATTGTGGTAAAACATATATACATACAATTGTCTGTCTTAACCATTTCTAAGTGTATAATTTAGTGGCATTAGCTCAAGATATCGTACAACCATCACCACTATCTATTTCCAAAAATTTTCATCACCCCCAAACAAGCAGTCTTATTTTGAAAAAATCTCTAAGGTGGTCCTGAGATGCTCCCACAGATGGAACCATGGACCTAAAACACCAAGCCTGGAAGGACATACAAAGCTCTCATCCAGCTCACCCAGTTTGCCAGCACAATTTGAGCCTGAATCTAATCCATCGCACTCTTCCTGAGTCTCATTTGGCTTTACTGTAGAAGCCTGCAACCTCTCTTTCACGAGGCAAAACCTGTCCACTAGCCCGACCTGGCTCAACCGACCACCCTGCCAACCAGAGAATTAACGAAATGAACTGAGCTTCTGAGGGGGGGTGTTAAGTCTGCTGCCTCATGTGTGAAATGTGCCCAAAGAAGGGCAGTGGCGAGGACAGAGCCAACAGCATGGGCGGGAGAAGCCAGGAGGCCAGAGGATAACAGAAATGCCTGTATGTATGTGCTGTGAAGCAAACCACCCGCTACTGAGGCCCCTTCCCTAAGTGTGGAATCCACAGTTGTCCACATCTACTCCAGCCTGCATAGAGGTGTCTGACTGGAGGTCATTATCTGTGCCTGTCCACACACGGGAAAAATGAGGAGGCACCTAGCCCATAAACACACAAATTTTCCTAGATCCCAGACACAGTGGGGCTGGAAGAATAACAGGGTTGAGCTGCTGACACAGCAGTGGCAGCTCTTAATGGTGGTGCCTTATCCCAAGTTGCTCTAGCCTATGGGAGGCACTAGGAGGCTTAAAGCCCAGAGGTGGAAGTGGGGATGGAGAATGAAAAGGAAATCAAAGGAGCTAAGGGGAGCAGCAAGGAAAAAGCTGGTGAACTGCGAGAGGAAAGTAAAAGGTGCATGTGGTATGGCAGAAAATGTCACTCCACATGTACTGGCAGCTCACAACACTGGTGGCAAACATCAACCTGACCCTAAGGCCTCATAAACCTGGCCACCAGAATCACCAAGGGAAGGAGATCAGAGGAGACTAACTTCAGCTTACCTTGTATGGCCTTGGCCTGGCCTGGCCTGCTCTCATACTGATGGTGGACTCCATCAGTGTGCAGGGCACCCACTGATGCTCTCATCAAGCCCCCGGGGAGAGGGCAATCCCCTACATCCTGACACACACAGCCACTGAGCCTGCCCACTACCCACAGGTAGCCTGGCATATGCTCTCATGATCTTCTCAGAAGGGAGAGAGGCAATACAGAGGCGGCTCTAAATGAGTCCTCAGGACCCCTGGCTCTCTCCTGACATGTCCCTAGCCCTGGGCTTTTAAGGAACTCCAAGGCTACTGCAGGCTGGCTCAGGGGTTTCTGAACCTGGCTATATGTCAAAATCACTGGAAAGCCTTTGAAAAACTTTCCAGACCCCAGGTGGAGTGACTGATTCTCTAAATCTGGGCGAAGGGTAGGGGAGGTGTTCCAGGCAACTCTAGTTCATAGGCATGTTTAAGGACCTCTGCTTTCACTCATGCAGGACTTACCTTCTCAATCTTGTCAGGATCTGATAGCAGGGCAGCTCCCATTCCTCCCTAAGGAAAAGCACACAGAGGGGCTCTTACTGGAGGAGGGTGGCTCCTCCCTGTGGTATGGCAACCTGGCAGTACCCCAGCACTTGCCTCCAAGGAACCAAGGTCCACTGGCAATCGCCTGTGCCCAAAACATCAGGGATCAGCTTGATGACTTCTAAAAGCCAGCACTCTGATCCCCTTAGCAAGACCCACAGATCTATCTAGAAGTGGGTTCTAAAAAATCATTTTTCAGGACTGCCCATTTCCTACCCAGGGTCTCAGTGCCTTAATAAACTAAACCCCACCATCTGCCAAGCCCTTAAAAAAACAATGGGTCATTCTTCCTTTGAAATGAGATCAAATGCAACTTCTTCCTATCCTACCGTCACTTGCTTGGATACCACCTCTGCCAGCAAAGCCACTCAGAGGCACACAACCTCCAAACCTTGTCCAGGCCCTGATCCCCTGCCAGCAACAATGGCCAGCCCAGTCCTGAGCACCCAGACCAATGTCAAACTCTAACAAAAGCCCTAGCTAATGGAATCAACAACCCCTGGAGTCACTTAAATCTCAGCATTAACACCAGGGGCTGTCTCTTGACGGTGTGATTACTGGTGATTTTATTGTTCTTTTTTGTACTTTTCTATATTATCCAAGTCCTGGGCAATGGTATGAATTACTTTAATAAGTGGAGGAGGGGAGAATGTTAAAAATCTGAACCCATTAAGAGTGAGGTGAAGGGGAGAAAAACAAATCCAATAAATATATGCTGTCAAGTATATAGACTACGTACTAATGAATGCTCAAGGAATGTGCTCAGAAGGTTTAAATTCAGTTATTACAGTTTAATTTCATGTTTAAGAACTACACATTAGAACCAGAGAGAACCAGCGCAGACTGAGCCTGCATTTCAGAGGAGAACTAAAAGAACAGAGCTACTAGCCCTGGACTACCTCCAGATACAAACCTTACAGGCCTTCAGGAAGCCCTGGCCACTCACCCTGACTCCGTCTGTCCTTCACCTCACACACGATCCGGCCCTTCCTTGTTGAATCACAGGATCTAAAATCCACTCTCACTGCCCCTTCGACAACAATGGCTTTTCCAATTGGTATTTCCTTCCTTCCTCCCTTTCTATTTAACTTCTTAACTTGCTTTTTAGAATAGGCAACATATTAAAAATCTTAAAGGTTCAAAAGGATAAAGAGTAAGAATTCTCCCTCCTTAGAAGGAGGGAAAACTATTCAATTAATTTTTTTAACATGACTTCAGTTTTTGAACCATGAGAAGAGAGCAGATGTTCAGCTGGCATGTACTGGTACAGCACACATATCTGTTCTGACTGGTCAGTGCCAGTGCTGTGACTGCTGTTAATTATTTTGAAGCGCACCCCTGCAAGGGGAATTTATTCCCTATGCAAAACCAAGTAAAAGCTTAGTTTCCTTCCCCAGGGGAAACCAGTGTCACCAGTTTCTTGTGTGTCTTTCCAAATATATTGTATAAAAAGAAAAGTAAATATATATTTTCATTCCCCATCCCCCACATATAAATGGTGATACACCCTATACAATTCTGCTCCCTGCTTTTTTCACTCCACAATCTCAGGGAGAGTATTCCAACAATTTCAACTCCAACTCTGCTCCGTACATAACTCAGGCACACAAAGGAGTAATTAGAAGGTAGCAAAACAGAGCCTGATGTTTTCAACTCCTCATAGACAATTTCAAACCTCCACGATTCCTTGAAGCAGCTGTCCACAAGGCCCTCTGGATTTCAAGCATCCAAAGGGCCTTTCCCTCAGGCAGTCTTCAGCCTCCTGGCCTAAATCAAAGGTCTCCAGGCCAAGTTAACTCCTGAGAGCAGAGTGGCTAACTCTGGGCAGTGGGCTATGGGGACATCTGTTATGTCTACACTGCAGACCCTCGCACCCTGTGATAAGGTTCCCAGGGGCGGCCCTGCAGGAATCCCTCTGGTGCCTCACACTCAGCCAACCCCAAGCTGTCCTTGTTATCCGTTCCAAACATCCTCTTCCTCCAGCAGTCCTGATGACGCTGAAGACCTACCGTCTTCCTGGCTGCCAGTCTTTCCTCCCTCTACCCCCACCACTCACCCTGCCTCCCACTCCCAGTCCAATCATTTGCCAGCCAAGTGCTATCAAATTCTGCTCCAATTTGGCTTCTCTTGTGTCCATCCCTGGTCTCTCCTGTGGACCCAAAACACTCGTCTCCGATATCTGTATCCTGACCTCTGGCCTCTTTCCACTTGAATCCACTAGACACATGGCTTCCAGATTAGTATTTCTATTTATAGAATATATTTGGAAAGACACACAAGAAACTAGTAACACTGGTTTCCCCTGGGGAAGAAACTAAGTTTCTGATCACAAGCCTTCTCTGTTCAAAAAAGATCAGATGTATCTAAAATCAAAGTTCAGCTAATCTGGTCCCAACCAAGATTTTCAATCCTGTGTTCCTCTGCTTCCTCTTCACTACCCACTTCCCAACCCTCTGGTCAAATCAAGGTTCCCTGCCTCTACTTCACATTGGCCTCTGGGTCCCTGCTTGTGCCACTCCCTCTGCCTGCAGAGTCCCAAACCTCCTCATCAAGGACTACATTTCCCCACAGGATCCTGAGTTTAAGGGCTGCCCTTCTGCTGCTTTCTCTGAGCTTCCATAGCAGTCCTGTCTGGTCTATTCTGATATGACAGTGGGGACACATGTATTGCATCCTCTATTTTTATTCATGAAAAAACAAAGCCCTGTTCACTTTATTCTTTCTTTTAACATTTACATCATTTGTTTTATTACTTGGGCACGAGTGCTGTGTGTGTCTGTGTGTGTGTGTGTGTGTGTATTTATTTATGTATATATGTATATGTTTGTGTGCACATTTAAAATTTTTCCTGAACCATTTGAGGGTAATTACATATATCATAGCCCTTGACTCCTAAATATTTCAGTGTGTATTTTCTAAGAATACGGATATTCTTACATAACCACAGAAGTTATCAACTTCATATATTTTCACTGATACAGTATTTTTAGCTAATCTACCATGGTCTATATTACAATTTTGCCAGTTGATCTAATAATATCCTTTTGAGCATTTTGCCCATTAGTACAGGATCTAGTCCAGAGTCAGGTACTGTACTTAGTCATCACCTCTTGTCAGTCTCCTTTAATCTGCACCCTGTATTTGTGAAGAGTATAATGAAATCAGTTTACCTTGGTGGAATACTCTTTAGGACAGCCCATGTTGACGTCGATACCAGCCACATCATTTTCTCTGGAAAAACATGAAGGAGGAAAGGTAATAAATATTCAACTTGAGGGTAGGACATAAAGTCAAAGGTATGCGTCCGTGCTCATGGAATTCTTAATGTTCCCTGGCCCTCTAAAACACACCAACCCTCAGAGACAGAAGCTGAAAAATCCTGTCTCTAAAATGTGCAACTGCCTCTCCTCCTGGGCAGAGCTCTAGAGGAATAACATAACGTGCTCACACATGTAGGAAGGGCTAGTTGTAGAGGATTTTGCTAGTTCTGAGCTGTATCAGATAACTCGAATATCAAATGACAGCCACACTGCACTCCATCCCAGAGTTCCAGTTCTAACTGGGTGGTGAAAGCCATAATGCACAAAAGTGACATAAGCACAAGAGCCCTTTCCCAGAGCACTGGTTCTGGAGGAAGTGGAGGACTGTCTTTGCGTGCTAGGCTGCACAGCTGGCTTCCTCTAAACAAGTCTCAGATGTAGAAAGGACCCTTTCCTCATCATCTGCTACACACACAGTTACCAGTCTGTGACCAGCAGCAACTACTGCCCGAGTTCCTTCTCACCCTTGTTGTAATTAATAACAATAGCTAACAACTTACTAAACACTCACTACGTGCCACATACTGCAAAGACATTTACATGCATCATTTCATTTACCCTTCCCTATAACGCCAGAGGGAGGTGGTACTATTGGTATCATTTTATACATGAGGAAGCTAAGTTTTCAGTGAGGTTAAGTAACTTACCTAAGGTCACACAGTCAGCAGGTAGCAAAGCCAGAATTCCAACCCAGGTCTAAGTCTAAAGCCCCTCTCCTTAACCACATTACTCTCCTGCCTTCATTAATTTAGGAAACAGTAAGTCTTACCTACACTTCATGAGATTTAAAACCTCAGAGTTCACAGTCATGAGAGTATCTGCAAAGGAAACCTCACAAATAAACACTAAAAAATAGGCTCCCACCCAGAGGTTCTCTGGGGTCCAGACACAGTGCGTTCACATGAGTCCCAGGGCAGCCCTTGGACGCAACAAATAGAGAAGGGAACCTGAGCCTTTTAACCTGGAAACAGAAAGTAGTGGACTAGGAAGCAGGAGGGTGGTCACCTCCAAAGTCCCCAGGAACAGTAAGACCTCACAGCCCACAAGAGCGGCAAAGACAGTACCAAACAGGGAAGAACTTACACAAGCCTGGCCACAGCAAGAGCTCGCTCTGCATCTGAAGTCCCCTGGGAACACAAGAGGCTATATCAACCACTGCCCTGATACAGGTCCATATGCATAGACAAACACGCTCAGGCACACCATGCACACACACAGACACACACACACATCAGCAAGGGGAGTCCAGCTGGCATTCTCTCAAACAGCTAGCCCACGGGACTAGCTCACTGTTGGAGGCCAAAAGTGGACCTGGAAGGCTGAGAAAATGTCATCAATGCTGTGAATACTTCCAAACATACAAAAAAGTTGGAAAAATTTTATAGTGAACATTCATATACCCACCACTTAGATTCTACAATTAACATTTTGCTATATTTGCTTTATCATAAGGCTACTCATTGTTATCAATTTTTTACAAACCTAAACATCATTCAGGAAGTATTTCTGAAAAAATACCGAGAAATGCCCAAAGCGAGAGAAGAGAACTAGAGAATCACTACAATCCTAACACAAATCTTAACTACTCTTCAAGAAACTTAATTTCTTTTTATGGGAAATATATACAGATTACACAAAACAAAGACCATGATCTGAACAACCAATGCTAGGGAATAAAAATATATGTCATGCCAAATAGCCAATCCCTACAATGAAGGAAATTAAATTTGAGACTGGAGGCACGTAACAGACTGCTAATAGCTTGATCTCCATAAACCATCTCCAACAGTGTAATTGCTCATGAGCAGATCTCTGAAAACCGTTTAAAGCAGGGCCTTCAGGAAGACTGAAGACCACTGTGCAATGGAGCCCAGGCAGGTAACACTGGCCCGGCACAAGGCACGAGACGGGAAATTCGCTCTGTCCCGGGATATGGTACCATCTGGAAGACGACCCTGCTCTGCTCTCTTTCGCAGGTGCGGAAGACTACTCGGTCGTCGGGAGCGACAAAGTCGACTGTGCTGAGCACCTCTGCAAGAAAAGAAAAACATACAGGGCCACTCAGTGAAGAAGCAGGTTCAACCTCGCCTAACCCCTGGAAGAAAACACAACAAAAGTATCACCTTGAAGGGAAAAATGGGATGCTAGAAGTACACTATACTTGAAAGAAATCAGGGTATACGTGGGAGACTTCTGAGGTGCTGATGATGGTCTATTCCCTGACCTAAGGATGGTGAGTTACATGGTCCCTCGCTTTACAGTTATTTACTAAACCGTGTGCTTGTGTTTTATGCACTTTCTCTGCATGGTGTTTACATTTTGCACTTTTTTTTTTTGAGAAAAAGATTTTTTAATGAATTATTCATTGCTTTGGGTTCCTTCTTTCTGCAATGTTTACTTTATTATGGAACCCTCAAAATAACACAAGATACAATATATTGTGAATATCTTTCTCATATATAATTGGGTTTTTTCCCACGTTTCCTTCAGTCTATAAACCCAGAAATGACCTTTTTTAGAAGAAATTTTTCTGCTCAGCTAGAAGTGACCTCATGAATCTTTGGAATCATCTGTACTTTACATTTCTTTAAAAAACTTTTATTGGAGTATAGTTGGTTTACAATGTTGTTAGTTTCTGCTGTACAGCAAAGTAAATCAGTTATACATATACATATATCCACTCTTTTTTTAGATTCTTTTCCCATATAGGTCACTACAGAGTACTGAGTAGTTTCCTGTGCTATACAGTAGGTCCTTATTAGTTATCTATTGTATATACAGTAGTGTGTCTACGTCAATTCCAATCTCCCAATTTATCCCTCCCCCACCCCTTTCCCCCCTGGTAACCATAAGTCTGTTTTCTACATCTGTGACTCTATTTCTGTTTGGTAAATAAGTTCATTTGTATCATTTTTTTAGATTCCACATATAAGTGATACCATATGATATCATATAAGTGATAACATATGATATTTGTCTTTCTCTGTCTGACTTACTTCACTTAGTATGATAATCTCTTGGCCCACCCATGTTGCTGCAAATGACATTTTGCAATATTTTTAACGTTGAAAAAAAAGATGTACAAAGATAAGAGGAACCTTATCTTTGCTTCAGATTTTGCCCAAATTTTCCCAGAAGATGTCACTCTGAAGTTCAGCAAAGTTGCTGTTCTTAATTACTTATCTATCATGTGCTAGGTACTGTGAGTGGAGATTTACCATATTACAGTCAATCCTCATTATTTGCAGTTGTGTATTTGCAAATTTGCCTGCTTGCTAAATTTATTTGTAACCCCCAAATCAACACTTGTGGTGTTTTCGTGGTCATTCACAGACTGCAAAAAATTTCTGTCACCAATGCACACATTCCCAGCTGATGTCAAACAAGGCAACATTCTGCCTTCTTGTTTCAGCTCTCATCCTGCAAACAAGTGTCTTTATGGTGGTATATTTAATGCCACTTTTTTTTTTTTTTGCATTTTTGTGCTTTTTGTTGGTGATCTCAATGTTTAAAATGGCCCCAATCATACTGCTGAAGTGCTATCTAGTGTTCCTAAGCATAAGAAAGCTGTGGTGTGCCTTATGGAGAAAATAAATGTGTTAGACAAGCTTTATTCAGGCATGAAATCATAATGCTGTTGACTGTGAGTTCGATGTTAATGAATTAACAGTATATGTTAAATAATGTGTCTTTAAACAGAAAGACACATAAAACAAGGTTATATATTGATCTGAACTACATAATGAATGAGCGTGACCAGAGGCTTACAGGAACCTAACTCTGTATTTCCCCTAGGAGCAATGGTTCTGTATTCGCTAATTTGGTGATCTTAGCAACTTTATAGAACATAACTATTGCAAACAATAAGAATCTCTCATGCTCTTCATAATGAAGTTCTACAATAGGTACTAACATTATTAGCTTTCAAAGATGACTACCACATGGAAGGGTCCAATGTGGCAGATGGGAGAATATGCCTATCTCAAAGGCTATTCTGAGAAATAAATGGGATCTTTAATGCACGTAAAGCACTTCCATAAAGGGAAGCTGTTATTATCATCCCAGCAACAAACAGATTAGATGGTTAAAAAGGTGGGGTAAAGGCAGTGACATGTTGGGAGAGGTAATCGAAGTGATCACCAACAGCAGAGACTTCTCATGACTGGCAGTAAGCAGTCTGAGAGAAGAACGACAAAAACTTAGTGTGTTTATACTATGCTTTTCTGTTTAACATCAAAATACTGAAACCCCTGTTAAAGCACTGGCGAAATCAATTCTGACACAGTCATCTATAGGTATTGACATGGGAAAATGTCCTAATAGAAAAGTAAGTGGCAGGGACTTCCAGGGCAGTCCAATGGTTGGGACTCTGCGCTTCCACTGCAGGGGGCATGGGTTCAATCCCTGGTCGGGGAACTAGGATCCCGTGTACCACGCAGTGTGGCCAAAAAAAAAGAAAAGAAAAGTAAGTGGCAAAACGTGTATCATGATCCCAAGTGTGTGTGTGTATAGGGGAGAGAGTATATATAAACATGTCATATTTTTATACACACACTTTACGAAATGTGTAAAAAGTACGTGTTAATTCTCCTTGTGATTACTCTTCAAGTATGGGATTATGGGGGATTTTCATTTTTTAGGTTATATACATCTATAACATTGAATTTTTCATAACACAAAGAAAATATAAATCTAAAACAATTAAAATTGTTTGACAAAAATTGACAAAAGTTCTAGTGAACTTATATTAAGATTTCACAAGCATGTATACTTTTCAAAAACCTCAAACAATACTACAACTCTCATCAAAGCAGAATCAGCCTCATCAATAAAGTATAAGCAAAACCACAACTCAGCACAACCACTTCCATTTGCAAAGGTCTTACATGTCCCTTATCTTATTTGATCCTCACTCCAACCCTGTAATTTAAGTAAAGCAGGGATTATGATTTTCCTTTTACAGCTAAAGAAACTGAGGCAGAGAGGTCAAGTGACTTGCCCAAGGTCACAGTTAGTGAGTGGCAGAGCCAGGATCAGTGCCGAAGCCATCCTGACCCCAAAGGTCCCTCCTGTACTATGAAACCTGGTGATTTATATGCCAGCAAGCCTGTGGGTAGAAGGCATTCTCAGCCTGTTTCACATCTGGCTATTTGTCATGGTCTCTGGAGAGCAGTGACTATTCTCAAGAGAGCATGTGGGGACTTCCCTGGTGGCGCAGTGGTTAAGAATCCGCCTGCCAATGCAGGGGACATGGGTTCGCGCCCTGGTCCGGGAAGATCCCACATGCTGCAGAGCAACTAAGCCCGTGTGCCACAACTACTGAGCCCACGTGCTGCAACTACTGAAGCTGGTGCGCCTAGAGCCTGTGCTCTGCAACAAGAGAAGCCACTGCAATGAGAAGCCTGCACGCTGCAACAAAGAGTAGCCCCCACTTGCTGCAACTAGAGAAAGCCCACGCGCAGCAATGAAGACCCAATGCAGACAAAAATTAATTAATTAATTTTTTAAAAATTGGCTTATAATCAATGTATCTTTAAAAAAAAGAGAGCATGTGATCCACAAAATTACACAGGCAAGGAGCACCCTGGAGGACACTGATACCCAGGCAAGGTCAGTGGTAGCACAGTTTGGGCATGACCGGGCATACGCACAATCCTGGGACCACAGCTGCACTCACCATTAACAACTCTCTTGCACTGAAGCATCTTGAGGTCAATCAGCTCCTGCAGAGGAATCAGAGGGCACATGTCAGTCCTGGACACATAGGTCCTGGACATAGTGGGGAAGCCCTTCATCACACACCTGGTGGGGGCCGCTTGGCCTGTCACCCTACTACCAACATCAAATCATGGCTTTGGGGACACATAGTGCTGTCCTCCCCAACCAAGCATGGCAAGCAGGGGCCTAAGTGAGCTCCCCTCCATCAGCTGCTCTTCCCAGGGACCTTGCAGAGTCTCGGGCCTAGAAGGGTTGAGCCACTCAGGGAATCAGAGATCAGACAATAGCCTAGGATGTGGACACCTGGACTTTTCTCACCTACTAGTCTCAGCTCCAGTCCATCCCCTCAAAGAACCTCCCACCTCATCCATATGCAAACGGCAAGGTGAAGGGCTCCCAGGAAACGTCCAAGGACAAAAGTGGGGCCAGTGAACAGAAGCACAGGGAGGAAGATTTGAGATTGACACAGGAAAGAAAAGTCTAAAAGCCCTATTCAACCTGGGTCACACTCTGTGGAAATGAAAGGGGTGAGCTCCTCAGCTCTGGAGGTATTCAAAGACTAAGGAAAGAAAGGAAAAAGGGAGTTCTTCAAAACCAGGATCATAAAAAACGAAAGGAAATTCAAGTCTCCTAAAGGGTTGACATTCTCTACCTCTTGGTGGGAGACAAGGCTGCTCTGCTTTGTTCAGTGATCATTTCAATAGATGTGAAAGACAGACCTGAAGAGCCAGGAACCTGTCACACTGCCCAGAAGCTCCTGCCCAGGGGTTCTGGGAGAGCAGAAGAAGATAGAAAGAAACTCTCAGCCCTGGAACTCATCCCCATACTGACTCCCTATAAGCCTCAGCAAGTCACAACCCCAGCCGGGTGAGCACAATGGCCTTTGCTCCCTCATGGGAGCATTTAGGGCTAAAGTGGCCAAAGGTGTCCTATGGCATCCATGGGGCTCCCCCCAGCATATCCACCATCCAGGTTAATACATGCTTTATGGGACTTCCCTGGTGGCGCAGTGGTTAAGACTCCAAGCTCCCAATGCAGGGGGCCTGGCAAGCCACAACTAAGGAGCCCGCCTGCCACAACTAAGACCTGGCGCGACCAAATAAATAAATAAATAATATATATTTTTAAAAAGAATTTAAAAAAAAACATGCTCTAGGTGTTTCTGTGGCTATTCTCTCTATGCTGCATCCAGGTCATCAAGTATCTGATGCTCACCAGACCCGACCACACTAATCACCACCACCAAGCAGTATGGATGCACGGTTGGCATCCAAGCCCCAAGAATCAGTGTGGTGTCCCAAGCGACGGACAGACCCCAACACAGAGCCCCTGTAGGCAGTGATCCTGGTTGCAGGGGCAGGCAAGAAGGCAGGTGGACAAGTGGGCAGCACTGAGTGGCCTGTGCTTATAAAAAGAAGGCTTGCAGCCAGGCTGAGCTTCGGCTAAGAACAAGCAGGGGAAAGTGAGGCAAAACCTTGCTGGGCCCCCACTCCTGCCAGCAGTAACTTGTCCTCCTCGGGATTCCTCAAACCCCCTGCCCAGTCTACCTTCACAGCCTGACCACTTCCTCTTTGTATGCTAGTTACAGATGCACCTGTCGTACCTTTACCATTAGACAACAAACGCCCTGAGGAAGGTTCTCGGTTCACACAAAGGTGGGCTTTGAGGACGCTGACCAGGTCCTCCTCAGGGCCCCAAGAGGAGGAGTTGAGGCAAAATGGCCCTTGAATGGTCTTATTTTCTTTTCTGTCTCCCCACTACACCGAAAGAGCTTTTGGGACCTGGACACAGTCTCATTCATCTTTGCATCACTAGCACCTAGCACGTTGCTAGTGCTCACTGAACATCTGCTGGAGCCACTTCAATGCCTTACATGCAAGCAGATGCTCACCTGGTTGTTAAGTGGAGAAATTAATTTAAATTGTCATCAATAAAACCACACGTGTGCCTGCTCACCCACACACCAACACTATTGTTTACCAATTTTATTCATTTTAGTTAGCTCTTTGGTTATAGAGTAGAACCTCATAGGTTTTCTTTCACTGCATTTCCTTAATTGGTGAAAACAAACATTGTTTTTCCACGTGGTAGAGTGTATCATCCGTGCATCTTCCTACCAAACTGCCTTTTACATCTATACAAGTTGTGCAGAAAAAAAACTATGCTTTGTCAAATTGGATGTTATTTTTCTGTCTCAATTATCACAAATATTTTTCCTTTATCAATATCACTTCCTCAATTTTTATCATACATATCATTTTATTTCTATAGAAGAGACAACTCCAATTTTGCCACAAACAATGCCTTCTAGTTCCCAAATCTATCTCCATCACAGTTAAGAATATAATTTTAGGGCTTCCCTGGTGGCACAGCGGTTACGAATCCACCTGCCAATGCAGGAGACGTGGGTTTGAGCACTGGTCCGGGAAGATCCCACATGCCGCGGAGCAACTAAGCCTGTGTGCCACAACTACTGAGCCTGCGCTCTAGAGCCCACGAGCCACAACTACTGAGCCATGTGCCACAACTACTGCAGCCCACGTGCCTAGAGCCCATGCTCCGCAACAAGAGAATCCACAGCAATAACCCCATGCACCACAATGAAGAGTAGCCCCCGCTCACCACAACTAGAGAAAAGCCCGTGTGCAGCAATGAAGACCCAATGCAGCCAAAAATAAATTAAATAAATAAATAAATAAATTTATTTAAGAAAAAGAATATAATTTTGATTGGTTTTTGTCTTCTTTTTAAAACTAATTTGCTTTTTAACTTATCTGAAAATTAAGACCCTTTCTAAGTCACTTTTTATTCATATGGCTACCCAATGTTTGAACAGCATTTAATTTTAAAGTGCCTTATTATATATGGGCTTATTCTTCCTTGTCTGTCACATGTTATGTTCCTATTACATCCTGCTACCTTCATCTCCTCCATTCCACTTGGCTTGCTTTCTCTATCTGAGCTGATCTTGCTTATCACCAGTGTCTCTCCATGCTACCTTTCCATCCCCATCTCTGGCCTATCTTCATAGTCTTTTAACCTCCAGTTTGGTTAAAGAATCTTTGGTATATCTCTTGTTTTCAGAAACACAAATAAACTCAGATTGACAAACTGTGTGATTGCCCGCTCAAAAAAAAAAAAAAAAAAATCACTGCCAAAATGAATAATGGGAGTTCCAGAAGGAGAGAAGGGATAGAATAAATATTTGAAGAAATAATGGCAGAAAAATTCCCAAATTTGATGAAAAACATTAATCTACACATCCAAGAAGCTCAACAAACTCCAAGTAGAATAAACTTAAAAGAGATCCACACCTAGACACATCACAATCAAACAGCTGAAAATCAAAGACAAAGAGATAATCTTGAAAGCAGCAAGAGAAAAGTGACTTACCGTGTACAAGGGATTCTCAATAAGACTAACAACTGATTTTTCATGAGAAACAATGACAGCCAGAAACCAAGGAGGTGAAAGACTTGTACACTAAAAACTATAAAATATTGTTTAAAGAAATTAAAGGAGATTTAAATAAATGAAAAGATATATCTGGACTTCCCTGGTGGTCCAGTGGTTAAGACTCCACGCTCCCAATGCAGGGGGCCTGGGTTCGATCCCTAGTCAGGGAACTAGATCCCACATGCTACAACTAAAGATCCCGCATGCCGCAACGAAGATCCCCTGTGCCGCAACTAAGAGCCGGCACAGCCAACTACATAAATAAATAAATATTTAAAAAAAAAAAGACATATCATGTTCAACGACTGGAAGATTTAATATTGTTAAGATAGCAATATTCCCCAGACTGATCTGTAGATTCAACACAAACACCATCAGAATCCTAGCTGCCACTTTTGCAGAAATTGACAAGATGATCCTAAAATTCATATGGAACCTAGGATAGACAAAACAATCTTGAAATAGAAGAATAAAGTTGGAGGATTCACACTTCCTAATCTCAAAACCCACTAGCAAACTATAATAATCAAGATGTATGGTACTGGCATAAGGATAGACACACAGACCAATGGAATAGATTTGAGAGTCCAGATACAAACCAAAACATCTATGACCAACTGATTTTTGACAAGAGTATCAAGACAATTTATTGGGGAAAGAACTGTCTTTTTAACAGGTGCTGGGACAACTGGATATCCACATGCAAGAAAATGAATTTTGATCCCTACCTCATAACGTACACAAAAATTAACTCAAAATGCATCCAAGACCTAAGTGTAACAGCCAAAACTATAAAATTCATAGAAGAAAACCTAAGTATAAATCTTTGTGGCCTTAGATTAAGCAATAATTTCTTAGAGATGATACCAAAAGCACAAACAACAAAGGAAAAAATTAGGTAAATTGTACTTCATTAAAATTAAAAAGTTTTGTGCATCAAAGGATACTATCAATAAATTGAATCAGGGACTTCCCTGGTGGCGCAGTGGTTGAGAATCCACCTGCCAACAAAGGGGACATGAGTTCAATCCCTGGTCCGGGAAGATCCCACATGCCACGGAACTGCTGAGCCCGCGGCGCCACAACTGCTGAAGCCCATGCACCTAGAGCCCATGCTCCACAACAAGAGAAGCTGCTGCAGTGGGAGGCCCACACACTGCAACGAACCACCAATGCAGCTAAAAAAAAAAAAAAACAACGAAGTGAATCAACTATACTTAAATAAAATTTAAAAAAATAAAAATAGGGCTTCCCTGGTGGCACAGTGGTTGAGAATCTGCCTGCCAATGCAGGGGACACGGATTCGAGCCCTGGTCTGGGAAGATCCCACATGCCGCGGAGCAACTGGGCCCGTGAGCCACAACTACTGAGCCTGCGCGTCTGGAGCCTGGGCTCCTCAACAAGAGAGGCCGCGATAGTGAGAGGCCCGCGCACCGCGATGAAGAGTGGTCCCTGCTCGCCGCAACTAGAGAAAGCCCTTGCACAGAAACGAAGACCCAACACAGCCAAAAATAAATAAATAAATAAATTTATTTTAAAAAATAAAAATAAAAATAAAAATAAAGTCTTTTAAAAAAATAATAAAGTGGAAAAGACAATCCACAGAATGGGAGAAAATATTTGCAAATCATTTATCTGATAAAGGTCTAGTATCCCGAATATATAAAGAACTCTTACAACTCTTAGAATAAAAAGACAAATAACTCAATTTAAAAATGGGCATAGCATAAAAAGAAACGAAGTTGAGTTATCTGTAGTGAGGTGTATGGACCTAGAGTCTGTCATACAGAGTGAAGTCAGAGAGAGAAAAACAAATACCGTGTGCTAACACATATATATGGAATCTAAAAAAAAAAAGGTCTGATGAACCTAGGGGCAGGACAGGAATAAAGACGCAGACGTAGAGAATGGACTTGAGGACATGGGGAGGGGGAAGGGTAAGCTGGGATGAAGTGAGAGAGTAGCATTGACATATATACACTACCAAATGTAAAATAGATAGCTAGTGGGAAGCAGCTGCACAGCACAGGGAGATCAGCTCAGTGCTTTGTGACCACCTAGAGGGGTGGGATAGGGAGGGTGGGAGGGAGGTGCAAGAGGGAGGGGATATGGGGATATATGTATACATGTAGCTGATTCACTTTGTTATACGGCAGAAACTAACACACCATTGTAAAGCAATTATACTCCAATAAAGATGTTTAAAAATAAATAAATTAAAATGGGCATAGGATATGAACAGACATTTCTCCAAAGAAGATATATAAATGGACAATAAACATAAGAAAAGATGCTCAACATCATTATTCATTAGGAAATGCAAATCAAAACCACAATGAGGGGAATTCCCTGGCAGTCCAGTGGTTAGGACTCCACGTTCTCACTGCCAAGGGCCTGGGTTCAATCCCTGGTGCAGCCAAAAAATAAAAAAAAAAAAATGAAACCTATCTTTAAAAAAAAAACAACACAGTGAGATACCATTTCAGAGCTACTAGGATGGCTATAATCAAAAAGACAGTAAGGGACTTCCTTGGCGGTCCAGTGGTTAAGACTCCGAGCTTCCACTGCTGGGGGCACAGGTTCGATCCCTGGTTGGAGAACTAAAGCTCCCACATGTCGCACGGCACAGCCAAAAAAAAAAAAAGGTTCTCTGTTTCTTTAAAAAAAAAAAAAGACAATAAGTGTTGGCAAGGATATGGAGAAATTGGAAATTTCATACACCACTAATGATAATGCAAAATGGTACAGCTGCTTTGGAAAACAGTCAGGCAGTCCCTCAAATGTTTAAACATAGAGTTACCATATGATCCAGCAATTCCATTCTTAGGTATATACCCAAGAGAAATGAAAACATGTCCACACAAAAACATGTGCACACATGTTCATAGCAGCATGGTTCATAATAGCCAAAAGGTAGAAATAATCCAAATGTCTATCAATTGATGAACCAATAAACAAATTGTGGTATAAACATACAATTGACTATTAATCAGTCATTAAAAGGAATGAAGTGCTGATACATGCAATGATATGCAATGCAAAGAAACCAGACACAAAAGGCCATATATCACATGATTCCATTTATATGAAATGTCCCAAACTGGCAAAGCTATAGAGACAGAAGGTAGACTAGTGGTTTCCAGGGACTGGGGGAGGAAGAAATTGGGGAGTGATTGCTAATGGATATAAGGTTTCTTTTTGGTGTGATGAAAATGTTCAAAAATTGATTGCAGGGTGGATACACAATTTCATAAATACACCAAAAGCCAATGAATTGTACACCTTAAATTGTTGATTTATATGGTATGTGAACCATATCTCAAAAAAGATGTTAAAAAATGCTTAGAGGAACAATTTTGGGTCAGTTGGCAAAACTAGAATATGGAGGATAGATCAGAAAAAAGTATCAGTATTAAATTTACTGAAGATGATGGCTGTATAACAATTGTATAGAAGAATGACTTTATTCTTAGAAAATATCAATGAAGTATTTGAGAAGTAAAATATCATAGTGTATGAAACTTACTCTCAAATAGTTAAGGAGAAAATACATATATTAAAGAGAGAGCTCAAATTATAAAACAAATCAAGCAAAATGTTGACAGTAGGTCAGTCTGGGTAAAGGGTATATGGATGTTCTTTGTCCATTCCTGCAACTTTTTCCATAAATAATTTTTTTTCTAAGTTTTAAAAAATTACCCATTCTGGGCAAAGACTTGAATAGAAACTTCTTCAAAGATGATATACTGTATGCTAACACATATATATGGAATCTAAAAAAAAAAAACATTGTTATGAAGAATCTAGGGGAAGGACAGGAATAAAGACGCAGACGTAGAGAATGGACTTTAGGACACGGGGAGGGGGAAGGGTAAGCTGGGACGAAGTGAGAGAGTGGCATGGACTTATATACACCACCAAATGTAAAATAGATAGCTAGTGGGAAGCAGCATAGCACAGGGAGATCAGCTCGGTGCTTTGTGACCACCTAGAGGGGTGGGATAGGGAGGTTGGGAGGGAGACACAAGAGGGAGGAGATATGGGGATATATGTATACATATAGCTGATTCACTGTGTTATACAGCAGAAACTAACACACCATTGTAAAGCAATTATACTCCAATAAAGATGTTAAAAATATATATATATACTGATGGCCGAGAAGCATATAAAAACATGCTCAACATCACTAATCATCAGAGAAATGCAAATCAAAACCACAATGAGCTATCACCTCATACCCATTAGCATGCCTACTATCAAAAAAAAAAGAGAAAATAGCAAGTGTTGGCAAAGATTTTAGAAACTGTGGACTGCTGGTGGGATTGTAAATTGGCGCAAAAGACAGGGAAAACAGTATGGAAGTTCCTCAAAAAATGAAAAATAAAACTACCACATGATCCAGCAAATCCTACTTCTGGGTATATATATATATGTCCCAAAGAATTGAAAGCTGGATCTCAAAGGAGTATCTGCACACCTACATTCACAACACAATTCAAAATAGCCAAGAGATAGAAGCAAACCAAATGTCCATCGACAGATGAATGGATAAGCAAAAGATAGTATACATATTACATAATATAATATTATTCAGACTAAAAATGGAAAGAAATCCTGTTACATAGTACAACAGGGATGAACCTTGAGGATATTATGCTAAGTGAAATAAGCCAGTCACAAAAAGACAAATATTGCATATTTCCACTTACATAAGGTAGCTGAAGTATTCAAATTCATAGAAACAGAAAGTAGAATGGTGATTATCAGGGGCTGTGGGGAGGGGAGTTGTTGTTTAATGGGCATAGAGTTTCAGTTTTGCAAGATGAAAAGGTTCTGGAGATCTGTTTCACAACTACTGAACAGTACACTGAAAAACAGTTAAGATGGTAAAATTTATGTTATGTGTTTTTTACCACACAAAAAAAATTTAAGTACCCATTTTGGTAATCAAAGTTTCTTAAGAATATTGCCTTCTCCCTTCACCCTGCCTATTAAAAGGTAGGTGTCCTCTCATGTCTGGGCCACTGGAGTCCTGTTGTTTTTGGTTTTTGGTTTTTATTTAATTTTTATTTGAGTGTAGTTGATTTACAATATTGTGTTAGTTTCTGCTGTACAGCAAAGTGAATCAGTTATACATATACATATATCCACTATTTTTTAGATTCTTTTCACATACAGGTCATTACAGAGTATTGAGTAGAGTTCCCTGTGCTATACAGTAGGTTCTTATTAGTTATCTATTTTATATATAGTAGTGTGTATATGTCAATCCCAATCTCCCAATTTATCCCCCTCTCTTTCCCCCAGGTAACCATAAATTTGTTTTCTACATCTGTGACTCTATTTCTGTTTTGTAAATAAGTTCATTTGTACCATTTTTTTAGATTCCACATATAAGTGATATCATATG
Source organism: Balaenoptera borealis (assembly GCF_965194805.1). Taxonomy (NCBI): domain Eukaryota; kingdom Metazoa; phylum Chordata; class Mammalia; order Artiodactyla; family Balaenopteridae; genus Balaenoptera; species Balaenoptera borealis. The sequence goes on from NC_138878.1 coordinate 17,673,077, forward strand.
ATATTTGTCTTTCTCTGTCTGATTTACTTCACTCAGTATGACAATCCATGGTCCGTCCATCCATTGTTCTTATAAAAAGGAATAGGGGGGCTTCCCTGGTGGCGCAGTGGTTAAGAATCCACCTGCCAGTGCAGGGGACACGGGTTCAAGCCCTGGTCCAGGAAGATCCCACGTGCCACGGAGCAACTAAGCCCGTGCGCCACAACTACTAAGCCTGCGCTCCAGAACCCATAAGCCACAACTACTGAAGCCCGCACGCCTAGAGTCCGTGCTCCGCAACAAGAGAAGCCACCACAATGAGAAGCCCGCGCACCGCAACTAAGCGTAGCCCCCGCTCGCCACAACTAGAGAAAACCCGCACGCAGCAACAAAGACCCAACGCAGCCAAAAATAAAACAAATAAAATAAATAAATTTTTTTAAAAAAGGAATAGTTAAGTGACATCTGATGAACCCCTAGAAAACTCCGTCAATAGGGCAGACCTTGGTGGGGAATCAGACTACTGCTCCCTTAACCTTTGCTGAGCTGGTTCATCCTTTCTTCACCTCCAACTGCTGAGGGTTCTGCAGGCCTTTTAAGGAGGTGCCTGTATGCCTGGTATGCCCTAGGTCCTACACTAGGTCCTGAGAGGTGGATGGTGTGGTTTGACGATCTAACCCGCAGATGGGTCACCTCAGGTGAACACAGTAAGATCATCTACACAGCTGGCCTGAAGAGCAACTCTGGATCCACCAGGGGGCACCAGGCACCATGCTGTACCTTTCCCAGTACTCAGGGCCCAGTTCCCAGAGACCTACTCACCACAGGCAGGGGCCAGTCGGCCTGCCCGCCGGCCTCTGCTCCACAGCAGCTAGGTCTGGGTAAAGGGCCTAGGTCTCCTCTGGCAGAGGTCCCTTAATTTGTTCATAAGCCATATTGACTCTCCCAGAGCAAGAGCTCATCAAACATACAAAGGGTTTTAATCAGTATTTACTCTGCTCCAAACTCAAGCAGAGCCCTGGAAGAATGGATTAGTCACAATCATGAGGAAAACCAAGCTTTGACCAATGAGGAGAGTCACATTCTGAAGTCACCACATAAATCCTGGGACCATGACTTCCCAAGTGCTTGAAAACAACCCTAAGAATTCTCAACAAAGCAGCTGATGAAGCATCCAGAATCTGCGGGTCAGCTCTCTTTCTCACTACCCAGCTTCCGTGACCTCATCACAGACTGATTCCCCCAGGGCTATAAACACATAGTGGCTGTCTAGAGCAGACACCGTGCTGTCATACATTCACTCACTTCCATCCTGGTGTTTCACTCCACATTATCTCCAAGTGAATACAACTCCACCCTCTGGGGTCCCAGAAAAATGCTGCTCGCACAGGAAAAGTGAAGGCCAAGGAGGCTGAATATGTCAATGTAGGCACTACTGCCTTTTCCTCAATTTTAGCAACCCTCAGAATCTTGCCCCAGAATAAGTTTGAGCCCAGGTGAGCTGGTGCTTTAAAGGCCTGAAGCCCTTACCACCACTTGGTCTAACAGAAGAAACCAGCAGGATGGCCACCGCAGAGACATAAATGAATCTGAAAATAAAGGGTTAGCACTCAATGGACCCACTCTTAACTTTTCGTGACAGCACAAGATTAGGGAGAGTAGGGACACGAAGGGTCATCAGAGTAAGCAAACAATTGATGGAGACAGTATGCGAAGCACAGGTAGAGAGGAGAGGGACACTATACATCCCGGGCCTTGAAGCAACCATGGGGGGGCTACAGCTGGACAGAGATGGAGTTGGGGCAGCAGGGAAGAAGCAGGGAGCTTCATCCTTGAGTCTGAGTCACCCCACAGGACCCTATTGGTAAACACGGACTAAGTGGATGAAGAGCTAGCATGCGCCCTCTGTCCTGGGGTGGAGGAGAATCACAAGTAATGAAAGGTAACAGCTGTTCTCTGGGATTTCATCTTTTTGGTTCCCCAGACCTCAGAATCTGAGTCCCTGATTCTTCATAGTTCCTCCTCCCAATCCCCCTCCAAATCCAAGAGGTTTTTTCTGGAGGCCAAGGAGAGTGCTGGCCAGGAAAGGCTATACCTAACCCATGGCTGACCACCCTGGGGCCAGAGTGTAGGCTCAAGGGTTGAGTGGCCAGATGAATATGCTCAGCACACTACCACATCCCCCTGGGACTGGCCCCTGGGAACAGGCTCCTTCCTGCCGTAGGCACGTTCTGGCAGCCTGGAAGCTTTATGGATGTACACTAACAGCCCAGCTCACATGTTTGGGGCCTCCTCACCTCTACTTGGACAAACCACTTAAAAGTCAGGTCTTGGGTCTCTGTGACCCTGAACTCTGGAAGATCCCTTTCTGACTTCCACCTTTGGACAACACATACTCCCTCCTTCCCATTTCACCTTGTCAGCACCCTAGATGCCTCTGCCCCTGCCCTGCTATAGATACTGGCATGCCAATCCCTGCCATGGGCATCCCCCTGCCAGGCTTCTTAAGCTCTCCTTCCTACAAAGCTGCAAACCAGTATCACTGTGCACACCTGCCTGCCAGGCACATCTCCCAGTGCCCATTCCCCATGGGAATAGGACCAAAACACCTTCACTTCCTTTCCTCAGGTCCCTAGCCCACACTTGCCACCCTCATTTCCAACAGAAGACTGGCTTCCTACATCTTGTAAAACAATTCTCTCAGGCAAAACCCCTCAGTTTCCCTCCCTTTCATCATCTTCGCCCTCTCCTCCTTGCTCTATCTCAGAGGAAGGCAGGTCCTACCACCTCGTCAAGAATCCTGTTCCCGCCAAGACCTGGCCCTACAAATCCCCCTAATGCCCTCCAAATCTTCAGGCCTCCCCTCATTGTTAAGTCCTTCTTCCTACGCTACAAACAAGCAAGTTTCCAACAAACAACTCCATTCACTCATCTTCCTTCACCTCCAGCTATACACTTCCTCCCTTCACCTCTTGAATTTCTGGGGGGTAGTCAGCAGCCTTATTTCTACTTCCTCATTTTGCTGCTTACTCCTCAATCCATTAACCCCTCAAGTGTTCACATCTATGTGCCACAGCTGTCCCCTAATCAGGTAATTTTCTTTTTTAAAATTTATTTATTTATTTATTATTTTATTTATTTATTTTGGCTGCGCTGGGTCTTAGCTGCGGCACACAGGATCTTCGTCGCAGCATGCGGGCTTCTTAGTTGCGGCGTGTAGACTCTTAGTTGCGGCATGCCTGCGGGATCTAGTTCCCTGACCAGGGATCAAACCCAGGCCCCCTGCATTGGGAGTGCAGAGTCTTATCCACTGGACCACCAGCGACGTCCCTACACCAGTGTCTTTCTTTTCAATTAAACTTTTTTTCTTTTTTTTTTTTAATATTTATTTATTTATTTTGGCTGCGCCGGGTCTCATTTGCGGCATGCGGGATCTTCGTTTCGGTGTGTTTAGTTGCAGCATGCGGTATGTTTAGCTGCGGCATGCAGGCTCTTAGTTGTGGCATGCGGGCTTCTTAGTTCAGCATGCAAACTCTTAGTTGCGGCATGCATGCAGGATCTAGTTCCCCGACCAGGGATTGAACCCGGGCCCCCTGCATTGGGAGCGCAGAGTCTTAACCACTGGACTACCAGGGAAGACCCTACACCAGTGGCTTTCTTTTCAATTAAACTTTTTATTTTGAGATAATTGGAGGTTCACATGCAATTGTAAGAATGTGAGATTCTATGTACCCATTGCCCAATTTCTCCTCATGGTAACATCTTGCAAAACCGTAGTACAATATCGCAACCAGGATGTTGACACAGAATAGTTCCACCACCACAAGGATTCCTTGTGTTTCCCTTTTATAGCCACAGTCCTCACCCCACCACAGGTGGCTCTTAAAGATGGAAATATCAGAAGCACTGGGGTGGTTTCTTTAACATCTCACACCCGCTAGAGGGACATATCAGGATTGGGGATTGCGGGGGAAGCTGCCCAGATAATTCTGACACATGCCCAACTGAGAACCACTGCTCACCGTCCCTATCCAGTATCAGCTACTCCTGTAACTCTATTTTTCCTAGAAGATGCTTTCTAAACCTGGGTCTGAAGTCTTAATATTCTCCACAGCAGCTGGCCAGTAGCTGGTCCACTAGCTACTGCCACCAGAAAATCCTATGGTTCCCAAAACCAACCCCATCCAGCTTTCCTGGCCTGAATCTGGTCCTTTTCCTCCTCTTCCTGATCTTGAGTTCACTCATTCATGTACTGAATGTGTATTAACTCCTATGGGGGTCACAGCAGTGACCTGACACGATGCTCATCTAGCCATCTGGCCCAGGTGTCCCACAATGCCTCCGTGCTGCCCAGGCTCCTGGTCCTCAGCAGGGCTCACAGGACTCCTGCGTGTTTGTCTTCTGCTGCCTTCAGTGGGCACCTGTGAAGGGAGAGCCCATCCTGCCTCCTCTAACTCCTGACCACTCCCACCCACAGATGGGGAGGCTGCACCTGTGGAAGAGCTCTCCGGGAAGATCACGAGCCCCTTACCTCACAGTACACAATGTCCGCTCCATAGTCCAGGGCCAGCAGCCGCATTGGGAGAGTCCCTACCCGAACCATAGGGGCTAAGATGAGTTTGTTGTGGTAACACAGAGAGAGGCTGTTCACAATCATTCCTGAAGAAAGAGAGTCAGAAATTCAAATGGAGAAAATCTCTTCTGTTATCCAGAGCAGGCTTTCCTTCTTCTTTCCAACACAGAGTATTTGGTTTTCCTTTTCTCTTATCATAAAACAATGCATGCTCATTTATGCATCCAACAAATATTTATTAAGTGTCTACTCTGTACCAGTCACTGTCCTAGTCTTTGGGGATACATTAGAGAAGAAAACAGACAAAGATTCCTGCTCTGGTAGAGCTTTCATTCCATTGGGGAAAAAGGCAAAAACAATAAGCATAGTAAATAAATTACATGGTATGTTGGAAAATTGATAGTGCTATAGAGTAAAAAAGAGCAGGGAGAAAGGAGATTGAAAACACTGCGAATGGGTTAAAAATTTTTTCCAGTTTCATTCAGATAAAATTGACATATGATACTGCATTAGTTTAAGGTGCACAACATAAAGATTTCACATATGTATATATCACCAAATGATTACCACAATAAGTTTAGAGAATATCTATCACCTCACATAATTTTTTTCTTATCATGAGAACCTTTAAGATCTACTCTCTTAGCAACTTTCAGGATAAAACACAGTATTACTGGGACTTCCGTGGTGGCGCAGTGGTTAAGAATCCACCTGCCAGTGCAGGTGACACGGGTTCAATCCCTAGTCTGGAAAGATCCCACATGCCGCGGAGCAACTAAGCCCATGCGCCACAACTACTGAGCCTGCGATCTAGAGCCCGGGCTCTAGAGCCCGCGAGCCACAACTACTGAGCCCACGTGCCGCAACTACTGAAGCCCGCGCGCCTAGAGCCGGTGCTCCGCAACAAGAGAAGCCACCACAATGAGAAGCCTGCGCGCCGCAACGAAGAGGAACCCCCGCTCACCGAAACTAGAGAAAGCCCACGTGCAGCAACGAAGACCCAACACAGCCAAAAATAAACAAATAAATACATAAATAAAATTTAAAAAGAAAAAAGATACAATACAGTATTGTTAACCATAGTTGCCATGCTGTACATTACATCCCAGAATGTATTTGTCTTGTAACTAGAAGTTTGTATCCTCTGACCACCTTCACCCATTTCCCCCCCACCTCATCCCCATAGGTTAAAATTTTAAATAGAGAAGCCCAGATAAGCTTCAATGAGAAGATGACATCTGAGCAGAGATTTGAGTTAGCCAAGTTGGTATCTAGTGGAAGAGTGCACAGGAGAGGAAAGGGCCAGTGCAAAGACCCTGGGGCAGGAGCTTGTCTGGTGTGTTAGAAGAACAGTAAGGAGGCCACCGTGGTTGCGGCACAGAAAGGAGAAGAGAGTAATGGAAGTCAGATACACAATGGATGGAGAGCAGTAAGCAGATAGGACACAGTGGTCAGACCCCAAATGGCCCTGTAGGACGCTCTGTGGGCTTTGTTAGCTCTCCACGATAGGAGCCAGTGAAGGGTTTTAAGGAGAGGAGTGGCATGACTGATCACATTCCCCATGATCACGGTGACTGCTGTATGAAAAACAGACTGTGGGGGCCACGGTAGACACAGGCAGATCAGTTAGAACGCTCTTCAGTCACCGATGTCAGAGATGATGGTGGCTCAGGATGGAGAGATAGTAGGGGAGGTGGTGAGAAGTGGTCACATTCTAAAAATATTTTGAAGGTAGAGCAACAGGAGTAAAACGAAGAAAATCAAAATCCCATGTCCCAGAGATAACTGTTTATTTATTCTAAGCAAACATGGTCCCCTCTAAAAACTACAAAGCTTGCCAAGGATGCTCTTCTCAGAGGTACTAACTTTTTACTCCTCAGCCTACTCCGGCCTGGCCTCCCCCTCTGCCACTCTCCCAAAACTGCTCTGATTAAAGTCACCAATTACCTCGAAGTTGCTCAATCTACGAGACACTGACCTGTCCTCAATCTTGTTTTGCTAGCAGCACATGGCATTTTTGAGCCTCCCCTCTTCCTTGGTCTCTCTCCTCCCTGGGTTCGTCGACCGCACACTCTCCCAGTTTTCCTCTCTACCCCTGCTTTTCAGTCTCTTTTGCTGGTTTCACCTCCTCCCCTCACATGTTGAGGTTGCTCCTTAGTCGTGGGCCCTCTTCCCTTCTAATTTCACACATCCTCCCTCACAAATTTATTCACTCCCATGGTTTAAAATATTGGCCATGATCATCTCCAAAGGCATCCCAACCTCACACCAACTGCTCAAAACACAGCCCCATTCGGATGTCTTAAGGGCATCTTCTACTCAACATGTAGAAAACAAAGCCTTGATCTTCCCTCCTAAGCCTTGTCCTCTGTCTCCAATTATTTATTCAACAGACGCTTACGGAGCCCCTAAGATATGCCAAGCACTGGTAGGCACTAGAGATAAAATGATGAGGCAGGAGGGAAAGGTTCAATAGAATGGAGGGTTATAGAAAGGGAACTTACAAATATGTGTGAAATTAAAACTGTGTATGGTGCTATGAAGGAGCAGTTACGTAAGGCTGTGGGAGTCTATGTCAGCAGGGAAGAGACTGATGGCGGTTGAGGAGGGCCTCCCTTAAGAAATAATCTCTGGGGACTTCCCTGGTGGCGCAGTGGTTCAGAATCCACCTGCCAGCACTGTTTACAATAGCCAGGACATGGACGCAACCTAAGTGTCCATCGACAGACAAATAGATAAAGAAGATGTGGCACATATATACAATGGAATATTACTCAGCCATAAAAAGAAACGAAACTGAGTTATTTGTAGTGAGGTGGATAGACCTAGAGTCTGTCATACAGAGTGAAGTAAGTCAGAAAGAGAAAAACAAATACCGCATGCTAACACATATATATGGAATCTAAAAAAATAAAATGGTTCTGATGAACCTAGGGGCAGGGCAGGAATAAAGATGCAGGCGTGGAGAATGGACTTGAGGACATGGGGAGGGGGAAGCGTAAGCTGGGACGAAGTAAGAGAGTAGCACTGACACATATACAATACAAAATGTAAAATAGCTAGCTAGTGGGAAGCAGCTGCATAGCACAGGGAGATCAGCTCAGTGCCTTGCGACCACCTAGAGGGGTGGGATCAGGAGGGTGGGAGGGAGACGCAAGAGGGAGGGGATATGGGGATATACGTATGCATATAGCTGATTCACTTTGTTATACAGCAGAAACTAACACACCATTGTAAAGCAATTATACTCCAATAAAGATGTTAAAAACAAAAAACAAAAAAAGAATCCGCCTGCCAATGCAGGGGACACGGGTTTGCTCCCTGGTCCGGGAAGATCCCACATGCCACGGAGCAACTATGCCCGCGAGCCACCACTACTGAGCCCGTGCTCCGCGACAAGAGAAGCCACTGCAGTGAGAAGCCGGTGCACCGCAACGAAGAGTAGTCCCTGCTCGCCGCAACTACAGAAAGCCCACGCGCGGCAACGAAGACCCAACGCAACCAAAAATAAATAAATTAATTAATTGATCAATTAATTAAAACTTATATTAAAAAAAGAAAGAAAAGAAAGAAAAGAAAGAAAAAAAAAATCTGGGCTTCCCTGGTGGCGCAGTGGTTGAGAATCTGCCTGTTAATGCAGGGGACACGGGTTCGAGCCCTGGTCTGGGAAGATCCCACATGCCACGGAGCAGCTGGGCCCGTGAGCCACAGCTACTGAGCCTGCGCGTCTGGAGCCTGTGCCCCGCAACGGGAAGGGCCGCGATAGTGAAAGGCCCGCGCACCGCGATGAAGAGCGGTCCCCGCACCGCGATGAAGAGTGGCCCCCGCTTGCCGCAACTAGAGAAAGCCCTCGCACGAACCGAAGACCCAACACAGCCAAAAATAAATAATAAATAAATAAATAAAGTAGCTATAAAATTAAAAAAAAAAAAAAGAACTATGGTCTCTTGCAGCAAAATTTGGATTTAAAAAAAAAAAAAAAGAAAGAAAAAATCTCTGCTGGGAATTCCCCGGTGGTCCAGTGGTTAGGACCCTGTGCCTCCAGTTCAGGGGGCCTGGGTTCAATCCCTGGTTGGGGAACAAAGATCCTGCAAGCTGGCATCGCAGCCCAAATAAAATAAAATTTAATAAAATAAAAAAAGAAAGAATCTCTGATTCAAGGTCTAAAGGGTGAGAAGGTGTTTATCAGGCCAATATGTGGGGAGAAAATTTTTCCCATTTCAGTAAGTAGCACCTCCATTTACCCAATTACACATCCTTAACCCACAATCCCCACATCCAATTCATCACTAACTCCTATTCACCTCCAAGCCATCACTAACCTTCCAAATATGACTCTAACCTGCCTGCTTTACTCCATCTCCAAGGCCACCACTGTGCACAAAGCCAGTCTCCTAATGAGTCTCCCCAAATCTACTCCTGCCCCCTCCTATCCGTTCTCTTACAATAGCCAGCATGGTGTCTGAAAAAGGCATCTCTGCTAACACCACTTCTCTGTTTATACCCTGCAATGGCTTCCCACCAAGTTTAGGACAAATCCCAAACAGATGATGGACTGGAGGTTGAAAGACAAGAAGGAGGTAGGGTGTTAGGTTAGAAAGAGGGATAAAGAGTCTAGGCAAACAGCGAAAAGGGCTGAAAAGAAAATGATCAGCACTTGTACAACAGTCCTGATGCAGGCAGGAAAATGCAGGAATAGTGAAGGAATACCAACAGCCACTTTTTACTTCTGCAATGCCTTTGCAATTCCCAAAGTGCTTCATTTATAACTGTGATTCTCAAATCTAGCTGTACATTAGAATCATCTGGAGAGATTTTAAAAACTACCAATGGCCAGGCCTCACCCCAAGCCAATTAAATCAGAATATACAGTTCACTAGGGCAGGAATTTTGTCTGTTTTGTCCACTGTCCATATGAAAAGTACCTGGCACATACATGGTGCTCAGAAAATATTTACTGAATGAATAAATGAATGAAGGAATGTACCACTATCACCTGAGATCCAAGGAAGAATTCTTTTCAAAACTTAGGGAGTAACCAGGCAACGTCAGTTACCACGGCAGCCCTGGGAAAAACATTACCAAGTGACACTAACACTCCCAGGAGCCTACATTTGTTTCCACAATAAGTAAACCTTTCTCATTTCTAAAGTACTATACTGTGAAATATGCATCTCAGTAATAACTAGAGGTTACTCAATGTCTGCTGTGAGCAGGAGGAAAAGAGAAGGGCCTTACACAGTATCTAAAGCAATGACAAGAAGAAACTAGGGGCCATGGGCAGAGACAGACAGGCTCAGACAGGCTCCAATCCCTATGACATTCTGAGGTGATCACATTGTAAGGGCTCGAGCATGAGAAAGCAGCCACTAACCAGCTACCCTGTCTCAAATATTTGGAGAAAGTCAATGCAAATACATACCTATGTATTATTCTTTTCTGATAATTCTTTCAATGTATCCCTTCTGGCTTTGTGCAAAGCGATTCTTTGTTTTGTACCTGAAAAATGAGTGGCACATGTAAATGTATGAAACATGTCAGAGCAGACATCCAAGGAGCTCTTCAGCTAACGAACGAGGAGCTCCGAGTTCTGGGAAAGAATCGTAAAAGCAGTGTAGAATCACAATATCTTAGAGCAGCCTTTATATCAACTCCCCTCTATCATATCACCAATCAGTGGTCATCAGCCTATACATGAACTCTGCAGTGACAGAAAACCCAGCACTCTCTAGACAGATCTAGGCATTTCTAGTTGCTACAGCAGTCTATATCAAATTCAGAATCTAACTCCCTGTCACGCATCAGTGCCAGTCTGCCTTCTGGAATGGTACACCCCATGGCACACCTCATCTCTTTTCCATCTGGCACATTTCCCAAACACATGAGGACAGTTTTGTTCTTCCTAAAGTTCTCTTCTCCCACATCACCCTCCTAGATCACTCCCTCGTGTGTTTATGACTTTCAGGAGCCCCCAAGGTTTTCTCATCCCAAGGACATGACAAGCAATGGCATCATTGTGGCTGCTACAGATTCTGGGAAAGGGGCAGGGCCACACAAGAGTCTGGCAAATGTGACTGACTACCTGAAGTGAGAGTACATGTGACAACCTCAGCCTCTCTTCAGTCCTCAGCCTCTATCCAAGGTTTCTCCATAGCACACTATTGACATTATGGGCCAGATAATTCTTTTGGGGTGGTGGGGAGGGCTGTCCTGTGCGTTGTACGATATGTAGTAGCATCCTGGCCTCTACCCCCTACATGCCTGCAGCACACACACCCCCGGATGTGACAAAGAAAAATGTCTCCAGCCATTGTCAAACGTCCTGGGGGAAGGGTGAGGGCAAAATCACCCTCACTCAAGAGCCACTGCTCTATCCAGTGACTCTGTTCACCCGTGAGTACTCAAAACTCTCTCCTCTGCTGGCTTAACAGGTAACTCTCCAGAAAGTCTATCGTGTATCAAAATGCTATTTGAAATTTAATAGTATTTATCTCTTTAACGGTATCTGATGAAAGTAAAACTCGTTCTCCAGATGTTAAGAACCTCCCAGGTGGTTAATCCACATTTACCTTATCTCCTACCCCAGGCACTGGAAATTACAGAAATGATCTGACACCCATTTTCGGGATCCGTTCAAGAAGTACCAGTAGTGTAAGGCTTTTTGGCAACCTGAACAACTGAATTCAAGTAAAATATCCTGCCTGACCATGGCTTTGTGAGACAAGCCACAAACCTGTAGCAGGACCCTCCTCGCTGCTATTTACGGAATTGAGGTATCTGACTGGAAAGCCGGTGTAGGTGAACTAGCCAAGAAAGCAGTGGGTTCAGGATGAGAAGTTGGAAAGGGTGACAAGGGAGGGGAGAATGAACCTCAGCTGAAAAGAAAGGGGAAAAGTACCAAGAGATGAGTTCTCCTGACTGAAGAGAAGATACGCTGAAGGCCATCAGCTTGCCCTCGGGGCCCTCAGCTCTCTGGGGAGCTCTAAGGGAAGGGTGAGCCTGGATCTACGACTCCGGACTTCTGGTCTCAGCCCCCAGGCCTGACCATTCACTCAGACTCTCAATAAATACTTGTATTAAAAGACCTTACACGGGGACCACAGCTGGGAAAACATCGCCGCACCCTCATAAGTTACAGGGGGAGACCCGAACTGGCCAAGCCATGACAGGAGCTGTGAGGGCGACAAAAGAGCATTGCAGGGATCGGACATCGGATCGCCAGAAGCCCTCCGCCCTCCTGTTTCGTAATGCCAGGGCCCCATCGCCGCCTATCGCCGGACACTGGTCCTGCCTCCACCGCGCACCCTTCCCCAAGGTTGTCCGGGGCCTGGAGTCACCATCCCCTGTTCGGACCTACAGACCTCGCTGCTGCTGAGCTCTACAGATACCGCTCCTTCCACACAGTTCGCCAATTCCGCGGGCCTTACTGAGCCGCGCCAGCCACCGTCCGCGAGGCCTTGGCGCGCCCGTGACGTCACTGTCGTGCGCCTCTCCCGCAGCAAGGGGAAATATGGCTCTAGCACGGCGGCTGCGGGTGTTGTCGCTCGCGGCTCGGTTGCTTCTGGCGCCTCGCCGGGACCTGATGGTCCGCGGTCCCAACGAGCCCCTGCCCGTGGTGCGCATCCCGCGGGCTCTACAGCGGCGGCAGGAAGAGCGGCAGAGCGGGCAGCGGAGCCCCCCGCGGCCGGTGCTGGTGCGACCTGGGCCGCTGCTGATCTCAGCGAGGCGACCGGAGTTGAACCAGCCGGCACGCCTCACGCTGGGCCCTTGGGAGCCCGCGCCACTCGCTTCGCGTGGCTGGAGGAATCGGCGCGCCCACGGGGACCATTTCTCCATCGAGCGCGCGCAACATGAGGCTCCGGCGCTGCGGAACCTCTCGCCCAAGGGCAGCTTCACCGATCTGGGTCTGGAGCTCCGCGTTCTGAGCGCACTACGAGAGGCTGCTCCCGAAGTTGTTCGGCCCACAACCGTGCAGTCGAGTACCATTCCCCCACTCCTTCGCGGCCGCCACATCCTCTGCGCCGCAGAAACCGGCAGTGGCAAAACTCTCGGCTACGTGCTACCTCTCCTTCAACGGCTCTTGGGCCAGCCAAGCCTGGACCCCTGTCGTATCCCTGCTCCTCGAGGCCTGGTTCTTGTGCCTTCTCGAGAATTAGCTGAACAGGTGCGGGCCGTGGCCCAGCCCTTGGGCAACTCCTTGGGCCTCCAGGTGCGGGAGTTAGGGGGAGGCCATGGCATGAGTAGGATCAGGCTGCAACTGTCCAAACAACCTCCAGCAGATATACTAGTGGCCACTCCTGGGGCTCTGTGGAAGGCCCTGAAAACTCAACTGGTCAGCCTGGAGCAGCTGTCCTTCTTGGTGTTGGATGAGGCAGACACGCTGTTGGATGAAAGCTTCCTGGAACTGGTGGATTACATCTTGGAGGGGAGCCATATAGCAGAAGGCCCAGCTGACTTAAAAGACCCCTTCAATCCCAAAGCTCAGTTAGTGCTGGTGGGGGCCACATTTCCCAAAGGTGTAGGCCAGCTGCTTAGTAAAGTTGCCAGCTTAGACTCTCTAACTACCGTTACCAGTGACAAGCTCCACTGCATCATGCCTCATGTCAGACAGACATTCACGAGGCTGAAGGGAACAGAGAAGGTGACTGGCTTGGTGCAGATCCTCAAGCAGCATGACACAGCATATAGGACTGGCCCCGCAGGAACTGTTCTGGTGTTCTGTAATTGCTCCAGCACTGTGAACTGGCTGGGGTATATTCTGGATGACCACAAAATCCAACACTTAAGACTGCAGGGACAGATGCCAGCCTCAATGAGAGCAGGCATCTTCCAGTCCTTCCAGAAGGGCTCCCGAGACATACTTCTCTGCACAGACATCGCTTCTCGGGGCCTGGACAGCACCCAGGTGGAGCTAGTCATCAATTATGATTTCCCTCTCACCCTGCAAGACTACATCCACAGAGCAGGGAGGGTGGGCCGGGTGGGGAGCGAGGTGCCAGGCACCGTCGTCAGCTTTGTGACCCATCCCTGGGACGTGAGCCTGGTTCAGAAGATTGAGCTGGCAGCTCGCCGGAGGAGAAGCCTTCCAGGACTAGGGTCCTCCTCAGTGACAGAGCCTTCGCACCAGCAAACCTTATTGCAGCAGGCTTATATATGATGCCACAACAGGGACCTTTCCCTCTGTGCTGGATGGGTGAGCACACTTGTCAGTAGGGTGCTCTGGGCTGCCTAGTCACCTTCTGAAGGCCCGGGCTGCTGTCTGGCTTCAAAAGGTAAGCTGCTGGCCAACACTGGAGGGTGAACTACTGAGCATGGCTCTCTGTAGTCTTTCACATGAAGAATAAAGTCGATCTTGGCTCTGTATTATGTCATGGTTTCTAACAATAAGCGATGTTTCTATGGGTGTCCCTTAATAACAGTTTCCACTGGGGCAGAATTCACTAGACTGAGAAGATTCACACTCCAAACTACCACACTTAGGATGAAGGCTCTTTCAATTGATGTTTTAGTTTAAATTTTATTTCCTGCCCCCAAACATCCATTAAGCGCCCAGGAGAAGGAAAAGGGGATGTGACTAGCAATAGAGAGAAATTTTCTTCACAACAATGGCCATGGCAAGCTTAGGCACTTTTGGTGAAATCTCTCTGGGAAGTACTGGCAGAGGAATAAAAGGCAAACTGACACACAAGTATTGCTTGGTGTGCATTTCCAGGCTCTGCCTTCTTTCTCATCTCTTGGTGGCAGGCGGAGGAAGAGGAGAAAAGGTTAAACTTTTTTATAAACCGGCAGAATAAGCTTATAACATCCTCTCACTATCTCTGCATAGGTTCTAGTCTCTGCGGCATTATATAAGCTTTGCCCAAAGTAATGAACAGTTGAAAGTCAAATGTACTACTTCACCAAACAACTTAAAAATGCTTGCACACCGGAAAGGATTAAGTTGCAGAGAACACAAATGGACCCAGAGCAACCTTTGCCAAAAGAGAATATTGTGCTAAATGTATAGCCGTAGCGCTTTTCCATATGAAGAAACAGTCAGAAGGATAAAAGAACTTGGTCAAAATCACACAAGTAAGTAGGACAGAATCTGGTCTGTCTGTCCCAAGGGTTGTGTTCTTTAACCACCAGGCTAGCTTTTCTCAAATTTGATTCATGAATAGAATAACTATACACCTCTGTTTGCCTTGAATATTCCCTGTTTATACGTATGCCTGCTGCAGTTTTTAACATTGCCCACTTTGACTCCCAAAAGCAACCGAGAATACACAATACTTTGGTCACTCTATCCATGGACCACTGTGGTGGGACTGCCCAGGAAGCTTATTAAAAGTGCAGCTTCCTGAGCCCTACTCCAGATCTACATAAGTTTTCTGAGGGTTCGCTCAAGAATCCAGGTACAAGTCTTTTTAAGTGGTTTTGTGGAACCCCCCAGGTGAGTCTCTCGCTCTCTTAAGTTAATAAACCATTTATTCTGCCTTCCCCAGATGCGCAGCCAGGTCCTGTTAAGGTAGGAGTCCCCACACCACATCAGAGGGATGCGCCCAGCCAAGTAATCTCTGGAGACTTGGAGAATCTGAATGGTCTCATGCTGGCCCACCTCCCATGACAAACCTCCTCCAGAGCATTCCCCTTCACATTTTACCTTCTACCGCTCCCAAAGGCAGTCTGCTCCAATGAGGCCTGACTTCGTCTGTCCCACCGTACACGGACTGATTCAAGCAGTTTAGGAATACAAGGTGCTGTGGTTCTCAACCAGAGTGGCCCAACCTCTAAAATACTAGTCCAAACCGTCTGTACCTCCTGGGCACATCCCCTCTGCAACAGCCCCAGTACACGAATGTCCCATCTTTGCTTTTTCAAGGTCGGCAACAGGGAGTCCCCTCCTAAAGAAGGTCCTCTCTCATTGCCACACTCTCAAAGGCTGCCCCCAATGTGGTTCCTTCCTGTGGGCCTGATCAGGCTAAGGGCAGAGTTGTCTCTTTCCTTCTCTGAGTCGGACCAAATCGTCTTAGTAACACCTCTTCACAGTGTTGACCATGTGTTTCACGGGGGCTGCTGCTGAGCCTTTATCTCATCCTTTCATGGTGGAGAGAGAGAGGATTATAATGATTTTTACTTCTAGGGGAGAGGGGAGTGTAACGATTACGTTGTCATTTTGTATTATGTCCTTTGGTCATGAACTTGTTTTGAATTTCGTAAGAAAATGGGCCCACCATTCCCACTTTGTGAGGTCATCCAGCACCCTCATTTTGCACCTTTAACATCTCTCTCAGTGTCACTTGGAAATGTTTGCAATGGCATGAGCTTGTCCTCACATTCCTATCAGCTGTAAATCCGGAGCCCCAACATGAACCTAACCATTGAGCAGAACACCTCTCCACTCCCTGTGTAACACTGGGTAGGCCCCTTAACCTCTTGGTTTTCTTCAGTCCTCAGTTGTGAAAATGTGAGGGTTCTATGAATTTATATTTGGGGCAGGACAAGGTCGAGGAGAGTGTGTCTTTGCTTTTATTCTTCCAATCTGGAATGTCTTCCCTCTCTTCCCCATGGGTCCAAATCTCACTTGTCCTTCAGGCCCACTGCCAAGGAGCCTTCCCTGATTCCCCAGTCCACACAAATCTCTGCCTCTTAGGGTCAGTGCCATACAACCTAGCTGTCTGTGATGTTAATCTTGCCTCTCAAGCCAATCTCAGAATGTGGGTCTCTCTTGCCCTCCTGGGGCCCCTGGGGCTGTGCCAGCCCACCGGCACGCCCCACGTGGGGTGTCTACTAGACTAGGGCATGGGTGGGGAGGCCCAGGTGTGAGGGGCCAGGCAGAGTACCTCTGCCTCCCCCCTACTCTCCTCCACAAAACTGCCCCTCCTCCTGAAGCCTGCCCCTCAAGTCACAGCTTCCTTATACGACCTCACTGGGTAAGGGTAACTATGCCAACGTGCTGCCCTCAGAGAAACTTCCCTGCCAGTTCTCCACCAGATACCAATCTTTTGGTTGTCTGAGAGAGAATGCCTGACCAGATCTTCTATAGTTACTCTAAGCTGTCCTCTGCTCCCTGGGAGGGCAGTGCAGCAGGTACACGGAGACCGGGCATCTGTACAGGACGCATGGTGTACACACAGCCTCCCCTGGCTGCCACATGTTCCTGTGGGGCTTGCCCACCACATACACCTGAACACTTTCCCAGCTGTAAGTCACACCAGTGACCTGGGACACCTTCAGGGACCCACAGTGCTCACTGCTGAGGACAAGTGAAAGGTCATCCCTGGACAAGTGTGCAGGATGGTTCTGATCTTTATAAATGTAGCCTTCCCCTTTGGGCTACAGGATGCTTCCATTCAGACCCTTTCCTGACTGGCCTCTTAGCAAAAGACAAGTGCATTTTTGTTGGCAAATGGTAAATGGAGCAGTTTGAGGAAGAGG
Source organism: Balaenoptera borealis (assembly GCF_965194805.1). Classification (NCBI taxonomy): domain Eukaryota; kingdom Metazoa; phylum Chordata; class Mammalia; order Artiodactyla; family Balaenopteridae; genus Balaenoptera; species Balaenoptera borealis. Next base: position 17,690,046 of record NC_138878.1, read on the forward strand.
GCCACTCTTGAAACACACCTTCAAACCCAGGCACCTCTGTGCTGTCATGTAGACATCTATATCGGTGCCCTCAGACACATCCCATCCTGAGCTGCTGAGTACTAGGGGAGAGGGTGGTGCCATATTGATGGGAAGACCGGAAGAGCCAAGGGGGGTGTTGAAGTGCTAATGAGCCTGGAGGGCTGAGGGGATGGTGTCCCAGGAGGCTGGGTTGACGTGAGCCTAGACTTGGTACCCAGAACCCGGTTCTGAGTCTCCTGATCACTCTGCCTCTGTATTTGGCCTTGTTCTAATCTAGATAAATGTATCAGAGGACTAGAGTTCAGTGTGGTTGAAACAGGCAGTATAAATGGGGCCCAAGAGGGGTTGCCAAGGTGGGAGGGGTTCTTAACCAACTTATATTAGATTATTTTTATCCAAAACTTGAAAGGCATTTCCATTAAAGCCTCAGAAGTGACAGACTGCAAGAAATGTTTTCTCTGTTGTGGAAGGGAGAGATGGAGAGGATCATGACTGCAATTACTTTCGGGTTCTACTGTTTTCCCTGGAAACGGTGAAGAGACTTCCTCCTGTGCTGCAGCCGTAGGCTCTAGGAATTGCTTTGGCAGCAAGTGTCCCTTCTCTAGGGACTCACAGAGGTGATGGGCCAAGGCTGTGTTTTGGATGTCACGTAGATTAAAGGTCTTCAGCCAGAAACTGGGAGAGACATGAGAGAGCGAAATTCTGGCAGGAGACTGTGTACAGCAGAAGTGACTGGTCAGTTCTGATTTTCTTTGCAGCAGCAGTGGCTCCCGTTTCTCTTCCTATACCTGGTCACTACCGTGTCCTCAACCGAGGGTGTGGAGAAACGCAGTTGGGCTGGCATGGGGAGACATACTGCCTGGTTGGTGGCTACCAGGCCTACGGGGATGTTCCTTTGGCCACGCCAGCACAGGTGGAAGCAGAGAAGCCAGTCCCCAGACGTGCTCCCTAGAGAAAGTGCCCTCCGGAAGAGTCGGACGAAGACCTGGGTTGCCCCAGACCCAAACTCCGGCGATTGCAGCATTCAAGCAGTTTAGGACTAGAAGATGCTTTGATTCTCAAGCAGCGTGGCCCAACCTCTGGGCACATCCCCTCTGCAACAGCCCCAGTACACGAGTGTCCCATCTTTGCTTTTTCAAGGTCGGCAACAGGGAGTCCCCTCCTAAAGAAGGTCCTCTCTCATTGCCACACTCTCAAAGGCTGCCCCCAATGTGGTTCCTTCCTGTGGGCCTGATCAGGCTAAGGGCAGAGTTGTCTCTTTCCTTCTCTGAGTCGGACCAAATCGTCTTAGTAACACCTCTTCACAGTGTTGACCATGTGTTTCACGGGGGCTGCTGCTGAGCCTTTATCTCATCCTTTCATGGTGGAGAGAGAGAGGATTATAATGATTTTTACTTCTAGGGGAGAGGGGAGTGTAACGATTACGTTGTCATTTTGTATTATGTCCTTCGGTCATGAACTTGTTTTGAATTTCGTAAGAAAATGGGCCCACCATTCCCACTTTGTGAGGTCATTCAGCACCCTCATTTTGCACCTTTAACATCTCTCTCAGTGTCACTTGGAAATGTTTGCAATGGCATGAGCTTGTCCTCACATTCCTATCAGCTGTAAATCCGGAGCCCCAACATGAACCTAACCATTGAGCAGAACACCTCTCCACTCCCTGTGTAACACTGGGTAGGCCCCTTAACCTCTTGGTTTTCTTCAGTCCTCAGTTGTGAAAATGTGAGGGTTCTATGAATTTATATTTGGGGCAGGACAAGGTCGAGGAGAGTGTGTCTTTGCTTTTATTCTTCCAATCTGGAATGTCTTCCCTCTCTTCCCCATGGGTCCAAATCTCACTTGTCCTTCAGGCCCACTGCCAAGGAGCCTTCCCTGATTCCCCAGTCCACACAAATCTCTGCCTCTTAGGGTCAGTGCCATACAACCTAGCTGTCTGTGATGTTAATCTTGCCTCTCAAGCCAATCTCAGAATGTGGGTCTCTCTTGCCCTCCTGGGGCCCCTGGGGCTGTGCCAGCCCACCGGCACGCCCCACGTGGGGTGTCTACTAGACTAGGGCATGGGTGGGGAGGCCCAGGTGTGAGGGGCCAGGCAGAGTACCTCTGCCTCCCCCCTACTCTCCTCCACAAAACTGCCCCTCCTCCTGAAGCCTGCCCCTCAAGTCACAGCCTCCTTATACGACCTCACTGGGTAAGGGTAACTATGCCAACGTGCTGCCCTCAGAGAAACTTCCCTGCCAGTTCTCCACCAGATACCAATCTTTTGGTTGTCTGAGAGAGAATGCCTGACCAGATCTTCTATAGTTACTCTAAGCTGTCCTCTGCTCCCTGGGAGGGCAGTGCAGCAGGTACACGGAGACCGGGCATCTGTACAGGACGCATGGTGTACACACAGCCTCCCCTGGCTGCCACATGTTCCTGTGGGGCTTGCCCACCACATACACCTGAACACTTTCCCAGCTGTAAGTCACACCAGTGACCTGGGACACCTTCAGGGACCCACAGTGCTCACTGCTGAGGACAAGTGAAAGGTCATCCCTGGACAAGTGTGCAGGATGGTTCTGATCTTTATAAATGTAGCCTTCCCCTTTGGGCTACAGGATGCTTCCATTCAGACCCTTTCCTGACTGGCCTCTTAGCAAAAGACAAGTGCATTTTTGTTGGCAAATGGTAAATGGAGCAGTTTGAGGAAGAGGGCCACTCTTGAAACACACCTTCAAACCCAGGCACCTCTGTGCTGTCATGTAGACATCTGTATCGGTGCCCTCAGACACATCCCATCCTGAGCTGCTGAGTACTAGGGGAGAGGGTGGTGCCATATTGATGGGAAGACCGGAAGAACCAAGGGGGGTGTTGAAGTGCTAATGAGCCTGGAGGGCTGAGGAGATGGTGTCCCAGGAGGCTGGGTTGACCTGAGCCTAGACTTGGTACCCAGAACCCGGTTCTGAGTCTCCGGATCACTCTGCCTCTGTATTTGGCCTTGTTCTAATCTAGATAAATGTATCAGAGGACTAGAGTTCAGTGTGGTTGAAACAGGCAGTATAAATGGGGCCCAAGAGGGGTTGCCAAGGTGGGAGGGGTTCTTAACCAACTTATATTAGATTATTTTTATCCAAAACTTGAAAGGCATTTCCATTAAAGCCTCAGAAGTGACAGACTGCAAGAAATGTTTTCTCTGTTGTGGAAGGGAGAGATGGAGAGGATCATGACTGCAATTACTTTCGGGTTCTACTGTTTTCCCTGGAAACGGTGAAGAGACTTCCTCCTGTGCTGCAGCCGTAGGCTCTAGGAATTGCTTTGGCAGCAAGTGTCCCTTCTCTAGGGACTCACAGAGGTGATGGGCCAAGGCTGTGTTTTGGATGTCACGTAGATTAAAGGTCTTCAGCCAGAAACTGGGAGAGACATGAGAGAGCGAAATTCTGGCAGGAGACTGTGTACAGCAGAAGTGACTGGTCAGTTCTGATTTTCTTTGCAGCAGCAGTGGCTCCCGTTTCTCTTCCTATACCTGGTCACTACCGTGTCCTCAACCGAGGGTGTGGAGAAACGCAGTTGGGCTGGCATGGGGAGACATACTGCCTGGTTGGTGGCTACCGGGCCTACGGGGATGTTCCTTTGGCCACGCCAGCACAGGTGGAAGCAGAGAAGCCAGTCCCCAGACGTGCTCCCTAGAGAAAGTGCCCTCCGGAAGAGTCGGACGAAGACCTGGGTTGCCCCAGACCCGAACTCCGGCGATTGCAGCATGGTGCCAGGAGGTGGACCCCACAGAATCTTGCTGGTTGAGCCATTCTGAAGAGAGGGCAATGGTTTAACTGCCTAAGGCAACGAATGCCTCTTCCTGCAGTGACCCACCCCGTCCCCCAACTGCCAACTGCCACAGATTAGAACGTGCGTCGTTCTGTTTGAGCCTTCCTCAGCCAGGAGCCTCCTTCCACACTAAATGGCCATAAGCAAGGAGCCTCAGAAACTGACGTTTGAAATGAGAGTCTGCCCTGAACATCCCAGGGCTGAAGCTGGCCTGGAAGAAAACGTGACGTTCCTCCGCTCAATCCTCAGGGGCCGAGCCAAGGAGGATGCAGGAGCAGAGACAGGGTGCAGAGAAGCCTTAGCAGTCTACCACATGGGCTCCTGCCCTGAGCCATTGTCAGCGGCCACCACCACAAACCAGGGCGGAGCTGGGTTTTTTGAAACTGAAAGCAGCAATCTGTGGCTTCCCAAAGAGCCTCCTGCCTGGGGTCTCAGGAGGCAGGCTAGAGAGACCCAGGAAGACCTGCTCCCTGAAGCAAGAACAGGATGGAGGGTCAAGCAGCACACACCCTGCCCCGAGGTTCACATGCTCCTTTATTCCCAGCCCTTTCTGTCCCCAGTGGGGTCCCTTCCTGCTCAATAAAATGTTTTTCTGTAACAGATTTCTAGGGTCGCCAGTGCTCAGACTTAGGTCACTACCCCTGTGCTAGGCACTCCTGCTACCCAGGAAAGCTTCCAAAGGTGGAACAGCTACAGGGGGTGCCAGGGATCAGAGCAAAAACTTGAGAGGCTGGGGATGAAGGAGTTTGGGCACAGTCCCTAAAGCATCTCAGTGGTTGAGCTTCTGTGAGAAGGCACATCCCCTCTGTGTGTGTGGGGGGGGGGTGGGAGGGGGTCCCCAGAGGAGGCAGCTAGGGGGAGGGCCTGAGGCTGAAATGGGGAATGGCGTGCGGCCTCTGAGCAAGCACAGGCACTTAGCCCTTGAGGTTTCTGGGAAAGCTAGAGCCACAAGGGCCACGAGATAAGGCAAGTGTAGCAGCAGAACCCAGGTGCCAGGTCTTTCCTCAGAAACTATACTTCTCCACGAGGCCGGGCCTTCCACGCTGAGGTAGGAGGGATCCTGTCCAGAAGGTCAGCCAGCAGCTCTGGGAGGAAGGTTGCTGCGATGGGGGCTCTGCTGCCATGGAAATGACTTCATTTCCTTCCACTCAAATAGCCTACTGACTGGGCTCCTGCTCTGTTGAGTAAAAGGGTCGTTGACTCTCCCCAGAAGGTTGTTCAGTTCACATCCCAAAAGTCCCTCTATTCAGGCCCTGGGGAGGTGTAGCAACTCCTGAGGGCGCTCTTTCCTGAGGCTGGCTGATAGAAGTGGGGGAGGTTCCTGATAGTTCCCAGGTGCTGGTTGAAGTCCCCAGAGAATGGTCATGCAGGTTGGGGAGTCAAGTAGGTGGAGAGAGAAGGTCGGGGGCAGAGGGCCCCTTCCTGAATCCAGAGCTCACAAGGTTACCCCCCCCCCCATTTCCAGAAACTCTCTCTTCCCCCACACCAGCCCACATGGCCCAGTACCGGGAAACCGGGAGCCCAGAGCACTTGTGGCCGCAGACACTCGCACGCAGCCCTCAGAGTGGGCGGGACCGGCTGCAGGCAGATGGGGATGAGGTGTGCTCCCGGGAGGCCTCGGGCTGAAGGTGGCCCTCTGAGAGAAGCACCCCAGCTTGGACAGGAAGGTTAGAGGCGGGGGAGAGCAACCTAGGGCGACCCCTCGGAGCAGTGGGCGTGGGAAGAGGGGCAGGGGCGGAGGGAACCCGCTATGGGAGGCGAGCGGGCTCTCAGCAGAGGCCAGCTTAGCCCGCGGGAGCTGCCTCTGAGCAGGGGGCGGGAGGGCAGTGCCGCCCTGTGGCTGCCGGGCTTCGCGGATCGCGGCTCTCCGCACACGGGTCGCAGGGTCCTGTGACTCTGTATCCCCTCCCTCACCCCGCCCCCCCTCGCGAGGCCGCGCCGCTGGGTGGCCTGTGTCGACGGGCAGAACCCCATCCGCCGCCCCTCTCAGACCCGCCTCTGCCCACCTGCCTGGCCCTGCGCAGCTTGCGGCCCGGGGCCTCGAAGGTCCCCGCGCACTCAGCCAGCGGCCTCTGCTGTGTCTGCTGCTGCTGCTGCTGTGTCTGCTGCTGCGGCCGGTAACCCGTGTCCAGACCACGCCGGGCACCTCCAGCACCCCAAGTCCGCGGGAGCGCACGCGGGCCCTGATGCGGGACTTCCCGCTTGTGGACGGGTGGCTGCAGTGTGTGCGGGCTGGTGGGGGCCGGTGGGGGCCTAGCCTGGCCCTGGGCAGGGGAGGTCCGGAGCATGCAGAGCTAGTGGGGAGGCTCCCTCACACCACCCCTGGATGTTCTCTCCATCATCTATGGATGCCCTTCCCCTTCTCTGTCATCCCCTCCCTGGTGGGAACCCCTCAGCCCAGGCCTCAGCTGCTCCTAGTATAGTCTGTGTGACAGTGTGAGGTGGGGGACCCCCAGGCTGGCCCAGGCCAGGCAATGTGTCCTGCCTGATCCCAAGACCTAAGGAGCCCACCCATTTGCCTTGACCTCCCTCCAGCCACAACGACATGCCCCTGGTCCTGAGGCAGTTTTACCACAATGGGCTACAGGATGCTAATCTGTGCAGTTTCAGCCATGGCCAGACCAGCTTGGACAGGCTGAAAGACGGTCTCGTGGGTGCCCAGGTACCAAAGGGACACACAAGGTGCCACCATGGCTGCTGGGGAATGTGGGGCAGTTTGGGGGCCTCAGAGACCACAGGTTAGTCACATTGGAACTAAGTTACCATAGTGACCTAGAAAGTGCCATGCCATGGATGCTGGGGGCTACAGGGGTCACAGTGAGCCAACCTGACGGGCATCCAAGTACCACAGAAAAAGCAACGCATTACATGTGACTTCTGGGCACAGTGAGTGCTGTGCCAGCTGAGGAGGCTATGAGAAGCCCAAGGAGTTCCAAAGCCCAAACTAAGCCCTGGCCTTCCCTCAGTTCTGGTCAGCCTAGGTCCCGTGCCAGACCCACGAACGGGATGCTGTGCGCCTCACCCTGGAGCAAATTGACCTCATCCGCCTCATGTGTGCCTCCTATTCTGAGCTGGAGCGTGTCACCTCAGTTAAAGGTAGACGGGGGACTTCCCTGGTAGTCCAGAGGTTAAGACTCCACGCTTCCACTGCAGGGGGCTCGGGTTTGAGCTCCGGTGGGGGAACTAAGAGCCCTCATGCTGCGCGGCACGGCCAAAAAAAAAAAAAAAAAGGTAAACAGACTGGTGGTGGTAGGTGCTAGGGACTTCAGTAAGCTACCCCTGCCTCTGAAAATGATCATCTGACCTACCTGCCCCCAGCTCACAACAATACCCGGAAGTTGGCTTGCCTCATTTGTGTGGAGGGCGGCCACTCACTGGACAGTAGCCTCTCCATCTTGCGTACCTTCTATGCACTGGGTGTGCGCTACGTGACACTCACCCACACCTGCAACACGCCCTGGTGAGCGCAGTGCAGATGGTAAGGGCCCAGTGAGGCAGGGATCTGCCCAAGATCACGCTGGGGCCCAAAGCAAGTTTACCCCTGGGATCCAGCCCTGAACCTGGGGTGGGGAGGGGAATGGAGGTTTGCAGAACAAGACTGAATCCCCAGAAGGGCCCTCCTACTGCCAGGCACAGCCCAGTTTGGGTCCCTCCTCTTGCACCAGGGAGTTGCAGGTGTAGACGGTTCCACAGAACCTCTTTCTAGGCTCTTGTAGCCAAGTCATGGCCACCAGTCAGACTGCCTCCTGGCCATCCTGCAGGGCACAGAGCTCAGCAAAGGGTATCCACCCCTTCTACAGCAATGTCAGTCGGCTGACCAGCTTTGGCGAGGTAAGGACCCGGGTTCCATATCCTGCCCCACATGAATGTACAGCCCCGCCTGTTCCCTACAGATAAATGCACACAAGATAAATGCAGCCCTGATGCCCTCTCCCCATCCTGTCCCTGCAGAAGGTGGTGGCAGAAATGAACCGCCTGGGCATGATGGTGGACTTGTCCCATGTCTCGATGCTGTGGCACGGCGAGCCCTAGAAGTGTCACAGGCGCCTGTCATCTTCTCCCACTCAGCTGCCCGGGGTGTGTGCAAGAACACTCGGAATGTTCCTGATGATATCCTGCAGCTTCTGGTGAGAGACTGCCCTGGCCCTCAAACCTAAAGCAAGAGGTTCAAACCAGGAGCCCTTGAACCTGAGCCTCTTCTCCCTCAATTTCCTCAAACCCCAGGTTAAATATCTTCTGCCCCCAAAACCCACGGTCCACAGCCCCTGAACTCTTGAGCCCTAGGTGGGGGTCTAGGTGGTAAGATACTCCTCCAAACCCGGAAACCCAGGGCCAAGACACCACCCAGACCAGGGCTGCGGCTCCTCCATTCACACAAACCAGAGAGGAGACGACTCTGACCTCAACACCTTCCTCACAGGGGCCGAGCGCGTGAACAGGCAGGTGGCGTGCTGGGGGCCAAGCTGCCTGTCCACCGGTCCGCCCCTGCAGAAGAAGAACGGTGGCATCGCGATGGTGCCCTTGCCGTGCGGGTGCTGCAGTGCAACCCGTTAGCCAGCGTGCCTACTGTGGCAGGTGAGCCTCACCCTGGGCTCTCTGAAAACTCTGATTTGGAGCTGAAGCTGGGTCCAAATTTGGGGAGGACTTCAGAAGAGCCCCAGTGGTTTGACCCACCTGTTGGCAATAGGTACACCTCCCAAAAACCCAATAATGGACGGTACACAGCACCTTGGTGCCACGTGGAACTGGAGCCATGGAATCAAAACTGCGATACTGATGGGTATCAGGGAGGCTGTCAGACACAGAGCCCGGGTGCTGCCCATCTGTGCCTCTGCAGGGGCTCCTAAAGCGCACTCCCCCTACCTCTGGCCAAGGGACTGGACAGCTCCTTAGGTCTCTGGGGTCTTCATCAGTTGTACTCTTGTTCCTCTCTCATCCTCCACACCCGGGGAAAGGAGCCCCCACAGGTTCTCAAGGAGACTGGGAGGCAGGGTGAATCTTGGGTGGGAAATGGCCCAAACAGGGGGCTCTGGGGTCCACTCCAAATCTGAAGTCCAGTCTAGAGCCAGCTGGGATCACTTCACATCAAATCTCAGGGTCCTCTAATTGGTACTCTCGGTGCCAGGCCATGAAGGAACTGGCCCGTTTGGCCTACAGGCTGCAAAAAGGGGAATCAACAGAGGCCAGTCATCACCCCCACCCCTGCCCTGGAAGCCCCACACTGCTGACTTCCCATTCTTCAGATCACTTCGACCACATCAGGGCAGTCATTGGATGGAAGTTCATCGGGATTGGCGGAGATTATGACGGGGCTGGCCGGTGAGTGCTTCCCCACGGCTTGTCTCAGGCTGGCTGGGCAGCAGTGGGGCTTTCACAGCCACCGTGCCCACCACACTGTGGTCCTCATGGCCTTGACCATAGCCTCAGGTGTGCTGGCCCAACTGGTATCTCCCCTCTCCCAGGGTCTGCTTCCTGGGCTCTCCTGTCTGTTTGGCCCTACTCTAGGTCATCATATTTGTCTAAAACACCACACAGAGCTCATCTGCCCAGCATCTGCGCCCATCCAGTGCCAGCAGACCCACAGCCTCTGAGCAGACTCTTAGCAAGGTCTGGGCTGGGCTGACCATCTTCTCTGCCTGCAGCTGGGTCTGTGCATGCAGGGGGGTCAACCCAGTTCTTAAAAAGCTTTTCTTCTCTTTATAAATGGAGGCAAAAATTGCATTCAGTGGAAGGCATAGATCTTAACAGTACAATTCAATGACTTTTGACGAATAGTCGAGGCGCTTTTGGGGCCTTCCTCTGAAGGATGAAGAGCAGGAGTGAATCATTTACTCTCTCCAAGTCTCCATTTTCCATATCTGACCAGGGCTGGGGTTCAGTGGACCCTGGACACATAGGGCTTTGGTTCTGACTCAGAACCAGGGAACAGGTCTGAGGCCCAATAGCTGGCTGGCTGGCGGCCACACAGGTTCCCACAGGGGCTGGAGGACGTGTCCATATACCCGGTACTGATAGAGGAGTTGCTGAGGCGTGGCTGGAGTGAGGAAGATCTCTGGGGTGTGCTTCGAGGAAACGTGCGGCGGGTCTTCAGACAGGTGGAACAGGTATGCTGGGCTGGGCAAAAGAGTAGCTCTGAGCAGGTGGTCTGAGCAGGTGTACGCGGGGGTGCTGTGAGAGGTGCTGCCCGCTGACTGCCGCCTCCAGGTACGGGAGGAGAACGAGGGACAGAGTCCCTTGGAGAATGAGTTCCCAGATGAGCAGCTGGGCAGCTCTTGCTGCTCCGTCCTCCCACGTCTGCATCAGAGAGAGGATCTGGCTCCAGACCAGAAACTAACCAGAGCTGCGGTTCGTGGGGATCCCATTTTGTCACCTAAGTGGTCATTCTCAAAATCTTGCCCCCACATGGGCCCAGGCCTCACAGTTATTGCTGCCTTCCCAGTCCTCATTGTTTGGCTCTGGTGATCCAGTTAATCCTGCCAGATGTCACTTTGGCAGCCACAGATACCCAACAAAGTTTCCTTGCATGCGAGCACAAACATTTCCTGAAAATAAATATTTTAGAAATGGAATCAGCACGAGTGTCCTTCTCCGTGCTGGGGTCTGTGGTGCAGGCTCCCAATACTGGGGTTTGGTGGGGGACCCTGCAGTTTAGACACCGGATACTCAAGGAAGACCTGTTGGCAGTGGCCTGAGGAAACCCAGGTGGCTTGGCTCAGCACTGGAAGAAGACAGTGGGTGGCTCTGGCTGCGGGAGGGTGGACCTTACTCGGTTCCCTCTGTGTAGCTCACCTCAATCCACATCCTGACCCACTGAGTACCACCTGGGGATCTTTCAGGGAATTCTGGTTCAGATGCCCAAGAAGAGAACATGCCTAGATCACAAATGATCTTTGTACCTATTTGCACAGAGCCCAGAATCTCAGGCTACTTAATGGGCCGTGGACCTCCAATGGCTAGACTGCTCTGGATGTGGGCACACCCCCTCCCCTGTTCCTCAGGGACTTCCTCTCTAATCGGTTCAGGCTACTTAGACAACCACCCCATCTTCCCCCAGGTCATTAATGATAATAGCAACTGCATTAATTATAGCCAAGATTGAGTTAATACATTGAGTTAATAATGAGACGTAGGGCCTCCCTGGTGGCGCAGTGGTTAAGAATCCACCTGCCAATGCAGGGGACACGGGTTCGAGCCCTGGTCCAGGGAGATTCAACATGCCGCGGAGCAACTAAGCCTGTGTGCCACAACTACTGAGCCTGCACTCTAGAGCCAGCGTGCCACAACTACTGAGCCCCGCGTACCTAGAGCCCATGCTCTGCAACGGGAGAGGCACCGCAATGAGAAGCCCGTGCACTGCAGCCGGGAGTGGCCCCCGCTTGCCGCAAGTAGAGAAAGCCCACACGCAGCAGTGAAGACCCAGCGCAGTCAAAAATAAATAAAATAAAATAAATTTATTTAAAAAATAACGAGAGGTAATAATAATAAATAACATGATAAAAAAAGATAATGACTAATAAAAGATAATAGTTAATACTAACAATCTACACATATCCCATTGGCTGAGCAATTACATCCCAGCTATATATCCAAGAGGAATGCATACATATGTTCTCCAGTTCCCTAAAGAGGTATATGAAATAATATTTATAGCAGCACTATTCATAATAACACCAAATGCATTTCAAAATCAAACTTAACTGAAAAAAAAAAAAATCAAACTTCTAGGAGCCAAAGACCAAAGGTTGTTTTTTGTTTTTTGGGGTTTCTTTTTTGCCACACTGTGCGGTTTGTGGGATTTTAGTTTCCCGACCAGGAACTGAACCCTTGCCTTCGGTAAGGAGAACGCGGAGTCCTAACCCCTGGACCACCAGGGAATTCCCCCAAAGATTATCTTAAAAGCTGTCATAATCAGCTCGGTGGGATAGAGGGGTGGGAGGGAGGGAGACGCAAGAGGGAAGAGATATGGGGATATATGTATACGTATAGCTGATTCACTTTGTTATAAAGCAGAAACTAACACACATTGTAAAGCAATTATACTTCAATAAAGATGTTAAAAAAAAAAGGTGTCATATTAAAACAAATCACATTAGGGAATTACCTGGTGGTCCTGTGGTCAGGACTTGGTGCTTTCACTGCTGGGGCCCGGGTTCAATCCCTGCTCGTGGAACTAAGATCCTGCAAGCCACGAGGCGCAGCCAAAAAAAATCACTTTAACTTGTGTAACAACAATAAAACTGACAACTGAATTTTCAACAGAAATAATGGAAATCCACACACAGTGGAACACCTTTAGCCTGATGAAAGTAACTACCAATGTTGACTTCTGTGGACAGTGAAAATATTCTTCAAAAATGAAGGAAAGTGGGCTTCCCTAGTGGCGCAGTGGTTAAGAATCCGCCTGCCAATGCAGGGAACACGGGTTCGGGCCCTGGTCCGGGAAGATCACACATGCCGCGGAGCAACTAAGCCTGTGCACCACAACTACTGAAGTCCGCGCGCCTAGAGCCCGTGCTCCGCAACAAGAGAAGTCACCGCAATGAGAAGCCCTCACACCGCAATGAAGAGTAGCCCCCACTCACCACAACTAGAGAAAGCCCGTGTGCAGCAATGAAGACCCAATGCAGCTGAAATAAAATACATAAATTTTTTAAAAAATGAAGGAAAGTAAATACATTTTTGACCAACAAAAGGAGAGAGAGAAATTGGAAATATACAAACCACCTAATGGGAATATCAATTATTATGGGAAAGTGCATATCAAATAGAAACTAAGCAGATTATAGGTGTCCTAGTTTCACGTTTGAAATGGACGTATAAAAATTTAAACAGAGTCTTCGGATTTTGAATTTTTAACTGGAGAAAAGTTATGTTCTATGAATACATCTGATTTGTCAAAAGCAGCCACTGACTTGCCTGCTACATATTCTGAAATTTTAAGTCATATAGAAATTCCAACTGACGGCTTTAAGAAACACGCAACATTGACGCTTTGTAATATAAAATCGGCATTGTGTTTGGATCTTCTAAAATTGATTCACAAATTTTGCTTAGTGGAATCGTATCCAAATTTGGGAATAGCCTTGAAAAAAATTTTAGCTATACTAGTTATGGTGGCATCCTGCAATAGAAGTCTCAGTAAACTGCAGTTATTTTTAAAAATTACTGAAGAATGTCACTTGGTCAAGAGAAATTGTCAAACATTCAATCTATCAATAGAAAATGAACTAAGCAAAGAAGCAGGTTTTGAAAATATTATTCATGAGTTTGCTTCCATTAAAGCCAGAGAAATAAAATTATAATTCTGGTTTGAGTATAAGTAAAATATGGAAACATAAAATAGTATTGTGAGTTTTAATACACCTACTTTTAAGTTCTTCCATTTTTTTCAACTATTTTAATATTCTGGAAAAAACTAACCATTAAAAAATACATTTATAATGTGTATAGAAGTACACATTTTTCCTCTTGCCTCAGGGTCCAAGTTGGCTGGTCTCTGAATTGTTACTCAGAAAGTTCTAATAGTGCTTTCTATTTGTTTCACCTGTTCTCTTCTTGCTTGACTTCTTTTGGATGGATTGAGCAGTGCTCCGAGATCACCTTAATCCCATTTCAGAGCCTTCCAAGCTGAGCTGATCCAGCTCCGAGTCCAATTAGGGGGAAATGGGAAGAGGTGGAGGTTACTAGAAGATAGAAGCTTATAGAAGGGCCCTGTGTTGCTGGCGCTCAGACCTCTAAGGTCTCTAAGGCTCTGCTCAGTCGGTACAGGTGTTCTGAATGGGCATGACAGGGCTGCTCAACGATGGCCAGAAGAAGTTGGAGCTCGCAGCCAACTGCCACTGCTGGAGCCACAATGACATAAACACAAAAAATGAGAGAGACATTCCTGTTTTCCTCTCCTGTCTTTCCATCTCCCTTTCTCTGGTAACTCCTACTGGCAGAATGTAATAGGAAGCCAGCTGGGTGGCTAGGAAATGTGGTTTCAAGAGTTCAAGCCCCAGCCTCACAGAGCAGAGAATAACAGAAGGCTGGATCTGCAGTTGAGAGACAATTGTTTGATAACCAGGATTGCTGAGGCCTGATTCACTCTTTCCCCTAGGGTGTGCTGTCTTGTGTTCCAACGCCTCAGGGTTCTCCCTTACTTTTGGGGGACCCTGGATACTAATCTCTATTTCCTTAGCCCCACAAAGTCCCTAGTGGAAGAAACAGCCCAAAGACCTGGCCCACCTCTGGGTTTCCACCCTCCCTGATCCTTCACAAGTAATTTTTCAATATCTTGTTAACTCCCTGATGCCTTCAAGAAGATCCTTTTTATATTTTTCCCAACCTTTCTAATGATTGTCAGGAGGACTGTAACTTTGATTTATTTACTTAGTCAACCAAAACCAGACATTTGAAACTGCATATGCATTAATTTGATAACATTTTAAAATTAACTGTAAACATTATGCCCTCTCCTTTTACCTAAGACTAATATAGGAAACAAATGTATATGAAAAGCTTCTGCACTTCTGAGAAACTATCAGCAAAGTCATCATTCATTAAGTTGTTTAACGTCACCTAAATGAAGACCTCTGTGGCAGGTCAGCTCAGATGTATGAGTCACCAGAAATATAAACACCTCCACCCCCCTTTGTCCTTCCTGAGCTGAGGAAGGCAAGCTGGAGGCAACCAGGTCAGACTTTGTCCTTGCCCCTGAGGCATGAGAAAGGGGCAGTGATGGACAGGGGGCAGTGGTCACCAGAGGCCAAGGTCCCTCTGGTACCGAGAGGGGAGGCCGGCTTGTCAGGGAGTCCAAGAGAGAGGAGACACATACAAATGCAAAAGGGGGGGGACAACTCAGACTAGATTTCAGCCTGTGTTGTTGGCCCCTCTCAGCCTGGCAGGACCTGATGCAGGCCCAGGAGGCTCAGATGCCACCCAACTGCAGTTTTGAGATCAGTTCCCCCTAAACCATAGCTTTTTCTACAGAAAACAAAGAATTATACTGTCCAGGCCACTGGCCAGCTGGGAAACCACCTTGTCCTGAAGGAGGAGTTCTGCCTGTCCTTAGGAGACTAAGCCTCTCATGCTCTTAGCTCCAAGGGCCCTAACTGGACCTTGTCCCCCTAGTCTGTGCCTTGCAGACTCTTCCAGCTCTTCCCCCACAGCACAGTCATCCTGCTCAAACCAGACCTTTGCCTAGGCTATTGGCCAATCCAGATGCCCTCTCCACTCCCCTGCGGTATCCAAGCCCCATCCTTTCAAGGCTCAGCCACTGTTCTGGTGCCTTCATGAACCTCTTACCACCATGGCCAGCCTTCACCAGCACTGCCTCCGACTTCCCTCAGCCAGGATGACCATATACAAAAAAAGATGAGACATAAATTGACCAGGGAGTAGGTAACCCCCTTCCCAAGATGGCGACCATTAACTAATGTTTAGTATGTATATTCCTCTAGGGTCTTTTGTGTGTGTGTGTGTGTGTGTAACAACACATGCACAGAAGTAAATTTTAACACGAGATACTAAAACAAAATGGTCTCCCATAAGTATTATTCTTAAATTTCATTTTTATTAAAAATATATAGGGAATCACCTTTCTGTCAGTCAAAACATACAGATCTAATTCACTCTTCTGAATTCTAATTCTTCCTAGAATTTCATGGAATATTTAACCCGTTGGAGGGCGGGCATATCCCTGCAACTAAAACCCCACATGGACCTGCGACCTGCCTGGCTAGAGGTGAAATTAGGAAGATTCCTGGACCCCTCCCAGTTCCCCCACTGGCCTCCTCCCCGAGTCCGTAGGTACACACAGCTCGGGAGGGGTGGCTGGAGGGCCGGGAGCAAGGGCGGAGGGAGCCCGCGATGCATCGCTAGCGGGCGCTCGCAACAGAAGCCAGCCTGGCCCACTAGGGCGCCGTCCTAGTCCGGGCGGGAAGATCCTACCGCCCCCTGGCGGCCACGCTGTGAGGCGGCATTATGGGTCCCCGCGCGTCTGTCGAGCGTCCTGACTCCAGCCGCTTCAGACGAGGCCGCGCCGCTGGGTCACCTACATCGACGGTTGGGACCCCATCGTCGCCTTCTGACCCTCGCCCGCCCCTCTCAGGCTCTCGAGACCCGCCTCTGCCCGCCTGCTCGGCCCTGTGAGGCATGCCGCCCGTAGGCCGCAAGGCTCCCCGCGCGCTCACCTGTTGGCCTCTTCTGCGTCTGCTGCTCCTGCTGTGGCTGCTGCTGTGGCCGGTAACCCGCGCCCGGACCACGCAGGGAACCCCCAGCGCCTCGACCCGGCCGGACACCTCCAGCGCCCCAACAGTGCCGGGCTCCCCGAGAGCCCCGAGTCTGCATGAGCGCGCGCGGGCCCTGATGCGGGACTTCCGGCTCGTGGATGGGTGCGTCGGTGCGGCGTGCCGGCTGGTGGGGGCTGAACCCGCCCCTGGGCAGGAGAGGAAGGGCTAGTAGGAGGCTCCCTCACACCACCCCTCTCTCTTCCATCACCCATGGCGCCTTCCTCCCCATTACCCCGTTGCCGGTGGAACCCCCCCCACCTAAGAACTCCTCCTCAGGACTACCGTCTGTGTGAGGGGGGAGGTGGGCTGGGACAGAACAGGCCCATGACCTGGAGGCCACGTCCTCTACTCTTACTTTGTCTTGACCCCCCCCCCCCAGCCAGAACCACCTGCCCCTGCTCCTGAAACAGCATTTCCGGAACAAGCAACAGGAGGTCAACCTGCGCAATTTCAGCCTTGGCCAAACCAGCCTGGACAAGCTCAGGGATGGCCTTGTGGGTGCCCAGGTACCAGAGGGACACACTTAACGGCCGCTGGGGAATGTGGGGGCCACAGGAACCTGGGTAGACAGGCCTCTGACTATCAGAGGACACGCAGTCTGCCATCATGGGGCTGCTGGAGAGTGCAGGGGTGTTGGAGGTCAAAGCTGGCCAGCGGCATGGTTGCCCAGGTTCTGTGGAGACTCCAAGAAAGTGATCAGAAAATCCTTGGCGAGCGTGGGGGCTCTGAAACCACAAAGGA
Organism: Balaenoptera borealis; assembly: GCF_965194805.1. NCBI lineage: Eukaryota > Metazoa > Chordata > Mammalia > Artiodactyla > Balaenopteridae > Balaenoptera > Balaenoptera borealis. Next base: position 17,706,884 of record NC_138878.1, read on the forward strand.
TATGGTGGATTGCCTTTGGGGCATTCACATATCACATGGACAAACAGCAGGTGAGGACGGGTCCCGCCAGTTTGGCTGCTGGCAGCAAGCTGAATAATCAAGGTACCATGGGGTCATGCAGTGCCGCACTCAGGGCCACTGACCCAGATGAGTACCTTGGGGGCTGAGGAGGAGTAGCAGGCCAAGGGCACTTGGAGACCACCCTGATCTCATTCTGGACCCCTGGGCCAACCCCCAGTTCTGGTCAGCCTATGCACCATGCCACACCCAAGACCAGGATGCTGTGCGCCTCACGCTGGAGCAGATTGACCTCATTCGTCGCATGTGTGCCTCCTACTCTGAACTGGAGCTTGTGACCTCAGCCAGAGGTGGGCTGGGGAATGGGAGGATAGTCAGGGCCTCACTCTGGTGGTTCTGGCCCTGGGCTCTGACCGCTTGATTCTCTGCCCTCTTCTAGGACTGAACAGCACTCAAAAGCTGGCTTGCCTTATTGGTGTGGAGGGTGGTCACTCACTAGACAGCAGCCTCTCTGTGCTGCGCAGTTTCTATCTGCTGGGAGTACGCTACCTGACACTCACCTTCACCTGCAACACGCCCTGGTGAGCAGTGCCTGGCCAGGGTGGAACGGTAGACCCATGGTGGGGAAACTGCCAGAGAGGTGAGGACAGAGGGGTCCACAGAGGAAGGCTGTGGGGTCTCAGCAGATCCCTCATACTCCCAGAAAGCAGCTGGTCCGGATCCTCACCCTGTTCTGAGGTGGGATGGATGGACAAAGAGCCTGGAAGTCCAGGCTCTGTTGGCCAAGGTAGGGCCTGCTAGATTGCCTTCCTCTGGCTGTCCTTCAGGGCAGAGAGTTCCACCAAGTTTCAACACTTCTACACCGACATCAGTGGGTTGACAAGCTTTGGTGAGGTAAGGACTCCTTTTCCATATCCTACCCCTCACATTCCCTACAGATATGTGCATACACGTGCGTCCCTCCTGACCCCCCCCCCCCCGCAAAAAAAAACCCCACCTGTCCCTGCAGAAGGTGATAGGGGAAATGAACCGCCTGGGCATGATGGTAGACTTGTCCTACGGGTCGGATACCTTGGCGTGGCAAGCCCTGAAGGTGTCAAGGGCCCCTGTGATCTTCTCCCACTCAGCTGCCAAGGCTGTGTGCGACAATATGCTGAATGTTCCCGATGACATCCTGCAACTTCTGGTGAGCAGCCACCCCAGCCCTCAAACCTGGGACTAGGCATGCTTCATCCAAAGATCCTTTTTTTTTTTTTTTAATATTTACTTATTTATTTATTTGGTTGTGCTGGGTCTTAGTTGCAGCAGGTGGGCTCCTTAATTGCAGCATGAGAACTCTTAGTTGCAGCATGCGTGTGGGATCTAGTTCCCTGACCAGGGATCGAACCCGGGCCCCCTGCATTGGGAGTGGGGAGTCTTAACCACTGCGCCACCAGGGAAGTCCCTATCCAAAGACCCTTGACCCTGAACAAAGCTACCAGCCCAGGCCTCACTCACCCTTGGATCCAAGGCTGGTTAACCCTCCCCCATCTCTGAAACTCAAGGCCAAATCCATTCCACCCAGGGGCCAAGAGAAGTGAAGCCTTACCCAACCCCTCAGGCCAGGAGTGAGCACTTACCCTATCAGGGCCCCCAGGGCATAGGTGGCAGGCCATCAGGCTGGAAGTGCCCAGCTGAGTGTCCATTTGTTTATCCATGTAGAAGAAAAATGGTGGCATTGTTATGGTGTCGCTGTCCACGGGGGTGCTGCCGTGTAACCTGTTTGCTAATGTGTCCACCGTGGCAAGTGAGCCCTGCTTCGACTCCTTGTGCAGTTGTAGCTTGGCCTGTGGCCGCTAGGGCCCTCAGGACAGCTCTAGGCGTCTGGCATACCTGCTGGGCCCTGGGCAGGCCTCCCAACAGCCCAGGGGAGCAGACACAGCTCTTCACTGCCCTGAACCCAGATCTAGGGCTACAACCAGTGCTGATGGGTTTGGGGGAGGCAATTGCCTCTGCCTCCGAGTCTCACGTTTGCTCCCACATCTCTGGAAAGGACAGGCAGAGCCCCGCAACCAGGCTCTCAAGGAACCCAGAGGCGTGGTGGCTCCTGGGCAGGAAAAGATCCAAAGGGGTTGGTGGCCCTGAGGTTCACTCTGGGTCCGGTGTCTAGCCTATAGCCACTTCAGAACTCACAATGGGCTGGGAGCTCTGTGGAGTCAGCTGTTATGTCCTAGAGTGCTGTGGGCAGGGGATTGACCACGCTGAGTTCCCCCAGACCAGGGCTGGTCCCAGGATCTAACTCCAGCCTCGTGCTGCCCACCACAACCCTCACCCCCTAGATCACTTTGACCACATCAGGGCTGTCACTGGATCTGAGTTCATCGGGATTAGCGGAAACTATGATGGGTCTGGCCGGTGAGTGTTTCCCTGGGGTTTGTCTTGGGTGGGGGTTCAGTGGGGAGTCCTTTAGTCTCAGTTCCTTATCCCATGGTCCTCCCATCCTTCAGGCCTCCACCACAGACTCTGGCCTTCCAGCCCACCTGACATCTCCCCACTCCCAGGACCTGTTTCCTGGACTCTCCCTGTCCCTCCTGTGGCCCAGTGGACCCATTCCCACTCCAAGCCATCACAGTTGTTAAGTACCCACCCCCTCACAGGAGACCTCATCTGCCCAGCACATGCTCTACTCCCAGCCCAGCAGATGTGCTGTGGACTGAGCATCTGCTCAGCAGGTAAATGCTGCAGAAGCCCAGTCTTCAAGGAGCTTCCAAGTTCCATTCAGTAGCCTGAAGAACACAGACCTTCATTTCCCACATGTAGCTGGGGCTGGTATGACAGTGGGCCCTAGGCCAGGATCGGGTCCACAGCTAGCCAGCTGGTGGCCACACCGGTTCCCTGAGGGGCTGGAGGACGTGTCCACATACCCGGTACTGATAGAGGAGTTGCTGAGGCGTGGCTGGAGGGAGGAAGAGCTGCAGGGTGTCCTTCGTGGAAACCTGCTGCGGGTCTTCAGACAAGTGGAACAGGTATGCTGGGCTGGGCAAAAAGATGGTTCAGTGTTTCAGCGGGTGACGGGCGTGGGAGGGTGGGTGCTGGGGAAGCCACTGACTGCTGACTTTCATCCCCAGGTGAGAGAGGAAAACAGTGGCCAGAGCCCTGTGGAGGATGAATTTCCAAACAGGCAGGTGGGCAGGTCGTGCCACTCCCACCTGACTCAGCCTCAGAATGAACACCTGGCCGCACACCATGTGGGAAACAAGTGGCCAACCAATCAGGCCCTCCAGAGGCCCTCAAAAGCCTCCCCACACGTCGTTCTAGGCCTCATGGCTGCTGCCACCTTCTCAATCCTCATCCTATGGCTCTAGTGACCTGGCCAGTCCTCCAGAGGTCACTGTGTCAAAGTCTCACAAAGTTCCCCTCCTAGTGGTCCAGGCACAAACATAGGTATGCTGAGAATAAACACTTTGGGTACAGAGCCAGGTGTGAATGTCCTTCCTTCTTCACAGGCAGGGGGGTTGGGTCTGGTGGGCTCTTGGTTGGTGAGCGGTCTTATGTTCTAGACCCAGCTGCTCAAGATGGGTGGTTCCCATTGGCCTCCAGCTTTGTCTTTCTCAGGAAAGGCAGAGGCATCTTACCTTATTCTTATTCTAAAAGCCTGAGCCCACAGAAGAGCACTAAGGAATCAAGTGCAGAGTTGATCCCATCATGGAGTGTGACAGTGGTAGTTCCCAATGTCTCTCTGAAAGGTTTAAAAATTTGTTTGTTTGTTTGTTTGTTTTTAAAGGGTGATACCTTTTATAGCATAAACTAACTTGTTTGGAAATATCAAGAGAGAAAGCATGAAAAGCTTTTAGATTTTTCAGATAAGGTCCTCTTTTTTTTCTTAAACTGATTTTTTAATGGAGGTGGAGAAATCAGGTCTTGAAAAGAAAAAAAAAGGAACATAGTGCCATCTGCTCAGCTTACTACAGGCCTTCCCTCTCGGACCACTTTCCTCTCCCAATCCGCAAGGGTGGGCCAGAGCCAGATCGAAGTTCCTTCCATGGGAACTTGAAATTAGCAGAGAGACTATAGTGCCACATATGACATAAATTGTGTCCATATGTGTGTGGGTCTCTCTTTGAATTCTGTTCCATTTATTTGGGCTATTTGTTTATTGTAGTATTAATACTATAAAGTTTTAATCACGGCAACTTTAGTTTTTTAAATTAATTTATTTTTGGCTGCATTGGGTCTTCGTTGCTGCACACGGGCTTTCTCTAGTTGCGGCGAGCGGGGGCTACTCTTCGTTGCAGTGCACGGGCTTCTCATTGCGGTGGCTTCTCTTGTTGCGGAGCATGGGCTCTAGGCGCGCAGGCTTCAGTAATTGTGGCACGCGGACTCAGTAGTTGTGGCTCGCGGGCTCTAGAGCGCAGGCTCAGTAGCTGTGGTGCACGGGCTTAGTTGCTCAGCGGCATGTGGGATCTTCCCGGACCGGGGCTCAATGTCCCCTGCATTGGTAGGCGGATTCTTAACCACTGGGCCACCAGGGAAGTCCCATCTCGGCAACTTTAAAACAAGTCTTGACATCAAGTAGAGTGAGTCTTCCCACTTTAAGAGCATCATATCAGTAAATATTTGATCAGATAAGTAGATCCACAGTGAATGATATAAAATAAGAGATTTATTATAGGGATTAGACTTTATGCACATATAGGAGACAATGGAAAAGGCTGCTTGATCTGGTGTTGGGTCTTAAATCTGTACGGGTAAGCTGGGCCAGAGTTAAAAAGGAGAGCTGGATGTGAGGTGGAGGAGAACCTGAATGAACCCATAAGGACAAACTGGAACAACTGGATATCCATTTGTGAAAAAAAAAAAAAAAGGGATATTGACCCCTAGTTCACACCATATAGAATAAAACATACAAAATAAAATTAATTTGAATATGTTATTGTTCCAAATGTGAAAGATAAAAGTACAAAACTCTTAGAAAGGGACTTCCCTGATGGTCCAGTGGCTAAGACTCAGCGCTCCCAATGCAGGGGACCCGGCTTTGATTCCTGGTCAGGGAACTAGATTGCACATGCTGCAACTAAGAGTTCACATGCCACAGCTTAAAAGATCCCACATGCCGCAACGAAGATCCCGCACCAGCAATGAAGATCCAGAGTGCCGCAACTAAGACCCAGCACGCTCTTCAATAAGTGATGCTGGGAAAACTGGACAGCTACATGTAAAAGAATGAAATTATGAACACTAACACCATACACAAAAATAAACTCAAAATGGATTAAAGACCTAAATGTGAGACCAGACACTATAAAACTCTTAGAGGAAAACACAGGAAAAACACTCTTTGACATAAATCACAACAAGATCTTTTTTGACCCACCTCCTTGAGCAATGGAAACAAAAACAAAAATAAACAAATGGGACCTAATGAAACTTAAAAGCTTTTGCACAGCAAAGAAAACTATAAACAAGATGAAAAGACAACCCTCAGAATGGGAGAAAATATTTGCAAACAAATCAACGGACAAAGGATTAATCTCTAAAATATATAAACAGCTCATGCAGCTCAATATTAAGGAAACAAACACCTCAATCAAAAAATGGGCAGAAGACCTAAATAGACATTTCTCCAAGACATACAGATGGCCAAGAAGCACATGAAAAGCTGCTCAACATCACTAATTATTAGAGAAATGCAAATCAAAACTACAATGAAGTATCACCTCACACCTGTCAGAATGGGAATCATCAGAAAATCTACAAACAACAAATGCTGGAGAGGGTGTGGAGGAAAGGGAACCCTCTTGCACTGTTGGTGGGAATGTAAATTGATACAGGCACTATGGAGAACAGTATGGAGGTTCCTTAAAAAACTAAAAATAGGGCTTCCCTAGTGGTGCAGTGGTTGAGAGTCTGCCTGCCAATGCAGGGGACACGGGTTCGAGCCCTGGTCTGGGAAGATCCCACATGCCGCAGAGCAGCTGGGCCCGTGAGCCACAGGTACTGAGCCTGCGCATCTGGAGCCTGTGCTCCGCAACAAGTGAGGCCGCGGTGGTGAGAGGCCCGCGCGCCGCGATGAAGAGTGGCCCCCGCTTGCCACAACTAGAGAAAGCCCTCGCACAGAAACGAGGACCCAACACAGCCATAAATAAATAAATAAAATAAATTTTTTAAAAAAAACTAAAAATAGAACTACCATATGACCCAGCAATCCCACTACTGGGCATATACCCAGAGAAAACCATAATTCAAAAAGACACATTCACCCCAGTGTTCATTGCAGCACTATTTACAGTAGCCAGGACATAGAAGCAACCTAAGTGTCCATCGACAGATGAATGGATAAAGAAGATGTGGTGCATATATACAATGGAATATTACTCAGCCATAAAAAGGAACGAAATTGAGTTATTTGTGATGAGGTGGATGGACCTAGAGTCTGTCATACAGAGTGAAGTAAGTCAGAAAGAGAAAAACAAATACCGTATGCTAACACATATATATGGAGTCTAAAAAGATGGTCCTGATGAACCTAGGGGCAGGACAGGAATAAAGACACAGACATAGAGAATGGACTTGAGGACACGGGGAGGGGGAAGGGTAAGCTGGGATGAAGTAAGAGAGTAGCATTGACATATATACAATACCAAATGTAAAATAGATAGCTAGTGGGAAGCAGTTGCATAGCACAGGGATATTAGCTCGGTGCTTTGTGACCACCTAGAGGGGTGGGAGAGAGGCGCAAGAGGGAGGGGATATGGGGATATATGTATACATATAGCTGATTCACTTTGTTATACAGCAGAAACTAACACACCATTGTAAAGCAATTATACTCCAATAAAGATGTTAAAGAAAAAAAAAAAAAGACACATGCACCCCAGTGTTCATTACAGCACTATTTACAATAGCCAGGTCATGGAAGCAACCTAAATGCCCATCGACAGATGAATGGATAAAGAAGATGTGGTACATAGGTACAATGGAATATTACTCAGCCATAAAAAGGAACGAAATTGGGTCATTTGTAGAGACATGGATGGATCTAGAGACTGTCATACAGAGTGAAGTAAGTCAGAAAGAGAAAAACAAATATCATATATTAACGCATATATGTGGAACCTAGAAAAATGGTACAGATGAACCGGTTTGCAGGGCAGAAATAGAGACACAGATGTAGAGAACAAACGTATGGACACCAAGGGGGAAAAGTGGCAGGGGGGGATGGTGGTGGTGGGATGAATTGGGAGATCGGGATTGACATATATACACTAATATGTATAACATAGATAACAAATAAGAACCTACGTATAAAAAAATAAATAAAATAAAATTCAAAAATTCAAAAAAAGATGTTGAAAAAAAGAAAAAAAGACCCAGCGTGGTCAAATAAATAAATAAATACTAAAAAAAGAAAATGAAAAGGTAGTCAACCTTACTAGTCACTAAGGACACACAAAATAAAACTCACAGAAAAGGATAACTAAAATTCAACAGATGAACAATACCAAGCGTTTGTAAGGGTGTGGAGCAGCAGGTATTCTCTCATACCCTGCTGGTGGCAGTGTAAACTGATAAAAACTACATTGAAAAAGAGTTTGACATTATTTACTAAAGTTAAAGACACATATACCCAAGGATTTAACTTTTTTTTTTCCCTAAAGACCCAGCAGAGGGACTTCCCTGGTGGTTCAGTGGGTAAGACTCTGCGCTCCCAATGCAGGGGGCCCAGGTTCAATCCCTGGTTGGGGAACTAGATCCTGCATGCATGCCACAACTGAGTTTGCATGCCGCAGCTAAGAGCCTGCATGCTGCAACGATGATCTGGCATAGCCTGCATAAATAAATAAATAATAAATAAAATTTAAAAATAAAGACCCAACAGAAATGCCTGCACACATGTGCACTGAAAGACATGAACAAATATATTTAGAGAAGAGCTATTTTTAATAATTTCAAATTGAAAATAACCTAACAATAGAGAAATCAACGGTGCTATATTAACTCCATGGAAGAGTACACAGCAATGAAAAAGAACAAATTACAGTCACACACCACAACTTGCGAGAATCTTACAAAATAATCTTGAGTGAAAGAAGCAAGATATAAAATAATACCTATCATATTATTCCATTTCTATAAAGTACAAAAACAGGCAAAACTGATCTATGATGTTAAAGTCTGTTTAAGGGTATCCTCAGGGGAGGTAATGACTGGCAGGGGGCATGAGGAAGGGCCTCAGGATTGTTGGTAAAGTGCTCTGTCTTGATCTGGGTGCTGGTTACCTGGTGTGTTCATTTTGTGAACTATATACTGTACATAATTATGGTGTGTGAATATTTGGCCGCTGTTACACAATCATCATTGGAAGCAGAAGTTCTGTTGAGGTATTCCTCACAACCAATAATCAAATTTTGTAAATGTTCCAGGTATACTTGACCAAAATAAGGAATTTTCCAATTGTATGTAGAACTATATACATGTCCATTAGGTCACCGTCATTAATTGTGTTATTAAAATCTTTTATATCTTGCTGGGTTTTTTGTGTGTTTTTTTTGACCTATTTGTAAGCATGACAGTTGTGGTGAAATCTTCCACTGTGATGGTGTATGTATCAGTTTCTCCCTATAGTTCTAGCAATTTATTTTTATTGAAGTGAAATTCACATACCATAAAATTAACCATTTTAAAGTGAATAATTCAGTGGCATTTAGTACATTCACAATGTTGAACAACCACCACTTCTATCTAGTTCCAAAATATTTCAATCACCCTAAATGGAGACCCTTTACCCATTAAGCAGTTGCTCGCCATCCTTCTCTTTCCCCCTAACCACCAATCTGCTTTCTGTCTCTATGGATTTCCCTATCCTGGATATTTCTTACAAATGGAATCATATAATAGGTGACCTTTGTATCTGGCTTCCTACAGTTAGCATAACGTTGTCAAGGTTCATTCATGTTGTACTTTTTCTCCATTTTTATTTTACTCTTTTTCTGGAATTCCTACTGTGCAGATATTAGAACTTGTTTTTCTATCCTCCCATATCTCTTTTCTGTTTTCTCTTTATTTTTTCTTTCTTCTTTTGGGAGAATTCCTTAACTTGGTCTTTCCAATTTATTGATTCATTCTTGATTATAACTTTATGCTATTAGATCGCCTATTGTGTTATTTCAATTATTGTGGTAATTTTAATATATGGTCCCATGTGCTTCTCCCATCCAAAGATGGGCTCCATGTCTGCCCACCCCTTGAATCTGGGCTTTGTAACTGCTTGACCAGTGAAGTATGGCAAAAGTGATGCTGTGCCCATTTCCAGGCGTAGGCCCAGAGAACTGTTCTTCTTCTTGGGATGCTTACTAATGGACTGTAGCCACTATACTACAAGGAAGCCAAGCAGCCCAGGGAGAGGTCCACACGCAGAGGACCCAGTGCCCTGGTCCACAGCCCCACTGAGCTCTTAGCCTACAGCCAATAACAATTTGCTGGTAATGTAAGTGAATCATCTTTTTTTTTTTTTTGGTCACGCCCCGCAGCTTGTGCGATCTTAGTTCCCGGACCAGGAACTGAGCCCGGGCCCCTGGCAGTGGAAGCAGGAGTCCTAACCACTGAACCGCAAGGGAATTCCCATGAATCATCTTGGAAGTGAATCCACCAGTCCTAACTGATGCCATGTGGAATAGAGATGAGCTTCCTCAGCTTACTGATTTGTGAGCAAATAAATATTTTTGTTGATTGTTGCTTTAAGCCACTGTTTTGGGGTAATTTGTTATGAAGCCATAGATCACTGGAATAATTATATTTTTCTCTACCTTATATTTCTGCTTGTTCTTTTTTATATTTTCATGTTTCATATTGCTAATATTCTCCCTTATCTTTTGTAATATGTTTATTAGGCTAATTTTGAATTTTTGATCCATGTATTCTAATCATTTTCCTGATAGATGTTTTCTTTTGAAATGTCTGTTCTTCTAAATGTCTGTTAGTTTTTGCTTGTTATTATTGCCCATGAGTACCCTGATGGTGCAGGCTATTTGACGAGTCAGTAGTATGGGGGAAGTTGTATCCTAGCTACAGAGTCCCCCAGAGCCTAAGGTTTCAGTTGTGCTTTAGTGACCTATCTTCCACGCAGCACCTGACCCCACCCCTGAGGAGAGACGCCAGGTAAGAACTATGGGGAACCTTTGCAGAGCATCAGGGAAGACCAAGGAGGGGGCACTTGTTCATTCTTTAGTCAAAAAATGTGTTGGGACCAGGACTGAAGATACCAAGGTAATGGAGACCAAAATGGTCCTGCCAATGTGAAATCCACAGTCTAGTGGGCATGAAAAACATTAAAGATCTCCACCAACACGTTTCTCCCTGCAGTGGGTCCTATGAAGGGAAAGTGCCCCAGGGGAACACAATCCAGGGGAGGGTGAAGCGGGGTAGTGGGGAGGTGGGGTGTGTTTCAGAGAAGTCTTCTGGGGAAGAAGTGGTACTCCAAGCTGAGGCCTCCTCCATACAGAGGAGTTTGGTAAATGAGGGTGGGGGCAGAGGGTAGAAAGGCATTCTGCCAGGTGCAAGTGCGGCACAGAGACTCCTTGAGTTTGGGGAAGTGAAAGAAGCCAAAGCATCTGAGCATCTGGTCTTCCCTGATGCTCAGCCAGAAAGGCTGAGGCTGGGGAGGAGGATAGGGAGAGATGCAGCTGGAGAGGTTGAAGGGGCCAGAGGGAGCAGAGCCTTGTGGACCAAGAGAAGAGCTTGGGCTTTCTCTTCAGAAGAGGTGGCTCTACCAGGAGCAGGGAGTCCATTGGAAGGCTGCTACTGTGGGCAGGTGAAGGTGCCAAAGCAACAGACCCTGGCCAGGATGACTATGGGGTAGGGGCCAGAATAGGGGTCAGCTCCGAGGTCTTCCTGCAGGGCCCAGCGACTCTGATCCCTTATTCTGCCCCAGAGCTGGAGGTCAGAGGGCACAGAGTCTGAGGTAGGTTGAAAAGATACCACTAATTCTGATATTCTAAAGCCCTCTGAGTCATAAAAAGGAGAAAAAAAAAATGGAGACAGAGGTGTGAAGTGGCCTCTGGGCTTTTCTGATAGAGAAACAAATAGCTAAAAGAATGGCCTAGAAAGATAAAGATGTTAAAGTAAAGCCAACTGGATAACTTATCTGAAGCAGTGGAGTAGAAAGTGAAAGAAAATTTAAAAGCAAAGAAGTAAATGGCTTGGGTAAAGGAATCCCTAAGAGGTGAGACAGTAAAAGATAAAACTGAGATGAAAGAACTTGGCTAAAGAATCCAATGCAGCGTCCAAAGAGGCAGACGGGGCTGGGCGAGGGGGATGGGTGTCCTTCCTACCGAGGAGGAAGCAGCCTCTACTGAAGGGTCAGGAATCCCCAGCAGCCTCCAACAGGGAGACATGGAGGGTGGGGGAAGGGAGGGGACTTTCCTGGGTTTCCGTTTCCAAGGTTTCGGAGGAGAGAGGTGGAAGAGAGAGATAATGAAAATGGGGAGGGGGTACTCAGGAATGGTGGGAGGCCCTGGGCAGGACTGGAATGACCTTTGCGCTCCTCCCTATCCTTCCCCATCCCTGAATCACAGAAATGTCACTGAGCGCTCACTAGGCACAAAGCGCAGGGCCAATGCACCCCGTACCCCATCTCACGGCCCTCAAGCAGCCCCAAGAGGTGGAAGCGCATTTCCCCATTTTACAAGTACCGCAACTAAGGCTCAGAGAGGGCGGCTCACCACCCGAGGTCACACAGGAATCGGGTCTACCCAGCGCGTGGAGTAGTACTCCCGCCCCGGGGTCTTCACTCCGCCTGGGCGCCCCCACCTCAGGGAGGAGCCGGTCCGAGCCCCTCCTGCTCCCCGCCCCCGAGGGGCGGCCCGCGGGGCGGGCGGAGGAAGTGAGCGCAGCGGGGAGGAATGTGAGCAGGCGGGGCGCGCCGGCCCAGGGCGGCAGGGACAGTCAGGCGGGCGGCAGGGGCGGCGGGCGCGGCGGGGCCGAGCGCGCAGGATGCCTCACTTCACCGTGGTGCCGGTGGACGGGCCGCGGCGCGGCGACTATGACAACCTCGAGGGTCTCAGTTGGGTGGACTACGGGGAGCGCGCCGATCGGGAGAACTCGGAGGGTGAGGACGCGCCTGGAGGGGTCCTTGGCGGGAGCGGGGGCAGGGAAGCTGGCCACGCTGGGCCCGCTCTCACACCGACGCCGGCCGGTGCGCGCACACGTCGATGCGGGCCCAACTTTTCTTAGGCTGAGTCGCCACCGGCAGTCCCTTACTCCGCGCGCGCAGACTCAATTTTCCTGGGCCCCCGGCGCCCGCGGTTGCGGTCGGGCCTCCCTCCCCGCCCCAGCTCCTCCCTTGCGGGCCGCGGGCGGGGGCTGCAGACGTGGCCAGGCCTGCCGGGCCAGCCGAGCCGCCCGGGGCGCGGAGAGCGCTGAGCCTCCATCTCTGGCCCTTCCCGGCTGGGAGCAACGACCGCAGCCCGGACCCCAGACCCTTCACCTCCTACCTCCTGTGAACCACCCCTAACCTCTTCCCGTCTTGCCTACACTTTTGTGCGGCAGCATCTCTTTCCCTAAGACTACCCTCTCTCTCCTCCCCTCTCCTCTTCCCTCCCAGCACTCCCGGGCCCTGGAAAGAAGGCTGTGCCTGCCTGAGGGGGTCTGTGTGTAACTGCCTGTGAGTGCACTTGCGTGGATCCCAGCTTACATCTGTAGGTACAGTGGGCATCTGTGGAGCACTCACACGGGACCAGGCTTGTCTAGGCACTTGAAGTGAATTAACTCGTTTAATCCTCCTAATTTCCCCCATGGGACAGGTCATGTTACTCACGCTTAGGAAGAAATGAATTGAGGCATGGAGCCTTTATGTAACTTGCTCTAGGGGATTCAAATCGAGGGTTGGAGACTCCAGAGCCCTAACTCTTAACCTAGATGTTAAACTGGGCCTGAAGGTAAACCCCTCCTCCCCTCCTAGGTGCCTGCCCTTGACCCTTTCACCATCTCCTCCCCCAGGAGCCCCCCATGGGGCTGTCCTTGCAGGGCCCACTCTTGGAGTGTGAACACTGCCGAGAACATGTGTCTGTATGTGTAGCAGCATATGCATGTGTAATTGTGCTTGTGCAAGTGTATAGCTGTGGGGTACTGCAGAGTGAAGATGGGGTCAGGATAGCACTTCTTGTGGGCCACCATTTCCTGCAGGGTTATCGATGATGAGGATGGTGATGTGACTGATGACAAATGCTTAGTCTGTGACTGACCATGATGGAGATATGCAGGGAACATGTGTGTTGGCATGTATCAGGTGATGTGATCTTGATCTGACTCTGTGATGGTGACATGACTGAGGTGATCCATGCCTGACGTGGGTGATGGCTATATGTGTGTCACCCGACTGCTGTGTGAGGAGATGGCACAGGACAGTGGCATAGGCTGCTGGACATCATGGTCATTTAACAGGCTTGACAGCTGTGTGGGTACACACACCTCAACCCCTGCCCCATGCCGGCACCTGCCCCTAGCCTTGTTCCAGTGGCCAGAGCAGGAGCCAGCATCCACCCCTGCTCCTCTGTTAGCCCTTGGAGGCTCGCTCTCCCCAGAGGCTGGGCTGGGCTGGGCTGCATCCCTAAGATCAGCCTGGACCAGTGGGTAGGCAGAGTGGAGCCCTGCCTCTGGCCCCGCCTTGGCCTCTCACAGGGTGACTATAGGGAGCTGGAGCCACATTGGCTGAGTCCGGCCAGGTCCCTCCAGGCTGGGCCAGCTCCTCCCACTATCCCGCTTCTTCCTCCTCTTCCTCCCTTTCAGCCAGATCTTGACTGCGTCTGCCGTATGGGGGACACTCTGCACCCTGGTGAGTGGTTATGATCCTTCTCGGTGGGGGACCCCCCAGCTTGGTGTCTGAATCTCTCAAGGCCCATACCTCTGCTCCAAAGGTCTAGATGGGCCTGTTCATCCAGCTCACCGTGGCCTGTGGGCAGGGGGTGAAGAGGCTCTAGAGGGGTGCCCCTGGCAGATACCTGTGAGCAGAGGGATCAGGAGTGTCACCTGGGTCCCTGCTTGCAGCTGGTACACTCACAGCTGCCGGCAGGAACACGCATATATGTGTACCTCACAGGCAGTGCCCAGGCCCAGCCTTCATGCTGTGGTTCGCCAGGGGTCTCAGGTGGTATCTGAGCGGCTTTGGCCTGGCAGGCATGCCCAGACCTGCCCTGGAATTTTTGGAATAGCTGAGGGCAGTACAGGTATCCAGGCACTGCTGAGACACCAACCCCCCCACCCACCCAGTTCCCACAATCCCATGGGAGCTGTCTTTAAATGAGGTTTTGGGGAACTCCACGGAATCCCTGCTGGGTGTCTGGCACCAGATTGTCCCTTTTCTGATGCATCTGGGCAGTTGGAAGAGTACGTGTTACTAGCTCTACTTCATAGAAAAGGAAACCAAGGCAACACAGAGAGGGTAGGCAGGTTGCCCTGGGTCACACAGTGGGAGGTTCAGGAATCCAAGCTAGTCTGCTGGCCACTGAGCACCAAGAGCCTTGGGTATGCGCACCCTGGCCAAATTGCAAACCCCAGACACTCTTCTCTAGTTAAAGGCTTGTACTGCACCCTGGGGTGCCTCCTGGGATGGGTGGAGGTCCAAAATAGGAGTAGAACCTACAACTCAGCTCCCACGTGGCTCTGGTGGATCCTGGGACCCAAGTTTGGCCCTCTCACTGAGTGACCTTGCCTCTGAATCTCTCTGAGCTTTACATTCCTTGTTACTAAAAGGGGGTAAATGATATCTACTGGAGTGTTGCTGTGAGGACTAGAGGTAACCCTTGCAAGGGCTCTGAGCTGCCCTGGACTCATGGCTGAGGGACAAGGATCAGCTGGGTCTTAGAGGACCATCCACAGGCATTTTGGGGGAACTGCTGTGTGCTCAGCTCTGTGTTTTCTGGGTACTAGTGCAGTCCTCAGAGAGATGAGGTAACAATGGTGGGGCAGGCTGCAGTGCAGGAGTTTAGAATAATTTATACTTTACTTTCAACCTACTTCCACAAAAGGATCAGAAGAGATATGCAACAGAAATGCCTCCCCAAGGGACTGTTACTGTCAGATCAAAACCATGCAGAGGAAAGAGGCAAGGACTCTGAGACGAGGTAGATGGTGACTGCATCTAAAAAATAAATTTAGCTTAGAGGTTCCTGGCAGCCAAGGTAGAAAGGGGAATAAGATGAGCTCTTATAGTTGCCTTTTTTTGACAAAATGAAGCCTCTGACTTATTCAGGAGAGATATTTTTTTGTCACAAAAATCCAAGAGTGCTTTTCAGAGGCTTCTCACTGAAGGGCTGTCAGTGTAATGGGCAGTGTTACTGGGTTTTCAGATTTTTGTTGTGGCTCCTTATCCTGATCCTGAACAAACATCAAGGGCACAGCAAATGTCACAGGGTGTCTGAGGAGCTACGTGACCCCACGAGGCTTTTTTTTTTTTTTTAATTATTTATTTATTTTTGGCTGCGTTGGGTCTTCGTTGCTGCGCGTGGGCTTTCTCTAGTTGTGGTGAATGGGGGCTACTCTTTGTTGCAGTGAGTGGGCTTCTCATTGCGGTGGCTTCTCTTGTTGCGGAGCATGGGCTCTAGGCACGTGGGTTTCAGTAGTTGTGGCACGCAGGCTCAGTAGTTGTGGCACATTGGCTTAGTTGCTCCATGGCATGTGGAATCTTCCTGGACCAGGGCTCTAACCCATGTCCCCTGCACTGACAGGCAGATTCTTAACCACTGCGCCACCAGGAAAGTCCCCCCATGAGGCTTTAACATGGTTCTGTAGGTTGGCCTGAACTCCCACTACCTTTGTCCACTGTGCCGTTGGCATTGGCCTACATACAGACATGTAGCTTCTGGGACTGAGCTGCTTGGCTTACTTAGCTAGTCCAGGTTCCTAGATGAGGCGATGTACCACTTTTACATACTGTGGGAGGGAACAGCTGATTTTGCCCCAGAAATTGTCATCAGCATGCTTTCCCTGTCAGTCTCTTTGGACAGTAAAGAATCCACAGTGCAGCACCTGCTGAGTGATTGTTGGCTCAGAGAAGGCAAGTTAAGTCTCATACTGATGGCAAGAGGATGTATCAGATCGAGGAGGATGTATCATCGTTCAGTATTCTTAGCTGCAAACAAGAGAAATGGATTGTGGGCTATTTGACCAGAAAAGGTTGGCAGGTAGCTCTCACAAAACCAGGCATGGCTGGAATACCCCGCTAGGCTGGGTCAGTGAAGACACTTCTGTTGCCGCCTCCATCACTGGACACCAGGCCAGCACTGCTGCCACAGTCATGGCCATCCAACACCAGTGTGGCTTCTTTGAACCAAGATGTCATCTTTCCATTTGCTGTGAAGCCTCCAGCCACTGCCACTGCAGCTGTCAGACTGTCTGAAGGGGGTTTTACTGTTAGCGACTGGAAAAGGAGTACTTGGTGTCTTCTGCCTGCTTGATGAAAAGCTGGGAATGTCACCCACTGAGACTCACAGTGGACAAAGTTTGGAAAACAGGGAAGAGTGTGAATGCCGGTGGCCAGAAAATGCAGGCGAGCTTTGAGAGTTGAGGCAGGCAGATAAAAAAAAGGTGCATCTGGCTCCTTTCTGTGAGGTTTTCTTGGTGCTGAGGCACTGCCTCACCAGCCTGGGGGGTAGGTGGACGCTGGGATTGGCCACATGCCTAGTCTGGAGCAAGCAGCCACGATCTGGGGACAGGGAGGTAGGTCAACAAGAGGGTCCTGCCCACAGTCCTGCTTAGTCCCACACCCACCTGGTCAGGCTTCTGTAGGGCTTTCCCAGATGACCCTAGACAGCTTCAAGCACCCACTTCCGCTCTCTGGCCAGTCTGCTGCTTGCCTCTCCTCCCGGCATGCCTCAGGTGGCCCTCAAGGACACCGCTGCGCAGTGCATGGTGGGGTGGCTAGGAGGTGGCTGGCTGGCCATGGCGGCAGAAGGAGCCCTGTGTGGCTTCATCTGTCTGGAGGGCAGCACCTGGGGGGAGCCCTGAAGACACTGAGCCCTGGGCATCCGGCACACTGGATATTCCCGAAGGGCTGGAAAGTGGGAGTGTGTGTCTCAGGGGTGGTCTGAAGGTGGGCCATGACTGGGCCACGCCCTCCTGCAGCTGACTCTGCCCCTTGGTGTTAACACGTGCTGTCTGGGCCCTTCACACCTGTGCCCTCTGCTAGATGAGTGTACATGCTGTTTTTTTTTCTTTTTTCTTTTTTTAATTTATTTTATTTTTGGCTGAGTTGGGTCTTCATTGCCGCGCGTGGGTTTTTCTCTAGTTGAGGCGGGCAGGGGCTACTCTTCGCTGCGGTGCGCGGTCTTCTCATTGCAGTAGCTTCTCTTGTTGCGAAGCACAGGCTCTAGGCACACGGGCTTCAGTAGTTGTGGCACGCAGGCTCAGTAGTTGTGGCGCACGGGCTCTAGAGCGCAGGCTCAGTAGCTGTGGCACACGGGCCTAGTTGCTCCGCGGCCTGTGGGATCTTCCCGGACCAGGGCTTGAACCCGTGTCCCCTGCGTTGGCAGGCGGATTCTTAACCACTGCACCACCAGGGAAGCCCTGCGTGCTGGGTTTTGATCATTGGCCAC
The DNA here is from genome assembly GCF_965194805.1 of Balaenoptera borealis. NCBI lineage: Eukaryota > Metazoa > Chordata > Mammalia > Artiodactyla > Balaenopteridae > Balaenoptera > Balaenoptera borealis. The sequence goes on from NC_138878.1 coordinate 17,724,469, forward strand.
TGCCAATTCTGGCCCTTTCAAGGAGGCTGGCAGGGTATGATGGGGAAACAGGCCCAGCATGGTAACACTGGCCCACAGAGTGCTCCACAGAGGTGACGGCACGCCTGCTGGGGAGGAGTGCATGCTGGGGGTTCAGTAGGCAGCCCCTGACTGGGATTCTGTTCCTCTCTCTCCACAGGACATGGCAACCACAAAGAGAGCAGCCCTTTTCTTTGTCCCATGGAAGCTTCCAGAGGAAGTGACTACCATGACAGGAACCTGGCACTGTTTGAGGTAGCTGAGGAGCCATTCTGGGCCACAGGTGTGGCAAGGAGGTGGGCGGGCAGGGACCTGTCAGGACCCAAGCTTTAGCTAAGCAGATAGGCTGGATGTTGTGCCTCCTTATGTCTCGGCTTCTCCTCCAGTCTCCCCTTGTCTGTCTCGCTCCCTTGGCAGCCAGGCTGTGGTTCCCTCGGCCCTTTGAACTGAAACTGCTTTCCCAGAGGCCACTGTACCCCATTACCACCTCCAGGGGTGTTCACCTTTGACTTCCATGCAGCCCCTCAGCAAGGTCACCACCTCTCAGTATTTCTTACCTCAGGATTTCCTTTGTCCCCTTCACTTCTAGGACTTCTCATAGTCCATGATTCTTCCCTCTCCTGTGAACTCTTCCCTGGCCTTCCTGGTTGACTCCTCCAACGCTGTCCCCATCAAGTTTACTGAGCCCTGGTCCTTCTCACCAGATCTGCCCCCTCTAGCCATATCTGCAGCCTCAGTGGACGTCTCTTTGGAAACATTCCCAATTTTGTGCCTTTGAACTTGAATTTTTTCATTTTCAGACTCAAGCTCAGAAGTTGTATCTGGATTGAAGTCATGGTTTAGGCCCCTAAATTCTGACCCACACATTCAGCTGCCCCATGGAAGTCTCATAGGCTCTTCAATCTCCATATACCTGCAAAGACCTGCATCTTCACTTCTTACTCCAAACCAGTTTCTCCTTGTGTGTAGGGTCAGAAGGGAGCTGATAGACAGGGAAAGACTAAATGTGGGCCACAGGCAGGCGGAGGCACAGTGCTGGGGAAGCTGTGCTAGGTGCTGCGTGGGAGCTGGAGCCCTGGGAGGCCTCTTGACCTGGCCCCACCTGCAGATGGGCTAGGGGTCCAGGATCCCACCTTGGGGATTGAGGGGGGTTACTCACGGGGTGTGAGGCCTGGTGGAGAAGGCCATCCAGAACAATCAGGGTTTGGGCAGATAAGAGAGACTTCACTTGTCCCACACCTCTTTTGACTTCCTTGGTTCCCTGGGGTGACTAGGGTGGCTTTTTTGTTGAGGGCAGATATGAGTCCCAGAGGCCTACTCACAGCTGGGAGGTGGCCAGGCCGAACAGGCAGACTGAAGCCTGCCATTCGCCTGTCTGCCAGCCGTGCCCTGTCCTGCCCTTTCCCCCCAAGGCAGGTAGTTTTGCAAATGGGCTGGTAGTGATTGTAGCCAAGGTGGGACAGAGAGAAGTGAGTGCTGGGGTGTGGCACCCACACCTGCCCAGTGGGCTGGCTTGGGCTTCCCCAGGCAAGAGCCCAGGCCTGCCTCAGGGCTTGGCAAGGGGCCAGAGGCCAGGCTGCTGGCTACACACAGGTAGCCTGGTGCCAGTTGCCAGATTGCCCTGTGGCTCTGTTTACAGGAAGAGCTGGACATCCGCCCAAAGGTATCATCTCTTCTGGGCAAGCTCGTCAGCTACACCAACCTCACACAGGGCGCCAAGGAGCATGAGGAGGCTGAGAGTGGAGAGGGCACCCGCCGGAGAGCAGCCAAGGTGAGCTGGTCAGGGGCAGCAGAGAGGCCACTCCTAGGAAGACAGATTCAACGCCATGGAGTTGGCAGTTTCCCCACATAGTTATGAGAATCCTGGGGGAAGTAGGTGCCAGGTTTGGTGAGCATGGAGGATGGGCACTGAGTGCTTTGGGCTCAAGGAGGCTTCAAGGGGTGGGCCAAGGAGGTGGCCGTCAGGGCATAGGATCAGGGAGGCCCTCAAAAATAACAGTGGAACGTGACATTACTTAGGCCTCTCTGTGTGTGAGGCATCATTCTAAGCAGTGGGCTTGGGTTCTTGTGTGTCATCTTCACAACAGAGCTGTGAGACAGGTGCTATTATCATCCCCATTTTACAGATGAGGAAGCTTGAGTGTTGGGGTATTAAGTAACTTGCCTAAGGTGACTAAGCTAAACAAGGTCAATGCATAATGCTGGGAGACTTGTGGGCTTACTGTGAGGTATGTGACTATGTAGAATGCCAGATCACTGGCATCCCATCAGGATGGATAAGGATATTACCTTTGGATCCAGGAACCTGGTTGTCCCTCTGGGCTATGTGACCTAGAGCAGTTGACTAAACCCTTCTGCTTCTCACTGTGTTGGCTCCACTGGCAGACCCCTCCGACAGCCCCTGGGTTCCTTGAGCGCCAGGGTTGGGGGTGATAGGAGCATGCCTCTTGGGGCTTCCCTATCCCTCTCCTGGTCCCATCCCTAGTCGCTATCCAGGCCTCTGGCCCTCCAGCCGTCCTCTCTTCGGGATGACTTTGCACATCTTTGCTCAGCTCCCCTGTGTGACAGGGCTCAGTTTAACTGAATGCTGGGTATTTTTCCCCCCTCCGTTTTCAGTTTGGAGGCAAAGAACGTTCCCTCCGTGTCTACTGACTCCCTGAGGTTTGGGAAGAAGCTGTGATTTGGAAGGAGCTTGAGTCTGGCACTAGCTGTAGTATTCTTGCTGGAGGTCAGCACAGTCAGGAGGAGCTCTTGGTTGAAATAAGGCAGATCCCCAACCTCAGACCTGCCCATGAGATTTGGACCTTACTGAGGTGGGCCAAGGCGAGAGGCTGATATGCACCCCTCACTTCTGGGAGGCAAACTAGCCCACGCTTGAGAGAGGGCAGCTGAGATCTTGAGGTCACACAGACATGACCCCCACCCTATCCTGCTGGTTGTGATTTTGCTGATATTTTCTGAACTGCAGATAGCAGAGAACCCTGACTATCTGTGGCTGTCTGTGTTTAGCCCTGCAGTGGGTGGTGGGATCCTTGGGTAAAAGCCTCCTCCCTGTCCCTTCAGACCAAGCCCAGGAAGCTCGTGGCTGGGAGTAAAAAGGTCCCTAAGAAAGGCTCGTGTACATCTCAACAAGGTGTCAGAAGAAATTCTGAGTTGGTGAAGGGCCATGGTCCCTTGGCCTTATGAGGAGCTTGTGAGGATGCTGGGGTCCAGCCTCAGCTTACCTGCCAGCTCACCTGGCCCTAGGTTAAAGATGTGAGAGGATGGCTGAGTGTCCCAGCGCCAGTGGCTTTTTCATGGAGAAAGCAGGAGCCTGGTCAAGTCCACAGAGAGTCAGTAGGAAGCTAGGGAGCTGGGGCCGCTGAGCTGTGGCCCTCACCCAGGCAGGTCTGAGCAGGGGCCTCAGAAAAGGAAAGCTTAAAGCCGGAAGGGCGGTCCTCCAACCATACCACACCAAGACCCAAGGCAGCCTCTCCGTGGCAGCCGCTCCGCCTGTGGCCTGGTGACCTTCTGAGGCTGCCAGAGGTTATTTGGAGATGCAGAAAGCATTTCCGGCCCTGCCCTTTCCCACACTCCCCTTTTCCCAGAGTGACTCAGCCTCAAATGGGGGGCTGGGAGCTGCTACTATCCAGCGGGTGGTCCAGGGCCTCTGAGAAGGGCTCAGACAGAGCCCAGATGAGGTGTATCCGTCACCTACACTGTTCAGGACAGTTTGAGGGACCATTTGTTTTTACTCGGGCCCTTCTAGGCCCTTCTGTGGTCCTTAAGGCTGAACACAGATCCTGCCCCAGGCCTGGACCCTTGAGAAGAGTTCCTGTGGCCAGAGTTCTTTCTCCCACCCCAGCTCCAGGGCAGCAGGCTTTGCTGGGGTTCTGGTGGAAGCTCTCAGGGCCCCACTACTCTGGGCTGCTCTCATGTGAGGCTCAGTTCTTCAAGAAGGCACCAGCCCATGGGACTCCCCTGGTGGTCTAGTGGTTAAGACTCTGCGCTCCCAATGCAGGGGGCCAGGGTTCGATCCCTGGCCAGGGGACTAGATCCTGCATCCCGCAATTAAGAGCCCACATGCCGCAACTAAGACCCAGCGCAGCCAAATAAATAAATATTAAAAAAAAAAAAAAAAGGAAGGCACCATGCCTAATTCTGTGCTTCAGCGTCTGCCCTGGCCTCTTGTTTGGCCCCTACTCTACCCTTAGGTAGCTGAGAAATCCTGCCTGGATATGCCCGTTAGACCTTCCCTACCTGCCCTCCAGCCTGAGTCTCTATTCTCTATGCAGGATTTTCCCAACCGGTTATCCCAGAGGCCTTCTAAGGCATCGTTCACTGGGCTCAGGAGCACCTTTTGAGTACCAGCAGGGCCTGCTGATGATAGAACAGTGAACAAGCCAAGTCTACCCAGTATGGTCATTCAAGTGAACAGTTACCATGACCACTATGAGGGAAGGGTATATCAGATGCTGAGGGGATGCAAGAGGAAGTACCAACTCCAGCTAAGGCAACCTGGGGGAACTTCCTGGAAGAGGAAACAGTTAAGTCTCCTGAAGGTTTAACTGAAGAGGAATTTGCCAGGCAGTGAGGCAGGGGTAACCCTCCCAGGCAGAGCCCAGCACATGCCCTGGTTCAGAGGCTCTGAGGGACTGATGTTTTCAGGGGCTGAGGCTGACAGAGAGGATGGGGCAGGCCTGGTAGCCCAAGCCAAGGAGCCTGGCCCACACTATGCATTACAGTATAGACAATGCAGAGGGGTTTTAGTAGGGATGATGAGATTGGACTTGGTTTTCAGAGACCTGCTCTGGCAGCAGAGCGGGCTGGAGTGTGGAGAGGTTGACAGGCACAAGAAGGCACCATCCAGGTGCCCCAGATGTAGTGCCCCAAGTTCAAGGGACTAAGGCTGAGGCAAGGAAGGCTGATCTCAGGGCAGCTTGAGAGGCAGACTGGGCAGGACTCAGTGTCCACTGGACTGAACTGGGGGGTTGGAGAGAGGGAGGGTCAGGAACAACTTCTTAGACTCTGGCTTGGGTGACATGGGGCATGCTGGGTGGGAAGGTGGAGATCTGACACAGACCTCACTTTCCAGAAGTATAAAAGAAGAGAGGAAGGGAAGGGGGCAGTACCATGAGGGGGAGGTGAGGCTCAAAAGCTCACACATGGGGTTTTGAAAAGAATCAGGTTTTATACCTTCCCAGTCCCAAACTGTTTCTTCATGTATGAAAGTCAACACAGACATCCTCTCACCTTACCCCCTGCACTCCCCAGGACTCCACTTGGAATATCCCTCTGCAACCTGTTCTCTGGTAGAACACCCTGGGGGCGGGGGACTGTCAAGTGACTAGGGGCTGGCCTTCCATGGAGCATCTGGGCCCCTCTGATGCTCTGTCTCCCCCTTCCCGTCCTGCTCCATAGGCACCCAGCATGGGCACCCTCATGGGGGTGTACCTGCCCTGCCTGCAGAATATCTTCGGGGTTATCCTCTTCCTGCGGCTGACCTGGATGGTGGGCACGGCCGGTGTGCTGCAGGCCCTCCTCATTGTGCTCATTTGCTGCTGCTGTGTGAGTATCCCAGCTGGGGCAGGGCCACGGCCACCCCCCAGAGCCCACCCAGCTGAGCTGCTCACCTAGGCCCTCCTTTCCACAGACCTTGCTGACGGCCATCTCCATGAGCGCCATTGCCACCAACGGCGTGGTTCCAGGTGGGTGAGCACCACTCAGGCCCGAGCGGGGGATGGGCCCAGAATCCACCTTGACATGCCCGGGAACACTCATTGCCCCCCAGGTGGGATCTTAGTCCTTGACTCCATGACAGTGCCACCACTTAGGAGCATCCTTGCTTGACAGAGTTTGAGATTGCTGTTGTTTTGTGTTTTGTTTGTTTGGGCTTTTTTTTTTTGGATAAAAGTAATTTTTTTAAAAGCGGGGGCTGGGGCTGATAAAGAAAGGTGACGGGTCATACCTGGTGGCCCAAGCCAAGGAGTCTGGGCCACCCTGTGGATTACAGGATAGACAATGCAGAGGGTTTTCAGCTGGGATGATGAGATTGGACTTGGTTTTCAGAGACTCCGTTTATTTACTTACTCAACCATGTATTTTTATCACTGTGGACTCCTGGATATTTATTTTATTCTTTGGCTCATAATCTTAGTACCATCATTATTTATTGTTTTGCTCGAACTGTTCCACTTTGGCTATTTGGCTATTCGGGTTGGCTTCTGTGTTTGAATCCTTTTCTATTTTTTTCAAATAACAGCTTTATTAACATTAGTATAAAAGTAATAGGGGAAAAAAGGCAATATATGTTTACCATAGAGGGTTTGAAAGTGCAAAAAATGTAGAAAAGAAAATGAAAAGTACCCATAATCCCACCATCCTAAGGTCATAACTGTTAGCCTTTTAATACATGGTCTTAGGGTCTTATAAAGTATTGAGATGTATTGTTTTCCCCAAACTGTGTGTGTGTGTGTGTCTGTGTGTTTCTCAAGTGCTGGAAACAGTTCATTTGTTTTTTTAAAACAGGATTGACATTACCTAATTTATGTGATTATTCTCCTACTCTTGGGTTCTACTTTTTCACTACTGTAAACATTATTGTCATAAACAGCCTTGCACACTGATCTTTGTTCACGCCCCTGGCAGTTTCCTTAGGAGAGGGTCCTAGAGGTGGGATTACAGCATGAAAGGGATTAGCCTTTTTAAAGCTTCTTGATCCCTGTTCCCAGATTTTTCACCAGAGAAGTTTCATCAGGAGCAGATTCAACCAGCAGCATGGGATTGTTCTTGTCCCCTGCACCCTCACTGGCCCTGGGGTCCAGTGTTGACTCAGTCTTTCCAGGGGTGTTAGACTCTGATGGAAGCACAGATTCAGGGCAGGAGGGTCAGCCGTGGACACTCACCCAGTGGCCGGCCCTAGGGGCAAAAAGCTAGACAGTTCCTGCCCTGGTCTGGAGGGTCAGACTAACAGACAATAGCCCTTAGGAGGGGTGAGGCGTGCTGAGATAGGACACACCCAACCAGGGGAGGCTGCGGGGACTGACCTAACTGCAGGCACTTGGGGGACAGTAGGCTGCTTAGGCTTTGCTGCGGACCTAGAGCTGCCCCAGCAGAGTATTCATGTCGCTGGCCCGTGCTGGGTGTTGGAGTCAAATGGAAATCAGGTCCAACCGCAGCCTGGCCACTTATTAACCACGCCGCCTTGGGCAAGTCTTCTAACCCTTCTGCTCGTTCGTAAATGGGAAAAGCAGTCCCTGTCCCTCTGGATGGTTGTGAAGGGTTGTCATGGGAGTGGCCCCCTTGAAGAAGAACCAGCCTTGACCTATGTATGCTTTTTCTGTTGTAGCTGGGGGCTCCTATTTCATGATCTCCCGCTCGCTGGGACCAGAATTTGGAGGGGCTGTTGGCCTGTGCTTCTACCTGGGAACAACATTTGCAGCGGCTATGTACATCCTGGGGGCCATTGAGATCCTGCTGGTGAGTCCAGCTAAGCCCTGGCCAACTCTGGTCTTGTCCAAACAGTCCATTTCCCATAGGCCCAGGCGGCTCATGCTCCCTTCACCTCTGGTCAGGGTCTAGGGCTTATAATGAGGGAGGCCTCTTCGAGGGAGAAAGATCTTTGTTCAAGCCAGTCTCCCCTTCAGCCCTTTCCCAGTTTGGGCCAGGCAAGGAAGGGGCCTGGCTGTCTTCACCTTGACCCTGGATGTTCCATCCACTTGGGCAACATTTCAACCATGGCAGGTGGTCTGTGAACTACTGCATTTAACTCAATGACAGATCTTGGTGGTGATGCAGAGCCTGCCTCCCAGGCTCATGTGGGCTCTGGCCAGCTCTGTCTCCCCCAGGGCTCTGTGCTAATAAAGCCCTTCAGATCCATCTTATCCTCATCCCTAAATCAGGGTGAACAGCCACAGGACCCTGACCCTGTTTGGAGGTCAGTGCCCCCTCTGTGGGCCTCATGTGTGCTCTGACTCAGTTTCCCGCTTCCCACTGAACTGCCCTTGTGGTGGGAGAAGAGGGGGAGGAGCAGTGGGGAGCACAGGGTAAAAAGTGCCCACCCCTGGGCATAGAGGAACTGCCTGTCTATTCCCACCTCCAGGTCCCCTGTCTGTTGCGTGGAGACTGTTCCTGGATATTCTGGGGGTTTTGTTGTTTGTTTTTCTTTTTCTTTTTATAAATTTATTTATTTATTCATTTATTTAATTTTTGGCTGCATTGGGTCTTTGCTGCTGCACGCGGGTTTTCTCTAGTTGCTGAGAGCGGGGGCTACTCTTTGTAGCGGTGTGTGGGCTGCTCATTGTGGTGGCTTCTCTTGTTGCGGAGCTCAGGCTCTAGAGTGCAGGCTCAGTAGTTGTGGCGCACGGGCTTAGTTGCTCCACGGCATGTGGGATCTTCCCGGACCAGGGCTCAAACCCGTGTCCCCTGCATTGGCAGGCGGATTCTTAACCACTGCGCCACCACGGAAGCCAATAATGGCTTTATTAAGAGATAATTCACATACTGTACAATTCACTACCCATTTAAAGTATACAATTGGATGGTTTTTAGTATATTCATAAAGTTGTGCAACTATCACCACAGTCAATTTTCGAACATTTTCATCACCCCAAGAAGAAACCCCATGGTCATTAGTGATCACTCTCCATTCCCCCCAGCCCTAGGCACCCATTAATCTTCTTTCTGTCTTCAATAAGATATAATCAGGGACTTCCCTGGTGGTCTAGTGGTTAAGACTCCGTGCTCCCCATGCAGGGGGCCCGGGTTCGATCCCCGGTCAGGAACTAGATCCCGCATGCTGCAACTAAAAGATCCTGCATGCCGCAATGAAGATCCCGCACGCAGCAACAAAGATCCCACGTGCTGCACCTAAGACCCGGCGCAGCCAGATAGATAGATAGATAGATAAAGATTTAATCAGGTTTACCTATTCTGGACTTGTCATATAAATGGACTCATACGATATATGCTCTTTTGTGACTGGCTTTTTCTGAATACTCTTTTTTGTTTTTGTTTTTTTTTTGGCCGTGCAGCTTATAGGGCCTTAGTTCCCCAACCAGGGATTGAACCTGGGCCGTGGCAGTGAAAGCGCTGAGTCCTAACCATTGGACCACCAGGGAACTCCCCTCTAGATACTCTTAAAAAGAAAACCAAAATGTAGGGCTTGACTCTCCACATAGGAAGATTCAACCTCCTCTATCTGTCTTCTTGTTTCAGACCTACATTGCCCCACCAGCCGCCATTTTTTACCCAACAGGCACTCATGACATGTCGAGTGCCACTTTGAACAACATGAGGGTGTATGGGACCATTTTTCTGACCTTCATGACCCTGGTGGTGTTTGTTGGTGTCAAGTATGTGAACAAATTTGCCTCACTCTTCCTGGCCTGTGTGATCATCTCCATCCTCTCCATCTATGCTGGGGGCATCAAGTCTATTTTTGACCCTCCCGTGTTTCCGTAAGTAACCTGGGAATACATCCAGGCATTGCACTGACATCCTTCCCACGTGGATGGCCTTTGATGCCTTGAGTTGTAGAGGCTGCAGGGTGGGAGCAGGTTGGGGTCTCCGGCTGAGCAGGTGCTGATGCTTCTGTCCCCCCACCACCCCCACAGAGTATGTATGCTGGGCAATAGGACCCTGTCCCGGGACCAGTTTGATGTCTGTGCCAAGACGGCCTTGGTGGACAACGAGACCGTGGCCACTCGGCTCTGGAGCCTCTTCTGCCACAGCCCCAACCTCACCGCAGACTCCTGCGACCCCTACTTTCTGCTCAACAATGTGACTGAGATCCCTGGCATCCCTGGTGCAGCTGCTGGCGTGCTCCAGGGTGCGTCCTCCCTCCTGTCCTGCTCCTGCCCCCCACACTGAGCAGGAGGTAGGGAATGAGCACGGAAGGACGGATTAGCACAGAGCCGTCCTTGTGTGGCCAGCTCAGGAATGGGAGGCAGTTCTGGCTGCCTTCCCAGCTCAGCCATGTCCTCTCAGCCTGGCTCCTGGCAGCTGGGTTTCGGGTGAACGGAGCCTGTTTGGCCAGTGTCCCAGGCCTGCAACAACCCCGAGAAAGTTCTGGCAGCCCATTTCTCCCCAGCCACCAGCCCCTGACCCTGCCTGTGATTGTTCTCACAGGAGCCATAAAGGGCCTCTGTCTAGGAGGCAGGCAGTGTCAGGTGATGGTGGCTCAGCCACCTTCGCCTTTCAGACTTCTAGCCAGACAGCTCCTTCTCTGTGGCCAGAGCAGCCCGGTGGCTGACACCATAGCCATTCGGCTGAAGTCACCCCCCTGAACCCCGAGAACCTCTTACATCTGCAGCCTCTGGCTGGGCTGCCCCAAACTTCCCTGGGAAGTAGGTGGGGCTGCAGTGGTGATGCTGCTGCCCCCACAGAAAACCTGTGGAGCGCCTACCTGGAGAAGGGTGAGGTCGTGGAGAAGCACGGGCTGCCCTCCACAGACGCCCTTGGCCTGAAGGAGAGCCTGCCCCTGTACGTGGTGGCCGACATCGCCACGTCCTTCACCGTGCTGGTCGGCATCTTCTTCCCCTCCGTAACGGGTGAGCCCTCTTGCCCACCCACCCTGCCCTGCCCCCACTCCCGGGGAGCCCCTGAGGGAGTTTCCTTGTTTTTGGAGGCATTATGGCTGGCTCAAACCGCTCCGGGGACCTCCGAGATGCTCAGAAGTCCATCCCAGTGGGGACCATTCTGGCCATTGTTACAACCTCCCTTGTGTGTATCCTTTCCCAGGCCTGGGGTGGGTGGGGAAGGGGGACAGGAGGCACTTGCCTGTGTATAAGTCACCAGCTGGCACGCGCAGACACACTCCCTATGCGTGCATGTGTTCCTCACCCCTCACACACACGCGCGCACACTCAAGGGGTGTGTACACAACATGAAACCTGCAGCTGCAGGTGTCCCAGCTGAGTCTGCCAGCTAAGGCTTGGGCGAGGGACCCTTGGGCGCTGTGCGGGGATGCACGGGGACGGCAGTGGCAGCGGAGGCCGAGCTTTCCTTGACGCAGCCACAGACTTCAGCAGCGTGGTTCTCTTTGGCGCCTGCATCGAGGGTGTGGTCCTCCGGGACAAGTGAGTGATCTGGGCCCCTCCCCGTGGCACTGGGCTCAACTTTTGCTGCCCTGACACAGGCCCCCCTTGCACACGTGGTTCCACACATGTCCTCAGGCTGCTGGTTGCCAGTGGTGGGTCAGGCCCCAGCAGAACTTTTGCTTCTGAGAGGAGGGTGACATCAGATCGGGGCTGGGCTAAGGGGAAAGGATAGGGGCTGGTGGCCTGGCCTCTGCTGAGGGGTCAGAGCTCTGTCCACCATAGCCATCCTTCCTGACCCCTGCCAACCCTCACTCTGGGCGACCCCACCCAGGGTTTGGGGGGCTCCTTGCATGGAGCATGGCCTGAGCCCGGCCCCTGCAGGTACGGCGATGGCGTCAGCAGGAACCTGGTGGTGGGCACGTTAGCCTGGCCTTCGCCCTGGGTCATCGTCATCGGTTCCTTCTTCTCAACCTGCGGCGCCGGCCTACAGAGCCTCACTGGGGCACCACGCCTGTTGCAGGCCATCGCCAAGGACAACATCATCCCCTTCCTCCGGGTGAGCCTTCTGCACTCCCCCACCGCCTGGGTGCTCCTGGCCCCTCACACTGGCGGGGGGAGAGAGGTAGGAGGTAAGTATGGGTGCGTTTTATCCTGCTGGGGGCCAGGGCCATGCAGCTGTCCATGGAGAGTTGCTGAGAGCTGCCCTGGCCCTGGCCCTGGCCCTGCCCTGCTGTTGGTAGAGCTGCTTGGGCCCAGAATCCTCAAGGCCTCTCTGTGGCTCATCCACAGCAGAGAGGCCTGAGGAAGTGGAGGGCAGAGGAACTTGTACCTATCAGGATAGGCATGGGTGTGACCTGAGCCCCAGAGGGACTTCATGATGAAGGCCAGGCTGTGACTTGTGGCCTTAGGTGTGGAATGGGGGCAATGGAACCAACTTCTTCACTTCTGACCCTGGTGCTTGCAGGTTTTTGGCCATGGCAAAGCAAATGGCGAACCAACATGGGCACTCCTCCTGACGGCACTCATCGCTGAGCTGGGCATCCTCATCGCCTCCCTTGACATGGTGGCCCCCATTCTATCCATGTGAGCTGGGGGCCAGGGCAGGGCTGGGGGATGGTCTTGGGAAAGGCTCCTTGCACTCTCAACACCCCTCAGCCGGGGGCCCCGCCCAACAGCTCTGTGACCCTGTCTGGTGTTGAGGGCGCAGTAAGGAGATGTGTCAGGCTGTATCGGGGGATGTTTGCCTGGCAGAGCTCAGCCACTTCTGCCTTCTGGAGCGAGCCTGGCACTTACTCAGAAATTTTAAAGAGACCAGTAGGTCCCATGTGCCTCTGTGGGAGACCCCCAGAGCAGCGTCAGGGCAAGCACTGGTCTCTAGCACCTTGATGAGGCCACCACTACCCCATCCATCTGTTTTCAAAGTTGTTTGCTTTTGAAGTTCTGGAATGCTGGGCATCTGAATCTGCCAGTGCCCTGCAGGAGGTGGTGAGCACGCGGCAATTTCCAGGGGTCCTGGCGGCAGGGCTCGTGTCCTTGCTGTGTTCACCTCTGCCAGGGTTGGGGCCCACTCCACCTCTCCTCACACATCTTGCTCCACTGCCGGTGCTCCTTTTGCTTGTTCAGTTATGACTGAGCCAGCCTTCACTGCCCCACTCAGCCTGAGACTGAGAGTGACCCCCTTCCCCCCGAAGTAGCCGCCCCCCAGCCCCAGCCAGGCCTGCTGGAGTCAGTGCTCTGTTGTTCCCCCCAGCACACCTCCGCCCATTACTGCCCAGCTCCACCCACACGTCAGCGCACACCTGAAACTGTTCTTGCCACAGTTGTCTCTGGTGGTGGCCCCTTACTGCCCAAGCCAGAGGATGTATCTCAGCCTTTATCACGTGGCTCCTCCTGGCAGCCCTAATGGGACACCTCGTGGGAGTCCCTGCCCCCTGGCACGCCCTCTTTCGTAAGCCCTGCTGCCTTCTTGTCTGTCCTTCCTCTCGTACCAGCTGAGGGTGGAGGTTGGCGTCCCCTCCACTCAGCCCTCTGCCCCTCGGCTCTCATTCCTGGAGGGCTCATGCGGTAGGCCTCCCCCGTCCCAGTCTCCCACACCCACCGCAGTGTCCCTCAAGTGTCTCTAATTCAGTGATTCAAAATGGCCCTTGTTGTCTTCCCCGACCCACTCTCCCCACATTCATGACAGCCCCTCATCCAACTGGTCACCCAGGCCAGAGGCCTGACTGTTGTCTAGCCGTCTCCAGACGCTGAGCCCTCCTTGACACCATCCTCTCCCACAGCTGTTCCCCCTGCCTTCAGCCCCCTCCCCTCCTCTGCCTGCGAACACTTGCCCATCCTCTAAGACCTGGTTCTGCAGACACTGCTGCAGTGTCCCATCTGCATCGGGCTGTGGGACTGGGCGTGGTGAGGCTGAGAGACCTGCCTGAGCCCGTGTAGGGCAAGGCCATGACATGTCCTGGTTCCTCATCCAGGCCCAGCCTGGAAGGGCAGGGACATCAGGTACCTGGCTGCCAAGGAGGCCGCTCTGTACCAGCCACTCCCTGTGCTGCAGGTTCTTCCTGATGTGTTACCTGTTTGTGAACCTGGCCTGTGCTGTGCAGACGCTCCTGAGGACCCCCAACTGGCGGCCTCGGTTCAAGTACTATCACTGGTAAGTGCCAGCTGGGCCCCTGAGCCAGGTCCTCTGACACAAGAGCTATTGGGGAAGCCAGGAGCCCCATTCTGGATGGAGTCTGAATTTTCTGGGCAGCAGTTGCTGTTGGTGAGAGATTGGGGGTCTGGGCCTGGGGCCCTCTTGGTCTCTCCCTGATTCTGGCCCTTTCCCACTCTCTGGCCCAGGGCGCTGTCCTTTCTGGGCATGAGCCTCTGCCTGGCTCTTATGTTTGTCTCCTCCTGGTACTATGCCCTGGTCGCCATGCTCATTGCCGGCATGATCTACAAGTACATTGAGTACCAAGGGTGAGTGAGGGCTGCCGCCTGCTCGGGACCATTGGGCCACTCTTTGTTGGGTTGCGGGGAGCTGAGCCATCCTTTGTTAGCCACCGTGGTGCTGGGGCTGGGGGACTGTGACCCGGGCCTGGCCCCTTCATCTCACCTGCACACGGACACAACCCCTGGGTGGGACCAGGGGCTCACCAGCTTGTGGGGGCCTCTGCAGGGCTGAGAAGGAGTGGGGCGACGGGATCCGAGGCCTGTCCCTGAGTGCTGCCCGCTATGCACTGTTGCGGCTAGAGGAGGGACCTCCTCACACCAAGAACTGGCGGTGAGTCACGCCCGGCCTGGCAGGGCCCAGTCCGGGTTCTCAGGGGGCACTGTGAGGGTGGGAGAGTCAAGAGGTGCTGGCTCCCCCTCCCTAGCCCGTGTTCCCTATCCTGAGTTGCCAGGGGCACCATCCTGCTTATTTGGCCCTTGGATCACTGCTACCTGTAGGGGCCTGTGAGCCAAGAGGGGAAGGAGCTGGGCTCCCTGGAAACCTCTGGCCCTGGTCTCAGGCTCCCTCTCCATTTGGCCACCACAGGCCTCAGCTGCTGGTTCTGCTGAAGCTAGATGAGGACCTTCATGTGAAGTACCCACGGCTCCTCACTTTCGCCTCCCAGCTTAAGGCCGGCAAGGGCCTGACCATTGTTGGTTCTGTCATCCAGGGCAGCTTCTTGGAGAGCTATGGCGAGGCCCAGGCCGCTGAGCAGGTGCCTGCTGTAAGGGGGCGGTGCTGGGAGGACACTGAGCTGGACTAGAGATGTCCGGGCTGCAGCTGGTGCACGGGGGAGGGGACCAGTGCTGGCCAGCCAGGTGGACAGCACTGCTGCCAGCTGAGAGCTGGAGCAAGGGGGTTATAACTGTCCCATCTTGAAAACATGGCCTCTGGGTGGGCAGCTTGCCCCCATCTCCTCCCCCACCCCCACCCTCTGCACCCTAGGGGCCTTGGTGGGGAGCCCAGCAGAGGGGGCGCTGATGGCCTTGATTTCTGACCCTGCTATGTTCCCCACAGACAATCAAGAACATGATGGAGATTGAGAAGGTGAAGGGCTTCTGCCAGGTGGTGGTGGCCAGCAAGGTGCGTGAGGGGCTGGCCCACCTCATCCAGTCTTGCGGCCTGGGTGGCATGAGGCATAACTCCGTGGTGCTGGGCTGGCCCTACGGCTGGCGACAGAGTGAGGACCCACGTGCCTGGAAGACCTTTATTGGTGCGTGAGGGTCAGGGCCTGGGCTCGACCACATAGGACAGGGGCAGGGGTCAAGTGGGGACAGAGGCCAGAGGGTCACAGGCTGATGATCAGTAGTGCCCCTCCTCCCCAGACACCGTGCGCTGCACCACGGCTGCCCATCTGGCCCTGCTCGTGCCCAAGAACATCGCCTTCTACCCCAGCAACCACGAGCGCTACCTGGAGGGCCACATCGATGTGTGGTGGATTGTCCACGATGGTGGCATGCTCATGCTCTTGCCCTTCCTGTTACGCCAGCACAAGGTGGGCCAGGCGGTTGGTCCCCGGTGTGAGGGGCTGGGCCCTTGGAGGGGTGGGGTGTGATTGAACCACCACCTTCTGTTGCCACAGGTCTGGAGGAAGTGCCGGATGCGCATCTTCACGGTGGCCCAGATGGATGACAACAGCATCCAGATGAAGAAGGATCTGGCTGTCTTCCTGTACCACCTGCGCCTCGAGGCAGAGGTGGAAGTGGTGGAGATGGTAAGCCACCTGCCCGACATAGCCCTGGTACCCTGCCCCACGTAGCGCGGTCCTCACGGCTCACCCTCTCCCCAGCATAACAGCGACATCTCCGCATATACCTACGAGCGGACACTGATGATGGAGCAGCGCTCCCAGATGCTGCGGCAGATGAGGCTGACCAAGACTGAGCGGGAGCGAGAGGTCAGTGGCCTTCTCAGTCCAGGGCAGGGTCAGGCCTTGGGAGACGCCATCAGCTGGGAGCATCAGAATGATTCACCCCAGCCCCACCCATTTCCCTAAGGCTGGGTGATCATGCTGGGCCAGCCAGGCCCACCCTTTCCCATGGCACTGAGGCGACTTCCTCTGATTGTCCTCAGGCCCAGCTGGTCAAGGACCGGCACTCAGCCCTGCGGCTGGAGAGCCTGTACTCAGACGAGGAGGAAGAGTCTGCAGCTGGGACTGACAAGATCCAGATGACATGGACACGGGACAAATATATGGCAGCGGAGCCCTGGGACCCCAGCCATGCCCCCGACAACTTCCGGGAGCTGGTACATATTAAGCCGTGAGTGCAGCAGAAATGGACCCAGCCACATTAGGGTCTGGGGTTGGAGGTGGGATGGGGGCAGACAAGCCCTGTGGGTGGGCCAGGGGCGGGACCCATGATCAGCTGCATTATCTGCAGGGACCAATCCAATGTGCGGCGCATGCACACGGCTGTGAAGCTCAATGAAGTCATTGTCACACGCTCCCATGACGCCCGCCTGGTCCTACTGAACATGCCCGGCCCACCCAAGAACAGCGAGGGCGATGAGAACTGTATCCCTTTGTAAAGAGGCGGGCAGTGGGGAGGTGGACAGTGTGTGAGGTCAGGCCAGGAGCTCCTCTCCCTGGGTGCCCTAGGGGGTGCCAGGGCACCCAGCTCTGACCGACGGGCCAAACTTCCCTGGGTGCCCCTTGGTGCTTCCCTGGGTGCTGCCTCCTTGACCTGATGCCCTACAGACATGGAGTTCCTGGAGGTGCTGACTGAGGGCCTCGAACGGGTGCTGTTGGTCCGTGGTGGTGGCCGTGAAGTCATCACCATCTACTCCTGAGCCCAATACAGACTTGTGGCCTAGAGTGGAGGTGTCCAGGGTAACAAACAGCCCCCTCCCAGCACCCGCCCGCCAGCCCTGCTTTGCCCAGCCCTGCCCTGGACCCAGCTTTGCTAGGTCTCCTTGGAGACTGGGCCCAGACCTGGCAATGGAGGTGGATCCGAGGTCCTGCAAGACCCTGAGAGGTTTGGGGACTTCCTGTCCAGCACCCCAGGACGCCTGTCCTGACTCAGAAGACTGGTGGGGGCTGATGTGGGGTTTGAAGGCAGCTGGCCCAGGAGCGCTATTTATTGCATATTTATTGTTCGAATGTCACCATCAGAGAGGAGGGGAAGGGCGACCAGGGAGGGGTCTGGCCCAGCCGGCCTGCAGGAAGATCTGACTCAGGCTACTGTGGGCAGGGACTCCCACCAAGCCGAGCTGAATGGAACCAGCCAGCTGAAGCCTGACTTTTTTCAATAAAACATTGTGTACTTCTGGGCCTCCCGCTGCCCCGGCTCTGTTTCCCCTGGCACCAAGGGAAGAAGGCGGAACTGAACCCAGGCCCAGAGCCGGCTCCCTGAGGCTGTGCCCCTTTCCGGCAATCTCTGGCCACCCCCATTGGCCAGGCTGTCCCTCCCACTGACCCTGGGGCCCCTCCCACCCCCACTCCAGATAAGGCCAGCCCAGGACTGCTTCACTGGGCACTAGGCACGAGGGCTGGAATGGGGCCGCCCGGCTCCCCGCGGCAGTGGGTCTTGCTGCTGCTGGGGCTGCTGCTCCCCCCCGCCGCCCCCTTCTGGCTCTTCAATGTGCTCTTCCCCCCGCACACCACGCCCAAGGCTGAGCTCAGTAACCACACACGGCCTGTCATCCTCGGTAAGCCCCCACCAGGCCCCTGATATACCAGGGCAGACCTTGGGGAACCTGGGCCCCAGCCCCTGGTAGCAGAGCCTGCCGAGGCCCTTCTGCCCTTGCATTAGCCCTGATCCCTGCCTCAGCGTCTGGAGGGGCCAAAGGCTTGTCCTGCAGAGAAATCAACCCCTTCTCGCACTACACTGTTCTTGGAGTTGTCTCCCCGAGGTGGGTGGAGTAGAGGGTGGGTGTGCCTGAGGGCTTGGCTGGGGCATTACAAGCTGTGGTCAGCTGTAGTCACCGGACCCTGGTCCAAGCCCCACCACTCCTTCCTCAGCCCCCAACCCGGCAAGGACAAGGTGCCCAGCCCAGGAGAGCAGGAGAGGCTCATCAGGTCCTGCCCCTGCTCCTAGGCCCGGCCCCACTCCCTCGTACTATTTGTTCTCCCCTTGGACTTTGGCAGTGATGGAGAGCCACGCTAGATGTTTGCTTGGTGGGGGCAGGGGTCAGTGGCCTTGGCCCCTGTACCCTCCCTGACTGAGGGGAGCCTGGGCTTTGGGGGGACGGGGCGGGGGATGTGATCAGAAAGAGAGGATCTTGTCCTTCGTCCCTGGGGGTGGAGGGTGTGGGAGATGAAGGGGCGGGGCTGGTCACTGCAGTGTCGGGGAGGTGAGACCCGGGTGGGGTCCACTGCAGGGAAATGGGAGGGATCCAGAGTGAAGGCTGGTGCCCGCAGTGCCTGGCTGCCTGGGGAATCAGCTGGAAGCCAAGCTGGATAAACCAAACGTGGTGAACTGGATGTGCTACCGCAAGACAGATGACTTTTTCACCATCTGGCTGGATCTCAATATGTTCCTACCCGTTGGGGTAGACTGCTGGATCGATAACACCAGGTTCGTGCCATCCCCTCTGGCCTAGCCCCCCACCCTGCTCCTTGGTTGCCGCTTCGCTGACTGTCCCACTGCCCCCAGGGTTGTCTACAACCGCAGCTCTGGGCGAGTATCCAATGCTCCCGGTGTACAGATCCGTGTTCCCGGCTTTGGCAAGACCTACTCTGTTGAGTATCTGGACAACAGCAAGTTGGCAGGTGTGTGTGTTGCAGGAAAGTGTGGGGCTCTAGGCTTGGTGGGCTTACAGGAGCCACGGCCAGAACCCCCAGTGCCGCTGCCTCGCCCACAGGTTACATGCACACACTGGTTCAGAACTTGGTCAACAATGGGTATGTGCGGGATGAGACGGTGCGGGCCGCCCCCTACGACTGGCGGCTGGAGCCCAGTGAGTATCTCTGTGCATAGGGGGCTTGAGGCAGGGCAGGTGGCCCCTAATCCCAGCTGTGCTGACCCATCCACCCCCCTGCAGGCCAGCAGGAGGAGTACTACCTGAAGCTTGCTGGGCTAGTGGAGGAAATGCACGCTACCTACAGAAGGCCTGTCTTCCTCATTGGGCACAGCCTCGGCTGCCTGCACTTGCTCTATTTCTTACTGCGCCAGCCCCAGGCCTGGAAGGACCGCTTCATCGATGGTTTCATCTCTCTTGGGGCTCCCTGGGGTGGCTCCATCAAGCCCATGATAATCTTGGCCTCAGGTGAGAGGGCCTCTGATCACTTGTGTCCCATGGGGAGGGGTGGGGGGTGGAATGAAGCTGACTGTGGGCCTTCCCTCACTCCTGTTTCTTCTCGCAATGCCAGGCTGGGGGTGTTGTCTACCACCTCTGGGGCACAGCCCCTTTCATTGGCCCTCTGAGAGCAGTGAGCCTGGCCTGGACCATTAGAGTGTCTCCTGACAGTGTCTCAGCGATGACAAAGGGGAAGTAAACAAAGAGGAAGTTAACCCCAGCAATCTGACTCATTGCTGAGGTCTGTTCCTTGTGGCCTCAGGTCCTACCCACTCAGCTTTCGGCTGCCTTCTGCTCCCAGGAGCCCCTTTGCCCAGGGATCTGCCCTAAGCCAGGGCCAGACCCCGGGAGCCCCTCCTGCCCTTCCCCAAGGAGTGGCATAGCTACCACCTGCGGAGCACCCACTGTATTCTGAGCACAGCCAGACATGGCCTTACCCCTAGGAGCTTAAGTGAAGGAAACACTCCCCAGACTATATCAATGAGTGTCAAACAGAGATTGGTCTCATTTCATTCTTCCCAGAACACAGCTCTGAGCCCTGTGCAGCACAGGCCACAGGGGCCAACAGACAACTTGCCTGAGAGAGAACTGCCAGCACCATCCCCCACTGTTCACACACGCAGGAAACCCCTCCCTGCCCTCCTGTTGAAGCTCTACAGCTCTGCCTCACAGAGGTGCCACTAGGGCTTCTCACTTAACAAGTACACACGGAGCTCCTCCTGAATGCCAGGCCGGTTCTAGTCCATGACTTGGAGTCGATGTTTGGCGTGGGCAAGACAAGGTTGAGCATCCAGCTGAGCTTGGGCTGGGGAGCAAGTTGTGGGCCGGGGGTAGCCAGGACTGGCTCCCTGCCCCACCTTGCTCTGTGTCCACAGGTGACAACCAGGGCATCCCAATCATGTCCAGCATCAAGCTGAAAGAGGAGCAGCGCATGACAACAGCGTCCCCCTGGATGTTTCCTTCCAGCCAGGCATGGCCCGAGGACCACGTGTTCATTTCCACCCCCACCTTCAACTACACAAGCCGTGACTTGCAGCGCTTCTTTACAGACCTGCACTTTGAGGAAGGCTGGTACATGTGGTTACAGTCACGTGACCTGCTGGCAGGGCTCCCAGCACCTGGAGTAGAAGTATACTGTCTGTATGGCGTGGGCCTGCCCACACCCAGCACCTACATCTTTGACCATGGCTTCCCCTACACGGACCCTGTGGGTGTGCTCTATGAGGACGGGGATGACACCGTGGCCACGCGCAGCACCGAGCTCTGTGCCCACTGGCAGGGCCGCCAACAGCAGCCTGTGCACCTGCTGCCTCTGCCTGGGATACAGCACCTCAATATGGTCTTCAGCAACCAGACACTGGAGCATATCAATGCCATCCTGCTGGGTACCTACCGAAATAGCACCGCCGTACCCCCAACTGCCAGCCCAAGGCCCATGCCCCCTGAATAAAGACCTTCCTTTGCTGCTATAAGCCCTGACGTGTGTTATGGGTTCAGGGAAAGGCGCTAGGGTCCTCACACCAGGATTCATTCATCTGCAGGCCTGGTGCTTTGTGGAGCACAGGGCAAGAAGAGCTTTGTTAGAGCCTGGGATTGAATTGGGCACCTTGAGATGTACAGCTTCCCACTCTCCTGGTTGAGCTATTTAAGCAGCCTCTCCGTGCCTGCCTCTGCTCTGGGCCTGGGGACTGGAGGGAGCTGCACACACAGCTGTAGAATGGGGGTACGTGGAGCCTAGGGTGCAGGATGGGGACGATCTGAGCTGCCCCTCCTAGCTCCCAAAAGGGCAGGTGAGACCCCGCCTCTAGACAGAGACTTTTGAGTGCTAGGTGGGTGACAGAAGCACAAGAGTTTAGCATCTAGGAGAGTGACAGGCACTAAATAGGTCATTTCACTACTGAAGATTTAATTAATGGAGCTAAGTGATCTGAGAGAAAAGTTTAGGGAGGAACAAGGTGGTGATTCTTGTGGGTCAGGGAAGGCTTCCCAGAAGAGGTGGTGCCTGTGCTGAGATGAGATGGAATGAGAAGCGTAACTGTAAAGACTGGTTTCAACCTAAGAACAGCATGCAGCTGATACAGGGTTTAACCAGGGGAAGAGTGTGACCAGATCTCCAATCTAGAAAAGAGCCCCCTCTCTGCAGGGCAGAGTGTAGCCTGGGGTGGAGGGTGAGGGGCAGGAAGTGTGGGGAAACCAGGGAGGCCAGTGCAGTGTCCAGGGGAGAGAGGATGCTAGCTAAAACAAGCAGTAATTAGGAGAAAGAAGTGGATAAAGGGTCATTTGGGATGTGAAATAAGGCTTAGCCATGGGTAGAGCCCAGCATGCCTACGAGCCACCAGATGGACAGCTACGGTGCCCCTCTTGAGAGAGGGAAGACAGCATCCGAGACATGGAAGACGGAAGGATCAGCATCACCTTGGCCGAGGACTGAGCCTCGGTGTTTGAGGTTTTAGGAAGAAGGCAAAGGCAGCAAAAGAGAGGCAGGAGTTAGGAGAAGGACAAATGGCAGACATGACTGATGCTGTTGGAAGGCCACCAACAATGAGAACAGAGACCTGGTCAATGTGACAGCCTCAGGGCTTTGGGACCTGAGGTTAGAGTTGAGGTCATGGTAGGCAGAGCTCGGGGCTCAGGCTGGACAGTGGCCAGAGAGGAGGGATTTGTCCCTCTGTTCAGACAGAGGGCCCAGGAGCAGCATGGAGAGCCAGGCAAGGGGCATCTCCCCCTTCCCAAGCTGCCTCGGACCAGAGCTGAAGGTGAAAGTGAAAGAGAAGATGCAGAAAAAAGGGGCCGGCATGCTCTGAGGGAAGGTGAAAGCAAAAGGAGGAAGCTCAGTAGTGCAGCCAGAGAGAGGTCTAGGCTTCGGCCTTCCTCCCTCCGTGTTGATCCCACTCCTCTGACCCCCTGCCCACCTGGAGATGCAGAAGACAGCGCTAGAACCCCAAAAGGGCTTCTCCTTCGAAAACTGCGAGAGGTGAGTGGGGGAATGGTTGGTTCCCCAGCTGCCTACGCCCTCAGTGGGGGCTTCCGGGAGTGGGAGCCCCAGGGTCTTTAAAATTACTGGGGGCGAGGGTGGGGGAAGGTACGTGTGTGGAACGACTTGGGTTCCCAGGCTTACCCGAAAGGTGAGGGAAACCGGGACGGAGTTAGGGGATGTTTCAGTTCAGTTCCCAGAAGAACTGAAACCTGGGTTTCTCCCCTCCGTTTCCAGAAACGCAGCCTTGGAACGCTCCCTCCCGGGGCTCCGTGTCCCTCATGCACGCAAGACCGGAACCACCATCGCAGGCCTTGTGTTCCGAGTGAGTAGGGAGTTGGGATTGTAACACTCAGAGGAGCGGCCAGGAATGGGAGGTGGGTACTGAGCCAATGGCTCCTCCCCCCCCTCCAGGACGGGGTCATCCTGGGCGCGGATACGCGGGCCACTAACGATTCGATCGTGGCGTACCAGAGCTGCGAAAAGATCCACTTCATCGCCCCTAAAATCTAGTGAGCATTCCCCCGCCCAGTTCCCCCCTCAAGAACCGCCCCCTCGTTCCCATCCCGGGTCCCAGCACATCCTAGTCCCGCCCACACGAACCCTCCCTTCGCCTTCAGCTGCTGTGGGGCTGGAGTAGCCGCGGACGCAGAGATGACCACGCGGATGGCGGCGTCCAACATGGAGCTACACGCGCTGTCCACAGGCCGCGAGCCCCGCGTGGCCACCGTCACCCGCGCGTTGCGCCAGACGCTCTTCCGGTGCTGGGGCGGGGCTAAAATGATCCTGGGGAGGGGCAGTTGCGGGGAGGGCGGGGCTGAGAGGAGGCTTGACAGGAGAAAGGGCGGGGCTGTGAGGTCCGAGAGACCGGAAGAGGCTGGCCTAAGAGGAGCTAAGAGAGTGGCAGGAAGGAACGCTGTCGGTCACGGGGCGCCAGACCACGGGAAGGGGCGGGGCTCGGGTGCAGGGGCGGTATCGCGGAGGGGCGGGACCTGGATTCCTGTGCGTTCGACTGACCGCACCCACTCCGCGAAAAGGTACCGGGGCTACGTGGGCGCCTCGCTGATTGTGGGCGGTGTAGACTTCACCGGACCGCAGCTCTACAGCGTGCACCCCCACGGCTCCTACAGCCGTCTGCCCTTCACGGCCCTGGGTGAGCGCTTCCGCCCCCTTCCCGAGAACCCTGCCCGTGCGACCTCAACGTTTATCCCGCGACTGGGAGGCCGCGGCTGACCTCAGTTGCCCTTCCTGCCTGCAGGCTCCGGCCAGGATGCGGCCCTGGCAGTGCTGGAGGACCGGTTCCAGCCGAACATGACGGTGAGCGACATCTCCCCCGCCCCGCCCCCCACTACGCGTGCATTGGTGGGAAGTTGCACCCGGGAGCTGGGGAAACGCAGAGGTACTCTGGCCTACTCTAGAGGTCGGGAAAGGCTTCTCGGAGGTGACGACTGAGTGGAGACTGAGGGGCCAGTGGAGTGAGGGTGAAGTGCTATTCCAACAGTGCCAAAGCTTGGACTGTCCCAGAAGTCAAAACTCAGAGAGGGCCATTTGGTGTTGAGGGAGAAGGGAACAGCAGCTGGGGTCTGGAGTCTGGATTTTGTTTAGGGTGGATGGAAGCAGAAGGCATATGTCACTTTATAGGTGCTTAAGGCCCAGAAAGAAAAAGGCAGTGAGCCAGGGATTGGGGGTGGGTGAACAGGCCACTGGAAGCAGAGCCACAAGTGTGACTCAGAGAAGTTTGTGAAGATGGGGGCAGTGGGAACATTGGGGTCTCTGGAGAGAGGGATACTGAAACCAGGGTAGAGGAGCCTGGGGTGGAGATGGGGGTGTAGGGAAGAGAGAGGAGTTTGGGTGTGAGCAAATGGTAAATAGTCCAGCCTTCAAGATTAACAGTCTCCAGGCTGTAGCCTGAGGGTGATACTAGAAAGGTCCATCAGGACTCACACACACACACACACATCTTTACAGCTGGAGGCAGCACAGGAGCTGCTGGTGGAAGCCATCACTGCAGGGATCCTGGGTGACCTGGGCTCCGGGGGCAGTGTGGATGCATGTGTGATCACTGGGACCAGCGCCAAGCTGCTGCGAACACTGAGCTCTCCCACAGAACCTATAGAGAGGTAGGAGCATGTGAGATGGGGGAATCACAGGGGAGGATGGGGTGGTAGCAAGGGAGATAGGGGGCTGCAAAGAGAGGACGGGCCACTTGATGGGCCAATTTGAGAGGTCATCCTTTCTCCTTCCCAGGTCCAGACAGTACCGCTTTGCCCCTGGGACCACAGCTGTCCTGTCGGAGACAGTGATGCCACTGACCCTGGAGCTGCTGGAGGAAACTGTGCAGGCCATGGATGTCGAGTGAAGTAGGCTGAGGCTTAGAGCTTGGAACAAGGAGGAATAAACCCAGAAAACACAAACACCTAGACAGATGGCTGTGTCCTTCTTGGGTGGAGGGGGACAAGCAGCCAGCAGGGCTCTGTGGCTAAGTTATCCGTGCAGGGGCCACTCCCTCCCATGGCTTCAGTGCCTAGCCTAAGGGGTGCACTTCACCCATCACCTTAGGCATCTACCCCTCCAGAACCCCAGCCCTGGCAAGTATCACAGGCTCAAAGTGGAAAGCCCCCCTCCTGACTCTCCACACTGCAGAGGCTCCCCCTACCACTCCCATGCCTTGCTCTTGCCCTCTAGTCCACTGAGGGCTATTGTACAACCCGAAAGGCCCTATGTACTGCCCCCACATAGAGCCTTTACCTGGCTCATCAGTGGCCAAGGACACAGCCCACAGCTCTCAGTCAGACCCCCTCATCCCCACTGATGGCTAAAATGCTGGTATAGGAGCTGCTCCCTGATTCCAAGGGCACGTTCTCACAAGTGCACACCTCACCCCTACAACGCCTTTATCTGTGAAACCCTTCTGATGACCAGGCATACCTGAGGTGCTAACATGATGCTGAGCTTCTGTTTGCACGTGTTGGGCTGTGACTAAGGGGATTGACTCCAAGTTTTCTGGGTGCCAGGGGTCACAGGGCTCATGTGGGGAGAGATGACATGACACATTTATCCAGCAGACTTTTGCTGAGCACCCACTGAGTGTCAGCCCAGGTGCAGGGTGCTAGTGGGAGCATCCTGCCTTGGGAGAGAATGGCTGAGCTCCCCTGGAGCTTTGGAACTGTTAGAATCTGCCCAACCCCTGGGGAGGGTCTACTCCAGGCTGGACATCCCTGGGTCCCTGATTATGCTTTTTCCCTCAGTATTTTATTATGAAAATTTTAAAACATAAAATCTGGAAAAAAGTTGAACACCTATTTACCCACTGCAGACTTTACAATTAGTATTTTGTTATATTTGCTTTACCACGAATCTATCTATCCTTCCCTCTAGTCAGCAATTAACTCATCTTATTTTTTTGACTGATGTGTTCTTGAATCAGCCAAAGCCCTCACACCCCTAGAAGGAGGCAAGCCAACTTACCTGTTGCAGCTTTGCACATAGGGGTGTCTTCTCTCCCTCGGTTCAGGCTCAGCTTGGGGCTCTACAGTGAATGGACTGTAGATACCAGGGGCTTGTCCATGGGAGCCCCAAGGCCTGGAGGCTGAGATTTGATGGCTGTCATCCTTCCACCCCTGATCTCCATCCAGGATCGGCCAGTCACCAAGGGCTCATACCTTGCCCTCCTGTGCACAAGGCCCCTCCTAGGTGTATCATCTCACCACGAACAGTGTGGGCTTTGGAGCCAGACAGATGAAGGTTTGGGTCCAAACACACCATGTGGCAGGAGAGTCAGCATCTCCCTGAGCAAACCGTGACACCCATTCCAAGTTGATGAGGAATCACTGAGGTGATATGTTAGGATTTGCAACCCGCCAGCACCCCCGTCCTGGCCCTGGCCCTTCCACAGCAGAGCTGGTGCAGGTGGACATTCCCTCTACCAGTAAGGAACACCCCTGGGTGCTGAGCAGGCTTCTCTGAGTCTGGTGCTCCTGATAGCCCTGGGAGACTTCCCTGATCCCAGCCACCAGGTGGTTACCATAAATCTAACCACAAGTCCTTGGTACCTGGTGCTCAACATTTGGGATGTGAGGTGGTTCAGGGATCCAGTCAGGGGCCAGGCTTTGGGGGGTGGAGGAGGTGAGAGCCTCACACCTGGGCACTGTCTGATAAGTCAAGGCCTG
The DNA here is from genome assembly GCF_965194805.1 of Balaenoptera borealis. Classification (NCBI taxonomy): domain Eukaryota; kingdom Metazoa; phylum Chordata; class Mammalia; order Artiodactyla; family Balaenopteridae; genus Balaenoptera; species Balaenoptera borealis. The sequence goes on from NC_138878.1 coordinate 17,750,857, forward strand.
GGTGGAGGACCTTGACCTAAAGAGACCCTCCTCCTGACTAGAGCATGGCAGGGAGCTGAACCTCCACAGCTGCCTGGCCTCAGTCCTGGGACTTTGGCTCAAGGATGAAGAGAATCATAAAGCCAGGCCCAGTTCTCAACCTCATGCCTGCCACAATGTTGCTGCTCAGCCTGCTCCTTACCCTGGTCCTCCTTGGCTCCTCCTGGGGTGAGTGGGCCTGGCCCAGCCCTGACTGAACAGCCTTAGGGCAACCCAGCTCCCAGCACCAGCCCAGGCTTCCTGCTCAGGGGCTCAGGGAAGGGGCCAGGCTGGCTAGAAGGGAAGCAGGTGGACAGAGTGGGCAAAGGAAAAAGGACGTGGCAAGGCTGGGAGGACGCAAGAGGGGGTCAGGGGCCAGTCTCACAAATGGGACAGGAGCTTGGGCTGGGCCCAAGAGCCGGGGAGGGTTTAGGAAGCTGAGAAGCAAAGGTTGAACGTGTAGTTTAGGAAGAGCCTTCTGGCTGCATGTGGGGTATGGACCGTTGAGGTCTGGAGGGAGTGAAGAGGCTAGGAAGGAGACAGGAATATTCCTGGGGACAGGGAGAAAAATGGCCTGGGATCGGGGGTGGGGTGGAGTTGGGGAATGGTGGGGAGTAGGTTGGAGAGAGATGGGGGAGAATCGACAGAACTTGGGGGCTGGTTGGATGGGGGCAACTGAGATAGCTATAGAGGCCCAGAGGTGCTCAGGGTGAGAAGGGGTAGTGATGAGCCCTCTTGATTTGGACCCCTCTAGGGGGCACAGCCTGGGGGCACCCAGGAGGAGGAGAGGAGAGGTGTGCTGGGATGTGGGAGGCAGGTCCTCACCAGCCCAATGGTCAGGTTGCAGCGTTCCTGCCATCAGACCGGTGCTGAGCTTCAGCCAGAGGATTGTCAATGGGGAGAACGCAGTGCTGGGCTCGTGGCCCTGGCAGGTGTCCTTGCAGGTACATGCACCCTGGGGGTGGTGCAGGGTTTCAGGTGTTTCATGCCTGGGTGTAGCCTGGGCCCACCCCCACTTCTGACCCCTGACCCTAGGACAGCAACGGCTTCCACTTCTGCGGTGGTTCCCTCATCAGCCAGTCCCGGGTGGTCACTGCTGCCCACTGCAATGTTGTGTGAGTGCTTCCCTTCTACCTGCACACCCCCAGCCCCCACCTCCCCACCTCCTTGCCCTTGAGGCCCCTCTCTTGTCACTCTGCCCTCCCTGTGGCTGCCCAACCCCACTCTCACTGCAGCCCTGGCTGCCACTTTGTCATCCTGGGCAAGTACGACCTATCATCCAGCACTGAGCCTTTGCAGGTTCTGTCCATCTCGCGGGTCAGTGCCTGGGCTGCAGATGGGGAAGGAAGAGTGGGCAGTGTAGGTGTGTGGGCTCTGGGGGTGAGGAATTCCGAGCATGCCCTGGCCTAGTCCCCTCAGCACCCATCACCCTGGGGGCCTGTGCCCACCCCCATCCTGCATGGCCCCTTCCTGGCTCCGCAGGCCATCACGCACCCTTTCTGGAACCCCACCACCATGAACAACGATCTGATGCTACTAAAGCTCGCCTCCCCAGCCCAGTACACAACACGCATCTCACCAGTTTGCCTGCCTTCCTCAAATGAGGTGCTGCTTGAAGGCCTCACATGTCACCACTGGCTGCGGCCGCCTCAGCGGTGTGGGTAGGAACTCGGGCCAAAGCTCTGGATGGGAGGGCAGGGTGGGGACAAGTCATCTGGGACCTAACCACCCACTCCCGGCCCACAGGCAGTGTGACTCCCGCACGCCTGCAGCAGGTGGTTCTGCCCCTGGTCACCGTGAGTCGGTGCCAGCAGTACTGGGGCTCACGCGTCACCAACTCTATGATCTGTGCAGGGGCCTCGGGGCCTCCTCGTGCCAGGTGGGCACTGGCCCCCTGTCCTGCCCTCTGCACTGTCCTGTGGCACTCCCACCCCCCACACTGACTTCTCCCCTCTCCTTCTGTCAGGGTGACTCTGGAGGCCCGCTTGTCTGCCAGAAGGGGGACACATGGGTGCTCACTGGTATTGTCTCCTGGGGCACCAATGACTGCAACATGCGCGCGCCTGCCACGTACACTCGGGTTAGCAAGTTCAGTACCTGGATCAATCATAGCCTACAACGGAGCCCACCACAGGCCCTCTTCCCATCTCAGTCCAATAAAGACCCCAGGCTCTGTCCTCTTGTGTATGCCTGTCTGTCTTCCTGGTGCAGGGAAAAGGAGAGGCTCTTGGGGGCTCCACTCCCCAAGCGGACTTTGTCTTCTGGCACGGCAGGTGTTGAGGAGTCAGGATCCTCCTAGACTAGCCGTGACCAGGCTGGGCTCTCCCCACCTCCCCACCACCTCCTGGGCAACCTCTTGTCCACAGCAAGAGACTGGGCTGTCGGAATGAATGGGCAGCTTTCCCTGGGGAAGGCAGCCTGTTTATTGAGTACGAAGGGTACATGTACAAACTGAGTACACAAAATAAATAACTGCACATTCTCCATCCACAGTCCATGGCATAAAGGCCCAAGTCTCCAAACTCCCTCCGTCCTACCTTCAGGACCAGGCCCATCCTGGCCAAAAGAGGAAATAAATCCCCAGAGGCACTTGGGGAAGTAGGGGGAATTCTGAGGCCATGGGGCTTGGGCTTTCCACTGCCTTGTGCTAGGGGAACTGGAAACAGAAGGAGGGGGTGTACAAGGCACGGATGACTTGGCCCAGAGTGGTCTCTTTTGGCTTGGTTTCCCACTGGATGTGGCACATGCAAAAAGAGGAGGGCCTAGCCCAAGGGAACCCACTGGGAGGAACTGAGAGCCAAACCCTCCCTGCTGGCAGGGGACCTGCAGTCCAGCTAAGGCTAAAGCTGGGCCCTGGCTCCTTCCCACCCACTGAAAGCAGCTGTGGAGGGACAGGGCTTGGGTTCCAGCCCCGTCTGTGGTGGTGGGGAGGCACCATGACTGACAGCGGGATGGTCTGGCTCAGACCTCTGGGAAAGCAGCCACCCAATTCCACCCGCCTCTCGCAGGGGCTCCCTCCAGACAGAGATTCAGCGGGGCCCAGAATGGAAGGGTAATGCTGTGAAAAGAAGCGGGGACAGGCTGGACTGAGCAAGGCCACCGTGAGAAGGTCAGTGCCCCAGGCACTCAGGGTTCAGAGGCAGGTCACACAGTATGGCTAAGTTCCAGGGAGCTGCGCAGAAGCTCAGCAGAAGGGGATAGAGTTGAGCACCCCGGGGACCCTCCCTCAATGCAGCAGCTCCTTCCTTTCGACTTCCTCTTGGAGGATAAAGGGAGAGCATGGTGCTCTTTCCTAGGCCGCCCATACTCATGCCAGACGCTAGATGGCTCCTTCATGCAGCTGCAGAGGAGGGAACAGCAGCACCTGAAGGGAGAGGCAACACCAAGGGTGGAACCAAGGCTGACACTGGAATCCTGATGGGGCTCTCCCTCGGAAGCCCCTGCCCTTTGCTTTGGCCCAGGTGCCCCCATCCCCCAGGTAGCAGCAGTGGGGCTCCTTTTAACCCCGCACAGTTGGGAAGGAGGCACCTGGGGAATAGAATGGGCATCCAAGGGGGAGAGGGAGGTGATAGTAGGCTCTGTAAAGAAGGCACTGAGTGCAGTAGGCTGGTGGGCAGGAACTCTCATAGTCAGAGAGAGGCTGAAGCCTGGAGCAAGCCTGCTACCAATGTGGCCACACAGTCCAGAGGGCCAAGGACCATTCCATGGTCCTACCACCAGAGATCCTGGCAAGTCCTGGGGCCGGGAGGGGTCCCTGGGGGCACCAAGAAGGAAGACAGATCTTGGCTGGGAGGTGGGAGGCTGTTTAGACTTAGCCAGGGGCTGAGAGTCCAGCCAAGGCACAAGCTGTGGGCCTACCTGGGCCTCGCACTGGAGCATAGTCATGAGGATCAGGGCGCCATGGAATGTGGGGCGGGGGGAGGGCAGACAGGAAGGCTTGGTAGAGGAAAGGGGGGATTCCAGAACTAACTGTCCCGAAGAGTCCTGGGACCAAAGGACGCCCTCTACCTGGCACTGCATGCTCATTTGGTCTAGAGAAGAGCCAAGAGGTGAGGAGACTGAAGGCCAGGTCCTGCCCTTCCCCCAATATGTACCAGAGCAGTTGTCCAGCAAAAGGAGCATTAGTGCCAGACCAGGCTCCCCGTTCAGGGGGCTCGTACGCCCCAGGGCTCCCTCCACTCTGTCGCACCAGACTCAGGCCCAGGGTGAAGATGGGGACTGCTGAAGGCACAGAGAAGGGGCTGGGGCCATTCACCTACCACTGACCATAGAGACCTATCTCTAGAGAGGGCGGTGGGCCCAGATGGCACAGCGATGTGTGGCCAGGCTGGGGCCATGCCATGTCTGCACCCCAGCCTGGCAGCTCAGCCATTGTACTGCTGCTGGTAGCGCAGGTTGAGCTCCCGCAGCTCTCGCTCCCGCACTCGGCGAGACTTGTTGGATCGTGTAGAGCGGCTGGAACGCGTGGACTGGGCAGATTTGGTGCTCTGGCAGCGCGAGGAGGCGCGTTTGAGGAGGTTCTGGGAGATGGAGCGGTGCAGATTCTTCATAGACGAAGAGGCTGCCATGCTCACCACCCACGGATGCCTCAGGGCCTGCAGTGCCGTCATACGGGCGCCGGGGTCCACCGTCAGCAGGCGGTCAATGAAGTCCTTGGCCAGGTTGGACACGCTGGGCCAGGGCTAGAAGCCAAGGACAAGCATTAGAGCGAGCACACTCAACATTGCCCTGAACATCCCGATGACGTCACCTACACAGCACTCAGACCTGTCCAGTAGCCCTGCACTCTCCCCCTAGAGAGAGGAACTGCCCGGCTCCTCCCACGCAGAGCATTCCGGGCCTCCCCTTCCCACCCAGTGCTGACCCAGGCCACTGAGCAGAGGCTGCTCTCGGAGTGACAAGGAATGTGCTAGGAGGTGAAGGATCCACCCCTTCCCCGAGGAGCAAACTTCAAAGGTGCCCTGGACTCAAAGCCTGGTTCAAGGAGGTGGTCCCCGTCAAGACCACCCAACCTACCCCAGGACCACCATAACTCAGGGCGATTTAATGAGAATGACCCAAACCTTCCACCATATCTTGAGCCGGACTTAAGCTCCCATCACTGGATGCCCATACCGGGCCACTTCCTAGTCCTTAAAAACAGGGTCCGCCCTCCCTTCCACCTGAAAAAGTGGCCAAAATAATCACTGCATCCTCTGCATCAGCCTCAGCCTCAGCCTCTCAGCCATGAGGAGAAAAGGAAACAATTCAAGGCAACTAGATTTCTCCATCTGCTGGGATAGCAGGGGGATCCCGGGAGCCCAGCAGGGATCAGGACCCTTCTCAGGGGTGCTTCTCATGTCTGCATGACCTCTCTAAGCCACACAGGGGCTCCTGGCAGTGCCCTGTGCCAACCTCGTTTTAGTATATTCTTTCCTCAGCACAAAGCCTGCTCTGCTACACGCACCCACGGCTGCCTCATCTCAGCCACACACCGAACAGCCGTCTGTCTCAGGGCCTCAGCCTGCACAAATTGTCTTCACCTGGCTGAATCCTCAGGTTCTCAGGTTAAAGGACACTTGCTCACACTCCCTCTCTTAGCCCCCAGTGCTAAGCAGCTATTCGAATAATTTCAAGTTTATTGTTCCCATTAGACCATGCTTAGCTGTTCACCAGTGCCTGGTGCCGGGCATACAGGAGGCACTCAGTAGATAGAGGCTCAGCCAGTAAACAACCCATGCGTGGCACCTGACGGGTGCCCTCTCCTGCAGCTGCTTCCAGGATGTGGGGCTCAGACGCCCGGGCCCTTGACTTACTCTGCCGAAGGAGGGCAGATGCAGCACTTCTCCGAGTCCCTGCATCTCATGGGAGCACTCTGGCACGGGCTCTGACACTCTCCAAAGGGTGGGTGGCTAGGACTTTTGCTGAACCTGCTCCAGGTGGTTCGGCTGGGATGCCAGGGGTACTATCACCCTCCTTCCTGTCTGGTGAGAGGTCTGACTGTTCTACCCCATGGTGCCCTTCACCTTGAGGAGCCCCTGAACACACTCTCCAAGGGGCTCAGGGAAGTCTGAGAGCCCACATTTTGGGTAGCTGCACGCCCACTCAGCAGACACACTAACACAGTATCGCTACCCCCAGTCAGGCTTCCTTGACCCCCAACTCTTCCCCCATGCCCTTCCCCACTGATTTCGATGTACCGGGAGGCAGTGGGTGGGGTGGGGTAGGAAACAAGGAAAAGACTCATCTGGAGTCCTGAAGAAGGGGTGGAGCTACTTGTAGTTGTTATCCTGACTTGCCCTTTGGAAGGCAAATCTCAACTTTTACTGAGCTGAACTGGAAGAAAGTCACAGGAAGCCCAGATTTCTAAATAGCCACCTAACAGGGTCCTCCTCACCAATGGGCCAGCTCCCAGTGATTCCTGGCAAGCGACTGGCCTCCAGGAGGAGGGCAGTTAGGGCCCATAAATCCCGTGCTGTCTGAGAGCAGTGAGGGAGAGCAGGGAGCAACAGCCCTCCCATGCAGGCAGCCTGGTCCACATTTCCCTGCAGGCCTGTGTAACTCAGGGCTCTGATACTGAGGCTGACACGCAGGGTGACTGGACTAGACAGTTGCCACAGTAGCTGTGGGCTCTTAGTTCAAGAAAGCCCCATGGCTTGCTGCTGCCACCTGAACACAAAGAGCCATTGTGAGGGGCCAGCCAATCTAGACCACAGACACACTGTGGCCCCTGTCACTCATTTGAGAAATGGAAAGACGCAGGCATAATGGGGCCACTGATGGACAAAGCAAACCTAGAGCTGGAACAGGTCATGGGAATACCTGTGCTTGTGCTGCACGGCGGCTTTTATGGTCTCCAAGAAAAGGAGAAATCACTGGGGAACATACTGCAGCTCAGCCTGGACTGTTGGCGGGACAGCTCCGAGACAGAGCTGCCAGCCCAGGCCAGCCAAACAGGGCTGGGACATGGATTCTGCCCCTGGCCCTTGGTCCAGTCAAGCCAGAAGAGAGGCAACTCCTCTGCAAATGACAGAATAAAAAGTGGCGAAGCTGGACTCACAAGTCAGGAACCTGAACACAGATGGATCGGAGGCATCCCCACTTCATATCCATACCCAGTCAAACCAAGGCCTCCTGCAGCTCCAAACCAGTCCAGTGCAGCCTCAGATGGGCCTCTCACGAGACACGCACTGTGGGCTTAAGCATCTCCACCTCCAGAGTGACACAGGCTCACACCAGCTGTCAACCCCTGCTGCTTGTTGCCATGATCGCCAAAGTGAGCCGGATTGATCTGCCCCTCCTCCTCCCCCAGGCGCTCGCCTCTCCAATTACCTTGTACAGGCAGCAGTGTGAGGAATGCTGATGGGCTCATTAGTCTGAGGGCCAGCCCACCCTCTCTGGCAGGCCCCAGCTCTCCCCCATCTTTGAAGAACTGTGAGCAGCTGGGCCAGGTGGGTCCCCTAAGGCAATGTGACTCGAGCTGTCCTGACATGAGAACCGGGCTGTGCAATGGCACCCAGCCTAACCCTCACACACTGAGGGACCTGCAGTGGGAAGTCAAACAGGACAAACACGGGAAGGTGGTCCTCAAGCCAACCCACTGACAGCGGGGCAGGGGCTTATGTTGACCTCCAGAATAGTGGCCCCTTGGAGGTCTCCAACAGGGCTCACAAAAGCGAAGCAAGGCCTTCCACACTCACCCATGGCCACGCTTCTGGCCAAGTCCAATTCAGCACCTCCTGAGAAAGCGATCGGGACCTCCCTGGTGGCACAGTGGTTAAGACTCCGTGCTCCCAATGCAAGGGGCCCGGGTTCGATCCCTGGTCAGGAAACTAGATCCCACATGCATGCCGCAACTAAGTGTTCACATGCCACAACTAAGGAGCCCATGTGCCGCAACTAAGGAGCCAGCGAGCCACAACTAAGGAGCTGGTGAGACGCAACTAAAGAGCCCTCAAGCAGCAACCAAGGCGCCCTCGAGCTGCAACTAAGGAGCCCACCTGCTGCAACTAAGGAGCCCACGAGCCGCAAATAAGGAGCCCACCTGCTGCAACTAAGACCCAGCACAACCAAATTAAAAAAAAGAAAGCGATCAACACATGCAGACCAACCCACCTGCTTCCCCAACATGCTCGGGCCTCTGGAGCCACATGAGTATGTCTGGCAGCCTCTGACTGACTGGCCAGGTAACATTCTGTTCCTCATATGCAGCCAAGTGAGGAAAAGAAAAACGGGAACTCCCTGGCAGTCCAGTGGTTAGGATTCCACTCTTCCACTGCAGGGGGCACAGGTTTGATCCCTGGTCGGGGAACTAAGATCCCACATGCCGCACGGTGGAGCCAAAAGAAAGAGAAAGAAAAATGGGCATGAGGAAAAAGGAAAATGATAAACTGTCATGCTCTTCAGTTTCCACAGCTCTAACTGCCAGCTGTGGGTAAAGGACAGACCTTTTGCCTCAGTATACTTGGGGCCAGATCAGGGACACATGTAAGCCTCAGGTGGGTGGCAGAAGGGACAGGCCCCAGGTACCACTTGGCCAGTCTCCTAGAGGCTTCCACCCATTTCTCGGCTGGCAAAGAGCATGGGGCATGAAAGGGAACATCAAAATGTCAGTCGGCCTTGCCTCCAGACACTCAGGTCTCCCTGAGACCTGAGTGTGCAGAGGACAGCTGCAATACTCAGGGTGACAGCCCGCACCCTCCTGGCCACAAGTCAGTCTCGCATGAGCTGTGTGGGTGAGGGGTCCTGCCCCAAGAGGAGGACAAGAAGAGGCTGTAGGAGGAAGGGCATCACCTCCACCCTGTTTCTGACCATTGAGCTTGCCACCCTTCTGCCTACGCTGTAACCCCCAGAGTCCTTGCAGCTCGGATGCCTACTCCTGATGCTGTAACAGCAGAGAAACCAATAGGATAGAAGAAGGATCTCCCCCATGAGCACTTCCTAACCAACTTCACCCTCCTCATCGCCCTGCTTCCGTGGGACCAGTCACTCCTGGTGACACTCAGCAGCTGAATCCAACTCTCCCTTCAGAGGGAGGCACCAGACCAGAAAGGGCTTGCCACTCCAGCTCAGAGGACACACTTCCTCCCGTCCCAGTCTCATTCACTTGCTCTAGTTCTAATGTCACAAGGGCCTGGCAAGAAGAATGTTACTCAAGCTACTTCCATGGTCCTGCCTTGAGCCCCAGGGCTAAGGGAACAAGGGCTGGAACCAGCTCTCGAGGCCTAGGCTGTAGAGGGAGGAAGAAGCTGCTTCCTTCCAGCAGCAAACCCAGCTCACGGGGCTTACCCTAGACACCCTCTGGTAAGCAGGTCTGACGGCTCTCAAGTAAGGGGAGAAAAAGGCCTAGCGTCTCTTTGGGATGGCATCTGAGTGACAGATTGAAGGGCTGGGCTGGAAGCCCAGTGACCTGCGTTCTAGGTCTACCGTCTCGGCTGACCATAGAGAAATCACAGCCTCCTCACTTTTAATATGAAGGAGCTGAATGCAATGAATTCTAAGTCTCTTCCAGTTTATAAAGTCCTGGGTTGTAAGAAGATGGCTCCCCATCTTTTTTCCCCACTTGGCTGCACGTGAGGAAGAGAAGTAGACCATCTAACGTTTAAGCTGACTTGATGTCTTGATCTTTATGGGTTCTCTTCCAGCCCATGATGACACTGGGGAAGGTTCCGTGGCAGAGAAGGAAGCCCAGGCAAAGAGATGCTAGGGGAAGAACGGGGAGAAAGAAGCCTGGGCTTTGCTCCCATGACTCAGTTCTTCCCTCAGCTTTGTCTTAACATGTGTTTTCAGATCCAGCATTCCCACGTTCAAAGCCCTCCTTCCTGTACTGACATGGGCCTGAATGAGAGCAGAGAGAAGGGCACAGAGGAAATTCTGGGAAATGGAACTTCAGGTTTACTCAGGAGAGCAGAACTATTAGTATGATAAGAACAGCACACTCTGATGTTAACCATGAGGAAAAGTGTTTTGAAAAAATCAGCACAATTAGACACTGTGGGGCTGTAGAGGCAGCATCTCCTCCTCTGGTCAAGACACTCACCATCCTGGTGTCTGGACTTCCAGACCAAGCAGTATCCACCGTGCTGAGACCATGCTGTGGGTGGGGGGGCCTGAGCAGCAGAAAAGAGAAAGATGTTGAGGGAGAGAGGCTGACAGGAGAAAAAGGAAGAAGATAGTAGAGGTTTAAAAAGAGGCAGAGGAGCTTCCCTGGTGGCACAGTGGTTAAGAATTCGCCTGCCAACGCAGGGGACACGGGTTCGAGCCCTGGTCCGGGAAGATCCCACATGCTGCGGAGCAACTAAGCCTGTGCGCCACAACTACTGAGCCTGCGCTCTAGAGCCCGCAAGCCACAACTACTGAGCCCACGTGCCGCAACTACTGAGCCTGCAGGCTAGAGCCCGCGTGCCACAACTACTGAAGTCTGTGTGCCTCAAGCCCATGATCTGCAACGAGAAGCCGCCGAAATGAGAAGCCCGCGCACCGCAATGAAGAGTAGCCCCCGCTCGACACAACTAAAGAAAGACCGCACACAGCAACGAAGACCCAACGCAGCCAAATATAAATAAATAAATAAATAAATTTATTTAAAAAAAAAGAGGCAGAGAATCTCGAAGATAAAAATAAAATGAGAAAAGGCGTGACAACTTAAAGGATGGTAAAGCTGCATTCTAAAACTTGAGATGGGGGGCTTCCCTGGTGGCGCAGTGGTTGAGAATCCGCCTGCCAATGCAGGGGACACGGGTTCGAGCCCTGGTCTGGGAAGATCCCACATGCCGCGGAGCAACTGGGCCCGTGAGCCACAACTACTGAGCCTGTGCGCCTGGAGCCTGTGCTCCGCAACAGGAGAGGCCGCGATAGTGAGAGGCCCGAGCACCACGATGAAGAGTGGCCCCCGCTCGCCGCAACTGGAGAAAGCCCTCGCACAGAAACGAAGACCCAACACAGCCATAAATAAATTAATTAATTAAAAAAAAAAAAAAACAAAACTTGAGATGGGGACTTCCCTGGCAGTCCAGTGGTTAAGACTCTGTGTTTCCAATGCAGGGGGTGTGGGTTCGATCCCTGGTCGAGGAACTAAGATCCCACATGCTGTGTGGTGCGGCCAAGAAAATATTTTAAATTATTAAAGAAATGCAAATCAAAACTACAAGGAAGCATCACCTCACACCGGTTAGAATGGCCATCATCAGAAAATCTATGAACAACAAATGCTGGAGAGGGTGTGGAGAAAAGGGAACCCTCTTGAACTGTTAGTGGGAATGTAAATTGATACAGCCACTATGGAGAACAGTATGGAGGTTCCTTAAAAAACTAAAAACAGAATTACCATATGACCCAGCAATCCCACTACTGGGCATATACCCAGAGAAAACCATAATTCAAAAAGACACATGCACCCCAATGTTCATTGCAGCACTATTTACAATAGCCAGGACATGGAAGCAACCTAAGTGTCCATCGACAGATGAATGGATTAAGAAGATGTTGCACATATATACAATGGAATATTACTCAGCCATAAAAAGAAACGAAATTGAGTTATTTGTAGTGAGGTGGATGGACCTAGAGTCTGTCATACAGAGTGAAGTTAAGTCAGAAAGAGAAAAACAAATACCGTATGCTAACACATATATATGGAATCTAAAAAAAAAAAATTGTTCTGATGAACCCAGGGGCAGGACAGGAATAAAGACACAGACGTAGAGAATGGACTTGAGGACACGGAAGGGGGAAGGGTAAGCTGGGAAGAAGTAAGAGAGTAGCAGTGACATATATACACTATCAAATGTAAAATAGATAGCTAGTGGGAGGCAGCTGCATGGCACAGGGAGATTAGCTCGGTGCTTTGCAACCACCTAGAGGGATGGGATAAGGAGGGTGGGAGGGAGACACAAGAGGGAGGGGATATGGGGATATATGTATGCATATAGCTGATTCACTTTGTTATACAGCAAAAACTAACACAACACTGTAAAGCAATTATACTCCAATAGAGATGTAAAAAAAAAAAAGACACATGCACCCCAATGTTCATTGCAGCACTACTTACAATAGCCAGGTCTTGGAAGCAACCTAAATGCCTAACAACAGACGAATGGATAAAGATGTGGTACATATATACAATGGTATATTACTCAGCCATAAAAAGGGAACAAAACTGGGTCATTTGTAGAGACATGGATGGATCTAGAGACTGTCATACAGAGTGAAGCAAGTCAGAAAGAGAAAAACAAATATCGTATATTAATGCATATATGTGGAATCTAGAAAAATGGCACAGATGAACCAGTTTGCAGGGCAGAAATAGAGACACAGATGTAGAGAACAAACGTATGGACACCAAGGGGGGAAAGTGGCAGGGGGTGGGGGGAGTGGGGATGAATTGGGAGATTGGGATTGACATATATACACTAATATGTATAAAATAGATAACTAATAAGAACCTGCTGTATAAAAAATAAATAAAATTCAAAAAAAACCAAGAACAAAAAAAACAATGTCCTGGAACAGCCCTAGAAGGTTCTGGATTTCAGAGCTAGCTACATAATGGTCTCTTCTATCTCCACTCAAGGGTTCTGCTGAAGTGAGGTGATTTCCAGGGCCTAACCTGGCTTTTTTTTTTTTTTTTAACTTCTTCCCATTCTAATTTCTGAGGCAGTTTGGATCCCTGGTGGCTGTCAGCATGTCACCCGTACTGTGGCCTCTGTCCCCAGAGGTTTGTGTCCCTGGAACCCTGGGTACAAAGGACTCGGCTCAGGGCAGGCACTAGGTCTACATGGGTTGGCAGGATGAGTGAAGAGACGAAGGTGACTCAGTCTCCTGCTCCAGGCTGGCCGGGCCATGCTGCAGCAAAGCTCAGGTCTGGGCACCACACTCGCACTGGGAGACAGAGAAACCTACGAGGAAGGAGAGTCTGGAGAGGCACGGTCGTGGGGTGTGGTTGGATCAGGTCACCTTTAACCACAGTGGGGGCAGGCGGGGGATGAGCGTGGGGGGTCATAAGCAGATTTAAAGAGGTCAGAATGTGGGAGAAACAAGAGCCCCAGCAGGTCCCAGAGGAACTCAAGGACCTAGAAGCAACAGGGCCTGTGAAAGGGCAGAGCTATCCAGGTGGAGACAGACAATGGGAAGAGCAGGAGAGGGAGGGGACGGATAGGGCACCAGAAGCCACTCTGAACGCAACCCACAATATACCCCTTTGTTGGAGGAGACCTCAGCAGCGGGGGGTGGGAAACAGCAGTAATGAAAGGACCTTGGGATAACGAGATGCTGTAGGTGGTCGGAGCAAGGCGTTTTGGCAAAAATGCTAAATGCAACAATGTGGGGAGATGGGCATCTGTTTCTGCCACCACAGGAGGTGAGTGTGTAACCAGGGCAACAACAGCAGAGGGATGCCAAGAGGATGGGGCTCCAGGGAGCCAAGCAGTGGCCCAGGGGTGGCACATGAGCCCCTATCCACACTGGCCATGGGAACACGAGGCAATTAAAGGTATCCAGCAGAATCCAAGCACGAGCCCAGAAATACACCACCTGCCTCCTTGCATTCTGCTCTGCTGCCCATACACGTCCAGTCTCCAGCTCTCCCACGTCCCCCGGGCAGTCCACCCCATGGTTCTGGGGCAAGGTCCTATCCCTGCTCACCTGGCCGCTCCGTCAGAACATATGAAGCAGGCTGCATGAGCAGCCCCCACAGGCGCTGGCGCCCTTCATGTGGAGAGCACCAGAACACACCACATGCCCTGCACTTCATTTTATCCTCAACATCCCAGGGTAGAATGGCAAGTGTCAGAGTCACTTTAAGAAGCAGCAAACAGTTGGGATGGGAACGTAAATGTCAGCTCTGGCTCTGGGCACTCATCCTACTGCAGGGCTATCAGAACTACCACATGGTGTAACGCACAGCCCCTAAGCAAGTGCCCCTTGGCCCAAGTTGATGGATGGTCAGCCTGCAGCCCAGAGACCCACCCCTGGAAAGCCACCTCCCACCAACACAATCCCCCGGGAAGTGGCAGATCGGTCCTGCAGGTGAGCTTCGTCTCCCACCAGGATTCTGTCCTCCACCTGGCAGCACTCACTCTCCTGAACAAGGCTCTGTGAGAACCTTTGCCCAAGCCCACCTGTTCCTGGCACAGTCACCTGGGCTCGCCCACAGCTCAGAGACTGCCCAAGCAGAGGAGGGTGACAATTAAAAGTTGCTAAACGTGGCAGACAGCAAAGCTGCTGATGGCATCACTCTGTCATCATTCCCACAAGAGCCTCTTCATCCATCCTGCCTCTAGGAATAGAACTCTTGACAAAAGCAATAACGTTAGGCCCACAATGTCGCATTTCATGTCAAGTGAATCACAGAATCTCCAAGTTAGCAGGACCATAACAGTCCTCTAGTACGGTCTACAGATGATGACTCACCTTCTGTGTCACTCCTTTAGAAGCAGCTGCTCCAGGCCTCCCATGACAGGAAGCTCCCTCTTTCAAGGTGACTCTTTGTGTCTTCAAACTGCTCTCACACTCACACAGGCCTTCCTCACATCTGGCCAACATGTATCTCCCTATCACTTCCAACATGACCCTAGCTTGGCCCTCTCCACTCCAGCAACTCCAGTCACTGGATACAAATTCAGATTTCTCCTCTCAAAATCACCTGTCACAGGCTTTCCTTTCCAGAACTCTCTCCTCTTCCAAGATTCCTACATTTGCTTCTAAGCAGGTCTGTCCAACAACCCCCTAAGTGCATCTCCAGCAGGCTCCCCGCTTCTTCCTGGAGCCCAGCCCCAGAAGAGAACACTCCCAGCCAGCAGGAGCAGCCTAGTCTACCTGACAGTCACTTCTGGGTCCTTGCCCAGGGCCTCACCAGCAACCACTGGTGCTTCCCTCAAGAGAAGCAGGAGAAAGTATTGGGAGCATATGTATTGATACACATGCTGGCCTCAAGAACCTTACAGGCCGGGGAGGGAAAAGATGTCCACAGATGACAGCCTGGGAAAGTGCTGAAACAAAGACTCCAGCAACACGCTGAGGCGTATGTGTCAGGGAAAGTAGACTGTGGGCATGGGAAGGCCAAGAACTCTGAAGCCAAGATGGCCTGGATTCAAATCCCAGGCCTGTCACCCTCTGTGAGACCCTGGACAAGCTACTTAACCTCATTAGCCTCAGTTTACTAATCTATAAAATGAGGGGATTATACCCACTGACAAGATTATTGTAGAGATTAGACATGCTGGGTGTAGAACCCTCAGACCTGTGCCTGGTACTCAGTAGGCTACACAATGGCAATGGTTGGCATGATTCTTAATGGAAGCAATCTTTGAATGGGATGATTGAGAGCCAGTCAAATTTCTTAGGCTGACATTGGGAACAGAGGGAAAATCCTGAGCACAAGCATAGTGTGAGGAGTGAAAGGAGCTAACATCTCGGGCCCATGGTGTGTAGGGAATGGTGTGGAGCGTGGGGCCAGGGCTGGGGGCTAGAGTGTCTAGAGTGTCAGCATTGTGGGGCAGGTGCTGAAGGAGGCCCCACTTGTGTGCATCCCTCCACTGCTGGGTCCCATGTGGGGATGTCAAAGCAGGACTCTACATATTCTCCGGGGCAGAGCGCAGCTTGGGGTCCGTTCTCAATCTGCCTCGTAAGATGATGCTCCTCCTGCAGAGCTGCAGGACGGCTCTGCCCCCCAACTCCTTCTCTTTCTAAACTCTGGCTCACATGTACTATGTTGAGCCCACTCGCTAGAATCCTTGATCTGACCCAAACATCCCCAGGACACCAGGCTCCCCCATTCCAAACTGGGATTATTCCAACAGCCCCCAGTTAGTTTCCCCCCAGCTAGTCTCCCACAACACTTCCTGTTACATTTCCCCTTCACTGTCAAGAACCCAGAGGGCTCCCTCCCACCTAATGCTTGGAATCCCCAAATAATCCCTGGCACTATAGAGCTCCCAGCAACAAACACCAGGCCTGGCCCAGCCTCATCAACCTCTGCTCTGTTATTCCCAAACAATCTCCTGTTTATTCTGGAGCACAGTGAGCAATATCCCCTTCTCTGAGCTTCCTCCTCCTCAAAGCCCACCTCCTGAAGGAAGTCCTCTATTCAAGTCCACAGAAACTACTGAGTCTGAAAGAGGGCTGCAGGGATAGAGCCCCTGGGAAACAAGCACACCAGACAGGGTGTGGTATACACAAGAAACCACTATAAGGGGGCAGGGTGCCTATTAGAAAGGCACCAAGTGCCATGGGACTTACTGTCAGGTGAGGAATGCACACCTCCAAACCTTGCTGAGTTCAAAGCGGGCAGTCCCTTATCTGCACAAGAAGCTAGATGGAAACACCTCCCTGAGGCTCTCAGACAGGGCCTTGCTTACTCAGAATGCCTTCATAAGGGCAAATGACCATCACACAGTAGAAGACAGATGGTTGGGTGAGGATGGGGGCAGGACCCAGTCCTAAGAAGGGGGGCCAATCCACCACCTGACCTGCGCCCCATGGCCCATGTTCCAGACTGCCCAGGCCTGTGCTGGCATGTGCCTGCCAACAAGGGTTCATTCTGTGGCCATTTCCTATTCCTAGTCCTTTCTCCCGGGCAATCTCAAGTTTCATGGGGATGGGGAACAGGCCTTCATGTCTCTCTGCATCGTCCCCAGTGCACTTACGGGTAGGCAATTACAAGCATAAGAGAAAGGTGCCTGGTCTCCAGCTCAGAGAGCCTGATCTAATGATAAGGCCTCCTTACCCAGGAAATACCCCAGACAAACTCCTCCCAATCCAGAGCTCTCTGCAGATGGTGGTGGAATCTCCTCTTGGGGTCGGCCAAGCTCCTGGTAACAGACAGGTGCCATCAGTGCTGGCCAGGGATTTGAATCTGGGACTGGAAACTGATGTTTTCAGCTTCAGATGAAGGGCATTGGGGGCCAAAGGTTGGGCAGTGCCCCCACACACACACCGGGAGCCCCAGACCCGTGCCACTTGATTCCAGCAGAGCAGGAAGCAGAGTCTCAGGACCCAGTCTGTGGCCACAATAGGAACAGGAAGCCTGAGTTCATTCCCCACCCTATTTATTTGTCATTCTCTCACCCTCAGATAATCAATAGCCAGTTAGCAAGACTCTGCAAGTTCCCATTAGATAAACTGCCTGATCAACAACTGCCAGAATCAGGAACTCTTGGGCAAACCTACATACTTCTGGAAAGAATCTTTCCTTTGTCAGCAACTCTTGGGAAACCTCCCTGCCTCCTGTAGCTAAGCTACACCACACAGAGCTCCAAGGAGGGCAAGCCAGGCAGGGCCCTGGCACAACACTGCCTCTGTGAGGTGGATTCTGGCTCTTCTGACCTGTGATGAAACCCAGCCCAAAGGGTGAGCAGGGCGGTGTCCGCTGTGACCACTGCATCACAGCCTGGGCTTCCCAGCCAGTCGGCGTTTGTTTTGTTGAATCCATTTGGAGCACAGAAGAAAACATGAAAAACTTTAGGGGAGAGCTGGAGAATGTCCCAGTTTCTCCTTCACCTGTGGTCAGCAGAGCTGGCCGGAAGAAGGTGGCTTCCCTCCCTTCCTCTCACCACCCTGAGGCACGTGACGTGGGGACCGCCTAGGGAAGGCCAGCCCCCATGCTCACAGGAGGGAAATCCTTGACTGACCCCACGACCATGTCCTGAAGCTGACAGGGAAGATGATGGAGCACAGGACCACAAGCACTGCAGGCACTTTGCCTTCATGAGACTCTGGGGCAACTCCTGTAGGAAATGCTGCTCTGGGCCAATTGGTTGGGACCAGGGAGGGCCCAGTCCAACATTCCTGGAAGGAAAGCTGGGCTGCAGAAGGGAGCTGGTCCCAGAGCTCCCTCCCCTCTCCATGGGTTGTTCAGGAGGCATGGATAGCAGTGCAGGCCTGAGAGGAACACTGTGGGGAGCACTCCGCAGGGGGGACTTGCGGAGGGGCCCTCACTGCCTTGGCAGAATCTTGTCATCCTGCAAAGCTTACCTCACCTCCCACGTAAAGCCATCACACATTCTTTTCTTCCCAACCTCCCCAAGAACATTCTATCCAGCTTGCTGTGCTCACCGTTTCCTGTGGTGAGCCTTGTCTCCTACCCGGTCAGCATCCTGTCTGTCAGTTCTTACTCTTTCTGAACCTCCCTTCAGCTGCCAGCAGTGCGGAAACCTAACAGGTCTTTTCAGGCATCAGGACTATCAGTGGATCCAAAGACACAAACTGATGGCCTGCTGGTTGAATTAGGGCCAGAAGTAAGCATGTGCTGGGTTAAGCACATGGTACTGCTTGATTATGTGAATTATATTTTAACACTTTAAGATCAGATTTTCTAGCTTCTCTTTAAAAAACTGGAATGTCTGGGTGCGTGGAGTCCGCCCTGCTCTGTGGCAAAACTGGGCTGAGATGAGCAGCAGCTGCTCCTTTAGACCGGGCATGGTCACTAGCTCGCCCTAGCCCTCTGGACCAGATGCTACGGATGCCCTGCCCTGCTTCCTCTCAGCCCACCTCTGGGCTCGCCTGCAGCTGCAGTGCTCATGTGCGTGCCGACGGCTTCCCATGGCCAGTGCCTATATCTCTCTGCTTCTTTGCCTGAGGACTTTCTCCACCACTAGTTGGCATTCAGAACAGCCCGGAAGTGCCAGGGATTTAAAGCCCCTGCAAGGAAATTCTCGACTCATACAAGAGTCAGTGGATTAAAACCCACCCTCTTTCCTGCCCCTCAGTGGTACAATTCTGAGCACATTCCACATGATTATTCACAGGGTCCCCAGTGGAACTGAGTTCCAATGGCCCACAGTGGCAGTCCACTCCACTCCCTTTCTGCCTCACTTTCCCCACCCTTCACTTGTGCTTACTGGAATCACATTCCAATTAAACTATCTGCTCCCAAGTCCTTGTCTCAGGGCTCACTTTCGGGGAAATCCAAGCTAAGATACCCTACTAGTCTCACTTTACCATTTTTACATCATCTGTCTGGCCCCACGAACATGGCCCTGAGAGCACATGCCCCTGATTAAGGGCTGTAGGATAGGAGCCCCCACCCATCCAGGGGCCTCCCAACATCCCCGAGACAGAAGACTCACCTCCCCCGAGTAACTGTACTTGCCCCTGAGGATCTGCCGGTACAGCCGGGTGCGGTTGTCATCCTCAAAGGGCATGGTGCCACTGAGCAGGATGTAGGCGATGACGCCCAGCGCCCACATGTCGACTGAGTTGGTGTAGGGCTTGCGGACCAGGACCTCAGGGGCAATGTACTCGGGCGTGCCACAGGTGGTCTTCATCAGGCAGTCGTCACCCTTCTTGCGGGCACTGGCCAGGCCAAAGTCGGTGATGATGATCTTGGAGTCAGTGCCTGGGTGGTAGTAGAGCAGATTCTCAGGCTTGAGGTCTCGGTGTGTGATGCCCAGTGCGTGCAGATACCGGACGCCATCCAGTACCATCTGCAGCACTCGAGTGGCGTCACGCTCAGTGAAAGAACCCTTGGCGATGATGCGGTCAAAGAGCTCTCCACCAGTGGCCAGCTCCATCACCATGTACACGCGCTCCTGTGTCTCAAACACCTCCACCAGCTGGATGATGTTGGCATGGCGCACCCGGCGCAGCACACGCAGCTCCGACTCACACACCTCCCGCCCCTCCCGGTACTTGGTCTCAATCATCTTAATGGCATATGGCTGCCGGGTTGCCCGGTGCTCCACACGCACCACTCGGCTGAAGCTGCCTCGGCCAATCAGGGCTTTGATGTCGTACTTGGCCGTCACACGTGGGTCGAACTTGGCCCTGTACTTAGCCACCCTGGCCCTGCGTGGTGGTTCTGAGGGAGGCTCTGTGTGGCCGGTGGTGGGGGCACCAGGGCAGGGGTTTGCACCCTGACTGGCTTCTGGGAACCCAGCTTTGAGAGGGCCAACACTGTCCACCTCTGTAATGAAGTGCTTGTACACATCGCTCTTAGTGCCACTGAAGGGCTCCACCTTCTTGACCAGATCCAGCTGGACATCCTTGGGCGGCTCGGGAAGGACCTTGCTTGTCCCACAGCCCATCACGGACACGGGGGCATCCTCTCTAGCGAGGCTGGCAGAACCTGCTCTGCAGGCAGTGCCCCGTCTACACCTACACAGACAGAAGAAAGGAACTCAGCATAGCCAGGGACACTTCTGGAGGGATCCCAGCCATCCTCCTTACCCCCTCCCCCCTGGCCCTGGATAAACCTAGCCTTAAGACCTGACTCTGGTATGGTTCCCTGGAAGGGAGAATGGCTTTGGCCCCTGAGTGCTTGGAGCCCAGATGCCATGAAGGATCCAGATGAAAGACTGGGTCTGAGTTCCATGGTCTTGATGTACATCCCCCTGGATATAATTTTCATGCTGCTCTTCAACTCTGAAGAGGGGCAGGAACATGCACCAGGCTCAGCTGTCACTGCCTCCAACCTCCTCCCTACTCTCCCTGGGTCCCTTATCATAGTTGAAGTCCTATGTTTTTTAAAGGTTAAAATTATTCCTCTTATTACTCTGACTCATCTTTTCTGAAACGGGGGCGTGGAGTGTTGGAGGCCTGTTCTCCAACACTATCACCCACCAGGGTGTAGAAAGCCACTTCCCCAAGGCCTCCTCCCTCATGGATACCTTCCTGGCCCTCTAGGCCTCCTGCAGGGGTTGATCCCCCACTGCAACAACCCACCACCACCCACTGCTCTGGGCGCTGCCCTAACCTCACTCTTCCCTGGATGGCTCGCACTACTTTTCTAATGCACCATCTTCACCCTGGCAGTTTAACACCCTGTTCCAGGGTCTCTCACTTCCCCAGTTTACCACATAGATGGCTAAAATGCCACACAAGTCCCAGAAATGGCTAAAATCAATTCCAGTGAAGCAGGAACCACAAGCCTTAGCACACTGCCACTAGATAGCCACCAAACTAGCCTGGGCTTCATTTAAGAGGCAGAGGGAGGAATTTCCCTGGTGGCACAGTGCTTAAGAATCCACCTGCCAATGCAGGAGACACGGGTTCGAGCCCTGGTCCGGGAAGATCCCACATGCCATGGAGCAACTAAGCCCGTGTGCCACAACTACTGAGCCTGCGTGCCACAACTACTGAAGTCCACACGCCTAGAGCCCGTGCTCCACACCAAGAGAAGCCACTGCAACGAGAAGCCCGCGCACCACATCGAAGAGTAGTCCCCGCTTGCCCCAACTAGAGAAAGCCCGCGCAGCAAAAAAGACGCAGTGCAGCCAAAAAAAAAAAAGAGGCAGAGGGGGCCTTGAGCTCAGAAAGGACACTAACAACTTCATCCAGATGAGACGCAGGCTGTGGATCGGGGCACTCTGCTTCCATGGGATGAGGATCCAGGAGACTTTCCCATTTGTTTTCCAGACAAAGATGTTCCAACTATTAATACCTTGTGGCTGGTGGGGCCCTGGACAAGTTGAAGTGCTGAAATACCACTTTCCAGAGGTCACTTCTATCCAGGCTGCCCTTCTCTAAGTCTATCTGAGGGCCCCAGGGGTGAAAGAAAAGAGCTGAGAATTTCCTATTAATTAGGATATACAGAATTGGGGATAAAATGATCAACTCAGAACAAGCGTTTACTGAACATCTACTAGGGATACAGGAATGAATAAGACGTCCAGTGCAGGTATATTTTAACATACCCAATACAGGCAAAACATGGCCAATAAACTCATAGTCTAAATGAAGAGCAAAACCTCAAAACAGGTAATTTCAATATAACAAAGTAAATGTTAGGCTTGAGAAACAATAGTAGATACATGAATGACACAAGAATGACACAGGGATTAGGGAAAGCTTCCTGGAGGAGGCGACCCCCATGCTGAATTTGAAGTAAGAATGAGGCAGGTGAGGAAAGGTGGGAATGTTGTTTCAGGCAGAGAGAATGACACACTCAAAGGCTCAGAGGCCCAGAGCAGCACCCCGTGCCTGGGAATGTGCAGTCTGGTGATGTGAAGACAGGACTGGGGGCTGAAGTGTTGGAAGGTCAGCAGGAACTAGGTTGTGGAGAGCAGCCCAAGTTACAGCGAGGAGCCAGGACCTTCCTGGGAGGTGAAAGGAAGCTACCGAAGGGTTTACAAGGAGAGGCGACTCTGTGTTTAGAAAGAAGTATAAGGCTGAATTGGAGGAGGGTCAAAGTGGACTGAAAGGGCCAGTGAGAAGGGTAGCAGCACAGACAGGGTGGCGGAATGGAGAGAGGTCAGCAGGAGAAGTGACAGGGGCTGGAGGCTGGACACAGGGGTGAAAGGGAGGAGAGGACAGCACTCCAGTCCCTCACTCCAGCTCCTGGGCAGAAGGTCAGGAGTGCAGCAGGAGGGACAGGTTTGGGAAGCAGTAGGAAGAGTTCAGTTCTGGAAGTGCTGCAGTGGGGTGGCTGGATGTAGAATCTAATGGTTGAAAAGAGCTGGTCAACCAAGGGGGAAAAGGGGGGATAAACTGGGAGATTGGGGTTGACATATACACACTGCTATATATAAAATAGATAATAAGGACCTACTGTATAGCAGAGGGAACTCTACTCAATACCCTGTAATGACCTATATGGGAACAGAATCTAAAAAAGAGTGCATATATGTATACGTATAACTGATTCACTTTGCTGTACAGCAGAAACTAACACAACATTGTAAATCAACTACACTCCAATAAAAATTAATTTAAAAACAAAAAAGAAGAAGGAAAAGAGCTGGTCAGGGTCAGAGATTCCATGGCTGCCCAGGGGCAACACCAACCCCCACCCCCAACCTGTTTCAAAGCCAGCAAAAGATCCCATGAAAGGCAGCAGAGGGAGACCCAGGGAGGCTTTGCTGGGGCACCTTGAGGGTCACAGAGAACCCACACAGAGGCCCTGAGTGAGGGTCTGAATTCAAGATGGTGATAACTGACCAATGTTCCCAAGGAAAAAGCTCACCTCTGAAACGTACACAAGACCTTGATTACCAATCCATCAGACAAAAAGACCAAAGATTAAGGGCTTAGGTTTTAATCAGTATGTCAGTATGACTCTCAGCAGAATGAGATTTATCTTTCCTCACATAAGAGGAAAAGATTCCTCAACCAACACAGGCTCTTCAGGATTTGCTGCAGTTTTCACCCAAATGCCCAGGAGATCCCATATAGCAGCTTAGGAAATCATGTTTAAACACAGGCATTTAGGGATTCCCTGGTGGCGCAGTGGTTAAGAATCCGCCTGCCAATGCAGGGGACACGGGTTCGAGCCCTGGTCCGGGAAGATCCCACATGCCGTGGAGCAACTAATCCCGTGTGCCACAACTACTGAGCCTGCGCTCTAGAGCCCGTGACCCACAACTACTGAGCCTGCATGCCAAAACTACTGAAGCCCACACACCTAGAGCCTGTGCTCTGAAACAAGAGAAGCCACCGCAATGAGAAGCCCGTGCACCGCAACGAAGAGTAGCCCCCGCTCGCCCCAACTAGAGAAAGCCCGCGCGCAGCAACGAAGAATCAACGCAGCCAAAAATAAATAAATTAATAAATTATAAAAAAAATAAACAAAGGCATTTAGAAACAAGGTTCTTTTTCACAGAGGCCAAAGATTAGAACTGTGGACTTTGGAATTTTGCAGACTCATCTCTTCCTTCAGGGAAAATACAAGACTTAATACAGTAAAGGGCTGCAGCTCAGGAAAAAAAAAACTCTTTGGCCAGGATTCCTGAGGCAGAACACAGGCCCTGATCCCCAAGACCACACTGTGAACAACATCTACCACCACTCAGAGAGAAGACAAATTGCATGGGTGACGCAGCACAGCTACTCAGATGTCACTTCTTCCTGGGGAGGAGGCAGAACCCTAGATCCACAAAATAAGTAACGTCTCCAGGTGTACCCACCGGCTCTTTTTGTTTAGATGTGCATACCTAGTCTGGTCCTGATGAGAAAAACTAAGGTTTACAAAAGAAAAGGCCTGACTTTTCACTTTAAACAAAGTCTAAGCAAGGATCTCAAGTCAGCAGTGAGACAGCCAAGGATTATCCCTCTCTGACCTTCCTTATTCCTTTCTGGGACACAGTTTCTCTCACATTTGTTCCAGTTAGAAACTCTTCAAAGATAGGCTGATGCTGGCACTCCACCTTCCCAACTACAGATTGAGAGTGGAGGAAAGAAGGTGCCAGCTCTGATGCGGGGAACTGCTGATAACCTCCAAGGTGATCATAGCTGCTCCACACTCCAATCACATCTATTAAATTCTCTTTTCACATCAGTTAGGTGAAAAGGCAAACAGGGACAAGGGAAGCAGCTGGCAAAATTCCTTCTGTGAAGAGGGCAAAGTGTTTTCCTGCCCTCAGCTCTCATGTATGTGCCCCCAGCAGAGTGACCAGGGTGGGGGGTGAATGAGGAAAGCCTCAAGAAGTGACCTCCCAGGAAGGTCATGCTATGCCAGCTCTCACAAGTCACTATTCTGTCTCACGACACCAATCCTAACACATCTTACAGAAAGTATTGAACTCTCTGGAGTCGGCCTCCACACCTTCAACTCCGAGCCTGACCCAAAGCACTCCTCAAAGAAGGTAAGCGTATTGGACAGAGTGCAGCAGTAGGCGTGAGCATTGAGCACTACTGTCCTCGCTAACACTTTATAGAAATGACAGGCCAAAAAGGTAGAAACTTGTCCAAAGCCACTCAGATAGTGACAGCCGAGAACAAACCAAAATCTCATTCTCCATCCAGAGCTCCTTCCACCAAACCAGATAGACTCCAGAAGTGCCTGGGGCCCAGCTGAGCTCAGACTCACCAGGTCAAGGCCTCAATCCTTCCTCATACCACTCAACTGATGAATCAACGAACCTTTACTGAGGATCTTTTTTTTTTTTAATTTATTTATTTTTGGTTGTGTTGGGTCTTCGTTGCTGTGCACGGGCTTTCTCTAGTTGTGGCGAACAGGGGCTACTCTTTGTTGCGGTGCGCGGGCTTCTCATTACGGTGGCTTCTCTTGTTGCGGAGCACGGGCTCTAGGCTCACGGGCTTCAGTAGTTGCGGCATGCTGGCTCAGTAGTTGTGGCTCATGGGCTCTAGAGCTCAAGTTCAGCAGTTGTGGCGCATGGGCTTAGTTGCTCCGCAGCATGTGGGATCTTCCTGGACCAGGGCTCGAACCCGTGTCCCCTGCATTGGCAGGTGGATTCTTAACCACTGCACCACCAGGGAAGCCTGAGGATCTTTTCTGAAGGGCATGTCTTCCGAAACCTCCATTCCACGTACAATCTGTGTCACACTGCTCACTGCTATACTCTAGATTACTTCTGATCACTAGAGTTGTCAGCCTTTTGAGGGAAGGGGCCACTTCTCAGGTTTCTAGAACTCTCTGGCTCCCAACAAAGCGCTGAGCTCCAAGCAGGCATTTAATGTTTGTTAACACTGAGTGAAAGGTGGGGTGGTTCTCAGGTTTCTTTTTGCTGCAGGGCAACAATCCCAGAAGCTCAGAAATGTTCAAGTGGCAGGAAGAGGCCAGATTGGTGGTTAAACCAGAGCCATGCTCTTTGGGCGCTCGTATAAATGTCCTCAACAACAAAGGAAGCCAGAGTTCTCAGGTCTATTTGGGTCTTACAGATTGTTATCTGAACTCCAAAGCAAGTTTGTCCATAAATTGCGAGACCCATCTGTGGGGAGACCAGGGGTCTAGGAGCAGAGGACAGGGACGGATCCTGAAACAATTTTCCTGGCCACAGAAGTCTGTGGATGCCTCCCAGGCAGGCACCCAGCCCTCTCCAATAACACCTCCTAAGACTGTTCTCCACGGCAAAGCTTCACAAACTTTTGCCTGCAAAGATCTCTATATTCTGCTCCCATGTTTTGAAAGACTGTCTATCAAAATGAAGTAGGCAGTAATCTCTCAGAATCCCAGAAATAAGTAACTGCTAAACAGCACTTCTAACCATCACGAGGCAAGCAGGGATAGCTGGCAAAGAAGTCTGTCACTTTAGATAAAAACCCCTGACCCTCACGCCACACACAAAAATAAACTCGGGACTTCCCTGGCGGTACAGTGGTTAAGACTCTGAGTTCCCGGGCTTCCCTGGTGGCGCAGTGGTTGAGAATCTGCCTGCCAATGCAGGGGACACGGGTTCAAGCCCTGGTCTGGGAAGATCCCACATGCCACGGAGCAGCTGGACCCGTGAGCCACAACTACTGAGCCTGCGCGTCTGGAGCCTGTGCCCCGCAACGGGAGGGGCCGCGATAGTGAAAAGGCCCGCGCACCGCAATGAAGAGCGGTCCCCGCACCGCGATGAAGAGTGGCCCCCGCTTGCCGCAACTAGAGAAAGCCCTCGCACGAACCGAAGACCCAAACACAAACAAAAATAAATAAATAAATAATAAAGTAGCTATTAAAAAAAAAAATCATCCCCTCGAAAAATAGTCTTTAAAAAAAAAAAAAAAAAAAAAGACTCTGAGTTCCCAATGCAGGGGACCCAGGTTCGATCCCTGGTCAGGGACCTAGACCCCACATGCCGCAGCTAAAGAGCCCGCATGACGCAATGAAGATCCTGAATGCGGCAACTAAGGCCCTACACAGCAAAATAAATAAATAAATATTAAAAATAAAATCAAAATGGCTTAAAGACTTAAATATGAGACAAGACACCATAAAACTCCTAGAAGAGAACATAGGCAAAACATTCTCTGACATAAATCGTACCAATGTTTTCCTAGATCAGTTTCCCAAGGCAATAGAAATAAAATCAAAAATAAGCAAATGGGACCTAATTAAACTTATAAGCTTTTGCACAGCAAAGGAAACCATAAACAAAACAAAAAGACAACCTATGGAATGGGAGAAAATATTTGCAAATGATGGGACCAGAAAGGGCTTAATTTCCAAAATATACAATCAGCACCTACAATTCAATAACAAAAAAACAAACAACCCAATCGAAAAATGGTTAGGGCTTCCCTGGTGGTGCAGTGGTTAAGAATCCGCCTGCCAATGCAGGGGACACAGGTTCGAGCCCTGGTCCGGGAAGATCCCACATGCCACGGAGCAACTAAGCCCGTGTGCCACAACTACTGAGCCTACCCTCTAGAGCCCATGAGCCACAACTACTGAAGCCCACGTGCCTAGAGCCCGTGCTCCACAACAAGAGAAGCCACCGCAATGAGAAGCCGGCGCACCATAACGAAGAATAGCCCCTGCTCACCACAACTAGAGAAAGCCCGCGTGCAGCAACAAAGACCCAATGCAGCCAAAAATAAATACAAAATAAATAAAATAAATAAATTTTTAAAAAAAGAAAAATGGTTAGAAGACCTAAATAGACATTTCTCCTAAAAAGACATACAGATGGCCAATAGGCACTTGAGAAGATGCTCATCATCACTAATTACCAGAAAAATGCAAATCAAAACAGTGCGGTACCACCTCATACCAGTCAGAATGGTCATCATTAAAAAGTTGACAAATAATAAATGCTGGAGAGGGTGTGGAGAAAAGGGAAACCCTCTTACACTGTTGGGAGGAATGTAAATTGGTGCGGCCACTATGGAAAACAGTATGGAGGTTCCTCAAGAAACTAAAAATAGAGTTGCCATATGATCCAGCAATCCCACTCCTGGGCATATACCCAGAAAAAACTATAATTCAAAAATATACACGCACCCCTATGTTCACAGCAGCACTATTTACAACAGGCAAGACATGGAAACAACCTAAATGTCCATCAACAGATGAATGGATAAAGATGATGTGTGTGTGTGTGTGTGTGTGTGTGTGCATGTGTGTGTGTATGGAATGGAATATTACTCAGCCATTAAAAAGAATGAAAAATGCCATTTGCAGCAACATGGATGGACCTAGAGATTATCATACTAAGCAAAGTTAAGTCAGAGAAAGACAAATACCATATGATATCACTTATATGTGGAATCTAAAATACGACACAAGTGAACATATCTATGAAACAAAAACAGACTCACAAATATAGAGAATGGACTTGTGGTTGCCAAGGGGCGGCGGGGGGAGGGAAGAATTGGGAGTCCAGGATTAGCAGATGCAAACTACTGTATATAGGATGGATAAACAACAAGATCCTACTGTATAGCACAGGGAACTATATTCAATATCCTGTGATACATCATAATGGAAAAGAATATGAAGAAGAATATATATGTGTAACTGAGTCACTTTGCCGTACAGCAGAAATTAAACACAACACTGTAAATCAACTATACTTCAGTAAAATTAAACAAAACAAAACAAAACAAAACAAAACCCTGAACAAGGACCTCTGCAACCTTAGGGGGAACCACATGATTCTGCTTTCTAAAACAGGAGAATTGGGACTTCCCTTGTGGTGCAGTGGCTAAGAATCTGCCTGCCAATGCAGGGGACATGGATTCAAGCCCTGGTCCGGGAAGATTCCACATGCTGCGGAGCAACTAAGCCCATGTGCCACAACTACTGAGCCTGCACTCTAGAGCCCGCGTGCCGCAACTACTGAAGCCCAAGCGCCTAGAGCCCGTGCTCCGCAACAAGAGAAGCCACAGCAATGAGACACCCACGCACCACAACGAAGAGTAGCCCCCGCTTGCCACAACTAGAGAAAGTCCGCGTGCAGCAACGAAGACCCAATGCAGCCATAAATAAATAAATAAATAAATAAATAAATAAATATTTAGAAAACTAAAACAGGGAAACTGACACGAGACCCAGCAATTTCATTTTCATAAATAATTCTACAAAACCACTTCTACAAGTACACAAAGATATATTTGTAAAAGAAAGCTCATGGAACCATTCGTTATAATAATGAAAAAATGGAAACAACCCAAATATTCATCAGGAAGGAAATAATTAAATAAACTAAGATACATTCACATAATGGAATGCTCTGCAGCTGTTGAAATGAATGAGGTAAATCCATATATATTGACAAAGAAAGAAAGATACCCGTCAGTTTGAGTGGTTTTGTACTGGTATCCATGTCTGTGATGTACCAAGGAGTTTAAAACAGTTTGTGAAGGGACTTCCCCAGTGGTCCAGTGGTTAAACTCTGTGCTTCCACTGCAGGGGGGCAGGGGTTCAATCCCTGGTCGGGGAAGTTCCGCATGCCGCGTATTGCAGCCAAAAAAAAAAAAAAAAAAAGAGTATGTGAAGTATATGTCTAATGAGGAATTTCTAAAAAGGTATAGACATATACATGGGAAAAAAATATCCTGGAAAGGTAGAAGAGAAGCTGTTGACAGTGACTGCCTCTAGGGTGTGGGAATGTCAGGGGAACAGGTGGAAGGAAGGGAGACTCTTACTTCTCACATTACATACTTCTGTGCTATTGCTATATTTTAAAGTCATCACCACATATTATATTTTTAAAGTTAAAAAATACATATTGTAGAAATGTATAGACTAGTATATACATAAGAAAAAAAGCTGGGGGAATATACGCCAAATTATTATACCAAATATACACCAAATTATTTCAAAAATGATTAGTGTTTGTGTCTAAAGACACAGTTCATTATTCACTTCCGTAATGTTTTAACTTTTAACACTATTTCATAATAAGAATTGTTATAGCTTCTTTTTGGAATATAGTAACTCAGGACTCCACCTCTTAAGGACTCTATGCACCACTGCTCTACATGGTAATAATTGGTGAGCAGAGACTCCTGCTTTAGGGCTGAGAGAAGGAGAGTTCAACAGTTTGTCGTGTCCTCCTCATTTTATCCTGACCCTCAACTCCATATGAGACATCCCACCCACTGCCCATCCCATCATCAGAAATACAGCCTCTGGCAATGTACCTGGGGTTCTCCTTCCAAAATCCTAAAGTTCAACCCATAAATATTTACTGAGCTCCTGCTGTGGGCCAGGAACTCTGCCAGGGGCTGTGACAGACAAAAAGAAGGCAGTTATAATCTCTGTTCTCAAGGAACTTACAGCCCAAATGGCTCCACACCAAGAGTCCCCTGATCCATTACTCTTATGATGCCCTGTGAGGCCACTTCAAGGCTGGCAGCCTGGAAGGGGTCCCTCTGAGATAATTTTCCTGTAGCAAACGAAAACAGCACATTTTTCTACTTTAGCATCACATGAGATGCCATGGCAACAGAGGGCTGTACCAAGAATTAGCTCAGTGATGACCTAGCCAACACAAATTGGCTTAATACTTACTGAGTAAGATTCCTGGAAGAAAAGAAAGTTCAAATAAATAAGTCTCTCTCCAGCTCTCAACAAGCGGAATTGTTTCCTTTCTTCCAGGGCTGTACTTCTCAAATTTTTCTCTGTGCACCCTGGGCCAATGGAGACAGCTGTTCTCAGCTATCTCAAAGCTTAAGGGTCAATACTTTGGCACACCTATAGCCAATTCACATCACACAGTCAGGAAGCACTGGAAAGGATGAAAGATGCCCAAGTAACATGCTCACACTTATAAAGTAAAAACAGACGGCTAAACCAAAGTCTCACTCAACAATGAACTTGTGAGTGACAGAGAACCCCAGTATCTAGTTCAGATTTCACAGACACTAGGATCTTCTGGGGTATTCCATTCCAAGTGAGGCTCAGCTCTAGCTCAGTGTAAGAGGCAAACAGGTTTCCTGAAAGCTGCACTTTCCTTAGCTCATTTATACAACTTAACAAGATTTGCAATTAGACCTGGACAACATACTTATTCAGCAAACCCGCCCTCCAGTGAGTCAGCAATCCACATCTTTTCTAGGGGAATAGCCAACTGCAACTGCCCTGAGTAGAAGCACAGTTTTGTCAGAGCTATCTCTGATGATCAGAAATTACCTCAAGGAAATCACATAACATAAGGTAGCTTCCTAATCAAGACTCAGTCTGAAGAGCAAACAGGCTTACTAAGATGAGATCCCCTTTTGACATGGGATGAACTCTGGGAAGAACAGCCATTAGTAATAACAGTGGCTTCCATTTCCTGAGTTCCAACTGTGCTAAGCGTCTTATATGCATTCTCACTCCTCTCTGCAACCACATAAAGTAGGCATGATTATTCCTATTATGGGATGAGCAAACTAGGACTCAAAGAACCTCAAGATCTCATAAAAGTCAAGAACTGAATCAAAGTCTTTCTTATTCCAAACCCCATACTCCTAACCACCAAATCATCCTGCCTCCCCAAGAGATGAGAAATGAGACTGCAACAGCAGTTGTGTGCTACAAGGCACAGCTGGCCCTTCCCACTGGACAAAGACACAACAGTTTCCTGGAGTGATGACAAAGATTTTCAACCAAGGAGCATAGTAAAGTCACCTGGAGAGTTTTAAAAAAATACAGACTCCTACCAGATTCCAGATATTCTGCATCAAAATCTCAGAAAATGAGACTCTTGAATTTGTATTTTGAAAAACCACCCCAGGAGATTTTAGACCATCAGGTTGACCAGGCTGCACCACCTACCACATGCATACGTGTGAATGTGCAAACAGGACACTCGCATTTGCTGTGCTCATCTCAGGTCCTGGCCCCTGATATGTGCTCAGTAGTATAGCTGAATCTGTATCTATTCTTAAATCAGCAACCTATCACAGTTGACTCAGCTCCTACTTTATGCCAAGCACAGAGCCAGACACTGATATGCAGACAGAAGACACAATCCCCAGGCCAACCATCAGGTGACACAACACAATAAACTCCATCAGTAGTCACATGAATTGAAGTAGAGGAGTCAATGGTTACATGTGAAGGGAGGCTTTTCCAAGGTAATTAAATCTAAGGTGGATTTTAAAGGACAGATGTAAATTTTCCAAACTGGTGGGTGGAGGTGGGGGTGGGGGGAAAGAAGAGTATTACAAATTGCGAAAACTGCATATCTAAAGCGAAAGGGTGTTAAAACACAGAGCTAATGGCAGATGCACATACTCCCAACAACAAACTATGTAAGCAGGAGACAGAAGTGCCCAGGTGTTAACTTCGGGGTTATGCCAGATTATGAAGAGCCCTGAACGCCCTGCTATGAAGTTTGGCCTTTACCCTGCAGGTACCAAGGAGCCAGTTTTAGGCAATGAAGGACTTATTCAGATTTTCAAGTGGGAATTATCACTTCACAGTTTCAGGAGAGGGAGTGAGCGTGAGGGAACTGGGCTTCCCCTTATAAAAGCAGAGAGATAACTGGCTTACAAAGCAGGCGACCCGGCTGGACATAGGTGTGATTTTCCCCAGCCTGAACAAGGAAGAGACTAGCTGCCCCCCGACCCTGTCGTTCAGTCGTAAAACAGGAGGTGTGGAGTAGGTGCCAGACACGAGAACGTAGTGAGGACAACCAGGTGGTTCACCCTCACCGATGTCGACTGGTTGAACAGCAGGCAGGACAGCTGACCACGTCCACCTGGCCCTTGGGGCCTCAGAGACGGGCTACCCAGCGCAGCAGCATGTTTCAAGGCCAGTCAAGCCTCGGACACCAGGGACCCCAAGCAGCCATCGCCTGGCCTGCTACCCACTCCCCCTAGGGCCCGGCGCAGCGGGCACAGGCCGAGGGCTCCGGGCTGGGCAGGGACGGGCCCAGTGTTCCAGGAAGCGACCGTGGCTGCAGCTCGTCAGCCCCTCCCGCCCATGGGGCCGTCGGTCCTGGCCGGGCCGCCTCACCTCGCGCGGGCGGCGGGGTCTTCGGCGTCTGGGCGACTGTGTTGACCCTCTCCGGGCCGCGGACACAGCCCCGGCCACCGCCACCGCCGCCGCCGCCGCAGCCATCCTCAGGCGTCAGCGTCGTGGCGTCATCACAGCGCGCGCTTGACGCCAAAACAAATCCGGGCCGCCCATGGGGCGGGGCAGGGGCGGACTCGAGAGGGCCGGGCTACGCGGTTGGCGGAGCTCCGAGCGTGGCTTGCCAATCAACGCCTTCGGGGCGGGGTCGGGCTCACTCCGGGAAAAGGAGGTGAGTCTGTGTCGCTCCAAGTGTCTCGACCCTAGGTTTGGGGCAGGCATCGTGGGAAGTAGGGAGAAAGTTTCAAGATTCACGCTGGGGGGCAGGGCGCTTTATAGTGCGAGGTTGGGGTATTTCCATGGAGATCCAGAGGTTAAGACTCCGCGCTCCCAATGCAGGGGCCACGGGTTCGATCCCTGGTGGGGATCTAAGATCCCGCATGCCGCGGGGCGCGGCCAAAAATAAAATAATAATATAGTGCGTGGTTGGGGACGTAGTGCATTTCAGGAGATTTCTGGAAGTGCCTCTGGAACTCCGCAAAGGATCGGTATAAATTTAATTAACAAATCTATTTTTTTTAACTGAAATTAAAATAATTCAGGCACTCAGATATGTTGAATTTGACCTCCATCACAGCGGAGTTGCAAATGGTTAACTTGAGAATAGGTGAAATTAGTTTGGGGCCAACTTCAGAGGAACAGTTTAATTATTGTTGTTTTTGTTACTAAATTTAGTATATCCTGAGACTGCAAAACAAGTAGATTAAAGAAAAATTGTTACCATTAACAATTCCTCTATAGGGTCAGAATTATCTCACTTAACTTTACAATCAACCCAGATTCGGGGTGGAGATGGGGGGGAAATAAATGTCTCAAGTAATAAGGGGATTTTTTTTCCTTCTTTAATAATATTTTTATTATTTACCTTATATTTACTGTTGGGGCGCAATCCACGTGCTTAGTGGAGTCTTTCACTGGGCAACCATAAAGAGCAGGGCTGGAGAACAATCCAGTTTCTTTCTTTAAGGCAACAGCATTCTTCCCCAACTGGCTGTGACTCAATAGGGATCACCATAAGGGAAAGGTGGCATAGTTCGGCAGGATTTGAACCTGGGCAGGGAAACCCCAATGGATTTCTAGTCCATCCCCTTAACCACCCGGCTACAACTACTTTTTTTTTTTTTTTTTTTAAATGAGGAGGCCTTGTTGCTAAATCTTTTTTTTTTTTTTTTTAATTTTATTTATTTATTTATGGCTGTGTTGGGTCTTCGCTTCTGCGCGAGGGCTCCCTCCAGCCGTGGCAAGCGGGGGCCACTCCTCATCGCGATGCGCGGGCCTCTCATTATCGTGGCCTCTCTTGTTGCGGAGCACAGGCTCCAGACGCGCAGGCTCAGCAATTGTGGCCCACGGGCCTAGCTGCGCCGCGGCACGCGGGATCTTCCCAGACCAGGGCTCGAACCCGCGCCCCCTGCATCGGCAGGCAGACTCTCAACCACTGCGCCACCAGGGAAGCCCTACAACTACTTTTGAGTGATGATGGGATTGTAATCTCCATACATCTTCCTCATTGCAGTCTGTTCATTTCTTAAAATCTTTATTGAGCCCTTACTTCATACATGGAATTGTCTTTAACTGTATAAGCTAATGTTATACTTTAAACCTAAACATATATTAACACCAATAAAATATCACAGTCTGTTTTATGTAGTAGGGCTTCATAAAAGATTTTATTAAAAAAGAAAACTTTAGGGACTTCTCTGGTGGTCCAGTGGTTAAGACTTCATGCTTCCACTGCAAGGGGGCATGGGTTCAATCCCTGGTCGGGGAACTAAAATCCCACAGGCCATGCAGCCAAAATTAAAATAAATAAAAATAAAAAAGAAAACTTAAAAAATTATTTCCATATGTCTAGTGTGATGCTTAAGGGAATGAACTTAGGGGCCAAGCAAACTTGGGATCATATCCCAGCTCTGACACTTCCACAGTTGTGTGAACTGAACTTAAGCAAGACATCTTCCCTTCCTTAAGCTTCATGTTTCTTATCTGTATAATGGGGATCATAATCTTGACCTCACAGTTATTGTGAGGGTTGAAAATAATATAGAATTCCAGGGTTGATGGGGCTTAGAAACCCACACAACACCTCTATTTTACAGACATCCAGCAAATTAATTCAATAAATATTTATTGAGCCCTTGCTATGGAAGGTGCTGGCCTGGGCTCTGGTGAAGAACATGGGGGCCCTGAGATGAAGAGGTATATTGATGCAGAGGGGACTGGGCTCAGGATATCCAACCCCAGATTCTCCCCTGAACAATAAGCTGTTCCATGTCTGCAGAGCTGCAAACGTGAGAAGCACCATCATCATCTGTGTCTAGGGCCCAGTCCACTTGGCTCTCAGCCCACCCCTTTCCTGCAGCTCTGGGATAAAACACACAAAGCTCTTAAGCCCCTGGCCAGAGAGCAGA
The DNA here is from genome assembly GCF_965194805.1 of Balaenoptera borealis. Lineage (NCBI taxonomy): Eukaryota > Metazoa > Chordata > Mammalia > Artiodactyla > Balaenopteridae > Balaenoptera > Balaenoptera borealis. The sequence continues at coordinate 17,785,921 of NC_138878.1, forward strand.
TTCTGTCCCCAACCCCACCCCCCTGCACACACTCCAGGTCACTCAATTCCAGGGAAGAGCAGGGACTTAGGGGGCAAAAACCAGGGGAAAGTAGGTCACAGCAGGAGGATGGTAATCCCTTTGATGGCTGGCCAACACAATCGAGCCCCTGCTCCTGGAAGCAGCCTGCTCCTGGCCACGCACCAAGAGTGGCTCTAGGAAGACTTTTGGGGTTTGGAGCCCCAGCACCATCCCTCCAAATAGTATGCTCAGGTTAAGAGGGCTGCCCCAAGAAGACATCCTCCATACTGAAGTCATTCTCAGTCCAAGCTTTTGCTGACTGTAACACTTCCTATGCAGGATTTAGCAATTCTGTTTTTCACTCCACACACTCCCACAAGTACACTCTTTATACCCAGCCTTAGGCTGGTTGCTAGAGACACAAAGAGGACACTTGGGGAATCCAGAGTGGGGAATTCTGACCTAGACCCAGACAGTAACAAGCCAGTGAACCAGTGTTATCCGTACAGAGACAGAAGAAAGCCCAGGAGCTGTGTGGACCTGAAGGAGGCTTCTGATTCAGCATGGAGTCAGGGTTAGGGAGGCGGTAGGTGATACTGAACAAGAAGTAGGAGTTCACCAGGAGGAAATGAGGAAGGTTATTCTGAGCACAGAGAATAGATGTACAAAGAATAAAAGGCTGGCCTTTCCTTCTGGAAGATACTGGTGGTCAAAGGGGGTGGATCTGGGTTTTTTTCCTGAACCTTCTCCTTCAGGTGATGTGAGATGGGTAAGGAATGGCTGAGAGAGAAGTGGGGATAAAAATACAGGTGAATGAAGTACAGGAGAAAAGACAGGGCAGAGAGTGAGTTAACTGAGGCATCTTAGCTAACTGGAATCGGAGGGTGTTTGAGAAGCGTTGCTGAAGTAGGGCTCCTACATGATAAAGTAGGGTGGAGGTCTCTGGAGGCACCTGTCACCCTGGAGCCTAATCAAGGGTCCTATCAGGCCTGATTCTGTCCTAGGGCCAACAACCTCCCAGCATGGACTTTAGTGCAAACCTGGCCTGCCAAGTTCTGGACTCCCACCCCTCCTCCCCTCCCAGCTGATTGCCTGGGCCCCTCTTGTAAAGCCCTCTCCAACTCAGCCCCACTTCTCCTCCACCACTTGTAAGTCCTGCATCCTTACCTCCTATCACCCTCTATTATGGTCCTTCTCTGACACCTCCCCTTAACCCAAGGACTGAGTAGGTAGATCACTCCTCTGTGCTACTACAGAGGGGGAGTTGAAGGAGTAGACTGAATAAACTGTCCTATATATAAACATAGCTGGCTTACATAGGGCCTTATAGACAATGAAAAGGAGTTTAATATCAGGATCAGTTTTTCAATTTAGAAAATGGAGAATAAAGTGGAGGGAGTGAGAGTAGAAGCCAGTGAGGAGGCCATGGCAGTGCCCACACAAGTCGTGAGGTGGTGGCTTGGAAGAGGGTCCTGGCAGGGACAGTAGATGACTGATCAATAGAGGGTCTCACCCTGAGGCCTCCTCCTTCCCTCAGGATTCTGCCCAGTCTGATTCTTGCTCTTTTTCTCCACCATGATGAACTGGGGCTCCTCACATATCACACACTCATCTGTGCTTCCAGAAAGCCTTCTGGGATTGTTCTGACCTCACACTGCACACCTCTTCTCAAAGAACAAGCTTGTGGAGAGCATGAGGCCAGAGGAACCCTCATTGTGACCCCAATTTCTGCAGCTCCAGGTCACCTCAAGTACTTGAATGTAGACTCCAATGGGGGCTCCCCACCTTCTGGAACAGGCTCCCCTCAGATGAATCAGGACCACAGAGAAGGAGAGGAAAGGGTACTTAATCTGAACTGTCTTGAAGGCTAAGGTGGTAGTTCAGCAGAGGGAGGAGGAGGTGAGATGGCCAGGAGCCTGGAAACTGGAAAGAACCTGGGGAGGGGGGTGGACTGGCTGAGGGTGGGGGTGGGGACACTCTATCACCTCACATGGCCCCTAGGGACCAGGACAGGAGGGGCAGGTAGGGCTAGGAATGCCAGCCCGGGAGAACAGAGAAAGATGTGCATTCCCGCACATCTTGGGTCACCACCAGCAGTCCTGGAACCTGCTGGCAATGGAAAGCTCTGCATTGCCCCTGGGAAATGAGTGTTTGTGAAGAGAAAGACTGAGTCCCCTATGGTGGCCTTCAGCCCGCCCATCTCGTCCTGGGGAGCAGCTTCTTGAGGCCTCCACCCCAGCCAGGTGGGCCACAGTGGAAAGAAAGGAAGGAGCTTGGTACAAATATAAATACCTTTAATGAAAGCCGAGCGCTTTCTGAGGAGCCACGACGGCAGCCACCAGGGCAGGGCTGGAGGCGGGGGGCACTGCTACCCGGCCAGACCGGCTAGGCCAGAGGACCCAGGAGGCAGGCGAGCGCCAGAGCAGCCGCCAGCAGAGGGGGCTCGGGGCCCAGAGTGGGTGCTGGCGCTGTCGCCCGCAGCGTCTCCTGGTTGGTCTCTGGGCCCGCCCCGCGCTCCTGAAGGCGCACAGGGGTGCCGCACAGAGTGTGCAAGTTATCTGGGTGTGGGGCCCGGCGAGCTTCTTGCTGTAGTGACTCCCACACGGCGGCGGCCTCCTCGGGACAGCCCAACAGGACTCGCGAGGCACAGGTGTGGAAATCATTCCAAGACCTGTCAAGGGTGTGGGGTTAGGGGAATTAGGTGGGGCAGGGGGCTTTGGAATGGGAGGGAAGAGGTTCAGACCCCAAGGGTGTGGGGTTGGGCTGCTGCCCTCACGCCTGCCCGTACCTGCAGACGCTCTCCAGCTCACCTCCGCGGCCCATGCCGTCCCCCAAGCGGATGAGACACTCGGCAAAGCCCTGGTATATGGTGTCACAGCGGCCTGGGCCCGCTGTGGTTGCTGCCAGGGGAGATACAAGGACTGGGGGTGGGGGTGGAGAATAGTTGATAGGATAAGGCGGTGCGCCCTCACCATCCCCCCCACCCCCGCTGCCAAACCCCAGGGGTTTGTTTACCAGGGAGCGTTCTGGGGATGTGACTCAGCGTGAAAGGGGTGCCCCAGGGAACTAAGGGGCACATCTGGGGACCACCTGCCTCTGCCCCCTTCTAGGCAGACCTGGACAGGATAGGTGGGGATGGGGGAAGGAGAAGCCTCGTTCCAGGGGTTGGCTCTTCTTCCGAGCTTCTGGGTCCCAGGTCAGGTGAGAATGGTCCACATGAAGGAGTATGGACATGGTGAAGGGAGGCAGGGCCCCTGGCAACGTCCAGTTTCTCTGCAGCCTAGACAATCTTTGTTTGGCCTTTCCATCCCCTCCCCAGAGACAGGTGTTTTCTGATGGGTAGGGCAGAATAGAGGGGGTTGGGATTCAGGTTCGACCCTAAGAGAGGACCTCAGAGATCCCACGGTTGGTCTGGGAGTCCTGCAAGAGGTCAAGTCTCCCCTTATCAGGATGGGGACTGTGGAATTTGTGGGTTCTTCCCTCCGAAACTAGGGTTCAGTTCCCACCCTCACTTTACATCCTGAAGCCACTGGCACACATTCCCTCCCTGGAGCCCTCTCACCTCCTCTCCACCCTGACTCTCAGCGCTCAGGAAGGCTGTGCCTCAGCTCCCACACAACCTACACCCAGCCTGGGGAGGGGGTGCGCGGACTGGGCTGGGTCCAGCACGCCGGCACTCACCAAGGGGCGGCAGCAGCAGCAGCAACAGCCCCAGTACACAGGGCGGTTGCCAGCGGTGACAGAAGCGGCAGCACATCATCCCCCCCGGGCTGGGAGCCTAGTGCCAGAGCTAGCAGCTTGGAGTGCAGCCCTTCGGCCCAGCCCCCAGAAGGAGGAACTGTGATTGGATGGGGGGTGAGGGTGGAGCTCAAACCAGCCAGCAGCCCCGCCCCCAGTTCAGATAGGCAAAGGAGAAGGGAGGGACTCCAGAGAGGAGAACCCAGGGGCACGGGGTGGTGCTGAGCTGATCCCAGGGCCCTTGCCTTCCCTCAGAGATAGAGAGTGGAGATCTGGGAAGGCAGTTGGGCAGATGAGGGTGGGTATCCAGGGCCCTGGGGTGGGTTGGCCTAGACAGAGCTCCAGGAGAGGGGGCAGGTAACAAAGGGCAGTTATCAAAGTCATGCCAAAGACATACGAAAAGCACACACATACTCCATTTTATTCCAAAAGCATTTAATTGAATTTCTCAATGTTTCTCAAAAACAAAAAGAACCAAATTGGTGGTAAAAAGGAGCATGGAAAATTCAACTAAAGTGGTGTCATAATCTCAGGGGTCATGCTCCAGGCATGGCAGAACCCAAGAAGGCACAATACCCACCCTGGGCCCAGCCTAAACCTGCTGGCTACCACAACCTATAGACCATAGCCAGTGCTATCCCCATCAAACACGCCAGAGGTGGGAGCCTGAGCAGGTAAAGGGCAGACATGACCCTGCTTTGGCCTAGGCCTGTCTGCTGACCTTCAGTGCCACCCCATCCTGGGCAAGGCAGACTTAGCTAAGGGAGGCTGGGGGTCATAAGGCCGTGCAGCATGAGGCTGAGACGCCGGGCCGCTTTGCCAAGTGAGTTGTGTGGCTCCGCCTGCAGGAACTGGAAGAGCTTCTGGCGCACCTGGGCCATGACAGAGCCCATGTGGTCCCGAGTGATGGGGTCACTGTGGTCCAGGTGCATCACAGCCTCTTCCAGGTAGCTGGGGGTTTAGGAAAAGAACAGGCTACAGGTGGCCTCCAGCAGAGATGAGTGCCCCCTGGTGGCAATGAGGCCCAGAGGCTGATAATGGAGGCCTCAAAGCCTGAGATGGGTGGGGGCAGAGGGGATTGGTGGAGAAAATTAAGGAGGGGAGTCAGGCAGAAGTGGGAGTCTCTGCCTTGAACTGCTCCCGCCCTTCACCACAGCCCTAGTCCCTGACTATGCCCACTCACCTGAGCTTGAGGTCAGTTCGAGTGCCAAGGTCAGAGGCCAGTTGCTGGATGAGTGAAAGGAGTACAGGCTGGGAGAGGGGGCAAGGTGGCTGCCCAAAAACCTGGCCTGGGTCCACAGTTTCACACACGTACAGCACCAGGTTCAGGTCGGCAGCTGTCAGGGCCTGAGTAGAGAAAAGAGTTAATAGCTAATGTCAGGATGGAATGCCTGCTTGTCGGCTATGTGGCCTGGGAGAGGATGACCAGAGTAGGGCATCCTGAGGGGGATGCTTTGGGGCCCAGAGAGAGCACTGTAGGGCTGTGTTGTTACTCTAGGGAATCAGGAAATGTTTCCTGAGAAGGGTGGTTCTGAAACAAGGTAGACTGAGGTAGGAAGAAAGGGATCTAGGGTCCAGACAGAGGGAAAAGCAAGGGAAATGCCCCGGAGGCCAAAGAGAACCAAAAAGAGTCTGCTGAGGCCAGACCACCCGAAGCCTGATGGGTAGAGTGGAATGTATGATGTGTGGGCCTTGTCAGGAGACTCCTGACTCTATCTGGGCTTAGTGCCCGGCTTACCTGCTGGAAGGCCTGATTGAGGTGGCCCTGCTGCAGCAGCTGCAGGATATGGGCTTGCTGGGCTTGGCAGTCGAGGTGGGTGGCAGGGACAGGTGTGCCAGCGGCTGAGCGCATGGCCTGCATGATGCTAGAGGTGACGGCAGCCTGCTGCTCCTTGAGTGCCACACTCACCTCACCCTTAACAATGCGCTGCACCTGTGCTAAAATTGCCTCTTGCAGGCTGCAAAGGCAAGTGAGGGAGATGAGGCTAACAGGCAGTTGGGTCTGGCCCTTTCCAAACCCACCACCTAGCTCAGTGCCCTGCCCACACACCTGCCCACAGCCACGTGCAGCTGGTGCTGCACCTCAGCCCGAACACTGCTGGACACGGTAGCCGCCATCTGCTCAGTGGCCCCCTGCAGTGTGCTGACCAGGCCCCGCAGCTGGGCCAGCACGGGCTCCCGCGCCTCCTGTTCTCGTGCCTTTCGGCTCTTCATGTGGCTCTCCAGCTGCTGCAAGTCTGCGAAGTGACCATGGGGGCCATGAGAGGGATGGTAGGGAGAAGATGATAGCCCTTCCCCTCTTGGGGCATATGACCCTACTCACATTCCTGCGTGCCCAGTCGGAAGCTATCATTGATCTGCTGGAACATGGCCTGGCAGCTCTTCTCGAAGGCGGGCAGTACCACGCTCTGGAAGGCTTCACGGTAGGCGGCCTGCATTGGCCCCTGTAACGTGTCTGCGGCTGCTCGGGCAATGGCATCTGTTAAGTTCTGGGGGTGGAAGAAGGGGCTGAGTTGAAAGCTGAGCCCAAGCCCACCAACCACCAACCTCCCTCATCTTGGGCCCCACAGCACCTTGGACTTCAGCAGCTTGGAGATATTCTCTTTCATGCTACCCTCCACGGCTGTGAGTTTGGTGGCCACTGAGTTGCTCAGTTGGCCTGCCACGGGCTCCAGACTCCTAGACACACCTGGGACAGGATGAGGAGGGAAAGGTAGAGCCATGAGAGGAAGCTTGACAGGTAGGGGACCCCACTCCCATCTGGCCCACCCAGAAAAAGTCTCCATGCAAAACTCACATGGAGGAACCGTCTTCTTGATCTCATCCCGTATGCTGCGCTCCAGCCGCCCAGCCACAGCTGAAGATAGTGCTTGGGACAGCTGTTGCGTCAGCTGCTCCTGCAGCTGCCCACCACGCTGCTGTCCCTCGGCCAGTGCCCGCTCCAGTCGCCGCTCTGCATTGTAGCTAAGGAACAGGGCTGCAGCAGGTCCCATATCCCTTCCTGGGCCAAGAATGCTGCTGCCACCCCATGCTGCGCCACTGCCCACAAGGATACGCTCCTGCTCGTGCCGTGACTCTAGGGCACGTTCTACGTGGCCCGTGACAGTGCTCTGCAGGCCTTCAAGTTGGGTGCACAGACGCTGTAGCAGCTCTTCTTGGCTGTGCCGAAGCTGCGCCAGCTCTCTCTGCTGTTGCCAAATTAGTGCTGGCCAGTCCTCAGGGGCCTCTGCCACCTGCCAGGAACACCAACAGTCACATGATGCCCACCCCGCCCATCCCCACACACCAGACCAGGGGAAGGCTTGGACCCTACCCCACCCCTACAGGCAGGAGTCCCAGAAGCAGAAAGGGGTTTGCTCGCTCACCTGGTGCTCTGTGAGCCGGGATCCCACGGATGAATTCCTGCCATAGAGGAGAAGCGCCTCAGGCCATGTCAAGCAGGCAGCCTGAAGACCACCCCTCTCCCTGGCCCCAGGACCCCTCCTACCCGTCATCCTTTTTGCCCTTTCGCTTGAGCTTGGGTGAGGCCCGAGGGGATCCTTTGGTCTTCCAGTCCTTGGCAGGAAGACGTGGAGTGGGAACTCTGGTGCCAAAGCCCCCTGCAGCAGAGGCCAGGCTGGCCACCTCGTCATCGTGGTCACTGTGGGAAGGGCAAGGAGAGAAATAGGAACCTACCCACTTGTTGGCCCTCCCTGTGAGAGGAACGGTGCGGGGTGGTGCCTACCTTTGCTCGGCACTGGCGTCCTGACTGTCGTGTTGCTGCAGCAGGTGATAAGGTGGTCGGTGAAAGGCCAGACTCTTGTGCTTTTCCTGGAGGCCATTCCGGGGGCTGGGGGGACAGGCCAACTCAGCAATGGATGATTCTATCTGAAGCCCCTACCATCAGCACATTTCCCCCCTCCTAAGCTCCTCACCTCTCTGCCAGGCTGCTGCAGGTCTCACGAGTAATGTCTGGTGCTGTAGGCCAGACCTGACTGTCAGGGGCCGTGGCCTCCTGGGTCAAGGCTGCCTCCAGGAGGGAAGGGGTACTATGCCGATCCCCATCCCCAGGGCCTCCATCCAGGCTAAGCTGGGGGCCAAGCTCGGGTCCCGGCCGGGGCCGTGGAGACAGCAGGTGTAGTGCTGAAGCAGCTGAGGCCATACTGTCCGGCTCCAGGCCCTCAGGAGCAGAGGAGCCAAAGCCACGGGACAGTGCCTCAGATGCGATCTCAGGTATATCCTGGGACAGGGCAGTGGAAGCTGAGGAGATAACATCGGGGGAGCGGGTGCGGCTGGGGGAAGCCTGGGGTAGCCCCAGGGGCTCCACTTCCTGCAGCTCCAGGGATAGTGTAGAGGCAGCAGTAGGCACCTGAGGTGGGCCAAAGGTGGGAACTTAGGTGGTGGGAAGTAGGAGTAAAAGGAGTACAGAGACGAAGCACTGGTGTGTGTAGTGATGAGAGATGGGACAATGGGGAAGGGGGAGGAAGGTCAAAAATGGCCGCAGCCCAGGAGGAGAGGAGGTGGGGATGGAAAGGCTGAGGATCTGCCCTCCAGGGACACCGGGGGCTGAAATACCCTCAGGGGAAACATGGACCACCTGAGGAAGAGCAGGACCAGAAGACAGAGTGCTGTGGGAGGAGACTGCCGCCGGCCTTCCCACTCCCATATACCTGCTACACTGCACTTCACACACACCCACACACGCACCTGCCCGGGCCCTTTGGGAGGCAATTTGTCGGCCGGACTTGGGAGCAGGCCAGGCAGGAGGCTACGCGGGCTTGCCTGCAGGCTGCTGCTGCTGCTCATTGTCAGACTGCCATCCAGCTGTAGCTTGGGGCTCAAGGTCAGCTCCTCAGGTGGCCTGGTGGCAGGAAGGATGAAGTGTAAGCAGCCAGAGCCTGGCATCACCTGGCACCAGCCCCTGCCACGCCCTAACTCTGACCCTCATTTCACCTGGGCAAAGAGGGGTCCACGGCCGAAGTACTGCTCATGGCAGACACCGCTGTAAGAGAGGAACTGCTGCTGCTGCTGCTGCTGCTACTGGGAGATGCAGCGATCTGGGGAGATGCGGAGAACGAGGGCTGTGGCTGTGGGGGGCACTCCCAGGGCCTCCCTCCCTGCACCCCACACTCCTCCCGCAGCATACCTGCTGCAGGGAGGTACTAGGTGTCATGAAGGCATCAGGTGTCATCAGCTTGGGCTTGGTCTCACTGCTCAGACTGAGGAAGTCGGCAGGTGCAGGCAGCTCCACGATGCGTCGGAGGTCAGGCTGGGAGCCGTGAGTGGCCGATCCCAGGCCCTCAGAAGCCAGCTCTGGTCGAGACTCTCCAAATGCTGTGGGAAAAGCTGCCACTTGAGTCAGATTTCAGACCCCAGTCAGAACCTGCTTTCCTCTCACCCCCAACTCACCAAAGTCCTCATGGGCAGGGTGTGTGGGGAGCGGGGCCACCACGTCAGGGTTCAGCTGTGGTTGGAAACGGATCTGTACATCTTGCAATGCCCTGCAGGGAGAGCAGGGGGAGAATATGAGAGTCAGTGTCAGCAGGGTAGGGAGGGGCACAGACAGGGCACAGGCGGGCCTCCCCAGCACACTCACTTAGTGTGCACACAAAAGAGCTTGATGAGCACACCAGCTGCAGACTCCATGGCACCAACTCCGTGGGTCCCATCTGCAAGGACAATGTGGACAACTAAGCCCCTGGCCCTCTGTGCCTCAGCACTCCCCTACATCCCAACACACATCCCTGACCCTGAGGAGCTCACCAGCCCCTAGGCTGTCATTCTCCTCCTCGGCTGGCAGCACCTCAGTGTGCCGCAGCCGGCAGCGACTCACAACCTGGATACCGAAGCTCAGCACAGGGTGGGTGAGCAGGAACTCAGAGATGGAGCTGAAGCAGGCACGGCCCTCCTCCTGGTTCTGCAGCAGTTCCATCACGTAGAGGACCTGCACAGGAAGCGAGTTCACAGCTGAGCTCAGGGGCTGGGAAGCTGTGGATGTGCCACACACACCCTTGTCCTCCCTGATGCTATCAGCTCTGCCCAGAGTGTCCCCACTGCAGCCCACCTTCCGTTGCACATCGCTGAGAATCAGGTATTCTGCTGAGAGGTCCAGGCAAACCTTGAGGCTGGGGGGCACACTCACTGAGCTGAAGATATCTGGGGAGAAGCTGGAGGGGGGCGCCACGAGGCAGGATGAATGAGACTGAGAGGGTAGAAGGAACCCAACCCTGCCCCTGCCCAGCCCCACAGCCCCTGCTTACCGAATGGTCTGCAGGCAGGTCCAGGACACCGTGCACCACATCTTCAGCTCCCGATTCTGGTCAGCGCCAGTAATGAGGAACCTCCAGAAAGGGACCCTGCAAAGCAACAAGGCACTGAGTGGCTGGCTGGGCCCCTGCTGGGAGCCCAAAGTCCAGCCCACCACCCTCCTACCTGCCCACTCACTCACTCAGGATCCTGTTTCTTGTGGTTGTCACAGAACAGGAGGCAGGAGAGGGGCCTCCCATCGTGAGGCTTCCACTCGTGCAAACACCTGCAGGCAGGTATATGAGTGGCCTGAGTGGGTGATCTGATCTCCTACCTGGGGGAGCCCAGGCCCTCAGGCTCCGCCTTACCTTGGCTCATCCTGCCCCTCAATGTAAATCTGCCAGAACTTGACGAAGCCATCATGACTTGCAGTAGCCAGGACAGTCCCATCAGGTGAGAGGGCCCCTTCACTTAGGCACTGGGAAGAACCCAAAAAGCCTTGCTTTGCCACCTGACTAGAGGTGGGAGCAAGTCCTCCTCAGGTGAGGATGGCAGTGAGCTAGGCTGACCCAAAGCGGATCTGCATGTTTGTATGAAAGACAATTAATGGGGGCGGGGTGCTGTAGAGAAGACCAGATCCATGGGGTGCATGGTTAGGTGTGAGCGCTACAGGAGACGGGTCCCTCTGTGCTCCAAGTTCCCATGGCAGAGTGCTAGAAAGCTATCTGGGCAGCTGTGGGAACAGGGAATAGATGAGGGACATAAAGCGGTGGGGAGAGGAGGGCAGGAAAGGCAGTCAGTTGCAGGCTTACTGTGCTGTGGCCTTTTACCACGATGAAGCCCTGCTTGATCTGGCTGACATCCACGGGCCAGGTGCTGTGGTTGGAGCGGAGCATGTCCAGGTCCCATACCTCAGCCTGGCAGGTACAGGGAGGTGAGCGTTCAGCCCATGACTACACCATTGCTACTTGGTCCCCTCCTCTCCCCCCATGCCCAGCCCCCTCACCCGGTCCTCATGCAACAGGGCCACCGTTGGGCTGCCCTCCTCACAGCAGTCCTCACTCTCTTCGGGGATGAAGGGGCACCAGATGATCCTGCGGAAGTGGTTCAGTGGAGTGCCCTCTGGCTGTCGGATATGGACCAAGATCTCTTCTCTGAGCAGGGTGTTAAGGGCTAGGCAGGTGGATAATGAGGTATGTCTGGCAGACCCAGCTCCGCCCACTTTTCTTCAGTCCCCCATCCCACCCTGGGAAAGGATACTGAATTTTGCCATTAACCAGGGCCAAGCGCCACACAAACAGGTTGCCTGCCTCATCCAGGCAGGCCAGCTGTGGGGAATTGAGGTGTGCAAAGGCCAGATCAGCCACGCTGCCTGTGAAGCCTTTGAGCAGGGTCCTCTCTGAAGTGCTGACACTGATCACCCGTACCATCGCTGAGCCGTTGTTGGCAGCTAGAATCAGGAGAGCGGTAGGCCATGAATAAGTATCTAGGCCCAGGCAGCAGCAGAGAAGCCCTGCCCTTGCCTGCCTCTCTGCCACTACCAGTCTCAAGCTCTGTTTTCTCACTCGGCTCCAGAAGGCCTGGCAGAGCTGGGACCAGCACAGACAAGCCTTCCATTATACCTCTACGGTCTGAGTGGGCTGAGTGACCGGACAGTAGAGCTGCATCTCTGGGGCTACTAGCAGAACACCTCCCTCCTCCGTACTGTGCCTACTCACCCCGAATAGCATAGGCCAAGAAAGAGTTGGACACAGCAATCAGGTTGCCATAGTAGTATTTCTGCTCCCAGTCATACTTGGCGACGGGCTGGATTTTCACCTGAGAACCAAGAGTGAGGAAGGTCATAGAAGTCGAGGGCTGGGGCAGCTTTCCTGGAGCTGAGGTAGCCCCCAGCATGCCTGGGGACAGTAGAGGCCATATGCGCAGGCCCAGCCACCCATTCACAACTCTTGGGGCCAGATTCCCACAGAGGATGGCAGCCAACCCTGGCTTCCTGAGACTGGGATACACTACCTGTCTGTCAGGATAGTCCCCAATGGTACTGGCAGCATGGAATGGGGGAGGGACAGCCTAAGTGTGCCCCATCCATTATACATGCCATGATATCCTGGTGCCCACCTTGTTGCTCCCCCGTGCCTTGCTCGAGATGCTAGAGTCACTGCTGGCCACAATCTCCACCTCCTTGGCCAAAATCCCGATGCAGGTGGAACTGTCGTCTCCTAAGAGGCAGCTGTGGGGAGGGGTGCACAGCGTGACTCTTGTCCACCCAAAGTCTCGATAGGCAGGGTTGGGGGGAGAAGATACAGACACTCTGGTGAAAGTGTAAAGTCCCAGATGCCCAACTCTGCCTGGTTCACTGGTCCCCAAACCTACAGCTTCCCTTGCTCACCTCCCTCCTTGGGAATGGCCCTACTTCCATGCTAAACCAGGTGCCCAAACTTCAGATCCAGGCCAGGCCCTTGAGCTTGTCGTTGCCCCTCATCCTAGTGCAAACTCAGTGTGGTTAAGTGTTCCACCCCAGGTCATCTAGTGGGGAAGGAGCAGAGGCTGCTGGACCCTCTCCCCTCACCTTATGCCTTTAGTTCACAAATGCCTCAAAGACCCCATCACCACCACTGCCATCTCCCAGACACTCACATGACCTGCTTTTCCTGCAGGTTAATAGGTGGCATGGCTCGGAGACCAGGCTTGTTTGTTGAAGTACCATCACCTGAGCAGAGGGGGTCTGGGACCAGGAGCCCATTGAGATCTCCATTGTAGGCATTAGATGGTCGCTGGCTCTCTGCACTGGGACCTAGAGACAGAAAGGGCCACTCTGATGAAGTTATTCCACCTGCCCACTGGCCTCTCCTCCTGCAGAGCTTCATTCAAGAACCATGAGGTGCTCTAGGAACACTCAACAAAGCTTGTCAGTGGGGAGGAGGGCCCTTTGTTCAACCTTTATTCCATAAACACTGATGGTGAACCCAATGCATGCTAGGACCAAGGATGAGCATGAGGCTCTTCTACCTGGAGGAAGGGTATAAGAATGCTCTGAGTCCAATTAATACTCATGCCTGGGTCAGTACAGAAGGACTCTGTGTACTTGAAGGAGGGCATGGGAAGGGTCAGGACAGACTTTACAGAGGAGGTGCCATCAGAGCCAGCGTGGCTAGAACACACAAACATGGGAAGGATGGAGGGAAAACAAGGCTACAGAGGTCTTAGGTATGAGGCTGGGGTGCTTAGATTTTCCCTGTGGTAATGAGAGCCACAAAAGTTTTAAATGGGAAAGTGACATGATCTGCTATGGCCAGAGGACTGACTGCTCTAAAGTAGCATGCAGGATAGTTGAGAATCCAGGTGAGAGATACCAGGGCCTACACCAAAGTAGTGGAGGGGTTGGAGAAGAGAGGGTGGGCTTCTAAGGCATGGAAAGACATGATAAGATGTGGAAATAAGAAAGAAAGGAGACTGCCTGACACGGAAATGGCTCAGAAGAAGCCACCCTGGAGAAATGGACATGAAGGAGTTGGACAAAGAGTAGAGAAATTATGGGGTAGGGTGTGTAATCAGGAAAGACAGCCTTTCAGTTGTTTACCATTGGCTGTGTTTCAAGCACCCTCATAGGTTCAGACACTACTCCAAAACTCCCAGGTAGCAAGGAGAGTAGGGCCTCATATTCAAGGAATATGACAAGTTTCTAGTCACAAAACAGCCTGCGGTCTCACATCGTCCTCCAGTGAGAGGAGACAAGCAAGGGCTACTTGGCAAACAGGGGAATCAAGTACCCATCAATAAGCAAAGAGTTAAGAGGAAAGACTACAGGCCACCTCACTTGCATCAGAGCCACCTTAGCTGCTCAGGGGTAAGCTGACCACTCTCCCTTCCAGGCAGGCTACCATGAGGACAAACAAACAAGCTACATGTTACCCATGCCAGGCTCTACCAAACCTTTGTGAAGACTAGTCTACTAGCAGCTAATAAGCATGAGAGGGCCAGGCCAAGCTCATGCGTCCAGGGAGCACATACTCCAGGCCTGGGGAAAAGGGCTTGGTGGTTCCAGGCAGCAGATAGATTTTCTCAGAGATTAGAGGTTAGCTAAACCCAGGAGTGAGCACCAGTGCCTGCTTCCAAAGGGAGCCAGTTTGGACCTTCCAGCAGGTTTCAGAACAGGGTCTGAGGAAACACCAATTCTCAGCTCTGGCCGCTGCACATCCACACCACCATTACCAGCCATTCTCTCAACCACTACAACATTTCACAGGTCCCTGAACCTGCCATGAAACTTTGGTACTTTCACATATGCTATTTCCTCTTTGCAGAATGTCTTTCCTGACACCCAAGCCCCTCTCCATATTACAAGACCTAGCCTAAACACTGCTCTTCTCTCGGATCTGTTCTCAGGCATTCTCCAGCCCCCACCCCACCCAACCTATCCCCATCACAGTGCCAAACACTTATCTCTTTCAATGAGAAGAGCATTATATTACACCTTGTTAGCTCTGTATCCTAGGAGCTCACTGAGGGCAGGAGCAGCTCTGAGGTACCACTGCAAACCCAAGAAAAGTTTAAACGAATCGACGTAAACTAGGGCTTGCAGATGTTTGTAGCCTAATCCAATCAGGACTGTGCAGTCTGTGATTTGCCTTAATCCCAAAGAGGACACAGAATTGGGGTTGGTCACCTTCCTCCTGAAAATCAGTTTCAGAACTGCATGTCTAGAGTCTGTATTCCAGAAGGAAGGGCAAGTTGCATAGGGAGATCAGCGGCTCTTCAGCACAGCGCCTAGGTCTAGACCCAGAACTCCGCATACAGAGCCCAGACTAGGCCTCTGAACTGTGGCAAAAGGGTAGGGAACCCGGGCCAGTTCCAGGAACACTAGAGACGTTGCGGCCAGGACACCTGGTGGGCTCTGCGAACTCAGAGAAGGTGCCTCACCTTCAGCCGAGACGCTGAAGGACGAGGCAGAACGGCCCGGCTCCGGGATGGGGAAGGATCGCACCCAGGGGTCTGCGCCCTTCAGCAAGCACGCTCAGGGATCTGCCGCTCCGACCCTCGTCTGCCCTCACCAGCCGGGAGGATGCAGAGCCGGTCCTGAGTGACCCAAGGGCCATGAGGGTGGCCGAGGCCCGCATCGCCCTTCTGCCCGCTCACCAAGGACCCACCCCCACCGTTCCGGCTCACCCCCCGCGGGCCGGTCCAGCTTGAGGATGTCCCGCAGGTGCTGCGTGGCGTCCTCGATGTCGATGCTCGCGCAGGAGGAGGCCATGGGCCCAGCCGCGGGCGCCCGGGTCCGCGCCGCGTTCGTTCGCCGCCGCCGCGCGCCGTCCAGCTGAGCACGGCCCCGCCAGGACCAGACAGTGGGACCAGTCACTACACTCGGTCCAATCTAAGCTCGCAAACCGCCGCCCGCGCCGCGTTCCCTGAGCCCCGCCAACCCCACCAACCGCCTCCACTTCCGGCCCGCCCCAGACTCGGCTCCCGGAACCTGAGCGGAGCGGAGAAGAAAGGTTCCGGGCTGGGGGTCGGACGCTTCGCCCCTCCCGGAGCCCGCCCCTATTGCGGTCCCGCCCCTGCGCTAGTAGGGTCTGGGGAGTTCCTCGAGGCTGAGGTAGAGCAAATGTCCACCTACTGGACCGCCCAAAGCGCCCTACTTGCCTCAGGATATCCCGCCCGGTCCATGTCCACTCCCAAAGCATGGGCTCATGGTGGGTCTAGGACCGGGTCAATTTGGTTGCCCAAGCTGAATCCCTCAGATGCCCCAGGAACAAGCTGAATTGGCAGGAGCCTCGGTTTCCCCTTTGGGAAGTGGGTCAGTGTAACCCAAGACCTGAGGGGACCCGTGAAGTCACAGACCCAGGAATTGCAAGGGCAGAGGAGATGGTCCCACCACAAACATCACATTGTTCCCTAATGTCTCCCAGCATCCCCCTGCATGACCTGGCACCCTCAGGCAAAAAGAAAGGAACCATAGTTTACAAACACCTCTTTATTGCAGACATTTCAGGCACAGGTACATGGAAAAGCTGTATTGCAGATTTTATACAGGGTGGTTTAAGAGGCAGCAGGTTTCTACCTCTCTCCCCAACCTCCATCCCCCAAATACACAGCAGCCAAGAAATCAGTCCCACTGAAATCTCCTGAGTATGCTGTCCTTTCAAACAGCACATCATCCAGCCCAGTGCCCAGTGTAGCCAGGCAACCAGTGGGGGTCTGAGGAAGTCCTTGGCTTCCATCCATAGTGCAGGAGGGAAGGGGGCTGTGCAGGTCGGGCAAAGCTGTGGTGCCCTCACCAATCCTAAAACCCCTAACAGGGCATCAGCCCAAGTCCTGGGTTTGGTTCTAGCCTGTGGTTGCTACCTTGCCACCAGTTTTACACCACCAAGGTCTCAGGGCTCAAGGGCTAGATTTGTACTAGGCAAGGCTTGTCCCCAAAACTGAGGAGCAGAAACTGCCCCAACAGCTGAGACTTCCCAGGATTTGAAGATAGTGTGAAGGTGTGTGTGTGTGGTCAGGGATGGAATTGGAGGAGGCCTAGAGATGCCTTGCAGAGGTCTCAGGGGTGAGAAATCCTAGAACCTAAATCCCTCAAACTCAGAATGCTTTCTTTCATAGTTCTAAATCTATACTCCAACCCAACCAGGCCTGGCTCCATGGGCATTGGAGGCTGGCTGTTCGAGGTACTCCCCTTTGGGTAATGATATCCACAGCAGATGGTACAGCATCAGAGCTGCCCTCTGCTTGGCTTGGGATTTACGGGGCACACTGGATGTGATCCTGACCCTTCTGTGGATAGAACAGGCCCTTCTCCCTCAAACCTCTGCTCATACTTGGTCTTGCTGAGCCCTCAGTTCAGAGGGCCTGAAGCTAATGGGCCATTTTTGCCAAGGCTTTTCCATCTTCAGTGGGGTTCTGGGTCATCTCACATGTCATTAGAGTCTTGACCCTACCCAGTGTAGAGGTCACAGGAGGTGTCAGAACTGACTGCAGAGGCTTCAGCGCAAGGGAAGCTTCAGGTCAGACCTGAGCTCTGCCTGTCTGCAGCTCACTTTCCCAAGACCAGGTGGGCCATGGAGGGAACACTATGCCCTACAGGGCTTCTGAGAGAAGCCAGCTGAGAGTGCTGCTTCAGCGTTTTCTCCTTGCAACAGGTATCGCTGAAGTGGGGTAGAGGTGGGAGGGTGAGACATAAGAGAGCCAATGAGGCAGGGTAGTTACTGATGCCCAGCCAACTATTAAACTAATTAAAACAATTTAAACTGTTAAGAAAATTTTTGTGGTTTTATTGTATCATGAGGCATTGAAACATCTGAACAAATCAATATCTCGGTGGTGAGGCAGCTGCTTTCTCCTTCACTTCTTTGGGTTACTAGAGCAACTTGTCAGTAGATTAAAAAAAAAAAAAAAAAAAAGACAACCTTCCGCATTACTTAAGTCTTTCCAAGGCATGCGCTGGTACAACACAAACTTCTCCCGTCAGATGCAACTAGTCTAGCGTCCAAACATCATGCACAATACCTCGGCAGCAGTAGCGCACTGCGCCCACTCCCACCGCGGCCCTGCTCATTTGTGTATGATATTTGGAGCATCTGGAGGAGCATGAATAATATCGGGAAGAGGAGGGAGGAGGAAACAGCATGAGTGCCTGGCTGGGAGGAGGTCAGCCGAAGTTGTGCAGGGCAAGCCTGAACATGTCATTGGTGCAAACCCAAGCATCATTGATGTTCTTTAATAGGAACATCTGGTGGAACCCCATGATGGGGTCTTCATCGGCCTGTGAGAAGAGAGAAAATGGTTCAGTAAGGTGGCCAAGGAACAGGAAGGGTGTTCAGCAGGAGGTGAACGCTGACTTTGGGATCAGGCCCTACAATTTGGATGCAAATCCTAGGAGAGCTAAGGGGGTACTTGTGACTGTGAATTGACACAATGTATGAAACACTGAACTGGGCACAAAGGGGCCTTGAGATGGCAGCTCACACTGCTATGTACACAAACTGCAGAACAACTCACCAGTTAGCTACAGAAACAGAGCAGAGAACGTACGTGCCTCTGAACCCATGTTTCTGGGCACAAGTGCCCAATTTGAAAGAGTTCTGCAGCGCTTACCATGTAACTCACAGTAATCTGAAAACTAAACAATCTTAGTGTCTGATTACGCCAGTTAGTCCAACCAGGAGAAGCTACTACTAATACTGACTATGGCCAAGTACATGAGAAAAGGCTCAAAACCAAGCTCACACTAATTACAGCTCTACAGGGGAAAAAAACCAATGCATCGCAATCAGGTAATCTGTTTCTTGTCATGTAACATATTTGCAACGAAAAAAGAAAGGCGAGAGACTTCCACCCAAACTGCAGAATACCCAGATGAGGCCTAGTTGAGGTAGGAGCCCAGCCAACCAACGGTGTTTCTAACATCACTGTTTTTTCCAGGAATTATCATCAGCAAGGAGGCAAATCAGTCTTTTGGGGGTTGGACAAAAACACTAGAAAGAACCTGAAGTCAGGTGGGAAGAGGCACTGCTAACTGATTCCAGCCTGGGAAAGTGGGCACTAAGACCCCAGGAGAGACCTCCTCACTCCCAAGGCCTATTTGAGCACACTCTCTGGGCACGGTATCTTGCACAGGCAGGAGAAACTAATAGGAAAGAACAGGCCAGAAGGCAGGTCCGTCCGGGTCCACTGGAGACGCCTAGGCTCCCCCACCTTCTTCCACCCTCGTATTGGACTCAAGAAGCCCTGCCTAGCCTAGGGAGAAGGCATGTGGGCCTTTTATTCTGGGCCCCACGATGCCACAGGCCCAGGAGGTTGGAATCTGGTTAAGGGGCAGCTCATTTGTCCTGCTTTGGGAAGGAGGAGAGGCTTTTTTTGGAAATCAAGAATCTGGCTTCAGCCTGTTAGAGCATAACAAGTAGGAGTTCCTGGCGGGTACGGGACCACAGGAAGGCTTTGAAAGTAACAGGTCTTGAGAAGTGGAAGGAGAAATGCAAAGAGAAGCAAGAGTTTCAGGAATCTGCTTTTCTCAGCAGGTGGAAGAATCAGCAGCCAGCTTGGGGAGTGGCAGCATGGACTCCAGTTCAGGATCAGCTGCCTGCAGAAGGCCCACCCACACCTTGGGGCAGTGCAAAGGCCCAGTGGCTTGGATCACAGCCCCATCCTGCTCCTATACCTCTTGTCTCTTTTCCAAAAATGCTCTATACCAGTGCTCTCCAATAGGACTTGTTGCAATAACAGAAATGTTCTATGTTTGCGCTGTCCAATAGGCAGCCACAAGCACTTGAAGTATGACTAATGCAACTGAGGAACTACATTTTAGTTTTATTTCATTTTACTTAATGTAATTTAAAAATCACCACATGTGGCTGATGGCTATTGTACTGAGCTACACAGCTCTAGGCATCACTTTGGGTGTCCCTTGAGAAGCAGGACAGCAGCACTGCAAGGCAGCAGCACTATTACCTTAAGCTGGCCCACAACCATGCTGATGATGCAGCTATCTGGCGTGGGCTGATGGTCCTGCGCCGTGATGCTATGCTGGATTTTCTGGAACGGAAGGCTCTGCAAAGGAAAGAGTGGGTGGTGGGCTGTGGCCAGTGGGGTGGGGAAGGAGCTGCCTGCAGCCCAGCCCTGGCCCTTACTTACAGACAATTTCTCCACAATGGCAGCTTTCCCCTGGAATTGCTGTCCTTCCCACGTAAGGCATGACGCGTCAATCTGAAAACCAGGAAACCTGGGGTCAGGGCTTCAGAGCACAAGGAGTATCTCTGAGGCCCTGAAAGGACCCTGAAAAGGGTTTTGCTTGGGGAAATTAGTCCATGTCTTAGTTTCCCTGCCTGTAAAGAAGGAAAATGAGGTAACTTCCAAACTTTACAGGATGAACAACTTCTTTAATTACACCCCAGCACTGCAGAACCCAAGCTCTGAAAGACTATGTAACAAAATACAAACTTATTAATAAGTAAGTTCACTTCCCACCTTTTATTCAAGAAGTTGTATGGCCTTTGATATGCATGAGCTCCAGGCTGGCTATATGTGGCCAGGGCTCAGTCAAAAGCCATCCTGCTGCATGGTCAGTCAGCACCAGTCCCAGAAAAGCCATCAGTGAGTTCCACAGAGACCCTTCCCATGGGGTCAGGGAGGAATGGAGGTTGACAAGGCCTTGCCTGGGACCCTCCCTACCATCAACATGTAACCCACTACCTTCACTTCCTCTCCACCCCATCTCTCCTGCCACAGCCTTCAGGGGCAGAACTCACAAGTGCCTCTGCTACTTACCAGCTCTGACATTAAGCAAGCTACTTTTTTTTTCTCCCCTTGAGTCTCAGTTTCCTGATCTTTAAAGGGAACATGTGCTGAGGTTTATATAAAATGACATACATAAAGTACTCTTTTAGGACCTTGCTAACTCTTCTCTGGGTCAGGCCTGCTTTAATTGATTTTAAAAGCAATAAGGTACAAGTGCCAAGGATCCCAGAGTCATACCAGTTTGAGTTTTTAAAATTCTCTACCTATGATAATGACAATCAAATACCTGTGCTGGATTTGTTCTTCCACTGGTAAGATCCTTTTCTTTTCTTCAAAATTTCTGAACTGGCCCTGACTTTTTGGAGGGAGACACAAAGGAGTTTGCCCACAGCCCAGTCAGGCTGCAAGGCTATGCTGGATGACTCCTACCTCTCCTATCCTGGGCAGACCTGCTAGGCGTGGCCTGATCAATCACATTTCTGTCTTGGGCAGGGTCAAATACAAGTAACTCTTGGTATATATGAACATCACTAAAATAGCAGCAAATCATATCTGCATAGAAGGGTTTCTCAAGACACACCAACCTCCCTGGACTAACCCCATTTGTTTCCCATGAGCATTCAGAGGCTTTTGGCCCCCCAAAGGAAGGTGGACCTGGGGCCTCCAGGAGAGATCAGCGGGGCACTGATGATGCTTACAGCTGCTGCCTCCAGAGGGCACCATGAGCCCTAGCCTCTGTCTGCTGCTGCCCAATCTAGAACAGAAGCACTCCCAGGACCATGGAATGGCAAGCCCAGAACCTGCTGCCTAGGGTATCAGAATCCAGTCTTATAGGTGACAGAAAGGAATGTGTGGACCAGGGAGTTGGGCTAGGCCTTAAGCCCCCTGTGCCATGGAGAGTAGCTCAGATAAAAGGGCACAGCCAAATTCAGTGAGGGCTGCCAGAACTTGTGAACTGGAGGCACTGGCCCAACACCTGAATTGATCCCCTGAGGTCCCATTCTGGTCCTAGAGCTGAAGACTTACATAAATTGCGCCTAGTTGGGTTCTGTCGTTATCAAATAACTGGTAGTAATGTTGAATGAAGCTGGATCCAATCTGCTCCCAAATTGGCTTGTCTCCCATTCTGGAGCGTCACCCAGCCTCGTTGAGACCTGCAAGTCCAGTGAGACAGGGAGGGTAGTGTTGGTACCTTGGTACCGTGGAAGCAGGAGGTAGCCAGCCAGTCTCCTCACTGACCCCCACCCCTCCCAGACCTCCTTGAGTAGGGAGTCTTTTGCTGAGGTCTGTTCTCCCAGGAAACACAGAGAGGGCCCAGGGAACTGACAGGCGATCCCTCAATACAGACCAGTGCAGGGAGCCCAGAGGTGGACCAGACCCAGACCCTCCTTTGAGGGGCTCTCGTGGATGAAACAGCAGGACGGGTGCTGAGGGTGGAGCCAGGACAAAGGAAGGTCAGAGCAAGTCCAATGAGGGATGGGCTTTTAAGGAGGAGCTAATCACTCTCCCCATATCTTTTCATTTAATCCTCTCAATAACCTGCAAGGCGAGAGTTATTGCTATTCTTCCCACTTTGCAGGTCGGGAATTCTTCCCACTTTGCAGGTTGGGAACTACTGATGTCTGTATGTGGAGTGTCTTCTATTGCAGCCTTCAGGCCCACTCCTTGTCCTGCTGAGACTCAGCACTCAGTCCCTCAACACTGCCCCCCGGGCTTACTGGCAGGTGGAAGAAGACCCAGTGAGAGTGGGGGAAAATGGCTCCTCAAGGCCCCATTTGCAACAAAGACAGCGAGTGACTCCCCCCGCACACACTTTGTCTTAAGGGGGCAGTTTACTTCTTTGAGGCCAGGTGACATGATTTCGTCACTGATGAGGGTTACATCTACCCACTTCAGAGCTGGAACCGTGGGTTCAGAGGATCACAGGTAATAACAGAAATGTTGGGAGGGGAAATGAAGGCTGTGAGGGGAAAATGTGTCATGTCTTCACATCCCCATCCCAGCAGTGGCTCCATCAGAAGGGCTGCCCCTCTCCAGTCTCGGAGGGGGGGAGGAGGGGGGGGCGCCCCCCCCCCTGCCGCTACAGATATCAGGGACCCCAAGCTCCTAGATGGAAAACCCAAGCCCCAGATGAAAGAGTCGCTCACGCTTTGGCAGGCCCGGGTAGGGTGGCGTGCATCTCCCTGCTGGATCCATGACAGCAGACCTGTGTGTTGCTCTGTAGTCATCTCTGACTGTAGAGGAGCCCACCCCCTCTCTCCTGATAACAGGAACTCTGAACCAAAGCAGTAAGGAGGTGGGTTTGGCCCTGGCAGACAACCATTGGCAGTAGTGGGATCTCACGCAAGTCACTGCACTTCTTAGGGCCTCAGCCCCCTTCTCTTATATAAGAGGGTGGAACCCTGATGTTGCCAGTGGTTGTGGTCTCACTAAGGGAACCTAGTAAAGCCCTCAACTCAACATGGTAAGTGCTAGTTTGCTCCAGTCCCTATGACCTCACCCAAGGCCAGAGGAGCCAGAGGGAAGGACAGTGTTAGTGGGCAGTGGCTTATCCCCAATCCAGCCAATCTCCCTGCCTGTGACCAACACTCCAGCCAATGAGGGGCCAGGAAGCTGAGCCAGCTTTATTTTAGGTCCCCTAGGAGGTGGTGGCACTAAAAATAGCAGCTCAGTGCTGGGATGACTAAGAAATGTCCAGGAAAGTCTAAAACAAGCAGAGGAGAAAGCTTGGACCCGGCCAGGCCTGCTTGGGACAAGGTGTGTCCCAGTTCACACTCTGCCAAGAAATACATCAACAAATGGGAAAAACATAGGATCAACAGCTGGTCCCAGCTGCTCTGTCTTGGTCACATTTCCAAGGGGTCAGACTGTGACTGTACCACATGCAGACTTGGGTTACTGGAGGCAGGACACAGCCCCACATCTCGCATCTCTGCCCCTTCCACCCTAGTATTCACTATGCTTGGCTCACTCATCGTGGCCCAACTCTACCACATCATGCTCTCAAGATGCCTTGCTGAGCATCTTGAACTCTGGGGCAGGGGGAAAGCTGGAGGAATGGATGAGGGCCATCTCCCTCTCTGTCCTCAGCAGCCCTCAGGGAAGGTCTTGGAGAAAGGAGTATGCCAGTCAGAAGAAACAACATTAGCAAATGTCTGGAGCCACAGAAAGAGATTAGGGCAGGAAACCGAGAAGCTGGAGATGGAGGATGAGGGGAAATAAGGCCAGAAGCTGATCCAAAGAAAAAAAAAGTGGCGCCATGTGGTGGGACAGTGAGGTGAAGGAAGTGGGGGGGTGTTTTTTCCTTTTTCAACATTGTTTTTAACAGTGTGATAACATGCTAATACAAAAACTACTTGGCAGAAATAGTGGTGGAGTAAAGAGGTGGAGGGATAAAAGGACAAGAAGACCCCTTTGGCCTGGTGGAGTGGGGCAGGGCAGAGTGAGCTCTCCTGAGGAACAAGACTGCTCAGGGGCTCCCAGAAAGTGGGAGGAGGAACCTTCAAAAGTATGTGGACTGAAGACTTTGCTTTAAAGATGTCAAATGGGGCCGCAGAGGACAACACCAACCTCATTCGAGGCCTGCTTGACCCTGATGTGTTTATCTCTATGTCGTGATCACATCGCCATGTGGTCAGATTCCACTGTCAGCCCACTTTACAGGTGGGAAAACCAAGGTTCAGCTGGTTGCCCCAAGCTCACCCAGTACATCAGTGCTGATACTGGGTTCTCTGGTCAAGGCCACTGCTTGCTTTCTGCTAACTTTGCATCCCTGAGCTCTAAATCACAAGGCTGTCCATGTCCCTCCCCTACAAAACCCTCACCCCTGGGTTAAAGGTCAAACCCCCAAAGCCCCACAGGTGGCTATCCACACTCATCCCTGACTCCTCAGCCATTCTCTCCTACCTCCATCCAGCTCCACACATAAACACACCAGAACTCTCTGAGTGCTTGCTCCCTGTGTCTTTTGCACAGGTGAGTCCTCCTGCCGGGATGCCCGCCCTCCCCTCAGGTCACTGTTCAGATGCCACGCATTTGGATCCTCCTTTCCAGACTCAACTGTTGACCCCAACCCCACGTGCAAAGCCGTATCAACACACCCAGGGCCCATTCCTCTGCCTAAACACTGTGGCTCTGGGCTGTGAGGGTTCCAGTGTGGTTCCTGCCACACCCGACCCCACCCCCTCAACCTCCCGGCACAGAGTCCAGCAAACTACAGGATTTATAGTTTCTGACTCCAAATCTTCCACAAAGCTTTCCACTCATAGCCAGGAGGCAGCATTCCTGAGTCCAGAAAAAGCAACAGGGTGCAGAGCCCACCTCCCATCCCCATGCAACATAGGGGAGAGGTGGGCCAGGCTGGGAGGATGTTCCCCAGGATGGCCAGCCAGCCCTGACCTTGTTTCTAATATATTTATTGTGGAAAGAACAGCCTGGAAAGAAACAAAATGCCAAGGCTGAGGGGCAGCCTTACATCAGATTGGAGACTGACCTTCATGACAGCTTCTCCTACAGCTCTTCCAAGAGGGCTGCTGACCACACCGTCTCCTGCTTCACTTAGGCTGACTAAGGCCAGGCTCCTCGAGGAGCAGAAATGACCTCGGTGACCTCTCACCCACTGAGCATCAGCCTTCACTGACCCTTAGGTCTCTGTGGGTGCAAAGACCCTCTAAAAATGTCTCATAAACCATGGCCCTTTCCCAATAACTTTGCGCAGAGGCAGAGATACCCCAGCCTTGTGAATGATTTCAAGTCATTCATACTCCCTGAGGTTGTCACAGACCCCAGGTTAAAACCTCTGGCCCAGGAGATTCCATTGGGTAACAGAAAAAACTTCATTTTTATCCTCTAATTCTGGGTCAGCGTTTCCAGTATTTTGAAACTTGAAACAGCAATGTCTGGCTGATAATGTCTCATTTTCACTAATGTGTATTACGTGTAGAAATGCGCTAAGGGCTTTACATGCATTTGTTCTAACACCCTGTGAGTCAACTCCCATGTTAGAGATGAGCAAAATGAGGCCCAGCAAGGTCAGCTAATTTGCTCAAGGTCACAAGCCTAATAAATGGTGGAACTGGATGGAACCATGCTTAGTGGACTCCAGAGCCAGGGCTCCCAGTGATAACTAGTCTGGAGATAAAAATGAACAACATGGGGGCTTCCCTGGTGGTGCAGTGGTTAAGAATCCGCCTGCCAATGCAGGGGACACGGGTTCGAGCCCTGGTCCGGGAAGATCCCACATGCCGCGGAGCAACTAAGCCCGTGCGCCACAACTACTGAGCCTGCACTCTAGAGCCTGTGAGCCACAACTACTGAGCCTGTGTGCCACAACTACTGAAGCCCGCACGCTTAGAGCCTGTGCTCTGCAACAAAAGAAGCCACCACAATGAAGCCTGTGCACCACAACGAAGAGTAGCCCCCGCTCACCGCAACTAGAGAAAGCCTGCGCACAGCAATGAAGACCCAACACAGCTAAAAATAAATAAAAATAAAATTAATTAATTAAAAAAAAAAAATTTGAACATGTAGGGTTGAAGCCCTGATCTCTGACCGTGGCTTTCTAGGACAGGGGCAAGACGGGTCTGAACGAGGGCTTCTGCCTCCAAACAAAGGCACCAGGCAGACTGCCACACTAAACAATGGGTGTTTTCATGGGGGATGATCTCACAGTTTTCCCAAATCTTCAAAGTCACAACCCCATTCTACCATCTCAGCAAAGCAGAAATAGATGCTGGCCTAGCTGGACCTGGGTCAGGGCTGGGGGCAGAAGAGTGATGAGGAAGAGGACATTACTGACTCCAGACTAATAAAACAGAAGGATGCTCACATCTGAGGGCCCATCACCGAGGTCCGCAGAGAATGCCAGATGTGCTGAGCTTATAGTGGGATCCTTGAAACTGGCACCAACCATCTCTATTACCCTCACACTTACTGTCTGCTAGGCCTCCAAGAGCCCTGAGGCAGAGGCTGAGAAGGACTCCAACAGGTGGGACTGACAGACAACCTTGGCTTAAACCCAGAGCACAGGCGTGCACTGTGGGGAGTGAGAGGGAAGGCTGCAGGGTGCCTGTCCTTCAGGAACAAACTGCACCTCTTTCCATGATCTGAGGGGTGCTGTATATCCTGTCCTATGGCCCTCCAATGACTTCCCTTCCCATTCCCCACTGACAAAGTCTCAACCATTTATCCTGCCTTCAAGGCCCTGGGTGACCTGGCCTCCCAGCTATCCAACCTTGTCTCCTGCCACCCACTCCTTCCCGGACTCTGCAGCCACTCTGGGCATTTTCCTGTTTCTGGAACATGTTGAGCCTGTCTCAATGGAGGGGTTTGCAACTGTTGATCCTTCTACCTGGATCACCCTTCTTCGTACATCTTCATGTGTCTGCCTCCTTGTCACATATGTGTCAGGACAAATGTTACCTCCTCATAGACACCTTCAGACACTGTGACCACTCAGTCTAAAGCAGCCACCCAGTTACTCACTTCACCACCCCGTTTAGTCTTCTTAGCACTTGTCACTGCGTAAGATTGTCACATTTACATATTTGTTTATGGTCCGTCTCCCTGACTGGGGCACCCCTGTTCCCATGGTGCCTGGCCCAGCCCCTCTGCTCTGGAGGAGTGAGTTCTGGGCAAACCCTGTTCAATTTAAGTGGCCAAGTGACCCACTTCCCCTCCTCCCACACCTTCTGTCCAAGTTGTCAGGAAACAATCCTTTGCCTTCCACCCAGCCATCTGTCTGAGGCGTGTGGGAAGTGGGGCTTGGCCCCAAACATCCTCCCTCCCCCCGCAAGGTTCTGATCACCTGACGGACAACTGGGGCTGAATAGCAGGTACACAACCACATCCTCAAAGGCCTGGCCTCTAGCTTACTTCTCCTCTCCCTCATGGTACGACCCTCTGACCCTGTCTCTTCATCAGTAATTATGAGGATGTTAGGGGTAATCAACTGAGGGTATAAAGCGGGACTCAGCTGTAAGCAGTCATTGGCAGGTCCTAGGTGAATACTAGGTCAAGAGCTAGGAAGAAGGTGGGTATCTCAGTCTCCTGTAGGGACACCACACTAAAGAGCAGCCTTGACCAAGGACCGGCAACAGCCTCGTCCACCACTCCCCTGCCTGAAGCTGGGAGGGAAATCAGCTAAGGTCTGCTGCCCAGATGGCTGGCCAGGACAGAACTCTTTCCTGGGGCAGACCCCTGATGTCTAGGTGCCCCCAGCACCCTAAGGGCCTTTTCCTTCTCTTCTATTTGAAGAGAGGGCTCCAGAGATTTCAGGCTGCCCTGGCTGGCCCAGAAGGTGAATCCCGAGACCTGCACTGTAGTCCCTCTGCTCCATGCTTATTCAGTCCTTGAGTGGCCACCCCTTCCCAGGTGGCTCAGGGATCTCTGGGGCCCCTGTCCTAGAGAGCTCCCATCCATGAACTTGCTGGTTCATGTACTGTAAGTCAAACTCCTGGAAGCCAAACAGTTACATGTGTTCTCTCATTTGAGTCTCACAGCCCTGTAAAGCTGGTGTGATTAGTGTAACTTTGTAGATGAAGAAACCAAGACTCTGAGAGATTAGGAAAGAATTCAAGGCCACAGAAGGCCGCTGGCATAATCAGCATTAAAATGTCCACAAAACTGGCCTGGACTGGAACAGCTGAGAGCCCATGTCAAGCAGCAGAAAGCATAGATGGCAAAATGAGGCTGTGAGGAATGGAGCCCAGGCCTTTTCTTCCCCTTTGAAATCAGCAAGCTCCATGCCCATCAGAACAGAAAGCCTCTAAGTGCATGCTCAGCCTGTCAAAGCAGGTTTACAACCTACAAATGAGAACTTGCCTTGACCCGGGCCTGACCATCTCTGCAAGTGAAACAATGTCTCTTTACAGACATCCTTCCAGGGGGTCACATTTTCTGCCCTGGTGAGACCTAGTGGCTCTAATGCAGTACCTGAGGCTTTAAGAAACAAACATTCTAGAATTCCCCCAGTTTACTGAGGCAAACTACCCTCAGTTCCCAGGTACCTTGGACACACCCCTCTCATGAGGGGAGGTTCTCCTTCTCCAGGGTAGCCCCCTCTCCAGCCTGGGTGCTTAAGGAGTTGGCACATAGCAGGTACCAGCAACAAATAAAGAGAAAGGCCCAGGGTAGTGAGAAGGGCCAACCCCAGCTCTCTTGTGTTCCTCTTCCCTGGCCACTAAGACACTTCCCTAGTCGTAGCCAGACCTGAGCAAATGATTCCTCCCAGGAAGACACATTCCAGCTGATAGGGTGAGAAGGAGAAGGTGCCACACAGACCTGGTGGTAAGGGTGCTGACCAGAATGATCAGTCACTCCAGACTGACTCCAGGCCTGGAAGTCACTGCCGGGATAACCCACACGCTGTGGCCTCCCTCAGGGAGAGAGTCTTCAAGAATTCCTGCCACATATGGTCAAAGCAAAAAAATCACAGAATCTCAAAGTTGGGGAAGGGGTAGTCAACTCAAATCCAACTCCACACACACAAACATCCTCAAATGGCCCATCAGAAAAAAATAACTTTAGAAAGAGGCCCATCAGCGTATACGACAAACCCACAGCAAACATCATTCTCAATGGTGAAAAACTGAAAGCATTTCCTCTAAGATCAGGAACAAGACAAGGATGTCCACTCTAGCCACTATTATTCAACATAGTTTTGGAAGTCCTAGCCACAGCAGTCAGAGAAGAAAAAGAAATAAAAGGAATACAAATTGGAAAAGAAGAAGTAAAACTGTCACTGTTTGCAGATGACATGATACTATACATAGAGAATCCTAAAGATGCCACCAGAAAACTACTAGAGCTCATCAATGAATCTGGTAAAGTTGCGGGACATAAAATTAATGCACAGAAATCTCTTGCACTCCTATACAATAATGATGAAAAATCTGAAAGAGAAATTAAGGAAACACTCCCATTTACCATTGCAACAAAAAGAATAAAATACCTAGGAATAAACCTACCTAAGGAGACAAAAGACCTGTATAAAGGAAACTATAAAACACTTATGAAAGAAATTAAAGACGATACAAACAGATGTTGAGATATACCATGTTCTTGGATTGGAAGAATCAATGTTGTGAAAATGACTATACTACCCAAAGCAATCTACAGATTCAATGCAAACCCTATCAAATTACCAGTGGCATTTTTTACAGAACTAGAACAAAAAAATCTTAAAATTTGTATGGAGACACAAAAGACCGCAAATAGCCAAAGCAGCCTTGAGGGAAAAAAACGGAGCTGGAGGAATCAGACTCCCTGACTTCAGACTATACTACAAAGCTACAGTATCAAGACAATATGGTACTGGCACAAAAACAAAAATATAGATCAATGGAACAGGATAGAAAGCCCAGAGATAAACCCACGCACCTATGGTCAACTAATCTATGACAAAGGAGGCAAGGATATACAATGGAGAAAAGACAGTCTCTTCAATAAGTGGTGCTGGGGAAACTGGACAGCTACATGTAAAAGAATGAAATTAGAACACTCCCTAACACCATACACAAAAATAAACTCAAAATGGATTAGGACCTAAATGTAAGACTGGACACTATAAAACTCTTAGAAGAAAACATAGGAAGAACACTCTTTGACATAAATCACAGCAAGATCTTTTTTGATCCACCTCCTACAGTAATGGAAATAAAAACAAAAATAAACAAATGGGACCTAATGAAACTTAAAAGCTTTTGCAAAGCAAAGGAAACTACAAACAAGACGAAAAGACAACCCTCAGAATGGGAGAAAATATTTGCAAACAAATCAATGGACAAAGGATTAACCTCCAAAATATATAAACAACTCATGCAGCTCAATATCAAAAAAATAAACAACTCAATCAAAAAATGGGCAGAAGACCTAAACAGACATTTCTCCAAAGAAGACATACAGATGGCCAAGAAGCACATGAAAAGCTGCTCAACATCACTAATTATTAGAGAAATGCAAATCAAAACTACAATGAGGTATCACCTCACACCAGTTAGAATGGGCATCATCAGAAAATCTACAAATGGGACTTCCCTGGTGGCGCAGTGGCTAAGAATCTGCCTGCCAATACAGGGGACACAGGTTCGACCTCTGGTCCGGGAAGATCCCACATGCCGCGGAACAACTAAGCCCGTGCGCCACAACTACTGAGCCTATGCTCTAGAGCCCACGAGCCACAACTACTGAAGCCCGCGTGCATAGAGCTTGTGCTCCGCAATGAGAAGCCACTGCAGTGAAAAGCCCGCCTGCCACAACGAAGAGTAGCCCCCACTCGCTGCAACTAGAGAAAGCTTGAGCACAGCAATGAAGACCCAACGCAGCCAAAAATTAATAAATAAAATAAATTTTATTTAAAAAAAAAAGAAAATCTACAAACAACAAATGCTGGAGAGGGTGTGGAGAAAAGGGAACCCTCTTGCACTGTTGGTGGGAATGTAAATTGATACAGCCACTATGGAGAACAGTATGGAGGCTCCTTAAAAAACTAAAAATAGAATTACCATATGACCCAGCAATCCTCCTACTGGGCATGTACCCAGAGAAAACCATAATTCAAAAAGACACATGCACCCCAATGTTCAGTGCAGCACTATTTACAATAACCAGGTCATGGAAGCAACCTAAATGCCCATTGGCAGACGAATGGATAAAGAAGATGTAGTATATATATACAATGGAATATTACTCAGCCATAAAAAGGAATGAAATTGGGTCGCTTGTAGAGACGTGGATGGACCTAGAGACTGTCATACAGAGTGAAGTAAGTCAGAAAGAGAAAAACAAATATCGTATATTAACTCATACATGTGGAACCTAGAAAAATGGTACAGATGAACCGGTTTGCAGGGCAGAAACAGAGACACAGATGTAGAGAACAAACGTATGGACACCAAGGGGGGAAAGTGGAGGGCGTGTGGTAGTGGTGGTGGTATGAATTGGGAGATTGGGATTGACATATATACACTAATATGTATAAAATAGATAACTAATAAGAACCTGCAGTATAAAAAAATAAATTAAATTAAAGAAAATTTAAAAAGGAGGCCCATCAGGAGGTTCAGCTCAACCCCAGCGCACAGAAATCCTGCCCAACTTTCAATGTCCATCCTGTGGAAAACTTTTTGGATCCACTCCCCTCTCTCCAAAAGGACTATTCCCTTTCACTTCTGGGGAGAGCGCCTCTGTCTGACTCTGGGAAGATGTCCTGATAGATATCACTCCAGGAGCACTGGGCACTTGAATAAGTGACCTGAGAGGGTCTCAGAAGAGACAGAAGCCACAAACCCAGGTTCCAGGCAGGGAATGAGGCCACAGACCACAGAATGCTGGTGAGATTCTCAGGCACCAGGAGAACACCCAGCAGAGACCCCTGAGGAATGGAGGAGCTACCAATCGAAGACAGCTGCTAGACTCGACAGCCACAGCAATTTGGAGTGGTGACAGCCAAGTTTCTCAAGGGACCCCAGACTTTCCTGGCCCCAACATCCTGGAGTATACCTTGTTCTGTGGTTTCTCCAGGCACTGGAGAGGAGAGTGGGTTCACTAACAGACTTTCCTCTCTGGTGCTCTAATCATTCAGAAGCCCCCCCTTTTGCAAAGGGCCAAGAGCCCCTTGTGGGTCCCTTCAACTTAGCCCTCAGCACATAATAGTAACATTACCTCTGTCTCCTCCACTACTGGGACATCCTTTCCCCAGCACCAGGACTTGGTAGGATTCATTATTCTACCTCCAGCCTCGGCCCAGTGGGCTGACACATAGAAAGCGCTGCAAGAATGGTTGCTGAATAAAATGGATCATTGGTGTAAAAGAAGAAAAAAAATAATTTCAAGCAAGATACTAATGCCTCAGTAAGGGTATTCCAGAATTTTTTGATATAAGGTGCCTTCCAGTTCTAAAATTTGAGAATTCTTTCACTTAAATCATTCTTCCCATCCCAACCCACCAACTGCAAAGACAGCAGAATAAAGTGAAACGTGGCTCAGAGAGGAGAGGTGGGCTCCATGTCACTAAGGGACCTAGTTGAGCTGGTTGAGAACCCAGCATCCTTACAGCCTGCCCCCTTGCTTACACAGCCATATCCTGACTGTCCCATGCCAGGCCCCACCTCCCAAGTCAGCCCTACATGAAGAGAGGGTGCAGACTGATTCTGGAGAACCTCAGGGTTCTTCTCGTATCTCTGAGCTCTGAGACACAGATAGCCTGCCAAATTCCAGAAAGGTCAAGGACTTATGGGGGTCAGGATGCCTAGCAATGCCTAGATGACCCCAGACACATAAGTTATAAGGAACTTAACGACTGGAATGAGAGGGAGGGACCTGAATTCCTCCTGTTCCCAAGTAACCTTTGTTCCTTTTTCCCAAGGAACAGCAGCATTTTGACCTTGAAGAAAACGCTTCTTTTCAAGTCACCTAGGGCTTTGAAATGTGTGAACTAATCCACAGCCATAAAGCCTAATTCACCTGACACCAGTGTCCTAGAAAGAACCAACCCAGACAATCTCAAGGTCTTGGAACAACTACTTATAGCACTAAGAGATCCAATCACACTGATCCTATTTGTGTCCTGTGGGTGGTCCCTCCTTCTTGCCCACCTCCACTGGCAAACCAGGCCTCTCCTGAGTCTGCTGAATGAACCTGACTCCCATGTGCTCGTGGGCTAGGATGTGGACTAGGAGGGTTGAGTCCAGAGAGAACGCAGGGCCTGGTGACGAGATCTGGACAGAACCTTCCTTGCCTGTCCTCCTTAACCAGGGAGAATGCAATTCAACTGCAGGAAAACTTCCAAGGCTAGAGTTCAATGACCAGAAAAATATTACCTGGGGAAATACTCAAAGAAAAAAAATTCCAAGGATGGTGGCTTCCTGCATCACAGGCCTAACTCAACTCTCCTAAAAGAACTGCATGCTGCTGAGGCCAGGTCTGCAGAGACTTAGCTGCTTCTTTATCCCTGCAAGAACTGTGGCTCAGAAGCTACACTGGGGTCAGAGGAATCAAGGTTTAACAAACTGTCTTTTCTCCATATCCCATGGTCTTCTCTGGACTTGTCCCTTAATTTTATCACCAATCAGGAGTGCCTTTACAAAGCCTGCTAGAAGACTACTCTATGGCTAGATACTTCTCTACTTCCAGAAATCAACAGAGTCCTTGGAGCCATCATTAAAGGCAATTTCCCAAGGCCCAACCAGCTTCCTGCCTGTTCATAGGTCACTCAGTTGTTGGAAAGTGAGCAGGCAGGTGAGGGAAGCCTGACTTTCTGCAGCCTCCAGCTCTAGTGCTGCCACCCAGGCTTCAGAAGGGCCTCACAGAGCATAAATCTGAGCCCCACAGCCCAGATGTGCCCCATGCCCAATGTCTTGCAGCCCAGCCTCTTGTTTGGCACTAGGCTCAAGGACCTCAGACCTGGATTCTACTTTCCCCTCCATTAAACCCCACCTTACCGTTACCATTCTTATCGAATCATTCTCCACTGTGGGAAAAGAGCAGATGACTCTGGGAGAGGCAGAAGTGAGGATTAGGCTGTGCTGAAGAGATCTAACGATGTGTTGGAGGAGGCTCACACATTCAGCCTTACCTCCTTGGCTTCCTCCCTCCCCTCCCTCCACTAACGCGGCCGGCCAACCCACCCACGGCTGGGGCCTGATCACTGACAGAGAGAAGGGCGGGGACTGAGCCTACGAGTCCGGAGCCGCCTCATCTCATCAGGCCAGATCCTCCAAGACTGGCCGGGGGTGAAGTCCCACGTGGAACACCCTCCCACCCCAGATTCCCTGACCCTGGCCTCGATGCAGGAGAATCTGAGTTCCAGAGTGGGAGATAGGTTTCGTGCACTCTCAGCGAGCAGACAAGCAAGGGAGCGTTCACCTACATCCTAGCCGAGCTATGGCTGAGAACCGGGTGAGAGTAGGGCTGCGGCAGGCGGGCGCCCTTACCCAGTGCTGACTCCGGAGCGGGCCGGGTGGCACCTGCCCATCCCCGGATCCTTGGCAGGCGGGCGGCAGGACGTGTGGCTGGGGTCCGCCCGCTAGCCTGCCTGCAGAGTTTGCAGGACTCGGGCAGGCCGGGCTAGGCCAGACGGGGCGGGGCCCGGAGAGCCCCATCCGGGTGGTCCAGAACAGAGAAAAAGGCCCGGCCCCGGCGCGGTCCGGTGTGCCCGCCACGGGCACGGTACGCCTGAAATGGGTTCCTGGCTGTCTCTCTCTGTGTTCCCCCCGGCCGCCGCCTCAGAGGACCGACGGGAGGCGGAGCCGCGCGCGACACATGGCCCCGGCCCCGCGCGGCTTCGGGCCGCCGGGGGGGGGGAGGGGAGGGGCGGCCCGGGGACTCGCAGCTGAGGCTCCAGGCGACCCGGAGCGCGGCTCCTGCGGCCCAGCCCCCGCCCCAGCGCGCTAGCCCCGACACTCACCCGAGGGGCTGGCACGATGGCGGCAGCGGCGGCGGCAACCCAGCGCGGTCTGCGACCGACTGTCCCTTCCCCCCTGCCTTCCCTTGCCACCCCGCTGCACTCTGGGAAACGCAGTTCCCCCCATTCTCCTTTTCGGCATAGGTGCGCCAGGAGAAAACTACAGTTCCCGACGTCCTATGCGCCGAGGCCCAGACACGGCCCGCAGCGCGGGAGGGGAGACTAAGTCAGGGAGGGAGGCCGCTGAGGCGAGCCCCTGAGAATTGTGGTCTAGCGGAAGCCTCTGGAACACCCGAGCTTGGCGCCAGGCGGGGGTCAGGGCTCAGTTATCGCTAAGTCCCAGCTGGTCCGGCCCAGCTCTGGTTGCGCGGCTGTTCTGTGTTGGCCCCGCCTCCGTGGGAGCTCGGCCTGGCCCCAAACTGGCCTAGCCGCCCCTCCCTGGGCCCCTGAGCTGTTTCCGCTCGCAAAGCCCCCTCCCCTTTGGTGCTCTGGCCGCCCCTGCGGCTCTTTCGAGTGTTGCTCTAAGGCCAGCCGGGGCGGAACGCACAGCTTCTGTTTGTCCCAACATTCTTGCGCCCTGCCCGGTGCTAGTCGGACCCAAAGCTGGTTTCAAGCAGGCGAGGCTTTTCTTGGGCTGGAGACAAGATTACTCTTTAGATTTCTGCAGTTAGGGTCTACAAGACATTCTCACAAGTTTGTTTTTTGTTTTTTTTCAGCAGGCAGAGCAGCTAAGAGTTTCATTTTTATTAAAAGAGTAATAACTGGCACGCCCAAACCTTCCCCGTGATTTAAGTGATAAAATTGTCCATAATCTCCCTCCCGCCCATTGCCCTTTCCTTTCAACGCCCATTTTCATCGTTTCCCGGGCAACGCAAACATTTGAAATAAGGCCTGTCTCTAGTTCAGGCCTGCTGGGGAAATGCTCTGCAGCTAAGCCAGGGGGGGGGGTCACAGGTAAAGTTAATAGCGACAAGTCTTCTCCTGACCAGAGATCTCTCAGTTCTCTTGTTCTTCCAGAAGGGTCCTTCACAGATCCTCACCGTCAACCCCACCACTCCTCCCGGGAATGCCTCATACAACCAGGCCAGGCTTCTGTTTAATTAAATCCCAGATCTGTATTACTTTGCCTGACTAGATTCTTCTCTTATTACTCAGTCAGGGAGACTCTGCATTGCCCTGCTTGTGGTGTATCTAGGACCTCCCTTGCTCTGAGCTGTCCTCCTCCCCTCCAGAAGCTAAAACACCAGATAGGTTGTGTGCTGACAACATCCAGACACCGGGGAGACCTAGGCAGTCTGGCCCTCACCCTGTCCTGGGAGTGCTGCTGAGAGGTTCAAGTGAGCCAAAGCTGAAACAGTCTAAGTCCCTTCAACACACAGGAGCTAAAGGACACACTACAGAGCATGGCTTGGGCCTGGGAAAATCCTCACTCCTAATGAAGAAGAGTGGGGCAGTTGAGCAACTGATCCAATACCTACCCATAAAGGGCTTCAGTCCCACCTGGACTGGAAGGGCACTGCTGTGCTTCCACCACCTTATGACAAGCCAGAACTAACCCTAGGAAGGGAGAGATACAGTCCCTTCCACATCTAGGTACCTGCACAACCTTTCTCCCACCCCTCCTCCCCACCACAGACTTGTTTCTCAAGTCAGTGCCAAGGGGCCAGAAGGAGAGCAGAAACTAGAGGGACATTAATTTTAGAGTCATTCCAGTTTGAAACCACAGGGAAAGCCCCCAGGTAAGTGGCTTTTTCCATAAGTAACAGAGAAAGGAGTCATACGTTTTATGGAGCCCAATAAGTGTCCATTTGTGCCCGAACACCCATGTTAAACATGGCTAGCTTTAAAGGCATTTGTAGCTAGCTTTGAGCTAAATTACTTGGAACTATAGATAAAATTGTCACCTTGCCACTACAATATCCAATCTAAAGAAAGATGTTAACAGCCAAGAAAATGAGTCAAGGGGTCACAAATCCCAACTCCTATGCTTGAAGTCCTCTACGGATCCACCTCCTTCACAATGAAAGTGTGCCAAAGTCAAAGGTATCTGTATAAGAGTCCATGGCTGGCTCCAGCTATGGTCTTCACTGATTTAAGTAACTGCATGCCCATGTGTGCCAGACACTATACTAGGCCTAAGGGCTATAATAGTGAGCAGAATTCAACTCCAGCTGAAAATTCTTAAGGAATTCAAAACCCTCAGAGAAGTGGACTGCCACAATTCAGTTTAGTTCTCAGTTGCTCCTTCTCCCAGTTGAAAGGACACAGGGAGCTAACCCATGGACAAACCAGGACCATTTGGTGCAATTTCCAAACTCTTCCAGGTGAGCTGGAACTCTGCAAAGACCTTATGAGGCCAGGGTCCTTGTGCTTAGGCCCTCTTTATGGAGAAACCTAGTCACTGAAGCACCTCTACTCTCAGGGTCAAGCCTGGTCCTTGAGACCTAAGGCGCAGGAGGTGGAGGCCTATCAGGAAGTCCACCTCCCCATGTTTCAGGGACCCTTAGCTGAGTCCTTATAAAAATAAATTGGCGAAACCCAAATAAAAACCTTACTTTCTGTTTAATCTGTTTTGCCAAACAAACACAGTGAAAACTTTAGTCTAATTGTACAGAAAATAGAATTTGTAACCAGTAGCAAACATAACAAGATAGACCTAAGTCCCTGGCAAGCTGGATCTCCATCAACAGGTCACCTAGATCACCTTGTCGATGGCCTCCTGGGAGGGAGGTCCTAGGAGGCAGAGGCACAGATCTGCCAGTCCCCAACAGAATCAGAGGCTGCACCTGGGAAGGAAAAGCACAAAAAGTAGAACTGATGTTACTTGGATCTCTTATCACTACACACAGAAGAGTTGTCTCTGATTGCCGGCCAAACTCAAGGTTCAGTTGTTTTCCCAAAGCCATAGTCCTTGGGCATCTCGCCTGCATCCCTAGGGGATGTTTCAAGTTCAGTGGTTCTGAAGCCTCTGCTTAACCAGAAACTGCAACATAAACTTGGGGTTGGGGAGTGAAGGTGGGGAGGGGTAGACAAAGTCATAATTGCTGGTGTCACCAGTGCAGAGTCTGAGATCCCAGACTTCAGGACCTTGCTTCAGGAGGAAACAAGAGAGGGTGCTTGGTCACCAGCAAAAGAGTCCAGCTGCCCTAAGGCTCAGTACTGCCAACCAGTGCCCCAGGAGTATGAGGGAGTTCAACAGCGGCGGCCTCAGGTCCCTCTAAGCTGGCAGGAGTCTGGGAGTCCTGAAGGCCGAAAGGGGACTTGTTCACATTCCGTGCTTCTTGCGGATGACAGCCATGGCCAGCAGCCGATCCTTCTCGCGTAGTTCTTCACGGAGTTTGGCCTCGGTGAGACGCAGGTGACGGATGCTGCCCTTCATCTCCTTCATCTTCACCTCCATCAGCGCCAGGATGTCCCGCTGCTCGTTCAGCTTGCGCAAGAGCTCCTCCTCTGTGGTGCCAGACGACAACGAGTACGAGTGGTCGGAGCCAGTATCAGGGAAGCCCTCTTCCCCGACCACCACCAACTGGGGGCCCATGGGGCACTCGGCGGCCTCCAGCCCTGCTGTAGCAGCCTCAAGCTCCGACGCAGCGGCTGCGGCGGCTGCGCCCTCTGCGGCCGCGAACTCCACTTGCACCGTCAGGTCAATGGGCTTCACATCTTCTCCCGTGGGAGTGGTGGGCACCGGAGGCACGGATCCCGGAGCCTGGCTGCTGTCCACAGCAGCCTGAAGGGTGAGGAGCACAGCCGCAGAAGCAGATACCAGGTTCGGCTGCAGCTGAGCGGTCTGGGCAGTGGAGGCGGACGGCGACGGCTGCTGCTGCTGCTGCTGCTGTTGCTGTTGCTGTTGCTGCTGCTGCTGCTGCTGCTGCTGCCTGCGGCGGGCGGCTGCGGCCCCCGCGGGTCTGCGCGCTACTTTGCGCTCATTGACGCCGCGCAGCGGGAAGATGGTGGGGACCCGCACCGTGTAGGTTTTGCGGCCGCCCTGGAAGTGAACGCTGCAGAGACGGTGGCCCGTGGTGGGCTGGAAGGTGGAGAAGCACCCACTGACGCCGGCACGGGACACATTCTTGAGCCAAAGGCGCCGCAGCTCAGCGTCCTTGGGAAACGTATAGAAGTGCAACGCCTTGTCCCGGTGCGAGTTGTTGTAGCAGCCTGGCACGCAGCACGTAAAGCCAGGCATGGCTGCGCCGCGCGGCCCGGCCCGGCCCACCGGCCTTCTGAGCCTTTCGACGGCCCGGTCTGTATGCCGCCGCCCGCCCCTCGACGGGCGGCACCGCGCGAGGCCTCGGGCGGCCTCCCACTACTGCCGCCCGGCGCGGCCGGACTGGCCCGGCGCCCTGTGCCCAGAATACGCCTCCCGTCGGCCCGCGCCGAGCCAGCCGCCCAGCCGCCCGCCTGCGCTCCAGAGTGGGCCCCAGGGACGCCGCGAAGGACCGCCTGGGAAAGAGGACTACGCCCTCCACAATGCACCGCGGCAGAAGCCGCTCACTTCCGGAGCGGGGGCGCGCTTGTTCCGGCCTCTTTGCAGGGCACCGCGACAGCCCACGTAGAGCGGACTCTTCCCCTACACGGCTCACCCTCGGCGGACTAGAGAGGCGTATTCGGTCGGAACGCTGTCGCTTGGACCGCCCTTCGCAAGGACCTGGAATCCTGATGGGGGAGTCGGGCGGCGCGCGTCTCTCCAGTGCGCAAGCGCCCTGGACATGTGCCCACGGAAACTACAAATCCCGCAATGCCTTGCGCTAAACTTGGCGGCTGCGGCCTGGAGCGCCGCCTAAGGGAAAGGTCGGGTTGCAAGCGGACCAGGTTTCGGACGAGGCCGTGCTGTTCGCCGGAAGCAATCCCCCAACCGTGAGCTGCTGAGTGCACGGCATTCCTGCGGGGGGAGGGGAGGAAGGACCTAAGCCTCAGTGTCCCAAAGGACCTCAGGGAGTCCTTTTGTCTACATTGGAGACTCTCCCCCGACTCAGACGCCGCTTGCCTTGACTGTCTTATTGACCTAAACATAATTATCACTAGGCGCCTACTGTGCGCCGAGCATAGGGCAGGAAGTTGGGAACCGTGCAGGAACCATACCGACGCGGCCTGACTATAGACGGATGAGGGTCAGACTTTTGGATAATAGATGTGAATGAATGCACACTAATGGATGTCTAATCACAGAAATAAACGCTCCAAAAACAAAAATCAACAAGGGAGAGGGAAAAGTGGGAGGCGGAGGCCCAGGAAGAAAAAATCCACGAAAAGCTTGGTTAGGGAGGAGTCGCTGGTTTTTGCCCCGGGAACCAGCCTGTAAGAACCTGAGGCAGGAAGGAGCTAGGCTCTGCCATTAAGGATCCTCAAGGGTAGCCAGAATAGCAGAAGCTCCGAAAGATACCAAACTGGGCCAAGTTAAAAGATTTGTGATTTTATTCTGCAGGTGACTGGGAACTGTTGGAGGGGTGCTAAACGAGAGGTTGGACAGGATTTGTATTGTAACAAGTTACCTCCCCACTCCCTCGACTTCCTTGGGGAAAGTGTTCTAAAGGGCAAGAGAAGCTGTGGAAAACCAGAGAGGAGGCCAGGCACTCGTCCAGGAGAGTTACCTGTAAGCTAGCCCTCCTTTGCCGAGTTCCCCGTTTCTCCCACTTCTTGCCGTTCTTCACCCTTTCTCCTGACTCTCCCTCCTCACTTTTTTCTCTTCTGATTACAGACCACGGGTATGAATTCAAAGCCTAGTTTATATATTATTTCTAATTATTTGATATAAAAACAAAATAGATCGGGCCTTTTAAAAGTTTGCAAAAGCACTCCAAGTTAACTGTCACTTTTTTCGTTATTCCTTTTTATTTTTGGCTGCATTGGGTCGTTGTTGCCGCACACGGGCTTTTCTCTAGCTGCGGCAAGCAGGGGCTACTCTTTGTTGCGGTCCGTGGGCTTCTCATTGCGGTGGCTTCACTTGTTGCAGAGCGCGGGCTCTAGGTGCGCGGGCTTCAATAGTTGTGGCGTGCAGGCTCTAGAGCGCAGGCTCAGTAGTTGTGATGCACAGGTTTAGTTGCTCCGCAGCATGTGGGATCTTCCCAGACCAGGGCTCGAACCCGTGTCCCCTGCGTTGGCAGGCGGATTCCTAACCACTGCACCACCAGGGAAGTCCAAGTTTGTTATTCTTTATTGTAAAACAGACCCACACTTAAAATGTTCTAGAAACATACAGGACAATGGGGAAAAAAAGAACTATTTTTCTGGTCCCAACACCCAAACATTACCATTGCATTTCTGTTTACAACCAATGTGATCCTTGGTTATTTGTGTGGATTTCACAGAACCATTCCTCCTGGCCAATGCAAACTGAGGTCCACATCTTGAACCCCTTCAAATTCAGAAATACGTTCTTTAGTATGTGTAGCCCATGGTGAAAGATGTGCATTCATTTGGGTGAATCATTTATACAAGTGTAAAAACATGAATACACACTGTTATATGTTTAAATGTTTATAAAATGTGTGCAGTAGAGATAAAATTCAGCAAAGGTCATTGCATCTGTTATTATGTATTTTCATTGTCATACAGTTACTCATACGGTTCTACTCCTACCAGTCTCAAGACCTACCTTACTCAAAAAACGTTGGTGAGAAGTCAAACTGATGTCATTTCTTTATGTACAGAACATTGAAAATTATGCTCTATA
This sequence comes from Balaenoptera borealis, assembly GCF_965194805.1. Lineage (NCBI taxonomy): Eukaryota > Metazoa > Chordata > Mammalia > Artiodactyla > Balaenopteridae > Balaenoptera > Balaenoptera borealis. The sequence goes on from NC_138878.1 coordinate 17,827,182, forward strand.
AAACTACTTTCCAGACTTGAGGACACGGGGAGGGGGAAGGGTAAGCTGGGACGAAGTGAGAGAGTGGCATGGACATATATACACTACCAAATGTAAAACAGTGGGAAGCAGCCGCATAGCACAGGGAGATCAGCTCTGTGCTTGTGTCCACCTAGAGGGGTGGGATAGGGAGGATGGGAGGGAGACACAAGAGGGAGGGGATATGGGGATATATGTACATGTATAGCTGATTCACTTTGTTATACAGCAGAAACTAACACACCATTGTACAGCAGTTATACTCCAATAAAGATGTTTAAAAAAAAAAAGGGACTTCCCTGGTGGCGCAATGGTTAAGAATCCACCTGCCAATGCAGGGGACATGGGTTCGAGCCCTGGTCCGGGAAGATCCCACATGCCACGGAGCAACTAAGCCCATGCACCACAACTACTGAGCCTGTGTGCCACAACTACTGAAGCCTGCGTGACTAGAGCCTGTGCTCCGCAACAAGAGAAGCCACCACAATGAGAACCCCGCGCACCACAACAAAGAGTAACCCCTGCTAGCTGCAACTAGAGAAAGCCCGCGCGCAGCAATGAAAACCCAATGCAGCCAATTAGTTAATTAATTATTAATTTAAAAAAAAGCACTCTACCTTCCAGTACATAAAATCACCTTTAATCTACACTTAGTCTTCTACACTCAAAAAAATGTCTGGAATGCAACGCCTGGCTTTCTCCCCACCCCCACTGCCCTGCCCACCTTCTGTCTTGTCACCTCTGGAGAAAGGCAAGAACCTTTGTCACATGTCTCCCGGATTCCAATCTTGCCTTCCCTACAATCTGTTCTTTACATGGCTGCCAAAGAAAATATAATTATGTAATACCTCTGCTTAAATCCCTCCGGTGGCCTATTGCATTTAGAATATTCTCCAAACTCCTTTCCAGAACCTGCGATACCTCACATGGTCTGGCCCCATGAACCCAGTTTTTTTGATTGTTTGTTCGTTTTCAGTTTTGCTTTCTTGTGTTTTTTGGCCACATCACGCGGCTTGTGGGATTTTAGTTCTTGGACCAGGGATTGAATCCAGGCCCTTGGCAGTGAGAGCGCAGAGTCCTAACCACTGGACCACCAGGGAATTCTCCCAGTGTTTTATTATTTAAAATAATATTTATAAAATATTATTTTATTATTATTATTATTTTGGCTGCATTGGGTCTTCGTTGCTGCGCGCGGGCTTTCTCTAGTTGAGGCTAGCGGGGGCTACTCTTCGTTGCAGAGCACGGGCTTCTCACTGCAGTGGCTTCTCTTTGTTGTGGAGCACGGGCCCTAGGCGCGCAGACTTCATTAGTTGTTGCTTGCGGGCTCTAGGCTCGCTGGCTTCAGTAGTTGTGGCACTGAGGTTCCGTAGTTGTGGCTTGTGGGCTCTAGAGCGCAGGCTCAGTAGTTGTGGTACACTGGCTTAGTTTCTCCGCAGCATGTGGGATCTTCCCGGACCAGGGCTCGAATGTCCTCTGAATTGGCAGGTGGATTCTTAACCACTACACCAGCAGGGCAGTCCCTGTGTTTTGTTTTGTTTTTTTGACAAATAGTAAATATAAAGTTTAATCAATCATGTAAACACAGTAAAGACAATCTATGCAAACACAAATAATGCTGTGAAAAGTAAGCTCATTCTCAAATTGTTTTGAGAAGTTTTTTATGTTTTTTCCATATTATCCAGTCCAAAGCTTTACAAATAATGAATAAATATTGCACTTAGGTGGTTGATAGTGATCGCGGAAATGTGCCTGCAAAGGGCTAGCAATTTAAGTCAGATAACACAAAGGTCAGATCTAAATGACGAGGAATATGATTTTCCTCTGCAGTTCTCTAATTTTGAGAAGCAAGAATCTTATTTTTTCTTTGCTCTATTTTTTAACATAAGCACAAATATGCCCATGCCACTGCCAGTATCTGAAACTTTACACACAATTTAGGAGCATGAAGGAGAGCTCCACAGGCAACTCAGAGCTCAAGTTCTATTTCAGCTCGCATTAAAATTTAAGAAAGGGGACAGGGGGCTGTCAGTTGGTGAAAATATGGTAATGGAGTCTCCAGCATTAACAGAACTTTTGAGAGCTGGAATTAATCTCAAAATTGCTGATGTTTGGAGATTTTAACATCTCTGCTGGATCACAAACAGCCCACTAGCCTCTGAGCCTGCAAACTGATCTCTTGTGATAGATACAGGTCCTATAGACACATTGGTCTTTGCAAATGCAAATCTGATCAGGTCACATATAGAATACAGTTATTTTTTTCCCGGCCCAAATGTGTCTCTCCTCATTTTCGGAGAGGGAGATGAGAATGAGAGACATTCTCACAAATAGTCACTGCTATTTATTCATGACCTGGCTTATTACTTGTCAGATCCTGAGTTAAACATTATCTAATTGACTCATTACACACACACACACACACACACACACACACACACACACACACACACACTCTTATTAGGTGGTTATCACCCTCATCTTACAGGTGAGGAAACCGAGGCTTCGACTGGCTGCACATATTTGCCCAGGCTCAAGGTAAGGATGCCCGCAACACCCGTTTGCTACCACCACTGTACACCCCGGGCGAAGCCTGCGGCAGGACTAGAACTGCAATTCCCGTGGGGCTGTGCGGCAGCCTCGCGAGAGTTGACCTAAATTCAGCAGCATCGCGAGAGTTGGCTTAAATGTGGCGGCGGGAAGCCGGCGATCGTAGCTACCGAAGCGGCTGGGAGGGCTGGCTGCTGAGGCGATGGCGGACAGCGACAGCCGGGACAGCGAGCCTACGACGCGCACGCTGCTACGGCGCGTGCTGGATACAGCGGATCCGCGCACCCCGCGGCGACCCCGGAGTGCTCGGACTGAGTATGTGAGGGTGCCCCAACACAAGAGCAACCAGAGGGAGTGGGCGATGGGGTCCAGAGCTGACCCTGTTTGGAGACGGAAACTGAGTCTCGGAGAAGAGCAGAGTCCGGGGCTCTGAGAACAGGCTCCTTTCTCCTCGCTGGGCTCGGGTCAGCTGTTTGTGCGCCCACCCCTGAGACTCCAGGCCGCTCGGGACCTCAGAGCTCAATTATGCAGGCGTCCTTGGGGGTCCGCTTCTGGAAGCGAAGGATAGGTGCCCAGAATCTGGACCTCTGCTATGTTCTCTAGGCCAGTTTTTTCCAGAGTATGTCCAGGCATCTGCCCTGAACTGTCTCCCAAGCGGTTCCCAGCTGAAAGATGGGAAAGGAGTTGCAGAGCATAGCCTGGGTAGCAGTCAGGAGGCAGGAACTGGAAAGATGCTTTGCTAGGGAGCAGCGAATTTGGCCTGAGGTGGTGGGAGTGTCAGTGGGTGAGGGCTGTGGTGAGCTCATGGTGCAGAGAGGGTGGAAGATGGCATCTGCTGACTTCCTGGGGCAGTGCAGTTCCTTTATAGACAATGGGAAGCCATTCATCATAGGTTTTAGACCTATGAGTGATGAAGTGGGAGTTGTGCCAGAGGAACATTTATGTGGTTCTGGAATCTGAGAGGGGATTGGATTGGAGAGAGTAGGGCTGGAGTGACCCATGTGGAGGTTGCTGTCAGACCCTGACTAGTACTTAAAAGGTTTAAAGATGTTGAAATATCCTTGGATTGTTTTAGTGTCTAGAATGGATACTTTTCCAGTTGTTTCTTTTATCTGTGTGGTTAACCCCTACTTCTGCCATAGTCACTTCTGTGAAGCCTTCCTCAGCCCTTCTCTCTGGCTGGGTCATCATATTCCTTCTCTCTTCCCATACCCCTTGGGCTCCCTTTCATCCACAACCCTGTTGACATAGAACTGGGAATAGGGCTGTGGGAGGGCAAGTGGTTTCTGGTCCCTGTCCCTAAGGGTAAAGGACTTCAGCCAAGATCCCTGACGAAGACCCATCTCTAGTTCACCCTCCCTACATAATTCTCACAGTTGCTGCTCTTTACACAGTGTCCAAAGAGCCCTGCTTCAAACACCTTCCTCTAGGAGGCTGAGGAGCCAAACAAAGATGACTGCCAGGCGTTGTTCTCATAGAGCCAGGGTAAGTGCCCTACCCACTGATCACTACAGGGCTCTGGTTGCCTTCAGGGGGCTCTTGAGTTATAGCTCTGCTCCGGAGCCCACCTTGAGGGACTGTCAAGGCAAAGGAACAAACTGATTGCTTGATGCTTTTACCCAAAGTCTATTGACAGATTGGCCCATGTTCAAGCCAGTGGACACCTGGAGGAACAGACACCCCGGACTCTGCTGAAGAACATCTTACTAACTGGTGAGTGAGGACTGGCCTGCAGTGAGAATCAGGCACCAGCCCTGTGGTATCTCTCATTTAGGGCAGCCTGCCCTGCCAGCTCCACTCTCTCCTTGCTATTTCTACAGCCCCGGAATCTTCCATCCTAATGCCAGAGTCAGTGGTGAAGCCAGTGCCGGCACCGCAGGTGGTCCAGGCTTCCAGACGGGAAAGCGGTCGGGGCAGGTGCAGTAAATTCCCTTCTTGGGCTAGGCTGCTGGGCATTACTAGTCAGGGAGCCTCTTGGGGCTCTAAGAGCCGGAGTTGGGTGTCCTGGCTTGTCTGAGAAAAGCTCCATCCTTGTAGCCTGGAGCTGCAGCTTCCTGAACTTGAGCCCCCCACAACCCTGGCTCCAGGTCTGCTGGCTCTTGGCAGAAGGAAGCAGAGACTGAGGTTGTCAGTGTTTCAGCAAGGAGTGGACTTGGGACTGCCTCCCTCCCAAGGTGAGGTCCTGGACAACACCTGTGGCCACCCTCTCTGTCCTCTGGAGAGACTGAGGAGGCCTGAGAGAAGCCTGGGTAACTTATTATGGTTTCTTTTTACATCCTCTTGCAGAGCCTCATGGGAATGCTGATGCCTCTTCCCTCACCAGGTGCTGTTGCCTGTTCCGGGAGTTGGTGGAGGAGAGGCTTGGGGAAGGGGGTGCTGACTAGAATGCAATCTGGCTATAACTGCTCCAGGCTCACAGCATGGTGGCTGGGTTCTAAGAGATGAGAGCACCGGGGCAGCTGGGGGACTCCTGGGGTGGGGGAGGGGGGTTGGACCTCAGGTACCTGATTTTCCTTTGTGCCTTGTCCCTCCCGTCAGCTCCCTCAACTTGACCTTCGCCACACCTCTGCAGCCACAATCAGTGAAGAGGCCTGGTTTGGCCCGCAGACCTCCTACACGCCGAGCTGTAGATGTGGGTACATTTTTGCAGGATCTGCGAGATACTTCCCTGGCCTTGGCTCCTCCAGGTAAGGTGGAGATTTCCGTCTTCTGGCCTGTGGGGAAAGCTTTCCCCCCATGATTGATGGGAGGTGCTGCTGAGACCAAGGTTGCTCCTCTCTCCTTTGAGTCAAGAACAGTGAGCAAGCCTGGCCAGTAGGTCTACGAGGACTTTCTGCTTTCTTTCTGCAAATTGCCTCTTGTCTTGCTGGGGCCCAGTCTTGGTCCCTCAGTATCTTCCAGGACCCCATATCCTTGAAGAGCTACAGGACTGAGGGTAGGAAAGGGGTGTGATATGGTGGCTGGAGCTTATTGGGAGGTTGAAAGGGGCTAGGATCAGGATCAGCTGTTCAGTCAGAGCTGACCTGGGAGCCTGATTCCAAAAGACAAGTCAAGTTCACCAGGATAAGAGAAGGGTTTCAGGCAGAGGGACCTGAATGAGAAGTGGAGGCATGGGTGAGCAGATTGGGTGGGGCAACCTATGGAGCCTGGGAATGCCAGGCTAAGGAGCAGGAAGGTAAGCAAGGAGAGCTGTGGAAAGGAGATTAGGCTTAGAGTAGACTTAGTCTTCTCTCTCTGAGGGCCACTTGGGCAGGCTTGTGGGTCCACTACCCAGGCCCTGGTGACTGGGTAGCAGAGCAGCAGGTGGGCTTGCAAAACACTGAGTGCCAACTGGACCTTGATCTCCAGATGAGAGCCTCAAAACCCCTGTTGCTACTCTGCCAACAGACACAGTGTTGGAGGACACCCAGCCCTTCTCCCAGCCCTTGGTTGGCCGTTCCCCCAGTGTGCACCACTCCCTGCCTTGCCCCTCTCACTCTGGGGCTAAAGATGTGGAGAGGGCTGCCAGTCGCAGGACATGGAGCAGTGGGCTTGGGCTGCAGAACAACGGTGAGTATGTGGGGCACGCAACCTGGAGCCAAGCCTAGCTTAAGCAAGAATTGGCATTGGTGTTTTTTCCTCCTCAGGCCCATATGTGTACCCCCTCACCCCCGAGTCCCTTTGGAGGGCTGTTCATCCCTCCATCCAAGAGCAGAGTCAGTGTTGGGCCAGGAGATTCCAAACCAGTACCCTGGGGCTGCCTCTGGCCCTCTTCCCTCCTTGATGGGCTAGGCTGGGTTTTACTACTCCATCTTTACCTTTCTCAGAGCTACAGCCCTGGCCTACTGCCTGTATTCTCTGCCCTTGATTCAGGTGCTGGGAAACCAGCCCAGCTTCTGGCAGGAAAGGTGGAGGAGGTTGGTGCCCTTGCTATGGGCTTTCCGAACATCAGCAGTAATATCTCTGGAGAAGATGGAATAGAGCCCTTACAGAATGGAGTAGGTGAGGAGGCAGAGGAAAGAATGGAAGAAAGCTTGAGGGAAGTGGAGAAAGCAGCAGAAGCACAAGGATCCGCCAGAGCAGAAGAGCCTGAAGGACACATAGAAGTGACCGAAGCAGAGGGATCCTGGGGGGCTGTCGAGGCCAAGGAGCCAGAAGGATCTTCAGGGGATGAAGACACCTCTGGTAGAACAGGTAAGGGGCCCAGTGCAGGGATCAGGGGGTGGGTGGGTGACAGCTGTGTCCCTGGCCTTGGAGGAGGGGCTTACCTGGCTTGTGTTTCTGGGCACAGGTGGTCTTGGGCCAGGGAAACTCTGAAGGGCCCCTTGCTTGGCTGGAGCTAGATGGAGCCCTCGAGGAACAGGATAAGGAGGCTGTGGGCCTTCAGGGTTGAGTGAGATGGTCAGGCCTGTGCCCTCTGTAACCCTGCCCTTCCTCTGCAGCAAGTCCAGAGTTGGCCTCCAGCACCCCAGAGTTCCTTCGGGCCAGGCGACTTCAGTTTCTTGAGACAGCTCCACCACCTAGCACTGCAGTGTAAGATCCCACGACCCTGTTCCACATGGGCCTCTTGGAAGGGGGCAGGTACTGAGGTTGGCATTGGGTACCACAGAGTTATCACTCTTATCACTCTTCCTTTAGGTATGTAAGATGATTACCCAGGAGAGCACCCTAAGGTGGGCTGGATGGGGCCCACTCAGAGCACATCTGTCACCCTGGTGCCTGCTTGCAGGGACTTAGAGGAGCCTGGGCAGGGGGAAGTGCCTAGGTTAGTATGCAGTCAGAGAAGGCTTCCTGGAGGAGAATTAGCAGAATGGGACAGGCAGCAGTGGGCTGAGTAGGGGGAATGTCCATGCCAAAGCCTGAAGATCATGGGCCTGAGCAAGTACTGGTTTGTATGATGAGGCTAGACTGGGACATTGTGCCCAGATTGTGGAGGGTTGGGGCCCCAGGGAAAGACCAGGCCTCTACATAGCCCCCTGTCCCCACTGCCCCCCAGAAATGGTTGGAGCTGTTGGTCCAGCCTGGCCAAGGAGCACAAGGGCCCCAGTCTTGGCAGGAGCCAGCAAGACTTATCTTTGATTAGCGGCCTCTTTAGGTAGCAGCAGTTCAGCTAACTCTGTTCACTCCTTGCCCCCAGGTTACCTTCAGAGCCTCCGGAGCCTCTGTCAGCCAGGCTTCCTCCCAAGCCCCGAATCCCTGGCTCCAGACCCCGTCAAGATCCCTACAAGACTGGACTGAACCACTATGCGAAACTCCTTAGCTTCTATGCTAAGATGCCCATGGAGAAGAAGGCTGTGGAGATGGTGGAGAAGTGGTGAGTCCTTGACACTTGGGGTGGGGAGAGGAGCCCCTCAGATCATGAACAGTCTGTTTTACCCCTACTTTCTTGGCAGCCTGGACAAGTATTTCCAGCATCTTTGTGACGACCTGGAGGTATTTGCTGCTCATGCTGGCCGCAAGACTGTGAGGCCAGAGGACCTAGAGCTGCTGATGCGAAGGTAAGTGGATGGAAGCAGGGAGGTGCTGGGTGTGGGAGTGCTGGCGCTGATTCTCTCATTCTCTATCTTCCTCTGCTGCAGGCAGGGCCTGGTCACTGACCAAGTTTCCCTGCATGTGCTCGTGGAGCGGCACCTGCCCCTGGAGTACCGACAGCAGCTCATCCCTTGTGCATTCAGTGGCAACACTGTCTTCCCTGCCCAGTAGTGGCCAGGCCTCAACACCTGCCCTGTCCCTCCCTGGGGCCCCTTGGCCCCACATACACTTCTAGGTTTCCTCCCTGCCCCCCAGCATCAATAAAATGTCACAAACAGAATATGCTGTGTTTTGGTGCATGTTCTGGGACCAGCCAAGCAGGGACCAACCACACTTCCCTTGACTCCCCAGCATAACCTAGAGAATAGCATGGGTTCAGACAAACAATTTTATAACAACAGTCAGAGGTTAGCAGCACGGGAGCACTCAGGCTGCCCACAGTGGCCTCAGCTTGCAGGTTCCTGCTCTCGGGGCCCCATACGCCTAACATCACTCATCTGAAGCTGTTCCAGTGCAGTCTGGAGCCTTATCACAATGCCCTCTTCCTTTTCCTCGCCCTCTTCTGGCAGTTCTGTCATGGGGAGCTGGAAGGCCTGGCTCAAATAGCTGTTGAGGGTCTGCTTGTCCAGGCTGGGATCAATGTTCATCAAGGCCTCACGTACCTTGGGTAGGGTCACCTCATCGTGGCTGCCCCCACAAAGAGAGAGAGAGATAGACCTTGACCGTCCTCTTGACCGTATACCCCAGACCCCAAGATGCCCTCTCCCAGGCTTGAGCAGTATGTAGTGCCCAGCAGCAAGCTCGGTGCATAGGGAGACCTGGGGCTTGAGGTGCTACTCTGTGGCCCAGCCTGTAGGACTTGCCTATGACTAAGTGAGCCTGAGGTCCCCAGGGTCACTCACAGTTCCAGGTCCAGCTCCTGCTTTAACTCCTGTAAGTATTCATCCTTTTCATCCATGTACTGTTCCCACAGCTTTTGCACAAAGGGCACGCTCTGGCCCTCCTCGTCCTGGGAAGGGGCCACAAGGCAGGGTGAGGGTACACGGGTTAGGGTCCAGCAGAGGCTAGGGCAGGACTGGGCAAGCTCCTGGGCCCCAACCCACCTCCATAAATAATACGCAGTAGTTGAGCAAGTCTGCATTGCTGCTGCTGGGATGCCAGCCCCCTGCCTCCATCAACTCCTGAATTCTCTCGTCCTTCTTGAAGGGGAAGGTACTCTTGAGGGCAGTGCTGTAGGGAGACACGGGGGCTGACAGGCCTGGCTGAGGCCTGCCTACCCATCTCCCCGCACCCCTCTGCCAGCCCCACTAGTGCTCAAAAGGGCAGCATGCACTGAGTCTCTGGCCTTTTCCCACCAGGCTCCCCTTCCCCCTGCACAGCTAGGAGCTTGGCCAGAGGTCATGCGGGGCTGAAATTTGGGGTGGCCAACTGGTCTCTCACCTTAACTGCTCCATGGTTAGTAGCCCCTCGTTCTGGCTGTCAGCATTGGTCATCTCCTTCAGCAGCTGTGCTATTGTCTCCTTCTGCTTGATGTACACACTCTCTTTCCTCTAGGGGGGAAGCATTGACCATCTTGCTGTTTCCTAGAGGGGTGGGGACAGAGCTGGCCTATGCCGGGGACAAAGGGTGGAGGGCCAGGCCCAAGCTTACCTTTCCCATCAAGACTGCATAGAACTGACTCATAACCTCACTGGAGTGGAAGAGCTTGGTATATTCAAAAATGGTGTAAGCCCAGGCCATGGCATCACCAGGCCCAAAGCGACGCTCCAGGAAATTGAAGAAGAAATCTGGGAACTTCTCTTTCTGCAGGGTAGGGGGAAGACTGCTTGGTCAGCCTGCCCCACAGTCGGTTGGCCCTTCTCCCTGTTCCCTAGCACCTTGAGGGACACCCCCCCACCCCCCGATGCACCAGAGGACTCAGGCACCACACCAGACCAAAATGGCTAGAGAGATCTGACCTGCTCCTCAGTGATACGTTCCTTCCAGGCATCCTTGAGGAGGTTTACCACATCCTTCTTGGTTGGCTTCTTGTTCTCCACAACGCCATCAAATCGAAGGAAAGGGGGGATGGATTCCCCATAACCCTGTATGGAACCATGTCAGCTTATCTCTGGGCCTCTCTGTAGCCCCACCAGCAAGCAGGGCAGAGCCCCAGATAGTTCCCCCAGAACCTCAAGTCTTCTCAGCAGCAACGCCTGGCCATTCTGACTCTGGCCCCAAGCCTCCTGAGCCCAGGGACTCCCCTACCAGACCAGGGAAGAAGTCTTTCTCCCGGAGCAGCCCCTCGCCAATCTCCTCCAGGAGCACATCCACCAGCTGGTCGCTGTTCTTGCCCTCGGCCAGCATTTGCCAGCGATCTCGTCCTCCAGCCACCACATCTGCGGATGGGGAGAGGGAGCTGGAGTCCAGACCACGCACTTGAGCAGTCCCTAGGGCTCCCATGGCCAGCATTACCTTTGCACTTGGACCAGTCTGGCCGTGGTGTGGAGGTGCGCTGGATCTCCTGCAGCTCAGAGTAGAACTGGTCCCGCTCCTTCAGCGTGCTCATGTGCAACTGCAGCAGCATCTCGTGCTCCTTGCGGACCTCTTCATAGTCGTCTCTCAGGCTGTCCAGCTGTGGGCAGGGCGATTGGTCCTTGCTACTCACCTGCATGGCCCTTCCCTACCCTGCCTGCCCACCAGCACCTGCTCCTGCAGATCCTTGAGGGTCTTCTCCTGCATTTCAAAGTCCCTTCTGGGCACCACATCTCCAAAGTTGGCCTTCATGGTGTTGAGTTCCATCTGCGTGCGGGTCAGGTCTTGCCGGGCCATCTTCAGAGCCATTGTTAACTTCACGGGGTCCTCCCCCCAGACACCTGCCAGGGGGCCCGCCAGCTCATGTCACCCTGCCTCTGGGGCCTGTAGCCCAGGGCAGGGTTGAGTGTCCCTTGGGGCATGTCCCAGGTCTTCCTGCTCTCCCAGCTTGGGGACCCCTGAGTCTTTCCACAGTGCTACCAGCATAGGGCTTTGAGCTTAAATAGAGAAGCCCAGGATGTGGAGTATCAGGCCTGTCCTGCCCTTAGGGAGTCTAGGCTGCCTCAGCTGCCAGTGATTGTTTCCTTCTTAAACAACAAGTCTATGATTCTCAGGCCAGCTCAGAAGATCCACAGACCCAGGTGGCAGCAGGAACATCTCCCATCGTGAATGAGCAGATAATAGGAGAGTTGAATGAATGGGAGTGGTGAGAGCCAGACTCCTCTCCAGCACCTCTTCAGGGGAGAGAAACCCATCTCGGGCTTACCTGGGGATTGGGCTAGTGACATGTCTTCCCGCTGGTACCGTAGCTCATTCAGGTCTGCAATAAGGATCTTACGGGCATCTCGCTCGCTGAGGTAGCGCAGATACTCCTCAGCCAAGTTCTTCCTCAGTTTGGTCACCTGTTGGGAAGAGAACAAGAAAGGTAGAAGGAGGAGGAGACTGGTCATTCCTGAGAATCCAGCAAAGTGCTGAAGCTTCCTCCTGTGGAGAAAATCTGGCAGCCAAGGTGCGGGACTCTGCTGGCATTTGGGGCCATACCAAGCCAGTGCTGAGCTGAGGAGGAGGGCAGCATGTGGAGAGAGGGGTATGGGGGGGAGGTGGTGGCTCTGTATGTCATTTCAGGCAGAAGGGTGGAGAGAGCTAGGGGGTCACCCCAGGGCTGAAGGCCTCAAGGTCACCCCTGGGGTCGGGGTGGGAGGGATTCAGGGAGTTGGTCACCACATTACTCCCTTTCACCTCACTCTGCAATGAGATCTTCTCCTCATTCTTCTTATCAATGAGTTTTAGCAAATTCATCTTCTCTTTCTTCAGCATGGAGATTTCATATCTCTCCTTAGCCCTCATGGCCAGGATCCTCTCGTTGCAGTCCTCGTTCACAGTGACAAGCTTCGCCTTCAGGGGCTCCAGAGCCCGAATCTTCTCCCTCTGGTGGGCTAAGCAGGGACAGGTAGGAGAGTCCCTTTGGGGCCATGGAGGACAAACAACCAGGAGACACTGATCCTGAGGTCACAGTGAGTGGCTATGTCCCTTGCAAACTCGAGGAGTCTATACATGCCTGTTCAAAGCATAGCTCCTGCTTAAGTCCTTCCTGCACTTGCTTTTAAACCAGGGGCAGAGTTCCGATGAGGACCAGAGTCTCACCTATGCCCTTTCCCCATACGGCCTTTAGTCCTGCAGCTGCACCATGCCCAGCACCTCCTGAGCCTGGTGAGGGAAGCCCCCTCACTTCCCAGGGGTACACCCTCCCTTCTGGGCTTCACTGTCAATAGAAAAGATGCTCTATTTCCCACAGATACTGCCCCACCATGCTTCCCAAGAATGGGAGGTAGTCAGTTGCCCTGGGGTGCCCTATCACATGACAGTGATAAAAAGGCTAAGGGGGGCTTGGTGACCTCAAAGCCCAGTTTGTAGCTGCCCCAGCCCTGCTGCAGAACCCAGAAGGTCAGAGTAGGATCCTCTCTGCCTCTTCCAGGCTGGGCCCAGGCAGGGAGGCTGCAGTCTTACCCAGCATCACCTCATATGCATTCTTGATGGAGGAGAGCAATGGCTTGTATGTTTTGAAGTCCTCTATGAAAAATTCAAATATCTCTCTGTAAGGCTGGCAAGAAAAGGGAAACTGTCACCTCCTGGCCTATAGCTGCCACCCTCAGTGGGACCTAAGTTTTTCTTTGCTTGGCTTAGAAGTGTTCTAGCATGAAGCTGCCAGGCGACTCACATTCAAATAAATGCCACAGGCCCCACCGGGATCTCTCACAGTCAGGGACCTGAGGGGCAGCTCCATCCCTCTCAGCTGCTCTCTGGAGACCTCTCCTGGTGCTGTCTCTGAGACCTGGCAGACGACCTGGGTCAGGACCTCCCCCTCTCTACCTGAGCCCCCTCTCTGGCTCTCCAGGCAGCCAGCCTCCTCCATGCACTGTGCTTCAGCTGGCCTCTTACCAGTACCCCTCCCCATCTTACAGCCCTGTGGGGGCAGGAGAAGGTCTAAGGCTCTAGCCTCAAAGTAGAGGTGTGGTTTCCTGTCCCACTCAGACACACAGGAAGCTTTTGGAGGCAACATTGTGTACTGGAATGAGCACAGGCTCCCGAACCAGCCCTGAGTTTGAATCCTAGCTCCACTACTACATAGCCGGATGCCTTCTCTGAGCTTCTGCTTCTTTGCTGGTGAGGTTCCTTTAGCTTGTGAGACCATATCTAAGGCCCCACCCAGAGCCTGGCACACAGACAGTGCTCAGCAAATGCTTCTGTCAGTGACTAAGTCAGAAGTGAGGGATTCCCCGTCATCATTTCCGTTTGAGCAGGGATTTGGTGATTCCTTCCCTAATATGCATCAGAATCTAGGTTACATCTAGATTTCGCTCTGTATCTGGCTAAGTTCCTCAAACTTGGGGCTGTTGCTACTGGGCTGGTAGACATTGTATGACCCCTGCTTGTCCAACTGCCAGGATTTAGACTCCATGCACTGATACCCAATGACCCAAGGTGGGTGCTGGGGATCACAGAAGGGACTGGAGACAGCATTCAGGCCACCTGACTCAGGTAAAGAAACCCAACCCTCAGGAGAGTTTTGGTTCCATGCTGGTAGACTTGCCTGCTCACTGGCTTTGTCAGAGAACACGTTTCTCTTACCAGGAAGGGGAACCCAAAGGAGCTGGGAAAGGCTGGTCTTGCCTGAATGAAGTGCCTAGTCCTGGTGAGTAAGGTTTCTTCCCGGCCCTGCCCCTGCCCTCCCCCCAGTTATTCTGTGGCTCTGACCTGCAGCCTTAGCTCCTGGGCAGAATCTGTACCCAGGTCCAGCAGGAGGAGCTCCTTGCGTAGGTAGTTCTCTAGTTGCTCTAGGTACCTTGGCTTGGTAGTGCCCAGGGGCTGCTGCTGCCAGCTACTGCAGGGAGTGGTGGACTGAGATGTGATGGACACCCCACCAGGTCCTTGTGCCCTGGGTCTGGGGCAGCAACACCCCTGCACTGTTTCTGGGCCCAGTCCGTCCACCATCAGGCTAACCCTGGCTTACCCTACTCGCTTCCGGTAGTCATCTGAACAGGGCTTTCGATTATGCAGAATGGTCTGGTCACTGATGTATGTGGGCCTTGGGGACAGGTGGCCACCAATGGAGAACGGACAGGACTATAAGAAGGGACAGGTGGGGTTACCATGACAATATTGCTCCCCTTCCTGATGTTCCTCTCCAGGCTCCTCCTCCACTCCTGGGTTCCCCCCCCAACAACATCTCTTAATATGGTTCATAATTAAGACCGTGGTCCTTAGAGAGGGATTAGATTAAACGCTAGATCCCCCTTATTGGTTATGTGACCACAGTCTGAGCCTCAGTCTCTGCATCTGTAAAATGGGAATGGTTGTGCTCCCCATTGCATTGTATTGATGTGAGAATGCAACGAGAAAGAATAGAGGGTGGTTTACACAGACTCAGGCACCTTCTAGGAGTTCTTCTTCTCTTCTGTAGGTTTGTCAGTGAGTATTGAATACCTGTGCTATGAAAACAGATATGAGTACTTACTGGGACCATCTCTTGCCCCCACAGCACAGTCCAGCTAAAGAGAGACAGGGGAGGGCAGGCCCAGCCTCAAGCCTGGACTCTCAGGCAGGACTGCAGAGATGCAGCAGGGTGACCTGTGGACCCCAGGAGAAGACTAGGCTCTACCCCCTGGGGGAGGGGGAGGGGAGAGATGGTAGGGCCCTGAAGCAGTGGGATCTCATTTTGAACCTTGAGCAGGGGTAGGGGGTAGTAGTATTTATGAGCTTGTTTTTTAAACTTTTTATGAAATACTCAAAACATGAGAGAAAAAAATGACTCTCTTACCCAGTGAAGCCTACTTCGAGGGTTCATCCATTCAGTCATTCATTTGTTCATCAAACATTTCTGGGTCCATAGCACATGCCAGCCCCTGCTGGGTTCTGGGACATGAAGGAAGCTGGGGGTATGATGGAAGTGGGACGACAAGTGAACTGATAAGCAGGTAGTAACCGAAGCCGATGCAGGTCACAGGAGTGTGGGGGCCCTGACTGGAGGGTGCCAGGGGAGGCTGGTCCTCTTAGAGGAGGAAGTGATGATGTCAGTGATTTCAGTAAAGCTTGAGTGACTTCATGGGAGGAGCTGAGGTCACTCTGGAAGAGAGTGATGTGTCAGGGGAGGTGGGGGGGTGCACAAAGACTGCCTGGGTAGCACCAATACCTCAGGGAAACAGCAGGAGTTTTGAAGGGCTCTGAACAGGGGCCAATGCCCAAGGAGGGCAGGCTGGCTGAGGCTGAGGTCTGGGCTGGCCAGTGCAGAGGGGACAGAGATGAAGCGGCAGCTTCATGCCTAAGGGCAGTCCTCAAAGCCTTACTTGTGACTATGAAAATATCAGAAAACTCCTAAGTGTCTAAAAACAGAAGATTCTTATACAGGTATGAAATGTTTACGAAGAGGCTTAACATGCACTATATCTCTAAGGGTTAAGTAAAGCCTGAAATTAGAGAATAAGCACAACCAGGTAAGATGAAAACCCGGAAAAGATGGAGGAAATAATCCAAAAGGCTATCAGTAATTATTCTCCAATGATAGGCCCATGGGTGCTTACGTGTCTGTAATCGTGTATTTTTCAAAATTTTCTACAATGCACATAAGTTACTTTGAAATCTAAAAGAACATTGAATTATTGAATTCAGTATTAAAGCCTCCTCTGTGGAAGGCCCTGAGCCCAGCTTCCAGGTTCTTCTGAGATGGAGAGAGACTAGGCCTACCACCCATGTCCCACACATCCAGGTTCTAGGAGTCCTTCCAGGCTAATGGTAACTGGCTCCTGACCCTCTTAATGTGGAAAATGCCACTGTCTCCTTGGGCTCTTCTTTGCATTCTATTAGTTCTACCTATTTTTTCTCAATCTTGCAATCATTCATCCTTTCCCTAAATATTTTGGAAAGTACATAGTAAGCCTTGTTGCTAGGTCCCAGGGAGGACTCCAGCCTCTTGCAAGGGTCTAGGTTGACCTATGTCTGTACTTCCAGAACTGATGGCATCATACTTCACACTCTTCGTAGTCTTTTTTTTTTTCCTAATTGAAGTATAGTTGATTTACAATGTTGTGTTAACACTCTTCATAGTCTTAAGTAGCACTCAGCAAATATTGTGGAATAAATATTTAAGGGAGCACAATAATTTAGCTGGATGCAAGGCATAATAAAACGAAAACGCTACTTATTGGGTGTATATGTTCACACATGCTTTCCCTGGGTCAAGAATGCTCCAGCTTGACTATTCAACCTTAGCATCTCAGGGGTTCTCCCTGATACTCTTCCCAATCCCAACGTCCACACTTTCCCATCATCACACCCCCATCTTCTCTCAGAAACACAGACTTTGTCTGTCTTGTTTACCACTGTATCCACAGTGCCTGGCACACAGTCGGAATCAACAAATATTTGTTGAATAGATAAAAACATAGGGGAGGAAAGAGAGATGATGAAACAGAATTGTAAAGAGTTTAAAGCCCTCCTATCAAAATAAGCTACATCAAGCAGAGAAAGGTAAAAGACAAATACTAAGAGTAATACAGCTGATAATGACAAGTCAGTAGATTTATACATACATTAAATGGAAATAAAGAAGGACAATCTTTTAATATATACAAAAAACTAATCATAGGCCACAGATAAGGTGTTAACACATTTTTAAATGAGAAACTGTATACCTTGCATTTCCTGATATAATACAATGAAATAAGAAATGATAATATAAACATACCTCTAAAACACTTAACCATTTACAGAAATTTAAAAATAAATATTTTTCCCGACCCATTTATTACTTAAAGTAAAAATACAACATGTTATAGAAATTACATGTTCAAAATGTTTGGGAGGGCTTCCCTGGTGGCGCAGTGGTTGAGAATCTGCCTGCTAATGCAGGGGACACGGGTTCGAGCCCTGGTCTGGGAAGATCCCACATGCCACGGAGCAGCTGGGCCCGTGAGCCACAACTGCTGAGCCTGCGCGTCTGGAGCCTGTGCCCCGCGGCAGGAGGGGCCGCGGTGGTGAAAGGCCCGCGCACCGCGATGAAGAGCTGTCCCCGCACCGCGATGAAGAGTGGCCCCCACTTGCCGCAACTAGAGAAAGCCCTTGCACGAACCGAAGACCCAGCACAGCAAAAAATAAATAAATAAATAAAAATAAAAGTAGCTATAAAAAAAAAAATTTAAGGAAAAAAAAAAAAAAAGGGTAGGTTTAAAAAAAAAAAAATGTTTGGGATATGATCAGAAAAGCACTCACAAGTATTTAATTGCTTAAAATCCTTTCACTATCTAAAAAAAAATGGTTGGGGCTTCCCTGGTGGCGCAGTGGTTAAGAATCCGCCTGCCAATGCAGGGGACACGGGTTCGAGCCCTGGTCCAGGAAGATCCCAATGCCGCGGAGCAACTAAGCCCGTGCGCCACAACTACTGAGCCTGCACTCCAGATTCCACAAGCCACAACTACTGAAGCCCGCACACCTAGAGCCCGTGCTCCGCAACAAGAGAAGCCACCGCAATGAGAAGCCTGTGCACCGCAACAAGGAGTAGCCCCCACTCGCCACAACTAGAGAAAGCCCGCGCGCAGCAATGAAGACCCAACGCAGCCAATAAATAAATAAATAAATAAATAAATAAATAAATCGTTCTGATGAACCTAGGGGCAGGACAGGAATAAAGACGCAGACATAGAGAATGGACTTGAGGACATGGGGAGGGGGGAAGGGTAAGCTGGGACGAAGTGAGAGAGTAGTATTAACGTATGTACACTACCAAATATAAAATAGCTAGCTAGTGGGAAGCAGCTGCATGGCACAGGGAAATCAGCTCAGTGCTTTGTGACCACCTAGAGGGGTCGGATAGGGAAGGTGGGAGGGATGTGCAAGAGGGAGGGGATATGGGGATATCTGTATACATATAGCTGATTCACTTTGTTATACAGCAGAAACTAACACAACATTGTAAAGCAATTACACTACAATAAACATGTAAAAAAATAAAATAAAATAAAATCCTTTCACTATTAGGAAAGAAAGCCTTAAGCCTGTGGTTGCCTGAAAAGGAAAAAAATATCATAATAAAAATTTTAAACATAGGAAATAAAAGTAGAAATAGATAAACTGGAAACATGAGAAGCCAAACTTAAAAATCAAGACAGAAAAAGTTTTCTTGAAAGACTATTAAAATTGATGTGATTTTTATAAAAGGACAAAGTAACCCTGGAAGACACCTGGGAAGTTGTCAAAGAAGCACCTAACCCTGGTCAGTTAATGGTAAGTTTTTCACATTTTCAAGAGGCCAGGCCAACAGGCACATGAAAAGATGCTCAATATCGTTAATTATTAGAGAAATGCAAATCAAAACTACAATGAGGTATCACCTCACACCAGTCAGAATGGCCATGATTAAAAAGTCTACAAATAATAATTGCTGGAGAGGGTGTGGAGAAAAAGGAACCCTCCTAAACTGTTGGTGGGAATGTAAATTGGTGCAGCCACTGTGGAGAACAGTATGGAGGTTTTTTTAAAAAACTAAAAATAGATTTACCATATGATCCTGCTCCTGGGCATATTTCCAGAGAAAATTGTAATTCGAAAAGATACATGCACCCCAACGTTCATAGCAGCACTATTTACAACAGCCAAGACGTGGAAGCAACCTGAGTGTTGATCAACAGATGAATGGCTGAAGAAGAGTTGGTATGTATATACAATGGAATACTACTCAGCCATAAAAAAGAATGCGATAATGCCGTTTGCAGCAACACGGATGGACCTAGAGATTATCATATTAATGAAGTAAGTCAGACAAAGACAAATATCATATAATATCACTTATATGTGGAATTTAAAAAAATGATACAAATGAACTTATTTACAAAACATAAATAGACTCACAGGCACAGAAAACAAACTTATGGTTACCAAAGGGGATA
Source organism: Balaenoptera borealis (assembly GCF_965194805.1). NCBI lineage: Eukaryota > Metazoa > Chordata > Mammalia > Artiodactyla > Balaenopteridae > Balaenoptera > Balaenoptera borealis. The sequence goes on from NC_138878.1 coordinate 17,846,213, forward strand.
GAGGGGTGGGTGTGGGGGAGATAAATTAAGAGTTTGGGATTAACATATACACACTACTATATATAAAACTGCTAAACAACAAGGACCTACTGTACAGCACAGGGAACTATATTCAATATCTTGTAATAACCTATAATGGAAAAGAACCTGAAAAAGAATATATATATTATATATGTAAAGCTGAATTACTTTTCTGTACACTTAAAACTAAGACAACATTGTAAATTAACCAGACTTCAGTTAAAAACAAACAAACAAAAAACAAGAACAAAAACAAAGGGAGACTAGCCTTGAAAATTTCCTGAGCAGACAAAACCAGTTTAGTCATAGAAATAAAGCTTAATTTAGCTTATTTTGGGAGACATAAAAAATAAAAAAGGCCCATCTTCCTGCTCTGTCTGCCGTTTCTGTAAAGAGAAAAAGTCACCCTATTTTGATTGCTGGGCATATGCTGCTTTCTTGTCCCGGTTGTTAACAGCTGGTAAGGCCTCCGCAAGCGGGTGGTTGGAAGGCGGCGTTCCCGGGAGCTCCGTGCTCTCTGCTTCCCCCTGCAGGTGAAAACGGGAAGGGCGGCCCCGGGGGTCGGGGGCGGCAGGAGGCAACAGCGTCCTCTGGTGGTTGAGAACGGTGTCACTGCCGCCGCGCAGAAGAAAGGGAGTGAAAGAGCCTGGCCCCAGGTCCGCTGAGTAGGTGGCAGCTGAGGGGGATGGGGAGCAGGCGCCCCAAGTAATCGGATCTTTCGGGACTGTGGCTGCGCTTGGTCTCCGCTTGGAGTCCACACTACCCCTTTCCCTCCCTGATGTCAGGGTCCCCATGTTTGAAGTCCCCAGCCTCACAAAGTGTACAGCTCATGTGTCCCCAGATCCTCCAGACAAGACACACTCCCACAAAGAAAACCACCACAGCCCACAGTTCTCCACTGTGAGCTGGAGTTATAAATTTGCTCAGATGTGTTTTTTTACCTGTAAGATTTGGACAATGGCTGTTTGCTTGTTAAATAGTAATAACAATCTTATGATCATATCAACAAAAGCCCCCAAATCTTAATAACACAGTATTTTTTTTTAATTTGAGGGAAGAATATTCTTTTTTTTTTGCCATGCCACGTGGCATGCAGGAATGTAGGATCTTAGCTCCCAGACCGGGATGGAACCTGTGCCCCCTGTAGTGGAAGTGTGGAGTCCTAACCACTGGACTGCCAGGGAATTCCCCAGCATTCATTTTCATATAAAAATTTTAAAGAACATGAATGGAGGGAGAACCTGTCATGAGGCTGGTAAAGAGTCTCTACTTCCAGTGCAGAGCAACAGCGCAATGGAGAAACATCCTTTACTACTGTCTTCACATACATACAGCAATTATGGTGCACATATGCCAGCCACTCAAGTACCACATCAGGCACTGTGGCCGTAAAGACAAAAAGATATAGTCATAGCTCTGAAGGACCTTGACAGATCTGGTGGGACCATCCCAGCACCCAGCACAATGCTTGGCTCATGGCAGGCTGGATGAAGAAATGAGGTCCACTCCAGAATCCTGAGTTGCAGGGGAAGGTTATCTGTGGGCAGGAGCTGAGTCCCTCTCTGCTCGGGGAGGTCTGGGAAGGCTTTTCCGGTGAGGTGCAGCAAGTGTGCACGCTCCCACCCCAGAGCCTGCTGGGCCTGGCCTCTGAGCCACACTCCCCTAACTGGGGAGAAGCCGCTTGGTGGGGCATGTTTCAGGTGGGTGGTGCTTTTGGGTTGCAGAGAGGGAGGCAGAAAGGATCTGGGGATCAAAATTTAGGGTTCCAACAGGACACGGCCACTAACCAGCAGCGTCTTCCGTTTCTGAGAAAGCTTGCGTTTCTGGGTATTCTTGGCTTCTGTGAGGAAGGAATCATCTACGATCACTCCTAAAGGTCGCAAGTGTGCTCTGCACAGAGAAGGAGAAGGAAGTGGTGGGTGACAGAGCCTTGAGTGGGGAGTACACTTGCACTCTTCCCAGAGCCACAAGACATGGCTTCCTTTCCCCTCAGAGTCAGGCTCTGGGTCTTCCAAGTGCTGCCTCTAGATTCCCAGAGGTGCTGCCAACAAGCTCCTGGCTCGGGGCCCAAACCATTTTCCCACATTCCCAGAAACCTTCTCCTCATCACTAGAGTCTCACCAACTCCTGCAGTGGCAGGACACCTTCACCATGAACCCAGAGAACCCTGCAGGCCTATACTTCCCTTCAGTGTTTAGCTGTGGCTGTGATGACAGTTCCATGAATGTGACAGCCACATTCTGGGGGTGTGATACCAAAAGCAGGTGCTATAGGACAAGAAGTACAGGGTCTGGGGTCCAAGAGCCAGGGTGGGAGTCTTGAGCCTCTACTTACTGGCTGATAGGGCCCAGAGGCTGACATCTGTGTTTCCAATAGGGAACCCCTTGGGCAAGTCATTTAACTTCTTTCAGCCCAGTTTCCTCACAAGGAGGTGGAGACAGTTCTTGCATTTTCTATCTCACAATGTTGTTGTGAAGTTTAAATAAGAGTAAAAGAGATATGCACAAATAACCTGTAGGGACTTCCTCGGTGGCGCAGTGGTTAAGAATCCGCCTTCCAATGCAGGGGACACGGGTTCGAGCCCTGGTACAGGAAGATCCCACATGCCGCAGAGCTACTAAGTCCATGCACCACAACTACTGAAGCCCGCACACCTAGAGCCTGTGCTCTGAAACAAGAGAAGCCACTGCAATGAGAAGCCTGCACACCTCAACGAAGAGTAGCCCCCGCTCGCCACAACTAGAAAAAGCCAGCACGCAGCAACGAAGACTCAATGCAGCCAAAAAATTAAAAATTAAAAAATTAATTAATTAAAAAAAATAACCTGTAAACTGCAAGGAGCTGCAGAGATATTAACTGTGACAGCAGGATGTGGGAAAAGTGGATCATAAGGATCCACTTTTAACTCCTAGGCCTCTTGGGGAGAGCCATCATTGCTCAAGCTAGGAAGGCATTTGGGGGTCTAGAGGGAGGGCTGCCTGTGGGCAGTCAGACTTAGGTGGAACAAAAGGAAGAAGTGATCCCAGTAATCCATGGTGGCAGCGGGTGGGAGTGATTTATGCTGCCAGAAAGACTTGTGTCTTCATTCCCCTTGCTAGCTGGTGACCTTGGGTATGCTGTTTAACCTCTTGAACCTCAGTGTCTTTGTCCATAAAACTGAGACAAGGATTACCCAAACTCCAGGGAAGTTAAGAGCAGTGACGTGAACCCAGTTGGGAAACCCTGTCCTGCAGGGTTCTTCAGTCCTACTTCATGGAGCAGTGACACCCCAAACTCCAGTTCTCTATTGTCTCTAAACTGAACAAATGTGAGCAAACCATGTAGAATACACAGCCGGTGTGGAAAAGGAAAGGCTTTTGCTCAAATGTTTATGGGTTTGAGACAGGATGCAGCAGATCAACCCATCTGCTCACTGGGTTAAATCATACCTTCCTGTCAAGACCAGTCAATTTTCTAAACTCTGTTCTTGCTCCTGCTGGAACTACCACATGGGGCAAGGTAAGCAAGAAAACTATGGGGAACTCTACAAATCCTGAGAAGTTGCCAGATGGAAAATCTCAGTAGGTAACATGTTAGGTTTTTTTTGTTTTTTGTTTGTTTTTTCAGAAAGAACTCAGTGAGAGACAAAGTGATAGGTAGGAGGTGAATTTATTTGGAGAGAAACACACTCCACAGACAGAGTGTGGGCCATTTCAAAGGCGAGAGCGGCCGGTAACATGTTAGTTTTGAATGCCAAGGGAGACAGTAGTCAAAAACAGATTCGCAAATGTTAATTTTAAAAACACCTGGGGCTTCCCTGGTGGCACAGTGGTTAAGAATCCACCTGCCAATGCAGGGACACAGGTTCGAGCCCTGGCCCAGGAAGATCCCGCATGCCGTGGATCAACTAAGCCTGTGAGCCACAACTACTGAGCCTGCGCTCTAGAGCCCGTGAGCCACAGCTACTGAGCCCACAGGCTGCAACTACTGAAGCCCACGAGCCACAACTACTGAGCCCACATGCTGCAACTACTGAAGCCCGCGCGCCTAGAGCCCGTGCTCCGCAACAAGAGAAGCCACTGCAATGAGAAGCCTGTGCACCGCAACGAAGAGTAGCCCCCACTCGCCGCAACTAGAGAAAGCCCGCGTGCAGCAATGAAGACCCAAAGCAGCCAAAAATAAATAAATAAAATAAATAAATTTAAAAACACCTGGTAGAGTCTATACACTTATCCAAAAAGCTTAGGATGCTTCTTTAGTATTATATTAAATATTTTACACCAATTCTCAGAGAGGAATGGGAAATAGATTATCTATATTTCTACTTCAAAGGTGGAGAAAACTCAGTTATTTAACTAATGGCAAGCAGTGGGTTTGACAGGGGTAAGTCCTGGTATTGAGTGAAGTCAAGCTACTGAGTTCCATCCACAAATCTACTGTGCCAGGGATGTGAGGCTGAAAGGAGAAAGCCAATGGGGAGGAGAAACCTGCCGCAGGAAAATGCACAATTCAAAGGTCCCTTTATTTATTTTTTTGGCTACACTGTATGGCTTGCAGGATCTTAGTTCCCCGAGCAGGGATTGAACCCAGGCCCTCGGCAGTGAGAGTGCAGTGTCCTAACCACTGGACCACCAGGGAATTCCCTCAAAGTCCCTTTTAGAGGGTCCTGCTGACATTCGTGTAGTGCTAAGTTCTGGCTTATGCTTCATCATCCTGGCCCTGCTCTAAGGGCAGCTGGAGGAGGACACCTACACTATTCCTCTAAGGGAAGCAGTGAGCTTGGCCCAATATACTATACACTACTAAACACTGGTGAATGAAGAATATGGGCAGGAATGATGTTTTGTACTGTCACCAAATTCAGCATCAGCAATTATATTGTGCTTCCTTCTTAAAATACATGGGGATTCTCTTTCTGAGTCTGTTTCATATCCCTTTCAAACACGATTGCAGTTTCCTAAATCATTCGTGTGTTGGGTAACAACACTCTTTCTCAAGCCTGCTGTCTGGTTTTTGTGATTCATTTTGTGACTTTTCTCGGCTTTCTCTGTCAAGGCAGCATTTAATTTCTTGACTTTTCTAGGCTTTCTCTGTCAAGGCAGCTGACCATGGGGGATTAGAGTTTAGGTGAGATCAGGTTTTTTGCATTAGGAATGAGTAGAAGCAAGAAAATACATTCATTAAACACTTACTGAATGCCTATTATGTGCAAGAGCTATCATGAGAGCTTCATATATGCTGCCTAAATTTTCCCAACAGTTTAACGTGGGCTGTGTCATTCCCATGTCTGAGATATAGAAACAGAGGCCCAGAACTTAAGGGCCTTCTCTTAGCTCTCAGAGCTAGAAAGGTATTTAGCCAAAATTTTTGTTTTAATATGTATACTTTGTGGCTTTCCTGGCTAACAGAGCTTGTTATCATATTTGCAGTGTCCAGATGCTGCACCCCTGAATACAGGCAGGAGCTACCTTGAGGCCATGGGATGTTCTTGGGCTGCTTAGAGATGCTTCTTTGTCATAAGCCAGTGGGTGAAGAGGTTGTTTATCCTTGTGGCTAAGATCTCAGGTTTGGGTCTCACATGGCTGGATTCAAATACTAGCTCCATCACTTATAAACATGTGTAAGACACATGATCTCTTCAGGATTCTATTTCTTTATTTGTAAAATAGTGATATTACTACCTCATAGAGTTGTTGTGAGGGTTAAATATGGTGTATAGAGCACTCGGCACATAATACACGCTCAATACGAAAAAGCTGGCTATTACTAATGATCAAGTGCTCCTGCCCTTTTACTAGAATGTAACGACCTTCCTGGGCTGACAAGTCATCTGAGATTCTAACTGTTTCTGGACCACTGATCCTGTGGGGCTGGAGCCCCAAACCAATGGACAGAGACAGGAGGTGCAGAGGTCCGAATCAGGTACCATTTCTCTTTCTGGAAGTACTCAAGGCCTCCTCTCCGCCCTCAGCCCGGCCAGCGCCTACCTCGACGTGGTCGCGAAGCTGGGGCGCTGCGGCTTCGGGGAGTCCATGACCCTAGGGCAGCCGGGCAGCCAGCACTCGTGGCCTGGGAAGCTGTGGTAGTTTACAGCCCGTAGTCATGGCGACCAGGTCCCAGCAGCCCAGCGGAGGGGACGGGGTCAGGATTGTGCCACGCCTCCGAGCCCCGCACCCGCGGGCCGGGAGGAAGGCCAAGTAGCAAAGGTGGACTCGAACCGGGAATAGGGTCTCCTCAGAGTCAGTCACTATAGCGGATATGACCCTAGCGACCAGAACTGAGGCAGGGAGATAAACAGAGGCCATGGGGGAGGGAGGTGAACGGAGAGGCCGGAGCCGCGTTGCCAGCGGGAACTGTAGTTTTCGGTGTCCCAGTGTCTCAGCCGAGCAGGCTTATGGCCGAGAGGGTTTGTACTACATCTCCCAGAGATCCTTACGAGCCCAAGCTGGTCCGCCCCTGGGGAGCTCTGCATTGTGGGAAATAGAGTCCAAAATGTGGCGAGACGTGGTGGTGTCGAAGGAGAGGTGCCGGACTGGGACTCGGTTTCCCTGCGGCCCAGGTTGGCTCGCTGGCCATTGGCTGAAAGAGGCGGATCTGGTCCCGCTTTTCCCCGCCCCCAGTGACACAATAGCAGCTCCCTCCAAGATGGCGGCGGCGACGGCGGACCCGGGAGCTGGGAACCTGCAGGTTGGAGACTCCTCCGGCGGGGGCACTGGATGCGGGCTGCCGTCCCCAGGGGAGCAGGAACTGAGCCGGCGCCTGCAGCGCCTGTATCCCGCGGTCAACCAGCACGAGACGCCGCTGCCGCGCTCCTGGAGCCCCAAGGACAAGTACAACTACATCGGCCTCTCCCAGGGCAACCTCCGCGTCCACTACAAAGGTATTGGCCTGTTTGGTCGCAGGGGGAGAAGGCCAGAGCGTCTGCGGGGTGGGTGTGCTGCCCAGCCCGTGCTCCATCACGTCCCTTCCCCAGATCGAGTGCTCCGGCTTGGGCCTTAGTTCCTGCGGGGTGTCTAGGGTGGTGGGGCTGACCAGGCCAAGGATTGACTGCCTAGTCTGCTCTGCCCTGAGACATCTGATGTCAGGAGAACCACAGCAGGTGTCCAAACCCAGTGCTGGGCTGGACATTCTTCTCAGGGCCTTCCTGCTTGTTTTGGGGTACCTCTGACTCGAGCTAGGCCCTTCACCACTGCTTAGTTTCATAAGTGAAGAAAGGGGTGGTCACATCCACTCCATTAGCCAGAGGCCCATGAGCTTGCTCACCTGCCAGACATCCCAGACAAGGCCTAGGGTTCTGTGCTAAAGTTGTGGGGGCGTCTTCCAGGGCTGCCTCTTCCTCCCCTAGTCTTCCAAGTGGGCTGCCTGTATCTTGGAGAGTCTGCCAGCAGCACTAGGGAATCTCTCACATATGCACCCACATTGCATGTACCCTCCTGTGGTTTGAATGGCAGTGTCTCAGGCAGAACTGCTATTCTCAGGAGGAGGTGAGCCAAAGGTGGGAGGTTTATGTGTTTGCTCAGTTGTTTTGTAATTATTCCTTGGACTATGCAAGGACTTCCTCTGGCCATGGAAGGGTGAAGTTGCCATGGAGCAGAGAAGAATGAGGCTTCCATTTGCATTTCCTTCTGCTGAAATTTCTTCCTTGCCCTCTTCTATTAGGTCATGGCAAAAATCACAAAGATGCAGCCTCAGTGCGTGCCACCCACCCCATACCTGCTGCCTGTGGCATTTATTACTTTGAGGTGAAGATTGTCAGCAAAGGAAGAGATGGGTAAGCCCCTCCTGACCACGTTCTTTCCCCCAACACTGAACTGTTCCCTGTGGTCAGAGTTTGAGGTCTCCTGGTTGACACCTGTGACTGGTGTGAGCTGCTGAGCTGCATTGGTCTGGGCTGCAGAGGGTTGAATAGCGGATACCTCTTTTACCTGGCTGTGGGCATGGCCTGGTCTAAGCAGCAGCTTTTGATGACAAATAGGTACATTTTATAGAGGAGGGGCTTCTCTTTAGTGATAGTGTAATGAGATACATCAACAGGTCAGGGAAACAAATAACAAGTTTACATGAACAAATCAGCGTCCAGAATGGAGTTCCCCCACTGTTGTGTGGTGTTTGTGACTACCCTCCTTTCACACTCTTACTGTATTCAAGGTTCCTTTTTATGGCATTTAGTCATGGTAGAGGCCCCTGTAGACTTCAAAGGGATAGTAGAGTCTTTGCAGCATTCATCAAAGCTGTGGCAGCCACTGGTCTGTCATCATCTTAGGGTAAACAGCATGCACATGGTCAGAATCAGATGAGCTTGCTACTCATAAACTTGTTTTTCAGTCCAGAGACTTGAACACCAGTTGGATCAGCTTTAGGAAGGTCCTCATTAAAGTCAGCATTAGGGAGGCTCCCTATTTTAGGGTGATCTAAGCAGATACAGGAAATCAGAGGGGAGATTTTTCATTTTTCTTCCTTTTCTTCTCCTAGTCTCCCTTTTTTTCTGGCTATTGTCACAAAGCAGGTGTTTAAGTTATGAAATAACATGATTTTAGCTGCTTTGGAAAGGTTTTCCTCATCAGACCTTAGGTCTGGTGTGGGTAGTTTGCGAACCCCACCAACGACCTTCCTTCCAACCCTGATGTGTGTTCTTTTTTTTTTTTTTAATAAATTTATTTATTTATTTATTTATTTTTGGCTGTGTTGAGTCTTCGTTTCTGTGCGAGGGCTTTCTCTAGTTGCGGCAAGCGGGGACCACTCTTCATCGCGGTGCGCGGGCCTCTCACTGTTGCGGCCTCTCGTTGCGGAGCACAGACTCCAGACGCGCAGGCTCAGCAGTTGTGGCTCACGGGCCCAGTTGCTCCGCGGCATGTGGGATCCTCCCAGACCAGGGCTCGAACCCGTGTCCCCTGCATCGGCAGGCAGACTCTCAACCACTGCGCCACCAGGGAAGCCCCCTGATGTGTGTTCTTGAGCATTCAGAATACTTCCTCTCTCCTAGGGACTGTTCCCCTTGTGGTACATGCAAAACGCCTGGCCAAGGGGCTCTGCTGGGGGCAAGACTGCTGGAATTGGAGCTTTGCCTGCTTCCTCAGTGAAGCTGTAACATCTGTGCCGGGCAGGGCTCTGTGGTTGTGGGTAGGTCATGGGGCTTTGATCTCCTTGTCTGTACTGTGGGGAGCTAGGCCAGCATCTAAGCTACCTGTAATCCCAGAACTCTATGATTCTGAAGTTCTGATCGTGGCAAGCTATTGCATCTTTTACTTTTATCCCCATATAGTGCATTTACAGGTAGGAAGTTTATATTATTGGAGGGCTTTAAATCTTCTATTTTCCCTTTCCACCATCTGATAAAAGCGCATGTATTTAATGTGCTTGAACTAGTGTGAATGAGAATGGCCTCTTAAAACAAAACAAACACTGCAAAAATAGTTACAGTATAGACTGAAATGTTGGTGCAGCAGTCTCATATTGCCAAAGAAATGGAGGGGCATTTCTTAAACTTGTAGGGAGGAAAACGGATTATTTTCTCTAGAGTCCTTAATCGTAGATGACAGCGAGCTAATAAAAGACAAGAACAGTTTTTCAGAAGGTCTCTACATTTCAGCTTAAATGTGGAGACCTGGGTTCCTTCACCTGGCTTTTAACATTTCAGTTATAAGTGGATCTTGCTGGAAAAGGCCCTGTATCTTGTTAGATTACCTTACTATAGGTATTGCCTGCAAATCCAAAGAAAGTTGAGCATCTTTTCCCAACTTTCCCAGCATTTTTAGTTGAGGTAAATATAGCTGTTAAGCTGACCTGGAAATCTCAGTTTTAGAAAGGTCCCAGGTCATGTATGCTTGTGGTGGCCTGCTTCAGTTGACCACTGTCAGAGGAAAGGTGTGTGAATGTCACCTATGGCCTCTTTATGGAATCCCTGAAAGCCTTCTCATGGCTAAGATATAGCCAGATGGGCCAGGTGTGGTTTTCAGGAGGCCAAGGGCAGTTCCAGGGCAGACAGTGATCAGCTTGTTTCCTGTTTCCCGTCAGTGTTGAAGGTGTTTGGTCCATGACCCAGGTGTTAACCGGTTATGTAGCTTTTCTGTATTATCTAGTTCCATCCTCATGGCATCTCTGGAAAGTGGCTGGAGCAGATGATGATGTACCTGTTTTGTGGGTGAGCCCTGAGCCCCTGGGATGTTTGGTGACCTGCCCCGGCTGCGGGTCTTAGGGTGTGCAGTGGAGTAGCCTAACTTGTCAGATGCCCTCACCTGATCCCAGACATGTGTGTCCCCGCTGCTGCTGCCTTTCCCTGTTGCATTCCTCCCCTGGGTAGAGTGAGGGAATGTCCAGTTGGATTCTTAGGGGATCACAGTGTTCTTAGGGGACAGACCTGAAAGGTGCTTAGTGCTGAGTGGGCCCAGAGAAGTGTGGCGTGCTCTGGACTGGGCTTGATTGACTTACCATCCCATTGAATCTGTAAACTTGTTTTTCTGTAGATTTGAGTACAGGCCTCCTTTGTAAAAGGTGTTTATGAACCCAATTGTCAGTGTCATTGTTTTCCAGAAAGGCCTTTGTTCTGACGATGTCTTTTGTAGCAGAACACACTAAGCTTGTCTAATTAGAAAGGTTTCATTTCAAGGGTTATACTGATTCATACCTTCTATGTGCCAGGTGCATACTAGGTACAGGGAGAACAACAGTAAAGCCTGCACAGGCCAGCCTTGTCCTCAGAGAGCCTCTGGCCTATTCCGTAGAGAGTCCACTGAAAGGCTCTCTACAAGAGGAGGCAGAGCCTGGGCATGGTTTTGAGGGATGAGTAGGAGTTTCTCAGCAGGTGAGACCTGTTGGGCCTAAAATGAGCCTGGTTGGTAACTGGCTTGACATCTGGGTGCTGGGGTTTCTGGGCACTCCTCAAATATAAGGGAGAGCTGGAGAAGGAGGGGTTATGTTTGAGCTAAAAGCCAGGCTCAGACTGATGGGCTTCAGCTGCATTTGCCGAGTCACCAGAGCTGGGAACCCCAGGAGCAGATCTGGTTGGGTGAGGAGACATCAGAGCCCTGCCACTGGTGCCAGGAGATAAGGGCATCTGGGTTGATCTTGTTAGGAAGCCAAGGAGGCCCTGAAACTGAGGGTCCCTGGGGAAGTGACATGCTCAGGCAGAGTTCATGGACCTTTGGGTGTCTCCAGCTCTTAGTGATGACACATGGAGGGTGTGGCTGACTAGGCTGACAGATGCTCCAGTGTGACCCTCAAAATAGACTGTAACATCATCCCAGCGGCGGCGGCGGTGGTGGCCTCCTGACATGTGATGAGTGGCTCTACCCAAGAACAGCAAGCCCGGGCTAGAGCACTGGATGGAGCTGCGGGGGTGGGATGCGGGCACTCTCCTCTCCTCTGCATCTGGTGCTCAGGCCCAGGCCTTGTGGCCCTTTGGCCACAGCCAGTCTGCCTTTCCTTTCACTTGCAGCCAGCTTCCTTTGGCCAGGCAGTAATGTGCTCATCTATTAATTCTCCACATGACAACGAGGCACCCATTGTTTTGTCCCAGGCCCAGACCTGGGCCCCAGGAACACAGGCCTGAGGCCTATCTAGAGAGGAGGCAGATAGGCCTGTGCACATGACCTCACAGGCTGGTGTAGAAAAAGCCCATCCATGGTGTGTGCTGTACCCAGGGGTGGCCCAGGGGTTGGACTTCCTCCTGTACCTGAGAGTCCGGGGAAAGCTTCATATAAGAGGTGATGATGCTGAATCTGGAAGGATAGGTTGGAGGGTTCCAGATGGACAAAGTGAGAAGCGATGCTCGAGACGAAAGGAACAGTGCATCAAAGACGTGGAACACAGAGCATGAGGTAGACAGGGGCCAGGTCAGAATTACCTTATGTGCTTTGGCCAGAGAGCTTGGGCTTATCCTGAGGGCAGTAGCAATATACGAGGACTTTGGATCTGCCTGTGCTTCTGATATTTATTTATTTATTTATTTATTTGGCTGCTTGGGGTCTCAATTGCAGCATGCGGGATCTTTAGTTGTGGCATGTGAGATCCAGTTCCCTGACCAGGGATCGAACCCAGGCCCCCTGCATTGGGAGCACGGAGTCTCAACCACTGGACCACCAGGGAAGTCTCCTGCCTGCACTTTTGAGAGTGGATAGGGGAGAAGAAACTCTGCTGGTTTGGTTCAGCCAGGCCCCTCTGGCTGAGATTCCTGTCCGGTGCGGGCCAGTGGCTTTATTTTTTCTTTTTTTTTTAAGAATTTATTATTTATTTATTTGTTTATTTATTCATTCATTCATTCATTCATTCATTGGCTGCGTTGGGTCTTCGTTGCTGCGTGTGGGCTTTCTCTAGTTGCGGCGAGCAGGGGCTACTCTTTGTTGCATTGCACGGGCTTCTCGTGTTGCAGAGCACGGGCTCTAGGCACGTGGGCTTCAGTAGTTGTGGCTCGCGAGCTCTAGAGCGCAGGCTCAGTAGTTGTGGTACACGGGCTTTGTTGCTCCGCGGCATGTGGAATCTTCCCAGACCAGGGCTCGAACCTGTGTCCCCTGCATTGGCAGGCGGATTCTTAACCACTGCGCCACCAGGGAAGCCCCGGGCCAGTGACTTTAGGTCCTTGACTCTGGGCGTGGCTTTCCTACAGTAGTTGTCTTTTCTCTCTCTTGGTTGGCCTTTCTCCTGTATGGTGGGATACATAGGTAGGATGTTGAAGACTGGTAGCGAGAGTGGCTTCTCGGAGGTGAAAGGTCTCTGTGTGTGGCTGGTATTCTCTGGTACTCTGGTTTTGTTAAGTCCCATCTGAAAGACAACATTGTCCATGATTTTCCGTGGAGACTCAGAGATCCACTCACCCAATTAAGATCTCACCTGCCATGTTTCTGGTTTGCAGAGCTACTTGAGCGCAGGTCCTCCAGTCTAGAGACAGCCTGTGGCTGGACCCCCACTCCAGTCTCTGTGCATTGTACAGTGCTGTTGAGAAATTTGGTGCTCATCTGTGGACCTGGAGAAGGCCTTGTCCTGCCAGCTCTGAGAAGTAGGTGCTGTCTTTGCCCAAGGCAGGTACAAACAGTGATTGTGCCCTGTTCTCACCGACATCCCCCCCAGTGCTCATGGCCTCAGGGGCAGATGCCGAGCTTTGGGCTGCATCTCTCCATAGTAACACATTGCACTGTTCCTGGAGATGTGGTGTATTGGGGCTCTGGAGCAGCTTGGAGTGTTGTATTGCTTACCTGTATTGGGGGTTAAAGCCCAGGTCTAGTTGGGTGGGTGTACTGAGGTGCAGCTCTGGCCTAGAGTGAGAGGACTGGAGTCCACATGGCATCCTCTTTTCTGGTAAGACCTGTTCCTGCCCTGAGCACATCTGGGCTTCCCTGAGACCTCCCTGCCCACTGTATGTCACCACCCAGGCTCCAACTTCGAGATGAGAGTGAGGAGTGTGGCTTCTTTCTTCATAAATGGGGACTTCCTTGGTCAAGGATCAGCCTCTAGAGAAATTCCTAAAATTCACTTCACGCCTACCCCTCCCCCACCCCACCCCCTTTGGTTTTTGTTCTTGGGAATGTTTGGTCTTTTCTTTTCTTTTTGGGGGCCGCACCGTGCAGCTTGTGGGATCTTAGTTCCCCGACCAGGGATCGAACCCGGGCCCCCTGCCGTGGAAGCGCAGAGTCCTAACCACTGGACCGCCAGGGAATTCCCTGGTCTTTTCCCTAGATGAGTCACCAGGTAAGGGAGATTCCCTGTTAGAGGGGAAGCAAGGAGCTCATCAGAGTGGAGCACAGGAGGATGGTCTCAGCAGCTCTGCATGGCAGGCACTGTGTGCCATCCTATTCTGGGACCATTGGGAGGGAATCAAGGGCCCAGAGGGGGTGGTCAGAGGTTAGAAGGAAGGGACGGATCACTAGGAGAGGGGTGATGACACCGTGTCTAAATGCAAGGATGTTCCTCTGCCTCCCTAGAAATTTTGTTTAAAATCCACATAAAATGTCTTTCTAGCTCTAGCATCTTTGGTGTTCTGTTGTAATTGAATTGTGAGGTTGTGACTCTTGCTAGAAGTGAGACAAGGGGACTTGGTGCTGGAACAGGGCCCAGCCCCCTGCCATGAAGGGGCCAGTGAAAGATGCTCTGGACTGTGTAGGGAAGTGGGGGAGGGGAGGGGTAAGTCTTAGCATTCCATGTACACTCTCTTCCTCTCCTACCTCTTGGACCTTAGAGATGGCCTGGGATTCAGGGAAGTTTAGGTTATGGATGACAAGTGTCAAGGCTCAAATACCCCCATTGTCCACTCAGCTTGCATGGCAAATGTTACGGATTGATAGCAGCATTCGTTCTTGTCCAGACAGAGCCCCAGATGTTTTCTCACTGCACAATGCACCAGGCAGCTGCTATCTTTTTGTCAGAGTTGCATCATGAGACAAAACCTACTGGTCCTCAGGGCAGAGACAATTTAAGATGAGAAGAGGTGGAGAGAGGAGAAGGGCAGTTGTGCCCAGATGGTCCAAGGGCTCAGCTTGTCTCTTCTAGAGGACATTGCCGAGGCAGAGCTGAACCAAGAGGAAAGAAGTAGAGGGGATGGTTTGCTGAGCAGAACTGGTTATAACCTGGTCTACAAAACCATGTGTCTGAAATTGGCATGGGCTATTTTATAGAATGCGCTGTTTTTTGTTGTTGTTGTTGTTGTTGTTTTTTATTTTTTTTATTTTTTTTTGTTTTTTTTTTAGAGTGCTCTGTTTTAATATCAACTGTTGTGCGAGGAGTTTATTGGTAGTTACGTTTGCTTTGCCTTTTTTTTTTAACCAAAATGTATTTTTATTTTACTTATAATTTCTTTTTAAACTGTAAAGGAATACATTCGCTCTTGTAACACCTGACATGGTGTACATTTTTAAAATATCAATAGATAGCAGAAGGGACAGAGAGATGCAGGTTTAAACAAATCCAGGTTATTGCCATTATGTATGTTATATCATTTGAGACTAGTGCAGAAAACAGAAACGAGTCCAGATATTTTAAGCAGGAAGGGGTTTATTACATGGAATTTGATGCTTTCAAAATCATTAGGGCTTAGTTTCCATGTAATAGTAGGTTACTTGAATAAGACCCCGTGCTGAGAATAATGAAAGATGCTAAGTTACAAACCAGCAAACTCAAGGCCAGTTTCTGGATGAACACCTGTAACTAGAGAGTTAAGGGTAATATCTGAGTACCTAAGAGCATTTGCTGTGTCCACACTGAGCTCTGCTCCAGCTTTATAATTACACAGGGCCAGAGAGGTTAGGGTCCAAAGCTTACGGGATGTGGGGTCTGGTGGGAACCCTCTCACATTAAGGTGGGGTGCCAGTTGGTTATACCCTCTAGTTAAGGGCAGTGTCTTTGGTTTTGAAATGTGGTAAGCTCTGGAAATTTTCAAGGCTTGGTACTTGAATTTCCCAGGAGATTCTTTAGGGAAGGAGCGAGAATGCAGGGTTGTGAATAACCTGCCTAGGGCCACCCATGGGGGCTATTCCACCCCTTCCTGTCTTGTGGACTCTCCGGGTGTTTTGATGGTGCTGGTGGTAGTGTATGCATGAGAGTCTCCAGACACACATTCAGAACCACCTTCCTCCCTGCAAGCATATCCTGTCTCATGGTCCCTTTGCCTTCAGGCTTGCTCTTTCTTGGATGGTACCAGGTTGGGTCCGTTCATGTAATACTCTTCCTCTCAGTGGGGGGGCCTGCACAGAATTGGGCTCAGTGGGTGACTGGGTGGCTTCCTGGTAGAGGGGCAGGGTTGGGGTGTGGTTGCTAGAGGAGCAGCTTGTACACAGTAGCTGGTGTCATGAAGGACTGTGGCTTTAAGCAGGCCCGTCAGACCAGGAAGTAAAATCCCCAGCATCAAATATTAGCCCTCGTTTCAGACCTAAATGTCAGTTGGTGTTTCTCCTGAAATGTTTCCCAGGGACCGTTTTGTAACCACGACCCCAGAGATCCCCTCTGTTGTGGAGGCTGTTGATTTCTTATCTGGGGCAGGTTCTGACAGAGACAAGATTGCCAGCCTTGCGAGCTGCAGCTTACGTGTTAGATGTTAAGAGGAAACTGTCTGATGAGATTCCAGTAGCTCCTTGGGGGGTCTGAGGCAGGGGACGAGGCAGTGGTGACTGGCCCTTTGACCTGAGAGGCTTGACGGCAGAGCTTACCTTCCTGCAGCCCCCGAGAGCCATCTCAGCCCTGAGGCTGAGGAGCTTGTCTCTTCTCTCCTCTTTGTCACTTCCTACCAGAGCTCTGTGGGCCTGGAGACATTCAGTTGATGGAGCTTAAATTAAAAATGTTCAGGCAATTCCCTGGTGGTCCAGTGGTTAGGACTTGGCACTTTCACTGCCAGGGCCTGGGTTGGATCCCTGGTTGGGGAACTAAGATCCCGCAAGCCTTGTGGCACGGCCAAAAAAAAAAAAGTTCAGGTCCCATAGTCATTGGTAACATTTGTTAAAAGTGTCTATGGGCTTGCCAGTCCATAAAATGCACCTTCCCTCTAAGGAGAAATTGATGAAAAGTAAAAAGAGTTAGTTCTGTGTTCTTCACTCTTGTCATCTGCTGTGTGCTTATGGTGAGGGACTTCTTTCTTCTGGCCCTGACATGAGGCCAGGATACTCTGATGCTTTCCACTGAGCTCTGCCAAGCCTTACTTGTCTTGTCCGGAAAAGCCAGATGAGGCTAATGCTGGCCTGCAGGGCCATAGGGGTGTTTTTGGTGACACTGTGTGTGTGTGTGTGTGTGTGTGTGTGTGTGTGTGTGTGTGTATGATAAAATAAATATAACATAAAACGTACCATTTTAGCCATAAAAAAAAATAAATTTATTATTTATTTTTGGCTGCGTTGGGTCTCTGTTGCTGTGCACGGGCTTTCTCTAGTTGTGGTGAGCGGGGGCTTTCTCTAGTTGTGGTGAGCGGGGGCTACTCTTTGTTGCGGTGCGTGGGCTTCTAATTGCGGTGGCTTCTCTTGCTGCGGAGCACGGGCTCTAGGCGCGCGGGCTTCAGTAGTTGGGGCACGCGGGCTTAGTTGCTCTGTGGCATGTGGGATCTTCCCGGACCAGGGATTGAACCTGTGTCCCCTGCACTGGCAGGCAGATTCTTAACCACTGCGCCACCAGGGAAGTGACTGTCTTTTCAGTTCTTTTGAGTGTACACTTAAGAATTGCTTGATTGGCATTCCCTGGTGGTCCAGTGTTGGGGCTCTGTGCTTCCACTGCAGGGGGCCCGGGTTAGATCCCTGGTCAGGGAACTAGGATCCTACAAGCCCCATGGTATGACCAAAAAAAAAAAAAAAAAAAGAATTGCTTGATTGTTCCATGTTTAACTTTTTGAGGAATCACCAAACGATTTTCCAAAGCAGCTATACAATTTTATATCCCCACCAGCAATGTGTGACATTTCTAATTTCTCTACATCTTCACCAACAACTTATTTCCTTCTTTCTTCCTCCCTCCCTTCCTTCCTCCCTCATCCTAGGTGTGAATTTGTATCTCATTTTGGTTTTGGTTTGCAGTTCCTAATGACTAGTAATGTTGAGCATCTTTTCATGTATTTATTGGCCATTTGTATATCTTCTTTGGCGATACAAATGTCTATTCAAGTCCTTTGGCTATTTTATAATTGAGTTGTATTTTTGTTGTTGAGTTGTAGGAATTCTGTATATATTTTGAATAGTAGATCCTTATAGGATATATGAATTGGAAATATTTTCTCCCATTCTCTAGGTTGTCTTTTCACTTTTTTTTTTTTTTTTTTTTGCCTCGCTGGGCAGCTTGTGGATTCTCAGTTCCCTGACCAGGGATCGAACCCGTGCCCCCTGCGGTGGGAGTGCGGAGTCCTAACCACTGTACCACCAGGGAATTCCCTCTTTTCACTTTCTTGATAATGACCTTTGATGCATAAAAGTTTTAATTTTGATGAAGTCCAGTTCATCTATTTTTTTCTTTTGGTGCTCATGCTTTTGGTATCATATCTAAGAATCCATGGCCTAAACCAAGGTCATGAATCTTTTCCCCTATGTTATCTTCTAAGAGTTTTATGGTTTTAGCTCTTGTATTATGATCATTGATCCATTTTGAGTTAATTTTTATATAAGGTATGAAGTAGAAATCCAGTTGTCCCAGCACCAATTGTTGAAGAGACTATTCTTTACCCATTGAATGGACTTAGCATCCTTGTTGAAAGTAATTCAGCCGTATAAATTTATTTCTGGGCTTTTAATTCTATTCCACTAGTCTATATGTCTACCTATGCCAGTACCACACTGTTTTGATTACTGTAGTTTTGTAGTAAGTTTTGAAATTGGGAAGTATGAATCCTTTAACTTTGTTCTTTCTTCAAGATTGTTTTAGCTACTTGGGATCCCTTGCAAGTCCATATGGATTTTGAGGACTGACTTTTCCATTTCTACAAAAAAGACTGTTGGAATTTTGGTAGGGATTGTGTTGAATCTGTAGATCAATTTAGAGTATATTAACAATACTCTCCATCTTAAAAATATTAAGCTTTCCAGTCCATGAACATGGGATGTCTTTCCATTTATTTTTGTCTTCTTTAATTTCTTTTAGCAATGTTTTATAATTTTTTGTATACAAACCTTTCATCTCCTTGGTTAAATTTATTCCTAAGGGTTTTTTTGTTTGTTTGTTTGTTTGTTTTGATGCTATTGTAAATGGAATTGTTTTCTTAATTTTCTCCTTCGACTGTTCAGTGTTAGTATATTGAAACTGCTTTTTGTGTGTTGATTTTGCATCCTGCGACTTTGCTATTTATTAGCTAGTTTATTAGGTCTAGTAAGCTTTCTGTGTATTGTTTGGGACTTTCTATATATAGGATTTTCTAGATATAGGATCATGTCATCTGCAAATAGAGATAGTTTTACTTATTCCTTTCCAATTTTTATGCCTTTTATTTCTTTTTCTTGTCTAATCGGTCTGAGTAGAACTTCCAGTACAGTGTTGAATAGCAGTGGTGAAAGGTGGACATCCTTGTATTGTTCCTCATCTTAGGGTAAAAGCTTTCAATCTTTCACCATTGGGTATGTTGGCTGTGAGTTTTTCATAAATGCCCTTTATCATGTTGAGGAAGTTCCCTTTTGTTCCTAGTTTTCTGAGTGTTTTTATCATGAAGGGATGCTGGATTTTTCAAATGCTTTTTCTGTCAGTTGAGATGATCATGTGGTTTTCTTTTTCCTTCTTTCTGTTAATGCGGTTTATTATATTGATTGATTTTCTTTATTTTTTTCTTTTGGCTGCATTGGGTCTTCATTGCTACGTGTGGGCTTTCTCTAGTTGCAGTGAGCGGGGGCTACTCTTCGTTGCAGTATGTGGGTTTCTCATTACAGTGGCTTCTCTTGTTGCGTAGCACGGGCTCTAGGCACGCAGGCTTCAGTAGTTGCAGCACACGGGCTCAGTAGTTGTGGTACGCGGGTCCTAGAGCACACTGGCTTCAGTAGTTGTGATGCATGGGCTCAGTAGTTGCGATGCGTGGGCTCTAGGGCACGTGGCCTTCAATAGTTGTGGCTTGCGGGCCCTAGAGCACAGGCTCAGTAGTTGTGGCGCATGGGCTTAAGTTGCTCCACAGCACGTGGGATCTTCTTGGACCAGGGCTCGAACCCACGTCCCCTGCATTGGTGGGCGGATTCTTAACCACTGCACCACCAGGGAAGTGCCTTGATTGATTTTCTTATGTTAAATTGCCCTTGATTTCCTGGCATAAATCTCACTTGTTCGTGATATTAATCCTTTTAATGTTGTTGAATTTGGTTTGCTATAGTTTTGTTGAGAATTTGTGCATCTCTCTTCAGAAGGTATATTGATCTATAATTTCCTTTTCTTTTGATGTCTTCTTGATGACTTTTTGATTGCTGTTCCAGGGTCTGCCCCATCTTGGGCTTGGAACTGGGTACAGCACATTTGCAACAGTACCCAGACATTATTCTGCCAAGAACTGAAGTCTCTAGGCCAGAGCTGGGAAGGCGCTTAGGAGCCCGTTTAGACCAGCCTCTCTTCTTCTGATAGGGAACCTGAGATGTGGGGTGAAATCAAAGACCCACAGTCCTGAGTTAGGCTGCAGTGTCTGAGACCAGGCTTCAGAGTCTGGGATGTTGTCTCTGGAGCCCTGCCGCAAAGTGTCCCTGTCACTTTAAAACTCTTCAGGTGCTTCTCTTCAGGAGGCAGGAAGGGAATGTCAGACTTGTTGCCAAAGAGGTTCCTTGCATGGAGCGCTCCAAACTATCTCTGAGGACCAGGTGGGGGATTACAGCAAAGGGGTGGTCTCCTCCCTCCAGGCCTTGCTGTACATCTTCGGAGGGTGTGAGAGTCCAGAGGCCTGCTTTCTAAGGTCCTGTCCTCTGTCTACCCCAAGGCCTGCCTGGGTCATGGAAGACTCTCCAGTCAATTAGAGCTGTGCTGAGGCTGTGTCACTTCAGGGGGGTCTCCTGAGGGTCTCCTCTGGGTTATGCTTGGGATGCACCAGGAGCCCCAGCTCCTCTACTGAGCATGGATTTTGACCATTTCTTGCTGTTTCTGAAGGTGTGCTCTTCTGATGCAGATTCTGCCCTCCTGTCAAGGCTCAGGGAAGTGAGTATACTGAGGAGCTGACCATGAAGACCAGGTCCCCCATTGTGTCTCTCTGGCATTGAAATGTTGCCCTGGGACAATCCAGGGAGAGTCTGATGGGTGAGAGCCAGCAACCTCCTCAGTATGCAGCCATCAGCTGGCTCTTGAAAATGATTTTTCTATGATTATCAAAGTAATTTATGTTAATTGTAGAAAATATGGAAAACTAAAGAGAAAAAAGAAAAATGTAAGCTGATTGGAACATGCTCGCAACTCACTGCGTGACTGCAGTGGTTTCAGCGGACTGCTGCTTTTGTGGGAGAGTCAGCAGAGGCGGGTGGAGGGCAGCAGGGGCCCCAGAAACGACCAGTCCATTCTCAAGGCTGGTCATTTTCCAGGGCCCCGGTTTGGACCTGCTGCCTCAGGGTGGACCTGGCTGTGTGGTCAGCCGAGGGCCACTGCTGCTGCTCTTCTCTCCTGCTCTCTGGGAGATCCTGCCCCAGCCCTTTTCTCTCTAGAGCCTGACACAGAGGCGGAGTCACTCTTCTAGCCCATGTTGTGGTTTTTGCGGTGAAGAGTAGAGACTGAGAAGTTAGAGGCCGACTTATGGCCTCTCTGCCATGAGAGCTTGTCTGTTGTCCCTCTACACTTACTGGCTGTTTCACTTCTCCGACAAACGCTATTTTCTGTTTTGCTACCATATTAGAAGAAAGGAGTAAATCAGATGGGTTTACCTTGCTTTCAGTCATTTTATGGGGTAAATAACTGTTCCCCCAAGCTTCTCAGATATATCCTGCTACTTGAAAAGAAAGCCCTAGCAGAGATGTGAAGTGTGGGGAACTAAGCTCTGTCTGTGCCTGTCACCAGCTTGGGGAGTGAGAGCCCTTGTTGCGTCCCTCCCAGGAGACCGTGTCAGCCTGTGTCTGTTAGTGTTCCTAGCATTGCCTGACCCATTACCAAGAAGGAAGCAAATGTTCACCTTCTTTCTCCTTGGCAGTCCCATGTAAACAGGCATGTGTTTTTAGATGTCCCAAGATCCAGGCCTTCAAGGATGGCCTACTTTCCTTTACCAGATTCCAATACTAGAAGAGCCTCCAGTGCATGAACTAGAGGACAGTGGGGTTGTCCACTCATTTCAGTGGCTGCCCTGAGGGCTCTCTGGATTCATGGTGATAGCTGAGGAAGCAGACTCTGACAGGCCAAGTGATGTGCCCTTGGGCACATGGTGAAGAGGCGATTTGAATCTGGGTTTGTCCGATATATTTGCTCTGATACAGGTATGTTTCCTGTTCAGCTGTTTGTGCACAGTGTAAAGACTTGGAGCAGAGCTGGAGCAAGGCTGCTACTGACAGGCACTTAGGCTCCAAACTTTCCAAGTACGTCTCAGAATTGCCCTTTCTTTGGTGACTGGTTGTGTTGGGATGTGTCCTGGGCAGCTCCTCCCCCACCCAGTAAGTTCACCGTATTCTAAAGAACACTTGGCTCTCTCCACGTCTTGCCATCCCACTGTTTCTGTCCTTGTCCAGCCTTGTCATCTTCCACTGGGATGATTTTGGTAGCCTCTAGTTTTGCCTCTTCAATCCATTTTTCAAATATCAGATGTTTGATCAGTTGCGCCCTTTCTAAACCCTTTCTGCAGCTTCCCATTGACCTCCCCTGAAGTTCAAACTCCTTAAGCTAGCATGCAGACTGTGTGTGAATAGCTTGTTTCCGGCTCCAGCTTTGGCTCTTTTTAGGTCTGCCCAAGCTGTGACCCAGCCACACTGAACTCCTCTCACTTCCTTGACCACGGGGCTGCTTTCTTGCCTCTACGCCTCAGCACATTCTGTTGCTTCTATGTGGAACAAGCTCCTTTTTTTTTTTTTTTTTTTCCCTCATCTCCTTTACTAGGTCTTGGTTCAGCCTTCGCTTCCTCTGGGAACCCCCCACTCATTGCACCCTGATTCTCTGGCCCACCCCTGGCTTGGCACTGGAAACTGTTCCAGGGCAGGGAATCCACCCTTGTGTCCCCAGCACTGTACTAGGCACAGAGGATCTTTGTGGAATGGGTGACTACAGAGGCCTCTATGAAGAGACATTTATCACACCTGTTTTTACAACTTTAGCAAGGACCCAACAGCAGCAAACAACCCATTCATTTTCAAGTGCTACCAGAGATCAACGGAGGAGAGGCAGTGTCAGGGTGACTTCTTAACGTCATTCTTCCTGCTTCTTAGATCCAAAGGTGAACATACTTGGGTTTGGGTTTTTTTTCCTTATTGTTTTGCCTCATTCATGGCAGCCTATCAGAGAGCTGGGACCACATCAGTCCAGGACCTGGCAAGGCACTACACGTGTTACTCATTGGTGATTTTTCTTTTTAATAAATTTATTTATTTACGTATTTATCTTTGGCTGTGTTGGGTCTTCATTGCTGCCCACGGGCTTTCTCTAGTTGTGGCAAGTGGGGGCTCTTCTTCGTTGTGGTGCGTGGGCTTCTCATTGCGGTGGCTTCTCTTGCTGTGGAGCACTGGCTCTAGGCACGTGGGCTTCAGTAGTTGTGGCTCGCGGACTCCAGAGCGCAGGCTCAGTAGTTGTGGAGCATAGGCTTAGTTGCTCCGCGGCATGTGGGATCTTCCTGGACCAGGGCTCGAACCCGTGTCCTCTGCATTGGCAGGCGGATTCTTAACCACTGTGCCACCAGGGAAGTCCCCTCATTGCTGATTGAGAGGAAACCTCAGGTCTTACCTAGATTTTTTGTGAGTAGATGGAGAAGTGAACTTCCCTTGTGCCTGTTATGTCACTAGCTCTGTGGTTTTAAGTCTTTTAATTTCACAGTGCTGAAGTCCAATGTCAGCAAGAGGGGAGAATAGTACTGGGGATGTTGTGGCTGAGTTCAGAGCTCACTTATCTGTCACATAGCTCTGTCATGACCTCATACCAGCTAGAAGCTGAGGTTCCCATTGAAATGTGGCTGGGAGAGAGAGCCTGTGACTTTGGTGATAAAATTCTTTACCAGCCTGTGAATGGATGAACCCTAGGCGTTTGTTGAATGTCCATTATGTGCCCAGCACTGCACTGACTCTTGCTTTTCCTCTGAGGGCTGGGGGCTCCAGCCCATAGCCCCTGCATCCTGAGGTGGGCAGCAGACACAGCATCTGTTCTCCCCACTGTGGCATGAGACGTAGGGTTGGAGCCTGCAGACTTAGGCTCCATCTCTTGTGCTTGTATGTTTGGGTTGAGGGATTGATCTTTGGGAGGTATCAGAACCAAATAAACTCATATTCACATGCTGGGTTTTTGGCTAGAGATGACACCTTGGAAAAGGCAGGTAAAGATATTATCTCCCCACCTAAATGACCAAGCTTGAAGAGAGGAAAAGACTTTATGTAATAACAAATGTTATAATTGGTGATAGTGGGCTTGAACCTTTTTTTTTTAAACAGTTGTTCTGATATGTGTTCATTTATTTTATTGTGGTAAAATATAAATACATAACATAAAATTTACCATTTTAATCATTCTTAAGTGTACAGTTCAATGGCCTTAAGTACATTAACGTTGTACAACCATCACCATCATCTGTCTCCAGAACTTTTTTCATCTTGCCAAACTGAAACTCTGTACCCATTAAACAATAACTCCCTATTCTCCCCTCCCCCTAGACCCTGGCAACCACCATTCTTTCTGTCTTTATGAATTTTATTTTCATTTAGCATAGTGTCCTCAAGGTTCATCCATGTTGAATTTCTTTTGCAGTGCATCAAAATAATTGGCTTAAAAAAAAAAAAAGGGAATGGTGGGGTTTTATCATGCAGATTACCTCACTAGTGCTAATCAGGAAATTTCAGATTGATTGTTTAAAGGTCACATTCCTGAGAGAGGTTCAAAGCGCAATTAATTTTTTTAAAATTAATTAATTAATTAATTTATGGCTGTGTTGGGTCTTCGTTGCTGTGTGTGGACTTTCTCTAGTTGCGGTGAGCGGGGGCTACTCTTCGTTGCAGTGCGTGGGCTTCTCATTGTCGTGGCTTCTATTGTTGCGCAGCACGGGCTCTAGGCGCACAGGCTTCAGTAGTTGTGGCACATGGGCTCGGTAGTTGTGGCTTGTGGGCTCTAGAGTGCAGGCTCAGTAGTTGTGGCACACGGGCTTAGTTGCTCCGCGGCCTGTGGGAATCTTCCCAAACCAGGGCTCGAACCCGTGTCCCCTGCATTGGCAGGGGGATTCTTAACCACTGCGCCACCAGGGAAGCCCTAATTTTTTTTTTTAATTGAGGTATAGTTGATGTGCAGTGAAGTCTTGGTTTGCTGTCCTAGGGGCAGATGACTCCATTTTGGTCTTGTTATTTCTTTTTAATACACCTTTGGCTGATTGTGAATAAAGCCACTATGAATTTGGGTGTCCAGATTATCTGTTAGAATTCTGCTTTCAATTCTTTTGGGTATATGCCCAGAAGTGGAATTGTTGGATCTTATGGTAATTCTGTGTTTGAATTACCATATAATTAACTGCCATACTGTTTTCCACAGTGGCTGCACCATTAATACACATGGGTTTCAGTTTCTCTACATCCTCACTAATACTTGTTATTTTCTGGTTTTTTGATATTAACCATACTAAAGGGTGTGAAATGGTATCTCATTGTGGTTTTGATGTGTATTTCCTAATAATTAGTGATGCTGAGCGTCTTTTCATGTGCTGATTGGCCATGTGTATCTCTTGTTTATTCAAGTCCGTTGCCCATTTTTAATAGAGTTGCTTGTTTTTTTGTTTTTGATTGTAAGAGTTCTTTGTATATCCTGGATATTAAACCCTTATCAGGTATATGATTTGCAAATATTTTTCCCATTTCTTTGGTTGTTTTTCACTGTGTTGACAGTCCTTTGATGTACAAAAGTTAGATGTAGTCCAGTTTATTTTTTCTTTTGTTGCCTGTGCTTTGGGTGTCCAAAGAATCCAGGAAATCATTGCCAATTCCAATGTCGTAAAGCTTTTCTCCTCTGTTTTCTTCAAAGAGTTTTATAGTTTTAGGTTTTACATTTAGGTCTTTGATCCATTCTGAGTTAATTTTGCATATGGTGTATGGTAAGGGTCCAACTTCATTCTTTTTTTGTTGTTTTTTTTAATAAATTTATTTATTTTTGGCTGCGTTGGGTCTTCGTTGCTGTGCGAGGGCTTTCTCTAGTTGTGGCGAACGGGGGCTACTCTTCGTTGCAGTGCGCGGACTTCTCATTGCGGTGGTTTCTCTTGTTGTGGATCACGGGCTCTAGGTGCGCAGGGTTCAGTAGTTGTGGCCTGTGGGCTCTAGAGTGCAGGGTTAGTTGTGGTGCATGGGCTTAGTTGCTCTGCGGCATGTGGGATCTTCCCGGACTAGGGCTCGAACCCGTGTCCCCTGCATTGGCAGGCGGATTCTTAACCACTGCGCCACCAGGGAATCCCCAACTTCATTCTTTTGCGTGTGGATATCCAGTTGTCCCAGCACCAGTTGTGTATCTATTTGGATATCCTGATGTCCCATTTGTTGAAAAGACTATCACTTTCCCATTGAATCGTCTTGGCATCTTTATTGAAATCAGTTGACCACATATAGGAGAGTTTGTTTCTGGGTTCTTAATTTTATTTTATTTTTATTTGTTTTTTTGGCTGCATTAGGTCTTTGTTGCTGTGCGTGGGCTTTCTCTAGTTGCGGCGAGTGGGGCCTACTCTTCGTTGTGGTACACGGGCTTCTCATTACGGTGGCTTCTCTTATTGTGGAACATGGGCTCTAGTTGCGTGGGCTTCAGTAGTTGTGGTGCGTGGGCTCAGTAGTTGTGGCTCGTGGGCTCCAGAGCACAGGCTCAGTGGTTGTGGCATATGGGCTGGGCTTAGTTGCTCTGCAGCATGTGGGATCTTCCCAGACCAGGGATCGAACCTGTGTCCCCTGAATTGGCAGGCAGATTCTTAACTGCTACACCACCAGGGAAGTCCCCAACTTTTCTTTTCCCAAATGGATGGTGTTGACTCTGTATATTGCTTTGGGTAGTATTGACATCTTAACAATACTGTCTTCCGATCCATGAACACAGATGTCTTTCTATTTATTTGTTTCTTTTTACTTATTTATTTAAATATTTTATTTATTTATTTGGCTGTGCCGGGTCTTATTTGCAGCATGTGGGATCTAGTTCCCTGACCAAGGACCGAACCTGGGCCCCCTGCATTGGGAGCGTGGAGTCTTAGCCACTGGACCACCAGGGAAGTCCCTGTGTCTTTTTAAAAATTTATTTATTTATTTATAAAATTTTATTTATTTATTTATAAAATTTTATTTATTTATTTATTTATTGGCTGTGCCTCATGGCTTGCTGGTTCTTAGTTCCCTGACCAGGGATCGAACCCCGGGCCCCAACAGTGAAAGCCCTGGGTCCTAACCACTGGATTGCCAGGGAATTTCCTATTTCTGTCTTCTAAAATTTCAGCAACATTTTACTTTTTAGTGTACTAGCTTTTTGCCTTCTTGGTAAAGTTAATTCCTAAGTATTTTATTCTTTTTGATGCTATTGTGAATGGAATTATTTTCTTGATTTCTTTTTTCGATTGTTCAGTGTTTATGTTGAAACATGACTGCTTTTTGTGTGTTGATTTTGTATCCTGTGACTTTGCTATATTTGTTTGTTAGTACTAACAGTTTTTTGTGGAATATAGGATTTCTACACATAGTATCATGTCATCTGTGAACAGAGATAGTTTTACCTACTCCTTTCCAATTTGGATACCTTTTATTTCTTTTTCTTGTCTACTTGCTTTGGCTAGAATTTCTAATACTCTGTTGAATAGAAGTGGCGAAAGCAGGCATCTTTGTCCTGTTCCTGATTTTAGAGCAAAAGTTCTCATTCTTTCACCATTGGATATGATGTTAGATGTGGGTTTCTCATATAAGGCCTTTTATTATGTTGAGACAGTTTCCTTTTATGCCTAGTTTGTTAAGTGGTTTTTTTTTTTTTAAATAAATTTATTTATTTATTTATTTATTTTTGGCTGCATTGGGTCTTCATTGCTGCACGCAGGCTTTCTTTAGTTGCTGTGAGTGGGGACTACTCTTTGTTGCGGTGCGCGGGCTTCTCATTGTGGTGGCTTCTCTTGTTACAGAGCACGGGCTCTAGGAGCACAGGCTTCAGTAATTGTGGCTCGCGGGCTCTAGAGCTCAGGCTCAGTAGTTGTAGCGCACGGGTTTAGTTGCTCCGCGTCATGTGGGATCTTCCCAGACCAGGGCTCGAACCTGTGTCCCCTGCATTGGCAGGCAGATTCTTAACCACTGAGCCACTAGGGAAGCCCTGTTAAGTGTTTTTGAGAAGTAATTGAATATACTATATAATTCACTCACAGTGTACAACTCACTGTTTTTTTTAGTATATTCACAGTGTCCTTATAGTTTTTTTTCCACTCTTTGCTGATCTTAGACTGGTTGGTTAACAGTTTTTAAGTGTATGAAGACTTGCTGGAAGGCTGCATCTTTTTGTAATTTTAGAACATCATACTTTTGGAAAAGACTTAATATCACCCAATGTTTGAAAAATTGGGACTCATTCCCTTTGAACACTGACTTAGCTTGACCTCATATGAACATGCAACTTAGGCTTCTGTGGGGCTGCTCCCTGTGTCATTGACACTCACGGGGGCATGACATCCAAGTGTGGGTATTGTTCTCCTCTGTGTGCTCTACCCTTAGCTTATCTACTCAGATTCTCAAGTTGACCCTGGGGTTTGTACAGAGGCTCCCAGGCCATCCACTGGTAAAAACTGTCCCACCTGTGGGGCAGAATCTATAGGGAGGTGTTGAAGGCTAGCTGCTGGAGGTGGAAGAGGTTTCCCCTGTGGAGAGACATAAGCAACTTGTGTTTGAGTGCATGTGCCTTAGTAGTTCCCTGTTCCCATGGGAAGTTGTGGAACCAGAGCTCTGTTGCTGGTGGCCAAGCATACTCTTCCTGGATGACCCTTGACCTCCCCTATTTGCAGTAACCTTAAGCAGTTGGGGGTCACCCAGGAAGCACATGTGCTTCAAACACAAGCCCTCATCTTAGTGTCAGGAAACCTGTATGCCAGGGATGGGATCACATGTGGTGTTGGGCAGAGGCCAGGCCCCTCTAAACAGGGCAGGATAAGTGGCCTGGCATCCAAGTCAGGAAAACTCCTGGCTATGTTGCATTTGCATATGTTGATTGATGACTTCGAGGCAGTTGGGGTAATTTGCTGCTTGGTCAGCTGTGGTGTAAAGGGAATGGAGACCAACTTTTGGCAGCATCTTCCACGTAAAGTAAGGAAGCTGATTATTTGGGCTGCTGTTTTTCTGGGCAAATGTGCAGGTTT
The DNA here is from genome assembly GCF_965194805.1 of Balaenoptera borealis. Lineage (NCBI taxonomy): Eukaryota > Metazoa > Chordata > Mammalia > Artiodactyla > Balaenopteridae > Balaenoptera > Balaenoptera borealis. Next base: position 17,875,062 of record NC_138878.1, read on the forward strand.
TAGTCTAATGGGAATCCTGCCAGCAGGCTTACACAGCTTCTGCTCCTGATGGTCCTTGAAGGTCCCCTCCTGACAGGAGGTAGCAGGCAGTTTGAGAGTCTTTTGAACCATGGGAGTCATTCTTTGAAGTGCTGTTCCTTTCCCTTTTCTCCTTTCCCTTCCCTCCCCTTTCCCCTAACCCCTGCAGGCCAGTTATTCGGCCCACAGCCCTGTGTTGTGTTGATCGCTGTCTTTTCCTGGGTCCTGCCCACCAAGATGGGGGGTAGCTGGTTTCGGGAAAATGGGTGGGTCAGAGCCTTCCTCCCTGCTCTCCAACACCCAGTGGTGCAGCTGGCCAGAGAAGGGCAAAGGGGCATTTGCTACAGGTGGAAGGCTCGCAGCTTTAGGAGCACCACGTTGTGGGGACTCTGGTAGTGTTAGGAAACAGGTACATAAGGTGCATGGAACATGCCAGGAGAGAAAAAGAATGGCCCAAGGTGGGGAAATGTATGTAAAATGGTTTCTTGCAGAATTACAACAAGGAACAATTAGAATGTAAATGTAAGCTGCTTGGAAATGGTCAAGATAAGGCAACCCCATGTAATTGCTTTTTTAAAAAAACATTTTTTATTGTGGTAAAATATACATCACATAAATTTTATCATTTTAACTATTTTTAAGTGAACAGTTCAGTGGCATTAAGCTCATTCACATTGTTTTTATTTACTTATTTATTTATTTTTGGCTGCATTGGGTCTTCGTTGCTGCACATGGGCTTTCTCTAGTTGCGGCGAGCGGGGGCTACTCTTCTTTGCTGTGCACGGGCTTCTCATTGCGGTGGCTTATCTTGTTGCGAAGCACAGGCTCTAGGCGTGTGGGCTTCAATAGTTGCAACACGCGGGCTCAGTAGTTGTGGCACACAGCGCTAGAACACGCGGGCTTCAGTAGTTGCAGCGTGTGGGCTCTAGAGCGCAGGCTCAGTAGTTGTGGCACATGGGCTTAGATGCTCCGCAGCATGTGGGATCTTCCCGGACCAGGGATCGAACCCGTGTCCCCTGCATTGGTAGGCGGATTCTTAACCACTGCGCCACGAGGGAAGTCCTTATTCACATTGTTAATGCAACCGTAAAGTTACCCCTTAGCTGTCTTGGTTGGTGTTTTCAATATTGTAGGCTTCTCAACTACCTCTTGATGCTCATATGTGGTTAATTCAGGCATCATGTGTGGGTTTCTACTATTTTACACTTAGATAGTGGTGACTTGTTTCTCTTGTTTCTAAGTTCTTGGGGAAATACCTCACTGTTTCTTTGTACACTACAAATATTTAGACGAAAAAAAGCCTGTTCATTTCCTTTTCTGACCTGCACGCTCATGAGTGCCACTGAGATATCTTTGACAGAGTTGCCCAGCATGGGTCCCACCTGGCTGTAGCTGCCTAAATTGTTTAGGTACCTGGGTGGGAAGGGTACGGGGTGGGTCTCTGGGGCCTCACACACCACCACCTTCAGCTTTGGATGACTGAGGAGGCCAGTGGTGAATGTATAGGGCAAGGGTAATGAATTTGGAGACCCCAGAGAAGAAGCCCTGTGTGAGGGGTCTTTACGATCCTATATGGATCCAGCTGGCTTTACTTCTTCCATGTTTTGGTCTTTGCTGAAGAGTGACTTGTCCCTTTGGGCTTGATCTTGCATTATTCTGCCAAACACTACCTAGGATTGAACTAGTTACTTTAGGCACTTCTTGGGAGTAGATTCCGCCACCTTAGCTGGAGCCAGAAACCAAGAGACTGGAAGCAGTGACTCCAGGAAACTTTCCTCTGAAACTGAAGCCAGTGGTTCCTGGTTACAGACAGTACCTCCTGTTTCTCCAGCTGCTTAAGGCATTGAGAGATTTCCATTAGAAAATCAAAATGTAGAGTTTCTCCAAGAACCACTAGTTTGTTAGAAGAGTCTCTACATTCATTGCTTTTCCTGTTTTTCTGTCTTTTACCAAGAAATATTTGAGAAGGGAGATGCATAATCATTTGCTAACCAGAATTTTTATATGTATGCTTTTTCAAAGGTACATGGGAATAGGACTCTCAGCTCAAGGCGTCAACATGAACAGACTTCCTGGTGAGTCATTGGCTAAGAGAACATTTTTCTGCTCTCTTGATCCATTCTGTGATGAGAGTCATGGTGGCAGCCAACAAGCTGGAGAGGACTTTGTTTGCTGGCTGCCTACTTGCTAAGCCAGGCCATTGGGTGGAGGATCCTGAAAGGTGGCCATTGGGCCGGGCTGGTGTGGGCTTCCATTCCAAAAATTAATTGGCAAGTGATTGTCCTTCATGGAATTTGAACTGTTTACAGTCAAAACCAAGTGACCTGAGCTTGCTCCCAGTGGGAATACACCTCAGTAGCCCTCACTGCTATTGGCCTTTGCTTACCAGCATGGGACTCTGGCATATATGGAGAGGAAGGCTGCCACCAGCGTTGGTTCCTTTTTTACTTTACCATGTTAATGACCAAAGTCTTTAAGTGACCTCCATGTGGAAGACAGTTGAGGCAGTTTCTTAATAAACAGGAGGATGTGCGTGAGACTTAGATTTACAGTCAGCAACCTCAGATTTGTGGAAGGCTCTGGACCCTGCAGGTGGGCCTCCTCTACCACCCAGGCACCCTTTCAGCTGTTTTCTGCCCAGCAGTTCATGCCCAGTCCTGGGCTAGGCGCAGTTGAGGGGACAAAAGCCTCTACCAGAAGCTGGTGGGTTCTAGAATATGGTCCTAAGTCCATTTGTCCCTTGAGTGGTGTAAGTGGCACAGTGCAAGCTGTCCTGACACTGTCACGGAGGCAGGAAAAGTCCTTGTGTTTTTGCCTGGGCCCTCTCTACTTTTTGGCCTCTGACACAGAGAAGGCAGCTGGCTTTTTCCAAAGAGCGAATAGCACTTAAATCGTATGTCTTTTCCAATCTATGTTTAATATCAATCAGGTCTTTTCGTCATTGACTAATTTCAAGTACTTGAAATCTAGACCTGCTCAGGATTCAACTAATTGCCAGGAACCTGACTTTTTAAAAAAATTTGGCTTTGATCTGAGCAAAAACTGTCCTTTAGTTATTAATCAGAATGTGTGTGGCATGTTTGGCCTCTTTGTGTAGCGTGCAGCTGTGATCTTTGTTATTCAAGCCTTGGCCTTAGCTGACTAGATCTACAGTGTTCATAGCTCTGTCTCTTTGTGAACAGGGAGCTTAGAAAAATAATTTCCCATCAAAGGTAAACTGATTCCTAAATCTTTTTCTTGCAGTAAATGTGCTCTTTGAACTTTTGCACGGCTTTGGTGGCAGAGAAAAGAGGCTTTTATAGGTTCGTTATACAAAAGTAACTACTATAATCTGTTATTGGGTGGCACTTTAAGCAACTCTGAACATTGGTTAAATGAATTTTTGTTAATCTATGTAAAAGAATACTATGCAGCCATGAAAAAAATGAGGAGGCTTTTCAAGTACTGTTTTGGAGTAATCTCTGGGATGTATCACTAAGTGAAAAATATAAGGCATAGAACAATATATATTATGCTATCAAATGTAAAAAAAAAATGAGGGAAAATGAATATATCTGTATCTGCTTGTACACGCATAGAATATCTTTGGAAAGCTAAGAAAAACTTGTAATATTGGCTGTCCCTTGGGACAGAGTGGCTGGGGATAGGACTGGGAAGGAAATTTTTCACTTTTGAAGCTTTCACATTTTCTTTCTTGTGAATATATTACCTGTTTTAAAAATATAAATAAAATTAAAATAAAATAACCAAAAGCAAATGCCCCTGCATCAAGAAGCCCTCATGCCTGTCTTTTAGCTGGTCTTGGAATGCAGTCTTTTACCATGTGCATGATATTCTGAGTTCCACACACTCATCCTTCTTTAGTAAGAATCGTTTTCGCGGGGCTTCCCTGGTGACGCAGTGGTTGAGAATCTGCCTGCCAATGCAGGGGACACGGGTTCGAGCCCTGGTCTGGGAAGATCCCACATGCCGCAGAGCAACTGGGCCTGTGAGCCACAACTACTGAGCCTGCGCATCTGGAGCCTGTGCTCCGCAACAAGAGAGGCCGCGATAGTGAGAGGCCTGCGCACCGCGATGAAGAGTGGCCCCCGCTTGCCACAACTAGAGAAAGCCCTCGCACAGAAACGAAGACCCAACACAGCCATAAATAAATAAATAATAAATTGCCATATCTTTAAAAAAATAAATAAATAAAATAGATATTTAAAAAAAAAAAAAAATCGTTTTCGCCTGGCCATTGGGTTTGGGATCCATGGTGTGGAGCAGGTGAGGTAGGAGGAGTTCAAGGTCTGCCTAAATTGAGCTGAAACTGAGATAGAGCCATGTGGAGCTGTCTTAGTCTGTTTGCCTTGGTCATAAGATGGGTCTTTTGACCCCTCTGGGCTGCTTAGAGGTGAGCTGCGGGTCTTGTGCTTTGACATTGTTAATGTAACATTGTTGTGAAGTCGGACCCTGCCTGGGCACAGGGGGTGGCCCTGTAGGGAGAAGGGGCTTGGGGACAGTGGATAAGGTGTTAGTTCCTGCACTAACACATCAGGAAAGCTAGCACCTTTTTTACATCCTCACTGTTGCATCTCTCTTTGGGCAAGAGAAAGGAGCCTCAGTGTTCTGTGGATATTGTACCTGTCTTCATTTTCACTCTGCCTGCCAGCTCCTGCGGGTTTTCCTTCCTGCCGTATCTGATCATCTCCCTGATTATTCCTTAAGGTGGAAAGTAGGAATCAGGCTGCACCTAGATAGGGATTCTCCCTAGGAATGGTGGATGCCTCTGGCTTTCCCGGATACAGGGCTGGTTGAATGGCTGCGCAGACCTAGCACAGGACAGATGTAGGGATAGCGGCGAGACACTCCTCTCAGGAATGATGGGGGGGCCTGCCACTGTTCATCCCAGCACTGGGTTTGGAAGATCAGAATCCCCTTTGGTGCTTTCCATTTCCTGGGGTCACTTTGTGTGTGTGTGTGTGCGTGTGTGTGTGTATAATGAGCATAACATTCTCCAAAACCAAAAGTATCATCATTCATAAACAGTTAGACCTGAAACTACTTGCATGTATTTTGGTAGTGAGGTGAGAGGTGGAGGATGATAACAGCTAAAGCCTTTCTGCCAGTTGCTTCTGATTTCTGAGAGGTCATTGGTTGATGTGAAAGCTATTTGGACTGTTTGGATGTATGGTTGGTGGGAGGGGAGTGATGGTAGTGACCTTAGCTGTGTCTAGAATTTGAGACTTTGGTGTTAACTCCAGATGAGATGTTTGAGGGTTGATGTATCTCCTTTATAGATACAGGTGTATTTAGTGGAGGGTAGCTGTAGGGGTGGTTACTGCACCACAGCACTGTGAAGTGGTGTTTCAGCCTGGCATTTAGGGGCAAATAGGAGTTTGCCCGATGGTTTTGCGCAGTGATACTATAGGGCCTGAGAGTGGATCCATAAGTTGTCTGCTGTGATGGGATGGCTTCCTGGGAACAGTCAGGATGAACCAGTTGAGGGAAGAGTCTTGTGTACTGTGGCAAGGGGCCTGGACTTCTGTATATATAAGCAGTGGGAGCTGCAGGAGTGTTTGTTGTTTTTAATTTTTATTGAAGTATAGTTGATTTACAATGTGGTGTTAGTTTCAGGTGTACAGCAAAGTAAATCAGTTATACATGTACATATATCTTCTCTTTTTTTTTTTTTAAGATTCTTTTCCCATATAGACCATTACAGACTATTGAGTAGAGTTCCCTATGCTATACAGCAGGTTCTTATTAGTTATCTATTTTATATATAGTAGTGTGTATATGTCAGTTCCAATCTTCCAATTTATCTCTCCCCTGCCATATCCCCTGGTAACCATAAGTTTGTTTTCTACATCCGTGACTCTACTTCTGTTTTGTAAATAAGTTTACTTGTACCCTTTTTTTTAGATTCCACATATAAGTGATATATATTTGTCTTTCTGTGTCTGACTTACTTCACTCAGTATGACAGTCTCTAGGTTCACTCATGTTGCTACAAACGGCATTATTTTGTTCTTTTTTTTTTTTTTTTAATTTTATTTATTTATTTATTTATTTTTGGCTGTGTCGGGTCTTCGTTTCCGTGCGAGGGCTTTCTCTAGTTGTGGCGAGCGGGGGCCACTCTTCATCGCGGTGCGCGGGCCTCTCGCTATCGCCGCCTCTCTTGTTGTGGAGCACGGACTTCAGGCGCGCAGGCTCAGTAGTTGTGGCTCACGGGCCCAGTCGCTCCGCGGCATGTGGGATCTTCCCAGACCAGGGCTCGAACCTGTGTGCCCTGCATTGGCAGGCAGATTCTCAACCACTGCGCCACCAGGGAAGCCCCTGTTCTTTTTTAAGGCTGAGTTTCAGGAGTGTTTTCAGCAGAGGCAAGATGTGATCATATTTGCTAGTTCAGGAGTGAACTAGTTTAAAAGAGGCCTTCTAGAAGGGGTCAAGGCTGGGCTGGGGCACCTGGGTAGTAGGAACTGTGAGAGCTCAGGCATGTCAGGGAACTTCAGGAGGTGGTAGATTAATTTATCAGTGAATCCATCAGGGCCAGTTGGTCTTTTGGGGAGGACATTTTTTGGTGTCCTCTTCCTCTCTTGTTAGCTTGTTCAAGTAGCAGCTTTTTCTTGTGGCATTGCTTTTAGTATATTCTGCTTTGGCCATCTGGTTCTCTTAATGTATAGGAAAATGACTATATTAATATTACTGAAACCTAAAAACATCTTTGTGACTGATCTTTTAGATTAATTGAATCCATTTTGTTATTTATTAAAAAAAGAACAATCACTGTTATCAATCTGTTGCTTTCTTTTTTTTAAATATTTATTTATTTATTTATTTTGGGTGCGCCAGTTGTTAGTTGCGGCACATGGGATCTTCGATGTGGCATGCAGCCTTCTTAGTTGCGGCATGCGGACTCTTAGTTGCGGCATGCATGCAGGATCTAGTTACCCGACCAGGGATCGAACCCAGGCCCCCTGCATTGGGAGCGTGGAGTCTTACCCACTGGACCACTAGGGAAGTAAGTCCGTTTCATACATATTTTAAAATTGAGATATAATTAACATACCATAAAATTCACTCCTTTAAAGTGTACAATTCCGTGGTTTTAATATAGTTACAAAGTTGTGCTACCATCACTACAGTCTAATTCCAGATTATTTTCATCATCCCAGAGAAAAACTCCATACCCATTAATAGTCATTCCTGGACTTTCCCTTCTTCTAGCCCCTGGAACCACTAATCTACTTTCTGTCTCCATGGATTTTCCTATTCTGGAGATTTCATATCAGTAGAATCATATAATATGTGGCCCTTTGTGACTGGCTTCTTTCAGTTAGCATAATGTTTTCGAGGTTCGTCTGTGCTGTAGCATGCTTCAGAGCTTCATTCCTTCTTATGGCAGAATATTATTCTGTTGTATGGATATATCACATATTGCTTATCCATGCATCTGTTGATGGTCATTTGGATTGTTTCCACCTTTTGGCTGTTACAATTGAGGCTGCTATAAACATTTGTGTACAAGTTTTTTTGTAGACATGTGTTTTCATTTCTCTTGACTGTATACCTAGGAGTAGAAATGCTCGGTCATATGGTAACACTGTTTAGTCATTTGAGGAACTGCCAGACTGTTTTCCATAGTGGCTGCCCCATTTTACATTCCCACTAGCAGTGTATGAGGGTTGATTTCTCCATATCTTTGCCAACACTTGTTATTATCTGACTTTTTGATTATAGTCATCCTAGTGGGTGTGAAGTGGTATGTCATTGTGGTTTTCATTTCATTTCCCTGATGACTAATAATATCAAGCCTCTTTTCATGTGCTTATTGACCATTTGTCTATCTTCCTTGGAGAAATGTCTATTAATATCTTCTGCTTTTTTTTTTTTGGCCATGCTGCGTGGCTTGCCTATTTTTAAATTGGGTTATTTATCTTTTTATTATTGAGTTGTAAGAGTTCTTTATATGTTCAGGATACAAGTTTCTTGTCAGTTACATGATTTGCAAATCTTTTCCCCTATTCTTTTTTTTTATAATTTTTTAATTTTTTTATACAGCAGGTTCTTATTAGTCATCAGTTGTATACATGTCAATCCCAATCACCCAATTCATCACACCACCATCCCCTATTCTTTAGGTTGACTTTTTTTTTCTTTTTTCATATCTTTTCTATTATGGTTTATTTTAGGCTATTGAATATAGTTCCCTGTGCTATACAGTAGGACCTTGTTGTTTATCTATTTTATATATAGTAGTTTGTATCTGCTAATCCCAAAGTCCTAATTTATCCCTCCCCTTACCCCCCCTTTCCCCTTTGGTAACCGTAAGTTTGTTCTTTATGTCTGTGACTCTGTTTCTGTTTTGTAAATAAATTCATTTGTATCATATTTTAGATTTCACATACACATGGTATCATACGGTATTTGTCTTTCTTTTTCTGACTTCACTTAGTATGATAATCTCTAGGTCCATCCATGTTACTGCAAATGGCATTATTTCGTTGTTTTTTATGGCTGAGTAGTATTCCATTTTGTGTGTGTGTGTGTGTGTGTGTGTGTGTGTGTGTGTGTGTGTATTAGGTTGTCTTTTCTTTTCTTTTATTTATTTATTTTTTTCGGGTGCACTGAGGCATGTGGGATCTTAGTTCCCCGACCAGGGATCGAACCCGTGCCCCCTGCAGTGGAAGTGCAGATTCTTAACCACTGGACTGCCAGGGAATTCCCATTTTACTCTTCTATTTAGGTTTTTGATCCATTTTGAGTTAATTTTTTAAAAATTTATTTATTTATTTATTTATTTGGCTGAGCCAGGTCTTAGTTGCGGCACACGAGATCTTCGTTGCCATGTGTGGGATCTTTGTTGTGGCATGCAGGATCTTTAGTTGTGGCATGCAAGCTTCCTCTAGTTGCAGCAAGAGGGGGCTGCTCTTCGTTGTGGTGCACAGGCTTCTCATCGCAGTGGCTTCTCTTGTTGTGGAGCACGGGCTCTAGGCGCGCGGGCTTCAGTAGTTGCAGCACGTGGGCTCAGTAGTTGTGGCTTGATTAGAACTTAAGGTTGCTGGGTGAAGTGGGTATGGAGGTAGTGGAGGCAGTTCTCACCTTCCTTGAGGAACCCAGCAGACTCTCTGTTGCCTATGAATGGTTGATTGTGCTTTGCCAGGCCCTGAAAGTGCAGTTAAGGGGCAGCTGAAGAGCCCTCCAGGCAAGAGCACAGAACTTACTCCTCTGTCTCCACTCTTGTCTTTGAGCAGATCATGCCGCCAGAAACCCCAGTGTTTTGCTTAAGGTCCAATAGACAGTGAACCCGCTTGCCCCAAAATGAGGTTACCTTCCTGCAAAAACCAGATCCTCGTGTGTTCCCTGTCTCTGTTGACAGCCACTGTCTGCCTTGGCCCATAAGTGGGAGACCTCAGAGTAACTGTCATGCCCTCCCTTTCTCTCATCCCATGGTTCTGCTGCTTCCCAAGCATCTCTTTAATTTGGCCCCCTTCTCTATCCCTACTCCATTGGGCCTCCAGCCTCTACAGCTTCTCCATTGGGCTATTTCCATGGCCTCCTGATTAATCTCTTTACCTCAGGCCTCTGCTCTCCATTCCCTTTGTACACTCTGCCCCATGCCTGCTTTGGACCTCTGACCCCTCTGCCCACAGGACACAGGTGCTGTGGGCCCTGCTCAGCCTTTTCTGCCACCTCTGCCCTCCACACATGCTGCACACCAGCATATCTGTGTGGGACCCCAAACATCCTGCAGACATTTCCTACTCTGCCCCTTGGCAGATGTCCTTCTTGCCCTGGAGGTGTCCTTCTTGCTTGTGACCCCTCGTGCAGTCTTGCCTGACCCCTTCAGCCCTGATCATGTCTCTGATGACACTTGCCACCCTGCCCCATGTGATTCTTCTACATTTACCCAACTGTATCCTTGCTGGGTTGTGAACTCCTTGGGGCTGGACCACATCTTTTTATAGCAGCTCTCCCAGAGTGAGCACAGATGCCCTTGGGCTATGGAAGCAGGCCATTCCTGCATTTCCCTGTGCTTTGCCTCAGTGAAGTAGCTTCAGTAAGCCAAGTGTGTTTTGGAACCAGTGCCGAGTCAGGTCCCCCTGGCCTGCAACCTGCCTTGGGCTAGAAGCCTTCATTTGGAGCTCAGCCTCCCTGCACTGCCCTATTGTGGCACTGATTGTGCATGGGGGCTCTGCCACTACCTTCATTCTGTAGGAGGAGTCACTGTCTCCCCTTTTCTGTATGTCGGGGCTCAGTGTTGTTGAACCAGCTACTGGCTCACTTTTGCTTGTGTGAGGAAAGACCCCTAGGGCTGTGGTTGGCTTCTCGAGCAGTATAGCTCAGTGGCCAAGAACATGGACTCTGGAGCCACACTGCATTTGCATCCTGGTAGCTGTGTTACCTAGAGCAAGTTACTTAACTGCTCTGGGTCTCAGTTTCCCCATGTGTAAAATGGATGCGATACTAGTACCTAACTCATATATGGGATGGGTATGGGGATTGAGTGCTTAAAGTGCTTAGAATAGTGCCTGATACAGAAAAGGGGTACCCAAATTTTAGCTTATGTTGTTATTGAGAAAGGTTTTTTTTTTTTAATAAATGTATGTATGTATGTATATATTTATTTATTTTTGGCTGCGTCGGGTCTTCATTGCTGCGCGTGGGCTTTCTGTAGTTGTGACGAGTGGGGGCTACTCTTCGTTGTGGTGCGCAGGCTTCTCATTGTGGTGGCTTCTCTTGTTGCGGAGCACCGGCTCTAGGCGCGCGGACTTCAGTAATTGTGGCATGTGGGCTCAGTAGTTGTGGCACGCGGGTTCTAGAGCTCAGGCTCAGTAGTTGTGACACATGGGCTTAGTTGCTCCACGGCATGTGGAATCTTCCCGGACCAGGAATTGAACCCGTGTCGCCTGCATTGGCAGGCGAATTCTTAATCATTGTGCCACCAGGGAAGTCCCCAGGAAGGTTTTTTTTTTTTTCTCCTACCTGAGGAAGAAAGTACCTATACATTTAAAGTTCTTTTATGGGTGTTTGTGTATCAGAGTGGAGTTAGGTGTAATCTGAACTGCATTTTCTCTCCAGTGCTGTGTTTTCTGTATTTGAGTAGACATGTTTAGTACATTAGCTGGAGGTGAATTATGGAGGACGAAGATGGAATAGCAACCAAAGTCAGGATGTTGATTTTTTGAGTGTTTTCTTATAGGTTTTCCTGTACTGGCTCAGCAAGCACATCTTTGCCTTTAGGGCTGTCAGGAGTAGAGGGTAGCCATGCCAGGGGTCTCACTTGGCCCTGGGAGCAGGTGGTAACAGGGAGTGCTTCTCGTATGAGGCCGTGTGCTCAGTTTTTCCCGGGAACATATGGGCATGTCGTAGCTTGCATGGTCAGAGGTTTCTGTTGGAAGATGTGGAAGTGTTGATGTTTATCTTTTTTTTTTTTTTAATAAATTTATTTATTTATTTATTTATGGCTGTGTTGGGTCTTCGTTTCTGTGTGAGGGCTTTCTCTAGTTGTGGCGAGCGGGGGCCACTCTTCATCGCTGTGCGCGGGCCTCTCACTGTCACGGCCTCTTCTGTTGCAGAGCACAGGCTCCAGACACACAGACCCAGCAGTTGTGGCTCACGGGCCCAGTCGCTCCGCGGCACGCGGGATCCTCCCAGACCAGGGCTCGAACCCGTGTCGCCTGCATTGGCAGGCGGACTCTCAACCACTGCACCACCAGGGAAGCCCGATGTTTATCTTTTATAAAGTGTTTTTGGCCTCCTTAAGTATGAACCAAGGAACAGGTGTGGCCCAAAATAAGAATGTCAGAACCCTTGGCTAAATGGCTTTGCAGCCAGGAAGGATGATTTGCAGGCAGGTGAGTGTACCTGCAGCCCCACCCTTCAGTTGTTGAGCTGGCAGCAAACCGCATGGGCTGGCATCCCTGGATTGGAGAAGCAGGAAGAAAGTTGGGGTGTGGATATAGGGGGATTTGGGCTTCTCCCAAGCTCGGGTGCTTTGAAGGGGGCAAGGATAGAACAGATCTTCCTTCTGTGTCTTGTATGTCAGACAGAGCCAGGGAGACTCAGGCTGTGTTGATAGGCGGCCTCATCCGTATCAGAGCTGGACAGCTGATAGTTTCCTCCTTGCCATTTCCTTGGAGGAGGCAGCTGTTCTCTTGGGTAGCATCTATGACCTTAATTACTACAACCCCTCAAAGGAGAACCCAGGCCCATTGAGGCATCCTTTCCTTGAACTGTTGGAAAAGAAGCAGCTGGAAGAACCACAGCTGGGGATTGGGGATGGAGGGGCATATCTTCTGAAGCAAATGGCACCTGGCAGCTGGGCCTCAGTGGGGGTGAGAGGGGAGGGTGTAGTTGTAGGGCAAAGAGGGGTGGCAGGGCAACTGTCTGCTTTCATTCCACATGAGGTCATGATCAAGTGAGCATCTTTTCCTCTCCCTGGAGCTGACCTTATTAAGACTGTTACCTTACTAACAGAGTGGCCTATTAGGAGCACACCCATGGGAGTGTTTGTGTCCTAATCCCTGTGGCTGGGGCCTGCTTCTACTGGGTGGGACACATTTTGCAAACAGCTGATATTTCATATCTGCGTGTGCCATGGGAAAGGAACAGCAGATAGCAGAGATCAGGGCAGAGCACTGAGGGTCCATGCCAGGTTCATGAGGGCAGAGGCTAGCTCCTGTCGGTGTGGCGATAAATAACTGAGTGTCGGATATCCTTCCTCTCTATCCTCCTAAGGATATGCAGAATAAGATGTCTGCTCAGAGCAAATACCAATAGCAGGTGGCTTTGTGCAGCAGATGTCTTAGCGATTACTGGCACGTAAGTGGGTTTCCAGTAGTCTGGAAGTGCTGTTTGTCTGTACCCACCAAATGGGGACTGCTTCTGTCCCACTCCATGTGGGCTGAGACCCTTGTTCCCCACAGCTGATGAGCCCCCTTCGTATTCATCATTGACCACCACCTCTCTTTGGAGCATCTTTCACCCTAGGATCTACGTTGCTTCACAGGGGTCTGCCGTGGGGCTGCTCAGTCCCTCCATGAGGGAAGTCGTGCTTCTCTCCAGCTGAGTGGGTTGAATCATCAGGGCGCCACTGGGCATCTGGGTGTACCTCCTCCTAATCCCGGCAGTGTACCTGGGAGTAGGCCTCAGCAACCCTGGCTTGACTGTAGGCACTGTACCAGCCTCCCAAGTGAGTACTCCCTGAGGCTGGTGAAGGGAAGAAGCTGACTGGTGATGGTCCTGAGTTCACGCCTATAAGGTACCTTGAGGCAGCCCTCCCTGGAAAAGGGGGGCAGCCAGGAGATTCCCTGAAGCCACTGGAACAGCTGCCCAGGACCAGGGCTGTGGGAAGATTGGTTGGGGTTTATGCGCTTGGTGCTGCCCAGCCCCTTGTTGCCTTTCTCATTCTGTTCTTTCTCTGAAATGTCCTTGGGAAATGACCGGGTGGGAGTGGAGGGATAGAAACCCAGAGGCCTTGTAGCTCTGGCAGCAGGTTCTACTGGGCAGCCCAGGCAGAGGGTGGTTTGGTAGTTGGGCCCAAGGGCCAGGTAGCTGGTCAAAACTCCTGGTGGTTCACATGGGGGTTAATGGTTTGTGCCACAGGACCCTCCCCAGTCCCTACTGTGGAGCTTGTTTCATATAAGAGACCCTCTGTTTCCCTGCTGCTCCTCTCTGGGCCAGCAGTGCCCTTGGCCCTGTGGCCAGTTAAGCCCGTGGTCCTTTTCCTTGGGCCTTTCTTACCTCACCCACAGGGAGAGCTGTATTACCACAGTGTATCAGGGCTGCTTGGCAGCCTTTTGAAATGAGGCAGCTAAGATAACAAATAAGTTATTATTCCTGGGCCTGGGGATTTCTTGTCTACAGTATCCTGTTTTCTTCTTCCAGATACCAGCTCCTACCTCTCTGTAGCACAGAGGTAAAATTTTGGATTTAAGGCTGTGTTTTTCAGGTTAAGTTAAGTCCTTTGAGATAAGAGGTTTCATCGACAGCAGAAGAGCCAGTTCTGAAACCTGAGTTTGTCAGTCTCTGAAAACAGAGATTATCAAGTGTCATCTGGTGTGGCTGGAGGCTGGGGCCACATGAGGGTGGAGCTGAGTGGGGACCAGTTACTGCTCAACCTCTTGTTGCCTCCTTGAGGGAGTCTGTATCTAGGGGTCCTGGAAATACTGGACTACCACACTGGGCCTTCTTTTGGGAAAGGTTTTATGCATGCCCATTTCTCAGGATCTGGCAGTATGTGCAGAAAGTCACAGGCTCCTACATTACCAGGGGTCATCTGTCCACTAGCTTTCCCCAGAAGTTCGAAAGGACCTTAGTGGAAATAAGGACAAGCCAAACCCAATCCCAGAGGAGAGATACCAAGGCCTGGGAGCTGAGGTTGTACCTCATTTTAGTGGGACAGTTCACCCCTTTCCTTAGCCTGATTCAGCATGGATGACAGACCCAGCCTGTCCTCTGGGAGCCTGAGGCGTTGGCAGGTAGCCCTGCCAAATGTGCCAGATGCCACTTGAGCCATGTCTTAGCCAGACCCAACAAGACCCACCCTGGATGCCCCTGGGCCTCTCCTGGCAATCAGGTATCTATTTCTGTCAGGGTTGGGGAGGAATATGACCTGTAGAAGCCCCCCTTTATATGCAGGTGCTGGCTATACAGTCCCTCACCCTGCCCATGGCTTCAGGCTGACATCTGTCTCAGTGTAGGGCCTGGGTGCCCCTATGAGGGCAGGCTCTACCTGCTGTCACAGCTATCTGCAGAGATAGCCTTTTTCTCCTGTCCTCTTTGCCTTGGCTTTCATGTTGAACTACCATAAAGAGAAGACCCTCCAGGGCACCCCTGGCCCCTTTGGCCTGGAGCTGCCAGAAGCATCACCTTAGGCTTATGTTGGTCCTGTTCCTTGGTCCCAAGGTTCCTAGAACTTGGGGTAACAGTCTTGTGAGTACTATGACGGGACTTCCTGATGCCACCACACGGAGTTTGCTGAATGAGAATCTCTTTTGCTTTCCCATTATCCATTGTCGAGCTGCTCCAGGCTGTGGGTCCTATCAGATCTTTTAAGATATTTGAGGTTATTGGGAAAACATTTGTCTGATGGATTTCCAGGGAGTGGTGACTCTGAGTGAGTGCATCCTTGAGAAGCAGCCCTGCCATGAGGTCTCCTATGACATATGTGCTCTCTCCACAGCAACCCCAGGTTTAGGAAGCACCCTAGCTAAGCCAGCCCAGCGCCTTCCCTGCATAGCCAGCCCCATGAATGACATGGCTGTTGAACTCTGCCTACTGCTCCGAGGGCCAGGTGACCTCCCCAGGAAACTGGGGACAAGTAAGAGTGGAACAGGCCTAGGGCTGGCATTGGTGGGCTGTTAGTTAGGAAAGCCAGCTCCACCCCGCTCGCTCCCTCAGGAAAGAAAGGAGCAGGAAGTCTGAAGTGCCCAGGCTTGACCATGGAGCTGGTGTTAGAGACAGAGAGGCCAGGGAAACTTGCCAGGGACTGCCTCCTGTAGGCTGGTGTTCCATGTCCATTCTCATTTAATCTTCCCACCAACCCTGAAAGAGTTCAGCCAAGGGAACTCAGAGGGCTAAGAAGTGACAGAATTGGGATTCAAACCCAAGTCTTTCTGATCCCGAAGTCCAGTGATAATCAGGATCCATTTCTTGGGGAGAGATGGCTGATGTGGTGGCATGGGGACCAGAGCTTAGGCTAGTTTGTGAGGCCTGAGCTGGACCCTGTGTGCTGGTCAGTTGCGGGCCAGGACTAGAACCTAGTGGACAGGCACAGCACCAGCCCCCTTCCAGGTTTCTGTGCTAATGCGCTGATGATGTGGAAATCTTTCTACTCAGAAGTAGGAGTCCTCTCCATTCCTAGTTCCCCTGGGATTGAGGCCCTTGACGTGTCCTGCCAGATGGGAGTGGCATGGGGCAACTCTTGGAGCAATCATGCTGGAGTCCCTGGCACCCCTATAGAGAGTTTCCCACCTTGAGGACACTGTAACCAGGGATGGCATCTGGGAGTGCCAAGATGATGAGCCATTTCCTCAGCCACCCCCATACTTCTGTGATTGGGAGTTCCCCTCTGAGTGATGATGGAGGGGGAAGTGGGTGGTGCCAGAGCATCTGAACTGGGCACTTGGGGCCTCCTGGCCTGAAGCCTCCTGGCGTGGCTTCTCCTTGCGTCACTGGCGTCTGATAGGTGTCTGATGTGGCAGGGATAGGCTTTTCTATGTGGGCACCAGGCTGGCTATCCATCCATTCTCTCTGGGAGTGACAGGCCTTATTCTCTTTGGAGAGGGAAGAATGGTTAGTTGGGTGGCACCCTCTGTCACAGTGTTGTCCCTATCGTGCAGCACCAGCCATCCTTTGACCCAGAGCCACCTGGACCTGTCTCCCTACAGGGCCTGATAGCTGTGCAGGGCAGCTGAGCCCCCTCGTTTTCTTCTGGCCCTCACATCCCACTGTCCTCTGAGACAGCTGGCTCTGGCCCTGTGGTGAGGGTGATAACTCTAATTCCTAGGCACGTCACCCCAGCTTCACACCAGGCCCATCCAGGGATGGGTGACTGCTTATCCTGCCAGGGCCCACGCTTAGAAAGTTGCTGACTTTGACTCCAGGGCAGGAATAGGGGATTGGAGGAGGTCCTGTCCTGAAGCTGAGGGTGGTAGGGCTGGAGGGGAGACTTACCCAGGCAGAGGTACGGGAAAGACCATAGTTGCTAGACTCTTAATGAGAAGGAGGGCTAAGAACCATCGATTCTTCTAGAGCTGGCAGGGATATTTGCATCACCTGCCCTGTTTCATAGATGAGGAAACTGAGACCAGAGAAGTTAAATGACTTTCCCAAGGATAGAGCCAGGTCTGCAGCCTCTTTCAAAGGCCTGGAAGTGCCTTCGCTCTTAGTCTGTATAAAAGGGGGCATGATGCAGGCAGATTGCTCTAACTGCTTTACTTTGCTTGAAAAGAAAAATCACGATAACAAAACTCACAGTCAAGCCCAGGATTGCCCATGGGTGGTGTGTCAGCATGGTCTGACCCCAGTGTCTTGTACTTCAGGCTTCCTGCCAGCCCTTGACCCATTTCCCTTTTCATTTCAACGTACATTTCTTGAGCACCTACTGTGGGCCACGTGTTATGCAAGGTAAAGAAAAAGATGCTTGGATGTGGCCGCTTTAGTCAGAGAACTTCGGTTGCTTCAAGGTAGAGAATCCCATCTCTAACCAACTCGGTCAGCCAGACCTCAGGGCAAGCAGAGGAGCGAAGTCTTAGGGACTCAAATCCTGTCTGGGACTTTTCTTTCTGTCTCTGTCCCTGTCTTTTGTCTCTGCTTTCTGTTTATTAGCTTTAGTCTGTCAAACTGGCTTTCTACATGAAGTTGGAACAATGACAGCACAGAGCTTTGAGACCCGCTCTCCTCCCAGCTCCCTTGTACAAAAATTCCAGGAAGATCTCTTACTGGTCCAGCTTGGGTCAGGGAGGAGGCTAACTAGGATTAGCATTCCCCACCGAAGCCACAGGGTTGGCACAGGGAAGGAGCTACTTCTTAAGAAAAGGAGTGCTATCCCCCAGTGAAAGGGAGCTGGCAGACAAATCCTGGCACTCCTTGTTCCCCTTTCCTGCTGTTTGTTCTTGCAGCCCTGGGGGACTTGTGCCCAGTCCCTTCTCAAAAGTTGATGGAACCCAGCCAGTTACCTACAGGGAGTAGTATTGGTCAGGTGACCAAGCCTAGGGTCCAGAAGCCTTGTAGGGGTTACCTGAAGTTTGTTCTGATGGAGCCCAGTCTTGAGGAGCTCATGCTGTTCTACCTTTAAAGCATATTCCTCTTCCCTACAATTGGTTGGGGCCACCCCAGGAAGGAGGAGGTTTTGTCTTCACCCTCATGGGTACCTGCTTGGAGCTTACTTGAATGTTCCTCAGAAGATAGGAGACCCGGCGACTTCCCTGGCGGTCCAGTGGTTAAGACTCTGCGCTTCCACTGCAGGGGATGCGGGTTTCATCCCCGGTCGGGGAACTAAAGATCCCACAAGCCGCGTGGCCTGGCCAAAAAAAAAAAGAAGGTAGGAGACCGAAGCTTCTGAGATTGTAATCTGCAGGACCACAGGCCTTTGTGGAGCCTCTCAGTGCCTCAGCTTCCTCAGGCCTCAGATGGGGATTACCATACTTACTGATTGGTTTGGAGTCTTGGAGTGTTTCTTACAAGTAGACACCTAGGGCCCTTTGACAATGATGTCTGATTGCTCCCCTTTCATTTTGTAGAGAAGGGAACCAGGGTCTGAGGAGGTGAGTGACTGCCCAGGGCCTACCGTCTTGGGGAGACAGTGCGATGTCCAGGAGCAGACTGCAGGGGCCCTTCAGGTCACACTGGCTGCCCTGGCACCCAGGACTACAGTGTTTCTTTCTAACAGAGGCCAAACCCCCCTCCTTAGCCTGAGACTGACAACAAGAAACAGACTCACTGCAGAATGTGCAACAGCAGTTAGGCCTTGGCCTTGTAGTTTTTCTTCTGTCTGCCCAATTCCTCAAGAATGGCTGTGGTAGTACCAGCTTCTGTCTGCTATACAGCTTCTCAAGCCCTGGGGAGAAGGTTCATTGAGGGCGGGGTAACTGAATCCATTTAGAGTAACTTTGTGCCCTTTAACATGTCCTCATCTATTTTGGGCTTCGGGTGCCTTTCTCTTGTGTTTGTTCTGCCCTTTCTAGTCCTTGACTAGCCTGAATTTTTCTACCAGAGGAAAAACAGAAAGCCATTGTATGAGGACAACACATAGGAAAATCCTCCATTGACTTCATTTTAAGTTTTCTGTCCACACCACTGTTTGTTTAGTGAGTGTTCCCATGGCAGCCCTGTCACATCTGGGATGAGCCACAGTCATCTCACCTGCCTCGTATTGCCACCCAACTGCTTAGATGTCTAATAAGACGTCTCAAACTTAACGTGTCCTAAAGATCTCTTCCTTCTGCCCATCTTCCCTGTCTCTTAGTAAATGGTACCACCATCCACCCATTTGCCCGGACAAAAACCTGGGAGTCATCCTTACTTCCCCTCATACTATCAGTGCCCACATCCAGCAAACCCTGTCACCTCTGCTCCCAGTCTTTCCTAAGTCTCACTCAGCTCCAGCCCCACTGGCTCTGTTTCTCAGACATGCTGAGCTCATTCCCTTTACCCCAAAAGTTCTTCCTTCTGATTCTCTCATCAAGCAGACCTCTGCTCAGGGGTCAGCCCTCAGCGAGGACTAACTTGACTACTCCATCCTGGTCAGTCCTCATCCCCCAGTCCCACTTCCAGCCTATCATCTGGCTTTGTTTTCTTCAGAGCACATTTCCTCTACCAGGTGTTTTCTTGTTTGCTTATTGATTTACTTATATATTAATGTCTTCTCTGCTCCTTTCACACCACCCATCACCCTCACTTTGTCAACTCCATGGAGTAGGCCTTTATTAACTAATTGATAACAGTTGGATGATGCATGTTCTTTCCAGAGGATGGGAAAGTAGCACAGAGGTCTTTTTTTTTTTTTAAATTTATTCATCTTATTTACTTATTTTTGTCTGCATTGGGTCTTAGTTGCTACGGGCGGGCTTCTCATTGTGGTAGTGCACAGGCTCAGCTGCTCCACGGCATGTGGGATCTTCCCGGACCAGGGCTCAAACCCATGTCCCCTGCATTGGCAGGCAGATTCTTAACCACTGTGCCACCAGGGAAGTCCAGCACAGAGGTCTTAAACCAAGCTGCTGCTGCTGCTGCTGCAGCCACTGTTACTAAATGAGCTGTATAATAACATTCTGTTTTTAACCTAAGCTACCTTTCAAACACATACATATACACCTTATACACACACACAGGCTCTTAATTGTGTTTGGAAAAAATATTGGCTATGAAATGATAGCTTCAATTGAAGATACATTACAGCTCTGTGATTTTCTTTGAAAAGCTTTTAACTTCATAGCACTTTGATGAGCAAGAGACAAGTAGCTGAGGTGTTGCGTCTCTGCACTGATCATTCCAGATGCTCAGAAACTTCTTCTATAGCCATAGTGGACTGTATTAGTTTCCTATTGCTGCTGTAACAATAGTAGTGGCTTAAAGTAATCATTTTACAGTTCTGGAGGACAGAAGTCCTAAAATCAAGGTGTCAGCAGGGTAGTAGTCTTTCTGGAGGCTCTTGGGGAGAATCCATTTCCTTGCCCTTTTTAGCTTCTATAGTCCACCTACATTCCTTGATTTATGGCCCCCATCGTCCATCTTCAAAGCCAGCAGTGTAATAGCATCTTCCATTCTTTCTCTGCTTCCACCATCACATTACCTTTTCTGACTTGACTCTTCTGCCTCTCTCTTACAAGTAGCCCTGTAATTGCATTATCCTACCCTCCCTGCCCCCAGATAATCCAGGATAATCTCCCCATTTCAAGAGCCTTGACTTAATCACTTCTGTAAAATCTTTATTACCATGCAAGGTAGCATATTTCACAGGTTCTAGAGATTAGGACCTGGACATCTTTGGGAGGCCTTATTCAGTGTGTCACAGGGACTATGAATTTTCTTCCTCTGGGCAAATCTATATAATTGATAAATCATTTGGAAATTGAAGAAAAACAAAACAAAACAGGAAAATGTATCTATTTTTCAGCCAAACTGAGGTGATGGTGAATCCTGAATTGACTCTAAATAAATATTTTGGTTTTTTATTGAGTTCCTTAGTTTTTTAAAATTTTAAATCCATATTTATAGCTTGAGTAGCTTGAGTTAAAAATCCAAAAATTCTATGGTAGGTTTGTCAAAATAATTGTATAGTTTATTTTTGAAGAAAAGTATTCAAAAATACTTTAATTTTTATTTTAGGTCTTTGAAAATGTAAGCATCTGTTGTTTTGGTGATCATTATTGAGCA
The DNA here is from genome assembly GCF_965194805.1 of Balaenoptera borealis. Lineage (NCBI taxonomy): Eukaryota > Metazoa > Chordata > Mammalia > Artiodactyla > Balaenopteridae > Balaenoptera > Balaenoptera borealis. The sequence continues at coordinate 17,895,945 of NC_138878.1, forward strand.
GCTCTCATACACTGAGACAAAAATAGCTCCCAGATATCCTTGAGTCACTGACCAAGTTGGAAACAGTTCTTCCGGAAGATTTCTCTAGCTTTAATAAATCAAATGGCCACATTTGTATTAGTTTTTTAAGAGTACCTACTGCTTCAAAAAAAAAAAAAAGTACCTACTGCTTCAATTGGAGAAAGCTAAAAAAAAAAAAAAAAAGAAAACCTTCCAGTGTGTGTCTTCTACCTTCTAGACCAGTAAAATCTGCATAAAAGGTCTGTCACACAGGATCATCCTTGTGTGAGAAAGAAGTGGGCTGGAACTAGTCACTACACACAAACACACATGTATATGCACACACCTGTGTCACCTCTCAGACTTCTGATGGTGGGGGTTGGGGGAAGGGTTAGGAAGCGGTGAGTGAGACAGGGACAGTCCCAGGAACAGTGACTGGTGATCGGAGAGGCTCAGCACGAACCGGAATTGATCAAGGATGTGAGCAGTATGCTAGGGGAGGACCAAAGAATGTTACGGAAATCCTCAAGGGGCAAGCATTGGCAAACCCTGACGCACTGGCCAAAGGGAGGAGCCAGTGAGCATCTGTCAGCAGCTGTGGACATAGTTCTGAGAGGAACCATAGGAACAGCAAGCAGTCTGTCTACAGGGATTCTTTGGGGACGGCTAGAATGGGCAGTGGCTTTGTTGGACAGTCTTCCCCCACAGCCACATGGCCTCAGGAGGTGGTAAGCAGTGGACTTGGCTTTAGGGAAGGCTGTGCTGGTCAAGCAGCATTGAGAGAGCCCCACTGCCATCCCTGGCATCCCAGGCCACTGGAGCAGAAGTTTGGGTTTCTAGCAGCTGCAGGGCACTGTAGCAGAATAGCCCATCTTGGGAGACTCCATGCCGAGAACTCAGGCCTCTGGCCTGAAGTCTGGTGCTTCTGGCTTTCTCTGAATTGCACATATGTTCTTTGTATGTGGGAAGTGGGGCTTCTTGCTTAGGAACCCTTTCCCAGTGGGCACTGTAATCTTCACAAAAGCTACCAGAACTAATTGGTGAGTTTGACAAGGATGCAGGACACCAGATGAATATATAAAAACTCAAATACGTGTGTGTTTAATAGCTTTATTGAGATAAAATTTATATACCATAAAATCTACTCTTTTAAAGTGTACAGTTCAGTGGTTTTTAACATGTTTACAGAGGTGTGCAACCATTATCATAATCTAATTTTATTTATTTATTTATTTATTTATTTTTAAAAAATAGAACCTATTCTTTGACCCTCAAGGATGCCCCACTTTCTGTACTCTTTTTTTTTAATAAATTTATTTTATTTACTTATTTATTTATTTTGGCTGCTTTTGTTCTCTGTTGCTGTGCGCAGCCCTCCTCAGTTGCGGCAAGTGGGGGCCACTCCTCGTTGTGGTGCGTGGGCTTCTCACTGCAGTGGCTTCTCTTGTTGCGGAGCACAGGCTCCAGGCGCGTGGGCTTCAGTAGTTGTGGCACAGGCTCAGTGGTTGTGGCTCACGGGCTCTAGAGCACAGGCTCAGTAGTTGTGGTGCACAGGCCTAGTTGCTCCGCAGCACGAAGCATAATCTAATTTTAGCCCCATAATCTAATTTTAGAACATTTTTATCACTCCAGAAAGAAACCTTGACCCCATCCTCCCACCCCCAAAATCAATTATATTTTGATGTAATACCAAGAAACAATTAGAAAATAAAATTTTAAATAATATAATAAGGGCTTCCCTGGTGGTACAGTGGTTGAGAATCCGTCTGCCAATGCAGGGGACATGGGTTCGAGTCCTGGTCCGGGAAGATCCCACATGCCACGGAGCAACTAAGCCCGTGAGCCACAACTACTGAGCCCACGTGCCACAACTACTGAAGCCTGTTCACCTAGAGCCCATGCTCTGCAGCAAGAGAAACCACTGCAGTGAGAAGCCCACGCACAGCAACAAAGAGTAGCCCCGCTCTCCACAACTAGCTGCATGCAGCAATGAAGACCCAACACAGCCAAAAATACATAAATAAAATAAATAAATTTTTAAAAGTTCAGTGTTATTATTAAATATATATATATATAATAATATTGAAAGTGAAATACTTAGAAATAAATTTGTTAAAAATCTGTTGAGAGAAATTAAAGAAGACCTAAATAAATGGAGAGGTATACCATGTTCATGGATTTGAATAATCAATATTATTAAGCTATCTATTCTCTCCAAATTGATCTGTAGATTCAACACAATCCCAATCAAAATCCCAGCAAGAAATCAACTATACACCAATTTAAAAAAATAATTAAAAAAATGATAAAGAAAAAAAAATCCCAGCAGGCCTTTGAGAGATACTGTTAAGAAAATGAAAAAGACAAGCCACAGACTGGGAGAAAATATTTGTAAAACACATTTTGTATCCAAAATATATCTATAACCTTATAACTCAGTAAGATATACAACCCGATTTTTATTTAAAATGGGTTAAAAATTTGAATAGACAATTCAATAATTTTCTAATAAACTGATGGTAAATAAGTATATGAAAAGATGCTCAACATCCTTGGACATTGGGGAAATGCAAATTAAAGCCCCTACATGCCTACTAAAATGTCCAAGAGAAGAAGAGAAAACCAGAACAACTGACAGTAACAAGTGCTGGTGAGACTGTGAACTCATACATTGCTGGTGGGAATGCAAAACAGTACAGCTACTTTGGAAAACAGTTTGGCAGTTTGTTATCAAGTAAAAGATATACTTATCTTGTGACCTGGCAGTACCACTTCTTAGTATTTACTTAAGAGAAATGAAAACATATGTCTGCACAAAGACCTATATACAAATATTTATTGGCTTTATTCATAATAGCAAAAAATTAGAAACAACTATATGTCATCAGCTAAGGAACGGACAAACTGTGGTATGTCCATACAATGGAGTACTACTCAGCAATAAAAGAAGCAAAATACTGGTACACCTAACAACGTGGATGAGTCTCAAACGCGTTATGCTAAGTGAAAGATGCCAGACACAAGAAACTCCATATTCTGTGATTCCATTTATATGACATTCTGTAAAAGGCAGAACCATAGGAACAAATCAGACCAGTGTTGCCAAAGACTTGGGGGTGCGTGGAGTGGAATTGACTGCAAAGAGGCATGAGGGAAAACTTTTTGGAGTGATGGGAATGTTCTATATCTTGATCGTGGTGGTGGTAACATTTGTTAAAACTTGTTGAACTATCAATTAAAAAGGAAGACTCTTATTACATGTAAATTATACTTAAGTTAAAAAAAACATTAAAAGAACAACAACCATGGGACTTCCCTGGTGGCACAGTGATTAGGAATCCGCCTGCCAGTGCAGGGGACACGGGTTCGAGCCCTGGTCTGGGAAGATCCCACATGCTGTGGAGCAACTAAGCCCGTGTTCCACAACTACTGAGCCTGCGCTCTAGAGCCCATGAGCCACAACTACTGAGCCCGCGTGCCACAACTACTGAAGCCCAAACACCTAGAGCCCGTGCTCCACAACAAAGAGAAGCCATCAGGGGCTTCCCTGGTGGTGCAGTGGTTAAGAATCCACCTACCAATGCAGGGGACACGGGTTCGATCCCTGGTCCAGGAAGATCCCACATACCACGGAGCAGCTAAGCCCGTGTGCCACCACTACTGAGCCTGCGCTCTAGAGCCCACGAGCCACAACTGCTGAACCCGCACACCCCAACTACTGAAGTCCATGCGCCGAGAACCCGTTGCTCCTCAACAAGAGAAGCCACCACAATGAGAAGCCTGCGCAGCTCAATGTAGAGTAGCCCCCACTCGCCGCAATGAGAGAAAGCCCGCACACAGCAACGAAGACCCAGTGCAGCCAGAAATAAATAAATAAGATAAATAAATTTAAAAAAAGAAAAACAACAACCATGATACACCTCAGAGTTCAGTTCAAGCCTCTTCTCCTTCATGAGGCTTTCCCCAACTACCTCCTTGTTTCATGGCCCTCTGATAAGTCCCTTCCAGGGCACTCATGGTTTTGGTTCCTATCAACCACAGCTTGGGCTCCTTCTTCAGTAGGGCTGCCTCAACTCCTCAGGGCAGTGACTTGCTGAACTCACTGCTCATTTAGCATAGCCAGACCCTGCCCACAGCTGGCTCTGTGAGAGGCCAGGAGTGCTGGTGAGGTGGTAGCAGGCTAGGGAGAGGAGCTCAGACCTGGGTGGGCTTCTGTGACTGTCTTGTTTTTCTCTCAAGTACCTCACCTCAGCTCTTGCTCTCTTTTCCCCCACAGGTTGGGATAAACATTCCTATGGTTACCATGGTGATGATGGGCATTCCTTCTGTTCCTCGGGGACTGGCCAGCCCTATGGTCCCACATTCACTACAGGAGACGTGATTGGCTGCTGCGTCAACCTCATCAATGGCACTTGCTTCTACACGAAGAATGGCCACAGCCTTGGTGGGTACATAGGGGACCTTGGAGGGTCTGCCCTGTGGAGCCACTTTGGTTGGTGAGAGGCTTTGAAGCCAAAGCAGTGTTGTAGATCCTCTGCTGAGCTCAGGGCAACTGCAGCCATTTCCTAGCATCAGAGCCCTGCAAGGGGAACGGAGGGTATAGAAGTGGTCCCTTTGTTAATCCATCCATTCAGCAGCATTTATCGAGCCTGGGTCAGTGCTGAGAGAGCAGCAATGTCGTGGTCATGCTCCTGGCCTGTGTGACACTCGTTGGAGCGAGGTTTAGGGTCAATGAGAAGTTTGAGGGGCCCTAGTACCTACTTGACAGTGGTAGTGATTTGTATGCCTGTCGCCTGGGCCCAGACTTTCTCTGGCCCTTCTGCAGGGCACTGGTTGCTGTGGAGCAACAGTGAGGGCTGCTCTAGTACAGGAGGTAAACAGGCTGGAGTCAGATGGGGTCAGGTCGCTTCTGGCCTGTTTGTGGTTAATAGACAGCAACCTGGACAGAGTTATATTGAAAAAGTCCCTTTGGTTAAACTGAGAAGGAGGGACTGATTGGAGTAAGGGCTGAGGAAGAGGCAGGTGGCATGAGCCGTGGCCGTGGTGATGGGTGCAGGCAGTGGAGAACAGGCCTGCAAAGGCCTAGGGGTGCCGCAGCGGGGCTTAGTGATAGATGGGGTGCACTGGAAAGAAGGGAACATGGTAAAGTGGCTGGATTAGTTGTGCTGTCAACTAGGATCAGAAACCCAGGAGAAGCAGCAGTCCTTGGAAGGTCTTGAGAACTCTGGAGGATACCTTGAAGAGTAGTCCTGTACACATTTAGGAATTTAGGATTAGAAACTAAGAGAGAGAGGAACTTTGGCTATTCTGACACCTTGCCGTAGTAGGGCTGACTGCTATTTGGCCCTCGAGTGAGTGGAACCCATGGCCAAAGTGGCCCTGAGGTGGTACCTAACTGCTGGGCCAGCCTACCTGGGTTTGCAGAGGTCTCTAATCTGGCAGAACCCTATCAGCCAGGTTGACCACAGGCCTTGCCAGGAAAGGGAGTTGGGCATTTTACTTTGAACCCAACTTGTAGGAGGCTCACTTCCCCTGGTTTGCGGGGCAGTCAAAAGGTGGCTGCCACTCCCCACATCCCTCTGTGGCTTCTCCGGGAGATGAGCCCGGGCAAAATCAGGGGACCTGAGTGGAAATGGGGTTTACTTGCGGCTGGGGCTGAGCGAGCAGGAGCCAGCATTCCTCAACAGGGCAGTCAGATGCCACAGCCTAGAATGGGCAGCCAAGAGCATAGCACAGACGATGCAGAGCTGACCCAGGTGCACATCCGGAGAAACTCTCCCCTGAAATCCATGGCCAGCTAGCTGCAGTTGCTGGTATCCAGCCTGTGAGGAGCTAGCTGCTGGAGGGCAAGGCCAAGGTCTCAAGATGACTCCTCATTCCCCACTCTGTTCTCTGACTCCAGCTATTTCCTGCCTCTTAACTTTTCTGCTGTCAGAGTCCCAGGGGCCACTGTTATGGGCTATCAGTCCTTACCCAAGCCCTGTTTCACTTGCCCCTCCGAGCCAGGCCCAGTTCTGCCCGTCTGCTCTGAATACTTGCCCTCCTTACATCTCTTCAGTTTGTCCACACTTTGCTCAGAGCATGGCACCTGCTGTGGGACATAAGATTTGGGGCATATCTGCTGTCCCTTCTGCACCTGCACCTCCCGCCTCTGGGCTCTAAGCTCTTTGTCAGTCAGATCCCTAGGTCCCTAAGGAGCTCATGGCCACCTTAATGTCAGCCCAGACCTTCACACTGTTTTTATTTTATTTATTTGTTTATTTATTTAGGCCGCGTTGGGTCTTCGTTGCTGCACGTGGGCTTTCTCTAGTTGTGGCGAGCGGGATCTACTCTTTCTTGCGGTGCGCAGGCTTCTCATTGCGGTGGCTGCTCTTGCTGCGGAGCATGGGCTCTAGGCACGCGGGCTTCAGTAGTTGTGGTGCATGGGCTCAGTAGTTGTGGGACGTGGGCTCAGTAGTTGTAGCTCGTGGGCTCTAGAGCTCAGGCTCAGTAGTTGTGGTGCGCGGGCTTAGTTGCTCCGCAGCATGTGGGATCTTCCAGGACCAGGGCTTGAACCTGTGTCCCCTGCATTGGCAGGCAGATTCTTAACCACTGTGCCACCAGGGAAGCCCCCTCACACTGTTTTTAAAAACTCATCTCCCAGGACTTCCCAGGCAGTCCAGTGGTTAAGACTCCGCACTTTCCACTGCAGGGGGCACGGGTTTGATACCTGGTTGGGGAACTAAGATCCCACGTGCCGCGCGGCACAACCAAAAAAAAAAGAAAAATAAAAAATAAAAACTCCTCTCCCTAGTACATGTTTTTTTTGTTTTGGTTTGGGTTTTTTTAATTAATTAATTTATTTTTGGCTGCGTTGGGTCTTCGTTGCTTCGAGCGGGCTTTCTCTAGTTTCAGTGAGTGGGGGCTACTCTTCATTGTGGTGCACAGGCTTCTCATTGCGGTGGCTTCTCTTATTGCGGAGCACGGGCTCTAGGCACGCAGGCTCAGTAGTTGTGGTGCACGGGCTTAGTTGCTCTGCATGTGGGATCTTCCCGGACCAGGGCTCGAACCCATGTCCCCTGCATTGGCAGGCAGATTCTTAACCACTGCACCACCTGGGAAGTCCCCCCTAGTACGTGTTTATATAGACCCCATGGAAGACCTGACACATCTTGTAATAAAACTTCCTTTAGGCCTATATTATCTATTTTTCTAGCCTGTCACGATCTTCTTTGGTCTTGCTTTTTCTATCTCGAATATTTGGTATCCTCTTCAGCATTGTATTAACCTAAATTTTGATAAACATGTTTATTTGTGTTTTCATCAAGATATTGATAAAAATATTGGAAGAGGACAAGGCTGGATTTGAGCCCTTCAGCCTACAGCTTGTCCAGGTAGACACCAGCCATTTAAGAATCACTTCATTATGTTAATTGAATCTTGTGTTTTTCTGTCTTTTCCACAAGGATACTACTGAGACCTTACTAAAAAATGGATATGACCTGTCCTCTGCATTTTCTAGATCATGAAATTTGATGGGAAGCCAGTGAAAGTTATAGACCACTTGGTGAATCTTCTAATGACCTTGTTTCCTTTTCACAAGCCAGCTTATCAATATAATGCACTTCAGAATCTCACGCAGGATCAGTGAGCCAATCATTGCTCTCTAACCTCAGAACATTTCTCTCTTTAGAGAAGCAGAGTGATGTTTCCTGCCTCTGGCCGCCCCGCTCCTTTTATTTGCTCCATTGTCCTCTGTCACAACACTCACCCTGTGTGTCATTGGTCAGTTGTCTGTGTAATTACTAGTTGCATGCCATCTCTCTTGCTGGAGTTTGCAGCACTTTTAGGGCCAGGCTTACAGCTGGTTCCCTATTGCCTGTCATAAGGCCTAGCTCCTGGGAGGTCTCAGCAAATACTTGACGGGAGAACAAATGAACACTGAGTGAATGGAGACTGGAGACTGACGTCTCACCCACAAGTGGTCCATGAGCTTTCAGAGTAATTTTTTTTTGGCTGCATTGCACAGCATGTGGGATCTTGGCTTTCCCACCAGGGATCGAACCCGCACCCCCTGCAGTGGAAGCGCGGATTCTTTTTCTTTTTTTTAAATTTATTTATTTATTTATTTATTTATTTATTTATTTATTTATTTATTTTTGGCTGCGTTGGGTCTTCGTTGCTGCGTGCGGGACCTCTCTAGCTGTGACGAGCAGGGGCCACTCTTCGCCGCGGTGCATGGGCCTCTCATTGCGGTGGCCTCCCCCGTTGCAGAGCACGGGCTCTAGGGCGCCTGGGCTTAGTTGCTCCACGGCACGTGGGATCCTCCCAGACCAGGGCTCGAACCCGTGTCTCCTGAATTGGCAGGCGGACTGTTAACCACTGTGCCACCAGGGAAGCCCTGAAGCGCGGATTCTTAACCACTGAACACCCGGGGAAGTCCCCAGAGTAATTTTTATACAGGCTCTTTATACCCTCAGCCTCAGTGACCCCTGAGCTATGTCTTTTTGGCTCAGTGTACTTCTTAGCAGCAGGTTTGAATGTCCTATTTGCATCCTGGATCTTTGCCTGGACCTTCTCAGATCTTCCCTTGGGCCATCTCAGATCTTGCCATCACAGTGTCTTTGTGGAGGCTCCCAGAGACCTACAGGGCTATAGGGAGCAGTGTTGCCCTTGTTCAGTGCAATAGGGGGTGGAGTAGCCTCTTTCCTCATCTTCCTGGAAGCACCTCAAGGCCTTGTCCTTCCTGAGTCCCACTGTGAGTAGAGCTAGGCAAACCCGGGTAGGTCATCCCCTGGGCAGAAATGTGGCAGTTGTCTCGCCCTGTGGCGCAACTGTAGCCAACTTGTACCTAGACCTCACAGTTTATGAAGCAGCTTTCATAGAGAATCTGTTTCTCCTTCCTTCTTGAGGTGTTGGGTATATTGTTACCCCCTTTTTTCAGATGGGCTCAGAGAGGTTGGGTAGCTTGCCAAAGGTCACACTGCAGATAATTGATGGAGCCTGGACTCCGCTTTCTTCCAGGGTTCTGTGGGCCTCTTCATGAGCCTGGGAGTACAGCAGCAGTTGCCTGGCCACACTGAGATTCATGGGGGCAGCTCCCATGCAGACCTGGTGGGTGGACATGGAGGGGCTTCCAGATTCCATCCTGCTAGTTCTGTGACTGCTGACTCTGCTTGTGGGGCTCAGGAGTTGCCTCAGGCAGGAAGGTCATGGGTTTCTGAACTTCTTTCACTGAGGAGCAAAATAGCCCAGTAAAGAATGTAAACAGTCTCTCTGTGCCTTGGTTTTTTCATATGTAAACTAGTGTCAGAGACAGTATACACCTTCCAGGGTTGTTCTGAGGATTAAATGCTTCCTTGTAAGACATGATTCCAGTGCCCAGCACAGAGGAAGAACATGGGATGCTCACTTGGCTGCTGTCAGGATTCTGGCCCCAGGTTTACTGGGAGACCTATCATCAGACCCTCACCTGTTCTTCAGTCTTGCTGGGTTTCAGTTTCTTTTTGGGGTGGAGTTGAGGGAGCAGACAGGGACCTCTAGTCAGTGGTTTGAAAACCTCTCAGGCCAAAAGCTTAGGAGCTTCTAGAAGATATAAGAATTTTAAAAAATGGGAAGGCTATGAGCCCTTGGGAGAGTGTCCTTGGGCCTTGAGTCATTTCTCAATCTGCAAAATACGAATGCTCTGGTAGATATGCTGAGGCCCCTCTCCTGCTCAGGGCTCTTCCTATATTTAGGGTCCCTATCCCTTCTACCCTCACTTCTGATTCAGGACTAAGGTCCCTAGAAACACAGCTTCTTCTCTTGGCAGGAGGGTTCAGAGGGTACACAGGCCACTGTTAACTTGGGCTTTGTCAACTCGGAATCTCTGGGGACTCTGGGCAAGTATGGGCTGAAGATGGGCAGCTGCCGCCTTCTCTGTCTCCACTGCTCTGTCAGCTTAGAGATGATGTTGGAGCATCAGACTAGGAATGAGTCCAGTCCCACTAGTTTCTGCTGGTTTTATGACTGTTGGCAAATCATTTAACCTCTGAGGCTTACTTTCCACATCTGTAAAATGGGGGTAAGAAAGCCTGCTACCCATAGTTGGTATGAGGATCAGATGAGGTAATGGATGGGAAAGGGCCTGGCATACACAGGAGGTCTCCATAAATACATGTTGGATCAAGAGAACAATCAGGCCTAGAGAGGCCTCACGGTAGATCATTTGGGTTTAGTCCTTCCTAGCAGGTTTTCCCTGAGAGGGTAGAAATGCTGTGGACAAATACCCAAATATCTGACTTCACTTCTGGCCAAGCGACTCAGCAAAGGGAAGGCCAGGGTGTAAACCTACCAGGCAGGACTTCCCTGGTAACGCGGTGGTTAAGAATCCGCTGGCCAATGCAGGGGACATGGGTTCGAGCCCTGATCCGGGAAGATCCCACATGCGGTGGTGCAATTAAGCCCGTGCGCCACAACTACTAAGCCTGCGCTCTAGAGCTCACAAGCCACAACTACTGAGCCCGTGTGCCACAACTACTGAAGCCTGCGTGCCTAGAGCTCACAACAAGAGAAGCCACCACAATGAGAAACCCGCGCACCGCAACAAAGAGGAGCCCCCACTCGCCGCAACTAGAGAAAGCCCACGCGCACAGCAACGAAGACCCAAAGCAGCCAAAAATAAATAAATAAATAAATTTATTAAAAATATAAATAAAATAAAGTAAAATAAAAAATAAACCTACCAAGCCCTGGCTAGTGCTTGTCCTTCACCATAGGGGAGGTGTGGTGACCAGCTCCTTCCCCAGCCATTGTGACGGACCCTCGCGGGGCCCACAGAGACATGGGAAACCAGGTGGCCTGATGACTGTTCCTTTCCCTCCACAGGTATAGCCTTCACAGACCTCCCGGTAAGTACTACTATTGGGTCTCCTGCTCTGGCCCCGGGGGCCGACTGGGAAAGGGCATGGTGTTACCTGCAAGTTCAGGGTGTGGAGTACTGCCCTCTCCCCAGCCAGGGATGTGTGCTGTGTTGTCAGCTTGAAGGGACCAGTAGGCGGTACCTGCCAGCCTTCTCTCTCCAGCAACAAGGCCTGGTCTTCCTCCATGTCTCTTAGCAGGTGACAGAGATTTGTGGCATTTCCAAAGGCAGCTAGGAGGTGGGGGACGGTGTGGGCAGAGATGAGGTAGCTCCATGGCTCAGCTGGTCTGAACCAGTTCTGTGTGGCTTATAACCAGTGGACCTGTGTGCAAAGTATAGAAAATTGTTCATATAGAAAATTGTTCCTGAACTGTTAGGGAGCCAGGTCCCTGTGCATACCCATCAAAGATCCCTGAGGAAAGCCAGTGCCCTAGGGGACTGAACCTGCTACTGTGCAGGGTACTCCTGGGCCAGAGAGGTGAGATTTATGGGGTTTTCTCCTCTTAGAAAAGGGTGAGGTTTCCTGCTGGCTTCATTCAGGGCTCATCCCACCTCCTGCACTCCAGTCCTTCCTTGTCATGAGTCATCACAGGCCTTGTCACGTGCAGGGCCTCCACCCAGAATGCTGGGAGCCTGGCCTGGCTCTGTGTGCCCTGGCTGGGGTCTAGAAGGAGGAAAGGTTTGCTGACTCTGGGGGCTGCTTAGGGATCCTGGGCTCCCCTGTGATGCTCTAGGAATAGGAAATGCCCCTGTGATCTGAGGGGCCTTCTGAAGCCCAGACTGCACCATGCAGGATCCTGTTAGAACCTCTGTCTATGTATCAAAATCCTTCCCTCCAACCTGGAGTCCCCAGAGAGGGGCTGTGGTCCTAAGCAAAGAAAGAGAACAGACACAGGAGGAGAATTCTGACCCTGAGTGGGGAAGAGTCTAGTGGTGGAGGTATGACATGAAACACCCAGACGTGGATGTGATGGCACTCTGTGCCAAGTGCTAGAAAGGCTGAACCCAGTGTGCAGTACCAGCACGTGGTAGTCAGGAATGATACGTGGTCTGAGGATGGAAGGTGGAAGAGAAGACTGGGGACCCGGGGACAATGAGGAGGAGGCTGGTGAGACACTGGGCTGTAGCAGTGGGAGCCATAGGAGGCATGGAGTGAGGGAGCGACCTGGCAAAAGCTGGTCAAGGCAGGGGATAGATGGGAAGCGGGGAGCCCTACACCCAGAGGGACATGCCCAAACCTCACTGGCCAGAAGATCCTCCTCTTAGTGAGCCTCAGACAGGAAGGGCAGCAGCCTTTCTTTACCCTTTTCCAGTGTCAGGGGGTCCATACCACCTAACCCCCTTGGTCATTTGGCCATACTTTCCTCTTCCTCCCCTCCTTTCCTCTCTCCCCGCATCCCTTCCTGCCCCCTTATATACCCCCCTTTTTTGTAGCAAAGGGATCCTTGGTCCTGGATCTTTCTGAGAGGAGCCATCATCCACCCCTGCAGCAGATCTTCATGGGCACACCTGCAGGGTTGTGGAGCCCAGCCTGCCTCTCTGTGCCCTGGCTGAGTCCCGAAGGGGGGCCTTGGGCTTTGGGAACACTACAGCCTCTGATGCAGGGCAAGAGACTCCATGTTGAGCCTGGCTTGCTTTTCTTTTGCTTTCTCCCCTCAAACTTTGGGGAATAGTGTCTCTGCTAGGGAGGTGGGCAGAATGTGGCTTAGCCCTGCCTCCCCCAGCCATGCTGCAATTCTCTCAAAGCCAAAGCAACGGCCTGCAGGAGCCAGCGCCTTCCCCTCTGTGCTGGAGGTGAGATGAGGCGAGGCCCTGCTGCCCCATTGCCCTCAGGGCCCAACTGACATTTCATTCTCCTCCTCAGGCCAACCTCTACCCCACCGTAGGCCTGCAGACACCTGGGGAGATTGTGGACGCCAACTTTGGGCAGCAGCCCTTCCTGTTTGACATTGAGGACTACATGCGGGAGTGGCGTGCCAAGGTCCAGGGCACTGTCCACTGCTTCCCCATCAGTGCCCGGCTTGGCGAGTGGCAGGCGGTGCTGCAGAAGTGAGTGCCCCGCTCCCGCCCTTACCCAGCCCTGCCCCATCCCAGGGGCCTCACTCTCCTGTAGGCCCCTGTACTGCTACAAGCTGCTCTTGTGAACTTTAGTGGGTAGCATTCCTTCTGGAAAGCACTCCCAGGATGACTCTGCCTGCTGCTCTCCTGCTCCTCTCTTAGTTCAGTTCTCCAGAGCTGCTCCTAATTAAACCTTTGCCCCCTCAACTGGATCGGAAGGCCCTGTATGTAATATCACCAGCAGGGCTGTTTTCCTTCCCCAGGTCATTTTGCAGAGGATGTGCTAGTACGTCCTGTGGTATCTTCCTCTGTGCACTTTTTTTTTCCATCATAGGGAGTGTCTGTCATGCCATGACTCTGGCCTAAGGTCACCTCTCAGGGTCAGATCCAGCTAAGTCCCTTGCATCTGTGGCAGTGGTGGTGTGAAGAGGGTCCTGCCTAGGACCTAGCTGGCTCTTGGCTGATTAATTCCCAGCCTCTCCTGGGAGACAGTCTTGATGAGAATCCCAAGGGAGGCCAGATATGGTTCTCTCTTCCAGTTGACAGCTGCAGGCCTGAGTGAGGCAATGACCTGTACCCACTCTGCCAGGAGGTGGGTTAGTTTGTTAGCTTGGCTCCCAGGGGTGGGCAGAGAAGGGCTGGGCTTCTACTAGCTCTGGTCATTGCCCTGCAGACACCGGGGTACCAGAGTCCAGCGGGTGGGGGTGGGGTGCACACTGGGTTCTCTGTGTAGCCTTCCTTTCTTTAGGGATTGATATTGAGGCAGGCCCCATGGGAGGGCTGAGGCAGGGGCTAGGTGGCCAGACCCTTCTCAGGAATAGCAGCACTACTACATCTTGTCCCCAGCCCCCAGAACTTATAAGAAGCCCTTCCTTGGAGGGCCAGCACGGTGCCAGTCCCCATAGCAGGCTTGCTGGGACAGGCAAGGGGAGAGGTGGAGCTGCCCCAGCTGTGTGGGGGAGGGACTAATACTCTCAGTTGACAGGGCCTGGGCTCATCATGTGGGTGTATTTGTTTACATGTATGTATCTGTGTACCTGTGTGTGTTCATATGTAGTATTTGCTGAGACCTGCATATAACTCATATCTGTGATTTCATATAACTTCGCTTTATGGACATCGTTAATGGCTGTATTATCTCGCAGACACATTTGCCACAAGCCCCTTGGCTGGCTTCCCTTGGTGGTAGGTTCAGGTTATTTCCTCTCTCTTGCTTGTGTAGGTCACCGTTTTGTACATAAAGAGTTTTCCATATTTAAGATTATTTTCTGGGTGTCCTTTCAAGAAGTGGAATTACTGAGTCAAAGGGACTGTACATTTTAGTGTCCTCTGATGTGCATATGGGCGCATCTGAACCATGTTTTATCAAGAATTTTTGCCCTTGTGTTTATAATAATATAAATATTATAATTCTTATTCATAATTAATGTTATAAATACATAATTTCATAATAAGAGGTTGTATATATTGACTTCTTGCTTTGCTAGGCACTTTATGTGGATCATCTCATTTACCCCTTAAAACATGAGGGAACACACAGCTGAACTTCTGTGCCTTCCACATGACAGCCCTTCAGACATTTGTGTTTGGCAGTTATAATAATGACATTGACATATGCACACACCAAGGTATTCACTTTTGTACACATCAGATATGAGGACTCTACGTGTGCAGCTGCTTAGCCAGCTTTGGGTGGGTTTAAATGGTTTCTGGGCATCAGGCTTCTCAGGGCCATCTCCCAAAGATTGTGTTCCTGTTGGCCATGCTACTGCCTGAAACCTTGGCTTCTTGGGCCCTTAATTTGTTGTGTATCGTGGAGTAACTTGGGTCGTGGGTTAGCTCCCCATCACCGTCTGGAGCCAACACTCCCGAGGGCCAGGTTCACCTGAGCTGGAATGCTTCTGCCGGGCGCGTGGGGCACCTGCAGAGGAGCTCCTGTGTCTGTAGAAGGTACGCACATGGCATGCATCGTCACTGGGCAGCTGCCAGACTGCGTGGCTGGCTGCCCATCCAGGAAGCCCTCATAGAGACTCTCGGCAGTCTCTGGGTTTGCTGCAGGTCACAGGAGGCAGCCGCTTCTATAAGGAGACGGTATGTGCCTCTGTATGTACTTTTGTTGTCATACTTGCCCGCCTGTGGGCAGTATATCCCAGAGAAACTGCAGCCACTCCTCCAAGCTGTGAGGACAGATGTGGTGACCTGCCCCTCTCCCGCCTGACTGCATGAGCACTGGGGGATGTTCTCATTTTGTTTCAGCCCCTTTGTTATTCTGTGGAGGTTGCACCTTTAAGATATGTTTAGGGAAAACCTAACAGGGAGATAGTCTGTCCCATCAGGGGGTTGGTGAGAAATGCAGTTCTTAAGTGTCACCTTGAGCGTTTCCTTTTTTTCTAGCATGGTCTCATCTTACCTGGTGCATCATGGGTATTGTGCCACGGCCACGGCTTTTGCCCGAATGACTGAAACCCCGATTCAGGAAGAACAAGCGTCCATAAAGAACAGACAAAGTAAGGTTGATTCTCCTCTCCCCTCTCCCTCCCTCTCTCACCTGTCCCTAATTCTGCTCTCTGGCTCATGGCAGCCTTGGGTAACCTGTCAGGAGTCTGTTCAGCTCAGGTCCTCACCAGAAGACCAGCCCACAGCCCAGCCCCAGGCCCTTCTTCTGTCCCTCTTTCAAGGCCACACTGTCCAGAAGGACAGTCCAGCAGCATGGGAATGTCTCGGTGCAGCCTCCCTAGTGCATACTCTGGTGGCCTGGCGCAGGCTGGGGCCTGGTATGGCTGGATCTTCCTCCATGCTTTTTTCCTTTCTCCTGCATCCTGGATTCCACTCAGCCTCCTGTTCACGGTCTTCTAGAAGGAGTGTGTTTGCATCTTACCAGTTCAGTGCCCTGCCTTTGCCACCATTTACTCAACCTTAGTAGTTCTGCCTGCCCCTGGGCGGAGAGGGGACTGAAGCAGTCAGACACGGGGAAGGCTGATGCTCCGTGGCCACTGGGGTAGACCTCTCTCTGCTTCCCGCCTCTGGTCCTGGGCTTTGCAGACAGACAAAGAAGGAGCCAAAGGACGCTTTCCTGGTGTTCATACTAGCCTGCATACTGCGTGTTTGGGGCTCTTTTGTGGAAGGAGGGTGCTGGGAAAGAGGGAACAGCCCAGAAAGGAGATAGGAAGAGGAGAGGAGAGTGAGGGAGAGTAGGTGTGTGTGGACACGTGTGCCTGTGTGTGCCTGCTTGCGTCACTCTGAGCCTGTCGTCTCTGTGTATGTGCATGTGTCTGTGTCTCCCAGAGAAGCCACGCCCAGCCAGACAGTCGGAAAGGGATCCCAGACTTGGGATCTACCCAGAAGTCGCTCCCAGCAAGACGCACCAGGCCCCAGGGCAAGAGCACGATGCCGATGGCCTGAGAGGTGTCAATGTCAGAGCTGCCAGTGTGAGGAGGATGACCTCCTCTCTCAGCAGGGGGCGCGCCGCAGCCCCTGAAGACCGCCGAGACATGGGCCCTGGCCCAGAATCCATGAGCTCCCATGCCAACCCCCTGTGAAGCCTGAGGAGAGAAGTCTGTCTGAAGAGGAGCCTCTCAGGCCACGAAGCTGCCCGGGTGCCCATCCCTAGATTATGCTCCCACAGCCAGGACCTCTTCCCCCGCCCGGGTCCCTGGCAACCTGTACTCCATAGGAGCAGGCCTCCAAACTCAACCTGCTGCCTCTAGGCTAAGAGCACCCCGCTCCATTTTCCCCTCTTATTCTTTGAGGACTACCTGACACTTGACAGAAACCAGGATCTATTGTGGGGCTGGATGGCCAGGTTGTTTCTTCAGCCTCTTCTGTGAGCATCTCAGTGGGCTTGCCACTCTGAACCAGCCCACCTGTCAGCTGGTCCGTGCTTGGGGCTGGCAGTGTGTAAACGTGTGGCTGTGAGGAAGGTCTGCGGCCCCTCGCTCACTGCCGCATTCTTGCTCTCTACAGAGATCCAGAAGCTGGTGCTGGAGGGCCGTGTGGGTGAGGCCATTGAGACCACACAGCGCTTCTACCCAGGGCTGCTGGAGCACAACCCCAACCTGCTCTTCATGCTCAAGTAAGTTTGGGGCACCGTCAGGTCCCCCACAGCCCAGCTGGTGGTGGGCATACACAACCCGGACCAAGCCCAGAGCGTTGCTGCTCTGCTCCTTCTGCAGGTGCCGACAGTTTGTGGAGATGGTGAATGGGACTGACAGTGAGGTCCGCAGCTTGAGCTCCCGAAGCCCCAAGTCCCAGGACAGCTACCCTGGCTCCCCAAGCCTCAGCCCCCGACACGGCCCCACTAGTTCCCACATGCACAACACAGGTCAGCCACTCTCCAGAGGGCTCTGGGAAGAACTGGTGTGGAGAAGCAAGGCCACCCATACACCCTTCCCTGGGATGGGCTCAGGGCTTGCTGCTGGATTGGGGGAAGGGAAATGGGACCACTGTAGTTATTCCTGGGGCCCTGCTTGATGGCAAGCTGCCCCTCCTCTTCTGACTGTTCCCCGGCTTTTAGGAGCAGATAGTCCCAGCTGCAGCAATGGCGTCGCTTCCACCAAGAGCAAACAGAACCACAGTAAATACCCTCCGCCCAGCTCCTCCTCTTCCTCGTCATCGTCCTCATCCTCCTCATCTCCATCCTCAGTCAATTACTCCGAGTCCAACTCAACAGATTCCACCAAGTCCCAGCCCCACAGCAGTACCAGTAACCAGGAGACCAGGTGCCTGTTCTGCTCTGCTTCTTCCTCCTGCCTTCTGCTCTGCGCCCACTGCAGCCTGTCCTTTGAGCGCCACCCTGCCCTTTACCCCCCACCTCCATCCCAGGTCTGTGCCTGGAATAGTAACCGCTGACCCACCAGGCCTGGCATTGGCTCCAGCTTCTGGTCCAACTCTTTTTTTTTTTTTTTTTTATAAATTTATTTATTTATTTATTTTTGGCTGCATTGGGTCTTCGTTTCTGTGCAAGGGCTTTCTCCAGTTGCGGCGAGCGGGGGCCACTCTTCATCGCGGTGCGCGGGCCTCTCACTGTCACGGCCTCTCCCGTTGCGGAGCACAGGCTCCAGACGCGCAAGCTCAGTAGTTGTGGCGCACGGGCCCAGTTGCTCCGCGGCATGTGGGATCCTCCCAGACCAGGGCTCGAACCCGTGTCCCCCGCATTGGCAGGCGGACTCTCAACCACTGCGCCACCAGGGAAGCCTGGTCCAACTCTTGATTCAGCTGCCACTTTCCTTGGCCCTGTCTTTCTCCAGAGGTACTGACACTGAGAATGTGGTTGCCTCCAAGGATACCAGGCCTCTCAGAACCCCCAGGGTCTATACTAAAGGAGCTTTTACTGGGCTTAGCTTGTGGTCAGCCAGGTTGGGCAGGCAGGGTTTTTAGGTTGCAGACTGTAGGTGGCTTTCAGTAGCCCTCCAGCATGCCACAGGGATGACCTGGGTTTGGCTCC
This sequence comes from Balaenoptera borealis, assembly GCF_965194805.1. Lineage (NCBI taxonomy): Eukaryota > Metazoa > Chordata > Mammalia > Artiodactyla > Balaenopteridae > Balaenoptera > Balaenoptera borealis. The sequence goes on from NC_138878.1 coordinate 17,914,325, forward strand.
CAGAGATGCCTATCAGGACTTACCTGCCCTGGTCATTGGGGGTCAGGGGGTGTATAGAAGGGGTGTGCCAACTCAGAGGAGGGCCAGGGTGGGGACGGTCACGGAGGCAGCATGGGGACCAGAGTGGGAGTGAGGTAACAAGCCTCTGGGATGGCTGGTGTCACAGTAGGGCCCAAGTGTTAGAGCCTGGGAAACCTGGGAGCTGTCCTTCATGCCCTTTGGGGACCTCAGTTTACCCACTGCATACTGCGGCTAAAACCTAAATGGAGGCCCAACCAGGCTGCTCCAGTCACATCCCCTTTGCTAACTCCCACCTCAACCCTTCTCCACAGCGACAGTGAGATGGAGATGGAGGCGGAACATTACCCCAATGGTGTGCTGGAGAGCATGTCCACACGCATTGTCAATGGTGCCTACAAGCATGAGGACCTGCAGACGGATGAGTCCAGCATGGGTAAGGCCATGCCCCCGCATGGTGTTCCACAGGCGGCATTGCTCAGTCCCGGTGCCCTCTCCCCTCTGTGGGGGTTGGGATGGGCAGGCTTTGGTGGCTTGAGAAGCTCTATCCAGATCTGGTCCACTGCCTCCTTAGCCAATCATGAATCGGTGCTTGAGGTGGGAAGGCCTCAGCCTGCTGCCCAGAACAAGTTCCCAGCATTTGTGGCTGGAGGGAGTTGGGGAGAGCAGACACCTTATGAACACCCTTGCATCTTGCAGAGGGTGGGAAGAGGGCAAGCTTTGAGTCCTGTCTGACTCCTAGACCATGGGCTAGGTGGACGAAGAAGAGCTCAGCTCTGGATGGTCCACCTGCTCCTCTCTGCCCTCACTTGCCTCTAGCAGAAGCTGCACCACCCCACCCTACCCCCAGCCAAGGTCCTTCTTGTCGTGTTCTTTGGGGTCCACACCCTAGTCCTCCTTTTCTCTCTTTATCCCTCCTGATGTGTTCTCTGCTGGGCTCTGGGTGCAGATGATGGGCATCCTCGGCGGCAGCTCTGCGGGGGCAATCAGGCGGCCACAGAAAGGATTATCCTGTTTGGCCGTGAGTTGCAGTCACTGAGTGAGCAGCTGGGCCGGGAATACGGCAAGAATTTGGCCCACACGGAGATGCTGCAGGTACAGAACAAGCCAGGCCCTCATACAGAATGGGCCCCCATTTGGTGGTGGGGCAGGGTGACTGGGAGGGCACTGGGGGCAGGCAGCAGCAACAGGACAGTGTGGGCTCTAGTCAAGTCTACAGTGGGGAACAGGACATTCAGGGTACACCCCACCCTCTCTAGGTTCTGGGGAGGACACAGCCCTACCTGACCCTTCAGTCGGGGTATGTTGTGCTCTCCGTGGGCATCACACAGGGCACTGTATCCCCCTGGAGCCATGGAGGAGGGAGTGCGTGGTGCGTGCCACAATCCTCTCAAGAATGCCCTGTCCTTTAGGATGCCTTTAGCCTGCTTGCGTACTCAGACCCCTGGAGCTGCCCAGTTGGCCAGCAGCTTGACCCCATCCAGAGGGAGCCTGTATGCGCTGCCCTCAACAGCGCCATTTTAGGTAAGTGGATCTAACAAAAACAGAAGCTGGCCTATGAGTACCTAGGTTGGCCCCTTCACCCCTCCCTAGAAATTGCTGATGTTTATCCAGATCTGGGCAGTGAGCTCTGCCCAGAGGCTCTCTGGTGACCCATAGGACTCTTGGGCTCCCATAGCTGAACCTAAACCCTGACCTCCCTCTGCCCAACTGAGTTGGCTGGCTAGATCATGATGGGCCCTAGACTATGACCCTGGGCCTTGGCTAGCTCATTGCTCTAAAGAAAGCTGAGATTCACAGGCAGGGCCATGGCCTGGTGGCTGGGACACACTCACACAGAGACACATGAATGCTCTGTTCCAAGAGATTCTGTCCACTCCCCCAACCTTCTGCTCCCAAGGGAACTTTGACCTGGGCTTAGCCCTGAGCAGGGTAGTGACCAGGCCTTGTCTCTTCTCCACAGAGTCTCAGAACCTGCCAAAGCAGCCCCCTCTGATGCTTGCCTTGGGCCAGGCATCTGAATGTCTACGGCTCATGGCCCGAGCGGGCCTGGGATCTTGCTCCTTTGCCAGAGTCGACGACTACTTGCACTAGCTGACCACACTGTCTGGCCCCACCTGGCCCTCCCTCGGCCCCAGGGCTGGAGCAGCCCTGCCCTCCATCGGCACCTGGTGCAGGGACCTGGAAGCCACGGGGAGAGTCCACTCCTCCTGCCTGGCCTCCCCCGTTCCTTTCCTTCCTTCCTTCCTTCCTTCCTTCCTTCCTTCCTTCCCTTCCTTCCTTTCTTTTTCTCCCACCCTCAGTCTCTCTCTCTCCCCCCTTCATGTGCAGCGGCCTATGACACAGTATTGTCTGGTTACTTCTATTTTGAAAGAAGGGGTTTGTTTTGAGGAGAGGTTGGGGTTTTTTAATCTTTTTTTTTTCCCCTCCTGACTGAGCCACCAGTATTTATCTCTGGAGAGTTTGTGCTGAGCTGGTTTCTGCTAATTTAGTGGTGAAGCCTATCCAAGTTGGTGATAGCTTATTATTTTCATAAGTAAAAAAAAATGAGATTATATATATATATATATATATATATAAATATATATATTAAAAAAAGACACAGTATTTATCGTAGTGTTAGTGGTCCAGCACCTCTTGGGTGAAGCTGTCCAGACACCATATGTTTTTGAGTCCAACTCATTAAAAAAGAATCATCTCTGTCACCTCAGCCAAGTGATTCGTTTATTTCAGGCTTCCCCTTTGTTGAGCCACAGGCCCAGCTGCAGCCTAGGGAAGCCCAGTAGGCTTTGGGGGCCACATAGTGGGCAGGTCAGGCTAAAAGCTGGTTTGCAGCATCTGAGAGGTGTGGGTGCCTAGGCCCCTGAGAGCTGAACTGAGCAGAGAACTGCAGGGCCAAGGGTCCAAAGAAGAGATGAATTGGCCCGGGGCTACACAGCAGAGCAAGGGAGTTAGAGGGTCCTTGGCTAGCACGCTATCTACCATTCTACCCTGCCTCTCACTGCCTGCCTTGCCTCTCTCTCTCTTCCCTTTTCAACATGCTGCCTACCTTTGTTGTTAAGATGGCCAAATAATTCATTTACTCTAAATTGATTGCCTGGAAATTACCTGCCTTTGACCCGAGAGCTGCTGAGTATCAGGCTGCGGGGAGGAAGTCTCCATACCCAGGACAGAGGCCCTTGAATACAGGGGCTGCCTTCTTCCTGCCTGGATCTTCACTGTCTCTGCACAGCTCTGATGGAATTGATGCTTTCTGTTGAAAAGCCAGGACCTTGTGGAGACAGATTTTTGGGCTGCCAGTCGCTGGAGTGGATGGAACCCTTGACCCCCTAGGCCAGGCCTCACTGTAGCTGTGCCAGGCAGCTCCTTTGCAGTTTGGCCCCGGCCACTCTTAGGAAAGACTGTTAAGAATATTTGCTGGCCAGAGGAAAGGACCTCATGGGCTTTACAAATGTCCCACTGTCCATGTCAGACGGATCCTCACAGCTAATGGGTCAAAAACAGTCCCGGTACTGCCATCAGGGAATCAGGAGAGGAAGGGTTACGATGCTGCCAGGACTTAGGCCAGCCATCTGTGGAGAGGACAGACTGCCCAGGAGGAAGAAAGGGAAGAGGCCTACCAGAGGAGCACCAGGATGGGCTGGGATTTCCCCATCAGCCTCACAGTGGGAGGGAGTGCCCAGGCAGCCCCTGCAAAGGGGCAGGGTCAGAAGTCGAGCTTCCAGTCCCTGCCTGGATCTGGGCTGGCCAAGCTCCTGCTCTCCATCAGTGGATTCAGGAATGGTTGGCGTGGCCTGAGATATTCAGTGCCCACCAGGATTCGCTGGGCCTACAGCTGGACAACAAGAGAAATGATTGAGTTGTACTAACTGCTGGTGATGGGCCCAGTGGCCCTGTGCTCTCCCAGAATTCTGCCCTGGGACATGATCCTGTAGGCTGCTGCTTTTTTCTTGGTCCCTACTAGGGCCCCAGCTGGCATCCCAGAGACCGCAACCCATCAGGGAGGTGTTGTCCTGTCTGTAAAGGAAATTCATCCTGTGCAAACCTGGGGATGCCTAGCTCCCAAACCAGGAAGTTGGAAACATCAGGCTCTTAAAATGGTCAGAAGCAAGCAGGATTGGGAATTAAAACCAGAGGCTTTTGCAACTGGAATGAAGTTCAGAGAACATCTACTCCAACAATCCTCTCCTTTTATAGATAAGGAAACAGGCCCAGGAGATTAAGTGACTTGGCCAAAGTCACACAACAAATTAGGGCAGAACTGGGACTAACCTCATCCCTGAGGATTGGACAACACTGTTTAGTCCTAAAGCTGAATGGCGGGTGAGGGGTTAGGCTGGCGAGGCCTCCAGCAGTGTCTGCGCAGCTGGTACCTTCAGGGGTGTGTCAGGGATGGGGATGGGTGCCTGGGCTTGGGTTGTAGAGCGGCTGAGCGGCCCAGGAGGGCTCAGGACAGCTGTGTGCTGCTTGGGGTTGGGTGTCCGCCTGCCTCACACTCAGTACCCATGGCCACCTCCCCATTTTCTGTGCCTTATCTCACTGTTTCAGCTGAGTCCAAGTTGTTTACTCTGTTCCTCTCCAGAGGGGCTTTCTGTCCCAGTTGGACAGCATAACTTTGGGACATAAGCCTTTGCCCCACAAGCCGTGGAGAGGACCAAACTCAAGCTGCTTGAGCCCACTGTCTTGCTGATAGTCCAGGCCTGCCTGCCAGCCCGAGGAGCCCCTTATGCACACCCAGTCCTGCCAGCCTGCTTCCGGGAGCCGAGAGTGGGGAAGGCACCTGGGAGGAGTCTCGGTGAAGAGCTGAACTTGAACCAAGGAGGCAGGAAGAAGACCTGGCTCTGTTGGGTTGTTCAGCCCTGGGGGAGCAGCCTTCCCTACTTACCTTTTCCTCTTGCTTCACCAAATGGTCGCTCCTTCCAGAGCAGGAACTGGCGGACACGCAAAGAAAGCCAGAACCCCTGTTCCTCACCTACATGGGTCTGTGGCTGGGTGTCGGCCGGCAGAACAGGGACACCAAGAGATGGAGAAGCGGGGACTGCCCAGCCTCCCAGCACCTTCCTACCCCTTAAGCAAGCACAAAGAAGATGAGGCAGAGACCTGTCAGAGCTGAAAGTTCCTTTGGTCGCTCACAACTCAGGTATGCACACTGTGTGGCAGCTGGGCAGGAGAGCCCTACTTGACCACCAGCCCCGTGCACACGGACCTGTGGCCAGATTGTGGACTCTGGCTGCCTGAGGCGCAGCCTCTTTGCATTGGGTTTTCCTCCATTAGTAACTACAGCCGACACAGACGTCCTCCACGTTGTGCACACTGGTTCTGCCTTTGTCCTCGCAATTTGATACTTGGCATTAGCATGAAACTTGTGGGTGTGGGAGGGTTTAGAGAGAATTCTAACACAAAACATCCTATTAAATTGTACTTGAGAGATGAAAAAACTCCTGTTGTATTTTGACAGAATTATTTTTATTAAAATACACATCCATGAGTAGTCACGAGTGTCTGGTCTCTGTTGTGAGTCTTACTGGGATTGGCACCCTTAGTGTGGCACAGCCATCCTGGAGGGCTTGGCCCCTTCCCAGTCTACTTGTCGAGTGCCTAGGCCCCTGGTGTCTCAAGGATTCTCAAGACTTTTGCAAGACCCCCAAGAGCATAGATACTTAAAGCTTTGATTCTCTCCCGCGAAACAGCTTTCATCTGAGACAAAGAAAAAGTAGCAAATACAAAAAGGTGGGCCATAGGACTTCTTCTCCTCAAAGTAAGATTTTAATGCATTCTAAATACGCTCGCTCCAAACACTGGTCAGAACTCTTCTGAGGGGTATTAAGGTTAGCTTCCTTTCAGTCTGAGGAAAAAGAGCTCATGCTCAAAATCCCAGTTTGGGTGACCCCAGAAAATTAACCTTTCTCAGCTTCATTTTCCCCATTCTTAACATGTTAGTCCTGCTTCCCTATGGTGACAGAGGATTACAGCATGCATAGGGCAGGGCTTGGCACCTAGGGACACAGTACATATGACCACCCTGCCTCCATGAGGATGCCCCCTAGTGTGACTGGCCTGCTCCTGCCTCAAGCTGCCTCCTCTGCTCCCAAGGCACCAGGGTTTTATGCAGAGGAGGCATAAAATAGATTATGCTGCTGTCCACCTGGAGACAAGACTAGAAGCAAAGAAACCATCTAGAAGGACAAGGCCAAACACAAGAAGGCAGGTTTGAGAAATATTTAGGGGATGTTAGCACCACAGGATGAGTGACCGGATGTGAGGGAGATCGGGGTAGCAAGAGACAAGGCAACTGCAGGCTTTTTGTTGGGGTGAAAGGATGGATAATATAGGGATATATTATCCACAAGATAATACAAGGAACAGAAGGGAATGGGTGGTGGCTAAAAGTCACTGGAGTGAGGAGGTTTGCTGGAGAGCATATAGATCTATCTCAGAGAGACATGTTTCCTGGAACTGGAAAAGGGTTCTGTGACCCAGTAAATAATGAAAGCTGTCATGGATGCTCACAGTGAACATCACCCACTAATTGAAAGCTCTAAAAATCCTGTGTTAAGATGTGTAGCTTAACCCAGCATTTTCCAAACTTAATTACTACAGAATGCTTCCCTCAGGGGCATTTTACAGGACTCTCAGGGAAAAACTAGTGTACAGGGAAGAGTGGAGTATTAGATTAAGCACAAATGTCCTGGTTCTATAAGTAAAGCCACAGTAAATTCATTTCCCTCCAGACACATTTCCAACATAGCCTGTTTTACACTAAGGCTTACAGGTTTATTTCGCTGCTCTAGCGGACAGTTTGGTGAGACAAAGGGTAGTCCCGTTACAAAGTGGTATTTATTTGGGGGGAAATAGGTTCCAGTAAAGAGATCAGGAGGACTGAGGTCACAGTCTTGAAAAGCACTGACATGTAAGGAACAACCAAAGAACATCCAGAAGAGGACCCCAGACAGGCAAGAAAAAGCGAGTCATTAGGAGTCAGAAAGCCGCGAAGTCCGGCGAATTCGAGAGAACTGTCGTTCTGCAGAGATACATCGTTATCCAGCAGCAGACCTTCCTTTTATCTGGGACAACCAACGCCCACCACACTACTCAGAACCTCCTCGCTCTTGCTGCTGGGCAACGGACCGGAAAGAAGCCTAGGCTGGGAAACCTCTCCGCCTGCTGCCTCCACCGCCGGAAACGAATGACCAGGGCTTCCAGCCAGACTGCTTAACCTCCGCCCCCAACCAGCGAGCATGCGCAGCTCTCGGCCACGGCCCCTCCCTGCGCTGGTCCACCCCCGTCAGGGAGCATGCGCAGACCTCCCGCCGTCCCGCCCCTCCCTTTCCAGACCCCGGTTCCTTAGAAACCAGGCGGCGCGTTCCCGGTGGCGGCGCGCTAGATTCCGGGGCCCGTGCGACCCCGCCAGCCTCCCTCAAGGAGGGCTGGTGGCCGCCGAGACCCGTCCAGACCCTTGGTCTCCGGTGCGGCGCAGGGCGGGGCATGCCAGCTTGCCAGGTGAGAGGCGGCCGGCGACGGCGGGTGAGGATGAAGAAGGGCATGGCGCGGCGGCGAGCGGGCGCCTGCCGGGCCTCCTCCGCGGCCCGGCGCCCGAGGTCGGAGGCGGGGATATGCAGAGCTGGGGCTGGAGGGGGCCGTTCTAACAGCCAGCGCGGGCTCGGAGTTCGGGGGTCTCCCCAGAGTTCGTCCTCCCGCCTCAGAAATAGGACCTGCAAGTTTGGTCGTAGAATTTTAGAATTTTGGCTCCTGGAAGGACCTCGGCCATAACCCATCCCTTTACTGGACGCGAAAACCTAGGCTCCCCCGCCCTGTGCCGAGCAGAACCCCCTACCTGTGTGAGGACCGACGCTTTGTGGATAAGAATGTGAGGTATGGGAACCTCAGACAAAGGGCTTGTGGGGTAGCTGGTCCATCGTCCTTCAGAGTGAGATGGTACTTTGGGGGGATAAATCTTTAAGAAAAGAGCGTTCAGGTGGCAGGTGGGAGAAGGGACACTCCAGAAGGTGCGGTGGCTCTGCCAGTCCCGGAGTGTCCACTGGCCAGATCTCCCTGGGCCTGACCTACCTTTGAAGCTCAAGAAGGAAACAGATGGACTTGCGAAGACAAAAGGTGAGGTGAAGTATTCTCAAGGCATTATCAGATGAATGGTGAGGGAGGAAGAGGGGGCCGGGAGATCAGGACTTGTGAATGGTGGTGTGAAGAGTTTACAGCAGCATCTAAAGAACAAGACAGGAGTAGAAAAGTTTAAAGCTGCCTTGGATAGACACCAAGGAAGGTTATAAACCTTATTTATGTTCATTGTTCCCACAGTGTCATGCTGAGGGCAAGACACACGAGGAAGGAAGTAGGTGGCTTTTAGTATCCAGAAACTGGTCACACAGGGCGCAGAGGACCTTTGTAAGCTATGGGGCACAAAGGTCTCAGAAGGAAGACCCCTGAGTCTGTGACCTTCAGTTGAACGGAACAACTGTTTAAATTAGAAAAGACACTTAATGCATTATTGTGATGTGGAGAGATATGGAGAAGATGGTAGTCAGGGAATCTAGATACATTCTTATTTACTTATTTTTGGCTGCCGTTGGGTCTTCATAGCTGGGCGCGGGCTTTCTCTAGTTGCAGAGAGCAGGGGCTCCTCTTCGTTGTGGTAGGCGGGCTTCTCATTGCGGTGGCTTCTCTTGTTGCGGAGCACGGTGCACAGGCTTCAGTAGTTGTGGCACGCGGGCTCAGTAGTTGTGGCTCGTGGGCTCTAGAGCTCAGGCTCAGTAGTTGTGGCGCACGGGCTTAGTTGCTCGGCGGCATGTGGGATCTTACCGGACCAGGGATCTAACCCATGTCACCTGCATTGGCAGGCGGGTTCTCAACCACTGCGCCACCAGGGAAGCCCCTAGATACATTCTTGATAAGGAAACTCATTTCCTTCTGAAAAGCTACACCAGGGAACAAGAGTTTTAAGGCCATCCATTTTACAGAAAATGTGAAAAAGTTACTGCTTTTGGACTAGGAGTTTAGAGAATTTATCTGTACCAAGAGCTGAAAATTTTCAGCAGACAGTTCTATTGGTAGACACCCACCTGACCCCCACCATTTTACAGCTAAAGATTCTATTGTGAGGGACTTTCTCTTACCACCTGGTTGTTCTATACCTTTCCTATGGAATGATTGGTCTGGATCGGATCTGTTATTTTTATTTGTTGGGAAAATTCAAATATGTGATTTCTATAGTAATACTAGAACCCATTAGTAGTAGGATTAGCAATGAAAAAAAAAGTACTACCCCAAAAGACATAAGTGTTTGTAATATGGGGAAAAGAAGTGTGTGATTTTTAAAAGATGGTCCCTGATTCTAATCATCAAGTCAGTTTGTTGCTAGCTTGATAAAACTAATTTTCACTGTGTATTTGACTTTGCCGCAGGGTTGTTTTTTTTTTTTTTTTTTTTTTACCCCTCAGAGTGATAAGAGAAGATGCATTGAAAGTATGATAATGTTAATAGGTCAAATTAGTTTAAGGAAGAAAGCTTTGTTCTTCCTTTGTCCATAACTATGGTTTTTGCGGCTTTGCATTTTATTGACTTTTCTTCCATCTCTGGAAATATTTGTATAAATACCTCAAGAGATAATGGGGTATTATCAGAAGGATACGTAATCTGTGGGGGAACGTTGACACTGTTAACCAAATCCTGTCAGAAAAGCTTTATGAAAATTATTGTATTCTGTGTAGAAACCCTCATTACTTTAGCATTGGCCCAGATAGAAGACAGACAAGTAGGCCAAAATCAAAGTAGATGGAAGGGAGCAATTACCATCTGTGGCACTGGATAGGGGGTGGGAGGGTGCTTTGAATGTCAGTGCAAATACTTCCTTGAATGAGCATTTGGAGGAGATAATGCTTAAATGTGGTGAGTGTGCCCCATGGATTTGTGTGCATTATTTTAGCCCCTCTAATCAGAAGGACACTTGTTTTCAGAGGAGAAAGATGTGCACACTCTCAAAGTGTTTCTTCATTGCTATGGCAGTGAAACCTTTGACAAATAATTACTTAACATCCATTCCATTTTCTGGGACAGCTGAGGGCAGTTATCAAACCTGGCCTGTAGTAAAGTAATCAACAGTATTTAACAGGCCAACTTACCAGATAAATCAGTAATGCTAGCAGGATTTACTTTCACTGAACTGCTTTTCTAGTTATACAATAAGAGGAGAAATAAAATGGGGACACAGTGTAATCTCATGTAGGAAGTTGTGATACAGAGTTGGTGTTCGGAAAACACAGGAATCAGCGACCACTCACTTAGAAGCAGAAGAGCCCTTCTGATGCCTAACAAGTCACTTGTGTGTTTTTATAATAGGAGGTCCAATTCTAGGATAAATCCACTATTAGAATTGGACAGTGTCTAGAAAAAAATTGGTTATTTTGCTGTATTTGAGAATTCGTTTACAGTATAGTAATAGGACATTATTTTTCTTATATACAAATAAAAGCAGCTTTGTATTAGTAAACTTCAGGACAGCCTAAAAGTCCAAATTACTTGAAAATTTAGATGTCAGGTGTTTTTAAGAGTGGGGAATGAAAGATAGTTGAAATAAGTTTGGGCTCGTGAAAATCAGAATGATAAAAGATACTGAGAAAAACATGAAAACAGTAAGACTTCCCAGCACACTAATGTTCACTTATGAATTAGCCATTAGGTCAGGAATGAGCTCATTAAAGTACCATGTCTTTAAACCCAGACAAAGGAAATGAGAAATGGAGTAAATATTTCTTTTTCATGATGATGGGAATGAACACTTAGAAAATAGGATTAAACATTAAGAAGGAAGAGGTGAATGTTCCTGCATTACTTAAATACACTCAAACCCTACCCTTAACACGTGTTCTTTAGTTCCTGCTCTTAGAAGGGGAATTGCAAGTAGTGCCTTTGTTCTAGGTACTGTCAGTTTTCAAGGTTGCCAGTGACAAAATGCCACACTCTTTGGGACCCAGGATTGCCAGGAATTGCTGTGGGGATACCTCAGTCTCCCCACCACCTCTCAGAGCCATTCCCAGAAGCTGCTTCTGTAACGGTTCCTATCTGTCTTCTACTATGAAAGATTAGGAACGAAAGCTTTGAGGAATGGGAACTAAGTACTGAGCGCAGTCTTCTTTTCTGGCCTGGGATAACTCTGCTCCTCTCAAACTGTCAGCTCTCAATTTCTCATGAGAATAGATAATCCCAAAATACAACTGGAAACGCTTCTACTTGGCTTTGAGATTTACCATATCACTTTACAACCTCAAAATCTTTATTATAATGAGTAAATATTAAAACAAACAAACCAACAAACCCCTCCTGAAAGTTTCTTGCTTGTGTAAAGAATGATACTGAACTTGTTTTCTCTCTGCGAGCCTTCACCCCTTCTTGCTCTCTGACTGTATTAAAAGTGGTGGAGGGAGAACAGTGGCAGGGACGGGGCAACACTGATGTTTCCTAACTCAGGTGTCATGAACCAAACAGTAGTGCAGTTACCTAGGATAATGAATTTACATGCATGTATTTGAAAGGTGACTGTACAGATCTTATGCTGCTTTCTAAGACTGCTATTTCTTTTGGTGCTCTTTGATGAATAGTTTTGACCCTTAGGGTCTCTTTTGGTGCTTGTTGATGGATGGTTTTGTGTTACAGCATCTCAAAGCCCATTTTAGGGTGTACGTGGTTAATGGTTTCTGCAGCTCGGTGGTGGTTCCTGCTGGGAAATGGTTATCCTCTCAGAGGGGCCTCTCTGGGGGTGGCTCTGGGGGCCTGTGAGATGTGCATTTGTCATCCAGGCATCCTCTCATTGTCAGGGAAATGGGGGATGGTAGAGAGATCAGCTGTACTTCCTGGTACTTTTCAGCCTTTTGCACTCATATTCCTGTGCCAGGTGCTAAGGGGACATAGCTTGCTTTTTGAAGCAATGGGGGAAATGATTGAACATAGTATTTCTTATCTGATCTTATTTTCGAAACTAAATCATTGTGCTTAAACGGCTGTTTTGGTTCCCGCAGCGGAAGGCTTGCTCCTGATCACAGTGGTTATTCTTTTAAAATTATTGTCTTTCTTTCTCCTTCCTTCACTGCTTAATATTCCTGATATGCTAAGATTGTTGTCCAAAGAACATTTAAATGCCTTCAAGTAATTTCCAAATTATTATAGAAGTGTTACCAAATACCTTGAAGTGTTAAGTTTCAGGGACCTGTTATCTCCTTAATACAGTCTTGGTCCTGAAAGAGCTTAGAGTCTCAATAGTGAGGTAAGACATTGAGCGTCATTTAAACAATACTCAGAAAATTCTAAAATACTAAAATGAATGGCTATTTTCAGGTGGTCATATCCCATATACATCCTGTATTTTGCAACCGGCCTCCTTCATTACACATTAACCAAAAGGAAAACAGGAAAAAGGGGGTGGTATGGCAAAGACTGTCCTGAGATTAGATTATTTTACATCTCAGGTTTAACACAGCTGAACATGATCATGGCCTAGTTGGTAAGCAGTTTTCCGCATACAAGTGGAGATGTTTGTGAAGGACACCAGGCATGTCCAGTCACTGGAGAACTACTCAACCTTCCTGGTGACCAGAGGCCATATAACAGAGTTAGAGAACACCAGTCAGGGTTGTCGTGTTCTGGGGTGCCCTAAGAACGTCCTACACCCAAAATCTGAAGGAAGGCAGATAGGTAATTCTCTAAAGTGTCTCTCGCTGCCATAGAAATAGCCATTTTCACAGCAACAGGATGCTTGTATCCATATAGAAGGTGGAAAACACAAAGAAAACCTTAGTAAATTAGGTTTGCACTTTGAAAAATGTTTTATTATTATAATTAAAAACTCATCCTCTTCTTGGGATTACAGGTGAAACCAAAGTATGTAATACACCTCACTCTAGGGTTGGCTACTTCACATGCATCACAGCCAAGTGTGCTTTACCTCAGCAAAGGCAGAGTCTTTGTCACATGCCTGCCACTCATTGTGTTCCTCTGTCAAATTATTCCTTGGTATTCAACGGTGGGTGTAGCAAGAAGTGGAAACTAAGCTCCAGGAACCTGACCTGTCTGGATCACTGCTCTGTGCCCCACCTTCTGGCATAATGCCTGACTCATTGTTGCCCTTACAAATATTAGGGAACGAATGAGGAAAGAACTCTGGTGACTGGATATTGTACCATTAAGTGGGGTGAGGGAGCACAGGAGAAGGAGAGGAAAGATGATTTTGGGTTGGGAGAAGCTGGTGGGTCTCTCAGGTGGGATTTCCAGTAGACACTTAGAAGTATAGAGCCAGTTAAGAACGTTTTCATGGAGGTCTGAGTGAAGTTGAAGGATTAGATAAAATTGCTCTGTGAGAGAGTAGGGCTGAGGATGGAATTTTCAGGATGATGTCAGTCTAGAACTCATTGTTAAGGCAATCTTTGAAAAAATAATCTTCTTGTTATTGCCAGACTTTCAAAAGCAATAAAGAATTAATACAGCTAGTAGATAAGTACTTTTTCTTACTGTAATCATCAGCTGAAACTAACTTTCAGATCTAATAATTATCCAGATACCTCTGTGGGTGTTAAATTTACTTCTCCTTTATGACCCAATTTAGCTGACCCTTTTGTACATTGGGTAGTTACACCTCATTAGACAGGTCATTAGGCCTTTCATTAGTGTCCCTCCTAGGACACTGTGTGGAGGGGAGTGCAGAGATGGGGAACTGGCATCTTTGGCTCGGGCTGGGTGTGCTCTCCTGCTCTCTTCTGGCTGCCTAACGGTTTACCTCCATGTCAGCTTGTAGAAATGGGGGAATAGCATTTCTTTCCTTGGTCCTGTTTGTGTTTTTGCTGTCAGTGAGAAGGCAGCGATCTCTATGTCATTGAGTCAGTGTAAGACACTTAAAATAAACAAACAAATCATAGAAAAGCTAAACCTTCCCACAGAGCCTTTGGATCGTTGAAACCCAGGGACCAAAGTATTTGTCATAACTCATGTGTAAAACTCAATACCTGTTTGTTTTGTTTGGCTTTTATTTTTCAATGGAAACATACATGTAGGTAAAGAAACACTTTCACATTTATCTGAAAGCAGTCCTGCAGAAAGCAGTGCTACCCTTTCAGACTATAAGTACAAGCTGGTTCATGGGGAGCTCTAACTGAACTGCAGGTAGTCCCTCTGCTATGAACATGCAGTTCAGAACTCAAGCTGCATACTTCCCCTGGTTTCTGCTCAGGCTCGGGTGATGAGGTGTGGTTGTCTTCCCTCTTGGGTCCAGCTCTGCTATCCACGCAGTGACAGCCTGTCTACCACAGTGGCTCAATTCCAGGTGTTGGGAGGCCAAAAGGAGGGCTGGGGGACAGTTAGACATACCTTCCAAATTAGTTCTTGGTACATGACTGATGTTGAAGGCCACATGGAAGGCTACTTATTTCCCCACCAGTTTCCTGGGTTTTGCGAAATGAGGATTGAGCTTAAAATTGACCTTTACATTTTAATTTTATCTCCTTTACCATGCTCAAGAATTATGCTCTTATGTTATAGATCCCTTTGCAACTGGATGTTACGTCATGGCACCCCCCTCCTATGGTAATGTTCCACGTATCAGTTCTGGAGCATCATTCAGAGAAGCTTATATTCAGGAAATTCGCTGGTGGTCCAGTGGTTAGGACTCGGCACTTTCACGGCCGGGGCTTGGGTTCAATCCCTGGTCAGGGAACTAAGGTCCCGCAAGCCCTGTGGCGTGGCCAAAAAAAAAACCACAAAGAAGCTTATATTCTTCAAGATTTTAGAACATATTTTATTTAAAATAGGAAGGAGAGACTTCCCTGGTGGCACAGTGGATAAGAATTCGCCTGCCAATGCAGGGGACACGGGTTCAATCCTTGGTCTGGGAAGGTTCCACATGCCATAGAGCAGCTAAGCCCGCATGCCACAACCACTGAGCCCGTGTGCCGCAACTACTGAGGCCAGCGCTTCTAGAGCCCGTGCTCCTCAACAAGAGAAGCCACCGCAAGGAGAAGCCTGTGCACCGCAATGAAGAGTAGCCCCCGCTCACCACAACTAGAGAGAGCTGGCGCGCAGCAACAAAGACCCAACGCAGCCACAAATAAATAAAATTAAATCTTAAAAAAAAAAAAAATAGGAAAGAAAAGAAGAACTTGAGCAGGAAAAACTGTTGCCTTCTAGTCGGTGCAGCTACCACAAAGGCTTTGTTTTGACCTGACTTCTTGATTCATCTGTTCTAGTACTTATTCATTTGTATGCTCATTCCTCAATCATTGCTTAGCAGCACCTACTCAGCTTCAGACACTGCTCTGTCCTGGTGACAGCAAAGTGTGAGACAGGCAACCTCTTGACATCATGACAGATCCCAATGAAGTGTGACGGGCACTGTGAAAGCCAAAGCTCAGGCACAGCTTCTCTGAAGAAGTGATGTTTAACTGGAGACCTAACAGATCTGAGGAGTTATCCTGAGGAAATAAGAAAAAGAAAAGATTGTTTCAGGCAGAGCAAACAGTTTGACCAGAATCTCAGAGCAGGACTGAAAGAGTTAGATTTGGTAGCTGCTAGCATGCTGAGTGCAGTGTAAAGGGGAAAATGCTAAGGTGGAGAGATGGGGAAAGGCCCAACCCACACTGGGGAGAGCCCATGAAGGAATTTGGGCTTTATCTTAGGGTCACCTAGAGGCTGGGGAAGGAAGTGGTCAGGTCCAGGAGACCTGCTGGATGTCTGTTCAGGGAACCAGAGCAGTGGATGAATTCAAGGGGCCTTAAGATGTCCAATTGATGGGTTGTAGGGATGGACTGGCTGTGGGGGCAGGAAGGCTTCACTGCAGCCAGAGTGGTTCCTTAGGAACTGGTTAGGTTTGAATCACTATCACTTGTTTGAGTCCACTATCACTTACTTTCCCTTCACGATTGTCTGTTGGCATTTGACTGAACGTAGCCCCTAAGTGCTGGGTCACTGTGGTCCTGCAAGCCTTGATTGATTATTTATTTATTTACTTACTTACTTATTTATGTATTTATTTATGGCTGTGTTGGGTCTTCGTTGCTGCGCGCGGGCTTTCTCTAGTTGCGGCAAGTGGGGGCTACTCTTCATTGCGGTGCGTGGGCTTCTCTTTGCGGTGGCTTCTCTTGTTTCGGAGCATGGGCTCTAGGCGCGTGGGCTTCAGTAGTTGTGGCTCACGGGCTCTAGAGCGCAGGTTCAGTAGTTGTGGCTCACGGACTTAGTTGCTCCACAGCATGTGGGATCTTCCCGGACCAGGGCTCAAACCTGTGTCCCCTGCATTGGCAGGCGGATTCTTAACCACTGCGCCACCGGGGAAGTCCCAAGGCTTGATTTACAGTGTGCTTCTCTGTTAGAGAGAGGAAACTTGACTACAAGGGGTCTGAGCTAACTGATAAGCTTGAGTCATGTCATGTAGAGGAGTGGTGGTAGTTGGAGAGACAGTTCTGGGTGAGGGCCCCTCTTGACTGGTCAAGTTGTAGCTTAAGACTGAGAGCATCAGCTCATTTTCCTAATCCCAATTGGCAGACAGAGCTATTCTGTTATATGATGCTTTCTTTCCTAAACCATTAAACCAGATTCTGCCCCAAACTATTTAATTAACAACGTAAGTACTCTCTTTATTACATTTGTGAACATATCCCAAGATCATACAGAATTATTTACAGTTTTGATGAGTTCAGTATATACGTCTTGGTTTATTGATCAACTATGCAGGAGCAAGGTCTGAAATCTTTCATTTTTTTCAGCAAATATTTACTGAGCACCCACTACATATCAGGCCTTGTTCTAGGAACTTGGGGGTATAGCAGTGAACAAAACAGACAAAAAATTCCCTTTCCTCAAGGAGCATGCGTTCTAGCAGGGGTGGTAGGATGAGACCAACAATGGAAAGATAAACCTGGTTCTGATAAGACAGCTTTTGAGTAGAGACCTGAAGGAAGTGAGGGAGTGAGTAAGCCAAATTGATATCATCTGTACAGTAGAGGGAACTGCCAGCACAAAGGCCCTGAGACAGAGACATACCTGGTATGTTTGAGATACATACAGCAGTGAACCACTGTGGCTGGAGCAGAGTGAGCAAGGGGAAGAGAAATTGGGTATAAGGTCAGAAAGAGGATAGGGTGCAGACAGATCATGCAGGGCCTTTTGTAGGTCAGAGGAAGAACCTCGGCTTTTATTCTAAGAGAGATGGGGAGCTTGTGGCGCCTTCGGGCAGGGGAGTGGCTTGATCTGACTTACATTTTAATTGCGTCACTCTCAGCGCTGTGTTAACAATAGATTGGGGGTGCAGCATGGGAAGGGGCAGGGTAGAATCTGGGAGACCAGGTGCGCTGTCTAGTAGCACAGGGGAGAGGTGATAGTGACTTGAACTAAGGTGGTGGCAATAGAGTAGTAGGAAGTGCTTGGATACAGGATGTGTTTTGAAGGTAGAGAGCCAGCAAAACTTTTTTTTATGGATCAGGTGAGAAGTGTGAGAGAAGAAGAAGGATCAAGGACTACTCCAAGGTTTTGATTTGAACAGTTAGAAAATTTGTGTTACCAGTTCCTGAGATGAAGCCATTGTGGGAAGAGAGAGTTTGGTGGGGAGAAACATCAGGAGTTTAGTTCTGGACACCAAGTCGAAATGTACATCAGATAGGCGGTTGTTTATACTAGCCTGGAGCTCAAGGAAGAGGACCTGGCTGATAACTTTGGGAGTCGTCAGAGAATAGATAGTATTTAAAGCCATGAGACCGAATAGGATCATCAGTCATGAGCCAGGAGCAATGGTTACCACAGTCATTATCAGGAGAAACTAGCAGAGAAATGGCCAGAGAGGTAGCAGGAAACACAGCTAATGTCACAATCTGTTTTAAAAATAAATTGGGGGACTTCCATGGTGGCGCAGTGGTTCAGAATCTGCCTACCAATGCAGGAGACACGGGTTCGAGCCCTGGTCTGGGAAGATCCCAGAGCCCTGGTCTGGGAAGATCCCACATGCCGCGGAGCAGCTAAGCCCGTGTGCTACAACTACTGAGCCTGTGCTCTAGAGCCCACGAGCCACAACTACTGAGCCCGCGTGCCACAACTGCTGAAGCCCGTGCGCTTAGAGCCCGTGCTCCGCAACAAGAGAAGCCACCGCAATGAGAAGCCCATGTGCTGCAACGAAGAGTAGCCCCCGCTCACTACAACTAGAGAAAGCCCATGCGCAGCAACAAAGACCCAACGCAGCCAAAAATAAAAATAAATAAATTAAAAAAAAAAAAAAAAGATTGGGGAATTCCCTGGTGGTCCAGTGGTTAGGACTCCGTGCTTTCAACACGGAGGGCGCGGGTTCAGTCCCTGGTTGGGACTAAGATCCTGCAAACCACGTGGCACGATAAATAAATAAATAAATAAGGAGGGAGGGAAGGAGGGAGGGAGGGAGGGAGAGAAGGAAGGGAGGGAGGGAGGAAGGAAGGAAGGAAGGAAGGAAGGAAGGAAGGAAGGAAGGAAGGGAGGGAGGGAGGGAGGGAGGGAGGGAGGGAGGGAGGGAAGGAAGGAGGGAAGGAAGGAAGGGAGATTTATTGAGGGCCCAACTCAATAGCTAGGGTCCTGGCCTCATCACTGGCCACAGTGCTTTATTTTAGCATGTTTTATATTAAGATAGAATTACTGAAAAAATTCATCCTCAGAAAAATCTAATTCCCAAACAAGCCCCTTGATACTGGCCCCTTGGAATGTGTCTGAGGGGCCACAGGTCTGCGGCAAAGTCTGAGGAGGGGTGCCGTGTGGGTGCACAGCTCTCAAAGGCGGCTGCTGCTGGGGAGTTCCAGCTGTGGGCTGGTTCTGGGATGTGGGGGGCTGGGAGCTGAGCTAGCCACCTTCGTGGTGTGCTAACCTTATTGCCCAACCTGTACAGCTACAACCAAAAACTGTTACACATTATTTCTCACTTAAGGCCTTCATTAGCTTCACCTGCCTACAGCGATGCTGGAGAAGAACTCCCTTCTGAACCCTCACTTCCTTAGTATGAGTTGTTCGTGAGTGGTGAGGACTTGCCTAACACCCACAGCTCAGCAGCTCATCCAGTGTGATGTTGGCTAGGGAAAAGTGCCATCTTCAGATCCTCAGCAAGTGCCGAGACTTAGTAGATCATTGGCCTTAGCTTGGCTTCAGCCATTGTCTCCATACAGTCATCCCTCGGTATCTGTGTGTGTGCTGGGGGGGCGGGGGTGGTGGTTCCGGGACCCCTATGGATACCAAAATCCGCGCATGCTTCAGTCCCTTATATAAAATGGCATATAACATACATCCTCTTGTATGCTTTATATCATCTCTAGATTACATATAATACCTAATACAATGTAAATGCTATGTAAATAGTTGTTAATACAGTGTAAAACTATGTAAATAGTCACTGGTGTGCAGCAAATTCTAGTTTTATGTTTTGGAACATTCTGGTATTTTCTTTTTTTTTTAATATCTTAGATCCATGGTTGGTTGAATCTGAGGATGCGTAGATACGGAGGGCCAACTGTATTGGTACCAAAAGTATGCTTACACGGTTTTTGTTTTGTTTTAAAGGAAAGAGACTTTTAATTTACACATGTCCATTTAATTTGATTATAGATGTAAATCCGCAAGGTGCAAGTAGGTTGTTCTATACCCTCAGACACAACTTATGGTGGTTAAAAATTGAGGTATAATTTACATACAATTAAATGCACAGATGCTAAGTATTCAGTTTGATGAGTTGTGACAAATATATCCCCATGTAACCACAATGCAACACAAGATATAGAGTATTTCCACCATCATTCGTTTCCTGGTGCCCCTTTCTAGTCGGTTCCACACCTCCCTGCCCCACACCCCAACCTGCCAACCACCACGCTACCACTTCTGACTACTGTCACTAATAAGTAAGGTTTGCCTGTTCCTGTACCTCAAATAAATGGAATCCTACAGTATGGGGGTTTTTTTGGTGTGTGTGCCTAGCATCTTTCACTCAACATAATATTTTTAAGATTCACACATGTTGTTGCATATATTAGTAGTTCATTCATTTTTACTGCTTTTCTGTATTCCATTGTATGCCTATACCATAATTTGTTTATCTCCTATTCATAAACATTTGGGTTTATTTCCAGTTTGGGGCTAAGATGAATTAGGACTGCTGAGAACATTTTGTCTAAGTTTTTTGTGGACGTATGTTTTCATTTTCTTGGGTAAATATCTACGAGTGGAGTTGCTGTGTCATTGAGTTGATATATGTTTAACTTTATAAGAAAATGTCAGTTTTCCAAAGTGATTGTACTATTTTACACTGCCACCAACAATGTATGAGAGTTCTATTTGCTCCATATCCTCTCCAAACTTTGGGATTGTCAGTCTTTTTCTTTTTTTTCTTTGCCATTCTAGCGAGTATCTTGAGTATCTCAGTGTGGTTTTAGTTTGCATATCCCTGATAACTAATGATATGGAGTGCCTTTTCATGTGCTTATTGGCTTTTCCTGTATCTTTGGTGTGAAGCGATCAAAGTCCTTTGACATTTAAAAAAATGAAGTTGTTCATTTTTTCATCGTTGATTTGTAGGATTTCTTCTGCATACAAGTCCTTTGTTACATATATGTTTGGCAAATATTTTTTGCTAATCTGTGGCTTACCTGTTTATTTTTTTAGTGGAGTCATTTAGTGAGCAGAAATTCTTTAAAATTTTGAAATCCAGTTTATCAATGGGTTAATGCTTTTTGTGTCCTGTCCAAGAAATCTTTACCTATTCCGTGGCCTTGAAAATGTTCTCTGATATGTTTTCCTAGAAGCTTTATGGTTCTGGGTTTTACATTTAGGTCTTTGATTCACTTTGAATTAATTATTGTGTACACAGTGAGAAAGGAAGGGTCAGGTTTTTTGTTTGCCATATGGAAATCTAATTGTTCCAACACCATTTTTTAAAAAATTAATTAATTTATTTATTTTTGGCTCTGTTGGGTCTTCATTGCTGCACGTGGGCTTTCTTTAGTTGCGGTGAGCAGGGGCTACTCTTTGTTGCGGTGTGCGTGCTTCTCATTGCAGTGGTGTCTCTTGTTGCGGAGCACAGACTCTAGGCGCATAGGCTTCAGTAGTTGTGGCTCGCAGGCTCCAGAGGGCAGGCTCAGTAGTTGTGGCTCACGGGCTTAGTTGCTCCGCGGCATGTGAGATCTTTCCTGACCAGGGCTCGAACCCGTGTCCCCTGCATTGGCAGGTGGATTCTTAACCACTGCGCCACCAGGGAAGCCCACAACACTATTTTTTAAAAAGAGTATTCTTTCCCCATTGAATTAATACTTTGGCTGAAAATCAATTGACTGCATTTATGTGGCTTGCAGGGTAAAGATACTATTACAAGGCAGTAACTTTGTAGAAATCCCTAATGGCTCTTTTTGAAGCCTGGCACTGAAAAATAGAAAGCATAATTTGTAACTTAAAAATATATAGTTACAAGGCAAAGTATTATAGATTTTTTAATAGCTTGGATGGAACCACCCCGGCTCCATCCATCTGTAAGCTTCTGAATAGCTTGATGATTCTAATAGCATCAGGAAGACAAAATTCCAGAACAAGTAATGACACTTGAAAAAAACCCTGAGGGCTTCCCTGGTGGCGCAGTAGTTAAGAATCTGCCTGCCAATGCAGGGTTCAAGCCCTGGCCCGGGAAGATCCCACGTGCCGCGGAGCAACTAAGGCCGTGCACCACAACTACTGAGCCTGTGCTCTAGAGCCTGCGAGCCACAACTACTGAGCCTGCGTGCCACAACTACTGAAGCCCGCGCGCCTAGAGCCCATGCTCCACAACAAGAGAAGCCACCGCAATGAGAGGCCTGCGCACTGCGATGAAGAGTAGCCCCCGCTCGCTGCAACTAAAAAGAAAGCTCACGCGCAGCAACGAAGACCCAGCGCAGCCATAAATAAATAAGTAAGTAAGTAAGTAAGTAAATAAGTAAATAAATTTATTT
This sequence comes from Balaenoptera borealis, assembly GCF_965194805.1. Taxonomy (NCBI): domain Eukaryota; kingdom Metazoa; phylum Chordata; class Mammalia; order Artiodactyla; family Balaenopteridae; genus Balaenoptera; species Balaenoptera borealis. The sequence goes on from NC_138878.1 coordinate 17,936,302, forward strand.
TTTAAAAACCTGTCATTTGTACACCCATGTTCATAGCAGCATTGTTCACAGTAGCTAAAATGTGGAAGCTACCCAAGTGTCTACTGACAGATGAATGGATAAACAAAATGTGGTATGTACATGCAGTGGAATATTATCCAGCCTTAAAAAGGAAGGAAATTCTGACACATGCTACAGCATGGGTGAGCCTTGAGGACGTTGTGCTAAGTGAAATAAACCAGTCACAAAAGCACAAGTATAATATGGTTACACTTATATGAGGTACCTAGGGTAGTCAGACCCATATAGACAGAAAGTAGAACGGTGGTTACCAGGGGCTGGGGGGAGGGGGAATGGGAAGTTATCATTTAATGGATATAGAGTTTTAGTTTTGCAAGGTGAAAAGAGTTCTATGGATGGGTGGTGGTGATGGTTGTACAACAATGTGAATGTACTGAATGCCACTGAACTGTACATTTTTAAATGGTTAAGATGGTAAATTTGATGTTATATGTATTTTACCACAATTAAAATTTTTGAAAACCTAACTATACAAGTACAGAATATTAGGACATGTGCAAAATCCTACCATGTGTCAGGATGACATGGCTGTCTAAATTCTAAAATGAATGGAAGCAACAGGAGTGTAATGTACAGGGAAGAAGGCCAGAATATGCTCAGGATGTGGTGTTCAGTTCTGGGGGCTGCATTTCAGGGGCATATTGACAATCTAGACAATGGACAAACCAGAGCAGCCTTAGCCAGCAGGATAGAGAACGTGAGGAAGGTCTGAGGGAATTAAGGGAGTTCGGTCTGTAAAGGAGTGTATCAGTTAGCTTTTGTGGTATAACAAACAACCTCAAAATTCAGTACCTTAAGACAAACATTTATTATTTCTCATGGTTCTTAGGGCAACCTGGGTGGTGGTTCTGGTCTGGGTAAGCTCAGCTAGAACTGGATAGCCTGAAATGATCTCAGTCAACTGGCAGTTGACTCATTGTCAGCTGGAGCAAAGGGGATGACTTGGTCACATGTTTCTTATGATCCATTAGGATGGCCTGGGCTTGTTCACATGGTGATGGCTCCAGAGATCCCAGGAGTAGCCACAGAGCAAGCCTTAATGCACAAGTACTTTTCAAACCTCTTGTGTCATGTTGCTAATGTCCCATTGACCAGAGCAAGTGACATGGCTAAGTACAGTCACTGTGCGAAGTGATTGACTACCCAAGGCATGAAAACAAGGAAGGGAATTATTGTGGCCATCTGCAAACAACCTAGGAAACATAGAGGAAATATGAGAGTTTCATTAGGAACATCACAGGTTGTTCCACAGCGTAGAAGTAAGACCAATGGGATGGAAGTTAAATGAGGGTAGACCTCAAGTCAATCTAAAGTAGAACTTTCTGGCTAAAGTGGCCCCAGAAGAACAGAAGCGGACCACCAGTAAAAGGAGGGCGTTGCCATTGGATGTGTTGGAGAGGCTCTATGACCAGCCTTTCTGACCAACTCAGACCTATTACATCATCTCCAGGAAGCCTTTCCTGCTTGCACACCACCTGGGGCCCATGTAGTTAATGGTGCTCTTCTCTGTGCCACGCACAGATTCCTGTTGCTCTACCTGTCATACCTTATAACAAATGTGTTTACCTGCCTGTCTTGTTGATGAAATGGAGTTCCTTAAGGGCGTGGATGACATCTGATTCACCATCTCAGTGCCAATATCGGCAGGAAATTGTGTTCCATCCTCAGATTGCCTCTTGGTGGTCAGATGTCTGTGGCAACTCGAACCATAGAATCTGCATTTCAGGCAGAATGAAGGGGGAGGTGGGGGGGGGAATATGCCCGACAACTGAGATTGCCGTCTTTTTAATTTGTTTATTTTGGCTGTGCTGGGTCTTAGTTGCGGCACGTGGGATCTTTGTTGCAGCATGCAGGATCTTTAGTTGCAGCATGCAGGCTCTTTTTAAATTTTTATTTATTTATTTTTATAAATTTATTTATTTTATTTTATTTTTGACTGCATTGGGTCTTCGTTGCTGTGCACGGGCTTTCTCTAGTTGCAGCAAGCGGGGGCCACTCCTCGCTGCGGTGCGCGGGCTTCTCACTGCGGGGGCCCCTCCTTGTTTCAGAGCACAAGTTCTAGGCGCGCAGGCTTCAGCAGCTGTGGTGCGCACGCTCAGCAGTTGTGGTGCACGGGCCCAGTTGCTCTGTGACATGTGAGATCCTCCCAGACCAGGGCTCGAACCCGTGTCCCCTGCACTGGCAGGTGGATTCCCAACCACTGTGCCACCAGGGAAGCCCCAGGCTCTTTTTAAATTTTTATTTTTTATTTTTTATTTTTAAAATTTATTTATTTACTTATTTTTGGCTGTGTTGAGTCTTTGTTGCTGTGCGTGGGCTTTCTCTAGTTGCGGTGAGCAGGGGCTACTCTTTGTTGCGGTGCACGGGCTTCTCATTGTGGTGGCTTCTCTTGTTGTGGAGCATGGGCTCTGGGCGCGCGGGCTTCAGTAGTTGTGGCACACGGGCTCAGTAGTTGTGGCTCATGGGCTCTAGAGCTCAGGCTCAGTAGTTGTGGCGCACGGGCTTAGTTGCTCCACGGCATTGGGATCTTCCTGGACCAGGGCTCAAACCCATGTCCCCTGCATTGGCAGGCGGGTTCTTAACCACTGCGCCACCAGGGAAGTCCCCCAGGCTCTTTTTTTAGTTGCAGCGTGTGGGTTCTTAGTTGCGGCATGTGGGTTCTTAGTTGCAGCATGCGGGATCTAGTTCCCTGACCAGGGATCAAACCTGGACCTCCTGCATTGGGAGTGTGGAGTTTTAACCACTGGACGACTAGGGAAGTCCCGTGGTTGCCCTATCTTTAAAGAACGTTTCCAGAAACTCTACCAAACTGTACCTTGTATTATTTGTCTTCCTAGATACACCTGTTTGCAAGGGAGGCTGGGAAATATAGGTTTTAGCTCAGCACGCTGAAACCCCCAACATTATAAACAATTGTTGGTAGAAAAGGATTCATAGGCACCTTCTGCCCAGGGTGTGACCCCTACTTAAGCTGCCTAATGAATGAGTGACCTCTCTGAAGTTATGCACTAACGCCAGAGTTCCCAGAATCTGTGACTCTTCACACACACAGTGAGGTAGGGTGTTCTTTTTATCATAATCCTGGCTACCTTCATGACTATACGCTGTCACTTGGAGCTCCTGGCCTTATAACCCTTGGGATAGGGCAGGGATCAGCAACCCTTTTCTGTAAAGGGCCAGATGGTAAATATTTCAGGCTTTGTGGGCCATATGGTCTCTGTTGCAGCTACTTTGCTGTCGTAGCACAAAAGCAGCCATAGATAAAGGAATGGGTGTAACTGTGTTCCAGTAAAACTTTATTTACAAAAACAGGGACTTCCCTGGTGGTCCAGCAGTAAAGAATCTGCCTTACAATGCAGGGGATGCAGGTTCAATCCCTGGTCAGGGAACTAAGATCCCACATGCCGCGGGGCAACTAAGCCCGTGCAGCACAACTACCGAGCTCGCGTGCCTCAACTAGAGCCCATGTGCTGCAAACTACAGAGCCCACGCGCTCTGGAACCCACGTGCCACAACTACAGAACCCACACACCCTGGAGCCTGCACGCCACAACTACAGAGCCCTCATGCTGCAACTAAGACCCGACCCAGCCATAAATAAATACATAATAAATTTAAAAAAACAAAAAACAGGTATCATATTGGATTTGGCCCACCTCTGTGATGGGGAGTGGGTCTCGTCCTGTGGTTTTGCAGAAGCTGTGACTCCATGGACTAGACATACAGAAGGTAAGATGATATTTAGCCAGTCTGGGAAGAACAGAATCCACAAATCCCAGTTTTGACACGTGTCTCAACTGTCAGGCCTCATGGCTTCCCTGTTTCTCTTAATGATACTACAACTTCCCAGGCTTAGAACTTCAGTATCATTTTTTAGGGGGTCACATTTTTTTAATATAATTTACATACCAGTAAAATTGACCATTTTTAGTGTACAGTTCTATGAGTTTTGACAAATGCATATAGTCATATAACCACCACCATAGTCAAGATATAGAACAGTTCCTTCACCATTCCCCACCCCCAAAATTCCCTTGTGGCATTTTGCAGTCTCCTCAGGCCCCTGACCCCAACCCTTGGGAACCACTGATCTATTATTCTGCCCCTATAATTTGCCTTTTTTATTATGTGATATAAATGGAATCACACAGTATGGAGCCTTTGGAGTCTAGCATCTTTCATCTAGCATATAATACATTTGAGATTCATCCATGTCGTGGCGTGTATTAGTAGTTCTTTTTTTATTGCCGAGTAGTATTCCATTACATTAATATACTACCGTTTGTTGATCCACTCACCAGTTGAAGGACATTAGTGTTGGTTCCAAGTTTTGGCAGTTACAAATAAAGCCAACATTAGACATTATAAAGTAAGCCTTCACATATGGGTTTTTGTGTGAACATAGGTTTTCATTTCTCTTGGTTAATAGCTGGAAGTGGGATTGCTAGGTTGTATGCTGTGTATATTTAACTTTAAAAGACGACAAACTGTTTTCCAAAGTGGCTGTACCATTTTTCATTTTCACTAACAACGAACAGCTGCTTTATATCCTCGCCAGTTTTTGATATCAGATTTTCTGAATTTCACACATTCCAATAGGTGTGTAGTTGTAATAAGTTTTAATTTACATTTCTAATTAATGCAATTTAATAACTAATCTCATGACTTGATATGTTGAATTATAGTAATTGATTTTAGAATATTGAACCAGCCTTACATTCTCTTGGTCATCATGCATTGTCCTTTTAACACATTGCTGGATTCAGTTTGCTAATACTTTGTTGAGGATTTTGTGCCTATGTTCATGAGGGATGTTGGTCTATAGTTTGGTGCCATTTTTGGCTTTTCCCTCTCCCCTCATAATCCCAGGTCCTATTGATAGCTGTCTGCTCCACTTCATTCCCTCCATCAGACCCTCCTTATCTCTTATTTTATATCTTAACTGGTTCTCTGTGTCTAGTGTCTCCTGAACTCTATTCCACCTACATGAAATTAAAAAAAAAAAAATTCAGTGCTTCTCTTTGTTTACTGTATTAGTTAGGGTCCAGGCAGGACACAGCCAGCACATTCAGAGGGTTATTGAAAAGCCTTTAATGGAGAGATTATTCACGATGGTGAGTGCGGTAAGGGAAACCTACAAGGGATGGTGGCCCACCGAGGGACTGGCAGGGACTGGCTATAGCTGATACTGTTACCACCTGAGGCACAGTGGGGGAAGGGAGGGGTACCGGAACCCAGCAAAATCTGTGGCTATGGGAGAGGGGTCCTCCATAGACACTGACCTTGGTCAAGGGTCACAGTTCCTGCCAGAGCCACATGCTGGTAGGGAGAGAGGCAGAGAATGAATACTGTAACCTTTCTTCCTGTGCTCTGATCTCCTCCTGAGATTGGCTGGACCCAGATGGAAGCCAGAGGGTCTGAAGCCCACGTGATATAGTTCTTAGAGACTGACCTTCTGATTCGTGGGGGACAGAGCAGAGCAGAGAGGGGATCAGGTGGCGAAAGTGGGACAGAGCAAAAGTACCGAGCACACCCACCAATCAAAGTCCAAACTCCTTAGATTAGCACTTGTGCCACCAGCTCTGGCTCCTACTCCCTTTCTGACTTCTTGCTCCCAAAGTTAAGACTGTGTCTTTTCATCTTTTTATCTCCTACAGTCTCCCTGTTGGGGCCCTCAATAAAGGTGTGATGTATGAACAGAGCAATATTGGTTTGAGTGGTGGAGCTGAGGCAAGCAGTCGCCAAGCCAGGGAGCAGAATGAACTTTCCTGGCTCACACTCATCGCTAAGGATGAAAGAAGAGTTGTTCCACACATACAAGCCTCTGTTTTATGGAGGCTCGGAGAAGCTCAGTAACCTGCTCCAGGTTTCACAGCTAGTTGTGGCAGGTGTGTTACACAAAACCAGCTGTGGAAAAAAAAAAAAAAAACAACCAGCTGTGGAACCCTGGAAGAGTTACCTAGCGACTCTAAGCTTCTGCTTTCCTCATCTATAGGACAGAATTGCATAGACCTGAAGGGATATACTATACATTACACTAAACACTGCCTGGCCTATTGTACTCACTGCATATTAGCTTAGAATATTATCTTCATAGTCCTACACAGCTTTCGAAGAGGAGATATCTAAGGCAGTCATACATAGCTTTAAAAAAAAAAAAAAAGATCCATGTAGTGACTTACTATGGGGCCAGGCCCTGTTTTAAATGCTCATGAATATTAACTCATTTAATCCTTAACTCCTCTATGAGGTACATACAGTTAACCCCATTTTACAGATGAGGAAACAGAGGCACAGAATGATTAAGAAACTTACCTGACCTTACCTAGTTGGTCAGTGGTGGAGCCAGGATTTGAGCCCAGGCAAGGTTGGCTGCAGATTCCATGCTTCTAACCTCTGTGCTACCTTCCCCATAACCTATAGCCTTGTCAAACTATATATAGTCAGTCCTGTCAAGGCACTTTTCCCCCTTCATTCCTGACCAGCATATGCTGATTGGAATGCATGTGAGCTAGGCAGGACTGGGTTTGTGGAGATCTTTGGAGGCACATGAAAGGTATGTACAAGGATACTGGGGGCAAGCAATAGGACATGTTAGGGGTGAGAAAGGGTAATCACTGAAATAAATGAGGAAAACTAGTTCTGTCTACTGGAGCAGGAAATACCTAGTCAAGCTTGCCTAGCTTCATGCCATCTGGCTTCCTCAGAGGCCAGCTCTTGCCCCTTTATTTATGGGTGTTGATGAAGCTGCCCTTTGAGTCACTGTCAGTGAAACAGAGGTTATTAAAATTTCTTCTAATCCATTCTGTTGTTTTAAGCCACCAGTGCAAATATACACCCAAATATAATTAGAGCATGAAGGAATGAGGTGTGAGAGAGGAAGAAGTGTGCCCTGGGCAGGAATTTAGAGAGGACACGGACATCCTTGCTTATGGTGGCTATGTCTTACTCGCCTGACCCTTAGAGCTGTTTTAATGAATGACCCACAAAGCTTAAGCAGAATCTTACTGTGTAGTGCTACAAATTTTACACTCTCAAGCTCCCAGAATATCCATGACTTGTAAGTAACCCCCCAAAAACCTGTAAATGCAGAAAGTGACCAAAATAGCTAAAGGGAGTTCAGGACATGAAAATTATAGAAGATAGTATGTGACTGAACTGTTTTCTAACTAGAAGGGAATCCTGTAAGGGCAAGAGAATTATCAGCAAAGAGGAAAGAGAGGTGGCTGAGAGGCCACGGACATTATTCACCATCAGAAAGAAAGATGGGACTTCCCTGGCAGTCCAGTGGTTAAGACTGCGCTTCCAATGCAGGGAGCGCGGGTTCAATCCCCGGTTGGGGAACTAAGATCCCACATGCTGCGTGGCATGGCCAAAAAAAGAAAAAAGAAAAGAAAGAAAGAAAGATGGTTAAGCTGGAACCCAGTGGTAGAAATGGTAGAGTGCAGGGAACAAGCCAAGCTCCACAGCCCAGAGAGTAGAGACAGGAGGAGGCAGGAAGCTGACAGGGGTCTGGAGTTAGAGGCAGCTCAAGTCATGCTTATGTCCGTGGTTCACAAAGGCACAGGTGTCCTTCAGGTAGGCTCAAGCAGTACTGTAGGATGCTGTACTGTGGGCTATACGGGCAAACCAACCCCTAACAGAGATGTATACTTCGCACAGTACAATCGTATCTACGGTAGAAGCAAAAGAGAAGCTGGATCTGAAAATGAAATTAAGAAAAGAATTCCATTTACTATAGCATAAAATAAAATACTTAGAAATAAATTTAACATAAAAGTACGTAACTTATACTCTAAAAACTACAAAACATTGTTGAAAGAAATTAGACATCCCATGTTCATGAATCAGAAAACTTAATATTGTTAAGGTGACAACAGTCCCCAAATTGATCTACAGATTCAAAGCAATCTCTATCAAAATCCCAGATTGACAAACTGATCCTAAAATTTATAGGAAAATACAAGGGTCCCATAATAGCCAAAATAATACTTAGAAAGAACAAAGTTAGAAGACTCACACTTACTGATTTCAGAACTTACTATAAGTTCAGGACAGATGTATAGACCAATGGAATAAAATTGAGAGTCCATAAATAAACCCATACGTTAATGATCAACTGATTTTCAGTAAAGGTGCCAAGGTCATTCTGGGGGAAAGAATAGTCTCTTCAACAAATGGGGCTGGAACAACTAAATAACCAAATGTAGAAGAATAAAGTTAATTAGTATACCGGTGACTTCCAAATCTGCAGCACAAGCCCAGCTTTCTCTCCAGAGCTTCACACCCATATATTCTAAGCTCCACAAAACCCACATGACCAAACCTGAACAGAAGCAATAAAGTAAGATGGTGAGAACATCTTACTTTACTGTACCTCCCAATTCCTTCCTTTCCCCCATCCCCTGATTTACCTTCTGTCTCCACGGATTTGCCTGTTCTGAACATTTTATATAAATGGAATCATATAATATGTGGCCTTCTGTGACTAGCTTCTTTCACTTAGCATAATGTTTTCAAGGTTCATCTGTGTTGTAGCTTGTATCAGTACTTCATTACTTGTTGTGGCTGAATAGTACTACTTTGTATGGTTATACCAGATTTTGTTTACCGATTCAGCAGTTGATGGACATTTGGGTTGTTTCTACTTTTTGACTATTATGATTAATTCGCCTGTGAACATTCATGTACAAATTTATATGTTAATATGATCTAAAAGGGGCTCAATAAAAAACTGTTCCCCACTGTTTAATTCTCCCAGAAAGAAAAAATACACTCATCATCTGTTACTCTGAAGCCATTGTTTTCATCTTGAGTAACTGTCTCCCCAACTTTTAACTGGTTTATAGCTAGTAATTTCACAGAGCGTTCTTCTTACTAGGTTATCTAGGTATGTGTTTTGATACTCATCTCTTTTGGAGATAACCCTTGAAAGTGACCCTAGACAAAGCTAGACCTGTCTTGAGATTTCTGGATCTTGCAGGGCCTTGTAAGTCATACTAAAGCATCTGGACTTCATACTGAGTCCAATGGGAAGTCACTGAAATGTTTAAAAAGGAAGGGAGTGATGTGATTCCGTTTGCATTTTAGAGAGATCTCTTCGCAATATGAGGAATGGATGAAGGAAGGAAAGAATGGAAGCAAGAGAGATCAAGTAGAAGGTTGTTGCAGTCATCCAGGTGAGTGGGGCTGGGGGCTAGACTAGGGCAGTGGCAGAGGGGATATCAAAGAAGGGGTGGATTTAAGACATAATAAAGAGGGAGGATCAACAAGACTTGATGATGAGTTACCTGTACAGGTAAGGGAATAAAGAGATTGCGATGCTGGCCAGCTTTCTGAGTTGAGGAACCGAGTTGATGATGGTGACATACCAAGAGACAGAGAATACAGGAAGAAAATGTTTGAGGGAAGGTTTATGATAATTATTAAGTGCTGACTGTATACTAGACACTTTACTGGGCACTTACAACCGGACCTCATTTAATCTTCAAAAAACCCCAGGAGCTAAACAGCATTAGACCTGCTTTTCCCATGAAAAACATTGCATTCAGCTAGGAAGTGGTGAGGCCAGAATTTGACCCCAGATGTCCTGGATGCCTTCACTTTGTGTGTTCTCACCATTTTACTTTACTGCTTCTGTTCAGGTTTGGTCGTGTGGGTTTTGTGGAGCTTAGAATATATGGGTGTGAGGCTCTGGAGAGAAAGTGGGGCTTGTGCTGCAGATTTGGAAGTCACTGGTATACTAATTAAAGCCTGGGACATGAGTAGTACAAAGAATATGTGGAGCAAGAAGAGAAGAGAACACCTCTGACAACCTCAAGAAGCTCAACATTGAACGAGCTGAGGATAAGAGCAGGGGAGCCTGAAAGTAGTGCTCAGAAATGACCAGAAAGGTGGGAGGATGTCATGGATGGGGAAGGAAGAGATGTATATGTCGCTAGTGCTCACAGTTGGGGAAGGAAGTAGTTAATTATTAGGGATTTACAAAAGGAATGCCATGTCTCCATTAAACTGACAAATAGGTTGACTGATCTGTGAGGAGATGCAAGTGAAGCAATGGTACGTGGATGAAAGTAGAACAGCATTTGGATATCCAACATTTGGATACAACTTTTTAAAAATTGTGATTTGGGGCTTCCCTGGTGGCGCAGTGGTTGAGAGTCTGCCTGCCGATGCAGGGGTCACGGGTTCGAGCCCTGGTCTGGGAGGATCCCACATGCCGCGGAGCAGCTAGGCCCGTGAGCCACAACTGCTGAGCCTGCGCGTCTGGAGCCTGTGCTCCGCGGCTGGAGAGGCCCGCGCACTGTGATGAAGAGTGGCCCCCACTTGCCACAACTAGAGAGAAAGCCCTCGCACAGAAACGAAGACCCAACACAGCCAAAAATAAATAAATTAATTAATTAATTAAAAAAATAATAATAATAATTTAAAAATTGTGATTTGCAGAAAGTAGATTTTTTTTAAAGATAATTGGTAGACTAAGGGACTGTAAGGTGTTTGTAAAATTATTATTTAAAATGGTACAGGACCTTGGGAGTTCCCTGGTGGTCTAGTGGTTAGGACTTGGCACTTTCACTGCCGTGGGCCCGGGTTCAATCCCTGGTCGCAGAACTAAGATCCCACAAGCTGCGTGGCTTGGCCTAAATAAATAAATAAATAGTTTAAAAATAATAATAACTAAATAAAATGGTACAGGACCTGTGGAAAACAGTATGGCAGTTCCTCAAAAAATTAAAAGCAGATTTACCATATGATCCAGCAATTCCACCTCTGGGTATATACCCAAAAGAATTGGAAGCAGAGTCTGGAAGAAGTATTTGTACACCCATGTTCATAACAGCATTATTCATAGTAGCTAAGATGTGGAAGCTATCCAGGTGTTCATGTACAGATGAATGCATAAGCAAAATGTGGTATATACATACAATGGAATATTATTCAACCTCAAAAAGGGAGGAAATTCTGACATAAGCTACACCATGGATGAACCTTGAGGACATGCTAAGTGAAATAAGCCAGTCACAAAAGGACAAATGCTATAAGATTCCACTTATATAAGGTACCTACAGTAGTCAGATTCATAGAGACATGGTGGTTGCCAGGAGCTGGGGGGAGGGGTTGAAATAAGAAGTTATTGTTTAACGGGGACAGAGTTTCAGTTTTGCAATGTGAAAAGAGTTTTGGAAGTAGATGATGGTGATGGTTACATAACGGTATGAATGTACATAATACCACGAACTGTACACTTAAAAATGGTTAAGATAGTAAATTTTATGTGTATTTTACCACAATAAAATAAGAACCAAAAGAAAAAGAAAGTGATGGTGACATAGCCTCATCCCCACAGTCTGATTCAGTGGGTCTGGGGTCACCAGTGACCGTATACACAGCTAGAGTGGGGACCACTGGTTTAGCTGAGGGAGTGCTGTGTGGAGAAACCTGATACCCTGCACACACCTAAATCTCATTGTGGTTTCCAAGCAGACTTTTGTTTGGTCTCATTCTTTATTTCATTTTATAAACCCTTGTGATCAGAAGGAAAAGCTCCATAATAAGTAAGAAACATTCATTGTAGAAAATTTGGCAAAGTTCAGAAAACAAAAAATCATCCACAATCCCAACAATTTGAGTAATAATTATTAAATTCAGGTCCTTCTGTTATGTCCTCTGTATGGAGTATGGTTATTGATAGAGATATCCTTGTATATTCTCATACATACATACACCTTTTGTGCTTTTTTTGGTTTTGTTTTAATTAAAATTGTTATCATGCTTCACATATTGTTTTCTGCCTTTTCAGTGAATACATGGTGATGTCTTTCAGGTCACTGAGGGCCTTCTACTCATGATTTTCAGTGGCTCCGTAGTGTTATTAATCTAACCCACTACTGTTATTGAACATCTATCTCATTTCCAAATTTTTCACTATCTTAGTCAACGTTAGCATGGATATTTTTATATAAAAAATTTCATTCTGGGCTTCCCTGGTGGCGCAGTCGTTAAGAATCCGCCTGTGAATGCAGCAGACGCGGGTTCGATCCCTGGTCCAGGAAGATCCCACATGCCGTGGAGCAGCTAAGCCCGTGCGCCACAACTACCGAGCCCCACAATGAGAAGCCCACGCACTGCAATGAAGATCCAATGCAGCCAAAAATAAATAAAACAAATAAATTTTTTAAAAAATTTCATTCTAAATATCCTTGTTATTGCTGCTGCTGCTGCCAGTTTGGTAGTTGGAATTTTTTTTTGGTATTTTTGGTTTCTAGTGAACATTTTCCTATGCTTGCTACCATTAACTTTTAAATTATAACGTGTATAACACCTAAGTAGTTCTCTTTTGTCTTTTACTGTAATATAATAACACTCTTCTTTTTCTTCTTTTTCTTTGTGTAATATAATACCATAGAATCATGAACTTGTACAAATTAAGGCCCTGGAGGTTAAATGGTTTGACCACAGTCACACTGAAAATTAAGTAACAGAACAGAAATTTGAACCTAGCTTTACTCATTTTTCATCTTTCCTCCTCCTAGTACATAGATACTGCTAATATCCTTAAGTCTCCATGGGAGAAGCTTCTGCAGCGTTTCACTTTGGAGCAGTATTTCATTTGTCTTTTGTGGCAGAGAACTTGCTGCTTCCGAATCAGCCCAGAAAGTAGCCTCAGCTGAGTGTGCCCTCCACTAACAGCCAGTGTCCTGCTTGCTGTTCCAGGAGCCATGTGTGACCAGGACTGTGGGATGGTCGTACTCATGCTGGAGACTCTTGTGAGGAGATGAGTTGGTGAACGGAGAAGCCAGCATGAAGATGCTTCCCGGAGTGGGCGTGTTTGGGACTGGCAGCTCTGCCCGGGTTCTGGTCCCGCTGCTGCGGGCAGAAGGGTTCACAGTGGAGGCCCTGTGGGGGAAGACTGAGGAGGAGGCGAAGCAGCTTGCCGAGGAGATGAACATCACCTTCTATACCAGCCGGACCGATGACGTCTTGCTGCATCAAGACGTGGATCTGGTGTGCATCAACATCCCCCCTCCGCTTACCCGACAGATATCTGTGAAGGCTCTAGGTACGGACAGTCAGGCCATAGCAAGGGCAGATTGCGCCTCCCTCTCGGTGGTCCTTGAGTGTCACTGCTCTCCTCTGGGCCTGGGTGGCCCTTCTTGGGCCTGGGTCTGGGACAGCACTCATCCCTGAAGCAGTGCCGAGGGAGGGCACGTTGGGAGGCTTTATGGCTGGGGGAGGAAATACTCCAGTGGCTGGGAGACATGCAGCGTTCCCCACCTCCCATAAGTAAATCCCTGAGCAAAAATTAAGCAAATGTCTTTCGAGTTGGCCTGTCACAGGGGCTAGAGATTATTACATTTCAGGCATTGTAAAGTTTGCCTCTGTGAAGTCAGAGTTCAAAGACCTGGGCACTGGGGAATTGGCTGTGATTGATGCATTTGTTCTTCCATTTCTGTGGCACGCAGCACCACAGAAAGGAGAAGAGGATGTGTATCAAGGCTGCCATTTCTCATATTTTGTCAGTCCTTGACTAGATTGAGCACACACCCTTCCCACCAAGCTTTGCAATTTTGTATGCCAGAGGGTGGGAAGGCTCTCTGACAGCGCTGAGTCTCCCTGACAGGATCCACAGATCAGCCTGCTCACATCTCTGCTCCCTCCGGAAATAGTTTGCTCGGCCACCTCCTGCCCTTGGCTGGGCATGCATGGCTTGGTGAGCTGTTCTCCTGCAGTTCCTGTTGGGCTTCTCTTTCCTGTCAACTGTAGAAAAATTATTCTCTTTGTCTTATATAAGAATCAGAATCCAATTTAATAGGAAAACAAACCAGTAAACATTCATCCAGCAGTTTTTTTAAAAATGTCTCCTGTGTGCTAGGCACTGTCCTGATGTCATTCTTGACATTCAGAGCAGTGTTGGATTGGAGCTGTCTCTGCTTTCATATTTCACAGTCCAGTTGAAGAGACTAGAAGTAACACACATTGCAAGGTAAATGAGAAAAGACAAGTAACAATTCAGGTAGCCTATAATTAATTGACAGAGTAATTGTTTTATATAAGGTGATGGGAGCCAGGTGTCTGTCTGATGCAGTCAGAGATCTGTGGGTCCAGGAACGGATATGCCATGAGGCTGACCGCCACTCCTTCTGGCCACTACCATGGTGGAGGGTCCAAGGCTCTGCTGCTTGTCTCTCCCGTAGTCTGAGAATAAGAGGGTGTCTGTCACCTCTAGCCCAATGGGTTGGAGAGGATAAGTGTTCATTGAAGTGAGCAGGAATAGCAGTCTGTCTGGTTGTTGATTTAGGGCATGTAAGTTTTGGCCAAAAATTATAGATGGTTTGTCTTTTCCAGAGAGCTCTCTCTGAGGATGTGTGACATTGGCGCTATTCACTGGCCCTAGATTTTTAGGGCAGATAATACCCCCAGATTGGGTTTAGAAGTAGACTTAAGCCAACACTTTAACAGAGGGCTGGTTCAAGGGAGTCAAGCTACCATGGTCACTTGACTTCTCACCGTTCCTTGTGGCATGAATGCAGGTTGGTGAGGCCAGGTGTGTGCAGAGGCAGAGTTCTAGAGGCTCTGGTCGCCTTCTTGAACTTTAGGGTCCCTGCAGAGGCAGAATTCTAGAGTCTCTGGTAGCCTTCTTGAACTTTAGGGTCCCCACAGAGACCATTTCTGAGCTGTGTAAGGAGAAAGAGGAAACCCCAGAGTTCTTTGGGCCCAAGCCTGCTGTTTTCCTGGTACAGGAAAACATTGGACTTTGGGCCATTTAATATAAACAGGAAGGACAGGGATGACCAGAAGCTTCTGGGGTCTTGTATCCCAGCCCTCAGTGAAGTAAGGCCATCAGCCTTTTCTCCACATCTCTGTTGTCAGGAAGAAGGAGGGTATCAATGAGTGTCCTTGGTCTGTTCTTGCAGGTACATGACCACAGTGCCAATTTGGTTGGGCTGAGAGAGCCCTTGTCAGCTGGACCTGCCCTCAGGCACTGCCCACTTAGGCCCCAAAGGAGTCACTGAGCCTGTTGTGACCATGAAGTTGACTCCCTGTGTGCTTGCTTTCTTTTTTTTTTTTCTTTTTTAGTGAGAATTCTGACTTAATTTTAACTTATATGGAAGAGGCCATGAGAATTCCTCCAGTTTTCCCAAATGACTTGGTGTGAGTGCATGAACTGCTGTAGGCAGAGCACCAAACTGACCTTGACATCAGACCCCACTTTTGACCCTATTTCTGTCCCTCTCAACCTGTGTGGGCCCCTGTGAAATGAAGGTATCATTCAGCCTTTCCAGCATGATATATGACTGCCTCCGAGAACTGACCAAGAAGGACACTGGCATCACGTTACAAGGGAAAGCCAGCCTTTCCTGTTGTCCCACATGGAAGAGCAGATTTGTTTAACTTAAATTCACATCAAAAATAAATGGTAGGCGTCTCCTCAGGATGTTCGTTAGGTAAGTGTTCACTGAGTTGAATGTAGCTTAGAAATGAAACTAAGCATTCTAAGTCATCTCAAATGTGGAACACTTTTCTGTAGGTTGGAGGACTATATATATCTATATATATCTATCTATATATCTATATATATATATATGTCTTTATAAATATAAATTTATTTATTTATTTATTTATTTATGGCCGCATTGGGTCTTCGTTGCTGTGCGTGGGCTTTCTCTAGTTATGGTGCGTGGTCTTCTCATTGTGGTGGTTTCTCTTGTTGCAGAGCATGGGCTCTAGGTGTGCGGGCTTCAGTAGTTGCAGCACACGAGCTCAGTAGTTGTGGCTCGTGGACTCTAGAGCACAGGCTCAGTAGTTGTGGTGCACGGGCTTAGTTGCTCTGTGACATGTGGGATCTTCCTGGGCCAGGGCTCGAACCCGTGTCCCCTGCATTGGCAGGCAGATTCTTAACCACTGCGCCACCAGGGAAGTCCCTGGAGGACTGTACTTAAATTAACGCCTCAAAAGCAGGACCCATTCTTTCCTCCTGTAATGTAAAGCTCTGGAAGGAGCTCCTTCTTGGACCTCCCTCCCACCCCCCATCCCACCCATCTAGCTCATCACAGAGCACCGAGCTGAGCTCCCTGTGCTATACCACAGGTTCCCAATAGCTATCTGGTTTACACATGGTAGTGTATTTATGTCAAACCTAATCTCCCAATTTATCCCATCCTCTCCCTTCCCCCGCTGTGTCCACACATCTGTTCTTTATGTATGCATCTCTGTTCCTGTGCTGCAGATAGGTTCATCTGTACCATTTTTCTAGATTCCACATGTATGCATTAATATACAATATTTGGTTTTCTCTTTCTGACTTACTTCACACTGTATGACAGTCTAGGTCCATCCACATCTCTACAAATGACCCTATTTTGTTCCTTATTATGGCTGAGTAATATTCCATTGTGTATATGTACCACATCTTCTCTATCCATTCATCTGTCGATGGACACTTAGGTTGTTTCCATGTCCTGGCTATTGTAAATAGTGCTGCAATGAACATTGGGGTGCATGTGTCTTTTTGAATTATGGTTTTCTCAGGGTCTTATTTTCTACTTTTGTTTGACTTTTCATTTTTTTCCACCTCAGATTTCATCCTTGTGGCTTTCCCATGAATTCCTTAAAGGAGAGGGAGGGACTCTAATGTTTTATTTCTCAATTTAGAAGTGGTTCAGAAAAATTTTAATGTACAAAGTGTCCCACCATTTTTGCCATAGTTGAATGTTTTCTTAAATCTGTCACTGAAAGGTGAGTTTCTGTGCCCAGTTCTTGGCACTTGTGTGCTTCATTAGAAAAATGCTGGGTTTGCCAATCCTTTCCCCATGGGCTCTTAAGATAACAAGGGATCATTCCTCAAGCAGCCTGACCCAGATAATTTAATCCTAAGAACACCAGTCCCTTGGGATGCCTTCCCTGACCCCCAGTCCAGATCAGGTCCCTGCTATATCTTTCATATTAACATTAATATCATCTTCATTGCATTTATCACAAGTGCAGTTCTACGTGTATTCATAGGATAATTTGATTAATGGCTTTCTCTCCCACTAAACTGTAAGTTGTCTGAAAGTAGAGATCATGCCTAATGTTGTATCCTCTGAGCTTAGCACAGGGCCTGGCACACTGGTTGAATGGAAGTGTTCACAAATTCTACTGGTGCAAGCCCAGTCTGCTGGTGTGACTCAGGGAGCTGACAGGGGCTTGTGACCCAGGAGAGACTGGGCTGTGGGCAGCAGTGATTCTGTCTGGTGGCTTTCAAACTTACTTTTCTAAGTAGCAGAACATTCTTTGTTAAAAAAAATAAAAAAGGCAGGATCCATGGATTTTGTAAAACATAAAAGTGGTGCTTTTTCTGGGGCTGCTTCTCTTCCCTGCTGTTTGAAATCATTTGTCTAGTCCCACACCTCTAGAGAGGGAAACAGCGGTGTTGTCCCAGAGCTGTGAACCTGTGGTGCTTTACTAAGGAACAAAGAGGTGGTTTGGGGCAGCTTCTCAGGGCGCTTTACTCCTAGGTCGTCTGGGGAGCATGAGCTGGAGAGAGGCTTGCAGTCTGGAACTTGTTCAGCCTCCAGAAGATCTGAGCTAATGGCACTCGGTATCCATGCTTTCCCCATTCCCTGGAGACAAAAGTGGTTTTCAGCTTCTCTAATATCTCCTTGATTTCCTAACAGGAAAGCTAGATAAACTTAAACATGTCTTTCAAGGCAACACCAGTCTTCCTAAAGGTACAGGACCCGTGCAGCTGGCCTGCAGGAGCCTGGTTTAACTCAGGATGGCCTTTAGCTCCCACACTAATAATACTACTGGGTCCCAAGTTCAAAAGCTCTCTTACTGTTCAAGCTCAAGAAGGAAGGCCTCTTCCCCTTCCCTGACCTCTCGTGGCATGAAGTAGATATTACTTACTCTAGTTTTATCACCACCAAACTCTCAGCAGCCACAGGAGTCCTTTTCCTCCCAGCTCATCTCCTCTCCTCCCCACGTTGCAGTGTCCACCCCAACCCCTGCTGTGCATAGTTGTAGCAGGAAACCTCTGGGTTGGCCAGAGCTTCAGCCAAGTGGCCAAATTCTCACCCAGTATTGTGATTCTCCTGTCCCTAATCCTAAAATCCCACAAGTGTGGGGAAGCATTGGAGACACTCCAAGAGCAGATAGTGATAGCAGTTAGGGGCTACTCTCCCTGCAGGGCCTCCCTCCAGCTCTGGACCCCTGTGCAAGGGCCTCTCCCCTTACCTTGGCCCCCTGCCCTTTCCACACTGCTCCCCGCCTTGGGCATGTAACGCTTGGCTAGCCATTCTCCTGTTGTCCTGCCGGTACCTGTTGTAAAGCTTTCGTTACTGTTTAGAGAAGAGCAGGAGATTTCAAGAGTTTTGTAAAGTGAAGAGATTGAATTAGGTCATAGGCTACTGATCTACATGTGTTCCTCCTTGCCGCAGCACTGAGCTTTGTAACACTGGGAGTTCATGCCCGAGAATCCCATATGTGCAGATGGCAAATGCTCTGTGGGGTTCTTGAGGGTCAGGGTGGCAGGGGAGAGGGTAGGAAGTGAGGGGAGCTTGGAAGGATTGGCCAAAGGCACCAGATTATCTCCTGTGGGCTTTGTCAGGATGTGAGCTTCCCAAGGACTGGTCTGGGCCTAACGCTATGAGAGGCCTGATAAACAGCACATAGAATAAGAAAACTCATCTATGTTCATGTTGATCTTTAAACTTCTTTTTAAAAATTAAATTTTCAAAATATTGAACACTGATATTATTGGCCTGGAAAATGTAGCTTCTGTGTGAGTCTTAAAATCTGAGTCACAGTGGACCCTTTTTTTCCTGTATTTATGACATCTGCTGGGTCTCTCCCATGGTGATGGTTATAAAATGTACCGTTGACAGAGCTGTGCTGGGCTGAGCACTTTACATGTACCGCCTCATTTGACTTACTGTTCTACCCTGCATGGTAGATGTGACTCTCCTTTTGCAGTGTAGTAAACCAAAGCCCAGAGAGGTTTAGAAATGTCCCAGGTCATGCAGCAACCAAGCGAGAGAACCAGAATTTGAATCCCAAAGTGGCTCCAAAGCTCGAGTTTGGCACCAATAAGTGGCCCTTTCTGAGCAGTCAGCTGTCCTGGGGCCCCATTGTTTCTGTTGCAAGGTGGCCAGACAAGTTCCCCTCCTGAGCCTGTGTGAACAGAATCCAAGTCCATCAGAAGAAGCTATACCCAGGGACTTCCCTGGTGGTCCAGTGGGTGGGACTCCGCGCTCGCATCACGGGGGGCCCGGGTTCAACCCCTGGTTAGGGAACTAGATCCTGCATGCCACAACTAAGAGTTCACATGCTGCAACTAAGAAGTCCACATGCTGCAACTAAGAAGTCCGCATGCTGCAACTAAAAAAAACGATCCCGCAGGCCACAACGAGGATCCCGTGTGCACAACTGGGACCCAGCGCAGCCTAAATTAATAAATATTTTTTATTTATTAAAATAAAAAATTAAATAAAAATTAAAAAAAGAAGAAGAAGCTGGACTTCCCTGGTGGTGCAGTGGTAAAGAATCCGCCTACCAGTGCAGGGGACATGGGTTCGAGCCCTGGTCCCGGAAGATCCCACATGCCGCGGAGCAACTAAGCCCATGCGCCACAACTACTGAGCCTGTGCTCTAGAGCCCGCGAGCCACAACTACTGAAGCCTGCGCGCCTAGAGCCCGTGCTCCGCAACAAGAGAAGCCACCACAATGAGAAGCCCGCGCACCGCAACAAAGAGTAGCCCCTGCTCGCCGCAACTGGAGAAAGCCCATGCACAGCAACAGAGACCCAACGCAGCCAAAAATAAATAAATTTTAAAAATTAATTTATTTAAAAAAAAAAAGACTGAGGGAGACCAGTTAAGTTACCATTGTAATAATCCAGGCGAAAAAGTGTGGTGACTTGGATGAGGAAGGTGGCAGTGGTGGTAGTAGGAACTGGTGAGATCCTGGATGTAGTTTGAAAGCTAAGCCAACAGGATTTACTGATGATTGAAAGTGAGATGGATGTGAGAGTGACATCCGTAATTTTGGCTTGAGAAACAGGGAGAATGGAATCGCCATTGACTGAGATGGAGAAAACTCAGGGAAGGGAGTATCAAGAGCTCAGTTTGGGATTCCAACCCCAAACCTACCCCACCACCTTGGATGTCTTTGTGAGTGATGCTACCAACTATCTATCCAATTTCCTACGTTTCTTATAGACCCTGTGTAAACTCTCCAACCTGTTTCCTGGTGTGCACTCAGGACTTTAGGAATCCCAGCCCTTTCCTCAGTGCCTTTGCACATGCAGTTTCCTGCCTGGGTGTCCTTTCCCCATTATGCTCCCTGGAACATCTGCTTCCTTAAAGATAACCCTGGCGGCACTCCCCCATGAAGTCTTCCCTTATTCTGCCATCTGTACCAGACCCTTGAGCTTGTTCCCTCAAGAAACCCATGACTTCTTGGGTGAATTGAGGTAGTGGGATTTGAGTTGCACCCCAAGGGCAGTGTCTGTGGAATGAGTAATGGAATAACTGGATGTCTTCACCCTTCCCTAGCTTGCTGTACCCCAAAACCTGTGTGTGTCCAGTCCATACGACTTCTTGGGCTTTGTAAGTTTTCTGTTGAAGATATTAGCATAAGACTTTCTTCTGCTTGAACCATCCCAAGCTCACAGGAACACTCCAGGAGTTGGTGTCTTGTGGCTGTTCGTACCCTCATGAGCTTTCATCTCATGATGTGGAGGAGTGTTGATCCTTTCCTTTTCCTCGTGTGGGAGCTGCTCAGTCCTCTTGGTCTCTCTCTTCAGGGCTTTGTCTAGCTTTGTTTTGCTCTCTGAGTGCATTCCAGCTGCGATGTACTCAGAACAGGCATGAGACAGAAAGGATGTTTTCTCTCCCTTTGCCCTCCTACTGGAGCCAAGCATTTTCGGGCCTTATGACTACACTAACTTGTTGAACCAGTGTTTTCAGAGGACAATCTGCGAGGAATCTTAGAGCCCTTTCTGCAGTTACAACTGAGAGTGCTAAGCTCATCCCCTAGAATATAGATTTGATTTTCTTACCCCAAGCTGATGATCTAATAAATGCATAAAGGTACATAAGCATGTCCAAGAAGCATGTCCACCTCTCCAGCCCACTGGTATTAGGCAGTGTTCTCTAGATAAACAGAACCAGGAGGATGTATATTGAGTGAGAGAGGGAGGTAGAGGTTTATTTTCTAAAAATTGATTCATGCTATTTTAGGAGCTGACAGATCTGAAATCTGCAGAGCAAATCTGAATTCCAGCAAGAGGTGATGTTGCAGACTTGAGTCTGAAGGCAGTCTGGAGGCAGAATTCCTTCCTCTTCAGGGAACTTCAGTCTTTTTTCTCAAGGTCTTCATCTGATGAGTTGAGGCCTACCCACATTATGGAGGGTAATCTGCTCTACTCAAAGTCTACTGGTTTAAATGTTAATCAGATCTAAAGATGTCTTCCTAGCAGTGTCTAGACTAGTATTTGGTGGGCACCATAACCTAACCTAGTTGACACATAAAATTACCTTTGTGCCACCTCTCTTTACCTCCCACTCCTGGTTTGCACCTTCTGCCTCTACTCCTTTCATTTTTCCTTTAAGAACTTGCTTCTCTTTCTCGAGCCCATAACTCTTTCTCTAGTCCCAGTCGCTGGGTACCATTTTCATCCAAGCTGATCACCTTTCCTCTTGTCCCAGGTCACCACCTGGTCTCAGAGACGGCTTTCCTGAGTCATCTGCCTTCCAGAAATGGGTTTTCTTTTCCCAGTGTAAACCCCTTGGAACTTTGAGATTTCCTGCTGTGTTTTATTCTCAGGCATTGGGAAGAATGTGGTTTGTGAGAAGGCAGCAACCTCGGTGGATGCCTTCCGGATGGTGACAGCCTCACGCTACTACCCGCAGCTGATGAGCCTGGTGGGGAACGTGCTGCGCTTCCTGCCTGCCTTCGTGCGCATGAAGCAGCTGATTGCCGAGCACTACGTGGGTGCAGTGATGATCTGTGATGCCCGCATCTACTCGGGCAGCCTGCTCAGCCCCAACTACGGGTGGATCTGTGATGAGCTCATGGGCGGTGGGGGCCTGCACACCATGGGCACCTACATTGTGGACCTGCTGACCCACCTGACTGGCCAGAAAGCCGAGAAGGTACATGGGCTGCTCAAGACCTTTGTGAGGCAGAATGCAGCCATCCGTGGCATCCGGCATGTCACCAGCGATGACTTCTGTTTCTTCCAGATGCTCATGGGCGGGGGTGTGTGCAGCACAGTAACACTCAACTTCAACATGCCAGGCGCCTTTGTGCACGAGGTCATGGTGGTGGGCTCTGCGGGACGCCTTGTTGCCCGGGGAGCTGACCTCTACGGGCAGAAGAACTCTGCCACACAAGAGGAGCTGCTGCTGAGGGACTCGCTGGCTGTGGGCACGGGGCTCCCTGAGCAGGGGCCCCAGGATGTCCCACTGCTTTACCTGAAGGGCATGGTCTACATGGTGCAGGCCCTGCGCCAGTCCTTCCAGGGGCAGGGGGACCGCCGCACATGGGACCACACCCCCGTCTCCATGGCCGCCTCATTCGAGGATGGGCTCTACATGCAGAGCGTGGTGGATGCCATCAAACGGTCGAGCCGATCTGGGGAGTGGGAGGCTGTGGAGGTGCTGACGGAGGAGCCCGACGCCAACCAGAACCTGTGCGAGGCGCTCCAGCGGAATAACCTGTGAGCCTGCACGTGGGCTCCCTGCCATGGGGCAAAGGGTGAGGGAGGAGCTGTGATGGGAGGGCTTGGTTATAGCACAGTGTCTTTTATTTGATAGGTCAACTTGGGCAGAGTTGAATTCGGGTGAATCCGAAGGTGGCCCCAGGAGAATGCCCCCTCCAGTGCTCATTTACTCCTCAGACTGGTGGGGCCGTGCCGTTCCTATTGCCATGGTTGAGAGGGCCGGCACACTGCACAGGGCAGAGCTGCCCCCAGTGTGTGAGCAGTTCCAGCAAAGGCTTGACTTGGGGCTTCATCGGCCTATTTGTGGTCTTAACTGGATGAGAAAGCACAGCAAGGAGCCAGCTTGGCTTGATTCCTCAGGCCTGAGGAGAAATGACAAGAGGCCTTGTTTCCATGCCCGTCCTGGGCTGGGGCATCTCAGGAATGGTGAGGGCAGGAAGTCATCCCTCAGGGATCTGCACCTGCCCTCGCTCCCATGTGACCAAGCCCTTCCGGCCTCCAGGCTGCCCCTTCCCTGGCAGGGAGGAGGGGTTCTGTAGTAGATGAGCTCTCAGGGGCTGTTGACCTAGGGCAGAGGGCCCCTGAGTTGGCAGAGAGGAGACAAGGGAGAGCTCTGGGACATCTGATAAATGTTAATAAATCAGAAAGTCTGACACTATGACATGTGGTTGTTGGTTGTTTGTTTGGTAGATTGGGTTTCTTTAATAATGAAAGGCTTGTTGATTGTTGTAGATTTGTTTCTATTTTTCTCTTTCCTCATGGCTCCATGGCAGCCCTGACCTGCTCTGGATCCATCACTATCTAGCGGAACACACAGCCTCCTACCACTGTCTGCGCTCACCCCCTGGCTTATTCCCTTGCAGCTGAATCCCTCAGGAGCCCTCCAAGAAGTCTTTCCTCAGCAAACAGGACTTAAGACATCAGGGGGCCAATCAGGCCTGATGTTTAAGGGGAGACAGTGGGAGAGTTTGAGGTCTCCCTGGGCTGGAGGTCAGGAAGGGTTCTGTTCTTGAAACCAAGGGGTTGGCTCCAGAGGAGCCCTGGGAGAGGAGGGGTGAGGAGTGGCCCCAGGGAGGCTAGACGGGGTGAACTTGAGGAAGGCGCTGCCCCTCGGAAGCACTGTAGCCGGGGTGTAGCCGAGGTGTAGCCGAGCACTGCCTGGCCTAGCCAGCCAGTCTCCAGCTCTGCTTTTACTAACCTGTTCTCCCCACAGGAAGAGGCTTTTAACCCTGTCAGTCAGGGGCAGGTGGGGCAGGACGGTGGGAAAGGACACATCTACTCCTTTGTTTCCTCTGCCAGAATAAAGCCTGGACCAAACTTTCCCCTTCTCTAATCTTCCCTCTTTTCTGGCCTGCTGTGGACTCCTCACCAGAAAGAGAAAGGCTCAGAGATTGTTGCCCTCTTCCTCCTGGCACCCTTTATAGGAGTCACCAGGCCTATTTTCCTGTATTGTCCTGGTTTCAGACCTTGTCTTTGTGAGATAAAATAACAGTGGCTAGTGTTGGGGTGTACTTATTGCATGCTGGGGTCCCCGGGATAGACGGTTCACGTGTATTATTCCGTTTCATATCCAAACCACTCTACGAGGTACTACTATTAATATTCCTGTTATTCAGAGCAGAGAGGGGCAAAGTTACTTGCCTCCTGTAAGTTATAAGTGACAGAGCTAGGAGCCTGGTCAGGGTCCTCTGACTACAGAGCCTGACCCTGAACTACTCCTTCCTTAGTGCTTGTGGCATCTCAGACTCTCGAGTGCCCAGGCATTGCCCCTCCCCGCTCGGGTCCTCATCCAGGTTACATTCCTCTCTACAGCAGGAATCTCAGCCTGGCCTGAACTAGTAGATGGACTGTAGAGAGAACCCCACCAGGCAGGATGCTGGTAGACGTGAAGAAGGAGAAGCTGCCCCCTTCCTTCCCGGCCCAGCTCCAGGTCATCCTTCTGTGTGTTAATAGGATGTTGAGATCCCCCCTAAATTTGGGTATTGACCAAGAAAGCACATGCATCCATTGCATCTGACTCAGATGCTCTTACTTAAGAAAGGGCCATGTTATTGACCCACAGTGGCACTTAGGTTTTATAGGACTCTGCAATAAAACCTCTGGTTTACAAAGATGGATTCCAACCAAGTCCTGGGGCCGACTGTACATGGGCTTAGGGCAGAGCTACTCTTGAGGACCCAGGTCCTCTGTTGGTACTCTGCAGAACCTAGGTCCATGGCCATCCCTCAGACATCTTTACCATCATGTATCTCTTGGATTGGTGCCGGGGAGGAGAGGTACCATGAAGTGGCCCAGATGTCTGTTCCCAAGGAAGCCAGCAGGGTTCTGGTTCCCAGAGGTGACAGAGTCAACTGGTTCCAGGCTTGTCCTGCAGCTCCCCCTCCTGGAGGAAGTCAGCATCACCTCCCAGGCCCTGTTTCCCAAATCTCAGGATCTTCCTTGGGTCAAAATAAAGTTTTTCCAAGCCAATGAAAATACAGTTAGCTTTTCCTCTCTGTTACAGCAAGCAGAAGAGAACTTCCAGAATACCTGTTGCTTATTTTCCAACCCCCAACCAAATCTAGGACTCGCACTCACGCAGACAATGGCAGCAGCCTCCTCGCCTCCCTATCCCGTCTTTCCCTTCCTTATTCGGCCCTTCACGCTAATGCCCAAGCAACCTCTCCAAGATGTCAGGCCAAGATCCCTCATTGCCTACACCCCTCCTTATGCCTCCCAGGCTCACCCAGCCTGGTCTGATAGCCAGGCCTCTGCTTCAGCCGTGCTAAATGGCCCTCCTACACGGGGCTGACATCTTCCACACTAGTGAGGCTTCATCCCTGGCATGTCCTCTGACTGGAAGGCCACCCAACTCTCTCCTTCAGGAAGCAGCTGGAGAGCTGCCTCTTCACTCCTGCAGGCAAAGTGGCAGTCACCCCCACCACCTGTGGCGCCACAGCTTTGGTCCTCAGCCCTTCCGTGTCGCGTCTCCTTGAATTATGCTGCCTCAGCATTGCACACTTAGAGTGAGCTTCTAGGAGTGGTAGTGGTGTCTTGTTCCTTTCTGTGGCTACTATCACCCACCCTGCTTAGACAAGCCTGTCAAGTGAATAAGCGCCCGGGCAACAGACTGATTCTTCTGTGGTTACTGAGTATTTCCTACGTCACCTGTGAAGAGATAGGAACAGATCTTCCTTATCAGTGCTGGCCTGGCTGACACCTCCAGCCCTGGAGACCACACAGAGAAAGCAGATGCTCAGCCTTCTTGGGTCAGGCCTTAGCCGGAGAGCCCCCAGGTTCAGAGATCTTCAGGGCTCAGGAAAGGGCAGGCCCTCCCTGGGCCCCAGGGTGTGGTCTCATGCAAGGCCACTCCTTTGCAGGCCTCTGCTTCCTCAGCCATAAAGTCAGGAGATCAAACTCAGTTATCTTGAAGAGCCCTCTACCTTTAAAATTCCTGGAGAATTCGTGCTCATCCCTATGGACAACATTTCAGTCTGCATGGTCCCTGTAGAAGCTCAGTCAAGTCACTGCCCAGGGAGAAGTGTGGGCAAAAAGAATAAAAGTCCTGACCCCACGGCTTGCCCTGAGGCCTTGCCATGGGGCCAGTGAGCATCCAAGTGACCCCTAAAGGAGGGAAGAGCCTGGGATTATGCCCATTTTCTTCCTACTTCCTCCATCTGAGCCTGCCCACCCCCTCCCTTCCTGGATGGCCAGGCCATTATTCCAGGGCCCCCCCATATGGTCCTGGACTTTGGATGGCCTCAGCCTTTCAGATCCTAACCTGTCCCTCTCTGCAGCTTCCTCGGCTCCCCACCTTGGTCTCCTTATCTTGGTGCCTTTCATGGGGCCCCTCTGTTAGGTGGATGCGGTGCAATGACACATGCCCTTGGGGAGTTCACAGTCTAGTCCCCGAAATAGTTATATAACCCACGGTGATAGTAGCATGTAGATGCTACAATGCAGGGCAGTACAGCACTGGGTGCTGCCTGGCTCAGCAGGAAGCAAGGCGCCGTGAGCCCTCAAGGGTACATGTATACTAGCCAGGTTGAGGGTGAAGAAATAAAGGCATTTTAGGCAGGGGAAGCCCCACAAGCAGAGAGGGAAGGTAAGAAAAGGTGTAGTTGGTCAGGGAATTACAGGAAGCCACTAAAAAGTTTTACGGTAGCTGGGGTAAGAGGAGCAGGGTGCTAGAGGGGGGGCAACACCATCAGGGGTTCAGGAGTGTGTGTAGCAGAATCATTGGGTGGGTTGGTGGGGCAAGGGCCCACCGGCAGGGAGACTAGTGAGCTCTCACCTGGAGATGACAGTGTCCCAGGCAAGGGTGCTGACTGGGGTGTCCGAGAGATTCTCTGTCTGAGAGGGTAGATTCACCTGCCTTGATGCCTGATTAGCTGGCAGGAGTCAATGAGCAAAGAATAGGATGGGGTCTGGGGTGATATCAGGATTTTGGCTTGAACAATTGTGTAGATGAGAAACAGGAGGAAAAGCAGGTTGGAGGGAGGAGAAATCCATTTAATCTGGAATTCCCTGTGTTTACGATGTCTGAGGGACACGCAAGAGGACCAGGAGGCAGCAGGATGGGGGCTTTCCAAAATGGCCAGCACTGGCCCCCTCTTCCCAGAGACCCCTGAGGATGAGACGCCGCAGTCATCCAGTGGCTCAGCCACAGGGGTCCAAAGAGAACATTCACCTCCACCACCACTCCTTGCCTGCCAGAAAAAGGCACCAATTCCTCTGTCACCAGGGGCCACTCTGGGGGCAAAGTCTGGTCCAGCTGTGAGAGCTGCCCCTCTTGGGACAGGCAAATGAACTCTGCCACCTCAGAAGGAGGATTCCAAGTGTTGGTCCCCTCAAGGTCAGATCAATGCAGGCCCCTTCCCTGGGAGACAGGGAGCAAGGCCAAGCACCCGCTTCCCATGATCTGACAGTCCTTTTCCTTTCTCTTCCCCAAGTTCCTCTTTACCACCCGCCTTCCCGTCCCCACTGTTATCTTGTCTGACCTTCAGGTTCGTCTGAGGAGGTTTTAAATGCACAGAACCAGGCCCCGCCCCTGCAGATTCTGATTCAATTAGGTCTGGGGTAGTGCCCAGGAATCTATATTTCTGTCAAGTTCTTGGGCAATCCAGTTCACTGTACTGGGGAATCCTCCACCCTTCTTCCCAGCCGCTCCCTCTTCAGGCATCTTAGTTGGGGAATCACAGTCTGAGAAAAGGAAAAACGTTTATTTTTAGCAAACCCAAGGTCCCAAGTAGGGGCAGGGGCAGAATCCCCTCTTCCACCTGAGTGCCTAGGGCCATAGACTGCTGCTCTGGTTCAGGCTTGGGAGAAGGGGAGCCCCCAGTGGGGCAGGACAGTCACTTGTACTGAGGAGAGAGTGGGGGTACAAGTGGGGCAGCGCAGACACTTAGCATCTTGTTGATGTCCACCTGAGTTAACTTGTCCATCTCAGCCTTGAGGCAATCGCTGACCCCCAGGCTGGGCAAACCCCCAGGCTCCTTGCCAGCTTCCTCTCCCAGGGGAACCAGAGTGTAGGTGGGGGTCATGAACATATTGGGGCAGGGCAAAGTGAGGCCTGAGCCCAGCTCACCTGCCGTGGGCAGCAAGGCCTGCAGTTGCTCCACACCTGTCTCCTCGGGGACGAGGGCCAGCTCCGACTCAGGCTTCACCTCAGCCTCGGCCTCCCTGTCCCCCTCCCCTGCCTGGTTCAGCTCAGGGTTGCAATAGTTGATGTACTGGTACAGGGGCCGCAGGCGCTGGGCCTTTCCTGCAAGGACCCGGGGCAGGGCAGGGGCTGGAGCGCCAAGCTGTGCCATGTCAGGGGTCCAGCAGGCGGGGGATAAAGGGAAGGCCCGGGGAATGCCACTCACGCTCCAGTCCTAAGGTCTCTGAGGGCGCAGACACTGTGCTGGCCACCACAGGGAGCACTGGGGTTCCCACACTCTTGCGCTTCTTGGCTTTTTTGTGCTGTTTGGCAGACGGTGAGGGCTCACTCTGGCTACTCTCCCGCTCCTCCCTCTGCAGCGGCATCCCCTGTGGCAGCTCAGCTTCAGCCCTAGGATGGGCTTGGTGGCTAGGTCCTGGGAGGCTAGGGGACAAGAAGGCCTGAGGAGCCAGCCTCCAGCCTTGGCTCCTGTGCCCTGTCCTAGGGAATAGCCCTGTCTGCCTACCACCCCAGGCCCAGATTCTTGTCCCTTTCCTGGTCAGTGAGGCCCGGGGCTGGACAGGGGCCAAGAGCTCATGAGTTCAGTCCCTTACAAGGCTTTGAGACTCCCTCTCTGGATGTTCCCTACATCAGAGCTCTTGAGGGACAGAAGAGGGGAGGAGTGATGGTGGTGGCAGGGGATAAGCATGTACACTGCAGGAATGCCCGATTTAGGAATCCTACAGAATCCACCCCCATTCCACCTCCCCAGCCCTTCAGCTTCTTCCCTCTGAAAGCCCCCTCACTTGACTGGTTTCCTCTTCAGACCATGACTGGTCCTCACAATGGAGGCCATAGGCCTGGGGCCTCTCTCCTCTAGTGCCTGCACCTCTGGCTTGTGCCTCTCTTCCTCCAGCTTGAGTCTTTCCTCCTGGATCTTTGGCTCTGAGACTGGTCCTGTTGGACACTTGTCTTCACCCTGGGTTTGGCAGGCCTCATGGGCTGGCACCAGGCACTGATCTCCCATAACTGGACACTAGAGGTGACACATAGATAACTGGTCACTATGGCCAGGCAAAGGATACAGGGATCAGCCATTAGATACCAAATATGGATGAAGGGCGCCAGCCCATGCCCCTCCCAGCCTGTGGAGCCTGTCCTGGCAGTTAGGGGGTCATTGCACAGAAGCTGGTCTCTGTGTTTGAAGTGTTTGAAGGCCAGACAGCCTAATGGTCACCTCAGAATTCTGCGCATGGCCACCAGGCACCTCCGTAAGCTGTGACTGCCCCAAGGCTGTTCCCTCTTGGGCCCCTGGCCGCTTCTCAGCCCCTGCTGAGGCCATGGCTGCGGAGGATCAGCGCATCCTCGACGGTTGCTTGGGGGACGTGGGGGGTGGGAGGTGGAGGGCGGACCCTAGACTGGTAGACCGTGAGCTGACCCCGGAGAAGGGCCGGCTTGCGAAGGGCAACTGGCAGCCGGTCTGGCCCCACCCTCAGCTGGAACTACAAGCCCCAGAAGGCTTTGCGCCAGGGGGCATTGGCCCCTGACCTCAGGGACGGAAACCATTGTTACCTGGCAACAGCAAAGAGGTCGGGTGGCGGCAGTGGGTGGTGAAACTGCTTGGGTGAGTCCCCTGCCCGGGTGAGGAGCTGCCAACGGGGCAGGGAAGTGGGCTGAGAGCGGAGGTGGCGAGCGCAGGCCAGGGTCGGGAGGCGGGGCGAGGGCCGGGAACGCAGGCAGGGCGGCACAGCTAGGGTCAGGGCCCGGGTCCAGGGAGGAGGTACTGGGTTGAGGAAGGGGGTTCGGGCCGGAGATGCATAGCCCGGCAGGCCTCGGTGCACTGTTGCAGAAGGACGACGGCGGCATGTGCGAGGGTCCGTCCCGCATCTCGGGGCCCATCCCCCCAGACCCTACGCTCTGTCCTGACTACTACCGGCGGCCGGCCTCGGGTGAGTTGTGGGGTGCCTCACCCTGGCGAAGCCAGAGCAAGGGTCGGGCCCAGCTCCACCACTGAACTCCGCGCTCCGCCCCGTCTCTTCTCTCAGCCCAAGGGCGCCTTGAGGGAAACGCGCTGAAGTTGGGCCTGCTGACTCCGGACCCCGACCTAGACGCCACCCCTCCCCGCGGCCCCCGCATCGGTCCCGGAGCCCGAGAAATCCTGGCGCGTGGCCGGCGCGGCGTGGGTGGCGTGCTGCTGCAGCTCGGGGGTATCTCCCTAGGCCCAGGGGCCTCTCCCAAGAGTAAGTTCTGGACAGGAGGGACGAGGCGAGTCTGAAGTCAAAGCTGAGATCAAAAGCAGCTGCTTCTCCTTCCCTGAGGAAGGCTCAGGCTTTACCTCTCTGAGTGTTAGTTTCCCCAACTATAAAAGTCCTCTCCTCTTCCTCGCAGGAGAGGACTAGATGAGGTATCCCCCAGAAAACCCATAGCTCAGCTTCATGAATTCATGCATCAATGAAAGGTTGTTTGTTGAGTGTCTACTGTGTGCCAGGCCCTATAGGTGCTAGGAAAACAAGGTTGGAGAAGAGCATCATCGAATCAAGATGAGAGACAATAAACAAGTGAAGTGGTGAATATGATATGCAAGATGATTAATGGTATACTTCGCAATAAAAAATGTAGAAAATCATCAGGAATAGAAGATAATTACTGTGTGAGGAAGGGAACAAGATGACGAGGTGGACTTAGATGGAGATGTCAGGGAGATCTTTCTGTGGGAGGCAGGGTGTGGGCCTGTGTGTTCACTGTTGTGAGTTGGATTGCATGGGCTGTATGTAGGGCAGAGCCTGGCAACATCTTTTCCCCAGGGAAGGACCCTAAAGACCATGAGAAGGAGAACCTGAGGCGGATCAGGGAGATCCAGAGGCGCTTCCGTGAGCAGGAGCACAGCCGGGAGCAGGACCAGTCCAGGCCCCTGAAGGCTCTGTGGCGCTCACCCAAGTATGACAAAGTGGAGTCCCATGTCAAGGCCCAGCTGCAGGTACCTGCCTCAGGCAGCCAGAAGTATTGCCCATGTTTTTGGCAATTGTACTCTGATCTGAGTTATGAGGAGGAAGGAAAACCGCAGGGAACTAAGGTAACAGGAGACTAAGAGATAGCTGGTTCTGCTGCAGAGTGGGGCTGGGGGCTTTCTCAGAAGTGATGATGGCTGGGTGATTCTGAGGGGCAAGTAGGAATTAGGCCAGGGGAGGATGGAGGAGAACATTCTATAGAGATGGAACCTCACGGATAGAAGTCCTAAGACCAGAGGGAGTATGGGCAGTGGGGATGCTGTTTTCAATTCACTGTGAGGGAAGAAGAGCGTGAGGTTAGGCCAAGAAGCCACCTGTACCCACATCATAAAGGGCCACATAATCCACTTCTTACGTTTATTTCTGAGGACAATGGGAAGGGCAGGGGCAGGGGTATGTATGGTAGGATTCTGTCTTGGGTAGATAGTGGCACCACTTCTCTATCCACGGGTCTGAGACGGAGAGGCAGGATTGAGAGAAAAGACAATAAGGTCATATGTGGATGTGTTGAATCAGAAGTATTTGTGGGACTCGCACGGAGTGGGAATGTGTCCAGCAAGCAGATGGAGAATCAGGTGTGGATGTCAGGAGTGAGACCCAGGAGTTATTGAGGATCTGGCTGAGGACGATGAGACCAGGGAAGTGACCCTGGATTTGAGGGCTTGGAGACCAGTTGTTGGTGACCTTGGTGGGGACAGAGCCAGAAATCTTGGCTAGGAAGTAAAGAAAAAAAGAAATGGTGGCTGAAGCCAGGACTGAGATAGAAGGAGGGGTATTTGTTTTCTTAAAGATGTGAGAAACACACATGTTTAAATGCTGATGAGGAGAAGTGCTCCTTCAAGATGAAGGAGGCCAGGCCCAGAGGACTGGTGATAGAGAAAGATCCTGAAAGGCAGGAGGGCCAGAGGCTTGGTCTTATGGCTTGAGACCCTGACCTCAGCCTGACTGATCCCTCTGCTATGCCTTGGCCTACAGGAGCCCGGCCCTGCCTCTGGGACAGAGCCTGCCCACTTCCTGCGGGCACATTCCCGTTGCGGCCCTGGGTTCCCACCACCCCGTGTCCCCAGTCCCCAGCTAACCCCACCAGGTCCCAATGCTAAGGTGAGAGGATGTGTGAGGGCTGGGAGGTAGGGCAGGGATCCTGGGGAGGTTCAGGGGCACAACACAGTGCTGTCTACTTCATCATGCTTGCCATGTCCTGCAGGGCCCAGGCCCAAGTGTGGACTTCATTACCCACAATGCTCGCACTGCCAAGAGGGCCCCCCGGCGGCATTCTCGCTCGCTGCAAGTCCTGGCACAGGTGCTGGAGCAGCAACGGCAGGCCCAGGAGCACTACAACGCCACACAGAAGGGTCACGTGCCCCATTAGTAGGTCCTACTGCCCAACACCCAGGGTAAGGGACGCTTATGGTGGGTGGGAGCCAACATCTGCCCTGGGATCATCAATCCTGAGTCTGTTGCATCGCAGCTTGTTGGAGCGCAGGGATCTGTGGCGGCAGGAGGCTGAGGCCCGTCAGCACAGCCAGCCGGACCCGGCCATGCCCCCTGGCCACACTTGCATGCCTGAGAACCAGCGGCTGGAGACACTGAGCAATCTGCTCCAGAGTGAGTATGTGGCCAAAGGAAGCTGGCTGGGGAACCCACTGGGGACCAGGCACCCCTGCCCAGCACTTACTGTTCCTGGGGCCCCTGTAGGCCAGAGCCAGCTGCTGCGTGAGCTGGTGCTGCTGCCTGCTGGGGCAGATTCACTGAGAGCCCAGAGCCATCGTGCTGAGCTGGACCGGAAGCTGGTACAGGTAGAGGAGGCCATCAAGATCTTTTCCCGCCCCAAGGTCTTTGTGAAGATGGATGCCTGAGCCCTTTTATGGGGATAGAGTCAGGGGTCTCACTGAGGATTGCTACATGGTTGTAAAGGGCAGGACTGGGCCCCATCATAGAGTGGAGTTCGAAGACAGGAGCAGTGGGATGGGCAGTATCCCCAGAGCACTCTTCCCAGTCACTGGTGGCTGTGGAAGGGCCATCCCAGCCTCTTAACCCCTTTGTCAAAATTAAACCTTTTGTACACAGTGGGGTTTGTTTCCATAAGAGCTTTTCTTACCCTAGAAATGCCAAGCCTGGTGTCCCTCCTGCTGCTTGACTACAGGAAGGTTTCTCTGCTGCCCTTATCACTCCTCCACTCCTGCCTCATGTCCAGGCCAGAAGGCAAGATTGTGGGATCAAGGAGGAGGCTAGGGCTGGGAAACAGAAGGACCATAACTGCATTTGTAGAAAACCTTTAATGTTCCCCAGACTGAGAGGGCCCCATGAGCAAGCTAAAAAACCCCACTGGGGAAGTCCCTGCCATGTCCCAGCTGCCTGGAAGGGCAAGGGGCTGCATCTTTGCCTGTCAGAGGCTGAAGCCACTACCACCTCCTTGAATGCTACTCCCCCAGCCAGAGCTGGCCTGCTCCTGATCATCCAGGGAGGGCAGAGAGCTGCGGGCATCAGGAAGTAGGCGGCTTGGGCGCAGGTCCCAGCATGGAGGCCCCTGAGACAGCCCGTTGGAACAGGGAGGCTCGCGGTTCTCAATGATCAGATCACTGCTGTCATCGTCGCTATCAGGCTCAGCAGGCCCAGGCCCAGCAGAAGGAGGCCCTGTCAGACACCCAGATGCCCCACGCACCACATTATTGCGCTGATTAGCTGGCTTGACAGTGACAATGAGGTTGTGGCTGTTCGCGACCATCATGTCCGTCACTTGGTCCAAGGTCTTCCCAGCTACCTCAATGCCATTGACCTCGAGGATCTCATCACTGACTGCCAGCAGCCCTGTACTCTCAGCCAGGCCCCCTCGTACCAGGCGGGAGATGAAGATGCCTGGAACCCGTTCCAGGCCCTGGGGAGCTACGCGCACACTCATGCCATCTCGGATGTAGAAACCCAGGGGGCGGTCGGAACCATGCTTATGCAGCCGCACCCGTCGGTGGGTCTCAGGCAGTAGGTCCACATCTATGACTGAAGAAACCTGGCGGAAATCTTGTGGCAGGCTGATTAGCAGGGGTGGCCGCGTGCGCAGGGGTGCCACTGGCCGAAGTAGGAGCCCTTTCTTGCGCCGCTGCAGAGAGTTGGAGGCAAAGGCCAGGCCACTGGAATCAGCTTCTGCTGCAGGAGAGGGGGACGCTGAGATCAGAGACCCTGCTTTCCCATTTGGGCCCTTTTCCATCAGGCCAAGGCCTGAGGAAGGGGGCACTATAGCTATTTCCTGCCATTTGGAGGTCAGGCCAAGGGCAGGGACTGCAGAGGGTGAAGCCTGGGCACACTGGGCATGGACTAACCCTTGTAGACTTGCGCTGTCACCCTACCCCACAGAGGCTGCCCACTGTACCCCATCCTCCTCACCCCGCTTCTGCACTAGCAGGCGCAGCGGCGGGGGCCCACTGGCCAGGGCCCGGTGCAGGCTGTCGTCGTTGGTGAGGGGCAGTAGGTTGCCGTGAGCATCCGTATAGCCAAGCAGCACGTCCAGGCCCGGGATCTGGTGTACCGCACGCAGCAACCGAGAGAACTCTTGGAAGCCGCTCACCGAAGCGCGGGGCAGCGCGAAGCGTCGGAACTCGGCATCAAACTGGAGGCCGGGGTGGGGGGGGGGCGGGGAGGGGTTAGGGTGGAGTCCGTGCCCTTTCTCACCACAGTTCCTAAGGTGGCAGGGGTGAGAAAGACAGGGGGGGGCTTCACAACAGCTGCAGCCTTGCACCCAGTACAAGGGACGCTGTCCAAGGTCTTCTCCCCGCCCTCCAGGTACCCAGGCCACAGAGGGACTCTTGAGGCCGGCAGTAGAAGGAAGGAGGATGGATGGGGGAAAGCGAGAAGAAAAGCCAGAGAATGGGACGTGGAGGATGGAGGAGAGCAAAAGGTGGTGGGGACCAAGGAGCCAGGAAGGGGAGAATGAGGGAATTGGAAGCGCCTAGGGCCGAGGCCGGAGCCGGGGCTGGAGGGGCCCTTACTTTGCTCTTCACCTCGACGATGCTGTCGGGACTGCGTGCCGGAGTCTTCTGCGGCCTGGCCATGGCGGGGCCAGGCGGGCCGGGGATGATGCCCCAGGTGGACCGCCGAGGCGCAGGTGCACAGCCCGGCCGGCCCGCGCCGCCCCGCCCCTGGCGGTAGCACTCGCCCCGCCCTCCTGTCCGGACCGTGACGTCAAGGGGGCAGCGACGGGGAGTTGAACGCGGAGTCCACGTTTCCTAGGAAACGGAGATAAGGGTGGGAGAATCTTTGCGTCCTCTTACGTCATTACGCTACGGTCCCCGCGTCCCGGGAATCTGGGGGAGGGGCTTGGCCGATCCGAGGGGAGAGAGGGAAGTATTTGTTGAATGCCGTGTACTTTTTAAAAAAATTTATCATGTTAATCTTTTTAAAAATTAATTAATTTTTTTGGGCTGTGTTGGGTCTTCGTTGCTGGGCGCGGGTTTTCTCTAGTTGCCGCAAGCGGGGGCTACTCTTTCGTCGCAGTGGGCAGGCTTCCCATTGCGGTGGCTTCTCTTGTTGTGGAGCACGGGTTCTAGACGTGCGGGCTTCAGTGGTTGTGGCACGCGGGCTCAGTAGTTGTGGCTCACGGGCTCTAGAGCGCAGGCTCAGTAGTTGTGGCGCACAGGCTTAGTTGCTCAGCGGCATGTAGGATCCCGGACCAGGGTTCGAACCCGTGTCCCCTGCATTGGCAGGCGGATTCTTAACCACTGCGCCACCAGGGAAGCGTGAATGCTATGTACTGTTATTTCTACTGGCCTAACAAGACTGCGCATTTTGTAGATGAGGAAACTGAGTCACAACAAATCATTGCTGAACTCCTTGGGGTCACAGGCGTTGAAGTGGCTTTGAGCCACCCACTCGGACCACCCTTGGCTGCAGCCTCAGGCCCCAGATCCCCCCCACTCCATCGGAGCCAGCCCTTGGCCCCTTCCTGCCCAGTGCCACAGCAGTCTTGAAGAACGGCGCAAACGCCCGGCCGCTGCTTGGGAGAGATGCTCGGGGAAGAGTAAGCAGGACAGCATACAGTTGAACCAACACGGGTCTGCAGACAAGTTCCCGAATAGGACGCGCTCGTGCGCACGCGCGGGCACGCTCATGGGCGGGACCTCGACCTCAGGTCCCGCCCAGCCGCCCTACGTTTCCTCTTCCGAGGAGGGGCGGGGCCGCGGCGCCCGCGGAAAACGCGGGCCAGAGGTGCTCGGCTGGCTACCGCGGCGGGCATGGCAGGCTTGGGGAGTCTGGTCCTGCGGCCTTGGATTCGAGAGCTGGTTCTAGGGTCAGAGGCACTCTCAAGCCCGCGGGCGGGGCAGCTGCTCAAGGTGAGTCCCCACCCGCTTCTCAGGGCCTGGAGACCAGTGCTGAGCCCCGGGCGGTGGGTTTGACGCAGGTCGTCGTTGTCAGGTACTGCAGGAGGCCGAGGCCCCGGGCCCGTCCCGCGCTCCTGACACGTCTGAAGGGGCCACGCTACTTGTGTCCGACGGGACCCACAGTATCCGATGCTTGGTGACGCGGGAGGCTCTGAACGCCTCGGACTGGTGAGAGAGGCTCCGCGGAGCCTGGGAAGATTGGAATCCGGTGGGAGAGCACGAGCCTTGAGCCCGAAGTGGACGGGTTTCAGGCGGGCGGGTCCCAGGCGGGCGGGGCAGTGTTCAGGCAAGCGCGTTAGTGAGGATCGCGCTCGCTGCAGGGAGGAGAAGGAGTTCGGCTTTCGAGGGGCAGAAGGCCGGCTGCTGCTACTGCAGAACTGCGGGGTCCGCGTCCAAGTCGCCGAGGGAGGCACGGTGAGTGGTGAGGCTGGCTTGGGTGGGTTACTGGGCCCGACTTCCTGACAACTCCTGAGACCCGGTCCCTGAACTCACTCCTCCAGCCCGCGGAGTTCTACCTCCAGGTGGACCGCTTCAGCCTGCTGCCCACGGAGCAGCCCCGGGAACGGGTGACTGGTTGGTAAGTGGTGCCTCCACCCTCCAGCTGTACTCCCCACCCAAGCCTGGCTGGCGTTGGCGTAGGCCTTGGGCTCCTAGTTATATTGACTGCCTACTACTTCTCTTTCCCAGCAACCAGGACCCGGATGTGCGGAAAAAGCTCTATGACTGCTTGGAGTGAGTTTGGTGTTGGGCTCTTGGGTCAGGTGTGGTTCGGTCAGGGAATGGCAAATCTGTGTTATCAGATAGGCTTCAGGATTTTTCCTCAGGCTTGTCCTCTCTGTTTCTCTAGGGAGCACCTTTCAGAGTCCACCTCCCCCAGTGCAGGTACTTATAGGGGTTGGCCAGTTGCCCTAACTCCCTGTAGAGTGATCTCTCCAGCCATCACCCCCCTGCTTCCTTAATAAGCCCTTCTCCCCCCCACTCCCGTTCCTCTTCTTTGAGCTTCAGCCCATCCCCCGTTCCTCTGTCCCTAGGCCTTTCACTGTCCCAACTTCTGGATGAGGTAGAGGAGGACCAGGAGCATCGGGGGGCGCTAGTGAGCCTGGCTGAGAGCTGTCTGATGCTGGCAGGACCTTGCACAGCAACCCCCCTCACCCGCTGGGCAACCTCAC
This sequence comes from Balaenoptera borealis, assembly GCF_965194805.1. Taxonomy (NCBI): domain Eukaryota; kingdom Metazoa; phylum Chordata; class Mammalia; order Artiodactyla; family Balaenopteridae; genus Balaenoptera; species Balaenoptera borealis. The sequence goes on from NC_138878.1 coordinate 17,974,233, forward strand.
GCTGCAGAGCCACGGTCAGTCTGGGGCTTCTCTTGGGACATGTCGGAGTGGGGAGTTGGGCAAGGGCCAAACTGAATGTTCTCATCCTACAGGGAGAAGCTGTGTACTCTGTCCCCAGCCTATGGCTGCACATCTCTGAGAATGACCAGCAAATCCTGAGCTCTCTGGGCCCAGGTCAGAGGGCACAGGGTAAGGAGGACTGGAGAGGTCAAGAGGGGAGTGCCTGCGTGCCCAGTGCCCTCCGTGCTGATAAGCCTCCCCTGACCGCCAGGCCCTGAGCTACCCCCACCACACCCAGCTCTACAGGACCTATCGCTGACTCTCATCTCCTCTCCTCCTTCCTCACCCAGTTCCTCAGGTAAGCTGGTGTTCAGGCCCCATATTCTTGGTGCTGTCTATCATTTAGATGCCTGGGCTACACAGGATGCTGTGAAAGGGTGCACAGCTGGGTGGGGGGGTGAACACAGTTCCTGCAGGCCTATGTTCACAGGTCATTCAGCTAGTCTGAGCTGAGAGGTCTGTGCCCATGGTGAGTCCGCTTCCTCCTCAGGAACCCCTGCCCTACCCAGCCACATGCTGTCAGAGGAAAGTGGTGCCAGTATCAGCCTTCTGCCTGCCTTGCCCTTGGCTGCTCCAGACCCAGCGCAGAAGGCCAGCTCCCAGCCCCTGTCAGCCATCTGCTCAGCCCATGGCCCCGTGCCCCCCAGTTCCCCACACCTCAGCCATGTACCCAACTCCCCACCCCTGAGCTGCACCCCAAGTCTGTCACCCCTTAGCCATGTCCCCAGTCTACACCAGGCCCATGTAACCATGACCCAGAGACCTAGTCTGGAGTTCAAGGAGCTAGGGTTACCCCCCAAGACCGGGCAGCACTCTCCAAGGACAAGAACCACCAAGGGAGCCCTGGAGTCCAGCTCTGTCTGGGTGAGCATAGCACCCCTTACAACTGGAGGGTAGAATGGGGCTGGGCTGGGAGTAGCCTTGGATGAGGTTAGGGGCCTTTTTGGTCCCTCTCCAGACACCATACCCCCCCCTTCAGGACCCCCGAAAGAGGCATCGTGACGGTTCTGCTTTCCAATATGAGTACGAGCCACCCTGCCCCTCCCTGTGTGCCCAGGTCCAAGCTGCCAGGTGAGTGCCTGGGGGTGCCCCCAGTCTCTTGGTTACCTGTCCCAGTCTCCATTGGCCTACAACCATGGTTCTCTTCCCAGGCTCCCTCCCCAGCTTGTGGCCTGGGCCTTGCACTTTCTGATGGAGCCACAGCCGGAGGCTGAACTAACCCAGGTGTGAGGGGTCATGTGAGCACGTGGGAGGATGCGTGCACAGGTCCGTGCCTGGGGGTGGATAAACAAACAGGGCTCCACGCCAGCTTCCTTTAAGTTTTTTAATAAAATAATCTCATGCGGCAGGAAAGGAGAAGGTCAGGGGTTGGGGCCGCTGCCTCTTTGGTCTGTGGCTGGGGATGATGGGCTCCGCTCAGGGTCCGAGGGCTCTGTAGACTGTGGGGGTAGAGGCTCGGCTCCGAGGCCAGATCCTGCACAGGGAGAGGGGAAGAGAGAAAGGGTCAGGACTGTCGACTGAGCAGTCCTGCCGCCCACCCAACTGGCTCCAGCCCCCTTTACCTATGCTTGGAGATGGAGGTGTCTCAAGCTTTGGCCTGCGCTTGAGGACAGGGGAGCGCTGCAGCCGCAGGGGCCGTTCTGAGGGATACAGAAAGACTTGGGGAGGGTTGCTAAGGGCTTGCTGCCTGTCCTTGACCCCCACGCACACTTGCCTTCAGAGCCTCCCCCTTCCCCGGCATCCTCCCACCCCTGGCAGAGGTTGCTCTTGTGGAGGTAGAGCCAGGGCTAGTAGGAAGGGCTTCGCAGACCCTTGCTCCTGGCCTCTGGCTCCCTGATTTCTCAACCCCTCACGCCACTGGTGGCCCCCTCCGAGGACCAGAGCCTCGAAGGGAGCCCACCCTCCCCCATCTCCTGCACTCAAGCACATATGGAGGTGTCTCCCCTCACCAACAGGGGCCTGGAGCTGGTCCTCATGCACAGACACTGCTCGTCGCCCCACCAAGAGAGGCCTCGGCCTCAGCTGGCCATCTGGGGGAGGCCAGGGTATCAGGGTATGGTCCCAACAGCTGCCCCCGCTCCAGCCCTTGCCTCCCACCTTCAGGGTCCCCAGAGGAGCTGAGTTCCCAGCAGGGACTCCTCCAGGCCCTAGCCCAGTATTGGGTGGGGGCTAGGGTACCTGCTTACCTTCATTCCTGGAGCCTAAGCAGGAATCCTCTGGGAGGCCCAGGCTGTCTGGGGAGGGGCTGGCTCTTCGGGGGCTTGGGCTGGGACAAGGGGAGGGGGGGCCTGGACCATCCTGTTGACCCCAACCACGGCCCCTGAGCTCTGCATTCAGCTGCTGCCCTAGTGTCTTCCAGGTGGCAGACTCGGGCCCCTGGCCCCCTGGACCAGGTCTGCATGAAGGGTCTGCAGGGAGAAAGGTGTCAGCCGAGACCTGGGCCAGGCGTCGGAGGTGAACCTGACCAATGGTCTGATCCCCTCCAGCCTGTCCCTGCATGACCCCCAACATACACAGTGGCCCTCACTCACCAGCAGACACAGAGTGGGTGCGGGACTTGATCGAGATGGGAGGGGCCTCTGTGGAACTGTCCATAATGTCACCTGCAAAGGCGGGGCTGGGGGCTTAGGCTTAGTGAGGGGAAGAAAAACATGGCTATTCCCACTCTTCTGCCAGGGAGAGCAAACCCCTTGGGGACTATCTATCTATCTCTTCCTCCCCAAAAATGTACTGCCATAGCCCAGGGTCCCACTTACCATCTGAGCCAGCCTTCTTGATCTCTCCATCTTTGCTCTGTAGGAAATAGGGAAGTCAAGCTTGATCCTGTCCCACCCTCATGCTAGCCTTGTCCTTTTATTCATTCTTGTTATAACTGCCACTAAATGCCCACCGTGGGCTGGGCAAGAACATGGCAAACCCAGTCCTGGTCCTCTTGGAGCTCAGTCTGTGATGGTGGACAGTTAACACACACAAGCATATGCAAGCACAGACACACACAGTAATTTCTTAATTCTGTGATTCACTTTCTATACCTTAATGTTTCTAAATTCAAGCTGAGTTTCACTTCATTTGTGTTTCTTATTTTCCTGAAGTTATTAAAGGGATAGTCCGTAGGGTGGTGGTTCTCCTTAGGAACTGTGATCAGAGAGTGGCATCAGCAGGGTGGCCATGGAAGAGAGTCAAGGAAGGCCCACAGGGAAATACAGGGATGGATGAAGAGGGACCTGGTGTAGCCCATGGGTGGGGATGAGAGGCTGGAAGTGGGGCAGGGAGGAGTTCCAGACAGAGGAACCTGTGTAGAGGCTCTGAGATGAACCGGGGTTGAGAGCAGTGAGGTGAAAGCAGTGACCAGGGCTGAGACCCCACTGGGCCTTGAGGCAGGATTAGGAGTCAGGGCAATGTCTTGAGAGGAAGCCCCTGGAGGATTTGCTATTTCAAATGCAGATGGCAAAGCCAGATTTCTGTTAGATCTGCAGAGAAAGGACCATCCGCTTCAAGGAGGAGGTATCAGTGGCCTGGGTCAGGGTAGAAGCCAAGAGAGAAGAAAGGTTGACTCTGATGACTTTTGTGGGGAGGGAAAGAATCGACAGACCTGGCTGTGTGTCATGAGTCTCCTCCTGGTCACATAAATCACCCACATAAAACGAGCTACGTGTCACCTGCCTCCTGACTTCCCACGTGTGTCCCTTCCCAGCTCACTTGCTTCCTCTTGCCTTCGGCACTCCCGCTGCCTCTGCTCATGCCGATCCTCTGCAGCATCACTTGTACTCGCTGTTCAAAGGTTGGGGCCAGCTCTGTGTCTCCCCGCTCCGGGGGCTGCTGCTGGGAACAGAGATACCCGAGTGGGGAGAGAGCCCACGGCCCTCACTGTTCCTGCAGAGCCTTCGCTCCCTGTCACCAGGCCTTACCTTGTCAGGTCTGGCACCCAATGTTGTCTCCTCCTCCTCAGCAGGTAGCAGTATCATGGAGTAGGCCTTGCTTTCCCGAGTGTATCGAGGCCGACTCCTGCGGGTGGGGTCGGGGCTGCTGGTGCCCCCCTCAGCCCCACCAGCCTCCTCACCACGGCCAGGACGGGCTGGTGGCCGAAGCAAGTCCCCAAGTGTGGTTTTTCGAGAGCGGGGAGCTGCCCCAGGGCTGGTCTCTAGATCAGGCCGTGACCCACGTGTTGAACGAGGCTTCTTGAAGGCAAAGAGAGTGCCCAGCTTCTTTCGAAGTGTACGGGGGACAGGGGTGGTACCCCCCTCGGCTGCCGGGTCCTCCTCGGGGGTCCAGCTGTGGGGACAGCCAGCAGTAAGTGGGAAGGCCCATGGAGCATTCTACCCTCTCCCACCCCTTGCAATTGCCCCTTACTCACAGGCGATCCTGATGGATCAGCCTTTTGGAGAAGAATTCCTCCACGCCCTCGTCCACACGGGCACTGAGCCCATTCCCTTCCTGCGGCAGGGCCGGGGGCACCTGAGGAACACCACAGGGTTAAGGCTCTGGGCTGAGTGCAACTGTGACTGCTCTCCACCTTCCTTGTCCAACGGCAGGCTCTGGGCAACTCCAGGACTTGGGAGCTGCAGTGACCCTATAGGGCTGCTGACACAAGCTCTCCCACTGCCCAGATGGTGGGCAGAGATGCTGGTTTCACGTACCCCCCTCGCCTGCAGTTGGCCCTGGACATACCCAGTTCACGCCCATGCTTGTCCCACAGAGTATCCTAAACACCCTGAACCACCTGGTCACCAGCGGGCTAGAGCCCACGCACCCGCTGGGTCACACGTTCCCACTTGCCACCCCCTCTGCTCCAAACAGTTCCCTGCAGTACCTTCCACCCCACCCCACCCAGCCTGCTGCCGGCTCAGCGGCGCCTGCTGCTGCGTCAGACCCTCTGGGGGGCCTCAAGCCGGCTCCTCCCCGCCTCTGGCCCCGTGCCCACTGCCCGCGCCAGTACCCAGCCCACACATACACCCGCACTGGACGTGCAGTAAACGCAGGACTGTCCCCACAGGCAGGGGCCCAGCATCTTTCATTAACCCCGGGGGGAGGGAGGGTAAGACAGACACCCCCTCTCGCACATCTACCGATGCAGCGGCCAACCTGAGGCAGAGTCTTACACCCAAGCGCTCCCTCAACGAAATCCACACACTCTCCACACACTCGTGACCCCGCATGAGCATGGGGTTGGGGGCGTTGGCCAGGAAGAAGCCAGAACTCGGCAGTATGACCAGGTGGTCTTGGCACCCACCTCCCTGCAGGCCATCACCCATAAGGTGCGAACGGGCCACTCGTGACCCCCAATTCCACGAGCTCTGGAGTGGGGGGTAGGGCGCTCACCTGGGGGCCCCCCGGCGGCGGGCGGTGGTGGTGCTGGCGTCGTGGCCGCGGCCGGGCCCGGGTCGGATGGCGCAGGGGCTGCCCGGCGGGTGGCAAGTCCATGCGAGGCAACGGGCCGGCCGGGGGCCCAGGGGCGGCGGGGCTCGGAGAGCCACGAGCGGATGGCCCCGCCTGCGGCTCTGCATCTTCCCCCGGAGCCGCCAGCTCGGGCTCCGGCTCTGGTTCCTCAGCAGCACCTGACGGGAGAGCACCACAAGAGCACCGAGCGCCAAGCCCAGGGAGGTGGCAGCGGCGGCGCTAGGGCGGCGGGGGACCCGCCCAGGGCGCGGGGAGGGGCCCAGCTACGCTGCCCGCTCCCCCGCCGCCGCTGTCCGTGGTGCTGAGCGCGGTCCCGAGCGGCGCGCGGCGCCGCCAAGCATGCGCATCCTGGCAGTAGGGAAGGGGTGAGGGGGGCGGGGAGGTAACGAGGTGAGAGGAGACTGTGTCGGGGCCCTGGTCTGCTCAGGTCCCACCCTGTGCTAACTGACCACAGCGGACCCCAACTTTGCACGTTGCACGGGGGTCCTGGCCAAGCCCACTCAAGGGTCAGGGAGTTCCCGGGACGGGTGAATGTATGTGTCTAGGTGTCCAGGTCTAATGGAACTTCAGCCCAACCTGAGTAGCTCTCTTCCCCCGGGCCCTGACTTACTGTGAGTGGAGGGGACCAGGTGAAGACAGCGGTTGGATTCAGGCCACTTCTGTGGAGGACTGTCATCCTGGTGGGGAAGACACAAACTCAGCCTGGGGTGGCTGGGAGCTGCCTCCCCTCCTTCCACACTCCAGAACAAGATGGGAAGATCTAGGGTTCTAGGCCCAGAGTTCTAGGACCACCTACCTTCTGCTCCTCTTCATTCTCCTTTTCCTTCTCCTCAGGGAAGAAAAGACCTTCCAATTCCCCAGGCCCAGGGGGGCTGGGCTCGCCTCCATCTAGTGCCCGTATGACAGGGGGCATTGCCTCTGTTGCCTGTTGAGCCAGACTCTCCACCTGCAATACCAGGCACCCCAAAGATGGACAGGCAGGGCCTCAGCCATAGTCATATCAGTGCAAAGGGAACCCTGAAATACCCCTGGGCTATCTAACCCCAGAAGACATTACAGAACCCCTGCAAGGCAGTGGCCACGTCACTGTGTGTGTGTGTGTGTGTGTGTGTGTGTGTGTATGTGTGTGTATGCATGTGTGTGTATGTAGGTCTGTCTGTATGTGTGTGTGTATGTGTGTGTGTGTAAGCACACAGTTCCTGCTCACCAGCCGATCCCGGGCTGCACTCAGACCCGCCACAGCCTGAGCCACAATGCTCTCTGCCAAGGTCCCTGTGACTGACAGGCGCATGTCCCTGACGGCAACAGAGGGCAAGGGTTAGTGTGCTGTCTCTACCCAGCCCAGCCCAGCCCTATCCAGCCTACCTGAGCCTCGTGAAGGCATCTTGCAGCAGGTACTCTGGGAGCAGCTCTGGGAGACCCCTTGAGCCTCCCAGGACCCCCTCTAGCTGCTCCCTCCACCTGGGTCCCTGCAGCATCTGTGGGCAGAGGCTCCTTGTGGTGTCCAGTGTGGTCTGAGTGAAGTCCTGGGCAAAGGTCAGAGCACAGTGAGGGTGTGGCTGGGGCCCAGACCAATTGGCTTGAGGCTCCAACCCTCACAGAACATTGACTCAGGGGATATCACAGGCAAGCCTATGGATGGGGGTCAAGCCTGAATATGGAGGTGGGGCTGGGGCAAGGGCACTATCTCACCTGAATGTCCCGGCGGCAGACCTCGCCCACCTGTCCCAGGAGGCCCTCCAGCTTCTGCCGCAGCTGCCATTGGTGGCTTGGGGAGCTCCCAGCCTCATGTAGAATGGGGAGAATCTGGAGGCCAAGGAGAAAAGGAGTTGCAAATTGACACCTAAGAGGGGAAGGGTCCTCGTAGTGGGAGGGGGTGCTCACACTGAGAGAGAAGTTGGCATTTTGGATGGCCTCCTCGGCCTGGTGCACAGCAGCTTCACCCTGGGGCCCAGCCCCACAGCCCAGCAACTCCACGTGCTCCTGCACCGACTGACACAGTTCATTCACTTCCTGGAGGGCAAGAGGAATCAGTCTCAGCCTGGTCCCCTCCCCATCCCCTGACTGCCTCCTTCCCAAGGTCTCCAACAGGGTGAGTGAGGTCCTGAAACCGAGACCATCAGGACAGCCACTTAGGGACCCTATCTGTTCAAGGAGGGAAAGCAATGTCTCCTTTAGTTCATTGTAGGGACTTTATATATACTTCCTAAGTGTCCAGAATAGGAAGGAAAAGAGCTGTTAGTCATGTCGGTGTTTTAGAAGCTCAGTCTGTTCATCATCCAGCTAGAGGACAGATTGAGGGATGAAGAGAAATGGGAGTGAGGAGCCATGGAGGAAGGACCAGGGGGAGAAAAGGATAGTTGGGGTGGGAGTAAAGAGTGGTGTGTTTGAGAGAGTCGGTCAAGAGGCAGAACCAAGGAGGTCTGTGGGGGCTTCGGTGTGGCCAAGAGAGACATGGACTGAAGCTCTGTCCACAGCACTTGGTGGGTGTGGGCACCAGCGAGATTGGGCTCCAGGGTAGAGAGAAGAGAGATATGTGGGAGATGATGAGATCACCTGAAGACATAGAATGTGAAGCCCCTGCAGGATGTCTGGGTCATGATGCCTGGGCTCTGGAGCTTGGGAGAGAAGTGGGAATTGGGAATGGACGGATGGGGAACATCTCACCAAGACAAGGTACTGGAGGGAGATGAAGCCAGAAAAAGGGTCACTGGGTTTGGCCACAACAAAGGTCAGTGGAGAGGGAAGGGAAGCCCCGTGAATGGGAAGTCACAGGTGGGGCTACAGTTGGGGGTGCAGAGAAATGACTGAAGATTTTTAAATACCTCCTGTCTTTAACAGGGGAGCCTATTTAAATGCTTTAAGGGAATTCCCTGCAGTCCAGTGGTTAGGACTCCACACTTCCACTGCAGCAGGCCCGGGGTCAATCCCTGGTCTGGGAACTAAGATCCCACAAGCTGTGCAGAGCAGCCAGAAAATAAAAAAATAAAAATAAAAATAAAAGGTTTGTAGGAAATACACACCGTAAAGTATTTGCATAGGTGACAGGGCATATTGCTAGCAACATACTCTTAAATAGCTCAGGACAAAAAAAGTTCTGTGTGCTAGTCTTGTAATTTTTCTGTAAGTTTAAAATTAGTTCAAAATTAAAAGAAAGGAAAAAAAATGCTTTAAAAAAGCAACTAAGAATGTTATTTGGGGGAACTATTTCAAGAGCCTTTGGCTCCTCTGCAGATCAAGGAAAGGGACTTGTCTGGGACAGTAGGATTCAGGCACCATGGCCCCAGGAAGGTCAGAGCCTCAGACTTACGGAGGCTCTCAGCTGCCACAGCTCTCCCCATCCCCTACCTTCGGTGTGCTCAGCGTCGAGAGAGGGGATTCTGACCTGTTCGGAGGGGTCTGACCCCAGACCTAGTGGCTTCGAGCGGGAGGTGCAGTCAGTAGAAGCATGGTCTGCGCGGTTGTTCCGCAGGAGACAGGCTTGGATCTGGGCACAAGAGATACTGAGAAGTGGTGGGGGGTGGGGCCAAGGCACAGAGGAGGGCTGGGAACAGAGGGAACCCCCACCTGGTACACGGCACGTGCTGTCAGTTCAGGGCGGCTGCGCTGCGCCTGGGCCACATCGTTCAGTGGCAGAGGCATGGCCTTCAGGCTGCGGTTCTGCTCCAGGGCCTGTGCCACGTCCAGCAGGCCCACAGCAGACGTGTGGTTCCGGTCCCAGACCACAGACCTGGGCCGAGCCAGGGTTCAGTCGGGGGCGGAGCTCTGCAAGGCCCCACCCAACCCCGCTTGCCTTTCCATTCGTCTGGAGCACCCCTGCGCTCCACTTGCTCCGCTTCGTTCAGCTCTGCCCCTTAGCCCAGTAAGCCCCTCCATACACGCCCTCCTCCCCCATTGGTCCCACCCCTCTGACCCCGCCCACCGGAGCCTCGTGTTGACCCGAAGCGCCTTGGCCAGCATCTTGGCGCCGGTGTCCCCCATGGCGTTGCCGCTGATATCCAGGGCTGTCAGGTTAGGATTGGCGCCCAGGGCCCGGAGCAGGACGCTGGCGCCCAGTTTCAGTCGCGACTCAGCCACGGACAGGGACTGCAGGGGCTGGGGTTAAGAGAAAGCCATTTGTGGTTGGAGTCAGGGGTCAGCAAGCAAGGCAGGTCAGGGAGCAGGAGTAGGAGGGGTCACAGGGGTCCATTGCCTGAGGATCCCGCATGGTTCCGCGAACTCACACAGTCGTCATCCTGCATGAGCTGAACAATCCGGTGCAGGACGTCGTCCAGGGTCTCCCTGTGGGCAGGGGCAGCGGTTGGCGGGAGACCCGGGTGGTGGGGTGCTGTTGGGAGGCCCAGGAGTGAGATGGGGGCTCACTTGCACCGGACGTTGAAGTTCCTTCCAAGCGCCACGTGTCGCAGGGACCGACTCCTCCCGATGGCCAGCACCAGAGTCACCATGTCTGAGCCGAAGCCTGGGGGTGGCTCAGGTCAGGCACAAGGCGAGGCTGCGGGAGTGGGAGGGGTGGGAATTTGGTGGATGGTGGGAGGATGGGTTTCTGGGCGGCCTCACCATTATCCGCCAGATCCAGGGAGCTCACTGCGCCAGCGTCGCACACTAAGTCTTGAATCACCTGAGCGCCAGCGGAGCGCAGCTGAAGGTGGAAGGTGGAACGCGCTCAGGCCAACAGGCCACAGGTGGGGAGGATCAGGCCAGCAACGGCCCAGCGCTTCCGCCTCGCAGCCCCAGCCCCACAGCCGACGTGTGGGTCCACTGCCCGCTCTCATCTCCGGGCCGGGCGCTCACCTCACAAGCGCTGAGGTCCAGGTGCAGGTCGTCCATGTGCGTGTTGAGCGCAAGGCCTTCCAAAAGCGCCCTGGGAGGGAATGTCACAGGGGGTGGCGGGAGCTGGGAACAGGGGCCCTAGAGCGCGAATAGCAAGAAGGAAGGGCCAGGATGCCAGGAGGGTCATGGGTGCGATACGAGCGGGGTGAGGTGCTGGAGGCCAGGCCTGGGTGGTGGCCGCACAGACGGGGGCCTGGCCGTGGGCAGGGACACTGACCTGAGCGCGTCCGGCGGCAGCTTGCAGCCCGCCAGGCACAGGTGCCGAAGCGTCGCGGCGCGGCTGAGGAAGAGCTGCAGCGCGTCAGGCGCAGCCCTGGACTTCCTGGGGCGGGGGAGCGGGAGCAGTGGGCTTCCTGGCGCGGGGAGGCGGCTCCCGGCAGAGTCCCACCCCCGCCCCGCCCCGCCCCGCCCCCCTTACGTGCGGGAGAACACGTTCCTCGAAGCGTCGAGGTGGGTGAGGCTGGCGCAGCAGCCGCGGGACAGCGAGGCGAAGAGCTGCGGGAGGAGCGTGTGGGCTACACTGGCCGGGGGACTGAGCCCCTTCCCGCCCTGCCCTCCAGTCGACCCTTGGGCCTTAGGCCCGGCCAGCCCGACAAATCATCCCCCCCACTGACCACCCCCTCACAGTGTCCAGGGCGGTGTCAGTGCCTGCGAGATTCAGGAACGTCAGAACATTAGGACGGCTCAGGAAACTATAGAGGCCCTGGTGGGAGGATGGAGATGGGAGGGAGTGAGTCAGGGATCACCCCACCAAAAGCTTCCTGACACTCCACTGCCGGCGGCGCCCCCAATCACCGCCCTAAGGATGGCCACTCACCCCATTGTCCTCCGAGGCCCCCAGTGCCCCGGGATTCCCGGAAAGGTCCAAGTGGGTTAGGGCAGAGTCAAAGGCTGCATTGGAAGCCAGCGCCCGGCCCAGAGCCCTCATTCCTGGTGGTGGAGGAGGGGGCTCACAATCAGGCTGCCCCACCTCCCAGCTCCACCTCCCCCAGCCATCCTCAGCCAGCCTACCTCGCGGCGTCAACCCAGTCTGCGCGAGGGTGAGTCTCCTCAGGGCTCCAGGATGATGCTCTAGGTGTCTGCTGAGTGCAGCCACGCCTGGGGGACGGGGGCAGCCATGTGGGTCTCACCTCCTCCAGCGCCAGCCCCCGGGGGTTTCCCAGGCTCAGCTGTACCTCGGTCATCCAGCACGTTCCCCGCCAGGCTGAGCTCCCGCAACCCGGAACTCGTGTGCCCTGCCAGGGCCTGGGCCAGTCGCCGGACAAAGTCTCTGGGGACCAGACCCCAGGTGTGAGGCTCTGACCCTGGATTCCCAACTCCTCCCCAGGCCACTAGTCTCTCCATCCCAAGCCCCCAGACTCCCCTCCCCAATCCCTACCCTGTCCCCCCTACCCCCTCAGGCCACAGGTCTCCAGCACCAGCTCCTCCAGGTGGGATGACTGACTCATCATGTGCAGAATCTGTTCCAAGACCTCAAGGCTCTGAGAACCAGAAGGTGGGGGGCGCTCAGTGGGCTGCACCCTGGCCCCCCGGCCATGCCGCCCCCCCACCCCCCGCCACCACCCCTATGCTCTCACCAGCTTCATGTCCACGCAGGAGAGGCACCGGAACCACAGGTTGTAAGACAGGGCGGCCACACTCAAGGCCAGGTCCCTGGATGGAAGAAAGGGCAGGGGCAGAGCTCAGGGCCCTCCAGCCAGATCCTAGGCCTAGCATCCCCCCTCCATGGAGAGGCTAAGGCCCAGGAATGTGGGTCATGGGATCTTCCTCTCTTCACAGACCTTGCAGGCCACTCACCGACTTCCCAGATGGCTGAAGTCGCCTAGGCTGAAATGGCGGCAGCCCTGACGATGGTAGATGGTGTCCACATCCTGGGTGGGAAGAAAGTACCTCCAACTTACTTGGGACACAAGGCATAGGGAGGGATTCAAAGCACACGGGGGATCAGATGTCTCCAGAGCCCCCAGAGAGGGCCCTACTCTCACCCACTGAATCTCCTCTCGGAAAGGGAAGCCATTGTAGTCACACAGAGCCTCATATGTCTCCGAAAAGCCACCTGTGTTGGTGCCAGGTGTGTGATGGGGCAGGGGTGGGGGAAAGAGAGAGACAAAAGGTCAGAGATGGAGGAAGATCAGCCCGAAGCTGGGTAGTGGCTGTGCCTTGAGTGGCTCTGTTCAGTTTGTGAGACCTCCAAATCCAGGGGTCAGGATGCAGGAGGGGGTAGGCTGGAAGCCCTGTGCGGCCCCACCTTGGCCCTTACCACAGGGGCTGCTGGGCGAGGTGGCCTCTGAGGGGCTGCTTCTCTCCAGCCGAGCCAGCATGGAGGGGGGCGTGGGCCTCCGGAATAGCTTCCTGAGGAGGGACATGGAGAAGGGGGCAAGGGACTTCTAGGCCCTGGGAGTGAGGTCACCCACTGTGCCATCCAGGGCACCCCTCGCTGCCCTCCTTCACCCCCAGCCCCCTCAGTTGCTGGGCCTCACCCAAGGGTTGAGCAAGGGAAGACCTTCCTGATGGCAGCAGCGATGTGCTGGGCCAGCTGTTCCAGGGCAGCCACACCAGGAAATTCCAGGACCAGTTCAGGCAGGGACTCCAGCTCAAAGATGACCTAGGGTGGGTGGGTGGGGCAGGGGCTGGGCTCCAAGTGTGGGGCAGGTTGGAGGGAGGGGAAGACCAGACTGCAGGCCCTGGTGGGGCACTAGGGGTCTCACCTGAGGGGGTGTCTCCTGCAGCGCCATGGCCTGGACCTCCAGGTAGCTGAACGTGCAGTCCACCTGCAGAGCGCCTGGGTCAGCCTGGACCAAGGCCCAAGCCCCACCCTCTTGGGAGCCCAGTCCTTTGTGCAGCCTGGATCTCAGAGCTGGACCTGACTACACTCCAGTCCTGCCTGCTGCCGGGAGCCCAGTGCTGTTGGAAGGGCAGAGCCCGCAAGGACACCACCACAGATGCAGCCCTCATCAAGGAAGTTGCTCGAGGGCAAGGGGTGGCAGCTGGGCCCTGGGACTCACCCTCAGGGGAAGGCAGGTGTGGAGCAGGTAGGCTCTCCATCGGAGCAGTGCCTGAGGGGAGAGAGTGTCTGACACCCTGGGCAGGGCAAGAGCCTCTTTCTGTCGGGGCCCCAGTGGCCCTCCCAGCCTCTGCCCCCGCCATACCAGGACATGACCTTGCTCAGCACCCTCCCGCTCTGGCAGCCAGGTTTTCAGCAGCAGCTCTGCCTCCTTGGGCCACAGGAACCTGGTGATCTCGCCTGTGGAAGGGCAGCCTGCTGGGCAACTGGTCCTCCCATGGAGGTCAATTCATGCTCACGGTCTGTACCGGGCTAGGGGGCCTGGGCTCATCTGTGGGCCAGCGAGGAAGGAGTGGAGTGGATTTGGGCCGCCAAGCCCTCCCGAGGAGCAGAGGGAACCGCTTGCCCGGTGCCACGAGGTGCTGGGTGGGCCTCTGCTTTCTGGGGCTGCTCTGCTTCCTCCCAGCCAAGAAGGCGACAAGGGCCAGCACTTACCTCGCAGCTCGCAGGATATGCCGTCGGGGGTCTGGGCCATGCGGCCGGCCCGGCGGCCGGGTGGCCCAAGGAGCTCCGAAGAGAAACGGTAGCGGCGGGCGAGCACAGGAAGCCTGGGGCCTCGGCGCGCGCTGCAGCCACCTGCTCCTCCTGCAGCGGAAGGTAAGCGCCGCTTCCTGCCAGGCCGCCCCCGGCCCGGCTCCTCCCTGCCCGGCCTCCGCGGGCTGGGAGAAGTCGCGCGGGTACGACGGTGTAGGAGGGGGGCAGATCCCAGCTGCCCGCCCGCGCCTTCGCTCAGGAGCTACTCCGTTAGGGCAGACCTGGGGAGGGAAGGGAGAGGTGTGGCCGGGAGGGTCTCGCGTATCGCGTGCCTCTTTCGGTTCCTACCCCACTACTTCCACCCCGCGCCATATCCCCGCCGCGAGCACCAGGGGGCACTGCCCGCTCGGGGATCTCTGCGGCCCGCCTCGGTCCGTCCCCTCCAAAGCCCAGCGGGGAAGGTGGACAGCACGCAGGACGCAAGGGGCGTCTGTTCAGAAAGGAGCATCGGATCTCTCCTAAACCTGGAGAACCCTATCTGTTGCTTCTAACCTGGAGTCCCTCACCCCATCGGAGAGTCACAAACTGTTGACAGGGTGGAAAAAACACCAGATGGGCCCCCACGCCCTTCTCTGTGGCAGAGGTTCCTTAGCTTTCATCAAGCTCAAGCTGGGTCAGGGCCAGAAGATGGGGGTGTACCATCAGGGGGCAGCCAGCCCCAAGGGCTGCAGGGAGGGGTGGAGTGACTCATGAGCAAAGGCAATGTATGTGGGGGGGTCCTCTCATGTCTGCATTCTCCCTGAGCTGGAGAGAGTTTGGGGAGGGGGGAACCACTAGGAGAGAGGCCTAGGAGGCCATCAGGTCATGGGATGCATGATACCCTATAAAAGATCAGGGACCTAGGGACTTCTCTGGTGGTGCAGTGGTTAAGACTCTGTGCTCCCAATGCAGCGGGCCTGGGTGCGACCCCTGGTCAGGGAACTAGATCCCACGTGCATGCCTCAACCAAGGAGCCCACCTGCTGCAACTAAGACCCGGTGCAACAAAATAAATAAATAAAATAAATATTAAAAAAAAAAAAAAAAGACCAGGGACCTAGATTCTGGAGGGTTCACAGGAGGGGATTCAATTTTTTTCTTCCATTAGTCTAATTAAACTCTATGAGATAAGGAACAGCCCTCTGCCCTGCCCACAGCTCAGCCAGGCAGAGGTGAAACAACCTGAGAGGAGGTGAGAGACACTGGGCAGAGTCTCTTGGTTTCTTTCCCATCTCCAGCTACCCCTCCTCACCTTGAGGCCTGGAGACAGTGGGAGCATTTTCCAGTCATCTGACTACCACCAACCCCCACAAAATCTCATCTCCCTTTGCTGAGGTCCACCATAGATTAGGACAAAGTAGAAACTGAATAGTAACAACTTGGAGGAAGCCCCCTTCCCTAAAGCAGCAGGCCCAGGTGTGCTAGCCCAGGGCTGACAGGGCAGGACTCAGCCGGAGAGGGTGCTGAGTTCCTGCCAAGAGAGGCGAGAGAATGTCCTGCTCTGCTGCCTCCCAACTTGAGAGAGAGTTCAGGTTAAGACTCTCACAAGAGACCACACAGAACCCACCAACTGCTTCTAGGGTGCGAGCTCAGCAGCTCTCACACACAGTATGGCCAAGTGGCCAAGAATGAAGGTTCTGAAGGCACACTGCCTGAATTCAAGTCCTGACTCCACCTCTTACTGGCTATTTGACACTGAATAAGTCACTTAATCTTTCTGGGCATCCAGTTCCTGTTTTGTAAGCTGGAGCTATTAACTTACCTTGAAGTGTAAGGATTACATGTTTAGAGAGGTGCTCACAACAGTGCCTGGAACTCAGGGAACACTCATATTTGCCAAGTCTTACCACGGCAACCTTAAGACTCCAGAACAGAAGGATAGAAAACCCCCCTCACTGGGATTTTTGTTTCGAATGACAAGAATGAGAAATACAAGAGGGAATAAGTGCCAAAGGGTTCGAGTTGCTCCCAGGTGGAGGGCGTCTTGAGACCAACAGCTGCACTGGTGGCATCAGCCCCTGTCTAGTGAGTGCTGTGAGGACAAGCAGGGGGCTGCGGAGGAGGAAACCAGGATCAGCCTGGAGATTAGGACGGGGTGCCAGGCTAGCCACACATCTCCATAACTGCTGGCCGTCAGGATGGCGGTGACAAAACAAGCATAACTGCTATCAGAGACCAAGTGAACACGTGGGACTCAGCTCCCACAAGTGAGTGACTCATGAGAGCGAGAGAGGCCTTCAACTTGTTCAAGACTGTCTCTGTGTTCTAGACAGCATGACACTCCGTGGGCGCTCAGGAAATGCTAAAAGCTCATAATGAGGAATAAGCCCCGCCTGCTCCATTAGCACAGGGTGACAGGCCAGGCTGCAGCTCCCAGGACTGCCATGAGGCTCCCGTCAAAAGTTCTCCCGTGTGGAGTAAGAGTGTGAAGGTTTCACATTTAATGGAGTCACACAGGATGTATCATGGGGCTGTGCCAATGGAGGAATCTCCTTCCGGCCTTAGCTGCATCACAATGTCACTTTTCTTGCCCCCTCCCCAACCAAAACCAACCTACTTGTAAACAATTTGAATATATACAATTAGAACAGAAAAGTTATGCTGAAGATAAACTGCTTGCTGTTCTATGAAGAGATTTTCTGTTATACTTAAAAAAAATTGTTTTGGGGGTGGGGGTGGGGCGGCTGTGTGGCTTGCAGGATCCTAGTTCCCCGACCAGGGATTGAACCCGGGCCCCCTGCAGTGGAAGCGCAGAGTCCCAACCACTGGACCACCAGGGAATACCCTATACTTAAAATTTTTAAAAAGCTATGTGGCCACTGAAACAACTCTGGTAGGGGGTGCTCTGGTTCCTGGTGGCAGTGGGGTTAGCCCATGCCTGGGATAGAGACCAAATGCCCTGACAGCCTCGGGCCACTAACATTCAGTCCAAGTTGCTGATTGCCTGGTTCACAGTCCTGAGGCCCCTGACGATACCAATTTTTCTGGGAGACCCGACTGCATGGACACCACAAACCAGCTGAAGCCTTCACACAGCTCGTCCACTGTTACTTACTTTTCACCGAAAACTGATAAGTTGGAATTCTGGTTAAAAAACCCTATAATTGGGGCTTCCCTGGTGGCGCAGTGGTTGAGAGTCTGCCTGCAAATGCAGGGGACACGGGTTCGGGCCCTGATCTGGGAGGATCCCACGTGCCGCGGAGCAACTAGGCCCGTGAGCCACAATTGCTGAGCCTGTGCGTCTGGAGCCTGTGCTCCGCAACAAGAGAGGCCGCGATAGTGAGAGGCCCGCGCACCGCGATGAAGAGTGGCCCCCGCTTGCCGCAACTAGAGAGAAAGCCCTCGCACAGAAACAAGGACCCAACGCAGCCATAAATAAATAAATTTTTAAAAAAGAAAAAACCCTATAATTATCTCGAGATAATAAAAGCTATTCATGACAAACCCACAGCCAATATAATACTCAATGGTGAAAAGCTGAAAGCTTTCCCACTAAAATCTGGAAGAAGACAAGGATGCCCACTCTCACCTCTTCTATTCAACACAGAATTGGAAGTCCTAGCCATAGCAAACAAGAAAAAGAAATAAAAGGTATCCAAATTGGGGGACTTCCCTGGTGGTGCAGTGGTTAAAAGAAGCCGCCTGCCCATGCAGGGGACACGGGTTCGAGCCCTGGTCCGGGAAGATTCCACATGCCACGGAGCAGCTAAGCCCGCATGCCACAACTACTGAGCCCGTGTACCACAACTACTGAAGCCCACGCGCCTAACGAGAAGCCCACGCACTGCAACAAAGAGTAGCCCCCACTTTCCTCAACTAGAGAAAGCCTGTGTGCAGCAACGAAGACCCAACGCAGCCAAAAATAAATTAAAAAAAAAAGTATCCAAATTGGAAGGGAAGAGGTAAAACTGTCATTATATGCAGATGATATACTATATATAGAAACCCCTAAAGACTCCACACAAAAACTACCAGAACCGATAAATGAATTCAGCAAGGTAGCAAGATACAAGATTAACATACTGGTTACACTTCTTTACACCAACAAGGAAATATCACAAAGGGAATGTAAAAAAAAAAAAAAAACCTTTTAAAATCGCAATACGGGCTTCCCTGCTGGCGCAGTGGTTGAGAATCTCCCTGCCAATGCAGGGGACATGGGTTCGAGCCCTGGTCTGGGAAGATCCCACATGCTGCGGAGCAACTGGGCCCGTGAGCCACAACTGCTGAGCCTGCGTGTCTGGAGCCTGTGCTCCGCAACAAGAGAGGCCCTGACAGTGAGAGGCACGCGCACCGCGATGAAGAGTGGCCCCTGCTCGCCGCAACTGGAGAAAGCCCTTGCACAGAAACGAAGACCCAACACAGCCAAAAAATAAAAATAAATTAAAAAAAAAAAATCGCAATCCAAAAAATAAAATACTTAGGAATAAATCTCACCAAGGAGGTGAAAGACTTACAGGCTGAGAACTATAAAACATTAATAAAGGAAACTGAAGATGATTCAAAGAAATGGAAAGATACCCCATGCTCTTGGATTGGAAGAATTAATAATGTTAAAATGGCCATACTACCCAAAGCAATCTACAGTTTTAATGAGACCCCTATCAAGTTACCCATATTTTTCACAGAACTAGAACAAATAATCCTAAAATTCATGTGGAACCATAAAAGACCCAGAATTGCCAAAGCGATCCTGAAGAAAAAGAACAAAGCAGGAGGCATAACCCTCCAAGACTTCAGACAATACTACAAAGCTATAGTAATCAAAATTGGCATAAAAACAGACATACAGATCAATGGAACAGAGTAGAGAGCCCAGAAATAAACCCAAACCTTCAGTCAATTAATCTTTGACAAAGGAGGCAAGAATATATAATGGGAAAAAGACAGTCTCTTCAGCAAGTGGTGCTGGGAAAGTTGGACAGCTGCATGTAAATCAATGAAGTCAGAACACACTCTCTCGCCATACACAAAAATAAACTCAAATGGCTTAAAGACTTAAACATAAGACATGACACCATAAAACTCCTAGAAGGGAACACAGGCAAAACATTCTCTGACACAAATCGTACCAATGTTCTTAGGTCAGTCTCCCAAGGCAATAGAAATAAAAACAAAAATAAACAAATGGGACTTAATCAAACTTACAAGCTTTGGCATAGCAAAGGAAACCATAAAAAAACCGAAAAGACAACCTATGGAATGGGAGAAAATACCTGCAAATGATGTGAATGACAAGGGCTTAATTTCCAAAATATACGAACAGTTCATACAACAAAGAAAAACAAACAACCAAATCTAAAAATGGGCAGAAGACCTAAATAGACATTTCTCCAAAGAAGAAACACAGATGACCATATGCACATGAAAAGATGATCAACATCACTAATTATTAGAGATATGCAAACCAAAACTACAATGAGGTACCACCTCACACCAGTCAGAATGGCCATCATTATAAAGTCTACAAATAACATGCTGGAGAGGGTGTGGAGAAAAGGGAACCCTCCTACACCGTTGATGGGAATGTAAGTTGGTGCAGCCACTATGGAAAACAGTATGGAGGTTCCTCAGAAAACTAAGCCATAATTCAAAAAGATACATGCACCCCTATGTTCATACAGCACTATTTGCAACAGCCGAGACACGGAAACCACCTAAATGTCCATCGACAGATGAATGGATAAAGAAGATGTGGTACGTATATACAGTGGAATACTACTCAGCCATAAAAAAGAACGAAATAATGCCATTTGCAGCAACATGGATGCAACTAGAGATTATCATACTAAGTAGGTCAGAAAGACAAATATCATATGATATCACTTATATGTGGAATCTAAAATATGACACGAATGCACTTATCTATGAAACAGAAACAGAATCACGGACATAGAGAACAGACTGGTGGTGGTGGTTGCCAAGTGGGAGGGGGGATGGGGGACGGATGGAGTGGGAGGTTGAGGTTAGCTGATGTAAGCTTTTATGTATAGAATGGATAAACAACAAGGTCCTACTGTATAACACAGAGAACTATATTTAATATCCTATGACGGGGTCTTCCCTGGCAGTGCAGTGGATAAGACTCTGTGCTCCCAATGCAGGGGGCCCAGGTTTGATCCCTGGTCTGGGAACTAGATCCCACATGCATGCTGCAACAGAGAGTTCGCATGCCACAACTAAGGAGCCCGCCTGCCACAACTATAGACCTGGTGCAACCAAATAAATAAATAAAAATTAAAATAAAAAATCCTATGACAAACCATAATGGAAAGTAGTATTTAAAAAAAAAGAACGTATATATAACTTAATCAACTTCACTGTACAGCAGTAATTAACCCACTATAAATACTTCAATAAAAAAAATTTTTTTTTAAACCAAAAAACCAAAAAACCTATAATTAGTGGCCAAAGCTTCACCGAAAAGGGGCTTGCCAAAGGAATCTACCCAGAAATGGCCAACAGCAGCAAGAAGGTATTTCACTAATGCATAAACTTCCTGACACACTCCCTTTCCATCCTGCTTCCTAGGTGCTAACAAGCAGCTGTGCTATCTAGGACTCTCAGCCTGGTGGTGGCACATCTGTCTCCCTTTCAAATGAACCTCTCTAGGGCAGACTGGGCCCAGCTTCTCTCTGTTCCCCTGCACTTGGCAGAGCTCGATGTATTTTGATCCCAGCTCTCCTTGAGCTGAGATCTCGAGGCCAAAGATTTCCATCAGCCCCTTCTCCTCAAAGCTCTGTGGCCCACCTGCTCAACCACAGGCAACCGGCTCTTCAGTTGGATCATGGGGCTGGCAGCTGTATACACTCACCTCTCTACTCACATACCACCTTTGGGGCACTGAAACTTGCAGCAGGATGCACTCAATATTCCATCACCTGCCAAGATCATCGCTCATTTGCTAGAGAGGAAGCGGTCATCCTGGAAACATAGCTTGCGTCTGAAAGGCGAGGAGGCCTGCACTGCCTGAGGCTACGCACATAGACCCCTCTGGGCCCCTCGTTAGGCAGGAATCACACAAGTCGGAGTGTTTGGAGCACTTGTTAATCCGTTATGATTTATTAGCTGTACAGCAGTAGATCCTCCTCCCCAGCTTTCAACCCCATTACATATTTTATTACAGGTCTCATGTTGGCGTCCTAAAATAATGAAAAATATCACACAGTACAGCTAAGTACAAAATGCATCAACCTAGAGTCTGATAGCTAACTGATGGCTCTCTTAAAAGCAATACACAGAAGAAAAAAGTGTTTGAAATCAGCAAGACTGAGGCTCTCTAAAAAACACATTTTAAACGTGTGACAGTTCATGTGCAAGAATCACTTTTTAGTTGGTTTTGCTTCACATTATTATTTTTTGAAGATCCGAAGTTTAAATTACTGACCTAGTGAAATTTTCTGGCCCAGCTTTTAAGAGCTGCTGTGACCCACTCATAATCACCCTTCTGCTTTAACAGAGGATTTATAAAACACAAAACTCAGCTACAAACAAAGAAAATGTAGATGGGAAATCATAACAAAGTTAATTGTACAAGGTTCAAATGCTGGCTCCATGGGCTGGAAAATCATGATCTTCCATGTGGGTGTCCGTCACTAGCGGGCAGCAGTCTGGGTGCCATTCTGCTACATGACTGTGATCCAATTCCTTGTCAACATTTACATACTACAGTCTGTGGAAACTTAATTTGCAAGTAATTAAAATGCTGGGTTTTCTTACACTGCACTTCTTTTCAACCTCTTAATTAATGGAAAAGATTAAAATGTAAAAAAAGTTATTTACAAGCTTGACCATACCAGAAACTTTGCCAAGAAAGAGGCAAAGTCTTCAGGACAGAAACCAATCGTAGCATGCCATACTACTGGTGTGCAGCTGACTCCAAGCAAAGAGAGTCAGGGCAAAGCAAAAGCAAAAACCAGTTTAAAAGTCTAAGTCCTTCCCAAGTCTGCATTTACAATTAAAAACTCTCCTGGGAAGAAGACCATAGAACTCTGGGAAACCCAGTGGTGGTTTCTGGAGTGGTTTACCATAGCAAGAGAGAGGGTTCAATGTCTCTGTTTCCATCTAAGAAAACCAGTTAGGCGTCAACACTGTCCTCAGCACTTCACAGTAAACCCTCAGGGACTCAGAACATTCCATGATTTGCTAACATCAAACAGCAAGTTCTAGTTAAATCACATTTTTCTAACATCATCCTTGAAGTTTTAGTTCTCAGTATGTTTGGTAAAATGATGCTTTTCCCAAAGCCAAAAGAAGAAAGAAGGGAGAAAAATTAAGATGCGGGCCGTTTAAACACAGCCCAGAGCAGTCCTGGCAACGAGCAAGGCCCCGCCATCACCGGTCCATCATGCTGAGGATCATCTCGGGCGTGAGGTCTCCGTTGGGGGCGTCTGTGGCGGCTGGCTGGGGCTCCTCTTCCTCCCCCTCCGCGGGCTCTGCGTCTGGCTCTTTTTTGACTTCAACTATAATGTTCTCAATTGCACCTGTATTCTGGTCTTCGACCTGAATAATGGCTGTTGCTGGCAAAGAAGAGCGTGAACAAAACAAATGCTCCATTAAAGCCCCCAAGGATTGCAAGGGTCTTTTCAGACTCGACACTAAATGAATGTCAGCAACACAGGAAAGCCTTAGATTCGATACAGAGAAAGTCAATCAAAAAGACCTAATAACCTGAAGTGCGGCCATACACAAAGCCCCACTACTCTAGATACTATCAAACAACAAAATGTTGACACTCCTCTTCATATGCCTCCCAAATTACATATTAAAAAACTTAGTTTTCCTTTATGTCATAAATTTGGGCTTCATAATAGTGTGTGTGAGACAGGCAAAAAATGCAGATGGTGCGGGACTAGGAATACTTCACAGAGTGTGGGATGTAGGTCCGTTTTAGAGATGACCCACCTATAGCAAAGAACCTGACATTTTTGAGTCTGAAGTTCTCCCAACACCCAGGGCCCTCCCGCCAGTTCACTCACTCAAATGTGTGTAGGCAAAATAGTTCCCGGGATCTTTAGAGTCAACCACCCCTCTGAAATAAGACATCTGGACACGGGGCTCAGGGAGCATATTAAAAAAATAGATGCAACCCTGTATTTGTTAAAGAAAGAAAAAAACCTGCCAGCTTTTAGGAGATTCATGAATAGAACAGAGACCTGAGACCCTGCAGAGCCTGCTGTCACAAGGGCCACGTCCAGTACAGGACTGCTACGTGGTGTGACGTGGAGGGCGGACACCTCCTCTGTGTCCTCTCATAAACCAGGAAGCCACCAATAGAATCCACAGGCCTGGATTTCTTAGGAGGGACAGTGTCAGCTCAGAAATTGCTTTTTCCCTCTATCTTTTAAAATTTGGCTGTTTTACATTCATTACCACATCAATTTTGCCAGCTGACTATGACTCTCGTTGTTTTGTAAAACCCTCCCACATTAACAGTACCCACCTTGTAGAACATAAGCACCCTTCTACTCTGGACTTTCTCTTCCTGAAACCTAACAGGTCTCTAGAGATGTTCCTCAGTAAAAACCAAAAAATCGCTTCCTGAGAGTTTGTTCCCAGTGTGACCTTAATTTGTTCTCATGGCTCAGTTCCCATCTACCCAAAGAATAAGGACCTGTCTGGCTTCCCCACGTGTTAGGAGAGGACGCCAGCCTACTGTGCTGAGATAGTCAACTTACGCTGGGTCTGTTTGGGCTGGTTGGTTCTGCCAGGGGGGCGTCCTCTCCGCTTCTTGGCAGGTGGTGGGGCTGGGGTCACAGGCTGAGGCTCTGGCTCGGGTTCAATCTCCACGGCAGGCTCCTCCTCATCCTCATTGTCATCCAGGTCTGGCTCAGCATTTTCTTCTCACGAAATCAGGAAGAAGAGGTAGTGGGGCAAGGAGAAGAGTGGTGGAAGAAAAAATAACACACAAATAATCACATATTCTATGAAGTCTAGTTACGTATTTATTTTCATCGTTAAAAGCCCATTTAAAAAATGCTTTCACTGGAATTTTTGTTATCAGTGTTAACAGAGTAAACTGGTATTGATGCAGAATAAGCAAATCAACCTAAATACTATTATTCGTATTTTATGTGGACTGGACATTACTTTTTTCTATCAGCTTTAGATATCAGAATATTGAGTTTTGAATTCTTACAGGCAACTCCACAGTATGCCAGTTATATAAAAAAAAACCCACAAATGGTGTTCTAAGTTGAAAATGAAACAAATGTTCCCTCTACCTACTACACAAGGATAAAGCAGGACACTAAGACTGAGATGGACCCCTGAAGAGTGGTGGAATGTGTGCATGCGTGTCTGTGTGTATGAAGTTCTTGAAGCACCGTGAGGTCCTATTTACTACGAAAAGCATAAGGCCAGGTTTTGGGATTTAATTTAATTCCCAGCTGTTCCAAACCCAACAGGTCATTCTTAACTCCCTTACCTTCTCCCTAATGCCATTATCACATAAAAGGAGAGGGAACTACTATAGAAAGAACACTGACGAGGAGCCTGATAATATGGTTTTGAGTCTCAGATCTCCTAAGTGTGTGACCTGGGACCATGACCACACTGAACCTGTTTCCTTGTGTAGTCTCTAAAGCACTCCCAAGGATCACAAGGATTGAGATAATGCCTGTAATCGTGCTCTGTAACTTACATTCTACTACATAATCACAGTTGATTTTTATACTGTACATCACAGTTTAAAAATTCTCCATTATTCCATTTAGGCTTCATTAAATAAGAGATATTACCCTCATTTTATAGAAATAGAGAGAAGCTAAGTGATTTGTAAGGCACAACTAACCACAGTTTGGGGCTATTCTGCCGCCCACACCTATAGGCAACCAAAGAGTTCTTGCTACCCCTCCCCCATTGCCAAGGCACAAAATGTACCCCGTCTGCCTTCCTCCAAGAAATGCAGGTTACAAGCACATTCTCTTTCTCTAGCACCAAATGTTTAAATTTAGAAGTCTGTGGGTAAATGCCTGATCTTCAGGACAAAATGCCTTATTTGCCAAGTGACTGAAATCCTAAGTGAAAATGTGGGGAATGTACTGGTACGTGGCAGAGTGTCAAGGACGACACGCTTTCCTGCTGAACTTATTCAAGCCCCCTATTGCCTAAGTTGGCCCAATGCCTAGAAAATTAAACAAATTCAGTCAGAATTGGGGGAAAAAGCACACAAAGAAGGTTAATAGGGTCAAAGGCTTATTGGCTGGGAGAGATTTTGGCAAAAAGCCTTGAAAATAGCAGTAGACTCTGCTGGTCAATTTTTGCCGATGGCCAACAGGCAGAACTTCTGGGAGGGAACAAATATGACTGTGTGGCCTTCACCAGCCCAGAAATTCTGGGATAAAGAGACACTAGGTATGAGGTCCAAAACCAAACACTGTGCTGTACAAACCAGCAGTGCAAAAGACAAAGGGAGGAACTGTAGAAACCTATTCGGAACCGTCAATAAACTCTGCAGGTGAAAGATGCTTCTGGTAAAGTACAATTACAGAGTAGAGCTGGTCTTGTTGGGAGATTAACCACAGAAATGAACAGGGAAGAACCATGAGAAAAAAGGGTATGGGACGATGTCTGTGGCAGTAGGAGGCTCTGCAATGAAGAGCAACTACAGGTATCCTGAAGCTCAAGGTTATCTGTGGATCTCTGCTGGTACTTGAGGCCCTCTGACATTCCTTGGCACCTCCCAACAGTCCACTCAATTTCTTAGCCAAACAAAGGGATCCCACAAAATTCTCAGTAGAGAATGATGCGCTTTTATAAAAATTAAGCAAAGGGACATTTTAAAAGAGGCATTCACTTAAAACCGAGTGAACGAAGATATTGCTTAAAATAGCTTTTCTACTAAAAAAGGCAGCAAAAAATAAACTGTTATGCTTAGATGAATATTCTCCCAGAAATAGTTAAAGTTCTGAATAGAAAAGTGAAGGCTTTATTAAGATAAAAAAACAAAAGGGACTTTGTTATAGATTTAAGTATTAAAAACCTAGTACTTTCATGAACAAATTTTATAATAAAACCAATAAGGTAACATAAGTTCTTTAATACGTTTTCAGAAATTTCATTTCCTTCCCCGCTATTTCTACTGACAAGCAATGCAGAGACAAAATGAGAACTCCTTAGAAATACATTAGGCATCATCTGTAAGTGCATTCTCCAAAACAAAATCCCTCTACATCCTTTTCCACAAAAACTTTAAACCTTTAAGTCACAGATATGACTTCTTAACTGGCTGCCAGTAGCCCAAGTATCCACATTATAAAACCTAACACTATGGAATAAGTTTGTATAATCAAACGTGACTCCTACATTACCAACACCCTTGTTTGCCACCCCCTTCATGAGTCTAGCACCACAACGCATATACTTTCTGTCTGGATTTCACGACTAACACCCCAAAGAACATCAATGGTAGGAAAATAGGCAAAGTTTTAAATTATAAATGGAGAGATTAAGGTAGGAAGAGAAAGGCTGACCTTCATGGATTTGATCAACACATCTCAAGGCTAGGCTGACACAGGCAGTCAAACCAGAAGTTGGTCAGGATGCTTAAGCAACCTTCTTCATGTCCATTAGAGTCACTGCTCAAATCTAGACCAGCTTCCTAAATGTAAAAGCTATGAACATAGAAAAGAAACTCTGCTGGCCTTAGAATATCACTAATCTGAGTAAATTGAGTAAAGATATTAATTTTGCTTCGGCTTTAACTGAACATAACATATAATATCTTATCAAGCAATGGAATGCCATGAGAAAAAAAAAAGGAAAAAAAAAAAAGAAAAAAAAAAAGAAAATTTGCTCCAGGAATAAACTAACTGCTGTTGTAAATATATACACACATCAGGAAGATTAGAGGTTTAAAGGAAGTATGAGAGACTGGCCTATCTCTGTATCCCAGCATGTCCATACGTAAATACACTGGAAACTCTGCACCAAAACCTGCCATGTGTAACTAACTCAAGAAACAAGTTACTTACCACTGTCAGAGGAGTCTTCCTTTTTAGAGCGCATCTTTCTTTTCCTTCCACGTTTACTCTTCTTCGTTTCTCCTCCATTTTCCCCTTCTACACCATCTGGACCAGCACAATTATCAGCATGTCTTGCCATGGTATTCTAACAAAAGGAACAAAACCCTCTTTGAAAACATTACTAAAAAAGGTAAGATTAAAATTGGAAGTTCTCTTTTAGTTTAATTAAAAAAACAACCGGGGGGCGGCGGGAAATCCTATTAAGTCTCGATGTTCTAGTAACTGCTAAATGTGTCCTGAACATACTCTCCCCATTCAGAGGAAATGGTCTCCATCTGGAGGGGGCGGGGAGAGAGACAAGGGTGGGCAAGAGAGGAGAGTTGCTCAGAAGATGAGGTTGGGTCCTCTGAATAGGGGAGAATCAGACCAACCTCCCTGTCCTGTGCAGACCTGACAAACATGGCCCTAAGTGAAGATCCAGGACAGAACTGTTAAAAAAAAGTACTGAGTTCCCGGGACTTCCCTGGTGGTCCAGTGGCTAAGATTCCACACTCCCAACACAGGGGGCCTGGGTTCGATCCCTGGTCAGGGAACTAGATCCCACATGCCACAAACTAAGAGTTCACATGATGCACCTAAAGAGCCCACATGCTGCAACAAAGATCCTGCAGGCCACAACTAAGACCCGGTGCGGCCAAATAAATAAAAATATACTGAGTTCCCCATCAGTGGAAGGGTTCACACATGGACAGAAAACCTCGAGGTGGGGATGACTGACCGTTTTCCAAATGACAGTGCATCTCTATATTTATAACCTCAGTGGAAAAAACTGCCCTGCTTTGCAGTGGAAGCTCAAGAACGTGGTATCAAGAACTGTAAGACAGGAAGTAAAGTTCTGACTCTTACCCGGCGGGTAAATGTTTTCCCACACTTAGAACAGACGAAGGCCGCGGGGACAAAGTTGGGGTCATGATAGCGTTTGAAGTGCATGTCAAGGAGCTGTTTCTGGCGGAAGGTCTTGTCGCAGTGGCTGCAGGCATAAGGCTTCTCCCCGGTGTGGGTGCGCTTATGCATGATCATGTGCCTCTCCTGAAAGAAAGTTGGGTGGGGGAAGGTCTCAGAGCCTGTCCTAGGGCTGCTACCCCAGCCACCATCTGTGTGCGTGTAGCTGACAAGACCTTTCTCTCCCAAGGGTCTAGGCTCAAAACTGCTTATTGAGAGGATAAAGTTAACCATACTGGGGTACAAAACTGCTTCCCAAAATCCTAGCACAGATACGCTCACTCCTGCTGGGCTGCTTCTGTACATCACTCCCAAGCATCAGGCCCCAGGACCAGATTCTGCCCTTCTCTCAAGTCCTGGACTTACTTCCCATGGTTTTGAGAAAAGCTAGCAGTCTGCCTGGAGGGGGTGGAGGGTGGGGGAAGGTGTGACTGAATAAAACTGTCAGTTGGAACCAGACATGATACAATCGAGAAGCAGGACCTTTGGTGACAATCTCACAAACCACAGTTTGAAAATATTATCCTTAAAAATAGTCACCATACAAGGTATATAAAAACACTCTGATAAAACCTAACACTAATGGGACATCAACCGTTTTCTAACTATGAAGGGCTCTACCTGTCTGCAAGCGTAATCACACTGATCACACTTAAAGCGCTTCTCGTTCTTGTGTGACTTCTGGTGCTGGATGAGGGCATAGCGCTCATGAAATACAGCATCGCAGTATCGGCATTTCTTGCCCTGCTCAATGTAGGAATGCTGCTTTCGCAAGTGGACACCTGAAAGCAAAATACAAAGCGCAGTCCATCTTGTGAAAACACAAACAAGCATTTCAAAGAGTTAAGAATACATTTCTTTCTGCTTCTTAAAATAATTACTCTGGCTGCTATACAGAAAGCGAATAAAAGGAGTAACAGACGTGGGGAGACTAGTGGAGACGTTGAAACTGGAGAGGTGAAAGAAGGTGGTGGTTTGGATAAAGGAGATGGCAGTGGGTACGGAGGGAAGGAGAAGAACTGATGAGAGACCTAAGAAGTTGAATCTACAGGATTGAGTGACTGGCCAGAGAGTGAGGAAGAGAAAGGTGGGTATCAGGAATGACATCCAGGTTTCTGGCTTGGAAAACTGAGCAGATGGTGGGGCCATTTACTGAGACAAGGAATAGTGGGACAGGGCTGAAGCCCAAGCTGTGTTTATCTTTGGGGCGAGGGGGTAAAGGGGTTTTAGACCTTCAGTTTTGGACATGTTGAAGTTGAAATGTCAACAATATCAAGTAGGGATAGGGATGGCAAGGAATAGATGGTTACATAAGCCTAAATCAAAGGACAGATTTGGAGTAGGATTTGAGTGAGACCAAGAGAACTGATGAAATCACTAAGGCAAAGAAAGAAAAAGAGTATGGGTCATGCCTTAAGAAACCTAACAGTTAAGGCCAGTGAAAGGAAAAAGGATTAAAACAAGAGAAGGTTGAGAAGGATCAGTCAGAGAAATCAGAAGAAAACCAACAGGATGTAGTGCCATGAAAGCCAAAGGAAGACAGTGTTTTAAGGAGGACGGTGCAGCCGGCTATGAAGAATGATGCTAAGAGATCAAGGCAGATGGGGAGTTGAACGTTCCCTACATTCTGCAACGTGAGGTCATTGGTGATCTTAGTCAGAGTCACTTTATAGAGTGGTGGGTATAAGCCAGATGGGAAGGAAACTAGAAGCTGAGGAAGAGAGGACTGTGAGGGATATAACTCATGAGCATTGGCTAGGAAGGAAATAAGAGTTAAACCTAGAAGGGAAAGACTTTTTTTTTAAAAAAGCAAGAGAGATGTAAGCACGTTTAGAGTTGAGGCGAAAGATTAAGGAGTGAGAACATGAAAACGAAGGTAAAGATGCGATACCTGACCACGTAAAGGCTGCCAAGAACACAGGAGAGTGGGATCAGGGCAAAGGGACAGGCCACAGACAAGAAGAGTGACACAAACTCTCTAGTAGCAGATGGGGAAAGAGGATGAATGCAGGTAGGTTTACACATCTGATAACAGGAAATGTGAAGTTTCAATCTGTTGCCTTTATTTTTTTGTGAAGTAGGAAAAGAGGTTACATACTGAGACCAGGGAGGCAAAGAGAAAAGGGAAGGAAGATTAGAGGTTTAAAGAAAGTTAAGAATGATTTATCCTACTCTGTCATGGAACCTCCCACATCGCAGGCACCCAAACATTTGTGGAATGAATGAATGCATGGACAAACTCACTGAGGAGAATGGGAGCACAACTGATGAGGACAAACAGCTGGATTACTCAGGAGCCCAGCTGCATTTGGGATCATGAATTTATGGTGCTACCAATCTGCTCAAACAAGGTAATATCACATCACACTTAAAGAGGGCCTATTCTGGGGAATGGAAGTAAGATAAGGGAAAGGAATGGCTCACTTTTAACTCTCTACACATGTTCACTATATGAAGGCCTTTTATACACACATATATTATTCCAAATAATTTTTAGGCCTCAACTTTCCCCTTCTGGTCCTCAGATAGAGACTTAATAGTTAAAGATTTTCTTTCATACATTCTTATTAAATACTTACAATAATGATTCTGTAAGGTAGGAATTATTCTTATACATTAGTTAAAAAAAAAAAAAAAAGACTTAGAGCAGTAAGTATTTGAAGGTGAATCTTGACTCTGGTAGGCCTGTCAAGATTCTCCATGCTTTCCTGTGTCCCAAAGTGATGAATCTTAATTATTGGAAATTAGTGTGAAATCAGACCAGCTTTGGGGAACACAAACTTGTTTGGGAATAGTTTTGGGAAATAACTATTATTTGACAGCTCCTAGACAATTAAGTGCCTCATAAAGAGCTCATTATGCAGGGTCTAAGAGGTATCATGCAAGTATAAAACACTCAAGGTTTTTATTTGCATCATGAAAGTGAATAACTTAAAAAAATTTTTGAATAATTCAAACAGTGGCCTAACAGCTCACACACTGCCATGAGATATTACTGGTTTAGGTTTTAGTTTCTATACGGTGAGAACAGTAAAACTCTTTCATTTACCTGAGGACAGTACCTCTTAAGTTTTTCTAACAAAGTCCTTTCAAGAGCAGAGTAGGATGAACACATGACCCACTGGATCTTATGTGGAGCCCAAAGTCCTCTACTTCAAGCTCACAGTTTCATCTTAAAAACATTAGTCAGTCTACAGTTTGTTCAATATAGTCATATTAATGTAAAAATGTTTTTTAAGACGCCAGCTCAGTTGTATAACTTTACTCAAAACCTTCTGAGTATAACCAATGCTGCAGAAAGACAGGCCAAGTTTATGCTGTGGCTCAGTATGCTCCTGATATGACCTGGGTACTTATGTACTCCACTGTGTGAGAAACAGCTCTAGAGGGTTCGAGAGGATTCAAGTCCAGCTTTGCCACTCATAAGCTGTGTTGTGTAGCTTTGGTCAAGACACCTGTTCATCATCTATAAAGCTAGAATATACCTTGATGACTTCATATGGTAGTTGTGAAGATCAAACGAGTAAAGAAGTAAAACAAAAGTAAAAGACAACCTGTAAAGTACAATTTACCTAAGTTTATATTATTATTATTATTATTCAGGGAGCAATGCATTTTGGATAGAGAACAGACTGGGGCAATATTTTTACCTCTTTTAAATAATAAAAACAAAGGGATAAATCCAGGTGACCTTATCTTTAAGAATATGGGTCATAGTATGGGACTTCCCTGGTGGTGCAGTGGTTAAGAATCTGCATGCATGCCAATGCAGGGGACATGGTTCGAGCCCTGGTCCGGGAAGATCCCACATGCCGCAGAGCAACTAAGCCCACGAGCCACAACTACTGAGCCTGTGCTCTAGAGCCCACAAGCCACAACTACTGAGTCTGCATGCCACAACTACTGAAGCCCGCATGCCTAGAGCCTGTGCTCCGCAACAAGAGAGGCCACTGCAATTAGGAGCCCACACACCACAACAAAGAGTAGCCCCCGCTCGCTGCAACTAGAAAAAGCCTGCACGCAGCAACGAAGACGCAACGCAGCCATAAATAAATGAATAAATAGGTAAATAAATAAATAAATTTATTAAAAAAAAAAAAAAGAATATGGGTCATACTAAAATTTCTACCACCAAACTCTGCCTCTATATAAACTCTAGCTTAATTACACATAGAAATATAGCTATCACCAAACCAATAAAACAGTCCCATTACCTAGAGGAAGTACAAATATTGTGAAAAAAACCTGAAGTGAACTGACCTTAGTTCGAACCATACTATGTCACTTCCCTATTTGGGGGCTTTAATTATACTGTTTTCTCTCATTACAGCTGCCATTAATTTATAGATGAGCTATAATCAGGAAAGAATCTTGTAGCTTAGCTTCAGTAAGAGAAAGAAGAGAGAAGAAAGTATCACTAGCATCTAAGCACTGACTTTTATTAAACAGCAGGCCATTCACATTCACAAAACTTACATGAAGGAAGAAGTTAATTTGTGATCTCCATTATTTTCACAAATTTGTCAAAATATATTTTTCATTTGCCACTAGTTAATTTACTTACCCAAATCACTTTTTCGGGCTATGACAGTGTCACAGTGGGGACAGTGAAATTTGGCCACATTTTCTGTGTGCTTCTGTAAAATGTGCATCTTCATGGTACCACTTTGGGTAAACCGTGCATGACAAATATAACATTCATAAGGTTTTTCCCCTTAAAAGGAAATACAAAATGAACAACTTAGATGAAATAACTGAATACTATCATATAATTGGAGGGTAATCCAGGTGGCAGATGTGCTAATCCACAGAGAATCTACAGCTCTTAATTTAGGAAGGATGAGGCTCAGGCCCACTGCCTGGCTCATGCCTATCTTTAGAGATGGAAAAGAAGTCCCAAACTATGGCCACCACCTCTGCTTTGCCCAGCTCTGCCACGGAGTCCTTCACATTTTAGTAAGAGTAGTTCCTACAGCAGTACTTACCTTTGGGGGAAAGCAGACGGGATGACAGGAGGACCTGCAAGATTTTCTTTTTAGGAAAAGAGAGTACTTTGGAAAACTGACGAGTTGGGTTACTTACGTAACCTACCCAGACTTCTTCTAACAGTGAAAACTTTCCATTCTCCATTGTATATTCAGAGCAATGAATTCCAAAGATATGCCAGAGAAGCATTTGTCAATTATATACTACTCTCATGCCAGCTTCCATTTGTGTAACTAATAGGGGCATGTGGTGGTTCACAGGGTCCCACAGGATCCACTAAAAAGCGGTTCATTAATACGAGGAAGGGAGAAGTCCTACCTGAATGGGTTCTCATGTGCCTTTTCAGCTTGTATGTGTCCCTGCTGGCATAACTGCATAAGCTGCACTGGAAAGGACGCTCTCCAGTGTGAGAGCGAATGTGACGTTTTAATTTGCTGACCTGAAACACAAAAGCAACCGAACCTCTTAAACTTTTGTTAACATAGACTGTGACATGAATACTGTGGGTCAGGCACAAAAGCTTATTTTTTGGACACTGCAGTTCATAATACAGAAGAAGTCTAAAAGATAGTATTTCTTCCTCCTCATGATTTGTAACTGTTGCCTCTCAAATCCCTATCATACTCCAAGGGAAGAGGGTAAAATGGATAGGGGCATAGATGAGTCAAGATGGGCTATTATTACCTGTTAGGCTGGGATATAGGTACATGGGGGTGTATTACACTAGTCTATCTACTTCTATGTATGTTTGAAATTTTCCATAATAGTTTTAAAATAATCCATGCTTATTTATGGATCAATTTTCTAACAAATTTTGAATCCAAGTTAATAAATGCATTTTAATTCCCTTAAGTCTCTCTTCCTATCATCAGCACTTCCCTGAGAGGCCAGGCGCCAGGGGCCTCTCACCTTCCTCACTATGGACTTATGCTTTTCATCTTTTATTAAGTACCTTTCCAACAAAACAGTGACTTTCAAACTTGACTCTAAGAAGTGTTTTGAACACTAATGTTTCCTTTGAAAATTTTAAAAAGTGTTCCAATTTTTACATTAAAATCTCCCTGTACTTCTAAGTGCTATATAGTAAAATTCCACACACTGTAAGGCTAAAGAATGGTCCCAACAGCATTACTGAATAATTCTCTTTCCAAAACTTGCCTATTTATCATATATTAAATTCCTATATACACAGGGATCTATTCTTTTTCAACAAACTATTTGTTTATTCCTGCTCCAATATCACACTGTCTTCATTTACCATATAGTTTTCAAACAGCCGATAGCACAAGCCCCTCATTCTTTTTCTTGTTTTTTAAAATTTATTGATTTATTTATGGCTGCGTTGGGTCTTCATTGCTGCGTGCGGGCTTTCTCTAGTTGGGGCGAGTGGGGGCTACTCTTCGTTGCGGTGTGCAGACTTCTCATTGCGGTGGCTTCTCTTGTGGAGCACGGGCTCTATGCGCGCAGGCTTCAGTAGTTGCGGCACGTGGGCTCAGTAGTTGTGGCTCACAGGCTCCAGAGCGCAGGCTCAGTAGTTGTGGCGCGTGGGCTTAGTTGCTCCATGGCATGTGGGATCTCCCCGGACCAGGGCTCAAACCCGTGTCCCCTGCATTGGCAGGCGGATTCTTAACCACTGAGCCACCAGGGAAGCCCAAGCCCCTCACTCGTTTTTCAAAATTTTCTTAGTCATTCATATTTACTCTTCCAGTCGAAATTTAGAATCAACCTGAAATGTGTATTTATTTATGTCCTTTGGAAAATTTTGAGACGTTTTCTTCTTACAGGTAGGTATCAGATGTTTTTTGCTGTTCAGTTTATCCCTAGGTCATTTTATTGCTGTTAGGGTTTGAACCTGTTTCCTACTATTGATATTGTATAAAATAAGTCACTGATTCTTTTGTATTTATCTTGGATCTGACCACCCAAATGAACTCTTACTGCTTTAGGTTTTTCAGCCAATACTCTTGAATTTTCTATGTAAGCAAATATGTCTGTAAGACATGACAGTTTTGTCTTTCCATTTATAATTCATTTATTATTTTATACTATTAGCTAGGATTTCCAATACAATGTTGAAATGGTAACAGTAGGAATGGAAATCTTGTTCCAAAGTTTAATGGGAATACTTCCAGTGTTTCAGAGTTAATTAGGCTGGGTTTACCATAGGTGTCCAGTATATACTCCTTATAATAAATTTTCTTCTTTCTTTTTTTTTTTTTTTGGCTGCATTGGGTCTTCATTGCTGCGTGGGCTTTCTCTAGTTGCAGCGAGCGGGGGCTGCTCTTTGTTGCAGTGTGCGGCCTTAGCTGCTCCATGGCATGTGGGATCTCCCCGGACCAGGGCCTGAACCAGTGATCCCTGCATTGGCAGGCAGATTCTTAACCACTGCGCCACCAGGGAAGTCCCTAAAGATATTTTTTTCTACTCTTGACTTGCTAGAACTCTAAACAGTAATAAGTATTAAATTTTATGATTTTTCAATAATCTATAGAAATGATATGGTTTTTCTTTAATCTCTCAGTGTAGTACACACCAATAATATCCTAATGCTGAATTATTCTTGCATTTTAGATACATTCTATTTAGTAATCACTTATTTTAAAATCTATTACCAAATTTGGTTTGTTAATTCACTTAGAATTTTGGCTTTTCTGTGAGAAACAGAAACAGTTTTCTTTTTGGAAGTATCCTTATCCAGTTTTGGTAACAGGGTAGCCTCAAATAATAAAGGTGATATATATATATATGTGTACACACACACACACACACACACACACACACACACACACACACACACACACACACACACACACACACACACACACACACACACACACACACACACACACACACACACACATAAAGAAAGAAAGAAAGCAACCAAGCAAGCAAGCTAGTTAGCTAGCTAGCTGCTGGGCCTTAGTTGCAGCATGTAGGATCTTAGTTGCGGCACATAGGACCTTCACTGTGGCACGAAGGATCTTTTAGTTGCAGCATACGGGATCTTTTAGTTGAGGCATGTGGGATCTAGTTCCCTCACTAGGGATGGAGCCCGGGCCCCCCTGCACTGGGAGCACAGAATCTTAGCCACTGGAGCACTAGGGAAGTCCCTAAAATCTTCCATTTTGAAGTGCTCTTGGTATAGTTACTCATTTCTTTGAAGTTTGGTAGAACTTGCCTGTAATTACAATATGTGGATTAGTGCTTTTTTTTTTAGATGATTTTTTAAAAATTAATTAATTATATTTTGGCTGCGTTGGGTCTTCGTTGCTGCACGTGGGCTTTCTCTAATTGTGGCAAGCGGCGGCTACTCTTCGTTGTGGTGCGCAGGCTTCTCATTGCGGTGGCTTCTCTTATTGCAGAGCACGGGCTCTACATGCGCAGGCTTCAGTAGTTGCAGCACACGGGCTCAGTAGTTGCAGCACGTGGGCTCTAGAGTTCGCAGGCTTCAATAGTTGTGGCGTGTGGGCTCTAAAGCGCAGGCTCAGTAGTTGTGGTGCATGGGCATAGTTGCTCCGAGGCATGTGGGGTTGTGGTGGGGTCTTCCTGAACCAGGGCTCGAACCTGTGTCCCCTGCATTGGTAGGCAGGTTCTTAACCACTGTGCCACCAGGGAAGTCCCTACTGCTCCTTTTTGTTTTTGTTTTTGTTTTTGGTTGCAGGTCTTAGTTGCGGCATGCATGTGGGATCTAGTTCCCTGACCAGGGATCGAACCTGGGTCCCCTGCACTGGGAGCGCTGAGCCTTATCCACCACGCCACCAGGGAAGTCCCGTTACTGCTCTTTTTTTAATGGAAAAACCTTTCACACTCATTACAGTTTTTTTTTTTTTGGTGGTGGGGAGGGAGAGTGGGAGTGCAGTAATCTAGCAAGATTTTCTATCTTGTATTAAGTCAGTATGAGGACAGTTCATACTGGAATCATGATCTTCTTCAGAGAGGAACCAACAAGGAGCTGAATACTCACTTCTACACTGGCGTAATCGCACATGGAACACTTAAATGGCTTCTCATGGGTGTGTTTGTAACGACGATGCCGCACCAATTCTCCACTAGTCACAAAGGCCATGTCGCAGTCTGGGCACTTGTGAGGACGAGTACCTAGAGAAAGGAGGGTATAACAGAAAGACAAGATCAAGGGCACAGTTAATTACAGAGTTCAATGTGTGACACAACTGCTACATGAGGTTGGACCCTGGTCATCTCATCAACCCTCCCTGAGAGTAGCTCCAAAAGCTATGGGTGAGCCCAGCTGACTTGACAACACTAACCCCAAAATATTAGAAACACATGCCAAACATTTAGTTTCTCTTAATTATCCATTTGAGTATGCTGCCTTTGAATACAAAATATTTTTTATCCCTATTTTGTGAATATTCTGGTCACTATGGATTAAAGGTTAATAGAAACACCATTCTGTTTCA
Source organism: Balaenoptera borealis (assembly GCF_965194805.1). Lineage (NCBI taxonomy): Eukaryota > Metazoa > Chordata > Mammalia > Artiodactyla > Balaenopteridae > Balaenoptera > Balaenoptera borealis. Next base: position 18,011,470 of record NC_138878.1, read on the forward strand.
ACCCTTCTAAAAAATATACATCTTTAAACCTCAATTTTTATCAAGTACAGGCCACAGAATTAATAGTTATTTGACTCAAGATCCTTTTGCACATCAAATCTTACTGTTATTATGATTATACATATAGGGCCATTGGGCTGTCCATATTGACCCACTTTTTCTTTAAAAAAATACAAATATAATAACATGTTTTCTATATAAATTTGGTTTGATAAGGTATTCTAGAGATTTATCAAAGGCTTTATAAAGTAATATTGCCTTTTATGTTATGTGATTTAAACAGATCATTTTCAAACATCAATATCTAATATTCTGTGATCTGAAAGTCAAATCATGGAATACTTAAATATTTTTATGAACTAATAATATACCCTCTATATTTCTTGTTTTGTTTTTTCTTTCACTGAGATAATCTTACCGTTTTTAATATGTCTTCCCATAGTAGCCCCATAACATAACATTACTTTAGTAGATCTTCTCTAGCCACTTTATATTCTGAACACTGCACTGAAAATATCATGCCCAGGTAATAATGATAATGAGGAGATAAAGCTGACAGGAGAACACAGTGCTACCTTCATAGGTTATTATTTAGAAACTAGGGACTATCTGTAATTGTGGGCTGTGGGTAAGGGGTGAACAGCAAGGTAATCTCAAACATCAAAATCAAAGGAAGGCTACTTTTGAGAATGGAATTAAGAAGAGCCATAATGTAATGAATGGGTCCAGCCATCTGCAGAAATGATTCTCCCAGAGATTGAGAAAATACTGGAGAGGGAAATGTGATTGGATATGATAGTAACTAGAAAATTCCAAAGAATGTTCATTTGCTCAATTTGCTTCTTTAGTACCACTGAGGATTAAGAGTGAAGGATAGAGTTCTTATCTATGAAAAATGTATAGTCTGGTGGTACAAATAGGTTAAGTAAAACAACAACTAACAAGAGAAGGAAAGCAACATCCATTTCTATTAGGACGAGGTAAGTTGAAAACAAAGAATTTCCAATGTTTACCTAGTATTATTTAGGGGAGAGAAAGAGGCTTGCCTCTGGTAGACATAAGCATGGCAATTAGGAAAGAAGTGGACACTGCTGTGGGACAGAAGTTTTCATCGGGTTGACCCACACGACTGCCTATGTCCCTCTGTTCAAGGTCCATGGCTCACCAAGTCACCCTTCAATTGCTACAGCATCCTGACACAGGCAAGGGCGCCCCCTAGAATGCAATACGACTGCATCTAGAAAATAAAAAGGTATATTCCTCGGCATAAACTGATTTTCTGATATGAATCTGACTCTTGAGGGTTTGGTTAGTATGAATTAGTCCTGCCAAATCATTCCTGAATAACCAGACAGACTGAATTTCTTATTTTCAAAGCTGAGGACTAGACCATGACATGCAGTGCCCACATCAAGGCACTCCCGTTCTGGCAAGTCCTATAATGGGGCCAGCTGCTTTCATCTAGTCATATGCTCTTTCCCTAGGATTTCAAACTACCAAATAAAACATATTATTATCAAGTGTCTGGGTAGAAACTAGGTAGTTGGTGAAAAATGACCAAGTCACGTTAGCAAATATACTAATGCACAGTGTACTGCTCATTGGCCAATCCCTACTTGATCACATTCATCAGACAACCAGCACATCAAATAAAAAACAAGAATCATCATATAAAACGAGGTGGAGAATCTGGATAGAGGAAAGCTATTCTGCATGAAGAACTAGGTGAAAGAAGTTTGTATTAGCACTTGCAGCCAAATGCCAACACCGAAAGTATAAAGAGCCCAGAAGAGAGTCTAAAGAGAGCTTTAGCTCATAGTCTCTCCTCTTTAGTGACCCCAGAACCTGACCACAGCCAACATGAAGCTAATATTAGAGTATTAAGTATGTGTGAACCATGAATGAATAAATGTTTGAATTGCTGGAATGGTGACTTAAATTTTCCATTCTGGGATTATGAATTATCTTCTTTGAGGTAAAACAACCAGAAACCATAGTTTTTACAAAGATAGGATTTCACTTCTATTTCTAATGTTCTTCCTCATAGTGCCTGGCAATTATTGCCTGGGAATTTAGGGGGAGTTAGTTTTTGCCATTGTTGTTAAAACCTTAGCAACACAGTGGTGATACCTTTGGGAAATATTATAGGTTAACTACCAGAGAAAATCTTTTTCTGAATCACCATCCTTATAAAATTTAGATTATTTTCCACTAAACTTTCTTTACATTTGCCTATAACTAAGTCCATCTGCTTACAATAAATCAAGATCACAAAGAGGGTACCATAAGAAAGAACAAAAAAATCTTCCCACTCTTATTCCCACTGGAATCAGATGATATTTAAAACCCAAGTTTAAACCTTTGCTATGCTGTAGCCCCCAACATTCTTAACCAGCACCCACCTGTGTGTGTGTTAAGGTGATTCCTCAGAAGGGTGACTGTCCTGAATGCCCTGCCACAGAGATGGCACTTGTGTGGTCTCTCATCAGTGTGACTTTTCATGTGCCGATCCAAATTTGAACGCCGTGGACATGTGTAACTGCAAAGCTCACACTGGAATGTCTTCTTTACACCTACGTGCAAAATAAAACACTTACTTGTTGCAGGGTTTCAAAGTGTTAAGATTAATCCTAATCTTAAACTTCCACAAATATATTTCATTAGCCTTTTATAACTAAAGTCAACTAAGTCACACTGAGTTATAATTATCTCATGCCACTAATAGATTTACTTCTTTCTCTTCAGGACTTAAAAAGTACTCAATCTGGAAAAACTTCTTTTAGACTGGCTTAAAAAGACTGGTGCCCACATCACAATCTTTAAAATAAATCCATTTAATGTAAAATAACCTGCATAGACACTGTGTTATGTGCTTTATCCCAAAAAGGTTTTATGAGAGTATAATGGATAAACTCATTTTACCTTTCTTTTTAATTTTTGTTGGTTTTGGAGGCTTCATGTTACCAACCACTTTCTCTGCGTTAACCTCTGACAGCAGACCCTCCTGCTGCTCTTCCTCAAAATCGTACACAGACACATCCACATCTTTGCCCTCCTCCGTGTAACGCAGTTTGCTCTTTTTGGTTTTCTTTGTTTTTTTGGCGGGTGGTTGATAGTCTGGGTCTTTTTGCCAACTAGGATCTTCCTGAGGTGGAAGTTCCCCTTGCTCTAGCGTCTCCACCTCTCCATTGGCCCCCACTTTTACCACTTGAAACCCTTCAGGCAAAGGTAAGGTGTGACATATCATGGGTTCACTTTCTGCAAGGCCCTCTTTAGACACTTCATTCTCATAAGCCCCCTGAAGTTCTTCTACTGAAGTGGTAGCAACAGGTACAGTCACGGGAACGGGTACTTGCACAAGCTGAAGCTCTCCTATGTTTATAGGCTGTTCCTCCATATTTACAACCTGCAAGGTTATAATCTGGGTATCGTCTACAGCAGCCTCTGCTTCTGGAGCAACTGCACCCTCCATTACTTCAGTCTTCATCTGAAGAAGGGTAGGATCCAGCTGTTCCATCATTACCATCTGTACACTGCTATTGACATCCTGGACCACCTCACCCCCATCAGTCTGGTTCTGGGGTAGGTGGCAAGCGTCCTCTTCTTGGCCCCCTTCCCGGCGTCTCTGGTAAGTCTTTCTCTCCTTTCCTTTAATGAAAGTTTCAGACTCTTCCACAATGGATTCAACCGCCTCACCTTCCATTTCCCCTTCCTTTATTAAGGGAGAACACAGATTATTATATAAAATAAAATTTGTCTAATTGAAAACATGTACATTTTAAACAAAAAAGACCCCTGATGAATGAATTAGGCACCAGTGGTTGTTAATATTACAAAAAGACACAACAGATATTATTTACCTCCTGATGGAAGAATGGAATACCACCTATGAAGCAGTCTTGTCAAACAAAACAAAAAAATCTGAAACGAATCAAGCCTCTAGATCCAACTACCAATTAACAGGAAACTGGTGACAGATGATATTAAATTACACTACAGGGATGAAATTCATGAAATTCAGACTGAAGGAAACTGCAGGAATAACTACCCAGTTTCTTCTGCAAATAAATCACCAGGAGAAAAAAAAAAGGGAAGGGTAGAGGGAGAACCTACAGATCAGTGGTTCTCAACCTGGGGTGACTATGCCTCCAAGAGACATCTGGCAAGGCCTGGACACGTTTCTGGTTGTCACTACTGCGGCAGGTGTGCTACCAGTATCTTGTAGATGCTCTGGCAGAGGCCAGAGATGTTACTAAACATCCTGCTATGCACAGGTCAGTCCTCCACAAAAAAGAATTATTGGTCCCCAAATGTCAATAGTGCAGAGGTTGAGACACTCTGATACAGACAAAAGAGGCCTAAGAGATACAGCAATCACAGTGTATGGATCTTGTCTGGATTCTGATTCAAACCAACAAATGGTTTTAAAAAATGCCACGAGGACTTCCCTGGTGGCACAGTGCATAAGAATCCACCTGCCAATGCAGGGGACACAGGTTTGATCCCTGGTCTGGGAAGATCCCACATGCCGCGGAGCAACTAAGCCCGTGCACCACAACTACTGAGCCTGTGCTCTAGAGCCCGCGTGCCACAGCTACTGAAGCCCATGCGCTTAGAGCCATAACAAAAGCCACCGCAAGGAGAAGCCTGCGCACCACAACGAAGAGTAGCCCCCGCTCACCACAACTAGAGAAAGCTCACACGCAGCCACACAGCCAAAAAAAGATCCAACACAGCCAAAAATAAATACAATTAAATCTTTTTTTTTTTTTTTTTAAAAAGGGACTTCCCTGGTGGCACAGTGGTTAAGAGTCCGCCTGCCAATGCAGGGGACACGGGTTCAAGCCCTGGTCCGGGAAGATCCCACATGCAACGGAGCAACTAAGCCCGTGCGCCACAACTACTGAGCCTACGCTCTAGAGCCTGCGCTCCGCAACAAGAAGCCCGCGCACCACAACAAAGAGTAGCCCCCGCTCGTAGCAACGAAGACCCAACGCGGCCAAAAATAAAGAAATAAATTTATTAAAAAAAAAAAAAAAAGCCACAAGACAATGAGATTCAACTCTGACTGGATATTTGATATTAAAGAGTTATTCACAAAACTGGTTTAAATCTTACACATTTCTTATATCTGGCAGAGGACCTCACTGTTTTTAGCTAAATTCTCCCTTAGAAAACAAGCCACCAGAGTTTTTTTTGGAGTCAAAATCAGAACTTGGATCCAGACTCCAATGGTCCTGCTTGTAGCTACACACACCGCTACCTCCTGTCTCACACCATCAACTTGACATTCATGTATCTCTCTTGTCTATAAGACCATGAGTTCCTTGAGGACAGAGACCATGAAAACAAGTAGTTTTTACTCTTGAGCACTATGCCCAGGTTGGTAAGAACACAATAAATGCTAACTGAATATATAATAGAAAACAGGAAAAAAAAAATCAGTTTTTTTCTGATTCACAGTTTCTGGCTCTTATGTCTTGTGAGTGCTGAGAGTACCCAGATACCTAAGAATAAAATGAGTTTGATCAATTATTTAATTCATATCAACAATCTGACTTAACAAAACTGACAAATATATAAAAGGTTAATTCAAAATTAAAATTAAAAGTGTTTTGTATTCTTGCCCTCGTCTCAAACAAAGCTTTTGCTACTTCTATTAGAGACACGTTTCTTCCATTCAGGTACCTTAACACTATCCATACTAGCAGTCAGAGAAGGCGCCCTAAGTCAGGACCACCTGTAAAGCAGTACAAAGACTAAGACTATGCAGGCCTGGTCCTGCATTCTAGGAGTTACTGTCTAACAAAAAAGACAGAATAGGTACAATAGCTCAAGGCAAAAGTGGTAGGTTTGGAGAACCCTACATAACCAGGTGTGAGATCAAGATGGGCAGGATATTTAAAGACAGCATGGTGTATGTGCACACACACAAATTTTGCAGGGGAGGGGGTCCCTACGTAGAAAAAATATATGACGGAATTGGTTATGAGAAAGAATAAAAGAGTTAAAGAATAAAAGAGTTAAAAAGCACAGGAGAGAGGAAACGGTATAAAGAGATAGGAGAAAGATGTACTGGTTGTGACCATAGATTGGACAGTCTTGAATGACAAAATATTAAGACTATACTCGGGCTTCCCTGGTGGCGCAGTGGTTGAGAATCTGCCTGCCAACGCAGGGGACACGGGTTCGAGCCCTGGTCCGGGAGGATCCCACATGCTGCGGAGCAACTGGGCCTGTGAGCCACAACTACTGAGCCTGCGCGTCTGGAGCCTGCTCTCCGCAACAAGAGAGGCCGCAATAGTGAGAGGCCCACGCACCGCGATGAAGAGTGGCCCCCGCTTGCCACAACTAGAGAAAGCCCTCGCATAGAAACGAAGACCCAACACAGCCAAAAATAAATAAATTAATTAAGTTGAAGCAGCCCAGAGACATAATCACCACTTTAAAAAAAAAAAAAAAAAAAAAGACTATACTCATTTGGTTGTCAATGGGAAATCATATATGCTTTCTTTCTTTCCTTTTTTAAATTTTATTTATTTTATTTTTGGCCACACTGGGTCTTTGTTGCTGCGTGTGGGCTTTTCTCTAGTTGCAGCGAGTGGAGGATACTCTTCATTGCGGTGCACGGGCTTCTCATTGCAGTGGCTTCTCTTGTTGCAGAGCACGGGCTCTAGGCATGCTGGCTTCAGTAGTTGTGGCGCACGGGCTTAGTTGCTCTGCGGCATGTGGGATCTTCCCGGACCAGGGCTCGAACCCATGTCGCCTGCACTGGCAGGGGGATTCTCAACCACTGTGCCACCAGGGAAGTCCCACATATGCTTTCTGAGCAGGGGAAATTAAGATTTACTTGGTTCATAAAGAAAAGTGCTTGATTTCTTCAACAAAGTGTATCCGTATTTTTGCAAAAGGGAAAGATGCATGATACATATAACGCCCTCTGGCTTTCAAGGCCCCTCAGTATCTGATCCCAGATAACCTATTCAGATTCATGACTTGTTGGTCTTTAGCCATTACTTTTCCCTGAATGTGTCTGCTGATAAAACAACCACACTATTATGCACTTAAAATTTTTCTCAGAATGATCCATTTCCCCAGTTGGCTTGTTAAAGCTCTTTGAGGGCAAAAGCCAGGCTTGAAGCAACCTACATATTTGGACAGATTCAGCAAACCTCACCATCTGCATGGAACAAAAACCAAGGCTAATGGAAAACCTTGTGGGTTGTTGCATTGTCCTGATTTGTTCTGCCATTACCTGCTTTCATTAGTCCCTTATTCTCAACAACCAAGAGTATACTATTGATACAATGCTCAAGGCAAAGATCTCTTACTATCTGTTCCATTAACAGTGAGGACAAATATAACAAAATGCTACCGCAGAACATGAGGGTCAAGGGACATTTGTGAAGTGCTTTATAATTTGCCTGTAAATAAAAAATGTCTGAGCATCAATGTGCTAGCATTTTTATAAGATCTTATTTATATTTCTGATCACGAAAGACTACTTGAGCCATGATCATAACTATAATTACTTTTATATAACCAATACTGTTCAGATGGGTTATTCTCAAGACAGGAATGTTCTATACTGGCACTATCCAATAGAAATATAATGGAAGCCACAAAAGTGAGCCACATATGTACCATTAAAAAATTTCCAGGGACTTCCCTGGTAGCACAGTGGTTAAGAATCCGCCTGCCAATGCAGGGGACACGCGTTTGATCCCTGGTCCGGGAAGATCCCACATGCTGTGGAGCAACTAAGCCCGTGCACCACAACTACTGAGCCTGCGAGCCACAACTACTGAGCCCGCGTGCCACAACTACTGAAGCCCACGCGCCTAGAGCCCGCGCTCTGCAACAAGAGAAACCACTGCAATGAGAAGCCCACGCACCACAATGGAGAGTAGCCCCTGCTCGCCACAACTAGAGAAAGCCTGTAAGCAGCAACAAAGACCCAACACAGCCAAAAATAAAGACAAATTTAAAAAAATAAATAAATAAAAATAAAAATTTCCAGTAGCCATGTTTAAAAAGTAAAGAAACAGGTGAAATTAACTTTAGCAATCTATTTTATTTAACCCAATATGTCCAAAATATTATCATTTCAAGATGAAATCAATATAAAAAATTGAGATATTGTATATTCTTTCTTCATAAGCCTCTGAAATCTGGTATATATTTTATAGTACACCTAAATCTGAACTAGTCACACTGTAAGTTCTCAACAGCCACATGTGGTTAAGGGCTACAGTATTGGACACCACGGTTTATACCTCTGTTATTCAAAGTATGATCTGAGGACCAGCAGCATTGGCTTAACCTTGGAACTTGTTAGAAACACAGAACTTCAGGCTCCACCCTTGACCCACAGAATCAGAATTTGCAATTTAATAGATCCCTAAGTGGTGTCATATATTAAAGTTTGAGATGTACTACTTTATACCATTACTCTTCTCACATTTTTTTAAAAAGCATTTTCCAGGCCATGAAGGTCTCTGAAATTAGTACCCCAGCAAAGATGATAACTTCAATGTTGGAGTTAGGAACAGAGAAAAAGCCCCATCCACCTTGGAAACATTCTTGGAAAAGTATCAAAGGACAAATAACAAAAAATTCACAAGCTGTAAATGTTAATGCTAGCCCTGCCACAGAATCACTACATAATCCCAGGCTATTGAGATATCCTCAATAATAAAACCGGTAGAGGGACCTCCCTGGTGGCGCGGTGGTTAAGAATCCGCCTTCCAATGCAGGGGATGTGGGTTCGATCCCTGGTCAGGGAACTAGATCCCACATGCATGCTGCAACTAAGAGTTCGCACGCCACAACTCAGGAGCCCGTGAGCCACAACTGAGGAGCCTGAGAGCCTCAACTAAGTAGCCCGCCTGCCAAAACTAAGACCTGGTGCAACCAAAATAAATTAAAAAAAAAAACAAAAAAACAAACAGTGGAGGAAAAACATTTAATCTCTGAGCTCTGTGAGATTTTGTAGCACACAACAATTTGAAGAACACAGAAAAATCCATGTTGTCTCTGCCATGAATTTGAGAACTTAAAATATTAGAAATTGCTTTTAATAACCAAGTACAACCTAAAAGAGGTTACAGAATTATAAACCAGGTGAAAAAGAATTGGTACAAAGGAGTACAAATTGAAACCAACTGTGCTGCCAGGGAGTTGAGCTGACAAGAGTGTTCTCTCACTGTGAAAAAACACATGGCATAAGGTCCATGAACATCAGCATCTGTTCAGGGTCTTAAAGCAGTAGGTTCTATTTTCACAAAGAAAAATCAGACACAAAGTAGCAAGCCACCAGCCTGGCCCACACACTGCTTGGAAATCCCTGCCAGCAGTGCATCCCTTCCAGCAGTGGATCCTTCTACTTAACTTCCTCCAAGGAAAAGGAGTCTATGAATCAGTAACAAACTTAATAGCCTGGACCAGGTCGCTATCCTCACTCCCTGGGGCCTGTACTCTCCTAGCTGTGTCACCCCATTAGCGGTTCTGATCCATCCCTTTCCTCCCTCTATGGACTCAGCTGTGTGTCCTGCTTTCCACTCAGTTTCTCTTGAGTCTCTCATGTTCTCTGCCTCTCTCTCCTTGCTTGAGTCAGGCATGCTTTCTAGGTTTTGTCAAATCTTTTTGTGGACCAACGCCATTAAAAACGGGTTTTTACATTAACTTCTGGACACAACATTTTCAGATTATTAAAGCATACTAGCCTATTTATAGAAGTCTGAAAAATGAAGCACATATAAAATTTTTTTAAAAAGTTGTTCGCAATTCCTATACCTAGAGATAATCACCTAGTATACTTTGGTGCTGTTTTCTGAGCTTTTTTCCTCTTATGGATATGTATTTTTAAATATAGATGAGATCGTGTATATGGCTCTGCTCTTATCTTAAGAACCTGTCCTTGCCCTATCTAGCTCTCTGTGGTCCCTGTGCTTGGTCTACAAGCACCATTCACCAGGAACCACACCAGCCAACCCAAAGGCCTCCCCCACATCCTCAAACTCAGTTTCTTTGGCATATAACAGTATGAAACTCATACTCCTCCTTCATCAGCCTTTCTTCTCCCTTGGCTTCCCCTGTCTCTGACAGCTCCTCCACCAGCCGCTCTGAGCACATCCAGGCTCTGTTCCCTTCTCCGTACCCATTCCGTTCACTAGCCTTTTTACTTCAGCTGTCTCCACCCAAATCCACAAGCGCAATCCCCCAGTTTCACTGCCTAAAGGATCTCTCTCATGTGAGTGTTTGGCTGTCACCTTCAACTCAATGGCATTGGATAAGGAATAAAGAAACCTGGGGAATTTCCTGGCGGTCCAGTGGTTAGGACTCAGCGCTTTCACTGCTGTGGCCTGGATTCCATTCCTGGTGGGGCAACTAAAATCCCGCAAGCTGTGAGGTGCAGCTTAAAAAAAAAAAAAGAAAAGAAAGAAACCTAGATTCTAATCCTTAATCCAACCAAATGAGCTTGGCACATGGGTTAGTCCTCTGGGCTGCAGTAGCACACAAAAAATGGAACTCTGAAGACCAGATCCTTCCTGTATTCTCTACCATCTTGGTGAAAAACTGAAGCTTAGGAACACTTTTTAAAAAATCATTCTATCAACTTATGGGTAGAAGATGGGGCAGGAGGAGGTTCCCTCAGACTGAGGCAGAGTGAAACTGGCACATGGGGGTGAGGGAGCTGGAAGAGAGGAAACTGGTATTTGAGCACCACCCTGCCCTTGCTCACCACTATTCTCTCACTGTGAAAAAAACACATGCTGACTGGTTGAGTGGGAGGATACCAAGGCCCCCGAGGTCAAGGCCCCTGAGGTCTGCCTATGCTCCTACACTACCAGCCTGGCCTGAATCCTAGGGGAACCTGCTGGATCAGCCCTCCCCCTCTTGCCTGTCAGCTCTATATTGCTCAGATCTTTTTATCTTAAAACTCCCCTTAACCCCTCTTGACAATTTAGCATCTGCCATCTCCGTATTCCCCCACACTCAACCTCACACCAGCTGTCTCTATACCTTTACTTCTCTTCCATGCCTCAGTTCACCAGTCTGGTTTCTGTTCCCCAATACTCTACTGAACTGCTCTGAAGCCAGCAATGGCCCTTAACTGGTAAATCCAAAGGAGACTTTTCTGTCCTTATCTGACTTGACCTCTCTGTGGAATTCAGCATCCTATTCTAGGCTTTATCCCAGAATTATGCCAGACCATCAGAAAGCTGGGTATACTTGGGTCACATGGTCTTATCCCCTACAGAACTTGCTTTCACCAAATTTTGTTTTAGCATTATGCCCTTGGCTTACACTAAAGTATACATGGGAGAAATTTCATTTGGAGTTACATGCTTAGAAAAGCTTTGCTTCAACTAAGGAATTTTTTTCTTTCATTGTGAGACCTATGTAACAGGATCATGTTACCATTACTTTAGCTGGCCACACCCTAATAAATCTTTTTCCTCTCAAACTATGTAGTAACCTTTTATTCTAATTTGTATTTTCTGGGGTTTTGACTTTATATCATTTACCATTTGTATTTTCTATACATTTCTTCAAATTCTTTGTGGAACAAGATGAGCTATAAATAAACTTGAAATTGTATACACATATATATTTAATAGAAAATACAGAAAAACATAGAAATACAAAGTTGTAACAATCTTTAACATAACCTCAATTCAAAATTTGAAGACCTATTTGAAGATCACAAAACTCTTCCAGGAGGCATAAAAGACCTCACTAAATAGGGACACTACTATCTATATCCATGATCAGAAAGGCCAAACATTGTAAAGATGTTAATTATTTCTAGTTCATTTAATCTTCAAAATCTCTGAAAAATAAACAAGATATTGAGGATAGCAATAAAATTTCTGAAAAATGAACACTACTTTTTTTTTTTTCTGGCCGCACTGGGTCTTCGTTGCTGTGTGCTGGCTTTCTCTAGTTGCAGCGAGCTGGGGCTACTCTTCGTTGCGGTGCGCGGGATTCTCATTGCGGTGGCTTCTCTTGCTGTGGGGCACGGGCCTAGTTGCTCCATGGCATGTGGGATCTTCCTGGACCAGGGCTCGAACCAGCGCTGCCTGCATTGGCAGGCGGATTCTTTAACCACTGCACCAAGGAAGTCCCCAGAAGGCCATTTTTTATTTCCAAATATTAACATAGTATAAAGCCACAATAAGTAATACAGTATAGTACTGTCACTATCACAGCCAGCCAATGTAAACAGAGAATCCAGAAAAAACTCCTAGCATATAAAAAGTTGTCAGTTTAAAATTAGTGGGGGAGGTCTTCCCTGGTGGCACAGTGGTTAAGAATCCACCTGCCAATGCAGGGGATACGGGTTCGAGCCCTGGCCCGGGAAGATCCCACATGCCGCGGAGCAACTAAGCCTGTGCTCAAGAGCCCACAAGCCACAACTACTGAGCCCGTATGCCACAATTACTGAAGCCCGCGTGCCTGGAGTCCGTGCTCCACAAGAGAAGCCACGACAATGAGAAGCCTGCACACTGCAACGAAGAGAGTAGCCCCACTCACCGCAACTAGAGAAAGCCCATGCACAGCAACAACGACCCAACACAGCCAAAAATAAAAAAAACAAAATAAATAAATAAATAAATTTTTAAAAAACAACAACAACAACAAAATAAAATTAGTGGGGGAAAGAGGATTATTTGATAAAAGGTACCAGAAAGCGCTTCCCTGGTGGCGCAGTGGTTGAGAGTCTGCCTGCTAATGCGGGGGACACGGGTTCAAGCCCTGGTCTGGGAAGATCCCACATGCCGCGGAGCGACTAGGCCCGTGAGCCACAGTTGCTGAGCCTGCACGTCTGGAGCCTGTGCTCCGCAACAAGAGAGGCTGTGATGGTGAGAGGCCCGCGCACCGCGATGAAGAGTGGCCCCCGCTTGCCACAACTAGAGAAAGCCCTCGCACAGAAACGAAGACCCAACACAGCCATAAATTAAAAAAAAAAAAAAAAAAAAAGGTACCAGAAAAACTATAAATACTTGGAACACAATGAGTTATAGCTTTAATCCATCTGGAATATATTCTGTTGTCAGAGATAAGGAGAGACGTTAACAAAAACACAAAAAAGACATGGGAGTTCCCAGGCGGTCCAGTGGTTAGGACTCCGCGCTGCCACTGCCAAGGGCCCAGGTTCAATCTCTGGTCAGGGAACTGGGATCCCACGAGCCACACGGCCACACACACACACAAAAAGACAAATCCAAACACCAAACTTGAAATAAGATATACGTGAGTGACCTTCTGATCTCAGAATAAGGAAGGCTTTGTGTTTAGATTTCTAAGTAATAGAAGAGCCTAGAGGAAACTGTTGAAATTTTGACCACCTTAAAGTAAAAATAAATAAATTTTTTTGTAAAAACAAAAACATGTTGAATAAAATGGCCAACAAGAAAATATATTTGCAGCATATTATGACAAAGGATTAATACTAATATCCTTATTATATAAGTAATTGTAAATTTAAAAAAAAAAATTCTTTTATTTTCAGCTGCATTGGTTCTTCATTGCTGCACACGGGCTTTTCCTCTAGTTGAGGCGAGCGGGCACTACTCTTTGTTGCGGTGCGCGGGCTTCTCATTGCAGTGGCTTCTCCTGCTGCAGAGCACCGGCTCTAGGCGTGCGGGTTTCAGTAGTTGTGGTGCCTGGGCTCAGTAGTTGTGGCTCGAGGGTTCTGGAGCGCAGGCTCAGTAGTTGTGGCACACGGGCTTAGCTGCTCCGCGGCATGTGGGATCTTCCTGGACCAGGGCTTGAACCCATGTCCCCCGTATTGGCAGGCGGATTCTTAACCACTGTGCCACCAGGGAAGTCCCCAGTAATTGTAAATTTTATAAGAAAAAGACAAATACCAAAAGAGAAAGCTGGGAAAAGGACACAAGTAGATCATTCAAAGAAATACAAATGGCAGATGAATAAGAAAAAAAAAAAAAAACAACCAAATCTCCTAAACATTAAGAGGAATACAAATTAAAATAATGTGACAGCATTTTACCTCTATTAAACTGTTAAGGCTGTTTTAAAGGATAACTCCCAATGTTGGTCAAGGTGCAGTGAAATGAGCGAGGTAACTCACAGATACAGAGAACAATCTAGTGGTTGCCAGAGAGGAGGTGAGTTGGGGGGGATGGGCAAAAAAGGTGAAGGGGACTAGAGGTACAAACTACCAGTTATAAAATAAATATTATAAAATAAATGTTACAGAGAATAAAAAATATTAACTTTGTATGGTGTGCAATCTAAAAAAATATCGAATCACTATGTTGCACACCTGAAACTAATATAATGTTGTAGGTAAACTATACTTCAATGAAAAAATCCAAAAAAAACGGCAAGGTAACTGGTGATATGAATCAAGAATTTTTAAAATATTCAAATTACTGTGATCCAATAATTCCACTTCAGACTTTATGCCCAGAAATAATCAGAGGACTTCCCTGGTGGCTCAGTGGCTAAGAATCCGCCTGCCAATGCAAGAGACACGGGTTCAAGCCCTGGCCGGGAAGATCCCACATGTCACGGATCAAGTAAGTCCATGTGCCACAACTACTGAGCCTGCGCTCTTAAAGCCCACGAGCTACAACTACTGAGCCCGCGTGCCACAACTACTGAAGCCCGCATGCTTAGAGCCCGTGCTCCGCAACAAGAGAAGCCACTGCAATGAGAAGTTCGCTCACCACAACTAGAGAAAGCCCGTGCGCAGCAACGAAGAGCCAACACAGCCAAAACTAAATATTAAAAAAATAAATAAATTAAAAAAAAAATAATCAGAGATGAACACGAAGATTATAAGGACATTATTAATCAGAGTGAATAATTATAAACAACCTAAAAGTACAACCACAGGGGAATAGTTAAATTTGGTAAATGATGATACATCCACGAAACAGAATATTATGCAGATATTAAAAATCATGTTTTAATATAATCCTTATATGAAGAAAATGCTTGGTTCATAGCTAAAAAAAAGGGGGTGGGCAAGAGGAGAAACAGAATGGAATAGTCATTAAGAGCTTAGGCTTTCCAACCAGAGACCTGCATTCCAATTCTGGTTCTTCTACTTACTAGCAGTGTGGCCTGGAGTGAGACATGCTACCCTTCTGTGCCTCAGTACCCTTTCCTACAAAACAAAGATAATAACCGTATCCATTTCACTGGCTGTCATAAAGATTAAATAAAACAATGCAGGCAGAGCCTGGCTACTGTGCTCCTCTGTATCCTTATAGGTCACCCCAGAAGGCAATGAACACATGTTAGCTTAACATATGACCTTTCTGTTTCTTAGAATTCTAATCACAAACCTTGGATAAATTTTCCCCACAAAAATGACTTCTCTGTAAACTACCAATTATCTGCAGAATGAAGGTAGCAACCAGTTGACAGAATCTGGTAACTGATCAAATCCAGGAATGAAAGAGAAAAAGAGCCAAAAAGGAACAAAACAGCCTCCCAGGCTGGTCTATCTTACTATAGTAAGTCTGTCCAGCATACTGCTGCCAGACTAAATCTTCCTGAAATGCGGCAGAAAAACTCATGAGGATTGAGGGTTACTCAATCAACTCCGAACTCTTTGGCTTCGATCCCAGAGTTCTGTATGACTTGTTACCATCCTTTCGACCCATCCAACCTCACCTTTGGGGTATCTCCCGCACAAGAGCCTACTGTCTTGTCCCCGCCAGGTCAAGTTATCCCCTACTCAAAGTCTTCTCAACCTTGACCAGTGCAGACTGAACTCTAATTTATTTGTTTCATTTTTGTTATTTTGTTTGTCTGTAATATACTGTTCTATGTATCTGTCTTTTCCCCTAATAGACTATTAGCTCGTTAAGGGCAGGAACTATGCCTTTTACTTCTGAATACTCTACAGCAATGAACACAAAAACAGTGTTAGGTAAGCAGCAGACATTCAATACTGGTGTCACTGTCATATGAAACATGTATAAATGGTTCCTGCACATGACAAAAGCAGGAAGAAAACATGGAAAAACAAAACCTTGTTTGTATGCTACGTGGAAGCTTAACTATATGAATTTATATCCTTTATTGCTATGTTTGTATCATTTCTCAAATAGAAAATAATAAGTCTTAACAACACAAGTATAGGTTTAAGATTTTAAAAATCCTGCCACAAAAATAAAAGCTAATTGTGAATACACTAATTTTTGAAGATGTTAAGACTTAGTAATTTATCACCTGATTATGTGGCTAGATAGCAAATGTGTCAGGTTATTTCTCAAAGGAAAACAACCAAAATAACCTTTCATACTCACTAGTTCAGAGTTTAGTCATTTGGGGACACTGGTTATTATAAAATATATGTGTACTAAGAATAACACATGTGCATTGAGAATAAGACAGTAGAGAAGGACAATTTCCAGAAGTCTGCTTTATAAATAAAATCACCAAAACTTTTTGTTTAATACACTTTTTTTTTTTTTTTTTTTTTGTGGCTGTGTTGGGTCTTCGTTTCTGTGCAAGGGCTTCCTCTAGTTGCGGCAAGCGGGGGCCACTCTTCATCGCGGTGCGCGGGCCTCTCACTATCGCGGCCTCCCTTGTTGCGGAGCACAGGCTCCAGATGCGCAGGCTCAGTAGTTGTGGCTCACGGGCTTAGTTGCTCCGTGGCATGTGGGATCTTCCCAGACCAGGGCTCGAACCCGTGTCCCCCGCATTAGCAGGCAGACTCTCAACCACTGCGCCACCAGGGAAGCCCTAATACATTATTGTTGTTCTCTACCGGGACAACAGATAGCTAAAACCCCAACTTATTTCCTGGAGCAGATCAGAAGACTGTCTACACTCTTGGCAAGAAACAGCAGCCCCAACTCCCCACTGAGATTCCATAAGCCACAGCAATTCTGAAATAGCCTAACATGGAGGTCACCTAACAACTTGCCTTCAGACTGCTCAATACAAAACATCAGACATCATTAGAAGGCAGAGAAGAGAGGAGACACCTTGTAGCTTTCTCTTTTCTACATCTTTAAATTAGAAGAATGTTTTTACCCAGGAGACTGAAAAACCTAGTCCAGTATTCTGACTGCAGAGGATGCTAAGTGCCATTAGGACAAGGGAAAAAAAAAGGAATTACAAATAAGTAACCAGTTTCTCCTGAGAATGAAAGGAAAAGCTGACTTTTATTAGATGCAGAACACTAGCCAAAAATAACAAAAATTATTTACCCTTTTGGAACAAAAGTTAGGTTTAAAAAGTCAAATAAAATAACCATTTTACTCTACTATTCCTGAAAATATATACATCATCATCTTATCTGAGAACTTAAGATAACTCAAAGCAAAGTATCATGCTGATTAATACTGAGTACCAGGAAAGTTGCAGACTACCGTAAAGAATGGAGAGGAGCTGAGTGGAAAGGATGACTCAGTCTGAGAAGCAGAAAAACATTAGCGAACATTTACTTCAGGGTGACTGGAAGCGGAAGCAGCCTTTATCTGAAGTAGCACTCACCTACTCAGTCACATGTACACCTTTCTCTTCCCTGTTGTGTGCCATTAACTTTAATAAGAACAGATGGGGCATTTGGGGGAGGGGGGAGAAGTAATTAAAAGGGAAATAAAATTGTATCTCTTTTAAGTAAAAGAGGTTAAGAGCACCCCAGTTTTTAACCCACCTTCTCCCCATTTGTTAATATTAAAAGGTGCAGTGAAAGCAAAACAATGATTCTAACAGCTACTTGAAAATATCTATTTATGGAGAGCTTTGAATCTAGGAAATAAGGAAATACATACATACTAATAAAATATTTGTAATTGCAACATTAATTCAACAATATGGTGAAACAACCATAGGAGGTGAAAGAGTTCTTTTGCTACAAAGAATAAGAAGTGCTAAACCAATAGTAATTCTTTTATCAAAAGGCACCTGATGCTGGGTACACAGAAATGAATTTCCCTTTTAATTACTTGGAAAAAAAAGTCCTAACTGCACAGGGCTTGGTTCTCAGACATCTCCTCAGCTGACAGGGAGACAAAGAGAACAAACAAGAGCTATATAGTGTGTGCTATAACAGAGGTTAACACATACTTCCCACCACCCTGGCAAAAAGGATAGCTTAAGCTGGTGAAGGAGGGCTTTAACGAGAGGAATTGCTAAAGGTGGATCTTAAAGGATAAAATAGACCTTGACAGGCGAACTACAGTAGAGAGGAACATTCTAGCAGAGGAAACAGTAAGTGGGAAAAACTTAAATATGTACGGAATTAGACAAACTTTGTGCAAAAAAAAATCAAGTGGAACTGTATTAAACCACCTCATTTATTATTGTGACCTGGTTTCAGAGGTCATGTTCTAGGCCCTCATTAAGGGTACCCTGTTTATTTCACTTATTGGACATTTATATGTGAAACAGAAGACAAAGCTTATCTGGCAGTCAGCATCCTAGTGCCACAGCATGGATCGGAGGCTGCCTCCCAGGCACGAGCTATCCCTCTCTGCTTTCTACACCCTGAATGACACTTTTCCTGGCATACAGCAACCTAATGCCTCATTTCTCCTTGTTCTCCCAAGGGTGACTATGTTAGAGACCACCAGGTCCCTCCTTGCCCTGCTCCAGGCCCATAATCCTGAAAGCAGCTCAGAGTTAAGACTGTCTTTAGAGTGCTCCTACAGTGTTTCACCACTGAGAACATGAGAAAGGTTGGGGATGTACAGCAAGTATCACCTTGAATAAATAACTATGTTATAAAAAGGAATAAATTACACACATACAGTGTAAAATATACAGTACATCTATGGATTGGGGGCAGGTTCTACCTGAGCAGTGGTTCCCAAACCTGGTTGGTGTCAAAATCACCTGGTGAGCTTTAAAATGCACAGATCCCAGAGATTCTGATTCAGTAGGTCTGGGGTGGGACAGCCCTTATTTCAAAAGGTCCCAAGGTAATTCTGATATAGAATGTCTGCTGACTATGGCTTTGAAGTGACTGACCTATTGATAGAACACAACAGTTATGCACCCTAAATGCAAGTCGACATAAATCAAAACCACTCAAATACCCGTAGTTTTCTACTATTAGAATTTTTGGTTCATTCTTTACAACAAAGAATCATTTCGTTTATTTATTTGGAATAATAAAAAAAAAAAAGCCTTATCTCAAAACTAATATGATTCCCATATAAGCAAATGTATGACTCAAGAAGGAAGTTCTGGGCTTCCCTGGTGGCGCAGTGGTTGAGAGTCTGCCTGCCAATGCAGGGGACACGGGTTCGAGCCCTGGTCTGGGAAGATCCCACATGCCGCGAAGCAACTGGGCCCGTGAGCCACAACTACTGAGACTGCGCGTCTGGAGCCTGTGCTCCGCAACAAGAGAGGCCGCGACAGTGAGAGGCCCGCGCATCGCGATGAAGAGTGGCCCCCGCTTGCCGCAACTGGAGAAAGCCCTCGCACAGAAACGAAGACCCAACACAGCCAAAAATAATAAATAAATAAATTAATTAAAAAAAAAAAAAACCAAAACAAAACAAAACAGCATTTAAAAAAAAAAAGAAGGAAGTTCTAAAATTTCACCTCTATTGTGGGTAGCATCAATATCAAAAGATCTCTCTAGATGGTATGGACAAGCTCAACATACAACAAAAGGAAAAAGGGGGAAAGAAAAAGAGAAATGGACACACATAATGGAGTGAATTCATGGTTTTACAGTGTGTGTCAGTGACCATGTGGCCACTGCTCCAGGGTCTCTATAACCCAGTACTCACTCCTGAAGGCTACTTTGTAGAAACAAGACCATTTTATTTGGTAAATGGGGTCTCCTATAAGGTCAAGGTTAAATCAGAAGTCAACAGCTTAAACAATGCCTGTACCAAAGGCATAGTAATAGCAATAATAAGTGGCAATATACTGCCTTTGAATAAAGATCAAGAAACACTTAATATGAAAAAAATACAGAGAGACATCCTTAGTGAGTAAATAGTACAGCATAAAATATGAATAATAGTTAAAGTGTTGTTTAACAGAACAAAGAAATCTGAAAAACAGAAAAAGGCTATACAAGCATAGGAACACAGAGAAGTTTAAACAATAAAAGAAACAAAATGCTACTTTGAACTAATGTTAGGTTATAAAAACAAGTAATCTGTCAACTTGGTTACTCCTGAGAAATATGGAAACAAATAGAGGAAAAAAAGAAATATAAAACGTAAAATAGATAGCTAGTGGGAAGCAGCCACAGCACAGGGAGATCAACTCCGTGCTTTATGACCACCTAGAGGGGCAGGATAGGGAGGGTGGGAGGGAGACACAAGAGGGAAGAGATATGGTAACATATGTATATATATAACTGATTCACTTTGTTATAAAGCAGAAACTAACACACCATTGTAAAGCAATTATACTCCAATAAAGATGTTAAAAATATATATATATAGACAAAAGCTTAATCAAGAAGTTGGGGGGAAATTTATACATTTACAAATACTCAAAAGACAAGACAAAAGAAGAATCAAAGGCCTTGTCCGCCAAGGAGCCGGAAAGAAAAAAATGTATTATATAATAAAATTTACTCCCAACAGGAAACCAAGTCACTACTATTTTATAGTCTCAACATATACCCACAACAAAAAAATTTTAAACAGAAGTAGAAAGCTGTAAGATACAAATAAAACAGAAACACAAGAAATACTAAAAACAATTAGGGTGTCCTCTATTATTAGTTCTGTACCATACTTCTGTGAATGTATAGTATCTTGCACACACCTAACAATTTGTGACAGTGACTATGCTATGCCAGAGTTCTGTAATACCAGAGTTTATCTAAAAAGTAGTAGGCTGGGGGCTTCCCTAGTGGCGCAGTGGTTAAGAATCCGCCTGCCAATGCAGGGGACATGGGTTTGAGCTCTGGTCCAGGAAGGTCCCACATGCCGCGGAGCAACGAAGCCCGTGTGCCACAACTACTGAGCCTGCGCTCTAGAGCCTGTGAGCCACAACAACTGAGCCCACAAGCCACAACTACTGAAGCCCGCGCGCCTAGAGCCCATGCTCCGCAACAAAGTGTAGCCCCCGCTCACCTCAACTAGAGAAAGCCCACGCGCAGCAACGAAGACCCAACGCAGCCAAAAATATAATTAATTAATTAATTAAAAAAAAAAAAAAGAGAATCCGCCTTCTAATGCAGGGAATGCGGGTTTGATCCCTGGTCAGGGAACTAAGATGCCACATGCTTCGGGGCAACTAAGCCCATGTGCCACACTACTGAGCCCATGCTCTGGAACTAGAGAGAAGCCCACGTGCCGCAATGAAGATCCCGCGTGCTGCAACTAAGACCCAAAGCAGCCAAAAAAAAAAAAAAAAAAAAAAAAAGATACAGTGGCTCTTCCCCCCTCCATTAGGGTATGTTTTAAACTAGAAAGGCTGCTCTAAGTCTGGGTATAATCCCCCCCCCCCCACCTACTGCACACAAAGCATCAAGATATCTATCTGCTCTTTTCTACAAAAGCCCTCACCCATCTAGGACATTTTAGGACTCTATTTCCTCCTTCCTTGTTGGGGAAGCTAGTGTATCACCTACCTCTTTCAAAATAAGAAACACAGGATTTAATTTCAGTGTGAAAAATGCTTAGAGCTATAGCTATATACTTGATAGGATTCTGAATAGATAAAAGTCTATGCACTCAAATTTACAATTAACTTGGCTCTCATTCAAAATCAATTTACTCTTACTTTAGAAATAATTCAAACCATGGGGAATAAGAAGAGACATGAAGTATCAGAGGCAAACAGCTAAGGCCAACAAACAAGGAATAGGTTAGAAAGCTTAACATTCAGCAATAAGGAAGTATTCCAGTAATCTGAGGTAACACAGGGTATCTAACAAGAAAAATGTTCATAACATATAACATGAAAAAAGGTTACAAAAGAGGACACAGGATAGGATTCCAGCTTAGTTTAACAAAACAAAACAAAAAATACAACAAAACTAGACAAACAGCAATTCTGTTGAGATCCCCTATCTTAAGTCAGGCCGACATTATATCTTGCCTGGCCAAGTGCGATGGCCTCCTGACTAGTTTCCCTGCTTTCCCTCTTGCTCCATTACCACCCATATTTTACACAGTGGCCACAGATTTCTAAAATATAAATTCATTATCAGCAAGGAGACTTCCCTTCTGAAACCTCCCATGCTAAAACTCTTAGGCTGAAGTCTAAACCCTTTCACCGGGCCTACAGGGTCCTTCAAGGCCCTATCAGCAGATCTGCATCCAGCCTCATCCACTCTGCTCTAGTCGTTGCTTTCAGTATCCAGAACGTCCTGTTTCTTTTCTCTTGCCTCTGGGCCTTTGTACATGCCACTCCCTCTTCTAGAAATATATAAGCAGTTCAACTTTTATGAATTTATCCTACAGATACACTAGTACATGTGCCCAAAGAGCTGTACGCAAGAAGGATAATTATTGTAGCATCTTTCTCTAACAGCAAAAGATCGAAAACAACTCAAATGTCCGGAACAATGTGTATAGTATGCTACCATTTGTGTTTTTTAAAAAAAAGATACATAAACACATGTTTATATATATGTAGAATTTTCTCTGGAAGGATATATGAAAAATTGGTAATATTTATTACCTCTGGGGAAGAAAACTGAGGGATGAGAGGCAGGGGAAAGTTATTACTTTTCACTATTATCATTTTGTACTGTTTGAAATATTTCCTCTCATGTCCTTGTATTGAATGTGATAGTCACATAATACTTGCACAATTACATGTTGTTTTAAAAACTGTACCATATGTACATGCCCATTTACAAAAGTGGAGGAAAAAACCGAAAGGAAACACACCAAACTATTAATAGTGTTTACCTCTAGGGAAAAAAGTAAGAGGTTCGTTAGGTTCTAGTATAATTCTACAATTGTTAGACTCTACCAAAGAATGAAACTAAACATTACTCGAATGATACAAAAAAAGTTTAAGACCAAATTTAAGTAAGGAAAGTTTTAAGAATTGCCACTGCAACCTCAATTCCCTCTAACACTTGGGCAGATACATGGCTGCCAGTGCCCTCCACCTGCCTGCACTTTTGCAACTGTTCCTGCAAGGCTCTCGAGCCTAGCTTTACTAGGCAAAAATACTTTTATTATTTCTTTATACTTACTGGAAAGCTTCAGTACTACTTCCTATTGTACTGTATTCCTTTTGCCCTTTAAAAATTATACAATACAGATAATAGGAGAAAACTCTGATAAGCAAGAATATGAACTTATACATTTTACATAAACGTGCTGGTTTATATCCACAGTCCCCTCCCCATATATACACGTATTTACTCTCACACGAAATCATATTGTGCATACTATTTGATAATCTGCTTTCTTTATGTAGCATATCTCAAATCCCTCTCCATTTCAATATATTTCTAGACATGATAAAATGGTTGCATGACATTCTATTACAGTTGTCCCTGGGTATCCACAGGAAATTGGTTCCAGGACACCTCTCAGTCTGGCCAGATACCCAAATCTGTGGATGCTCAAGTCCCTTATGTATAAAATGGCACAGTATAATGGTCCCTCTTTATCGAAGTTGGTTGAATCTGCAGATACAGAGGACTGTCTGTAAACAGGTGTATCATAATTTAATTAGTCCTCTATTGTTGAATATTGTTACTCCCAAATTTTGATAATTCTGAGAAAAAAAACCTATTTGCATTATAAAATAACTATGTTATAAAACTATAGAAAACCAAAAAAAGTCACCCCAAACCTAACCATCCTCACACTACTAGTTTATTTTGTTTTGACTAGTATTTTGATGCCTATCCATTTAGTGTTTTTTTCCTTGGCATTCATTCATTCAAACAAGCTCTTGCTATATGCCAGGTTATTACTGTTTGAGTTTTTCTTTACTTTTCTTCCATAACAATTTTTTGTACCATATTTTAATTTTTTTCTTCCAGTTTTACTTAGATGTAATTGATGTAGAGCACTGTATAAGTTCAAGGTGTACAGCGTATGATTTGACTTACATATGTCATGAAATATTTACCACAGTAAGTTTAGTGTGGTAAACTTTCATACAAATATAAAATTAAAGAAGAAGAAAAAAATATTTTTCTCCATGATGAGACTCTTAGGATTTACTCTTAACTTTCATATGTAACATACAGCAGTGTTAATTATACTTATCACCTTGCACATATAAGCACCCTAAGTGCTTATGTATCTTATACATAAGTACTTATGTATCTTATAAATGGAAGTTTGTATCTTTTGACTGCCTTCATCCAATTCCCTGCCTACCCCTCCCCCCACCATGTACTATATTAAAAAACAAAACAAAAAAAACAAAAAAAACACAACTTCTCATAAGCATTTTGCTGGTTAATAGTCTTCCCAATCAGCTTTTTTTTAGTGGTTGTCGAACATCACTCCCAACATGGGATTTGATCCTGTTTACTTATCCGTTTGTCTACTGCTCAATATATTTTCCGATTAATTTCCTGATAAGTCCCACTTAAGCTCACTTAACTTTTGTACTCTCTGGTGGTCATCACTATTTGATTTAATGCAAAATATATACAATGACCAACTACTGCTAAAGTGTAAAGATCATCGCTTTACCCCTATGTAGCACATTATAGTTAGTTACAAACATATAGCTGACTCTCAAAGAACATGGGGTTTAGGGGAGAGCTGAACTTCCATGTAGTTTAAAATCCAAGTTTAATTTATAGTCAGCCCTCCATATACACCATACCCTCATTAGTGGATTCAGCCAACTGTGGGATGTAGTACCTTAGTATTTACTAGTACCGTAGTATTTACTACGGGGGAAAAAAAAAAATCTGTGTGTAAGTGGACCAAGCAGTTCAAGCCCACATTGTTCAAGGGCCAACTGTACATATTTCCCCCTAACGATACTACATTTAACTGTCATAAGCCTCCAATAGAGTAGATATGTCATTTTACAAATGGGAAGGAAGGGACAAGGAAGTCACCCTTAATGAACTTGCCACAGCTATCAAGCTGCACGCTGGCTAAGCCTTGGTGCCCTAGTAAGATTAAAATCTAATTTTATGCTTCTTTTGTATTTCCTGATACACCTAGATCAGGGTCTCTCCTCCAGAAAGCCTTTCCCAACACCTTTCACTAACTTCTGTAACTGACCATCCTCCCTGCACCCTGAACACAGTTTTATCAGAGCGCTGACAACACTTATTTATAGATCTCTTGCCCCATACTCTACTTAAGACCCTCAGGAAAAGGAACCTTTTCTTACTCATCTTGAAATCCCCAGTACCTAATGCACTCCCTGGCACAAAGTAGAAAGGCAAGTGTTCAAGGACGGAATGAGCACATTACAAGTGCTCAATAAATAAATATTGCAGGTATTTAGAGCACATCTAAGTATCTGAGTTGATCCAATTTACATCATTTCAGAGAAAGTCACATTTCAGTATATCTAGAACCAGTTAGGTTCAAATATAAAACCTGTATTCAAAGAGCAGGCATTATCAATACAGAAAATGTAATTCTTAAGTGCCATTTACATTAAGAGCAATACTCTAGTAACAATACTTAGAGATTGTAAAACACACAAAACAGTTAAGAATTGATGCTTTCAAATAATTATTTTAGGAGTCATAAGGTCTATAGCTTAGGATTTAGCCATTTTATTATGACTCTGACTAACCTGAATGGGGGCGGGGAGGCGGGTACAAAAACCAGTATAAATTGTTAATTATGCTCGAGTTAATGTGACATTTGTTTTCAAAATTCTGTTTTATAGAATTTACAGTTTTAGACCTGATTTTGGTCACTGCTGCTGCTTTTCTTTTCAATTATAATTCTTATATCATTGGAATGGTCTTGATGACTTGGTCCAGCCATCTAGAACTGTCTACCAATCTGCACAGAGCTCTTGTGCATGTTGGGCATGTGTAGGAACATGCATACAAGCAAACAAGCTCCATTTAATACAATTTAACTTCTATAGTCCACAATAGATACTACAGGGGACAAAGTAAGGAGCTGGATGGTAGAGCTGTTACATAGCTCAAAAGTACTGCTTCTCAAATGTTTGCACTGTAGTACCTATACAAATAGGGCTTCCCACTCCCAAGCACTCATGCCCTATTTTGTTGAAGACCTGTGTTATCTTAGACAGTCATAGAGTTCACATTCTTCTCCTAAAATATATATTTGCTTTAATGTAAAAAAATTTGTAATTACTTACCAGTTAAATTACTTAACTCACCGCCCCCTCAGTGAGCACAATTGAAGCTCCAAGAAGATGGGTCATGTTTATCTTGTGGCGTCAAGTACCCCGGAATCATACCACTTTGTACCCTAAGGGTATTCATATCCCAGTTTGAGAACAAGGGATCTAAACAATTAAACTAGTCATAACACTTAAAAGTGACCAAAATGTTCTTACAACCCCATTCCCCAAACTCTTAAGGCTAGTTCTCTCAATAGCTTTTCAAATCAGTATTGTTTCTCTTTTCAGCAGCTCATTAGTATGCACTGTGTATCAACATTAAAAGAACCTGCAGGGCACAAGTTATTTCTGGAGCGACAGAATACTAGCACATACATCTTGTCCTTCATATCTATCGAGGTACCAAGCTGCCCACTTGGAAAACAGAGAGTTGAAGAAGAGAAGAGCTTTCACTCCTGTTCCCTTCCTCCTCTCTATTTGTCCAGGCACAGCTTGTAAGAAAAATCTTAATAGTCATTTAGATGATTCATTCATATAAGCTTATCTAATCTCAGCATTTGTAACCCTCACTTTTACACTCCTTTTCGCCATTACACGAGTGCAATTAAACTATTTTCACATTTTCTAGGGGATAAGAAAGATGTTTTTCCTGGTAGCCTGAGAAGAGATAATTTTCACACCTAGAACCCTACTTTATTGTTAATGAAATCCCAAAGCCTAGTAGACTCTGACATTTATGAGAGGCCTGTTTCAAGTTCCCTATACTGTTCATTGTATTTCATAGCAGAAATTGTAGGCTAAAGTAAATTTTAAGTGACCCTTTCAAATGTTTTTTAAAAAATTATTTATAATGACTGTAACACTACGAAGCAAACATGGGTTATCAGCTAGGTTAAATCAAATTAAGTGAGACAATTTTTATCTAGGATACCAGCTTCCCCAATAATAGGATTCCATCTGTTCCTCATCAAAATTACAAATTGCCACAAGCCATGGACTTTTGAGGTCATTTGCCAAGAGTCAAAATATACATTTTGGAATGTATATTTGGGTTGAATGGAATGTACATTTGGAATGTATTTTGGGTTTCTACAGAAAAGCAGCCACCATATCCTTGTGTCTTTCTATGTACATACTCAGAATGGTACTTGATGCTTTATACACATTCTCATCAACTCCGAGAATAGTCTCTTTAATTGGTATTATTCTCACAAATAAGGACTGTAGGAGTAGAAAGGTTAAGTAATTTGCCCAGTGTCACCCAGCTAGTATACAACAGTGCACGCAGAGTTTCAAATGGAGTACTGCCTGAATATAAAGCTTGTATGCCCTCAATCACCCACTGTCCTGTATCTCCTATACCCAAGAATGATCCAGCAAATCCTCCAACCCCAGGAAGGTCTTATTACTCTTATTTTTAAGACCAAGAAATGGAAACAGCATTTACCTCTCCGTGGCTGCAAAGTCAGTTTGAGCAGGGAAGACAGAACTCAGCTCTCAAGCCTCTGGTCAGCAATCTGTCCACTACTGCATCTTGTTCTTTGGCCCCAGGTCTGTGATCATTCTAAAATAGAAGCACAAATCATTTTATGAACACCAAACACACACAAATGCAGATACAGTATGAAAAGCAAAATGAGGGCAAAAGGAAGACTAATAAAATTGGGAAACAATATACTTGCTAAAACGTCACATTACTAATTGACATGCTGTAAACGTCTATCAAGTCAATAATAAAACCTTCACTTATTTTTTTAAACATTTGCTAAATATATAAAGAACTAAAGATTTCTGATTATCAAAATAGCACCCCATTGTGACCCTGCAACCAAATAATGTAAATACAGTTAAACTACCAAAAAATTAATTCTTATAGATGCAGTAATACTCCTTTAACAGTTTATTTCCTTATCTTCAGCAAGTAGTGGTTTTACTGATTTAGTTTAAACCACAAGTAAAGACTGTATTTTTCATGTAATAAGGTAACTATGGGGCTTCCCTGGTGGCGCAGTGGTTGAGAATCTGCCTGCCAATGCAGGGGACACAGGTTCGAGCCCTGGTCTGGGAAGATCCCACATGCCGCGGAGCAGCTGGGCCCGTGAGCCACAATTACTGAGCCTGCGCGTCTGGAGCCTGTGCTCCGCAACAAGAGAGGCCGCGATAGTGAGAGGCCCGCGCACCGCGATGAAGAGTGGCCCCCGCTTGCCACAACCAGAGAAAGCCCTCGCACAGAAACGAAGACCCAACACAGCCATAAATAAATTAAAAAAAAAAAAAGATTTACTTTCTTAAAAAAAAAAAAAAAGATAACTATGGGGGGAGATTTCACTACTGACCTTTGAAAATCCTAGAAGCACAGCAATGAAATATCTCTTTTCAGACAAATAATAAAATACTGTTAGGTCATACTGTTACTTGACAATTCTCTCCCTAAAATACAAATAAATGGACTGTCAAGCTTCAGGCAATGGTAGAGTGGTACTTAACTCCATGGTGGGGGGGTGGGGGGGAGAAACTCCCAAATGAAATGAAAGAGCTAAATTTAAGCATTTCCAAAGAATTTGGCATATGAGGTACAATTAAGAGGGAACCCATCTCATAACTAAAGCCCACAAAACTAAACTGATATAATACTTTACCAGATGAAGCTAAAGAAAAGTCTTCTCTGTTGAAAAGGCAATTTATAACAACCTAAGAAGAGAATTAGTGCATTTAGTCCACAAAACACTTTTGTATTGGAGTCCATATATTGTCACTAATATGCGTCAAAAGGAATGAAATTTTACGCCCCTGAAAATTGATGGGTGACTAAAAGTAAGATCAAGTGTGGAAAAATCACTATTCTTGAGGTATATGTTAGCAGTCTATATGCAATGCCACATCTTTGCATTCAAATACTAAACACTGAGAAAATGCACAAAGGTACTGCCAGGGAAGATCTGAAGACAACAACTAGAGAAAGTCTGGGGATGTTTAAAAAAAACAAATATGGTATACCAAATCTACACATTTAATTGTGAACCATGGTCTTCAAAGTTATACATTACTTGCCATTATTGTTCTTTCTAAACCTGTACACTCTTTCTCAAAGCATTAAGTTATGACAAATCCTACTTGTTTGAAGAGGGACCTAATTTTTGGCAAAAAAGCCTCTAGTCATCTGAAATCAAGATAGGTAAATAAGTTAGACAAATGGTCAACTAGGTTTCTGGTTTAAAAAAATGAAATAGAGCCTATAAAGTAGTTAATGTAGAGTGAATTTGATGCCAGTAGCATCCCTGAAGCAAAAAACCAGCCTCTAGAGGAACATTCTGCCAGCAGGCACCACTCTGCAAGGCTCTGCCTCAGGGCCCTAGTCAGCCACAGGTGGCTTCTGCCACTCCCAAGGAACTCCCCAAGCCACTCAGAGAAGTCCTTGGTGGGTGCCCTCATTTTTTCTATGTCCTTTAAAGCAAAATCCTAAAGCTCTTAGAATTTGAATGCATATTAAGGATAACTTTTATAGCTCCTAAATTTTAAGTTGGTTGAATGGATCCCTAAAGATAACTTTTACAGCTACTCTTTTTTTTTTAAATTATGTATTTATTTATTTATTTATTTTTGGCTGTGTTGGGTCTTCGTTTCTGTGCGTGGGCTTTCTCTAGTTGTGGCAAGTGGGGGCCACTCTTCATCGCGGTGTGCGGGCCTCTCACTATCGCGGCTTCTCTTGTTGCGGAGCACAAGCTTCAGACGCACAGGCTCAGTAGTTGTGGCTCACGGGCCCAGTTGCTCCACAGCATGTGGGATCTTCCCAGACCAGGGCTCGAACCCGTGTCCCCCGCATTGGCAGGCAGACTCTCAACCACTGCGCCACCAGGGAAGCCCTACAGCTACTCTTAAATAAGCAGTATTTCCCTATGTTTACCAGCTACTCTTAAATAAGCAATATTTTCCTAGGTAGGTAAACATTCCTGTTGTAATCTTCCTCATACTAGTGATTTAAGTTTCCTTGGGTAACCTTATGTCCTCAATTTATTCTCTCTGTAAACTTAGTTTTCCAATAAAAACAAAGGGGACTTCCCTGGTGGTCCAGTGGTTAAGACTCTTAGAAAAAAAAAAAAAAAAAAGACTCTGTACTCCCAATGCAGGGGGCACAGGTTAGATCTCTGGGTTCTATCTCTGGTCAGGAAACTAAGATCCCGCATGGTGCACAGCGCAGCCAAAACAAACAAACAAAGTATGAATCCCGGCATACAGGAAATCTTAAAGGACAGCAACTCTGTGGACAAGATCTATACCATTAAAACGACATAAACGGGACTTCCCTGGTGGCGCGGTGGTTAGGAGTCCACCTGCCAATGCAGGGGACACGGGTTCGAGCTCTGGTCCAGAAAGATCCCACATGCCATGGAGCAACTAAGCCCATGTGTCACAACTACTGAGCCCACACACCTAGAACCTGTGCTCTGCAACAAGAGAAGCCACCACAATGAGAAGCCTGCGCACCACAACGAAGAGTAGCCCTCGGTCACGACAACTAGAGAAAGCCCACGCACAGCAAGTAAGACCCAACACAGCCACACATATACACATACATACGTACATACATAAATAGAGTATTTAAAAAAAAAAGACATAAACGATGTGTAAGACCAAGAAGCTGATGGCTGTACATGGCACAATTGAAATCAAGAAGCAAAACATGGTCTATGGAGTACAGTGCTACCGGGAAAACAAGCTTTCCTCCTGACTCTACAGACCCGCTGGATTTTAACCCGTGTGGACCTTACTTTAATAAGCAAAACATGCCACCTGCCATCCACAATTTCAAAAGGAAAGTAAAACTGAAAATTACAAGAATGCCAAAAAATTACACAAACGGACCAATATATTAGACAATTAAGCGTGGTTCTATTCTCAAGCCTGACACTCCATCAACACTACTGCATTTAGTTACTTAGGGCAACTTTATTATGGAGGAGAGGGAGAAAGAACATTTTTGTAGGGTTCAAAAAAGTAATGTTGAAAACACTCCCCTATGGAGGCATTTGCTGCAGAATTCTACAGATTGAGATTACACACAGTAGACCGG
This sequence comes from Balaenoptera borealis, assembly GCF_965194805.1. Lineage (NCBI taxonomy): Eukaryota > Metazoa > Chordata > Mammalia > Artiodactyla > Balaenopteridae > Balaenoptera > Balaenoptera borealis. The sequence goes on from NC_138878.1 coordinate 18,042,734, forward strand.
TCAATTTTGCTTAGCACCAGGCTGTTTTAATTTCCTCATAAACTTAACATAGCCTCCCCACTCCCCCTCCCCGCCCCGCTATTTAATCAAGACTTTCCTCTCTCCAAAGCAACCCCAGTTGATACATCAAGTGCTGCACGATATTGTATTAAGGTACTAGAATATTTGAGGGAAAAGAAAAAACTGGCAATTCGACAGGAAGCTTTTTAATGATGCAAGATAACTTAAGGACAGAATAAATTCAACATACATTCCCTGTTTAACTTCTTTTGCCACCTAAAGGGGACCTGGAATTTTAACTTTCCTATTTGATCTAAACTCAAAGAAAGCAGGAAGACGCTACATATGCGAATGTTTACTTATTGCTGAACTCAGGGCTGCAGGAAGTCAGCTACTAAAAAGTGGTTACATTACGCGTAGATATTTATAAACCAACTGCAACTAGTGACCCAGGATTCAATTACAACATCATCCCTCATATTTCAGCATATGGGCAAATTACCAGTGGAGTCAAGAATAAATTCATTCTGCCCTACTGGCGCTTTAGATCGGGTTGCACAATCCCGGGGCAAAACTGCCTTCGCCTAGCCCTAAAAGCATCAGGTACTAAATACTGTAGTAAGTTAACGTCAGGACGTTTTAAAGCGAGACGGAAACTCAAGAGTTGCCTGAACCAATTTAGCCAGCCCATAATCCCGAATTCAGGAATTTGTCACGTCACTTGAGATCAGAATGAAATTAAGTTTTGATCCCTTTGAGATCTCTTAGCGCACAAAGTCAGGCTCCTATCACTGCAAGGGGAATCCGACCCTGGCTCGAGAAAAACTTGTGGAACTCGTGTCCTTTCCGCCCACCGTGGGGGGGCCGCACCGGTCGGATCGGGCGAGGAGCCCGGGCGCTAGTTTGGGGGCGCAGCGGGGCCCGGCGGGGGCGGCGAGCGCGCGTCCCCCCGCCCGCTCAGGCGGCGTCGAGGCGCGAGCAGCTCAGCCAGCCTTGCAGAGGGAGCTCTCGGCAGCTCTGGGGTCCCTCTACTCGCAGCCGCAGCAGCGCCGCCTGCGCCACTCGGTGGAGACGGACACCAGCGGCGGCGACGCGCGGACTGGGAGCGACCGCGGAGCAGCCGGGCGGCGGGGGACGCTCGCAAGGCCGCAGGGTAGGTTCCGGGACTGGGCAGGCTGGAGGATGGGCAGCCCGAGAGGCGTCGGCAAGGGCCCGACACCCATACTGCATGGAGACCTGGCTGCGCGCGCGGTGGCTGGGTGTCGACACTTGAGCGAGGCGGGCGCGGAAGCCGGGGAGCGGAGATCGCCTCTCGGCTGAGGCCACCCATGGCGGGAGGGGCGGAGGGCAGAGGGCGGGCCGCGGCCGGGTGATCGGTCGGGCCAAGAGCCGGCCTCGAGGGCAGAGACAAAGGAAGGAAAATGGAGTCGCCAGTGCGCGGGCCTCTGTCGCTGCCACCGCCGGAGGCCTAGCGTGCCGTAGGAGGGAGGCCTAGCGAGCGAGCGGGCGGGCGGGCGAGCGGGCAGGCGGGCGGGCGCGGTGGGGGGGGGGGGGCGGCCGGGCCGCGGCGGCGACGGGCAATGGCGGCGGCCGCGCCGCAGCAGGGACGGTAGAGGGAGACAAACACCCCCCGGCGGCGGCGCTGGCGCCGGGCTACAGCCAGCGCCGACCGGAGCGGCCCCATCGTGACACCTAGAGGCGGCCCGCGAAACCTCCTCCACCCGGGGCCCCCTTACCTCCGCGCCACACCCCCCGCAGCGCTCGCTCCGCCGCCGCTCCACCGCTCCGGCCACCCGGCGTCCCCAGGCAGCTCCACGCACCCGCACCGGCTACCGCCGCCGCCGCTGCCGCCAAAGAAGCAGCTCCGCGCACGGTTTAATCGCTCCACAGACTCGGACACAAAATGGCGGCGGCGCGGTGCAGTGCGCCTGCGTCGGCGCTGCCGGGGCCGCGGGTGCTGATAAGGGAAGGGACGGGTGGGGGGGCCGGTCGGGCGACGAGTGGAGGGCGGGGGAGGAAAGGTGAGGGGAGGGGTTGGCGCAGGGCAGCATGGGAGGCGGCCCCGGGCGCCAACTTTCAAAAGCGGGCGCGATGGCGTCACGGGACGCGCTGCGGGTCGCGTCACGCCGCACGCGCCCTCGACCGGTCGCGCGTGGGTTCTTAGGGAGCCCGACGTCCGGGCTCCCGCTGGGTGGGGCTTCCTGGGCGGAGGCAGTCGCCTCTGGGCGGTCCAGGATCCCGGCCCGGTTGACCTGGTTCCTTAGCTGCAGTCACCCGCTCTGAATCCGTAAGGGAGGGGGTGGGGGGGAGGGTGTTTGGAGGAAGCGCGCGCGGGTCTAGGCGGTGGGGCTGAGGCGGTTCTTGGGTGGGGCCCCGCCTGGGGCCCCGCCCCAGTCTCCGCCCTACCAGGGCCGGACCCGCCCTCCGAGCGCCGCACCGCAGCCCGCCACCGGGTAAGGCCGGGCGGGTCCCTTCTCACTCCCGGCTGCTCAGAAACATTCCAGCGCCTGCGAGCCACGGCGAGCAGGGCTGTCCTTGCCCAGCGGTTTTGGGGGATCTCTCCGCCCTACAAGAGGGCCTCCTAATACCGGGTGTGAGAGAAGAGGGCGAGGGCTTTCTGGTGTGCCCAGGCCATCTCAGCCCGGAGAGGCCAGAAGAAGGCCAGACTTGATGCTTTTACACGATCATAGCAGTCTTTTGCCAAAAGGACTTTATGTATTTGGAGCGGCGTAATTGTGTATTTTAAAACCTACATTTCTTGTTTTTGCCCGAGAGCTGTTAAGCTCTCTGTGGGCGGGGTCCTTCAGCCCCTCACAGTGCGGTCGCCCCTCCCCCTCCCTGAGATGCACCTGCGGACTCTACCCAACCAGCAGTAAAATTCCCTGAAGACTGACTGGAAGATGTTCTGGTGGCTCAGGGAGGACAGTCTTTGATACTTATGGGAATCTAACTCAGGACTGTATTCTCAACTCCCTTACCTTAGATCACGGAGAACAAACTGACCCATCAAGTGGGCAGCTTCTGCTCCATTGAGCTGATTGTTCCATTATGAGAATGTTAGCCCAATGTTGACAGATATTTTGTTTTTTTCTTTTTAAAGGAAATCTGGGGTGGGGGCGGGGTTTGTGTAACATCTCCAGGTGTTGGCAACTAAGTCAGATGTTTTAAAACTGCATGAGCTGATTAAGCCGCACGTGGGGGCTGTCAGTTGATAAGACCTCTGACTTGGAGGAAAGAGTGAAGAGAAGTTCCAAGGCCAAATCCTAGGCACTCCAGCATTTAGAGATAGGGTAATGGAGAAGGAGACTGAGAAGGAACAGCCAGGAAGACAGAAGGAAATCCACAGAGTGTTGAATTTGGAATCCAAGGGCAGCGAAGGGTTCAGGTAGGAGGGGAATGGTCAACTGTGTTTAGTGCTGCTGAGAGGTAAACTTGGGCCAGAAACATGGCTATATTGAATTGGTCACCTTGGAAGATGAGATTATCATTGGTGACTTTGGCTTGATTCATGTTGGTAAATCAGAGGTGTGGACCTGACTAGAATGGGTTGAAGAGTGAACAGGAAAGTGAGGAAATAGAGACAGCACACATAGGCAACATGAGAGAAGCTTAGCTGCAAAGGGAGCAAAGAAATTCAGGGATAAATGTGGAAGGATATGGGGTTAAGGGAGGGTGAAAGAATTCTAGAGCATGTTTTAAAATATGAAAGGGTTCTAGAGCATGTTTATTTGTCATTGGGAGTGATACAGGAGAGCGAAGCCTTGCTTGACTTTTTTTTTTTTTTTGCTGCGCCACAGGGCTTGCAGGATCTTAGTTCCCTGACCAGGGATCGAACCCAGGCCCACAGGAGTGAAAGCGCTTAACCACTGGACTGCCAGGGAATTCCCTTGCTTGACTTAAATCAGGGTGAAATTCATGGGAGGATATAAGGAAACTGGTAGGATTGACCTTGGATAGGAACAGGATGCTTCCACTGTGGAAATTAGGGTAACAAGGGTGAAGATGGGTGCAAATGCAGGGGAGAGAGAAAGCAAGCTTGCAGTTTTCCTAGTGGGACTGCCTTGGTGGTATCGGGTACCCATTTGAAGTTTGTGATCATGAGTTTAAAGTTAAACCAGTTGGCCCAGTATGCGGTTTTTCTCTAAGCAACATTCAACTGCTTGGGTACAGACATGAAGAAAAGGGATAATTTGGTTTCTCAGCACCAACACCCTAGTTTTCTGATTTCTAGTAATAGGTACTTGCCTTATGTGATTATTTACTATTCTAGAAATGTGTGAAGTATCTGGAAAATTTACATGTGACCCCTTTTTCTAGAAACCAAGTTATTCCAGTAGTCTCTTATGTACACCTGAGGACTCAAGCATAAAGAAAAGGCAAACTTAGAGAAAAATTACCAGACACCTCTGGAATATTTGCATTTTTGCATTTTTTTCAGCCCTCCACTCCAAACAGCTCCTGGTATACTTAGGAACTATGTACTGGAAACAAAGCTGACTTACACTTTAATGCTTAGCTTCTTTTCTTTCTGGTATCTTTAATAATCTGACTAATTCGCTTTCTCTAAGACCTTGCCTCAAACCATCTTATCTTTAAGCTTCAAGAGTGTCTTCTAGGACTTCCCTGGTGGCGCAGTGGTTAAGAATCTGCCTGCCAATGCAGGGACATGGGTTTAAGCCTTGGTCCGGGAAGATCCTACATGCCACGGAGCAGCTAAGCTCGTGCGCCACAACTACTCAGCCTGCGCTCTAGAGCCCGCGAGCCACAACTACTGAAGCCGGCACACCTAGAGCCCGTGCTCCGCAACAAAGAGAAGCCACCGCAATGAGAAGCCCACGCACCGCAATGAAGAGTAGCCCCCGCTCGCGACAACTAGAGGAAGCCCGCGTGCAGCAACAAAGGCCCAACACAGCCAAAAATAAAAATAAATAAATACATAAATTTATTTTTAAAAAAAAGAATGTCTTCTTTTTTTATGTTTATTTTTTATTTATTTTTTTTCTTATTAGTCATCCATTTTATCCACATCAGTGTATACATGTCAATCCCAATCTCCCAATTCATCACCCCACAACCTCCCTCCCCACCCGCTTTCCCCCCTTGGTGTCCATATGTTTTTTCTCTACTTCTGTGTCTCCATTTCTGCTCGGCGAACTGGTTCATCTGTACCATTTTCTAGGTTCCACATATATACGTTAATATACGATATTTGTTTTCTCTTTCTGACTTACTTCACTCTGTGTGACAGTCTCTAGATCCATCCACGTCTCTACAAATGACCCAATTTCGTTCCTTTTTATGGCTGAGTAATATTCCATTGTATATATGTACCACATCTTCTTTATCCATTCATCTGTCGATGGGCATTTAGGTTGCTTCCATGACCTGGCTATTGTAAATAGTGCTGCAATGAACATTGCGGTGCGTGTGTCTTTTTGAATTATGGTTTTCTCTGGGTATATGCCCAGTAGTGGGATTGCTGGGTCATATGGAAATTCTATTTTTAGTTCTTTAAGGAAACTCCATACTGTTCTCCATAGTGGCTGTATCAATTTACATTCCCATGAACAGTGCAAGAGGGTTCCCTTTTCTCCACACCTCTAAAGCATTCATGTGGATAAATATAAGGCAATGTATTTATTGATTGATTTATTTAGTTTGGCTGCTCCCAGTCTTAGTTGCGGCATGCAGGATCTTTTTTAGTTGTGGCATGCGGACTCTTAGTTGTGGCATGCATACAGGATCTAGTTCCCCAACCAGGGATGGAATCCGGGTCCCGTGCATTGGGAGCGCAGAGTCTTACCCACTGGACCACCAAGGAAGTCCAAGGCAATGTATTTAGATGGCAAAAACCCTCAATTGTATTTACAATTATATTTACAACTGCTAAGGTCTGAATATTTGTGTCCTCCCCAAAATTCATATGTTGAAATCCTAATGCTAGATGTGATGGTATTAGTAAGTGGGGCCTTTGGGAGGTGCTTAAGTCCTGAGGGCGGAACCCTCATAAATGGGGCTAGTGCCTTATAAAAGAAGTTTCATAGAGCTCCTAGCCCCTTCCACCATGTAAGGACATGGCAAGAAGGCACAGCTATGAACCAGGAAAAGGGCCTTCACCAGAATATGACCATGTTGGTGCCTTGACCTCAGATTTTCCAGCCTCCAGAACTGTGAACAGTAAACATCTGCTGTTTATAAGCCACCTAGTCAGTGGTATTTTGTTATAGCAGCCTGAATGGACTAAGACAACTACTATATTTATATTATATCAACTATAATTACAACTATATGACCTCTGAGGCATCAGTTAGAAGCCAGGAATGGGGTCCAAGTGGCCTTGGAGCGGGCTCTCTGAAGACAAAGATTCCCATATGCTTCTCTTACATGGCTGAGAAAATGCTGAGGATCACTAGGAAGGAACAAAAGGAAATGTTTTCTTCTTGCAGGAAATGGTGATGTGTCCTACTTCGTGAAATTGGCCCCAAAGACCAAGAAACGGAAAGCCAAACCAACAGGATAGGCTGTTTCATGCTGGACAGAAACAAGGTGAGAAGGAAAAGTAATATGATGAGAGCCTGTGGAACAGTTGGGATGATAAAAATAAGGACAGGTTTGTTCCCTGCAGTACTATCCCAGACTGCGTCACCAACGAGAACTGTGGTGACTTAAAAGCACCAAGTGATTTAAGGAAGTGTTCTTCCCATGGACTGTCTCAGGTTTGTAGTTCACAGGAGTTCAGGGCATTATCAGCAGAAGGCTGTCAGCTTACCACATAGCATTGGTGAAGTCACCACGTTCTAGGATCTGGCCCTCAGCCTCGAGAGTGGATTCCTTCCTTAGGGACTCATCAGGTGCACAGGAGCTTGATGGATAAGCCAAGTGACTAACTGGGAAGTGGACTGGTGCTCACATGCTGGCAAAAGGCATATTCTGTCCCTATAGGAGAGCCTCCTGGGAAGCCATATTACTAGAAAGCTTTGGTAAGCAGTTCATTAGGTTGAGATGTAATTTATATAACTTAAGTGTTTAATATCATCCTCTCTGATGCTGGAGTCAGATTGTCTGGCATTTGAATATTGTCTTGGCTCCTTATTAGCTGTGTGATCTTGGGTGAATTAGTAACAACTCAACTGCAGGTTTCTTCTCCATAAGATGGGATGATAATTGTACTTTACTAAGGACTGAATGAGAAAATGCAAGTAAAACTTTAGGCATAGTTCTAGGCACCAGTAATCATATAATAAATGTAAACGATCATTATTATTTCTTTTATTTTTATGCTTCTTAGTAACCTACCCTCACTCCCAAATCTACCTTCTGATGGACTTGGTCTTTCTAGATTAATTAATAGAATTACTTAACTGACTAAGCGTTCCTTGGCCTGGAAGCCATTCTTTCTAAGAAAAGTGTACTTTGTGCTGTAATTCTCAGGAGAACAATTCTATTTCCAACATCTTCCTTAGCTCCCACTATTGCCCCCAGGTAAAGCTTGCAATAATCTTGATCATTTATGTGTTTTTTGGAACTCATTAAGCAAGAGAATCAACAAATGGAAGAGAGATGTGCTGATTTTCTAAGTAACAATGGGCAAGACTCTTCCTGCCCACTTTGGGGGTAAGACCTAAAGCTACACCTGAACACTCACATTTCTCTGTGTCTGTTGAGGACATGTGTGAGATATATTCCAATTCAGCAAAGATTTATTGAGTACCAGCTGTGTTCAGCTCCCTTTCTAGGCACTGGGGATACAAAGATGACCCAAGATGTGTTTCCTGCCCTTAAACTCAAAATTTAGAAAACAAAACCAAAAAACAATTAATGCATTAATTGTTATAATGAGAAGAAATGAAGTCATAGATAAAGGAGCAAATCATTCCCCAGGAGTATCTCATTTCAACTGGGTGTTAAAGGATCAGAAGGCATTAACAAGGCAAAGGTGTGTAAGGTGAAGAGCCATAATCAAGGACATAAAAGGGTAGAAGAGTGTTGGGGGGACAGCAAGTCATCCCATACTTTTGAACTAGGGTGTAGTGATACTAAACCTTATAAGATGTTTGGAAAGCTTTCAATGTCAGCTGCCAAGGCCAACCACTTTCTCCTAAATTTAAAGACCTGCCCTTCTACATCATCTCCTACCCAGACCACAGGAATTTTTTTCCTTATTGATGTCTGCTTTCTTCAGACCCCTGTAAAAACCCTGTTTATTTTTTACCTCTCAGCTCAAACTACTGCTCTCTAAAGTCTAAAGAAGGACTTTGCCTGGGCCTACATCTCACATTTGAGAAGTAGGTCACTTTTGTTCTCTGTGCTCTTACCTGCATTTTTCAGGTATGCATTGATCACCCTTAAATATTCCGTCTAATCTTTACACTTTTCACTTTGCAAAACACCTTCATGCCTGCCCTTTCAACTGATGTTCACAGTTCTTTTTGAAGAGCCAGCCACAGTTTTGTCCTAAGCTCTAGAAATGAAGTGACTTGCTCAGAGTCGTCCAGTAACTTGGCAAAACCAGAATGAGTACTCAGATCTTCCAGCCCCACCCTCTCTCTTCCTGTTCTTTCACTGGCTGCTCAGGGCTTCTCACTGTTAGGTAGCATTTCCATTTTTATAGGGATCCTCTGGACATGATGCTTTAGCTCAGGGGCTGCTTGGGAGGGGGAAGAGGAAGGGAGGTCTATCAGGCAGGCTCTGGGCCTCTCTGCTCCCTCATTTTCTCCCCCTTCTCCGAATTTTATGTGATTTGTTTAAGGGTAAAAAGGTGTCTGCCCTCTAATGCAAGTTGGACACTATTGCCTTAACCCAAAGGAAGAGGTTTTTTTTAAAACATTATTTTATTTTATTTTATTTTATTATTTATTTTATTTTGGGGGTGCGCACCATGCAGCATGTAGGATCTTAGTTCTCTGACAAAGGATTGAACCTGTGCCCCCTGCATTGGAAGCGCGGAGTCTTAACCATTGGACTGCCTGGGAAGTCCCAGGAAGGGCTTTAATGGGAGACATTCCAGCCACTTGGAAAGCAGATAGCAGAGGTATTTGGAATCATGACTTATTAATCTGTAACCTGAATAACTGCTCAATGCCCAGGTCTATGCTCAAGGCTAGGGTAATACTGGAGAGAGATGATGTCCCTAGCCCTCAAGGGCCTTATGTTTTGTCTTATATTAGTCTGGAGACACTAAACCTCGAGCATTAGTAGGTAAAAGTCAAGGATGGAGAAGCAAGTAAAAGGCATGGGCTGCATGTGTGGGAGGAACAGATTGGTCACTGGATATCAGTAAAGCAAGGAGGACTCTCAAAGTTCTGCCTCTTGCCTACACCCTTCTTTTCTTGCCCAGATCTACGTATCTAGCTTCTTTCTGGACACTTCCTCCTGGATGGCTCCCAGGCCACCCTTATGAGCCTTGTCACTCTCCTCCCAATTTGCTTCTCTAGGGCTCCCCCTTTTCAGTGAAAGATGCCACAACCCATCCACCACACAGGCCAGAAACCTGAGCTTCATTTTCTCATCTCCCACATCCCAGCAATCTCCAAATCCTGTCCATTCTACCTTCAGAACATCTCTTCACTCTAACCTCCTCTCTGTGTCCACTGCCTCCATCCTGGCTCGGGCACCGTCACTTTGACCACAGCAGCAGACTCCTCACTGCTCCCCGCTTCCTCCCTCCACACAACTGCCAAAGCGACCTTTCCAAAGCACAGATGTGATCACAAAATTCCCCTGCTTCAAGCCCATGGATGACTCCCCAGTGTCCTGGGGGTAAATCCCAAACTCCTCAGCCACTCCACAAGCCCCTTTCTAACTGCCCCCTCTGGCCCCTGTGGATGCAACTTGCTTGCCGCCTCCACTGGTCTGATCTCAGTTCTCCCTCCCTATATTGTCCCCTGCTCAGGCTTCCATTCCATTCCTTATTTGAGATCCCCGTGGTAAAAGTGCATTTTTAAAATAATTAATTAATTAATTTATATTTTGGCTGCATTGGGTCTTCGTTGCTGCACACGGGCTTTCTCTAGTTGCAGCGAGCGGGGCTACTCTCTGTTGCGGTGCGCGGGCTTCTCATCGCGGTGGCTTCTCTTGCTGCGGAGCACGGGCTCTAGGCGCGCGGGCTTCAGTAGTTGTGTCACGCGGACTCTAGAGCACAGGCTCAGTAGTTATGGCGCACGGGCTTAGTTGCTCCACGGCATGTGGGATCTTCCTGGACAAGGGCTCTAACCGTGTCCCCTGCATTGGCAGGCGGATTTTTAACCACTGCGCTACCAGGGAAGTCCCAGTAAAAGTGCGTTCTAAAGAGCTGTTTCATGGGGGACTCTGGGGGGTATTTTGAGTATCCAGGCTTTTTCTGCATTAAACATACACTGTCCTTTCATGTTCAAAATGTTTTCAGATCGTGTTAAGTTTTAGCGGTATTCATCAAAAGCTATTTCTTGACCCACTTTTGCTGGAGACAGTAAAGGCAGATGCAGCCTGATCAAATAGAGAACTGCCTGGAGCACGTGTTTAAAATACAGATTCCCTGGTCTCTGAATTTGAATCTCCATGGAAGTTCTCAGGTGAATCTTACAATTGGGTAAGTTGGAAAGACCTAACCTGATTTCATTTATAAGAAACATCCAGGGACTTCCCTAGCGGTCCAGTGGTTAAGAGTCCACGCTTCCACTGCAGGGGGTGCGGGTTCGATCCCTGGTCGGGGAACTAAGATCCCACATGCTGCGTGGTGCGGCCAAAAAAAAAAAAAAAAAGAAATGTCAGAATAGGCAAATCTATAGGCTCTGTGGTTATAGTAGATTAGTGGTTGCCTCGGGGGCTGGGGGCCGGGAAAGGGAAGGGGATGTAGAGTTCCCAGGGATGATACCTAAGGAGTGCCGAGTTTCTTTTGGGGTTGATGAAATCTCTAAAATTGATTGTGATGATTGTACAACTCTGTAAATACACTAAAAGCCACTACTGAATTGTACATTTTAAATGGGTGAATTGCATGGTACATGGACTAAATCTCAATAAAGCTGTTTAAAAACAAAACAAAACACTTGGACCGAGCTCTACAAGCAAGGCACCAATCATCTTTTGCAGACTTGGGTGGTACCTGTTACCTAGTAGACTGGTCAGAAAATACTTGTGGATGTATATATTGGAGGGTACAAAGTAAATGAGCGATTGCAATGGGGTGTGATTCCCCTAGTACTGTACTAGGGGAAATGCATGCTTCTGTGACAGGAGCCCAGTGGAAGGGAAGCTTCATGAAGAAATTTGTGATGTCTAGGTTGAAGCCTATCAGGTAACCAGGCATTAGCAAGGCAAGATGAGGAGTGGGGAGAGTGTACCACAGAGGGGCAAGCAAGCCCTGCAGGTGGTTTGGTGAGGTCCAGTGCAGACTGAGGCCCCAGAAGTGAGGCTGGAGAGAGGAACACACTTAAAAGCCTTCGTGAGCCAGGTTGAGGGGGCTGGAATTTTCCCTAAGAGAAAGAGAAACTGTAGTGGTGGGTTTATGTTTTTAGAAATCACTTTGCACCATGGAGAATGGACGGAAGAAGGGCAAGATCAGAGGCAGGGAGCCTGTGAGGGGGCAGTTTTAGTGTTTAGGAGAGAGGTCAACATGTCCTGAAACTGAGTGGTGCCAATGGGGATAAAGAGAAGCAGACAGAATTTAGAAATATTTAGGGCATTTAATTGAGAAGATTCTGATGGCTGGAAGAGGGGACAGGGAAAGAGTCAAGGGTGAGGCCCAGTTGTGTGGCTTGAGTACCTGAGTACTTTCTCCAGAAGTTCTGGAGGAGAAACAGGTTTTGAGATAAGTTTGATTTTGAGAATGCTGTTCAAAAGGTGTCCAGTCAGCAGTTGGATATGGGGGTCGGGAGGTGAGAGAGCCGTGTGAATCACTGGCATACAGCCTCAGCATATAGATGGAAGCCAGAGAAATGGATGAGGTGGTTCAGGGAGTGCGTTTCAAAAGAGAGGAGAAAAGGGCCTAGAATGGAATCCTGTGGAGTGATGTTTATAAGAGGATGCCTGAGGAGGAGGTGGAGGAGAAAGTTGTAAGGAGTTTCAGAGGAAATAGCTAGAAACGTTGGTGTTAGCATGGCAATTCATCTGCTTATTCAGCTGCTCCAAGTCAGTACTTATTGAAGATCCATATGCCCTGGGTGTCTTCAGAGATAAGTGAGACGTGACCATTGACATTAAACTTAAACTGTGACCCCACTGCACACCCCACTGCAGCCTTCTGAAACAAGAGGCCCCTTCTCGCAGGTCAATGACAGTCTTCTTTTCCAAATGATAGATGTTCTTCCTGAGCTGTTTGTATAGGCCCGGGAGTCCTTCCCAAGCTCACCCTTCGGTATTACGTAGGCCCAGAAGAGCCAGGTCTGGCAGCCAAGCCAAGAGCCTTCTGTCCATGGATGATGGATGGCCTAAATAGGGCACTCCAGGGCTGTTTGGGGTTGGGGGGAGCATGTCATATGCCTAGGGTTCAGCAGATTGTACCCACACACCAGGCAGGAGCACACAAGGAAGTTACCCCCGCTCTGTAGGCGAGACAAAGAAGCAGTTCTCTTCCCACGTGCCAACCCATCTGCTTCTTTGCATTTACCAACATGCCTTTTTTTTTTTTTTTCTTCTTTTTTTTGGTTCTCTGCAGCTTTGAATACATGAGGAAGAAGAGCGGGAGACTGGAGGAAAGGTAAGGTTAGAAGAGGGCAAAAGGAAAAGAGGGGAGTCGGGGGAGCCTCCAAGGACCACCAACACAATAAATTGTATTCTGGACTACCTCAGCCTGGTCCCTTTTTTTGCAGTGCATGCTTATTAGTTTCTTCTGGGGAGACCCCCAACGATGGTGGCCAAGGCATGGCTGTGGCCTTGATGGACCTGATTGATGGGGTGCTTCTCAGTGTGTCACAGAACTTGGAGGCCCACTTCCTTCTGTCCCCTCAAGAGGCTGGCACAGGCTCCACAGGACAGCTGGGGACAGGCTTTCCCTGCTCTGGTGCATTTGACTCCCGATGGTGTCATCAACCTCCCATCACTGGAGGCAGCAGGCTCTCAATTGTCCAGAGTCGCGGGAGTGAGTGCCTCCCCAAACCTGTGTGACAGCGGGGTAGATGGGAGGTGTGCTGGGAGGAGCTTCGCCCTGTGGGAAGACCTGTGAGGCTATGTGTGTTGGGGGACGGCAGGGTGTACAGGAGGGAGGACAAGGGCTCTCCCTGCCCCCCACCATCTCACAGACATGGGCCTGAGCCAGGGTATAGGAGGCCATCCAGCCTGACTTCAAGTCACTGATGGAGAGGGGTTGAGTGGCTGTCTTGGGGTTGGTTTACACTGTTCTGAGCTGGGTAGGGTTAGTGGGGCAAAGGCCCGAGGCTCTTTTTGTCTTGGCCTTGACAGTCCTTCAGCTGTACCTCACAGTGCCCTAATTCTAGCTCCTGCCCACTCTGACCTTCATATCCACCCTCACCTAGAGCTGAATACGAGGCTCGGGATTCAGGACTCTCCTTGTAGAGGACAGAGTTAGGTACCTTATGTCTTCCCAGAATTGGAATGCAGAGATGTAGAGCCACTCAGATTTCCAATGACAGTCCCGGTTGACCCCTGGCTGGGACATTTTCCCATCCTACACTTCTTGCCCAGGCCCCGTCTCCTCCTGTGGGTTAAGCCATGAGCTTGTGCCAGTCCAGTCACCCCCGCCTGCACTTTCGCAGGACCTGGTCAGCCAGTGTTCACTTCCTCTTTCCCCGCCACACAGGCCACGCTTTGGATGTCAGTGGACAGTCCTGCCCTACTAGGGGACCTCTTGTGGGGCCTCAGGCCTGAGGGGCTCCTAGGGGTGGTTCTGGGACAGCAACCCTGCTGCAGGGGCCCCTGCGGCAGGCCCAGGCTGTGGCTGGCTTTGGGTGCTGGCTTGGTCTCTATCGTTTGTTTGCCTTCCCCTCCCCTACCACTCCAGCCGACCACCCCAAAACTGAGCTACACTATCCCTCCCATGCCGCCCGTCACAGTCACAGAGGGAGCACCGCGCTGTGCCGATGCGCTGAGGGCTGTCAGCCTGCCCCCACCCAACTGGAATGAGCCACCTGCATCCGCACACAGGTGTTTCCTGTGCTCCTTCCTGTTACCGTTTTTTTTTCTGCTCAGCTTGGCTTCCCCAGCAGGTGGTTAAGGGCCCGGCCAAACCTCTTCATACACAGCTCTAAAACACAGGGGGGCAGGGCTCTCTGGGGATCTGGGTCACCCCCCCAGGGGGGACTGTTGGCATCTCATTGGCTCTACCTGAGTGCAGGGACAGACTCCCCCCAGGGTGTCACGCTGCTGTGCTACAGCCACAGGTACTGGGACGCCAGAGTGGGCTCGGAGTGGGGAAGCCCCTGCCCTTACACTGTCTCCATTGAAAGCTCTGGAGGGAGAGGGGAAGGGTGGAAGACCTGTTTCTCCAGCCTTGAGTGTGGGCCTCCCTCGGGCCCTCCTTAGAACAGGCCTGCCATGCTGAAGTCCCCCCCCTACCCTCAGGTTCCTCCCATTGAACACTTAACTTTCTGGGGTTAATAAACTCACGTGAGCCCTCTCCCTGGAGCCCTCTTTCCTGAAGCAGCACAAGTCTACCAGATGTGGGGAGGTCACAGGGTTTAGTCAGGTTTGTTATTACAGAGAGGAGGTGGCTCAGGGAGAGGAGGGACTTTCTGTTTAGAGTCACAGAGCAGCCATCCGGGTCTCCTGCCTCCCAGGCCCCAGCTCTTCGCCTCTGCAAGAATCTCCTCACAACTACCCAGCGCTCAAGGAGCTCCTTGTGCTCAAGGAGCTCCTTGTGCTCAGCGCCTTCTGTAGGAAGCTGCCTGGGCTGAGGCGAAGACCCAGAAGCCTGGCATTCCCTGACGGGGTTCTGCTGCTCCCTGGTGGCCAGAAGCTCCAGCCACCACCACACCTTTTCCTGCCTGCTTCCTCTTTGCCTCCTGGCCAAGTGAGCTGGCTCCTAGGGAGCCACTCCCAGGACTGGCACCCTTTGGGCCTTCTCTAGGCCAACTCCACAGTTTGGCTCCAGTCTAGGCCCACAGCTTCCAGGCTCAGGGTACACCCACCTGCAGGCCGGGCCTCCTCAGCAACACTCCACCACCCTCTTCCTCTGCCCTCTTTTCCAAGCCCAGTTCCAGCCTCTGGGCTCTCCTCCATCTGGATTTCCAGGGCAAAAGCACATGGCATTGTCACGGTTGGAGTGTGGGCACACTAGTGTCAGGGCCACAGCCAGAGTGTGCTGGAGCAGAAGGTCAGTAGTGCACCAGTCCAGGCTATGTAGGAAAGGCATTTGGCTTTTTTATTTTCTGTAAAACTCTGTAAATAAAATACAAAACCAAGGGACGTGGCAGGGCAGAGGCAGGACGGCCAGGCCCGGGACACCGATCTATGGCAAGTGTGCTGAGCCAAGGCTGGGAGGCACTTGACTGCGGCACTGACTCTTCCCACCCCGAGGACAAAAGGAGAATATATTAGATTTTCATTGATAGGAATCTGTGAGGGAGGAGTGTCTGGAGCCAGCCCTCACCCTCCCTGCCAGTGCCTGGTAAGCCCTGAAAGTGGGGGGAAGGGGCACTGGGGGCCGGTGGGTGGGGAGTTTAAAATGCCGTGCTGGCCATGCTGCCGGGCCCGAAGATGCGGGGCAGGGCATCCAGTGACTCCTCCAGCCGTCGATGGGCAGACTGTCCCTCTTCCCCTGTAATGGATAAAGATGGGGTCAGGAGAGGCCCTAGCCCCGCCCTGGCCCTCCCACCCCTGACCCCATCTCACCCCTATTCCCAGCAGCCAAAATGTCATAGAACTCAACTTGACCCATATCTCCCATTCCCCAGTCTCACCGCATTGCTGCAGGCTCTGCCGAGCTGCTTCCCTCACGGCTTCTGTGTCCGTTTGGCACAGGTACACCAGGGGCTCGATGCCTTCAGGAGCCTACCAGGGGAGAGAGCATTGAGGTGGGCCCAGTGGAGCAGGTGAGAAGGGCTCAGGACCCAGGGCTTGGGGAGCTGGGAGGGGAGAGAAAGGGGTCACCTTGATGCAGCCCAGGGCCAAGCAGCCAGCCACTCTCGTCTGCACATCCTCATCCTCGAGCTGGTCCAGGAAGCAGAGTAGGGCCTGGTTAAGGGTGGGAGGGCAGACTTAGCCAGACACTGGGAGCCTGGGACCCCAGCCTTTGCCCTCAGGGAGCCCTGCCCGACTCTTACCCTTTCCCGGAAGGTAGGGCCCAGTGACAGGCTCCGGAGCTGAGTGCTGACAGCAGCCATGACCTTGTTGTTGCCATGGACAAGCAGGGAGCTGAGGGCCCGGAGCCCATCCCTTCGAAGCCGCCCCTCAGGTGCCAACCTCAGGGCTTTCAGCACAACAGCCTGGTCATCTGAGTTCAGATTCCGCACCAGTAACACTGAAAGAAGGAAGCCGGGCCAGGGGGGTGTCAGTTGGAACAAGCTGGCAGGGCAAAGAGCCTCCCGGGGTGGGTTCTTTTGTACCTTCAGGTCCTGAATTCACACCTTCAGACCCACCCATAGCATCAGGCCACTTTGTGACCAGGGCTACTGCCTCACCCTCCTCGGCAGTCTCGGTCACATAGGCCTCCATGGAGGAACTGTCCAAGGCTTCGACGTAACTCCAGAACTGGAAGACGGTGAGCTGCTCTCCAGGGCCTGACTGGGGCCTCCGGGGCAGCTTCTGCCCCAGGGCATCCTCCAGGAACTTGACACACACTGTGGGAGGCAGTGCCGCAGGTCTCAGGGTGTGGATGGACCTGGGTCCTTAGAGGGAAGAGTGCTCCCACCCCATGCGCAGGTCCAGGGACCCAGCACAAAAGGGTCCAATCTGGGCCCTTTTGTGCTGAGGCATGAGCCTTAGATGTTTCTTCCCAGTGCTCATCTCAGCATGTCTCTGTGGGCTGACCTGGCTTTCCCTGAGGTCCCATCACTGGGGATCTGAGAAAGGAGAGCAGAGGGGGCAGGTAGGCAGCCCACTCACCAGCCTCGGCTAAGCCTGGCTGGCGCAGGGAGAGACGGGCGCCGTACTGATTGCAGAAGGTGAGGAGCACCCGCTCCACAGGGCAGATGAAGGGGCTGAGTCCCTCTGTACATTGGTCCCAGAAGGTCAGGAAGCCGGGCCGGGAGGCCGAGAACTGCACCACTGTGAGGAGGTGCAGGAAACTGTCAGCAACAGAACGAGCCGGTGGGGAGACAGGCGCGTAGGTGGGATAGGGCAAGGGAGGAACTTTGGGGCAGACACGAGCCAGAGCCCACACAGCTTTTACCTTCCTGGGCAGAGGTGGCAGGGATTTCCCATCGCCTGCTAAGCTCACATACTGCTTCGAGCACTCGGGCCTCCCGCAGTAGCCGCTCCAGGGCCCATGCCTCCTGGCAGCGCAGGGGCCCAAATGTGCCCAGTTTCTGGAGAATAGGGGTGGCCAGGTAGCTCAGACCTCAAGACAGAGCTTAGAGAGGGTGGAGACCAGGGACTACAAGTCCCTGCATGCATCGGGAGAGACTTGGGGGAGCCAGAGTGTGGGAGGTGTTCCATTCAGCAAGAGCCAGGCCCTGGGACATTGGGGAGTGGAACTCAGAGGAGGTGTGGAGGGCCAGGATTGAAGTGTAGGGCTCCCTGGGGGAAGGGGCTACAAGGGAAGGGTGGGGGAATACCACTAGCCTCACCAGCAGGAGGCGGCTGCAGTGGTACAGGTGCTGGACCAAGGCAGTGTCCAGAGCTGGACACTCCGTGCTGAGGGGTCGGGCACTAGGTGAGTCGAGGCTGTCCTCAGCCCCAGGCTCCGGGCTGTTTGGGGGCCTGAGAGAAAAATGGGGTCAAACGCCCCAGGAGCACACATCATCATCTGGTCACCAGAGTATTTTTATTAAGTTCCCCCCATCCCAGAACAGAAGAACACATCATGCACAAACAACAGACAATGGGTAAGTTCACGGAGGACTTCCAGAAGGAGGAAAGGGCTGGGACCAGCAGGTGGTAGCAGGGGTCTCCAGAGCCTGTCTGCCCAGGGCTACCTCCAGCTAGGACTGCTGGGACCTCTGGGGCCGCCGGGGCTTGGATGGGCGGGAGTAGGGTTGCAGGCGGGATGGTCTACGCAATGTGGACTGCAAGGGGTTGCGGCCCAAGGGGCGCAGGGCACGGGGCCATAACCTGGGCAGCAGCGGAGGGAGGAGGGGCCGGGCATGACCTTCAACTGGGAATCGGCAAAGGCCACTCTGGGACAAAGAGCCAAGGGACCAGGGTCTCTGGGAAAGCTGGGGTCCAGACAGAGGGGGTTGATGCTGGGGGGCACAGGATGCATGGGGAGGCACAGTAAAGGCTCGTTCACAGGGTAGGTTCAAGGTGAGGCCAAGGAAGAGAGGAGGAGCTGGAGGCTCAGGAGCTGGTGGGGACCGACGGAGGAGGCAGACACTGCAGGGATGAGGAGGAAGGTGACCAGAAGCACTGGGGATACAGATGGGATTGAAAACATGAGCAACAAGGACACACGAGGGGTACATGGGAGGGGTGAACACAGATGTACCTGCCAGCAAGTCCATCCCCTCCCACCCACCTCCCTCGAGCCCACCACCCATCTTACTGCTCTCTTTACGTGCTCCCCCTGGCCTCACCTCACCTGTTCCCCTTTCTCGCCTTTCTCCTTCACCTGCTACTCACCTCCCCTCTTCCCCCGCTCCTAGCCCCTCTCACCTGTCCCCAGGACTGTCATTATCTTCATCTTCATTGAGGAAGCTGAAGCTCTCCAGGGCATGCTCCACAGTGATGCTAAGACTGGAGGTCCGGCTGCGAGTCAGGCCTTGTCTCTGCTGGGGTTGTGAAGGGCGTCAGAGCTGTCGCCCCTGCCTGGCTGCCCTCCCTGCGCTGCCGCAAACCAGCCCAGCCCTCCTCACCATAAGCAGACTCTCCAGCCGGGTCACCTCCTGCTCCAGGCCCTGCAGCTCAGGAAACTGGCCACGATAGTCATCCAGGGCAGCCATTAGGGCCCCCAGTGCCTCTTCCAGTTTCCTGTCCCCAGCACCTCCAGCTGCCCCTGGAACTGGGGCCTGGGCAGCCCTGGCCACTCTAGGGTCTGAATGCTGGGTCACAGGGGCTAGGGGTGAGGGAGGGGGACTTGGGCTCTGATGGATGGCTTCTGGGAGTCTTGGGGAAGGGCTTGTGAGGGGTTCCCAACTGGAACAGGTAGGACTTGGGTGGGAGGTGCTGAGGGCTATGGGGTCTGCCTGAGTGCAGGAAGTGGAGGCTGCGTAGCTACAGGACAGGGGGTCGATGCCTGGGAGGGGAGGGTCTGTGTTTGCAGAGGGGTTGGAGAGCGTGTCAAGGTCTAGAAAAGTGGAAGGGCTTACAGTTATAAGGGTGGGACTTGTGACAGAATGGGTAGGACTCCTGGTGATCTGGACTGGGTCCTTAGCATTGGGTGTAGCGGTGTGAGTTGAAATCCTGGCTGTGTGAGTAGGGGTTGCAGTAGTGTGGGTACTGCTTGCGGTGGTGTAGGTAGAGCTTGCAGTAGTGTGGGCGGGGCTTATTACGGAATGGGCAGGGCTTATTGTGGTATGGGTGGGGCTTGTAGCAGTGTGGGTGGGGCTTATGGTGGTGTGGGTAGGGCTTGCAGTAGTGTGGGTGGTGCTAGTGGTAGTATGGGTGGGGCTTGTGGTAGTCTGGGCTGGGTCTGTGGTACTGGGGGTAGGGCCTGCAGTAGAGAGGGTAGAGATCATGTGCTTGCTGGTGGGGCTTGTGACAGTGTGTGTCAGGTTTGTGACAGTGTGGCTGAGGCTTGTAGTGGTCTGGACTGGGTCTGTAGTATTGGGGGCAGGAGCTGCAGGAGTGAGGGTAGAAAGCATTGGCTTGTGGGTGGGACTTGTGGTGGTCTGGACTGGCCCTGTGGTACTGGGGGTAGGGCCTGTAATAGTGACGGTAGAGACCACAGTCTTGTGGGTAGAACTTGTGGTAGTGTGAGTGAGGCTTGGAGCACTATGGGTAGGGCTTACGGCACTAGAGGTGGAGCTTGTAGTGGTGTGGGTGGGGTCTGGCAATTCAGGAGAGCTAGAATTTATGCTCTTGTTAACTGAGTCTAGGTGTGCAGAGGGGGCAGGGTCTGTAGATGTGTGGGCGGGGCCTGTTGTACTGAGAGTGGGGCTTGTGGCAGAATGGCCAGGGTCCAGGGCAGAAAGGACAGGACTAGGGTGCTCCCCATGTGTGGGATCTGGGGGTGCAGGTGGGCTGGGTCCCCGGACTAGACTTTCTAGGCCTGCAGCCTCCACTGAAGCCTCAGCCAGGGCAGCATCCACACTGGCCTCGCTGATATGGCTCAGAGTCCGGCTGTAGGGGGCATGCCCATTGGCCAGGGCTGGGGCCATGGCCCTCTCCTCATCCACAGTCCCAGAAGTGGAGGTCTCAGCCCTACGGAAGGCAACCTGGATGGGCAGAGGCTCAGGCTGCTGCACCAGGGGCCTGGGGGCTGAGGAGTGGCGCGCAGTGCCTGAGAGCTGTGGGCTAGAGGAGTCATCGGAAGATTCGGATGACAGGGACCACGCTGTCCCATTCTCCAGCTCCTCCTGCCGCCTCAGCATATTCTAGGAGAAAGAAAAGGACATCTCAGGATCACCCCCAGCAAACCCCTGGGTGGGGGGCTGAGCCCGGGATGTGACTCACATAGAAGGCCTGTTCCCGAAGTGAGGGCGTGTCTGGTGGGCTCTGGCTGTAGGTGGAGAAGCGCTTGGTGACTGTGGAGGCCTTGTTGACAGTAGAAGCGGCTGAGGGCTGGTCATCCTTGTCGAAGGGACTGGAGAGGGAAGAAGCTGTTAGCAGGTGCTAACATCAAGCCCCAGCCCCGTCTCCAAGCCCCTCAGCCCCACCAACCTCCACGTGACTTCCAGGCTGAGCTTGATGGTGCCAAGGTCATTAATGTCCACAGCTACAACCTGGGGCAGGGCGGCGAACAGATCCTTGGTCTCACAGGAGACGCTGCCTACAACCACATGGTTGGCCAGGCCCTTCAGTTCTGTCACCTGTAGCCAAGAATGCATGGTGGGGTCACAAGGGTGTAGGGGTCATGAGATTGTGGGAGATCAGAGGTCTGAATTTGCATAGAGGTTATGTGACAGTCACAGGGTCATCGGGCCATGAGGAAGTTACAGGGAATGGAGTTCTCAGGGTAATGGGGCCATGGAGGCCCGAAGCAGCCTGGGAGCATGGGGACCACAGGGGTCTAAATTTGTAGTCATCGAGGTCGTGGGAGTCACAGCCTCATGAGAGTTCAGGGGTCATATATTCACAAGGTCAGGAGGTCACAAGGAAATCACAGGGTCATGAAGGTCAAGGGGTCACACATTCACAGGGCCATGGAACCAGATGCGGGTCACAGGGATAAGGGTCTCAGGGTCATGAGGATCATAAGGGGTTCACAGGGTCATAGAGTCACAGGATCTTGGTGTCCTATGGTTCTGGGCAGAGACATCACCTTGATGGACAGGAACTCCGTGAGCAGAGGAAGAAAGACGGTTTCCTCACTGTCCCACACCTGCTTTCCACTACCCTCTATGCGGCCCCGTAGTTTCCAGCGCTGACGCCCATATTTCATGCAGATCTAGGGGAAGAGGCAGGATGAAGCAGCCCTTGGTGTTGCGACCCTGCCATCCCAGCCCTTCCCTGCCCATCCTCCTACCTCATACTGATCGCCCACACATAGCCTGGCGAAGCCGGCCAGCCCTGGGAGTGGGGGAGAAGGAGATGAACGGGGTCCAGGGGTCTCAGGCACACACCTCCCTCTCCCCGCCACCAGTCAGCCTCACCACTTGGTACCTTTCATCCGGAGATGGAACTCTCCCAGCTGTGCTTCCAGCTCGCTCTCCAGCAGGCACATGCTCTGAGGGGGATGGGCAGGGACAGGAGGAGGTCAAGAACCAGTCCCCTCTCACCAGCTCTGCCACACTCTGTGCCTCTGCCTCACTGGCACACATCCCTCACCTCTGTGTACTCCCGATGCCCCCGAGTAGCCTCGGCCAGGCTGTCCCGGGCCTCACGGCTCCCTGGGGAGCCGGTGCTGTAGGCACGGACCATGTTGTAGGCGCCATCCCGGAGACGCCGCTGGACACAGTATGCCTCATACAGCTCGTCGATCTGGGCAGATGAGTGGGGTGGCAGAGGGGGGATTGAGACTCACTACTGGGGTTGCTCACCCAGGGCCTAGCATCATCCCATCTCCCTGTGATACCCAATCCCCCACCCCACGCTGCAAGCACACACGCATGCTGCACAAGTACCTTGCTGGCGTGGAACTCCAGCCGTCGTAGGAAGCGTTCAATGGACTTGACTTGCTGGGGGAGAGGTGCGTTAGGAGAAGCCTGAGGCCCAGGGCCCTTTACCTCCCCCTGAGCCAACCTCTTTCAACACCGTTCTCTATACACTCACCTTGTCCAAGTCATACAGGAAGCCCTGCGGGTAGAGATGAGGGGGGCATTAGGAGGTAGGGGAAGTACTCCAGCAGGGGCAGTTGCTCACCCAGACCTACCTAGCTCCTTTTCATCACAGCCTTCCTCCCTCTCACACCACGGTCCACAGCCATTCCAGTCAAAGGAGGGACTGACCTACCTTCCCACGTGCCTGGTCTTTGCTGGTGTCATAGATTTGGTCCCCAAGACCCCTCTAGTACTCTTCCCCCCACCTCTTCCATGGGATCCCTCCCCTGGCCCACTGCCTTTTCTACAACCCCTAGGAAGAGAGCTCTGTGCCTCCTCATGCATGGTTCCCTCTACCGGGGAACTCCTGTTCATGCTTCAAGACCCAGCAGAAATGTTTCTTCCTCTGGGAAGCCCTGACCTGTTCCCCAGGAAGAACCATGGCTCTCCCTCAGTACCACTACAACATAATCTTCTGCTGTCCATGTCTGTGGGGTTTGACCCAACCCACTGGAAGCTCCCATGGACAGGCACTGGGTCCCAGGCAGAAAGTACATGCAGCCTGGGAAAGCTGAGGAGAGAAACTCCCCAGCCTTTCCTGATACCCACTTTTCTAGTCACACCTGGACTAAGTCACCCCAGAAAACAGCTCTGATGTCACCCAGGGCTGGTGCTGCCCAGCCCCCCACACCACAAGAGCAAAGGGCATATTAATCCTGGGCATACAGGATGCGAACCCTTCACTTACCAGGCGGGAATTCCTCTTGGACTCCCTTATCTGTCTTTGGAGTTTCTCCTGTTCCTGCTGGTGCACTTCCAAATAGGCCCTGGGGAAAGGGGTGACCACAAGAGTTATCTTACCTCTCCAGCTTCTACCTGCCCAGGGAACAGGCAGTGAGGAGAGGGTGTGAGGCTGGGGAAGGTTCCTACTAGCAGAAAGGGAATGAGGACTTAGGGAGGGATCATGGGACAAGGCATTGGGAGGGCACTGCTTACGTCAGGCCTCGCTTGAGTGCCGCGTACACCAGGTCCAGCCGCTCAGGCTGCGGGACCTTGGGGGCCGGGTGCGCCACTGAAAACATCTTGGACACTCGGGAGAGTGCTGGGGGCTTCCGTGGGGGCCCCGGGGGACTGAAGGCTGGGAAGCTCCTGAAGAAGAGACTGCACTCAGGAAGGGGCAAGAAGTCATCCCCCAAACCCTCACTTGCACACTCCAACCCGGTCAGACTCTCTTGACCCCATTAGCCCCCCTCTGCCGCGTACCTGGGCCCCCGCTCCTGGCTGCCGAGGACGCCTGCGAAGGACTGGCTCCTACTGACCCGGGCGCTGAGCAGGCGGCGCTGCGGCCGCACCGACAGGGACATCATGGAACGAGTCCGCGCGGGGCTCCCTGGGGGTGGCGAGGGCGGGTGTCCAGCGCCAATCAGGCCCTTGAAGCCCCCTCCCCGCGGCCCAGACTCTGTATCTCAGTCCTGCCGGCCACGGCCTGAGGCTGGAGTCCGAACCCCAGCGGCCCTGGTGCTTATGACAGGGCGGCCGCGGGTGACTCGGTGTCGGACTCAGCGTGGCCTCGGCTACACCCCCACTTCCTGCAGAGGTGCAGGCTCCGCCTGCCGCGCGGGGCAGGAAGGGGGGTCGCACTGGGACCCTCCCCGGGCTGGGAAGGGGCAGGAAAGGGGAGGGGCGTGCGAAGAATGTGCGGAAGCGCCTGTTTACCCGGGGGTGGGGCGGGCTCCCCAGCCCTGCCCTGACCTCCTCCCCCCAAGTGGACCAGGAGCTCCCACGCCCACACCCCAAGAGGCCGCAGGAGGTCACGGGGCGGGGCGGGGTGCGTGCTTTGAGCCCAGCGGAGCTGCCTGGCAGGCCCGGCCTGTGCAGGTTGGGCTCCCTACACCGGCCCGCCCCGCGGAAGCTGCTCCCCTCCAGCCCCCACCCGCTCCGAGGCGCCCAGACGCCAGAGCCCTCCCGATGCCCAGAGCCGGGGGATTCCCAGGGTGGGGGGCAGTGCCGAGAAGTGCCCCGCCCCCTCCACTTTCCTGAGACTCCAACCGGGAAACTGAGTCACAGACAGCAGCCTTCGCCCGTGACCTTAGCAGGAAGAGATCCTCCGCAGACCCCCACACCGCTCCGGCGAAACACGCGCCCCAGGCCCCCAGAACGCGGCCCGCAGCCCCCTGGGACCAGCCCCGGAGCCTCCGCAGCCCCGGACCAGGTCCTACCTCTCTTCTTGGAGTTCATGGTAGGTCCGGGACAGCCCTCCAAGCCCCGCGCTTGCCCCCCGTGTTCCCGCCGGCCCAGGGCCACTCGGTGCCGGCCGGGCTGGGCTCCGCGCTCGCTCCCAGCGACTCTGGCTCCTGCTTCAGCTCCTCCCGGCGCCGCCCCCCGCCCAGTTCCTGCCGCCTGACTCAGCCCGCCGGGATGGGGCGGGACCGGCCGGACCACGGGGGCACCGGGCCCTTGGCCCCCCTCCCAGCCTCTGGGAGGGGTGACTGGAGGTTCCCCTCAGGCAGGGGACTTACGGGGGTCTTCTCGGCTGGGTCAGGAGTGTGGGTAAAGGGAGTCGAGGGCAGCGGTGAATATGGAGGGATAAACAGAGTGAGGACACCGGGTGGGGCTGAATTGGGTGCAGTTAGCACAGGGGCCTCATGGAGTGGCTGTTGAGGGGTGCTGAGGGAGAGCTGGACACAGAGGGCTTAGAGTTGGGGTTCTGAGTGTGTGAAGGCTAGAGAGCAGGGGCTGAGAGAGTGGAAGGAAGGGCTGGGGGTGCTGAGTGGAGGGACTGTGCCAAAGGACGGCAGAGAAGCACTGAGCATGAGGGGGTTTGGAGGCTGAGAAGGAGCTAAAAGTGGGGGACTGGATCAACCCCATATTATGTGTTGCCGCCGAGAGAAGAGAAGCAGCTGGGTGCAGAGAGTCCCATAGCACCATGCACCACCCCCATCCCTCCACCCTCAGAGGGGATGCTCAGTCTGGACACCCTCTCTACCCCCAGGCCACAGGGTAGAGGATCCGGTCCCATTGCCCAATCAGGCCCTTCTCTCTGGCAGAAGCTGCATCCTAGGGCAGAGGCCCCATCCTTCTGGCCCCCACCTCACATGGACTGAATCCCCTTGGTGTTGGCCCTTTCCTGCCCCCAGTATCTCTTCATTGACTATCCCTATCCAACTCTAGCCTGGATAAAGGCCCCCATAGCCACCATGCTCAATTCTGCTGCACTGGGCTTACTTTTTCCCCAAGAGGCTGGGGTGGGCCCAGGGGTCTGCATTTCCAACCAGCCCACCACCCCCTTACAGATTCAGATGCAAGATGTCCAAGGATCCTAGTTTGAGAAATGCTATCTCCCCCTCCCTCCTTGAAGACTGGGTGCTGTGCACCCTATGCTGGCAGCTATGCATTCCCATGGATTGCCCACCCAACACTGGCCTCTCTGCTCCCTGCAGCCACCCTCCATGAGAACAGCCCAGTCTCATCACCTGGCTCTGGAATGCCCCTTTCCTAAATCAGAACCACATCTCCATCACCCCCACCTCACCTGCCTTGTACCTGTGACCTCTTGAGCCCTCAGCTCATTTATTCAACTATTTACTAAGTGACAACCCTATGCAAGTCTCTGGAGATAACAGCCGGAATTGCACAGACATCGCCCTGCACAGAGCTCACAATCCGCCTCTGCTTCCTTTCACTCTGCCAGTTCCCTCCTACCTTCTCTTCCCTACCTTCCTTGCACACCCTTCTCCCCAGCCTGGATCTGCAGCCACCACTCCAGCTTGCTCGCCTGCTACCAATATCCCCAGCACCCTGGGCTTCTCTCTTACCTGGCAGAAACCAACCCTGGGCAACCCAACCCCCTGCCTTCTCTGCACCTGTGCACAGGCTGGCGGGAGCTGCCAGAGGTCTTGGCACAGCAGCTGGGCTGGAAAAGAGCAAATCTCAGCCTCAGCCAGGCTTTTGTTTCCCATGCGGGAAATCCTCATGTGTGACCTTAGCCATCTCTCTCCCTTCCCATGGAAGATGAGTGTTGCAAACTTTCTCCACAAGCCTCAAACAAGCTCAAGTCACTCCCACAAAAAAGATAAAAACAACCCTGGAAACTATCCAAATGCCCATCAGTAGATAATGCAATGCTATACAACAAAAAGAATGAACAATATACAACCACATGCAACGATACGGATGAATCCTACAGACATAATGTTGAGTGAAAAAAGCAAGACCACAAGAGAGGATATATGTTTGAATTCCTTGATATAAAGTTCAAAAACAGTTAAACTTAATCTATGGTGACAGAGTCAGAATAGTAGTGACTATTAATAGTAGTGACACTACCCCTGGGGAGTAGTGACTGGAAGGGAGCACAAGGGGGCTGACAGGGTACTGATTATGTTCTGTTTCCTAATCTGGGTTCTATTTCCTGATCCTATATGGGTGTGTTCCTTTGTGAAAATGTCTTGTGAGCTGTACACTTAGGACATGTACCCTTTCTGTGTGAATATTATATTTCAGTATAAAGTTAACTTTAAATAAATAACTACAAAAAGAAATTACCCCTCTGTGGACTCCCAGTCTCTTTCTAGCTACCCTACCCCTCACCCTATTTGGCTCTTTTAGAGCCAAGTTTCTTGAAGAGGTGTCTACCTCCATTTCCTCTCTAAACCCACCCACTCTTCTTCCTATCCTGGTCCAGCTTCTGTACCCAGTACTCCCCTGACTGGTCGGGAGAAGGTCACCAGTGACTTCCCCATTGCTGAATCCAGTGTCCAATGTTTGGTCCTTATCCTGCTTGATCTCAGCAAAGCTTTTCACTGTGTAGTTCTCTTCCTCTTCCTTGAGCCTTTCCTTGTCTTGGATTTCAAGAGGCAACATGCCTCTGGCTTTCCACCTATCTCTCTGGCTGCACATCTTATTTTCCCAGAGGATCTGTCTTTCTCCCCATCCCCGAATGGGCCTCATCCTCCCCACTCATGGGCTGGGTACATCTCCCACAGCTTAATGCCATCTAAATGTTGCCAGCTTCCATATCTTTTCCTTGCCCAAACCGTTCTTCTGAGCACCAGGCCTGTTTATCCAGCTGCCTGCTTGATACCTCCTGGAAGCTGAGTGACAATGTGGAGTGGGTTATTAGGGTTGTGCTAAGTTTGAAGTCCCCAAACTAAAGTCACCACTTTCCTCCTCAAACCTGACTCTCCCCAGTCTTAACCTCTCCACGACAGCCCCACCATCTATTTATCCAGTTGTTCAAGACAGAAACTAGGAATCATCGTGGGTCCCTCAGCCTCTGTTACCCCCACATCTACTCAGCCACCCACTCCTGCCCTCTCTGGAATCTGCCCCCTCACCTCCACCCCCATAGCTAGAACTCAAGGCCAAGCCATCACCAATTCTCACCTAGAACCCTACAGCAGCTTCCTATTGGGTTACCTGTCTCCGTGCTAACCCACAATGATCTATTCAATAACAGCATTGCCCCTCTGGAAATTCCAGTCACCTGACAATGCTAAAAACTGTCCTTTATCAAGTGCTTTCTATGCCAGGCACTGTGTTTAATTAACAAACATCATCTCATTTAATTCTGGCAACAAACCTATGGGGTGTGTCCTATTAGCCCCACTTCACAGATGAGAAACCTGAGGCTAACTGGCTGTGTGACTTTGGGCAAGACATTTCTTAACCTTTTGGGGCTGCAGATATCCATCTGTAAAACGAGGATAACGACAATAATAATAACAACTATCTCACAGGGCTGTTGGGAGGATGAAATGAGATACTTCCTCTACTGGGAGTGTTCAGGGAAGGGAGAATTGTATGTGGAGTACAGAAGTTGGGGTGGACACAGTACCTCACTGTAAACACACAACAAATGTTAACTGATGTTATTAACAATTATTAATCTGCCCAAGATTACACAGCTGTTAAGTGGTAGGGCCAGGATTCAAACCCCAGGACTCTAAATCTTTAACTTCCCTCTATTCTAACTCTTGTGAAACATCCATGGGCATTCCTCTACCCCAAGGATAAAGTCCAGACTCTCTAACATGACCCACAAGACCTTCAGGCTCTGTCCCTTCCCTCATATACCTTCCTCCTCCCCTCACAGTCCTCTGTTCCCCCCATGATCGTTCTGTTCCAGATACTGTGAATTCTCTCCATGCCTGTAAGGCTCTTCAGCATTTAAGCAGCAGCTCTCATTGATTCTAAATCCTCTTCCCACTACTCTCAGCCTGACCAGCTCCCTCTCTTTTTTCAAGTCTTACCCTACTACTTCTTCCTCCAAGAAGCCTGCCTTGGATTGGGTCCCCCTTTAAGGTGCCTCATAGTTTCCTCTCTCTGATCCCTGAGGCCACATAACTCAGTTGTCAGTTCTGCTTTAGGGTCTGTCTTCCAACCAGATTGTGAACTCTGGGGGCTGAGGCCTGTCTGCTTTGCTCACTGCTGTACCCTCTGCGCCCTGCACCAAAGCAATGAAGGAAGGCAGGAGCTGATTATGAGTTGGGGGCTGATTGAACTGGGTTGCCCAGATACAGGTAGATCCTGAGCTGCTGGAGGAGTAGATTTCAAGTCTCTATCTACCCCAACTCCTCTACCTCATAGACAATTTCCTTTTCCATTCCTTACTTTCTGATTGTATCAGCAGGTGGGGTTCTGCCCTCTGAGAATGGGGCAGGGTGGGGGTTCCCTGGGATTCTGGAACTGAGTAGGTGGGCTGGACTCAGAGTAGGCTGACTGTCCCATCAATTTTCTTTCTCTGGGCTTCTGCCACAGGGACCAGGATGTATAACTGTTGGTCCAGATGACCATCAGAATATCAATCTAAGTGACAATTCCAGGGGGTGAATAGGCAAGATCTCCCCTGCTGGGGGTGGGGGAAGGGAAAGAGCAGATCCCCTTGAGCAAAGGGAGAGGGGCCACCTCAAATGGGGTGGGGGAGAGGCTGGCTGATAAGAGCCAGGGGATTATC
The DNA here is from genome assembly GCF_965194805.1 of Balaenoptera borealis. NCBI lineage: Eukaryota > Metazoa > Chordata > Mammalia > Artiodactyla > Balaenopteridae > Balaenoptera > Balaenoptera borealis. The sequence goes on from NC_138878.1 coordinate 18,072,077, forward strand.
TGGACTTATGGCAGCCCTGAAGTCTGTTCTGGACATGGGAAAGAACCCAGGTCTCAAGGGTGATGGGGCCCGCAGCATAGCCAGCTCGGGGCAGCTAGGAATGGAACTCTGCCCGCTTGCGTGGCCCCAGATCCCGCGGCCTCTAATACCCTCTACACGCCAAAACTGGTGCACTTGTGTGGGTCAGGAGGTCCCGCCACCTGTGCTGCCCAGCTCAGTGGTATGCCAGGCCAGCCGCTTTCCCGGGAGTCTCCGGTCCAGCCCCGCCCCACCGCAGGGCCGCCCAGGATTGAGGTAAACAGACGCTAAAAATAACCCGGGCAAGGGGCGGCTTCAAGGAAGAATGGGGTCCCTCCTGAGCCTGCCCCTGTCTCCATGGCAACTGCCCCAAACCCGGCTGCTGACGTCATGCCGCAGCTGCGGGAGCAGGGAGGGAGGGGGGCGCGGTGCGGCCTGGGACCCCCCACCCCGGAACCGGGCGGAGGCGGCCGGGTGGCCTCACTTCCTGCCGGCCCCCTCCCTGGTCAGCTGGTCACATTCCCGGACGGCGGCGCACTGGAAGCCTTGTGGCCTCCCCCGGGCCGGGCCTGGCAGAGGCGCTAGTCCGAGCTGAAGCGAGGGGCCCGCAGTGACTCAGCCGCGTCCTCCCCGCCAGCTTTTCCACCGGGGGAGGACCCAGCCCAGCGCCCTGTGTGCTCCCCTCATCCCCCCCCCCCCATTTCCAGGTACCCCTCTGCAGCTGCTGCCCCACAGGACGCAGGACAGAGAGGTTTTTTTTGTTGGGTTGTTTTTGTTTGTTTATTGTTTTTGACAGGGAGGTTTTGTACCTCACTCTCCAGTTCTCATCTCTCTCCCCGCCCACCCATCCCCGCCGCTACCCCCCATGCCGGGGAAGCGGATAGTGCAGTGGCAAGAATTCAGATCTGGGTCTAATTCCCACCTCTCTCCAAACCAGCTGTGTGACCTTCAGAATATTACTTAACCTCTCTGGGCCAGTTTCTGCATTTGCCAGATCATCTGGTAACCCTCCTCAGAAGGCTGTGCCGGCACTGAGCAATGCAGGCCCAGGGCAAGCCCCACAGATGGCCCACCGTTATTGTTACACTGGACTGCACACAGTAGGTGCTCGGCCAGCCAGCCTGGACACATATTAGAAGCAACCCAGAACTGGCTGAGATGGGTCAGTCTTGGAGGCTGGACTGAGGCCTAACGGGGAGAGGAGAACAGAGGGTGCTGAAGCCAGGCTTACCCAGACCCCTAGCCCTGGTGAGCAGCCCCTTCCCCAAACCGGTTCTGCAGGCTGCCCAGGCCTGGCTGCTTGCAGAGTTTCCACACCAGCCTCTCATTTCCAGGTACAGGGTCTGTTCCCCCACGGCGCCGGGGCTATCCTCTCCGGCCTGGGCCGCGCCAGATTTGCACGAAAAGCCCAGCCCGAGGCCGGATCGGCCACCTCGGGTCGGGGCCCAAAGCGGCTTAGGCCAGCCGGTGGGGCCAGAGAGATTAGCTCATCTCGGAGGCGGGCCTGCACCCCTCGTCGCCCTCTCCCCATTCCCAGCTCAGTCTCTCCTACGGCGAGGGCAGTGGGGCTCCCGGTGAGCGTCCGTGCCAGGGCCCAGGCTGGCGCCAAGGGCCCACCCTCAGGCCTGGCCCACCCCAGAGCCCCGGGGCACAGGCCGCCTGGGCCTTGCCGCGGGAGGGAAGGAGGCAGCGCCGGGTGCGGCAGGCCCAGAGGCGGCGGCTTTTGTGGGCGTCCTCCGCGCCCGAGAGGAGGGGAGGAACGACACCGCGAGGCCTGGGTCCCGGGGATGGGGCGATACGGGACAGGGCCTCAGCCGGGGCAGCAGATCCGGGACTCCCCAGGCGGGGGAGGCACCAGAACCGCCGCGCCCGACCCCCGCCCTGCCCGCGGCCCCCGGAAACGGCGGGGACACTCACATGGCTGCGCTGGGCTGCGCGGACTTCGCGCTCTCCGTGCACTGGTCGCTGCCCGGCTAGGTCGCGCCGCAGCTGCCGCGGTCGCCGCCGCTGCTGCCCGCCCCTCCCTCTGCTCCGCCGCCTGCAGCCCAGACGCCCCGCTCCTCCCCTGGCCAGCTGGGCCCCACCCCCTGCGCTCCCGCGGCTCCCGCACCCCTGGAGGCGCCCACTGCTCGCTCCGCCCTCTCGGCTAACGGGGCAGGCCGGTGGCTGGCGGCATCCACCAGCTTGACGGGGCGGGGCGAGGCGGGACGGGACGGGACGGGACGGGGCGCGGGAGGGGAACCCTGGACGACACGCGGGCGGTGGGAGTTCTCAGCGCTCGGGATCCGGATACATATGCGGGAATAGGGCGACTTTCGGAGAACCATTAGCAAAGGCAGGAAGGAACCATTCTTTCCCATGCAGACCCCAAAACCGGGTGCACCGGAGAGCCTCGCCTGCCTGCTCCCTCCTTGAATTCCGTGGGCTCTAGAGACCTTTCAGGCCCCCATATGTGAAACAGGTCCTGGAGGGGCACTGCTGCGTTGAGTTGGTTGGAGGAAGGGATCAGGGCCAGTTTCAGAGAGGGGAACAGGAAGGCCTGAAGGCTACTCATCAGACACCTTCTGGGTCTGGACGCTGCCCCTGAGCCCTGCCCGTCCGCCGGCCTCAGTTTCCCTGCTGTGGGGGCAGGCTGTCCTTCCTGCCACCATCTGGCACCGGTAAGTCTGAGCTCTTAGCCAGGCCACGCAGTCACCACTCACTGGGTACTGGCATCTGCGGAGTCTCGGGCCTTTCTCTGGAAGCATGGGTGAGGACCCTGGCAAGGTCTGGGTACATGTTGTCCAAGGGGGCCAGAACCCAGTCCTTTCCAATAAGGGGGCTAGAATACTGGCTCTCCCCTGGAGTGGGTTACGGTGGAGCTGATAGCTGACCTCACACTGGGGTAAAAGGGCCAGCTCCACTCCCCCACCCCTCCCATCAATAAGACAACACCGGTCCTCTCCAACCCCACCCTTCAGGGTTCACTCTGTAGTCTGTCACCTTTAGAGGCAGCAAGGGGCACTGACATCCTCTCCCTTGCTAGCTCTTACCAGAGACACACCTCACCCTCTCCCAGTTCTCCCCCTCTCCAGCCCCTCCTCTTTGCCTTCCTTTGAAGCACCCCCTTTTCTGTAGTCAGTAGACCTGGGGATTGCTTCCAGAGACTGGGTTCTTCTTTCTGTTTCCCCCCACCCTAAAATATCATCCAGTCTCAGGACTTCATCCGTCCACTGCTGAACATCCTGAGCCTTCCCCTGTGCCCAGAGCCCTCTCCTGTTCCAGAGCCCCTGGATGACCCACCAGATCTCATGACCTTCCCCAGAGGGACTCTTCTTCCTTTGTTCTCATCTCTGCAAAGCACCACTGTCCACCTAGGCTCCCACCTGAGTGAGGCTGGGCCTCTCTGGAGCTCTCAAAACTGGCACCAATTGGCCCCTGACCACCTGGAAAGTCATCTCCTCAGCAAGGCATCCTCTGACCACCTTCTCTGAAGACAGCCTCTCCTTGGTACTCTCTGTCCCCATGTCCTGTGGACTCATGCCTTCATGTCACCCATCACCACCAGGTAGCATGTGTGCCCATGTGTGCTCACGTGCCTAAGCCTGCCTCACTGTGAGTCTCTAAGCTCTGTGGGGGCAGGGGCCACAGATGTCCTCATCACCACTGTCCCTGGCTCATAGTAGGAATTCAAGAAGTATTTATCGAATGAGAGATTGAATGAATGAGTAAATGCATGAACCCTGGACGTCCCCCTCTCTACCCCCACCTTAATTCAGCCTCCTAGTCCTGTAGATTCTACCTCCTTAACATGTTTCAGATTCGTTCCCTCCCTGCACCTCACCTCCCACTATTAGAACTCTGTTGTTTATTAATTCACTCAACAAACACCCACTGACCATTCAGGGCTGGGCAGCATGCTGGCCCCTGGGGTGGCAGTGGCACAGAGTTGTCCCTGTGCCATTGCTTGAGACTCTGATGAGGCAGCGGTGATTGTGGGGACTCACCAGGGTACTGTCCGAGGAACTCTTTCTTGGCCTGGAATTCTGGAATTCCACTTCCAGAAAATTCCCAATTCTAATAGATAACGCCCTTGCTCATCAGAGTCAATCAGTCTCTCTGTCCAGTGTCTGGCCACATCTCTGCATTGTCACAGCTGGTAGCCGGGTCTGGGCCACCATCTTTTCTGGCCTCCCTGCCGCCTCCTTTGTACCCTACAGTTGTTGTCCATCCAACAGCTCGAGTGATCTTTTTGGGTTTTTTTGGCCACATCTTGTGGCCTGTGGGATCTTAGCTGTCCAACCAGGGATCAAACCTGGGCCCCCTGCAGTGGAAGCATGGAGTCCTAACCACTGGACCACCAGGGAATTCCCTCAAGTGATCTTTTAAATCATAAGTCAGGTCATATTGGTTCCCCAATGCCCTCAGGATAAGTCCAGACTCTGTAGTGAGGCCTCCAAGACCCAGGAGATCTGGCCTTAGATGACCTCACCTCCTCATCTCCCACCTGTCCTGCCAGCCCTTCCTGCTCTGTTTCCACTACACCAGCCTCCCTGCGGATCCCTGGACATGGTCCCTACTCTCTGGCCTCTGTCTCTTCTCCCAGCCTCCCTTCTGCCTGGGATGTTCCTCTCCCTTATCCACTTGGAAAACAGCTCAAATGTCACCTCCTCCAAGAAACCTGTGTCCTCTGGCTTCCCACTCACCCCTTCTGAGTACCCATCACTGCCTATTTTCCTTGTCTGTGACCACTCCTGGTTCCCCATCCTTTATCCATCAGGGCCAGGCATGGATGGGGCTGCAGTGAGCAGACGGGACACCTGAGGCTTCACCTGGCCCTCTCCCCCTGTTCAGGGGCCTTGAGGGAGTGACAGCCTCCGAGGATCACGGGGTGCTAGAGGCCTGCCAGGCCTCTCCACAGCAACCAGTGAGCCAGGGGAGGAAGGACACAGCTGACACCCATTTCACAGAGGCACCACCTGAGGCTCAGGGAAGGCAGGGCCTTTCCATGGTCAGAGGAAGGGGCAGCATCTGAGCTCCAATTCAACTCACCGAATCCTAATTAGTTTGGCTCTGTCTGAGTTCCCTGAGTATACGCTCTGCTGGTGCTGGCTGGGAGCTAGGGCAGAGCACCGAATCATCACCATTTCTACCTTCGAGCAGTTCACATTCCTGAAGGGATGGGCTCTGGCCTGAGAAAAAAAATCCCTCTAATAGATGGCAGAGGGTGGTGAGAACCATAGTGAACTCCAGTTCCTCACATATGGTGCAGCTAGTTCCACTTTTGAAAGTAATGCAGTTCGAGTCCCAAAACGCAGAAAAACAGAAGCTTCCCTCGCCCCACCCCACAGCCCCCATGGCTACAGCTCTCTGGTGTGCAACGTCACCCCCCAGCTTCCTGTGACGGGACAGAATAAAGTCTGCCCCTTACTGCGCCTGTGCTCACATGCCTCAGATAGGATGTATACATTCATTCATTCATTTGCCAGATATTCAGCAAGCTTTCGTGGAGCCTGGTGTGTGCTCGGCCCTGGGGGTTCCAGAAGGGTGGACAGAGGTGAGGCCACCCAGTCCCTGTGCTTGGGGACTCACTGTCAATTAGGGCAGGTCATCCCTGAGTCTCTACACCTCTTATGTCACCAGTGTGAATGTGTGACTGTGACTGTGTCTGTGTGCACATTTATGTGTGTGAGAGAAGGTGTGTGCTGGTTAGGAAGGGCTTTGTAGGAATGGGGCAAGTTGTTGAGGCTCCCTAGGCAGGCAGGGGGTGGGTCTTTAGAGGAGCATCTGGGGCAGAGAGCACAGCAGAGTTCAAGGTACAGGAGGGAGGAGCAGCCTCCTTTGCTGGCGGGGAGCAGAAGCTTAATGTGGTGGGAGAATTGTGTATGTGTTGGGGATGAGGTCAGCCATGAGAGGCTTTGGGGACTGGCTAAGGAGCATGGAGGCTGATGGGGAGCCTGGGCTTTAAGCTGGGGAATTCTGTGGCCATATCTGTGCTTTGCAAGGTCATTCAGGCAGTGCTTGGAGGGGGCAGGTAGAGGCAGCAAGGAGGCTGCTATCATTTCCCTGCCAAGGTCATGGTGGCCTGCGCCAGAGCTGAGGCACTAGAGATGGAGACATTCAAGAGATGTTCAGGAGGCAAAATGGACGGCTGGGTGACCGATGGGATGTGAGGTCTAGAGAGGCAGGCATCCCAGATCACGCCAGAGTTTTGGGCCTGGGTGATGGGTGTTTTTCAGTGATGTGGGGAGGCCTGGAGGATCAGGTTAGGGGAAGGTGATATGGTCCATTTGAGCAGGTGACATCTGAGGGGTCTGGGGACTATCCATCCAGGAGCAGGTGTCCAGAAGGAAGGTGGACATGTGGGTAGAGGAAAGAGGGATCTAGGCTAGAGACAGCTTTTGGAGGCGATGATGGTCAACTGGCTCACCAAGAGATCACATGCGAGAGGGACCAGGGCACTATGCTCCGCTAGGGCACTTCAGTGGGTGGTGGGGGCAGATGCAGTCTTGAAGGGGGCTAAGTGTGGGTCTGTGGGTGTGCCTGGACCTGCCACCACCTCCGCCCGCCTCCAGTCCCAGCGGCCCCTACTGCCCAATGTGTGTGTCAAAGAGCAAGGGCCAGGGATGCTGCCCACGTTTAAGTCTTGGCTTTAGCACTCTCACCTTGCGGTTCCTGTAGCCACTTCTCTTTTCTGATGCTTTAACTACACTCATCCATTCACTCACTAAAATTGCACTTTTAAGAGGTACTCTGTCTCATTAATAATCAACACAATGCAAATGTAAACAAGAGACTTTTTTTTGACCTCTGAGATTGGCAGTGATGGACATGATGTGTAAGTGGATGCTTTGTAGAGAATGGGAAGTGGTTTGAGTATTTAAGAGTAGTTTTTTCAGTATATATCAGGATGTCAAGTGCAAACCCTCCTTTTCACCCTGAAGTTCCACTTCAAGAAATTTAGGGCTTCCCTGGTGGTGCAGTGGTTAAGAATCTGCCTGCCAATGCAGGGGACACGGGTTCGAGCCCTGGTCCGGGAAGATCCCACATGCCGTGGAGCAACTAAGCCCATGCGCCACAACTACTGAGCCTGTGCTCTAGAGCCCACGAGCCACAACTACTGAGCCCACGTGCCACAACTACTGAAGCCCGTGCACTTAGAGCCCGTGCTCTGCAACAAGAGAAGCCACGACAATGAGAAGTCCGTGCACTGCAATGAAGAGTAGCCCCTGCTCGCCGCAACTAGAGAAAGCCTGCGCACAGCAACGAAGACCCAACACAGCCAAAAATAAAAACAAATAAATTAATTTTTTTTAAAAAGATAAATAAATAAATAAAAAGAAAAAAAGAAAAAGAAATTTATCCCAGGGACTTTCCTGGTGGCACAGTGGATAAACTCTTGTGCTCCCAATGCAGGGGGCCTGGGTTCGGTCCCTGGTCGGGGAACTAGATCCCACATGCATGCCACAGCTGAGGAGCCCGTGTGCCTCAACTAAGACCCCATGCAGCCAAATAAATAAATAAATATTTTTTAAAAAAAGAAAGAAATTTCTCCCAAAGGAAGAGGTATCCAGGCAAGAAAAGATCTGTGTCTAAGGATACTGATTGCTGGCTTGTTCAACCAGAGATAAAGGGATGGCACAGTCCTGGTGACCATCAGTGTGAGACAGAGGGTGAAGGAGGTTCGTGTGTGCCCTGAGATAACCCCTAGCCACTGAAAATGGATGTGGGGCATGGATTGAGCATCTACTATGTGCCTGGCATCGTTCTGGATGCTGGGGACACAGAGGCAGATCAGATAGGCAAGGTCTCTGTTCTCAAGGAGTTCACACTCCAGCCCAAGGAAACAGACAATAATCAAGCTCACATATCCGTAAGATGACCTCAGAGAGAAGGAAAAGCTGTGGAGAAAACAAACCAGGGTGATGCGATTTGGAGCGATGGGGCTAAGGTGCTACTTTAGTCAGGGTGGACAGGGTAGGCCTCTTTGAGACAGTAACTTTGGAGCCAAGACCTGAATGACAAGAAGGAAACTGTCACAAAATGATACAGAGAAAGAGTACAGTCGACCCTCTGTATCCATGGGGGCTGACTGTACTACGTTATTTGATACAGGGACTTGAACGTCCACAGATTTTGGTATCCGTGAGGGGGTCCTGGAACCAATCCCCAGCAGGTACCGAGGGACCACTGTATTCCAGGCAGGGGGAACAGCTGGGGCAACAGCTTGGAGGTGGGAATGACCTTGCTGTATTTGAGTCACGTGGGCTAGGATTGAGGGAAAGAAGGTAATGTCTGAGAGGTGGTGGAGTCAGGTCAGGCAGAGTAGGGAGTGAGGGTTTTATATCTCTGAATAGGGAAAGGTGCTCAACACAATAGACACAGAGGACTGGGGGAAAGCACCAGAACAGCCACCCATTCTCCTGTAGCAGGAGTCTCCTTGGGTCAAACCTGTATCCACTGCCCTGGAGAGCTGTCAGGAGGCCTGTCCCAGCAGCGGCCATCATCTCTGGGCATAATTTCACGTGGCTTTCTTTTCTTCTTTGTATTTACTTATATAAAGAATGGTTTTTAATAAACGTATCATCGTTTTCAAATACATGGCCATGATGTATTCAGGCATTACCAGGCCCGCCCCTGCACCAGGTGGGTTTAAGCTTCTAGTCCGGAGTCACCAGGCTCGACAGGTGACTTCCCTGGGGACTCTCCCCCAGGTGGGGCTATCTCTGCCATTGTCCTCGCTGATCCAGCTTTGGCCTCTAGGGGGACCTGTGAGGAGGGCCTTGCTGGGGTGCGGTGACTGTGTCTCTCTGGCTGGGCCAGGCGTTCTTCCTTCCTTCCTGAGACTCCCTTCTCCTAAGGAACAAGTGGGAGGGACATCCGTGCCTCTCCCAGATCCTGGGATGAGTTGCTTGCCTGGGACTCTTTCAGGCCAGGCCCCCTGGCAAAGGCTACAGTGTGTGGTGTGTAGTTTATTTCTGAGTTCCTACCGCTACGAGAACTGTTCTGACAGAGATGTGGAGGGTGTCGAGGTGGGGAAGGGCCTAGTCACTGGGCATCTGGCAATACCCTCCACACATGGGATAATGACCTGGAGGCTAACGATCTTCAAACTGACCCCTGCCCCAGCCAAGCCCAAGACATAGTCTTGGTCTTTGGCGCCACCACGTGGGAAGTCTCCACACTGCAGTAACAGGCTTCACAAAATACCTCCAAACTCCAGGAGGTGCCCACTTACCCCAAGCCACATTTTCGTGAATGGATAGTCACTGTGCAGTGCACAACCTCTTCAGCCCTATGCAGCGGTCCTGCTCACACTCAGACCTGGTTGCATATCATGGTCACAGGGAAGGCCACCACCACCATTAAAACCTCCTCCAGACTTGAGCCTTTTTGTAAAAGTTCCCTGACCCTCCACTTTTCAGTCTTCTCTGCCTTTGACCTGATCCACGTGTGTTGAACACGGATGATCTTCCCCCTCTTCTGAAACTCCCTCTGGCTTCTGTGACTGCTCCTCTTGGATTTCTAGCTGCTTCTCTGGCTGTATCTCTTCATGCCCCTCTGTGGGCTCCTCAGGGTGCTGGATCCCCTTCCCTCATCTTGATTCTTTTCTCCAGGCCATCCTGACAGCTTCCAGGGCCTTGTTTCTGTTCCCACAGTGATGCCTTGAGTCTTAGCTCCCCATCTCTTGTGCCATTTCCCCACTTAAGATGACCCTTGGGCATCCCAAACTCACTGTATAAAGTCGACCCTGTCTCTTCTCCTCAGAACTGCTCTCCCTCCCAGGTTCTCAGGTTAGTCTGGGTGGCCTTTCCCCTGACACCTCTTTGGCCATCAAGTTGCCCCATCCTCTCTGCCCCTTGGCCAGGGCACCATCTGCACCTCCTTTCTGGCCTCTTAGTGTTCTTGGTTTCACCCGACCTGGTCCATTCTCTACAGAGCCGCTTGATGGCTTCTGCATATTGAACCCTGTCCCTTCTCACTTCCCCGCTGGCCCTTCATCTCTGGCCAGTTCCTCCCCATGAGGTCCTAGCTCAGCCAGACTGAACTTCTTTGTTCCGTGAATACATCCTGCTTTCCCACGCCTCCATATCTTTGCACAGGCTGTTCTGTGCATCTTTTTTCTGTTTCCTTCAACCTGGTAACTCCTGCCCACCCTTTAGGTCTCAGCTCAGACACCACTTCCTCTGGGATACCTCTCTGGACCCCAGGCCAGGTCAGCAACCTCTTCACTCTCACATGCCTTGTGCTTCTCACATCACAGCCCTTGTCTGCCTCCCCTCCCTAAAGGGCCACCTGCTCCTCTCCAGGGATCCCACACCAAGACTAGTTCTAGGTCGAGTCACCTGACCCTGTGCCTGGTTCTCAGATTCAGAGGTCCTAGATCTCAAAAGTCATCAAGTTGCAGAGAGAGCAAGGCCATGCCTGAGGCCAGTGAACCGGCGGCCAGGCTGGGATGGGAACCAAGACTCTTACCTTCCCTCCCAGGGCTCCCCTGCTCCCCCAGATGCCATTGTGAGTTGAGTAAGGCTCCTTGAGGGCCTGAAGGACTTTGACCAGCAGAGAGTTGGCAGGCCTCTGGCCTGGGGGGAAGGCAGCCATCAGCCCGGGCTCTTGGGAGCCCAGAGAGCTGGCGGAGGCTGTCCCAGAAAGCAGACTGGTGACTCCAGGCCAGCACATCTGATGAAAGTGTTTAATGAGACTCCTTTCTCCCACAGAGCTGTGCAGCGGGAGTGTGGCCTAGAAGTCATGCAGGGAGGACTTGGATTCCTGAAGGGGGTGGTGGCAGCTGTTAGGGCCCCTGGGTTAATTATCTCCAGCGTCACACAGAAGAGAATGTGCTGAGGGGAGACCTCCCCCACCTGGCCTCGGCTTCTCAGGGCAAGGATCTCTCCAGGACTCATCCTGCTCCCCACCAGGCTGGAGTCTGAACATCAGCTTGGTGTTCCCTCAGGCCTCAGCTCCCCCATCCCACTCCGGCCCCCAAGGGACTCCTGGCTCTTCCCTGAGACTTCTTTGTGGGGTCCCACCTCTGGGCCTGCGCTCTTGCTTTGCCCTCTGCCTGCTCCATGGCGGGGCCCAGCTCACTTGCTCAAGGAGCTCAGTAAACACTGGTGAATTGAATTGCTCTGTAAATAAACAGAAAGTGCCAAATAGACTGCCTGGCACTTAGGAGACGCACCTCCCTAAATTTGCTAAGCAAACAAATAACCCAAAATGAGAGAAGTGAAAGGATTCATCCAGTCTTCTCTTGTGCTTCTGTCCCCCAAACTGCTCACCATTCATTTCTTCCAAGAAGCCCTGCTCTCTCTGATCCAGGCCTCTGCCTGAAATTTAGCCTGACCTTCGGTGTGTCTAGACAATCCTACCCTAGGTGTCAAGAAGCCTTCTAGGATTCCCACAGTGGCTCATACCCCTGAACCTTCCTCCTTGTCACTTGGCACAAGTATGATGACTTGCTCAACGGCTGTGAGTTCTGTAGGACCAGGGACCACGGTGCCTCATTGACTACTCTACGCCCAGTGCCCAGCACAGGAACTTGATGGATGCTCATAAATATCAACTGTTGGATTAGGAATGACTGTAGGCCTTGGAACACTGGGGTATTTTCTCCCTCTCTGAAACTGCCTGGATAATTTGCAGAGCTGGTTCCATCAGTCATTCCAAATTGCCCAAATGCCCAGGCTCTCACTTGAGCCCTGTCTGGTCCCTTGCTATTTCTCTAGTCTTTCTTACTGTTGTTTTTCTCCTTGAGTTCCCACAAGAGCATAGAGACTTGACAGTTTCACACTAAAGCTGAAAACCTTCCCCAAGCTTCCTCCTTGCTTGTTTCCTGGAATCTGCTTTCCAATCTCTCTTGGCTTATAAAGCCAGTGACTCATTTACTGAGCCAGGATTCTCCACAGGGATTTCTTTCTTGCAGAAAATGTGAAAGGAGCAGGTGACACCGTCCTTCATCCCCATCCTCTCTTGGCCCTGGCTTTTTAAAATCTAAAACCCCAGATTTGTTGTATCACGAGAGGCGGTGGAATTGCTGGTTTTCCCCTTGACATAGGCAGCCCTCCTTAAACCAGGGCCCTTGTATCCCCAGGGCCTCACCTTAAGGCGTTTTCAGAGCTTTCAGAGTTTTCAGATCCCCAACCTCCAGACTCCACAACAGCAGAGAATCACCTTTGTTTCCTTGCTAAGCTTCCACATAATCACAACCTTTGGCTCTCCCTGGAAATCTAGAACACTATAGGAATGTATCTAATGCCCTTTCAAGACGCCAAGCCTTCTCATCCTTCATAGGCACTAGAAATCACACACATGCATAATTTCTAATTTGTGATAAAAATTTTCGAGTGAAAATGATAGGGTTTGCAGCTTGCACATCAGCTGTCCCTGGCAGGAGTTTTCACATTGAACTGGTGGGGAATTGTACAGATATCACCCACACTCACCCAGATGACCTGGGTGAGTGTGGGTGCCGGTCCATGTGAATTCTGAGAGAATCTGTGGCAGCTGGGAGGGGTGTGGGGTGGGATTTTAGGGACCGCTGATGCAACTGGTTGGATGGGGGTTGAATGAGGGTGTCCAAAAATCTTAGTGGGTGTTTGAAAGGCTAGGTATGTATTTGTGTTAAATTCCTGAGGGTTATCAAAGGCACTGCTTGAATAAAAAATGCTTTGCATTTTTTCATTGTTTTCCTTTCAGTGCAACAAAACAGAAGGATGGCTTGTGGACAGTGAATTAACCAGGGTTAAACAAAGTTTGAAAAACTATGCTGGAGGAGTCCAATAACTCTTATCGTCCTCATAGTCATCATCAATAACATAGAGTAACAATACTCATCATTTTTGAGGACCTAATAAGTACCATATGGCTGTATGCACACACACACACACACACACACACACACACACACACACACACACACACACTTGGGTATCATGGCACATACTAGTCAAGGTAGTCTTATCTACTGTGGGTCCCCTATTCTGCTATTCTACACTGGTCTTGGAACCTTTTACCCAGGACATATTTTATGGGATTCAGCGCAAAATAAAAATGTAGAGCACCTTGTTCAGAATGATTATGAATTTCAAGGTGGCGACAGCAGGGCATTAAACAAGTGTGGGACCCTTTCGAGCAGGTTGCCCTGTGTGACTAAACAGCTCTCAGGCCTGTGAAGCAGGTCCTGCTTTCACCTCTGTCTAGGTGCACTGCTCAAACTTTTCTCCACTGGGAAGATTTCCCCCCACAGCTGGGGGTGCAATGCAAGAGCAGTTCATTTTCAGTTTGTTTCTTTCACACCAAAACAACACGTCCTTGAACCAAGCTTGGGCTTTCTCCCTCTATTAGCCGTTTGCTGGGTATCCCACCTGATGCGTGGGTGTGAGATGAGCGAGAGGCATCAGTGCAACAGTGTTAGGAGACATTGGTGTTTGAGCCACCTGTTGATAGAGATTACTTATACTATTTGGATCTGCCTAAGCTTGATCTGGGATATACAACATCTAATTAATGATGGACTCGCTGCTTGGCCTGGCCAACCTAATGATTTTGTGCGTTGGCCAGCACCCAGTTCATGACGAGCAGGTCTAGCCACATGGTCACATGATGACCCACAGTCATGAACTCAGTCAATAACCAAGGTCAGCAATTTCTCTTCTAATGTTGTAGAAGAGAGTCCCTGTGACTCTCCTGTTGGGGCTTGCCCAAGGCTCCCCACAGCATCTTTCTCTGTGATGGAATCTACCTGATTGTTTGACATAAGCGGCAGGACTGCTCATACTGTAGCCTGGACCTGCTGCAGAGTCCACTCTTGTTCTAGAAATCACTCGAAATTAGCAACCTTACACATCACCTGATAAATGGAACAGTGAGAATACAAGAGAGTTTTATATTCTACCTCCAAAACCCAAACAGGAACAGAGGCACAAAAACAGTGGAAAAACAGAAAGTGAATAGTAAAATCATGGAACTAAATCAACCATATCAATAATATGAGTAATAATTAGATGTAAATGTACTACAATGCCAAGTCAAGGGCAGAGATTCTCCAATGAACAGAAAAGTAAGACCCAACTATATGCTGTCTATAATTACGCTCACTTTAAATATAAAGACATAAATAAGGTAGAAGTTAAGAATGGATAAAGATATGTCAAGCTGACAGTGAGCCTAGGAAAGCTGCAGTGGCAATAGTCATATCAGACGTGGTGGACTTCAAGAGAATGGGTGTTATCCAAGCTAAACAGGGAAATCCATATGGATAAAATCATTCACTGGGAAGCCATAATAATCATACATGTGTGTATATGTAGTAACAGAGCTTCAAAATATTTGAAGAAAAAAATTGACAGAAAAGGGAAGAACTAGACCAATCTATAATAATCATTGAAGACTTTTATACCCCACACATCAAAGAATAAAATAGCTGGACTAAATAATAAGGAAATACATAGAAGAACAGAAGAACATTGTCAACTACCCTGACTGTAACAGACGTTTATGAACACTAAACTCAACAGCTGCAGCGTTCACTCTCTTTTCCAGCAAACGTGCTACCTTCACCATGATAGACCATATGTTCACCCATCAAACGATATTCATGAAATTCAAAGAATGTGCCAAGTATGTTCTATGACCACGGCGGAAGGAAATGAAAATGAATAACGATGAGATTCACAGAAAAATCTCAAATATTTGGAAATCATACAACACACATAAAGAATCCATAGGTCAGAGGAGACATTTCAAGGGAAATTAGAAAATATTCTGAATGAAGTGATAATAAAAACTAAACATATCAAAACTTGTGGGATATACTGAGGCAGTGATTAGGGAGAAATTTATAGCTTAAAACACTTACGTTGTAGAAAAGAAAAATATAAAGTGGGGGATTAGTCCAGCAACACTCTCATGGCTTTGTGGTAACAATGCAGAGTATGAGCACTGCAGGGCAACAGACTCCTCCTGGTTCCCCTGCCTAGAGGCTCCCATCCCTCTCACATGGGAGCCCGGAATATCTAAAACACAAAACTAACTGTCACTCGCCTGCTCCAAACCCTCCCATGGCTCCCCACTGCTTCAGGGTGAAACTCAGAATGGACCTTGGCAAGCTGACCTTTTCTTTATTTTTAAAAAAATTTTATTTATTTATTTATTTATGGCTGCATTGGGTTTTCTTTCTTTTTTTAAATTTTTTAAATTTAATTTTATTTATTTATTTATCTATTTATTTTTGGCTGTTTTGGGTCTCCGTTTCTGTGCGAGGGCTTTCTCTAGTTGCGGCGAGCAGGGGCCACTCTTCATCGCAGTGTGCGGGCCTCTCACTGTCGCGGCCTCTCTTGTTGCGGAGCACAAGCTCCAGACGCGCAGGCTCAGTAGTTGTGGCTCACGGGCCTAGTTGCTCCGCGGCATGTGGGATCTTCCCAGACCAGGGCTCGAACCCGTGTCCCCTGCATTGGCAGGCAGATTCTCAACCACTACGCCACCAGGGAAGCCCTGCGTTGGGTTTTCATTGCTGCACACAGGCTTTCTCTAGTTGCGGCGAGTGGGGGCTACTCTTCGACGCGGTGCGCGGGCTTCTCATTGTGTTGGCTTCTCTTTGTTGCAGAGCATGGGCTCTAGGCACGCGGGCTTCAGTAGTTGTGGCAGGCGGGCTCAGTAGTTGTGGCTTGCAGGCTCTAGAGCGCAGGCTCAGTAGTTGTGGCGCACGGGTTTAGTTGCTCCATGGCATGTGGGATCTTCCCGGACCAGGGCTTGAACCTGTGTCCCCTGCATTGGCAGGCGGATTCTTAACCACTGCACCACCAGGGAAGTCCCAAGCTGACCTTTTCTGACGCTGTTCCTGCTCAGCTTTACCCCTCATGCCAGGCCTTGTTTGTCTGTGTGCTACATCCAGCTTCCTGAACAGTCCCTTGAAATCAAGAGGTTTTTTTTCTCCTCTCTTTTTTTTGCCCTAGAACTAGGGTTGCCAGAAAATACAGGACTCCCAATTAAACTTGAAATTCAAATAAATAATGAATAACTTTTTAGTATAAGAATGTCCCCGGGGCTTCCCTGGTGGTGTAGTGGTTGAGAATCTGCCTGCTAATGCGGGGAACACGGGTTCGAGCCCTGGTCTGGGAAGATCCCACATGCCGCGGAGCAACTAGGCCCGTGAGCCACAACTACTGAGCCTGCGCGTCTGGAGCCTGTGCTCCGCAACAAGAGAGGTCACGACAGTGAGAGGCCCGCACACCGCGATGAAGAGTGGCCCCCGCTTGCCACAACTAGAGAAAGCCCTCGCACAGAAACGAAGACCCAACACAGTCAAAAATAAATATAAAAATAAATAAATAAATACATAAGCTAGGGGGGGAAAAAAAAAAAAAAGAATGTCCCCAATATTGCACGGGGTATATGTATATACTAAAAAAGTACTCATTGTTTATCTGAAGTTCAAATTTAACTGGGTGTTAATTTTTTTTTTTTTTATTTGCCAAATCTGGCAACCTTACCCAGAACTGGCACATGGTGTTCCATCTGCCCTTTCCCTGCTTCTCTGCATGGGTGACTCCTTTTCCTGAGTCAGGTCTCAGCTTAGAAATACTCCCCCCCAGGAAGACAGTTCTCCCTTCCCCTTTCTCAAGCTGAGGCTATAGTTGTCTCATTACTGTGCCTGAGCTGTGCCCCCGAGGCAGCGGAGGTCCACCTCATTCACTGCTAACTCCTCAATCCCTGGTATAGTGTCTAGCACTTGGTGACTACTCAATAAATACTTGTTGAAGGAACAAGTGCTGACCTAGGTCCTAGCTATGGGGCTAGAGGGCTGGCCCACTTCCTGCCTTTAAAGCCCTTCCCCCCAGTAGGGGATGCATCAGTTACGTATCACTGCAAACAAACCACTCCAAAGATTAGTGACTTAGAAACACAGCAACCATGAAGTTTGCTCACGAATCTACAAAATGAGCAGAGCTCAGCAGGCACATCTCAGCTCTGCACCCCGCACCCCTAACCCCTAACACACACAGCTGGGGCAGGAGAATCCACTTCCAAGATAACTCACTCACATGGCTTTCAAGTTGGTGCTGTATGCTGCTTCTCTCCACATGTGCCTCTCCACAGGGTGGCTTGTGCTTCCTCACAGCGTGACAGCTGAGTTCCAAGAGCAGTATCTCAAAGGAGACAGAAAATGGCAGATGCTAGTTTTCTAAGGCCTGGATCTGGAAACTAGTACAGTGTCACTTCCACCATATTTTATTGGTTAAGTAGTTGCAGAGTCCATATTCAAGGAGAGGGGTCATAGACCCCTGTCTCTAAATGAACAAGCGCTAAAGAGTTTTGTGACCGTGTTTTAAAGCTACCACAGGAGAGAATACTCACCACAAAGGAACTGACAGAGCGTATCATCAGCACCAGTCTGAGTGTATGACGGTTCATAGGATGCTTTTCTCTCCATAGTGTGCAGCACGGGCCAAAATATTCAGGGAGTCTTAGAGTGACATAGGGCAGGAGGGACAGAGAAAGGGAGCAAGGGAGCAAGACAGAGAGAGAGAGGAGAGAGAGGTGTGCGAGATAAGGAAAGAGTCTTCCCTCGGAGCAAGAAGAATGTGAGCAACTCAACCAATGTAGGCACTTACGGTAACGGTACCTGAAGGGAGGCTGCACAGTTGGCACCTGTCATGGGTCCGTTGGGATGTTGTAAGCAGAAAATTTCAAATTGAATTCTTTTCTTTTGGTTTTGAAAAAAAATTAGTCTATAGAAAGCTGACAGAATAGTCAAATGAACAACCCACACACCTGTCACCTAGTGTCACTAACGGTTAACATTTTACCACATTTGCTCTTTGAAAGTAAGTTACAAA
This sequence comes from Balaenoptera borealis, assembly GCF_965194805.1. NCBI lineage: Eukaryota > Metazoa > Chordata > Mammalia > Artiodactyla > Balaenopteridae > Balaenoptera > Balaenoptera borealis. The sequence goes on from NC_138878.1 coordinate 18,089,911, forward strand.
CAAGACATTTCCCTCCCCAATCCTTCGGCCTGCATTCCCTCTCCTGCCCCGCTCCCTCCCACCAACCTTCCCACCCAGCAGTGTACTCTCTGCACCAGTGGTTTCAGCTGGGGTGATTTTGTCCCCCAGGGATTATTTGACAATGTCAAACGGAGACATTTTTTATTGAGAAAAAATTCACGTATCATAAAATTCACCATTTAACCATTTTAAGGTGCTTCTTTAGTAAATTCATGATGTGATGCAACCTTCATTGCTAATTCTAAACCATCTCTGACTTTTCAGCTTGTTGCACCTGAACGGGTGCGGTGCTCCTGACACCTAGCGGGCAGGGGCCAGAAATGCTGCTAAAGTCCCAGAAGAGAGAATTATCTGTCTCCAAAGTGTTGAGGCTGAGAGACCCAACTCTACACCATTAGAGCGCCACATGACATCCAACGAAATAAGCAGCCATTCAGTCGTGTCATCCCTACTGGTCTCAAGAATGCCTTTACAGTATTTTTATTTCAGTTCAGGAGGCAAGGTTCACATGTTTCGTTGTTAGGTCTTTTTAGTCTCTTTTAATATAGAAGAGTATTCTCTACCCCATACTCAGCCTTTTTGTCTGATTACTTTTTGTAACAGTTCAGGCCAGTTTTAGCACCTCATTCTGTTTCCATATTGTATTATTATCTTTCTTATTGAAGTGTAGTTGATTTACAGTGCTGTGCCAATCTCTGCTGTACAGCAAAGTGACTCAGTTTTACATACATATACACATTCTTTTTTTTAATATTCTTTTCCATTGTGGTTTATCCCAGGAGATTGGATATAGTTCCCTGTTAGCACCATATTCTGGATTTACCTGACTGCTTCCTCAAGATTAGATTCACGTTAAACAATTTTGGTAAGAATATTATATTGGTGATTATTGCATCACATCAGGGGGCCCATAAGATGAGGTTGCTGTGCTATTTATGATGCTGAAATTGGATGACGATGTAGTTCACAAGGTAGAAGGTAGCTGCCCCCAACACCTCGCCCACCTAAGTATGGGGTCCAGGCAGCCAGCCTAGTTGGCTTACCCTTTCTGAAAAGTAGGCATGGCCTGGGGAGGGTGACTCTCACCCAGTGGGGAATCCTCAGGCCCTCCTCCCTTCTTTCTGCTGCCTTACCTTCTGAGTCCAAGGGGAAGGCCCCAAGAGCTAGTGGTTCCCTTTGCCAACCCCAGGGAGCAGGCCCCAGCCCAGTTCGCTGGGAAGCCATGGGAGGACACCTTGGGCCTCGTCAGCTGTTCCTTGGTTCCCAGGAAGAAGAAAACTGAAGGGCAGACGTGGGCTGAACCCCTCGAGGCTGGAACCAGGAAGCTGAGGGTGTGGACAAGTGGGGGACAGGGGGTTGTGATGCAGGGCCCAGTAGCATTCCTGTGATGAACAACTGGGCAAAAGCTGTACTGACGTCACTCCCTACCTTCTTCCTTTCAGAACGCTCCATCCACCTTTAGGAACCCTCTTTAAATACCAATACCACCTCCTCCAGGTGGTATTTCCTTCCTCCTACCAGTAGTGCAGGAAGAAGGAAATCTTGACTGCTGTTCTCACAGCACTTCAGGCTAGAACCACTGCCAGGACAGAAATTCTCTCCCATTACACTGGAAGTGAGAACTTGAGAACCTGCACAATGCTTTTTTGAGCCAGCATTGAAGCAACATATAAAAATTCAGTTTTCTGGCTTTTCTCTTGAAACATCTGAAGCTCTGGCAACACTGGGGCTGCATCTCCACCTGGTGTCAATGGCTTCCCCTTTCAGGCCAAGCATGCCCCACACCTCCCCAGTATTGAGTCTGTGTGTGGATTTTCGTCTTACTCCTGAACCATTGCCAGTGCTGAAGTTGAGAACTACTTCTCTGTACTCATATCTCCAAAATAAGTATAACAATAAAAGAGAGGTCAAAGAGTCATGCGCTTCAGGGAAAACGGGAGAAAGCACATTTCTTTGTGGAACTGCAGAATATTCCTGTGTACTTATAATGCAATCAAAGGAGATCTGTGTTGAAAATACATATAGGGACTTCCCAGGTGGTCCAGTGGGTAAGACTCCATGCTCCCAATGTAGGGGGCCTGGGTTTGATCCCTGGTTGGAGAACTAGATCCTGCTTGTCACAACTAAGAGTTCGCATGCTGCAACTAAGAAGTCCGCATGCCACAACTAAAAAAAAAAAAAGAAGATCCCACGTGCTGCAACTAAGACCTGGCGCAGTCAAAATAAATAAATAAATATTTTTAAAAAAAGTCGAGTTAAAAAAAAAATATTTATATATATATATATGACCCTAAGTGTCATTGTGTCTTAGCATCATGGTTGGTTGCGAGGGGTTTCAGTGGAGTGTCACACTTCTCAGTTTGGCTCTCAGCTCCACCACTTACAAACTTTGTGACCTCAGATAAGACTGTTATGATACCCAGACCCTCTGCAGTTTAAGCTCTCTCTGGACCACTCGAACACAGCCCAACTGCTATCTTAGCAACAAAACACCCTGAGCACATGCTTTCAAGGCTATGCTGAGGAAGAATGAGATCTCACACCCAAAATCATTCTTTTCTGGGCTGGCAATTTGCCCAGAGTCAACCCCTGCCCAAGCCAAAAGCCAAACCTGGCTCACAAGGGCAGATTTTTGGCCCTGACCTTGGCAGAAGGTGCTGTCCCATATGATACTCTACCTCCAAGGCCACAGACGAGGCAAGGCCCCTGGAGGTCAGGACATTTGTCACTCACAGGCTGATCTTAGGGATGCTCAGGGTCTGTAAGGGCTCAGCTAGGGTCAAGGGAGGACCATCAGGCCCTGCCCAGATCAGAGGAACTCACCGTGAGTTCTCCAGCCACAGACTCCAGCAGTAGACGCCAGCAGGATTTTCAGAACCAGGACCAGGGAATTCTAGGATAAAGATGACTCTCTCCTGTAGGATGCAAGCGAGGAAGCAGGAGGCTTCTGAGGCTGCTGGAAGCCAGTTTGTGTCTACAAAGGGAAACAAGCCTTAGAATGAAGCATTTACCACAAAAGATGTACACAAGAGATGTAAAGAAATTGAAGATATCAGTTGGGAATGTGGTTAGTCTCAAGTAAGAGAAAAACCTAACAGTAGCTTAAAGAAATATTTGTTTCATGTTTGTCTCATGCAATAAGATATCAGGAGGTGGGCAGACCAGGGTTGGTGCAACTGCTTTACAATGTCACGGAGGCATGCTCTGCTTCCCTTGTCTACCATCTTTAGCTAGCTAGTCCATTCTCAAGGTTGTTGCCTCATTGCCTTAAGGTCACAAGTTGGCTGCTACAGCTCTAAGCATTATACTCACATTCTCAGCAGGAAGTTGAAGGGAAAAGAAGCAGAAAAGGAAGACACCTCTGCCAGAGAAGCAACTTTCCTAGAAGGCCTCAACGTAAGTCTTGTGGGTCACAATGTATCCCAGGGACACCATGAACTCTTAGGGAATCTGAGAAAGTTAGTCTGTTTAACTAGGCACTTCCCCAAACAAAAGTGGCCTTCTTTTTTGGAGGAGGGGGGAATAGGTATTAGGAAGGCAACCGGCTGTGTCTGCCACATCAACTCCTTATAAAATCAAAAGGCATTGTATCAAACTTCATCTGAAACCAGCGCTATTTCTGGACTGTTCAATTAGATGAGCCAATAAATTATGTTTATAATTTAAGACAGTTTGAATCAAGCTTTCTGTTCATTACAACTGCTGTCACCTCATTGATACCATTTTTTTCTTTACTATTTTTATTTTGCACTATTAAAAAAAACCCACCAACAACCAGTAACAAACTGCTTTTCTTTACATTCATATGGATTTTAGGAAATTACTGTCTTTTCCCCTGGAGAAATAACCTACAGACAAAAAAATAAGTAGGATCACATTGTGAAATCTGCAAATCCCAGAAGTCAACAGCTTGAAGACACCCCCCCAAGGACAGGGAAGAAAACAAGTGTCACAAGAGACAAGACAAACACATATAATGATAGCAAGCTGGGGAAACGACCATTTTCAATGCCACTGACCCAGACAATAGGCACCCTTCTTCTCCTGGCACCCACTGCCACCATCTCCAAGGGTTGATTTTTGGTCTGTGGTCTGAAGAACTCTTCAAACGACATGAGTTGATTTGAGGAGAGGTGCAATGAGAGAGATTCAAGTACGAATAAGAATCATGCCAAAGTCCAAAGTCAGGGAAGAACCCACAATGAAAAGGAAACCCGTGTGACCACCACTCAGATATAAAACATTCAAGATATAAAACATTTCCAGGGGCTTCTCTGGTGGCGCAGTGGTTGAGAATCTGCCTGCTAATGCAGGGGACACGGGTTCGAGCCCTGGTCTGGGAAGATCCCACATGCCGTGGAGCAACTGGGCCCGTGAGCCACAACTACTGAGCCTGCGCGTCTGGAGCCTGTGCTCCGCAACAAGAGAGGCCACGATAGTGAGATTTGGACACTGGGGGTTGTATATGTCTTTAGAATGGGTTGAGGTTGGTGTTTAGGATGGCCTTTGCCACCTTGGAGGGGCCCATGCATCCAAACTGCAAGTCACATCCTATGAGTCAGATTGGCTGAGCCTATTTGTTTTCCCTGTCCCTTTTGTGAAATTTCAGGTGAGCACTCCAGCCACAGCTCAGATGTTCTGGGGACCCCAATAAAGGGCCCATTACCAGCACTGAAGGGGAGGCCTGTGGGGGGAGAGGAAGAGGGAGTTAGAGCAAGGCCCGAGGGGGAAGGAGTCTCTCTGGGCCTGAGCCCCCTTACAGTCAGGGGAAGGGCTGTTCCATCCACCAGCTGGCCCTGCACCATGCTCTGCTCTCTCTGGCTTGACCCCAGCCTACACTTTCATTGGCAACAGGCAAGCCCATGAAGCCTGGCTGACCCCAGAAATCAGGAGCTTCAGGTCACCACAGCCTCTGACCAAGCCTTGAAGTATAGACCCCTTGGCATAGTGCTGGTCATGCAGCATGTGCTAAAATAGTTCTCGAATGAATGGGAGAACGGCAAGCACTGGCATTCATGCAACAAACATGACTCTCCCACCTAGGGGGTCCTGATCACAGTGGGACCCCCTCCAGCTGAGGGCTTAAGAGACACCAGCCTGGAAGACCTAAATAGACTTTTCTCCCAAGAAGACATACAGGTGGCCAATATGCACATGAAAAGATGCTCAACATTGCTAATTATTAGAGAAATGCAAATCAAAACTACAACGAGGTACCCAAGCTTACCCACTGGGGCATTGGGTAAACTTGTAGCAGGTAAAGGTCACACCGGTCAGAATGGCCATCATTAAAAAGTCTGCAGGGACTTCCCTGGTGGCGCAGTGGTTAAGAATCCTCCTGCCAATGCAGGGGACACAGGTTCAAGTCCTGGTCCGGGAAGATCCCACATGCCGAGGAGCAACTAAGCCCGTGTGCCACAACTACTGAGCCTGCACTCTAGATCCCACGAGCCACAACTACTGAGCCCGCGTGCCACAACTACTGAAGCCCCTGCGCCACAACGAAGAGTAGCCCCCGCTCGCTGCAACTAGAGAAAGCCCACGCACAGCAACGAAGACCCAACACAGCCAAAAATAAATAAATAAAATAAATAAATTTATTAAAAAAAAAAAAGTCTGCAAATAACAAATGCTGGAGAGGGTGTGGAGAAAAGGGAACCCTCCTACACTGCTGGTGGGAAAAGTAAATTGGTGCAGCTACTATGGAGAACAGTATGGAGGTGCCTCAAAAAACTAAAAATAGAGTTGCCATGTGATCTGGCAATCCCACTCCTGGGCATATATCTGGACAAAACTATAATTCGAAAAGATATAAGCACCCCTATGTTCATAGCAGCACTATTCACAATAATCAAGACATGGAAACAACCTAAATGTCCATTGACAGATGAATGGATAAAGATGTGGTGTGTATATCTATATCTATATCTATATCTATCTATCTACCTATATACACAATGGAATATTACTCAGCCATGAAAAGAATGAAATAATGCCATTTGCAGCTACATGGATGGACCTAGAGATTATCATACTAAGCAAAGTAAGTCAGAAAGAGAAAGACAAATACCATATGATATCACTTATATGTGGAATCTAAAATATGACACAAATGAACTTATCTATGAAACAAAAACAGACTCCCAGACATAGAGAACAGACTTGTAGTTGCCAAGGCGGGGGGGAGGGTTGATTGGGAGGTTGGGACTAGCAGATGCAAACTATTATACATAGAATGGATAAACAACAAGGTCCTATTGTATAGCACAGGGAACTATATTCAATATCCTGTAATGAACCATAATGGAAAATAATATGAAAAAGAAAATATATATGTATAACTGAATCACTTTGCTGTACACCAGAAGCTAACACAACATTTTGAATCAACTATATTCAGTCAAAAAAATATATATATATATTTACATATATATATGTATATATACACCAGCCTGGAATAACCCTCTTCCATCCTGCTCCCCTACCTGGATGAATGAGGGGGCCGCACCTCTCCAAGCAACCTCTGGCTTTCGGAAGTCCTACAGATGAACCATGGGGCCAGGGACAGCGTGTTGGGTGGGGATCCACCTATCAGAATGAAGCTGGGGCTTCCCTCGTGGCACAGTGGTTAAGAATCCACCTGCCAATGCAGGAGACACAGGTTCGAGCCCTGGTCCGGGAAGATCCCACATGCCGTGGAGCAGCTAAGCCCGTGCGCCATAACCACTGAGCCTGCGCTCTAGAGCCCTCAAGCCACAGCTACTGAGCCCACGTGCCACAACTACTGAAGTCCACGTGCCTAGAGCCCATGCTCCGCAACAAGAGAAGCCACTGCAATGAGAAGCCTGAGCACCGCAATGAAGAGCAGCCCCCGCTCACTGCAACTAGAGAAAAGCCCGCGGGCAGCAACGAAGACCCAATGCTGCCAAAAATAAATAAATAAATTTAAATAAAAATATGTTTTTTTAAAAAAAGAATGAAGCTGGATTAGGAAAGCCAGTGGGTGCTCTGCTGCCCCCTATGGGACAAAGCAGGAACAGCACCCTTGGGTGAGAACTACCTAGCTGGAGGAAGAAGAGGAGGAGGTGTAGGGAGCAAGCATCCCTCGTTGTCCCCACACTTGACCTTTGGCACAGAGCATCCACACTCTCCCCCTTCTCCTCCTTGAAGTCAGGGTCCCTATGTTTGGGGTCCATCCTCAGCCTCACGAAGTAGGCTTTGCATCCTCCCAGGTCTGCCAAATCCTCCACCCAGAACATGCCACACATTTCTGAAAGTCTTTCTGCCAAAAAGCATTGTCCTGGGAACATCAGGCCAGTTCCAGACCCGAAAAATCACTCACGCAGTGTTTGTACTCAGCAAATGGAAAGGGCTCCTGAGGAGTCTTTTATAGACTACTAGGTGTAGGCAACTGTGTTCATCAGGAAGAAAGATAGGGACTTCTCTGGTGGCGCAGTGGTTAAGAATCCACCTGCCAATGCAGGGGACACGGGTTCAATCCCTAGTCCAGGAAGATCCCACATGCCGTGGAGCAACTAAGCCCGTGCGCCACAACTACTGAGCCTGCGCTCCAGAGCCTGCGAGCCACAACTACTGAAGCCCGTGCACCTAGAGCCCGTGCTCCGCAACAAGAGAAGCCACCACAATGAGAAGCCCATGCACCGCAACAAGAAGTAGCCCCGGCTCACCTCAACTAGAGAAAGCCCGCAGGCAGCAATGAACACCCAACGCAGGCAAAAATAAATAAATAAATTTATAAAAAAAAAAAGGGAAGAAAGATAAACATAAGGATCAACAAATGCTAGGAAAATAGAAAATGATGGGAAGGCAGAAACTTAATTATAACAAAATTTGGTAAATCAAGCCAAAGACTGATTATTGGCAAAGATTAATAAAATCTGATAAACCAATGGAAAATTAACTTTAAATACAGATTTAAAATTGATCTACAGATCAATTCATAGATAGACATATAGATAGAGATACAGAGTTATAACAAGAAACCCATAGGCTGTGTTTTGGGCCAATTCAGTGGTGATGGGAGGGCGGCTGGGTGAAACTGAGCTGAGGGCCGATGGAGGGTGGGGTGGGAAAGGGCATAAACAAATGTTTTATTATGGAAAATTTCAAACATATACAAAAGTAGCAGTATTAGGATAATGAAGCCCATGTACCCACCACCCAGCTTCAACAATTACCAGCTCATGAAAAATTTTGTTTCATCTATATCACCTCCTGCTATCCCCCCTACTTCAGATTATTTTGAGGCAAATACCATACTTCATATAATTTTATCAGTAAATATATCATTTTTCTCTAAAAGAATCCTTTTTCAAAAAAAATCATGACTACAATAGCATTATCACAACTAAAAAAGTTAACAATTATTCCTTAATGTCATCAAATAGCCAATATTTCTTTGGTCATTCCACTGTGTTTTTTTTCTTTTTGTTTTTTTGGCCACGATGTGCAGGATGCGGGATCTTAGTTCCCTGACCAGGGATCGAACCCATGCCCCCTGCAGTGGAAGCGCAGAGCCTTCCCTGGACCACCAGGGAAGTCCCACTGTTCCACTGTGTTTTGATTGTTGGTTTTCTTGACTGTCTTCCTCACTGGATCCGACCAGGGACCTTGGCAGCCCCTGCTGTCCATGGATGGGGCCAATACACCTGTGTCCACACACCCAAGTGAAGACAGCCACTGATCTGTAGGTGAGCAAAGACACCAAGGGCCTAGCTGGCAGGAGCACCCCCGCTCCAAGATGAAGAGCTGTTCTTAGCATGAGTGCTGACCAGGCTCAGCCAGGTGCTCAGAGCCCCTGCCTCACCTCACCTGGGGTACCCTGCCAAAATACTCACGCAGTCCCTGCTCCTCACCACCGTCTCTTCAGCCAAACCTCCAAGGATGGGGCGAGGGCATAAAGATTTGGGGAAAATGTCTCGGGTACATTTGATGTATTACCCTTCCTGAGCTCCATGTGGCCCAACCAAGATGGGGGCACACCTGGGTGCCTGATACCTTCACCCTGCACCACTATAAGAAAAGAAACCCCTGGGGTGGGCCACTGAGCCCAGCTATGGCTTCTGGGAAAGAAAGGTTAATGTCAGTTGCCAGGGAGGCCTTGACACCAGGTCTGCTTTGTGACAGAGTCACCAAAACAGCCAGCACCATTCCCGGGGGAGAAATGGGGACTGGCCCTTTGCTGGATTATCCATGGACCACCTCCCCAGAGGGGCTTTCCCTCACTCCCCTGCTCCTCTCCTGGGCCATAGTAGGTGACCCTCTGAGCTCCTAGGACTGTTACCCTGGGCCAGCCACAAGCGAGTCCAATGCCAGCCTGATCCCAGAACAGACATCAATGCCCATCTGTGGAAGAAGACTGCCACAGGCTCACCCTCTGCAGAGCGCCCCTCTCCAAGCAACTCTCTCTCCAAGACCAATTGCTGTGTTGACACCAGGCCAGAAGCTGCCAGATGATAACCTATGGTTTCCAACTGCTTTCTGGAAGGACTTCCTCAGGCCTCGCCCTGGTCAGAATAGCCCAAACAGCCTCTACATCCTCCTCCTGCTGTCTTGGGCCAGCTGTTTGTATACTGAGTCCTGGAAGCTGACTCAGCCTGCATTCCCTTCCCCAAGTGGCAAGTGTGTAATAAAGTGCCCTTGGGGGGGCGGTGAGGGAAGGCTGGGGCAGGTGGGGTCCCACCATCTCTATGAAAGGGCAGTCCTCACATCTGCCCCGTGCTGATGAGACCAGGCGTGGGCACAGGCCTGACAACGCAGGGCGGAAAGGAGCAGCCATTAGCACTAATGAGGCAGGCGGCCTGAAAGCTTTTTACTTTGAAGCTCCTCGCCCACCCAGGGAACAGTCCGTTCGGCCACCTTGGCTTCCAGGAACCCCAGGCAGAAAAGGGTGTGGGGGCAGGAGCAGGGCTGGGGTCTTGGAGAAGCCTGGAGGAAGAAGGGGGAGGAGAGGTAGGGCCAGAGATGGAGGCAGAGGGCCTGTTTTTGGCTAAGTGGGCTTCTCCCCTCCCCTCTCTCCCCTCAAAAACCCAGGGTCTAGGTCTGCACCCCAACTCCACCCCGCTCTGGTCACTGGCCCATCACCCCCTCCAATGCCCTTGACCCAGGTTCCTGGAAGCAAAGGGAACATGCCATGCGTAGGGTCTGAATGAGCATCTCCGGGGCCACAAATTAAATTAAGTGTTCAGGGCCGCCTTCTTTGTTATTGCTAATGGCTCCAGCCTACCCATCCCCATTCCCCAGGTCCCTGTCCTGCAGAAATGTGGGGGCCCTGGGCACCCTATCTTGTTCCCAAACTTTGATTGGCTCCTGGAGACCTCACTCCAAATTGGAGATGGGTACCCCTCTAATAGAGCCCAGGTTCCAGTGAGAGAGGCCTGAATTGTGCCCCCACCCTCTGGGGGGGGGCTCCTCATGCCCTGGCTGCAGGGAGCAGTCACGTGTGGGCCCTTCATTAGACCCTGCCATATAAACCAAGGGCATGGGGTGGCCAGGAACTCTTGGGGCAAGGATCCAGCAAGCAGAGGTAAGTCCTCAGGTTGGGCAGAGACTCCTACTCTCTAGGGGTCTTCTATCTGGGATAGGGCACCTAGAGGGTGTTCTAAGGATGAAGAGGGACTAAGTGGTGGGTCTTCCTGCTGAGCCAGGCCATGCTGACCGCAGTGCTGCTGAGTTGTGCCCTGCTGCTGGCAATGCCCGCCATGCAGGGGGCCCAGATGGGCTTGGCTCCCCTGGAGGGCATCGGAAGGCCCGACCAAGCCTTGTTCCCAGAGCTCCAAGGTCAGTGTGGGCAGGAGTGGGGATGGGTGGGGCCTGGACACTCTCTGGCCACAAACTATTCTGCCTGGTATGAACCCTCTTTCCCCCTTCCCAATCCCAGGCCTGGGAGGTGGGTGTCTTGTGCATGGGGGGTTTCTGCCCTCACATCATCTGTCCCAGGCCTGGGCCTGCAGCCCCCGCTGAAGAGGACAACGGCAGAACAGGTGGAAGAGGCTCTGCTGCAGGAGGCAGAGGCCAAGGCCTTGGCAGAGGTAACTGCTCAGGAAAAGGGCTGAGACCACAATCTCTGGGTGGGGGGATCAGGCATCAACCTCTAGCTCCACTTCGGTGACCCTCTCACTTGGGGTGACACTGCAGACCATCCCTCCCCATGCTCCACTGTCGTCCCGCCTTGATTGGGGCAGGTCCCTGAAGCTGCCACTGAAGGCCCATGTTCCCCAACCCCTGCAGGTGCTAGATCCGGAAGGACGCAAGCCACGCTCCCCGCGTCGCTGCGTAAGGCTGCACGAGTCCTGTCTGGGACACCAGGTACCATGCTGCGACCCATGTGCCACGTGCTACTGCCGTTTCTTCAACGCCTTCTGCTACTGCCGCAAGCTGGGTACTGCCACGAACCCCTGCAGCCGCACCTAGTCGGCCGACGTCGGGGTCGGGGCTTGGGCAAGGGAGCGACAATAAAGGATGGGACCAACCCCAGGGTTGTGGCGTTATTTCGAACGTGACCGTCGGAGGGGGGAGGTCATGGCAGGGGCGAAGGTGCTCCAAGCCAAGACACCACACACACATCCCTACCCCAGGGCCTGCGCTATCCCATCATGAGTCACTTACATGCGTGCTCTTAGAGTGCCAGGCGCCGTTGGGAGAAGCAGAGGAGGGCCGCGCTCCTACCCTTGAGAATCTTATATAATATAATAAATGCGGGGAAGGGAGGGCGCAATGCAGCATAGGAGCTGTAGCTCCCAGCAGGCTAACAAAACATTAGGCTTCAGGGCCTGCTTGCGGTTAACTCGACGCGTGACCCGCAGCGAAGCCTGCCCCTCACCGGACCTCAGTTCTTCTCAGGGGAAGGCTGACTCAACAGTCTGGAATATTTCCAAGCATAAAAAGCGCCGCCCACTCCCATCTTTACTCCTCTGGCCTCCACAGCACCACGTGCACCAGACTCGGGAAATCTAGAGCGAAGGCCCAATCGAATCCCTGCGGCCACGGGCGCCACCACGCGGTCGGCCTTGGACACTCCAAGCCGCTCCCGCCTGGGAGCAGGAGGCCCTGCTCTCCTCAGCGCGCAGGCGCCAGTGGGCGGTCCCCAGCCCACACCTGCGCAACCGTTCGGCGAGAAACCACCCGGAAGCCGGGCGCCGCTCAGAGCCCCGCCCCGTTGTGGTCACGTGGGCCGCTTGCGCGTCACCTGATGCGCTTGACAGCCCGCTGCGGGCGCCGCGTCAGCTGATCTTGGAGTTGTGCTGCGTGCCGGCAGGTCCGGGTCCTCCGGTCCAGCCGCCCCCGCCGTAACCATGTCGTTCTTCCCGGAGCTTTACTTCAACGTGGATAATGGCTACTTGGAGGGACTGGTGCGCGGCCTGAAGGCCGGGGTGCTCAGCCAGGCGGACTACCTCAATCTGGTGCAGTGCGAGACGCTCGAGGGTGAGCCGCGGGGCCGGGCTGCGGGGCCTCGAAAGGCCGGCAGGGAGGCCGGCGCGGGCCTGAAGGTTCTGAGGTCTGGGAGCGGAAGCTGGGGGTTCTCGAAGGGCCTAAGAGGTCGGGGATACCGGATCCGGGCCTGAGAGGCCTGCTGGGAATCCGGGGGCTAATGGCGGGTGCGCCGGAAGGGAATATACCTCCATTTGCGGCTCCGTGGGGGCCCAAACGCAAACAAGGCTTTAAGAATCGCAGTGGTTCGCCTCTGCTGGGGCCACTTTTTCCCCGTTCTGCTCGCCATGTAGTTTGGAAGAGAGGGTCTCTCGGGAGTGGTTAGCTGGTGTGAGATGTGCTCATACAAGTCTCTTTACCCTGACGTAGCCAGAGAGCTGTCTCGTGGCAACGCTTAGGGAAGCTAAGCGGAAAAGTCCCCGGTTTTCCCTCCCAGCACATACACCAAGGGCTTTGGGCTCATTGTGTCTTCACGTTGGCCTGCGGAGTGAGCCTTTCTGGGGAATTGCTGAGCCAGCTTAGCGAGAGTTTCCTCCCATCGCCGATCCACTGTCTGAGCGGTCTTCTGAAGGCAGTGTTTGGGAGAGCCCTGAAAGTCGGGGAAGTTCATACACCTGTATTTGACAACAGTTCCCACCCGCTCCATGAGGGTGCCTGTTCAGACAGGGTTTCCTAGCACAAGAATGGTGAGAAGCTGAGTTCCACTTTCTTCTCACGACACACAGCTCCAAAGTGGAATTGACTCCGTGAGGCACAGCATCAGATTTACGGAATTAGAGACTTCCCTGATTCCAGTCTTCTCTTCCTCCTCCCCCTACCCACCCCCGCCCCCCAGGTGGTAGTGAAGGGCACAGTGGCTGGGCTGTGAGTTCCCATCCCTGACCTCCAGGTGATATCCTCGAACAGAGGTACTGCTAGCCTCCTGGTTGGTAGCTGGAGGGGGAAGATGGCCAGATGATTCACCTTCTGGAGAAAATTTTCTCATCATAAACTTCGTGAGGTTAAAAGTGAGCTCAGTTAAAAAAAACAGTTATGTACCTTGCAAATTGGACCCGTAATGTGAAAATAAATACTTTTAAGTTTTAAAACTTATTGCAGTTCAAATACAATTGTGGACATTATGGTTTTAACATAAATGTGCAAGAAAAGTCTTTCACCTCCCTTATGAGAGTGGAGGTGGGGAAGGAGAGGAGAGCACTTTAGGGTGCTGGGTTGTAGGAACTTGCCAGCAACCTCATTGTCCTCACTGTGGCAAACAGAGGAGAAACAGAGGGAGGCTGCACAGGGCAGGGCTTGGCACACAGTGGTATTTAATGGGAGTTTTGTGGACTGATTGGGACTGGAGGGAGACCTTTATTTGCTTAAATCTGAGTGCGGACACCATTGATTACCAACTGGCATTTGGTAAACTTGTTTCTCTTCTAGGCTTTCCTCACTCCTGCCCTCCTACCCCACCCCTGTAGAGCTTCTGGGGGCATGGGGTTCCCATCTTCCCAGCAGACCCTCCATCATCCCCCATAAACATGTTAAGCCATTCTTCCTACAGCACTGCTCACACATGGTCCCCTTGTGGATCACCATCCAGCCCTTTAGTGGGATCCCCTCGCTCTTTCACACATGTTCCTTTCCCTCATGCAAGCCATCCCCCAGCTTTTGGTGCACATTGTGTGGTGGACTTTGAACTTTCAAATCTGACTTTGAATCCCAGCCGCACCAATTACTGAATCACCTTAGACAAGTTACTTAACGCCTCTGGGTCTTGGGTTCTTCATCTGACACATTAACAGCACCTATCTCACAAGGTTGAGAGATGTCAACAAGTTATTATGTGTAAAACACTTAGCTCAGCACCAAGCACAGAATAAGCGCTAGGTAAATGTTAGCTCGTTTCAGTATTATTTGCACTAGCCATTTCCTCTGCTTCCTTCTTACTCCCGTGAAACCCAGTGATTCCCACCCTTTAAGGCCCAGACCCAGTACCATCCCATCTTAGAATCCCTTTGTGGCCATGCTAGGCTAGAATGTTGTCCCCCTCCATCCAGTTGCAGCTCTTGTGTGTGTTTGTGCTGATTTCCTAGAAGTCTGTCAACACAGAGTTTGAGATTCTTGGGACTCTAGGCTGGAGATGCTCTGGACTTTCAGGGGCTGGAGATAACCAGAGGCAGGAAGGAGTGACCAGAAACTCCACTTGTCCTCTACAGAAAGGCCTTCTCTGCTCCTGAAGGTCACCCCAGAGGCCTGACCTCCAGCCCTTTGTTGCTGGGTGTTTTTGCCTCCTTATCTCCAGGGAAAAGGGAAAGAGAGAGGGGAGAGGGGAGGGAGGTGGGAAGGAGAGACCAAGGAAGCCTGTGGTCCCTATGAAATCTGTAGGTGTGTCCTGAGATGATGAGGTTTCCAAAGAACATGTTTTAGCAGTGGGACAGTTTCCAGAAGGCTCAGGACATTGGCTGGAGGGTGTTTATTTGTTCTGCAAGGTACAGCAAGTACATATAGACCCTCCACCACACCCTAGCCTTCCTTCTTGGCTTCTACTCCATCAGGGCATCTGCTACTGACCTCTTTTGCTAGAACTCAGCCTCTTAGGACCGCTGAAGTCCATGTATCCTCCATTGTCCATTTGCTTGATTGTCTCTTCTCAGAGGTAGGAGAAGGTCCTACCCCTTGGTGAACTGAGGGGACAGAGCTAGGTGGCCACAAAAGCTCTTTTCAGCTCTGAGTGTTTCTGGATGTGTTGAGTACCTTCTGGAAGCTGGGTCCTGTGCTAGGGACTTGTGGGGAAGAGGAGGTGGGTCAGAGATACACAAAGAGAAATCATACAGGATTACTTTGAATGTTTTCATTCATTCCACATATACTTGTAAAGCACCTCTTTTATGCCAGGCACAGCAGTAGGGTCTGAGGTACTTTGTTGAATGATGTTCCCTTGACCCTCATAGTCTGGGGGTGGAGGTCAGTGGGGCCAGAAGACATTAAGAGATCAGTGTAGCATAGCAGTTACAAATGTGGGCTTACTACTGCACGGCTCTGTGGCCATGTAACTGCTCTGTCCTGAGTTTCGTCATCTGTAAAATGGAAATAATAATAAATAAAATGATAACGTATCTTTATTGATGGGGTGGTTGTGAAAGCTAAACAAGATAATCCCTGTAAAACACTTAGCATGAACTTGGCACATGGTAAGTACTGAGTCAGTGTGCTAGCTGCAGTTACTGTTATTTTAAAGCAAAGGAAATATCTAATTGCATATTAAGGGTGTTGCCTGTGAAAGGGACAGTGGAGAAATGATAGAGAATCAGAGGGGAACTTTCTGTAGAGAGTGTGGCTGGTTCAGGCCTTGCTGAGGAAGGATATTCGAGCTGAGGTGTGGACAATGAGGAGCCAGCTGTGCAGAGACCTAGGCCAGGGATGGGGTGGGGTGGGGTGGGGTGCATTTCGGGCAGAGCGACCAGCATGCCAAGGAGAAATAGTTGGGCCAATCAGAGGGACCAAAAGGAGTCCTGGGTGGTAGGGTGTGGGGGACAAGAGCACACATCTGCTCGGAACCCAGACCCTTGGTTTAAAAATATCAGGCTGAGCCCAGGGGAGGAAGCCCCTGGCCCCTCAGGACTGGGTGTGGAGGCAGAGAGAGTGGTGGCAGGGAGCATCACCTTCCACGGAGGCCTGCTGAATTTGAGGTGGTCGGATGTGACTAAGTGAATGTATTTCAGATCATGAGGAACATACGTCGTGCTAATTCGATGTTCAAGTCTTCGTTTGCTTGTTCAAAAAACACTTCCTGAAGGCCTACTGTATGCCAGCTTCTGTGCCTCATAAGAGAGCCAGGCAGGTATTTCAGGTATTACCATAGTTCTGAGCTTGAACCCTTAGCTTTGACCTTGGCTTCAGCCTAAAAGCATTGTTATTAATTTGTCTGACTGGCTGCTGGGAATACAGGTATGAGTGAGACTCTGGCCCTGCCCTGCAGAATTTCCCCTTTCTTCTTTTCTCTTAAAAACTATTTATTATGGAAATCATTAAACATATACAAATTAGAGGGAATAGTATAACAAACCTATAAATAATAATCACCTAATTACAACAATGATCAACTTTTGTTGTTATCAATCTTGTTTCAATAATAGCTGCATTTATCCCCCCACTCTCAAATTATTTTGAGGTAAATCCCAGACAGCATATCACTTCAGCTGTAAATATTTTGGTGTTCCTAAAAAAGATCATGTTTTTTTTTTTTTAACATAACCACAATCCGATTAGTCCTCCTTTAAAAGAAACAATAGTTTTTGATGTCATCAAATATCCATTTCGTGTTTAGATTTGTCTGATTGTCTCAAATGATTTTTTGATACAATTTGTTTCAAGCGGGGGTCCAATTATGATCCATATATTTCAATTGATTGATGCTATCAGGAGTCTTTTAGTATATAGGTTTTCTGTCTCACTTTTCCTTTTATTTACTGAAGAAGCTGGGTCATTTAATTTATAGATTTTCCTTCCATCTCAACTTTGCTGATTATATCCCTCCTGTATAGTTTTAACGTGTTCCTCTGTCCCTTGTGTTTCCTGTAAATTGATAGTTAGATCTAAAGACCTAATTAGATTCTGGTTCCATTTTTTTTAAAAGAATATTTAATAGATGTCATTTGTACTTCTATTGAGAATTGTTTCTCTTTAGTTGTTTCCCTTTTTATGACATAGGAACCGTTGATATTTATTGCCTAGAACCATTATTTCATTAGGGGTTGCAAAATGGTGATATTTTAATTTTATGTTTCCTTCTGCAATTGCTAGCTTGAATACTTCTATACCTGGAAATTGCCAGTAATCAACTACTTGGTTACCCTGAAATACAGTCTGTATAGGAGAGGCAGGACAAATGCTTAATTCTTTCCCATATTTACTAGCTTCCAAAATAATGAGTTCGTTTTCCAGCATCCTCCAAAGGTGACGAATGAGGTTTGTTTGTTCTTCTTTTTGTTTGTTTAGTATCATAACACACTTATGGATTTTAATATATTTGTTGTGCTTCAGTCTTTTAACTTTATCGGTGCTCAAATTGTCCTTTGGCCAGTGGGAACTTGTACAATAGGCTGCCTGTTGTATAAGTTTTTTGACATAACCCTGTAGCCTTCCTTACTACTGAGATGACAGTGTATTCTAATGTTATCTTGTACATTTGTTGACCCAGACCTAGAGTCATAGTTTCTCTTAGGGGACCTGATTCTTTTTATAGGAAAATGATATTTAGAGACCATAATCTGAGTCCAGGGGTTTCTCACTGTTGCTGAGTTGGTCATTATTTCTAGGATTTTTCTATGAATTAGCTCCCTTCTTACTTAGCAACTTGGAAAATACAGAGAAGCCTATGGCTTGCTGGATTATGCAGCTGTAACTCAGCTGATGGGTACCAGATGCCTGTTCCTAATTTGGAATGGGGGCTCTCCCTGACACTTGGACCATTCAGTACATATCCTTCCTCTTGTAAAGAAGTATGCTTAGCATTCAGGAGGAGGAACCCTGTGATCTTCTCAACTTCCATGTGAGTTAAGTGGTCCCGAGTGATTGTTTTCCTCAGCCAGTGAGTTAGATGCTCAGGGACCATGGTTGAAGAGCTCACATGTGTGATATGCTGGTTGTCTTTCAGAACACTGTATCCCTCTCTGTCCTGAATCACTTGTCTTTTGTTCATTACAGCATTTCCTTCTGCATTTCAACACTATTTCACAAGACACAGTCTCATATAGGAAGAGGAAAGTGAGACTCCAGGCTGGCCTTGGCCAAATCACCAGTCACATCAAACTGCAGATGCAAACATAGATGGTGTCTCCAGGAGTGGCACTAATTAGTTATTAGTGGCACAGTTTGTTATTCAGCACTAATTGTAGTGTGACCAGGAATGTGGCTGGAAAGAGATCAGCTTTGAAGGATTGCAAAAACCACAGGAAGGGCTTTGTCCTGAATGCAGGGGATGGGAGGGTAAAACTACTGGACTTGTACTTCAGAATGTACCTGCAGTTTGAAAAGTGTTTTGGGGGTCGGGGCCACACTGAAGGTGGGAAGAACAGTCTGCAGAGTCTTATAAGTAATCCAGGGCAGAGAAGATGATGGCAGCCTGTCTTCAGGCATTGGTAGGGTGCATTGTGAGGGGGAATTATAGGAAGAGGAGTTGATAGGATTTGAGGGTTGGATAAGGAGGCTGAGGAAGAAGGAAGAGTCAAGGCTGATGTCTCCTCTCTGGCTTAGGCAACTGTGTAGGTGGCAAGTGAGATGATAGTGGACTGTGGAAGGAACGGGTTGGAGAAAGAGTGAGAAGATGGGATTGAGGGATCTGTGAGCCATCTGAGTGAAGATGTGGAGACTGTTTTTGCTGCTCAGGTGTGAGGTCTGAGCTTGGGGAATCAGGGTAGAAGTGTGGCCACTGACCCCAAGAGAGAGCATAGAATCAGAAGAGTAGAAGCCCTAGATGAGACCCTCCCCCCATTAGGGCTTCCATTAAGCAAGGATGGGGCAAAAGATGGTCCTGCCAGAAAGACCAAAGGCATCCCCTGAGAGGTTGGTAGCCCCAAGAGAGAAAAAGAAGGGGGTGGTGACTGACAAACATGACCAAGAGATTGAAATAAAGTCAGACAGCTCTCCATTTGGTTTTGCCCTTCAGAGGTCATTGGTGACCTTAATGAGAACAGAGGAGAGCAGGGCTAGAAGCTGACGGCAGTGCATGGAGTGGATGGGCAGAGACAACATACAGACAGAGCGGAACTCACCAATGAACTCAACTCACTGATGAATTCCTGTTCAGGCTGTTACTGGCTTTGTGACCCTGGGCAAGTGGTTTATCCTCAGCTGCACAATGAGAGTATTTTTTGAAATTAATTAATTAATTAATTAATGGCTGCATTGGGTCTTCATTGCTGCGTGCGGACTTTCTCTAGTTGCAGCGAGTGGGGGCTACTGTTCGTTGTGGTGCGCGGGCTTCTCATTGTGGGGGTTTCTCTTGTTGCGGAGCACAGGCTCTAGACGCACAGGCTTCAGTAGTTGGGGCTCATGGGCTCTAGAGTGCAGGCTCAGTAGTTGTGGCACATGGGCTTTGTTGCTCTGCGGCATGTGGGATCCTCCTGGACCAGGGCTCGAACCTGTGTCCCCTGCATTGGTAGGCGGATTCTCAACCACTACGCCACCAGGGAAACCCACAATGAGAGTATTAATAAGATCACTCTGAAATGTTAGTGACGTGTAAGCACAGGGCCTGGAGCCGAGAGAGCAGTCAGGGAAGCCAGCTGCTCCCACTGTGGTCATTCCTTCCTGTCACTCCTGGGAGGCAGGCACCATGCTGGCCCTCGAGTGGGTAATGAAAACATGTCACACAGGCCTTGCTTGGGGGCAGGTGTGCCTAATGGGCAGACTGGTGGACATCACAACAGCATTGAATGTCCAGTAGGCACAGGGTACACTTTGGGGCAGTGGGAGCATGTGAGGAGTAGCAGTTAAAGGGTACAGGGCTTCTTTTTGGGGTAATGAAAATGTTCTAAAATTGTGATGATGGTTGCACAACTCTGAATATACTAAAAACCATTGAATTGTACATTTTAAATGGGAAAATTGTATGATACATGAATTATATCTCAGTGAAATTGTCACACACAAAAAATTAGCCAGGTCAAGGAGGGGGGAAGAAGGAATGGCATTAACAGTCTCAGAAATGTGAAACTGCATAGAATATCAAGAGAGCTTTGGGAACTGGGAAGAGAGAGTAGAGCATGTGTCAGCGGTGTGCAGGGCTGAGGGTGGATAGGCGCATTGGGCTGGTTCATCGAAGGCCTTGGGTGCCTTGGAAAGATACATGGCTTAGGAGGGATGAGAGTTGTGTTTAAAAAAAGAGAGAGATTCTTCAGTTAGGTCAAGGTCTGTGTGTGGGAAATGTCTTGCTTAAGAGTTTATGTTCTTGCCTGGAAACACTTTGTTCCATTTTGTTTGTCAGAAGAGAATATATCGACTTGGTGAAACTGCGTGACCACAGCTTAGACAACAAGACAAGCTTAGCTTGGTCCAGAATTCCTCAGAGTCAGATGTGATCCAGAGGAAGAGAGGACAGGGTTCTGACAATCCAGTGACCACAAACACGAGAGAGGAGCTCGGGAGGCATTGGGGGAAGGGTGTACACATGGAGAGGGTTTGCACTTGGACCGAAGGGAACAACTACATTGAGTCTCTGAGCTGTGAGAGCCTTGGCCCACACACACCTGAAGTTTTCCCCTCAGTGTTTGATGGCCCATGTTGTCCCGACTGCCCTGGGCAGTGGCACTGCTGTGTGAAGAGACATCTCCCCCCTACCCCCAGCACCCAATGATTGATGAGCTGGCATGGATCGCTGGTGGTGACTTGACTGTTCCTCTCCAGCTGGCTGCTGCTGCAAGAGGATGAGGCCCCAGAGCAGGGGTGGAGGCGAGGGGTAGGCAGGAGGGAGGTCTTGCTGCCATGAGCCAGCTTGGATTCGATCTGTCAGTAGATGAAGGAGGGGGGAATTGTGAAGGGGACAAGCGTTGGTGGTGTGATATGAAACTTGATGTGGGGCTCAGGAGGTTGGGTTTAGGAGGAGCCAGGCTAGAGGCAGGTGCTATTCCAGCTCTCCGAGTGAGAGAACGGGGCTCAGCTGGGGCAGGAGTGGCACGTGGGCAGAAGAGGGACTGGGTCAGAGACCAGCTTAGGGCATGAGACTGATAAGATTGGGCCAGTCTGCCTTACGTATGGTGGTGAGAGGGGTTAGAAGTTAGGATTTTGACCTCAAATGTCTGGGTGGGTGCTGGAACTGCTTCTGAGATGGGGACCACCGGAGGAGGAGAAGGTTTGGGGCATGGACAGGGTGGTGGAGGACGAGGTGTTGTGTCTCAGAAGTGCTGAGTCAGAGTGTCTGAGGGAGGCGGCTGTGCGGAGCTGGTGCTCAGGGGAAGTAGCACTAAAGATACCAATCTGGAAGTCATCAGCACACTGGCGGCCGGCAGCTCAGCCCGCGGCCGGCAGCTCAGCCCACGCCCGGCCGTCTGTTGGCTTGCAACCAGGGCAAGCCTCCCTTGGAAGCCTAGTCCTGCCCACAAGTCCTGCCAGGAGGCTGGAGAGCAGCCTTAATGGCAGGCCAAGTGGACATAAGCATGGCCTGAGGAGGATACCTGGCATGGAGCCTAATTTGGCGAGCAGAGCAGGGAGAGCCACAGCCAGGGATTCCCCTCCAGATCCCTGCTGTGCCTCCTGCGTGACTGGGCATGGTGGTTTCTTTTTTGGTCTCCTTTTTAACTAAACATAACTTGAAAAAAAATTCCAAAAATAGAGTTGGTGGAAGGGTGACTTGGTGTAGATCCTTGGGGGACAAGTTTTTACTGCCTTGTTTAAACATTGCATGTATATGTGCTGTGTGGCCCTATATACCCACTTACAGGATCATATCCCCTAAATTTGCACAGGATGGCGCATACAGAGGTGTTCACACCAACCCTGTTGGTAACTGCAACCTGTTAGAACCAGCGGAGTAGCCGTTGACAGGTTTTGGTTAAATAAATCATGGTCTGTGCTTAACAGTGGAATACTATTCCAGTGCTCAAAAGTGTGACGTTCCATGAAGACTGATTTAGAAATATCTTGCTAGGTGAGAAATTGCAAAGTGTTGCGTGTAATATAGTCCCATTTTAGTAGAATGCCAGGTAACGTGCACATGGAAACGTGTTTGGAAGCATAGACAACAAGTCTAGAGTGGCAGCCTCTGCAGAGAGGGATTGGAAAGGCTGGGAGGGGGAATATGTCAGTTTTAAATTTTATGTACCTTCCATTGTTCAAATGTGTCATAGTGAACAAATGTTTTATAACTTAAAACATCCGCTAAAGATATGTAAAATAAAGGAAATTTGAACATACAGGCGAGCAAAGAGAAGGTACTTACACCCATCCGCCATCCAAGGCAAGACCCCTGCTGGTGACCCTGGGGTGTTCTTCCAGATTTTCGTTCACAGCATTGTAGGGCTGGTCTGAGCCTTAGGGAGCCCCCATCAAGCCCCTTCTCTTTACAACAGAAGACTCAGTGTCCAGGGGATGCATGAGGGCCAGGGCCAGACACTTCATGTCACTCAGACTAGAGCCCCAAAGCCCCTGTCCACGTACAGCTCACCTCTCACCTGCCTATTTTTCTCTCTTTCCCTTGTCGCCTCTTCCCCACCCCTACTTCTTGCTTTCCCTTCACTGATTACATCTTGCACTAGTATATACTTTAGCCTGGTTTTATCTGGGAAGCCGTTTATGGTCAAGATAGTCCACACAGGAACTGATAACCCCCGTTTCATAAGCCCTGCCCCAGAGTTCATGTCAGAACTTGCTCTGGTGGGTGTTAACACACTTGTCCTTGGATTTACTCCCTGATTTCTTGGGCCTGGTTTCTGAGGTGGAGCCAGTGTCTGAACCTGTGCTTAGGACCTTTTGAGGTGACCTCAGCACAGGCAAATGTCAGCCATCCAGGACCCTTGAAGATGAGGCTTTCTGGGTGACCAGGGTTTCTGGATGGAAGAGAGGGAAAGATCCAAATTTTAAACATTTTGCATAAACCCATTCTGGAATGTATTAGTCTCACTTTCTTGCTTTCACAGTGGCACACACTAAACATAGCAGGCTTTCTCCCCAATTAGTGCTGTTAGACTTGAAACGAGATGACACCAAACCACAGTCCCTGAGGGCCCAGGTCTGCCTGCAGTAGTTTGTCCCTGGCCCCGTGTGGTCAGAGTGCCTGCTGCAGCACCCTAGAACCCTTTTCTTACTTGTAGCTGTTCTTGTGCTTTGGGTTCAGCTGTTAGATGCACTCCAGCTTGTTGGAAGGGTCAGCGTTAAGGATGAACAGGTGTGAGGATGTGATGTAATGGTCTCTCTTGTAAATCACCTCTGCCTGCTCAGAGGCAGGACCCTAGGGCCTCTCCGGGTCACCAGGACCTTTCTTGAGTTGTGTGTGAGGCCAGGTATCAGGCAGACCGTGGCTCCCTTTCTGGCCAGCTGTGTGACACTATGCATGTGATTTAATGCCTTGAAGCTAGTTTGCCCACCTGTAAAATGAAACAGAAATCACTTGCAGGTTGTTAGGACTCAACAGCACATGCCTAGCCAGAGTGAATGCTCAATAGATATTTGTATGATTGGATGAGCGGCAGGTCTTTATTGGTACTGGCAGGGGGCTAGGGTGTGGGGTATGGGGGAGGGGAAGCTGAGGCCCCCATCCTGGAGGGGTGCACCATGTTGTAGATTGTCCTGTTTCTGGGTTATTAAGCACTTTTTGTTTTTTTGATACAGCATTAAGCATTAGAGACAGGGGGTAGAGAGCTGGATAAAGGGATTTGGAGATTTGGGAGCGTCTGGCCGAATTGGAGGACAAGGGTGTAGAGAGCTGAGGATGACCAGGCTTCCTCTGTAACCTCTTCAGTTTTGCCCTCAGAAGGCCCCTTGCTTCACTGATGCAAGACAGACCAGTCCCTCATGATCAGACTCATGCTCACCTTGTCTCCATTCTGGCTTTCCCGACTCACGTCCACCTCAGTCCTATTCTTGTTCTTTGTGACACATTTCTCCATGGCTCTGCAGATGCCTGCAGCCTGTTCCCTCAGGGATCAACGGCTGCGGGAGATGCGGACCAGGAGTCTGAGGCTGTTATTAAATCGCGTGGAGCCAGAGCAGAGCCTCTGGCTGTCGACGGTGCCATCCTCCCTTTGGCCACAAGGTGGTGGAACAGGACCATTCCGCTGCCTGAGAGCCAGGGAAGGGGGTGTGGCTGGACCCACTGGTGCATCTCCTCTGCTTCTCTGTGCACCACCTGCTTTTAGCCGCTGTCCCTTGGGACTCTGCCCTGGGCCCTACTTCCCTTACCCAAGCCCCAGTTGGCCTTCCCAGATTAAGTAGGGCTCGTGGCTCAGTGTCTCCTGTTTGTCCATCTCTTCCCACCCTCACCTCCCTGTGCCCCAGCTTCCTGGGTTAGGAGGGGAAGGCCAGGGAGAATTCCCCGATGCTGTCCACCTTGTGCCCGGTGTAGGCTGCTCCAGCCTTGACCACCAAGCTGTCCTTGTTTACTTCCACCTGGGTCATGCTGGCAGTTCTCAGAGTCGGAGCGGCAGCTTCAGCTTCAGCACAGTGTGCTAGCTATGAACCAAGGGTCTTGGGGGCTCCAAGTAGGAGCTTGAGGCTGCCCAGGAGTCAGGGCCATGCTTCCTAGGCTCCCAGAAGCACCATCCTTCCCCAGGTGGCCTCTACTTTGGTCCTGTTACTCTGGTCCCTCCAGGAGATGGGAAATTCATCCTCAGGACGGACTCCTCTCCTCCAGCCTTCTTCAGCGCTTTGGGGGACATGTAGGGGTGCATGTGGCACATACAGGTACATGTGTGTAGGGTGACTCTGGGAGAGGCCCAAATCAGGCACCCCAGACTCTCTAGAGTATAGATACATACAGTCATGTTATCAGGTAATTGACAACTCCCCACCCTGCACCCCAATTTGGAGAGGTCTTTCCATTGGCCTCCCTGGCTTCTGCCTCATCCAACACCGACTCCTTAGTTGATTTAAAAAAAATAAACAAAAAACTATCCTGTGTGGGAATATCGGCCTTCCTCTTCTTTTAGAGGCAGGAAAATCAAGGCCCTGAAGGGCCATTTAGTAGGCTGGGCCTGACACCTGCTCTGCCCATCTGCACTCAGCACCCTGCAGCTCAAGGGGCTGGGGTGGGGCTGCCCCCGTGTGAGTGTGGGTGGTCCTGAGGGGTGGCAGGCAGACCTGTGGCGGGGAAAGGGATGCGTGGAGGAGCAGCCCTGACTGGGTGCCGGGCACTGCTTTCCTGGCCAACTCTGGCCTGGCCCTGGGCCAGACCTTGTCCCCCCTTGGCCACTCAGGCAGTGATTTTCAGGCTTTGACCTCAGCCGAGGCTTCGTGTTTGGCTGGCGGATGGGGCTTTCCCCTCCAAGGAGTCATCTGTGGTGTCTTTGCTGCTGCAACTCAGCTTTTCCTGCTTGCCACTGCTCCACAGCCCCGGGCCTCCCCGGCACCTGCTGTGAGCTCTGCCAGGGCTGCTTCCTGGATACCCAGGCCTCTGGCCTCACCCTGAGCCCCTGTGTGGCCCTCAGGGGCTGGGGTTGCACAGAGTCAGTGAGATCCAGGCCTGATCAGGGTTGAGAGTGTCAGAGTTGGCCAGGCCCCTGGAAGTAACCTTATCCAACCCTCTTATTTTACCTGGGAAATTGGCTCCAGGTGAGGCCCAAGGCCTTGCTTATGGTCTCCTGACACCCGTCTTGCTCCTCCTGTCCAGTCACTGTACATTTTTTGATTCTTTCCTTCATTTGTTCACTGAAGGCTGCCTGGACTATGCTTCTTTGTGCCCGGCCCCCAACTCGGGACGGGGTGCTCAGGTGAAAGAGACCCTGATTCTGGGGCCCTTGCCATTCCCCCAGGGCTTGCCACATGGTGTCTAACGTGGGAATTAAGGGTTGGGAGTCGAGGAATACAGGCGAGCTGCGACCCATGACCTGGCACACAGGGCCCAAGGATGCCAGTCATGGGTCGTAGCTCACCCATTTCCCGCACCTTCAACACTTTAGACTCCAAGCGAGATGCCGTGTGGCAAGGCCTGGGGAAGGTGGAGTGCTATGAGATTCCCGGAGAAGGTGACCACCTCTCTCCCAGGGCCGGCCTGAGTGCTGATCAGACTCAGTCTGGTGTGTCACTGCTTCCCCTGCGTGTTTCCTGTCAGCCCCTTGAGCAGGGTGGGTGAGGGGGTCAGGGGTCCTGGACAGGACCAGCTTGGATGCTGCTGTTCCTGCCACCTCCTGCCTGGCCCAGGCCTCTTGGGTCTGCTGGGCATGAGTATGGAAAGGATCAACTCTGCTCCTGGCCCGGGTTGCTTGGTCTTGTTTCTGTGAGCTGCAGGGAAGGAGGCTTCGTGCTGAGAACAGCATGGCTCGCAGCCCCAAATGAGGCCTGATCCTGAGAGCCCATCCATAGGGCCTAGGTCTGAGCACAGTGAGTATTTCCATAGCTTGGACTCTAGGTACCGTGGAGCCGGCAAGATGCTCCAGCCAGGATCCAGCCTGACCTGGCTTAATTTCACAGGAACAGCAGCCCCTGGGACCCTAACACTGCTTTCCCCTAGTTGAAGTGAGCTCCATCTTTTCTTAGGGTCCTTCCTCCAAAGGACTATGCATGTAGAACAGAAGCCAAGCATCAAGGGCAGAGAGGATTGCTCAGGCGGTGTGGGCCAGTGGACCCAGGAGCCAGACATGGGCATGAGCGAGCTTTTGAGAAGCTCCCTGCCACAGCTGGCCTTTCCTGGGCTGCCTGGCACCTAGCCACGCAGGGCCACGTCACCTCTTCTCATTCAACACCCAGGCAAACATACATCTTTGGGAAAGTGAAAAGAAGCTCTTCGCTCGCAGCCCCAGGTCCACTCCAGCCTGCATGCACTGTAACTGTGGTGGTAAGCCTGGAGAAGAAAGAGCTTGTTCAGGGTCAAAGTACAGGGCAGCAGCAGAGGTGTGGGCCCTGCCTCCCAGGGCGAGGCTGGCTCGCTTGATTCTCAGTCTGGGCTGTGGAGGGCAACACGGGAAGCCGCCCTGCAAGCCCTGTGTCTCCTGGGACGTGCCAGTTCCATGGAGCCCTGGGTGCGGACGTCCTGGTGAGGGGCTATCCAGGTGGATCTCCACTCAGTCAGAGGAGAGCTTCTTGGAACTTGCCCTGGGTGCAGCAGTAACCAGTTCTGCCCCTCCCTTTGGCATGTGGGACTGTCACCTGCCTGGCACCCTCCTGACTGTCGGATGGGTTGACTTCCTCATGGGCTGTGAGTGATGCTTTCATTCTCCCAGCTGCAGGGACGAGGTGTTCCTGAGGGTAATTACATGTGCTCTGTCACCACCTGCCACCTGTCTCGGAGCAAGGAGAAGGGTGGTGAACCTTGCTGCCACCTAGACAGCAGACATCCTGCTGCCTCCTAGACAAGGGGAGTGACACTCCCGCTTATCAAATCTCTGATTCTGATATGCTGGTGGGTGGTGTCACTGACCCTGGTGTCATCCGGGCCACTTCTACAAATCGGCCCCATCCCCCTTCTGCAAATGCCGCACCTCACTGAAAGGCCTCCAGTATGAAACAAAATGCCAGCCTAGGGACCTAGGAAGGAGAACTCACTGTCCTTTTCCTGCAGGATCTCTGCCTCATGCCAACTGAAACCCAGTAACTTGCATGTGGCCGTGCCAGCAGTAGCCTCCAGGTTCTTCCCGAGACTGCTGGCCCGCCAGCCCGGGGGCTTCCCACGGAGCAACAGCTGCCCTTGGCTGCACCAGCTCCCGCCTGCTCCCGAGGACTGCAGGGCAGTAGCTCACCATGTGGTGGGTGGTGCAGAGTTGGGTCCTAGCCTCTGTCCGGGTCCTTGGGGTCGGGCTGCCCAAAGCTCTGTATGATCCTGCTCATAGGTGAGGTGAGACATGGGCTTAGGGACAGGAGTCCCAGATTTTGAGCCCACTTTGTTCGTCCTTCCCCAGGAGATAGCAGAGTGTGGCCTGTGCGTGTGCGTGCCCATGCTGCACAAGGGCCCCTGGGGAGAGGACACACCAGAGCCCTGGGGAAGGGTCGGGACCATGGGAAGGAAGGGCAGGGGCACCCTGTGGAGCGCTGAGTGGGACGGCCTGAGCAACAGCCTGGAGTCAGAACACAGACCACCTGACTGGGACTGAGCCTCTCCGTTGGGGAGCTCTGGGTGTGCCATGCCATGCTCAGTTAGCACTGTCTCTGTTCAGTGTCTACCCTCGGAGGCTGGCACTGCAGGGCCTTTCACCAGGTGACTGGCCAGGAGCCTGGGTCCAGAGATTCCACCAGCTGCTCAGGGCCAAGCTGTGGGACAAGATTTGAACTCAGGTCACTGTGGTCCCAAAGCCCAGGGTCTCTCTCCCTTGTCCCACTAAACCACCTAAGGAGCTGTGTCCTGAAACCAGTGACCTGGCAAAATGGGGCTTCAGAGAGGGGCTGTGGCTGTGCATGGACCTTGTCCTGGGCTAGCAAGAGGCCATGGACACCTCAATTTGGGGTGGGGGCAATGCCAAGGCTCTGGATGGGGAATGCCAGGCGGCACCTGAGGGAGGGGAGGAAGAGCTGGTATTTGATAGGAAGAGTTGGAACCCAGGGCTAGTCAGTTACATGAGGTCTACAGGGAGCCTGTGATGGGCCCTGCTGAGGAGGATCGGGGGTGAGGAGGATGCTTAGTCCGTGCTGCAGCCCCCAGGTAAACCCAGGGTTAATGGTTTCCATGCTGTGGCTCCCACGCTGGGAGTTCCAGATGTGGTGCTCTGACCCTGCAGAGCCAGCCAGCCAGTGCACACATCTGCTTTGGAGCTGATCTGAAGAAAAGAGGTCTCCCCCACCCCCAGAGCCTGGGGAGGAGACTCAAACACAGTCCATTTGCTGAGGGGGGTGGTTATGGCTCCATTGGGCCACCAGCCTGGCCGTCTGTCCACATCTGTCCATTTGTCTGAGTTTCCCTGCTTTGAGCCCCTGGAAGTTGCAGCATTAGAGAGCCCTTAGGGCAGAATGAGCACTGGAGGTACAGCCCAGGTCCAGTCCCTTCAAAGCAGTCCCTTCACCTGGGCCCAGCGAAGTCGTAGAACAGGCTCCAGGGCTCCACCACCCTTGCAGGGAGTGGCAGGATGGGCACGCTAGGCTCTAGGGAGCATATTTGCACATCTGGTTTCACTCAGCGGGCCTCAATTCCTGAAAACCCCTGAGCTCCCCAGGAGAGCATCGTTGAGTGACCTCTGGAAAAGCAGAAGTGAAGTCTGGGAACACACTGTCCTCTCACACTGTGCCGTGGCCAGCTGGCCAGCAAGGCCCCTCCGTGGGCCATGAGGCTATGGGTGAGTCTAAAGCAGGGGGCCGCCCCGCCTAGTGTACTGTGCCAGGGCTGCCTCTGTGCCTGCTGGGCCCCTGGGGCAGCGTAAGACCAATCCCTGGCCTGGGCCAAGACCCTCCCTCCCTGCCTCCCTGGGGCCCTTGCTGCAGAGGCTTGGGGACTGGAGACGCCGTGTGCTGCCTGCCCCTGGGAGCCCTCGTGGGGCTGAAATATCACTTTCAGGGCTGGCAGGATCTGGGAAAGGTTTCAGGAAGTGGATGGGAGACAGGGTTGCCCAGCTGCCACCTCTCAAGGTCTGGCTGGAGCTGGCTGCCAAGCCCACACTTGGTCCCTCAGAGAGCAGAGAGTGTTGGACAGGCTAGGGGTCCTCATGCCCTCCTGCTAATCAGGGGCGAGAGTGGTAATCAGAGGTGCTAGCTGGGGCCTGGGCTCTGCTGGTGAGGGATCCTGGCCCAGAAGACCTGGGTAGGGGGTTGGCAGGCAGTGGAGGGACAGGTGGCAGCTATGGGGCCTCCTTGAGTCTGGCATGGCCCTGGGAGGAACAGTCATGCCAGGTGGGTGTTGGACTACAACCTGCCCAGGCGCCTTCAAAGAGCTCAGCTGGATCCTGCTGGAGCAGGGCAATGGTCTTTGACACAGACAGTCTCAAGGTGGACAGGGGTGCCCTGTGGAGGAGGGAGGGCAGGGCTCTCCCTTGCCAGGCTGGGGTGTGCCCTCCCAAACCAGCCTCTCTGGCTGGGCCTGAGGAAGCAGCCCTGTTTCCTGGACTTCAAGGGCTTCTCTCGCGGACACCCTGTGGACTTGCCTGGAGCACTTGCTTGGGCCAGAGATCACAAGCAGGTCGCCCTAACTGGAGAATAGCACCGGTAGAGCAGAGAGTCAAGCAAGGGCTAAGGCCGAGGCAGTGCTAGGGCTGAGGGTGTGGGGCCTCACAGGCTGGGGGGAGGAGGCCAGGCTCTGGGGCCACAGGGGCTGCTGGGTAAAGGTGAGAGCGACACGTTGGAGTTGGAAGACAACACTCTGGTGATGGTATGGAGAGTGGACTTGGGAGCTGGGAGCCAAGATGTGGGGCAGGAGACCAGCAAAAGGGCACCGTGGCGGTGAGGAGGCCTGAGCGGCCCCAGGAAGTGAAGTCGGGGGGATAGTCACCAGAACTTTGGGATAGGCAACACTGGGAAGCAGAGGAGGCCTGGGAGGGTCCTGGGCGGGGTTGAGGGGCCCTGAGGAGCTGGCCCAAGGCCCTCAGGGGAGGCTGCAGGCAACGGGAAACTGAGCTGATTGGCTTCCTCTGAGGAGGGCTTTAGGTCGTACTGCAGAGAGAACTTCCTGACAGCAGCAGCATCTTCTTGGACATGAGAATTCAGCCTCTGAGGAAGTCTTTTGCTGTGAGAGATCCCAGACTGGCCAGACATTCCTGATGCTGGGCCATGGATGGGAGGATCTGGGGTAGACAGCTGGGCTTATGGGTAGACCAGAGCAGTCCCCCACATCTGTGCTAACCAGAACACTGCTCACGCCTCAGCCCAGGCACGTCTGGGGCTCTCGGGCTGTCACCGAGGCTTTCAGGCTTCCCAGCTCAGGGCACAGAGCAGAATTAGCCCCTGCCTTCCCAGAGCCCCTGGCGTCCTCGTCTGCCCTCGGGGGCTGGGCCAGGGCTGGGCGGCCGAGTCTCCCACAAAGCTCTCAACAAGTTCCAGGCCTCTTCTGCTATGCTCTGATCCCACCCCCAGTCACACCTCCTCCACATCCCTCGGAGAGAGCAGGAAGCTGAAGGGGAGGGGGCTGGTTTCTAATGGGCCTGTCCCAGCCCTGAGGACTGTGTAAAGGGCTTGGGGCTGCCAGCCACTGGGCCTGGCCGCCAGGTTTCTTGAACAGGGTCAGAGCTGGTTCAGAAGCCCTGTGTGGTCTGAGCCAAAGAATCGGCTAGCCTGCCTGCCTCCAAGTTGCCTTCTTGGCTGGTGGGCTGTCCCCTCACCCTGGGTCACAGGGAGAAGTGGCTCTTGGCCAGGGGAAGTGGTCTGGAATGGCCCTCTGATGTCGTCACTGGGGGCTTTTAAAAATGAGTTTCCTGGTAAGGAAAACTCCTCAGGCCTCGGGCAGGATTCTCGGTAGAATCTCCCAGGTTTGCTCTGATTCGACAAACACTAGCAGAAACCACCCGGTCGTCTGTGTTCCAGCAGCCAAGTCCCCAGATGCAGCGTCAGCAGAACGCAGTAGCCAAGACACAAGGATGTTTGCTTTAAGGCCCATGCTAAGACCCAGGGGTGGGGGGCATGCAAAGGAGAGTCCACCCATCAGCTTTGCCCCTCTTATTTTATCTTATTTTTTAAAATTTTATTTTATTTGCCCCTCTTATTCGCACGTACTAGCTTCTGAAGGAATGGCTGGCACCACAAGTGATGCCAGAGGGGTTATCCGTGAATCATGACAGTCTAGAGCCCCTGTCAGGTGGGCGGTGAGTGTCCAGGTTGCCTCTGAGGCTGTGGAGGGGCCTGCCGTGGCCCCTCTTACCTCTCTGCCACCTGCCAGCTCTTCTGGAACTAAAGTCTGCCTGGGCAGCTGGGTCCATATCTGAAAGGCCCATCCTGGGCCAAGGGCCGTGGGAGAATGGTCAAAAATGTAAGGGGTGGGGGAGGAGAGGAGACCAGAGTTGGGGATGGAGAGAATCCACCAGGTCTGATCTATATCCCCAGCCTCCCTGTGCTTGACTGTGGGACTCTGGACACGTTTCATGTTTCCTCTGATTTCCCTTTTTTGAGTCTGTGAAATGGGCATGGCTGGCGGGTCCAGCACATAGGTTGCTACTGGCATGGCGCTAAGTATTCAGCAGGGCCCATCTGTTTCCAGTTAGAGTTGGTCTTGGTTCCCGCCTTGTGTTGGGATGCTGCCTCCCACCTCATCAGTGCCAGGTGTTGAATGGAGTTGGTGGGGGCTGGAGAGGAGAGAGGGTGCTTGGTGGTGGGGGACTTGGGGAGCGAGCCTGCCCAGGGAGGGCAGCCCCGTGGAGCAGGTGAGGCTGGGGCACAGAGGTTTCACGCGGCTGGAGACCTCGGGCAGCTCTAGTGTAGGTGTGGCACGGCACTTGGGGAAGCCTTCCGGCAGCAAGGGCAAGGATGCCAGGTGAGGGGGTGTCGGGAGGCCTGGCCCCTGGATGCTTTGGAGGATAGGAATCAGGAGGCCGGGCTGGGGTCCAGGACCCAAACTCACTGTCCCAGAGAATAGTGGGACCACTGGCATGAGGGTCCCTGCCAAGAGGACTGGGTTTTGCCCTGTGCATCTGGTATGGCTTCCAAGCCCTGGCTGTGGCCTGTCACCGCCTGAGAAGGGCTCTTTGCTGGCTGCAGTGGCTGGATGGATAAACGGACAGGCTTGAGCTGGCAGCTGCTGCGCCAGACCGTCTGACCCAGAACACCACATCCCGGCCTGGGCTTCCAGCTGCTGTCCGCGCTGTGGCTTCCCCTAGTGGGGATTGGAGCACCTACTTTGCCCGGGCCAGAACTCCCTGCCCACTAGTTTTTTCAAGTATCACAATGTTTACTGATAGATAAAAGATGTAAAAGCAGGGCATATGACATGACTTGATAAATTAAGTAGAGTTAATTTCAGTATGAAAATAAGAGGGACCAATTCATATTCTCACCATTTGTTTCATACCCACAAAAACCACTTCGAGGGCATTAATGATCTCTCAAAACTTATCAGTTTTGTGCAAGTAAACCATGTTTCTTTTTTTTTTTTTTTTAATAAACTTATTTATTTATTTTTAATTTTTGGCTGCATTGGGTCTTTGTTGCTGCGTGCGGGCTTTCTCTGGTTGTGGCGAGCAGGAGCTACAGTTCGTTGCAGTGTGTGGGCTTCTCATTGCGGCGGCTTCTCTTGTTGTGGAGCACGGGCTCTAGGCGCGTGGGCTTCAGTAGTTGTGGCTCACGGGCTTAGTTGCTCCCCAGCATGTGGGATCTTCCTGGACCAGGGCTCGAACCCGTGTCCCCTGCATTGGCAGGCGGATTCTTAACCACTGCACCACCAGGGAAGCCCCCCATGTTTCTTTAAAAAAAAAAACCACACAAAATACTTGTGCACTTATCTAGAGTCAGGGATATTAAAAGCTAGTTTGTAAAACCCATCACTAGAGGTGGAAATACAGGGTTATGCTAATACAGCGAAATCCCTCAATTAGAGTTAAGAATTTTTCTGTAACAACCAAATGGTTAATCAAATGCTGCAACAACTCAAGCATTACTGAGCAAAGCACCTTCTTACCCCATGCCTTATTCCAGGTGTAGGTGGGCCTTGGCCACACTGGTGAGGAGGGGGAAGAATGGACCCAGGGCAGGGCTCACAGCAGACGGCCGGGGGTGAGGATGGAGGAGTGTGCACACCTCCTGGGCAAAATGGCAGTGGGGTCCACGGGGCAGAGCAGGGGGCTGGTGGCTTCTCCCTGCTCCACCTTGCCCTCAGTTCTGTCCCCCTTTTGGGTGGCCACCGGAAAAAAGGTGTGAATGGTAGAGCGATAGCAAAGGCAGCGGATGATGAAGGCCTCCTGCAGGCCTCACGAGGTTCAAGTCCACTCTGAGTGCCCAGGAGCCACAGAGGACAGGAGTGCTGACTGCCACCCGAGTGCAGGTAGAAAGTGGCCACTCCGACGGTACGCACCCCTCCCTCCCTTCCTCCCTCCCTCCACGCCTCCCTCCCATATACTCTTCCGTCTCTTCTTTGGCACACCTGACTCTGGGCTGGGAGCATTCTCCTCCTGATGGGGTACAGGAGGAGGGGCACCACAGAGATCCCCTAAGTCTGTAGAGCGATGATGTGCCCCACTCGCCCTTCCTCTCTAAGCAGCCCGGTATAGCATGGCCCTCCAGGTCCACAGACACATGGGGAGGCCTTAAGCCGGGGCAAGCGGGGCGGTGCTTGTGGAAATGTTCACAGGTGTCACCCTTCCTGTCACCCTCTGGGCAACCTTCCAGGGCACAGAAAGCATGTATTCCTCAGTCAGCAGAAGCCAGCCTCCGCTGTTGGGCCTTAATCCACACTTGCATGCATAGGCACACATGGGTCCTTCCTCAGCCACTGTCCTTGGTACTGCCATCACTACCGCAGTGTCTCCCATTTCAAAGCCCAGGAGCAAACCCTCTTGCTGTCTTCATCAACCCTCTTCCCAGTCTTCCATTTATTCCACAGTTACTTACTGAACATGAAAATGCACCAGAACATACTGTGTTCTAGGCTCTAGCATACTGCAGTGACCCAGAGTCCCTGCTATCGTGGTTTATGTGCCCCGTGCCAGGTGGGATGTGATGTGTTACAAAGAAAAATGGCACAAATGAAGGGACAGAGTGGTGGGGCTATAGGAGAAGCCTCTGAAGACGGGCATTTGAGGAGAGCTCATCACTTTCCAAGCAAGGGGACAGGGAAAGGCCCTGAGGTGAGGATGTGCAGATGCGTGATGGGGTCTGCCTGGTGTTTTAAGATCGCTCTGGCTGCTGGGTGGAGCAGAGACTGGGGGATGGGATGCACGGGCAACAGCTGCACACAGGTTGTTGCCACAATTCCCCTGGGACTCACCTGTCCTGCCTCCCCAGGGCCCTTCCGCTCTGTCCTCTCCTCCCTTTTCCCTCACCCCTGCTCTGAAGAGCTCAGGAGAGCCCGTGGGCCTGGCTTGCCTGCCTCCAGCCACTCCTCAGGCAAGGCCAGTCTTTCTCCTCAGCCTCATCTCCCCCTCACACCACTCATTTGTCCTTTAGGCTACTCCTCACTCATGCCATCCTGCTAGCTGCTTCCTTTGCATTTTCCTGTCCCTGCGTTTTGCCTGGCTCAGCCTGGAGTGTCCTCTCAGCCCCATCTTGGTGCCCTCTCCACTTTACCCTTGGCCTGGGGCATGTCCTTCATTTCATATGCATTGTTTCTGCCTGGGGGTACGTTGGCTTGCTCCTTTAACCATGAGGCTCTGGAGGGTAGGGCCCATGTCTTATTCTGCTTTAAGTTAGGGCCATCCTGGAGCCTACCATGCAGGAGA
Organism: Balaenoptera borealis; assembly: GCF_965194805.1. NCBI lineage: Eukaryota > Metazoa > Chordata > Mammalia > Artiodactyla > Balaenopteridae > Balaenoptera > Balaenoptera borealis. Next base: position 18,125,289 of record NC_138878.1, read on the forward strand.
GCCTCAAAGGCTGTGGGTTGTGAATGGCACCTTGGGTTGGGGTTTCCCAGGTTTTCTTGTCGTTTGGGGGAACAGTGGTTCTACTTGTACTTGGACTCTGGGGCCCAGTGTCCTGGCTTTGGCCTGACTGCCCTGGAGTAGGCTCTGAGCCAACAGGGAGGTGGAGGCAGGGACAGGAGGTCAGGGTAGCAGCAGGGCACAACTGCAGGAGAGGGTCTGGGACCCAGAGACGGGGTGAGGACAGGGACTTGGGGTCCTGGGGAGGCTCAGCACGGCCAGCTCTCACCCCCCACCCTTGGGTTTCAGACCTGAAGCTGCACCTGCAGAGCACTGACTACGGCAACTTCCTGGCCAATGAGGCATCACCGCTGACAGTGTCCGTCATCGATGACCGGCTCAAGGAGAAGATGGTGGTGGAGTTCCGCCACATGAGGAACCATGCCTATGAGCCGCTCGCCAGCTTCCTGGACTTCATTACGTGAGTGTTCTCTATAGTGCCTTTTCCCCCCACTGGATGGGGTAGCTCCTCTGTCAGCAGGGTCCTCCTGGGTTGGGTGGCTGGGCTGCTCATTCAACAATGCTGGGCCCAGGCCACCACCTATAAAATGGGGTCACCAGCCACTTCACTGCTGTCTGGGAATCTGGTGGGCAGGCCCGAGTGTCCCACGCTGTAGTGCTGGATGAAGCTGCTTTCCCTGCGTCCCTGGTGTCAACAGGGATCAGGGATGACAGGAGCCCTTTCCCTCGTTCACCCTATAACACTCACCCTGAACACTCACCAGGCCCCCACTGCCCATGATGGGGTCGGGGGATGGGTAGAGCTTTGAAGAGTCAGGTTTTGGGATGGACCATTCAGGCCCTGTGACCCTGTGTGGGCTGAGGCTGTCCTCTGTCGTCTCTGACCATGGCCCTGGGTCTCAGGGAGAAGCGGGGCAAGGCGGAGAGGGTGCTGAACACCTGGCCGCCTTTCCCAGTTCTGGCCCAGGCCCCCATGCTAACAACCCTTGGCTGCCCAGCGTTCTTCATGTCTAATCCTTGGGTGCAACCCTGCCTCCACTAAGCTCCTGGAGAAGAGGAAAGGACCCTGAGACCTACAGGCTGGGGAGGGCACTTGGACGAGACAGCCTCTGCTCGCCAGGTGTGCCTGTGGAAACAGGGAGATAGAGAGGCCCCTTCTGCCAGGATGGCCCAGGAGCCATGAGCCAGGGCCTGGTGGACAAAGAGTTGGCCCTGGCCCAGGGGGCTGCCCAGCGCAGGTGGTGGACAGAGACATCGGTGGCTGGCTTACATGAGCGTGCTCTGCACTGCTGGAGTGTGAGTGTGTGTTGTGGGGAAGCCTTTCCAGGCGCTCTTCTGGATACTGTCTAGCTTTAACCCTTCCCTGCTGGTGGGACCCCCAGATCCGTGGGACCTGGCGTACCTCCTACACTTACACTTGCAGGGACAGGGCTGGATGCCTGCTGCTTGGCCTGCTTCCCACCCCCAGCCAGGAGCAGCCATTTACTCGAGATCCACTTGCTCAAGTAGGGGCTGCAACCAGAAGGGCTCTATCCTTGGGTTGAGGCCACAGGCTGGGACACTTGAAGGGCTCAGGCTGGGAAGCAGGCTGTCTCCTGGCCACAAGCCTCCTTCCGGGGGACCTCCCTGCTGTCCTGGCTGGATCCATATCATACTGCCCTGGCCCCCGTCAGGGTACAGCCGACATGGTCCTTCTGGGCAGGAGGCCAGAGATGGCATGTGTCTCGTGCTGCCACATTGGGGGTCATACTGCAGTGCCCATCTGTCAGTCAACCCCTAGCCTGGGCCTGGGTGTCCTTTACCCCAAGGCCAGAACTGAAGGACATACCAGGAAGCAGTGCGTTTATTGCCAGAGCCGAGCCTTCACCTTGTTTGCACAGGGCTCCTTCAGCTTCCTGGTGAATGTTCTGGCCTTGCTAGCTAGGCTGGCCAGAGGAGACTGACCCCATGCCAGTGGTCAGAGGGCAGATGTCATCCATCCTGCTGCCTGCTTGGCCACCTGCCTGTGCTGCCAGCCCCTGGCCTGTCTTGGTGCCCTCAGAGGCTTGGTCTTAGCCTGCCAGGCCATGAAACTGGAGAGGGCTCTGAGCGTGACTGAGGCTGCATGGCCGCCAGCTGTTTGCTGGAGGTTGGCTGCAAGCACCAAGCTTGCTTAAAGCAGCCAAGCACTATCACCTGCCCGCCCCTTCCATTCATGGGTGATCGTGGCTCACAGCCTTCCCACCCCCTCAGTCCTGCTCTGTCTCAGGAAGAGCTCGGCAGCCACGTGTCAGCCTGTCTGAGCCTGTGGCTGCTCGTTCATGACCTCGTCATCTCCAGTGACCTGCTCCTCTGCTCTCCACTTCAGCCACCCCCACGATGGCTGCCCAAGAACATGTCACCACCTGGAACTGCTCCGGCCCTGAAATCGCTGAGTCAGGCACCCCGTCTCTACCCACAGCCTTCAGGCCTTCCAGCCCACTCTCAGCCCCTTGTGGGACATGGGTTCCGGACTCAGCAGGGCTCTGGACCTTGCTTCCTCCCCCGCCACCCCTTCTGTCTTCATTTTCCTCCCTCCCCAGCTGAGGTTCCCTGGTCCATCATTCAAGCACTCTTCTGCCAGCATCCGCAGCGCTCTTGGCCGCCCATCTCATGGTCCCACCCGGCTGGCAGCTCCCCAGCCCTGGAGGAAGCCCAGCAGCCTCCAGCCTCGAGGCGCCCTCCCCCACCTCCGCTGCCGGGAGCAGAGCTGGGGAAGCCAGTGTTGGGTGGATTTTCCCTGCTGCCAGACATGCACACTTACCAGTTCAGCTGGCTTGGCCTGTCCCTGCCCAGCTGGCCACTCGCTCTCCCTACTCAGCACCCTGCAGCTCCCCACCGAGGGTGGGAAGACCACCTCCCCATCTTAAACACCGTTCATCGCCTGCCCCCAGCCTTCTCTCTGGGTAGATGGCCCACCTCTTCCTCCACAGAGACAGTAGAAGCCAGTCCACCTCCCAGCACTGTGTCTGTGCCCCCCAACCCTGTTCCAATGGCAGAGGTACCCTCCTCTTCTCTTGGGTCCTTCTGCCGATGTCCTGAGTCCCCTCACCCCACTCCCTGAACCCTGAGGGCCACTCATCTGCACTCCTGTCTGTGCAGCCCCTTCCCTTCCAGATTCTTCCCAACAGCATCTAAACAAGTTCAAATCTCTCACACCATTAAAAACCCATCTTGTGCGGCCTGCACTTTTACATTCCCTCTGTGTTCTCTCACCTCCTGCATCCTGAGCCTCCAGTCCGCTTCCAGCCATCCCATCACTCCACCAAAGGCTCCGGCTAAGGTCACCGCTGACCTTCATGTGGCCAGGGTCTCCAGACCTAATAGGAGCCACATCCATCTTACCTCCTTCCAGCAGTCTCCTTCCTCTCAACGGTGTCTCTTTGATTTAACTCCTACCTCCCCGGCTGCTCCTCCTCTTCCTCCTCCACACCACCTCCGTAACCGCCTCCACCCTGGCTCATCCCAGGAGTAAGGAGTGTTGCAGAAAGGGGTGAAGGCTTCCACAGGGGCCTGTCCAGGGGACCTCCCCAGGCCAGGGACTCACCACTGGCTTCCCTGAGGAGGGGGCTGTTTGGCTGAAGGGAAGGGCATTTGAAAGAAGAATTGGGGGAAGGCAGGGGGAACCATACATGTGGAGGTGGAGCACGGAGCCCCTGGCTCTGTGACCCTCTGGGAAGGAGGCAGATACCCTAGAGATGTCCAGAGGGATGTTACCGGAAAGGAGAGTGCCATCCCCAGGTGATGGACGCGTCAGCTAGATACCCCATCCTGGGTGTGGGGGCATGAGGGAACAATGCCAGTGCTGCCCACAGACAGAGCTGGCCCAGCTGGGGCGGAGGTTGGGACCACCACAGAGGTCATCTTAGCTCCAGACTTCAGAATCTCTTAGTCGCCTTCGGAGCTGCCCCAGGATGGCTGGAACTGGTTTCTGCAGGAGGCAGTGAGTTCCTTGTCATTGCAGGTGTGCAAGCAGAAGCTGGGCAAGGTCTCCTCTGCCCTCCTGTGTGAGAGACAGTGTCCAGTGCTTTTGTAGATCCCAGCCAGCCTTGAGCCAACACACATGACCAGTATTCAGCTCTGGGCCAGGCGCAGTGCCAGGAGGGAGGGAGACTTATGGATGCAATAGGATGGGTACCAGTGGTGGTGCAGATAGCTTCTGGAGAGGCCTGTGGGCAGCTGCCACAAATGGAACCAGGGGCTTCAGCATTGAGAGGACTCGAGGGTCAGATGGGGTTCGAGAGGCCACTCAGAGTGGGTGGCCAGAGTGGAGGCAGCTGCCGCATGTGTGGTAGACAGGCCCTGAGTGAGAGAGGTCCCTCTGAAGTAGACTGTCATCAGTCATGTGGTTTTGAGATGATTCAGCTCAATTTCATGGTGATAACATGTAATACATCACTGTACCAAGGGCTCCTTCCAGACTCAGCCATTCACTTGCTGTCTGACATGGGGTAGGGCCTCTGTTGGGTTTTCTGAGCTTCAGAGGAGACTTTGATCTGGGCCATCCCATATGGCATCCTATGAGAGACTAGGCCCCAGAAGGGAAGCTGAGAGAGAATGGCTTGTGGAGAAGTGAGTTGGTCTCTGGGGATTCCCAGGTGGGCCCCAAAGGCCTTGTCCTTAGATGAGTGAGCCTCCCTGGAGGGGCCGTCCCCAGTGTGTAGCACCTGCCTGAAGCCCAGGTACCCATTGGCAGAGCCCGGGCACGGTGACCTGCACCATCTGGGGGAGGTGAGGTCTCATATTCTACTGTGCCAGGGGCCTCAGTGCCACCAGCCTGGAGTGGGCAGCTGGAAAGAAGCTTTGTCCTGGGACAATGGCCTCAAGTACCCAGTGGGCCTGTCAGCACACCCGCCACTCTCCCCAGGTCACATTTTCCAAACCTTGGGCTCTGCTGGGTCACAGCGGGTATCAGGTGTCCTTAGGCCTCCCTATTCTGGCCCCCCAGCCTTCACTGTCCACAACCACCGTTTCTGAGTTGATAGCAGGGTCTCTGTAGGCTGGGGCGCTAGGCCTGCTGTGGTTCCTGGGTCCTGGGCTCGACCCGGCTCCGGCCCAGAGGGAGAGCCAGCACTGACACTGTTCTCCTGAGCCTGAGGGAGAGTATGCAGGCGCCCTTTGATGCTCAGGAGTCTCAGGTCTCAGGTTGGGTCAGGGAGGACCCAACTGGACCTCAGGAGAGGGGCAGGATTTTAATAAGGAGAAGGTCAGGGCGTCACTGGCTCTGCTGGGGGCTGTACTTCAGTCATACTAATTGCAGAGGGGAAACTGAGGCTTGACAGGTAACGTGCTGAAGCCACAGCTTGATATCTCTGTTCACTTTCCACCTGGGCAGTGCTCTGTAGGACCCAGATGTGACTGAGCACAGGTACGGTTACTAGCAGCTTCTGCTGGGAGCTGTAGATGGGCCGACTGACCGGGTAGTCATCATGGCCTATCCAGCACCAAGCCTGGCCCCCGGGGCCAAATGATGAGACCATGGGAGCAAGCCATCATGCTCCAGCAGGTGGCGCCAAAGGGAACAGCAGAGGGACAGGACTTGGCTAGGGGCTGAGAAGACTTCTTGGAGGAAGTGGCTTTCTAAACCCCATCCCAAGACTTCTTTCGGCCCAAGCTGACTCTTTTTTTTTTTTTTTTTAATTAATTAATTTATTTATTTATTTATTTATTTTTGGCTGTGTTGGGTCTTCGTTTCTGTGTGAGGGCTTTCTCCAGTTGCGGCGAGCGGGGGCCACTCTTCATCGCAGTGCGCGGGCTTCTCACTGTCGCAGCCTCTCCCGTTGCGGAGCACAGGCTCCAGACGCGCAGGCTCAGTAGTTGTGGCTCACGGGCCTAGTTGCTCCGTGGCATGTGGGATCTTCCCAGACCAGGGCTCGAACCCATGTCCCCTGCGTTGGCAGGCAGACTCCCAACCACTGCGCCACCAGGGAAGCCCCCAAGCTGACTCTTGAAGGCACAGGGTGAGGGAGGGCCTCAGGGCAGAGCAATACAGACTGCCCTACTCCCACCCCAAGAGGGCCTCTTTGGCCTGGCGGGCAGATGCCTGTCCACTCCCCAACTGTCTTCCTCTGGAGGGAGATGCTGACCAGCTGGAAACTCACACTCTCCTATTAAGGCCAAATGAAGGGAGGACTGGTGGAGTGGCTTTCTGGGGGCAGGGAGGCAGCAGCTCAAGCCAGACGAGGAGGAGGATTTCCCTGCCTGCTGAAGGCCTTCACCTTGGGGGGAAAAGCAGACAGCTGGGCCGGCATCATCTCTGCCATGCCCTGCCTCCTTTCATCCCAGGAAAGGAGATTCTGGCCCTCACTGGGCAGGGGAAAGAAACAGGGGCTACTGCCATAGTAACCTTGCAGTTGACTCGGGGGAGGGAGCCGCTGGGCCTGGCATAGGGTCATCCAAAGCTGGCCTAGCCTGGATTAGAAGAGGGCCTTGGAAGGGGCTGGGGAGCTTTACTTGGCTTAGCATTTCCCTTGGTGCCCAGCCAGGACTTCTAGCAGGAGAGTCTGGGGGCAGCCAGGGGGTGCTATCACCAGCCCTCACATCTGCTGTCAGGGCTGAAAAGTGAATCATAGCCATCCTGTTCCACATCACTGGAGGGACAGCAGCAAAGCCAGACAGTGGAGTCTTCCCACAGGGCTCACCTCTGAGCCGGGTCAGGACCCTGACAATTGCCAAGGCACCTTCCTTGGGCCCTGACACCAGCCCCGTCCCCAACATAAATGAATACCCTGGTGCAAGGAGCGGAGAGGTTTAGAGAAAGGAAGCTGACTTGTGGAGATTCCTCTGAGAAGGCAAGGCTAGATGGGGAGTGTAGAGTCAAGGCATGGGAACCTGGACGTGGGTGGAGGTGCATGGACACTGACCAAGAGACACGGTGCTCCTCTGCTTTATGATGTGACAGGGCCTGGGGCCTGCAGCCTCTGTGTCTCATATCCTCTGACAGTGGGGCTGGTGATGCTGGTGGTTGTGGGATCAGTTGGATAGAACAGCTCGAAGAGGTACAGCATTCTCCCCGTCCCTGCCCAAAGTCTGGTGAGAGCGTGAACGAGCATCTTCGGGTTCGGGGGTAGGGACTTTGTGGCTGTCTCAGGGAACACGATGGCTAGAGTGGGGCTGGATGGGACACAGGTGGAGTGTTGCGGGAGATGATGTATGGTGGGTCCTGCGGTGCGTGAGATTCTGGAGGCATCAGGGGCAAGAGGGATGTGCTGTCCAGGTTAGGGACAATGCAGGCTGGGGCTGGAGACCAAGGCACAAAGCTCTGGCGGGATCTCTCTGAGGTCCCTCGACTCTGCCAGCTCTGTCAGGTGGGGGCAAAAGGCTGGCCGTTCGGGCCCCTCGGCTCGCGGCTGTGAATGGGCCCTGCCTGAAGCCCTCAGTTTGAGAAGGCAGGCCTGTCTCTTCTCAGCACACATCCTGTGGCTGACCCAGTCGGATTGGGGGCAGAGAGAGGGCAGCTGCCTGGCCCCAGGCCCGAGAGAGCAGAGGTCATAGCAGGGCACTGGGCTGGGTGGGAGTTGGGGGAGTGTGTAGCAAGCAGGGGGGTGGGGGTCAGGCGGGGACAGGAGCTGTGGTTTCTTCCTTCTGCCGCCTTCCTGGCAGGCCCTGTGGGAGTTCCCCCAGTAGCCAGCCCTCTGAGCTGAGGCCTAGGCCACCACCTCCTTACTTTTCTTCCCTTGGAATTGGGGGCCACTTCCTACCTTGGACAGCCTCAAGATACTGTCACAGGACAGCTGTTGGCCCACCCAACAGCCAGGGTGTGCTCAGTGCCCAATTCAGGGCAGCAGCCTCCAGCCCAGCTCCCACCCTTCAGTGGGAGCCCCACTCTGGCCTTGGAGCTGAACCCCCAGGCCTCATCCAGCTGCCTCATGCCCTGAGATCATCACTGGTGACAAGCTGGAGGAATGTTGTGGCTCCTGCAGCCTGACTGGGGCCCTCTCGCCCTCTTCACCCCATTGCTCACACAGGTGACTACACAGAACTCTTGGCCACAGCCCCTTTGTGGCATTGTCTCAAAGGGTGGAGGCAGAGCTTGCCCGTTGCCAAGTCTGAGCTGGGTAGCCCCACCCCTCCCCAGCTCTCCAGCCCCCCCTGCTGCCCGTGCACTGTGCAGAGCCGGCCTTCTGTGCCGGAGGGGACTGACCTGAGCCCAGGCTCCTTCCAGGTCTCTGGGTCTCCTCCAGGCCATCCTGGTGGCTCCTCAGGCCCTAAAGGAGGAGGCAGTGCCCTGTCTTTGGAGCGGGCTGCACAGGGCAGCTGTCTGCCTGCTTGTCTCAGCCTGACTGACCAGGGGCCTTACTCCAGGGACCCTCCCTCTGAGTCTTCTCTGGTTTTCCCTAGAGAAGCTTCTCCCCACTCCACTCCTCAGCCTCTCCTCCTCTTGCCATCTCCCCCTCTGTCCCCACCAGCAGCCAGAGTGCCTGTGGTACTCCTTGCTTATATCCTGCTCATGGGTCCCTCGTGCTCAAAACGAAGTCAGAACCCTCAGCCGGGCCCACAGGACCCACCTCTAGGCTCCAGCCTGCTGGCAGCACTGCACCGGTTCCCTTCCTTCTGCCAACCCTGACCGTGCTCAGTTCCTTGAGGCGTCCGCCACTCAGCGATTGCTTCCAGGCCTTTGCACACACTGTTCCCTCTTCCCAGAACATGCTTTCATCTCCCAGTTCTTTCATCCCCCAGGCTGGCCCGTGCGCCTCACCTCCGTGCACGTGCTTCCCGTGTCCTGCCAGAACACTGTTCACACCTGGGGGGTAGTTACTACCTGCACCTGCTTCCTGATCACTCGTGGGGCATGAGTTCTCACCCCCCCCCCCAGGGAGGGGCCATGTCTGTCCTGTGCTTCTGGTGCCGGAGGAGGGGGCACCCTTGGACAGGGAGAGGAGCCTGAGGTGGTGCTTGCCGTTGAGGGGCTGGTGGCCTGCGCCGGGTGGGGGCAGGGGCGTGGTGCTGTGCCAGGAGTTCAAGGACTGCCGCCCTGCTGTGTGCCTCCCGCAGTTACAGCTACATGATTGACAACGTAATCCTGCTCATCACGGGCACACTGCACCAGCGCTCTATCGCCGAGCTTGTGCCCAAGTGCCACCCACTAGGCAGCTTTGAGCAGATGGAGGCCGTGAACATCGCACAGACGCCCGCCGAGCTCTACAATGCCATTCTGGTGGACACGCCCTTGGGTGAGCTACCCTGGCGGAGGAGGGAGGTGGCAGGCAGTGGCATCAGTGTCAGTGCCGCCGTGTGGGGTTTTCGGACCCCCGGGGGCGGTCCTGAGCCAGAAAGCGAGGTCCGCCCACTGCTGCTTACCTTTCTCTTCCCTTCCACTTCGCTTTCCATTCTCTCCTCCTCACCCTGCCTTTTGCTCCCTTCCTGTTGCTTTTGCTGGGCCAGGCCCACTAGCCCCAGGGCCTGACTCAGACCATCTCACTTTGTGAATCTGTCTGATTTCTCCGAATGCAGAGGAGGTCTGAGCTCACGGAGAGTGGAGAGAGGGTTTCGGGTCCCTTGGAGTCTTGGGAGCTCTGACAGACCGTGGCCGTAAGCTGGGCTGGAGTGGCTTGCTGCCTGTGAGGCAGAGGAGGGAAGCAAAGAGCTTCACTTACCTCCACAAAGCAGGTCCAGGGGCCAAGTCAGGCAGTGTCCGGCAGGATGCAGAGTTCATGTCAGAGGTCAAGGAAGGAAGGGGAACTGGGAGCTTCCTGCAGGGCCCCGCCTAGGCAGCACTGGCTCCTGCCTGCCTTGGAGGGAGGCTGGAGAGAAGGCACTAAGGCTGTCACCAGCTAGTGCCCTCACAGCCAGAGTCCTAGTCCCCAGGGCACCACCTCCAGGAAGCCGCCAGGGTTGAACAACTGGGCCCTAAGCTGCACTTGGTCCTGCACTAAGAGGCCTAAGCCCTACTTGCTGGCCTTATCTGCACAAGATCTTATCTCTCACAATAACTCTGAGCTAGTTCTGGGCTGTTGGTGGTTTCTTCAGTTTCTCCATCTTTAAAGAAGAAACAGACCAGTGAGTCCGTGGGTCCCTGGGGATCGAGGGGCTCTATCCTGCTTTGGCCTCTAATTCCCAGCCCTCCAGTGGCCCCATGGGTCACTGCTCCATGCTCACCCAGCTGTCATGCTCATTCCTTGTTCTAAGGAGAAGGACGGTTTTCCAAATGTGGGCCCCAGGCTCTCCTGGGAGATGCAGAGAAGTGGGCGTCAGGCCCAGAATCCACAGCTGCCCCTCGAGAAGGGAGGATGTCACAGCCTCTTATGCAAGCCTTTCTTTGGCATGATCTGAGCTTGGGTCTGCCCCAGAGGCGATTAGATCATGTTATGGCTGGCCGCCTCCTTTATAAATCAGTTTTAGGAGCAAGAAGGCAGGAGAAGCTCAGGTCAGTACACATGGCCTGGAGTATTGCTTCGGCCACTTCTAAGGCAATAGTCCAGACCAGGCTGAGTGCCCCCCAATTACCAGCCAGATGGGCCTTGTGGCAGGGGTCCTCTGTGCCCTGCAGGGGCAGTTGAACATCAGCACGATTCTTGTTTCGGCCGAGTCCACTCGCCCGCCCCTCATACCCACGTCTTTCCTCCCCAGCGGCTTTTTTCCAGGACTGCATCTCAGAGCAGGACCTTGATGAGATGAACATCGAGATCATCCGAAACACGCTCTACAAGGTAGTGCCCCTGGGCCCAGTGGTGGTGAAGTAGGTGGGCGGGGCCATGGGCACGGTGGGCTGATGATTTATGTGGGGTGCTGGGGCAGGACACAGCTGCTCCAGGCTCCTCTCCCAGGGGCTTATCTGCTCACTCTCTGGCTCCCGTGACTGGTGCAAGACTTCATGAAACAGGTTCTCCATCCCTTGGGCCCAGATCAAATCAGCAGGAGCGGCTGGTGCTCCACAGCTTGGCCTGTCAGAGCGGGCTCCTGAATGGCCACTCCCCCTGCATCCAGGAGGGTTACTGGCCACCACCCAGGCCATAGCTCTCAGACTCACCCCACCTGGACTGTCACCAGCAAGGACAGGCACCTGAGCACGGTGTGGGGAGCAACCCAGCCAGGCATAGCCAGGTCCCTGTGTCCCCAGGTTCCCAGGTCTAGAACCAGTGCCGTGGCCCATCATCTTCAACCCCACCCACTTTCTGCTTCCCACCAGGCTGTGGGACAAGCTGGTGACCCCTGGAAATAGAGTGGGCTTGGGATTCCTGGGTCAGCCCTGCCCTGGCCCAAAGAGGTTAGGAGCAGGGCTGAGAGCCAAGGAAGGGGGCCGACCAGGGACCAGTGAGGGCTTTTTGGGGCAGACTGGGCCCTGGCCATGGTGAGGACCTCTGAAGCCAGGACCTCTGATGGGTCAGTAGTGGGCAGGCCCTGAAGGGGGCCTGAAGATAGCACTGGCCAACAGCCCTGCTGACCTAACCCTGAGAACATCTGTCTCTTGGATCTTCATGGTGAGGCTCTTCTCCTGTCCTAGTTGGAGCTAGGTGGCCAACACAGTGGCAGCCTGAGCGCAGGCCCTCCAGTCTCCCTGCGGGGGTCTGGGCCAGGGTGCAGGGAGGGTCTGGAGGTAGGTGAAGAGCTTACCTGGAGGTTGTAGTAGTGTAGGCAGAGGGACAGCACATGCAGAAGCAAGTGTGGAACACGGGCCAAGCGGCAAGCAGTTTGCTGTGGAAGTGCAGGTTCCAGATGGACAGTGGGAGACAGGTCTGGAAAAAAAGGCAGGCACAGGATCAAGTCACCCAGGGTCTTGAATGCCAGGCCAGAAGTTTGAGTTTTATCCTGTGGGCAGGGTCAGCCAATGAAGGTTTCCAACAGGGCAGAGTATCACCAGAATGTGAGGACAGACTAGAGGGGACAAGACGAGAGGTAGGAAGATTATTGGCTTCTTTACTCCTCGGGACTGCCCTAGGAGCTAGGTAGGCATCAGTATCCCCATTTGTAAGATGAGGAAACTGAGGGCTTAGAGAAGGAGAGTGGGTTGCCTGAAGCCACTTGCTAGACACTGGCAGCACGGCTCAGCTTGTCTGCAAAGCGAGTGCTCTCATTTGCCTGCCAGTAGGGAGAGAAAGAGGGAGATGGGGAGGGCGGGGTGAGGGGGGCCATGGGGGGCGGGCAGGCAGTGAGAGCCGGCTCAGGTGTGCCAGTGCTCACGCTGCCCGCGGCCCCCGCCCGCCCCCACGGTGCTGTTGCCCGCCCAGCTGGCCCACTGCCGGCTTCCTTGCCCTGAGGCAGGGTGAGGGGTGCGGCTGTCCCCCCAGCCTCACCCACACCGTCACCGGGCCTGACTGGTTCTAGCTGGAGTCACTGGCGAGGGCTGCCCGGGCACCAGCTTGTAAACACCGACCCAATGATGCAGGCGCCGTGCCAGGACCGCCTGTCAGGCGATGTCCCAGCCCAGTGGCCACAGATGGGAGATTAGGCGGACCCCCAGTAGCGGGTGGGAACTGTAGGCAGCTGGTGCAGCAGACGTGGGCTGGCAGACTCCAGGGGGCAGGACGGGGGTGGGAAGGTGACCTTGGTACCTGGGACTCTGGGGTCTTGCCAGTTTCTTCAGCTCCTGAGCCTCCTGAAGAGAGTCTGGGCCTATGCCACCTGTCTCCACCACCCTGGGGTCAGCGTCTCCAGGATCAGTCCAGCTCGGCAAAGGCTGGTGGCTTCCCCCACGGATAGGAACTGCAGGCCCCACTGGGGCAGGCCTGGAGATTTGGACACACCCAGCTTGGCTGGCCACGGGGAAAGGGGTGGCTGGGGACAGTCCCAGAGGGACTAAACAGTGCCACTAATCCATGGTAGGATTGGCAGCTACCACGCGAGCCCTCTGCTATGCTGGGGTCCACTCTCCCTTTCCAGGCTTCTTTCCCCCTGACCTGTTCTAGACTTTTGTTTCCTGTGACCCCAGTGGTCACCTCAGGCCTTCCCCTGAGCCCAGCTTGCCCAGTGCTGCTGGCCAGGCTCAGCCTGGGCTCGTGGACTCCTGGGTGTCATCTCACCTCCTCTCTTGGGTCAGTAGAACGTGTGGCCCACATCAGCAGGTGGTGGGTGGAATGTTCTCTGCTCCTTAGAGGGCAGACCTCGGCACAGAAAGCTTTCCCTGCCTCCCAGCCCTCACCCCCCAGCTCAGAAGAATCGTCTCTAGCCTGTAGAGCTGGAGTTCTTGTGGCCATGCCACCAAGTGGGACCCCAGAGCACCTGAGTAGAGGGAGCTCCCCAGGGGGCCATGAGACTGTCCCCCTTTCCTTGACATGGAGAGGTTCAGGGAAGGAAGCCTGCCTGGGCCTAGCTAGTTTCAGGAGTTAGTCGTGGGAGGGACCTGAGGCCTGGGCTGACCTGGCTTCTCCTCATGCCCAGCAGATCCAATTTGCCTGGGCAGGAAGTGCTTGTTCCCACCGGCAGCCTGTGTGTCCAGCCATCACATCGCAGGGCTGACATCTGTGCCGGCAATAACCATCCCTCAGGAGGAGCTGGGCTGACAGTACACTTTGGTTCCTGCTGCGTGATGCCTGGGAACTACCTAGGGGATGGGAAGAGGGAGGAGGTGCTCTTTAAGGTGGGGTGCTGAGAGGGGCCAAGGCACCCAGTCCAGGCCATCCCTGTGAACTCTCAGAGGTCACCATCCTTCACTGGCCCATCGACACGTGGTTTTCTGAGGAGAGAGGGGAGGAGGAGAGATTTGGGGGAAGGGCAGGCAGAGCAGCAGGGGGAAGACAGAGCCCTTCTCTGAGCCTGGCACTCCGTGGGATGAGGGTGTGAAGGGCACCGCACCATGGAGCAGACAGTGGGCCAGAAATTGTTCTGTCACTACTGGGTGGGGAGAGGCAGCAGGCTACTGCTACTCGGCTGATTAACAGTCGGAAATCTGTGGATGTTTCAGGGGCTCTGACACGGGGGCTGCCCTGGCCACGGGTATGATGTTTGGATTCACCATGAAAGGGGTCGGGGAGGGAAGGAGGGAACTGTGAGGAGGAGGCCTGGCAGACCCCCTCAAGTCTCCCTGCCTGGGCTGAGGAAGCCCCATGCTCTGCACAGGCCTACCTGGAGTCCTTCTACAAGTTCTGCACCCTGCTGGGTGGGACCACAGCCGATGCCATGTGTCCCATCCTGGAGGTGAGTGCCTGCCCACCCTCCCGCCTGCTGTTCCCCCATCCCTGGCCTGGGGGAAGCCCTGCCAACTGACTGGCTGCTGCCTCCCTCCCCGTCCCTCTCTCCTCGCCTGTGCACCGGCCCCACAGTTTGAAGCAGACCGCCGCGCCTTCATCATCACCATCAACTCCTTCGGCACAGAGCTTTCCAAGGAGGACCGTGCCAAGCTCTTTCCGCACTGCGGGCGGCTCTACCCTGAGGGCCTGGCCCAGCTGGCTCGGGCTGACGACTACGAGCAGGTCAAGAACGTGGCCGACTACTACCCGGTGAGTGCCCTGGCTATTGAACGGTGGTTGGGCATGTTGGCACCCGCGTCCCCACCCCATACCCAACAGCACCCTCATGCTCATGCTTCCCCCTGCTCCCCTGGGCCAGGAGTACAAGCTGCTCTTCGAGGGTGCGGGCAGCAACCCTGGAGACAAGACCCTGGAGGACCGATTCTTCGAGCACGAGGTGAGTGCTGGCCCTGCCCATCCTAGGGAGGGGTTGGTGGCTTAGGCCTGACTCTGGTCATGGCCACCTGCACACCACTCCTGCCTGTGTCTGCAGGTGAAACTGAACAAGTTGGCCTTCCTGAACCAGTTCCACTTTGGTGTTTTCTACGCCTTTGTGAAGCTCAAGGAGCAGGAGTGTCGCAACATTGTATGGATTGCGGAGTGCATCGCCCAGCGCCACCGGGCCAAGATTGACAACTACATCCCCATCTTCTAGCACCCTGGCCCAAGTCTCCCCACAAGTGTGTGTGTGCGCCTGTGTGTCTGCGTGTGCTGTGACAAAGCTCACGGCTCACCTACGTGCCCTGGGGGGTAGCACACTGTCCTAGTGGCTGCCCAGCTTCCCTGACCCTCTCTGAGACTGCTCTTGGGCCTGAAAAGGGGCTGGGCACCTGCTCCCCCCACCAAGGATGGACCAAGCCCCCCAACTCCAGAGCAAGGAGGCCCCCTCAGCCCTATGTTTACAGCCGCTGACGTGTCTGAGAAGCATGTGGTCACTTTTGTGTTCCTCCCTAACCTGAGAACCCCTGGGGGCAGTGTGAACCTCCTCTTCCCTCAGCGGGTCCCCCAGAGCCATGGCGCAGGGGCAGGATAGAGCGTGCGTGTCCTTGGGGAATAGGGGAAGTAGCTCTGCCCCTCTGAGACAATAAAAACTGCCCTCTCTAAGCCCAGCTGTCTTCTGTCTCCTTTGGGCCCTAGTCCCTCTCCCAGATCCCCAACTCCCCTCAGGCCCCACCCTCACTGAGCCCACCCCCACCTAAGCCTTCTACCTTCCTTCCTTGGGTGGCAGCCCTAGGCTGGCCCTGACACTGTGCAGCCAGATTCCTCAGGGTGGGGAAAGTCAGTGGAGGATTAGCCCCTTCCTCTGCTGGAGGCTCTGACAGGCCTGTGGCACTGGCTCCTGACTCTAGAGGGCGCCCAGGCCTCCCTCTTTGCTTCGTTGAGCCCCAGAACTCCCTGGGCTGGGGTCATTACCCCCATTTCACTATGAGGAAACCTATGGATAAATGATCTGCCCAAGGTTGTTGAAGGGGGTTGGGTATAAACCAGAGTCTGTGCCCAAAGCCTCGGCCCCCAGGCGGTGCCCAGTCTGTTTCACAGCTACAGCCTGTCACCTAGGCGAACATAGCATCTCCCCCATTCTAGGAGAAATAAAAATTTGTCTTTATTCAAAAAGTGGCAATCAGGCAAGTAGAATATGCAGCCTCCCTGTGGCTTGGGGGGCTTGGGGTGGGTGGTCAGGGCCCTAATTCTTGAGCCAGTCAAGAAACAGTGGGATTCACCCTTCAAATCGCAGCACTGAGGCACTGGTGCCAAGAAATAATCCTGAGGGGGGTCCCCAACCTTCCCAGTCACTCCTTAGTTTGCAGAGGCACTGTCTGCAGGATCCTGTCAAAGGCTACAGCTGAGTCTTGCACTAAACTCCCCATCCAGCTGGGTTCTCCAAGGTGCATGGTGGAGCCTTGTGCCCAGGAGGGTCTGTTTGGGCTCATGAAGCAGGAGAGGCCCGGAGGTTCACTGGGAAGCCTTAGCCTCACCAGGCCTGGCCTGTGACATTGGCAGTGGGTGGGTTTGGGGTCCTTTAGGCCAGGCTTTGGGGCAGACCTGTGGGTCAGAATGCCCAGGGGAGGACCAAGGGCATAAGGGATCTCCTCTGCTGGAGCAGTTCTATGCACATACTGCTCACTGGGCAGTGGGGGAAGGGCCCGGTTTAGGGCCTGGGTCCTGGGCTACATCCCGGGCAGAGGTAAGGCCGGGCTGGCCAGGCCGCAGTGCTCTTGGCACATAGGGACTGATGAAGAAGGACTGCAGGAAACGGCGCCGCAGGCCCTCAGGCAGGTAGTAGTGGATGAAGTACATGAGCCCCAGGCCGTGGCCTGGGTAATAGCGGCGGCGTGGTTGAGCCGCCAGCAGCGCATCGGTGATGGCATCTACAACCGGGCTGAGGTCTGGCAGTGCTTGGCTCAGACAATGCAGGAACTGCCCGTTCAAGTGCTCGATGTAGTCCTCACCGTAGGCCTGCAGCAGCTCTCGGGGCAGGTTGGCCAGCAGCTGCCGCTTGCGCTCTTCCCACTGGTCCATGTCTTTCACTGCCTCTGGGGAATGAGTGGCAAGGTCAGAGTGGGGTCTGTTAGGGAAGCCAAAGCCAGACCCAGGTCTCTCTAACTCACAACCTGAGACCTGCCCCCAGCCAAAGCCACGCCCATGCCTCAGACCCAACCCCACTCCAGACAAGACCACACCCACGCCACCTTCCCCCTCTCCCCCAGTACACCACACAGGCCCCAGCCCCAAATCCCTGAACCTCACCTGTCTTGAAGCAGGCAGGCTGGATGACGCTGACCTTGACACCCCAGGGCAGAAGTTCACAACTGAACGTGTCCATGAGCAACGCGACAGCCGCTTTGGAGGTCCCATAGGCAGCCAAGCACGGAAATGGCATGTCTCCTGGGGATGGATTGGGAGTGGGCAGCTCAGCCTGGGCCAGGGGCTCCAGCATCTCTCCCCGCCCTGCAGGGGCACCTTTTCTGCTCCGGTGTGGGAGGACCCTCACCTGCTGGGCTGCTCACAGTCACGATGCGACCGCTCGAATGGCGCAGCAGTGGCAAGAGGCCCTTGGTCATCTCGAGTGTACCGAAGAAGTTCACCTCCATGCAGCTGCGGAATGTGGACACTGGAGACAGCTCCGCATCTGCCACGAGGATGTTCTGACCCGCATTGTTGACCAAGCCCCACAGACCTGAAGGCATGGAGCCAGGAGGGAAGCTGAGGATCAGCTCGGCAGCAGACCTCCGATCCCTGCCCCCTCACACCTGCCCAGCCGCGCCCTTTCCTGGCGGAGCTGAGCCTACTGACCAGTGCTGGCGGTGTGGGCCTTGGTGAACTCCAGCACGCGGCTAATGTCCGCTGGCTTGGTCAGGTCCATCTGTAGCAGCTTTAAACGAGGAGAACAGCAGGCACGCAGCTCTAGGGCACCAGGGCTATTCAAATCCAACACGGTGGCCAGCACTGTGAAGCCCAGCACGTCCAGCTTCTTGGCCGTCGCCTTGCCAAAACCAGAGTCACAGCCTGGCCAGGGAAGGACAGCCAGTGAACTCCCACTGTGGCCCAGTCCGGCCTGAGACAACCCCAGGGTCACCACGGTCTGGATGGGATCCAGGCCTCTGACACCCAATGTACCAGCAGTCAGCAGCCCTCCCTTCTTTTCCTAAGCCCATCTCTGGCAGGCTTTGCCCCTCTGGCTGAGCACCTGAGTACCAACTCTTTCACAACTGTCATCTCCCTGAGGACTCATAGCTACCCCATCAAACGTGGCTTATGATCCCCACTTTACAGATGAGGAAACTGAGTCCTAGTAATGCTAAGTTGCTTCCCAAAGTCACTCAGCCAGCATATAGTAAGGTCAGGACTCTACTGCAGGTCAGCCAGTCCCAGCTGAGACCCAGTCCCAGCTCTGATGTCCTTCTGTCTGGTCGATATCAGGCCTCAGCTCGCATGCACAGTATTACTGCACAGACTCCCTTCCTTTCTCACTGCCTTTGCCCAGGCGTCTTCCTCTTACCTGGACACTGAAGCAGCCCCCTTTTATGGTGCTGTCCCATCTTGCCCCCTTGAATCCATTCTCTACCGAAGCAGCCAGAGGGATCCTTCCAAAAATGACAATATCCCTCTGCTGCTGAAAACCTCTCCAAGGTTCCCCACAGCCCTTAGGATGAAGCCAAAGTCCTCTATTCCCATCATCCAGACCCTGTACAACCTGAGATCCACCTTCCTTTCCAGCCTCAACACCCTCTACTATTATTCCTGGCTCTAGGCAAGTTGGAGGCCCATCTGCACTTCACCCCTGACCACCACCCTTGGAATTCCAATCAGTGGCAACACTGGAGCATTCTCTGAGCCCCAGACCGCTTGCCCCCAGGACAGGGGCACAATGGATGAAGATAAGAACAGATCTGCGTTAGAATCCCTTCCCACGCCCACCAAGTGTGACCTGAGGTCAGTTACCACTCTTGGAGGCCTAATTTCTGTCTTTGGTATGTAGAGAGATGAACCACCAGGTAGAGCCAGCAAGTGGGTCTGACAAACCCCTGCTTTCTTGATTGTTCCCATTCCAATCCGGCTCCACGGGTGGCCAACCAGGGCTGGGAGCAGTGAGGGAGGAGGCTCTCTGGAGCCTGCCCCCATGGTGGTCTTGCTGAGCAGAAGCTGCAAAGTGGTTCTGCACAACCAGTTCCCCCCATTTCAGCCCTGTCCCCTCTGTTAAGGCAGAGAACAAAGCTAGGCAGGGGGCTGCAAGCTGGGTTTTGTGTGGCTGGGGACCCACCAGCCAGCCCCAGCTGAGGAGTATTTCCTGGGCAAGTCTGGCTGGGGGAGGGGAGTGAGCGCCCTTGTGTGTGTGTGTGTGTGTGTGTGTGTGTGTGCGCGCGCGTGTGCGTGTGTGTGTGCGTCCCCACTTGCCTAAGCTCCCTTCCAGAGCAGACAGGCCCTTCACAGGGAAACTGAGGCCTTCCAGAACCTCAGCTCTGCGGTCCCAACACAGTCACCCAAGCCTTTCACACCCTCTTGCTCACCTGCACACACATTTGGATACCTGCGCATAACTCCAACCTACGTGCAGTGAGCCGTGAACAACAATGGGCTCACTCCCATGAGACCCCAGCAGTACACAGCTGTGCACACAAGGCACCCAGCCACTCAACCCAAACCCTGACCCCAGGGCTGAGCTCCCCAAGTAGCCTTGGCCAGCCGTTCTCAGGAGCATTCTCAGGGAGGGGTGGGTGGCAGCTCTGGCAGCCTCAAGACACAGCGTTCCTAGCAGGTGAGGCAGGGCCTGGTCACCTACTTGTCTTGCAGTCAGTGGTGAGAGAGGAAACCCCAGAGTTTGGGGGCATTGGGAAGCTTGGAGGCCTACTCTTGATGCTTACATGGGGTGGGCTGGGCAGTCTTCTTCCCCTCCTCCCTCACGGGGCTTTGCAACCAGAGCTGAGGGAAGCCCAAGTCACAAAAGGCATCCCTCCTCTCACCTCACTCCCAGGCTCGAGGCTAGGAGATGTTAACAGCGGCAGCACAAAGGCCTGGGGTGAGATCCCAGGAAAGACTGCCTGGGTCACTAGTATCTGCAGATGGCCTGGGTCCTGTTGAGATAACTCATTAATTAGCGGGCAGGAGGGGAGCTGCCTCATCCCTGGGGGAAGAAGCTCCCTGCTTGATACCAGTAGATCTGTCATCTCTCCTTCCTTAAACCACTAAAACTGGGGTCCCTTGAAACTTCACACTCCACCCTGAACTAAGGTCTCTCCCATCCAGCCTGAGCCCTGCTCTGTCTCCACCATCTTAACTGAAACCCAAACCCTCATGCCACCTTCACCCTGCCTCAGTACATTCTGGCTTCTTGCCAGGCATTCAAGGCCCCTTCCAAGGAAACAACCTCATATCCCACCACATCTCAGCAGCCAGACTGGTTACTGACTGTCCCCTGCCCAGGCCATGCTCATTCCTGCCTCCAGCTTCTATCCCACACCCTTTGTCTGATCCAAAACACCTTCCACACTCCACCTATCTCCACCCATCCTCTGAGGCCCAGCTCAAGGATGGCCTCCTCTGGGAAGTTCTTCCAGCTCCATCTGATCATGCAGGGCCGCCTGCTAGACTGAGGTCTCTGAGAAGCCAGTCAGCCAGTGGCTGCCCCCAACCCAGGCCCATTGCAAGGGCAGAGCCCTGGGCGCCTGTCCAAAGCCATGGGGGTTAGGGGAGAGACCAGGCTGCCCCTCCCCCATACAGTGGAGCCAGTGCCCACTGGCCTTTGTCCCCCTCCCCACTTCAGGCTGGGCCTCAGCTCCTCCTTCCCTCCTTCTGATGACAGATTTATTCCTTGCTCCACACAAAGAGAGCTCAGCCAGGTGGCCAGAGGCACCTGAGCCCAGCTTTCCAAGACCTCACCTCCTTCCTGGGCACAGAGAACCAGGAGGAATGGTGGTGGCGTGCTGGGTGCAGACTCTGGACAGCTACTTCAGCAATTTAGGTTTGGGTGGTGGGATCTGAGAGGCAGCTGAATGCCCAGCTGTCCCTCATGATGACCTCAAGCTTTTCTGGACTCCAAGGAGCCCAGCCAATTGTGGGTCCCAACTCTTTATCTAAGCCTATTCCTCTAATCCCAGGGAAGAGGAGATGGGACCTCCCATGTGGGGATGTTAGGCAGAGTTCAAAGGGTGACCATCCTCTGAAGTCCCTCAGAGCAGTGTCCTCTGTCTGAAGACTGCTCTCTTGGACAGGGACATAGCATAAACCCCAAACTCCAGAAGGCTTCTTCTTTCTTAGCTACAAGTTTCCCCTGCGCACCTGCCCGCTCCCTGCCTCATTTTCCCTCCAACACTCCCCGAAGCCACAGGTAGTTAACCCGGACTTGGGGGAGGTGCCTTGCTCTTCCTACTTGGCTGGTTCCCTGCACCCAGGGCAGAGGGACTCCTCCACTCCTGGACTAGGGGTCCCGCCTTGCCTTGGCATGTCCACGGGGAGCCCTCTGAGTGTCCGGTCCCGCCCTCGAACCTGGAATCCCCGCGCTCCGCGCCCCGCGCACTCACCGGTGATGAGCACCGCGCGAGTCGCCACGGGCAGGCGCTGCGGGCGCGCCAGGCGGGACAACACGATCCAGCCGGTGGCGGCCAACACGGCAAGTGCGGCCAGCGGGGGCAGCAGGCGCTGGCACAGCCAGTCGAGCGCGGCCAGCAGCGCCAGCGCCGCCAGCAGCGGGCGGCCCAGACGCAGGTCCGCGCGCAGCAGCTGCAGCAGCGCACGGGCCGCCACAAGCAGCCAGGCGCCGCCCGACGGCCAGGGCCAGCTCTCCATGGCGGCCGGGCCGGGCTGGGCCGGGGCGGGGCAGGGGCCGGGCTGGAGAGCAGGGATTGGGACTCGGGGCCGGGCCGCGGGGTGGTGCAGAACACCAGCCAGGGGCGGGAGGGATACTCGCTTTCTCTGTTAGCCCTCGGGCCGAGTTTATAAAGAGCCCCGGGGGCGGCGGCGAGGGCGGAGCGGAGGCGGGGAAGGGGCGGGGCTTTCCTTTACTTCTCTCCTCGCACCCCCTGCCCGGCAGGTGCCCCCACCTCTACCTCCCGCCCTCTGCCCCGCCCCCGAGGCCAGATCCGCTTTCGAAGAAGCCGGAACCGAGTCCCAAAGTTGCTGTTCGAGGAGCAGCAGCCTCGCCACCCGCCGCGTCCGGGAGAGGTCCGGTCGGTCTAGCCCTAGTGCCCCGCATCCGCTCACTCCTGCGCCCCGACACGCGCGCTCTGGGCGGCTGAGCCGCGGCTCCCAGGTGAGCACATCCACAGGTCACACTTGCTCGGGACGCCTGAGGACACGCGCAACCTCCATCCAAGTTCCCCACACTGACAGCACCGCCGCGGTCGCCGGGCCTGCCGGAACACCGCGGGCAACCAGCTCGCCCTCACCAGGCAGCCGCGGCCAACGCCGGCACACGTAACGTACTCCGACGCCCTGCGCCGCTGCAGGTGCCTAGCACACAGGCCCTGACGTGCTCTCACACCTAAGCTGCCCGTGGCCACCGACCGATTTGGGGCAGGGGGATGGGGGGAGGAGGGTGACCGACCGGGTTCGCGAGAATCTCTGCCCCGCCTTCCCCCTTCCTTCCACTTTCCAGCCCTGGGGATGCAGCAACCCCACCTCCTCCTGCCACACAAGTGTATATGTGTGGGCGCGGGTGTGTGGAGGCGCGGTTCTGAGGAAGCATCTAGGCCTCCCATTAACTCCAGCCCACCCTCCAACCCCAGGGACTCCAAGAGCCAGGCCAATGGGGACACCTGGGGAGTCGGTGAGGGCAGCCTCTAGGACAGGGTGATCCCTGCCCTGCTCTTAGGATTCCCCAGGGTATAAAATAAGTGCATGTGGGTGCATTTCCCTGCCTGTGTGTATGAAGTTCTGTGTTGATGCGGGGCCCAATGGCCCCCTACCTTGCCCACCCCAGTGTCTGGCACCCTGTGCTTGGCATCCATGCCAGACTCTGCAGGCACTAGGAATTGGTGCCAGTACCTTGCTGCCAGGTCCTGTGGTGAGGTCAGTAGGTCAGCCCATGGCAGAGGGGTCCCTGCTTCTCATGGACCCTTGCCCAATGCTTCATCCATGCCCGCACTAGGTCCTCGGAGGTCATGGACCCCTCCCAGTCCTGTTGCCCATTCTCTATCTTAGATGCTCAGCCTCTGTGCCAGGGCTTCAAGGCAATGCTTCCTCCAAAGCCTTCTCTGCCATACAGGCATGGCCCCCTGATGAGCCAGGGGAGTCTCAGGGATGGGCTGGGAGTCAGACCCACTTAAGCGGAAGGTGAAGGACCCATGTCCTTCCCGGAGCCACTTCTGTGCTTCCACCTATTTCTCCTCCTGTAAGTACAGATTACAAGCTAGCCCTGGCCCAGGGAGGCAGCACTTGCCTGGGGAGGGTGTGTGTGCCTGACTTTGGGTACATGACCTTGTGTGCCTGTGTATGCCTGTATTTGTGTACACTCGTGTCCGTGGGCTCCATAGCTTGTCCATACACAAATGACATGTCTCTCCCTGTGCCATAATCCTGTATGTGCGTGTAAGTACGTGTGTGTGTGTTGTGTGTGTTTTCAGTGACTCCCTTGGGTCCAGTCTCTGGACACTCAGGGAAACATTCACTCTCCAAAACCTGCTGACTCCTGTTGTCCTGAATCTGTGTCCCAGTCTCAGAGGTGGACACGGCACCCTTGACCTGGCCTCCTGATCTGAGCTGTAGACCCTGGGTTGGTGGGACGCCCCCCTCCCAGCTCTAGTTATCCTACTGAGAGTCTGGCTGTGGTTTCTCCAGCTTCCGACCCTTAAGGGCTTCCCCCTGGGACTGCAGAGGGGATGTAGAGGAGAGGAAGAGGGGTCCCAGGCAGCTTTCAAGGTCAAGGCCACACAGGTAGTGCCAGTGCTTGCCAGAGCAGGAGTCAAAGGGTAGGGAGGTGGAAGTGGGAAAGCAAGGTGAAAACAGAGTCTGAGAAACAAGATCTTACGCTGTCCTGGGGAGGAAACATGAAGGATCCTGACTCATTGGGAAGCCCACGATGGGGAGAGAGACTTGCTGGGAGGGGATGTAGGGAATTGTCTTTGGTTGTGGAGTATAGGATGGCTAGGATGGGCTGGAGGTGTTGCCTGTTCAGCTTCTGGGACACTGTGCCACCTTAGACAGAAATATTAGCCTTGCATGGTTTGGGTCTCGTGGGACTGGATGATCTGTCACATTTTTATTTAACCCACCCCTCCAGAAATTCATCCTACTTCCTAGGCCAGGCGGCCAGGAGGCTAGGCGGTCAGGCCTCCTTCCCAGGATCTATGCGCCAGCCCCCTGTGACCTCCTCAGCAGCTGACCCCTTACCTCTCATCAGGTGGAGACATTCTGGAAGTAGAAAGAAGGTGGTTCAGGCAGTCATGACTGGGAGGGGCTGGCCCAGCCCTGTCTGAGGCCTGGTGCCAGGCTGTGCCTGCCCAAGGGCAGAGAACCAGCCTCTGCCAGAACCAAGAGTCTGGGCTGGCAGGGTCCTCTAGGGAAGAGAAGGGAAGGGGGTGGGGGCAGACGGCAGGAGCCCCAGCAGATAAGGCAGGGCCTGGCAGGGGCAGAGGAATGAAGGGCAAGCGGAAGGAGCGGAGCCCCTGAGCCACCCCACCCCTAAGCCCTCAACCCATAGTTTTCCTTCGTCCTTAGTCTCACCCCTCGCCACCCCGAGTCAGAAACCTGGTGAGCCAAACCCCCCACCCCCTGTGCCCCAGGCTCCGGAGGGCCGTGAGGTGGCGGCGGGGGTGGGGTGGGGGGTGGCTGGCAAGCTGGCTCCGGTCTGTTCCCGCCGAGCCCGGCAGCTCACTGGCCCCATCTGCTGGCCTTTGGGGGAGGGCATGGCTCTGAAAGGGGTACAGGGAAGGTGACCGCTGGACCTGAGGATGGTAGGAACAGAAATCCAGGATGGGGCGTGCCAAGTGGCAGGCTCTAAGAGCTCATGTTCTGTTCCCTGACCACACCAGGTTTCTGGAGCCAAGCACTCACTTATCACCTCCTCATCCTTCCTCTGTGGTCAGGCTGTGGAAGCCTCACGCTCGGTCCCTCCCCCACCACGAGCTCATCTTCAGGTTCAGAGGCAGCAGAGTCCCAAGGAGGCCCTGCCTTGTATTCTGCTTACCCCCTGGCACCCCATCACTCCTCCCTCCTGGCACAATGGCAGAGGGGAGCCTCTTCCTGCCAATGGCCAATCTCTCCACCCAAGTTCCCGACCCCATCCCTCCCCGTCCTCACAGGGAGTACTTTTATTGAGTTCCTACTTCATGCCGGGCCCTGTGCTGGGCACTGTGGCTGTAATAAGTAACCACTGGCTCCCTCCCAGCAGCATGCACGCTGGCTCGGCTCTGGCCTCTCCCTCTGGTAATCGCAATAAAGAACTTCTCTCACTCAATCCTATATCCCTTTCCCCAAGCATTGTTCTCATGCTCCCCCCCACCATTCTCAGCCGCATTTCTCAAAAACTGTCTATAGTCACCATCTCCACTCTCCTCTCCCCACTCTAGCTCTGAGTCAGCTCCCACTCCTGACCACGCCAGGGTCACCAATGAATGACATCCTAGTCCTCACATACCATGGATACACCTCTGCTTTCAGTTAACTCCTCAGTACCCCAGGCCCTTTCTCCCTTTGGCACCTGCAAAGCCACTGCTGCTGGGTTTCCTCCTACCTCTCTGGCTCTCCCTCTCAGCCTCCTTCACAAGCTTCTCTTCCCTGTGGGTGAACCTCTGGCTGTGGAAGCCTCATACTCAGTCCCTCCCCCACCATGAGCTCATCTTCCTACTCACATACTGGCGACTCCCATGCTTCTTTCCAGCCAAGGCCTTGCTCTTAACTCCAGGCCCACATGTCCAGCTGCCCCCAGATGCCTCCCGTGGACACCTATAGGCCCCTTACACTCAGCATGTCCAAAACTGGTCTCATCATCTTCCCTAGTTCTGGCAGCCGACCCCTCCTACCTCATCCTCAATCTTCATTCCATGCACTGGCCTCCAAACCTCTTGCTCTGTCCCAAGCCCTGTGTTGGGGTGCAGAAGCCTCACAATAGCCCTTTGTAGTGGGTATCATCATTACTATTTTACATTCAAGGAAACTGAGGCTTCCGGAGGCTAGGAAAGTTGTTCAAGGTCTCAAACTCAGGTTCACTTAAGTTTGAATCTTGGACCAGCCCCAAGATTCAAAATCAAGTGTACCAGAGCCCGAAGTCTGGCTCTGTTAATGCAGAGCTAAGTTTGCCACATGTGCCCTCTTAGACTTCATTCTGAGGGCAAAGGAGAGCTGGGAATGGTCTTGAGCAAATAAGGCCCCTGTCCCAGTTGGCCAGGAAATGGGTTTGGGGACAAGGAAAGAGGGGAGGCCGGGAGTCCTGTTGGTGCATCCCTACGAGGGACAGAAGCAAAGGTCTGTTTTGGATAAACAGCCCGAAGTGCTTGTGGACATATGAGGGCTGAGCCCAGAGGTAGCTGGGTGCCCATGGTCCCCAGCACATCACTCACGTGGCACAAGAGCCTGGGAGACTGCCAACTCACTGGGCATGAACTGAGTCCCCCATCCCTCTCCTCTAGGCTGTGCACCTGGAAGTCAGGCCCTTCACTTACTGGGGAGAAGGGATGGGGAAATGCAGGAAGCCAGGAGTATCACTTGCATTTTCAAACCATGTCCAGCACCCTTCTCTGAACTTCTTTTCTTTTGCTTCCAGGATTGAAGGCAGGTATTTGGGGATTAGGGCCCTCGAGTTTGGAAAACACTAAGAGAATTTGCTCTAAAGGGTTTTCTGGACCAGCCCCAGGGGAAAGGCAAGCCCCAGCTGAGAACACTTGCTGGGACAGCTTGGCTGACTCCAGGTGAAACTGGTCTTCTTGGGTCCTGCAGTGAGGCTCTGAGTTATTCATAATCCTCTGCCACATTTACTATGTGCTTGCTGTGTGCCAGTCCTTGTGTTTGACTATCTTATACTTAATTTTATTTACTATCCTCACATTATCCCTATGAAGCAGGTACAACCATTCTATACATAAGGAAACAGACTCAGAGAGATTCAGTGACATGCCCTAGGTCACTCAGCCATCCAGACACTCTGCTCCCAACCATCAGGCAGCACTGCCCCTTGGCCTTCAGCCTAGGAGGTTGGCATTATTCAGTGGGCAACACCCAGGTGAAAGACTATCAACCTTTTAAAATTTGCTTCTGGGAGTTTAGGGTTTTTGAGCATGAGCCACCCATTTTTCTTGCTTGGCCCTGTGATAAAACTTTTTCTGCTCCAAAAAATTTTTTTAAATAAAATAAAATAAAATAAAATTTGCTTCTGGATTAGAAACATGTCTCCCAATGGTAGAATTAAGGCAAGTTGTTAAAACTAATTCCAAAACTTGCTTCCTTACAACTTCCATCACCCTGATTCAGGCCTTTTCTTGGCAGAACAACTGCAAAAGATACAAAAATTAGTTGCTGTTGGCTGGCTGGTTTAATTTATTTGCATATACATAATTCAGTCCCACCCCTTGTGGCTAACACCCTCCTTGGGGAGCTGTGGCTGTTTTCTGATTGCTGGTGGGGAGGCCTGTGTGTGTTGTTTTTTCAAATAAACTGAAACCAGATGGAGGGGGTTTTGTTCACTGCCCTGCCTCCAATTTTCTCCAGCAAATTCCTTGAAAAGCCAACCACCTACGAGTGGTGCCTATTCTCCTTGGAGGTCCCTCACCGCTGGTATGCAAATAGCAAGTGGGGCTGGGATTTCTAAAAGTGAAAACAAAGAGAGGAGAAAGAAGCTTCTTGGCACAAGGGCTTTCGGGCACATGGCAGGGTCATCTCCCTGTGGAGTCCTGATTTTAGGTCTGCACTTACAGTTTCTGTCCTCATCTCCTTCCCTCTCCCCTGAGTTGGGGATTGAGCTGGGCTTGAGTCAAAATCACCTGGACCAATCACTTGGTGAAAATATGGATTTCAGAGCTCACTCCACACCTCCTTTGCAGCGCTAACCACTGGCATGAGACTCCAACTCTCAGGATGGGTTGATCTTTGAGTTAGTGGAGAGGGTTGTCTTCTAGAAGGGGCCCAAGCCACTCTTGCTTTCATCCTGGGAAGACCAGTTGCTCAAGATGGTTATAGAAATATTTTTAACCGCCAGCCAGGTCTAAGGCTTTGTAATGCCCCTCGAGCACCTCATCAAGAGATTCCTTGTTCAGAGAGATAAGCGAGGGTACCCACTCGTCACAGTGCCAGGGGTTAACATTTTTCTTTGGAAGTTGAATTGTGCATTGTCATAGTGAAGTATGACCCAGTCCCCAGGCTGGGAGAACACTTCTTTCCCAGCTCCAACCTTCATTCCTAGCTCATATCTCTGTTCTTTCGGATTCCAAGGCTTTTTAGATAATTGTGTCAGGTTACATAAGCTTTCGAGATATGAACACTCAAAGGAAATTCCTCTGGGAGCAGGCATGAGGGGTTCTGCCACATAGTTTGCTTTAAAGTATTTGAGGAAAAATTCAGGTGCCTCAGCCCTGCACATTTCTGAAATAAAGTAAGAATAGTCAATGACTTTGTATGCATGTACCATTCCCCATAGAAATGAGGAAGCAAAAAGACAGATATCATGCTGAATAGAGAAACCCCTCCCAGGGGAGCACGTGCAGGGCCAGGTGGAGGCCAGTTGCAAAGAGGGCAGCTTTGACCGGGCTGCCATGGAAATCCTTATCAGCGCAGGATACCTTTTTTTTTTTTCCCCTGTCTGCATCTGAGATAACACATGTGGTAAATACAGGCCTTCCATTTTCCAAGAAACATAAAATAAAAACTGAATTACTGGCAGAGAAGCTTTAAAATCTTTGGTTCCTAGGACACTGTGAATACATTCTCCACACGCCATGATCCTTATTTCATTTGCCTCCGAGGGATGGCCCTGCATCATCTCTGTTGCATAAGGTGCTGTTTCCAAACACCTTGTTCCTAACTGGAGACACAGAATAAGTTTTATCTAGGTCTGAGAGAGTTCTGGAGGGATGACATCGTGTTCCAAGCTGCACTGGTCAGAGTCAACAGTGAGAAAGCTGCCAGAGTCTTCTCACCAAGGAAGCTGAGAGAATATTGTAAATACCAAATGGCACTTCTTTCTTAAAGCATAAAATGGTCACAAAAACTACTTAACAAGGAAAAATTAATGGGAGGAAAATGTCTTGAATGTAGCAAATAAAAAAAATCTTTACAAGGGACATGGAAATAATAGATTTACTATGATGAAGGGACAGTAATATAGGAAAGTCAATTTTTACACCAAAAATGATTCAACAAGTATTATTTACCTTACAAAAGGCTTCACAAAAGAATTCCTATAAGTAGCTCTATCCTTTCATTTGTTTGTTCCCTCCTTCGTTCATTCAACAAACATCTATTGAGTGCTTACTGTGTTCCAGGCTCCATGCTTAGGGAAGCCATGGTGAGTTAGATAAGTATTCCTCCCCTTGTGGTCTCTGTGTCTGGCTGGAGGACAGCCCCTAATCAGATCACTATACAATCAAGGAGCCACTACTGACAGAAGGAACTAGACAGCAGAGTCTTGTGACCTCTTCTATTCTGAGGGTCAGAGAAAGGTTTCCTGGAGGAAGTGATGTTCCAGGTAGCAAAAGCATCACATGCAAAGGCCCCTGGTATAAGAGGGAGTCTGGTCCTTCAAGGAAAGGGAGGCCAGGAGGCTGCAGAGGTCAGCTGGAGCCAGGGGGCAAGGGAGGTTTTGGAGGAGGTTTTTATTCTAATTCCATGGTATATCGAAATACTGCTCCCTGGGGAGCAGGGAGAGTCATTGAGAGTTGTAGCAAGAAGTAAAATAATCAGTTTGCCTTTTTTTCTTTCCTTCTTTTTTTTTTTTTAAAGACAGGCACAGGCTGTGAGGAGAACGGACTGATGGGGATGGGGAGCCCGCAGTGGAAGCGAAAGACCAGTCATGAGGGCGCTATGTTTGCCAGGGCAAGAGATGCTGGTGGCCATGGGGACAAGCCAAGTGGATGGGCTGACTCATCCAAGGCCCACTGGAAAGTGTCCTGTGACCCAGACAAAATGGACGCAGAGAGCAAGAGCTGTGGCTAACCGCATCCCACCAGGTGCATTTGATAATTAAAATTTAACTCCATTTGTTAATGAAATGGAGAGGATCATTTCCTGATTGAAAGACAAGCAGGGTCTAGATTATACGTATCAATGTCCACTACCAATGGGACATTCCGTGTGCTTCATAGGCAGGACCACATTTTTAGGCCTCATCATGGCTCTATGCTGTAGCTATTGTTATCCCTGTTTCACATAGGAGCAAACTGAGATTTAGAGAGGTTAAGGAATTTGCCCAGCTGGTGACTGGCAGAGCTCGGATTGAAACAGGTAACCACTGACATGCCCTGGGACAAGTGACAAGTCCCAGGAAGCCTGGACATACATTGGCTCTAATTAAGAATGGGCTGCCCATTCTCCCAGCCCAGGGTGGGAGGAGCTGCCTAGGAGTCTCTTCTGGCAACTCTAGGAGTCAGGTAAACTAGCTTGGAACCTTGTCACACACATGTGCACAAGTTCTTTAAACCACAGTTGGGTTTTTTTGTCCCTACAGCCTGGGCTGTTCACCCTGGGCAGACCTGCCTTGCTGGTCAGGGGCAGCTGCTCTGGGCAGGAACAAGTCCTGCCCTAAGAGATGACTTCTGTCCCAGACAAATGTGTCTCATGTTTTCATAGAAACTGGCCAGAGGGGGCAGTAGGAGCTGAAACTACACTCGAAGTAAAGGGAACCCTGTGGGAAAGAGCCTGGGGTGGGAGCGAAAGACTTGGGTTCCAGGAATTGCACCAATCAGGGGACGGGGATGAGGAGGTGGACGGGAGCTCGCTGGGCTGGGCTTTGGAAGCCATGCTTTGGCGTTTCAATGGATCCTAAAGGCAAAAGGAAGCCCTGGAAGTATCTTAAACAGAAGACTGATGAGGTTGTGTTAGCAATGTGTGGCCTTCCTCAGTAGGTGATGCCCTGGGCCGTGTCAGGTTCTGGATTGGTTACCACACCAGGATGACAGACTCAGAACACCATCAAATTGCCTGTGCCTTTAAGAAGCAAATTTGGCCAGAGGGAGTCTTCTTTTCAGAGAGCTTGGCCTGAAGTCACTCAGATAGACATCCAGGGAATCTGGGCAGTCATTTTTGTTTCAAATGAAATAGCTTTAATTGGATAAATGCATGTATATACACCTAACCCTATTTGAAACCCACTGTATTAGTTTCCTATTGCTGATACAACAAAGTGCCACAAATTCAGTGGCTTAAAACAACATGAATTTATTATCTTGCAGTTCTGGAGGTCAGAAGTTTGAAATGGGTCTCACTGGGCTAATGTCAAGGGGTCAACTGACTGGTTCCTTCTGGAGGCTCTAGGGGAGGATCTGTTCCCTTGCCTTTTCCAGATTCTAGAGGACACCTGTATTCGTTGGCTCATGGCTTCTTCCTCTATCTTCAAAGCCAGAAGTATACTGTCTTCAAATCTCTCTGACCTCTGCTTTCATCATCACATCTCCTCCCACTCTGACCCTTCCATGACTCTCTCTTATAAGGGCCCTTGTGATTATACTGAGCTCACCTGGATAATCCAGGAGAATCTCTCCCATCTCAAGATCCTTATCATATCTGCAAAGTACACTTTGCCACGTGAGGTAACATATTCATAGGTTCCAGAAATTAGGATATGGACATCTTTGGGAAGCCGTTATTCAGACTACCACCCACTTTAACAAATAAAGAGAAGGAATGATAAGCCTGGCAGCTGGGAGGAGAATGCACTGGAAGCAGACAGGCTGATGTTAGGGAGACAGACAGAACGCTGCTGCAGAGTCAGCAAGAAAGATGCTGGTGGTCTGGGCTACAGTGGGGTGGGAAGAATGAACACAGGACGTATTTTATAGGGAGGACTGCCTGGCCTTGGGGACTGTATGGGTTAGCTGGGCAAGGACTAGGAGGAGACTGGGTAGGTAGTGGTGCCCTTCAGAGGGCCTGAAGGGAGGAGCAGGTTGTGGGAAGGACGAAGAGGGCATATAGGGGTATGCTGCATTTAGATACCCACGGGACATCTAGAAGTGCCTGGGAGGCAGATGGACCCAGGGTCCAGAAGGCTTGACTCTCCAGTCCCTCCCTTCCCTGTGGGCATAGAAGGGCTCACCCTCCACCTTGATTTCTGGGTCACCATCTCTTTTCGACCCTAAGTTCTACAATTCCAGATAAGAGTTGAGGAGTCATCTTGTATTTCTGAGGCCAGAGTAGCACTGATATTTATTCCATATCAAGTTTGAGTTTATCAGTCCTGGAAACAAGAATTTGTATGGTAGAGAGATAAAGACACTTGCACAGGACCCACAATTGGCATATGACAGAGCAGGAGTTGCTATGTTGCTTTTGTTGTATGCTTGTGGCTGATAATTTTAGGGATAGGGATGTTTTCTGTCCAGCCCATTCTGAGCAGGTAGCCAGCCAGCTGCTCACCTTTTTAGGGCCTTGGAGATATGGATAGGACACCTGGTGGAAGACAAAGTCTCTTCCTGTCTTTTGAGAAAGCCTGAGCTCATAGGAGTGTTCATTCTGAGTGTCCCCAAGTGGAGGGGAGAGGGATCATTCAGGGAAACCAAGTTCAGCAGGGAGGTCCCTCAGGCAGGGAAAGGGAAGACAGTCTGCAGGCCCTGGAACAGAGGAAGCAAGTGCCTGTCCCCTGGCAGCCCCGGCGCAGCAGGCATGGCCCCACAAGGCCCAAATCTAAAAGTCCTGTGGGTGGGACAATGGCTGTGGCCTTAGTACCAGAGAGGACCCATGACCAGACAGTGCTTCTCACAGTGTTTGCTCCTGCAGGAGGTCCTGAGTCCTTGGAATAACCTGGGTAAAGAGGAGCCTAGTAGAGACCAAGACTGAATTTCCCATCAGCCTGGAATATGGGAGCTCCCAGTAGGATTTATGCTTGATTTAAAGGAAATAAAGAGGGCTTCCTTGGTGGCGCAGTGGTTAAGAATCCACCTGCCAATGCAGGGGACACGGGTTCAATCCCTGGTCCAGGAAGATCCCACATGCTGCGGAGCAACTAAGCCTGTGTGCCACAACTACTGAGCCTGTGCTCTAGAGCCCGCAAGCCACAACTACTGAGCCCACGTGCCACAACTACTGAAGCCCACGCGGCTAGAGCCCATGCTCCGCAACAAGAGAAGCCACGACAATGAGAAGCTCGCACACCCCAACGAAGAGTAGCCCCCGCTCACCACAACTAGAGAAAGCCCGCACACAGCAATGAAGACCCAACACAGCCAAAAAAATAAATAAATAAATTTATAAATAAAGGAAATAAAGAAGATTATTATTACTACTACTACTACTATTATTTGGCTGCACCACGGGTCGTGTGGGACCTTAGTTCCCCGACCAGAGATTGAACAGGACCAGGGATTGAACCCGACTAGGAATTGACCCCAGGCCATTGACAGTGAGAGCGCAGAGTCCTAACCACTGGACTGCCAGGGAAGTCCCAGAAAGGAGATATTTTGAGCTCTTATACTTCACACTTTATATTATGGGCCACAATATGTATACTGTATTTATTTGTCTCTAGATCTGTCTTCCCCTTAGCCTGTAATCTCCCTGAAGGACAGGGATCTCGTGGGTGTTCCCCATGGTATGTCCAGTGCCCAGCACATACTCATTAAAAAGTGGGCAGGCTGACTGAGGGTCTCCCTGAGAGTGGTGGGCTCAGGGGGGAAACTGGAGGGGAACACCTCTGGGACAAGTTAGGATTTCGAGAAGACAAGCTGTGGATTGAGCGTGGGGAAAGTGGGTTTTTGAGAAGAAATGTTGGAAAGGAATGGAGAATGGTTGGGCTAGGAGGCCAGGGGGTCCCTGGTGAGCCCCGCCCGGAGCCAGGGTGCCGGAGAGACGTGACGCAGCGCGGTTTGGCCGCTGTGGGGCGCCGTAGCCCGCGCCGTTGCCAGGGGAACGGGCCCGCGCCGGACGAGGCCCAGCCCGAGTCAGCCTCGCCCCGCGGTACAGCCAGCCCGCTCGAGCCGGAGCCGGAGGACTTGCGGGCCTAACCTCCCCCGCGCGGCCCGGGATGGGGCCCCGATCCGGGGCGCACCGCCTCCGGGTCCCGGGAACCGTCTCCGCTGCGAGAGTCTGAAGCGCCGCCGCCCTGGGGTGGGTGGACGGCCAGGCGCGGGGGCTGAGCCGCTGAGTGACCTTGGCAAGGCCGATCTGGCTCGGTCGACGACGCGCAGGTGAGGAGCCCCCGCTGCAGTTCTCACCTCGAAGCCTGGCCTCAGCCACGGGGCCAGAGCTGCTGCCGCCCGGCCGAGCTCTGCGCCTGGATCCCGCGGCCTGGGCTCCAGGTACCGGGCAGAGCGCCCGGCTTCCTTCTAGCATTCATCCGGTTCACAGATCTGCATTGAGCGTCTGCTGTGTGCCAGGCTTTTTGTCAGGCGCGGGGCCACGGAGGGCTCCAGAGAGGATGCCGCGGTTCTCCAGAACCCGCAGTGTTAAGAAGGGGCGGGGCGGGGGGTGCGGGGAGCAGGCGCCAGATACACGACTGAAGTGATTTCAGGTTGGGTTAAATGCTCTGGTGCTGAAATGAAGGGAGGTGGTCAGGGAGGCTCCGCTCTATCATGTGACTTTTAAGCCAAGAGCTGAAGGTTGAAAAGGAGCCAGCATTGTGATCAGGGTAACGGTGTTTCTGGAAGAGGCAAAAGCAAATGCAAAGATCTGGAGGCAGCAGGTACAGAGGAACAGCAAGCGTGAGGGGAGCCTTGAAGGATGCGGTGGCGGTTTCAACTTTATCCTAGCAGGAGGAGGAAACCATTGAGGAGTTTTGATGAATTTCAAGTTTTGAAAAGCTCACCTCACTCTGGTGAGGTGAGCAGTGTGATTGTGACAGGGCACACCAGGAAGTCAGCTGAGGGCCATCCTAGTTCTGCCAGTCTAGCTGTGCCTCCTAGAATTTACTTAGTCTCTCTGAGACTCAGTGTCCTCATCTGTGAAAGGGGCATTTTGTTCTGCATGTTGTTTATGAGAGAGAAAGTGAGGGGCCAGCCACATCTGAGACCAATGACTAGAGAGGCCTATGAGAACGATTTGAAATGATAGGACCTACCTCAGAGAGTTGTGAGGGTTTAATAAGTGAATTCCATCAAAACACTTAAAGCAGTGCCTAGCAAATAATAAATGCCCTCTAAATGCTAGCGATGGTTATTGTTATTGTTGAAATACCGTAGGGGAGCAATGGCTGGGGCTTGGATTAGGGTGATGGCAGCAGAAATGGTAAGAAGTGGCTTAACTTCCCTTCTTGAAGGAGAACTGGATTTAGAGATGGGTGAGGGGTGGTCCCTCTTTTTGTGGAACTGGTGGTTCACAGTGGGAGACGGGTTTGTAAACAGATAATCACCATGAGATTCAATAAAAGCAACATTGGTACTTAATTAGACAGGTTTTTTTCTTTTGTTTTTCTTACTTTTCTTACTTTTTTTTCTTACAAAGTTGTTCTTAATGACAGTTTCTTGGTGGGTGTTCCTCAAGGCTTGCTTCTACCATCATGGGAGTTGATTTCCTGGTTAAAATCAACAATGCTTGCCTCTGCTCACTGGCCTTGTTTCAGCTCCATGTTGCTCCCTTCTTCTTGTCCTCTTTCCTTGGCTTAACTTGAATCCCAAATAGTTTGCAGTGGTTGCTTCAGGAAGAGAATGGCACAGGAAATGTCTGCAGACCACGTCAGCTCAGGAATGACTGAGGTTTCAAGCTTTTCCTGCCCCAGCATCAGACTTCTGCGTGTTGTTGATGTGAGGAGCCCAGCCACATCTGAGACCAATGACTAGAGAGGTCTATGAGAAAGGCTTGAGGTTCCAATTTATTTTCTGGGAGTTGCTGTGATGTGTATCTCTTAGTCAAACTAGCCACTTCCCAGAATCTTAAGTCCAGAGACTACTTTGGCACCTGTGGGTAATTCTAATAAACAAAGTACATGCCCCTTGAAAGTTCTTTTATAAATAACATTTTGTGCTGTAAAACAGTGTGCACCATGCAGCATTTTCTTTCCAGCCCCTCCTTTAGATGGTTAAATTGGGCATCTGTTAAATCTCAGTGAAAATGGGTTTAAAAGTAGATCCTGGGAAAAAACCAGAAAACTTGTTTTGAAGTATCCATAGAAAATCACACACACAGCAACCATAAATCCTCTAGCAAAAAGAAAAGATGGTTGGGAATGAAACCTTCCTGTGGCATGCACCTTCCCTTTGGGTTCTGGAGTCACGGGGAGCTGAGCTGACCTTCAGCTGAGATTTGGAACAAGGTCTTGCCCAGCTGCTCCTCTGTTGTGCTGCCTGCTTGTCTGATTCCAGCTTTAACAAAAGCCCTAACAGCTCACAGGGAGCTCTTCAGCTGAACAACTCAGAACTTCTTTCGAGAGTGAGAAAGCATTGAACTAAAACTGAGTGCTCTTTTGTTGCATGGTTGTTAGGCAAGATTTCCTTGTTTGCCTGGCGCAGTACTGGGCTCTAGATCACACGAGCACATTTGGTCCACATGGCAGCCCACTGGGGCCAGGAGGGTAAGAGATGACACACTTCAATTATTTATTTGACTTTTTTTTTTTCAAAAGTAGTACATGCACATGGTAAAAAAAAAAAAAAAAAAAAAAAAAAATCCAAACAGCACCAAGCAGTACATAGTAGAAGCAAATCTCTCTCATCCCCAGCCACTGGATCACCTTCTCACAGGCTATCCCTATGTTTGCTTTCTTGCATTTCTTTCCAGAGAGAATCTGTGCATATAAGAACGTAGATGTCTATCCATCCACCTTGGTTTTCACTCACTCGTAGCACACTCTACAACTGTCCCACATCTTGCTTTTCTGCTTAACTGTGTATCAAAAGTCATTTCATCCCTCATTATTTTTGATGTTATATAGCATTCCATTGTGTGGATGTGCCATATATTTGTTTGTATTGTTTTTTGTCCTTTATTATTACAAACAAGACTGCAGTGAATCTTTGTGCACTTTATGAGCATATGTGTAAGATAAATACCTAGAAATGGAATGTCTTGGCTCAAGGGTATATGTGTTCTCAAGTTTGGTAGACATTACCAAATTGCTTTCCAGTTAACCTTTTTGAAAAATAAATAAAGGAGAGATCCAAAGAGATGGCTTTGTGAAATTTGCCCACCAGGTTCCTCAATCTGTGAGTGGCAACGCAGGGACCAGAACCAGGCTATGTCTCCAGGCCTAGCCCTCTTCCCTGGCTCCAACCTGTTTCTTCCTGTTGGTAACTCAGATCTTCAGGCCCTCCAAGCCCCCACATCAGCCCTGTCACCTCTCTTCTGACCCCATCACTGTACCTTCCCCGTTCTGTGGCCTCTACCAACAAACCCTCTGGTAATTAAGTAGATTCTTTCCTGAAATTCTCAGACATCTTGCAGAAATGCAGGGATGCCTACAGCCTCTCCAGGGCTGGTACTTTTCACCTCAGTCTGGTTCTTTTACAATGCTATTCATGAATCTCAGAACAACATTCCTAAATATTTTTTTTGGTGAGAGCAGAGGTGGGCAAGAGGGAAGTGGACCAGTCAGGTAACTATTCTGTAGTTCATAATGAGAACCTGAAATGGTAAGATTTTCCTCACTTAAATTAGGCATATAGGGCTTCCCTGGTGGCGCAGTGGTTGAGAATCTGCCTGCCAATGCAGGGGACACGGGTTCAAGCCCTGGTCTGGGAAGATCCCACATGCCGCGGAGCAACTAGGCCCGTGAGCCACAACTACTGAGCCTGCGCGTCTGGAGCCTGTGCTCCGCAACAAGAGAGGCCGCGATAGTGAGAGGCCCGCGCACCGCGATGAAGAGTGGCCCCCACTTGCTGCAACTGGAGAAAGCCCTCACACAGAAACGAAGACCCAACACAGCCAAAAATAAATAAATAAAATAAAGAATTATAAAAAAAAAAAAAAAATTAGGCATATAAATTAAGGTAGCCTAACCTTATTTGGAAAATGCGATTTTAGACTTTTAGCAAGTCAATGTTAACATAGATTATTGTCATCCTAGCAATGGCCTTCCCCTTGTTGGGACAGGGAGGGACCTGCACAGGCCCTCCAGCCTGCCTCAGAAGCCAGGTGGGCCCTTGGCTTACCAGGGCAGTGGCTACCTTTGGCCTAACACTCCACGGGGCCTCTTTGCTCTTGTCTTCTTTCTGTCTCCACCAGCTTAACTCTGTGGTTTGTTCTGAGGCAGCAGAAGGTACTTAAGAATCTTTTGTCAAGGTCCACATACCTCTCAGCCCACCAAAGATGCAGCAGGGCATCAGGGAGCTTGTGGGCTTGACCCCCACTTCCCACCCAACTCCTCCCAATACAATAGGCTGCTGCCCTCCCTAGGCCAGCCTGCTGTGGTGTCACCTCCCCCCATGCCCTTTTGCTTCTTGCTCATGCCCTCCTTCCCAGTGTGACTAGAAAGCTTTCTAAAACACCCATCACCTTTATGTCAACTCCCCTGTTTAAACTTTCTGTGATTCCCTGTGGCTCTTTCAACAGTGCCTAAACTTACTCACCTGGCCTCCTGTGATCACCTTGTTACTGAACCAAAGTCGGATCTGCTTGCCCAACACGTAGCAAAGCCAATCTGCTGACACCAGGCTGTGGTGAAGGCAAATACAGTGTTTATTGCAGGGTGCCAAGCAAAGGGAATGGGAGACATGCCTCAGGTCCACTCCAACTTGGTCTTTGAGTTAGAGTTTTCTTTTTTTTTTTTTTGGTGGGGGGAGGGAGGAGAACAAAGAGGCTGGGATTAATCATTGTCCTGTGACATTTTTGTGACATTTCTTAATTGTAGTTTCAGGAGTCAGAATATCTCTGGTTTATGATTCTTTGGCCAGGTGGTCCATGGCTCAGGGATCTGTTAGCTCATCTTGCCCTGGAGAAACAACCTGAGTTTGTACATTAACGATGACATCTATAGTAGCAATTTTAGTACATTAATGATGTCATCGACAACAGCAGTTTTAGTCATGTGACTCTGGTTGTTTAGTGTTCAGTTAGCACAGGATTGAGGTCAGAGGTGACTTGAAAGGGAATAAAGTTTTGGAGAGAGAGATTAATCATAATCTTGGTAAGGGAACTTGGTTTTAGGGGCACTTGGTTTCAACCTAGGATCTGACCCTGCAACTTCCCAGGGCTCATCTCTCTCTCTCTCTCTCTCTCTCTCTCTCTCTGTGGATCTTGCTCTCTGACCCCAAACCCACCCACTCTGTGTTCTATCATACTGAATGGCTGGCCCTTGCAGGGCTGCCAGAATACCCATTCACCCACTTCTCTGAAATCTGTCTGGGCCCCCAGAAAGCAAGCCCCTGAGGGCAGGAACATGGTCTCATCTGTGTTTACATCTTTAATGCACAAGGGGGCTGGACCACAATAAGCACTGACTGGGCCAAGGCATGAGTGCACAAGCTGGCCATGTTGTCTGGTAGCAGAACCACGCATCTTTTAATCTGGTCTTCTAGGGAAGTGCTGAGAGGGGTAGGACAGCCAGAGAAGTCCCTGGGTCTGGTGACAGTACCTGGTCCCATCCATGCTTGAAGCCTCATCTTGGATTCTCTCCTACCTCCAAGCCCTTTTAATCAAAATTTTTTGGGCCAAAAGAATTTGTGGCCACCAACTCCACAAGGGAAAATATCATCAGTTAAGAGTTGGTTGTCTCAGGCTTTTGTTGCAGGTGGCATGGTACCAGGCTGCCACTGCTGCAAGGGACTTACACCCGACAGCACCATCCCCTCATCCATGGTCTCATACAAGTGGTACCTCTCTGGGCCAAGGGTACTGGGGTTTGGTAACAGAGTAACCCCTAAGGCTGTTTGTCGTGGGCCCCTGGCCTCAGGTGGTGACTCCTCCTGCCTCAGGTGTCAGGGATGCAGCAGCACTGGGCGTGCCTGTGGCCACTGCCAGCCCACTCCGGCAGCGGGGGCCTGTCAGCCAGCCATGTGCCTCTGCTTCTTTCTTTATAAACTACCTCAAGGTGTTGGGTTATTCAGGTGTGAGGATGGCAAAGAGAAAGTCAGGACTTAGGAATCCCAATTAATGGGTTCCCTTCAAAGAAGTTGCCCTGGTGATGATATCACTGGAGAACCTATGTGGAAGCCACAGGGATTTGTCCTCCTGAGCAGAACTGCCCAGCTCAACTGTATACACTGGGCTTGACCTGATGACCTTTGTTTCCAAAAATCAAGGACAAAGATTTGCACCTCTGGGGACATTCCAAATAAAGTGATGCCAGCTTTTTGATCACCTTTGTCATCTTTGATCAAAGCTGAGAAGTTTAGAATGACAATCCAGTGGCCCAGCTCTTATGACAATGTGTTCCTTGGGACTACTGACTTAAGAAAGCAACTTCAACCAACCCCATCACTTTGGGCATAACCTCATAAAACCTCACAGAATATCAGATGCGGTAGCCTCCTCAGTCTGGAGAGATGAGGACACCCCAGAGGGCTATTTTAAGGGTAATCGTAACGTCTACCATTTAGGGAACATTTATGTGTCAACGCTTTACCTACAGTGTTGCTGATCTATATACAGCCCTAGGTAGGCATCCCTACCCCTGTTTTTCAGATGAAGAAACTCAAGCCACTCAGCTAGTAAGTGAAGAACCAGGACTTGAACCTAGATCTGTTTCCTCCGAAGCTGGGGCTCTTTTTTCACCTTTCATTGCTTTTTACTGAAGACAAAGCAAATGACCAAAGAATTCCAGTGGAGTCCCTAGGAGAAAACTAGGGTCACTCCATTTAGCTTTGGGATGAGGCTACTCAGACTCTCCAAGTTTGGTTTACAGGAGGCTCTGGGCCTCAGGTGGGATGAAGGGCAGAGTGGCTGAGCGTGAGTGTCTGGCAGCTAGGGTAACAGCCATGGGGCTGGCGTGGGGGGGTGGGTACGGGTGCCTGGCGACTGTGCAGATTGAAGGCAGGGCAGAACGGGCCAGATGGCTTTGGGTGAGTCAGGATTCCTCATCATTTACCATGCCCACATTTCCTTTTATTTCAGATGTTTTCAAGTCAGAAAACATTCACTGAGCACCTACTATGTACAAGGTATGTTCTGGGTGCTTGGGAGAGGGGATGTGGGGAACAGAGGTGAATGAATCACAGTACCTTTGCTGCCCTTAGGGGAAGCTGGCATAACAGGGGGGCAGACATGGAGATGGCAAAGTGTTCCAAACAGCAAAGTGACTTGCCCAATAAAGACTGAGTGTTAGGGCCCCCTGACTAACTTGGGGCATCAGGGAAAGCTTCCTGGATGAGGTGATGCTTGCAGTGGGCTCTGAAGGTCAAGTCACATTTTGTTGGGTTTAGAAGTGAGGAAGGTGTTCAAGGCAGATGTGCTGAGCAGGGTCTGCCATACCCTTTGGCTTAGTCAGACTCCCTGGCCAACAGGCATGGACTCCTGAAAGGAGAGTCCAGCTGCCAGGGTTTTTTCTGCAGCTCTTGACCTTCCCACCAAGAGCTCCGAATTGGCCTGTCTACCCAAGTGAGGCACTGCCTGCCCAGGCTCTGGTCCCACCTCAGGCCCAGAAGATACTGGGGTTGGGCTCTTTCTCCTGTAATGACAGGCCTACCCGTCTGCCCTGCATGTATCTTTGACCACCGAGTCAGCTCTTGGGCTGAGCGATGGTGGGATGGGGGTAAAGAGTGCTGCCATCTGGTGGTTTGGCTCTGGCCAAGGCCTGTCTTTCCCTGAACTCCCTCAAGTGAGTCAAAGGCATCAGCTCACCTTTTTGTTCTCACTGTACCAGGCCCACATTTACTTAGAGAAACATGGTCATTTCCACTGCTGGAGGGAACCAATGAGGATTCCTCCCCTCTCTTGTGTGTTGGCTTCTCTCCAGCCAAGAAGCCCCAGGTAGCTTATCTGAGGCACAGGGGAGATGGTTCAGGGGCCCCCAGTCCTTAAAGGGATTACATGCTTGCTGAGGGGCAGAGGCCAGATCCCTCTTTTGAACACCTCCACTCCCTGTTTCCCTTAGCAAAGTGTAACGGGGCCCTCTCTGACACTTGCATTTGGGCCTCAAGACAGAGGTGACTAATCCTAACAGAATCAGCATGTGTTCTCATCGCTCTGGCCTCAGCCTGATATTGTTACCAGATGAGAACATGTCTTATTGGGTTTAACTCTGATGGCTGTGGAGACAGAGCAGAATAACAGGCAGTCACACTGTGAGCTGAATAAACCCTGGACCTTCCTACCTTGTCCTGGCTAGGACTGGGGCCAGAACTTGCTCTGGGGCTTTGAGACTAGCACTCTACTGCCATCCTCCCTCACTGCCAGGCTCCTCATGCTAGGGCCCCGGATTCCCCTGCAAAGTAGCTGGGAGATGGCTTCACATACTAGCCTGCCCCTCCTGCTGAAACCTGACTGCAGGCATGGGGCTCTGGGCTCCAGCCTGGGCCTCCTCAGGCTAATGATCTTTCTACCTTTTCTCCCTCTGGAGATGAACATCTGCAACAAGCCCTCTAACAAGACAGCCCCTGAGAAGAATGTGTGGACAGCACCTGCACAGGCCAGCGGACCCTCCCCGGAGCTGCAGGGCCAGCGGTCCCGCCGGAATGGGTGGAGCTGGCCCCCTCACCCGCTCCAGATTGTGGCCTGGCTGCTGTACCTCTTCTTTGCTGTGATTGGCTTTGGGGTCCTTGTTCCCCTCCTGCCTCACCACTGGGTGCCTGCTGGCTATGCTGTATCCTTGGGAAAGTATGGGACTGGTACATAGAAGAGTGGGGACAATGGATGGAGGGACATGGGCGAGGCCTGAAGCTGGGTTCCAGAGCCTCAGAGAGCGCAGATGGGCCCTGTCTCTGCCTGGGGGGACCAGTTGCCTACCTGCCTGGCCTCCAACCCCCATCTGACCCCTCTGCCTGATTGGGTGAGGGAACAGGCCTAACGAACCTTGGAGCGTTGAAAGCCCCACACAGATGGGAACCTCATCAACTGAGGTACCACAAGAGCAATTACAGAAGAGAACCTTAAAGCTCTCTTTAAGCTAATTGTGTCCAGAGCTCAACAAGGGATAAAAGAGAGTACCTTATTCCATTTATGAAATAATTTTTCACTTTTTGGAAAGAATAAGAATAATGGTAGAATTCCTTTACATGGTAAGTTTCCTGGTACATTTAGAATATGGTTTTATTTACAGAGATTATTATGCTGTACCCAGGACTGTTTAGGAGCTCATCGATTTTATAAATCAGACTCTTTCAGGGTAAGGTTGAATTGACAAGAGGAGGGATAAATATGCCCTGGAAGCTCCTGGGAATTGTGACAAACATGAGCTTGCCTGAACTTAGTGATGTGACTGCCCCAGCCCTGGCCACAGGCCCCAGGAGCAGAGGATGTGGCTGCAAGTCTGGGCGGTTGAGGGGCAGCATGTGGCCACGTGCCCCAGTCCAGAGGGTGACCATGAGAGTGTGCCTTGGTGTGTGTGCTTCATGGAGATGATTCCTTGGGCCTCTGGGAGAAGGTGGCCTAGGGTGAGCTGAAGGAGTTAGCAGGGATGAATTTGAAAGTCTCAGGCGTAGAGTCAGCACCCTTCAACTCAGCCCTTTCAGAGCTGCACAAGGCTGAGCGGCTTCTGCCAGCTCTCCGCATCTTAGCCTCCTCCTCTATCTGACAGGAGGAGTCCTGCCTGCTTCCCAGGCAGGGGACAAGGAGCACACAAGGATGTGTGTGTGTGAGCACCAGAACGTATGAGCCATGAATGTGAGCACGCTCTCTTGGGAAACCATAGAGCCCTTGGCTGGTGGGTAGCCAGGGCAGGTGGGTGGAGAAGGACTCTAGAGAAGGTTGTTGGTCTCCGATGCCAGCAGTGTCACTGAGGGGCTTCCTGGTTCACTAGGGCCCAGGGCCTAGTCATCAACTTTGTACATGAAAACTAGACTTTCTCTGAGGTGACCAACAGGGCTTAGTCAGTGCTATTAAGTAGAATGCTTCATGGAACATTCCTCCCATGATCCGAATGGGTACACCACTCACTCAGGACTCCCTGGCTTTCTGCCATCAGGGTACCTGGGAAGCCAGGTTAATAACCACATAGTTTGGAGTGAGCAGAATCAGAGCAAATAACAGTAACCAAGAGTAACTAGCATTTATTGAGCACTTATATGTGCCAGGCACTGTGCCAACCCCTATACATGGATGATCTTGTTCAACTCTCATAATAATCTGTAAGGAAGGTGTTCTCCCCACTTTCATAAAAGAAATTGGGGCTCAGAGAGATTAAATGACTTCCTGAGGTCACACAATTGCTACCCTGTGAGGCCAGAAGGACTGCTCAGGCAGTCTGACTCTGAGGCAGTGGGATGGTTTGAGGGTTTTGTCCTCCCCATATTTATTGCTTTGGGCAATGCTGGAGGCTCAAAGAACCACCTGGTTTGGCACTCCCATTTCCAGGCCTGAATGGTTCTCTGTCCTCCCATCAAAGCCACCTTCCTTCTGCAGGCTCCCTCAGGGGCCCCTGCAGAATGAGGTAGGGTAATGGTGTGTACCAAGCACTCACCTTGCACCTAGAACTTGCCTGGGCCCTAGGGTTGCAAAGATGGGTAAAACAGGGCCCCAGCTCTAGGTGTTCCGTTTCCAACTGGAGGAAAGCCTTGTAGATTGGAGATCATCACATGGTAAGTATGGGGGTAGGGATTCATACAGCAGACTGTGGGTGCAGGAGGAGGGCCATGTAGGCCAACATCACCACCCAGATGCATACCTGTTGCTCTCAGCTCCCCTCCTTCCCTCTTCCTGGCTTCTCTAGGTACTCTTGGCTCCGCCCCTTTCCTTCATCACCTATATCCAGTCAGTCATCAAGTCCTGTTGATTTTGCCTCCTAAA
Organism: Balaenoptera borealis; assembly: GCF_965194805.1. NCBI lineage: Eukaryota > Metazoa > Chordata > Mammalia > Artiodactyla > Balaenopteridae > Balaenoptera > Balaenoptera borealis. Next base: position 18,169,868 of record NC_138878.1, read on the forward strand.
AAGCTATTGTACTTGCCCTCTTTTCTCCCCACTGCCATCTGCCTCTCTTACCTAGATGACCATTCGTTTCCAAACAGGTCTCCCCACACATGCTCTCACCATGGCCAGTCCATCTCTATCCCTGCAGCCAGAGTGCCCTTTCAAAAAACAAATATGATAAAGTTACTCCCCAGCTTAACACCCTCTAATAGCTTCTTCCTGCCTTAAGGCTCAAGATCATCATGGCTCTCCACATTCTGGACTCTGCTTATCTCCCCAGCATCTTCTTATTTTATTTCCTCTGTTGTTCTCTGTTGCAACAACACTGGTCTCTGCCTGGAAGCTCCTAGCCTCTCTCTCCACCCCAATACGCAGCTAAGTTAGAAGTCAAGACCTAGCAGCCCATGGGCCAGTTTGGCCTACAGATTTTTTTTTTAATTGAGGGATAACAAACACACAAAATGGACATATCTTAAGTGTTTCTTTGGCAGGTACATTTAAAAAATTATTTATTTCCTTGTCAACATTTTAAAAATGAGATGCCTCATATATCCAGACACAAATCCAGATTTCTGGTTCCTTCTGAAAAGCCAGAATTTGGTGACATGGGCTCTCTTTCTTGCATGGCACCAATAAGCTGAGCTGGAACCACACATCTAGTTGGGACTCTGCTTGTTCCCAGTACCCAGCCAGGCCCCCTTTCCTCTTTATATTACCTGCCACGTTACTGTCATCTGTTTCTCTCTAAGTCTCAGCTGAGATGATACTTCCTCAGGGAAACCTTCCAGATCCCTTCAGACTAGATGAGGTCACCCAGTTACAAACTCACATAGTCCCCTGAACTTTCGTTATTGCAATCAACCTACTCTTTGATTAACCTCTGTCTTTCCTGCCAGACTGTAGGCTCCTTGGGGCTAGGGGCCAAGTCTGTCTTGCTCCTGCCATATCCCTCAGTGCCTGGCATAGAGAAAGACCTCAGTAAATAGCTGAATGAATGAACCAGGGGGGTGGGGGGGAGGGAAGAAGTGTTGGAGCAGGCAGGAAACTAAATGTTTGCCTACATTCAGTGTGTCTGAAGAGAGCCTGGAATGGTAAGGAGTAGTGGTTGGTGACACCAGAGAGGTTTGAGAGGATCCAGAGGAAAAGGGGCCGTGAACACTGAGCTGAAGAGTAAACTTTAGCTTGAGAGCCACTGCAGGAGTTTAAGCAGTCAAGGCTTTAGGTTTAAGCTTTTCAGAGCTCACTACCCAAGTAAAGGGTACTCAAGGGGACGCAGACATGAGAAGCAGAGTCAGGAGACTATGGAATAACCCAGGCAAGAGGTGACGGCCTGACCCACAGCCAGGGCCGTAGGGATAGAGAGGTTGTGATGGGCCACAGGATTGTCTCTTTCAGCTCTGGTATAGCACATTAGGGTGGAGCCTGCCTCCTGCAGACATGTAGGAAAATTTGGCTGCTGGGAAGAGGAAGAAAAAAAGGAGGTTGGACAGCTGATGGATGGAGGATAAGTGATGGAGAGATGATGTCTACTTGGCTAGCAAGAGGATGGATGGATGGATTGATAGATAGCTAGATGGAGGGTGGATGGCTGCCTGGGTGGAATCTATTAGTGAAGTTTTACACATTTACTTTGCAGTAAGTTGTCAGCATACTGTGTCCAGCATTTGGTCCAACTGCTGAGCAGATAGATCCTGGAAGATCTGTGTTTCAGGAATTAGCCATGCTGCCCCCTGGGCAGCCCCTGAACATGTTAGGCCGTCCCAGACATTCAGCCCCAGGGCTCCAAGTACCTGGACTCTAGACTGGGGAGGCAGTGGATATATGAGGCCCTGTCTGCAAGTGATTCTCCAACTGGCCTGGCTGCTGGGAGAGGATGTCTTCTTCCTTCTCAGAGCTGACTTCCTGTGAAAGCAAGATAAACAAGCTTAGAACTTATATTTTGGGTCCTTCAACCTTTAGAGGATGGTCTCTTTAAGTCTCATTTCACCATTTAGAATCAGAAACCAGGTCAGATTCTGAGGTAAGATCAGCCAGGGCCTAAGCCAGGCCTGGATTAGTGAGGCCAGGGCCCTATAGTTGGTCTCCTCAGCAGCAGCAGGCAGTGCTGGCTTGTGAGCTCCATTACCAGATAGCCCCTCGGCTCTTCCATATGGGGCACAGGTATGAGGTGGCACAGGTAGGAGGTGGCACAGGCAGAGAGTCTCTGCACTGGGGAGTCACATGGAGGTAGGGAGCAGTTCTCTGGCCACAGGAAGCAGAAGTGGGGCTCTCAGCTGGCAGTGTGGAGTGAGTCTTTAACCTGCTGGGCCAGTGCATGGGCGCCATCTTTGCTGGCCACCTCGTGGTGCACCTGACTGCTGTTTCCATCGATCCAGCAGATGCCAATGTGCGGGACAAGAGCTATGCTGGGCCCCTGCCCATCTTCAACCGCAGCCAACATGCACACGTCATTGAAGACCTGCACTGCAACTTGTGCAACGTGGATGTGTGAGTGCGTGTGGACTGGGTGTGTGTGGCCGATGAGTGTGCCCGGGGAACTGCCAGTGGGAGCTGAAGGCAGACAGGGGCATGCCCAGGCTTTACAGTCATTCTGAAGCCTCAGAACCCTCTTATTTCACACAGTCAAGAATCTTAGTGGAGTGACAGAGAACTGGGTGAGGGAGAAGGTGATTGGAAACAGAAGATGAGGAATAGCATTTCCAACAAAGTAGGCAACAATTGGCACTGCCACAAACACTTCTGATGACTAACTCTACCAGTAACCACCCCCCTTCTCTCACCAGCATTCCCAGGTATGGGCAGAGAGGGGAGCAACACTTGACTACTTACCATGTGCTAAGTGCTTATGAACAACCACCCTGCAGAGTGGGCAACATCTTTCTCACTTCACAGAGGAGGAAGAGTCCAATGCTCAGAAAGGCTGAGTGGCCTGAGGTTGGTCATATGGCTACTGGGCAGCCAGATTCACAACCCAGCCTGCCTGGCCCCGAAGCCAATACTGTTATCCTTGTTTATGCACGAGGAATCTGAGGCCCAGAGAGGCCAAGTGACTTACTCCAGGTCACATTGAGGGGTCAGAATGTCCAGAGCCCATACCCCCTTGGCTGGTCCAGACTGCCTCCCTAAGCCCCTCTCTGGAGCATCCCAGTCTCCCAGCCTTAGGTAGGGGATCAGGGATGGGGGTATGGTTCAAGGCTAGCTCCACACTTTTAATATTAAGCCCCAAGCAGCCTGTTGAAGGGGTTCTGTCCATAGGACAGAGAAAGAGCCAATGGCATTAAGATGCTGCGGCCTTCAGCATCAGACCATCCTTTCTTTCACTAGACACCAGTCAGCGCGTTGTTCCTCAGTGGACGCTCTGGCAGTTGCTGCGTATTCCAGGGCTCCATTCTGTTCTGGGGGAGGGGGTCGAAATTTATTCTTCCACTCTCCTTTGGCCTTTCCTGGTTCCTCCCTGGGGCAGGGAGACTCTCTTGCATTCCTAATGTAGCCTCACCTCACCTGACCCACTGCGGTGAACTGCTTACTGCTCACCCAGATGTCTGCTTACCCCTCTTCCTTTGTCTCCCTTTGGATTAGCCCAGATAGACTGGGGTTTTCTGGAAGAATGCCAGGAAATTTCCCATAGTCTGGCAGAGAAACAGGGACTCAAAAAATGGCGATGTCAGGAAGAGCACTGCAGGCCCTGGGTCCAGCAGCCTTGCTCTCTTCTGCTCCCTGGCCCCATACCTGCATTGCCTCCTGGCTGGGCAAAGGGGGGTCCTTGCTTGGAAAAGAAACTCCGTTTTCGTTTCACGCCACCATCACGCGGGTGCACTGTCCCAGAGCGGGACAGTATAACGCCGCCTACTCCTCCTCCCGCCGCTGGGTACACCTCCCGTCCCCGCCCCCACCCCGCCTCTTCAGAAGCGCTGCTTCCTCCGGGTGCCCCGCCCCACAGTGCCCCCCGCCAGAGGGCGCGCGTGCTCCCCTTTGACGCGCTCCGCTCTCTGCTTAGGCGCGGGTGGGTGACCCGCTCCAGGCGCGGAACTGGCAACCCCCCAGCCAGGCCGGGCAGCAAAAGGCGGGAGAAGCCCGCAACCACGCTGTGCCCCCTCCCCACCGCAGGAGTGCTCGTTCCAAGCACTGCAGCGCCTGCAACAAATGCGTGTGCGGCTTTGACCACCACTGCAAGTGGCTCAACAACTGCGTGGGCGAGAGGAACTACCGGTGAGAGCCAGGCCTGGGCCACAGGGGTGCCTGGCGATGCCTGTGTCTGTGCGAGCCAGGGGCCTTGAACCTGCGTATGGGGCGGGGCGATGACAGGGGTACTTGGGGGACCTGTGCGCTGGTGTGCGTTAGTGTGTGTGCTGGTCTGAGGGTGATGCTCCCGATGGCTTCCGCCTGAGAGCGATGAGGGTAGGTTTGGAGTCTTTCTCCTGCTGGCCCAGGGAAAGGTGGGGAGCCTGTTGGGGGTGGCCGCCTATATTCACCTTTGCCCTAAGGCTTTGGCTTCGTGAGGAGTCAGGGCTGTGGGGTCAGAGGCCCAGCTCCCCATCCTAACCACCGGCCCTTCTGAGCTCTGGGCCCTTGCCCAGCTGGAGCACCTGGGTGCTGACAGCTGCCCACGGCTGGGCCCAGGCTCTTTCTACACAGTGTGGCATCTGCCTTACTGGGCGTCCTGCTCCTCGTGCTGGTGGCCACTTATGTCTTTGTGGAGTTCTTTGTCAACCCCATGCGGCTGCGTACCAACCGCCACTTTGAAGGTCAGTGTGGGCTCCAGGCTCACTCCCATCCCCCAACCCTGGGCCTGTTCTGGTCACTGGTTACATCCCTGGCTGAGCACAGTCTGCCTGTGCCTTGCAGTCTTGAAGAATCACACAGATGTGTGGTTCGTGTTCCTGCCTGCTGCCCCTGTGGAGACCCAGGCTCCTGCCATCCTGGCTCTGGCTGCCCTTCTCATCCTTCTGGGCTTGCTCTCCACAGCCCTGCTCGGCCACCTGCTCTGCTTCCACATTTATCTCAGTAAGTGCCCCCTGCCCCTACCCCCACATATACACCCACACCTGCCTTTCATGGGATGGGAGTCCCTAAGCTGGAAGTTACCCAGTTTGGGCTGTAGAGCCTTGAAACTATGCCCCTTCCTAGTGCTGGCTCTCTAATGGTGACCTGGTCTCACTCCATGGCTTAGTGTATATGGGGACAATGGTTTTAGCCTGTGGTTGGGTACCCTCCCTCACCTTCTGAACTCCAGGGTTCCTTTTCCATTGCACTGAGCCCTCTCTTTACCCCCTCAGTGTGGCACAAGCTCACCACCTATGAATACATCGTGCAGCATCGTCCGCCCCAGGAGGCAAAGGGGGCCCACAGGGAGCTTGAGTCATGTCCCCCCAGGATGCGGCCCATTCAGGTATAGAAGTGGCCCAGAGGGCTGAGGGAGTGGGAGAAGGGGTGTGGGAGGGGTGGTGGGCTGTGCAGCGAGTAGCCAGTGACAAGACAGGGCAAAGGGAAGCAGGCCTGGAAGAGCAGCTGGGGTAGTGGGTGCTGGAGGCAGCAGAGGCGAGGGCAAGCCTGTACTAAGCACGTGCCTGCTTGCTCAAGTGTGGGCACAGCCAGAGGAAGCCCTGTGTTTCCCCGACCCCAGGGGAAAGGCTCTAAGCATGTGCTGGAGGGCACAGAATGTGGGAGCCTAGAAGCAGGCAGGTTGTGGCCGCAGGAGAAGAGAGAGGGATGGATCAAGGACTGGGTCACCAGGATAGAGCCATCAGTTCTCTCCACCTGTGACCCTGAGCCCTTATACCCATTACTCCATTTAAATCTTGAAACAGCCCATGAGGCAGGTAATGCTACCGTACCCATGTTGCAGATGAACATATTGAGGCCAAGAAAGATTAAGCAAGCTGGGTCTAGGAAGAGTTAAGGTCTCTGCACTCTGAAGCAGGAATCCTCCAGCCCAGGCTCAGGGCCTGGCCAGCCCAGCTGTTGATCAGCCTATCCCCATTCCCATGCCCCTTGGCTTCCTGAGGTCAGCAGCTGGGGGTGGGGTGGTCCAGTCCTTGGAGCCCCCAGGGACTGGGAAGGCAGGGGGCCCAGGCAGGCCTTGTTGGGAAGGCTGAGCTCTGGATCCGAAGTCCTCATGGCAACTGGACACAAACACAGGCTGGTGGGTGGATTGGGGGAGTGCTTGGGACCCCACCTCTCCTGTTCTCATCGCCAGGGGTGGGCCAGGCTGCCAGGCCTGGGTAGGCCTGGGGGAGTGATGGCTGTTGGTGGAGACCCCCTGCCCCCCGCAACTGCCACACCATTGTGTACCTGCCCTGGTGCTGGGCACGGAACCCATGTAAGCACAGTGGCAGCCATCCTGGGAGTGGGCACCATCCCTATCCCCACTTCACAGAGGAGACTGAGGCTCAGAGGGGTAGGCAGGAGACTTTCTCAAGCTTCACAGCCAGTGCCCACTGAGGCAGGGCTGGCCCTGGGATCCCCAGACTCGAATGCTCAGGACCCCTGCTCTGTAGTTACTGCCTGCTTAGTCTTTGGGGCCAGATGTGCCAGCAGCAAGGGCATTTAATATCATCTGAAAATGACCTGAGGGAGACGTCGGCAGAGGGAGAAGGGGTGTGTTTGTCCCATCGTACAGAGGAGAGCTGAGGCTGAGAGGTGCCATGTACCATTCAGGAATGTGCAAGTTTTGAATGTCTCTGAGGGACAGCTTTGATGAGGGGAGGGGAATTTGAATGGGGACACCCTGGTGGCACCCTCAAACTTCCCCAGCTGGCTAGGGCCTGGCTCCTGTCCCATTCTGGCCCATCAGGCTTCTGAGACCATCCTCTACTGCTGCCCTGCCCTCTGCCCTACACTTCTAGAACCCAGGGGCACCAGGGTAGGCTTTGCCCCCTCTCTCCTGGGCCCTGGAGGGGTGCTAGGTGCACACTGGTGAAGAGGAAATGTGTGGGGGAAGGACTCCCTTGGCGTCCCAGCCCTTGTGACTGGCCTTTGACTCCTTCCTCTTTCCCAGGGCTCCTCTGCTCAGGCTGGCACCTCCACATTCCTCCCCAAAGGGCCAGCCTGGGCAGGTGTTGGGCACAGGGCTTGCTGCCCAGGGTTCATTCTCTGCCTCTGTGTAGCCAGCCGGTGACTGGCTGGGCTCTGTCCCCCAGATCTGCTAGGGCTGTCCTGCAGGCGGCCTCCCCACCCCCACCCTGAGCAGGAATGCGGGAGGGGCCCCACTCTGGAGCCGTTGCCCCCAAACATAGGCTTGTTTTAGAGACGGTGTTGCTGTTACAGTGTCGTCTCTGCATTAGTCAGGACGCCCGGGTCTCCATGGAAACGACTGCCTAGTCGGCGACAGCTGTCCAGTGCCCTACCCCCAGCCACCCCACATCCTCCGCCAGGCTCCCTTCTCAGGCTGTTTTTCCTGGCTTTTGTTTCCTCACCTGCAGTCCTCTTGGGCGCGGCCCGGCGCTTGCTGCATGCTGGGGTGCGAGCCTAGGCCACTCCTGCTACCTCCCGGCTTCAGACCCCTTCACTTTCAGGGGTTGGGTCTGCTACTCCCATGGTCACTGTGAGGATCAGCGACTAAACAAGACAGAGAACACCCATAAGCCTGGTCCCAGGTGGGGCTGTGGCGCTGTTTTTTCCACCACCTACTGCCTTCCCTTTACCGGTAGAAGTTGGGGAGACCGCTCATCCCCCCACTCCCCGCCAGCAGCTGAGATTGTGTTTGGTACTCTGAGGACTCAGCTCCGAGGGAACCATGGATTCCTGCAGGTAGCCTCGCAGCCTCGGGTGCACACCCGGGTGTGTGAACTGCCCAGTCTCCCAACTAGGGAAAAAAATCGGTTCAGAGACTGGAGCCCTGGGAGGAGCCAGGAGCAGGAGAGGGCCTCTCTGAGTCCCTCTTCTCCCCAACCCAACTTGGCCAGAACAGCTCTAGACTGGGTACATTGAACACATGAGGCTGGAGGCTTCCTGGAGGAGGTGGAGTTTGACTAAATGAAGTGAGGAAAATGGTGGGGGTGGGGTAAGGTACAAAAACAGGTGTTTTAAGCCTCATTCTGCATTGGGGTTTTCCCAGCATACCTGGGAAGCCTGGAGGACAGCCCTAGACCTCTGTGCCCAGACCTCCGACAGAAACCAGTAAGGGGGTGTTGCATCCAAGACAGAATGGGCCCAGGACCCAGAAGGCCCTGGACCCACACCTGGCCTCCCAGCCTCCCTCACCTCCATCTTCCCCAGGAGATGGAGTTCTACATGCGGACCTTCAGCCATGTGCGCCCAGAGCCCCCTGGCCAGGCCAGGCCTGCCTCAGTGAATGCCAAGTGAGTGCAACCTGGGCAAGTGCCACCTCACATCTCCCATTGGCATGGCAGGGCCATCTGAGGTGGGAGAAAGGGGTTAGGCCAAAGCCAAGGCACAGGTCTTGGTCCAGGCTATCATGGCCTTGGACAGATCAATGCCCCTTTCCAGCTAGGAAGGGAGGCTTATTTTAGGACCTCCAACAGGGTGGGATTTGAAGGAACAACAACATCCAGCATTTATCCTCCCACTTCCCCTTCAGCCCCTCCCGGTTCCTTGCCACCCGCGGCCACGTGGAGCCTCCACCACCCTCCTCCCCAGAGACTCTCGCTCTGCCCCCCCGGATCCGACCCCAGGTAGGGGACTGTGCTGGGCCCCCTGCCCGGTGGAAGGGGATGGGAAAGAAGCCTCTACCCCTCTCTACTCCTGCGCGTCTTTTGGCGATGTGAGGTCTGGGGAAGGGGTATTCAGGCTTCCCACTGTCTCTGCAGAAAAAAAGGAAGCGGCGCATGTATAAGGTACCGACCTCCAGAACCTTGGACCGGGAGCCCCCGTTGCCCAGGCTGCCGGGTGAGCGCCCCTTCCTGACCGGATCCTGCTCGGGGAGCTACGAGGGAGGGAAAGGTAGGGCCCTAAGTGAGTAGCAGCTCTTAGTCTCACGTTCCCTTCCGACCCCATAGGGCCGCGGACCCCCGGCCGCCGCTCCAGCTCGTCGTCGGACTCCGCTGACGCCAGCCCTGCAGGCGCCTACCACTCGGCGTCAGCCGAGTCCATGGACGAGATTCCAGTGGCTCAGACGCGCCTAGGCAGCGCCGGTCTGGCCGCCCCCGTGGGCAGGGGCAGAGAGCCCCGGCTGGCGCTGCAGGCGCGTGCGCCGGCCGTTTTCGTAAGCCCGAGTAGCGGCGAGCCCGGTGCTCGGGGCGGCCCGGAGGCCGGTCTCGCTTAGCTGGGACAAGAAACAGGGATGGCGGAGGAACGGCGGGACAGACTCTCTATGCAACACCCCCACCCCCGCCGCACTGAGTGCACTTTAGGGGCCCCTAAGGGCCGGCGGGATCGGCCCCCTCCCCAATGACTCAGCAATAACAGCCCCCACCAGCCGTGATGCTCCAATAAACTTTTTTATGCTTTTGCGGAGTTAGTGCATACTTTTTTTTTTTTTTTTTTGGAAAATTTCATCTGTGCATACCTTCTTAATGGCAAGGGCCACGGGCCCTCCTGGAGCCGGACCATTGCCAGTCAGCCTAGGGGCAGAGGGTGAGGTGGGTTCCCCCCCCCCCGCCCCGTACGCTGGGTGGCCACCCAGATTGTCATATGGAGAAGCTCAGGTATGGGGCTCCTGGTTGGGAAAGGTCCTGGAAGCTGCCTGGAGGAGGTTATTTTTCTTGAAGATAGGGTTTGCACTTGGAGAGAAGAGGGGAAGCAGGCTTTGGGGTCGGGAGGCAGCAGCGGAAGCAGAGACTGCGAGGCTAACACCGGGTTGGGGTGGGAATAAATGAGGACGCGGACCCAGGAAGTCCAGGAGCTTTTCCCTAGCCGCGGGAGAGAGGTCGGTGTACCAGGATTTTGGGGCTGGCACTCGTGATTCGTTCACTGTCCCCTCCCGCCCCCAGTGACCCGGAGTTGTGACCTGGAATGCCACACGTTCATTGGAGAGCTGTGGTCTTGAGCCAGCTCTAGACCCCACTGTCACTAAGGGAAGGGACCTTCCCACTCCTCTGCACGCCCCTCCCCCCGCCCCCCGCCAAAGGCCTTCGGTTGCTGCTCTGGGAAGTTGGATCTCCCCTGGAGGCGGGCATCTGCTTTGAACTTCGGGCGGAGCCCAGGATGCGGGCCATCCGAGGACGTCCAGAATACAAAGGTCTGGTCACCCCAGCCACAGAGCTGCCCCGGGTGCAGCGGGATGAGACTATCGCAGCAGCTCCGCCCCCGCAGAGCGCGGAGAGGGCGGGGTCGGGTAGGTGGAGCCAGCGTGACCTTGGTCACTCTCCCGCCGAGACAGCCCCGGGGGTGGGACTCGCCGTCTCTATGGAGACCGAGAAACAAGGGAATAATACGGCGGAACCGCCCGGCCTGCAGTCCCGCCCCAGAGCCGGCAGGGAGCAGAGCTGCGGAGCCGCCTAGTCTCCTGCGTCCATCGGTCCATTCTTGCGTCCTTCTTTCTGTCCATCGAACGTGCACTGCAGGAGCAGCCACGAGGTAGAAGCCGGTAGGAGACCCCGGCGCCGACCACTCTAATCAATATCCTGCACGATAAGAAGGGGGTGGGGTGGGAGCGGCCTGGGGGGGGGTCCCAACCCTGGATGGTACAGAGTTGAGGACACGAGCTGAGCGGTCCTGCGCTGGGCCCAAACGTTCCACCCCCACCCCCAACTCCTTGCTGATTGATTACTCCAGCTGTCCCAGCAGGAGCGAGCGTGGCCTGCAGACCCCTGGGACCGGGGCCTGTGACTTGGCACCACCTGATCAGCCTGAAATTACCAAGAATCCATCTTCTCACGGATAGGAGTGAGCACAGGTGCAGGGTCCTGCTAGGCCCCTGGAACAAGCATCCTGTGGCACTCAAGCTCCCCCAGACTTTACCCTTGGTGAACAAAGTGCGGGTCTCCTTCAGATTGCTGGTGGGAGATTGCAGTGTAGGGAGAGGGAAGGAGAGTGCTGTTTGAAAGGGATTCTGGACCCACTGAGTTGCTGCAATGTAGGAGCTGTGGGTGAGCCCAGTTCCAGAAACTGCAATTTAGGGATGGGTGAGTGTGGTGACCCGGGGAGGGTTTTCAGTGTTAAGGCCAGTGGTAGTGGAAGGGGGGTAGGCAGGCAGGCAGGCTCCAGGCTGTGGTCACTGGAGGCTCTATTATAAAAGGGAGAGGTGGAAGATGGTTGCTGAGGACACAACTGAGGGTGTGGTCAGGGGCTGCATATGTATGGAGAGAGGGTGAGTTGTGAGGCTCTGGTTAGGGGTCTCAGTAAGGCCTGTGGGTGTGTGGACGGGGGACCCAGTCCCAGGGCTTCCCGTGTATGGATGGAAGTGGCTGCAGTGCAGGGCTGAGGGTGTGGTCAGGGAGGCCTCAGTACCAGGCTGTGTTACATGGAGGGAGTTTCAGTGCAGAGCTGAGGGTGTGGTCGGGGACTGCAGTGGGTGCTGTGGGCAAGTGTGGGGAAGACCCTTTAGTGCAGGGCTGAGGGTATTATTGGGGGGCCTCAGTACAGGGCTGTTAGTATATGTGTGGGGCGTGCATGCTGAGGGAATGGCCTGGGCCCTTAGTCCCAGGGCTGTGGGTGTGGTCAGAGGACTGCAGTAAGGGGTGTGAGGGGCACTTCATTGCAGGGCTGGTGTGGTCAGGGAGGTCTGAGTACCAGGTTAAGGGGTGTGGTCAGTGGGACTAAGGCCGAGAGTATGGAGGGCCAGGGCTAAGTGCACACAGCTGTGAGAGTGTGGACTAGTGTGGTGGTGCTCAGGGTGTGGCCAGGAGGCCTCCAGAGAGGGCTGAAGGTGTAGACATTGGGGAAGTGTGCTTCAGCGCAGAGCGTAGGTGTGAGGATTACAGGGCCAAGGCCACAGTCTCACTTGCCATCATGCCTCTAGGGGCTCATAACTCTACAACCCCCACTCAGGCTAGCCCCTCAATCTCCTGCTCCTCCTAAACTCCACAAATTGGGACGTTACAGCCCCAATGGCTGGAAAGGGGCCAGGAAGCCACGGTTGTGCCCCAGGTGCTGGGAGTGCTGATATGCCCCACCCGTGAGCCCATTCTCCAGCCCAGCCCAGCAGCACTGGGAGCTTCTTCCTGAGCTGCCCTGACACCATCCTGCCCTTAGCAACATTCTCCAAGCAGTACCACCCTCCCTTAGCAACTGTCTCCAGGCTTCACAAACTGTGGCCAGGCCAGCCCCAAGTTCCCCTTCCCTCATGTTTTTGTTTAACAGCAAATAGTAACAAGGTCCCAGCTGGGCCAGCTGCACCCCTGCCTGTGCTCTGGCTCCCTTCTCAGCCTGGGCTGGGTCTTGCTGGGTCCTCATGACCCTGAGAGAGACACTGTCCTCACTAAATACCTGCCCAACCAGCAGCCTGGCCTGGTACTGACCCAGCCTGGCATGGAACTCCCAGGGAGGGGGCCCACTCTGCCACCCTCACTTCCACCCAAGCAGGCCTTATGCCAGGGCCAGACAAAGCCATGGCCCCAGCTGCTGCTCTCACAGTTTTTCTGGACAGTGCTACTCTGTTCCCAGCCTGGTGCGAGCATCATGATTTCATCTTCTGAACTCCACTCTGAGCCAGGCTGGCATTAAGTGACAGGACCTTTCCTCTCGGGGCTCTTCCTCACGGCTCTGGGGCCCAGTCAGACATTGAGTGCTGGCCCCTTTCTGCAGGCAGCTCCATCTCCAGCTCTGAGGGTATGTGGCAGAAGTGCCTGCAACTTCAACCTTGCAGGTTTTGAGGTAGAGGCAGTGATGCTCTGTGCCTTGGGGGGTGGGGGGGAGAGCTTGGCTAGGAGGTGACCAAGGTGGGTCCCTAACAGGGTGGCATGGCAGCGAGCACAGACGTGGCTGGGCTGGAGGAAAGCTTCCGCAAGTTTGCCATCCATGGTGATCCCAAGGCCAGTGGGCACGAGATGAACGGCAAGAACTGGGCCAAGCTGTGCAAGGACTGCAAGGTGGCTGATGGAAAGGCTGTGACAGGGACCGATGTCGACATCGTCTTCTCCAAAGTCAAGTGAGCCCCAGGCATTCCCTGCTTCTGATGTTCCTAGAAGGGGAATTGGGGGGCTGGAACCAGGGAGGATGTAGAGAAGGGGGAAAACTCATGGTGTCCACATACCTGGCAGGGGGAAGTCTGCCCGGGTCATCAACTATGAGGAGTTCAAGAAGGCCCTAGAAGAGCTGGCACCCAAACGATTCAAGGGGAAGAGCAAGGAGGAGGCCTTTGATGCCATCTGCCAGCTGGTGGCAGGCAAGGAACCAGCCAATGTGGGTGTTACTGTAAGTGCCCTGATGGTCTCGGCTGGCCACTGAGGGGGTTATGGGGAATCTTGGCTGGGGTTGGAAGGGCTGGGCTCCCTAACCAGGTACCCCTGGGGGAACTCTGTCCAAACAGAAAGCAAAAACAGGGGGTGCTGTGGAACGGCTGACTGACACCAGCAAGTACACGGGCTCCCACAAGGAACGCTTCGATGAGAGCGGCAAGGGCAAGGGCATTGCTGGGCGGCAGGACATCCTGGATGACAGTGGCTATGTGAGTGCCTACAAGAATGCAGGTACCTATGATGCCAAGGTGAAGAAGTGAGGCCTGGGAAGGCCCCCCCTAGCACGGCTGCCCCTGCCAGAGGCTCAGGCCTGGGCCTAAGGGGCATGTGGAACAAGAGAGCCCGGTCCCCTCCTTGCTGGATCTGCCGCCCAGCGCTTCCTGCCCAGCCCTATGGGGCCAGCCCACCAGACCTCTGACCCAGACTGCTCTGCATCCCCTTCCCCTTTTTCTTTCCTCCTCGACTTCTGTCTGTCTGGGGAGAGTCTGTGCCTATAGCCTCACCACCCCAACCTAGCCCCGGGCATGGCTAACCCCTGCCTGCTTGCCTCATATTTAAGCTGCTGCTCTGGCCAAGTGCTAATTCTTACCCGGACCTCAATAAAGCCACCTTTTGTACCAATATGGCCTGGTCAGGTATATGACAACAAGGGTAATGACATTCACACCCCACGACCCCTCAGTGTCATCAACCCCTTCCAAGTCGCACTCTGCTGATTCTTCCACTGGCAGCCCTGCCCAGAAAAAGACACACACCAGGCCCCTTCCATTAGCACAGAGCCAGGCTGAATGAGGATGCTCTACAGGGAAATCAAAAGCCTTTTACCTCAGCCCTGACCTAGAGTTCTGACATCATGGCTACCTTCCCGCAATTAGGGCCTCAGTCTTGGCCTCTCTGCTTTCACAGCAGGGGGGGCGATGAGACAGCAAACTCAGACTAGGCTAAGCATTGGTGGGGCCCAGTGCCAGGCCTCAGCTCTAAGCTTGCTGACAGGCCTCCACTCCAGAGGGCTACCAAGGTGAGTCATGCTGGGCTGCATCTCAGAATATCAGAAAATGCAAGACAGCAGACAGTAGACAGTTCAACTCCCAATTTTATAGCTGAGGAAACTCAGGCCCAGAGAGTGAAGGGGCTTCCGCAGAATAGAGGCCAGAACCATGCCTCTTGCCTCCCTGGCCAGGCTCTTTCTAACACAGCAAGCCCCAACACTGATTTCCAAAAATGAGGCTGGATGGCCAGCGATAGAACTTGGCACCCAACATCAGCCTTTGACAGGTGAGCAGGGTGTCCAACAGTGAAGGGGCCTCTTCTTGCTGATTCCCTCCCATCTGTTCATCATCCCAGGTTGCAGGGCGGGGGGGTCTCTCTCTGATCCTGAGAAGTCCTGGGAGCTTTCAGATCAACCTTTTCTCCCCTCTGAGGTTCTCAATGTTAGGCCAGAGTTATTCCCAAGTCTAAGGCTTTGGGGCCAACTCTCCCTCCTTCCTGCTGACAAGTGGGCTGGATGGAACTTAGGGACTGCCCAGAGTCCCTAAGAGTGCTAGAAAAGGCTTAAAAGGCACACATTCACAAATATTTTTTCTTCACCCAGATAACAAAGCAAAGCAGCACAACTGTTTATTCCCTCTCCCTCGGGCTGTTCTAGGATGTTCTTGCCCCAGGTGGCCCCGGAGTCCCTTGAGCCCAAAGTCACTTGGAGCGAGGGTAAAGAGTGATAGTGTGGCTTGGAACAGAGACGCTGGGGGGGGTGAGGTGAGAATTAGAGAGCAGAGATCATCACCTGGTCACAGCAGAGCCTTGCCTAATGGCTGACGGTTGTGGGATCCTCCTGACTCCGCTGACCTTGCATTGCTCAGGGAAGAGTTTCAGACAGCTCTACCTCTCCCACCAGCATACAGTAAGAGGAATACTTCCTCCAGCCCTGGGGAATTGGTTTAAATTGCAAGCTTACTTAAATTAGCATAATAGGAGAGAAACCCAAATCCTGCAAATTGGCCTGGTCCAGGTTATTAAGCTATTAAGCTGCAGGTGAGATTACCATCCAGTGCGTATGGGAGCAGCAGTTTGGCCCCTCCTATGATTGGCAGTGTGGCTTAGAGGAGCCCAGAGAGAGAACTGGCCGAGTCCCGAAACTCTACCTTGTAGGGGTAAAGCCCCCTCTTCTTTAAAAGGGGTTATGGAGCCTGAGGGAAATCAAGGCCCACCCGGAGCCAGGAAGACCCTTAGTCTAGCAGAATCTGGTTCATGGCAGGAACTGACCAAACAATGCCACTTCAGCCCTTCAGTTATCACTGCTCCATCTCCCCATAGCCTCCTCATGGTGGAAAGCTTTGGGTACCCTTGCTAGCAAAGCCAGTTGGGCAAGGAAGAGAAGTTAGGATCTGTGGGATGGAGCCATTAAAACCCTCTATGTATAGCTGGCGAGAAGGCCAAACCTCAGAGGGGTCCTGCCTCTCCTTTTGGAGAACTTCCCCAAGGACCTGTTTTCCATCCCAGCCTTGTTTCCTTCTTTCTCCTAATAGTGCCAGGCCCAGGGTGAGGAATTCTTGTCCACTTATTTTCTACTTGCTTCAGGGGTCTTCCCCCACTCCATGTTGAGCCCACTTAGCCCCATAGGGCAACAACTCTTTGGCCCTTCCCTTGATGCCACCAATCCCAAGGGATTGACCAAGGGCCACACAGCAAAAATCAGAAACACAGCTGACCTCTGCACAAGTGGCCAGCAACCCTAGAGAGGGGCCTGGCCTAGGGTAGAACCAGCCACTTTCAGTGACAATAGAAAATAGAGTGGAAGGTGACTTAGTCTGGGTCAGGCTCTTTGCTCCTCCTTAGAGGTACCCTGAATAGGTTCTGGGCTAGCATTCTCAGATGTTCATAGGAGAAGGAAGGGAGGGCTGGGTTGTAGAAAGAAGTCCGTTATCCCTGCCCCCACCTCCCCTAGCCCCCATCGGCTGTCCAGTAAGTTGGCCTGTGCACTGGGCTGGGATGGTGAAATATGACAACACAGGGCTGTAAGGCTACTAGCTAAGGCTACCCTACCCTACCTGGGCAAGGCTTAGGCTCTTTGGAGGCCTCTCAATGGGTCCAAGACAGGCCCAGGAAAGCGGGGAGGGGGGCTGTTCTTACTGACACTTCCAGAGAAAACGAGCTGACTCTAGCTCCCTCAGAGCCATGCAGCTCAAAGAAACATGGCTCCTCTGTGCATGCTCCTTTTGGGAACCTACCTAAAATTGAGAGATCTGTAGATTTTATTTATAACTTAGAGATGTGTGATCTTAGTTGTGATCTTCATGTCTCATTATTACAGCAATAGCTCTCCTTCCCTGCACAGCACCTGGGTCAGGGGAGCAAATAAGTGTCTAATCTTTCCACCTGCCTCTCTCTCTGACATGACCCTGAAGATGAAGAGAAGTACAATATGACATTAGGTTGACAGTCCTTTGCCCTCTACAGCTCTCTGGCAACATTAGCTACTTGTGCAACCTTGAGGTAGAGACATACCTAGAGCCACTTGCATTATCTTTTCCCACTGATGCCTAATCAATCAGGATTAAAGAAAAGATTGATCCTCAGTCTGAAATACAAGGTACTGACATGTAAAGTGGATGCTGAGCCCAAAGCTAACTTTCAGAAGCCACACCTCTGGTCTAGACTGCACCAGCCTTCTCTCTCATCTCTCTAGCTCCTCTCTGGTCCACTCCACATGGCCGGAGGTCAATCCACTCTTCTTATAGAGAAAGCTTCTCAAACACAAATCTATTGAATACTACCCATCTGCCTTCCCAATCTAAAATATTTAGGGAGCTGTGCAACCTAGCTCCTGTGTATCTCCTCTCAGGCCCTCCATTCCCTGAATGAACCATGTTCCTTCCCATTTCATGGCCTTTGCTTATGCTATTTCTCTCTGCAGCTCTCCCCACTGCCTCTGCCCTCAGTCCTATGCTTTGCCTGGTGACCTCCTATTCAATTCTTCAGGTCTTGGTTGAAAGATCATTTCTTTAGGGGACATTTTCATGATATCACACCTCCCTCCCAGGCTAGGACAGGTCCCCCAGTTATATACTGTCATGGCACCATGACCTACATCTTCTCTGCCCGGTGATCCCTCTGGGGGCCCCAGACTCTCCTACTCTGTACTCTTGGCCTAGGAGGCTCTGCACCCCCTCTACCTGGTACCATTGTACTCATTCTGCCAAGCTTCCACTCAAACAAGTCCTCACTGATGCCTTCTCCAATTCTCCAGAGTAGGAATTACCTACTCTCTGTCTGTCTTTCCAGGATCTCTCTAGGCTTTTATTTAGGCCTGTTTGGTACCAATGGCAAGCTTTGAGCTCCATCACACAACTAAACTGTTGGCTGCTCCAGGAAGACACCGGACCTTGTCACCTTTTCACTATGGTGGGAGAAAACCCAAAACACGTTTGATGAACTGATCAATAGAGGTTCTCCAAAATTTCTGCTAACACAAAACATACCTGGCCATGGATGTTCTTTTTAAACTTCCTACTACACAGTTTCAACTGACACTTGGGAAAAATGTCTAGTGTTATTTTCTTTTTGACATTTTCAGCCAAACGTTTCTATGTGATATGATGCCTAGGACTAAGTGCCAACTATTTATGTGGTCAGAAGGAAAGAACGACTTGATGGGAGGAGATAAAAAGAAATAAAAAGGACCAGCATAGTATAATTAAAATAAGATTTTTTTCTTAATCTTGAGAGTGAATACCACCATACTAGTGGCAATAACACTGAGAGCCCCCTGGGGCTGAGAGGGAAGCTGCAAAGAAGGTGTGCAGTGCTAGCTCCATAGACTAGGCTCTGGGACAGAGTCTGAAACACTCTGTATTAGATACTGACCCGTATCATGTGCCACTGGTGAGGAGGAAGACAGCGTGCTTTTCCCAAAGGGCGATGATCTCCCCAAATGATGACTCTTCTCAGGAGGCAGGAGTGCTTTCCCAGAATAACCTTTTTGCTCTTTAGTCAGCTGCTGCAGCAGATACTCATTAGTTACCACCAGGGATCTGAGGCATGGGGAAAAAAGACAGTCATGAAGTCATAAAAGCAAAGTAGTTGCCATTCTGACCTGAAATGTTTGCTAAAGATAAATGTAAAAAAAAAATAAATGAAAATAAAAAAATAAATGTAAAATGAAGTAACATCTTTAAATAGAAAGAGCTGTCTGATTTATGAGTTGGTTATTTTAAAAGCAGGCGGACAGTTTATTTATTCATTGCAGTTCTGTTTATGTTCCAGACTGACTGTAGCAATAACATAGTTCACATTTTATATAGTGATTGTTCTGTTCTTTCCAAAGCACTTTCATGATGAAGTAAGTAGACGCACTGGGAGACTGGCACCTGACCAGGCCTCCAATTTCTATCCCCAAATCTTAATTTCTACTTCTTCTAATCTGTCCTGCCTCTGCAATTAAACTAATGGTGCTAGTCATGACTGTATTCTTGGACTCTGTATTACCATGTAATGTTGGAAGCTATCAGAGACTGCCCCTCCCCGCCAAAAAAGATGCATGCACAATGTTATTCACTGCAGCACTATCTGCAACAACAAGATACTGTAATGTCCATCAGTAGAGGACTAATTAAATACACACACAGTGGAGTCCTATGCATGTATAAAAAGGAGTGAGAACTAACTCTATACACCACTGTGAAATGATTTCTAGATAAAATGTTAAAGCAACATTATGCCTCTTTTTATATAATAGAGGGGGAATACAAATACACACCCACACCTGCAATGGAAGGCTGGTGGGAAGGAAGGAAAGGATAAAGGAGACAGATAAGGAAGCTAGATTTGTCTGAATTTATCTGATTTTGTGGATCTGACTTTGGGACCATGTAAGTTTTACATTAATTATACACAAGATTAAATCAAAATAATAAAAATATTCCCTATGAATCAAACAAAATGAAATGAATTGAACCTGTATATTGAATTGATGGTTTAACAACACACAGAAGAATTATTTCAAGTTACTCTAAAATATAGCATCACTAAAGATATATATCTTAATGTTCTCAAAGTGTGGTCCCCAGGCCAGAAGCAAGAGCATCACCTGGAAACTTACTAGAAATGCAAATTCTCAGTTCCCAGCCCAGATCTGCTGAATCAGAAACTGGTATGTTCTGGAAAGCAGTATTTTGATCCCTGAGCAAACTGGCCTGGATACAGGTGGTTTGCACACAGAATAGAGTTAATTTGAAAAGTATATAGATATTAACTTGCCAAGTAAAACAAAGGAGATAAAGGAAAGTAAATATCTGCTTCCAGAAGTCAGCTAGATGGACCCAGTCCTACCTCTGACTTTCGTGGAGAAGGGCCACTGTCTCCTCCAGCTTTTTCAGCTGGGCAAGCTCCTGGTTCAGGCAAGCCACCTGCATGTTCAGCTGTTGGTTTTTGCGCAGAAGATCATCTACAAAGGTTACAGTAGCCAGGGGTGAGAGGATTCCAAGCGGCTAGTCTTTGAGCAGAGCTTGAGTGATCAGGGAGACATCTTGAAGAGTTGGGGGCCCCACTGCACCTACCTCCACACTCCATTCACCATTCCCTCCCTTGGAGACAGCAGATATAGTGGCAAGAATACAGGGTTTCACAACAGACATATCTGAATTAAAATTCAACCACTTAATCTTGCACGTTAGTTCATTTTTGTGAGTTTCACTACAGCTAGTAACCCTGCCGGGTAGCACTGTTATGAGGAGTCAGTGAGACATCTGTGCTCACATAGCATAGGCAGTCAACAAATATTTGGTCTCCTTGTATTATCCATTTTAGTTCATGGAATGTATGTCCTTCACTCTGTATGGAATATGTGAAAACATCTAGAACTGTGTCAGGCACATGACAATAGCTCAATGAGTGCTTTCAGAAACTGGCTTTGTGGCCAAGGCATTCATATCTAGCTTTCCAAATATGTTGCCACTGCCTGCAATAATAAGGTAGGTAAAAGCACAGGAACTCTGGTCCTAAGCAAGTCAGTCTTCTAGAACAGTACTTAAACTTTAATATGCTTACAAATCACCTGGGGATCTTTTTAGAAAACAGATTCTGATTCAGTAGGTCTGAGGTGAGGCCAGATTTTCTATATGTCTAACAAGCTCCCAGGTGATGCTAATGTTGTGATGTGTGGCTCACATTTTGAGTAGCAAGGTTCTGGAAGGTGGAAATCAGGGCTGCAACAGCTGTATTTATCACCAGTAATCCAAAATAGAGAACTGGGTCTCATGGCTGATTGAAAATAGGTATCTAGGGCTTCCCTGGTGGCGCAGTGGTTAAGAATCCACCTGGCAATGCAGGGGACACGGGTTCGAGCCTTGGTCTGGGAAGATCCCACATGCCGCGGAGCAACTAAGCCCGTGCGCCACAACTACTGAGCCTGTGCTCTAGAGCCTGCGAGCCACAACTACTGAAGCCCGCGTGCCTAGAGCCCGTGCTCTGCAACATGAGAAGCCACTGCAATGATAAGTCTGCACACCGCAACGAAGAGTAGCCCCTGTTCGCCACAACTAGAGAAAAGCCTGCGCGCAGCAACGGACACCCAATGCAGCCAAAAATAAATAAAATAAATAAATTTATTAAAAAAAAAGAAAATAGGTATCTAGTGAATAAACACCTATTTATTTTCAGTGCAGGTAAGTGGAGAATGATGTCTTGATTATTCAGGCTTATGAATATCAGATAGTGATGAGATTCAACTCTGGAAATTCAATGCTGATTTCCAAATCAAATTCCTCATTCAAATCCAAATACCCATAATGTTTGTTTGTGGGTGCTGAGCTAGAAGCTTAAAGTCGAGGTAGACTTTATCTACCTAAACTATACTAATAATAAAGTAGTACAAATCAAGAATTCAATGGGATATTATTTTTCACTTATCATAATGGCAAAAAAATATAATACCCAGTGCTGGCAAGGGTGAAATGAAAAGGCATTCAAATACATACTTACTGCCGATATGAGTGTAAACTGAAACCATCTTTCTTGGGAATCATTTGGCAATGTGTAACAAAAACCTCAAAAATGTCCACATCTTTTGACCCACTAATTCTACTTCTGGGAATGTCTGCTAGGAAAATAGTCTAACATGTAAACAAAGATTTATATACACAGATATTAATAGCTGCGTTATTTATCACAGCATAAATATTAGGACTCTCAGCTCCATCAGAAGAGAAGAAAGAGAATCTTAGAGAAGCATTTTCACTCTAGGATCTTTTCTTCTATTTCAGGTCTTTTGAATGTTTGGAAATTCTTAGAATTAGAATTATTTTTAATATAAAAATGGCAGCTTTATTTATAATAGCTAACATTAAAAACAACTATATAGAGGACTGAATAGAGAAATATGGTATATTCATGTAACATTATAGGAAATGCCTGTGCTATTAAATTAATAACATTAGGTTGTAGAAATCAGATTGCCTAGGGTAGAGAGTAGCGGGAACTGAGTGCACAAGGGTCAAACTTTCTAGAGTGCAGAAGTGTTCTGTATTTTGATGGGGATGGAGTTAAATGAATATATATATCTGTCAAAACTCATCAAACTTAAAATGTGTGTATTTTGTTGTACATAAATTAGTTTTTAAAAATCAAGACACAAATTTTAATTCTGAGTTAAATATATGTATAGGCATATGGTGAAAGAAAATATACCAAAAACACTAATTGTAGTTATTTCTGGGTAGTGAGATTATATTTTCCTTATATTTTTCAAACTTTCTGTAAAGAACAAGATCTTCTGCTATAATCAGAAAAAACAAGTGTCTTTCTCAAAAATAATGACAATAATAACACATTTGTAAATGCTTTACACTGATAAAAGAGTAAACTCTTTTACTCTGGTAACTCAAGTCACCTGCATTACAACTCTGAGGCTAGATGGTTGTTTCCATTTAGGAAGCCATGTGAGCTCTGGATGACGAAGCTTATTAAACGGGCCATCTATAAACAAACGGTTGTCTTGGGATGCACCACACATTGCTTTCCTGAACTTACCATAAGTGTGGGACTGGTGCCCACTCACAATTGAGGTGGTAGCACCTTCCTCCAATTGCTGGATTTTTTCTGACAAAATGAGGTTTTCCTCCAGCACTCTGACCAGTTTTTGCTTCAAACTTTCCTTTAGATTAGAAAACAAAATACAAACACATTAAGAATCTGAAATTCTGAGGAGTGCTTTTAGAAAACTGAAACAATCTTTCCTCTGTTTAGTGATAAACTGAATGGAGGTCAGCATCTCTCTTTCTCACTAGAATTTTAATTCATTGGTAAGCATAGCTCAAGTGCAGCAAACAAATTTATCACATGCAATTGCAATCTTTCCTGTGAGTTATCCACTACTCTCGCAGAACAAGTGGTTGTTTTGACAAGTGGCCAGCATCTGAGTCACCTATCTAAAGTTTCTAGAAACTAAACTTGATGCCTGAAAATCCTCTAATGTTAAGAAAAGGGGGAAAAAAAAGCCTAAGAATATGAGTCCCTTCTTTCCCTCCCAGAGCCAGCAGCCTAACACTCTAGGAATGGCCCCTGGTTTAGGGCTCTCCATCAGAAGGGAGGAAAGATAATCCCAGAGACATCTAACTTCCCTCATCTGAATCAAACCATAACCTTCAAGAACATGGTCCTAAATGTTTTCACTCTAGGGCCTTATTTTTTTCTTTTTCCATTTCAAGTCTTTCCTTAGAATTTTTGGATTAGGGCTAGGATTAGGGAGTCATCCCTGCAAAATCTCCAAGCTGTCCCTGCAAGTTTTGTGTTCCAGATATGCACAGACTGACTTTTCTATATTTCAGTTCAGAAACATCTAGGTGCTCATGGTGATGATGTTCTTTATGGCACAGACCTGTTCTAGTCTTGCTGCCCCATCCTTTTCTAGTAAAGGAAGAGTAGGAAAAGAAGACGAGAGCAGAATACCATGTCATTAGGGACCAGCTGCCCCGTCTCCTTCAGTTCCATCTCCCTCTTGTGGAAGGCTTTTGATGTATCTTCAGGATGTGAGCGACACCACTGCTGAGAAGGAGCAGGGACTACCAAAGTCAGAAGCAGATCTCGGGCAGGACCTGCCAAAAATTCAGGTTGGGCACACAGGCCAATCTTAAAAGCTAAAGCACAGAATTCCTAGTCAATAACTACCAGGCTCTGTAGGACAAATAGGGTAATCTAATATCTCCTTTTTTCAAGAATTTAGTAAGTGGCTGTAAGAGATGTTTCATGACGGAGATAAAAAATTATGGGCTTCCCTGATGGCTCAGTGGTTAAGAATCCGCCTGCCAATGCAGGGGACACGGGTTCGAGCCCTGGTCCGGGAAGTTCCCACATGCCGTGGAGCAGCGAAGCCCGTGCGCCACAACTACTGAGCCTGCGCTCTAGAGCCCGCGAGCCACAGCTACTGAAGCCCACGTGCCTAGAGCCCGTGCTCTGCAACAAAAGAAGCCACCACAATGAGAAGCCCATGCACCGCAACGAAGAGTAGCCCCCGCTCACCACAACTAGAGAAAGCCTGCGCACAGCAACGAAGACCCAGCGCAGCCAAAAATAAATAAATAAAAGAAATTTAAAAAAAAAAAGAAAAAAAGAAAAGTTAAACCCAAACAACTTTAAAGTTTCTAGTTCTTACTTAAACTTTTACCACCACCAACAGCTCCTTGAATTCTTCTTCCATTAAACAACAAATAAACACATGGGGACAATATTTGCAAAACCGTTTTCCCCCAATTTCCTAAAAAAGAAGCCCTAAAAAAGAGTCCACGTCATCTAGTCATTGGAGTTTTTTGAATCATATTTTTCGAATCGAATATTTCAACAGGCATCTCAGAACTCTAATGATCAAACCCAATTTCTGTTGTATTTATTGTTGGCACTTTCCCAAGGATCATAAAATCCTTTTGTAATCATTAACATGACCATGCTCTATTTTATATCTCATCACTCAAAGACTGTCAAGAAAAAGTTACAGGAGGAACAAGACAATTGGTACACGAGGGATGGGTGCTGATAAAAACAAACAGGGAAGGGAATTCCCTAGAGGTCCAGTGGTTAGGACTCGGTGCTTTCACTGCTGTGGGCCCGGGGTTCAATCCCTGGTAGGGGAACTAAGATCCTGCAAGCTGCTCTGTGCAGCCAAAAACAAACAAACAAGCAAGCAAACAAACAAACAACAGGTTAGAAGAAGATTATAAGAAAAATGCAGGTTTGTCAATCACTGTGTGGCTGAGAAATTTTGGTAAGTGATCATGAGAACAATTTTCCCTGCAAGTTAAGGGGACTGAGTGGCTTTTATCAGAACATAGAGCAGAAACACAAAGCAGAAGCAAGGTCTGAGCCTTTCTCCAGGAACTGAGAATGCACTCACTTACCCAGAAACTTCTTGTTGAGGAGGAGGGAGCCGGAACCGTTCCAGTGCTTATCCACAAGCTCCAGGAGCTGTCTGAGGACAGTGGCCACATGGGATGTTCTGGCAGAGATCGGGGGACTGTGGTTTCCTGGCAAACCATGCAAACTGCCCAGGTCACTAGAGAGAGGCTCAAGAAAAAAACCAAAAAACCCAACCATTTGTCATTCTAACACAACAAGGGAAGTAAAAATCCAGACATTTAAACTGTTAACATTAAAAAAAGAAAAAAGAAAAAAAGAAAGTTGGTTTCATCTTTCAGTCTGGATTTGAATAGAATATTAATGTCCAAGGCAAATACAATAATATATACAAGGATAATTTCAAAGGTAACAGTATCTTCTATCATAATTTTCTGTAGAGATTTTCAGAAGAAAACAAAAAATGTTTTAACACCTATGTCTATGGCTCAATGTATTATGTTATGTAATATGGAAAGATTAAACTGCAGAACATTTTTTAAGGTATTATATATCATAAAATAAAATGGGGAGTAATTTAATAAAAGTTATAACTCATAAGCTTATATTTAGTATATTAATATATAATAAACATAAATATCTTATAACATTTTAAATGTTATGTTAAATGTTATTGTTGGACCCAGTACTAAAGATACTTTTTATTCAGTAAGAATCTTATGTATATAGATGTATAGGTAGAGCTCTCCAATGAAACTCCCAATTGTTTATTCATTCAGATATGATGTATATGTCTATTTATTTAGTCATGTCTGAATGAATAAAAAACAATTGGGAATTTTACTGGACAGATCAATCTACAAATCTTTTCTGTAGGGTCTCAAGGGACTTCAAGAAAGCTGTTATATATTAAAAACAGCCAAATTATTTCTCAATCTTTGGCTCTTTTGATATTAAAAATATAGATGATTAATTAGATAATGCTGTCATATATGACAACTGTGAAGCAGAACACCAGACAGTGATACCTATGACTTGAGTCACACAGATGGCCTATGATTAATAAGGAAAAGCATTACAAATGGGATAAACATTTATTCAACAGATCTGTACTGAACACTGATCATGTGCATGGCGAGTTCTACATAAGGACTGTGAACATATGAAGAAGTAAAAGATGAGGTCCTTAAGAAGTTAACAGCCTGATTAGGAAGAAAAGTCAGAGAAAAACTGGTTACACTACAAGCCCACTTTAGAGGATCTTGTCAAAAATGGATATTTACCGTCATTGGTTTTTCATGTATTGGTAATTCTGTGTGCGCATCATGGAACAACTTAGAAACACATACATGCCTTTACGTATTTTCTTTCATTTATCACAATGTGGTGAGAGCGGGGGATAATTTTTTTTATGAACTTTGGAATAATTTTGTTACTTTTAATTTTCAGCAAATTAAAAGTTGAAACTTCTTAAATGCTCTTCTGGTTTATACCTTTCTAGAAACTGAACAGTGTATTTCTTTTATATTTATATTCAAACAGCTCTTTTACAACTTTTCATATAAAGAAATATAGTATCTAACAGGAAAAAAGAAATGGGAATTTTTAAGATAGTCCAGAAAAGTGCATTGAGATTTTAATTGCTGTTTTAACAATCCTATCACATGAAATAGAGGTGAAAAAATCTCCTAGAACACGTCTTATTAATATAGCACCCAAATATCCTAAGTGTTGCTGTACCTTCGCCCCAAATACATTAACACCAGTGCTCTTGTCTGGAAAAATAGGCATCAGTGGCTGAAAATAGAAAACAAAAAAGGACCAAAAAGTCAAAAAAGTATTACAAGACTGCCCCCTTTGGTGCACAAAAATTACAACCACCTCCAAAGTTTTGAAAACTGAATAGAAAGTATTTAAAGGGTAAAAAAAACAACCAACGAAACAACAATAAAACCCCCTTATAAACCCATGTCAATGTGCAAAAAGATTTCCATCAACTGAAAAATAAGTGACTAGAAATAGTTGTTTTTGACCAAATCCCCTGCTTTCTCACAAGGCAGTAAATGATTAAATGACAAATGATTCGTATGACAAAGATTATGGGTTCAAAGGAAGAAAATGCCCCAAGAGCTATAATTCTTTTAACTAATGAGAAGAAAGCTTCATGATGGAAGTAGGGCCTGGAGAAAAATTAATATTCAAACAGATGAGAGGAGAGAAGAAGGCATTCTCCATGGAGGGATGTATGCAATGGCAGCAACAAAACTTAGTTACTAAGTAAGAACAACACTAACTATCATACTACAATTTTATGGAATGAATTATATTGTATATGTGGGAATGGTTCTTGATTTGTTGTTCATTCTCTGAACCAACTCTCAGCTAAAAATCTCTTGGATAATCTAATTCATCTTGGAAAAAAATTGGAATAATTTAAATTTCTAGACAGGAAAGCAATGCTTTTAGAAGAAATATCCCAAGCAAGTTAGTGATTTGTGGCCAAAGCAAATGTGTAAACATGATAAGATTATAAACATCAATGCTACAGAGATCACTCTTCAGCCAACCCTGAGCCCCTGGCAACTTCTGCATTCCTTCCTGTGGTAAACTCTGTCCACCACTTCTTATTATCAAAGTACTTCTCCACCATGTTTATGCTTTGGAAGTAGATTAGGGACCCTGCTCCCTGTGACAGAAATGAGGAAATGCTGCAGAAGGGGAATGACTTTCCCAAGGGCAAAAGAATCACAGGCTTTGGCCTGGCAGTATTACCCACTGGCCTCTGAAAATCCCTTTGAATTTCTACCACTTTTCATCCGAACCACCACCACCAAAACAGAATCCCATTCTGCTCTTGGACCTGATGTGCTTTTGCACGAGCACAAACAAGCCAACACTTGCCTCGCTGCCTGTAGCATCTCTGAAACCATGTTTTGGATTCAGGGTGTCAAGGATATTTTCTTTCCGTTTGAATCCTCTTCTCAATGGGCTTAATGACCCCTTGGTCAAACTCTCTCTGTTTTCTGAAGTCCCAGTAGGCAACAGCAGTGTCCGCAGAGAGTCTCCCAGGATGGTGTTGTTTGGGAAAGAACCATGTGCTGGTGTTAAATCGCCGAGGCTGGTGGATAATTTTTGCTCTACATTCACCAGCAGAGCAGGGTCGCTGTTGAAATGGGTTGTGGCATACAGATCTGTGAAGGAAACAGGCCAGGAGATGAACCTGCTCTTCAACTCTCTCATGTCTTACTTCCATCCTTACCCTGTCTGGAGTCCAAGGGTCATAATGATCTCTCCCTAGTATGTACCCTCAACACTCTGGACCCTTTCTCTCTCCCTCCACCTGACAAAACCCCAACTCTGGTTAAATCCAACTGTGCACATACTCCAAGCCTACAGCAGAGCAGTGGGAAGTGACTGGAAAACAACATATATCTCTTTCCAACATCTTCACTTTAAATTCATAACCACTATCTTAACTGGGCCCGGCTATCCTAATACATTACTCTAATCAATTTACTCTTCTATTCTTTTTTTTTTAATTTTTATTTTATATTGGAGTATAGTTGATTAACAATGTTGTATTGGTTTCAGGTGTACAGCAAAATGATTCAGTTTTACATATACATGTATCTACTCTTTTTCAAATTCTTTTCCCATTTTTTAAAATGTTTATTTATTTATTTATTTGGCTGTGCTGGGTCTTAGTTGCAGCATGCAGGATCTTTAGTTGCGGCATGTGGGATCTAGTTCCCTGACCAGGGATCGAACCTGGGCCCCATGCATTGGGAGCAAGGAGTCTTAGCCACTGTACCACCAGGGAAGTCCTACTCTTCTATTCTTTGAGATCACTATTTCACATCTCTCTTCTCCTCAAACTTCCAACACCTTCTCCCCCCTCCTCACTCTCAGTTGCTGATCTCTTTACTTCTCTGAGCAAAAGAGAGGCAATCTAAGAAAACATCTATGTGATCTAACCACTAAATCTACCAATTCCACCTGTATTTGTGTCTATAAGTTCCCTCCCTTCCTTCTTGTAATAGATGAACTGTCTGTGCTTCTATCCAAGGCCAACCTCTCCACTGGTGGACTGGATTCCATCTCCTCTTGACCACTCCCCAATTTTTTTTCTTGTAATTGTCGCTTTTCTCTCCTGCATCATCAATTTTCCCTCTACTGGATCATTTCCACCATGATCTCCTTGATTCCATCCCCCTTCCAGCTACATTTCCATGTCTTTGCTCCCCTTCACTGCTAAACTCCTTGAAGGGGTCATATCTATTCAGTAACTCTATCGCTTCTCCTTTGATTCTTTCTTGAACTCACCTCAACAAGGCTTTTATTAACAACGCATCTCCTGAAGCTGCTCACTAATGCGTTGCCAAATACCATGATCATTTCTCAGTCCCAGAAGTGTTAAAGACATCTATTAAGGACATCTGACACTGTATTTATCACTCCCTCCTTCTTGAAACATATTCTTCACTTGGCTTCCTGGATACCGCTCTCTCTTGGCTTTTTGTTTTTCTCCTACCTTAGTAGCTGCCTCTTTCTTGCTCTCCATGATGGTTTCTCTTCATCTACGAGATTTCTAATTGTTGGAGGACTCAGATTAGTCCTCAGATATCTTTTCTATCTATATTCACTCTCTTGGGGAGATCTCATCTAGTCTGTTTTAATGCCATCCACACACTTAATTCCCAGCCCCACCTTCTTCCCTGAACTCCAGACTAATATGTCTACTTATCAAATTGGCATCTCTGAGAAGTTTTAATAGGCACCTCAAACTTAAGCTGACTAAGACCAACTCTTGGTATCTATCCTAAAACCTGTTCCTCACACTGTTTTCCATCTGAGTAAAATGGTAACTTCATTCTTCCAGTTATTCAGACTTGAAACCTGGGAGTTATCCTTGACCTTCTTTCTCTCACACTTCATCCTCAATCCACCAACAAATCATGGAGTGTTATCTTCAGAACATATTCAGAATCTATTTCTCACCACCTACACTGCTATCTCTCTAGTTCAAGCTACCAACATCTCTTATCCAGATTCTAATCTGTTAATTTTAAAAACTTCTATCCTTGCTCCCCATTGTCTATTCTCAACTCAGCAGCCAGAGTAATTCTTTTTTTTTTTTTAATTTTTTTTAATTTTTTTTTATTTATTCATTTATTTTTTATTTATTTATGGCTGTGTTGGGTCTTCGTTTCTGTGTGAGGGCTTTCTCTAGTTGTGGCAAGTGGGGACCACTCTTCATTGCGGTGCGCAGGCCTCTCACTATCGCGGCCTCTCTTGTTGCGGAGCACAGGCTCCAGACGCGCAGGCTCAGTAATTGTGGCTCACGGGCCTAGTTGCTCCGCGGCATGTGGAATCTTCCCAGACCAGGGCTTGAACCCGTGTCCCCTGCATTGGCAGGCAGATTCTCAACCACTGCGCCACCAGGGAAGCCCCAGCCAGAGTAATTCTTAAGTTAGATCATGTCACTCCTCTGCTACAAACTCTCCAACAGCTTCTGATCTCACCCAGAATAAATGTCTGGCTATCTGACTTCATCTATACTCTTTACCTAGCTCACTCTGCAGCAGCAGCCCTGGCCTCCTCATTGTTCCTTGAACATGCCAAGCATGTTCCAGCCTCAGGAACTTTGCACTTACTATTTCCACTGTCTAAAATTTCTCCCCCCAGTTATCCACATGGCTCACACTCTTACTTCATTCAAGTCTCTACTTTTATGATATCTCACCTGAGAAGCTTACCCTGACCATTCTATCTAAAACATCACCTCCTCCATATTACTCTCTAATACCCTTATGTTACTTTTCTTCACAACACTTATCATAACCTGACATATATTTAAAACTTGTTTATCATCTGTCTTACCCTCTTTAAAATAGAAATTCCATGAAAGTAGGGACCTTTTTTATTATGTCAAAATATACATGGAATTTTATTTTTGTTTGCTACTTTATCTGCAGATAGAATAGTATCTGGCACATAGTAGGTATTCAATACATTTTGTTGAATAAATAAATAACTGAAGAGTGGTCTCTTACCCTTAAACTAGCTTTTTCTGAAAAAGTAACTCAGAATAGAAGTGACTGTGGCCAGAGAAGACTAGATGTAACTAGAAATATGTCCCAGGATGCTATCAATATTTAACTAAAATAACATATAGTTATGAAGTCTGCATTTCTATAAATTTTCTATATATTTTCTCTAATATATCTATCATGTTAAACTCATACCCTGCAGATTTCTCAAGGCTCTATGGACCACTTGTGACTTTATTTATTTATTTATTTATTTTCAGCTTGCAGGATCTTAGTTCCCCAACCAGGGATTGAACCCACGCCCTAGGCAGTGAAAGCGCAGAGTCCTAACCACTGGACCGCCAGGGAATTCCCCAATCTAAGAAATATTAATTCCAAAATTTCCAGTTATACCACAATCTTCAGGCCTATGAAAGAGGTCTATAAACTAACAGGAAGCTATTACCTGAACTAAGCTTCAAAAGCCTTCCGGTGCTGGAGTCAGGGTTTGACAGAGAAGTCAGTAAGTCTCTGCAGGAATGGGATGTGGTGGCCTTCATGTTATTTGAAGGTTTTGTGCTATATTCTCGGTAGTTCCTGCTTCTCTGAGGCCTTTTACCAAGACTTCCATGCAGGGATGGATTTTGAGAATAATGACTATCATAATTTTCTAGACCAGCATCTGAAGGTAACTGATAGGGATGACTCTGTCTAGAATCACCCACATCCAGGCGTTTACCCAATGAGGCATCATGGGTAAGCTGATAAGTATCAGGTTTTAGTATCAAGTCCTTTTCTGGAGAAGAACCTGAAGACTTGTTGTCCAAAAAAGATATTCGGTACCCTTCTCTAGCCATCTTCTCTGGGGTTCGAACTGTGGATTGATGAGGCGAGTAGCGTCTGAATTCTAACCATCACCAAGGGGGGAAGAAAAACAAAAGACAATGAGAATTCTTCTTAGGGTATCCCTGTTCACTGGATATACCTCTGTCTACCAAAAAAAAGTTCTCAGGAAGAGATGGTTTATAATTTTTATAAATGGTAGCATAAAGTGATAAAAGGATTCCTACATGGAAAAACAAAACATGTTGGACATTGTGTAGACAGTAAAGAATCTGTAACATTCTGGAGATAAATTTCATGTCAACATAATCCTGTAGGAATTTCCTTCTAAAACTGTAGTGTCAGAGTTTTCTATATACGATTTCTACTATTTTGGTGCACCCCCACATGACAAAAGTTGTGATCTTAGGTATTCAGACAATAGTTGGTAGGTCTATGATTTCATAGACTCCTCACAATAAAGCTAAACTCACTCCTACCCCCAACCTCTACCCAGAGGATCTAGGTTCACACATAGGGAACCACTATCCTAAGCCAGTTAAATGGCAGGAAATGCAAAACCTATGAAAATCCCTAATCCAGCTATAAAGTATTTCTCTCAGACAGGTGTATCTGTCATCTCCAAAAAGCCTCAGAGTAGGGCAAGTAGAGCATCAGACAAAAAGAGAAGTCTTTGTGCTCCTTGGGGCTTTCAGAAATTCATACGCTTGTAGGCCTTCCTGAGTTAGTCACATTAACTTTTAAAAAGTGGAACCAAGTACCTTCTATCTCTACAGAACCTTTAAGAATATCAACATTTTTACCAAGGGCCAGTCTATACAGTAGGGGAAAGATTATAGAACAATATCTTTATGTAAGAAAAAGAATCTAAGAACAAGTAATGAGATTAGATAATTCAGACTATCCCTCCTGTTGAAGATATTTAAAAAGTGGGATGATATATGTTCTTAAAAGCATCAAAGAGCTAATAAACTAGTGAGGAATTTCTAGGCCAAAATCTAGAAAACAGCAAGAACTCATATAGGTGAGTCTAGCACTTAAAGTGACTTTTACCCTAAGGAGCTTTAGGGTGAAAGGTATAGAAGTCCAAGTTCAGGATCCATCCAAGGTAAGGAGTACGAGAAACCACCCCCTCACCCACTCCCCACATTAAGATGGAATCCTAATCAGGATACAATCTTCAAAGTAAAGGTAAACTGGAAATAAACCAGCCCTTGTACACTGGTAATCCAGGTTTGCATCATTTGGGTGGTCCAGGGAACCTCAAGCCTTGAGCCTGGATTAAGGTGATCCCAGGCTGATAGTGTCCCAGGCAACTGGTAGAAGCAAATGAAAATCTGATCTGGAAAAGATATCTTCATGTAAGACTTTAAATCATTCCTACAAATAGTTTTTAAAGTACAATAGCCAGCAAGTAGCCAAAACAAACAAACAAAAAAGGAAATAAGACAACACAAGTGAGAATGAGTAGAAAAACCAGACAACATGCACAAAAATTTGAATTAACAGATGCAGCCTATAAGATGGCTATTTTTACTATGTTTAAAGATATATAAAACAGCTGGGAAATTTCTGCTTATAAAAAGTGACCCAGCAGATTTGAAAAAGAACCAAATCGAATTTATAAAACTGAAAATAAACTACGGAGATTAAGAATTCGGAAGACAAGCTTAACAACAGATTAGACACAGCTGAAAAGAATGTTAGTGAATTTAAATATGGGTCAGAAGGAGTTATCCAGAATGCAGATCAAACCAAAGAAAGATGAAAAATATAAAAGAATAAGAGACAAAGAGGACAAAGTGAAAGAGGACATACATTTACTTAATCAAGAGTCTCAGAAGGACAAAATAGAAAAAATGGGACATAAATAATTTTTGAAGCACTTTACAGAAATAATGAGACAGAATTCACAAATTCAAGTGTAATAAATACCAAACAAGATAAACAGAAAGAAGTCCACACACCATAGTGAAATTGCAGAAAATCAAAGACAATTGGAAAATCTTAAAAGCAGCCAGAGGAAAAATAGGACAGATTATCCTTGCAGGAGTGACAAATTTCTAGCTCAGTGGTTCCCAACCTTTTTGGCACCAGGGACCGGTTTTTGTGGGAGACAATTTTTCCACGGACCTGGTCGGAGGTGTGGAGATGGTTCAGGTGGTGATGTGAGCGATGGTTCAGCTGGTAATGCAAGCGATGGGGAGTGATGGGGAGTGGTAGATGAAGCTTCGCTCGCTCGCCCGTCGCTCACCTCCTGCTGTGCAGGCCCAGGGATAGGGGGTGGGGGGGACCCCTGTTCTAGCTGACTTCTCAAAAGCAACCACAAAAGATAGAATACAGTGGAATACCTTCAATATTTTGAAAGAAATAACTGCCAACATAGAAATTTATACCCAGCCAAAATACCCTTTAAGAATGATAGTGAAATTGGGGCATTTTCAGACAAAAACTGAAAGAATTCATCACCAGTAGACACACACTAAAGAAAATTCTAAAAGATGTACTATAAGCTAGAGGAAAATTATCTCAGAAGGGAAGTCTGGGATTAAAAAAAAGAGAAGTAAAGGGACTGCCCTGGTGGTCCAGTGGTTTAGAATCCGTGCTTCCAATACAGGGGGTGTGGGTTTGACCCCTGGTCAGGGAACTAAGATCCCACATGCTGCGTGGTGCGGCCAGAAAATAAAAATTTAAAAAAAGAGCAAACAACGTGGTAAATACATGGATAAATTTAAATGAACAATGACTTTATAAAAATAGTATCTTGTGAGTTTTAAAAATATAGAGAATTAAAATCCATAATAATAATACATAAATCAGGAGGGATTAAAAGGAGTAAATTACTTTAAGGTCTTTGAATTATCCAAGAGAAGAGTTAAGGTATTGATTAATTTTAAAGTTGAATAAGTTAAGGACACATATTATAGTTTTGGGAATAATACCAAAAGTATAGAAACAGTGTATAACTTGTAAACTAGCAGAAAGAAAAAAATGGATGAATAAAAACATAATAAATCCAAAAGAAGGCAAGAAAGGTAAAAGAAACAAGGAATAGTCAGCCAATACAAAAAGTCAAGAACAAAGGAAGTCAGAATATCCACTCTTCAACATGAAAGACCTCACAGGTCACTAAGCATCCAGGGCAGCCCCTTATGAAAGCAGAAAATAATTCATCACGTAGTCTCCCAGGACTGAGACATCTCCATCTTCTCCCAAATCCCATCACACCTAGATTTCTCTGACTAGTGTGCAGAAAAATACTGTAAGCAAAATATTTACCATCTTCCTGGTGATTCTCACTTGGCATCTCCCTTCTTGCCACTTCCTGCATCCAAAAAAAGTTTCAAAGTTTAGGAGAAGGGAGTCAATGGGCATTCAGACATGAGTTTAACTAGAACAGGGAGGTTCAGAATACTTTCCTATTAGTAAGCAAGTCCATCCTTGCAAACTAGGGAAAAAGATCCTCAAGCAAAGGTCAAGATTTAAGCTTATTTTAAAATAGTCACAATACAAAGAGATTCTAGAGTTGCTTTGGAGCAGATAAGGGGATGACTTGAAAAGACAAAATATCCTTAGATGGTAAAGGACATACCAAGCAGTGAAATATTGTATTTTCTCTGCTTTAGATAACTCAGCATAGAAGTTAGATGGTACCACCTTTTCCAACTTATTTCTGCTAAAAGAACTCCCACACTTATTTTACCTCTAGTAAAGCTGAGTATCAACCATAGGAGCTACTGAGACTTTTTAATAGGCTGAAAATTAATCTAAGGCATAATTAAGCAAGGATTGATACAAAGTAGAAAGCTTTCTAGAGTTTGCTTTTTACAAAATCATCTTCAAGTATTCAGCATCTTTTTGGTAGTTATGCAGAGAAAGAAATCCTACTTCCTATTTCTTAAACTAAGAGGACATATAGCAGGCTATTCAATTTCCTTTTTTCTCACACTTCAAGAAGTAATTTCAAAGTTTTTTTAATCTAAAAAGTGCTATTTAATGTTAACTGTAGATTACAGTATACTTTGTCTCCATTTCCTTTAAAAGAATACCAATTTTTTAAAAAAATGGTAATTGAAATAGTTTCTAAATTACCCAAGTAGAATCTCCAAAAACAAAGAAACCAACTAAATGTTAATCTGTCTTTTTATAAAATGAAGCTATTATAAATTCAACCTGAAATCTTACTATCTTTTTCTTTGTACAGTGTTGATTATCCAAATTGTGGATTAATCAGAGTCTTTCCTTCTCTTTATTTATTTATTTATTTATTTATTTGGGCCCCGTCTTAGTTGTGGCAGGCAGGCTCCTTAGTTGCAGCATGCGAACTCCTACGTGCAGCAAGCATGTGGGATCTAGTTCCCTGACCAGGGATCAAACTCCGGCCCCCTGCCTTGGGAGCGTGGAGTCTTAACCATTGTGCCACCAGGGAAGTCCCTTTTCTTCTCTTCTTTCTCCTTCTGGCTACTTTCAGCAAACTTATTGCTCATAATTTATCAATAAAAATGCAGACAAAAGGAGAAGTTGAATATGAAGTAGTCAATTCTGCTTCCTGCATCATATTCATTCATATAAATAAGTAATGGACTCCCACTAATTTTTTTCTTTAAAAACTTATTTTTAATTCTTCCCTCATCTTGCATGATCTCTACCTCTTCATTGCCCACAACTTCTATGCCATCTTTACCCCTTAACTTTTCTTTTTTTATGTTTCATTGAAGAGGCAGTGCTGGGAGAGCCACCTCTGAGATGTTAAGATCCAGTAATTAAAAGGCAGAGTTAGAAAATGTAAAGAAGCCAGGTAACAGGAAATGGAGACATTGGGCAGAGAGGAGAAAACTGAAAACCAGACAAAACCTGTAACAGTTGTATCCCTGTTTGAGTGCCAAAATGCCTGGCATAAAATGTGCTAAAGTTATATGTATAAATATACTACATTTGATCAGGTACTGGGGGAGAGGGAAAGGGGAGATTGAAATTAATGGAGAAGGCCCTTTGCATCCTGTCTTGTGCTTTCCTTTTAAAGTGTCTAACATGCCTTCATCAAAAAAGTCCTCTTAAGTCAGACAGAGAAAGACAATATCATATATAGCTTATATGTGGAGTCTTAAAAAAATGATACAAATGAACTTATTTACAAAACAGAACTAGAGTCACAGATGTAGAAAACAAACTTAATGGTTACCAAGGGGGAAGGGGAGAGGGATAAATTGGGAGATTGGGATTGACATATACACACTACTATACATAAAACAGATAACTAATAAGAACCTGCTGTATAGCACAGGGAACTCTACTCAATACTCTGTAATGACCTATACAGGAAAAGAATCTAAAAAAGAGTAGATATATGTATATGTATAACTGATTCACTTTGTTGTACAGCAGAAACTAACACAACATTGTAAATCAACTATACTCCAATAAAAATTAATTTTAAAAAGTCCTCTTAGACCTTCACAATAATTGAGAGTCCACTGGATTATTAGCATTAATCATTGACTAGTCCACAGATCAGCAGGAAAGTGAGTACATTACCTGTGTCCCCAGTGGCAAAGTGTCTAATTTCTGATCTGGTATACCATTGCCCTGGGTTACAGAAGTACTTGTTGGGGAATCCTTTACTTCCCAGTTAGGGAAGGGAATAAAAAGTCCTTTGTTTGAGCCTGTGTCAAAAGAAAAGGCATACAATGAAGCACTGACCAGACTTTAAAGGCAACATGTCATATGGAAAGATACTAGAAGAGAAGTCACAAGATTGAGAGTTAGTTCTGGTGCCACTACTTGGAGACCATGTGAACTTGGACAAACTGCTTAACCTCTCTCAATCTCTCCACTTGTAAAACAGTGATGATAAAATCTAAATTTCCTATCTCTTAGAGTTGAGGTGAGGTTAAAACAAGACAATGGATATGAAATGGCTTCATAAATTATGAAATGCTCAAGAGAAATTAAGAAGCAGGCAAATATTTTGCATACTTCTGAAGTGAATATATAATAAACTTTGACACCAATTCAACAATCTCCAGCTATAGGGGGAGATGGCTGGAAATAGACTCCTGACATCAGGCATCTCCAGGGCTTTAATCAACAGTCTGCAGTGATTCATCATTTTAAATCAGCTTCATCATTTCAAACCAGCTTCTTTCTGCCTTGATTTCCTCATTTGTTCAAAGAAAAAGACTAATCAGGACCTATTTCATAGAAACGAATGCCAAATCCTTAGGTTTCCCAGTATTTTTTGCCTATCATTAGAGAAACAACTTTAAAAATAGAAAGGAAAAACAAACAAAAACTGTATCCTATCCTGGCCACCTCAAAAAGAGTTAGTTAGGATTTCTATTAGATTGTAACACTTGTACAAAAGTTTTTGCATATCCTTGATTGATACTTATTAATTGCAGAATTCTGGGATTTGGGGTCTTCTGGGGGACCCATGGATGAAGATAAGAGGTTTTTGTTTAGGGAGGTTTTTTTCTCTAGTAGGATTGTATAAGAATTAAGATGGTTTCCAAAATTTGGGCCTTAGTCAAACAATGTGCTCTTCTGCTAGTTCCCATGTTCAGGCTCTGGCAACAGAAAGCTACTATAAGGCAGGGCAACTGAGAATACAGAGTGAGAATAAAGCCAGCCTTTTGAAAATCCAGCCCTTCTGTCCATTTGGAGCTCTAAAATGCTTCTTATTTCTGAGTTGCCTTTTGGGAATGAAATGTCCTACTACTTCAATACAAGATGTTCTTCCACCCTTGTACTTGACAGAACTGTATTTCTCAAAGTGATATAAGCTGTCAAAATTTATGTTCTGTGGTTCCTTTGCAGTAGCAACACAGGAAAAACAAAACAAAACAAGGTGAAGTAGAAATTGCTGATTTTAACTTGATTCTTAGTAGAAAATTAGAATGGTTAGTAAGCTGTGACTTTGGGTTCAAGGCTCCTCTTACCCCTTTCCTACAGAACAACACAAAATTCCCAGGTGTCCAAGACCCTGCTCCATCCTGGTTTTTCTCCTACCCTGCTAATGCTCTTTTTTAGATTCATGGGTTCTTTTTCTTTCAACCTACCTCTTGGTTCAAACAAATCCCCCAAGGTCCAAACTCTTTGCTGAATGCTATCATACCTTCTCTTTGGTGTCAGCTATCTCCCAAATCTGGATGACCCTAAATCTAAATCTCTTAACTCTGATCTGTCGTTTCATGTCCAGACTTAAGTTTTTTGAACTGCCCCCCAAAGAGTGCCTTATAGACAACTAAAAAGTCAGTATTTTCTTTTTCTGTTTTTTTTTTTTTTTTTGGCCACACCGCACGTCTTGTGGGATCTTAATTCCCCGACCACGGATTGAATCCGGGCCCAGCAGTGAAAGTGCTGAGTCCTAACCACTGGACCACCAGAGAATTCACAAGTATTTTCTAAATCGAACTCATAATCTTCACTTCCAGGCCTACTTCTGCTGATGGTCCCCACTTCCATCCCTAACCCTGGTCTTAATACTGGCATTACTATTGACCCAATCCCTCAAGATAGAAACTTGTTCTTTGATGTTCTCTCACTCATCTCAAATGTCAATCAATTATCAAATTCTATAGAATCACTTTTTTTTGGTGGGGGGAATCTTTATTTTAATTGAGATATAATGTACATGCCATATAAGTCACCCTTTTACAGTATACAATTCAGTGATTTTTACTGTATTCACAAAGTTGTACAACCATCACCACCTTCACTTTCCTCACCCCAAAACAAACCAAATTAACTGTCACTCTCAATTCTCTCCTCCCCACCAGCCCCTAGCAAGCATCAAATAGGATTTGCTTATTCTGGACATTTCATGTAGATGGAATAATATGTTTGACCTTTTGTATCTGGTTTCTGTCAAGTAGCATGATGCTTTCAAGATAAACATTGTAGCATGTATCAGTACTTCAATACTTTTTAGGCTGAAAAATATGCCTTATATGGATATGCCATTATTTTGTTTCTCCATTCATCAGTTGATAGACTTTTTGGCTATTATGGATAATGCTGATTTCATTCCTGTACAAGTCTTTGTGTGGACATATGCTTTCATTTCTCTTGGGTATATATCTAGCAGCGGAATTGCTGGGTCAAATGGTAACTCTAACTTTTTGAGGAACTTCTAAATTGTTTTCCAAAGAAGCTATACCATTTTCTTTTCCCACCAGAAATGTATGAGGGTTCCAATTTCTCCACATCTTTGCTGTCACTTGTTATCTGTCCGTTTGATTCTAGCCATCCTAGTGGGTGTGAAATGGTATCTTCCTTGTGGTTTTGATTTGCATTTCCCTGATGGCTAGTGATGTTGAACATCTTTCATGTGCTTGTTGGCTAGTTGCATAACTTCTTTAGAGAAATGTCTATTCAATCTTTTGCCCATTTTCTAATTGGGTTGTCTTTTTGTTATTGATTTGTAAGAGTTTTTTTGTATAGAATGGATACTAGACCCTTGTCAGATATATGATTTGCAAATATTGTCTCCCATTCTGTGGGTTGCTTTTTTACTTTCTTTGTTTTTTTAATTAATTAATTATTATTATTATTATTTTGGCCACACCGCGCGGCATGAGGGATCTTGTAAGTTCCCCAACCAGGGCTGGAACCCATGCTCCCTCCAGTGGAAGCACGAAGTCCTAACCACTGGACTGCCAGGGAATTCCCCAGCTTTTTTTACTTTCTTGATAGTGTCCTTTGAAGCACAAAAGTTTTAAATTTTTATAAAGTGTGACTCAACTATTTTTTCTTTGGTTGTTACACTTTTGGTGTCATATTCAAGATATACGCTCACTCCTGAAAAAGATAAACTGACACCTTGCTCTGCTACATTATGACTAAGCATGTCATGTACCACAGTCAGGAAAAATCAGGAAAAAGAAACAATTTGCATTCTGAGATAATTTTTTTCTTGTCTTATACTTCAATTTATTTTCTTCTTTTTCTTCAGATGTAAAATATATCCAACACTTAATTCCAAAAGCAAATGTATTTATGACATTGTTGTCCAGCCCAGGTTTTTATACCCATTTAACCAATGTGATAGGACCATAATTCATTATCATTTTACCACTGAAAATTGTTTTATATTTTTAATGACGGAGAAATGGCTTTATAATGCTGATGCTGGTGGCAAAGAACTAATAGTTGGCTACTTCAATTACCAGTAATCTTAGATGGATGAGGCCCTGCTTCACACATTTGGCCAAAAACCTTGCAACCCATCTGAGGTAGAAACAGAGACGCACTACCCAGATCCCTTTCAAGGAGGACTTGATTTACTCTTCAGAGTGTGTCTCAGCTACAGAGAACTACCTCCTGATGTCATGCCCTTCCAGAGGCAGTCCATATGCAGTGACCAAATGGGGCCCAGGGGCAGTCCTTGCTCTAGAGCTGTCCCTCTGCTCAACTCTCCTTCCTCCCCTTCCTTTTGATATTGATCTCTAATAAACATCTTGTACCCTAGATTCCACTGAGATAAAATTTTGAGAGCAGAAATAATGGGTCTAGCACTAGCCTCCAAAATAAATGAAGGGGATTTCCCTGGTGATCCAGTGGTTAAGACTCCACACTCCCAATGCAGGGGGCCCAGGTTCGATCCCAGGTCAGGAAACTAGATCCCCATGCTGCAACTAAGAGTCCGCATGCCACAACTAAAGATCCCACACGTGGCAATGAAGATCCTGCATGCTGCAACTAAGACCCAGCGCAGCCAAATAAATAAATAGATAAATATTTAAAACAAAACAAAACAAAAAAACCCAGAATAAATAAAGATTTGCCATTTTCTTTAAATTGCTTATCCCCAATGAGGACAACTTAATCCCCGACTCTTGAAGTAATATATATGATATATATTATCATATATTATTAGTATATATAAATTATAATATATATTATAGTATATATAATATATATTAATATATGGTAGCCATTGTAGATATGATAATAATGAAAGGAAATTATAGTTTTTTCCCACCATGAACAGACTGCCTAAGTAACCTTGTGTTTTTCCCCCTTAAATATGTGATATGTATTTCATTCAAAATTCAACTCTTTGGAGTTTGGACTCCTTAGCAAAACATTGCAGGTAAAAACACTTAATGTTTTATCTCCAAGTTTTCTTTTCATATCCTCAAGGATTTTATCAATCTGTACCTCCTCATTTGCATTCACACTGCTATTATTGCCCTATGTCAGGACATGTCCTTACTATCTCCCATTGGGACTACTGTTCCAATTTAGAGTTATCTCTCTAAGTCACACATTTAATCATGCTTACCACCTAAAACACCTTTGCTACCCATTTTCAAGAGAATAAAATGAAAATGTTTAGTAAAGAGGCCCTTTGCAACTTGGCTTTAGTCAAGCACCTTAGCTCCAGTCACAAGCTGAGTCAATTTCCTAATCTGTCACACCTGTTTTTTCTACTTCTCTATGCACTGAACGCCCAACTATGTCCAATGAATTCTATTTGAATGCCTAACCTAAATGTCTCCTTTTTGTGAAGTCTTTCCCCAGGTCCCCAGTCAGTACTAACTGCTAGTGCCTCTCCCCCATAGTTCTTTATCTCTATCACAGTCGAACTCATGTCTCAGCCTGTCTTGTAACCTAATAGCTATGATAAATCTCTCTGGTGTGGGAGTATCTGAAGATCTGACACTGTTGTGTCATTTCCTAATGCGCCTAGCCTCTAACACAGGATTTTCCAGTAGATATACACTTATTCGCTGAATTGCTCTCACATCCATTGTGTCAGAGATTGCCAGTTGCCCTCCACTATATCCTTTATTCACCTCTTAGAACCCCCAATAACATCCCTAGACTGCCAACATCTGGATTTCTATATGAGGGAGAAATGAACTTCTACCTGCCACAAAACCTTTCCTCATTTGCTCCTAGCACACCCTGAGCCTCTATAGCATATGCCCATCTACATTAGTGTTTCTCAAACTCAACATCCTCATAAACTCTGAGAATATGAATCCAGTCTGAGAAACTTCAATTTAAGAAACTCAGTGTATAAAAAGATATTTTAAAAAGCAGATTATATTGGGTGACAGTTTGGCAATTTCTTATAAAACTAAACACTTGGAATTTACCCAAAGGAGTTGAAAGCTTATGTCCCTACAAACACCTGCAAATAGATGTCTATAGCAGCTTTTTTCATAATTGCCAAAACCTGGGAACAATCAAGATGTTCTTCAGTAGGTGAATGGATGAACAAATATTCCAGATAATAATAATGGAATATTATTAAGCACTAAAAAGAAAGTAGCTACCAAGCCATGAAAAAATACGGAGGAAACTTCAATGCATATTACTAAGTAGATGAAGCCAATCTGAAAAGGCTACATACTGTACGATTCCAACTATATGACATTCTGGAAAAGGCAAAACTGTGGAGACAGGGGAAGATGGCAGAGTAAGAAGCATCTTGCATCTGTCTCCCACCTAGGCAACAACTGCACTGGCAGAATTCTGTCGTAACTATTTTGGAATTCTGGAGTCTATTGAAGACTTGCAACTTCTGGGGGAAGATGTGGAAGGTAAATTAGGGTTAATTTTGCTTAATTTCAGTTCTTAGCAAAGTAGCAGCTACTCATCCCTCATTCCTCATGCAAAAGAATTAAGCTGGACCCTTACCTAACACATACACAAAAATTAACTCAGAATGGACCAAAGACCTAAATGTAACACCTTAAACTATAAAACTCTTAGAAGAAAACATAGGGAAAATGCTTCATGACACTGGATTTGGCAACGTGACACCAAAAGCAAAGCAACGAAAGAAAAAATAGACAAATTGAACATCATGAAAAATTAAGGGGCTTCCCTGGTGGCACAGTGGTTAAGAATCCGCTTGCCAATGCAGGGCACACGGGTTCAAGCCCTGGTCCAGGAAGATCCCATATGCCGCGGAGCAACTAAGCCTGTGCGCCACAACTGCTGAGCCTGTGCTCTAGAGCCCGCGAGCCACAACTACTGAGCCCACATGCCACAGCTACTGAAGCCCACGTGCCTAGAGCCCGTGCTCCGCAACAAGAGAAGCCACCGCAATGAGAAGCCCGCGCACTGCTACGAAGAGTA
This sequence comes from Balaenoptera borealis, assembly GCF_965194805.1. Taxonomy (NCBI): domain Eukaryota; kingdom Metazoa; phylum Chordata; class Mammalia; order Artiodactyla; family Balaenopteridae; genus Balaenoptera; species Balaenoptera borealis. The sequence goes on from NC_138878.1 coordinate 18,213,447, forward strand.
GCCCCTGCTCGCAGCAACTAGAGAAAGCCCGCACACAGCAACAAAGACCCAACGCAGCCAAAAATAAATAAAATAAATAAATTTATTTTAAAAAATTAAAAATTTTGTGCGTCTAAAAACAATATCCACAGAGTAACAAGGCAACCCAGAGAATGGGAGAAAATATTCGCAAATCATATATCTGATAAGGGATTAAGAGCTAGAATATACAGAGAACTGCTAACACTCAACAACAAAAAAAACAAACAACCTGATTCAATAACAAAGGACCTGAATAGACATTTCTCCAAACGAAGATATACAAATGGCCAATAGCACACAAAAAAATACTCAACATCACTGATCATTAGGGAAATACAAATTAAAAATACAAGATACCACCTCACACCCATTAGGATGGCTACTATAAAAAAAACAGAAAATAACAAATGGTAAGGATGTAGAGAAATCAGAACTCTTGCACACTGTTGGTGGGAATATAAAATGGTACAGCTGCTATGGACAACAGTATGGCAGTTCCTTAAAAAAATTAAAAATAAAATTACTATATGATCCAGTAATTTCACTTTTGGGTGCAAACCCCAAAGAAGTGAAAGCAGGGTCTTGAAAGATATGTGTATACCCATGTTCATAGCAGCATTATTCACAATAGCTAAAACATGGGAGCAACCCAAGTGTCCATCAACAAATAAATGGATAAACAAAACATGCCACAACTAACTGAGCCTGCACTCTAGAGCCCGTGCTCTGCAACAAGAGAAGCCACCGCAACAAGAAGCCCACGCACCGCAATGAAGAGTAGCCCCCACTCGCCACAACTAGAGAAAGCCTATGAGCAGAAACAAAGACCCAACGCAGCCAAAAATAAATAAAAATAAATAAATCTATTAAAAAAAATATGGAGATGGTAAAAAGATCAGTGGTTGCCAGGGGTTAGAAGGGGAGAAAGGGATGGCTAGGTGAGCACAGAGTATAGGGCAGTGAAACTATTCTGTGTGATACTAAAATGGCAAATACATGTCATTATACATTTGCCAAATCCATAGAATGTACAACACCAAGAATGAACCCTAAAGTAAACTAAGGACTTTGGGTGATGATGTGTCACTGTAGATTCATCAGTTCTAACAAAAGCACCACTCTGATGCCGATGTTGGTAATGGGGGAGGACTTGCATGTGTGGAGGCAGGAGGTATATGGGAACTCTGTACTTCTGTTCAGTTTTGCTGTGAATCTAAAGCTGTTCTAAAAAATATTCTATTTTTTAAATAGCAGACTAATACTGCAAAAGAGTATTTTTGCTTTTACATCTTTTAAATATTTTTCAAAACTGCATCAAACAAAAGCACAAAATTAAAGGGTCTCACACTGCCTATGGACCTCTAAGATATATCCCTGGACTAGGAGTCCACAACCCTGAGTTTGAGGAATACTGATCTGTATCATTCATTTGACGTTTTCATATGCATTGCCTGAAATTGTGTTACTTAGCTCTTTCATGTTTGTCTCATTATCCTAATTATGTTGCAAGTGATTCAGGGAATGGCTGCATTTTCTATTTCCAGAATATATGTTCTAGAAGATAAATTATGTGAGTTTACAAAAAAAGGAAAAAATTTTGGTCGAGGAATCAAAAAATTTCACTAAAAAGAATGGACTTTGAGTTGGGTCATAAAGAAAGATCAGGATTTTGATTCAAGCATTCCAAGCAGAAGGGACAGCATTAGTTCAGGGGCAGAAGAGAGAAAAAGGAAGAACTATGTGAGGAGGAGGGAGTGGTTTGGTTTGATTGAAGCATTGGATATTGTAGTTGAGAAACAGGAGATAAGGTTTCAGGGTAGGTTGAAGAGATAACCTGCAGCCACCGTTTAGAGAAGCCCTGTGGGTCAGATTAAGGACTCTTAATTCAGTAGATGAGTGGGAGTCATGCAAGTTTTTGAGCAGGCAAGTATAATAATCACAGCTGAGTTTTAAGAGAATGAAAGAAGAGACTGGGAGGCAGCATGGTGTAATGTTTAAGAAGACTTTGATGACAGATGGACTAGAGTTTGCATCCCAGCTCTACCACTTACTGTATAATTAGAGCAAGTTATTTCACCTCTTTGGGCCTCAGTTTCCTCATGTGTAAAACAAGGATAATTATAACCACCTTCAAGATTGTTGTGAGGATTAAATGAGATAATACACAGGGCCTGGCCCAGAGTCTATACTCAGTAAATGATAGGCATGCCTGTTAAGAGACTATTAGGAAAGGGAAAAGAAGGCTTGTTAATTGTGAATCATAGTCTAAGGTATGAACATTCAGCTGGACTTTAGGGGAGGGGCAGCATCAAACCCTGCTCTGGTTCTGAGCCTCAGTAATGGGCAAGTGGTGGTAACACTAATGAAACTCTAAGAGCTGTTTAGGGCTGGAGGAAAGGGGTTCATTTGGTTTTTAAACATGTTTAGCTTGAGGGGCTGGAAAATTATTCAGTGGTGATTCCAAGTGTATATTAATAGTTGGTCAACAGAAATGGGGTACTGGTGCAGAGAAACTGGTACAAGTTGTCAAAGCTAGACCAACATATTTAAGAGTCATCTACAGGGAGGAAATAAAGCAAGCTGTGGAAATAGATGAGATCAATAGGGCAAAGAGTAGAGAAAGAAGAGAGTCTGAAGGCATAGCCTAGGTATGCTTATTTTAGGGGTATGGGAAAAGAGAGAGGGAACTTTGAAAGAGTCAAAGCTTATGTGGTTAGGAGACTAGGATGAGGATCCATGACAGTGAGTTTCCCTGCCATCCTAAATGATTGGTAGAAAGCACTGTTTTGAACAATTGAGCTAGTGGGAAATATTTTACAGAAAGTTTTCTCCTAGCCTGTGGCACGACCATTAACGTGGTATAACTACTTTAGTCATATTGGATTACCAACAGTGCTTACAGGCAACACTCCCCAGGGATCTAGCACAAACATAATTTTCAGGGGAAAGCAAAGCTCTTTAACGTTTCAACATGGCAAAATAAATTTTACATTAAAAAAAATTCCAGCAACAGCTGGAGCTTCCAAGAACCTTTAGAAATGGGCCCTGTGTCTAGTAAAGCAGTTTGTTCTCAGTAAAGACCGTGCACTTTAAAACGTTTTAATTCATGGAGTGACTCTGTGTGTGCTAATGATGTAATATGATATAAATGAAGTTTAACTCAGCTCATACAAAAAAAGGCAGTCAAATTATGCTTTAGTGTATCTTTGTCTTTCTGGAAATGGATATATAAATGCTTGTACCTAGAAAAAAACCAGGAAAGCTATATACCAAATTAACTGGGATTCTCTTTAGGGGACAGGGTTCTTTTTTTTTTTTTTAAATTTTATAGCTACTTTATTTATTTATTTATTATTTATTTTTGGCTGTGTTGGGTCTTCGGTTCGTGCGAGGGCTTCCTCTAGTTGCGGCAAGCGGGGGCCACTCTTCATCGCGGTGCGCGGGCCTTTCACTATCGCGGCCCCTCCCGTTGCGGGGCACAGGCTCCAGACGCGCAGGCTCAGTAGTTGTGGCTCACGGGCCCAGCTGCTCCGTGGCATGTGGGATCTTCCCAGACCAGGGCTCGAACCCGTGTCCCCTGCATTAACAGGCAGATTCTCAACCACTGCGCCACCAGGGAAGCCCGGGACAGGGTTCTGAGTGATTAAAATATTGTTCTTCATGCTTTTCAGTATTTTCCAAAATTATTACAATAGAATTTCATCAATTTTGAAATATAAAAAATGTTATTTAAGAGGAAGTAGAGCAATCCATGGTCCATGACTTACATGTGCTGAGACTTCCAAGAAAGGAAAATAAAAATCATACCTCACTATGGTTTATTTTACCATGAAATACTGTGAAAATAACTTGTCAATTAAAGTCTACATGGATAGATAAGAAGTCAGGAAATAAAATACTGTATGTTACAAACTGAAAACCCTTAATGTCTAAGCTACATAGTCAATCTATTAGTTATTGTTGAGATTTTAAGGATTAATTTTTAGAGTTTGTATATAATTCAATAGACCCTTCAAAGGGACAGAGACCTTGATACAAAAGAAAGTTTTCTCAATTAAAAGGTCATCTGATGAGTACCAAATTAATCTATAAGGGCACACTGAATGCAATTTCTCCAGTGGAAAGCTTTCTCCTAGCCTGTGGCATGACCATTAATGTGGCATAACCACTTTATTTACATTGGATTACCAATAGTGTGTACGGGCAACAATCCCCAAGAATATAGCACAAACACAAGAGATTCTGTAGCTGCAAAGGTTCAAGGTGGAGAAGCCCAGAAGGCTAAGGGTGTGAGCTGCATTGATGCAGATGAGTCCTGAGTCTCTGGTTAATGAATCCTGTGGAGATCGGCAATGCAATTTTTAGGATGTCCTAATGATATAAAGTGATGTAAGTGAAATTGAACTCTCTGAGTACAGCTTGTGCACTTTGATGGGTTTTGGCTTAGGCCTGCTCAGTAAATAGGGCCCTTCTGGCAGTGAAAGAAAAGAGGAAAAATACAAGCCAGTAAATCTTGTGCTTTCTTCAAATGTGTGTTATTTCTCAACTATTTTGTCTTCATCCTACTCAAGATTGGCCATGAAAACAGAAACAACTAATGTTTTAATCGTTTTGTGATCAGAAAGGAAAAACTTACCAGTTTCAATCCTGTTATCAACATCAGTGCTGACTTTTGATGCAGTGCTCTCATTTGCTACACAGTTTTTCACTGTCTTCTCCCTAGAGAAGATCGAATAATTTATTTAAAACTCAAAAGAAGTTTCTGAGAGCACCAGTAAAGGCTATTTAGAAAACATTATTTCAGGGTGATCAGATTTTTTTTTTTCAAATGCTCTAGAACATATTATTTTCACAAATATTTCAGTTAAAGCTATTTTTTAAAAAGTCATATTTTCATTGGGAATAATGAGAGAGAAAGACACTATAGTTCAGCTTTTAAAGCATGAAAGCCAGAAAGTTCAGAACTTACTCTGTTTTCTTGACACAAACTTAGGTCTGGGTGATTGAGGGAATAGTATTTCATATTATAAAATAATAATATTTTCTTTTGTATTAAAAAACTCATAGGACACAGAAAAGAACGTTCTTCTACCAAGAATTATAATGGAGACAACTATAGCTATTAGTTTGAAAAAGAGACAAGAAAGGCAAGTGTTTGCACTTGGTTGATGCAGTATAGTAAGATTGGGAAGTACAGATTGGGAAATACAGTAAGTACAGACAGCCTAGACTATAAGCCAGGCACTTTACACCCACCATTTCATTTAATCATAAAAGCTCTCCTATTAATCTATTATCACCATTTTATAGGTTGGGGGACCTGGGACTCAGAAAGGTTTTAAAAAAAAAACCTCCACCCAAGGTTGGAGAGCTTATAAAGTATTAATGTTAATACCGGGCACTTGAGCAACATTTTACCTCTGTTTTTGCAGTCACTATAAGGTAACTAAACAGAAATATAGTGGTGAAAATTATTTGCCTCACTAGTAAGTTTATTCAGTTATACATTAACTCATCTTTGGATTTCTATAGTAAACAAGGTACCCCAATGCATATAAAATAGGAATTAATTTACAAAGTACATGCACAAATAATTTTTAAGACATATTCCATTTCTTTCTACCGCAGGGTGAATTTTAGTCTGTGTAAATTAACCTCAATAAACTTGACTTTAAAAAAAAGGGAGCTTCGGTGCTTTGTGACCACCTAGAGGGGTGGGATAGGGAGGGTGGGAGGGAGGGAGATGCAAGAGGGAAGAAATATGGGAACATATGTATATGTATAACTGATTCACTTTGTTACAAAGCAGAAACTAACACACCATTGTAAAGCAATTATACTCCAATAAAGACGTTTAAAAAAAAAAAAAGGGAGCTTAAAAAAATAGGGAACTAAGGCTGCTCTCTGAGGATTACATTATAAAATATATAATGGATCAGAGCAGAGACAGGCAACGTCAGTGGAAAAGAGCAAGATCCCAGGCCAGCAGGCACTGACTTCATTCATTCATCATTCAACAAATTACTCCTTAGCACCTTATACGGGCCAGACATTGTTCTAGGCACTAGGGATACTGCAGTAAACAAGACAAGCAAGGTCTTTGTTCTCATGGAGCTATGGTCTAGTGGAGGGGAAAGACAATAAAGAAGTAAACAAATAAAAAACATTCTGGGGAAGAATATTTAATGTTGTGTGGATATTTTCATATTTTATCAAATTAAAAATGGTATGTATAGGAAGAAAATTACTATAAAATAAATGTAATATATTTATTATTTTATATTTACATATTGATTATATAATATATAATGTTATATATTGTTATAATATATAAACATGCACACACAAAACACACACACACACACACACACACACACACACACACATACATATACCTAAGACTAAGAGGATATTTACCATAATATAATTAGTATTTATTTCTGGGTAGTGGGATTATGAGTGGCTTATTCCTTGTTTTTTTCTCTACTTTCCATATTCTCAACAGTAAACCCACATTACTTTTACCATCAGAAAAAAGTACTAATAGATACATCTACATGTGTATATAGGTACACAGATGTCTGGAAGGATGTATACCAAACATTACTAGTAGTTAACTCGGTAGCAAAATATGGGGTGATTTTGACTTTTTTTCCCTGTACTTCTGTATTATTTAAATTGTTTATAATAAACTTCTATTTTTCAAAAATAATAAAGCAACTTTTTTTTAAAAGCATGAGTTTTGGGGTAGAAGATATGGTACCTTACTTTGATAGAATTTTGGTAATAAGAAATAGAAAAAAATCTACCATTCAGATACTTTAGAGCTTAAAGGTCCATTTACTTTTGGTTTTGTACAGAAATGCTTCCCTTATCATTCTTTAACAAATTTATCTCTAACGACCCTGCCCATGGTAACGTAATCCTCCTAATTCAATGGGAAAAGACCATGTACTGATTTATAACTCTACCAAGAAAGGGTTGGTATACATTTATGGGGATGATAAGTAATCCCATAATATCCCTATCTATAAACTTTGAACAACAACTTTAGAGAATGTACAACGATTTTATCCAAAGAAGACCCAATAGTTCAAGAAAGCAGAAATGTACCACTGAGGGCCAGATTCTCACCCCAGACAAATCTCAAAATGTTGCATAGATACTTTCATTTCTGATCTGAGGATTCTTACAACTTGTAGAGATTTCTGCTGCAAAATGAAGAAAGTTAAGCAGGAATTCACTATTCTCTGTCCAGAACCAAACTAAAAAAAATTTTTGTAAAAAATCTTCTTACCTTTTTTCCACCTCTAAAAGAAAATTTTCATTGTTACCCAACTGACTAAAATGCAGCTTGGCAGCCTTTCTCTCACTTTCTCGTACGGCTCGGTCATCTAGAGGCAAAAACCGTGGTCTGAGCATGTTTCTTTTTGGAGTAAACAGTAATGGGTCAGAAAAGCATATTCACAGAGTAAAAACTAAAGATCAGTCTCATCTTTTGTTAGAGATGGGTCACAGAATAATGCTATTATGTTGTCACTGGAGCACTAGTAACTCAGGGAGACTACAGGGACACCATAGCAACAACTGCCACGTAAGTGTAACTACCTCTGCAGCAAAGTACAGCTTGGTCAGCAAACAATCCAAATGGCCTAATCTTAAGGCTGAAAGTTATACCATTTCTGAAAGACTTTTCTTAGTTCCTCTATAATAACTTTCCCAGGGGTATGTAACATAGAAGTTTATATCAACAAGAAATGTATACTCAACAATAAAATTATAAAGAAATACAGACTAACTCATTTAAAGGAATATTTATTGTTCCTTGACAACTAAGCCCCAAAGAGTTGTTGTATTCGTTTTCTGTTGCTAATTCAGTTACAAAGTTGGGGCACCTGGAAAAATAAATCTCAACCTGGAAACTTTTTGTTGGGGAGGAAGTGGTGGTGAAACCATCAACTGAAGAAAACTAAAGCTGGAAGTAACTGATAAAATCGTAGATTGTCATTCAATAAACAATAAAAGGACTCGTCATACATCCTGCCAAAACAAAAGAGTTACATAAATATTGACTAATAAACAAATATATCCTGCCAGTGCACACTCTGGGCCAACATCTAAAAGGTTAGGAGGCAGCTGGTTTAAAGTAAGATTCTGGGGCAAAGAACAGGGGAGGAGGGTCTCACCCAGTTTCTCCAGAGTTTGTAGCATGTACACAGCAAAGAGCCTATAATCTGTATCTTTCCTGACAACAGGATTGAGTCTCAAATCTAGTTCTTTGAGGAAGGGTAAAGGCTGTAGGCGGGACACCTCCACTAATGAAGGAATGTTGTTATAATATAAATTCAGGTCTTGGAGTGAACATAAATACTGGATGCCCTGCAAGGAAAAGACTACATTGTGAAACTGCACATTGGGAAGCACTAGGAATCTCACAGATAAAGATGGAAATACAACTATTACTTTCCATCCTTAAACAGTTACCTGAGACACCTATGAGAAAGGCAGGGTTGAAATTCCCATTTAGTTGCCTGAGAATAAGAATGCTGCAGCCCATGGGTACTGGATGTGCTATACATTAAATAATTCATAGATATCATACATTTCCTCCTTTATAAGCTCTGACATCCAAATATCTGCGGTCAGCTCTCTACTTCTGTTGCCCCCCATCACTCTCCCAATCCAATCCTTCTCAGTGGTAGCCAAGCCAAGTCACTTTTGCACTTCTCTCACCCTTGCTATAACCACTCTCCTGACCCCAGGAGCACCTCAATTTAAAAGAGGGAGGGAGGGAGGCAAAAGAGAGATGGTTCTGGGGAGAAAGGCAGGGAAAAAAATTAAGTGTGTATATGTTCTTATATCTCAAGACCTAACTTTTAGGGTGAATGGACTATATGGCAAAACAAAACAATGCGATCTCCAAGTCTTCCCTCCTGGACCAGTCTGGAGCCCCTTTTGTCCTTGTTTCCCCCTTCAGAGTTACTGCCACCCCACAAGCTCCCCAACCTCCAATCAGTCAGTTTTCCTTGGTAGAAATGCTCTGCCTTCTTCTGTTCTATTTCTGTGGACTTAGCAACCCCGCCCCCTCCCCCCACTTCTCTAGCAACAGTACAATCAGAACTGGGACACTGGAGAGGAAAAGCCACAATTTTTCTCCTTTGCTAAAACCTACTATCGAAAATAATTGTTTAATTTTCATGTATTTGGCTAGTTAGGTGCTTGTGCCCAACACTAAATTTCAGGACAATATTTCAAAACATGTACATATATGTATAATCACATACTGTTAGTAGTAAAAATGGTTACCATAAAAGGAACTCTGTCATTGAGAGTTATTTCAGAAAGGTAAAATTATTTTCCATCATGTATTTATAAAATAATGTTTTTATTCTCCTCTCATTTAAAATTAACCTTTTTATAATTGCAGGAAGTTTAGAAAACTCAAAGATATATTCAAAACATTTCTGAATAGAACACTGTTTACAGTTGGATGCATTTCTTTCTGGCTTTTTTCAGTTCCACTAACTTCTACATTGTGAAAGGGTCAATGGTTGGGAATATTTATCAGTGCTTTTGGCCTCACTCTCAGGGCAGTACACCATTAGGACTGTCTTTAAATGTGTCTGATGTCCCAGCTCAAGTAATCTTTTAATGTCTCATTGTAAAAGTCAGGGGAACAATTCTTATCCTCCTCTCATGTTTCCCAGTTGGCATAAATTCATGTATTCCCCAACGCTACACTAGAACTAAACACAAAACATTTCTCCCTTGGGAAAATTAAGCAAAATGATTCAGAGCTGCTAGAGATGAATACATGCAGATAAATCATAGATGTAAAAAAATTTGTAAAACTAACATTTATTAAGTGCTTCCTATATGCCAAACACTACAGGAGTCTTATATATGTAATATTTGATTACACGTGCTAATTTGATTAATCTTCACAACAGTTTTCAGCCAATTTACAGAAATGGAACAAAAGAGAGTACAAAAGTAAATGACAGCAATGTTCACTCAGTTTTTTTTAGTCTGAAAAGAACAATCAGATAAAAATACATATGAGAAGAGGAGACCTAAATAACTCTGTACTAATACTTTCTGAAATTTGTGGGCCAAATACAAAGGGCTGTTATCAAAGAGTCTAAAGACCTAGTTCAACTTGGAATTTCTGCTTTTAGAATCCTAGTTGGAAATTTGATCTAGCTTGGATTTCTTCTTTCGGGGCCCTTAGTTTTAGACCTTGAGATTGGGTCTAGTTTGTGTTGTTGAACAAGTTTCCCCTAAGAAATGCAAAACTGGAGGAATAATCCAGATCATTAACCAATCCTGGATAGAATCTGTAAGTCTTTCACCTTCAGTCTTGCACAGAAGGGCTTTATCAAAACAGCCCCATAGCTGGGCAAAAAGGGAACAGTGGAAGAAATACCATTTGGGGGTCTATGCAAAGAAAATAAAACTTCCATCTCTGTGTGTGTGGGTGTTTATATTTGTAGAGCTCTTTCTGTGTGTTTGCTAATCCTCACACTTTCTGCTTAAGCATGCTCCCACCTACTTTCCTAAACTGCCCTCTGCTCCACCATCTCCTGGCCTGGAAATTTTTGTTTTCAAGACCGTCATTTCCTCCCCCTCCTAGAAAAAACTCACAGTAGCAACTTAGGCCACGCACCAACATCATCAGAATCCCCTGGGAATGTCCTGGACCCACCACAGATTTATTAACTTAGAGTCTCTCTCGGAATAGGGACTAAGACTCTGTACTCTTATTATTATTATTATTATATATTTATTGATTATTATTATTTTTTTTTTTGGCCATGCCGCATGGCTTGTAGAATCCTAGTTCCCTGACCAGGGATTGAACCCACGCCCTCAGCAGTGAAAGCACAGAGTCCTAATTACTGGACCACCAGGGAATTCCCAAGAATCTGTACTTTTAACAGTGCTCCTCATAATTTTTTAACACACATTAAAAATTGTACTATTGACCCAACACAGCCATAAATAAATAAATAAATAAATAAATTTTTTTTAAAAATTAAAAAAAAAAATTGTACTATTGCCCTAGGCAGTGATAGTTTAATATAGTTTTCTCTCAGTATAAAAGGAATTTTTTCCCAATATTTTATAATAAAAAAATGTCAAACATAAAATAATTTTACAGTGAATAGTAAAATTTAGTTTGGAAACATTTAAAAGGAAGATGCTATATTCCCCAGGCTGATATATCTATCTTTTATTTCTTCTCATCAAAAAAATAAACAGACTGGTCATAGAATACAGAACTTACCTTCAGGCTAGTGATCAAATTTCTTGATAAATCTAAGGATCGGAGACTTTTAAAATTTCTGAAGGCATCACCAATGGAATGGATTTTTCCAGCGTAAGATCCCTGCAATGAAAGAGACTCCACCAGTTCTGAAAAGAGATCATCAGTAGATATATTATGATCTCTGCTTGGATAAAGAGCAGAGTCACTGAAAACAGGCCTTCCTTCCTCCCGTATCTCATCTGTGAAAGAGCCTACATTCAAGGCTCATAAGAAGATCAGATCATCCTTTTAAAAGCATCAATATGGTCTTATGCAGTGACGCCAAGCCTTGGTTTTACAGAACCCTTGAGTTCTCTAATTACCCTGAAGGATGTAGTAAAAGTCTCCAAAAGTTCTCAAAACAAACAAACAAATTCAGCAATCCCACTGCGAGGATTCAGCCCTATAGATAATACTCACAACATTTTGCCAGGATATATAACGTAGACCAAAAGGATGTCAATCACAGGAAAGTTTTAGGAGGAAGGAAGGAAGGAAGGGAGGGAGGGAGGGAGAGAGGAAAAGGAGAAAAAGAAAATTGTTAAAGAGCCCATCAGGAGAAGAGTAGAACTAGATGGCTTAAGCAGCAGTTCATTGATACAATGGACAATGTACTAGATCTGTGACCTTGTACAAGTCACTTAACTTCTCTGTGCATCGGTTTCCTTATCTGTAAAATGGAGATAATAACAGTACTTACCTCACAAGATGTTGTAGGGATTAAATGAATATATATATGTGTGTATATAAAGATATATACATATATATGTGTGTGTATACAAAACTTAGAATAGTGCCTGACACGTGGTGCTATATATATGTTAATTATTGTTATGCAGTCATTAAAAAGAATGAGGTAGATTTGTAGATGCTCATATGGAAAGATCTCCAAGACATTAAGTGAGGGAAAAGTATGACTCTGTGTCTGTGTGTGTGTGACTGTGTTTTAAAGAATATATATGTGTGTGTATATGTACATATGTGGGTATATGTGTATATATACTATATATATATATACACATACATATGTACATACATACATATATGTCAACTAGACTTCTAACAGCACTGAAAAGAGGAGAATCTCAAAACTGCCAATAGGAGCTCACTGGCAAGTGTGGTGGGCCAAAATGAGAACAGCAACCAAAACTGGAAGGAGTGTCTGCAGAATCCCATTTGCTGGTGACTGCCAGGGGATTGCATTGAAATAAGCTCTTAAGGTGCTGGAGCAGACTGGAGCAGTCTAGGACCTATAAACTGTAAAAAGTATGAAACTGAAGATCCCTTTCAAGGCAAGACTCATCCCTGAGAGAAATCAGTGGGAGTAGAATCCACATTGAAAGGGATAGAGACAATAGGTTCAAAAGAAAGAGAAGGTCCAGATACAAGTCAGGGAGGGAAGCAGAGATGGCAGTTCTCCGGAAGCTTAAAGCCCTGTTTTTAGTACTTTGTGAACACAACAGAAGAGGGAGCTCCAAAACCTTGAAACTAGAAAAGCTATTCTGGCCCACTCTTCCCATCTAAAAGTATAGAAAACGTAATGCACTTTAACAAAGAGACAGAAAAGGTTTACAGTTAAATTTTATATGAGGTTATTAAAACAAAAAAGAAAAAAGAGCAGAATAGCATCCTTAAAGAATGAAAGCACTCCAAAAAGATACATCCACAAAATAAATGAAAATTTTAACTTAGTATTTCAAAACAAATTTCAAAAGCTAAAAGATGTCATAACAAAATGTAACAGTTCTCAAAACATGGTACCTACACCCCTGGAGGTCCCTGAGACATGTACAGGGGTCCACAAACTCAAAACTATTTTAAAAAATTATTTTCATAATAATATTAGAACATTAATAGCTCTTTTTGCTGTGTTGATATTTGCACGTACTGTGTAAAGGCAAAAACTACTGAGGCCTTAGGATGAGTCAAGGCAGTGGCATCAAACTTCATTCTTAGTCATTGTATTCGTCACCATTGTATGCTTGCAGTTAAAAAAAAAAGCCACTTTCTCTTAAGAATGCCCTCGAAAAAGCAATAAAAAGGGTTAATTTTAGTAAATCTTGACGCTTGAGTACGTCTTTTTTATATTGTGTGACTAAACGGGAAGTACGCATGAAGTACTTCTGCTTAATACTGAAGTATGGTGGATGCCTTGAGGGAAAACACTTGTGTGGATTTTGAGATGCCAGCTTAACTAACCCCCCCCCTTTTTTTTTTAGAACACCATTTTTACCTGAAAAATCTGACATACTATGGTTATTCAGACTTGAATAGTTGGCAGACATTTCCTTGAAAATAAAGAAAGTGAGGCTGTCACCTCAGGAAGACAAGTGACAGCAACTGTTGTCAATTATAACATATGAACTTCCAAGCTGAAATTAGAATTTTGATAAACTTGTATTTGCCACCATGAACTTGATAGATTCCAAAACCTAAAGATCTCTCTGATGAGATTTGTGATGATACTAACAAACATGATTTTTTAATGTTACAAAATGAAATTTGTCAGTATTTGGAAGACAGACATAACTCAGTGAGTTAATATTTTTCAAATGACGGATGCCTGATGTTATTACAAAATCATACATGGGTAAAAGATCCGTTTAAATGCAAAATTACCTGGGGAATTCCCTGGTGGTCCAGTGATTAAGAGTCCACCTTCCAATTCAGGGGACGCGGGTTCGATACCTGGTCGGGGAACTAGGATCCCACGTGCCACGGGGCAACTAAGCCCTCGCCACAACTACTGAGCACGTGTGCCTCAACTAGAGAGCCCGTGTACTGCAAACTAAGGGGCCAAACGCTCTGCAGCCTGTGCATCGCAACTAGAGAGAAGCCTGTGCGCCACAAGGAAAGATCCCATGTGCTGCAACTAAGACCCGACGCAGCCAAAAATTAAAAAAATTAAAAATAAAAATAAATAAATGCAAGATTACCAATGGATTTTAATGTAACAGAGTACAAAAAGTTCATTGATATGGTTTCAGATTCCACATACAACTAAACTTTGAGAAACTACCATTTGCTCAGTTTTCATGTCATATCAGAGAAGAAAATTCACTGAAAAGGCTATTTAAATACTCCCACCTTTTCCAACTATATATCTGTATGACTGTGTGTATATATATATGAAATATATCTATATTTCAACAAAAACAACATATCATAACATATTTAACACAGAAGAAGATATGAGAATCTGGATGTCTTCAATTAAGACATTAAAAAAACATTATATACATTAACACGTAACGGGTATGTTATGTTACCTTTTAATGAATTAAATAAATATTTTTAAATTTTCTGTTTCAATTTCAAATATGGTAAATATAAGTAGATATAATCCACATTAATAAAAACTCTTTGAAGTTCTAAATAATATTTACGAGTGTAATGGAATCCTGATACCCAAAAGTTTGAGGATTGCTGAAAAATGTAAATTAGAATTAGAAAAATTCAGAAAGATTACTGGAAAGATAAGGAAGATTTGAAAATGGAGAAGACAGAATTCAAGAAATAATAAAAATAAAATGAAAGGTCATTTCAGAAATGAAGATCAGAGCAAAAAAACCCAAAATCCAAAAACCAAATAAACAGTAGAACAATTCCATTTCTGAATGTGTATTCAAAAAAATTGAAATCAAGGACTCTAACAGATATGTCTACATCCATGTTCATAGCAGCTTTATTCAAAATAGTCAAATGGTAGAAACAACTCAAATGGCCACCAATAGATGAATGGATAAACAAAATGTGGTATATATCCATACAACAAAATATTACTCAGCCCATAAAAAGGAATGATGTCCCAGCAAGTTATTTTGTAGATATCAACAAACTGATTCTAAAGTTTATATGTAAAAGGCAAAAGACCCAGAAGAGCCAACACAACATTGAAGAAGAAAAACAAAGTCAGAGGACTAATACTACTGGACTTCAAATCTTACTTTAGAACTATAATAATCAAGACAGTGTGGTGTTGGAAGAGAAAAAAGGATCAACAGATAGAATAGAGAGCCCAGAAATAGACCTACACAAGTATAGTCCACTGCTCTTTGACAAAGTCAATTCAGTGGAAAAAGGATAGCCCTTCAACAAATGGTGCTAGAACAACTGGACATCCACATACAAAAAGAAAATAAAAGAAATCTAGATACAGACCTTATAACTTTCATAAAAATTAATTCAAAATGGATCTAAATGTAAAACACAAAACTGTAAGACTTCTCAAAGATAACAAAGGAGAAAATCCAGGTGACTTTGGGTTTGGCAGTAAATTTTTATTTTTTATTATTATTATGTTTTGGCCGTGCTGCGCAGCATGCAGGATCTTAGTTCCCCGACCAGGGATCAAACCCATGCCCCCCCCTGCATTGGGAGCACAGAGTCTTAACCACTGGACTGCCACGGAAGTCCTGGCAATAAATTTTTAATAAAACACTAAAAGCATGACCCATGAAAGAAAAACTTGAGAAGTGGGACTTACTAAAACTTAAAACTTCTGCTCTGCAAAAGACACTGGGAAACTGTTAAGAGACTGAAAAGACAAGACACAGAGTGGGAAAAAATATATGCAAAACACAAATCTGAAAAAAGACTAGTATCCAAAATATACAGAGAACTCTTAAAGCTCAAAAATAAGAAAACCCAATTAAAAATTTAGTCAAGGACTTCACTGGTGGCGCAGTGGTTAAGAATCCTCCTGCCAATGCAGGGGACATGAGTTCGAGCCTGGTCCAGAAGATTCCACATGCCACAGAGCAACTAAGCCCGTGCGCCACAACTACTGAGCCTGTGCTCTAGAGCCTGCGAGCCACAACTACTGAGCCCAAGTGCCACAACTACTGAAGCTCGCGTGCCTAGAGCCTGTGCTCCACAACAAGAGAAACCACTACAATAAGAAGCCTGTGCACGGCAATGAAGAGTAGCTCCCGCTCTCCACAACTAGAGAAAGACCGTGCACAGCAATGAAGACCCAACACAGCCAAAAACAAAATAAATAATTTTAAAAAATAATAAAAATTTAGTCAAGGACTTCCCTGCTGGCGCAGTGGTTAAGAATCCGCCTGCCAATGCAGGGGACACGGGTTCAAGCCCTGGTCCGGGAAGATCCCACATGCCAGGGAGCAGCTAAGCCCATGCGCCACAACTACTGAAGTCCATGTGCCTAGAGCCCATGCTCCGCACAAGAGAACCCACCGCAATGAGAAGCCCGTGCACCGCAACGAAGAGTAGCCCCCGCTCGCCACAACTAGAGAAAGCCCAAACGCAGCAACGAAGACCAAAAAGAAAATAAAAAATGTATTACTATTTTTAAAAAAAATTAGTCGAAAGATTTGATCAGACACCTCACCAAGGAAGATATACAGATGGCAAACAAACATATGAAAAGATGCTCAACATCATAAATCATTAGGAAATTGCAAATTACAAGATACCACTCTACACTTATTAGAGTGGTTAAAATCCAAAACACTGACAACTCCAAATATTGGTGAAGATGTGGGGTGTCTTTGTCTGTTTGGGTTGCTATAACAAAATACTACAGCCTGGGTGGCTTATAAACAACAAACATTTATTTCTCACAATTCTGGAGACTGGAAGTCCAAGATCAGGGTGCCAGCATAGTCAGGTTCTGGTGCAAGCCTTCTTCCAGGTTGCAGACTACCTACTTCTCAATGTGTCCTCACATGGTGGAAGGGGGCAAGGGAATTTTCTGGTCTCTTTTATAAGGTCATTAATCTCTTTTATGAGGGCGTTCATGACCTAATCACCTCCCAGAGGCTCTACCGCTTAGTACCATCACATTAGGCATTAGAATTTCAACGTATGAATTGGGAGGGGAGGACACAAATATTCAGACCATAGCATGGGGGCAACAGGAACTCTCATTCACTGTTAGTGGAATGCAAAGGTATCTTCCACTTTGGAAGATAGTTTGGCAGTTTCCTACAAAGCTAAACATGGCTTTTACCATAAGACCTAGCAATTATGCTCAAGTGAGTTGAAAGTTTATGTCCACACAGAAACCTGTATGTGAATGTTTATGGCAGCTTTATCCATAATTGCCACAACTTAGAAGCAACCAAGATGTCCTTCAATAAGTAAATGGATAAACAAACTATGGTACATTTACATAGTGGAATATTACTCAGCAATAAAATGAGCTATGGATCAAGCCGTGGAACGACATGGAGCAGCCTTAAATACACATTACTAAATGAAAGAAGTCAGTTTGAAAAGGTTATACACATATAATTCCAACTGTATAACATTCTGAAAAAGGCAACACTAAAAAGATCAGTGATGTACAGTATGATGACTAGTTACTAACACTGTATTACATATTTGAATGTTGCTAAGAGTAGATCTCAAAAGTTGTCATTGCAAGAAAAAAATTTTGTTACTATGTAAGATGACAAATGTTACCTAGACTTATTGCAGTGATCATTTTGCAATGTATATAAACCTCAAACCATTATACTGTACGCCTGAAACTAAGTTAATGTTATATGTCAATTATATCTCAACTAAAAGATTTAAAAAATTTTTTTAAAGAATCAGTGGTTGCCAGGGGTTATATACTGTATGATTACAACTATATGACATTCTGAAAAAGGCAACAGGAAAAAGGTCAGTGGTTTCCAGGGGTTCAGTGGTGAGGGATGGATGAATAGGTGGAGCACTGGGGATTTTTAGGTCAGTGAAACTATTCTGTTGATACTGTAATGGTGGACACATGACTATACATTTGTCAAAACCCACAGAACTGTACAACACAAAGAGTGAACCCTAATGTAAACTATAGACTTTAGTTAATAATAATGTATTATTATTGGTTCAAAAACCATAACAAATGTACCACGTGAATGCAAGATATTAATAATAGGAAAACTGGGAGGGGATATGGGGGAGGTGTTATGGGGGGAAGAGTATATGGGAACTCTTTGCACCTTCTGCTCAATTTTTCTGTAAACCTAAAACTGCTTTTAAAAACAAAGTCTGTTAATAATAAATATTTTTAAAAAGGGATGAAGTACCCTTTATGCTAAAATATGGATCAACCTTAATAATATCATGCTAAGAGAAAGAAGCCAGACACAAAAGGCCACATATTGTATGATTCCATTTACATGAAATATCTAGAACAAGCAAATCCATGGAGACAGAAAGCAGATTAGTGGTTGCCACGGGCCGGGTGGAGCTGGAAACGAGGACTGACTGCCTAATGGGTATGGGGTTTCCTTTTGCGTTGATGAAAATGTTCTGGAACTAGACAGTGGTGATGGTTGTACAATGTACTAAGTGACACTGAATTGTATACTTTAAGTTTTATAGGATGTGAATTATATCTCAAAAAAAAAAGCAAAAAAAAAATTTCCCGACTTTGAGGGCACCATATTGGTAGCTCTGTATTATGCAATGATCTAATACACTGAGAATCTTGTTACAATGGGACAAAAGCTAAGGTCAGTTATGATTTCATTCAGTGCCCTGCTGCATTTCACATGCCTTTCACTGCAGTCTATTTTGAAGAGCAGACATTTTAACATTTTTAAAGGGAACTAGAATTATCAATCAAATGATAAACTGCCATTGGGACAGATTTTTTTTTATGATTCATATGAAATACAGGTCTTAAGAGATTATGCACTCAGTTTCAATGGTTATAAAGAGAGTGAATACAAATAGATCAGAGAACAAATCAAACACTGCACATCATAGATGTCAAGAACAACAGAATAATCTTCCAATTTTACTATATGGGCCACGATAACCACAATGGGCAGAAACATGCTTTAATCATGAAAACATCAAGTAATCCCCTTATAGAAAACCATTTATAGTTCACTTGGAAACTGAATTCATAATCTTTAATAAAGCCTATTTATAATAATGATGAAAGAGTTTCAAATAAATAAAACTTAAATAAAAAAGTCCTCAGGAATCAACATGAAAGATCTCCCACTACCAAATTTGGGACAAGTTCTTAAATCAATAAGTTTATAATTATATTAAGAAAACATAGGCTTCCCTGGTGGCGCAGCGGTTGAGAATCTGCCTACCAATGCAGGGGATACGGGTTTGAGCCCTGGTCTGGGAAGATCCCACATGCCGCGGAGCAACTAGGCCCGTGAGCCACAACTACTGAGCCTGCGCGTCTGGAGCCTGTGCCCCGCAACAAGAGAGGCCGCGATAGTGAGAGGCCCGCGCACCGCGATGAAGAGTGGCCCCCGCTTGCCACAACTGGAGAAAGCCTGCGCACAGAAACGAAGACCCAACACAGCCAAAAATAAATAAACAAATGTGGGGTTTAAAAAAAAACAAACAAAACAACCCTCGTTGGTCACCTTTGGAGGACGCTAAGAAAACAACTCATTTTTCTAAAAACTGGTAAATAAGGTGAAAAATATCAAGCATTTATCCTTTCTTTCCTATACAAACTGTGCCTCAGGATAACCAAATAGTTGGCATGAGGAAATGTCTTTTTATATAAGTATTACAACTAACAAATATTAAAGAATTTTAAAATTATCATTTTGCAATCCCGAATGAATTAATAGACCCTAGGCAATCATATTCAATGACTGATAATATCACAAAAAGAACACCAGATGTTATATACTTCCTGATGGAAGTATACACCATCACTTACGAAGTGGTCTTGCAAAAAAACTCAAAAAAACAGGGACTTCTCTGGTTGCGCAGTGGTTAAGAATCCGCCTGCCAGTGCAGGGGACACGGGTTCGATCCCTGGTCCTGGAAGATCCCACATGCCGAGGAGCAACTAAGCCCGTTCACCACAACTACTGAGCCTGCGCTCTAGAGCCCACGAGCCACAACTAACTGAGCCCGCATGCTGCAACTACTGAAGCCCACGTGCCTAGAGCCCATGCTCCACAACAAGAGAAGCCACTGCAGTGAGAAGCCCGCACACCTCAATGAAGAGTAGCCTCCCTTCACCACAACTAGAGAAAGCCCATGCACAGCAACGAAGACCCAACGCCGCCAAAAATAAATTAAAAAAAAAAATCAAACCTGAATGTGATCAAGCCTTATCTAACTACCAATTCATAGGAAATACAAGGAACAGAGGTAAATGTTAAACATCTTAGGAATGTAGTGAGCAAAATCCAGATTGTAAGAAATTATTCAGGACATGACTAGTTTCTTCAAAAACAATAGAAAATACAAGAAAAATAATGGGAAGAACCTGTAGATCAAATAAGATTTAAGGTAAATATCAACCAGTTGCAATAGACCTTATATAGATCCTGATTCCAAAAATTAAAAAAAAAAGAAAAAATGTATAGGACAGTGGGGAAATTAGA
Source organism: Balaenoptera borealis (assembly GCF_965194805.1). Taxonomy (NCBI): domain Eukaryota; kingdom Metazoa; phylum Chordata; class Mammalia; order Artiodactyla; family Balaenopteridae; genus Balaenoptera; species Balaenoptera borealis. The sequence continues at coordinate 18,234,108 of NC_138878.1, forward strand.
AAACTAATTGGATATTTGATAATATTAAGAAATTACTGTTAAGTATTTTTAGGTTTTATATGTGATTTTGAAAAAAGATTTTAGGGACTTCCCTGGTGGTGCAGTGGTTAAGAATCTGCCTGGCAATGCAGGGGACACAGGATCGAGCCCTGGTGGGGAAGATCCCACATGCCACGGAGCTACTGAGCCTGTGTTCTGGAGCCTGTGCTCTGGAGTCCCTGCTCTGCAACAAGAGAAGCCACCTTAGTGAAGAGTAGCCCCCATTTGCCATAACTAGAGAAAGCCCACGCGCAGCAACGAAGACCCAATGCAGCCAAAAATAAGTAAATTAATTAATTGATTAATTTAAAAAAAACGATTTACTGTTAAGCCATGGTAATTACAAAAGTCTGATATTGGTGCAGGAGTAGATAAACAGAACAATGGAACAGAATAGAAAACCCAGAAACAGACCCACATTTATAAAGTGACTTGGAATATAGCAGAGATAACACTACAAATAGGTTCCGGGAAAACTGGCTATTAGCATAGAAAAATACAATTATATTATATCACATATCATATATAAAAATAAACTCCAAGTGGATTAGATTTTTTTAAAATCTGGAATCCATTGTTTCCAGATATCAAATGAAATAGATCATAATTAATTAATTTATTTATTTTTTGGCTTCGTTGGGTCTTCATTGCTGTGCTCAGGCTTTCTCTAGTTGCAGGGAGCGGGGGCTACCCTTCGTTGCGGTGCGCGGGCTTCTCATTGTGGTGGCTTCTCTTGTTGTGGAGCACGGGCTCTAGGTGCGCGGGCTTCAGTAGTTGTGGTGCACGGGCTTAGCTGCTCCGCGGCATGTGGGATCTTCCCCGACCAGGGCTTGGGCCCGTGTCCCCTGCATGGGCAGGCGGATTCTTAACCACTGAGCCACCAGGGAAGCCCCTGGATAGATTAGACATAATGTGAAAAGCAAAGCTGCAGAATTTTTAGAAAAAAAAACGCAGGACCCTATTACATCAGTGTAGGGGAAAACTTCATAAATAAAACACAAAAATCACACATCATAAGGAAAAGTAAACTTGACTACCTTAAGATGAAAATTTTCTGCATGACAAAGGATAAATATTTATTAGAAATTTTTAGTACAGAGAAATATAACAAAGAAAACAAACATACAGAAAAGGTCTATAATTGTACCACCAAGATTATCCCTTTGGATATTAAAAAGAAAGTAATGCTATTACACAGCCAGAAAATTCTAACAGTACAGAAAAGTACAGAATAAAAGTAAAAGCCTCTCTCCCCCAAGGTGACCACTGTGATTTTATACAGAAGAATTTTAGAATGCATATACCAGCACATTCATATAACTGAAAAGTATCCATGTTTTGGGAATTCCCTGGCCATCCAGGGGTTAGGACTCCGCTCTCACTGCCCAGGGCCTGGGTTCAATCTCTCGTTGGGGAGCGAAGATGTGCAAGCCATGTGGCGGAAGGATAGAAAGAAAGAAAGAAAGAAAGAAAGAAGGAAGGAAGGGAGGACGGAAGGGAGGAAAGAAAAGTATCCATGTTTTATTGGTAAGTAAAAAAAGCAAATTGCCGAATAGTATATATGCTCTATTCCTTAAAAAGATAAAGAAGGATACCTATGTGTGTATACTTGTATAAGCAACAGAAAAGGAGAGGGAAGAATATTCTTTTACTTTAGATACTTTTGTATCGTTTGAATTGTCAGAATGAGCACAATTTTGTTATTCACATGTAATAAAAACAAGCTAACAAGCAAAAAAAAAAAAAAAAATCCTGCTACATATTATTCTAGCTGGAAAATGGAAGGGGTATGTGCCCCCCCAAATCAAGTTGAATAAATTTTTAAAAAAGAAAGAAGGAAAGGAAAAAAGAAAAGAAAGGTACACCAGTATGTCAAGCCAATAAAGCTTTTCTTAGGTAACTTGTAAATTAGGGGAGCTCAAAGTATTAATAGTTTGGAAAAGAAAAACCTGAAATATCTACATCAATCTATCTATATGCACACCAAACCATTATCTTTGGGGTGGGGTGGGGGATTTCCAGAAGAAGGACCGATTAATACCCTCTTTGCTCACTCATGTAGTGTTTGACTGTTACCAGCATGTATTAATTTTGATAAATTTTAAATAACAAATAATTTAAATAAAATAAAACCAAGTTATTGCATATCCCACAAATAAAAAGTACTAGAGGAAGCAAGAAAGGTAACTTTGTTATGGTTAGAGCGCAGGCTCTGGAATCAGAGTCCTGGGTTAATAAACCCTGGCTGCATTACTTACGGCTGTGCGGCTTCGGGCAAGAGTCTAAACCCAATTTTCCTCAACTGTAAAACAGGAACAGTAACAGCATCTGCTTCACAGGCTTGTTATGGGGATTAAATAATGCAGTGAAAGCATTTAACACAGGGCCTGTCATTACGATGCAGTGAATTTAGGAAGGCTAAAAGTTGAATCAGGAACGCTGATAACTTTTCCAACATTTCTACTCCTTAAAAACTTAAAAAGCAAGCTGTGTGAGTCAGACCCCAGGTCAGAGGTGGGGTCAGCAGTCACTCCGCCCGTTTTACCTCTAGGACGAAGTCAAGGCACTGATCTAAACGCCTCGAGAGATCAGCTGCTATTCCTTTTACATCAGACCCCTTTCTGAGTCTCAAAAGGAGGCTACGCATCCAGATGGATCAAAGAAATCGCCAAGTTCTTGAGGTGAAGACTGGACGAAGAGAGGGACTGATCAAGGAACATCCTTTCCCATTTCACCCCAACCAGGAAAAGCCCTCCCGGGTCGTTAGTTTCCGAAACTGCCAAAATTAACGCCCTTTAACGCCCTTTATGGCTCCTCAATAGCACCCCGACCTCAAAAGCCCTTCTCACAGCGCTTCCCTTCTCCCGCCAATGCCCCTCTTGGGGCTCATTTTCCTTCCACTAGTTCAGACTGTCCAGTTCTGTGTTCTTGGCCTCAGGGTCCGCTTAACCTTGTTTCTCCTTCTCCATTTTAGACTCGGCTTCTCTCCCTCAATTTCTCGCCCTCCACCCCAAACTCCCCGGTTACTTCAGTTCCTTCACCTCTACTTCACTGTAACCCTTCCGCTTCAGTAACCCCTCCTCCGCCTCAGAGACCGCTCCTCCGCCGCCGTTCCCCACCATCTACCTCAGGTTCCTCTGCCTCCCCCTCAGTTTTCTCCCCTCAGCCTCTAACCCCAAGCTCCCGATCCAGGACCTCCCGGCCTGGCCCTACCGGGTTGCTCCAGGGTCAGCGCCCCCAGGCGGCGGATGCCCTCCTCGTCCAGCTCCCACTGCTCCGCCATTCCCGCCCACCTGCCCCACTCCGCCGCTCACCTGTCACCGCCCGCGAGGCCGCCCGGCGCGCTCCAAGCCCCGCCCCACGCCTCCAGGCCCCGCCCCGCCCCGCGCGTCGCCGCGCTTCCGGGGGCCGTTATTGCCCGGGTCACGCTCCTGCCCACCCGCCTCAGGACCTTAGACCATGGTATGGAGCCCGCCCTGGCGGGGACCCCAAAACCACTAAAACAGCGAATGGGTGCGATGTGGCGGAGGATTAGGGCTGTGGGGTTAGGAACCTGACTCTGGGACACAGGGGGTGGATATAGCCCCAGCTTTGAAGGGTTTGGGGGCTAGTTCTGGGGAGTCAGAAGAATGTACCTGCTTTGAGAGTTGAAGTGCTTTAGCTCTGAGGGTGTGGGGGACGCCAGGTCTGAAGGGTGGGAGTGTGCTTCTGACGGGGTGGTCTTCATATCTCTAGTGCTTGGGGATGTTGTCTCTGAGGCAAGGCGGTGGGCGGGAGGGTGACCGTGGTGGGTGTGGGGGGATCTGAAGGATTGGGTTGGAGGGCAGCTCTCTGAGGCATGATGGGAAGCTCCAGATATGAAACGTTGTCTCTGAGGAGTTGAGGTCCTGTCTTTAGAGCATGAGGCAGCTCTAGTTCTAGAAACTGCTTTGGAAGGAGCTCCTCTGGGAGAGAGGGCTCAGTGTGGAAAAGAGAGATACCTTTTGGGATGGGGTGGGGATGACTATGCTGGGGCTGCCCCATTTCCTGCAGTCAATCTGGCAAGAAGCCTTTTGTCCTTCAAGTACTACAGGCCCCCAGCCTGTGACTGAGGGCTCTTCCCAGGCCGGGGTAGTTCTGCACTAACCAGCTCCTGAGCAGTCTTTGGGAAGAAAACTCTGGAAAGCATAACCACATCCTTAACCCCAACCCTCCCTCCAACAGGCTTCTCTTGAGAGCCCACCTGTGGATGGGCCATGTACCTGTAAGAAGAAGGCAAACTCTGTGGCAAGACCCCTTGTCATACCCTATCTTTAATAAGAAAAGAGGAACTGAGACCAGAACTGTGGCTCACGTTCAAGGAGCAGGTTTTATTTGGCACCCAAAATATGCACACTTGGGACACTTTCACTGAGCTCTCAACCAGCCTGTCACCTTTAAGGAGAATAGAAAGCAAAATCAAGAGTCCTTGCATATTTATGCTTTCTGGTCTAGGTGGGGTCCTTAGTTACCCTCAGCTTGTCATGTTCAGCTTTACCTATGTTTAGAAAGGCCAGGACTCAAAAGCTTAGATTAGCTCACTAGATTGGCTTTTCCAGCTCTGCTTCTGTGAGTCGTGACACCATTACAGTTTGTAATCTTTCTCTTCATGTCCCTTTTAATTCTTCTAGCCTCAAACGGGCCATGTATAATTGTTGTTCTTTATATCTGAATATTTCAACAAGGCTTGTTATAAGAAGAGAACCCCACCCCCTTCTTTGTTGCATGCATTTATTTTCCTAACTCAGCTGTCAAAATAGGAGATGCAGATTTCTGTTGGAGAAGTGGGCTTTTCCTGCCTTGAGAAACCACCTCTTATTTTAACATTCTTTCCCCCCACCAACATTTTAATACAAATTTTGAAACATTTAGAAAGTTTGAAAGAATTTTACGGTGAAACTATATACCCACCACCTAGATTCTACAATGAACATTTTGCTGTAATTGTTTAATCACATATCCTCTATCCATCCTTCTATCGATTCGTCTTATCTTTAGATAAATTTTAAAATAAGTTACAAATATTGGTACATTGCACCCCAATCACTTCAGCATGCATAATGTTTACCTAGAATTTGTTAACCTAAAACAATCAGTTATTTTTTACCAGCAAAACAGGTTTATTTGGGAGCAGTAAAGAACTGCAACTCAGGACATGCAACCAGGGTGAACCACATGCAAGTCTGGTAAAGCAAAAGATGAAACTCTTTTATAGGGAGAAGGGGAAGTTGGGAGGGGCTGTTATAAACAAAAAATCCATTGGAGGAAACTGGGAGTTTGAAGTATAGTGACTTTCCATTGGCTGAGTTGTGACAGTCTCTCACTGGCTGAGCTGTGCCAGGCAAGAAGAAAATCTTCCTCCTGCTGGCCAATAGTAAGGTAGTATCACCTCCTGCTGGAGCTTTGAGTTATGTCTCTTTCGTTGGATCTTTTATTGACCTTGAGTGGCATGTGTGTGAGAGCTCCCTCTTCTGGCCTCCTGACTCCATTTTAGTGAGGCTTCCCTTTATTTTCACAAATTCAGTATTGTTTTATGGTTCTTTTTTAGGTAAAATGTTACATACTATTTACGACTCTAAATTTTTTTAATAAGAGTAGTGCTCCTTGAGTGTTTTTTTTAAAGTCTGATACAGATTGTATGTTTGATGGCTTTCTGCTTTTCTATAGTGTTGATAAGTTAGGTCGTCTTGAAGCAAAATGGACAATTTGTTTATGAATAGATAACCTTCAACTTTTAACAATGAACTGGGGAAGGTTAATGATCTTTGCTGCTTTTGTATATATAAAAAGGAACCCACAGCATTCAGCCATCCTGCCATGGCCTTAATAATGTAGTGTCTCTGCAGGTATGATTCCAAGAGAGCCCTGACATATTCAGTGGAGTGGGGAGCACCTCATCATAACTCTTTCAAAAAGAGCTTTATTAAGATATAATTCACATACCGTACAATTTACTATTTTAAAGTGTACTATTCAGTGGTTTTTAGTATGGCCACAGAGCTGTGCAGCCATCACCACAATCAATTTTAGAACATTTCCATCATCCCAAAGAGAAATTCCATATGTATTACAAGTCATTTTCCATTTCCCCTCCAATCTCCCCAGCCCTAGGCAACCACTAATCTATTCTCTCTATAAATTTGCCTATTCTGCACATTACATATAGATGGAATAATATGTGGTCTTTAGCGTCTGGCTTCTTTCACTTTGCATAATGTTTCAAGGTTTCGTCTATGTTCTAGCATGTATCAGTACTTCATTCCTTTTTATTGACAAATAGCATTGCATTGTATGAATACACTACAGTTTGTTTACTAGTTCATCAGCTGATGGACATTTTGGTTGTTTCTACTTTTGGGCTATTATAAATAATTCTTCTATGAATGCCTGCAAATTTTGCTTGCAAATTTGCCTGCAAATTTTGTTTGGTCATAGGATTTCATTCCTCTTGCACTTATATCTGGAAGTGGAATTGCGAACCATGTAAGAACTCTGTGTTTAATGTTTTGAGGAACCACTGAACTGTTTTGCAGAGCAACTGCACCATTTTACACTCCCATCAGCAGTGTATGAGATTCCTAATTTCTCCAATCTTTGTCAGCACTTGTTATTATCTATTATTTTGATTCAGGTCATCCTAGTGGGTGTTAAATGGTATCTCACTGTGAGTTTTGCTTTGCATTTCCCTAATGACTAATGACGCTAAGTATGTTTTCATGTGCTATTGGCCATTTGTGAATCTTCTTTGAAGAAATGTCTATTTAGATTCTTAACCCACTTTTTTTTTAAAATTAATTAATTAATTAATTTATTTATTTATTTATTTACTTGTGTTGGCTGTGCTGGGTCTTCGTTTGGGTTTTTTTGTGTTTTTTTAAATCAAATTTTTTTTAATTACACTATACTAGGTGTGCTTTATTTATTTATTTATGGCTGTGTTGGATCTTCGTTTCTGTGCGAGGGCTTTCTCTAGTTGTGGCAAGCGGGGGCCACTCTTCATCACGGTGCGTGGGCCTCTCACTACCGCGGCCTCTCTTGTTGCGGAGCACAGGCTCCAGACGCGCAGGCTCAGTAATTGTGGCTCATGGGCCCATTTGCTCCGTGGCATGTGGGATCTTCCCAGACCAGGGCTCAAACCCGTGTCCCCTGCATTGGCAGGCAGATTCTCAACCACTGCGCCACCAGGGAAGCCCTGTTTGTTTTTGTAGTATGTTTTGAAAGTGTGAAGTGTGAATCCTCAAATTTCGTTCTGCTTTTTCAAGATTGTTTTGATTATTCTGGGTCCCTTGTATTTCCATATGAATTTTAACATCAGCTTGTCAATTTTTGCAAAAGAAAAAAAAAGCAGTTGTAATTTTCATAGGGATTGTGTTCAATTGTACAATAGATCAATTTGAAGAGTATTGCTACCATAACAATATTGTCTTCTGATCCGTGAACATGGGATGTTTTTCCATTTATTTAGGTGTTTTAAATTTTCTTTCAACTATGTTTTGACATTTTCAGAGTACAAGTATTGCACTTCTTTTGTTAAATTTATTCCTAATTACTTTGTTCTTTTTGATACTATTGTGAATGGAATTGTTTTCTTAATTTCATTTTTGTGTTGTTCATTGCTGGTGTATGAAAATACAGTTGATTTTTTATATTGATCTGTACCCTTCAACCTTCTTGAACTCATTTCTAATAATTTAATAGTGAATTCCTCAGGATTTTCTTTATGCAAGATCACATCATCTACAAATAGAAATAATTTTACTTCTTCCTTTCCAATATGGATGCTTTTTATTTCCTTTTATTGCATAGATCTCTTTTCATTTTCCCTTTAGGAGGAGCCTGGTATACCTCATGAGTCAGCAGAGGATTTGTTTCATTTCAACGTCGGGGGCTGGCATTTCTCGGTTCCCAGAAGCAAACTCGCTCAGTTCCCAGACTCCCTGTTATGGAAGGAGGCTTCAGCGTTGACCTCTTTGGAAAGCCAGAGGCTATTCATTGACAGAGATGGTTCCACATTCAGGCATGTGCACTATTACCTCTACACCTCCAAACTCTCCTTCTCCAGTTGTGCAGAACTGAACTTGCTCTATGAGCAAGCACTGGGTTTGCAGCTGATGCCTTTACTGCAGGTAAGATACCCTTGTCTTCCAGGAGTGGGGATCAGTAACATAGGCCTTACATCACTAAAATGTTGTGTCCTTTTATATATTCGTTGCTGAGATGATCCTCTTAATGAGGAAGTGTGATGAGTGAGATAAGGTAATAAACGGTACACTAGAAATGCATGTTCTGAATAAAGGATTTCATCTGACTCTGCCTTATCTATGCCAGCAGCCACCACAGACCCAGGATAGGACTTTCCATGGCCTGAAAGGGTGTTCTTGACTCTTGGAAATCCTAGCTTAAGCTTCTTCTTTCTTTTGTTGTTGAATTTTAAAAGGTGGAAACACTAGATATTGTAGGATTTGCTACATACACTGTGTCTGAGATTTAAAATCTAAAAGATTTGTCAAGAACATTACTTCTCGAGACTTCCCTGGTGGCCCAGTGGTTAAGAATCCTCCTGCCAATGCAGGGGGCATGGGTTCGATCCCTGTTCTGGGAAGATCCCACATGCCGCGGAGCAACTAAGCCCTTGCGCCACAACTACTGAGCCTGCGCTCTAGAGCCCGAGAGCCACAACTACTGAGCCCATGTGCCACAACTACTGAAGCCCATGCGCCTAGAGCCCGTGCTTCAGAACAAGAGAAGCCACCACAATGAGAAGCCCACTCGCCGCAACTAGAGAAAGCCCGTGCACAGCAACGAAGACCCAATGCAGCCAAAAATTAATTAATTAATTAATTTAAAAAAAAAAAAAAGGACATCACTTCTCACTGTGCCTGTTAGGTACACAATGTTCACTTACAGCAAAGTAAAACGTCCTCCAAACTGCAGAATCTTTCATTCGTCTTCACTTCTCTGTTTTCCAAGACTTCTTTTCTTGGTGTAAGAGCTTTAAATACCTTTACTTTTAAACCATCATAGTATCACTGAAGAACATTACCTTCTTTCCTAATTTTTCTCCAGACTACAGAAATCATTTCTGTGGTTTATCTTAATTAGTTTATTCTTAGTTTTTGAACAATGATTTTTTTTAACCTGGAAGAACTAAATATTATGACTGGGAAGGACCATTGGCCATGCTCCCTGTTAATCCTACTGTCTGGACAAGGTGTTGTTTATTCTGTCTTCACGAGCACTGACTGACAAGCCACAGTGCAGCTCAGTGCACTACGAACTATGCCTCTCCAACACCTCAAAGAAGAGAATTGAGGTAGACCATGCATATCTGGGTCATATGGGAATGAGAACATTTCATAATGCATATTTTCATGGACGCTGTTTACGAAATCAGTGTTTTCTCTTAAAAGGCATTATACAGGGCTTCCCTCGTGGCACAGTGGTTGAGAATCTGCCTGCCAATGCAGCGGACACGGGTTCGAGCCCTGGTCTGGGAAGATCCCACATGTCACGGAGCAACTGGGCCCGTGAGCCACAACTACTGAGCCTGCGCGTATGGAGCCTGTGCTCCACAACAAGAGAGGCCACGATAGTGAGAGGCCAGCGCACTGCGATGAAGAGTGGCCCCCACTTGCCGCAACTAGAGAAAGCCCTCGCACAGAAACGAAGACCCAACACAGCCAAAAATTAAATTAGTAAATTAATAAATTAATTTTAAAAAAATAACAAAAGGTATTATACATTTGGAAATCAAAATCCTTAACATACTCCAGTGCAAGTTGTTGTATACTCTTTTCTTTTTATTTTTTTTAAAGTTACCCACCCGAAATAAAAATTTGTTCAACTATCCCAGGAACTGAGTACTAGAATTGCTTACAATTGGCTTCCAAATCACTTAATCAGCCTGGAATGTCAAGATGGCTGCTGATTTTTTTTTTGGGGGGGGGTTGCACCACGCAGCTTGTTCCCCGACCAGGGATCAAACCTGGGCCCCTGGCAATGGAAATGCGGATTCCTTACCACTGGACTGCCAGGGAATTCCCAAGATTGCTAATGTTTCTATACCAAAGCACCATATTGTGGGGAAAAGGAGGGAGTCACTAGCAGAAAATCAGAGCGATCAAGGCAATTTTTTGAAGAACCATTTTAAAGAGCACAAGCCTATTCTACAGTTTATCAGCCCTTTAATTCCTTTGATGTCCTTACTTCCCAAATTGAAACAAAATATATTTGGGAAGCAACTTCTAAATGGGAGGTAATAACTCAGAAGCCAATGAAGTGGTCCAATTTCAAAGTTCCAAGTTGTGTGAGCAGTAGAAGTATTTGAGGAATCATATGGATCTGCCTCCCTAAAACAGACCAAAAAACAAGTGCTTATGTTTTGGAAATGGTGCTCTAAATAAACGTTTAGGCTGGCCCAGCTGAAGTGGTATTTATTCATTGAAGCAGAGTGTAAATATAGCTGGAGAATCAACAGCAATCTCAAGCAAATCAACAGCCTCACTCGTTTCCATCATTTTCCCCACTCCTAAGGCCTGTCCACATACTCAGGTTCTTACCTAAGTGTACAAACATTTTGCTTGGAGAAAATGGAGTTTGCCAGTTCTAGTCTAAAGACCCTTCTCAGGCAGCCCACCTTAATGCATTCAGCCAGTATTTATTGAAAGCACTGTGGTTACCAGGCATTATTCCTTTGGGCTTTAAGGAAAACATAGGATGATCCAATAAAAATATAATATAAACCACATATGTGAGCCGCGTGTGTAATTAAAATTTTTCTAGTAGCCACATTAAAAAAAACCAAGTGAAATTAATTTTAATATTATATTTTATTTAACCCAGTATATTTAAATACTGTCATTTCAATATGTAATCAATATTTTTAAATTAATATATTTTACATTCTTTTTATGTGCTCAGTCTTCAAAATCTGATGTGTATTTTACACTTAAAGCACATCTCAGATTCAGACTATCACATTTCAAGTACTCAATAGCCATATATGGCTAATGGCTACCATATTGGACAGCACATATCTAAATTGTTCTAACCTGTTAGTGCTGCTCACTGTAGAGTCCTTCAGATTTAGCCCCTAGCAATAAAAATGGGACTTTGCCTCCCACTAACTAAAGTTCCCATGCACGCAACAGGTGGCATATCCTACACAGGATTATCTATAATATAGTAAACTTTGTTGGAAAGCCATATAGGAGCCAACAAGTAGAATGAGATGGGAATCTTCTGGAGGACAGGTGCCTGAGCTCACACTGCTGCTCTGCTCTCTACCCTTCCTCATCCCCTCACATCCCTACCCTTTATCTCTCCCGTCCCCCAGCCCCGTCCACCTGCCCACCCCACCTCCCCCTGGCCTATAGCTTTGGCCTTCAAAGGGCACACTCAATACCTATTATTGTCTTGATTCTAAGTGTAACATTTATTGTGTATTGAGCACCAATCACAGGCCAAGCACTGGAGATATAGGAATAAACCATACAGCCGTACAAGGTCAGAGAGAGGTGTGTGCTATGAAGAATAGAGCAGTGTTTCCTGTGTAATGGTGAAGGAGGATGGCATTTCTGTATTCTAGAACTTCTTGGGGTTTCAGAATGTGTTTATATGATTTTCTTTTTGTATGTATAGTTTTTATTTATTCTATCAGTCACTGCCCTCATAGTACTGGAATTTAGTTGAAAGAATAAAGCATTTACATCTAATCTGCTTGTTTTGTAATGTACTGATGTGTAGTATGTGGTAAGGAGATAGCAAGTGACTGAGGCCAGCTACTCCTTTAGAAAGAGTGGTCAGGGCTGGCCTCATTGACAAGACAACATTTGAGCAGAAGACCGAATGAAAGAGGGACAAGTCATGCAGATGTCTGGGAAAGAGCTTTGAGGCATAAGGAACAACAGACACAAATGGGAGCTTCCCTGGTGGCGCAGCGGTTAAGAATCCGCCTGCCGATGCAGGGGACATGGGTTCGAGCCCTGGTCCAGGAAGATCCCACATGCCGTGGAGCAACTAAGCCCGTGCGCCACAAATACTGAGCCTGCACGCCACAATTACTGAGCCTGCATGCTGCAACTACTGAAGCCCGCACACCTAGAGCACGTGCTCCGCAACAAGAGAAGCCACCGCAATGAGAAGCCCGCGCACCGCAGCGAAGAGTAGCCCCCGCTCGACGCAACTAAAGAAAGCCTGTGCGCAGCAACGAAGACCCAGTGCAGCCATAAAAAAATAAATTTATTTAAAAAACAAACAAACAAACAAACACAAATGCCCTGAGGTTAGAGTGACTTGGAAGAGGCAGACTCAGCAGCCATTGTCAGGTGCAATGAGAAGTAAGGAGGTGCCGGGACTTCCCTGGTGGTCTAGTGATTAAGACTCCGCGCTTCCAGTGCAGGGGGTGTGGGTTCAATAGCTGGCCGGGGAACTAAGATTCCACATGCCATTCGGTGTGGAAAAAAAAAAAAGTAGGGAGATGCCAAAAACAGATGAGGTCAGAGGAGGCTATGGACCAGATCTTGCAGAGTCTCACAGGTGACACTGAAGACTCAGGATCTATTCTAAATGTTATAGGTACCTTTTGGAGATGTTTAAAGAAAGAAGTAAAATTATCAAATTTAACATTTTAAAAGATCATTAGACCTTGGGTTAAGCAGTGTTTTCTCAGGTACAACATCAAAAGCACAAGCAACAAAAGAAAAAATAGATGAATTTTGAATTTCATCAAAATTTTAAAATTTTGTGCTTCAAAGGACACCATCAAGAAAGTAAAAAGACCACACACAGAATGGAACAAAATATTTGCAAATCACACATCTGATAAGGGACATGTATCCAAAATATATAAAGAACATTTACAACTAAACAACAAAAAGACAATCAAATTTTAAAATGAGCAAAGGATTTGAGTAGACATTTCTCCAAAGAAGATATACAAATGGGCAATAAGCACATGAAAAATGCTCAATATCATTAGCCATCAGAGAAATGCAAATCAAAACCATGATGAGTTACCACTTCACACCCACTAGAATGCCTCTCATCAAAAAGACAGTAACAAGTGTTGGCAAAGATATGGAGAAACTGGAACCCTCATACACTGCTGATAGGAATGTAAATTTGTGCAACCTCTTTGGAAAACAGTCTGGCAGGTCCTCAAAAAATTAAACATATTATGACCCAGCAGTTCCACTCCCACGTATATACCCAAGAGAAATTAAAACCTACAGGATGTCCACACAAACACTTGGAGACAAATGTTCATAGCAGCATTATTCATAATAGCCAAAAAGTGGAAACAATGTTTCCATTGTTGATGTATGTTCATCAGCTGATAAATAGACAAACAAAATGATATATCCATACAATGGATTATTAGTTGTCAATAAAAAGGAATGAAGTACTGATACACGTAACAACAAAGATGAACTTTGAAATGTTATGCTAAGTGAAAGAAGTCAGACACAAAAGACCATATACTGTATGATTCCATTTATATAAAATGTGCAGAATACACAAAGTTAATAGGGACAGAAAGTAGATTAGTGGTTGCCTAAGGCCAAGGTATGGGGTGAGAAGGATAGGGTGAGCAAAAATAGGCAGTGGACTGTAAATGGGTACAGGGTTTCTTTTTATGATGTTAAAATAGATTGTGATGATGGTTGCACAACTCTGTGAACATACTTAAAATCATTGAATTGTATAAGTGAGTAAATTTTATCATTAATATATAACATAAAATTTATTCACATTAGATATAATATGAAATATATTTCAATAGAGCTATAAAAACATCATTAACTCCTGGCTTAACATTAGACCTGGAGTCAGCAAACTATTTACATCCCATGGACCAAATCCAGCCCAGTACCTTTTTTGTACAACCTGTGAGCTAAGAATTGCTTTTACAGTTTTAGATGGTTGAAAAAAATCAAAAGAAAAATATTTTGTGGCACATAAAAATTATATGAAATTCAAATTTCAGTGTTCATTAACAAACTTTTATTGGAACACGCCAAGCTTATTTGTTTATATATTGTCTATAGCTGTTCTCAAGCTACAATACAGAGTTGAATAGTTGCAACAGGAACTATATTCTCAAAGCCTAAAATATTTACTATCTGGCCTTTTACAGAAAAAATTTTGTTGACCCCTGGCCCAGACTCTACTGGGGCATGGGAGGAGCAGGAAGACAAGTTAGGAGGCTCCTGAAGCATTCAAATGAAAGATAGTGATGGTTTGGCCTAAGGTGGTAATGGTAGATTTAGAAGTGTTCAAATTCTGGATATGTCTTGATGACAGAACTGATAGGGTTTGCTGATGAATTGGAGGTAGAGTGAGAGAGAATGTATAACTCCTCTGTTTGTATCCTGGGCAATCAGGTGAAAGATGGATTCTGAGGTGCAGGCTCAGAGGGAAAAATCAGGAGTTCGGATTTGAATGTATTAAGTTTGAGAGGCAAGAAAATGGTGCTTGTCAAACATCCAAGTGGTGATGGGGAGGAAGCAGCCAGATGTATAGATGTGGAATTCATGGAAGCAGTCAGGTCTAGAGACATAAATTTAGAGTCATCAAAGTTGGTATGTAAATCCATGAGCCTGGATGCTTAGGAATGTCATATCTTGTTCACAGGGGAGATATAAACTAGTCATTACAGGTCTGTACATTAATGTCACAGTGCTTCCTAGGACCTTCTGTGTAATTTGGGAAGTCCCCTTTGTGTAAATGTAAGCTGCTCCAAGCCTCTCATATGCTATCAGCTTGGTTGTGAGTCATAGCTGCTACTGCAGAGTGTGAAATTTTTCTTCAGGGTAATTCACAAGGGTTCAAGGTTCATGGCAGACTGTTGATTCCCTTTTACTTGCCCCCTTGAAGTCCACCGAGGACTTAGTATGTTGACAGTATATGCTACTTGTGTTTCCTTTTTCACTGCCTTCTGAGGACTTCTAAGTTTGGAAACTTAAATCGTTCCACCTGTGAGTGTTCGGCTACCAACAAGCAACCCAAAAACGCCTGCATTCCTTGTGCTCAAGGGAGCCAGAGAGTTTTTATGTTGATCACACAAATGATGCTTTTAAGAAAACAGACCACTGACGAGTCTCACATTTCCTATTACTCATGATGTGAAGACAGATTACCACTGTGATCTTGTAAAGGAAGATTATGTAAACAGCAGATATTTATCCCAACAGTGTAGCTCATCTGTTGATATGGGTAAGTGGACAGCTCAAGTGTAAATGCCTTGACATGGCATCAGGGTTCCTCACAGGACAGCCCATCTGCTTGTCCTGACTCATATCCCAACACATATACACACCTACATGCATGCATGGGCACATACGCATGCACATATGCACACACACACACACCCCTCAGTGTTCAGGCATTTCACTGAGCACCCTAAATGCTTTCTCTCCACACCTTTTCACTTGCTGTTCCCTCTTTCTAGAATGCTTCCCCTTCAAGATTTAGCCTAAATGAGGCCCACTGGAAGCCTAGCCTGACATTTCCAGGTGGAGTTTTGCCTCTCTGCTCTCAGATCAGTGCTAATTCTGTTGAGACCATGTATTCATATGTCCTTCTCCCGCACTAGCTTGTATTCTTTTCATGTTCACATTCCCAGCATCTCTCACAGTACTGGGCCTATAACAGGTGCTTAATAAATATCTGCTGAGAGAACATTGAATGATATACCCAAGATGATCTGTGAAGGCTGAATCTACTTCAGGGTGAGGGGGCTGGAGCTGGCAGTGGAGGGGCAAGTTTGAGACGCTGATAGGTGTGTCTTATTTGGCTTGTTTGGCTGATAGCAGCTGTTCTGAATATCCTTTTGTTCTACCGGCCTTGCTTCCTTTGAGCTTCCAAGTGGTGCTGGCCCTCCTTGTCTTTACAAAGCAGTTGGAGATTTGCAGTCTCCCCCAAGCTCTCTTACCATCACATTCCTTCCAACAGCCCACATCAGAGCATAAGGCATCTCTGAGCACTGCTGCTGCTTTGGAAAACCTCCGTTAAGTCCCAAGGCTCTGCCAGTAGGGCATTTGTCAGCCATCTTTTGGCAACCGTATACACACACACACACACACACACACACACACACACACACACACACTCGCCCCTGTGCCATCAGTCTTATGTTGCCTCTGATTGACATATTTTTTCACTATTACCTAGGCCAAAAGCAACATCAGTTATCCTTGTGCTAGCAAGTAGCCATTTGAATTCAGGTCTGTATTTCCCTAAAGAAATCCTCCCTCTAATAACTTTCTGGGTCATAATATATGAAGAGTAAAAGTACCAGAAGTAATATTCAGGCAGAAAAAAAGGGAATTGAAGTCCACAGAAGACCAGCCACACGCTCTGTGGCAACTTCAGTCAGCAAAGCCAAAGGACAGCTGGAAGCATGGGCTCTCTGAAGTGCTCTTTCACTCATTCATTCATTCATTCCACAAAAATATATTGAGATCCCACAGACACTACTGTGGGTGCTGCAAATACAGCAGAGAACAAAACAGGCAGGGTCCTCATGGTCTTGGAGGTTATATCTATTAGGGGAGACTGGCAGACAGTAAATAAATAAGTAGGTGTTATTGAGACCAACAAAGCATGTTGAAGGGGTTAAGGGATGCTTCCCATGGATTCTTACAGCACCCAAATGGCTTCCCATGAGAAGAAGGCCTTGTATTTCTAGAAATCAGAGCAAGGATTGGCTGAGAAAGTTTAGAAAAAAACCTAGTTGAGGCTCCTTGGCCTAATGCTTCCAGCATGTCTTGAGTGGCAGGAATTGCGATCTTTGTAGATTTACTTGTTTGTGGGTTTTGTTTTGTTTTTTTTCCTTTTCAAGATTTGTCAAACACACCTTTTTTGGGGGAAAATGGTACTGCTTACACTTTACATTAGTGGAAGTAGCAGGAAATGGAGATTTCATTTCTATAAATTAGATCATTCTTCCCTCAACTAGCACATCTCTCAAGCTAGTCGGACTCTCATTACTGACCCGCCCCAAAGGACACACCTGGGTACGAAAGAGAACCTCCAAATAGTGCTTCTAGGTCCATCCTCAAACAGGTTGTTCTCCCAGGTAGGGATTCCCTCCCCCAACATGTCGCCTCCCCAGTGGCTGATTTAGAGTTGTTCAAGGGCACCATTGTTTCTTCCACTGAGAATCTCGGGATTTGAATCTGCAGATAAAGTAAATGGCAGGTTCAGGTTCCTGTGATTCGGTTAGCTTAGGATAGGCTTGGAATGATATGCTGTCTCTTGCAAGCTCTCCCTAGTTTCACTTCCTTTTCATGCTACTTCACCCAATGTCTTTCAATCCATTACCAATCAGACCCAAGCTGAGCCCTTTCTTCCTGTCATCCTGTCTCCATCTCCTCCTTCATCCCTGTCCTTCACCCCATTAGATCTTCCTTCTGGACTCCAGCTCCCAAGTTGGAATTGCTGCCTCCACTGTCCTCTGAACTCTCTGGTCTCTGCCCATTGTAATCCTGTGCTGGCTTTTCCTATGGTTTTGGATTCTCACCATCTTTCTCAGTTTTTATGAGTGCAGTCTGCTTCTCTGCCAGCTCCTTTTGGCTCCCCCATGTCTCATTTTGCTTTTCATTCCAGAGGACTCAGCCCTCCAACCCTCCATTTTTATGCATTCTTTCATTCAACACAGCGGTTCTGAGCACTTACTACATACTAGGCTCTAGACTAGAAGCTGGGGATGCATCAATCCAGTCCTTTTTCCAGGAGCCTCAGTAGAGGGGGACGGACAGGCCTGAAGCCAAGCCAGAGGCTGAGATAGAAAAGTTTGCAGGGGTCTGTGGGAACAGAGGGGGAGGATGAACCACTCTGGCTGGGAGAGGCTCCAGGCTCTTCAGGCAGGGAAAGGAGGAGAGAGGTATTCTGGGAAGAGGAAACAGCATACATAAAGTTGAGGAGGTATCACTGAACATGGTGTGTCTTTGGAGTTGTATGCAGTTAATGTCACAGATGTTGGGGTGGAGACAGAAAGAATGGTGGCAGATGAAGCTGGAAAGGTACTTTGAGATTTGACCACTAAAAAGAAGGAAATTAACGTAATATTTCCTTTAATCCTTACAACATCTTCCAGATTTTACTGTCTCCACTTTGCATGTGAGGAGCCTGAGGCTTGCAGAGGTTAAGTGACAAATAGGAGGCAGCTGGTTAAGAAAAGTGGTTAAGAGCACAGGCTCTAGCGTCCTGGGTTCCAGTCCTAGCATCTCCACTTACTTGGGGCACTGAGTACTCTTCCTCTTCCTGGATCTTGTTTCCTATTTGCTAAAAGAGAGTGATAGTACTAGAGCCTACTTTGTGAGTTGGGGGACATTAGGAGGATTCAGTTTAAAAGCGCCTGAGCAGTAAATGTTAGCTCTTAAGTGACAGAGTCAAGATTGAAACCCCAGTCTGTCTGAGTTCAAGGCCCTTGTATTGCTCATGTATACCCTGCTCCTGGCCTTGATTGTGAAGGAGCTTACATGCACTGCTAAGGAGAATTTGGACTTGATCCCATAGGTAATGGGGAGCACTGAAGATTTTTAGGATGGGGAGTGGTTTGGACTCATTTTCCTGTTTGAAAGATCACTGAGTGGAGAGGGCCTGGGGACAAGGAGACCCGGACTGGGGGAAGGGAGAGGAGAGAAGAGGTGGTGCCAAGAGCAGAAGATGGAGTCCTAGGACTTGCTGGCTGACTGGGTGGAGATGGTGTGAATATCGTTCAAATCACAGTCCCTGCTTTGAATCCTTCAATGGCTTCTCTTAACCAGGGGATAGACTCCTCAGCCCAGCTGACAGAGCTCTTCACTCTCTGGCTCTTGTTTACTGCTCTAAATTCACCTCACACACTCCCTCAACCTCCATACACCTTAAACAAAGCCACATTCAAGGCAGAGAAGCAGGTGGCTGAGCATATATCCCTACCTACTGTCCCCCCGACCCTGTCCTGTCCCTTCTGTGCACAGTCACCATTTTCCTTTCTTTGCCTCACAGCACAAATACTGCCAGGCTATTATCCCTCACCTTAACTCAATAATCCCGCCCACCCACTGATACAGAATCTGTTCCAGCCTCTCAGTAACCTTCCTGGCACCTCATTTTTATTCCTCTTTGCCCAAGACCAACTACTCCCTCATACGGAAATCCACCTCTCACTGATTTTCCTCCTGAGAACGGCTACAGTTTGATATAGAAGCTAAAGTCGTGTGCAGTCTTGAGCAAAGAGGGACAAGAAAGCTTGGGTCAAAAAAAAAAAAAAAGAAAGAAAGCTTGGGTCCCCTTCTAATGCTGTCGAAAGAAATCCCAGAGTTCCTGGAGGTCCTGAAACTTCATAACTGATGCTGCCTCTTATCTCAGTATATGTAAACTGTTGGATCCAGGCACAGTATCTGACTGTGGCCCTGGTGTTGTACAAGTATTTCTCAAATGAATGAATGACAGACTCACTTCTGCTGTTTCACGCATGCACTGTTCTCCTCCATTGTCAGTGCCTCCAGGAAAGCACTCCCCATGACCCTGCCATTATCCAGTCCTTCCACAAATCCATCAGCCACCCAAAGCGAGGAAGATTACCTGCTCCAGTCCTCTCCTTTTACAGACCTTGAGCAGTTATGAGGGTGCAGTTTATAGCCATGGCCACCAGAGGGCTCTTCTCAAAGCTCAGGATTCCCTTGAGCAGCTTCACAAGAGCTTCACCTGTGTAGCTAAGCAGGTTCTTTTATTAGTTTCATACTGCATCTGAGGTGTTCTGTCCATTTTGAGGCTCTTAGAGAAAGAACTGGTCATGTGGTGCCTTTAGAGGACTACTTTTCCAGCTATTTCCAAAAATTTCTTGGGAAAATACTATTTTCTTCTAAGGAAGGGACAGAAAAAATGGGCTTGATGTTATGGTAATCTGTGCCCTGTGCAGGACTTTTTAGGGAGGATAGGTCCCTGAATGTGAGCAGCATGAAGACTCTACCCTGGGCTTCAGCCCAACCTAGCTGGGGTGCTCCATTCCAGCCTCAGCCCACCCCTGGTCACCTGCTCCTTCAAGTGGAGAAGCTCTGGACTTGGAAGACTGCTTGGGCAACTCACAGATCCTTTGACTGCAACTGTCTCACCAGCACAGTGGGAATGCAAACACCACATCTATCTCACAGAGCTGTGTCAGGGTAAATGAGCAAATGTAGGTAAAAGTGCTTTGAAAAGTGTGATGCTCAGTGCCACCTCCATTTCCCTACTTAAATCACATTCCAGGATTAGGATGAGCACAAACAATAAGCAGATCACAATTATAACAGGTCAAAAGGGTTTCTGAACTCTTGAGGAGAAATGATAGCATAAAATCTTAAGTTTTTAATTATTAAATATAAATTACTCTTAATATTGCATAAGATAAATTTCTATCAATCAACATAAAATTATAATCCAGAAAAATTGTTTCAAAATCAGAAAAGAAATAGTCATTGATATTTTGAATATCAGCATATCATCTTACAGACCTACATTTTTACATTTTTGTGAGTGACTATTTCAAAACACTTTACCAAAGTAAGTCACAAGCTATTTTTCCTGGTATTTTACCCTAGAATTGGTAGATAGTTACTTGGTTTAAAATTTTCAAAGCAATAATCTTCTTTATCTCACAGACTCTAGATAATCTGAAGGAAGGGAAACACCATCTACGTGTGAGGCCTGCAGACATACCTGTTGCCGAGAGAGCATCTTTGAACTACTGGAGAACGTGGAAGTGTATCAGCAAACCCTCAGAATTTCCTATAAAAAGCCCAGCCTTCACAGGTACAACCACAGACTGACCTTTTCTGAAGCCCAGACCAGCTTCCCTTCTCACTCTAATAGAAGTGGCTTCAATCCAGAGAGTGCCCTGATTTCTGAACTAGTTCTGGATGATTCCTCTACCTTCCTGTCATCTCCTTTGAGCTTGTACCTGCCACATGCCCTCTCCATGACTTCTTACTCACTGGAACTAAACATCCTTCTCCATGTTCATTCCCCTGCATGCTGCTTTCACTTGGGCAAGGCTGGGCTGTATTCCACCCCGTCCTATTGGTCAGGGCACTCCACCATACTTTCAAGTCACCTCTAACCACCACACAAGGAATGTCTCCAAATGATCACTGTCTGGTGGGTGCCTTGCAGCATAGATCGACCTACCTGGGACACCAGAATAGCCATTCATGATTATTGATGGGTTCTGAGCTTTCGGGAGAGTCAAAAGGATCTATTTTATCTGTAGGTCATCTGTTTTATCTGTGGTTGGTTTGATCAGTTAAAAAGAAACAAATAGGTAACCAGTATGAATTTAATGACTGAGTATATAAGCCAAAATTTCACATGTCCCACTGCCCTTCACTGCAGAAAAACTAGATTTCCATGCCCTGCTCCCCACCACACTTCTGCCAAACCTAGGGTTACATCTGAAAAGAGTGAGTGAGAAGAAGGAGGTATCTGGCAGGGACCATCTCTGGGGTGATCTCTTCAGCTTCCTCTGGGGCCCCTGGGTCAGTGAGAGCCCTGCCCACTTCTGAGAGCCCTGGCCTCTGGGAGGTGGTGACACCCCTCTGCACGTCCTCCTCCAGGCCTACATGATAAGGCACCTTTGGGACTTATGGATACACCACTGTTAGACACAGAAGAGGAAGTGCACTACTGCTTCCTGCCCCTAGACCTAGTGGCCAAGTATCCAAGCCTGGTAACTGAAGACAATCTGCTGTGGCTGGCTAAAACCGTGGCCCTCATCGAGTGCGAGTGCAGCGAGTTCCGCTTCATTGGTGATTGCTCTATCCGGGGGGGGGGGGGGGGGTTGGGGGGGGAGGGGGGGGAGGTGGCGGCAGGCTGATAGGACCCATCCACCCCTCCTAACCCCACACCCCTTGGAGGCCCAGCTTGGGGCTTAGGGCCTCAGGAGCTTCCCTGGGCAGAGCTGGTGGAAGCATGACAGAGCCTTCCTGGAAGCAAATGGATTCTCAGCATTAGACTCCCACTAGCCTCAGGGCTATTTTATTCCCTGTTCATTTTGGAATGGCCTGGGTGTAAAGGGGCACTGGAAACTAGCTGCAGTGGTGTCACGGGCCACAAGAGTTGGTGTAAAGGGCAAGACCCTGAGCTGGACTCCAAACTACTTATCTCTCTGCCTTTATGTATCCAACTGGGCTCTAGACCTCAGTTCCTCTCACCATAAAATGAGGGAATAGGGTTGTTTCAAAGGATGGTCCCTTCCTCCTCTCACTTCCACTAAACTCAGGATAAAAGGGAAGAAGGGTGGATGGTGAAAGGTTCCCCAGAATCATTGTAGAATTGTCCACCTGAGCTAGTGGCTTAAGGAGGGATGAGATCTTCAAGCCTGGACAGAAGAGAGCCTCCCTCCTCCACCAGGACAGGCTCTGGTGGGGTGTGAACTGAACTGATTCCAAGATGCTGCTGCTGGCTATATGAATAGGGCAGGAAACACCCAAATTGTACTGGGGACCAAATGCCTGGAACCCCAGCCTTTCATAGTCACAGTCACCTGGAAAGTTGTCTATAATGTGCTTCTGAATCTCCAAGTTGATTCACATAGGACAGTAGCGTTGGCTCCATCTCTGCCTCCCACACTGCAGTCCAGGCAGGGACAAACTGCAAGAGCCACCTGCCAACCCAGGCTCGGCCAGGCCCTTCCTCTCTAAGCGGCAAGACAACTCCCTCTTTTGGAATGACCTGCTCTTGGGCCAAGACTCACAGGGTAAGTCTCAGGGCCAGTGTGCTCACCAGGAAGGCCTGGCTTGGGAGCCCCAGGCCAGGCCATGGGAAGCCACACCCACGGACTCAGACACAGGAAAACAAAGTAATTTGGGGTTTTTCACCTTGAAAACCACAGACTGAAAGCTAATCTAACCAGGTATGTTTAGAAATTGTTTTGGAATAAGGAGCGCCTAGGATAAGTTGTAGCACCAAAAACCTGCCAAAACCTGGACCTACAATTAGATCAGAAATAACCTTGTTAACCCATTTTGTTTCCCTTTGTTTTTCAAGTGAATTTTCTCCGCTCACAGAAGATTTTACTACCAGATAATTTCTCCAACATCGATGTGTTAGAAGCAGAAGTGTCAATTCTGGAAATACCTGAGCTCAGTGAAGCTGTGAGGTTGTACCGAATGAACACGGGTATGTCACCAGGGGAACCTTGCCCTCCCCTTGACATCCTGGGGCATTCTGGGCTTTAGCCAGAAAAGCCAAAAACAAACATCTTTCCTCCCGCAACCACTTCGGGCTTTGGGTGGTGGTAAGAGAAGTGGGTGTTTTGGCTGACTTGGAATCTGAGAAGAGAAATTTCAGTCTGAAACCCAGTGTGCCCTCTGTCTGCTCAGTCTTGCCACTGACCTGTAGGTAGCTCAGCCCAGCCTGGGTGGGGAAACCGGGCCAGAGTGTCCAGGGGAGGGAAGTTGGGCCTGAGGCCCGGCTTCCCAAGGTCAGGGGAGGTCTGCCCTGCTTGTGGATGTGTCAAGCAACTGGGAACTTGTAACTAACCCCTACCTGCCACTCCCATCCTTCCTCTTCCAGGCATAGCTGGAGGGCGTGGGAAATTCCCCATAGGACTTCAGTTAGCCCACACACACCCCAGTTCCTTTGTCCCCCCTACTTCAAATCCCTGGCTGCTGTGCCTGTTTCTGCCTGCTCCTGACACTTCCTGACCCTGGTCCAGGCCTTCAAGTTCCCGGCCCAACCTCATTCCAATTTGTTCCTCATATTTTTTATTTGCCTTTAACCATCCCATTTCCCAAATCCTGCATGTCTATGGAAGCTACTGTGCATGTTGCAGGAGCTAGCTACCTTAGTGTGGCCTCAGCTGGCATTCTGAGAATATATAGAACTCTCTTGCACATGTGAAGTTTGGCCTGCGTGTCACCAGGTATTTATTCCATGGGAACCAGACTTTCCCTACTTCTGGCCAGCTCTCCCAGACTCCTCCCCAGGCAAGTGGCATCCTATCCTATTTGGGGGTAGTGGCATCCTGCTGCAGGTCTCAGGAGCCTGTCTTGGGATCTTACAACCCACTTCAAAGGGTGTAAGTTCAAACCTCTCCCCCAAAGACTTCTGTTCCTTCAGAGAACATGGGTCAGAGAGATGAGTAGAGTGGTGCATGCTGCACAAGAGCTATGTGACGTTGGAAGGGAAGCATGCCTGTGGACGGGCTCTGTAAGCCATAAAGCAGCCCCCAAACACAAAGCATGTTTTTTGTCTTTTATAAAGCACCATAACTAAGGGAAACAGCTCTCGTAGCCTTGGAGGTAGAGGTGCTCTCAAATCTCAGCTGTGCCCCACCTAGCTTTGCTATTTGGGGCAAGGTTCTTAACTGGCCTCTCAGGACACAGTTTCCTCATCTGTGATAAGAGGAGAGTACTACCCCTCTTGTAGGGTTGGAGATGACCCATGAAAATCACCTGGCAGCTTGCCACTGGCCCACTGTTGCCACTGGAACAGGGTCCTGTAGACTGTGTATTGTGCCCACTGCAGGAGAAAAAGGTTTCACCCATGAGCCTGCAATACAAATATCCAACCTGAAAGTAACACTACACAGTGTGTCTCCGGGGAAAATTCTGCCCAAGAGTGATAGGGACTGTGAATCCGGGAAGCCTGTAATGCACATTAGGTTCTATGCTATGGTTGTCATTCTTTACCCATGGATAATTAGAGCAGAGCTTGGAACTAAGGGAAATTCCTGCAGAGGCTGGGCCAGATGGCTGTTATTCTGAAATTCAAATGTTAGTGATACAGCTAATTAATCTACCCCCCATACCCACCCCGACTCTCAACAAATAGTTTTGACCTCTAAACCTGACTGAATATAAGAAAAACTATACTGATTTCGAGCAGATCCAGATTTGGCTGTGCAAGGAAATAAGCTCCCTCAAAGTCTCTTTAGTTACTGATTTAAGGCAGCAGTAGGAAGCAAGACCCAAAGCTTCCAATACAGTTATGACCATGAGGGATCTAGGAGTCACCCCTTTCTCTCTGGCACAGGTGGCTGTTCCCGGACCTCCTGTCCTCCTCCAAGCCCTGGGAAGGGGGGCCGTGCAGCAGGCCTAGAGTCTGTGAAGCCACTGTACGTGATGGCCCTGGGTCTGCTTGTCAAGTACCCAGACTCCGCACTGGGACAGCTCCGCATCGAGAGCACTCTGGATGGAAGTAGACTGTACATCACTGGGAACGGGGTCCTCTTCCAGCACGTTAAGTAAGGCCATCCTCAGAGCACAGCTTGGTCCCACTCAGGCTGAGCTTTACCTTTCTCGAGGAACCAACCTGGGGCCCTGCCCATGAGCCAGAGAAAGTAGTGTCCTTGGGGACAAACTGATCATTTTAGCCACTCCTACTACCCACACCAGCACCACCAAATTTGGGCCTCAGAGGAGAGGCCTGGTGCCAAGGTATAAGGTTCCCAAGGTTCAAAGGTCTCACACTGTTTCATATTACCATCCTCTGTAATTCATTGCTCTGGTTCTAGCCCTGTGCTAGGTCTGAGGTGACCAGGCCAGTCACAACACTTAGGGTGCTGGATAGTCCCCCTCCTTCAAAGGTCCTCCCCACAACCCTTGGGAGGCTCTCTGACACACAGAAAGTCAGAGCCAGGGGTGAGCCCCCCCCCCCCCCAAGAAGCAAGGCAAGGCAGGCTTCCTGGAGGAGGTGATACCTGGCCTCTGCCTTGCGGGATGAGCTCAGAATGTTCCCATTAGTGCAGGGGCATGGATTCTAATCCTGTTTTTTAAATTAATTTAACTAATTCGTTAATTTATTTATTTATTTATTTATGGCTGTGTTGGGTCTTCATTGCTGTGCACGGGCTTTCTCTAGTTGTGGCGGGAGGGGGCTACTCTTCGTTGCAGTACATGGGCTTCTCATTGCGGTGGCTTCTCTTGTGGAGCACCTGCTCTACGCACGCGGGCTTCAGTAGTTGTGGTGCACGGGCTTCAGTAGTTGTGGCTCGCGGGCTCTAGAGCACAGGCTCAGTAGTTGTGATGCATGGGCTTAGTTGCTCCGCGGCATGTGGGATCTTCCTGGACCAGGGCTCGAACCTGTGTCTCCTGCATTGGCAGGTGGATTCTTAACCACTGCACCACCAGGGAAGCCCCTAATCCTGTTTTATAGAAAGGTAAACAGGTTCGGAGTAGAGCAACTCTCTTAGGCTCACAAAATACACTGGTACCAAAACTAAAGATAGAAGTGGGTTTTCCTGAGCACCTGGGGAGAGGGTCAGCCAACCCCAAACACTGTCTTACCCCAAAACTGTCATTTGTGGCCCACACCATCCATCTCTCCCAGAGATGTCCCACCCCTGATGTCACAGGGCACAGAGGGCAAAGACAGGTGCCTTTGGAGGTGGGGGGTTTCCTGGGCACACAAGGTATCAGTAATCTCCCAAACCGTGACAGGCTGCCACATAGTGACTGAGATGTCTTGGGCAGATATTTATGGGGGCAAAAATGGAGTGACTGGGCCCTGGCCTGGATTCTGGAACCTGAGACGGGCTTGGAGGCTTGCAATTAGTCAATTTAGAGGGCTTTGCTGAAATAGGTCAAGCTCAGCTCCAAAAGGGTGAGCCTATGTGTCCAAGTATACCCCCCTATGAGACATCACCAGAAACCAGTTAAGGAAACGATGTTAGTGGCCACAGGCTTGAGTTAGTGTTAGGGCAAGACATTCTAGACATGGAAGGTTGACAGGCTGGACTCCCTTGGGGTGCAGTGCTGAGGCTCTCTGTGACAGGCCTTTCCTCTGGGCAGGAACTGGCTGGGGACTTGCCGGCTGCCCCTGACTGAGACCATTTCTGAGGTGTACGAGCTCTGTGCCTTCCTGGACAAGAGGGACATCACCTATGAGCCAATGAAAGTGGCTCTGAAGACTCATCTGGAGCCGAGGACTCTGGCACCCATGGATGTGCTCAGTAAATAAAGAAGCTTCTCAGTTTGAATTCAACATCAGAGGAGGGTCTAGGGGATCACAGAGGAAAGATAAGGCTGGCTAGAACCAGGAACTGTAGATGGAACAGAAAAGGAAAGCTAGACTAACATCTGTGGGTTTCACCTAAAAGGAAACTTTCATGTTAGGTGACCCCTCCCCACCCCAAGCCCACAGGTAGCCTCAAGTAGTCCAGGCTGAGCAGTGCAGACTGACCCAGTTGGGGGCCACATGGGACCCCAAGGGCATGCCTGCTGTGGCTCTGGGAGCCGATGCTATGCCCATTTGGTCCTCGCAGCCATCCAGGGAAGAATGATCCCTGGGTCCATTTAACAAAAGAAGCAGAGGCTCAGGGAGGTAACTTGCTTATATTAGTAGATCGTGTTCAAGCTGGGATTTAAATCTGAGTCTAAAGCCAATGTTGTTTCACCAGCTGCCTGTAACTGTTTCCTAACAAAAAGTGTTTTAGATCAATTTATGCTATATTACTATCATTCAGCAACATTCAGTACGTATTTGAGCACCTACCATATACCAGGACAGTAGATAACACTAGAGGTACAGAAGAGAGCAAAACAGACCCAGTTTCTATCTTCATGAGGTTCACAATCTAATTATATACCTCTTGGTTATATCATCTATTTATATATCCTTCATTCATTACAAAGCTCATTAGAAACTGGTTCTTAATACAGAACAAAGCCTAAATCTAGTCACCCCAGGAAAAGGGTCATGAGTTCATCTTCCCAGAATAAAGCCCCATTCTCCAGACATGCCTCGAGGCTTGGTCTCTGTAGAAGTGACAGTGATTTGATGAGAAGCTGGCTCTATGATATTTGCCAAACCATAAGCACAAACATACAGAGGGACTCCTAGCTCCGGTCTGAGTGGCCATGTGGAAAATTACACACCCAGCCAGAAACCAGAAGCAGTTAGCAAGGTAGGTAGAAAGGTACATCAGCCAAGCTTTCTTGGGAGAGGTGGGTCAGGGGAAGAACAGCAGTGCCCTTGGGGTTGGTGGCCCTCCCCTAACCCAGAGTCACCAGCTGACCCTCCAAGCTGCTGTTCTAAACCCACCTTGACACCCAGGAAACCATATGGTGAGCCACAGGGAAGGCCTGAGGAGCAGAAAAGGTTGATGTCAGGGATTTCTGCTGCTTCTCAGACTAGGCAACAGAATATGTGGGCTAATGGGTAATGGACAAAATTTCCCTTCTGGCCACGTGATGTGTTCCCTCTCATTGGTTTCCTTAGATGAGGAGTGGATGGCAGAAATCACTGTGTATTCCCCCCAACAGATCGTCAAAGTTTATGTTGGAAGCCACTGGTATGCAACCACCCTGCAGACCCTGCTGAAGGTACTGCTGGCCCGAGGCTGCCCTCCTCTCCTTTTGGCTTCTGCGGCTGAGAAGAATCTGTCACCTGACCCTCACACAGCCTTCAGCACCTGATTAAAACAAGGACCTTCCCTCTGCTCCATGGCCCAAAGTGCTTTTATTGTATGAGCAGCATTCTGGGAAGGCCTTTAGGAGTTTGGGTAGGGATGAGGCCAGTGTGAGGGGCCTGGACTGAGCAGGACATAGGGTGAGGTTCCAGATGCCTCAAGAGAGTGGTCTAGGAGCCAGCAAAGCTTGAAGGAGAGATGATGTGCTTCTCCCTACATGCTCTGCTCCTCATTATGGCTCCTTGTGGCCAACAAGATAGGGAGATGGAAATCCCAAAGCCTCTGCTCTAGAATGGTTAGGAAAACGAAGAGAAGGCTGACCTTCCCCTTAATAAGGACGTAGCCCTTTAACTAACAGACTAAAAAGAGTCTGGTGTCCAACCCTTTGCAGTATCCAGAACTGCTGTCCAACCCTCAGAGAGTGTACTGGATCACATATGGACAGACCCTGCTGATCCACGGGGATGGCCAAATGTTTCGACACATTCTCAACTTCCTGAGACTTGGAAAACTATTTTTACCATCTGAATTTAAGTGAGTGAAGGAAGGAAATCATATAATGAAACCCCATCCCTCTTCAAGAAGGAAATTTGAGTTTGTAGCCTTCAGGGAGATTATATTATTTCCAACATGTGAACTGCTGTTCAAGGCAGCAGCTCTGGAGGCTTATAACCCCACCCACACTCCCACTCCAGATGCCCAGTGCGACATCTCCTTGTCATTTGCAGGGAATGGCCCCTCCTCTGCCAGGAGGTGGAGGAATACCACATCCCATCCCTCTCAGAAGCCCTTATCCAATGTGAGGCATACAAGTAAGGAAACTGCTCCTGACACCATGTTCTAAAGTTTGAACCTTTATATTCCTCTTGGGAATCCTGTCCTAAGTCTCACCTCCCAGTAGGACCTGTTCTCCTTAGGGTTAAGGGGGTGGAGCAGGCCCAGGATTGGGCAGGGACCTAAGCAAAACCCTTTTAAGCCCCTTCTCCCCTGCTGTCTAGAGTTAACTCCCAGCCAAAGGGCAGACGTGGTCGATGGACTAGTGGAAGCTTCTGCTTACTAACCAAACCCTCTTGGAGTCTGCAGGTCATGGATCCAGGAGAAAGAATCTGGAAATGAAGAAGTTTTTCCCATCAGAAGGCTGCACGTGGTGACAGAAGGGCCAGGGTCACTGGTGGAGTTCAGTAGAGATGCCAAAGAAGTAAGTCCCAGCATTTTTTGGTTTGGTGTTGTCCTGAAAGAACACCAGCACAGGGCTCAGAGGGCAGACTGCTACTGAGGAGCATGGCAAAATGAAAGAGCCGGGCCTACATGGCTCCTGGCACAGTGACTGGTTTCTGAACCTTGAGGGAGACACAAGGAAATGCTGGCTGCCTGTGGCCTGGGATGCTGGTATGTCCCTTTGGCGTGTGAAAGGACCCTGGGCTGGTACCACCCCCACTCAGACTGAGCAAATCTCAAATGTAAGACCCATGTGGGGGATGGGATTGTTCTGGGTAAGCAAGTGAAGTCTTAGAGACCCAGCTTATGAGATCTTGGGTAAGGCTTCGATGTGGAAGCACAATATGCCCAGAGCTGCTGTGCCCTCCCTCTCCAGACCACAGCTTGCATGCCTATGGAGTTCCAAGACTGCAATGACAGGACTCCACGGAACAAGGCCAAGGGGACCCTGGCCAGGTCCAGCCAGACAGAGGAGGCTGAGCAGTACTTCCGGATAATCCAGGTGTCCCTATGCCGAGGTGCCAAGAGGGCGGGTAATCCCAGCACATACTCACACTGTCCTGGCCTATGTGCCAACCCTAGACACTGGGGGGCCCACCCTGAGAGTCCTCCCAAGAAGAAGTGCACCACAGTCAACCTCACACAGAAATCTGAAAGCAAAGACCCTCCTGTCACCCCCATGCAAAAACTCATCTCCCTGGTAAGGGAATGGGACATGGTCAATTGCAAACAATGGGAATTCCAGCCACTGCCAGCCCCCCGGAGCAGCTCCTTGGAGGAAGCCACCCTGCAGCTCCCCTCAGGAAGTGAGGCTGTTTCCCAGCCCAGCACCTCAGCTTCCTGGAAAGGCCATTACACAGCCTCAGAGAAGGACCCAGGCCCACAGGCAGGGGCTGGAGCTGGAACCAAAGACAAGGGGCCAGAGCCAACCTTTAAGCCATACTTCCCCATGAAAAGAGCTGTCACCTTGAAGGACTGGGGCAAGCAGAGGCCAAAGGAGAGAGGTGAGTCCTGTCCCATCCTTGACCTAATTCTCATTTACAACAGAGAAGGCAAACCTTGGCCAAGACCACAGAGCGAGTCAGTGATTAAGGGGGACTAGAGCTCTGCACTCACTGATGCCAAGCAGAAGACCCAGAAATGACAGGCGCACTGGCATGACTTGGGGGCTTGAGAAACTACTTGAGGCATATGGGAGGAAGTGCCTATAAAGTGATAGGAGCACAGAGAAGGGTTGGGGGCTGAGGAGTCAGCAGGGGAAAGAAGGAGAAGCCTTGGGTGCTTGAGGAAACACAAGTCATGGGTCTAGCAGCTGGAGACCAGGCTTCACATGAAGTGATAAAGAGATAAGGCTGAAGACATAAGAAAATCAGGACAGGTCTTGTGGGTCAGATTCAGGACCTAGCAGTTTGTTCTGATCCTAAGGGGAGTGGACAGCCACTGAAGCATTCTAAACAAGGAAGCAAGCAGTCAGGTGTGCATTTAGAAAGTTTGTTCCAGGGCAGAGGAAATGCAGCAGCAGAGGATACGTGTTAGAAATGCCAAGATCATTCTAGATGAAACAAGTTAGGCAGTTGGAAGAAGCAGGAAAGTATCAGGCCAAGGAGGGGGCAGGTTTCTGGTTTGGGTGATTGCAGGGGGGTGGATGGTTACTGAGGCAGGAAGGACAAGAAAAGGAGTAGGACTTGGGGAAGAGGACACATTGCATGTGAGGTACTGATGGACATCCAAAGGGAGAAGTCCAGAAGACAGGAGGGTATATGGGGACCGGGCTGAATAGACAGGTGTGTGTGTAGTGGGGAAGTGTGGAGCAGCCCAGGGAAGTGAGCTGAGAACTGCTATGATGGACTGTTTCCTCTGCTCCTTCAAAGTCCTTCCTACAGTATTCTGTCATTTTCCCTTTTAGCGGCTCGGGCCCTGCTTGGAGGGGTCTTCTTGGGCCCCACCTGTGAGTCCCAAGTTGGTTTCTTAAGCGTATTCTTTTTTTTTTTTTTAATTAATTTGTTTTATTTTTGGCTGTGCTGGTCTTCGTTGCTGCACACGGGCTTTCTCTAGCTGCGGCAAGCAGGTGCTACTCTTTTTTTTTTTTTAATTTTATTTATTTTTGGCTGTGTTGGGTCTTCGTTTCTATGCTAGGGCTTTCTCTAGTTGCGGCAAGCGGGGGCCACTCTTCATCGCGGTGCGCGGGCCTCTCATTATCACAGCCTCTCTTGTTGCGGAGCACAGGCTCCAGACGCGCAGGCTCAGCAATTGTGGCTCACGGGCCCAGTTGCTCCGCGGCATGTGGGATCTTCCCAGACCAGGGCTCGAACCCGCGTCCCCTGCGTTGGCAGGCAGACTCTCAACCACTGCGCCACCAGGGAAGCCCCAGGGGCTACTCTTAATTGCAGTGTGCAGGCTTCTCATTGCGGGGGCTTCTCTTGTTGCGGAGCATGGGCTCTAGGCCTGTGGGCTTCAGGAGTTGCAGCACGCGGGCTCAGTAGTTGTGGCTTGAGGGCTCTAGAGCACAGGCTCAGTAGTTGTAGCGCACGGGCTTAGCTGCTCCGCGGCATGTGGGATCTTCCCAGAACAGGGATTGAACCCATGTCTCCTGTATGCGCAGGCAGATTCTTTTTTTTTTTAAATAAATTTATGTATTATTTATTTATTTATTTTTGGCTGCGTTGGGTCTTCATTGCTGTGCACGGGCTTCCTCTAGTTGTGGCGAGCAGGGGCTAC
Organism: Balaenoptera borealis; assembly: GCF_965194805.1. NCBI lineage: Eukaryota > Metazoa > Chordata > Mammalia > Artiodactyla > Balaenopteridae > Balaenoptera > Balaenoptera borealis. The sequence goes on from NC_138878.1 coordinate 18,266,482, forward strand.
TCTTCGTTGCAGTGCATGGGCTTCTCATTGCGGTGGCTTCTCTTGTTGCGGAGCACGGGCTCTAGGCATGTGGGCTTCAGTAGTTGTGGCTCGAGGGCTCTAGAGCGCAGGCGCAGTAGTTGTGGCACGTGGGCTTAGCTGCTCTGCGGCACGTGGGATCTTCCCGGAGCAGGGATCAAACCTGTGTCCCCTGCATTGGCAGGCAGATTCTTTTTTTTTTTTTTTTTTTTTTTTTTTTAATATTTATTTGTTTATTTATTTTTGGCTGTGTTGGGTCTTCGTTTCTGTGCGAGGGCTTTCTCCAGTTGCGGCAAGTGGGGGCCACTCTTCATTGCGGTGCGCGGGCCTCTCACTATTGCGGCCTCTCTTTTTGCAGAGCACAGGCTCCAGACACGCAGGCTCAGTAGTTGTGGCTCACGGACCTAGCCGCTCCGCGGCATGTGGGATCTTCCCAGACCAGGGCTCGAACCCGTGTGCCCTGCATTGGCAGGCAGATTCTCAACCACCGCGGGCAGGCAGATTCTTAACCACTGTGCCACCAGGGAAGTCCCTCAAGCATATTCTTCAGAGTGGACATGCATCAGCAACTCCCCACAAAAGCTCCTCTCATAATTGTACAAAGATTTCCAGTCCCCAGCTGGGTTGTTATCAGCTCTATTTACTACCAGTCCTAGTTCAACAGAGGATTTGGAAAGTTCCTTGGAGTTCTGAAATTCAGGATTTGGCTTGCAATGATTCAAGGGCAATGGAGAGAGGAGAGCCAGAACATGCCCCTGCCAGCCCAGGGTACCACTCCTGAGAAGCTGGAGGCAAAGGCTCGTGACTGACTGTACTGGTCTGTTGCCAGAGGTCTCCTCCCTGCTTGGGCTCTGAGATGGCTTAAGGAGAGCCCTCCCCTCATGTTGTTTTCACAGAAAGTCCTGCCCCTGAGCAGTCTCTGCCTGAGGCCAGTCAGGTGGACAGCACAGGGGTCATCCTCAAAGTGACCCACCCCCCCGTGGTGGGTAGTGATGGCTCCTGCATGTTCTTTGAGGACAGCATCATCTATACCACACAGATGGACAACCTCAGGCACATGCCACCCACAGCCAGCCCCCAGCCCCGAGGTAAGGCTCTGGAGCCATGCCTGGCCCTGCACTTCCTCGCGGAGATGCCTGAGCCCCCACCCAGGGTACTTCAGGGATACAGTCTCCCTTGGAAGCCCTACACCTCTCCCTTACTCCGGGCTGGCTCTAAGGCTCTAGCCGTGGCAGATGTGGCCACATCCACTCTCTTCTCCACAGAGGTGACTTTCCTGAGTTTCTCTCTGTCCTGGGAAGAGATGTTTTACGCACAGAAATGTCACCGCTTCCTGACTGACATCATTCTGGATTCCATCAGGCAAAAGGACCCCAAAGCCATCACAGCCAAGGTGGTCTCCCTGGCCAACCGGCTGTGGGTACGTGTGATAGGCCTCAGGCCCTGTTCCTTCTCCACTGTCCCCTTGCCTCCACAGTAAGTAGGCAAGGCAAGAGGAAGCAAGCCAAGATGGGGTCAGGGGAGTAAGGGGAAGAGGTCAGGGACAGAAGGGCAGGGACAGGGAGACAGGGCAGCAGCATCTGGGCCAAGCCTTGGCCAAGAGGTAGTTTGAAGTGACAGTACCCTCTGACCTCTGCGGCTCCTGCAGGCCCAGGGAAGCCCCTGCTGTGCATCCCACTCTGAAGGGCTGGGAGCAAATGTGTGTCACACTGCTGCCCCCAGCCCTGCCTGACTGTGGGCTCTTCTGGCAGACCCTGAACATCAGCCCCAAGCAGTTTGTGGTGGACTTGCTGGCCATCACTGGCTTCAAGGATGACCGGTACACCCAGGAACATCTGTACAGCTGGGTGGAGGTGAGGGCCACCTGCACCCCACTGGGAATGGCAACCCTCCAGATGCCTCAGATGGACACTGTCTTGCTGCATGAGGGCCAGGCCAGTGCTGCCCAGAAGGCAAGACAGGCAACTAGACCTCTAGTCCCTGGTCCCAGGGAGGGAGGAACAATGGATGAAATTAACCTGTCTAGAGTGGTCAAAATGCAGTATTCAGGCCACTGGTTTTTGTAGTTTTCCTCCCATGTTACCAATTTAGCCTTCATCGCTAACAACCCTGACTATACTCAGGGAAGCACATCATATGAGCTCAAGGTTTTGGGGTGCTGAAATCAGAGAAACTACTGGGAGTCAGATAGATGTTTTCAATGACTGATACCAACTTCACCTACTCAGCCATGATGTCAATACTTTTGTACATTCCTTTTACACTTAAGCTGCTTTAAAGCAGTTTTTACAAAGAAAAGGAAAATGTTCAATAAGGGCAAAGGAATGACTCAGGTTTTTTGTTTTTTGATTCCTTAAAATAATTTTAGGATTCACATTTTTAACATTGTAGGTGAAAAAGATGTAGCTAATTTTTCATTAATCTGGCATTTCTGTAATCAAGTACATTACTATAACACCTTTCACTATAAACACAAAAGTGCCAAGTTACTATCCTATGCCTAGTCTGTTGAGTGGAAAGTGAAGTCAGCATCTACGACTAGAAAGTGGAAAACCAGTGGCAGGAAACATGCACTTTTGGCCCTCTATTCATTCTGTCGTGTTCCCTGGTAGCCACTCCAAACCACAGGTCTGTGAGACGCCTTTAGGCAGAAGTGAGCTCAATAGCATCAGGTGGCCTTGCCTTGACCCTGCCCCCACCCAGATAGGAGGACCCCATCCACACAGCCAGAGTAAGCACCCAGCCAGGAAGTCAGGAATAAGACCAGCCTTTTCCTTCCAGCTCACGCTGCCTTTCGCCAGGAAATATGGCCACTGTGTGGACCTGCTCATCCAGAGGGGCCTGTCGAGGTCTGTCTCTTACTCTCTCCTGAGCAAGTATTTACAAGATGGCTAAGGTGCCCAGAAAAGCTGCCCCACAAACACCCCATCCCATCGCCAAGGTTCATTTTAACCGGGGATGTCCCCAGAATGTGTGTGCCCATCCAAGGGTGTGTTAGTTTATTTTTTATTATAAACAAAGAATAAGTCACAAGTCAAGGGTCTGGACTCCATCTCTGACACACCAAAGACCTTACAACCAGTGAAATAATCTTAAACTGAAAGCTATTCAAAAAGCTTTGAATCAATATAACCAAACTGACCCAGGAAAGAAGGGGCTGGGCCTGGGGAGCCAGGGCAGGCAAGAGTAAGAGTCCAACAGGGATGAGCTTGGCTTTGAGACCAGGGGTTGGGAAGCAGTGGCTAGGAACCCACCTGTATTCCTACTGAGGGGTGGGGCAGCCCAGTCACTAGATGTCCCACCACCCTACAGCATAGAAACAAACACCCACCCTCTGTTCTGGGTGGGAACAACTGGGGTGGGAGCTGGAGATGGGGACAGGAAAAGGGGACATGAGGCCAGGGGCCCAGAATCAGGGTGCTCATTTAGGCTCTGCAACCAGCATCCCCTGGAGAGGTCCCTGCTGATCTCTCCAATGACACAGACATCAGAAAGGGTAGTCCACAGGGCTGTGCATGTAGGCTGGAGGCGACCCAGGTGCCACCCATGGCCTGGTCATAGCAGATCCCGAGAGAGGTGATGTTCCTTGGATCTAGCAACTCCTGGATCCACTGCCCACCTTCAAGCCCAGGCTCAGACCTGTGGTGCAAAGCTAGGCATGAACATGTATTTCCCTGGCTCGGGGTCCAGGTGGGGTCTCTGAGGAATGGCTCTGACCTACCACCCCCATTTCCACCTAAAAGCAAGGCAGCCATAGGCCCAGGCAGGGCTGAGAAAGGGCTGGTGGGTATAAGGCTAAATAGCACTCACATAGGACAAGTCCTCCAGGCCCCTGCCCAGGGCCTGCCCTGACACACAGCTGCTGTCCGAACCACTGGAGCCACTGGCTGACGGGCACTGGGAGGAGACCTCTGAGTCCTCAGGAGCTAAGAAGGGAGACTGGGTGAGCTGTCAGCAGAGGAGGCCCAGACCCCAAGCCATGCCCTCCTGCCTCTGGCCAAGCCCAGACCTACTCAAAGATGGCTGGCTGCCCAGCTCAGCTTCAGTCTCCAGTACTGCTTCCTCTGGGAAGCTGGTGGAATACAGGGGCCAGCGGACGCCCAGAACAGCTGGGTCTCTGTACAGATGCAGGTTGAGGGACCCCAGTACAGAGCAAGAAGCAGGGTCTCCAGAAAGGGAGCTTGAGGCCCCCAGGTAAGGGCTGTCATAGTCAAATGGGGCCACAGCAATGGAGGCCCGAGAGCGAACTTCTGTATGAGAAAGAGGGTCAGGTTGGGACAGGCCAGAGCCCAGCTGGGCCGAGGTCCTGAGGGGAGCGCAGGCTAGGGCTGACAGAGGTCCATGTTGCCGCCTGTGCAGCTCTCCTCACCCCAACCCCCTGCAGCCTGCCTGCTACCTTGGCACTTCAGGATATAGTTGACGGTGCGGTCGTTGATAGCTTCTTTGCTGGGGGCGATGTCGTGGAAGGCCTTGTTCCCCACACCCAAGGACACCATCTCAGCCATGCGCACCTCTGGGTGGAGAGTGGACATCTGGACATGAGCCCAGCCCTTTATCACTCTTCCCCCTTATATTAGTCTCTCTTGTACACCCATACCCTGCAGATTGTCCTGTGCGCTGAGCCTTTCCCAACAATCCCATAAGGTGTCATAATTCTCCTTTTAAAGATGAGGCCTCTGACACTCAGAGGTTAATACTGTGTGCACAGTCTGAGACTGACTGCAGGACTGCCTGACTTTGGAGTTCTTTCCCCTGCGCTGGCTGCTGCTAAGGGACCTTTTCCACCCTCCCAAGTATTTCCAGGTCCCTAGGCCCTCCTTGGGGCCCCTCTGGGACAATGTAAGCTCTCCAAGGAGGGGAGCGTGGGGTGAAATGGGGCAGGGACCCACCCCTGTTGTGGACAGCCTGCCTCCAGAGCAGGCGAGAGATGTCAGCTGTCCAAGCCTGCTTCGTGGCCAAGCTGGCAGCTTGTAGCACAAAGGTGTCCCTGGCCTTGCGACGGCGAAACCAGATCTCAAAGCGCAGGTTGCTATCCCCACAGCACTCAGTGAGGCCAAGGTCTGCCATCTGTGTGGCCAGGAAAGGAGCTTAGTGAGGCACTGGGGGTGCAGGGGGCAGAGGGAGGGGTTGGGTGGGCCTACCTTGAAGGAGCGCTTGTAGGCAAATGTGTCGATGCCTTTGGGTCCTCGGCGAGGCTTGCTGAAAAGCAACAGCTCCTCAAAGAGGAAAACACGACGCAGGGACTTGTGGCGCCCAGAGCGCACTGTGAACTCATCCTGTCGGACCAACTGCCCCTGTTCCTTGAGGTTGACCTGCCAAGTTGGGGCCCAGTGGGTGCCCAGCCTCTTCTGCCCCCTCCCTTCACACCCACTGCCCCTGCCCACCACAGCCTGTGATGACTTACGTCACAGCCCTGGATGGCATCCATGGCTAGCAAGTCATTGCCGTGTCGCAGCTGGAAGCGCACGAGGCTCTGGGCAGCCCACAGGGCACTCAGCTCTGGCACGGTCCCCCCACAGGCCCGTGCCAGCTCCTGCAGCAGCAGTGCGTACTTGCTCATGCGCTGGATGGGCTTAAGCAGATAGGAGGCCAAGTCCAAGTGGTCCCCCAGTGCTTGCTGCTTGTCCTGCCAGGTGCGTAAGAGACCGTCAGGGAGCTTCAGGTTATTTGCTCCATCCCCCCTCCCACTACAGTCTCAGGCTCACCTACCCTGAAAAAGATGTGACCATAACTGGTCATCAGGGCATCGGAGCATGGTTTATTCTTGCTGTAGAGTGCGTACATCCCAAACTGCACCCTCTGCAAAGATACACAGCTTGGCCTGGTGCAAATGGGCCAGCGTCCAAGGGGGCCAAACCACTCTCAGTTTGGGAGGACCAAAATGCCTAAAGGTCCCAAGGAGGCCTCCCCACACAGAGCCAATGTGCCCTGCTTTGAATGACGGGTGATCTGGCAAGAGGCACTGTGCGGAGAGGGGCTTGCCCTCAGGCCCTCTGGGGAAGAAGTCCTGCATACAGCTCTGCTGCTCCCACAGCTCTGAGGGCAGTGCTCTAAGCTCACCTCACCTCGGACTACACCTTCCCTTGCTCACTATGCTATGCTACACTGACTTCTCTCTTCCTTGACCACTGGGCCTCTTTCCTGCCCAGGGCTTTGCACTTGGTCTTTCCTCTGGATGGAATGCTCTGACTGCAGCCCCTCCCTCTGGCCTTAGCTCAAACATCAGCTCCTCTAAGCAGCCTCTCTAACTGCTCTCTCTAAAGGGGATACCTCTGCCTTGCTGCTAACTCACAATCACCTATCTATCCCAATTTTTCCCTCCTAACCCAACTATAATATGGAATTATCTTTTTTACTTTTATGTCTCCTCTGCTAAACTAAAAGCACCCTGAAAAACAGGGACCGGTTGGTCCTGCTCATAGCTGTACCCATCATAGGGCCTGACCCCAAGCACATGCCCAATAGCTCTCTGTTGAACGTGGCAGAATCAGCCAGAGCCTGTGCGGCCTGTGGGGCTTACATGGCGCAGGAAGGCATAGGCCACCCGGGGTGGGTGCTGGGTACAGGCCTCCAGCTCACGCAAGAAGAAATGACGGTGGAAGTCCCGCAGCTTCTCCAGGTTGCCAAAGAGGTGGGCGCGCTGGCCACGGAGGCCCTGGGGCACATCAGGGCGATCCAGCTCAGGGAAGTAGTTCTCCATGGTGTAGTCAAGAGCATGGACATACTCCCGCTCTGTAGCCACCATCTCCGCCAGCACCAGCTGGAGTCTACCAGGTAGGTGGAATCAGGACCCAAGACATCTGCCCTGCCACACTGCCCTCCCCGCCCTGCTCACTACCTACCTGTTGGGACTCCTGGGTTCAGAGCTACCTGGTGGAGGCATGGTGGGGCATGACCCTGACTGGGCACCAACTCCAGCCTCTGGTCTGTGGCAGGCAGCCACAACGGCCTCATGGTGGCAGTGGTGGGCAGATTCTCTGAGACTCAGTCCCAGATTCCGATCAAGGCTGTATGCCTTCCTCAGGGGAGGGGTAGCAGGTACAGCCAGCAGCCGGCTGACACACAAGCTAGCTGTGCTACCTGTCAGTGGTGGCTTCAGAGCAGCTTCCAACTTCTGGTCCAGGGCCAGCCAGGTGTCCTGGCACCGCGCCCAGGCCCGGCGGCACTCCTGGCGGATACCCTCAGATCCCAGCCCTGTGGCTAGAGCCCACATCTTTCGGAAGTGGGCAGGAGGCAAGTCAGGATGCTTGGTCCAATGCAGCTGCAGCCGTTGCAGCACAACCCCTGGGCGTTCCTGTTCCAGCTCTGCCAACACCCGCTGCCCCTCCTCAGCCCACGTCAAGGCCTGCAACACCAAGGCCAGATAGGCATTGAGGAAGGATCCCACCAAGACTGCTGAGCCTTCTCCTCTACCTCCCCCCATCCCCACAGAATGTTGGCCCCAGGCTGCATCCTCAGTGGTAGGATTTTGGGGTCAGACTGAAGACAAGAAGGGAAAACAGGCAAGATATACAACAAAGCTCAAGCTGTCGTAGAGCTGAGCAGCCACCCCTCTGACTTCACTGACCACCTGGAGCCAGGGATGGGACCCCTCACCCACCTGCTTGAAGAACTGCAACAGCCTCTCAGCATCTGCCAGCTGCTGCCGCCGCTGTACTAAAGCCCTACAGAAGTCGGTCAACTGGGCTTGCAGGGTCAGAAAGCGGGCCCCAGAGGGGCCCAGTTCAGCCGCATCCCAGCCAACCAGTGGCTGCAGAAGTTTCTCCCCTCGCCTGACCTGCTCCTGGAGACAGAGACTGGGCTCAGCAAGCCCGGGCCTGGTAGTGCAGCCCGCGAGCCCAGGTCTTTTCCACAGATGTCTACATGTCCTCATCAGTCATTTCTGTGAAGACCTTCCCTCCACTCCCAACCCATTCCCCTCTCCCTCCGTGCTCAATGAACAAGTACTAAACTCACCTGGGCAATTCGGTCCAGGTCCCAAAAAGGGCCTTGGGCCTGAAGCAGCATGTCCAATGAGGGTTCCCTTGGCTCCTCAAGTGCTGGCCAACCCACCTGCTGTAGCCACACTTCAATCTGGAGGAGTACAAACAAAGAAAGGAGAACTGCTGTGGGGTGGGGGTGATGCTTGAGATTAGAGGTGACGCCCACCTGGGCGGATAGTTCTCACCTGGTGCAGCTCGCCCTCCTGGGCCTCCAGCATCTGGACCAACTCCAGTGCTTGTACTCGCTGGTTACTCTGCAGGGTCAGTTGGTGCAGCAATCCATCCACACGACCATACAGCTCCTCAACCTCGTCCACTGCAGGCCTGGTGCATGGTACATGTCTTAGCGCCCCTGCTGAGTGCCTAGCTCCACTCCACCCTGTCCTAGGACCACAATCCTGGCTGGTTCTGAGCCAGCCACTGAGTCCTTGGCATGGGATATGGTGGGCTGGGGAAAGATCTGGGCTTCCACCTACCTGTAGTCTGGGCTCAGGGTCACCTCTGGAACCTCCTGCTTCAGCCGTGCCAGCTCCAAGGCTCCCTGGCACTGTAGCCATGCCAACCGAGGTGAGTCTAGCACATGCTGCATCAGGACCCGTGCCTGCCGCAGCAGCCGACCGACTTCCTGTGATTAAGGGCAACAGGCAGTGGAGGTGTGCGTGGGAGAAGAGGAAGAAGATAGGGAGCATTCGGGGAGGTGTTGAAAGGAGACACTCACCCCAGACTCCATGGGCTGGGGCACAGCCTTCATGCTCTCAGTGGCCCCCTGGAGCAGGGCACAAACCACCTGGCAGCTCTGCAGTAGGGTTTCCAGACGCTGTGAGCAGAGGCAGGCATGACCAGGGCAGTGCACAGTGCTAGTCCCAGGTATCTTGGATCCCAGGCCACTGCACTGCTCAAGCCAGCCCAGGGTAGCCTCCTCTGCTGGCCAGACTGCCTGCCTACCCACCCTATGCCCCACCCAGTGCACTGACCATCCGGAAGCCCAGCCAGGCCTGGTGGCAGTAAGGCAGGCCTCCTCCTAGTGAAGTGGGCAACCCCGAGGTGGAGATGTGGGTCAGCAGGGTCTGATGAGAGGACAGCTGCTCCAACTGCAGAAAAAGAAGGTGTAGTGGACTCAGGCCTGGTGGGGAAGCGCCCCACCTCCACCCTGGCCAAAATGGCCCAGTCCCTACCTGCAGCCCTGAAGGCACCTCCTGAGGCATCTTTCCCACTAGCAGCACCTGGTGCACCGACCCTGGGGCTGCTTCCTGCAAGGAATCTGAGCTCAGCCCTGCTCCCAACCCTATAAAAAGGGTTGGGGGGAAGAGGAGAGCTATAATCCTGTACTCACTTGCAGCTGGCTGAGCCCCCAGAAGAGGGAAGAGATTGGGGAACAAATTCGGGCGTCCACTAACACGGTCAGTCCCAGGGCCTGTACTTTGGGCCTAAAGGAGCAGGCTTTGATTCAGTATCTATTTCCACAACCCTACCATCCCCTTGCTCAGGTTCTGTCCCCCAACCTCCTCCCCAACCTGGGGATGCTTCGCAGGTAGAGCAGGAGGCGGATGAGTTCATGGCTGCTGCACTTGGGGTGAAGCCAGGCCGGGTTATGGGCACTCAGAAGCAGCACTGCCCGGCCTTCTACATCCCGAGTCCCTGTGCAGAGAAGGCAGTGAACACCTGCACAATCAAGTCACCCCACCTCTTCTGCCTCTAGTGTCTCCCAGTTACCTGGCAGGGCAGCCAGGCCACTGGCAAGCAGCTCCCAGGCGAGGTCTTGGGCCAGGAGGCAGCCAGTGGACTTAAGGAGCCTGGATCCGTTGGGGTCTTATGAAGGAAAATGGCTTGGGTCTACATTGGGCCATTTACCCAGAGAGCCCTACGTGAACTTGGGCTTTAGCCTGAGTAGAGTCAGAGGCCTCCCCACCTCCAGGTACCCTTACTCCCTTCCAAGACTTTCCTTCCTTACCTGCCTCCAGTAGCTCTGACGATGTCTCAGATAAAAGATCTCCGAGGTTCACAGGGTCACTGTCCAACCCTTCAGGGTCCAAGCTGATTGGCATTGCCCTGCCTGAAACTGAGTCCCCTGCCAAGCCTCCTCCTTGGCTGTCATTCTCATCCTGTGCCAGACTAAGGTGGGAGGACATTGGGCATAGGAGGATCTCCATTCCAGAGGAGGCTGGTTCCTCCCACTGGACTGAGGAACCTCCTAATACGCACCTCTGGCCATCCGCCGACCCATCTGCAACCTTCTGTCCTGGAGGTGACTGAAGCTCACCAGGCAGAGGGCTGCCCTGTAGCCCTTCCCCCTGGGCTGCCCCTGCTGGTGGGCTCGGAGGATTGGGGTTCTGCATCTGGGGAGCAGGTTCCCCCTCATCCCAGGCATCTCTGAAACTGCACACAGCAAACCTCCAGTCGGTGGCGTGGCCCTGGGAGGCTGAGGACTCATCCCCATCCTCCAGGGGCCCTTCCATCACCCCTTCCTTAAGGGTGGGCCTGCTCCCGGCAAGTGGCAGAGGGGCTAAGCCCTCGGTGTGAACTGAGGCCTCAGCTCATCCAGGAAACAGGTTGAAGATGGTCGGGTAGGGCTGCGCGGGTGATGCAGGTAGAAGGCACTAGGCCGTAGGAGGTGCCAGTCTTGGTGCCCGGCTCAAGGAGCGCAGTCAGTGCCGCAGTTCAGGCCTGAAGAGCGGGGAGAAGAGCCGGTGTCTCTCCCTCCAGCTCACGGCTCGCGGGTCCACGCTCACGTGGGCCTTCGCCGGGATGGCCCCAAGCTCGAACGCTCACTTGCCGCCACGCTGGGCGGGCCTGCGCAGGTGGGACGCTCACGGGGTGGGCGGGGCGCTGCCTCGTGCTCGCGCTCCTGTGGGCCCAGCCGACCCTGGCCTCACCCCCCGCGCCGGGGGACTCGCGTTCCCGCTCCCTCGCTCGCCCGCCCGCCGCGCTCACGCCCGGGGTACGCGCCGAGGGGAACCCCGAACCCGGGAGGCCAGGCAGCCAGAGCCCTCGAACGTACCACACCGTCCCCTCGACGGCGGGTACGGCGCGGCGCCTGGCGTTGACGGGCGACGCCTCCTGGCCGCGGGGGCGGGAACGAGCGCGGCAGAGGACCAGGCGCCGCGCCGCACCGCCCCCTGGGGGCCGGAGGACGCAGCCACAGCCCACCCCGCCAGGCCCGACGGCAGCCGCCAGAGCCGGCCGGAAAGCGCGAAAACGCGGGCTCTCGCAGCGCCCCCGGTCCATCCGCCTCCTCGTCCCCCGCGGACCCGGACGCCTCAGCTTCACCGCCCTACCCCTCGCCGCCGCCCAAGCCCCCGCTGACTTTGACTTGGCTTCTCAGTTCGCCGGTTGGGGCAGCGACTAACGGCCTTCCCACCGCGCCTGCTCAGCGCGCCGGAAGCGCTCCCCCGCTGGGGAAGGCGGTGTAGGTGCGCGAGGGTGAGTGAGCAAGGGGTCCGCCTGGGGCTGAGGAAAGGGGCTTGCAGAGTGGCGGCGGAGGGGAGGGGGGCGCTTCTGCTCTTGAATGCACGCAGGATGCGGGGAGCCCTACCACAGCCTTCCTCAGCAAGACAAGGAGCACTCGTTCCTGTCAGCCAGGAGAAGAAAAGTGTGAGCCCAGGGGCCCAGGAGGCCCCTAGGAAGAGAGACTCCCTAAGCCCAGACCAGCTGCTTGGTGCTGCTGGCAGCCAGTAGGGGTATCTTCACGGAGGGTGGGAGGGAGGGGCCCTTCCGTTGCAGACCCCATCTTCCTTTCAGTCCTCAGTCCCAGGCACCAAGAGCCAGGTTGTATTATCCCATGATGGGCTGCTGTTTGGGTTAGAGGGAAAGAGGAGGCAGGGAGGGGGCTCTGTGGTGGGAGCTGACCCAGACCTGCCGGAATCCACCAATCCGCCAGGCCCAGACCCACCACTCGCTTGCGCTTGCGTTCCTGCACTTCCTTCATATACGCTCCCTCCCCAGCCCCACACCCCTCCCACAAAATCCCACCGAGGAGGCTGAGACTGAGGTCAGGATTCTGGAACCAGAGGGCCAGCTCTGCTCTTCCACTTACCTGCTGACTGAGCTCCAGCAACTCGGTTCTCTTTGAGCCTCATCTTACTCACCTGTAAAAAAAAAAAAAGAAAAAAGAAAAGAAAGTCATTCTTTCCTCCTGGGATTGCCCCGAGAACTAGGAAAGACCCTGTATGTTGAAGGTCCACTTGCTGCCAGCTCTTGGGCTGTGTTCGTGTCCTGCCCCTCATTTCATCCTCAGCTGGGGGACCCTGAACTGGTGAAAGTCACTTGGACAGTTGACCTGTGAGATCTCTCCCAGCTCTGAGGTGTGAAGTCCCTTTGGGGCATGTGGGCCTGGCCTGACACTCCCCCAAATTTGTGGGAAGATTGTAAGAAGGTAGGTTATGTGGCCAGAAGAAGACACTGTGCCCCATAACATGCTCAGGCCCTTGGTTCCTTGTGGGGAGAGGGCAGTGGGTGCAGTGGCTTCCCTGGCTCTAAGGTAGTCACCTCCTTCATGAGCCCAGGGAGGCTGCCAGAGGAGGGAACCTGTGCATCAGAAGCAGGCACAGAGGGAACAATAGCAATCCTCCCCTCCCCACCATCGCAGCTGCCACATCAGCACCAAGTCCAGATTCTCGGAGCAGCTGCCCGGGAGCCTTCTTCATGAGGGGATCTGGCTGTGAGTGGGGAGCCTTGGCGTTGTCCTGCTCCATCCCCAACCCCCAGCAGGCCCTCTCATCCCACCCTCCTCTAGCTTCAGCGAGTATCAGGACCAACCTTGGCTCCCTCCCCAGCTGTCCTAGAGCCGCCCCACTGAGTCACTGCCTCCAGCTCCCTCCCTCCCCTTGTGCTGCCCACTGCCTGCCCACCCCCACCCACCAGCCAGGCCCCCTGTGAGCCCTAAGAGCTGGTTGGACCTGCTGGCAGGCACATGTACCCCTCCAGTGCTAAGAGAGACCTCCAACCACAGGCCATAACTGACCCCAGCACCCCTGGGCACAGGCAGAGAGACTGATTCAGCGGCAGGGCCAGGCCTTGGTTTATTCACTCCACATAGAATGTATGCTGTAAGCTTTGCGAAGACAGAGACTGTGTTTTATCCACTTCTATACTTCTAGCACCAGCACAGGGCCTGGAATAAATGTTGAGGGGTGCCTGAGACTGGTCGCACTACCCCTGTCCTCCTGAGGTTCCCCATTTATGAGCCAGATGTAAACCAGAGTCACAAATGGAGACAGTTCAGAGGCTCGGTCTGAAAGGGACACAGAAGAGGCAAAGAGCTGCAGGATGCACAGCCCCAGGATGGCAAAGATACAGATAGAAATGGGGACAAACTGAGCCTAGTGGGGAACACTGGGGGCTGGGCCTGGAGCCAGCCTGTGCCAATGACCACAGCAGGCTTTGTGGGCTGAGCTTGCAGGACTGAACAGTGACTCATGGGGCCCATCTCTGTGGCTCTCCTGGCAGCAAAATCTACTCACAGCAGCCTTTTCCACTGAGATCATAAAATGGGGATGGGCCTCCCTCCCCTGCCCCTTCCCCAACCTTCCCTCAGCTTTGCATTTCTTACCAACATGACTCAACCAAAAATGAAGTGGGAGCTCTGTGCCTCAAGCTCTGTGCCTTATCTAGTGATAAGAGATCCACAGTCATTGCCTTCATTCCATCCCAAACCTTGCATACCCTTTTTAGTACTGCCCCAGACAGTTAAGTTGACAAATACCCTAAACCCTTCAGATCTCTCTCACCTCTGGCCTAAATAAACTCCAAACTCCTTAGTGTGGCCTTCAAGACCATCTAGAGCCTTCCTTACGAGCTCTTATACAGGCCTGGAAAACTCATCTGATCACAAGTCGTGTCTCAAACTGTCTCCTATACCTGGAATGCCCATGTCCATCTCCCCAGGTCAAAATCCTTCCTCCTTCAAGGCACTGGAGGCCACTTCTGCCATCCTGCCTAGTCAGGTGGTGACTTGCTTGCTCTCCTGCATCCCAGATGCCTGCCTCCTCCCGGCTGTGCTCACCTGCTTTCTTACCCTCAGTCTGCTCATCTCTGACCAACCCTATTTGCCTGGAAGTCCCCCCTTTTACCCAGCTCCAGGCCCAGGAGCCCCTCTGCACCCCCCTCCCCTACACCACCAGTTGTCTGATGATGGGGATTTTATTTCTAAACCTTTCTAATCTCGTAATTTTTGAAGGATGTGGTGTCTGGGCCACCTTCCTCTGGAGACCTGGTTAAGATTACAAATTGCTGGGCTCCCGTAGACCTGCTGAGTCAGAACCTTTGGGGTAGGCCCAGGAATCTGTGTTTGACAAGCTCCCAGTGATTCTGATACTGAGGTCTGAGAATGGCTGCCTGCCCTCTTCAGCACAAGCACCTTCACATCCCTGGGCTGCTGGAGGAGCCTCCCAACAGGTCTTCCATTTCTAGCCTTTCCTCCTACCAACCCTTCCTCCACGTGGGGTTTCACACATCCTCCACCTGGCACCAGCTACGTTCGAGCTCCCTAATGCGCATCACTGCCCACACTCCCCAGATCATAATTCTCCAGGCTGGCTTTCTGACACCTCCAAAACTCAGTGGGGTCACCCCACCCAAGCCTTTGTGTCCCTGGCTGGTCTCTCCCCAGCACATCACCCACTGCTCCTTGCTTTTCACATGTGCTCCAGATATCTTTTATTCATGCTGCTCTTCCCACCTAGAATGCACCCATGCAATTTTGCCCACGTTATCAGAGCCCCTCCACACACACACACTCATGCTCCTCCCAAAGCCCTCCCAGATTTCCTCAAGGCCTCACATGTTCTTTGGCTTGTAATGTAACACCAATGAGGACAAACATTATAATCCCTTACCATGGGCCAGGCTGTATACTAGGTTTTTACATTTCATCATCTAATCCAGACAGCAACCTTATGAAGTAAGTATGATTGTTACCTCATTTTAGAGATGAAGACACTGGGGCTCAGAGAGAAGACGCGACATACCTAAGATAACATAGCCAGTGAGTGAGAGCTGGGACTAACTGCTAGGCCTTAACACTGCCGACTGTAAGCAGTGTGAGGGCAAAGCCTAAAAGTCACTCTTCCTTCTCTTCACACCTTCCCCAGGCATAACACAGAAAAAATGTTGACTAAATTTGTAACCTTTGCAGTGTGTTGGGTCCTTCAGATCTGTACAGATGAAGAACAGGATGGTGATTACCTAGGGCTAGGCAGAGGGTGAGGAGTGACAGCTGATGGTACAGTTTCTTTTGGGGACGATGAAAACGTTCTAAACTAAGGCCGTGGTGAGGGTTGCACAACTCGGTGACTATGTTAAAAACCACTGAACTGTACATTTTAAATGGGTGAATTTTATGGTGTGTGTGTTAGGTGTCAATAAAGATAGATAATTTTTTTTTTTTGTAAATCCTCCAGCACAGTGGAAATTGAATCTGGGTCTGCTGTTATCAGGGATTTCTGTCCCTAAATGTTTCTGGACCCCACGCTATCCCATTTGTGTCGGAAACACTCAAGGTAACCAGCTCCCTTGAGATTGTCCTCCCACCCGCCAGGTGCAGAACACTTCTGTTCATTTGTCCTACACCTCCCTCCAGGTGTTTAAGGAAGGCTTATCCGGTCCCAGTGTGTGGTGGCTGCATCTTTGGGCACCTTGGCACCTGACCTCTGGGGTCTCTTTTCCTACAGGTTGTTCCCATTTTGTGGACTCCCAGTTCTGTGACCCTGTGCCCATACAGCAATCCCCCGGACTGCAGACATCCTGTAAGGTGATGTACTGGGAAGGAATGGGAGAGGAGGGAGGGAGGGCCATAGGGCCTAACAGTCCTTCCCAGGACCCCAGGACCCCCCTCCCCATTCTCTATCCAGGAAGCCCTGAGGCAGGGATTTGGCAGTTTCCATCTCCCTCACCACCTGCCCTCTTGCCCCCTGCCCACACCGCAGAACCCCCCAGACACATGGACACAGGACACACATCCATCCGAGAGATGTTTAATGTATCTTAGGTTCAAAGTACAAAATACAGGGCAGGCGCTAACCCCAGGAAAGTCACCTGCCACCCAGTCAGCCCCTTACCACTGCAGCCAGGCATCCCAGCCCCAGAGCAGTGGAGCAGTGGCCCTGGGATACCTGGCTCCTTTCCTGTTTGGGGAATAGCGAGGTGACCATGTGGGTGGGAGCCCAGAGGCCATCGTCTCCCCTCCTCATAAAACCCAGACCCAAGGATCGGAAAGGTCCAAACTTGGACACAGAGCAGCAGATCCCCCAGAGTAACCCTGGCTAAGAAGCAGCCCTGTTGTGAAGCCTGGCCCAGCCCTGTGGCCTAAGTCCTGGAAAAGGAGGAACTATTGCCCCAGTGACTGGCAGCAAAGGGAAGGAGATAAAGCAAGGAGTGGAGACAGATTCCCACTGCCCTAAACAAATCGATTATGGGTAGCTGACCCAACAGGGCAGCAAAGCCTGCTGCACTTCCGACCCCATACCCTCTGAGGACCAGCCCCTCGCGGAGCCTTCTGCCAGGGTACTGTCCTTGCGCTGGTGCTAGGGAGGAGATGGAGGGCAGGAAAGGCCAGTGTCAGCTGAGGAATGATGCTGTTGCTTTGGGGGCAAGAACATCTGCGTAGAGTCACCCCATGAGGACCCTCTGGGGAAGGGGCATCAACTACCCGCATCTCTGGACCTTGCCCCTAGAAGCTCTGGACTGGGTCTTGAGCCAGGGTAAAGGCCTTACTGAAAGGGAAAGTGGCAGGAGTTAGAAGCAGGGAGGGTGGTGAAAAAGGTCCCTGTGAGGACCAGCCCAGGAGACCCTTCTGACCTGCCCCACGGGAGCCCAGTTGCTACTTCAGTCCAGGCCCCTCTAACCCCGTATCAGGTTGAGTGGGCTCCTCTGCCCATTGTGCAGGGAAGGTTTCCACAGGGGCTCCGGCCCCCTGCTCCTCCTCGAGTCCCTGGGCTACAGCCGGCCACCTCTGTTGAACTGGATGCACCAGTGGGAGTTGGCGGTGCCTGGGCTGAGATGAGTGTGGTCCTCGTGTCCCATGAGGGGCTGCAGCTCCTGCTGCTGGGGGATGTCAGCGCTGCTCTCGCTGTGAGAGCGGCCAGCCTTGGCCAGGCTCGGGGGAAAGGCAAAGCTAGGGCGTAGATCAGAAGGCAGGTTGAGGGGGGCCTGGGGCTCTTCAGTGACCAGTGAGCGGGGAGGCAGGCGGGTCGTAGCTGGGGCCTGGGTACAGGGCGGGGATGCCAGGCTCTCCAGGGACGAGATGCTCTGGTTCCAGCCTGTCTGCATGTCCACGGGCACAATCTTGGTGGTCTCTGAGGACACGTAGACTGCCAGGTCCCCCTGCCCACTCTTCCAGGGCAGCTCCTTCTCTGCACAGGTTGGGGAGGGGGGGATGATGCGTGGGCTTGGGCACACCTCAAGGCTCCCTGGGGACAGAGTACACATGCACTCATTACCAATCCAGTGGAATCTTTCTCAAGTATAAGCACACTTTCAGTAAATAAGTTCATTCCACAGTTGCCACATAGCATCCATGTGTGCAATTATTTGATGCATGCCTTGCCGAGTGGAAGCACCACAGCTGGTTTTGCTCCCCATAGTATACCCAGCACCTAGCACAGGGCTGGGCACATAGCAGTTGCTCAACAAATACCTATTGAACAAATGAAAATAACTAAAGCAAGAGAAAGTGGGATCAAGGCAAGAAAAAACCCATCTACAATCAGCCCTCACCCAACTTGCAGTGCTAGTCTTAAACCACATCCTGCCAAGCCCCATCCCAGGGTGAGACAGCAGCAGGGTGAGGAAGATCTTGAGGCTTGGCCACTGGGCTCCTTGCCTGAGTTCCCACCACAGCCCTTTGGTGGGACAGAGTCCAGGAGTGTGAGCTCATGCGAACCTAACAACAGGCTAAAGCTATGCCGGCGAGGGGGATGCCAGAGCACAGGGGACCTGAGAATCCCAGAACTGCTGGCAGCCAGCATGGAAGTCCCGGCCGCTGCATTACAGGAAGTCTGAGGTTCTGAAAGAGGAAACCTGGGAAAGAGCAGCCCTCTGGCCACCTACCACCCCTTGTTCTCCAAAGTCAAGCTCAATGCCTTGCGTATGAAAGGTGCTCATTATGTGTCTGCTCATTGATAAAGTCCTGAGCACTCCAAAAATCTTGACTGAGTATGTTATGAAATGTATTAATTCTGCGATTGAAAGTAAAACTACCTCTCTTGAAAGACCTGGGATGCTGGATTGAATTTTAACAACAACAAAAACTAAACAAAAAACTTCAGTGTTCACCTTTAGAGGATGCTGGGGAACTAACTGTTGGTATGAAAACTGATAAATAAAATGAAAAATTCAAGCATTTATCCATTCTTCCCTATATGAACTGTACCTCAAAGTAACTAAGTAATTGATGAAGGGAAGTTTTTTTTGTAGAAGAATTACTGTTAATCAATGCAGATGAAAAACGAGACAGAGAATATCACCATTGTGCAACCCCTAATGAAATGTTGGATCTGGCAGTGATCACCAATGGCTGCCAAGACCGTCTGATGAAAAGTTGACAGGGAACTTGATAATGGATGGATCAAGCCAACAACAGCTAAAGCCTGTTATCAATGTTAACTTCACAAAAAGAGAGACAACCACATGGTATATGCTTCCCGGTGTGATGAGTGCGATAGGAGGTACAGCATCACCACCTATGAAGTATGCTTACCAAATCTGATCTGGATTTAATTATTGGTTTAGAGGAAATATAAGGGTCAGTGAAACATATTAAATGATGCTTTGGGGATGCAATCAGCAAAACCCAGACAAGGAAAGACTGTGGGACAAATAACCAGGTTATTTCAATAAATACAATGCAAGAAAAAAAGGATTGGTGGGGGGAACCTATAAATCAGGGTTTTTCAAACTTGACATTATTGACAGGTTGGAAGAGATACTTTGTTGTAGGGAGGCTGTTGTGTGCATTGTAGGATGTTTACCAGCATCCCTGGCCTCTACCCACTCATTGCAGAGGTACCCCTCCAGCTGTGACAACCCAAGATGTCTCCAGACAATCCCCTAGAGGGCAAAATCACTCCACCACTACCCTCTTAAGAATCACTGCTGTAGATTAAGAGAGACCTATCAACCAAATTTCATCGGTGGGTTTTGTCTGGATTTTTATTTGAACAAACCTACTGTAAAAAAATATTAAGACAATCAGGGAAACTTGAACACCAACTGGATATCTGATAACAAAGATTTTGGATATGATAGTGGTATTGTGGTTATATTTTTAAGAAGAATCCTTATCTTTTAGAGATACATGCTGAAGTATTTTTTGATAAAGTGATAATGATATTTGAGATTTGCTTCAAAAGAATCCAGTGAAGAGAGGGGCATAGTGAGGGTATAGATGAAATAAGATTGGTTAGGAGTAGATAATTATTGAAGCTGTCTGGTGGATAGATGGGAAGTTTATTTTACTATTCTGTCTATTGTATATTTTGAAATTTTCTATAATATGTTTTTTAAAAGACACCTAGGGTGCTTGAGCCAAGTCAGGCTCCTCTCTCAGGTCAGGCTGCCACCCTCACCGGGTCTGTACCTGAGGGCTGGTGTGCTGAGCCGTCATGGGTCACAACAGAGTCTGGTGTGAGGTTTGCTTGTCACCTCGTGTTTCTCGCCAGAGAGTAAAGGGAGGCGGCACGGCAGTAAAAAGGCTTTGGACTTTGAATCGGGTGGGTCAGGTTCAAATTCTGGTTGGTTCTGGACAAGTCCAGAATTCCTTTGAGCTCAGTTTCCCCATCTTGGTTGTTGTGAGGATTGAATCAGATCATGTATGTCAGGTGTCTGACATAAAGGAGATGCTCAGTAAATGCTGGTTGGTGAATAAATGAGCGAATAGAAAGAGGGATTGTCTGGAGTAGAGGCCATCAGTGAAGGGGGAGGAAGCCAGCTGCACAGCTCCAGAGGGAGGTAGGCGGGAGGAAGCCATTACCTGAAACTTTGCCCTCTTGGAGAACCTCACTGGTAGCCCGAGCCACAAAGATGATCCCTTCATCGTCCTCCTTCTCTGTCTCCGAACTGTCGCTGTCCTCCTCCTCCTCAGACTCTACGGTTAATATCACAGCAGCTGGAGAGGGACAAGAGCCGAGTGGGGTTGGCCACCAGCAGCTGCCTCTTGGTACCGCACAACCCCAAGCCGGATCCCCTGTCCACCCAGGTAGATCCCACAGTTGGCAGGGACACCTGCTTTGTCCTGTGGCTGTTACAGCACTGGCCTACGGAGTTGTGTGTTTGAGAGGAAGGGAGGTGGGGCTGCAGAGCTGAAGGAGGCAACAGGGAAAGCCAGGTCCTCAGAGGAAGCCATAAGGCAAGTCACACTTTCCAGCTCCCCCATCATCTCTCAGCCCCAGATCCCATCGTCAACTGGCAGCATAAACATCTGGAGGGCTGGAAGGCCCATCAGTGTGCAGCTCATCCAAACTCCTGGTTTTACAGACGGGGACACCAGGGTTCACCCATCCTTCAAGGCCCAGACCAAGCTCCCCCTTTATGACACCTTCTCCAAGTCCTCAGGGCCTGTAACCTGTAGTTAGCTATCTGATGTCACAGATGTCTAATAACTGCTTAGACATGTTCAGCTTTGAAATCAAGTGTGCCCATCTAGTCCCTGAGGGGAAGAGCCCCAGTTTATGGTATTGAATGCTGTACAGAGGAGGTCCTTCAGGCTTCTGGCTGATGGGCCCCCGCCCTTTCCCTCCCTATCCCATCCTCAACTCCACCCCGCTCCCTGCTTGCCTGTGTCCTGGAAGCCCAGGTCTCGAGGAGGTTTCCCATTTGTAGCCTCCGTGTTAGCCATGCCATCCTTCTAAGGACAAAAAAAACAAAAAACCCTAAGCCTCTGGCCCTGGCTCCAAACCCCAACCCTGTCGTCTGGTGGGGTCAACAGGAGGACAGGTCTTCCTGATGCAGCAGGGAAGGGAATCTGTCAGTCCCAGTGGTTCTACCATCCCTTGACCGCCCGCCCCCCCCGGCAAGTGTTGTGGAGTCTGATGTGCCCCAGCAAGGACACTCAGTACATCAGCCTGGGCTGAATAAGGAGCTCATGGAGTCCCCCCAACAAGGAATCTGCCTTTCTCCTGCCCATTTCACCTCTGGTAGGTGGTCCTGCTGCCTCCCAGCAGGTGACCACATGGACAAGAGGCTGATCTCCTTCTGAAGCCCTTGCCTTCCCCTTCTGGGGCTCCAGGAAGATGCAAAAGGGAACCCAAGCTGCTGCAGCCCCCAAGTCCCTGAGGATTATCCATCTAGGGGGTCCCCCTAGGCTGGATTCCAATACTTGGAAGCTCAAAACTGCGTGCCATCAGCCTGCAGCTGCAAACAGGAGTCCCAGAGAAAGCACATGCCTTCTTGCGGCCGGCCTTGCGGGGTCGTGGCTTGCTCTTGGTGAAGCAGATGTTGTGCTTGGTGGACTTAAAGGACTCCAGCCGCCGCTTCATGTTCTGCTGGAAGACCTCCTTGTCCTGGCGCTCCTGCGCATCCTCAGAGATGAAGTGGCGGCTGCAGCTGGCTTTGTACTGACAATGACAGCCCCGCCCTGCCGTGAGGCTGGGTGTCCTGGCCTCCCACAGGGACCCCAGGCCACAGCCCCATGTTCACCATAGCTCCTGCCGGCCCACTGTTGCCAGAACTAGCCATGGATTGAAAAAACAAAACAAAACAAAAAATACAGTAGGGACCCAGCCAGACTCTATACTCTCTATATGCTCAGCTCACTGGGGAAAAACTTTCCTTTATCCCAGAACCTGTTCCCTCAAATTTGGCTTTCCGTATTCCCTACTGCCCTCTCTCAGTTCTCTCTGATCTGAAGTGACAAGAGGCAGGGGACCCTGTGTCTTGTCCCCTCAGTCCTGTGAGGCCAAGGGGGGCATTTCCTTCTTTGCACCTCTGTTTATCTGAGCCTGGTCCACATGCCTGGCCCATTTGCCTCTTTTTAACTACACAGGACTCTCTATCCAGCTGGAACTCTCCAGCTAGCCAGTCTACAGCCACCACCATGACTCCTCAGGCTGCACTTTGAACTTCCATGACTATCTCTCTTGATACCTTCGACCCTCTCAGTCCAACAATACCTGAATTGGTGTCCAATTCAGGACCACCCCCATCTCTCCTCTTTCCAACTCTTTCTCATAAAGACCAAGCCCACTACACACTCACTTAGACTGTCTCCACCTCTGCCCTTGACTGCTGAGCGGCCTTTTCATTACCTAGTGGTAACCCTCCAAAGTGCTGCCCGCATGTTCCCAATCATTTGTCCTGCCTCACATCCCCAGTCTGGTCCCTTTCCTTTGCCTCATATTTTCTGCTTCCCTGAGCTGGATCTAAGAGCCCCCTTTAAGTCTCCTCCCAGCTGCCCTCTTCTACACACTCACACAGAGGTGCCCTTCTCTCCTGGGCATGAAGGACCCACCTCCTTCACAGGGCTCATCACTCCCCAACCCAGGCCTCCGCTTTGCTTAGCTCACTCCCTGCCTCCATCAGTTCCCTGCTCTGCTCCCTCCTCCCTCCCGGTCCTCCACTCTCCTGCATCTTCAATCCTTCCCTCGACACCGGCCCCCCTCCCCCTGCTTTTAAGCGTGCTCCTGCCCTTACCTCCTTGAAAAAGGCCTTTCCATTGATACCATTGCCTCGCTTTTGCTGCCAGACTTTTACACTTACATTCTGACACTTTCCCTAGTACCCATTAATTCCTTGACTATCAGAAATACAGCTCCATGTATATGTATAGCTGATTCACTTTGTTACAAAGCAGAAACTAACACACCATTATAAAGCAATTATACTCCAATAAAGATGTTAAAAAAAAAAAGAAAAAAAAGAAATGCAAACTAAAAAAAAATAAAATACAGCTCCAGTGGGGTTTGCCTGATTGCAACTTCAGTGTGCTGCTTTGTCCCTGGTCAGCAGTGCCATGGCCTCTGGTTAGGCAACATCTGTGCAATGTCCAGCCCTCCTGCCCCAGGCCCCCGAGACACCATCTGCTACTGCCCCTCCAAGGGCTCCTTCTCTCTCCTCCGCTGGCTCCCCTTCCTTTTCTTACATGTGCATTCCTCAGTGTTGTCCTTGGCACCCCCTCTCCCCTCTAAATGCCCTCCCCAGTGAAAGTGTCCACTCTCAGCGCCAGCTAGCCCAGGGATACATCTGTGTTTCCCAAACATCAGCCATCAGACCAGCTACATTTGAATCCCCTCAGGGGACTTATTAAGAGCAGATTCCTCATCCCATTGCACACTACAGGATCAGACTCTCCGGGAGGTGAAGCCAGGAATATGTATTCTAGCAAGCTCCCTGGGAGATTCTGATGGAGCCAGGCCAGGAAACCTCTGATATAGATTGCTTCCAAATCTTTATCTCCAGCCCGTGTCTCTCCCCTAAACTATAATCTTATGTTTCTAACTGCATACTAGACACTTCTGTCTCTCTCTAATGATATTTCTGTGAAGAACATGAGGAATTATGGATTGTGTTCTGGCATAACTAAGTGGATTTAGAACTGGTTGAGTAACCATACCCCAAAAATTCTTGATCAGGGTCAGTCTGGAGGAAAGTCTTTAGTAGCATGCCACAGGGCTCTGTCCTCAGCTCTATCCTGTTCAACATTTTTATGTTGATTTTGATGAATACAAAGTTAACAGGCTTAGCAAATTTTCATATGATGTGAATCTGAGGAGATGTTTGGTGGCAGACATGGGATCCAAACAATGGAATGATGGGCTAAATCAAATACGATGACATTTAACAGGGATAAGCACAATCTTAATCCAGTTTTTTTTAATTGACTCCACAAGAACTGGTTGGACTGAACCATTGACCAATCTTACACACACACATCCACAGACAGTCGGTCATTATGTACTTCCTGATGTAATACAATAAGAAATACATAGCACACCTATCGAATGTTCCTGAATACAACCAGGCCTCCAGATTTAACTACCAAGAAATACAGTATGTAGAGGAACATGTTAAACACCACCACTGGAATACAATCAGCAAAATCTGTAAAATGGAACGTTCTCTGAGATAATGTATCCAGTTTCTTCAGTAAGTAAATAATGAGAAAAAAAGGAAGACAAAACTATCACAGATTTTTTTAAAATAAAGAGACATGTTTACTAAATGCAAACTGTGGACTTTATTTGGATCCTGACTTGAACAAACCAGCTGGAAAAAGGTATTTATTGACCACTGGCTGGATATTTGAGGTGAGAAGGAATCACTGTTATTTGTTGTAAGTGATAAGGGTACTAAGGCTTTTTTTTTTTAAAGAATTCTTGCCGCCTAGAGATACATGTGGAAATATTTAGAGATGATATGATGTCTGGAGTTTGCGTTAAGATAATAAAGTGTAGATGGGGCGTAGGGGGGGACAGAATGTAACAGAATTGACCACGCATTGAAAATTATTGGAGGTGAGTGGTGGTTAAATGAGTTATTCTCTCTAGTTTTGTGAACGACAGAAATTTTCCATAAGAAAAAAAGTAAACAAAACCAAAAAACAAACAAAAAACCCCACAGGTTGGATGCGACAGGGTTTAATAGTCATTAACTGAGGAAGGCATGGTGGGTTGCCTGACTGTAAGAACAATATGGGGCCTCAGGGTGGTGAGCCAGAGCTGGAGAGATTCTGGGCTGTGGGAAGAGAATGGCAAGTTCCAGAACTAGAAAGGTGAAAGAGCCCCTGTGCCAAACCCAGGCCACGGCAATGAAAGCCCAGAATCCTAACCACTAGGCTACCAGAGAACTCCAAGGGGCCTCATTTCTAATGACTAAAGAAGACACACCAAGGACAGGAGCTGCTGGCCTGAGGGCAAGGAGGCCTGTGTGGAAGGAAGCTGTTTTGAAACCTTTGCAGACTTACTCTGCAGAGCTGCAGAGTCAAATCAGGAGCAGTGGGAGAAAATTAAAGGAAACCAATCTGTCTCAGCAGTAGAAACAGCCTTGACTGTTAAAGCTGCCAGGAATGGTAACAGCTGGCTTCTCATTTCAAAAAGGTTCAAGGTAATGGCTTGCTGCCCCCTTGTGGGGTTGCAACAGATTCCTTCCTGTATGGGTTGGGCCTTTCCGACCCCAAAGCTTCATGACCTGCATTGGACTAACTCACATTACCTAAAACAGATGTCTGCCTCCCCCAGGTTAGGGTGGTCCTGCAGGCGGCTTCCTCAGCACTCCTGCTTCTGTCTGTGACCCCATCAAGCCCTCTGTATCTCCTGCTCTCCCCTTCCTGGCTGATCACACAGTTCTTTGTGCTCCTCTCCCTTCCGACCACGCAGGTCTAATCCGCAGTGGTTCACTCCAGCTTCCCAACTGGCTCTCCCAGCCTCTCAACTCACCCCCTCCAGTTTGATCTGCCCTCTGCTACCAGAGAAGACATTCTTAAACAGTTCTTGTAACAGGCCAACCTTTCTCAAAAAAAAAAAAACTAAACTAAAGGTTATAACCAACAAGATGAAGCCCACACTCTTCAACTGGGCATCCATAGCTCTCCACAAGCTGGTGCCAGCTGCCTCTTGAGGCTTCCATCGTGGCCTCCCCAGACAATGCTCCCCCTCAGAACTCTGCCCTGGCTGCTCTCACCCTGTAGCGAGGTTTGTAGAGGCCTCCACAGAGCAGGTGGTGCATCACAGCATCCTCACGGTCCCGGCCGCTGCGTACTGTGTCAATCACCTGCAGATCCAGACATGCTCCACTGCCACTCTCCCTCCTGCAGGAGGGAGGAGACACGTGTGCTAGGGACGGGCCAGGAGGCACAGGCCAGGGGAAGGGCAGAAGCAAAGGTGCTCACAAATCTTCCCCAGAAGGGATTCAGAGAGAGGGCGCAATAGAGAGGAGCTTGAGGAAGGGGAAGGGGGCTCAAGGACTTACAGCAGGTTGGTGACAGAGGTCTCTGCCACAGAATTGCGGCTGGGCATAGAGGGCAGAGTGAGCCCGGTGGAGGACAAGACGTGGCCTCCCTGCAGGGGCCAAGTCAGAGGTCAAAATGGCAATCAGATGAAGGGTGGCCCAGACAATCAGAGGGTAATAAAAAGAATAACAAAGGTCAACACACTTTGCTCTTTTGAAGTTCCAGGGACTGTGCTAGGCACTTTTTATACTGACTCTACAAAACTCTGACAGAGGTACTCTTACTCGCGCTTTCTTACAGTTGAAACTGAGGCTCCGAGAGGATAAGTGACTTACCCAAGGTCACGAGCGTGAGATGATAAGAACTGAACCACATCTGCTGACTCCAGAGTCCAGCTGTTTCCCACCTTTCTGTACTGCCTGCTAGACTCTACATGTCAGCATCAGGCCAGGCTCGTGCCTGTAGCTGCCACTTCACAAGACTATGGCGTCTGCTGGGAATTCCCAACTCCCTGCTCAGGGCCTGCCTGCTTGTCACCGCTTCCTGCCTTGCCCTGCTGGCCACCTGCCCACCCACCATTGTCTGCCGGCCCACCTGGTCCACGAAGCTGATGGCATCCCGGATGTTGAGTCTGTAGTACACATCCCAAATCTGGTCCCGGATGCGGTAGGCTGACCGCCGCATCAACAGCTGACTCAGGTACTTCTTATCAAACTGCTCCCACCTACAGAGGATGCCAGGCCCGGTCCTGAGTGCCATCCCCAAGGCCTGGGCGGCTGGCCCTTCCTCAGACAGGGCAGGGGCACAGCCAGCGCTGGGCCTATGTCTCTTGGTGTGGGCATCAGTCAGGGAGAATCTCGAAGCTGGTCCCTGCCCTTATGGAACTGACAGTGTTGTGGGAAAGCCTGCCATTAATGAAGTTATTACATATAACTGTAAAATTACAACCATGGTAAGAACTATAAAGGATAATTATAGAGTATGATAGGGATTTGTCCTAGTCAGGGAGGCCAGGGAAACCTCCCTAAGGACTTGATGCCTGTGGTAAGATCTGAAGGATGAACAGAGGTTAAGTAGGTGAGAGGGAGGCAAAGGAATGTTCTAGTAGAAAGAACAACATGTGCACAGGTCCCAGTGGCCAGGGCCGGGGGAGCATGGTGGGTTCTGAGTTTCTAAAATGGTTCATTTCATTGGCAGACAGAGAGTCAAAGACACAGCTGAGCACAATGCGGCTGGTGTCTGGAGGTGCCAGACCATGCAGGGCAGAGCTGCGCAGGCCTCACTGGGGAGCCTTGTCTTATCCTGAGAGTACTGGGACACCAGTACTGCCTGAAGGGCTTCAGGAAGAGGTCGCCCAGCCTGAGCCTGCCTGTGTCCCTCCTCAGAAGTGTGCACATCCCCCGTGCTGCCCTGGCTGGTGAGGCTGCCGCTGCTGAAGGAGCCTCGGGGCAGCTCCCTCACCTGTCCCTCCAGTAGTGATAGCCATGGTGCCCCACAACGTCCTCCACTGCAGCCAGAATGTGGTCAAAAGTCTAGAAGGGGGGTGGGTAGGGGGACCGGATCAGGACTCTGCTCAAAATAGGAGAAGGGAGAGAGGGACAGGTGGAGGGATGGGGTTCTGGTACCCACGTGCTCATGCAGCTCCTGGTTCAGGGTGGGTTTGTGATGCTCACTCCTCTTCACCTTCAGCCACTTGACCAGTGGCTTGATGGTCAGGCCCTACGGACAGGCAGCCAGTGAGCGCTGCCCTGTCCAGTTCCCTGCTGCCTTTCCCTCCCCATAGTTAGGCTTCAGTTTCTGTATCCCCACCTCACTGCACTCAAGGTCTGGGAAGTCAAGCCCCCCTGCCTCCCACAAGAGGAAGAGTAGCCCCTCTCCCATAGGCTCCAAGCCTCCCCCAGGGCCTGCCAGACCCTCTCCCCATCCAGCCTCATGGGCGCTCCCACCTGCACGATGACTGTGAAGAAGACCACCACAATAGTGGTGGCTACAAAGTAGTCCTTGGCAGGGATCTTGGTCCTGTCCAGGAGGATGACGAGAGCGAAGGCCACAGCCCCCCGCAGGCCCCCATAGGACATCACCACCTGGTCAATCTTGTCCAGAGGGACCAGCCGGAACTGATTCAGCACCCACGTCTGCAGGACTACGCCTACAGCAGGAGGGAGGCCAGTGGGAGCAGGGTGTTGGAGGGCACGCCTACAGCAGGAGTGGAGGGCACTGGGCATGGATGGCACCAAGTATCTGGGCTCAGGTCTGACAGGGGCTGGGAGGGGTGAGCAATAAGGGGAGGCTTAGAAATTGTTGACAAGGATGTGGACTCAGACTGGGAGATGAGCTGGGAGGGTGGGCAGGAAGGAGGGCGGGAAAGCAGAGGGTGCCGGCAATACCGAGGGCTCGGAAGAACAGGATGAAGAAGAGGGTGCCCAGCACCAGCCCAGAGTCCCAGGCCCACTTGGAAGAGTCCACGGCCGAGATGCCAAGCAGCATGAAGATGATGGTCTCAGCGCAGCTGGCTAGAGTCTTCATTGTGTACTTGACAGCTGTGCGGGACTTATGGGAGATATTGGCCTCCACGTACTTCTTACAGCCCAGGCCACACATAGTCACCCTGGGAGAGGAATGGAGAGTCAGGGCGAGTGAGGAGGGGCCACAGGAAGCACAGCCTTTGGGGTTTGAGCATGCGCAGGAGAGGGTGTTGCCCATCACAGGATGTCAGATTCTCAGAGCCGAAGCCCAGGGAGGCATGGAGGCCATCCAAGGATAGGTAGTGGTGGTCCTGGGAGAAAAGGGTCCGAATCTCCAGGCTTCCCTCTCGGTGCCTTCTGGAGGGGGAAGGTGGGAGAAACATGCTCTGACTAGCACACTGTCTGAGGCACCTTTTAGAGTTCTGTGGCCACCAGAGCCAGTAGCACCAGGCCTCAAAGTCCACTTCCAGCTCAGCCTACACCCCAGAGAGCACTTTAAGCAGAGGAAGTTTGGGTTCTGGGGTGCCCAGGACAGCCCTAGAGGCAGGTCCTGGAATGTTACATGAGGCTTAGTATCTCCCCAGGGGAGTTTGAAGCTCCCACTCCCACAAGGGCTCAGGGAGACCTATGGACTCCTCCGGGTCCTGCTTCTGTCCATGTGAGGGGCGACCATCTCCAGTGCCCCCTCCCAGCTGCCTGCCTGCAAGGCCCCCAGGACTCACGCAAGAATGGCGGAGAGCGAGGCCATTTCAGCAGTAAGGTAGGCTGCGTAGGCGAGGAGGAAGACCAGCAGAGGCTCGATGATGCGGACCCGCTTGGTGAAGCGTGTGGTCAGGGCCAGGAGGAAGGCAAAGACTAAGCCCACGGCTGCCCCGCCCAGACTGACCACAAACAAGGAGGCTGGGGGAGGAGTGGGTTGTCAGCGTGACCCCTGGCCCGGACCCCACCAGGGCTGACAAGACTGCTGCCTGGCAGGGAGTGGAGGACAATGCCCACTGTGCTTCCCAGGGGTCAGGGTCCCAGAGCTAGGATTCCAGGAAAGGCCCTCCTTCTCAGGTTCTCAGGGCCCTATTTCTCCATACAGGAGGGAAGGGAATGAGGCACCCCGAGCAGCGTCCTCTGTCCTGATGCGGTGGGGGGCAGGGGCTCAGCAACCCAGGGGAGGCAGACCTCCAGTGCCCGCCAAGAGGGGGGAAATACTGACCGACTCCCTTCAGGTAGTCAGTGGCCTGCACGTTGGCAGAGCCCATCTCCACAAAAGAGTTGCAGACCTTGTACAGCACCTAAGCGAGAAGAGGAGCATCAGGAGCGCCGGGGGAAGGCAGCAATTTGGACTGCTTGGAGAGGGGGAAAGCAGAGACCATATTTCTTCCCCAGGGGGCCCGGGGAAGAGTCGAGCCTGGTCAGAGCATGGCAGCCTGGGGTCAAGGAACGGCAGCCAGCCGAGCACTCTCACCACAGTAACTGCATCATTGAGCAGGGACTCGCCGAAGACGATGATAAAGAGGGTCTCGTTGACGTGCACCTCCTCAAAGACAGCCAGCACGGCCACGGGGTCCACTGCTGAGATGAGGCTCCCAAACAGCAGGAAGTCCAGCAAGCCAGCCTGCACTCTAGGGGCTTTCGAGGGACAGATGAGGGACAGCAAATGGTGAGGTACTGAATTGCCTACAGCAGTCCCTGTGACAAGCCCAGACTCCAGCCCCACTATTAAAACAAGTATGCCCAGAGAGGACCTGGGATGGTGAAGAGAGCATCGGCCTGCAGGTCAGGAGACCTTAGGTCTTGAGCCTAAGGCCTGCCTTTGCCACTTACCAGCTCTGTGATGTTGGCACTGTCATTGTCACATGACATCTCATAAGCCATGCCTCCTCATATGCCTGCCTAACAGTACTGCTGCAAAAATCAACCCAGGAGATGGCTACAGTAGCTCTATGTAACCTGGAAAGCTAAGGTGGCACTGACAATAAGAACTGCAGCAACAGTAATAATAACCACCAGCAGGTGGAAATTGGCTGCTGACTGGCTTTATTCGGGAGAAGAACGAAAGAGAGTGCTTTCTCCCACACCGGTGGTTCTCAGCCTAAGGAATTCGACACAGTTCTCAGCAGGAGGGGGAGGGACTATCCATCCATGAAGGCTGAATATAGTATGGGAAGCACCCACCACAGGTGGGACTTGAACGTGCCATGTAATCTCTGTGAACCTCCGTTTCCACATGTATATATTGAGAATAATAATAGTGAGAACAATAAGAAACTCAAAAAGTTCCTTATTTAGCCAGTGCCTAATACATAGTAAGCAACCAATAGATATTACCTATTATTAGGATTACTGTTACTATGGTCTGATGTCCTCCCTTCCCTTCCTGCCCCCAAATAGTTCACTGACCCATTAGGAAAACCAGGTTGGAGTCCCCAAGTGGAAATTGCAAACCTCCCCTTGCATCTGTGAAGAAGTCTGAATCATCAACATTCAGGGTTGAATGGATTTGGGGGCCAGGAAATGAGGAAGAAGGGAGCAGGACAGGGCAAAGAGCCTCAGTAAAACAGACCTCTCCTGCTAACTTCGGACCTGATATCGAATGAGTTTAAGGGACTCTATTTCCTCATCCATTAAAGTGGGACAAATTATACCCCCAGCAAGGTTGCTATGAAGAGCCAGCGGGATGAGTAAAGAGAGAACACCCAGTGTAGTGTCTTGCATTCTGTGGATGTATAATATGTATTTATTAAAAATAATAATAAAACCAGAAAACCACCCTGACGTGGCCTGGGCAGAGCCCTCACAGGCAAGGGGAGCTGTGCCTCAGGGGAGCCAGGCTGGCAAGTGGCAGTATGGTGTCAGGGCAGGAGGCGGCAGAGTCCCAGCCTTGGCAGCCCACACACAGCTGGGAGCCAGGCCCCTACTCAGCTGTCATCTACAGAAGCCCAGACTCATCTGGCAGGGACCTAAATGAAGGCTGAAGGCCCATCTGGAGCATTGCCTCACACTCCAGTTGGGAGGGACCTAAGATGGAGCTCTCAGGGCATGGCTCTCGTCAACACAGGATCTTCAGAGCTGGAGGAGAAGGGAGCTGGGTGATGAGTCTGGCAAAGCCTCCCGCTACCAGTCCAGGTCTTAAGGTCACTCACCCACAAGTCCAGCCTGCTGCAGGCCCCAGAGGGCAGCACCTGTCGTGAAGGCATTCCAGAGTGTGCCCACCACAGCGTAGGTGAGGATGGCGCCCAGGTTGTCAAAGAACAGCCGGCTAGGCATGAAATAGCCCGAGTCCAGCACGATAGGAGGCAACAGGAAGAGGAAGAAGGTGCCTGGCTCCAGCTGGTATTCAGCTTTCTTGGCCACAGCCAAGACAATGCCCCCCAGCACCAGTCCCAGCAAAATCAGCAGGCAGCTCTCAGGGACCAGAGACGTCACCTTCCGAGACAAGTGAAACACTACAATGCAAGAAGAGGGCAGGAGCTATCAGCTTATGGGGTGCGCGTGTGCGCGCGCGCGCGCGCACACACACACACACACACACACACACACACACACACACACACACACACAGTGGCCTATAACCTCCCAGTCTTAAAAGTTTATTCAAGGTCGGGACCCCTGACACTGGGACCAAGGAAGAAGAAAAATCCAGGACTGCTAGAATCTCCAGCCTCCAGGGCTTCAAATCCCCCACTGCAGCCAAAGTTGTCTGTTTCCTGGTGCTCCTGTCATAGTAACCTAGACCTTTGCTTACTTTTTCCACTTCTGGAAATGCCCCCTCCTCTCTAATCCTCGAAGGACCTCACCTTTCTCTGATCTCCCTTATCCATTGCCATTATTTGAATCTCAGCAAATACTAGGTATATTTTTATGCATAACACAGCTGTAAAAATCAGGACCTCTGGAGTCAGGCTGCCTGGGTTTAAAGCCTAGCTCTTCCATTTACTAGTTCTGTGACCTTGGAGCAAATAACTTCACCTCTTTGACTTTCAGTTTTCTCATCAGTAAAATGGGGATAAAAACAGTAATGATCTCATAGGATTGTTGTGAGGTTTAAGTAAGACAGTCTACTCAAAAGCACTTAGCCCAGTGGTTTACAATAAGCACTCTATAAATGTTACCTATTATTATATTATTGTGCCCTGCCTCTCGAGCTAGACCATAATGCATATCATACCTCCTAGGAGCACTGTAGACCTCCTAGCCCAATGTGCTTTTCATTATATAGGCTCACTAAGGACTCAGTAGTTTAAAAAGCATTAAGTTTAGCAGTCAGAGATCCAGTTCTTCTTCTGGCTCCATCCCTTCCTAATTGTGTGATCTCAGGCAAATTATTTAATTTACCTGAATTTCAATTTCTTCTCCTGTAATATGGGGAAAAATACCCCTCACACAGGGTGAGGATAAAATGATATAGTGTGAATTTTCCTAGCAGAATGTCAGACACATAATAGGATCTCAACAAATGTTAATTCAATATGACTCTGGAAGAAAATAACAGATCTGTCCCTAGGAAAGAAGAGGAGGTTTTCTAGCACTATTGCCACTCCTACCTTTGCCTCCTAATATAAACTGTTTTGGCTTTCCCTTGGGACCTGAGACCAGATGAGCACCTCTCCCCAGACAATCCCTAGTGTGGTGAGTAGTGAGGGAAGCCTCTGTGTTAGGCTGTGTGAGACCCAATGCTAAGACAGTGCCCTTTGGAAGCCGTACCCAGAGAGCCTAGGACAGTGCCTGGCACATGGTGGGATCTACATAAATATTTGGTGAATAAAAGGAAAAAAAAAATCTCCTGGTAATGAAGCTGGGGAAAGGTATCTCTGAACATTCTACCCATCTCCCCTGCCCCTAATCCCAAGGATTTTTTGTTTGTTTGTTTTGTTTGATGAGAAAAAGGCTCTCTTCTACCTCCATAGGACATGTCATCCAAGCTAGAAAAAGCACTATGATTTATGGGGGAAACTACAGTCATTGCTGTAAACCCTAAATAAGACAGGAACTCCAACTGGCAGACTTCTCAGCAAACCCAATTCTTGGCTCCCAAATCTGAGGCTTCTCCCACCTTGCTCTCATTGCTGCCAGGCCCTAAGGTGAGCTCAGCCATAGCTCTTCCCACTCTCATCCCTACCTTTGGTCCCCCTTTCCTCTCCTTCAGGGACTTTATTCCATCCTTATCTCCAGAGCATGTATTACTCCCAGCAAAAACCCTTCACAAAAGCCTGTTCTCTGACAGCACTAGGCTCCCTGAGGGCATTTCAAGCCCCATTTTCCATTATTAATGGGCTGCCACAGCAGAGTGGAGAGTTATTCTGTTCCTGCC
This sequence comes from Balaenoptera borealis, assembly GCF_965194805.1. Taxonomy (NCBI): domain Eukaryota; kingdom Metazoa; phylum Chordata; class Mammalia; order Artiodactyla; family Balaenopteridae; genus Balaenoptera; species Balaenoptera borealis. The sequence goes on from NC_138878.1 coordinate 18,300,124, forward strand.
CAGCCCCCACCCCCAGCTGTGTCCCTGGGGGGAGAAGGGGGCAAATCCTAGACTGTGTGATTCCTACATGAAGACTGTATTGGTGAGACTGGAGTACAGGCTGTGCCTGCATAGATGGGGAGTGAGTAGCAACGGCTCAGCTATAATTAGTCACCCCCACAGCAGAGCCTGCACAACAGGGAGAGGGAGGAGGGTCTGTGGTGGGAGGAGGGACCACTGGCTGCTCAGAAGTGGGGAGGAAGGGGCAGAGGCAAGGAAAAGCAGCTCTATTCAAGGAAAGGAGTCTGAAGCACAACCTTTACTGTGCAGACTGAAGGAGACTGGATGTATGAAAGCATCTAGTGCAGGCGGTACAGAGTAAGGCCCCAATAAATGGAAGTTTCTTATATCCTGAGGTGGGAAGAAGGTAGACCTGAATTGGGGGTGGGGCGGGCACAGCTAAGCACAAGAAGGGGGCACCTTTAGGGGAGCAGAGGGGGGAGAGAGGAAAAGTGGCAGTTTAGTATCCCAAGAGAATGGACACTTGGCAGTGGCCTCCAGGGAAGGCTGCTTCCTCAGGACCAGGATGCCTGGGTTTGCAGGAGAACACCATCCCCTCAATGTCCCCACACGTCTTCACTGCTGACAGAAGCTTTTAGGAGGCTGGGGATTGGTGGAGGAGAGCCCAGATCAAAGAGCTTACTTCAAGGAGAAGAGAGGAAAGGGCAAAGGAGTCTAGGGATGGGGCTGGAGAGAGCTGGGGCAGTCCTTTGAGAAGGCAAATCCTCAGGGCTCCCACTCGAGGAGAAGGGGAGGAGGGAGATCCACAAGAGGAGGCGCAGAAACAATGTGAGAGCCTGGATTTGTGGAATCGGAAGCTAGGTCAGGGCACTCTGCAAGAAGCCGGCCCGGATCTGGGGACTAGGGGTTGGGGACGGGTCCAATGACGGCCGCCGGCCCTGGCGCACGCACACACGCACTCACCGATTTTAGCCAGGCTGGCCACCAGGATCCAGAGGGCTACCAGGTAGGGCGCCTCCACCTCGTGCCACTGCCAGCGGAAGAGCGCCAACCCTGGGGGAGGCTCACCCGGCGACCCCGGCTCCTGGGTGGGCTCTTCGGTTGCTCCCGCCCCCGCCAGGGGCAGCCCGAGCAGCGGCAGTGCGGCGCGCAGCATCCTGCCGCCTGCCTAGCAGCCCTCCCGGCACCGCACGGCCGCCGGCCCCGCGTCGCCGCCGCCGCCTACCGGCCGCCCCCGCGTCACAGGCACGTGGGGCCCGCTCCCCCCAATCCCGGCTCCGATACCCCCAAGCCAGGTCCGGACTCCGAGACCCTGCCCCGGGCGTCCGTAGTGCGGACGCCTGCTCCTCCGCTCTAAACCAGTCCCGACTCTGGAAATTCCCCAGTGCAGCCCTTCCCCAAGTCCTGCAACCTATTCCTTCAAGCCCGCTCCCCCAAACTCTCCCAAAACCTCCCCCGACCCGGATTCAGAGCTGTGAGCGGCCACAGCCCTCCAGGGGCACCTCTGCATTCCACCAGCCGGTGGCGACGGTGGCGACGGCCAGCCGCTGGAGTGACCGGGGTCTGCCGGGGGGCGGGGTCCAGGCGGGAGGAGCGCAGCCCCGCCACCGAGAGTGCTGCCCGCGGCCAGCAGCTGGCCCCCGATACCGAGGCCACGGGCTCCGGCGCTGCCCGGTGCAGACTGGAGGGGCCCCCTTCGGGTCCCCGCCCAGACCAGAGCTGCGCACGCGCAGTGGGCCCTTTTTAGAAAGCCGTGAGGGACAACTGTCCCCATCGTCCCCAGAAATCCCAAGGCCCAGATTGGGCCCAGCTCATTCCAGGCTGAATAGGAGGCTGTTCCTCTTCATTTACCAAACCGAGGGACAGCCGGCCTCCCTTTCCCTTAAACTACAGTGAACGCTTCTCACCTTTTCCATGAGACAATGAAGGAAACGTATCTTCTTCCCTAAACTACGGAAACCCCAGTCTATCGATTCCCTTCAAACTAAGAGGGATCCACCCAACCTCTTCCCCAAACCTGAGGGGGCATTCGGCTTATCTCGCCCCAAACTGAAAAGGACCGTTTCCACTTTTCATTCAAGCTGAAGGGCAACCCATCCCCGTTCTTCCCCAAAATTGAGGGTAACGTTCTACCTCGCCGCCAAACTGAGTCATCCCATCCTTTTCCCAGAATTAGGGGCACCCGTCCCTCTTTTTCCTCCAACTAAAGGTAAATGATCCCACCTCTTCCTTCGAATTGAGTGTAATCTATTTTCACTTCTTGCTCTAAACCGAAAGGGACCCATCTACCTGCTTTCTCCAAATAAGGGAAGCCCATCCACTTCATCCCTCAGCTGAAGGAATCAGGACCTTCTCGCCCCTAAACTGAGGGGGACCTGGCGGGCCACAATCCGAAGAAACTTCCACCCCACCTTGCCCTAAAGAGAGCGCATCCTCACCGCCCCCAAGCCCAAAGAAAGCCTCCCCGTGCTCCGCGCGCTCTCCAAGTGGGTGAGGGGCGCGCGAGCTCGGGTTTTCCCCCGGACTAGCCAGTGAACTAACAGGACCATGATCACGCCCTCTGAGTGGCTGGCTGCAGTCTCCGCCACCGGCAGCGGTTGCCCACTCCTAGCCTCCGGAGACTACTATTGGCTCCACCCCCTTCCTCCGCCCCGCCTCCGCCTGGCTCCGCCCCTCTTCCTCGGCGTCCGGCCCGGTCCCGCCCAGACTGCGAGCTAGTTGAGTAGACGCCGCGGCGCGGCCGGGACCCGCCCGGAGGGGCACTGAGCGAGCCACTGGCGGAGCCATGGCCGGCGAGGAAGACCGCGGGGACGGGGAGCCGGTATCAGTGGTGACCGTGCGGGTGCAGTACCTAGAGGACACCGACCCTTTCGCATGTGCCAACTTCCCGGAGCCGCGCCGGGCCCCCACCTGCAGCCTGGACGGGGCGCTGCCCCTGGGCGCGCAGATACCCGCGCTGCACCACCTGCTGGGGGCGCCGCTCAAGGTGAGGGGAGCCGGAGAAAGGTTGGGGGCGACCGAGGGTTCAGGGTCAGCGCCATGAAAGCCTTTGGGAGCCCCTCGAGGAGAGGCTGGAGCGGGTGCGCTCCTAGGGAAAGTTTTGGGCTGGGGACCCAAGGTACACGTTGCCCGGCTTGTGGGGAACGCCTCTCAAGTTGAGGGAAGCTGAAGAAGGGAGGATGGGAGCTTGTACTCTGCGGCACCCAGGCTGGCCCTCGAAATGAGGCCCACCTGGGGAGGCGCTCGGGGTCCGCTCGCTGCCAGTCTGCCTGGTTAACTGCTCTGGATAGGGTGGTGTGGGTGTTTGGGCGGTAGCGGACTTAGGAGACGGAGCTGGGGATAGACCAGCTTTCACCTGCTTCAGGTCAGGTGGGGGCGGGACCACGAGGAGGGCGGACCCGGGGCGGGCCACTGGAGGTGTCTGGAGGCTGGATTGGGTCCAGCCGGACAGAGTGTTGTCCCTGCCTGGTGAGGCCCGGCTGGGGAGTGCCGGTGGAGAAGAGTCTTCACGGGCTGAGGGGAGTTCCCGGGAAGCGGCCTGGCCCGGGACACCCCGAGCGCGGGAGGCTGCACTGGTGGAAGAGCCCTTTGAGTCACCGCCCCCACCGTCTCGTACAGCTGCCGCCGCCGGCCGTGAAGCTGGAAGGGAGGGAGCGGGCCGGGCTAATTTTAAACCGCCGGCCTGCCCTCGTTTGCCTGCACCCCAGAACCGACTCGTGCACAGTGCCGGGAGAGGCCCTTTTCCAGATGGCCCGCCCTACCTCCCCTCCTGCTCCCTGCGCTCAGCCCCCCGCAGGCAGCCTTTTCCGGTGCACTCGCAGGCACCCGGTTTCCGGGCCAGAACTCTGGGAGGCACACAATCACCTCCCGGGGTGCCTCGCCAGCCAGTCAGCACCAAGTGGTGAGGAAGAGAAGAGAGAGTTGGTGGAGGTGCCCTCCCCTGATCCCAGGCTTAGCTGGGCGCCGAGTTGCGCAAACTTGCCCCCCCCGGGCCTGGGGTCTCCCCTGGAATGTGCCCCAGGCGCCAGGCCCCCAGCTTACATTCCTAGCGCTGCGGGCCTGCCCCGCCTCCGAGCGCGGGCGGGAGAAGTGCTGAGACTATTGGCCTGGGGAGTGGCGCGTGTCTGAGCAGAGCCCAGGCTTCAAGGACAAGGATTGAAGATAGCAGCACATTGCCCTCTCCAGAGTTTTGATGCGACCCCTCCTTGTCCTGCCCTGTTCAAAGGGGCAAACTGAAGTGGACCTAAAAGAAGCACCTCTAGCCAGAGGCCACCTCCCATTCACAATGGGCTCTGGGGAGAGAGTGGTGCTGAACTGAGGCCAGGTTCCTGCCTCCAGGCTCCTGGAACTCCTAGTACTGAAAGAAGCCTGGAGCACTACAGAGAACATAGTATTCCTCCCACCCCCGACTCGAGGACAGAACTTAGCCCTAACACCCCTCTTCCCAGTTAGGGGCAAGTTTGGGAGGTCAGCTACAGGAAAAAGGATCAAAATTACCCCTTGCCTCTCCCCCTCATTTAGGGACCCATCACCACCACCCCTTCAACCAGGTGCTCTGCCCTCTGTTCTCTGCTCCCTAGCTGAGAGCTATGATAATGCGTTAAGTACCCCCCAACTCGGTCCTTCCTGGTCTCCCCACTTTCAGAACTCCCACCTGGTGTGCCTGAGGACTGCCATATCCCCCACAGGCAGACTATGGGGGCCTGCACACTGGGTTGCCACTGTGCTTGGAGCCAGGACTCCCTGGGGCTGGCAGCTCTGCCAGGAATGGTCAGATGCACTGTGATGTGCTCATCCCAAATATAAACTGTGACCACAGCCCCAGAATAGAAGGCCAGAGGAAGAAGGGCTGAGAATAGGGCAGGGGCAGGGACATCAGAGAGCTGAGGGAGGGGGAGCAGGGCTCCTCCTTGTAGGAAATGTCAACAGCTGGTCCCTCCCCTAGTCCTATAAGTGGGTGGCCCAGGGGCACAGACGTGACTCAGGCCTGCTCCACAGCCCTCTAGAGGGGAGAGGTGGCCCAGAAACCCAGGCATCCCCATCCCAGGCTGTAGAGCAAAATAAGAGGGAGGGGTTCTGTGCTCACTGTTTCATCCTCTGCACAGTTATCCAGCAGGAGAACAGTTCACAGCCAAATGACCTCTGCCTCCCACTCTGGCCACTGACGCCCATCATCCCCCCATACCCTGCCCCTTCCCTGGGAATGTACAGAGGCCCAGCCCACTTTCCCTCTGTGGCTCCACCCACACACACCCCATTGGGCTGTGGCTTGCCTGTATAGTTCCCCTGGGGGCTTCCTTTTTAAATGTTTCAGAGCTCTCAGGTCTGAAAAGGCCTTGCTCATTTCCTCCCAGTCTAGGAGGAAGCTCCTGGCCACAGCCTCTGACTCATCTCCTGGCCCTGGGGGTGGGATAGGGGGTGTCCTGGCAGTGCCTTGGGTCATGTGTGGTGTCCCCAGGGAAACTCAGGAATATCTGTCTCCCCTCTGTGCCAGAGCCCAGGGACCTGCCCCTGCCCCAGGGGAGAACCTGGCCCTCTGGCCCTGCCTCATTTTTTTACCCAGAGCTGCCCAGTCCCACCCTCCCTGCTACCCTGTCCCACTCTCCGTGCTACCCTTTGCCCTTCTGAGCCTGCCTCACGAGCCCCTCCCTGATATCCAAAGGCCCTGCCACATCTGGGATAGCACAGACTCCTTTCTCCCTGGGCTCTGGGCAGAGGGACCTGGGTACTGCTCTGACCCTGATGCAAAGGCCAGATGAGCCCCCTATTCCTAGCAGCAGAGATAGCCCTAGAAATCTGTTCATTACCAGCAACTTTGTTTCCCCAACTGCTGCTAAACATTAGAGTGGAACAGGGGTGGTACTTGTTTCCTGACCTTGCCCATCCCTACTCCAGCCTCAGTTTATCCCTCAGGAGCAGTTGTGACAAAGGGGCTAAAGTGTGAACCTGACCTTCTGGGACAGGGACCAACTGGAGGGGTCCCAGAAGATTCTTAAGGGTAAGATGGGGTGCTCTGGTGATGAACTGAGCCCTTTCCTTTTTTGCTGTGGAGGTCTCTTTGGGAGCCTATAGAAGATTGTGATGTGGGCATGAGTCATGGTCTCCTCCCATCTTTCCCTGGGGCCAGCATGTCCAGTCTGTTCATTCTGGGTTGCAGCCTGGTAAGGGACCCGAACTTAGTCCTGGCAGAAGTACGCACTGTTACCCCAATGTGTATGATGTGCGTGTGTTCATTTGTGTTCCCTTGCTGGAACTAAGAGGACCAGTTTGGGGTATTTGCGCAGTTCAGAAAGCTGAGGGGCGGTCTCCAGCCCTCACCCCACCTCCCCTGCAGCGTTCCCTGGAGCACTTCCAAAGTCCATTGGCCCAGGATCTAGGTCAGTTAGCCCTGGTGCCATTCAGCCTGGGGCAAATTCACAGAATTTCTGAGCCTTGGTTTCCTCACCTGTAAAAGGATTATCAGGAGAATCAAAGGAACCAGGCAGCCCAGTGTGTGACACAGAGGAGGCATAACAAATGTGGGCTTCCCTCCTCAAGACCCATTCATGTCATCTCATTCAGGAAGCCAAGGTCCAGTTGGAGACCCAAGATAAAAGGGAAGGAGGGTCATCAGAACACAGGGTCTTACATTTTTAGGAAAGGAGAAGAAAAAAGTAGTTAACAAATTATTTCCTAGAACAAGAGTCCTTCAGCATGTAATTCTGCACTTTTCTCCAACTTCCTTGCCCCTGGCATTCTCACTCGATTATACTGTTATGAAAAATATTGGGTAGTAGGCACCATGGTGTCCTAAGCTTGTAAAACCATATGTAACAAGTTGGTTTGGGCTGCCAGAAAAGCCTAGCCCAAGGAATCAAGAGAAAAGTGGGCTGGGGCAAGATAGGGGTAGGAGATTAAGAGGTACAAGCTACTATATATAAAATAAATAAGCTACAAGGATATATCGTCCAGCACAAGGAATATAGCCAATATTTTATAACAATTTTAAATGGAGTATAACTTTTTTTTTTTCTTTTGGCCATGCTGCGCAGCTTGTGGGATCCTAGTTCCCTGACGACCAGGGATAGAACGGGCCCAGGCGGTGAAAGCGCAGAGTCCTAACCACTGGACCGCCAGGGAATTCCCAAGTATAATCTTTAAAAATTGTGGATCACTATGTTGTACGACTGAAACTTATACAATATTGTAAATCAACTATACCTCAATAAATATAAACAAATAAATAAATAGAGAAAAGTGGGCTGGAGGCTGAAGCGAGGGGCTGAGCCTGGGAAGAGTGAGGGAGAGACTCCACCCCAAGACAAACATCAGAGAAGTGTGGAAGACAAGAGCCAGGAGGGAGTCCAACATGTGGGCCTACACTGACCCTGTGCTGACCCCAAGCACTGTCCTCAGGGACTAGGGTTTGGGCTTACGCCAGCCTGGCCCAGCCCCCGGGTGTGAGAAACAAAGCCCAGAGGTTTGGCGCTCAGAAGGGTGACCCCAGGATGGATCTAGAGACTGTCATACAGAGTCAAGTAAGTCAGAAAGAGAAAAACAAATATCGTATATTAACGCATACATGTGGAACCTAGAAAAATGGTACAGATGAACCGGTTTGCAGGGCAGAAATAGAGACACAGATGTAGAGAACAAACGTATGGACACCAAGGGGGGAAAGTGGCAGGGGGTGGTGGTGATGGGATGCATTGGGAGATTGGGATTGACATATATACACTAATATGTATAAAATAGGTAACTAATATGAACCTGCTGTATAAAAAATAAATTAAAAATTAAAAAAAAAAAGAAGGGTGACTCCAGGAAGGGGCCAGGGGTGTGAGGGACAAGCAACGCCCAGCTGGCAGGAAGTCTCCGCTCCTTGGAGCTTGCCTGACCCTGCTGCCCGCTCCATCTCCACCCAGGACAGACAGTTAAGGGTGGGGGGCATTGTCCCGGAGGCTTTGGGCTGGCTGTTACCTCTGGACCTCCTCCCCAGAAATGGGGCCCTGGCAGGATAAGACAGGTGAAGTGGCTAGGGAGCCGCTGCTACCACCACAGAGGGAAAGGGGCTCATCTGAGGAGGCTGGGGGTGGTAGAGCATTCAGTCTTCAGGACCCTGCCCCAAATGGAGGCAGGTATTCTGGAAGGTGAGGGCCATGCTCAGCTCACTTGGAATTAGAGCCTGCAAGTGTGCGTGCAGGAGGGGAAGAGAGCTTGCTGGACCTGAGCTTTCTGTGGGTGTGCTTCTCACCTGTGCGTGGCCAGTAGCACATATATACCCTGCCTGACTGTATTCTTGGGTGTGTAAGCCACTCCCAGGTGGAATCTGCTCACTCCTCCAGTGTCTACCTTTACAGCACCCCACCCCTCCCCTTTCTTAGCACCCGTGGCGGTTGTGCTTCTACATTTATTTGTGGCCTTTTTCTGAGTCAGACCTGCCTGCCTCCCCAGCGGGGTTGGAAGACAGGGAAGGCAGAAGCAGTATCTTGTTCCCTGCTATGTCCTCAGCACCTAAAACCAGCCTGGTTCGAGACTATTTGAATGAATGAGCTATTCTATATGTGTGTGATTTGGGGGGTCTCTGAGGGTGTTTGTAACTTTGGGGGAAATATGTTTCTCTAGGGTCCCAGAGTCCTCCAGTCCAAGGCAGAAGGAGATGTAGCTGTGCCTGGCTGGGGGTGGGGTGGGTTGGCTGCTGAGTCACCATGTGGGAAGAGGAATCAGGAGGAATGTGGGGCTGCCCTCAGCTGAGCTGGCCCCGGACAAAGGACCCCAGCTCTGGGGCCTTGCTGCCCTATCTCAGGGCCCATTCCCAGTAGGCCCTGGAGAGGATGACTCTGCTCCCAGGGAGGGGAGAGAGGCCAGGCCTGCCCAAGGGAGGGCAGGCAGCCAAGCAGGAAGTGGGACAGAAAACAGGCTGGAGTGTTTGTCCTATGTCCCACGTCCCACGCAGGAGCCTGGGGGGTGGGAAGGAGTGGGAGGTGTGGGTGTCACCAAAGGGCCTTACAGGCTGAACTCAAGCATGAGCAGGGGTAGTAAGCAGAGGAGGGGTAGGGGCAGGAGCTGGACTCCCTTAACGCCAGGGGACCAAGGGCAGCTGGAAGTCCTTGGGCTGGGTCCAGAGCAGGGCAGGGCTGACAGAACATCAAGACAAATGTTGGGGTTGACTTTCCCAGTAAGATGGAGACCAGAAGACACTCTGCCTCTCCAGAGGTGGGCTTTCCCTGGGCCTCTCAAGAAGCACCACCACTCAAGTCAAGGGAACTTTGCTGAGCGGGGCACACTGGCACTGTGCTACATGGTGGAGGCATCAGGGAGTGGCACGGTGCTGCCCTCAGACTCTCCAGAGTCACCTCACTAGGCTTCTCTACAGGCACTTCTCAAGGGGCCAAGAGTCATCCTGGTGTTGGTGGTGGTGGTGGTGATGGTGGGGAGCCAGCTCAGGGGGGTGGGAGACATGGGCAGCGGACTCATGGGTGGAGCACCTGACTTCTTGTTACGGTGCAGGTTCCAGGGACCCACTGTAGGCTGACTGAGTCAGACCCTAAAACCTGGTGTTTAATAGGCCTCTTGGAGGTCTCTGAGGTCCAGCTAGGACCATGGTGACTGTAGCCCACTTGGGGCAGGGCAAAGACCCTCAGGCTTGGAGGGACTGGGAGCCCTTCTACTCACTATCTTAACTCGGGGAGACACACATCCCCCTCTCAGCTGGGTTTGCGCCTCCCAGCATTCTTAACACTTTTCCCTGGGTGTTGAATGTTCACAGCTGCGAACTTCCTTGAAAGCAGGAACTTCCTCCTATTTTCTCTCCATTCCCCTTCCTCATTCATGTTCAGTAGCTCAACAACCATTTAGGGAGCACTTGCTGTGTGCTAAGTGCTGTGATAGGCTCTGCAGATATTGCATGGACAAGACAGACATGGTGCCTGAACCCAGAGAACACACAGTTAGTGGGGAAGGAGACTAGTGTCTAGGACGTGATAATGCTGTGTGTAAGGCCTAAGAGGAGGGTACACACAAGGGCTGGAGGGATTTGCATGGCATTGGCCAGAGGAGTCCAGGAAGGCTTTCCAAAAAAGCATTATCTGGGAATTCCCTGGCGGTCCAGTGGTTAGGACTCCACGCTTTCACTGCCAAGGGCGCGGGTTCTATCCCTGGTCAGGGAACTAAGATCCCACAAGCCGCGTGGCGTGGCAAAAAAAAAAAAAAAGCAAAGCATTATCTAATCTGAAACCTAAAGAATGGGTAGGTATGAGCCAGGAGAAAGCTCTTTGAGCCACATGGGCTTTGCACATAGTAGGCCCATGAGAAATGACTGCTGAAGGAATGCATGGCTGCACCGCAGGCCCTTGTGTGCCTCTGCCAGCACCCTGAGTGGGAGGTAGGAGGTCATGGGGTCTCCATATGTACTCCTGCCACCTCTTTCCCAGCCCTGACAGCTGTTCCCTTTGCCCCCAGCTAGAGGACTGTGCCCTGCAAGTGTCTCCGTCTGGATACTACCTGGACCCTGAGCTGTCCCTAGAAGAGCAGCGGGAGATGCTGGAGGGCTTCTTTGAAGAGATCAGGTCAGAGCTGATGGGGCCAGGAACGCTAGGCTGGCTCCCACCCTTGCCCCCATGCTGGAGGGGCTGGCTCAGGTGTCAGCAGCCAAGACACTTGATCTCTAGCCAGGGCTGTGGGTCTCCTCCTACCACCCCAGGGAACTGTGCCAGGGGAATCCCAAGGCCTGGCCAGTGTTACCTGCTGCCTGGGTTGGGGGTGGGGGCTCTCCTACATACCTGAGATGCCTGTGTTCTTCAAACCCTCCTATCTGGACAACCCTTTGGCTTGGAGAAGCAGCTGGGGAGAAAGGAGCTGTGGCCAGGTTTTGGCTGCCTTGGTGTGGGTGGAGGGACCCCGAGGAATGGGCTGGGAGCTGCTGACTGGGCTACTTGATTCCAGCAAAGGGCGGAAGCCTACTCTGATCCTGCGGACCCAGCTCTCTCTGAGAGTCAATGCCATCTTAGGTGAGTGTGTGAGGATATCAGCGTCCAGCGCCTCCCCTCCCCCCCCCACCCCCGCCCCGGTTGTCTCAAGTTTGTTTCAGGCCTGTGCTGGACAGCAGACAGAGCAGATGGGAGACGGGATGTGCGACTCCTCCCATTCCTATCCTGACCTCTTCTTCCAGGGCAGCTGCTAGACTGCGGTCGGGCTTGCCCAGAGTCAGGGAGTGGAGGAGGAGGTGGGGGTTCAAGAGTACTAGAAGATTCTTTGATGGGGGGTTGTGGTTGCGTCCCAGTAGAAGGGGGTGGGGGGCTTGTGGTGTGTCCCCTTGAGGTTTCCATGCCCACCTACGTCTTGCAGAAAAGTTGTATGGCTCCAGTGGCCCTGAGCTCCGCCGCTCCCTCTTCTCACTAAAGCAGATCTTCCAGGTGAGGCCCGGAGGTGGGCTGGGGGTGGGCATCCAGGCTGAGCCTCCCCCCACTAAACTCCCCCATGGTGCCTGCAGGAGGACAAGGACCTGGTGCCTGAATTCGTGCACTCAGAGGGGCTGAGTTGCCTAATCCATGTGGGCGCTGCTGCCGACCACAACTACCAGAGCTATATCCTCCGAGGTCAGCCTCACCCCCTCCCCCATGACCCCTGCCTTCAGTGACCGCTTACTGACCTCTTCTTGTCCCTGTGTCCCCAGCACTAGGCCAGCTGATGCTTTTTGTGGATGGGATGCTGGGGGTGGTGGCCCATAGTGAGACCGTGCAGTGGCTGTACACACTGTGTGCCAGCCTGGTAAGTGGCCCTCCACCCAGCCATGCACCCTTTTCCCACTGCCTCTCTCTGGGCCTCAGTTTCCTCTTCTGCAAAGTGGTCTGGAATGGAGGGGGTCTGTGGCCCCTCTAAGCCTCAAAGGCACTTCAGTACCTGGGCCTAGAGATGGCTCTTTCTGCCTAGACTCTCCTCTCTGGGTCCAGCCCCAGGAGCCCTTCCCCCTCCCCACCAGGAGCCAGCACAGGTCTGGCCCAAGCCCCACTCATGTATGGTGACCCCTTCCCCCCAGTCCCGCTTGGTGGTGAAGACAGCCCTGAAGCTGCTGCTGGTGTTTGTGGAATACTCTGAGAGCAACGCACCACTGTTCATCCGTGCAGTCAACTCTGTGGCCAGCACCACGGGTCAGAAACTGTCCCTCCCTCCTCCACTGCTCAGAGCCCTCTCTCCTACTTGTTCCCATATGACTGCTCCCTATCTGGGTGACAGGTGCTCTTCCATGGGCCAATTTGGTGTCCATCCTGGAGGAGAAGAATGGCGCTGACCCCGAGTTGCTGGTGTACACTGTCACCCTCATCAACAAGGTGGGATAGGGGGAGCAAAGGGGGAACCATGTGCCATTCTGGGCCCCTCAGGCTCTTGACTTCTGGTCTCCATCAGCTTTAGCCTTGCCGTCCTATCCCCACCCTCCAGACTCTGGCAGCGCTCCCGGATCAGGACTCCTTCTATGACGTGACGGATGCACTGGAGCAGCAGGGCATGGAGGCACTGGTCCAGCGCCACTTGGGCACCGCGGGCACTGACGTCGACCTGCGCGCCCAGCTTATGCTCTATGAGGTGGGCAGGGCGGGCTGGGCTGTCAGGGCCGGCTGGGCTGTCAGGGCCCGAAGGCAGGAGAGAGGAGGGGAGGGAGGGAGGCCGTTCTCCAGTGCCCCACCCCACCTACTTGGGCCTCAGTCGCTCCCATCTGGGCTCAACTCTCCTAGAGCGCCCTGCGGTTGGAGGATGGGGACATCGAAGAAGCCGTCGCAGGTGGGCGGCGCATCACCCGTCGGAAGCCTTCCTCAGAGGAGGGCAAGAGGATCCGCCGATCTCTAGAAGTGCGCTCCCCGGAGCCTGGGTAAGAACGAACTGCCTTGGCGGAGGCGGAGGGGTGGATCCGCCAGGAGGAGCCCTGCCTCCTGACAGGCCACACCTCCAGCTCCACAGGCCCCGCCTCACCAGTAGCCTCCACCTCCTCCTCCGCCAGCCCTGCCTTGCCGACCGGCTCCACCTCCAGCCCCGTGGGCCCCGCCCCACCTACAGGCCCCGCCTCCAGCGCCCTGGGCCCTGTCTCTGGCCTCCATACCACCTTGAGCCTCTTTCCTACCATCTCCGTGATGCCCTCACCCGACAGCTCCTGCGAGAGGAGCATCTACAAGTAAGTAGGGAGATAGAGGCTGTCCCGGGAGTCTTTTCTACAACTGTCCCTCCACTCTGCGCCCCTCCACAGGCCCTCCGCCTCCTCTGCCCAAACTTCTCTGCCCAAACGCGTGCTTTCTTTCTCTTTCTTTCCAGACTTCACCAAACTGCTCCTGTTTGGTAAGTGACTGCTGGGGGGTGGGGTTCGGCTCTGACTGGACCTCCTCCTCCTGCGGCTTCTCTTCTTCTTTCTGGCATTCTGCGTGTTTTGTCAATGTCATCTGTCTCTCTACCCCCTTCTGTCTTTGTTTTTCTGTCACTGTCTCTGACTCTCCTGTTTTGCTCTGTCTTTGTCTTTTACTGCACCCTGTCCTGCGTCATGTCGGTCTCTCCCCTCCACTTCCAGTTTCCTCACATCATGCCTCCCGCACTCCCTCCTCTTCCCACTGTGGCTGGGAAGGAACCCCTGATATCACTGCCCAGCTGTGTGTGGGTGTGAGCAACTGGGCTTTGGGGTGGAGCACATACCACAATTACCATTTCTTCCTCTCATTCCCCCCTACCCAGGGCCCGTGAGAGCCCATCTGTCCCCCAGTTCCCTACTGGGCAGGCCAGGCTGGAGTAAGTACGGAGGCCAGCCTGCCAGGCCTGCCATGTGCTCAGGGCTTCAGCATTGCTTCCCCCAGCAGGGGTTCCATGTGCCTGATGCAGCCAGAGCTGGGGGACTCTCCCAGACGTATGTGTCCTCAGTTACCCAAGGACTAAGCACTGGGGAACAGTTCACCGGGATCATAGAGGTCCCAGTGCTTTAACAGTGACACCTTAACAGCTTTGATCAGTGATGAGGATGTGGACTCCCAACCTGGAGCCGATTCTCCTGTGTCCTCAGCCCAGGATTAAGGCTGGGAGGGGATCTAGGGTGCTGTGTGGTGCGGAGGTGGAGGAGCAACCTCCGTCTAAGGGAAGGACAGAGACTGAGTGCCAACAGAAGCTGGAGGGGCCAAAAAAGAGATGGGATCACCTTTATTACTTCAACATAAACTGAGTGCCTTTCGTTGACCAGGCCCTTTTCTGGGCATAGGCCATAGCTCTCAGAAGCTGCTAGACATGCCAAGGGAGGGACAGCCTGGTGTGCCCATTGGGACAGCTTTCCCCTCCCCCTGCTCTAAGGATCCTTGTCTAGAATCAGAACAGTGAACATGAACAGCAGCAAGGTTGCAAGTTAGATGTTAAGCAGAACTTTTCCCCGTATGTTGACCTGGGAATACTGGGTTGGTAGTGACCCTCCCCAGATGTGGAAGACTGAACAGGGGCTGGCCTTTGTGGGGGGGGCGGGGCAGGTCCTGGGTCTGCTCAGCGCATGGACTGTTCCCTGTGTGTCTGTGTGTGCCTGCAGTTAGGGGCAGTGCCCAGGGGCCCAGCAAGGCATGTGCACCACCCTGGGCTGGGGTGTGTCAGACACCCTCACTGACAAGTCCCTCCCCCCAGAGCCCGGTTCCTGGAGAATGTAGCAGCAGCAGAAACAGAAAAGCAGGCTGCGCTGGCCCAGGGCCAGGCAGAGACATTGGCTGGAGCCATGCCCGATGATGTCGATGGACACCCAGGTGAGCAGGTGGGTGGGCAGAATCCACCCATGTTGCCCTGTTGCTCCACAGAGGACGTGACACTGACGGCTGTTTCCCTTTTTCTAGACACCCAAGAATTACGGGGCTCCCCAGAACCAGCCCCTGCTCCCGGAACACCCCAGAGCGCTGCCCCTCAAATCCTGCTCCGTACTCAGCACAGCCTCGAGCCAGAGCCCAAGGAGCCATTGGCCCCACCAAGCCCCAAGGCTGAGCCCGTCCGGGAGCTCCCTACCAGCATACCCAGCCTCTGCATTGGGGACCTGGACTTCTCAGATCTGGGGGAGGATGAAGACCAGGACGTGCTGAACACGGAGTCTGTGGAGGCGGGGAAAGGGGTCCCGCCCCTGCCGCCCCCGCTCCCGGGAGGCCCCCCACCTCCTCCGCCCCCACCCCCCCCACCGATCAAAAGCCCCTTCCCACCACCACCCCCAGCTGCCGCTCTTCCCCCCTCAGCACCTGATGGCCTAGCCCTCCCCACCAAGAGGAAGACAGTAAAACTCTTCTGGCGGGAGCTAAAGCTGGCTGGGGTCCATGGAGGCTCTGGCAGCCGCTTTGGGCCCTGCCCCACCCTGTGGGCCTCACTAGAGCCTGTCTCGGTGGATACAGCCCGGCTAGAACACCTGTTCGAGTCCCGTGCCAAGGACGTGCTGCCTTCCAAGGTAAACGTGCCCTCGTCTGCAAGGTAACCCTAGGGGAGAGAGGAGGCAATCAGAGCTCAAGCGTCTGAACTGCTGGGGCTGCCACTCATTTCCCACGTGGGGAAACCGAGGCAAAGAAAGGAATAGCGACTTGTCTGAGGTCCTTCAGTAAGAATTCAGCCCAACCCTAACTAGTGTCTAAGCCCATCCCAAGGCCTTACACATCCCAGATCCCTGGCTGTGGGGTAATCCCACCATTTAGCCATTCAGAGTGGGGCCTCGGTGTGCCCTCTTAGATTGTTGCCCCAGTTAGACCCTTTCCCAATCTTACACTGCCCTTCGCCCAATTTCAAAGAAAGCTGGTGAGGGCCGCCGCACAGTGACCACCGTGCTGGACCCCAAGCGCAGCAACGCCATCAACATCGGCCTAACCACGCTGCCACCTGTGCACGTCATTAAGGCTGCCCTGCTCAACTTTGATGAGTTTGCTGTCAGCAAGGATGGCATTGAGGTAGGGATACCCAGCTAAGGGTGCAGCAAGTCCGGCCCTCTCCTTTGGTCAGTGGGCATTTCCTGTCCCTCCAGTGGTGAGCATGGGCTTGGCATTTCCCCAGACTCTGGGGCTGCCCCAGATGACCCAGGGAGGAGTCAAGACCAATACGTGAGGCCTCAGGCCAGCACTGAGTGGCCTATGTGGGCCGTTGGGTGCATTCTCAGAAGCTACTGACCATGATGCCCACAGAGGAGGAGCGGCAGAAGATCGAGGAGGCCCAGCTGGCCAATCCTGACATACCCCTGGGCCCAGCCGAAAACTTCCTGATGACTCTCGCTTCCATCAGGGGCCTGGCTGCCCGCCTACAACTCTGGGCCTTCAAGCTGGATTATGACAGCATGGAGCGGGTACCTGGGTCATGGGATGGGACAGGCAGTGGGGACAGGTGAGCATGATGACCACGTAGTCTGAGTCCCTGGTCTCCCACACCAGGAAATTGCAGAGCCACTGTTTGACCTGAAAGTGGGCATGCAACAGCTGGTGCAAAATGCCACCTTCCACTGCATCCTGGCCACCCTGCTGGCTGTGGGCAACTTCCTCAACGGCTCCCAGGTGAGCTGAGAGCACATGAGGGCGGGGGCCAGGGCTCTGGAGCCAGCCAGGCTCAGGCTCAGGCTCAGGCTCAGACGGGGTCCTTTCAGAGCAGCGGCTTTGAGCTGAGCTACCTGGAGAAGGTGTCAGAGGTGAAAGACACGGTGCGCCGACAGTCACTGCTGCATCATCTCTGCTCCCTGGTGCTCCAGACCCGGCCTGATTCCTCTGACCTCTACTCAGAAATTCCTGCCCTGATCCGCTGTGCCAAGGTCAGCACCTGCCAGAGGCTTGACTAAGACTGGCCGTGGCATGAGGGAGCACTGCTTCTCCCCCTCTCCGAGTGGGCTGCTGGGCCAGGGCTTGCTTAGGCTACAGGCGTGCGCGTGGGCTGTGTCCTCTGCCAGAAACTCTTTCTTCTATTGGCATGGCTACACCTACTCTGTCTTTAGGTCTGTTTAGCTGCCACTTATCCCAAGAAACCTTCTCCGTTCTCCACTGCATCAAATGGACTTGTCTGTCTCTTGCATCAGACTGTGAGCTTTTGGAGGGCAGGGGCCAGATCTCGGCTGTGTCCTCAGGGCCCAGGCTAGTCAGCCCAGCACAGAGGCAGTTCAGGCGGTGTCTTTCTGTGGGGGGACAGCATGTGTACTCCCTGCTTTTCCAGGTGGACTTTGAGCAGCTGACTGAGAACCTGGGGCAGCTGGAGCGCCGAAGCCGGGCAGCCGAAGAGAGCCTGCGGAGCTTGTCCAAGCACGAGCTGGCTCCAGCCCTGCGTGCCCGCCTCACCCACTTCCTGTCCCATTGTACCCGCCGTGTTGCCATGCTGAGGGTCGTGCACCGCCGTGTCTGCAACAGGTGGGGGCGTGGGCCAGAGAGAGGCAGGACCGCCACCACCATCCCTCAAACCCCAAGCAGGACTCACCACTCCTCCCCACCCCAACCTGGCTAGGTTCCACGCCTTCCTGCTGTACCTGGGGTACACAGCGCAGGCAGCCCGTGAGGCGCGCGTCATGCAGTTCTGCCACACGCTGCGGGAGTTCGCACTGGAGTATCGGACTTGCCGGGACCGGGTGCTGCAGCAGCAGCAGAAGCGGGCCACGTACCGCGAGCGCAACAAGACCCGGGGACGCATGATCACCGAGGTGGGTGTCCCTTCGGGTCTCGACTGCCACCCCCATGGTTTTCTTCCTCTGCTCCCAACCCACCCCTTTCCTCTCTCCAGACAGAGAAGTTCTCAGGTGTGGCGGCTGGGGAAACCCCCAGCAACCCACCTATCCCAGTGGCTGTGAGCGGTGGGCCAGGAGAGGGTGATGCCGACAGTCACGCCAGCATGAAGAGTCTGCTGGCCAGCAAGCCCGAGGACACCACACATGGCCGCCGCAGCAGAGGTGGGACCTACGGCCGCTGGGGGCAGTGGGCTCTGGGGCCGCTTTGGCCTCACCTCCCTATCTATCCGGCTCCCTCAGGCATGGTCCAGAGCAGCTCCCCAGTCATGCCCACAGCAGTGGGGCCCTGCACTGTACCCCCAGAAGAACCTCCAGGCTCCAGTTTACCCAGTGACACTTCAGATGAGATCATGGACCTGCTGGTGCAGTCAGTGACCAAGAGCAGTCCTCGTGCCTTAGCTGCTCGGGAACGCAAGCGTTCCCGTGGCAACCGCAAGTCTTGTGAGTATTCCCCACACACCCACTGCCAACCTTAACCCCATCAACCTCCTCCAACCCTGCTCTGTCCTTGCAGTGAGACGGACGTTGAAGAGCGGGCTCGGAGAGGACCTGGTACAGGCACTAGGACTGAGCAAGGGTCCTGGCCTGGAAGTGTGAAGGTGCTGCCTCCACGATACCTATCTATCTGGGCCCCAGTCTGCAGTGCAGGAGACTATGGTGAGGAGGGACCAGAGCACAATTCTGGGCCTCCTCTCAACTCGAGGGCCACTCTGTGCCCGTGGCCAGTGCCGTGAGCAGTATTAGCTGTGTGTGCCTGTGTGAGTGTGCGTGTGCATGTATGAGCTCCCTGGACACGTGGAACATAATAAAGTTTCCCTAGCCAATCCAAGAGCCTTTTTCTTCTTTCAAAGTACCCACCACGCTGAGCCTGTAGCAGAAGGAAAATACCAAAGGACTGGCTGTTCCTGCCTTACCTCTCTTTATCACCCACACAGCCATTAGCCACATTGTAAGCCATTTATTCACCAGTCCTATACCTTAGACTGCCTTTGGCCCTTGGACTAGGCCCTCATTGCTCCTGGCATGGGGGCCATGCAGCCTGATAGAGCCACCCGGGGCCCAGAAACCTGTAGCCACAATGTCAGTGGCTATAACCGCTTCATCTGCCGCCGCTCCTGTCGGCGCTGCCGTTTCTCGTTGTGCTCTGGCGCTGGGGCGCCACTGTCTGCTGTGAACCAAGGGCCCAGTACATTGACCCACAGGAGGTAAAGGGCTCTGCCCGGCGCCTAGGAGAGAAAAGGGAGCTTGAAGCCAGGTGCAGGAAATGAAAGAAGAGAAGGGGTAGATGCCCCAGCTCCTCGTTGGGAGCCCCACCACCCACGTACCAGAAGCCAGAAGGACCAGATGTAGAGGGAGAAGCAGCTGAGCACCTGCACAATAGCTGTCAGCAGGATCACATCTTTAAGGTGCCTGTGGATAGAAGGGAGGCTGCAAGGGCCAAAAATAGTAGATGGGGAATTCCCTGGCGGTCCAGTGGTTAGGCCTCCGTGCTTTCACTGCTGAGGGCCCGGGTTCAATCCCTGGTCGGGGAACTAAGATCCCACAAGCCGCACAGAATGGCCAAAAAAAAAAAATTTTTTTTAAATAAAAAATAAGAACAAAAACAATAGATGGGCCCTAGTTCAACTCCCTTCCACCCTCGTCAAGTTGCAGGCAGCTGTGGGTCTTGGGCCCCAGCACCCCAGCCCTGGCACCGCTCACCTGGGCTGACAGCGGGGGACACTCACTCTGCCATGCCCTGCTCCATGTTGAGATCCATTCCACCATCCATCAGGGCCCCATCCTCAGAGAAGGCTGCCCTTGCCATCGAGCTCATAGAGTGGTAGCTGGCCCCATATACTGCCAGACTAAAGCCCAGGGCCATCTGCCGAACAAGAATGGGGGTATCAAAGGCCAGCCACTGACCCTATGTGCTTACCCACTTCCCAGGATGCGGGACACTTACCCAGGCCCAAAATGAAGCAGATGAGTAGAAGAAGACCAGGGTGACAAGACAGTAAATGGCCTGTAAGCAGACACAGGATCAGGCTGGGATCGAAAGCTTACTAGGGACTTCCCTGGTGGTGCAGTGGTTAGGAATCTGCCTGCTAATGCAGGGGACACTGGTTCGATCCCTTGTCCGGGAGGATCCCACATGCTGCGGAGCAACTAGGCCCGTGCACCACAACTACTGAAGCCCACGAGCCTAGAGCCCGTGCTCCACAAGAGGAGCCACCGCAGTGAGAAGCCTGCACACCGCAACGAAGAGTAGCCCGCACTCGCCGCAACTAGAGAAAGCCCACGCACAGCAACAAGGACCCAATGCAGCCATAAATTAAAAAATAAATAATAAAATTTTAAAAATTTTTAATGAAACAAAAATCTAAAAAGCTTACTAAACCATGGACCTCCCTCAACTCTGACCAAGATATTAGGCCAGGTGATGAAAGAAGACAAGTCGCTTCTTATACGGTTGGCGAAAGAGGTCTGCTTCCTGAATACCCAGACTCCCCTCCGTCACTTCAGCCCAGGAAAGAAGTCCCTGTGTATTTAGGTTGGGAAGGGCTCTCCAGTCAATCTGAGACTCACACCCTCATTTTGTTTTTGGTTTTTTGTTTTGACTATTCAGCACTTTCTCTGTGCCAGGATCCTTTCTCATTTATTTTTAGTTGGAGTTTTCTTCTGGAGCTTTAGCTGTCATACACTGCCACCACTCCACCCCACCAAACAGAGCTGAGGGCTATGGAACCTTGGGTGGGCACAGAAGCAAGGAGGGAGGCACTTACATTGGCCCCCAGTATGATTCGCAGGTAGAACTTCAAGGTCTCTTTGTTCTCCTCAAATATCTGCTTCTTCCCTCTCGTGCCCACTTTGCCCTTGGGCTGCAGAGAGATGACGAGATGCTGTCAGAACCCTCATCAGCCAGGGTCTTCCTTATCCTCCCCACCATTCCGGTTAGCTACAGAGTTCCATCTGCACCTCAGCCGAGTCTCCGTGGTGCTCAAACCTAGCACAATCCTTGGGATGTCCACCCCTCCTCCAAACCATCCTGCGTAGGGCTGACAGCATCTTTGCAGCACACCCAGCAATGACCGCCTCCTCCTGGGAACAATCCAACACTAGGCTGGTATCTCCTGAATCCTCTGATAAGGTCCAGTTTGGGGCTGACAAACCCTTCACGGGGGATCCCTGAGTGGGCTTGAATGGCGCCCCTCTCCGGCCTCTGCTAGAGTAAACCGGATCTGGGCTAACGCCTACCCCGCCTCAAGCCCCTCAGATCTCCAGCTAGTCCTGATACTGTCCGGTACTGACGCCCACCCCTCTCCGGCACCAGCTTTGGTACGTTCCTGCGCCTCTCCACTCCCCACCTTAATCTAGTACGGTCCAGCCACCGGATGGCACCTCCCTCTGGCCGACCCACTGCCCTTGATGTCCTTCCTCTGTTTTCAGTCTCCCGGTCCCGAGAGTGCTTTGCCTTGCGGACCCCGCCCTACTCGCCCTCCTTACCGCCATGGTGCGACGCAAATACCCAGCCGGGGAAAGACGTGAGAGCGACCGAAACAGCACTCAGTAGGTACCACATCTGCTGCACAGGCACTTCCGGTGCAGACCCAAATCGTCAGCAACTGGGACGGAAGTGGGAGATCCACTTCCTTCCCAAGCTCCGCCCGCCAGAGTCGGTGGGACTTCACTTCCCAGAAAGCCTTGCGCGGGGGCGGAGGCGGCAGGGATGCGATGGCTGAATCTCTGCCTCTGGAGGTGAAAGGAGGCCGCCCTCAGGCCTAGCTCGGGACAGGCCCCGCCCTCGGGGTCCCAGGCTGTGGGGAGCGGCTGTCAGACAGCTCGCCTTGGCCCCGCCCGTCTGGCGGAAACAACCAGCCCGGGAGATCCAAGGACCTGCTGGCTATGGGTAACGGCCCCGCCTTTGGGCCACCCCGTCCCCTTACCTTGGGCGACCATCCTCTCCTTCCCCATCGGCCCCAAGAGATGGCCACTCTGTCACCTCAGCGAGGACAGGGCCTCTGCCTACCCTGCATCTCTTGAGATGGCCGCCCCTCCCCCTCAGCTCTGGAAGATGTCCGCTCCATCCCATCATCCCCGAAGGGTAACCGATCTTATCCCCATTGGCCCCTTGGAATGGTCGCTCTATTCCCTCCTCCCCGAGAGACGGCTGCCCCTTCCCCTGGCGGTGGAAAACAGACTGCCCCCTCCCATCAACTTCGGGCATGGTCTCTGAGTTCCCTCACCGGGGACAGGCCTGCTCCCCACTCCCTCGGCCCCTAGTGATGGCTGTCCCTGCTTCCTTCACCCCATGGGATGTTTGCTCCCTCTCCTTAGCCTGGAGCAAGACCACTCTGCCGCTGTTATCCAGAGAGAGATGATAAGTTTTGTCCCCAGTGGCCTCTTGGGATGGCCTCTTCATCCCTTTTCCCCTGAGAGCTGGCAACCCCCTCCCTCAGCCCAAGGGAGACAGGCCACCCTTTCCCCATCAGCCCTTGGAATGGTGCTCCTTTCCCTTAGCAAAAATAGTACTGCTCCAACCCCAGTGAGCCCCCTGCGATGGCGTCCTTTCCCCCTTTGGCCCCGGAGGATATCTGTTCCATCCCCATAGATCTCAGAGATGACCAATCATATCTCTAGTAGTTCCTTGGGATGGGGTTCGTTGGGTGGCCACTCCACCCTTATCACTGCTTCTTCTGGTCCCTCTAGAAAGGCCTCCCCGCTTCTCAGCTCAAAGAATCATGCTTCCTCCCCTCAGGGAGGACAGGTTTGTTGCCCTCCCTTTGCTCCTTGGATTGACTGCTGAGCCCCAGAAGACAGGATGGCCACTACCTTTCCTCGGCTCAGTCAGGTTTTCCTGCCTCCCCTTGGGGATAGGGGCTTGATCAGTCCCAGTCCCCATCAGTGTTCTCTTCCCCATGCCTAGCCTCCCTGGCCCAGAGGCTGTTCTCCCCAGTCATTCTCCTCTCAGCAATGATCTGCTTTATCTTCCCACCCCTTCCTTGAGCAAACCTTTGGTGAAAACAGAGGTAAAAGACTGTCCATCCTTACTTAATGCAATCCAGTAAGTATTGACTGAGTACCTTCTGTGTACTAGGGATCAGAGAAGGGAAGAAGAGATCAGAGTGGGCTAGGGGAAAGGTCCACATAGGCAAAAGGAAATAAGGAAATAGACATGCTGTGTTTGTAGGACAGTGAGGAGACTGGATTGTGGAAGCTCTGGAATCAGGGGTCCAGTCAGGCATGGAGGCCTGGCAGTGCTGACCCAGGAGAAGAGATTTTGTCTTGAGGGGACTGGGAAACCCTGAAGGTTTTCATCAGGAGTTCACTGAGACTGAAAGCTGTCTTTTAGGAAAATTAACCTTGTTGCATTGTGAGGAATGATTAGCAAGGATGAGCCTGGATGCAGGGAGATCAGGTGGGAGATTGTGGAAGGAATGAAGGTCTGGGGTGATGAAGATCTGGGCTACTAAGGTGGTAAGTTTTCAAAGGCAGACATATTAGTAACAGCAATCCAGGAACCATTTATGGACAACCTACTAGATGTGAAGCATATTACATCTATTAAATATATATATATAAATTATATTATGTATATATAATTTAATCCCCATCATAAGACTATGATCTAGATTTTTAATATCCCCATTTTACAGGTGTGGAAACTGAGGCTCAGAGAGGTCAAGTACCTTGCCTGAGGTTACACAGCTAGGAATCTGTGGAGCTGGGATTTGAATGAATCTAAGTTAGCCTGGCCTAAAGCCTGTGCTTTACACCTATATCTGAGAGCAAGGGACAGAAGAGCATGAAGAGTACAGAGTATTATCAGGATCATCAGGTGAGATGCACTGTTGGCATTGAAGCTCAGGGGCTGGAAAGTTGGGAGGAGGGGCTGCTTTGGACTGAGGTTGAGATGAAGGTGATGGTAAAACATTTGGATGAAGAATCCTTTGGAGAGTTGGCAATACTAAACTAGCACATGAATGATAAAACTATATGTCCATATTGAATTGCTGGTTATTCCTATAGAGGTAACTGTTAAAGCCATGCAAATGAATTTATTATCCTAGAAAGTAAACAGATTGAAAGGCCCAGGTCTGAACCCTGGGAGCCACAGAAGAATCCAGAAACAGGGGAGTTGGAGTGGTGAGTGAAGCCCTAGAAAACACAGTGTCACAGAAGTCATGGAGGGAAGATTCCAGAAGAAAAGAATAGTTAATATCAGATAATTCCTGGTCTCACAGGCAACTCCCTTCCCCAGTCCCTAATAGGGCCTCCACTCCCACGCACCCCCAGCCTCATAGAGCGTAGGTGGAGTGAGAGTCTGAGCCTACCAGGCTGTTAAGATTTTCTTGCTGAGAATCTTAACAGTCAGCTGAGTAGCCTAGTTGGCAGTGAAGAAGATGGGAAAAGAGTGCGGTCCCAGTGTAACTTCCTGAAGATCAGAGAAGGAGCACCTGACTTGCTGTGTTCTACATCCTATGCAAGACACTTTACCATGTTATTTAATTGTCACAACAACCCATTTAAATCTCACTACAATTGTCTTTTTATAGATAAGGAAAATAAGGCTCGGAGAGGTCAGTTGAGAGAATAAGGATCTAAACTAGGTTTATCTGGTCCCAATGCCCAGGTTCTTTTTACCAACTTGAGCAGGAAGTATGACTTTTATCAGTCAGAGCAAACCTGCATCCAGGTGGTGCTCAGGAGAGGTTTTTTCCCAGTAAAGATACCTGGCGGCTGGAGAGGGGAAGTGAAGACTCCATGAAGCTTAGGATCCAAGATGAACTAGAAGCCAGTGCTCTAGTCCCCTGTGACCTACTGTGCTATCAGCTGGAGAAGGTTCCAAAGGCCCCCACCAGCACTAACAGCCCCCAATGCCCATTCTTTTTCCCTCAGATGCTCACATATATTCTGAGCTTCCTGCCTCTGTCAGATCAGAAAGAGGCCTCCCTCGTGAGTCGGGCTTGGTGCTGTGCAGCCCAGAATGCCCTTCGGGAGGTAAGGTACCCACCCTCACCTGGCCCATTCTCAGTTGTCTCACTTCAGCTTGCTCATGGCCCTGCTGATGCATCATTCATCCGTTCATTCCTGCATACTTATTCATACATACTTGGCTCTGGGTACAGTGCTGGGGCTCTACAGATGAATGAAACTCCCCTGAGAAGCTCATAGTCCAGTGAAGGAGAAAGACAAATACGTGAGTGATCATGATGTCGTGTGCTTGGTGCTGTGACACTGGAATGAAGGGTGCCATGGGGACATGAAGAAGGACATCGAAGGAGACTGGCAGCATCAGGGAAGGCTTCCTGAAGGAATAGGATGAGGATGAAGGTTGGTCTTCCAGAACTCATATCAGCACAGGTGAAGGCACCAAAGTGTGAAATAGGTCTGGAAACGGCCACACGGGTTCCCTATGACTGGAACTTAGGTGTGTGTGTGAGAAGTGGTAGGAGATGAGGCTAGAAAGGGGTCAGACAGCAAGACAGAGGTGCCAGGTGGCATTGCTGGGACTTTCGCCTGGTTATCATTGTGGGGCCTTTAAAGAAATATTAGGCAGGGGAGTGACATGTGGTGATTTGTGTCTTGGACATCTGCAGTGCAGAGTGGACTGAGAGGGCGAGTCGGAGTGCAGGGAGACAGCCCACTAGGAGGTGAATGCAGGCATCTGTGCTCGTTTGAAGGGCAAGCAATGATAGCTCTTTGTTTCAATTTTGACTTCTTTGATTATCACTGAGGTTGAACAGTTTTCCCATTAGCTGACCATTTACATTTCCCTCTTTTGTGTATTTGTGTTCCTTGTCCATTTAACTATTGGGGTCTTAAGTGTTTTTCTTATCCATTTGTATGAACTTTTTATAATTAAAGAGATTAACCTTTTACATATCTATTGAAATACATTCCTAATATATTTGCCTTTTAATTTGATTTGTAGATATGTGTTTATGAGGTTAAATTTCTAGGTTGTTGATTCTGAACATCTTTTCTTTCTTATTTCTTCCATTGCTTTAGAGATCCTCTGCCTCTCTTCAGAGATCTGATAAATATATACTCATATTTTGTGTCTTTCTTTTTAATTAGAATTTACTTTTTAGATCAGTTTTAGGCTCACAGCAAAATTGTTTCTTGTGTTTTATGGTTTGAATTTTTATATTAATTATATTTTTTATTGGTGTAATTTATTTTGATTTATGCTCTAAGGTAAGGAGCTAAACTGATCAGTTTTCAAATAGCCCAAATACCATTTATGTATAATGAGTTGGAAGCCTCCTCTGTCACATATTAAATGTGTGTGTTTAAGTAGGGTCTGTTGTTGAGTTATCTCTCCAGTGTCATTGAGCTTAGTGTCTAAAGGAATTTGATTTGAACTTGTTGAAAATTTGAAGTATAAGACATCTAAATGGTGAGATCCAGTTGGCAGCTGGGTTTCTGAGAGAGGAATTCAAGAGAAGGGCCTAGGTAATAAATATATATGTGGGTGTCATTAAAGAACAGGTGGACGTTTAAGCCACGCATCTGAGTCACTTCCCCTGGGGAGAGCATGAGGAGTCCTGAAGAGCAGGCCACAGAGAATGCCCCCGAGAGGACACCAGTCCAAAGGCGTGGAGAGGAGTGGGGGGCCTACAGAGGGCGCTGAGGAGATCCCAGCGAGAGGAGGACACACAAGTCAAAGGTGAAGAGCATCTAAAGTGTTGAGTGGATGGGTAACAGTGTCAAATCCCACCAAGAGTCCAGGAAATAAAGAACAGATAGTGTCCATGATGTTTGACATACAGGGAGGTCACCAGTGGCTTCAGTAACATTTGGCATCTGGGGAAAAAAGCCAGGTAGGTTGAGGAGTGAATGAGAGAAGAAAGGATATGTAGAGGATGACCTCATTTGCAAGAAATTTCCCATGAAAAGAAGAAAATAAATAGAATTGTAATGAGAGGTTGAGGTGGGCTAAACAAAGGATCTTAACTGGGAGAAACCTCTCATGTGTTTATGTGCTGAAGGAGTCACTAGAAGAGGGTGAGTGTAGGGAGGAGAGAGGTCAGGAATGGCAGCCACCACCTGAGGTGGCAGCCAGACAGGCTTCAGGATAGTACAAGGCTTGGTCTTGGGTAGGATGGAGAGGATGCCACCTCTCCTGAGGAAGCGAAGGGGTGGGGCTGGCAGCGCGAAGCTGTTTGTTGAGGCCGTTCCTTAAAGGCTGGTGGGTTCTTTGCGTGGTGACCGTGGAGGCCAGGTTGTCTTAGGGCAGTAAGTAGGAGGTAGAGGCCAGGGCCTCAGCAGAGAGGTTTGGAATATTCACACGGCAGGAGGAAGATGGGAAGTTACCAGAGACACAGGGAGGGGCCTCACTCACTCAGGTGGTGATGCTGCCTGTCTGTGCCCAGCACGCTGCTGGGCCCTAGGTGTGCAAGGCTGGGGCTGACACAGCACCCAGAGTTGATAGTGAGAGGGAGACAGCACAAGCCAAAAGGAGGGGGCAGGGTGCTGCACTCAAAATCTTATGAGGCACACCAAGGATGCAGAGAGAAGATACACTAAAGACTTCATGGAGAAGGGGATGCTTGGGCTAAATCTCCAGAGAGGAATAAATGCTTGCTAAATAGACAAGTAGGAGTAGGTAAGGGGTCAGACCCACCCACCCCACCCCACCCCTGCCAAATATAAACAGAAAACAGCTGAACCCAGGCAGGGGAGCATGAGACAATAGAAGGGCTTGAGTGCCAGTCAGGAAGCTCAGTCTCCGTGCTGTGCAGTGGCGAACCATCAAAGGGCCTGAAGAGCATCGTCAATTGCGTTTTGTAAGGATCACCCTGGTGACAACACCAAGGAGAGACTGGAGCCAGGGAGACTGGAGGCCCGGACCCTGAGCAGGAGGAAACTGCTTAATATATTTCTGACAGACAATAAGGACATCTGAACTAAGGCAGAGCAATGAGGGGGGAGCAGAGGGACATATTACAATGTATCAAAGAGATGGAATGGAAAGGACTTTCATCATTGTGGATGTGAGGGAGCGGTCTAGGATGACTCCCAGATTTCTGACTTAGGTGATTTGGTAGAGGGCACTGAGTTTAGGAGAAGGGCCAGACACCGGCAATAAGACAGTAAACTCAGATTTGGGCATATTGCATCCTTGTATCCGGAGAGAGGTCCATCAGATCATGGCTCTCAGTATCTGGTGCTCAGGAAGAAGGTGTGGAAAACAAAGTAGTTGGAATGGGATGAAGTCTGCTGGGGTGCACGTGGAGGGAAACAGCGTGTGTGTGTGTGTGTGTGTGTGTGTGTGTGTGTGTGTGTGTGTGTGTGTGTGTGTGTGTGTGTGTGTGTGTGTGTGTGTGTGTGTTAGAATGGAACAACCCATGGAGAACCCACTGGTCTATAGACTGGGTCTTTCTCTTCTTTGGTGACCCTGAATGGAAAGCAGGCTAGAAGGTAGGAGAGCCAAGAGGGCAGAGTCTCAGAGCCCCCAGTGGGAGAGAGCATCGGGGGAGACTGGCCATCCATAGCAGGCAGCATGGCATGGCAGAGAGGACACTTGTGGGAGGTTTTCAGGGGAGCCCCCAGATGCTGGCGACCTTGCCAGAGAGGAGCTGTTGCTGGGAATGAGTGACTCTGTGGGGACAGTGGTGGAGGGGTAAGTGGGCAAAGCCATGGTAAAGAGGTGGCCACAGTGGGTGTGGGCGCCCATGTGCTTCCAAGAAGCTTGACAGTGGAGGGGAGGGGGTGAAAGGTGAGAAGAGGGGTGCAGGATCAAGGGAGGCCTTTGCTAAGACTCCGGGGTGTTTGTGGACTCTGGAGAAGGAGCAGTGGAAAGGCAGGGTTCTCAGAGGAGAGGGTGGGGGACAGGCTCAGTAGGCCGGGAGAAGGGGGTCACCCTGAACCAAAGAGCAGGAGAGGGAAGGAGGTTAGGATGGGTCCTGCCAGGGGTGGGCTGGTGGATGTGAACAGGGAAAAGGGAGGGCCTTCCCACCTAAGGGGCTTTGGTTTCTTTTTGAAATGGTCAGGTCATCTCTGAGAAGGCTGGAGTGAGGGGAGGGAGCTACAGTAGCGTCAGGGGCTGGAGAAGATGGTGGGCTTGGAGAGAAGTCTGAGGGGAGTGAGAAGAGAGGGGGAGGCAGTGAGGAGGTGGGAGCGGGCAGGCCAGTGCTGGCAGTGCAGGCGCGAGGGGAGGCCGTGGCTTCCGCGGGCAGAATTCTGCACCCCCAGCACACACCCAGAGGAGGCAGCGGTCTCATCATCCCTGGCCAGGCAGGGGGCAAGGAGAATGGGCACAGACAGCAGTATGACGGGCAGGGCCACAAGGACCCTGAGGAGAGGTAATCCGGGGGAGGCCTCTTGGAGTCCCGCAAAGAAGGAGAGCATAGAAGAAGCCAAGTGGGCAATCAGGCCCCGGGGATAAAGCTGAGATTGGTATAGGAGTAAGGGAGGGAGGAAAAGGAGGAGACCAGGGTCAGAGTTTGGGATCGTAGAGTCTACCATTTTAGCACTGGGGCTGCTCCAGCTAACTCTGAGCTCCAGATAGAACATTGACAAAGACCCACTTGGTGCCTCTGCAAAACTCAGTCCCCCACCCCCACCCCCAGCGCTGGGAGTGCTGGGAAGCCAGGCCACAGATACCTGAGCATCTAGGGCCCTGCCGACACCATGTCCCAGAGACCAATCTGCGGAACCCTGCTGGCAGGAACCGTCTCCCAGGGCTCAGCAGCTTGATAAGGAGGTGGAGCCCCAGCTAGTAGGTGCTACAGAAGATTCTGGCTGACCAAGGCCAAGCTGGGGCCTATATGGCTCCAGGCCAGGCTAGGATACTAGATTTGGTGACTTCTTATTCTCCGTGACCTGCCCCCACTTAATTCCATTTTTTTTCAAATAAGAAGGTAGACAAAGGCAGCACCCCGACAATACACCCAGGCTCTGTCCGTACCGGGGCGGGGGTGCTTTGCCTGCCACTGGGCTGGTCACTGTGAAGAACTCAGGACGGCGCCCACCCCCTGTGGCCTTCTCCTGCCTGAGGCGTCTATAACATCTCTGGAAATGACCCCCAAGGTCTGACTCCTCTCTGGAGACCAAAGCCCCTGGGTGCCAGGGCATATATTTTCTCAAAGGCCTTCTGGAAAACAGGCGTGTTCACTTTGGATTCCTGTGCCAGCAGACAGGAGGGCCACGTCTCCGTCAGGTGGCTTTTCAAGTCTGCACACAGGCCTGCCATCTCAGCTCAGGACTTCAGTAGTTATGACAGAGTCCTGGCCTCTCACAGTCAAGGGACATGTATTGCTTTTAGCAAGTTTAGGGCATTTTCCAAATGATTTCGCATTTACTCTTAAGATGCTGGCATTGGGAAGGGAGGAGCCCAGGGGGCTAGTTGGCCCCTCTGTGATGGGGCGGCTGAAGCTGGAGCAGGTACCTGTGTAGTCCTCCCTTAGGCCTTTAGAAGCATCTTCCTAGGGCCTGGGAAGGGGGACTTTCCTACACTGGGGCCAAGGACCAGAACCCAGAAGCCTGCTGCTCTGCCCCCACAGATGATAAATACCCCTAACAGGCTGCTCCTGGGCTCCTGTATTTGAGTCCCAGGTAGACCACCTCGGTGATGGCTTAGAGGCTTCCTCCTCCCCACCAAGAAAAACAGTGGGGAGCAAGGAGGCAGTCTCAAATCTCACCCTGGCCCCATAGCTGGAAGTCCTTTAGGCCAGGCCCTGCCCCTTTATTGGGTAGCTTTTGCTGCCACCTGCCAGCCCTGTGCTTGGACGCTGGGCTGTTCATCTACCTTGTTCACAGGAAGGCAGTTGGGAGAGGGAAGAACTTTCCTGGCAGCCAGGGCTCAGGAAGACAGGGAAAGAAGGAAGACTGGAGGCTGCTGGAGCTGGGGCCTGCGGGGGTGGCATGTGACTGTTGGGGGCAGGTGCTGCCTGGCAACCAGCACCGCTCTGCACTCCCCCAGCCACAGTTCATTCTACTCATCATCAGATTGGCTCATCTGTCGTCACTGCAGGGCTTTGAAAGGGCTGGAGGCACGCTTTACCTTTCCTTTCTAGAACCTTTTCTCCCTGATCTTTTCGGTACCCTCCCGAACCTCACACACTGAGATCTTTCCCAGCTCTCCTTAAATCTGAGAGAGGGACCCAGGTCCTCAGGAGTCCCCACTACCCCACTGTCTCCCAGTGTCCACGGGGGGAATCTGTGGGGAGAGCTCCTCTCATCCATACTGACCACAGGGTCTGAAACGGGAACCTGGTTTGACACCCTGATTCCCGTGAAATTCGCCGGGCGCTGGTCTCCCTCTTACCGTACGCTCCTCCTTCCCGTGAGGACAGCCATAGTCAGCTGCTTCTCTCTGGGGCAGAAGCCAGGCTGATTCTCCACACCTGGGAATGAGTTCCACGCGTCTTCCTGGGAGACTCCTGTTGATAAGTATCTTGCGGGGAGTGCGTATTAGGCGTCATTTCTACCTTTCTGGTTCCCTTTTGATGATGTTCTGTGGGGAACAAGCAGGGAATGTCAGCTTGTTCTTGCCGTTACTCACAGGACAGGTTTTTTGGGGAGCTTGCTTGTGAAAACAAGAGCCTTTGAGTACCACTTGCCTGCAACCTGGGCATTGGTCAGGGGTAGAGAAATGGGGCTAGGATTTTAGAAGCCAAGTCCTCTTCTCCCTCCCCCCACAGACCAGTTCCACACATTCCTGTAGCTACTGTCCTTTGGCTCCTTCTGGCACAAGATCAGGGAAGGTTCTCCGAAAACATCTCCCTCACTGGGGGCTCCCCAAATTCGTAAACAAGCCAGCTTTTTTCCCACAACAACTTAGCCCTGAGCTTGCCTCCCGGCCCCACCCAACTCCGACTGTGTGCTCCCCACGCTCGCTCCCCTGTTCCTCTACGGCAGGGCCAACTCAGCTTCCTCCCTGCCTCTGAAATTCATCCTATGAGCTCCTGCCCACAGAAACGGGACGCTTCTCCCTCCTTACCTGGACAGATAAGACAGACCCTCTAAAGATGAGCCCCAGGGCTCACAAGCACGTCTTGAACTCTCGAGCCTGAAGGGCCTACACTTGTGAGCGCGCCCACGCCCCCACGCATGCGCACACCACACTCACGTGCGTGTGCACGTTTTCACTCACACACAAAACCCATTTTTGCAAACATTCATGTGGCTGAGACACTGAATGTGTATGGCCACCAGGGGACCTCGGCCTCACTGCCTGCCCCAGATCTCTGGCATCTGGGCCACGGGGGATTGTGCTGAGTGACACCTGTGTAGCTTCTTCCCGCCCTCAGCTGTTCCGAGGGCTATTTATATGCTCTCGCGAAAGTGGGGGAGGCTGACTGCTTAGCTAAGGCCAAGCTGAGGCCCTGGACTTGGAGCCGAGTCCATGGATCTCAGGGCCACCTTCTGAAAGTCCCAAAAGTTGGGGTTCAGCATACTTTGTCCTCCTGCTCCCTGGGGGCTTCTCTGGCTCTCCTCCAGGTCACCCCCCAGCCCTCCTGTACTCAGCATGCTAAGTCCCCACTCTGGCCCAGGCCCTCCATAGGCATTCAGTCCCATCCGTAACTAACCTTCCTGTCCTCCCCTCATAGTCATCCCCTTGGAGCCCCAGTGTGACCCATCCTCCCAGCTTCCACTTCCCATCAGCACCCCCTCAAGCACACATGACACCACACACCACAGTGGCTCCCCATTGTAGAAAACCCCTTCCCTGACCTGCCCTCAAATTCTGGCCAGCGAATTGCCCCCAGACCCGATGGCCAGCACACTCTTGAGACCAGAGGGCTAACCCCAGGTCCACTGCTGCCCCGTAGGCCAACGTGAGGTACAACATCCCCGTGTCCTCTGCCTCCCTTCCAACCATCAAGAGCCTGGGTCTCACGGGCATCTGCTGCATCAGCCTGACCGACCTGGATGGCTCGCCGGCTTCACACCAGGTGCTGCAGTCTGTTGCCTACCACCTGGGCCTGTACCTGCAGAGCTTGTGCCTTGGTGGGGGCAGCCCCACAGAGGCCTCCTTCATGGCCCTGATCCTGGGCTGCCCGGCCCTGCGTTTCCTTGACCTCAGTGGCTGCGACAGCCTCTTCACGTCAGGCATGCTGCTAGCTCAGCCCAAGACAGCACAGTGGGTCCAGCAGGCACTGAGCGGCCTCCGTGAGCTCAATCTGGCTAGCCTGCAGGACCTGACCGATCTCAGCTTCAACCGGCTCAGCAGTTGTGTCCCCAGCCTGGAGCGCCTCGCCTTGGCCTACTGCCACCTCACCTTCGAGCCAGACCCAGCCCGGGGCTCCATCGGCCCCCAGGATTCCTCCCCTTCCCAACTCTCCTTCCACAACCTGCTGCAATTCGTGAAGGAGCAGGCTGGTAGGCTGCACGCCCTGGGCCTGAGTGGCACTGGCTTGCCACCCGAGGCCCTGCAGGCCCTGGGCCAGGTGGCCGGGCTGCAGCTGAAGGAGCTGAGCCTGCACAGCTGCCGGGACCTCTCCACAGAGGCTGTGGCCGCCCTTTGCCACCAGCAACCAGGCCTTACCTCCCTGGACCTCCGCGGCTGCTCAGAACTGGCTGACGGGGCACTCTTGGCTGTGAGCCGGGGCCTGCGGCGCCTGTGGCACCTGAGCCTGAGGAAGCTGCAGCAGCTGACGGATGCGAGATGCTCAGCCCGAGGGGGCCTGCGGGAGCTGCAGAGCCTCGACATGGCCGAGTGCTGCCTGGTGAGAGGGCGGGAATTGGCCCAGGCCCTGGGCTTGGTGTGCGGAGCTCCACACCCACTGGCCTCCCTCAGCCTGGCCTACTGCTCCTCACTCAAGGTGAGCGTCCCATCCCCTTCCTTCCTTCCTTCCTCACCAGGACCAGGGATTGGGGGAACTGGGAGCGTGGCGCCAGGGAGGCGCCCGGTGTTTGTGTCCAAGGAGTAGTTAGAGCTGAACTGGGGACACAGTCGGGAAGAGGAAAGGAGCCTAGACAGACAGGGCTGCTGCCAGCACTCCTCCCCGCAGCCCCACGGAGGGTCCAGGTAGAGGGAGGTCCAGGAGACCAGGGGGCCCAGCCCACAAGGTGGCACATACCTCACGAGCCAAGTGATTGGTGACCACTGCAGTCTGGGGAGGGGAGTGAGGGTGGGTGTTCTGGGGGCCAGGAAGGCTGGTGAAAGCGGTGACAGAACCGAGCCCTGTGGGGAAGGGTACCAAGGTTACACAGCAGTCATGGTTCAGGCAGGGCCCGAGGGAGGTAATGTGACGTGGGAGCAGAAGGGTCATTTCTTGACTGAAGCCAGTTCCTTCAATAGGGCTCAGCCCTGTCCCTCTGGGTGGCGTCCCTGTCTTCCTGCAGTGTCAGTCTCTTTCTCTTCAGCAGATTATTACTTCAATCTAGCACTGTGCCCAGAGCATTCCCCACCTGAAAAGCATCTCAGCCTTTTCCTCCGAGTGCCTCTCTTCCCCTGCCCTACTCCATCCTCACCGCTTCACCACTGTGCGTCGCTCAGCTGCTCTCTCTGGGGCCCCACCTTCCCCTGTCTCTGCATCCCTCTACAAAGCAGCTTCCTCTCTTCTGCCCTTAGTTCCTGCTCCTGGCAGGTGGCAGCCCCACCCGCTCTGTGACCTCACAGTCCTAGAGGGAGCATATTTGATTGGCTCAGCGAGAATAATGTCCACCACTGGTGCTGGGAGCACAGGCAGGGTGAACACCTTAGAAACTTTCACCTGCATCCTTCCTGCCCCAGCCAATCTAGGCATTTGCTTTTCTCCTGGTGTCCCACCACTGCAGCCCACCAGGTCCACTCCGACACTCACCAGCACAGGAGTATTGTTGCTTCCTTCCGTGGACCCTGTGGCAGCTTCCTGGTGCCTGTGGGGCTGGAACCTTGGGCAGAACCTTCCTAGTGACCCCCGCCAAGCCCGGTGACGCAGGCACAAGCCACCTCTCCATTGCCCTCTCCCTCTTCCACTTCCCTCCTAGGATGCCTCAGTGCTCTCCCTGATGTCAGCGCTAAGCCCAAGCCTCAGGGTGCTAGACTCATCCTCCTGCGTGGCCCCTCACCAACCAGACCGTGCAGGCCATCTGCACCTACCTCACCCACCTGTCAGTCCCGCGCCTGGCTTGGTGCAAGGAGCTCCGTGACCGGGGGCTTCTGGGCTTGGGGCAACCAAGTGAGGAGACTCTGCAGGGGCCGCAGGTGCGGGACCCTCGAGGTCGTGGTGGGCGGGGAGGCCCCTGGGCTCAGCTGCCCTCCTGCCCCTCCTGCGCCTGTCTCTGGGAACAGCTGAGGGCGAAACTCGGGAGGAATCTGGGAAGCAGGGGCTTCCTCTCACAGCCTCCCCGAGAGCTGGGCATCGGGCCTCCAGCCCCAAAAGGACCCTTCTCCCTGGCCACAGGTCCCGCCCCACTCATGCTGCAGACCCTACGGGACTTGGACCTCACAGCCTGCAGCAAGCTGACTGATGCCAGTTTGACCAAGGTGTGGGGCTGGGGACATGGATAGGCTGAGGGCCCTGGGGCTGGAGCCAGCGGTTGGGGCCAACCCACTTTTTGCTTGGAAAAAGTCCTTTCTCATTGGCTTCTGCTGCCCGTAGCCATTCCTCTGGCTGGGGGTGGGGGAAGCTGGAAGGGCTCCAGCGCCACATCACCCGCCCCCCGCCATCCTCGCAGGTGCTCCAGGTCCCCCAGCTGAGGCGACTGTCACTGAGCCTGTTGCCAGCACTCACAGACAAGGGCTTGCTGGCTGCGGCCAGAGGCTGCCCCAGAGTGGAGCGCTTGGTGCTGAGTCACTGCAGCCGCCTCAGCGACGAAGGCTGGGCCCAGGCAGCCGGCTCCCGGCCGAGGCTGCAGCACCTCAACCTGTCCAGGTGCAGTCAGCTCGCGGAGCAGTGAGTGTGTCCGGTGCTGCACAGTGTAGGGGCTGGGCTGGGGCCCCGTGCAGGGTCAGGCGCTCACCCAGTGGCCTCCCTGCGGAACGCTGGGTTCCACTGGGCAGGTGTGCAAGCAGCTCCGGATGGTAGGTGTGGCCATGTGTCCTGGCATCAGCATGGCTTCCATCAGGCGCTTCCAAGCCCAACTGCCTGAGGTGACCTGCGTCCAGTCCCGCTTCATGGGAGGGGCTGAACTGACCCTAACACTCTGAGGCCAGGTCAGTAACCAGCCCTGTGGCTCAGCCTCTGTCACCTCCAGAGGCTCCAGCCCTGGCCTCTTGACCTGCAGTTTGACTCAGTGCCTCCCACCTCCCTCTGCTACATGCCCCAGAGCCCCTTCCCCAAGCTAAAAACCCCTGTTCTAGGACTAAGGGTGGGACTATATCAGGGCAGCCCAAGGGGCTTCCTGCCCCAGTCTGCCCCACAGCCCAGCAGGAACCTTTTCCAGCTACATGTCGCTGCCACAGGCCCCTGGAAATGCCAGCTCCTGCTCTCCTGTCCAGGCCTGGGTCCAGAGGCCAGGCCCACAGGTGGGCTGGGTCTGGTGCTGGGAGGAACAGACCCTGTGCCTCTGGCCCTGCCTCTTCTCACACTAAGGCCTGTACTGTTCCCCACAGCCCTCCCAGCCCCCTACCAGCACTGAGCTTTAGCAGCCAAGCCACAGTCTTTGTTGTATACCCAACAAGATTAAAAATTCCAGATCTCACCTCCTTGTCTGAAGTTCTCAGACCAAAGGGCCCCTTGCCTCCCCACCTCAGATGAAGCAGCCCAGCCCAGGGACGATGTGTAGGAAACGCCAGAGGGACAGACAGTTTCTTCCTCACACCTGGCCCAAAGCCCTACATGTGCCCCCAGCAGGCCCTAGCTTCTTCCCCACATGGTGGGAGACTCCAGAGGCCTCTCCCCAGCACAAGCCCCAGGACATGTCCTGCAGCAAAGGCATGTCTGTGTACCCTCATCCCAGCCAGATCCCAGGAGCACAGTGATTAAGGCTGCCCGGGTCATTCAGGCTGTTTTCAGCACACACACACACAAAAGACACTAAAGAGGACAGCATCTCTGGGTAGGAAGGCTCATTAAAGGTCTAGTCCAACCTCCTAAACAGAGAAAGAAGCTATTAGCTTACCCTGGAAGGTCAAGGGAAGACTCAAGTCAGTGAAAAAAGAGGAGGGAGGGAAGGAGACAATTAGGCAGAAGGGACCAGGGAGGTGCACATGGGCAGGCCAGAGCTGGCGCTGGGTGTAGGGGTAGTCCCAGTCCCATGGCGGGCAGGGAGGATGCCAGCTTGGACCGAGCATCCTTGGTCCACATGCTTGTGACTCTGTAAGCCACAGGCACTCTGTTGAAAGGGTTAAACCACAACGTGTCTGCAACCCATCTCAACTCTGTTCAATCATGGTACTGTGACCATTATCCATGGTCAATAGGGAGACACCGAAGAATACAGGGGAGACGGTGTGTGTGTGTGTGAGTGTGTAATCAGATCGGCTTCCTGTTTGAGAAAGCAGTGGGGTAGTTGGTATTGAGAAGATTGTAAGGGCGAGACAGGAGGCAGGAAGTCAGGAGGCTCTTGCCAAGATGATGGCGGCCTGTAACAAGGGACTGGAGACACTGAGAAGGAAGAATTGATGGTATTAGGAGACTTAACTGCATTTGGGCTCCCCATTTGCACCCTGAACTCAACAGGGACTATTCTAAGTGCGGTGGGAAGTCTGAATGCAGGAGTGGGCATGTGGGGCCCTGAATGCCCAAGTCAGAAGCATAGCTAGAGAGGGGGAACAAGTACTCCCCCAGAACATTCTTCAAAGGAGGTGCCATATCATCAGTTTTTAGGTAACATGGTGATGGTTAACACTTAAAAAAGATATTTTGAGGAGGCACTGGGAAAGAGAGGTAGTGAGAGGCATGGAGGAGGTCAGAGGGTGGTGGCTGGCAGCTTCCAGCCTGCCCGTGGGTCCTGTGGGTGGGTGTGCTCCTCTTTGCCTCAGAGGCTTGGGGTCTATGACCATAGCCTCCGAGCTTCACCTCCAGCTGGCCTGTCTGTGGCCCCCACCCCACCCATGCTGCTGCAGTTGGGTTTTAATCAGAATGCAGGCTTCCTGCACTAAATTCCCTCTTGTCAGAATCAGCCTACATCCTCCCACTGGCCTGGGGGACATCTTTTGGACTCTTGAGTTTGCCCTTCAGCACAAAGCATACCCAACTTCACATCTCTCCCTTCAAGCCTCTCAACAGGGGGCCGTCACGACCCACAAATGACGCAGGGGAAGGGCCAAGCAGGGTTGAGGACTGAGCTCAGACTGTCGAGAGCCTTCTGGAAACATGGCTCCCAGACTAGGCCCCTGTTAATGGCGCCCAGAAAGGCATCCACTTGGGGAAATGCCTCCTGCCCTAACACCTCTCCCTCAGCTGGCTGGCAGCCCCAGACCTCTCTCAGCTGGTGCCCCCAGACTACAGGCCATCCTTCTTTGCAGGCCTAGCACTGAGGGAGGCTGAGGACTCATGTTGGAGAAGGGTAACAGGGCCAGCCGGTCCCCACCGTCCTTCACAACACCAGCCCCTCAACTGTAGCTGCCCAGGTTTGTGGTCCCAAGCTGTGGCCCTGGCCTGACACCCTCATCTCATCTGCCAGCTAAGCTTGAAGGCAGGCTTAGCCTGCAGGGTTCAGAGCTGGCTCAACACATGTCTAAGAGCCAAGCAGACTTTATTTCTGCTGCAGCCTCTGCTGGTCAGGGTGCCTGTGCTTCTCCCCACCTCCACCCTTTGTGGCCACCACAGTGG
Source organism: Balaenoptera borealis (assembly GCF_965194805.1). Classification (NCBI taxonomy): domain Eukaryota; kingdom Metazoa; phylum Chordata; class Mammalia; order Artiodactyla; family Balaenopteridae; genus Balaenoptera; species Balaenoptera borealis. The sequence continues at coordinate 18,338,461 of NC_138878.1, forward strand.
CAGCAGCTGTGGCCCTTGGCCAACCTCGCTGTCAAGGTTCAGCGATGCTGCAGTCGTAGCAGAAGTTGAAGTTGGTGGGGGGCGGGGGGACGGGGGGTGGCTGCTCAGGGATGGGCACATTCTCCAGCTCCAGCAACCGCAGCTTGGTTTCCATGGTCAGCAGCTGCTCCAGGTCCAGCCGTGTCTGCTCACTGCCCATGGGACTGCCCAGCAGGGCGCTCAGCCCATCTGTCCACAGGTGGAACTGGGGATGGGGCCATCTCCATGAGGGCCTTCCCGTCTCCTCCCCTGCCCGTCTGCCCAACTCTGCTCAGCCTGCCCGGACACTCACCTCCCGTTTGGATGGGGCAATGAAGTTGAGGTATGCCTCCTCCTCCCCGTGGTCATAGCTGACTGAGAAAGCTAACTCACAGACATCCTGGGGAAGCAAGAGAGCCAGGAGCACTAAGCAGGGGGCAGGGGCGGGCGGGAAGGAGCCCCTGGTCCCCACTGCACTCACCTTGTTCTGCTTTCCCGAGCCCTTCTCCCGGACGTGGGGGCAGTCCTTGCCTGTCAGCAGTGCCCTGATGTCGGCCACAGGGACTGCAGGAAGAAGGTAGGGCTGACCACTGGGACCCCAGGCGGTCCCGGGGTGGGGCGGCGGTCTGGGAAGAGCAGGTGTCTGACCCCCACCCTGCCCTCCTTACGCTGCTCAGGCAGGCTCTCGGGGGCGGGCGGGCTGACGCCCTCCTCCACATCCCCATACTGCAGCACCTTGTGGTTGGGGGACAGGCAGCAGAACCACAGCTTGTCTGTGGGCAGAAAGGGGAAGAGGGAGGAGTGATGAGAGGGACACGCCCTGACCCCAGCCCAGCCGCTTTCCAGCCCCACTGCCCACGCAATGACCCTGGCGCCGTCGGCTGCTGATCTTGCGGAAGAGTGTCCCCTCGCAGAGGCGGAGCAAACGCTGCTGGCGGATCAGGCCCATGAGCTCTGGCTTCAGCTTCTCCCGCAGCTCCCTGGGGGAGGGGGGGAGGGGGCTCGCTGAACAGGACGATGACGACCTGGGCCTGAGCGAGGCCCAGGGGGCAGCAGGGAAGGTGGGGGCTAGGACTGGGACCCATCCCCACCAACTCACAGAATGGGAGGGGCCAGTGTGCCTTCTTGATGCAGCCGCTCTGTCTGCCGCAGGCGCAGGACCTCCCCGTAGGTGAGCGCGTTCACCTTGGTTCGGAAGAGCTCCAGGGAGCTGGGCTTCAGGGCCAGCGTGCGGGCCAGCTGCTCCCGTACCACTTGCATGACCTGGGGCCACCCCGAGCTTAGCTCAGGGCCTGAGTTCTGGGCCCCGACCCAGAACAACCCCCTGCCCTGGCCCAGGTTTCCCTGTTCCCGCCCTACGCACCTTGTCAAAGTCTTCCTGAGTGGCCCGCATCTCCTTCCAGGTCTTATTCAGCAGCTGGATGCTCACACAGAAGAGCTCATGGAAGCTCTGGTCTTGGCCAAAGAACATGGGCGAAAAGTCCTGGGCAGTTTCGGAGCCTGGAGCGGGGGGGCAGGAGGGGCTCAGGGAGAAAGTGTGTGCAGCCCCTGGCCCTCTCTGCCCTTCCGTCCCCCGTTCCTGGACACGCTGTGCCCAGTACCACTCACAGGGCTCCCCGACATGGAGCAGTTCACACAGCAGCACAGTCAGCTGGATGCTGCTCCGGGCAAAGGGACACTCGTGCTTGTCCTCACGGCTGCTGTTCTCCAACACAAACTGGGGTGGTGGGGGCACAGGACGGGGTGGGGAGTCACGACTAAGGCTGTGGAGACCCCGCCTAGGTGGCATCCTGCCGTATCCCACCCCACCCTGTCACTGACCCGGCTGTAGGCACTGGGCGCGTGTCTGGAGAAGTAGAGCATGTTGTCCAGGGCCAGCAGGCCAGGGGGCACGCGCTCCAGGTCCTGCGCAGGGTTGCTGTTCTGGGGGAAGGGGGAGAGGCAGCTGAGGAAGGGCCCAGCCCTCTGGAACAACAGCAGCCCCGGGTTGAGGCAGGGGCAGGGAGCTGGATAGGGGTCACTCACAGAGAAGCCCAGTTTGCGGAACTCGCGGGCACAGAGGGAACGGCGACGGTCAGCACTCAGCCCAGTGCCCAGGGACTCCCCCTCCGGTTCAAAGGCAGCCTGACGCAGGGCCTGCAGCTGCTCCCGCTGCTCCTGGGGTCATTGTTGGAGTGGTGTTAAGACTGAAGATTCAAGGCCAAGCTCCAGCCGTCCCCAGCCTCGTGTGCCCCAAAGGCACCTACCTGGCTGTAGGGGTCCAGTGGCGTCCGCATGCGCGGCTCCAGCAGCCCCAGCGTAAGGGCCTGCAGTACGTACAAGTGGTGAGCCATCTCGTCGCCCAGTGGCGCTGCGCTATGGATGATGTTCTGGAGAACAGCCAGTTCATGGGTGTGAGCGTGGGCTCACGAGGAGAGGAGCGGGGAAGGGTATGCCCGGCCTGGTCCTTCCTACCTTGTAGATGAACTGGCGAAGGTTTCTCTGCCACAGGTAGTCAAGCATGTGCTGAGGTGGGTGGGAAGGGGACTCAGGTGATTTAGCCCCACCATGAGCACCCATCCTGCAGGCCCACTGTGGAGCACAGTGCCCACCAGCTCCTCCCCCCACCAATCCAGCCACTGGTTGGACACCTTACGTTCAGCAGCGCTGGCTCCCTGCAGCAAAGCTGTCAGCAGTGCCATGGCCTTGGTTTGCAGCTGCTGGTTCATCCTGAGACAAGAAGAGGGCTCAGCCGGCCATCCAGGGTCCAGCCCCGCTCCACTCATCTGTACCCCACCTCCAGACACTTACACCTGTAGGTGCACCAGCAGCCTATCCAGTGGCACCTCGCTCTTGACCAGCTGGCCCAGGGCAGGGCTGCTCAAGGTCACACTCTCCAGCAACCCCAGGGCCAGGGGCTGCACAGATGCATCCATGAGGTTCATGTTCACATAGCACACCACCTTTAGAGGAGCAGGGGTTGTCACCACCTCAGCACCATGGAAGGCCAGACCCTGACACCACTCCGCTGCCCCCACCTGTTACCCCTAGAAAAGCCCACCCACCTTCCTAACAAAGGGGATGCTGAGCGTCTCCCAGGACACCACGCCATGCTCCATGAGCTCCAAGAAGGCCCTCAGTGCGAGGGCCAGCACCTCTCCTAGGCTGGGGAGATATGTGGGGCTGAGAGGGCCAGACCAGGACGCCCAGCCCCACCATGTCCACCACCCACCACAGCCCTGTGCTCACTCGTCCCCATCCTCAATGATGGAGCCTAGTCTCTGAAGCCCATCACGGCTGATGACTTCCCGGGTGAAAGTCATGTCTGGGGCCAGCAGGACGAGGTGCCGAAGGGCTTCCCGGCGCCCTTCACAACTCTCGCTCTGCAGCCCACGCAACAACCGCTCAGCCTCAAGGTCCTGCCAGGGGTGGGAGCAAGAACAGAGGTGAGGAGGTAAGGAGTGGGAACTGGGGATGTGGGGACTTGGGTGTCCACTAGGTGGGGCACTACTGGGCTGGAGCTGGGGCTAGGGCTGGGGCCTCCAGACCTAGGGCCCAGGTGCCAGTGGCGGACAGAGAAGAGGCATAGCAGAGGGGCACAGAATGAGGGCAGGGTCAGGAGGGGCATTACTGGGGCAGTACTGAGGCACAGGATGCTGCCATTCTTGATCTCCGTGCGGTTCTGGAAAAGATGGCAGAAAATGGAGAGAAGTCAAGAAGGGCTCTGAGGATTGGTTAATTGGGGTTGTCAATAAGGGAGGATTTGGGAGTCAGTAAAAGAAAGATCATGTTCCAGAGACTGGGACGATGACTCTGAGTCAGAGCCAGGTGGGTTAAAGGGGTCGCAGAGTGGAATGTGGGGCGGAGAGGGGACTCACGTTCTCAGTGATGTATCTCCTGTGCCCATCAGCAAACTGTAGGGCATAGCGCTCAGAGTGAGGCAAGCTCCACCTGCGGGCAGCAGAGGCTCAGCGAGGCGGGTAGGGGGCGCCCTCTCCCTCCTGCCCTCCCATCAGCCACCCCGCTTGCCCCAGCAGACCCGCACTCACGCGTCGCACACCTCCTTCAGCACAGCGGCCAGGGGTTTCGCCTACAAGTGGAACAGTCACTCACCGGATGGGAGTGGGAGTTGGGGAGGAGCCTGGGGGAGGGGGGGTGTGGGCTATTCGAGGGGAAAGGGGCGACCCGGAGGTAGGTGGTGGGGTGGACGGAGGCCAGACAGTCCGGGTGACCTGGTCCAGCTGGATGAGCTGCGGGATGGCGTCGCGCATCTGGACGGCGATCTTCACTACATTCCGCGGGGGCGCCATAGTCTACCCGAGGTGGGGTCCTCTGTACTTTCCAGATGTGCGACTTCACGCCAAGGGCACACCTGGTCTGAAGCCCCTGAGGACGAAGGTGTTCCTCTGCCCGAGACTTGGCTCCCGTGGCCCGCACTCACAGCCCAGGCAGGCTCCCACTCCCGACAAGGCGCTGCGGCCTTCCCAAGGGAGCCAGAGCCGAGGCTAGTTCCTAGTTCCGGGTTGGAGTCCCGGGGGTAGGAGGGTAGGAGGGCGCCTGCCCCGCCCCGCCCCGCCCCCGCAGAGGCGGCCCCGCCCCGCCCCAAGGTGCGGCAGGTGGGGGTGGGGAGGGCGGGCTGTCAGCACCGCCACACCTTTTCCAGAAAGTTGACCCGCCCGTTCCCACCACCAATCCAGCACAGTCCCAGGGAGGGTCCCTGAAAGAACCAGATCAAAGACAGCCTTAGGCATGGTCTTTATTCACTTGGACACTGTACAAATATTACAATTTCCTTTTGTTGCAAAAAGTATAAAAATAATCTTTATATAGGAATCCATTCGTTACTGCAAATCTTTCTAAATCTCTGCAAATGGCTCTAAATGAGGATAAATGAATAAACAAGAGGGGGACTGCGGGGCAGAGGGAGGCCGGGCCAATCCTCAGGGACTCTCCCACCCAGATTCCTAGCTAGAGATCTCCATTACTCCTGTTAGCAACCTGCCTGCCCCAACAGGTTCTCAGGGCCAAGGGTCCAGCAGAAAGGGGGCACACGAGCGGTACAGAAGGAGCTGTGTGATCCGCGTGGGGAGAAGTGAAGGAGGCTAGGCTAGGTGCTGGCAAGTGCCCAGCCCCACTCCATGCTTCCTCCTGGAGGGGGAGGGGCTGGCAGGTACAGGGCAGTGGGGCTGGACACGCTGCCCTAGGAGGGTGACGGAGGGTCCTTGGATCTGTGCCACTGGGTGGCAGCTGAAACTGAACTCTGGGAGGGCCGGGGGAGGCTACCAGGTAGGGGAAGGCCCCCAAAAAGGAGCGGCAAACACTTTGGCTCCACAGCGGAGAGGGCTAAGCCCCTTTTCCCTGCTCTCCCAGCACAGAACAGGTGTTGGTGCAGGAGTGGGACTTGTGGCCAGAACTGTGCAGTGAGGGAAGGCTGGGGAAGCCAGGAGTCTACGGCTCTCAAGCTGTGCAGGGGTGGGGTGGGGGGAGGTCCCCAGGCAGCCCCCAGGTTAGACAGTCTGTGTCCCAGCCACAAAGGGCATGCCCCTGTCAGTCAGAGGTTGAGAACAGGCACATCAAAGAGGTCACAGACACCTTCACTCTCATCCAGGTTGTAGATGTAATCGTGGTCTCCAGGGGGTGGAGAAAGGCGGAGGAGGGGTGCAAACACTGCAGAGAGCAACAGGCTGAGGCCCCAGGGCCAAGACCCCACCCAGCAGCCACCCAAATCCTGCCCACACACACTCACCCCCCACCTGCCTGGGCCACCTACCTTCTGAGGACATCAGCTCCTCCAAGAGCTCTGAGCTCATGCACTCTGGGGATGGAGGGAGAGCTCAGTTACATTCTGGCTCCCGCCTCTCCACCCACCAAAGCACATGAAGGGGACCACCCAGCCACCCATCAGAAACTTTACCCTTTGCCCAGGTACCGGGCACAACCATAAGGTCCTCAGAAGGGCAAGAAAACGGCCCTAACCCCCAATGAGCTGTGCCCCTCACCCCAGCCCCAGGGAAGAACACAGCCCTACCTCGAGTGGGATCAAAGATTTCTGACAGCTCTTTGGGGAGCTCCAGAACTGAAAGACAAGAAAGCCATGCTCAAGGGCACAGAGGTCCAGCCTGGTCCCACTCTAGCCCCCACTTCCCCAGATCCTATATCACCCACCCAGGGGCTCCATACAGCTGAGATGTCGGCCCTGCACCAGACCAAGCCAGCCCTGTCTGCAAGTCTCCCCTACCAGACCTGAATTCCTCGGTGCCAAAGGACCACTGTAGGTAATCGGTACAGCCCTTCTAACTCAGTGGTTCGGGAGAAGGGCAGCACACCCTCTCCATTTCTGGGCTCAGAGTATATACCCTGTCTGATGGAGGATACTCTGTCTGATGCAGGATGCCCTGTCTGACAGAGGATGTCCTGTCCATCCCTGCCCTTGCTAAGCACCTACCTGGTGCCAGGCTCAGAGACCACAGCCCAGGCCAGGTCACCTGGCAGAGGAGGAGGCACTCTTAAATAGGGGATAGTGCTACAGGGTGATGACACTGCTACAAAGGTCTAACCAGGAGGACACACATGGGAAACAGAGGAAAGGAGTGCTGGAGCTAGATCACAAGGGATTTCATATGCCAGCTTTAGGGGCTCTGGTTTTATCCAGCAGACCTTAGGGAGCTGTTAAAGGTACTTTTGTAAACAGAAAAATGCCAGTCAGGCTGTGTTTCAGACAGATTCTTGTCAGTCGGGGTAAAGAAGATGCTGAAGAACTTAGGATAGAGGTGGCTGGCAGCGATCCTGAGTGTTAGGATACATGAGGCCATCCATGGGGGATGTCTGCAAGAGAACTCACTTAGCTGATGTGGGGTGGGGAGCAGAAGGAGGGAGAAGGAGATAGAGCTGGAGTTGACACCCAGGTGTCAGGCCTGGGTGACTAGGGCCAGTGGTCGGGTATGCACAGAGGTAGAAATCCAAGTTTCAGTTGAGGACACATGGGAATGAAGTGCCCACTGGATGTGCAGAGGAAGGCACGTGGACACAAGAGGTAAAGTTCAGGCAAAAGGCCTAGGCAAGATGGAGGCTGGGATTCCTCTACCCAGAACTGGGGCCCTCCACAGGTGTGGAATGCGCCAGAGATCTGGGAAGCCAGATTTAAAGGAATGCCAGGGAGAGGTCAGAAGAAGAAGCCAATTAAGGGAGAAGAGCCAAGAGCTGACATCATTAATGCCAAAGGAGAAAAAAGAGCATCAACACAGAGCAAGAGAGCACCAGAGCAGATCAGCCTAGAAACCTGCTGGAGCTGGCTGTCAGAGCTGGGCAACGTATCAAGAGTAGCACTGGTGTAGCATGGGGTGGGGGTTTGGGGTCCTGACTGCCGCAACCTGAAGGCTGACTAGGGGACCAGGATATGGAGTAGAATGGAGATGACTTTTACAAGGAGTCCAAACACAGAGGATATAGGGAAGAAGAGAGAGAGAGACACAGGCGATGAAGTGTCATTTAACGAGGAGAGACTTAGCAGTGCTTGAGGGCCGAGGAGACTAAGTCCTGGAAAAAGCAAACACTCAAGTCACAAGATGGAGAGGAGACACCAGGCAGATGACACCACCTCTCCTAAGAACATACTGCCCACCTTTGGAGCCTGAGGGCCATACCACAGCCCGTTCCCCAAGAGAGCGCTCACAGCTTCCTGAGACCGGGCTCCAAGGGGTGGCAGGCAGGGCTTGAGGGAGGGCCAGGGAGTTCTGTGTCAGCCCAGGAAAGGGGCAAAGGGGCACCAGCGCCAAGCCAGAGGCCAGGCTCCTCACCTTGGCTGGCAGAGCTCTGGTTGATGGCAGGGGGCTGGCCAGCTTTGGCTGAGGAGATAGGATAGTTAGGTTCCAAGCCCAGTTCTGTTTCTGACCTGGGACTGTCTGAGGCTGGGTTCTCACTGCTGCCAAGGGGACAAGTACTCACCACCTGTGGGGTCTGCCTTGATGGGCTCAAAGGAGGTAGAAGGGTTGGGTCCGGATGAACTGCTATTGCTGCTGCTGCTGCTGCTGCTGTCCAACAGGGCAGAGGACTGCAGCGGCCGGGTGTCCAGTGCTGTCAGGCCCAGCGGGAGGGAGCTGAGCTCACCACCGTCCTTGTTATCGGTTCCAGGGCCAGCACTCACTGCAACCACATCCCCCAAACCCAGTCACTTGGGGACAGGAAGCAGGGTATTGAAGCTGGCCGTGCTAGAAGCCACAGCCAGGATGATCAGCGCCCCAGTTCCTAGGCCCAAGGAAAGTTAGGCACTGCCCATCACTCCCAAAAAGGTAACATGAAAATTAGTCACTGAAGGAGACAAGAGCATGAAGCCTGCAGGAGGGAGACTCACGGACATGGCCGCTGTGACCACACTTCAAGAGGGGTTGCCAGGGCAAGTGTGACACTGGCGGATCTGGGGGAAAACTGCCACCACTAATTCCCCTTCACACAGTCAGAACTTCCCTGTTAACAAGGGCCATTCGCTGGACTAGCAAGGAGAGGCCTGCGGGATGGGGGAGCAGGAGAAAGAACCCCACAGGGTCCCTTCCACTCTGAGTACGGCATTCCATCACACAGAGGTACTGCCTCTTGGGCCCCAGAAATCACCCCATCACCACATGGCCATTGTGCCTCACCTGTGAGCTCAGCGGCTGGACCGGCCACCCCCTGGGCTTCGGTGCTGCCGGGAACAGGGTTGGGGGTGGTCACCTGGGGACTGCTTGGGCGTGAGGCATCCTGGGGCGGGGCCAGAGCAGGCTTGGGCAGAGGCGGAGGAGTAGAGACAGCAGGTGGGCTCTGGAGCAGATCTTCAGGTGGCGGCACAGGCACCGCCACAGGTGGTGAGCTCCATGCCTCCTTGTTCACCAGCAGCACCTCGATGGGGCCACTTACACTCTTCAGGTGAATCTGGTACTTCTTCTGCCCATTGAGGCCCTACCGGTGAGGATGCGGGGTGGAGGACAGGTGGAATTGGAAGCAGGCTCGGCTCCTGCCTGACCCTGGGCAAGGGCCAGTGTCCTCTCCCACCCTAGGCTGCCCGTTCTCCTAGATAACCTCAAACCCCAGGCCTCCCCCTACCTGCCCCACCCGGGACTTATCGGGCTCCACAGCCAGCACCCGCCCTCAACCAACCCCGCATGGCTGGGCTGAGCACCCACCTCTGGGATGGGCACCTCCAGGCTGGTGCCCGACGGGGCCCGGATGGCAAGGAGGGTGTCTCCTAGGATGACAAGGAGAATGGATCAAGGCCCACGGGCTCAATCTGAACTGAGAGTGGGGTGCCTATCCCTTAGAGTAAGGAAGGAGATCATGGTCTCTGAGGGGCTGGACAGTAGGCTGGGACAAAGAACTAAAGCTTTTCTCCTCCTAAGAGCCCAGGGGTCAGTAACCAGAAAATCTGGGTTCAGACACATGGAGCAAAAGATTGCTGGCCACGGGCATCTCACTTGATTGACGGGGCTGCTCCCCAAGCGTAGACGTTCTAGCCAAGGCCAACATCCCTTCCCCAGAACCAGGCTGGGAGATGCAAGATGAACAAGAAACAGTTCCTGTACCTACAAGGCAACTAAACTAACTGTAGGTTGGAAGTGGGCACCATTGCCCCCTGCATACAAGCATACATGAACATGCAAATACACATTCTCCCTTGTATGCTTCTGTCACACGTAAGAAGCCAAACCTAGGGGACGATGCAGGTAGGGGTTGACCCAGGGACCCAGCCCAGGATTCTTGCACCCTCTCAGTACGGTTAGCCTCCATAGGGTCCCAGTGACCCTCAAACCCAGGACTTACCCTGTCTGGTTCTTCTTTGGGCAGGCCCCAGGAACCCTCTTAAGAGACAGAAATCTCTTGGGCACTGAGTCCAGTCCACTGCTCAGGGCTGTGGCTCAACCCATCCCCACCCCCGTCTCCCCCTACCCAGGCTCTGCTCACCAGCAAAGCATCTGCAGATGTCCTCATGAGTCACGTAGGCCAAGGTGTGGGGGTTAAGGAGAACGGCTGATGCCCTGCCCGTGGCGACAGATGGCTGACCACAGAGAAGACCCAGCTCTCCAGCAGAGGTCTGACATATATGCTCTCAAAAAAAGTCCTGAGGCCTGGGGTCTACATGGGGAGGGATCACAGTCCAAGACTGGTGGGCGAGAGGCTCTGAGGAGGGAACCTGAGGCTGGAACCTCCTGGAACCAGGAGCTGCAGGACCACCCTCCCAAGAGGAAAGGGGACTAGGGGACCACAAGCAAACCCAGCTGGACTAGAGGGCCCCTCGCCCACTCCCCTGGAGCAGGGACTGCCAGGAGGATATCAGCTGTTCTGCACGTCCTCTGTGACGTTCCGGATGCTCTGCTGCACCCACACCTTGTGCTGGTCTAGTTCTTGCTCTCGCTGCTGCAGCTCCTCGATCTCTGCCTTGAGCTCAATCAGCTTGTCCGCGATCTCCCGGGTATTGCAGCCAGGCCCCACGCCCCTGAGCCCGGGGAGTGGAGCTGAGAGGGGCTGCCAGGAACTCTGGGTCCCACGGCCCCCACTCTCTCTTGCACCCTCCACCCCACACCCCTGACGCTTCTGGGTAGGAGATCCCGTTGCCCTCCCTAGTGCCCCCACTCACTTCCACTGGATGCTATTCTTGGATTTTTTCTCGATCAGCCCGATACCTTCCAGCACGTTAGTAATGTCATAAATCCGCCGCTTCTGGCGAACAGCTAGGGTGTCAGCTGCCTGGCAGGCAGAAGAGAGTGGGGAATGCTCAGCCCCACTCTCAGGTGAGACTTGGTCTGGAGTAGTCTGAAAAGGGGGTGGCCTTGATTCCAACCCTCCTCCCAGGCACTACAGCAGCTCGGGACTGTGGGGCGGGAAGAGGCCTGGCGCAGCGTGAGCTGATGTTCTGATGCTCTTCTCCCCACACCTGCCGGGGAGGGCCACGAGGACCAACACCTGCAGCCCCAAGCCTGGCACATAGCTGACGCCCAATGGCCTCGGCCGAATGAATGAAACAGCTCCCGGCCTCCCTCCTGTGAGAAAGCACATGGATGGCGGCCTGCTCTGAAGGCTCAGCTGGGCCGCCCCGGGGGTTCCCGCTACCGGCCCAGGCCTGGTCCACCATCCCCCCTGTCGCCCCTTAGCCCGGGCCTCACCAGCTTGAGGTCAAGCACGCCGTCCTTTGCCTCCTGCAGAAGCGACACGAACTTGGTAGTGAGAAGTCCCAAACTCTTCTCGTGCCGGCTTGGTGTGCCCGGGGGCGGCGGCGCCTGCGGCCCGGCCTCCGCCATAGCGCCCTCCCGCCACCTCCCCTCAGCCAGGCCAGGCCAGGCCGGCGCCGCCGCCACTTCCGCTTCCGTTCCTGGCCTCCAGGCCGCCGGCGCCAGCATCGCTGGTTCCGCTTCCGCTCCGCGCCCTCCCAGGGAATCCAGCACTATTCATCTCTGCGAACACGGCCGAAAAACTTCGGGGACCATCAACAATTGTCCAACCGCCGAAGAGGACGAAAATAACCCCAGGATCCCCGGAGACCAGCGTTGTTGAGGAAGGATGTGGAGGAAGTCTTTGGGCAGCTCCGGTAGCAGGGAAGGAGGAGCCACTGGAACCTTACGGGCTGGCCAACCTGCCCCAACTCCACTAACTCTACCCCAACCCTCATCTCAGGAGAGGAGACTGTGCTGCCCGATGAACCCAATGTGTTTCCCCAAACCTGCTCCTAAAGGCTGCCCCACTGTCTTGGGATCACCCATCCTATTCCTGTCCTTCACTTCCTGCCAAACAGCAAGCACTAACTACATCTAGCTTGTCCACTTGTTTCCATCCCCACTCTCTTTCCCTGATCCCAGCCTCATCTTTCTCTTGTCTCCACACAGCAGTACTCAAAGGCCATGGGATTATAACCACTTTTCAACCAGTGCAAACATGTTTACCTATGTGTAAATATATGTAAAGCGCTTAGAGCTGTTCCTGGCATGTGGGAGGACTGTGTGTTTGCTAGTATCATTTTGTTATTTTTAACATTGTCATTATTTATGATTGTTTACTTTAGGTCAAGTTTTTTGGGAAACAGGGATGTGCCTGCAAGAATTTTACTGAGAAGCCACACTTGTAAGGGAGTAAGACAGGCAGAATTGGGCAGAGAGGAGAATTAAACTGCGATGCAGTTAAAATAGAGGCCTCAGAGACTTCCCTGGCCGTCCAGTGGTTAAGACTTCGCCTTCCAATGCAGGGGGTGTGGGTTTGATCCCTGGTCAGGGAGCTAAGATCCCACATGCCTCACGGCCAAAATACCAAAACGTAAAACAGAAGCAATATTGTAACAAATTCAATAGAGACTTTAAAAATGGTCCACATCAAAAAAATCTTTAGGGCTTCCCTGGTGGCACAGTGGTTAAGAATCTGCCTGCCAATGCAGGGGACACAGGTCCGAGCCCTGACCCGGGAAGATCCCACATGTCGCGGAGCAACTAAGCCCGTGCGTCACAACTACTGAGCCTGCGCTCTAGAGGCCGTGAGCCACAACTACTGAAGGCCGCGCACCTAGAGCCCGTGCTCTGCAACAAGAGAAGCCATCGCAATGAGAAGCCTGCGCACCGCAACGAAGAGTAGCCCCCGTTCGCCGCAACCAGAGAAAGCCCGCGCACAGCAACGAAGATCCAACGAAGCCAAAAATAAAAATAAAATAAGTAAATTTATTTTTTAAAAAAATCTTTAAAACAGAGACCTTGGCCCATCCTACTCAGAGCTCTGAAACTGGGGTGACTCTTCCAAGGCCTTCCAAGGTAAGGGTACCTGGATTTTATACCCTAACATTGACTGAGAGACTCAGCTGTGAGACCTCAGCAGCCTACATTTCTGGCAGCTGGGGGAACAAGTATCTTTGTCCTGAAGGGTGGATTCGGGTAGTAGCCGGTGTCCACTACATTATTACTACCTAGTAGCCCCTTCCATGGCTCCCTTTAACTCCCAAGACAAACACAGCTTTCATAGCCCTTCCACCCGTCTCCGCCATCACCTACCACACACCGTCTTCACAAGAGCCTGTGGTCTCTTGCTCCTCTGCAGAGGCACATCCACCTCTGAAGGGCCCATCAACACAGTTGTCACACTGTGATGTTGTCTGGACTCATATTTGCACACCTCGCTCTCCACCCAGGTTGGGGCCATCTAGTTCATGTCTGTGTCCTGAGCACAACAGATCCTGCATAGGCTGCTCAAGTCTCAATGTTCACAGGGAGTACACCCCCCTCCCCCCAAGGAAGTGGCGCCCAGCCCTCCCCACTCTGTCCCACAGTGCAGATGCTCTTTCCTGTTGGGAATAAAGTACCAGAGACTCAGCTTCCTTCCTTTCTGCATGTGGCCTTGGAGAGGGCGGGACCTTGGAGGGAGGAGGGAGCTCCTGGGCAGAGAGGTGGGACAGAGGCTTCCTTGGGGAGAGGAAGTCTCTTGCTGCATGCTGAGGTGTGGGTCCCATGAGCCAGTGGTGGGAGTACCCAGCTCTGCCAAGAGGGCCAGGGGAGAGGGCCATCCTCAAGGCCAAGGCTATCTGTGGAGGAGGGAGAACTGGACGCCTGGCCAAGCCTGGTGAGTTCCATATCAGACTGTCCTCTGCAACTCAGAGCAGGAGCGGTGTCCAGTGGAGGCCCATGCCTACCCTGTTTCACTTGCATCTGAGGGGCAAAACTGAGAAACCCGGCAGGCAAAGGTGTCTCAGGTTCCTTCCCATCACACCCACCTCCCTCTCATTTCCTGAGGGGGCTGGGCAAGAACCTTCCTCCTCCTTCTCAGCGGGGCCTAGACGAAGCCTGCAGCTCAGAGGAGCTCCCACTCTACGTGCTCTAACCTGGACCTTCGCCCCCACTCCTACCTCCGCTCCGGCTCCTCCAGCCATGGACTCAGCAGCCAGGGACAAAATGCAGCCCGCACTTCCCCCTGGTATGAGCCCTTCTGGGTGGGCTGAGGGAGGGATGGTGGCAAGAAAGATGGGGATGGTGGGGTTGGTCCTCCCTGGCTGGAGCTCTATAGGGAGGACAGGGAGAGGAGTGGACTGCCTTGGGGGACAGGCCGAGGGGTAGGAAGGGGAGCAGATTTGGCAGCCACTTCCTGCAGGCCCTGCCCAACTGACGCGGCTGCCCAGGCTCTTCCTGCCCAGGGCCTGAGTGGCCGGAGCAGGAGAGGGCGGAGCAGCTGGCCCGGGGTGCAGCACTCAAGTGGGCCTCGGGTATCTTCTACCGGCCAGAGCAGCTGGCCAGGCTCGGCCAGTACCGTAGCCGCGAGGTGCAGCGTACCTGTTCCCTGGAAGCACGCATCAAGGTGGGCATCAGGCAGGAGGCAGGGGTGCTGAGGGCGGGCTGCAGGACTGGCCAGGCCTCACTGGCTGCCTCCCTCCCACAGTCAGTGGTGCAGTCGTACCTGGAGGGCGTGAAGACCGGTGTGCGGCAGCTGGCCTGGGCCCTTGAGGCCGTGCAGGGAGCCCGCGAAGCCCTGGGCCAGGCTCATGCGTTGCTCCAGGGTATGGCTGAGGCTGCACAGACCCTAGAACCCCTGCGGGAGCAGGTTGTGCAACACAAGCAACTGCAGGCCATGTCTCAGCTGCTGCCCCGGCTGCGAGCTGGTGAGTGTGTGGGGCCCTAGGCCGCAGTCCTCCGACAGGTAGTCGACAAACACCATCACTGATCAAGGGGCTGGGGCGCCAGTGGGAGATTGCGTGGACGGACACGTGGGCGACCTCCCAGAGAGTAACTCAGGCTTCAAATGGCATATGAAGCAAGGGTACGTATTAGTTCATTCTGGGGTTCCCAAGCATGGGATGTCTGAGTCAGGACTGACACCAAGTGGCTCTGGCCAACCTGGCTGTTAATTTACTAAAATATTTCCCTAACGGGGTGGATGAATAGCCACTGGCATGGCCCCCCAAGTTCCTCCCTGCCTTCCCTCCAAGACCCCTGACTTCCTCATGTTCCATCAGCTCAAGGGTTTACCCTTGGCCCACCATGTAGGCCCTTCCCTGGGTCCTTTCAGATTGACCAATGCTCTACTGTACTGATTATTAAATATTTTACACATCACCCCAGCCCCAGGGCCTCAGCATCTACTGCTATACCCACTGCACAGGTGGGAAGGCTGAGACCCAGGGCTGCCTCTTCTCCCCGCTTAGTGCCTGCTGCATTGGCCCACACACAGACCCTGATTGATGCCCAGCGACTCTTGGAGGCATATGTGAGCCTTCGGGAACTGGAGCAGCTGCAAGAGGAGACGTGGGCACCTCTC
Source organism: Balaenoptera borealis (assembly GCF_965194805.1). Lineage (NCBI taxonomy): Eukaryota > Metazoa > Chordata > Mammalia > Artiodactyla > Balaenopteridae > Balaenoptera > Balaenoptera borealis. Next base: position 18,353,704 of record NC_138878.1, read on the forward strand.
GGGGGCCTGGAGTTGCCAGTGTTCGAGGGGCTGGGCCCTCTGGCTGAGGCTCTGGGCCAGGCTGTGGAGGCGGCTGCAGGGGCTGCAGGGCGGCTGGCACGGGAGGACCCAGCCCTGCTGGTGGCTGCTATGCGTGTGGCCGAAGTGGACGCTGGGCGCACAACCTCCCTGGAGCAGGCCGCCCGGGACTGGCGGCAGCGCTGTCTGCGGGCACTACAGGAGGGCTTGGAGCGGATCCACTTTGGGACACCTCTGCAGCCTGGGCCAGGGGCACTAGCGGGGTGGCTGGAGGCTCTGCGGGTGGCTCTACCAGCAGAGCTGGCCGCGGCTGAGGCACTGGTAGCACCCTGCTGCCCACCACACTACAACGTGGTCCGGCTGTGGGCCCACACCCTGCACAGTGGCCTGCGCTGCTGCCTGCAGCAACTTCTGGAAGGGCCTCAGCTGGAAGCTGCCGATGCCTTCACCTTGCTGCATTGGGCACTGCATGTGTACCTGGGGTCAGTGTCCCTGGGGCAATGGGAAGTGGGTGCATCAAAGGCTGGAGGCTCAATGTAACACTGGGCTACCCATGTCCAGGCCAGAAATGATGGGGAGCCTGGAATTGGGGCCCGAGGCTGATGTGTCTGATCTGGAGCCCCTCCTGACCCTGGAGAACATCGAGCAGTTGGAGACAATATTTGTGGCCAAAGTCCAGGTGAGTAGTTGGGGCCCGGGTTCAGAGCAGCTCTGCCACCAGCTGTGGGCCTGTATCTGTGGAGTCGCATGTCCACCTGTCTCTAGCAGTGTCAGTGCCCTGCTACATACTGCTGCACCTTGCCCCTTTCCCCCAGGCAAGTGTGGCCCAGTGGCTGCAGAAGGCACTGGACGGGGATGTAGCTGAGTGGGGCCGAGAGCAGGAGCCTGACACAGACCCATCTGGCTTCTACCACTCACCAATGCCAGCCATCGTGCTGCAGGTGGGTGAAAAGTGGCAAGGCAGGGGGGCAGCTCTCATAGGGAAAGGGAAGGAGGGCAGGACTAGGACTCTGATGATGGCTGCCCATCCCTGCCTGTAGATCCTGGAAGAGAACATTCGCGTGACCAGAATGGTCAGTGAGTCACTGCAGCGGCGGGTGCATGGCATGGCACTGTCAGAACTGAGCGCATTCCTGAGGAGGTCTGCCTAGGCACTGACCCAGTCCCAACCCCTGGCCCTGATCCTGGGGCAGCACTAAGGGGCTCTGAGTGATAAGACACACCTGTGGAAAAGGGCTCCTTCAAAACAGGGCCTTGGGTATCTTGGAGGTGGGGCCAGAGTACCAAGGACTGGGGTTGCACCAGAATGACAGCAGATACAGGAGCCACCTCTGCCCTTTGCAGCTTTAGTGATGCTCTGATCCGATTCTCCCGAGACCACCTCAGGGGGGAAGCAACGGCCCCTCATTACGTGCCCTACCTACTGGCCACCCTCAACCACCAATCAGCACTCAGGTATCAGGAGGCCCCCACAGAACCCCACCTTCACTAACCCCTGACTGAACACCTATTAGGTATGGACCCAGCTCACACTAGGCCTTTAGGAATTTTGGACTCACATAGCCCTGGGGTTCCTATCCTAGTTCTACTAATTACTAGCTGTGTGACCTTGGGCCAGTTACCTAATCTTTCTGAATCTTGCTTTCGTCATCAGTAGTATATGGGTAATAATGGACATTCTGAGAATCACATGAGATAACAGATAAAATGTACCTACCACAGTACCTGGCACATAGTGTCAATTATTCATTCATTCAACAAATATTTATCAAGGCCCTACTCTGTGCCAGGTAATGTCTGGCGTTACAGCTGTGAACAAAACAAAAACATTCCCTTCCTCTTGGGTCTTATGTTCTTTGGGGTGGGGGCAGAGAGGACAAACAAATTAATGATGATTTTGACTCCCTCCTGACTGGGATTAACTCTCTCCCCTTACCGAAACAGAAACTGAAAGACATGACTTGCTCAAGGTCACACCGCGAATTAGAGGCAGGTCCAGCTGGCCTGTGTCCCTTCTAGCTCGCTGAGCCCACCACTCCCATCCTCAATCTGTTGGCCCAGACTTTCAGAAGTGCAGGGAGCCGCCCTTCTTGCCCCCTCACGGAACACACTTGCGCCACTAGGTGGCGCCCAAGTGGCTAGACAACGGAGGGCCTCTCGGGCCTTGGCCTTGGTCCTGAAGCCGTACTTTTGGTCGGTCCAGCTCCTCCGTGTCCGTCCTGCAGCCCGACTGGGTGGCTCCAGGGGCCTTGGCTCCGGTGGAGGCAGCGCTGGACGAGTTGCAGAGGAGGATCTGCCGCCTGGTGTTGGAGGCGCTGCTGGCGGAGCTACAGGTGAGGCTTCAGACGGAGATGGGGGTGGGATAAGGAGATATAGCGTATGCATGGGGGTCTCTGCGGGGAATGCCGGATCTGAATCGTCCCTCCAGCCGCGTCTCTGCCCTCCGCTCCAGCCCCTATTCGCTGCTCTGCCCTCTCGCCGGTGGCTGTCGAGCCCAGAGCTGCTGGATGACGTGTGCGAGCGGACCGCGAGCTTCTGCCAGGACTTCCGACACGTGCGGGATCCTGCGGTCCAGGTGCGTTTGGAGGGGAAGGCTGGGAAGGGGGGAAAACGCCCATGGAAAAAGCGTCCTGGAACCATTTGATCGTGCTCCCCGCAGCTGCTGCTGGCCGAGGCGGAGCGTACCGTGGTGCTGCAGTACCTACGTGCGCTGATGCAAGGCCGCCTAGTGTGCCGCGGTGCTGACGAGCGGACCCAGGCGGCCGAGCGCCTGCGGCACGATGCCGCCCAGCTTCGGGAGCTTTTCCTCGGTTTGGTGAGAATCTGGGTGAGCAGATGGGCGGGAGTCTCAGTGGTTGGGTAGGGGCCGAGGGCTGGAGAGAGACCAACACCGACGTGTTCAGGGCCTGGAGGAGAGCGTTCAGTGCGCGCCAGTGCTGCTCGCCTTGAGGGAGCTGCTGAACCTCCGCGACCCCACGCTGCTTGGTCTCGAGGTGGCAGGCTTGCGGCAACAATTTCCCGACGTGAGGTGCGAAGACGGGCCGGGAAGGGAGGAGGGACCCCGGGGGGGCTGGGCGGGGCTGACGCACCTGTACTCCATAGCGAGGATCACGTCTCCGCCCTCTTGGACCTGCGCGGGGACGTGTCCCGAGAGCAGCGCCTGGCCGCACTCAGCTCTCTGCAGGCCGGCCCGCAGCCCTCGCCCCCAGCGGGTGGACGCGCACTCTTCAGCCTCGTGCCAGCACCTGCACCCCCGCTGTCCTCCTGCCTCCCCTCGGGGTCCTGTGCCTGACCCCCGGCTGCCCGCAGAATAAAGCCACGGTCCCCGTACGCCTGAATTGTGTGCGATGGAGAAGGGGGGATAGAAATAAAAGTCCCCGCGAAGGTCAGGGGTTCCAAGTGCAGTGACATACCTAAGGTATCCTGGCTCCAGTTCTGAAATACGTCTGCGCCCCACCTATCCCGGCATCAGACCTGTATATGGGCTGCTTTCCCAAGCACCCGGGCTTCCACCGCTGTATGCGGACTCCATCCCCACGTGTCCGTGCACCGGCAGCGAGCTCGCGTCTCCCGCGCGACTGCTGAGTCCAACTACTGAGGCAGAGGGGGCGGGCTTAAGACAACACCCCACCCAGGGGCGTGACCCGATGGCGGACCCCCTCCGGCTCTGCCTGGCCCCACCCCCAGCCATGTCCTCGGGCGCTTGAGGCCCCGGAGATTGACGTGAAACCGCGCGCCTTCGTCTGAGCGTGCGCGCGCCCGACTGCGTGCGTCACCAGCGTCGGCTCCCCAGGGCTGGGCAGCCGGCGGCCGGTGTTGCGGAGCGGGGACGGCGGCAGCGAGAAGAGGATTGAACAGGTGGGGGCGCGGCACGCGGACGGAATCCCCCCACCCCCGAGAGGCCGAGAAGGCGTTCGACGCGACCCCTCCTCATCTACCAGGGAACCCCGCTCCATTGTCCTCTGGCCCCGCCCTCCATTGGGCACGCCCTTTGCCCCATCCCCCGCCTCTTATTGGCTGGAGGTCACGCCCCTCCTCGATCTCCCAGTCCCCATTGGCTCCTCTTCCACGTTATCCTCTCCCGGAGTTTCTTATTGGCGCAGGCCACACCCTCTCATTTATCACCAGACTCCGCCTTCAGCCTGGGCTCCTCCCACAACCATCTTTCATTCATTCTGCATCTAGTGCTGGGTACTTTGGTCATGGGGGTGAATCAGACCCGTCCCTGCCCTCACGGAGTTCAGGGGATGACGGGGGGACACGGACCTAGGCTCCAACAGTGACAGCCTAGGACGGTAAAGAAGCCGCCTGGGCACTGGGAACCTCTAAGACGCTGGGAAGGCTTCCCGGAGGAAGTGAGGCCTAAACCAAGTCCTGAAGAATGGTTAAGGAGTTTGCCACGGGGAGACATTGGGAGGGCATTCTTGGCAGAAGGACCTGAGACATGAAAGAAACAGGCGTATTCTGGTAATTGCAAAGAGGTAGGTCAAATGAAAGAAGTGGAGATGAAGGGGATTAGTACAAGCAGAGGCCCGGAGACCAGTGAGGAATCCAGAAAAGTGTATAGTTAGTTGAGGGGAGGGAAGCCTGAGGCCTGAAATCTTTTCCAGCAGCTTGTCACTAGGCAGAGTGCCGGGAGGAGCGGGAGGGGATCAGAACTAGATGGGGAAGCAAAGTGCAGGGAAGGTATGATTCCAGTTCTGAGAAGGACAAGGGCTCTTGATTTCATTCCTTTATTGAGCAACTGTTCTGGGGACACAGTTGTGAACACTTAAAAGGAGAAGACAGATAATGCTCACTTGTACTTCAGATGGTGATAACTGCATCATAGGACAATACTGTGGAGAAGGGGAGGTTGTGGTGGAGAGTGTCTAGAGTAGGTTTATTTTATAGAGGGTGTGTTAGGGAGGCTTTTCTAACAAGATATTTGTACAGAAATCTGAGGAAAGTGAGAGTGACCCCTTCAGTTATATGAGGGGAAAGCACTCCAGACGGGGGACATGTTCAGTTTGAGATACCTGTTAGACATTCAAGTAAAGATGTTGAATTGAGAACTGGCAACACTAGTCTGAAGTTTATGGAAGAAGTTTGGGCTGACATATTTAAAACCATGAGAGTGGATGAGATCACCTAGGGAGTGAGCATAAACGGAGAAGAGGAGAGAATTTTCCAAGTTCTGGACATTACAGTGTCAAGAGGTCAGAAAGATAGGGATTACCAGCAAGTAAGACCAAGAACAAACAGCCAGTGAGGTGGGAGAACCATGTTCCAGTGTATTTGGGAACCAAGTGGAGAACATGGCCAAGCCAAGATGAAGTCATTAACTTTGTCAAATTCTGCTGATCAATATGAAGATCATTGGTGACCCTGGTCAGATCAGTTTTGATAGAGAGTGGGGGACAAAAGCCCCCACTTGTTGTGAAATTGAAGAGAAAACAGGAAAGAAGGGATTGGAGACTGAGTATAGACGACTTGAGGTGTTGTGTTGCCCTAGGAAACCGCTGGAGGGAGATGCAGTGGAGCTGGAAAGAGTGTGGGGTCAAGTGAGGGTTTTGTTTTGTTTTTTAAGATGGAGAAATAACAACATGTGTTTATACTGATGGGAAGAATCCAGTAGAGAGGAAGAGATTGATGGTGCAGGAGATGTAGGAAAGAAGAGAAATGCTGGAGTTATGTCCCTGAGCAGGCAGGAGAGTTTGGAGGCTGGAGCCTTCAGTCAGTCTCTGGGGAGAGACTGGGTTGGACTGAGCCCTGGTACAGAGTCAGGGGTGAGTGTCCCAACACTTGCCTTGGATGACCACTAGGAAGATGCCTCTAGGGGACAGACCAGGGATTGGCTTGGATTTGCTGAAGTTTCCCTCTGCTCACGGGAAGCTGATTCTAATTTGGATTTAAGCAGATGGCCCAGAGGAGAGAGAGCATTCCAGGTGGAGGACTAGCATAAACCAGGGGCCTGCAGGCATTCAAACTGACTGAGGCCCAATCCCAATGGGCTGGAGGAAGTGGATGGAGCCAGGTGGGAGGGGCGGGGTGAGACTGAGAAAATGCCATAGGTAGAAGGCAGGTAGAAGGTAGTGAGACCCCCTCACCTGTCATCCTGGCAGCTGAGGCTACACTGTACCAAACTCCCAGTCTGGGTGGGCGCTGAGCACAGGGATTAGGATCATGAGTAGGGGCTTAGGCCTTGCTCTCAGAAGCTCACAGTCTAAGGGGATTTGAGTAACCACCATCTAGCTGGGTGTATGAGACTCTTCCTCTTGCTTTCCCCCAGTCCAGCTTGCTTGGGTGAGCCTGCTGGAGGGGATGGACACTAGGGTGGAGGTGAGGGGGCAGGTTAGAACCTGGCGTCAGGTCCTGGGCCCACCAAAGGCCCAGCAAGGGCAGTGTGGATGGAGCCTGCTGGTCCTCAGGCCACACGCACTCATGCTGGCCTCCACATGCCTTTCTGTGTCTCCAGAAGTCGACCGTGTGGGGAGTTGGAGTGACCCAGCTGGATGTGACCACCAGGACAGAATGGTGCTGGACTCAGGGGCTCAGGTGTATGAGCAGGCACCCCCCAGCCCGCCATCCAGTCCCTCATCCTTGGGCCATAGGCTGAGGCCCTCAGACCGAGATGGGACAGCACTGTACCCCTGGCCTCGGTCCCTGGCCTTGCCCCTGGCTCTCTCAGTCCCCTCAGCCCTGCGGCCCCGGCCTGAGCTGCAGCCCTTCTCAGAGCTGCACTTGGGCCACCGTGGCCACATGCGTCGCAGTGAGAGCACCTACACCGTAAACAGTATTGGCCGGCGGGGGGGCAGCACCCAGGGTCGGGCGCCACCTGGACGGGGACGGGACCCAGGTGGGGGCACCCTGCGGCCTGCGGCCTCCCTGCCTCACATTGCTAAGACTCGAAAGGATGCAGGCCGTGGTGCGAGCAAGAGTCCCTGCATGTTGGTGGCTCTGCGGCCAACCAACATGGACCGTGAGCGGGACAAGTTCTTCCAGTCCCATTACACCTACAACCCACAGTTCGAGTACCAGGAGCCCATGCCTACGGCTGTGCTGGAGAAATACTGTGAGGCCTCTGGACAGTTCCTCCATCAGGTCAGTCCAGACTGCCCACCTCACCCTGGCCCTACCACCTGAGAGGCCTGGCCTGACCTGCCACTGTGGCCCTTTGTGCAGGCAGTTGGCATCATTGAGGCTGTCCTGGAGAAGTTTGGTACCTATGAACACTTTGAGGCTGCGACTGGGGGCCAGCTGCTGACCAAGTGCCAGATCTGGTCCATTGTGCGCAAATACATGCAGAAGGAGGGCTGCGCTGGGGAGGTGAGTTCGCCCTGCCTGCGAGGCCCCTTTTCCACATGCTCCAAACCAGGCTGCGGAGTGGGCAGTGCTAGGCCCAGCTCTACACTGATGGAGCTAGCGACCTCGGGCAAGCCCTGTCCCTGCCCCTGCCCCGGTAAGGTGGGAGCTGGCTCCAAGCAGAGGTGGGGAAGGGTAGGTGTTGTGGCCAAGTGTCCAGCCTGGCTGCCTCGTGGCATCAGTGGGTCCACCTGCACACTGGCCCCTGGGCTGGTGGCCATGGCTCAGGGCTCTGCCGCCTGCAGGTTGTGGTGCAGCTGAGTGAGGACCTGCTGTCCCAGGCAGTGATGATGGTGGAGAACAGCCGACCAACATTGGCCATCAACCTGACTGGAGCCCGCCAGTATTGGTTGGAGGGCATGCTGCGGCACGAGATAGGTCAGGGTGGGGGTAGGCGGGTGGGCGGGTAGGGGTGAGAGGGGGCTGGGACAAGGGGGGGCAGTGAGCGTCTCCAGTAACCCCACCCCCTCTCTTTCTTCCCCTTCCCTCTGGAGGATGGGCCCCTTCCCTTCATGAGCATCTACCTCCTTCCTCTGGCTCACAGAGGTAGGCCAGAACATGCCAGCACACTCTCTGGGCTTACCCTCATTTCTTGTTCCTTCTGGGTATCTTTTCCTCCCTCTACTTCCTCTATGATTTCCTTTGACAGTGGGGCAAGAGTGCTGAGGCCCAGACAGGCCAGAGGGAGAGCCCTAAGGGTCCCACAAGCCCAGCCAACATGCAGGCTCTCCCTGGTGGGTGGAAGTTCAGATCCTGGGAATGGAATTAGCTGAAGACACACAGAGCTGGGTTTAGGAGGGGATAGGGCCAGGCTGGAAAAGCGAGCACGGGACACTAATTACTATTCTTTTCTGTCTGTCCCTCCTCATCAAGAATCCTGTTGCTCTGGGCAAAAGGTGGTTTTTGCTGGGGACATCAGCATGATATGGGCATGCAGGATGTGGGGCTGGGGTAGTGTGTGAGTTCCTGCACCTCTCTGGGGGCTTGGGGGGCAGTGTGAGTTTGGGAGAGTTTGTGTGTGTGTGTGTAGCCCTGGACGGGTGAGGGAGGGTTCATTTATGTGAGACTCTGGATCCTTGGGTGTGAGTTCACCTGAGGAGAGTCTTCATGCTGCCTGGGGTTGGGTGAGTATGAGTTTGGGGTGGAGGGGACTTGTGTAAGAGCCTGAGTTTAGAGGCATAAGGATATGTGAGTCGCCGGCTAGAGGTCCAGCTGGGCAGACCAGGACCCAGGCCGGGCAGGAGGGTCCCTTGGATGCGCGGCCCAGCGCAGCCTCTCCATCGCCCACCCCACAGGTACCCACTACCTGCGGGGCGTGAACAACGCGCGGCAGCCATGGCACAGCGCCGAGGGCCGGCTGCAGTATGGGCTGCGGCCAGCGAACCCCACCGAGGAGGGCCTGGCCAGCCTGCACAGTGTGCTGTTCCGCAAGCAGCCCTTCCTGTGGCGCGCCGCGTTGCTCTACTACACCATCCACCGCGCCGCGCACATGTCCTTCCGCCAGCTGTTCCAGGACTTGGCGCGCTACGTGCAGGACGCCGACGTGCGCTGGGAGTACTGCGTGCGCGCCAAGCGCGGCCAGACTGACACCTCGCTGCCCGGTGGGCGCCTGTGCGGTGGGGAGTGTCCTGATCTGTGGCAGGGGTGCGGGGGGGTGCAGGTGGGGCTTTGGGCCTAGGGCTCACGACCCTCCTGTGTCCACAGGCTGCTTCAGCAAGGATCAGGTGTACCTAGATGGCATCGTGCGCATTCTGCGGCATCGCCAGACCATCGATTTCCCGCTGCTGACCTCGCTGGGCAAGGTGAGGGACCACGGGCCTTCAGAGGACCCAGCCAGCTCTCCCCCTCACTGCAGTATTCCCTGAGCCTCTGATTGGAACTCAACTGAGGACTGGGTGCCAGGCCTTTCTGATGGGGGGGAGCGTGGGTGGAGGTGAGCACAGGAGGTGAAATGACAGTCTGGCAGCCAATACAGGTGCTTGAGCCAGCCCACAGGTGTGTGTGTGTAGACACTGCACTTCAAAGGAGGTGAGCATTCCAGGCCAAGGGAGCAGTCAGGAAGGCCTGGGGAAGGAGGCTGGAGAAATGGCCAGGGAACAAGTCCTTGGCCCTGGGTATTTGTGCCAGGCTGAGGAAGTCGAATTTCATCCAAAGCAATGGGGAATCCTAGGAGCTTTGAGCAAAAGAGTGGCACAGGTGGTTTGCTTTAGAAGGCTCCCTCTGTCATATGGGAGGAGAGGCCTAGGGAAGGGAGTGCAGGGGGAAAAGGAGGAGGCCTTTCCAATCACTTTTGCAGAACTGATGGTGGTCTGGCAAAACCCAGCAGTGGCCATGCAGTTGGAGAGGAAGCGGCAAGCTGGAGAGATCTTCAGAGACTGGATCTTTTTAACTCAGTGGCCACTCTGAGTGGGAGGGTGACAGATTCTAAGCCCCCACCTGGAATGTGACCTAGGGGACTGTGAGGAGGGTGGGGATGGCATAAGCGGCACCCAGTAATGTTGGATATGGGGAGTCTGAGGTGCCTGAGGGATATCCCGGGGGAGGTGTTCAGAAGGCAGTTGGATACCCAGGTTTGGAGGTGAGGGGGGAAGCTGGACTGGAGACAGGAGTGGGATTGTAGGACATAGATGATAAAAGAAGGTGTTGAGAGAAAGAGCAAACACCCAGGACTGAGCCTCAGGGTACATAACATTGGGAGTGGATCAGGAGGGGAAAGGGAGGAGTTCCAGGAGCAAAGGGCTATGGGCCATTGCAAGAGAGCTGGGACCAGCTGCCTGAAAGCCAGGGCACCCTGCCTACTCCTGAGGCCCAGCTTTCTTCCTGCAGGTGTCCTATGAGGATGTAGATCACCTTCGGCCCCATGGGGTGCTGGACAACACCCGGGTGCCCCACTTCATGCAGGACTTAGCACGCTACCGGCAGCAGCTGGAGCACATCATGACCACCAACCGGCTGGATGAGGCAGAGCTGGGCCGCCTGCTGCCTGATGACTGATACTGGTTGAGGGCTACAGGCAGAGGCCCTGGAAAGAGGGCTCCAGATCAGCCCCCAGAACATGAAGCTGGCTGCTCTGTGCTTCCACAGCCTGCACGTTTCTTGGGGAATGGGGAGGGCAGAAGCATTTCAGGAGGGAGGAGAGGCAACAGCAGAGAGTTTGTGTCCCTTGCTAGCCTCCTTGGACCCTGAAGGCCAACAGCAGCATGTCAGGCAAACTAAATCTGCCCTCCTGTCTCCAGCTGCCTTTGAGCAGAGGAAAAGCCTGGGGGCAGGAGGGAAGCTGAGAATGGATGGGGATGGGGGGGTGGTTTGGGAGTAGAAACTTGTTCTTGCATGAGATGGCTTTTGGGTGTCTGCATACTCCAGTCTTTTCCTCCCCCACCTGGCCCCTTGGTGCTCCTTCAGCTTTCATGCTGTCTACCTCTCACTGGGTCCTGGTGGGGATCTCCCTTCTTCTGGGGTGATTGCCTGAGCCTGAGGTCCTGGCTTTCACACAGACTCAAGGAGCAGGGATCCTGGTAGTAGAGACCCAGCTGGGCTGGGGTGTGCTTTCCAGCATTTTGCCTCTCCCACTGTCATGTATTTATTCCTTATTTATGTGCTCTACTTACTGGGGCTGGGACGCAGCAGCTTCTGAAGGTTCAGTGGAGGGAACAGGGCTCCTCTGGAAGGCACCGACTGTTCCTAGCTCCACTGACACACACACACACACACACACACACAGGCCTTGTGAATCAAGCCAAGAGCTCACCTGGCCCTGCCTTCATCCCCTGCACTGGCCTCTACTGTCCCTGTCTTTGCCCACACCCTCACAGCTGGTCTCTGGCAGAGGTTGGCATAGCCTGGCAGCAGCCACAATCAAGCCTGAGGTGCAGGCCCCTTGTTGTTCCTAGTTCTGAGCCCCTTCTAGAGCAGGAGAGGTGCCAAGATGATTGTTGCTTCCAGTTTCACCTCAGACTCAGCTGTGTGAGGTTGACCCTGTCCTACTCCCTTCCTTGGCCTTAGTTTTCCCATCTGAAAACTTGGAAACACAGCTGGAAAGTCCTTATTCATTTAGTTAGTGAATAGGTATAGAGCGCCTTCTTTGTACCAGTTAACTGGTCACAACCCTCACTGAGCTCCCAGTCCTGAGAGAAGCCAGACAATTAAAACAATTACAATGAACTGTGTGGGCTCTGCCTACTTGAGATCCCTTTCTCTTTCTCTCTCCTAATCTCACTTCCCAAGGTGGTGAGCTCTAGCCCTGTCTAAGTGGAAAGAAGTACCCTTTTCCTGGCTCTTTGTGCCAGGCCTAGGGGCTTTCATGAGGTGGGGCTGGTGACTACACATGTCCCCAAATGGTTCACGAGGATAAAAGGGCTGTGGAGCAGGGCCCAAGGGTCTGGCCCTTGTCCCACTGGGGACCTGGGTCTGGGGTCTCCAGGGGTACAGCTTGGGCTATTGAGGATGGAAAGGGGTTGAGGACTGGGCCGTGGGCACAGGGCTGCCCAGGTCATTGGGACTTAGAGGTACAAATCCACACCCTAGTTCCTGGGCAAAGAGCCAGAATCACAGAGTCCAAGCTGACCCTCCAGAGTTTATTCACTTTCAGTGGTACTGGGCCAGATGGAGCCTTCGTGGCATCTGACCCCAGCAGGGCAGGATCCTAGATCCCATCCTGCTAGGGCGAGGAGCGGCCTGTCAGCGTTAAGGCTTTCAGGAATCTAGAAATGACGGAAGGGGTGTGGTCAGTCAGGTGGAGCCCTCCCTCCGCCTCCCAGGCCACGCCCCCCCGCCAGGTTTGGTCGGCCTCACACCTTCAGATTCGTCCCCAGCCCCTAGGTCGGGCTCCGGCTCCAGTTCTGGCTCTGGTTCTGTCCCTGGCTCTGGTTCCGGATCCATTTGGGGTTCCAACTCCGGCTCAGCCCCTTCAGAGGTCTCAGCTTCCAGCTCTGGCTCAGTTTCCTCGAGGGTTCCGGATTGCGCTGCCTCGGAGTCCTCAGGACCCCGGGCCTCATCGCAATCTGAAGCTCTGGGCAGCCAGGGGCATGCGGTCCCTGAGCCAGCTTCCTCAGGAGTCCAGTGGCCTGGGCATGGAGGGTCGTAGCTTCGTTCTCGGTAGCCTGCGGCGGAGGTGGGAGTGTCTCAGGCTCATTTTACCCCTCTGAGGTTTCCTCTGCACACATGCGGGTCTTTGGGGAAGACCTCAACTCCGTGCTCCCACGCCACGCCCCCTCCTCTGACATAGGCCCCGCCCCCGCGCGCGCTCTCACCCGTGCCCACGTGCTGCCAGTCCCAGGCGGGGTCGGGCGCGCGCACGGTTCGCTGGGCGCAGCTCAGCAGCTCCTGGCAGGCGGCTTCGCCCTTGCTTTGCACCAGCAGCAGCAGGCGGCGTACCCTGCGCTCGGCATCAGGCAGCGCGTCCAACGCCTCGTATTCGGGCCCGGTGAGCACGCCCCGTGCCAGCAGCGCATCCAGCAGCAGCCCCGAGTCCGACTGCAGCGTCTCTACCAGGCGTTTCCGCTCGCGGTCGATCGTCTCTGATGGCCTCTCCTGCGTGTTGCCCATGGTGAGGGCTGCATGGGAGGTGGGGGGAGACAGGGAGTGGGGGCCGGAGCTCCCCTGACCTTGACCTCTCTCCCAGGGCCCCAGTGAACACCCGTGACTGGGGTCTAAGTTCACCTCGATCTCGGCAGTCAGCGGCAGGCCAGCTCCATAGTGCAGCACAGGATCCGTCCTCCTGCCTCCCTGGCCTCTTCTGTCCCATCTCCTCAGGCTCCTCCTTCGGTCCATAAATGTTAACTGTGGCTTTCCAAGGACCCTTACCTACTCTGACAGCTCTCCCCAAGCATGTCCTCCCTCCTGAGCCCCTGCCACCTGCAGATCCTGCGATCAATTCAGACCCAGTTTATCCAAACTAACTTCTCTTTCCCAACCTGCTTCCCCAACTTAACAGGCAGAAAGACCTACAACTGATCCTGATACCCCACACCCAGCTTGCAGTCAAGTTCTTCCCAGTCTTTCCAATATTTCTGTCAACGTCACCACTTACTTAGTCTAGCCTTTCACTTCCATCCTAGACCCTGCAGAGCCCCGAATCCCCCGCCTCCCAGATCCCGAAGTGCTAAGAGCCTCCGCTGCTCCTCTCACCAGCTGGAGGAAGTCCAGACCCCTTATCCTGAGGTCCATCCTTCCAGGACAGGCCCTGCCCCTGCACCACCTCACCAATGCCACCACCATGTTGTAACCCCAAAGTGGTCTCATGGTCTCTCCTGGTTCTAATACCTGAGCAGGGATACCTGAATTCTCTTGAGTCTTAGCTCTGACCGAGATCTCCAGACATCACCTGAGGCCAAACTGTCTCCCTGCTGCCCTGGGAATGATTTACAGCCATCATCTTTAAGAACCCAGGGCCCAACTCATAAAAGCTACCAGCAAATATTGAATTTTCACTGTTTTCCTCCATAGATCCTCCCGTTTTGAGAGGCTGTCTCTCCCAAACAGCAGGTGTTAGGCAGAAATTAATCTGCTTTGTTCATTTATTGACAACCAAGGACAATGGCCCATATCCTCTTGGGTGGCCTGACCCACGCAGCAAGGCCCCTGGCATTAAGGGCAATTAGGTCAGGCCCTGGACCACTCCCTCTCTCAGCCCATATCCCCTGGCCTTGGCTTTGTCCACAAAACACCCTCCTGGGTCTCGTCCTCCCTTTGGGGTCCCTCCTTTACCTCCTTACCTGGTTCCAGGTCTAGGATTTGGTCCTAGCCCCCATCCTGCTTCCCAGGTCTCACTACCTGGTGTCATGCTATGCCTCCCTGGTCATTTCACCCCTCCTAGCCATACTGAAGTGTCAGCCCTTCCCCCAGGCCATGAGCAGAGACCAGGACTACCCTTTACCCCTCTCTCTCCCTTCATGTCCCATCAGGGACAAATGCTACTCCTCCACTTCTCAGTGAGTTATCAGCATCTCCCTCAACCCCTCTATGGTCATCTCATCTCCTATAACAGTCTCTCTCAGTACCGCTCACTCCTATCCCATCACTCCCACAGAATAGCGACTTTGACAACTCTCTGGGGTAGGGCTTTTGTCCCCATTTTACAGATAAGGGGACAGGCTCAGCGAGATCAACTGGCAGAAGTGGAATCTGACTTGCTCCAGCCTGAACTACAAGGTCTCCTGCCAAGCAAAATGTCAGCCGTAACTACCTGTCCCCCACACCCCCACGGCTTATCAGAGAGAATCCAGACTATCTGTTCACTTCCCACCCCCTGGACAGCCAGGCTTTCCCCCACTTCCCTCCACCACTCAGTACTGGCACTTCCCAAACTTTGCAGATGCTGTTGCCTAGGCCTGGAATGCCCTTTCCTCCCTCCATGCTGTGGATCCATCCTCCAAGATTCAAATGTCCCCTCATCCACCCCAATGCCTGAGTGTCCCACAAGCAGACTGGTTCCTTCTCCTCTGTACCCCAGTGAACAACATATACCCTCACCACTAGGCTGACATCACTGCACTGTGTACTGTGGATCCTCTGCCCTCTTCTCTTGAGGTTTCCAGAGCCTGTCCCCCAAATCGAGTGCAGGAAGGGAGGGAGGACAGAACCCACTGTGTACAGGTGCAGAGAGGGAGGGGGAAGATTAGACTGGCCCCTCCTTCTCTCTCACGCCTCCCCAAGTTCTTTTCATGTTAGCCTCCTCCTTTCATTACCCCGAGTCCTGTCCTCTGTCCTGTCTGGGGTGCAGAGACCCCAGCTGGTCCGGGTCCTCTCCCTGAAACTCAATGCTCAGAAGTGAATACCGAAGTTATCTCCTTCAGTGGTCACAGCCCAGATCCTTCCCGGAGCACCAGGCAGCTCCAGTTACGAGGCGTGGACGGGGTCTCTGCCGCCCTCCCCACCTCGCTCCCCGCGCGTCCGTCTGCTAGGGAGCGAAGGTGGTGGAAAACTGCGGGAGCCTTTGCGCACGTGCGAACCCTTAACTCCCCTCCACCCAGCCCCAGAGCTAGAGTCCTGCCGAGGGGCGGGGCTCACAGACCTCCTTCGGGCGCGGCTGGTTTTGGTGGGGTGCGGATTTTGCCCAAACTCAGTTTCTCTTCCCTACCGCAGCCGGGGGTCGGGGGGGCTCCCGGTCCGTGCGCTCCCGGCGGCCCCACTCACGGGTCGAGCCTCGGCGGGGCAGGAGATGACAAGGCAGAAAGGGCCGGGCGGGGTGGGGATGGAAGCAGCAGCTGCGGCGGGGGCGGGGCGGCCAGGGCTGCCGGGAACCGCGAGGGGGTGGGGAAAGGGGGCCGTTCTTCCCAGGACGCGGGGAGGCAGGCCACAGAGGTCGCGTACCGCCTGGGCTCGTACACGTAGTCGGCTTTCCCTCTTCACCCCGGGCACGCCGGCTGAGTCGGGGAGGGGACAGTTAAGCCCGCGGCCCCAAGTACCCCGGCAATTCCCAGGCGTTTTACACCTATTCTCTCGTCGACCCATCTCTGCCTGTCACAGACAAGGCTCAGAGGAGACCAGCTTACCCAGGCTCACAGAACGGATGCACTGCGGTGCCGGGTGTGACGCCAAAAGCCCCCGCTTCCCGGAGGTCGCAGTGCCCACGCGCCAGCCCTGGATTCGGACCCGGAGGATGGGGCCTAAGCAGGAGAACTAGGGGCAGGCTCCCCAAGCACCTCCACCCTTCAAGGGTTCCTCGATTAAATATTAAAGCCCTAGGATCTGGACGCTGCTACGAATGCCAAGTCGCCCCCCACCCATGACTTCTGTGCTCCATGGTCGGTAGAGAAAAGAGAACAGAAACACAGAAAAAAACGCAGTTTTATGCAGGGCTCGGTATTGGAGAGGGGCTGCCAAAGTAGGAGGGGCTTCACTCAGCCTCCAGCAGGGGCTCAAGGAAGCCGAGCTGGGCGTGCTACCGGCCAGCCCGCCCCCTCAGCCAGGCTGGTTTCAGAGTGGAGGGGGCTCTCAGGGGGAGGGGTTGGCCCCTGGGCCCAGGTAGGAGGCGCGGCTCTCAGGGGTGTTGTAAATGGTTAAAGCTCCCGGCAGGCTGAGGGCTGGGCCTCCCAAAGCGGCTTGGACATCCAGCAGGAGTGGTGCCCCCAGCATGGAGTCCTTCCCTAGGAGGAGCGGGGCTGTGCTCAGCGCGGAGAAACGGTCGCCTCCTTTCTTCAGGGAAGGAGAGCCTCACTCGCCTTGCCCTCCGGTCAGTTAGGATGAAACATCCACTCTCAACCTCCCCACTCTCTTCCAGTGGCTCAAGCAGCTTAAGCAGTACTCTGCAGAGCAGCCTGACTCGGGGGGATTTCCCTCCAAAACACCAACTGCCCAGCCCACACAATCGTGGTAGCTCAGGCCCCTTAGGGCCACCCCCAGGTCCTGAGTCACCACAATTATTACCTGGCCCTGGAGAATTTAACCCCTTGACCGCCAGCTCAGTCTCACCCTTCTCTGGAACCAAGGGCTGCAACTGCATAAGAGAACCCCAGGAAGCAGCTGGGGAGGGGAGCTGGGGCTTTGGCTGAGGGAGAACAGCTGTGGACTAAAGGGCTTGGCTGAACAACCCTGAACCCCCTGCCCTCCCCACCCCCATCTTACCAGGGACAGCTCCATGTCTAAGTCCATGAGAGTCCACTCCCGCCCTTGGAGGCTGGTGCCCAGCACCTAGGGGGAGCTCTGGGTCAATGGTGTCCTCCCCAGGCTGCACAAACAGCTGGACCCCACCAAGCCCCATGCCCCTGCCCTACTGAAGGTGTACTCACATCTAGGGGCCCTGCAGGCTCCACACTTTCAGGGGGGGCCCGAAGCAGCATTGGAGGCAACAGACTCTCTGGGCTTCGGGCTCCTCTCTCCAGGTCCAGAGGCCCCCTGTGCACGGAAAACTGCCGTTGGCCTGCAGTGCCCAACCCCACCCCCCATTAGGTTCCCAAGGAACCTGAATACATCAGGATCTAAGTCTGACAACATATAGAAAATGCTGGAAGAGGATCCCACACACACACATAGAGGGGCACACAGAGAGTGCCTCTGCCTCCTACTTTTGGCCTGAGGTTTGGGTTGTGTCTCCTCCCTATGCAATTATCAATACCAGTGGTTCTTAAACTGTTGTGTACTTTACAATCTTTACAAACACCCCAGTGGTTGCATTTAAAATGCAGATTCCTGAGCCCTACCACTGAGATGTTTCCACTTTCCACGGGCCTCTGAAGCTGGTACTCCTTAGAGCAGCTCTGAGAAATCAGGTGACACCGTGGTGCCCAACTGACGCCCACCACCCCCCTGAGCCAGCCACCAAGGGGCAGAGAAGGCTGGGAAGTCTGGGGGCTAGTTAGTGCTGATCTAGCTGCAGAAGTGGCCCACAGGGCTTACAGTCAAAAATGGTCTCTCTGCTCACCTGTCAGGAACCTCCCTGGGGCCTCTTGGTTCAGGCTGCTGGGCACTCCTGGGCCCCTCGGGGCTGAGGCTCCCTTTCCCTTCCAGGATGGCCTGCACCACAGCCACAGGCAGCGGTGGGGGTGCTGTCACGCAGAAGTCACACTCGTTTGGGGCCAGGGCCAGCCCGGCCTCGCCTTCCCCCCCTGGGCTGGCTGGCTCTTCTTTGAGCAGTGCCAGGCCCTTCTCCCTGCACCAGAGAAAAGCTTCAGCCAGACCCTGGCACTGACCTCTCCCCCATCCCCACAGCCATCTGGGCTGCCAGGCCCTCCGCCACAGGCTCCCCAGAGGGCAGCCCCTGTCCCTCTTACCTCCTGCCACCACTGGAGGGAGAAAGCCTGGTTCCTTCAGGGGATGGAGAGTCTTCCGGAATGTCAGAGATGATGGGGCCCCTGGCCCTGTGAGGGCTGCTGAGGCCCAGAGTGGTCTCTGGGAGAGGCTGTAAGTAGAAGATGAGGCCCAGCCCTTCACCTCAAGCCACAGGGTGAGCCAGAACCCAACCAGTACCACATGGGCTAGATCTAAGGGGGAAGGTTTGAGGGAGGAGGCTGGGCCCATGCTGGGGAGCCTGGGTCTGGTGGGAGGGAAGGCTGGCCTCCATCTTCTCTTCTTTTTGGGGAATGGGGAAAGGGAACAGGCTCTCCATAAACCGAGCTGTGCTCTAAGGAAGAGAGAAGAAGCAAAAACCTACCGACTGGATAAAGTAGGGGTCCTGCAGGAGGGCACCAGGTAGGGGGCAGGCGTTGAATTTGGCTGGTGTTGGGCACCCCTCATCCAGCATCAGGGACCTGTGCAGGGTGGCCAGGGCACAGGCAGGGGGCTGGGTAGGTTCATCTCCCATGCCCCTCAGCCTGCACCACCTCCCTCCCACAGGCCCCAGCAGCCAAGTCAGCAGAGCTGAGGCCTGTTGCCAGGGCATCAGTCACATGCTGGAGGCAGAAGGGGCTCCCCCCAGAGATGGGGGCCCTTTGGGGGTAGAGAGGGGAGGGAGGGAGCATGGTTTGAGACCCAGACCCTCTGCTGTTGGGATGCTTTGGGGTGAGGGGGAAGGGGATGACGGGGTGGAAATACGGGGTTAAGGTCCTGGAACTGAGGGGTCTGAGAGTGGGGGTTTGGTGGTAGGGTTGGGGGTAGAGGGGGAAAGCCCTGGAAGGGGGCCCTTGGGGGGATGGCCACTGGGTGAGGAAGACTGTAATGCAGGGGAAAAGAATGAGGATTCCAGGTGAAGGGGCTTCTGGAGGAGAAGGAGTCCTGCCTGGGTTTCTGTGAGGGTCCTGGAAGGGGTGGGGGCATCCCTGGGTTTCTCACTCACAGCTTTCTCTTAGTTCCTGTGCTGCTGGACCCCGCCTGAAGTGGCCCAAAGAGGCACTGGATCAGCTGAAGAGAAAGCAAAGGGTTAACTCATACTTTGGACCTTGCCCCCCACCCTAATGAGGCACTCCAGGTGGCTTCCAGGACTGGGGGGGTAAGTTCAGGAGTGAGAGAGAGAAGTGGGGTAGGGGGGAGAGGAACACCTTGCCAATGACCCGGTGCTGCTGACCGTGGCTCTGCCGCAGCGTCACCACCTCCCTCCACAAGATCTCGTTCTGCCTGGGGGAAAGGCGTGGGAGGGTGCTGAGGCATCTGAGAGTTCGCCCGGTCACCACCCCCCACAGAATGGCAGGCCTGAACCCGCGCCCACTCGGATGATCATCCGTCCATAGACAACAGACTTCCTCAGCTCGGCCCATTGGTCTTGATGGAGGCGCCAAGGCACGAGAGAGGAAGGAGCTGCCCAGAAACGCCTGGAAGCCAGTGCCCTCTCGCCCAGACCCCCCCTTCCCCCTCCCCATCCTCCTCCGCCCCCTCCCCCGCACTGCCTGAGCTCCCGCAGCCGCGCCTCGGTGCTCTCCTGCACTCCCCGAAAAGCCTGCACCTCGCCCAGAAGCCGGCCCAGGTCCTCAGGGCGCCAGCGGCCGTCGTCGCCGCGCAGCGCAGGCACCTGCAGGTGGGAGGCACCCTCAAGTCACAGTCGCAGGAAACAGCTGTCCCACCTACACCCGGGTTTGCTGGTTCCTGCAGGCCGCCCCCACCTTACGCCGCACGCGTTCCAGTAATTGCTCTCGGCCGCGCACGAAGCTCGGGTGCTGGAACTCGACGTGGTCCCGTTCCGGCCTCAGCAGGCCACCCTGCTCGATGCTCACCACCTTCCGAAAACCGTCTAGGGAGTAGGCCGTGGGGGCGTAAATTGCCCCGTCCCCGCGCACCAAGTCACCCACGCCCGCGTCCCGCCCGGCCCTAGGGACTCACACATGTTGAGCTGCCGCACAAAGCTCGCCATATTGCTGTGCTTGAAGTACTGGGGCAGCACTTCCTTGGCGAAGCGGCTCTGGTCGCTGACGAGGAAACTGGTCCCGCTCTGTGGAGAACGCCGCCCGCCCACCCACCGTGCGGGCGGAGACCAGACGACACCGTGAGCTGCGCCCGCCCACGGCCAAGCCAGCGCTCTAGCGCGCGCATACACACTCGCACTCACTCTGGGGACTGAGACTGCCATTCGTGGGGACGTGGGACGAGGCCAGGCCAGAACCAGCTCTGGCCTAGCCTGGGGCGACCACAATCTCCATCCCAGCCCACCCAGACTCCGTACTCGGTTCTCTGAAAGGAGGAGCAGAGGCCAAACCTGGGTTCCAGCCCCGGACGGCTCCCAGACCCGCGATGTGACTCTGAACTAGAACCAGGCCCAGCCCTTCCCTTCTCCTGGCCTCTGTGTTCCAACCTGTCTGACGGGCAGGGTGGGAACTAAATGACCTGGAAGATCCTTCGGGTTCTAGGTCTCCTCCAGAAGGCTCCTACCCTTTCCTCTGCCCAGAGGAAGTCGCCTCACCTCCATCTCGAATACCCCCTCCAAGCCGTCGCATACCCTGGACGGCTGAATCAAGGGACCCTCAGCCCCGTCCCAGGCAGGGATTGGGTGAGCGTGGACTTTCACTGACGTGGAGGAATCCCGGGGACCACTGAGGAAGTCGAAAGGCCCCAGCCCTCACCGGGCTCCAGCGGATCAGGTGGTCGGTGCCCGGGTCGCCCACCAGCGCCCATAGCTTGCCAAGGAAGGCTGGCACGGGGCTAGGGCCCGGCTCCGTGGGCAGCGCGGCTGGCGCTTCCTGCATGGCGCAGTCCCGGCCCCGTTTAGCGCTTGGGCCCGGCCGCCGCGGGCTTGTCAAAGCCGCGGAAAGTGCTGCGTTTGCCGCCCGCTCCGCCCTACTCCGCCTCCCGGCGCCGGGTCAGGTGGGGGCCACGTGCGAACCAGCGGGGCGGGGCTCTGACCGCGGCCTCAGCACTGGCAGACAGAAAGGGCAGTATGTGCGTGGGGGCGGGGGGCCGTAGGGCGGTAGACCTGCGTTCGAGTCCCACCCCTCTCTCAGGCCCGCTGTTTCCTCCTTTGTTCTTCGGGAGAATCGAGCGTACACAGCGTGGTGTGGGCTGGGAAAGTCCTATAAGGCGATGGCGTGGGCATAGTGAAGCCTCGGGTAGAGGGGCAGATAGGAGCGAGCTTGAGAGCGGGAGGGTGGGGGAAGGAGAAGCTGGCCCCCTCCCGCCGAACCCTGGGGCGTTGTCATTCCGAAGATGCGAGTGCCCCGACACTGACCCCCGCAGCCGTACCAGTGGAAGTAAACCTTGAGGTCTCGAGCTCTCCCACCCCTGCCCGGACCCCTCCTCCGGCCTCTGCTGGTTCTCCTCCCTCACCCTTCAGAGCGGACCCGGCCTTTCACAGGACGTAGAGATACTGCTTGATTTATTTCACACTCAACCCTGAGGCATGCTTTGAGCCAGTGCCCTCCCTCCTCCCACGCCGGGGCCGCCGAGCAACGTTTGCAGGGGACTGGGGTTGGAGGAGGGTGATCCCCGTACGGCGGGGACAGTGGGTGTCTGCAGATGTTGACAGCAACGAGTGGACTCAGGTTGCTCCGCGCTGGTACCGACGCCATCCCGCAGCCCCCAATTCTCGAGAGGGACAAGAGGCAACAGAGTCCTAAAGGAGAGGACTAGCAGCTGACGCGCCCCGGGGCAAACCCACGCAGCATCTCAGGGGTCACACGTCCGCAGGGAGGGGAAAGAGGGTTTGTCGCCTCACGCCACAAGCGTGGGCCGCCAGGGATGTGGCTCCCGCGTTAGCTTGAGCGTGTAGCTGCGCAGGCGCGGGCAGTGCGTGCGGAAGGCGTGCAGCACGGAGGGTCGCACCACGCAGAAGCAGTGCACTTCGCGCAGGCCCGCGCAGCGCTCTGCCAGCTCTTCCAGCGCGGCGTCCAGCTCGGCAGAGGCGGCAGCGCGCACTTCGAGCGCGCTCAAGGTTGCGGCGTAGTGGCGCGCTGCGAAGCGCACCGGGCCTACGGTGTCCCCAGAGAGGCTGAGGCGCAGCGCAGCCACGGGCACTGCAGGCTGCAGGACGCGCGTCACGCTCTCGGCAGGCAGAGCCGGCTCCAGCTCCAGCTCTACGGCCAGTCCAGGGTGGCGGCGGCTCAGCTCGGCCCAGGCTTCGTTAGGCAGGGGCGGCGCGCGTGCGTCTTCGGGACATGCGCACCGCAGGGCCAGGAGCTCAAAAGGTGCGCGGTCTGGCGCCGCCAGTGCCTCGAGCGCGGTGCGCGACAGGCTGGCCAGGTGCAGGCCGAGGGCGCGTAGGCAGGGGCAGGCCTCTAGTAACTCCAGCACGGAGCCTGGCCCCACGCTGCCCACCAGCGTACTGTTATCCAGGAAAAGGCTGCAGAGCTCCGGGCAGCCGTGTGCCACCTGCAGCACCAGAGCGTCGTCCAGTGTGAAGGGCAAGCGCCGCAGGTCGAGGTGGCGCAGCGCGCGGGCAGCCTTACAGAGGGCGTGCACGGCGTCCAGGACGTCGCGGCCCGAGTCGAAGAGCCGCTTTTCTCCGCGGCACTCCAGGCACAGGCCTCGCAGCTCGGGGTTACGGCCAGCCAGTGCGGTCAGCAACTCTATAGCCGCCAGGCGGCTCGGCTCCCTGGACGGCACAAATTCCAGACGTAGATTCTGAACGTGGTCCAGGCAAGCGGACAGATACTGCGGCTGCATGCCTTCTAGCTCACAGTCGCAACTTGGGGGTAGAATGGTGGAGAAAAGGCTTCAGCCGGCCGAGTCCCCGCGACCTGGAGAGAGGCCTCTAACCCACCCCTCAGCCTGGGTTCCAGCTACCATCCCCACTTCCTGCCCCCTCCCCACATACCTCCCTGTCCCGACCATGCCTGGTCGCTCCAAGGTGATGCTAGAAGGGAACTCCCATCCTATCCCTTTAGAAGACTTCAGATGCATCTGCCGCTGGTTGAAACCTTGCTACGGAGAGCCAATGACATTTTAAGAACAGGGCTTTCTCAGCGGTCTTTAAGGAGGCGGGGCGTGACCTCTGGATTGCCAGGTTCATATTTGCCTCTGCTACTTCTCAGCTGAGTAAGAAGTGATTAAATCTCTCTGCCTCAATTTTCTATCTGTGCAACGGAGATAATAATACCACCTATCTACCACATAAAGTTTTAGTGAGGATTAAATAAATTAATATGTGTAAGGCACTTAGAACAATGGTTGGTACACAGTGGGCGGCCAATAAATGTTAGAAATGATTACACTTTTTGGGGGGGGGGGCTCGTGCGTGTGGAATCTTAGTTCCCTGACCAGGGATCGAACTCACGCCCCCTGAATTGGAAGTGCCCAGTCTTAACCACTGGACCGCTGGAAGTCCTGATTACGCTTCTTAATATGGGGAGAGTCACTGTATCTCCCCAACCCCTGACTCCACCGAGCCAGGGAGAAGGCGGGAGGGGGAGGAGCCTGCTCACCTGATGTTCGTGTTGTGCCACACAGTGCTGCAGGTGGCAGCGGCAGCCCAAGCTCTGCAAACCCTCGCAGCAGCGGCGCGGTCCCGCAGGGGCAGGTGACGGAAAATGAGTGCCAGCACTTCCTCCGGCAGTTGTTCTCCAGGCTCCGCCATGGCCGTGCGCGGGGTCGGGGTTCCGCTGCAGGAAGGCCAAAGTGTTGAGGGAAGCACCTGGAGCCTACGTGTAGAAATGCTTGTAGCCCAGGAGCTGCTATGTAATTTGCAGAGCCCAGTGCAAAATGAAAATGTGGGTCTCTTTGCTCAAAACATTATTAAGGGTTTCAAGACAGCGACAGCAGAGCATTTAACCAAGTTATTAAACCAAGCCTGGGGCCCTGTGCAGTGCACAGGTCACAGACCCATGAAATCTGCCCTGGATGCCGAGGATCTCTGATTCTCCTTTAAACTACGTTCTCACTTGTTGAGCAAATCCACGCACGTTTTATGCTATATTAGAAGGAACTCAACCACGACCGGTGCACCACGTTGATAAAGCCGAATACCGGATTTGGGATGATGCTATGGGATCTTTCTTCTAGTTACCAAAGTTTTCTCTGAGCAAGTTGGAAGGCGGATGCACAGGCTCTGACTCCAGACAACCACGTCCTCCCCCCAGCTCAGAGGGCCCCTCTTGCCTCCCCCTGCCTCCCTCTACTACACGCTTACAGCCTCCAGATGGCCCAGACTAGTCTCACAGGGGTCACTGAACTGCTTCCCTTCCAATTTCGACCCTGAGTACTAGGGAAGGACTAAGCCCAAGCACCGAGGACCATTGAAATGAGGCATTCTCAAAGGATGCGGGGCATCAGAATCACTTGGACACTTGTTCACACTACAGATTCCACGGCCCCACCTACTAAGTTAGGCTCTCCGAAAAGAGTAAGGCCCAGGAATCTGAATTTCAACAAGCTCCTGTGGATTCTACAGGCCCCAAGTTGAGAAACCCGGTCCTAGCCCCGCCAGTCACTAGAGAGTAAAGATAGGGTTAATAGGGCGGGATCATTAGGGAAAACTTTTAATTGGCAGAGACCATAAGCCAATCAGAAAGCAGGGACGCGGGTGGGGCGCAACCGAATCCGCCCAGAGAAGGGAGGCTCTTTCCTCCACCTCGCAGGGGGAGGTGTCCTGAGTGCTTCCAAGAAAAGGCCGGCGGGGCGGAGAAAGTCTTGGGTTTCTGGGGCCTGAGGAACCCTGGGTTCAAGTTCCGATCCTGAACCCCGAGCAGCCCAGGCTCCCGTTGGGCGGCTTAGGTTCAGCTGGAATTCGGCAGACCCACCTCAGAGCGCGGTCTTTGTTGGAAAGTGTGCGTCCTCTTTGAAGTTGCCAATTTTAGTTTAAGGTGCTTAAAGGTTTTCGTACCCAACGTTTCACGCCACTGGCCAGTTTTCTATTTTCTAGGCTAACGGTCCCTGCTGGAATTTGCGCCTCGCGTATCCTGGGGCTTCTGATACCCTCCGCCAGGCCTGAACTTGGGACCCACCGGCACCCCGTTCAGAGTGTCAGGGAGTATCAGAGATCAGAGATCTTCGAGCTCTACCATACAGAAGGCACCAGAAACGTCTGGTCCTCAGGGGGCGCCTCCTTGTTGATCCATCCGTTGCCCGCTGGAGGAAGAGGAGCAGCTTTCACCCTGGGGCCCTCCGGCCTCGTAAGAACCACAAGTCCTCGAAGTCCCTTGCCGCGGGCGGTTCTTCCTGCCGTCTAACCTCAGGCGCCAGTTTCTTACCTGCTCAGAGGACCAGGTGGGTTTTGCCCAGAGACTGGGGACTGGCGGCGGAGGACAGTGGTGGGAAGGAACCGCGGGGAGCCCGAGGGGCGGGACGCCGGGACAGATGGGGCGGCTCGGACTGGGGCACCGCCCCTGCGCTCCGCGCACACCCGGAAGCAGCGCGAATCCAGTGGGGCCGGGCGGGCGTGGGAATCCAGGACGGGCGGAGGCGGCCAGGTTAGTGCAGAGAGTGGGTGGGCTTCCCGGTGCCGGCAGAGGCCGAGGTGGATCCTGGCTCAGAAGCATGGGTGCGGAGCGGTTGTCATCCGCGGCTGCTCGGGTCAGGTGGTGGTGGTGGCCTATTGGGCTGTTTCCGTGGGAGGCGGGAGAGAGGGTACGGACCTTGGTCCCCAAAAGTTCCTTGTCCCAGTTAGGGGATTTCAAGGGGCGGCAGGGCCCTGTGGGTGAGAGGAGGGGGTGGGGTTGTTTCTGAACAGATATTTGAGCAGAAACCCTTTGCTCTCCCCAGCCAGTAGCAAGAGCAGAACTCCAGAACGAGGGAGGCCGGGGAGCTCCTGTCGAGAGCTCGGGAGCGGCCCAGCTGAGTAGGATGCTGGGACTCTCAGCCTGTCAGTCCTTGAGGGGCCACGCCCGCCAGCAGGCCGTCACCGTCCACCCTGCCAGAGGTGGGGCTACCCGGGGACTGTTAGGCCGTGTTAATAGAACGCTGCACCGGCTGGCTCCCGGTCGTAGGGGCATATTTTCTTGAGTTGGTACCCAGCTAAGAGTTCTCAGCTCAGCTAAGAGTTCCTAGGACCCAGCCCGGCCCCGCCCGCAGAGAGGCGGACTCCGGGTGGGTGGGGCGCGGGGCTTCCCGAGGAGGGGCTTCTTTGGAAGGACACGTAGAAAGGAGTTCCCAAGGGCGCGAAGCAAGCCAAGGGCCCCGGCCGCTTCTCAAACGTTATCTGGCCTTCTCGACCTCTAGCCCGGCAGGCCTGTTTGACTTCTCCCATTTGTCCAGTCGTAGTGAGTGTGAGGGAGCTTCCCCCCTCCTCCAGGTTTTCAATGTCCCGCAGGTAGGCCTGCTGGGGAGACCACGGCCCGGTCCCACCCCTACTTACCTACCCCTTGGGGCGGGACTGCATCTATGCGGTTTACATAAAGTAGAATATTGCTAAATACAGTGAAAATAAAAATCACCCCAAGTCTCCCCCTTCCCCAACAGAGGTAAACAATGGTAACTTCCTGTTAATTTCCAGACTATGGTTTTGGGTAAACACACAAGTATTAATATGTTTTCTACCAAAAGATTATGGGGGGGGGGTTGCTCAAAAGGTACGTCCCTGTGCTCAGACGCAGGGTAGGGTTATCAAGTATCATTTTTCTTGCCAGGTCTGGGTGATGCTGGAGCGCCCCTGCCCAGGTACTGTCCCAGCTTTGGCTCTCACGTTAGGGTCTGGGGCCAGATCTGAAACACAGAATAAACAGAAATGATTTAGCTCACATAATGGAAAAGTCCAAGATGGGACATAGTGTGATTAGGAGTGCACTTCTTCATCTCTTGGCTCTGTAGCCTCCTGTGCCAGTTTCATTCTCAGTCAGGCTCTTCCCAAGCAGCGGCAGAGGAGAACTACCCTTGCTTCTAGCTCAGCTTCAAGATAGGAAGGGAAACTTATGCCTCTTTCCTATTGGTCCAGCCAAATTCGCAGGTTGATTCTGATTGGTCCAACTTGAATCCTATGCCCAACTCTGAACAAATCATTTCAGGAAGGCGAATGGAATATGCAGATTGGCTAGGCCTGTTTCACTTGCCCAGGCCTGGAGCTAGGGAGTGGAGTTAGCCCTTACAACAGGCATGTGGATTGAGAAAAGGGAAGAGGGAAGGCCCCAGAGGTCAGTCAGGATTGCGGGAGGGAATCTGGGCAGGCGCAAACTACAGGTGTCCTTTGAAGTGAAGCCTGGAGATATAGTAGGAATTCAGGTCAGAAAACCAAAGTGGGGGCTGTGGTCCCACAGGGATCCTGGGGGCTCAAATTTAAGCTGAGGGCATACTATACCAGCACATGGGCCTGGCTGTGCTGTGGGGCATGGGCACCATCCAGGATGAGGATGTCTCCAGTCAGCTTTGAAAAGAGAGACACCCTGGCCTGAGGAGGGAGCAGAACACTGTCCCTCTCCTCTTCCATCCCTGTGACCCTGGTCTCTTTCTCTGAGAAGACAGTGGAGAGACAGTCCTCACTGAAAACCTTGGCTGGGCTGGGCTGGTTTGGGCTGGGCTGTGCAGATCCAGAAGCACAAGGGGCTGCCTGTGGGATGATGAACTTACCCTCATAAGTATGCCAGCTGGGTGGGATCGGCTGGATGTCAGCTGAGGGGACAGCTCGGCCACGTGGGACTGGACAGTTGTCTCCAGAGCTGGGTTGGGGGTGATCTGAATGCCTATCTCTGTCCCCAGGAGGCAAGATGGCGGCTGGGCCAAATGGGCTTGAGGAGTGGGTGGGCAGTGCCTACTTATTTGTGGAGTCCTCGCTGGACAAGGTGGTCTTGTCGGATGCCTACGCTCACCCGCAGCAGAAAGTGGCGGTGTATAGGGCTCTCCGGACTGCCCTGGCAGGTGCGTGAGTGGGCGGGCACTTGGAGAGGAAAGGCTGGCCTGGGGCCTTTTGTGGGCGGGGCCAGGGACTGAGACCTCACCTCTTCAACTCTGTGGGCCTGTGCTTAACCAGCACTTTAAGGAAAAGATTCGTTGGGGAAGGGAGGAGGAAGACACCTGGTTGCGTAGGGTCTGTCTTCTCTGTGTATGCATGTGTGCCCTTGGGTGTAGACTTGTGTCTCTGTGTCTCTGTATGATCTACCTATGTGTGCACTAACGTCCCCCTGCTCCATGCCCCCCACTCCCCGGATCAGCCCGCTCACTGCTGTCTATTAATCGCGCCTCTCTCTTCTTTTCCTCTCTCACTGCAGCACTCCTTGCCCAAGACCCCCTCCCCAGTACCTACCTTTCAGGTCCCCTTTTCCCATCTCAGGGCAGAGGCCACAGGAGGTTGAAGCCGATTGGGAGATCTGGCTCCGGCCTCAGAGCGGCGAGAGCCCCTCTCCTTCCAGGGCGGGGGGGAGCCACACTAGGAGGCCGAAAACCTGAGACCTCCCGCCCCCTGCCCCGCCAGCCACCTACCCAGAGGGCTTGGCTGCCCAGGGCAAACGCCCCTTTCTACCCTGCAAAGTCTCTTCCACGTCCTTTTTGCCCACCCTCATTTGGGGCTTCAGGGTTGGGGATAGCGTAGCACACACTCCGTCCTAGGGTGCTCCCTGTGATAGGTCCTGGCCTTTATTCTGGGTTGTTGCTGTTTACATCCCAATTTTGCTTCCCAGCTGGGAGCTCTGGCGAATAGCCGCGCCCCTAGGTCTGGGGATGGGGAGGGCGTCTTACCTCGGGCTTCATCCCTCCTCCGGCCTCTTGGAGAATGGCCCCGCATGGGGACCGCATGCCACCTGACTGCCCGCTTCCGCAGAGAGTGGCGGGAGCCCCGACGTGCTGCAGATGCTCAAGATCCACCGCAGCGATCCGCAGCTGATCGTGCAGTTGCGTTTCAGCGGGCGCCAGGCCTGCGGCCGCTTCCTCCGCGCCTACCGCGAGGGGGCGCTGCGCGCCGCGCTGCAAGGGTGCTTGGCGGCGGAGCTGACCCTGCACTCCATGCCGCTGCAACTGGAGTTGCGCGCCGGCGCGGATCAGCTAGATGCCTTGCTGACCGACGAGGAGCGCTGTTTGAATTGCATCTTCGCCCAGAAGGTGCGGCCGGGCTGGGGCCAGGGTGGGGTGGGGATTCGCGGCTAAGACCCCCACCGACGCCGCACTCCCCTCCCTAGCCCGACCGGCTCCGGGATGAGGAACTAACAGAGTTGGAGGATGCGCTCAGGAATCTGACGTGCGGCTCGGGGGGCCAAGGGGGCGACGTGGAGGGCGCTCCGGCCCCCTCGCAGTCTCTGGCACCCTCTCCGTCGGAGGAGAAGCCACCACCGCCGCCGCCGCCGTCTGGCCAGACTTTTCTGTTCCAGGGTCAGCCCGTAGGTGAGACTCCTGGAGAGAAGCAGAGGCAGGATCCTTGGGAGGATGGAGTTTGGGGAGGGGCGAGGTCTGCGCGGGATAGTCGAGGGGCGGAAATGGAAGGGTGTCCCGAGCTCACTCCGCTTCCCACTCCCCCTGCAGTGAACCGGCCGCTGAGCCTGCAGGACCAACAGACGTTCGCGCGCTCAGTGGGCCTCAAGTGGCGCAAGGTGGGGCGCTCCTTGCAGCGCGGCTGTCGTGCATTGAGGGACCCGGCGCTTGACTCACTGGCCTATGAATACGAGCGTGAAGGGCTGTATGAGCAGGCCTTCCAGCTGCTGCGGCGCTTCGTGCAGGCCGAGGGCCGCCGCGCCACGCTGCAGCGCCTGGTGGAGGCGCTCGAGGAGAACGAGCTCACCAGCCTGGCAGAGGACTTGCTGGGCCTCACGAATCCCCATGGCGGCCTGGCCTAGCCTGGGTACCAGAGAAAGGGGCGGTCGGCCAGTTGCCCAGCCAGGGTTTGGAGCACCTGGATGACTGTAGGGTCCCTTCTGCTGCTACTGCTGACCTCCGGTCCACCCACGGGACTCTGAGGCCACACTTAAAACCAGAGATGACTGCCCTCTCCAGGAGTCGGACAAGCACCCACAATGTCTGCTGGGGTGCCACTGGGGGTTCTGTTCTAGATACTAGGATAGAGAGAGCGTATGGGGGACCTGCTGCAAGAGGTCTGCCTCACCTTTTCCCACCGCAGAAGAGGGGCTTTCAGCCAGACCTTACCTCTTCATTCATAGAACAATTTATTACTATTCATTAATTCAATATAATTCATTAAGGACCTGCTGTATCCTAGGCATCATCCTGGGTGCTGCAAATACTGTGGTGAACAAAACACATGAATCCTGCCTGTCCCCAGTTCACACTCGGTCTGGGACTCTGAATATTAAGAAACAGTAATAAAATACTACCAGTTTTTTGATGTGAAAAATACAAGGAGTTCTGGGAGCAACTGAGCAGGGGCCTAACCCAGGTTAGGGGTTAGGCTTCCTGGGAGAGAAATGAGTGTGAATGTTGTGGGCGGTGGAATGAGAGAAGGGCAATATTCTGGGCATGGTCAGCCTCAGGTGAGGTCTTGAGGAAGGTGAGAGGAAGGGATTTAGAACAGAAGGTTTAGAGTGGCTGGATCTAGGGGTGGGTGGATTTGCAGAGACCCATTGTTGAGTGGGGGAGGCAGATAGCATGGGGTCAGGTAAGCCAGTTTACAGAGTTTGGATTTTATCTGGAGGCTAGTGAGAGGCCTTTAAAGGGTTTTGGCAGTTAAGGCTGGGAGGCTGGTGAGGATGCAGAGAGAGAGAAAAGACAGTGCCCCAGGCTGGGGCAGTTAGCAGCAGAGATGGAGGGAAGGGATGAACATTGAGAGCTGTTTAGGACAAAGGACAACAGGCCTGGTGACACTGAATGAGGAAGGTTGGAGAGGACTCCAGAGTTTCTGCCTTTGCCAGTTGGATGGAAGGTGGAGCTGCCTGCTGAGATAGGGGCCCTGGGGGAGGTGAAGTGCTTGCTCTGTTTGGCACAAGTTGGGCATGATGTTCCTGTAGAACATCCAGGGAGAGAGTCCAAGGATAGCTGGATCTATAGTTTTGAGTTCAGGAGAGTGTTGAGGCCTAGGATTCAGAAATGTACAGGTGGGAGTGGGTGGGGTGGCCCAGGGGGAGGTCCTGAAGGTCACCAACCAGAAAAAAGAGCAACCCAAAGAGGAAGGAGGAAAACCAGATTTGGAAGCCAGGGGAATACCCACCTGCTGTGATGGAGGCTGCAAATCTGTCAAAGCTGCGGACTGTCCACTGGAGTCAGGGAAAAGGTTACTAGGTGGGGGCTGTTTCTGGGACATGGTGTGGACAGCCTGAAACCAGACCACAGGAGGGATGGGAGGTGAGGTAGCAGAGACAGCCGGACTAGAGGACTCCTGAGAAGTCTGTGACCGGGAGAGTGAGGCTCAGGTTGGAAGGTTTATTTTGTAAGGGAGAATATTGGTGGGAAGAAGTCAGAAGGCACAGTCATAGCCACTGGAAAGAGGATGGCACTGGGTAGCAGTGCTGGTTCTCACAGTCTGCCCTCAGAAACTCTGGGGTGGGGTGGGGCGGGGCGGGGCGGAGTGGGTGTTGTCTACTCCAGGCCCCACTGCATGGCTGGGACCTGGAGGCTCTGAGTTCCAAGAAGAGAGAGGTGGCAGCCAGAGCTGGGCAAGGCCTGGGCCCTCAATCTCCAGAGCGCCTCTCTGCCCGCCTGTGTCCACATCAAACCTTTTGCTCACTGGTCTACTTCAGGAGTCCCCCAAGCTAAACCAATCCCTGCCAGCCCTACCTGGCCTGCAGTGGGCCCAGGCTTGGTTATTTCTTCCTGCAGGAGGCGATGATGGCCTGGGGCACTAGGGAATAAAGAACTCAGAACTGCCTCTGGAGAGACAGACTGAAGTGCTCACCTGTGAAGTTAAAGCAGACAGGGTTGGCCCCCTTCTCCTGCATCCAAGTGGATGGATAGGGAGAGGGGCAAGGGAGGACAGAGGAAAGAGCCTTGGACTGAATTCCAGAAGATCTGGGACAGTGCTCTTACCTTCTGCCTGTACGATCCTGGGCAAGTCACTCAGCTGCCTGAGGGGCAGCGTCCCCATCTGGGCATGATCAATGACAGCTGCTGCCAGGGTTGTGAGAATTGAGCACGCAGTTTTGTTAGTCCTTGTGTGCGTGGTGTGTCTGCTGGCGGGCATGGCAGACCCAGGAGAAAGGAGGCAGCCATGTATCCGGGGCACTTTTTGGACCCTGTCTTGCGGAACCAGGGCTCCTGGAAAGCTGACGAGAGGCACTTCCAAGGATGGCGTGGGAGGGGTCGATGCCAAGCCCTCCTGCGCTGGGGCTCCTGCCCAGCCCAGGCCCTTTCCGCTCCGGAGAGGCAGGGGTGGGGAAACTAACCAGAAAGGTTAGTGCTTCTTCCTGTCCCCTGGAAAGGCAGAATTGGGAAGTTTGAGCCTGCACGGAGACCAGAACTCACCTCTTTGCGCCTTCCCAGAGAGAGCTGACCGTGAGGATCCCTCTCAGAGATTAGTCTCCACTCGGAGACAGCGCTCCTGCAGCGCCAGGGCGGAGCTGACTGAGCTCCAGATGTCCGGGCGCACACAGCTGTGGGGTCACGTGGCAGCGGCCCCGGCCCCCCTTCCTGCCAACGTTGCATTTGGCCCAGGCCCCGTCCATGGCCGCCCTTGGGACCCTGCGCTGAGCCCCGGAGGCCCCGGCATCCGGGGCCACGCCGCTCCCAAGGGCCGAACGTGTATCAGGATCCCAAGGACCGCCGTGGTGGGTAGGGATGGGTAGAAGGGATTCGGCCTCAGCGCGGGAAGGGGGTGGGGCCGAGGCTCCGCGTCTCCCTGTTCTGGCTCTGGGGCACCGTGCTAGGCCGGAGCTGAGAGGGTGGGAGTCGGCTACTAGGAGGAACTTCTTGCCCTTTCAGGGTGCCCATCCCGGTGGGGGGTCAGGGCCCAAAGTAGGAGGACAACGGAGGGGGATGAACGGCCGGCAGCCGGAGACCCCAGGCGTGTGGCCTCCCGCGCCCTACCCCCGGGGAGGGCGGGGCCGGAGCCCCTGCCGGCTGCTGGCTTCCTTGTCTTGAGCCCCTGACTGAGTCTCTCCGCAGGGGCCGCGGGCGCCTGCCAGGCGGACATGAGGCGGAGGCTGCGCCTACGCGGAGAAGCGTCGCTCACGCTGCTCCTCGGCGCCGCCCTCGGCCTCCTGCTCTATGCGCAGCGCGATGGCGCGGCCCCGACGACGAGCGCGCCGGGAGCTCAAGGGAGGGCGGCGCCGGGGCCCACCCCGGGGCTCCGTGTATTTCAGGCGCCGGACGCAGGCGCAGCCCCGCCGGCCTACGAAGAGGATACGCCGGAGCCGCCCACGCCCACGGGACCCTTTGACTTCGGCCGCTATCTGCGAGCCAAGGACCAGCGGCGCTTCCCTCTCCTCATTAACCAGCCGCACAAGTGCCGAGGAAATGGCGCACCCCCCGGCGGACCCGACCTGCTCATCGCCGTCAAGTCGGTGGCTGCGGACTTCGAGCGGCGCCAAGCCGTGCGCCAGACGTGGGGTGCTGAGGGTCGCGTGCAGGGGGCGCTAGTGCGCCGGGTGTTTTTGCTGGGCGTGCCCCGGGGCGCGGGCACAGACGGGGCAGACGCGGAGGGGGCGGGCACTCGAACGCACTGGAGCGCCCTGCTGCGTGCTGAGAGCCGTGCGTACGCGGACATCCTGCTCTGGGCCTTCGACGACACTTTCTTCAACCTAACGCTCAAGGAGATCCATTTTCTGGCCTGGGCCTCCGCCTACTGCCCCGACGTGCGCTTCGTTTTTAAGGGCGACGCCGACGTGTTTGTGCACGTGGGAAACCTGCTGGAGTTCCTGGCGCCAAGGGACCCGGAGCAGGACCTGCTTGCAGGTGACGTGATAGTGCAGGCGCGGCCAATCCGCGTGCGGGCCAGCAAGTACTACATCCCTGAGGCTGTCTACGGCCTGCCCGCCTACCCGGCCTACGCAGGCGGCGGCGGCTTCGTGCTCTCGGGGGCCACGCTGCGCCGCCTGGCCGGTGCCTGCTCGCAGGTTGAGCTTTTCCCCATTGACGACGTCTTTTTGGGCATGTGTCTACAGCGCCTGCGTCTCACGCCTGAGCCTCACCCTGCTTTCCGCACCTTTGGCATCCCTCGACCTTCAGCCGCTCCGCACCTCCGCACCTTCGACCCCTGCTTTTACCGCGAGCTGGTTGTAGTGCACGGGCTCTCTGCTGCTGACATATGGCTTATGTGGCACTTGCTGCACCGGCCGCAGGGGCCAGCCTGTGCGCGTCCATGGCCTGTCGCTGCGGGTCCCTTCCAGTGGGGCCCCTAGCCACCTGTCACAGCTCCAAGCCCCCCTCATTCAGACCCAGGATGTAAGTGGGAGGTAGCTTGAAGAGTAGGTTTCCCAGGCGGATTAGTGCTGTGTATGTCGTTCTTCCCCAGAAAGGGGCATCCAGGTGTCTGCCTCCAGAAGGTCCCAGGGAGTGAAGATTGAGCTTGGTTCCTGCTGACCCACCCTATTGGGAGGTGATCTGGAGCAAATCTAATGGTGGCCCTTTGAGACAGCCAGGGCTGAGGTGGTGGTGAACCAGGCTCTTTGCCAAGCAGGTGAACGTGCTTGGTCCTCCTAGTAGGGACGTGGGTGGGGGTGGGGGTGGCAGAGGCTCATGGAATCTGACCATACTTCTTAGTTTGGAACCCCTAGAGTGATGCCAACAAATGCAGATCTTTCTCAAGGCTGGACCCCACAGGGATGGGTAGGGGCCTAGCCTCAGTCCTCACGGAACCGGCAGATTCTGCCACAACTCAATCTGAAAGTAGGTGTTTTGCTTCCTATTTGCCCCTTCAAACTGCATTCTTAGCCACGTCTAGGTCTTTAGATCTGCTTTCCTGGGGCCAACGCCTCCTGAGCCCTGGACTAGCTGGAACATTAGGGATGGAGGCACACAGGGACTGAGCGCATTGTCCTACCTAGTCTTCCCCCACGTCCAGCTACCCACCTACACCCACACAACTGTGCCATTCTCCCACTGGAGCCTATGCTGCCCCCTTCAGAGGAGCCAAGGAACCTTTTTCTAAGATAACTCCTCCAGCTGTAAATTTCCCCATATTCTTCAACCACCCCCTTTCTCAAAAAAATCAATGCCTACACGCTCATTTTAGTATAAACATCCCAGCAACAGCACATGGGGAGCTGTCGCGGAGGGCATAGGTCTTTATTGGAGGAGGGGTATGGGCAGGGCATGAGGAAGGTTCCCCCATGCTAGGAGGATGGGAACAGTCCTGGCTGCCCCACAGTGGGATGTGTGAGGGTCTCTGGCCAGGCCACAGTCCACATGGGAAGACACCAATCAGTAACAAAGTCATGGGAACGCCACACAAGCCTGGCTGTAGGCCCAGGCACCACACAGGCGCCCGGGGCAGGTCCCCTGCACATTCATTGTTAAACTATACAGGATGAGGCTGTACATGAGTTAATTACAAAAGAGTCATATTTACAAAAATCTGTACACACATTTGAAAAACTCACAAAATTGTCATCTATGTATCACAAGTTGCTAGACCAAAATATTAAAAATGGGATAAAATTATACATTTCTCTTCTCAATTCTTTTCAAAAGGATTAATATTTTTAAAGCACATATGCTACTTTCCTTAGCAAGTCCCACGAAGAGACTGAGCAGCCCAGCCCTCCATGAGCCCCAGAGGCCTTGAGCCGTGAATGGGCCCGGCCAGGGGACACTGCCCAGAGCTGAGGGAGGGGAGCCAAGCCCACAGTGCAGAACAGAATGCTGAAACACAAAAAAAGGAGGACGATGTCTTTGGCTAAAACTTTGGCATTAAAACAAAGAGGCAAACAGGATGGAAACATGCAGCGCTGCCAGCCAGGTTTCGGCAGAGTAGGGGAACAGGCGGCCTTGAAGGCTGGCTCCAAGAGGGGTGGGAACCAGGCCTGGGCACGTACCTTGATGGTAGAAAGTTGTGTTTCAACCAGTTGGGTGTGCCTACTGGGCCTGGCAGGGAGCACATGCAAGAAAGAAACGGAAGGGCAAGTGAGCCACCTTGGCCACAGCCAGCTCATCAAGTAACTAAACTGGATGTAGTGCAAAAGTTGCAACCAAGTACTACGGACATGCTACCTGCTTGCCTTGAGGGTCATGTGGCAATGCTGGGCCAAAGGCAGGACCCTGTCCTTGTCTGGGTGCCTGTGTCCTCAGCCAGAGAAAGAGCCCCAAGTTTTCCCAATGTATGGGGGACAGGGGAGACAGAACCCTGTCTCCCTACATGTTAGTCGAGAGCTCCTGGGTCCAGGTATCAAGGCTCAGAGTTTGTGCTTCTCTTTGCAGTCTGTGTCCCCTGTTGGCACCAGCAGGCTGAGATCGCACAGAAGAATATCTGGGCCTCTCACCCCATGGCAGAGCACCCAGCCTAAGCCCCACCTCAAAATATCACAACAGCCCTTCCACACTGGCAAGGTGTCCAAGAAAACCCACAGGGTGGCCTGCTGAACAGGATGCGATACACAGTTCCATGGGGCAGAGGGGCATGGGTGGTGATGTTCCTAGGGGAGTTCTGCGGTTCTCAGGTGGGCACCAGGCCTGGGGGGGCCATAAAGGGTCACCGAGGCAATGTGGTTGTTCTGCATGACCTGTTATGAGAAGATGACAACGAGTCAAGGGGGAGGAGTTGAAGGAATGTAAGCAGAGCAGGCAATCAAACCCACAAAAACCACCAGCGGCATCAGTCCTGGGCTGTGACTGAAGAGAAGGGACTTGAGGCAGCTCCTGTGCACAGGGGCTGGAGGTTGTGTGTGCAACCCACCTGCACATGGGGCTGGACTGACCCCTCAACACCCCCCAACTCATGCTAAGGGGGTCATCTCTGCTCCTGTGTCTGCCTGTTTCTCTGGAATATATAAACTTGACCACACCCATTTGTCCGGTCCTTCTGGAACTGCTAGAGGTCTGCTGAAGGTATGGCATCCAGATGGGAAAACAGGGGCAGCCCATTCTTCTCCCAAGCCAGTGGGGCCTCTATAGCCACTCACCCCACAGCATGTTCATTCACATGGCATTTAAAGGCCCCCAACACCCCCGGACTGAGCCCCACTTGCCCTGTGGTTCCCCTTCCTATTGTACTCACATTTTCAAATATAAATGTGGGATCCCAATTTCCTCTCATCTTGTTTGATTAACCTGCTCAGCAGGGCCCTTAGGCCCTCCCCAATCTCTCTCTCAATCACTTGCCTGTCCTCACCATGACCACCGGCCACTCAACCCCCAGGGCTTACCTCAAAGATCATCCGCTGAAGACCAAAGCAGAATGTGGAGCCAAATGGGTTGGTGTTGTTTGGGGAGGAGGACCTGAGGCCAGGGAAGCCACAGTTAGAGGGGCAGACAGAGGCCAAGGCCAGGCAGGGCATCCGGTTCCTTTTGGGATGGGGGCTATTAGCCAGTGGTCCCTCATGGCTGTGAGTGTTTCCCACACAGGCCCTTGAGGTCCTAGTCATAGTGATGGGCCTCATTCAAGCACCAAATCCTACATAGTCCAGCTGGCACAGAAAGTTAACATGCAATTGGACTGGAGTGGTGCAAAGTCAGGAGGGAGAGGGAGCCTCAGGCAGGATGCAACCAGGTATTGGGCTGTTAACTAAAGCAGGTAGCAGCTTTGATAGGGAAAAGGGAGCCCAGGACAGCTAGTCAAAACTGCCTCCCTTTCTGAATAACTAGAGGCGAAAAGGTCCCCATACCTGGAGGTAGGTGGGAGAGGGGGGAGCTATCCCAAGGGGAAGCCTCTCTGATGCGAGTAAACATGCAGAACAGCTGGCCTAGTCCTAGCACGCAGGGTTGCGGCAGGAAGCATGTCTATGGCAACACCAGAAATTTCTGTCATTTCTGTCATTAAGCCATACCCACTGCTAGGGCTCCCTGGGCCTTCTGGGCTGTGAGGAGCCAGATGGGGTGATCAGAGACAGCAGCCTCCCACTCACCTGTGCAGGACAACAGGCTTCTCCACAGGGTGGCCCAGGAGCTCCTGGATGTTGTCCCACTGCAAGAGGGATGGGGGTGACACGGGATTAGCAGGGACCTGACCCCACCCGTGACAAATGGCTGGCCCAAAGGACATGGGAACCCAGACTGCTGGCAGGCTGATGCCTACCTCATTTTCAGACTGCATCAGGTGGGAAAATAGGAGCTTACCTTGCTGTAGGTCGTGCATGTTTCTGTCTGACCATCTGTGTTTTCTGAAAAGAGAACACAGGGTGGTTGGTAGCTGGCCTGGCCCGGATTCAGTTCCACACCTGCTCAGGTAGATGTCTCAGCCCACCTGTGACCCCAGCCCTAGCCACCCTATGCACTGGGATTGAAGTATGGAAAGCAGCAATCCCATGGTCACAGGATAAGACCTTGAGGGCCTCCAGAAGACTACAGACCAAGAACACTGTGGCCCCCAGAACACAGAGCCCAACCCAGAGGAGCTGAGGCTATGGGCAGAAGCAGGTGGGCAAAGACGCCACAAACCCAACCACTGCCACCCTCTCTGCTTGGATCATCACCTCTTCTCATCATGAGAGACTGATTCTAAAACCCTTTCCTTACCCTGAGGACACTGACTACTCACCTCTCTTTATGGTTAGTGGGATCTTGAACTCACAGCGGTGATAACTAGAGAGAAGGCAGATGGGTAAAGGTTGAACCCCTTGGGAGGCCTTGACCACCCCCACATCTCAACTCTGCACCCCAGGAAAAACAGGATCAAGCACACTTGCCCAAAGCCCTGGCTCTGGGCCTGACACAGTGTTCCCTGGAAGAGGCCAGATTTGGGCACTGGAGTCAAACCAAAAAGGGCACAGCTTGGGGGCTCTGAAGACCCTATCACCTCAGATAAGAGGCCAAGCTTTCTGAATCTATTTCCCTATTTGTAAAATGGGTATAAATGGAGAGATGTAAGATAATGGGTACTATACCAGGAACAGAGCCAACACTCAGGAAATGTTTGCTTTCCATGAAATAGCAAACATCCAAAGCCACAAGCTCTCTTTCCTGGAGGGGCAGGTACAGGTATACTCACATATTAAAATTATAATGTCCAGGGTAATTGGTGTGTAGGACAAACTTCTTCACTTTGTGTGTATTCGCGTCAAAGAGGATGTCCTGGGATAGAAAACAAGGATGCCCAAGTGGGGAAAGTTACTGAGGCAGGGCAGGGGGCTTTCGAGGGCATGTCCAACTTAGAGACACCCACTCCACAATGGGGATGCCCTTGGGGAACAGCTTTCTCCCAAATAACAATCAAGGGGACAGCTGAGGCTGAGTGCGAAGTGATGATGACATACACCGAACCATCTACAGGCCACCTCATTCCAAACCTTGTACCAGTAGGCCCAAAAGGCACAAGGGGCTACAGCTCCCACTGCTTGGGAACTCAAACACGGTCAGGGATATCTTTCCTGACCAAAAACACCTGATAAAAAAATGTAACCGAATGCTTACTTCAGCAGCACATATACTAAAGTTGGAACGATACAGAAAAGATTAGCGTGGCCCCTGCACAAGGATGACATGCAAATTCGTGAAGTGTTCCATATTTTTTTAAAGATGTTAAAAAAAAAAAAAAAAAGTAACCAAGCACAGATTTTGGCTTACAGGCTAACAAGAAGATTCAGGGGCCACCTGACTCTCAAGGGACTCAAGGCATCTGGCTATTCTGAATGCCATGACCTGCCAGACCCTTCTGGCTTCCACAGGCCCTCTCTGTGGGAGTCAGCAACCCTTGGAACTGAAGTAAAGGCTAGCCTCTAGCCAGGACTCAGATCTGGATTTGACACTGCCTATCAAACAACTCTTCGTACCCTGCCACACCCTTCTCAGGTTCACATCCTGTCAGCTGTTCTGCCTGAGACCCCAGGGTTACCCCTGACTCCAGCCATCCACCAATAGCCACACCATGTCCCATCAGGGCTGGTCCATTCGCTCCATCTTCCCTGACACCTATCATCACTGGCCCTTGAACTCAAAAAGAGGTTCAGCTTGGGACTTCCCTGGTGGCGCAGTGGTTAAGACTCCACGCTCCCAATTCAGGGGGCCCGGGTTTGATCTCTGGTCAGGGAACTAGATCTCACATGCATGCTGCAACTAAGGAGCCTGCCTGCCACAACTAAGGAGCACATGTGCTGCAACTAAGGAGTCTGCCTGCTGCAGCTAAGACCCGGTACAACCAAATAAATAAAATAAATAGTAAAAAAAAAGAAAAGAGGTTCAGCTTACAACAGTGCCATTCCCTCCAGCCACCATCCTACCCTCAAGAGTTTATGATCCCACTGCCTCTCCCCTGCTACTCCTGGCTCCTCTTTGGTCTTTTCCACACTGGCAGACCCAGTCCTTCTCCTTTCGCCCTCTCTGGAGTATACCATTTCTTTGCTGCTTCAGGGCCTCAGGCCCTAGAAAGCTGAACGGTTAGAAAACCCAATATCCAGGCTAGCCCTGCCCTCTGAGCTCTATCCTGCTGGTGCAGTTTCTTTACACTATCATTTCTCTCACACACACATCTACCAGCTGGACTGTCAGCACCGATGGCCACAGCTCCATTCAGCACCGTACGTCCAGAGCACAGGGCCGCAGCAATGCCTCTAGGGTGATCCCCTAAAAATACACAAGCACACTCCCAGACTTTACGCCTTTTTTGTTTGCCTGTTTTTTGGCTCCAGAAGAGGGTCCTATGCTCTACAAAACAGCAGTTCCCAAAACATCTTAACCTGAATGACTCCTGCAGCCTCTACTTGTGGATCATGTTTCCCTCAGAAAAGAAATCAAGACATACCAGAGAACCCAGTGTTTCTCAGCAACGGTGGTGACAGGAAAGGTCTACTTTGGGGGTACCAATGCCAATGCAAGATGACACTGGTAAAGCCAGCTAGGGCTAGGTTTCCTGCAGCCAGGCATGGTTAAAGCTGCATGTATGCACACAGGTATGCCCAGGGGCACTGCACACTCCCACAGAAATGGAACGTTTCTCTAAGGAATCACAACTTACCACTCCGAGAGTGAAGTAGTTAAAAAAGTAGTCATTGCACTTCGATGGAACTTGCTTATGAGGAGAAGGAGAATGAATCTTCATCTGTTGGGGAAAAAATAACAATGAATTGAAATCCAACCCCTTAATACATTTAATTCTTGGATTAAATGAGTCTACAAACTGTGTTTTTTGTATAACATTAATCTGTTGGGGAAGCAAGACTGTGGGAGTCCCACATGATGGTGCCGAACAACCCAGCCAGCTTTGGTTGACTATAGACTGCGCCCTGGTCTCCAAGGAAAGGCAGAACAATCTGACCAACAGGGGTCAGAAAAGAGCTTTCAATTTACTTTTCCATCAGCTTTAATAGAGCAGGTCCTATGGGAAAACAGCAGTTTACATTTACTCAATATTAAGTTAAAGTTGATTGAAAAAAAAAAGAGAGAGAGACACCACCTATTCACTTTATAAACACATTTTCCCTACCTTGTCTTCTGACTTGTAGAAGACCTTGTGTGGAGAGCCAAGCATGCTAAGAACATCTTGGCAGGAATCGCCAAAATACACTGAGCGTTCAAATACCCGCATCTTGGCGTCTGCTAATAAGCCGGGTCCACAACCTGGAAAGAACAAGGTACAGGTGGTCAGGTTCCCAGTCAGCGCCTGTGACCCTGCAGCCCAGGGTCCTGGGAGCCTTAGAGAGGCCAGTGGCTGCATGCTGCATTATCAGGTGTGGCTGAGGGGCAAGACTGCATGTAAGCAGAAGTACCAGGTCACCAGGACTTGAGATGCTAGAAGAGATCACTATCTACTCAAAACAATGCGAGAGATTCACTCAATCCCACAAAAGTGATACAGAGCTCCGGAAAAGTCATTCACCGACTCAGCAAATATTCAGTCATTGACACCATGGGCTAGGACACTTTGCTAGATGCTGAGGAAACAATGGTGAGCAGAACAGGTGCAGTCTCTGCCCACACTGGAGCTTATGGCATGAAGATTCCAATCAGACCATCACACAACTGTGGTACAATAAACAGCAGCACAGGTGCTACGGAAATATATAAATGGGTGCTATTATCTCTTGCCACTTTCTAGGTCCTGACAAGATACAAGGATTTACGTTAAGAAGTACTTCTCGGGGCTTCCCTGGTGGCGCAGTGGTTAAGAATCTGCCTGCCAATGCAGGGGACACGGGTTCAAGCCCTGGTCTGGGAAGATCCCACATGCCTCAGAGCAACTAAGCCCGTGCGCCACAACTATTGAGCCTGCGCTCTAGAGCCCACAAGCCACAACTACTAAGCCCACGGGCCACATCTACTGAAGCCCGTGCTCTAGAGCCTGTGCTCCGCAACAAGAGAAGCCACCGCAATGAGAAGCCCGCACACTGCAACTAGAGAAAGCCCACGCGCAGCAATGAAGACCCAACACAACCAAAAATAATAAATAAAATATATTAAAAAAAAAAAAAAAGAAGTACTTCTCAATGGTAACCCCTAACCTGAGACTGGACCTGAAGATCACTCTATAAAACAGCCAAGAGCAAAGCACACACTAACTTTTAATTCCCTAATTCTACAAACACCAGACCCACTAACACTCAAAAGAGACAAACCAGGCAAGTGGGAGAAAGAAAAAAACCTGATTTGCCAGAAGTTTCTTTGTTGGGAAGAATCTTGCAACCCTGACTTTGTCTAATACATTTCAGAAATGGTTCTAGTTAAACACACACATACACAGAAGTGGCTGTGGAATAGCAACAGACACACCAAGAGTAAAATTTCCCCCATTCTGTGGATGAGAAGACAAAGTGTTTTGCCCAAAATTATAAAAGGAAGCCAAGAATCCAAGGACTGCAATTCCTGGTACCATGATAACCACCACCATCACCTTACTCTACACAGGGCTTTATAGCTGACAAAGCTCTTTCTCGTATAACAATCCATTTGTTATATACAGAAGACTTCAGGGATCCAAAATCTGAAACAAAGAGGTACTGAGTTCTCCAACTAACCCAAGAGTCTTAAGTCACAGCACATATAAACTGAGTGGCAAAATAAGAGCTGTTTCAAATCCCACTCCTGACACATACACACACACAGCTGTGTGTAAATTAACTAGGTCCTGGGAAAAACCACGGTCTACATTAACCTCTGTCTATAAATCCTGCACTTAGGCAAGCCTGGGTGACCTATGGAACCCACCAAAAGTCCTGTCAAGCTGGACTGTGTGCCCATGTCTCCAAGTACCAGATACTTGTGAATGTCCAGGTGGGGCTACAGGGGAGACACCCTTCACAGGTGAGCCTCCTCTCTTGTCTCACTCTACCTGAAGCCTCCTCAGGTAAAATTACCCTTAGTTCTTTTCAGGAGACTATTTTAGTTTCTGATTCCCTGGAATGAGTCATCCTATAAATTATGGTGGGGATCAAGACAATTGAATGGACTTTCCATGTTAAAAGCATCACTGTAGCCACACTCCATAGGAAAAAGATGTGAGAAATGGGTTGGCCAGGACAAGCTACCCCTCTGCTTGCCAAAGGAAACTCTCAACGAGTACTGGGTTGGATAGTAAGTCAGTGATGCCTTGACTTAAAGTGTTTTCCCCACTGACCCTGTAAGCGGTGAGATGTGACTGCTAGGAGTGTCCTGTACAGGGTGGCAGTCAGAATTGGCTGAGACCCCCTACTCTCAACAGGCTCCTCTTGCTGTCACCTGGGATAGTCACACCATCCTTGACCATCCTGCTGTTTTAAGCAGCAGTCCTCCTGAGAAGACAGACCTAAATTGCTTGACCTTGTTACCACATCTCAATTCTCTCAAAAACTACAGCTCAAGTGCAATGCTCCTTTAAGTAGCTGGTGTTCTGCCATGGCTAGAAGACCACATTTTAAGAAATTTCTGGGACTTCCCTGGTGGCGCAGTGGTTAAGAATCCGCCTGCCAATGCAGGGGACACAGGTTCGAGCCCTGGTCCGGGAAGATCCCACATGCTGCAGAGCAACTAAGCCTGTGCACCACAACTACTGAGCCTGCACTCTAGAGCCCACGAGCCACAACTACTGAGCCCAGGTGCCACAATTACTGAAGCCCGTGCACCTAGACCCCGTGCTCCTCAACAAGAGAAGCCACCGCAATGAGAAGCCCATGCAATGCAATGAAGAGTAGCCCCCGATCGCCGCAACTAGCAAAAGGCTGCGTCCAGCAATGAAAACCCAATGCAGCCAAAAAATAAATAAATTTATTTTTTAAAAAGTTATATATATAATTAATTATTAAAAAAAAGAAAAGAAAAGAAATTTCTAACCTGGAGGCTGTGAACTAATTGTTCAGGGGAGTGAGTTCACAGTTTTTTTTTTTGTTTTTGAAATTCATGTTCTTTTATTTATTTATTTATGACTGTGTTGAGTCTTCATTTCTGTGCGAGGGCTTTCTCTAGTTGCGGCAAGTGGGGACCACTCTTCATCGCGGTGCGCGGGCCTCTCACCATCGCGGCCTCTCCTGTTGCGGAGCACAGGTTCCAGACGCGCAGGCTCAGCAATTGTGGCTCATGGGCCCAGTCGCTCCATGGTATGTGGGATCTTCCCAGACCAGGGCTCGAACCCGTGTCCCCTGCATTGGCAGGCAGATTCTCAACCACTGCGCCACCAGGGAAGCCCGAGTTCACAGTTTATATACC
The DNA here is from genome assembly GCF_965194805.1 of Balaenoptera borealis. Classification (NCBI taxonomy): domain Eukaryota; kingdom Metazoa; phylum Chordata; class Mammalia; order Artiodactyla; family Balaenopteridae; genus Balaenoptera; species Balaenoptera borealis. The sequence continues at coordinate 18,398,359 of NC_138878.1, forward strand.
ATATTCTAAACGGTTGAGAACAGATGCCCCAGAGACTGATGCAAGACACCAGCTTACAAACAAACACTGGCTAGAATATGAACTCCATTAAGGCACAGCCCTGTCATGGAGCTCAAAGTCCCCAGGCCATCCTTATGGAGGCAAACTCCACACCGGAGGATCTCGGTACCACTAAGTATAATCCAAAGGTCCGAAGGAGTTGAGATTGTCCACACAAGAAAATCACAAGATGAGGCGTGAATCCTGGAGAGACCAGCTACTGAAGGCAGCAACTCTTTTTGTTCACAGTCAGCAAAACTGAGCAGGGTATGGCTAAACCACAATTCAACAAGTTCCTCTTGCCAGTCTACTCTGAGAAATGAGCACAAAGGGTGGAAAACGAGACAACATACAACACTGAGCCCATAAGATATATCTCCAAGACGTAGGAACCACTGCAAAGTTACATAAGTACACAGAGGCTGATGTACCTGCCGAGGGAAGAAGTTTTACTGCCGTTTATAAGATTTGCTCAAAATAAGACTGTCTTGTCCCTTCACAAATTTAAATGAAAACTTTTAACCATAAACATCAGCACCATTTGTCTTCTACCAACTATCCTAAGGACGTGGGATTTTAGACTATCACAACAAGGACATAACGGAGAATCCACCACCCCAAAGCCAGTAACTGACCTGCGGCAAGTAGGCGAAGTCGTAAACCTGAGGGTCCAGTTCCATCCCGAAGAACATCTACACTCTCAGCGTACACATTGCCCAGGAAACAGCTCAGGGGCATTGCGGGAGCCCTGGGGGAAGGCACAGTGAGCAGAGGCTTTGCCCTCCCTCCCAGGGAGCCCATGGCCTTAGCATGAAGCTTGTGCTCCCCTACACGTACTTGGTATCCTGTAGGCTGTTTCCACTGTAGATGTACATTCGTTTCACAGTTGCTCCATGGGGTATCTGGAGAGAAGCCAGACCATGGGCAAAATTGGGCTGCAAACACAAGACAAATATTTTAATAAAAGCACACTGTGGGCCACGCGACTCAGGCTCTGGCATTTTCCCGACACTCATGGTTTTCAAGAACTGGCCAGGTCACGAAAGTAAGGAACTTAGAATAGGAATATCTCAGTTTCAGATAGAACTCTGCTACTGGTACTGCCTTACTTGGTACAAATTTTCTGTATCTATTTCCTCTTCTATAAAAATGGGTATGGTTACCTACAGTGTAGAAGGATGGGACTGTGGTTTCTGAGAAACTTTGAAGTCTGCTTGTTTTATTTATCAAGATTATTAAAATTCTTGATATTAAAAAAAAAAACTGGCCAGGTCAAAGCACACAGTCCAACCTGTCTCCAGGTCAATAAATTCACCTAATCATGCAAGTTCATCTTTAATTTTACTTAGTTTTTCATTCCTTCATCAGGGAGAAAATGTAGAAATGCCTCCTTTAATAAAATGTAAAACTTACAAAAAAACTATCATTTCATAACACTAAGGATGCTGTTGCCTAAGGATGAATTCTCTCAAATTCCAGGCCATTGAGAAAAACTGTGGTGATTTGGAGTTTCAAAGCACACAACATGGAATTACCTCTGCAAAGTGAGCTCGACCTCACTCTTCAGTTGGAAGCGCCCTCTTCCTGGGAATGCCAGCCAGGGCTTTGTTCTATCAGCTTCCCCCACTGTACCCCCCCATTGGCCTCCGAAGACCTCAGAGATCAGGAAACCAAAGAAAGAGCACCTATCCAGCCTCCTCCAATGGTACTCTGCTGACCCATATCACCTGGGCACCGGGCAATAAATATCAGGGAAAGAGAAAGGCTAACCTCGTACTTGGGAGCCTCAGTCCATGAATCTAGCTGAAAAGAGAAAGACAGTCCTCTGAAGTTGAGGTGGAAGAGCTGCTCAGCGGAGTTGTACACTGTGGGAGTGGGGAGAAGAAAATGGCATGGTTGAATGGCATCAGAAGTTGCGAACACAAACCAGCCTGGCAGGGAGTGATGGCTGGCAACACCTTCCTTGTGTCTCATTTCTGAACTGACCTACTAGACTGAAAGCAAGAGGGAAGAGCTTTCCTGTACACCCAAGTACCAATCCCCAAATCCGACAGGAACATGGCTACAGATGACCAGAGGAATCAAATGGGCTTGGCTTACCTCCAGGATGGGTCGCACCAAAAGACTGGTCAATCTGCTCAATGGTGGGAGCTATGGCTTGAGAATTGAAATGCACACCACTGAAAAACAGAGATACTTTTTAATACCAGGCTTTGCAAGATGGGCTCACAGATCATTAGAGATGGTGGCTGGAAGAGTTACTCTTAAAACACAGGTGGGTGAGTCTAATATTATATCTAAATAAAAGTTTAACTATAGAACTTTTAAATAAGAGACAATAAATGAGGTCAGAAATAGTCAATTCTCCTGAGGTTGATACAGAGAATTAGTCCTCTAGGACCTCCCAAGACATTTGTGGCCACCAGGCCAGTTCAGAAGGAAATAAATCCGGCCTCAGCCCCATGGCATTTGGACTGGGATAAAGAGTACCCAGAAATAGACACTGTTAATGTGTTTTCCCAGGATGCCTACTAGTAGTTTGGCTTGAAAAGGAACTTTCTTAAAAAGGGATGAATGTCTTAAAAGGGTATAGCCAAGCGAGGCAGCTTGTTTTCCTAACAAGCAGAAGAACCAGCATTCATGGATTGGGTGAATGGGTATGTGGATGGGGAGGAATGGATCCCAAGCAAAGGAAAAATACCTGGGAGGGGGGTGGGCTTGGGAGCAAAGAAAGGCATATGATTTCAGATAATGAGCATGAAGATAAATCATTTACAACTTTAAGGAAAATGTTTAAGGTTAAGAATACTTTTTAAAAAATTAATTATCACTTATGGAAAACCTCTGCTTTTTAAAAAATTTATTTTATTGAAGTATAGTTGATTTACAATGTTGTGTTAATTTCTGCTGTACAGCAAAGTGATTCAATTATATATACATTCTTTTTCAGTCTTTCCATTATGGTTTATTACAGGATGCTGAAAATAGTTTCCCATGCTATACAGTAGGACCTTGTTGTCTATCTATTCTATATATAATAGCTTGCATCTGGAACCTCTGTTTTTAACCAGGCACTGTGCTATATGCTTTACCAGTATTATCTCATGTCATCTTCCTAACCCAGCAACCTGCTTATTGGTTTCATTTCTCTCACGAGAAAACGAACTCAAAGAGGTTAAGTGACTTGCCCAATTTCACAGAGTAATAAAATGAAGAAGTCATAACTCAAACTCAGGGAAGCCTGACTCTAGAACCCTCACTCTTACCCACCACTGTCTCTTAAGAGGGTAAAGAGAAGCCAGATCTTGAGGTACAGAAAGCCCCAACAAGATTAAAAGACAATCAGAATCTACAGGGGTCAGTGCTATTATGCATCTGCTTTATCCACTTCTCTACTGGCAAACACTGCTTGAGTCAGCCCAGGAACTGATCCCTTACACACCCTCGAGAAGGTAAGCCTGTTAAGGAAGCTTACTGAACGGAATATTCTAGATGCCAGCACAGCGCCTTACCATAAGGAGGTTCAAATATTTGTGCATCATACAGGCACAAATACATCCCATTTTCATTCTAAAAAGCAGATTTTGGCCCCCCAAATAGTAATCCTTTTGGCATTCTCTTTAGCATAGCCCTTGAAGTCAGATGTATCTGGTTTGTCCCACCTCTGTTGGTAATGAACACATAAAGAGGTGCCAAAAGAGGCTGTGCAGGGAGGGGCAGCTATGACCCAGGGGACAGTCACAGACCTCTGAGCTGAGGTCCTGCTTTGTTGTGAGATTAAATAAATTGCCACATATGTGAAGTGTTTCACACACAGTGTGTTCTTAATGAGGTTTCCTTCTCTTCCCCAGGAAACTGAGTAGACTTGGAGGCTGCATGAGGAAATCATGGCACCAGGCTGTAATCCCAGAACTGCTAAAGATGGGAATCCTTTACTAACTTAATATGGGTAGTAGATAAAGCTCATGTGTACCAAGCCTACGACACATACCAGGAGAAAACTTACCAATATTTTAACTTTACTTTAGTCAAGTCATATACTTCAATCACCTAAAAACAAAAAGCAAATGTTTAAGAGCTGTTAGTGCTTTGCAGTTGAAAAAGATTAATCAGAAAGACATTTATAGAGTAGTGAAGAAAAAAAAATTATCACTAGTTGAAATTCTCCTGAAGCACTGCACATTACGTTTTTATTTTTTTTAATAAATTTATTTATTTTATTTTATTTATTTTATTCTTGACTGTGTTGGGTCTTCGTTGCTGCACGCAGGCTTTTTCTCTGGTTGTGGCACGCAGGCTTCTCATTGTGGTGGCTTCTCTTGTTGGGAGCACAGGCTCTAGGCACGTGGGCTTTAGTAGTTGTGGCACATGGGCTCAGTAGTTGTGGCTCTAGAGCGCAGGCTCAGTAGTTGTGGCGCATGGGCTTAGTTGCTCTGTGGCATGTGGGATCTTCCTGGACCAGGGCTCGAACCCGTGTCTCCTGCATTGGCAGGCGGATTCTTTTTTTTTAAATAAATAAACAAACAAACAAATAAATACATAAATAAATAAATTTATTTATTTATTTATTTTTGGCTGTGTTGGGTCTTTGTTGCTGCACGCGGGCTTTCTCTAGTTGCAGCAAGGCGGGGCTTCTCTTCGTTGCGGCGCACGGGCTTCTCAATGCAGTGCTTCACTTGTTGGGGAGCACGGGGTCTAGGTGCGTGGGCTTCAGTAGTTGTGGCTCATGGGTTCTAGAGTGCAGGTTCAGCAGTTGTGGTGCACGGGCTTAGTTGCTTAGTTGCATGTGGGATCTTCCCGGACCAAGGCTCAAACCCGTGTCCCCTGCATTGGCAGGAGGATTCTTAACCACTGCCCCACCAGGGAAGCCCCTGTTCTTATTTTTAAATCTGGAAGAAAAACCCATACCACACACACAGCATAAACTCACCCTACCCCTCTTTCTAGTGGATTGTTGAACAGATGTCCATGGATGTTACGTGTCAGGTTTTTAGATATCACCTACTGCTGGGTCACATAAAAGATTGCACATACCACGCTATGACAGTGAAACCCTCCACAGAAACAAATTCATGCAGTTTGTGAAGGCTGTAAACTGTAAAGGGGATACTGAGCCCCCTTCCTTTTATTGTATACTTTACTGCATTATAAAAACCCAAATCAAATCCCTTTCAAAAATAGTTTCAAAATACTGTGGTTTACAAAAACAAAAAAAGATGGATGGAGGGGGAGGTCTATCCTACCAGAAAACAAGTCATATTACATTAGCTTAGGTCAAGTGTGAGAATATTCAGCTATATCCCTAACGAAGAGCATCTGGTCAAACCTGGAGAACCTCAGGACCCTTGTGAAGTTTCAAAAGGTTCAGCCTCAGATGAAATGTCAAGAACTCAGGAATGAGACAAAGGAAAAGGTATTGAACACTCAGCCACTAGCGATGCCAAGTAATGAGCATTGTGAAGTCTTTTATGACAGTGGTGTCAAGGGCTAGGCAGGCAGTAGCATAGCTGGCTGAGGCCTGGAGTACCATCTGGTATCCTACAGCTGGGAGGTTTGGCCCCCACTGAAGAAGCACAAGCAGAGCTGGTTCAATGTCTGTTTGCCCTGACAATCAGGGCTTCATCCTGGGAAGGGCTGTAGGACACTGGGTACAGGAGCATCTGGCATTGTCACAGGAACAGAAACATAACAGGCAGTTCATTCTTGGTCAGACTTGTCCCTAACTTTGTTTGAGAATCATAACTGAACCACAAATTGGGCACCTCTTAACTATAAGGTACAGCTATTCTGATCCTACCTGCTGCTAAGAATCACTCCCTCTGCTGGGCTGTTGTAGCACTTCCATCTGCCCTTTCCTACACTATTAGTATATGCTGTTCACTGGTACCGCTATTAGCATATGCTGTTCACTGGTACCACTGAGTTAAGCCCCTTGAGGTCTGGCTCATTAGTTTGCACAGAGGAGGTACACAACACATGTCAGGGAGTCAGCCGGGTATGAAGATAGCTAAGGGCAATATGAAGTTCAAAAATATGAAAAGTGGTGGCAAGAGAGGTCATGCAAGGGCAGGGGAATAGCTGTGATTCATGACACTATCTTCAGAAAGCCTGGGCATGGCAGTGTATTATGCCAAACTGGTATGCCATTTTACCGAGGCCAGGGTCCCATGCTGGCAGAAGCCTCAACCCTCAGCCAGAATCCCTGCTTGTATAGCAGGGGCAAGCACTCTGCCTCTTTGAGTGCTACCACTATGGCTGGCCAACGATCCCCCAAGGGCTGCCCATCGCTCACCCTGTGGGCCTCCAGGATATTCTTGCTGTGACACTATCATTCACCTGCCAACAGCCCACACCAACACTTATGGCGTGGCACCTGTGACATGAAGGACTCCAAGAGAGTCAGCACTCTGGGTCCCTTGCCAGAATCAACAAGCAGATTTTGAGCCATGGAGCTTTCTGGGCCATAGGGACAAGTAGCTGGGGAAATCTGAAGTCCATGGTTTTCCACCCTCTGGGCTGGAAAAGACCTTGATTTCCCCAGAGGAGAAGACATGGCAGCAGCCAAGATAGGAAAGGAAAAGACAGGTGGCTGTAAAGATTGTGACTTGTGAAGCATCATTCCATAGCGCTCTCTCATAGGCAGGGAGTGAGAAGATGGGGAAACTGCAGGAGATAGCATCGGGGAGAAGCAGCTTCTGAAGCCCTTGGATGGAGGGGCAGGCAGATGGGTGAGGTCAGACTTGGTACCAACCCAGGGCACCTGAGGGATCACTCATCAGTTTCCAGAGACTCAGGCAGGGCCCCAGCCCCTCTTTCTTCATAGGGACCCCATAGAAAGCAGAGAGAAGGTTCTATTCTATCTCTTTTCCCATTCCTCACTTTTCTGCATAGTATGCTTACACTATTTTCTTCAGCTTTTATCACATCTATTTCCCATACTCATCAACAAACCTAAGCTATTTCTATTCCCAGTGGCCAGTTACCGCACTCTGGTAACATAGGGTTAAAAGCTTGGTGTCAGGTAGACCACTTATCCTCTGTCCCTCTGTTATTTCATTGGTAAGAAGTACCACTCACAGGCTTGTTAAGATTAAATTAGGAAATGCATGGGAAGCACTCAGCCATGTGCCTAACATGTACTAAGTGCTCACTAAATATATAATATTGTCCTCACCACGCTGTAACTCTATGGTAGGCTGCCCATCTATCCCCCACTGTTGTCTATTTAGGTTACTTCTGGCTTTTCATTACTATGAAAAGCCCTGCTGTAAATATCTGGCATTATTACCCTCCCCATAATCTTTTTGGGTTATGCTTCCTAAAGTGGATTTACCAAGTTAAAGACAAGTGACTCTTTGTAAAGGTGTTTCCAGATTAATTTCCCCTAATTTGTGATGAAGCCACATTGAAGACCACCTTCTACCCTTTGCCAGTGTGGAACTTCTGGTCAGTAAAGACAGGATGACTGAGCCTACAAGAGGAGGCAAGGGTGTTGTGGGGATAAGAATGTTCACATCAAACTTTCCTTTTTGAAAAACCATCATAAATGAGGAATTCTTATTCCATGTACAGGTTATTTTTCCATGTTCTGTCTTCCAAGCCTTTTGGAAAGGCAACTCTATAACCTAACCAGGACGATGGCTCTGGCATGTCACTGCCCTGAGCCACATTCAACCTTATGACTCTGAGGCATGAGTCTGATGTCACATGACTAACCTTTCATGTCCAGGCATTTGTAAATAGTGTATTAAAAACATCCTGGACTGAAACAGGTGTTAGTAAACTGCACTTGACTGCCAATTAAGACAACCCTACATACCAGCAAGTTCTTTGTTTACATTTCCTTTTAAAGGGGCTCAAGAATCAACTCAGTGCTCGTGGTGTTAAGATCCAAGCTTCAGCATTTTAGGAAGAACAGTTTCCATTTTTCATATTCCCAGTCTTATTGTTTGACCCAAGAATGAAGCAAAACAACAAGATATAGAAACCTTACTAAAGTCTTCTGGTCCTATTCTGCAGTCAGTCCCCATTTTAAGTAAGCTTTTAAAGACTCAGGATCGGACTTCCCTGGTGGCGCAGTGGTTAAGAACCCGCCTGCCAATGCAGGGGACACGGGTTCGAGCCCTGGTCCGGAAAGATCCGACATGCCGCGGAGCAACTAAGCCCCTGCACCACAACTACTGAGCCTGTGCTCTAGAGCCCACGAGCCACAACTACTGAGCCCACGTGCCTAGAGCCTGTGCTCTGCAACAAGAGAAGCCACCGCAATGAGAAGCCCGCGCACCGCAACGAAGAAGAGCCCCCACTCACCACAACTAGAGAAAGCCCGTGCGCAGCAATGAAGACCCAACGCAGCCAAAAATAAATAAATAAAATAAATGCCAAATACTTAGCTCCTCTCATTTTCCTATTCAACATAAAAGCCCCCTCCCCACAGCATGTTCCCAAATCTTCAACACTCTTTCCCCTTCACCTCTGGAGCCCGGGGCTGGAGTCCTTCCCAGCCTCTTTCCAACCATCCCAATCCACCCCCAGCTTCTCTCTTTTTAGGGGAACAGGCACAGCTTCAGTCCCCTATATTGTGGTTGTCTCTAAACCACAAAAGTCTACTCCCACTTATGAGTTTCAGAAACATCCCACAACGTCACACGTTAATCAGCCTGACATGAAACTTTAGTCGTCATTTATAGTTACCTTAAGTCTCTGATTGAAAGCATCAAACAGTAGTTTGATCCCGTCCTGAGTCAGGTTAAGGATGAGGTCATGGCTTAGAGGAGACTACAAAAAACCAAAATAATAAATAAATACACACTCTGAACATGTAGTATTCTCACCAGCACCCACTGAAACCTTACAACATAAATGCAGTGCACAGGGAATATCTAAGTGTAGACAGCTGACAGGTTTGGAATCCAGAAACTGGTTTGTGAACGCAGTGTCCTCTACTTCCAGCCTTTGAGTTATTACCTGGGGGAAAAGGCCAAAATTATGTGAGTATACAGGCCATTTTCTTTCGAGGGTCCCAGGTCCACATTTGTAGCATGGGTTTACTGCTGTCAAACCTACAGAGTAGTTGATGAGGAATAAAAGCCTTGTAAAAGGCCTCGCCAGGATCCAAACTCAGCAAGTAATGGTCAATGCATGTCAGCTGAACCTATGTTCATTCACTCCCAGGCTGTTTGTACCACCCACAGGAAAACACATTTTATTCTTTGACTGTTTTATGCCAGGTTCCAGGACAAAGAAGTACCTTGTGATCTGATTATGTATGAGATGACACTCTTACTCCTCCCTCCCTCCCCCCACCATCCCTTATCAGAAAGTGGAAAGCCCAAGTCTAATACCTAAGGAGTCATATTTCTACATTTGCCCCTTCTGAGTCCTGGGGGGAGGGGAGCAGCAGCAAAGCAGTGGACAGAGCTAGCCTTGAGTCTTGGTGAGCTGGTGACCTTAAGTGACTCTAAACTTCTCTGAGCTCTAGTTTCTTCATGGAATACCATTACCCCTTCCCCTCCAGGGTTGTTATGAGGACAGAGATAGTAGATCAGAAAGCACCAAGCTCAGCACTCAGCATACAGTACTCTTTCCTAGAGTCTGCCCCACCTGCCTGCTTCTGTGCCAATGCAATCAATTCAAAGTCTGAAGACTCTCCATACGCCTGAACCAGGCTGCCCAGAAGTAGAAGAAAAACACCACCATCCAAAACCCTGCCCCTTCTTGAAATTGGCACACAGCTGTCAAAAGGGTTTAGACAATTTTCTTTATAGAGCTTCTCAAGGTAGGCCCAGTAAATGAAGGTATGCCTGTGAGAGACAGAGATATGGGCTGGAAGGCCAGGTGCCACTGCTGGTGTGGGCCTTACTGGAAAAATTCTCTAGAAAGAGCTTTCTGAGATTAGCTCAGATTGTCTGCTCCCCTCCACCCCACTGAGCTTCACAAGACAGCAGGCCCAGGTGGCACCATTATACCTGGCAAACACTAGAAGAAAGAATGTTGTAATTTTCCAGTAGGTCTGTATGAATGTCTAAAGCCATTAGGTCTCAAGCAAGATAATGGAATAATGAACCCTGACCTTAGGTCACTTATTCTCAACCCAGAATACACAGTTCTATTTCTGAAAGGGCTAGTCCATGGTGGTAAGCAGGATGAAGCAAGATTTTAGCATCTTTCAAGATCGTTGCTTGGAGTATCTTAATTTTCTTACACACTCCCAAGATCTGATCATTTTTTCCCTGGCACTGTTACAATTCAGGACATAACTAAGCAATTTTCAAAAGCAAGTAAATCATCCTCACAATTAATGTTTTATTAGTACTTTATATCTACAGAACCAAAATACACATGTACTATGTGGTGTTTAAGCAGGTCCTTTGCAGTTCAGTAAAACTGTCTCTGCTAGTTGTTAACATCTCTTCCCCGTAAGAAAGATGGGACCTACTTGATATGCACATTTAATTTCCAAGGTGTGATTTGTTAGAGACAAGATATTTCTGAAATGTTTAACGGGGCCAAATGATTTTCTGCACATGATGGGAAGCAAAGAGACAAATGGGAAAGGAAGGGAAGGAGGGCAGAAGAGGACAGCACCCACATTTAAGAAGCAACATATCAGAGCTCTGAGAGACTATTTCCTCTTGATCCTCATCAAAAGCTTATTCTATTATAAGGAAACCATATCCACTTTACAGAAGGAGAACCAGTCGGGTTATTAACTTGCTACAGTCGGACAACCAAGAAATGGGGAAAAGCATAGATCTGAACCAAGGTTTGGATTTAAAAACCTATGATTCCGGGGGCTTCCCTGGTGGCGCAGTGGTTGGGAATCCACCTGCCTATACAGGAGACACAGTTTTGAGCCCTGGTCCGGGAAGATCCCACATGCCGCGGAACAATTAAGCCCGTGAGCCACAACTACTGAGCCTGTGTGCCATAACTACTGAAGCCTGCGCACCTAGAGCCTGTGCTCCGCAACAAGAGAAGCCACCGCAATGAAGAGTAGTCCCTGCTCGCCGTAACTAGAGAAAAGCCCCGCACGCAGCAACGAAGACCCAATGCGGCCAAAAATAAATAAACAAACAAATAAATAAATAGAACAAACAAAAAAATCCAAAAAATCCTATGATTCCAGCTGCTTAGAAGACACTGGGGGAAATTCGCTTAATTAATGCTAAAACTACTATTTGTACCCAAAGACTGGAATGACAGACAACAAGGTAGTGATATATGAAATAAACTTCATTTTAAATAATTGGTTAAGAAAGTTTAAAGCCTACTTTCAAATGTATCTAATCTTGGGTGCTTAAATCTGATTTAACTAAATGTACAGGTGGCTATAAGCTCAAGAAGTAAGCCCATTATCCCTGTTTTGATGGCTGCTACTTGTCATGAGTAAGTCCCTCATGGTCTAACACTGAAAGTCAGATAAGGTTAGGGATGATCTGAGTGCAAAAAAGAGGAAGTCACCATCCTTCACTTAATAAATGAGAAACCATTTTGGCATTGTGGCTCCACGAACCTCTGCCCAAGTCCTGTGTTTTGTGGTAGGCACAAGAATATCCAAGCACTTGCTTGGAGATTAAGCATTCCCCGTCTCAGAAGGACCCCTCACATGGGTCTCACTAGGCTGGCAGAGGGGTACAGTACTATGAAATGTAATGTTTGGGTATAGGTAACAGGCTCAACTCTGACATTAAGCCAAACTGGGAAGCCTCACAGAAATCTCACCCACCTCTAATCCACAACATTCTTCATGTCAAAAATAAGCTGTCATTTGCTTTAGGATCAGAAACTAATTGAAACAAATGGAAATAAAATCATCATTTCGGTACTTAAAGGGTCTCAGAAAAGGCACTGAGAACATCTTATAGCCTGTGTAGGATCAAAACTATTCCCTGAGGTTTATGACACATAGGGCACCACAAAGGTTGCTCCATAGTGTCTGTGTCCAGAAGAACCACGGATTCCAGTGAGTTCGACAGAAGAGAGATTCCATTTTTAGAGATAAGAAGAATCTTATTTCTAAAGGTCTATAAAAATGTTTCTAACTTCACTTATAAAACCTAATAAAAGAAATCCTGATGTTCAAAAAGTTCTGCTCCAGTGCCAACCTAAAATATAGTATACTCTTTCCGGAAACTGAAAAGGTCCTTGTAGGTACATATACATTATACTATAGGGGTTAATTCTGGGCACAACATTAATAGAGACTACCATAAACCAGACCAAAAAAAAAAGTAAAACATGTCCATTAACTTGGAGCCAATGTTTTGTAATTTCCATATATCAGATCATTCTCAGTAAAGGGGTGAGCTATACCTGCTTCTTTTCAAGTCTGGGATGCTGTGCTAGCTAGAAATCTGTACTGCAACAATCCTGAACACAAACCAAAGCAATCAACAAAGCAGAAAAGACTACTTTAAACATGAAAGTGGAAGGCAAGCACCCTAGAAGACCAGACAATCCCTGAGGTGACCTCCCACTGAAAAAGCACCCCCCCTTTCTTTTTTAAATTTGTTTATTTATCTATTCATGGCTGTGTTGGGTCTCGTTTCTGTGCGAGGGCTTTCTCTAGTTGCGGCAAGCGGGGGCCGCTCCTCATCGCGGTGTGTGGGCCTCTCACTATCGCGGCCTCTCTTGTTGCGGAGCACAGGCTCCAGACGCGCAGGCTCAGCAATTGTGGCTCACGGGCCCAGCCACCCCGCGGCATGTGGGATCTTCCCAGACCAGGGCTCGAACCCGTGTCCCCTGCATTGGCAGGCAGATTCTCAACCACTGCGCCACCAGGGAAGCCTGAAAAAGCCCCTTTTAAGAGCCAGTAGGTAAGTCAAACATAATAAAAAACCAAGTTTGGTTATTACGGCTCGTCTAAGCTTGACAGCACTAGATTATCAAAAGTTTCAGAATCAAAGAAAATGTACTTGGTAACTGACTAGTGTTGAAGACTCTCCCATTCAAATGCATTGACCTAGGAATTCCTGCCAGTCAGTATCTCCCAGAGCATCAGCCTCCAGAGGTGACTCACTGAGCAGAGATGCTATTTCAGTAAACAAATCAGCCACCACTCACCTGTTCACTGTAGAGAACCTGGACATTCTTTATGATGCGACAGTGCTTCTGAAGAATGGCTACTGCCTGAGCCAGAGGCATTCCTGAAATAAAGCAAGGACACCTGTGTGGTTACTTGGGCTATCCATTTACTGACATCTATCACTGTACTAGGCATTAGTCCCTGCAGTAAAGTCTGGGGTGGGAGCAGAGGCCACTAAAGTCTATGGACATATAGAGTAAATAAACGTTCAATAAGCAGTAAGAGCTAGAGAATAAAGTTAACGACAAGCACTAAGGGAATAACTGGATTGTATAAGGGGAGGGAGTAAATATAAAAGACTTCCTGGAAATGGGGACTTCCATGTTGATCCCAAGCAGGCAAAGAGCTTAGAGAAAGCAAGTCAGCAGGAACCAAAGAATAGAGTAAGAAATGCACTGACTGCATGACTCTGGAGGCCAAGATTCTGATTCTCACTCTGCCATGATTACATATAACCTAGGCAGGTCCTTCCTCTCTTCCTTTCTGATATCTGTCTTCTCTTTTAGTCTGCAGGAGCACATGACTTGTAAGGGCTCATTTAAAAAGTGAAAAATCACACATTTACCAGAATCAACTTATTTTATGAAGGATTTCAATGGATTCTCACTTACCAACCCACAAACATCCTCTAAATCTTAACACTTGATTTTTTAACTCGTGGGCCATTTTAAACAAACTTACATATGCCCCCAGTTTAAGAAATCCAGATCCCAATGTCATCTCAAAGATTCCAGGGACTCATGGGGAACAGCAAAAAGTATGTTCTCACAGAGTGCATTATATTTCAAACAGGAAGAAACTCACAGAGACAATCCAAAAACAAAGCTTCATGAGTGCAAGGACAGTGTCTGTGTTATTCACCACTCTCTGGATCCCCAGCACTGGGGACCCATACAGTGGCTGTTGAATAAACATTTATTTAGTGGGACTGAAGGATTATGGGCTAGGTAATAAGAGAAAGGAAGAAGGACCACCATATGACCTTGGGGCAGCACAGTGGCTCACATTCAAGATCAGTTTACCTCTGATTCCAGGAGAGATGTGCAGAAAAGAGCTCACACACAAAGAATTAGAAGGTTAAAAAATGTGTGACCCATCTACATTTAAACAATGATCTGATCCTGCCTTCATTCAATGGTCCATTCTACAGTTTGAAGAAAGTTGGAGGGAACCACACCTTAAGGTACTTCCCAGCCTTCTATAGCATAGAGCCTGGCACACAGTAGAGACTTAAATGTTTGTTGAGAATATGAACAAGATGATGCACCATTCAGCTTTGCCATTCCTGAAATGGAGGAGCATCTATGCTGTCTCTCCCAGAGGGAATGGGCAAACATCCACGTAGGCAAGACAGATAACCTCAGGTGCTGAGAAAGAGAAGGCCACATGGCACAAACCAGTTTCTTGAGGGACAGTTCTTTTGCACCTAACCACATCAAATTCCTGGCCTTGGAATCTTTGGGTCCTGAGGCTTCCAGGGAGTAACCCACCTGGAGGAGACAAAGCAGCCACCAATGACCAGTTGTCACACAGCTGCTGGTAAAGGCAGGCTACAAAAGGCCTCTAAAGGGAACCAACCATGTCTATGGCAAAGAAACCCGAGCACCGTTCTAGCTCTAAGAGTTACCTAACCCCCCAAAGGGTGTGGAGTATATGGTCAGTCTTCTAAACTCTATACATCCTACACCTTACTCATTATTTGCCTGCTTATAACCCTCCAGTGGTTTCGCATTACAGGGGGATAAAACCCAAACAACATGTCATCACCTAACAGCCTTGAATATTATGGACCTTGGCCACCTCCTCTACTCTTTCCAGTGCTCACCAAGCCTCCCTTTGTTCCTAGCACACATCAAGCTCTTGCCCACCTTAGGCTTTTGCACTAACTCAACTCTGCTGAAATGTTCTTCCCACAGCTGGTTCTTCTCACTCTTCAGGTCTTGGCTCACACTTCACTTCCCTGACTGCCTTATCTAATGAAGCCTCCCATTCCATTTATTTATCTGTAAGAGTCTCCCCTACATGCCTCCTTGAGGACAGAGGCAACATCTGTCTTACGGCTGTATCCTCAGCACTCAATCACCATGCCCACCACACAACAGTAAGTGGTTCTATCTATCTGTTGAGCTCTGAATGAGTGAAATAAAGCAATTAGGTACAATACATAGATCCTGTAGGCCCTTAGGACCACCCTCTCCCTCTGAGAATTCTCATCCTGTCTCCATCAATACCACTCTTTCCTGCTGTTCCTCCAACTTTCCCAAGTCTCTATGATGGGCAGTATTTCCTTCTGCCCATCCCTCATTCACCCAACCAACTAGTTTCTGACTTACATCTCAATCTGTTTTCTGTATATATCAAAAGGCAAATAGGGACTTCCCTGGTGGTCCAGTGGTTAAGATTCCACACTCCCAATGCAGGGGGCCCAGGTTTGATCCCTGGCCAGGGAACTAGATCCCGCATGCCGCAACTAAAGATCCCACGTGGCACAACTAAGACCTGGTGCAGCCAAATAAATAAATAAATATTTTAACTAAATAAATAAACCTTAAAAAAAAAAGGCAAATAAAGAGTTGACAGATTAAAAGTGACTTTTTAATCTTCTCTTCAATCTGGCCTCTCCTCTGTATGCTGGATCTCAATATCTCTAACAGTCACTCAAGCCAGAAACCTCTAGATTCCTCTTCCTTACCCATCTCTCCAAATCTAGTCTCTAAACTTTCTTCCTAAACCCATGCCCACAACACTTTACTAACATCCTTTCTTCCACTGAACAGAGACTCTTTTGATAGTGTCCCAGGCAGCTAACTACACATAGGGAATCTGGGGATCTGATCTTCTTCCACTAGTACATCATGCTCTAATTACAATACCAAATTGCATGTAGCTCCCCACACCATCTATCTTTCCCACTTTTTTTTTTTTTTTTAAACCTGACTGGAAGATTTATGTCTATAGAAGTGTAGTTGAAAAATCTGGCGGTAGACTTCTGACAGGGCCTTCCTGGTGCTCACTGGCTCCAGGAATGGTATTGGTTCCTACAGAATAATAGGAAGCCTTCTCTGAACTCCCAGGTCAGGTCAAGTCTCTTCTCCCCTTCCACAGCACCCTATACAACCTCTACCTCATTATAATAAAATGAACTATTTCTGTACTCCTTCCCTCCCACTAGACTAAGCTCTTCAGGGCTTATGACCACTTCTTACTCAATTTTCAATGATTATAAGCAGAGTCCACAGAATGACCCTTCAATAGAGTAAGTCCCCAGTCTCTCTGGAACAAGGTAATCTCAGAGAAGACCATTCTCCAGTGACCCTTTAAATCTACCCTGCTTGGGCAGTTTCAAGATTAATTTAAAAAAATTTTTTTATTGGAGTATAGCTGATATAAAATGTTGTGCTAGTTTCTGCTGTACAGCAAAGTGAATCAGTTATACATATACATATATCCACTGTTTTTTAGATTCTTTTCCCATATAGGTCATTACAGAGTACTGAGAAGAGTTCCCTGTGCTATACAGTAGGTCCTTGTTAGTTACCAATGTTTTTCAAGATTAATTTAAAAACAGATTTAGAGATATGTCTCCATACCAATACACCCTGCAAGTCTCATTGAAAACATTTCAAGTTTGCACTGCCTTTACTCCACCACTGGTCAACCCATGGGTGGTACTCTCAGAGATTCCTCTCTGCCTAGGCTTTCCTGTCTCGGTGTTGTTGGCATTTCCCTAATCTCCCAAGAGTACACAAAGGCCAGGAAGGCAGCCAAAAAGCTGGATGCAGCTCCTCACTGTGCCAGGAGGATGATGGCAAGGGCTAGATATATCTGCATTTGCACAGATTCCAAAAAGAAACCTGGAGACAAAGCTGAGCCCATACTCAGAAGGACAGAGCAGTGAGAAGCAGAAAATCTGTTAGGCTTCTTTTCCTCCTCTCTGCCTTTCTGAGCCTGTTCTTCATCTGGCAAATGGAGGTTACCTTACAGGGTTGTGGTGACTTTAGTCTAGCCTAAGAATGTAATTCTAAAGCACGGATCCACTCCCTAGACCTATCCCTACCTATAAGCCTCAATTGCAGTTTAAATGTGTTGAGGGCTGGGAAGAAGATTGAGAAAGAGGGAAAAATTATTTTTTATAAAAAGCTTGGGGAAGTTAAATGACCACCATCTCTCAGGCAGACACAATTCCAAAATACAAATTTTTTTTTTTGGTCATGCTGTGCGGCTTGTGGGATCTTAGTTCCCCGACCAGGGATTGAACCTGGGCCCCCCGCAGGGAAAGCGTCAAGTCCTAAGCACTGGACCGCCAGGGAATTCCCAAAAATGCAGATTTTTGGGACCCACAAAGTAATCATCAAGGCTGATGATCATCAAGGCTCATTCCCTGCATAAGCTTTCACTCAAAGCTCAATTCTGGGCCCAATGTACACAAATGCTCTTTTCACTGTTTGTGGTTGCTACTTAGACAGCCTAAAAGAACTACCCAAATCCTTAATTCCTAGAAATTGGCGAAGTTAGGAGTAGGGGTTAAGGTATCAAAGCAACAGTTGACAGAAGAAGCCTTACTCTCCCACCCAATTTTTTTGAAATCTCAAATGATATCCTAATCACTACTTTTGACCCAGAGACTGCACTACAGAGATCCACAACCTGGTCACACCATCAAGCACAGTTTGAAGCTATAGTTAACAGTTTTCACTCCGCCCTGTGAAGTCTTGGTATGAGCATAAGCTGTGGTTAGGGGAGGTTCTCTCCTAACTAGAAGCCAAACAGCATCAGCACGACAAATGGGCCTGGCGGCAAAGATATTATTATTAGCCTCTCAATCAAGTTCTTGGTGCTTCACAAGAAGCTGGAGTGTTATGAGAAGGTGACTGAAAATTCTCAATAAAACTGGCTCCTACAACCCAGAGGAGGCTTGTTGTTCAGTTCACGGATACATTGAGCACCAGCAGAGTCCTACCAGCAAATCTGTTCTGCAGTTTCTCAACTACCCTATCTCCACAGACACAAGTCTTCCAGATTCAAGGATAAGCTATAGCCCAACGGAGCAGCTGACTCAGTCCAGTAGCCCAAATTAGTGTGACAAAAGTTCAGCCCTGCACAAACAAACAGCACAGACACCCACTCCCCACCCCCTCTTCCTAGTGCTGGAACATAAAAGTAAACACCCTCTGGGGTTACCGAATGCAGATGATTGTACACATAAAGGTAGTGACGTTGAGGAAAGGGAAAAAATGGGCCAAAACTCACAAAATGGCCAACCTGCATTTTCTACAAGCTAAATGTTACTTTCCCCGAACTCCTATTTCATTCAACCTTTAACTCTCTCGGCTAAGGTCTGGGTTTAGATTACACCACACATCAACCACATTAAAAACGAGAAGGAAGCTAGTCAGAAGTTCCTTTAACACACACAAACTCTCCTTAACTCACTTGACCAGATCCCCGACATCTGACGATGGGAACAGTGCCTGGGTTTCTCCTAGAGGCTACCCACAGCCCAGAAAAGCAAAGGGAGACAGACCACTGTGGCGGTGTTCAAGGGTGTCAGTCACTTCTTAGTTATTTGGTCTTTAAAATGGGGATAGAAATAACAAAGAGTAGCGACCCCGGCGGCATACTTGAGATAATTATGCAGAGGAAATAGGGCCTGGCCCTGAGTCAATGTTTGGGGCGTGTCAGCCATTGTTATTGTTATTATTACTGAAGCACTGCCCCAGGAGCGGCCCCGCCGAGGCCTGATGCAAGGGCGTCAGGGCCTGGCAGAGCGGCACGCTGCCGGGTCGGGGCGGTCGGAGCGGGCATCCAGTGGCTGGAGCTCCAAAGAGCCGAGGGCCGCGGGCGCAGGGGAGTAAGGAGCAGAGCCCAAAGGTGGGAAGGGCCAGGAAGGAAGGAAGGAAGGATCAGCGAGTACGGTCGTGAGGGAGGACCCCATACTCACCCAGCGCGAATTCCCATTGCTCATTTCCCAGAGAGCGCTCGGGCACCACCTCCAGATCCAGCATTGGTTCGGCTCGCCGGGGCGGCCTCCCTGCGGCAGCGCGGACGGGACCGGAGCTGAAGAAACAAAGCAGCAGGTGACCCACCGCCCCCGCCGACCCGCGGCAGCCCTGCTCTCCACCTCTACCCGGTCGCCAGCGCTACCGGCCCAACACCACACCTCACCTGACCTCACCTCACCTCACCGGCAGCAGCCTGAGGCAGCGGCGGCAGCAGAACCGTCTGCGGCAAAAGTGGCGTGCGGGGCCGTAAAGTGTGGCAGAGGCGGGGCGAAGGCGGGATTTCAATCGCCGGGGAGGAGCTAAGGCGGAGTCACTCAGGCGCAAACTCCGGATAGGCTGCTGCGACAGTCCGGGCGAAGGCAGAGAGAGGCCTCAGAGTATCATCCGGAAGTCATACTCCGTGAACCCCTACATCTGCACACCACACCGCACACGTTTCACACAAGGATGTGTGAACCACGCAATACATGCATGTGACATGGCTGTACAGCACCTGTCTGCCGTCTCTGCATGTACGGCCCACTCGCAGTCACTGGGCGCAAAAGGCGAGTTCCGAGGGCGCACCACCTGAGGTCCAGCGTGGAGGGAGGACACGGAGTCTCAAAGCCCAAGACGCACCAGCGCCCTGGCACTCCCGGTTGGTGCCGAGACTGACGGCGGCCGTAGCTGCCTCTAGTTGTCCAGGAATGACTCCTTCTCGCTGCGGCCCCTGGGGCTCGGGTCGAACTCAAAGCAAGCCAGGAGTGGGCTCGAGCATGTGTGTAGGGGCGGGGCGGGGGGCAGTTGGGGTAGAGGACTAGGGTAGAGGGGAGGAGCTAAGCCCGACCTCCTGGCTGAGTATCTTCAGCTGTGCGCAGCCCCCAGGGCAGCAGCTCAGACTCCGCCAGAGCCGGCCGGCCTTACCGCCAACGCTGTGTGGTTTTGACCAAACCGCTGGTACTCTTTGTGCCTCAGTTGCCTCATTTACAAGTCGGGAGTAGGGGGTCCTTTAGCCTGTTCAGCTTGAGCTTTTGGCCCGTGCCCTGGGACACTCTAAAACTGAAAGACAACCAGGCTTCTTCTGGAGCTGACCCTTGGTGAATGCAGTGATTATAATCTCACTTCACAGGCGGGGAAAAAAAATGAGGCCCAGATTGGCTAAAGGCCTTGTGGACCTAGGCGGTAGAACTCAAATTCTTTGCATTACATTGCCCCTGGAGAAAGGTTTTCAGCAGGGGAGAGAGTGACATGCTAAATTCTTAAACTGGCTTGATAGGAGTGTAACATGGAAGGCTCTGTCAAAACTTGGCCACTGCTACTGGCAGTGGTTAAGAATCTGCCTGCCAATGCAGGGGACACGGGTTCGATCCCTGGTCCAGGAAGATCCCACATGCCCCGGAGCAACTAAGCTGGTGTGCCACAACTACTGAGCGTGTGCTCTAGAGCTCGTGAGCCACAACCACTGAGCCCACGAGCCACAACTACTGAAGCCCGCGCACCTAGAGCTGGTGCTCCATGACAAGAGAAGCCACTGCAATGAGAAGTCCGTGCACTGCAATGAAGAGTAGCCCCGCTCGCCGCAACTAGAGAAAGCCAGCACACAGCAAAGGACCCAACACAGCCAAAAATAAATAAATAAATAATTAATTTTAAAAAGAAACAAACGAACATGGAGGGACTTCCCTGGCGGTCCAGTGGGTAAGACTTTGTGCTCCTGATGGAGGGGGCCCAGGTTCGATCCCTGGTCGGGGAACTAGATCCCACATGCATGTGGCAACTAAAAAGTCTGCATGCCACAACTAAGAGCCCGCAAGCCACAACTAAGACCCAGTGCAGCCAAAATAAATTAAATAAATACTGAAAGACAAACAAACACGGAGAAGGATGTCCATTTGCAGAATCCTATGCCAAAATAATAGCACTGAGTCACTGAGATGTCCATCAGTAGGAAAGTGGCTAACTAAACTCTGATATATATGTATGATAGGATCCATTTTAAAAAATGGAGTATATCTCTATATGCTGATGTGGAGGGAGCTCCAAGAGAAAAAAGCCAGGTGCAAAATTGTATGGTATGACCCATTTTTTTCCTGTAAAAACAGAAATAAAAGAAACATTGGCCTTAGGGCTTCCCTGGCAGTCCAGTGGTTAAGACTCCTCCATGCTTCCATTGCAGGGGGCACGGGTTCCATCCTGGTCGGGGAACTAAGATTCTGTATGCTGTGCGCACAGTGCGGCCAAAAAAAAAAATAAATAAAATAAAATAGAGCATTGGCCATACTGTAAAAGGGAGAACATTTCTTGAAAGATAAACAAAAAATTATCAATAATACCAAATACAGGGAAAGAGGCAGGGGCTAGCGATCAGGGGGACATTTACCTCTTACAATGCGTGCAAGCATTAAAGATGTGTTTAGGAAAGATTAGTTGGGCAGCTGGCCTGGAGAAAAACATAAGGTTGGTGGGGAGTAATCTTAGTCAATTTGGAATGTCTGAATTTAACTCAAATCCAACTGGACTAGGAATGGTTCTTCTATTTAAAAAACACTTGGAGGGACTTATTTCCGGTGGACAAAGAAGGGTGTAAGAGAGGAAGGAGAAAGAGAAAGCCACACACTATGGATAACAACGTGATGATGAAATAAAATCCATATTTTATGGCAAGACGAGAAAAATTTAAACATAAAATTTGGGCCTCCTCCCTCCCCTTTAGTGTGTGTTATGCACCTGCATTAACCAGACCTCCTTAGGGATAACATTCCTTCTTAATCTCATCAAGGGTCACAACTCCTTGAGATAACCTTTCTTCTTAATCTTGTAAGGGGCCATGATGACCCATGACCCACTACTCACCTGGTATTCGTGATCTGGATTGTGTAAACTGTCAATAGTATGTCATTTAATGTACGGCCCTCTGTCTCAAAAACTTATATAACTGTGCTTTGACCTCTAACGGGTGGAAGAGTTCTCAGGCTTTCTGAGAAGCAGTTCCCACATTATAATCCTCAGTTTGGCTTGAATAAAAATCTCTATTTCTTTCTTGAATCGACTGATTTTTTCATCAACAGTGAAAAGGAGTTTTAGTTTGGAAAACCCAAGAAAGAGGAAGAATAAGGTTGGGGAGGCCCCTAAGAATCTCCTTATTGGGATAATAGGTTTCTGTGCACAATGTCAGTCAACAACAAATGGTTATATTAGCTCATTGTGCTATCCCAAGCCATTGACTTAAGTGTGATCCACCCAGGTTTTTGTCAGGGGTAGGAGTGACAGCTTTGGGATGGTAGTCTGGGAGGAGGCCAGAGTCCAGAGCCTGATACACAGAGCAGAAGCAGGAGGTGTCTCAGGGGAGGAGGACAACTTGGGAGAATGTCAGCAACTGCTGTTCCCCCAAACTGAGGATGCGGATGTTCAGAAATATTGAACTGGCTGTTGGTGAACTGCTATGACCTTCAGGGGAGCACAGGTAGTCATTGAGGTGGTCCAAGTCAGATATGCAGGGACAGCCTCAGGTCAGAGTATAGTGAGTGATTAAGTACATAGGCTGGGAATTTGAATCCCAGTTCTGTCCTTTAATAGTTTTATGCCTTGGGCAAGTTACTTAATTTCTCCATGCCTTAGTTTTCCTCATTTGTAAAATGACCATAACTTCACAGATTTGTTAGGAGGACTGCAATTATAAGAGTGTCTGAGTTATGGTAAAAGCTTTGTGTGTAACTAAAAATTAAAAAAAAAATTCTAGTAGTGGGCCTTCCCTGGTGGTCCAGTGGTTAAGACTCCACACTTCCACTGCCGGGGGCACGGGTTCGATCCCTGGTTGGGGAACTAAGATCCTGCATGCCGTGCGGCATGGCCAAAAAAAGAAATAAATAATAAATTTTTTAAAAAATGAATTGTTTTAAAAGAAAAGCTACAGAGCTGTTAATTAAAAAAAAAAAAATCTAGTAGTGACAGAGAACTGATGGAATCCATTGCCAGGATCTACAGATTGGATGTAGACGATGACAGAGAAAAAGAGTCAGGGATAAAAACACAGGTTTCCAGCTTTGGGTAGCTGGATGGATGGTAGTGTGAAGACAGGAAAGTGGCTGGGGGAACTGACACTGGAGGCTGGAAGGATGCTAATCCTTTTGTTAAAACTGTCACATGTGGTAATTTAGGAGGCAGGAAATGTACCAAGTTTGAAGCCCTAGCTGAAGAACTTGGAAAGCAGAATCTTAGTACCATGATTACGAATTGCTTGTATTTATCAAGGTAAAAAAAAAAAAAAAAAAAAAAAAAGCCAGGGATGGGCCCATGGGTCATGGAAAGCGATGAACTGGGGAGTCTCTCCCAATCAGCCTTACAAAGAACACTCCTCTCTCAGAGTAGGGGGACTTCAAATGTTCTCCCTAATGACTTTTCATAACTGTCATTTCATAAAAGACCAATGACTTGATTCTTCCCTTTCTGAATGGAAGTGTTTCCTGCAGTTTTCCTGTCCCTATTTCACCACTGTATATTGGCTGTGTGGGCATATAACCACATATCACAGAATTTTAGTTCAATACCTGATTAGCTGGGACTTTTAGGTTGTCTCCCATGGTAGATATATTTTGTTGAGGGCAAGAGAGTAAAATTAAATATTTAATAATTCAAAGGGTGGCCTGTGATAGTCATTGGAGCTATTCTCTTTCCTGGGCAAAAGGTAGGATTATGGTTTTCTGCCCAGATGAAGCTGGGCATGGCCTTGTGATTTGCTAGGTCCAATGAAATGTAAACAGAAGTCTCATGTGTCAATTTCAGGTGACAGTTTTAAAAGTCAGTGCCCCTTTCATTATTTTCTTGACTCTGTCACACGGCTGGCAGTGTTCCATTGATGGCTCTGTCAGCCTACGTCAATCACTGATGGGTATTTAACAAATAAGAGGTAAGTCTTTAAGCCAATAAAATTTGGGGGGTTTTAGGCAACACAACCAGCCTATCCAGATAAGAGAAACAGGGGAAAACTGCCAGTTATGTCTCCTGTACTTTTTTCTCCAGCTTGAAGTGTTTCCATGCCCACTAAGCTACCCTTAATCTCCCTACTGGGTCACCATATGATCAGTGGGACTGACTTGCTGCTTCTAGTCTTGTTCTATCAACCACCCATTCCCTCAAACTCCCAACCCCTCCGTGGCTTCCTGCTTGCCCTAGGGAATTGTTCAGACACTTTAACATGGCTGGAAAAGCCCATCCAGCACTGCTTGTGACCCTCACCCAGGCCCCTGCTGACCCTTTCAGATTTGTCTCACTGCGGCAGCGCCCCCTCCACCCCACGGTCCAGTCATACTCAACTGCGCCTAGTTTCTCAAACTTGCCATGTTACCTGTAATACTTTCGTCACCTTCTCAATGCTGGAATAATGTCTGCCATCTTTCAGATGTCAGCTCAGATGTCTCAAGGAAGCCTTTTCTTGAGCACCCAGACCAAGTTAGATGTGCCCCGTAACAGCCACAACTTCCAGTACAACTTAAAACAATACTGCTTTTGATTAGTTTTTGAGCCAGATTGTAGGTTCCGTGAGGGCAGAGACAGTGTCTCTTTAGGGCACTGGATATATACATTTTTTCCCATAAATGATCCTAGGAGGTAAAATAATCATACTTTGTTTTAATCTCTTTTTTTAAACAGTGATAGTAAGCCTCAATATTTTCTTTTTTTTTCTTTAAACATTTTTCCTTTTGGTTGTATCATCTGTCCTTTGCCCACTTACAATCCTAATATTGATGTAAGCCAATACATGCAATTTAAAATTTTCTACTAGCCACATTAAAAAGGAAAAAGGTAGTTTATTTTAATGTATTTTATTTAACCCAATATAACCCAGTATATAAAAATATTTTAACATGTAATCAAAGTTAAAAATTAAATATCTTTTTTCTTCTTTTGTACTAGATCTTTGATATTTAGTATTTTACACTAACAGTGCATCTCAACCTGGACACAAAATTTTCAAAGGCTAACATGAAATGTAGTCCTCCCAAAACAAAGTTTTAACAGAAAAATATTTAACACTGCCTCAGTTTTTAAATTAAAACATAAATTCAGTTTCTTGGTTTTACTAGCCACATTTCAAGTGCTCGACAGCCACACATGGCTAGTACCTACCATTCATGGATATACATGATTTCTCTAACAAAAAATTTCTCCCTGTATCATATCTTCTCACATTTTCAAATGTTTCTGAAACCTGAAAAAGGCCAATAATGACTTTAAGTTGCTTATTCTGGCCAAAAGCTGAGAATTGACTAATACAGTGACTTTTAGAGTTATCTTGTATTTAAACGAACCAAACTGCCATTTCCACCCATGATTCTACTCTACAAATTGTAATTTTCTAGACTCGGAACATCTTTGAAATGCCATATCCATATATATGGTGGTGATGCAGGAAAGGGAATTGATGCTACCAGGAGAATCATGCCTTGAAATATGCCTGCAAATGACTGAAATCTTACCTTTAAAGAATGTTTGGGAGATCAAAACGCCAATGTTGTTTTTTTTGTTTTGGCCGTGCCACGCGGCCTGTGGGATCTTAGTTCCATGATCAGGGATCGAACCCGCACCCCCTGCATTGGAAGCGCTGAGTCCTAACCAATGCACTGCCAGGGAAGTCCCCCAGTGTTGTCTTATAAGTACTCAGTTACATATATAAATACAGCAAAATGGCTGTGGTGGTTTTAAAAATATGTCCATAAACTCTTTGACGCCCCCCCTTCAAAAGATGAAGCTTAATAACTCCTCCCTTTCAGTGTGGGCCTAACCCAGTGACTCACTTCTAACATAATGGAATATGGCAGCCCAAGATTAGGTTATTAAGATGCGGCTTTGGACTTCCCTGGTGGCGCAGTGGTTAGGAATCCACCTGCCAATGCAGGGGACACGGGTTAGAGCCCTGGTCCAGGAAGATCCCACGTGCCACGGAGCAACTAAGCTCGTGTGCCACGACTACTGAGCCTGTGCTCTAGAGCCTGCGAGCCACACTACTGAGTCCACGTGCTGCAACTACTGAAGCCCGTGCGCCTAGAGCCCGAGTTCCGAAACAAGAGAAACTACTGCAATGAGAAGCCCGCGCACCACAAGAGAAGCCCCGCTCGCCACAACTAGAGAAAGTCCGCATGCAGCAACAAAGACCCAACGCAGCCAAAAAAAAAAAAAAAAATGTGGCTTTCATCTTAGGCATGCACTCTTCCTTGGATCACCTGCTCTGGGAAAGCCAGCTGCCAAGTCATGAGCTGCCCTATGGAGACACCCACGTGCCAAGGAAGTTCTTCATCCCTAGCACCTAGCAAGGAATCAAGGGCTTACACCCAATGGCCTGTGAGAAACTGAGGCCAGTCAATGGCCACATGAGTGGGCTTGGAAGGGGATCCTTCAGCCACAATTAAGCGTTGAGATGATGATAGCTCAGGTTGACAATTTGACTCTAACTTCAGGAGAGACCCTGGATCAGACCACTGGGCTTAGCTTCTTCCAGATTTCTGACCCACAGAAACTGTGAGATGATGTTTACTGTTTTAAGCTGCTAAGTTTTGGGGCAATGTGTTATGTAGCAATGGATAATCCACACAATAGCTTATAGCTTGAAAAAGCTCCCCAGTGCCAAATGAGGCATAAATCAAGTAAGATATTTCTTTTTCCAGGTAGCCCCAAACTAACATATCCAAATACCTGTTTCTAGAGGTGATATACTTATTGAAACCATGATGCTACTGCTCAAATAATTTTTGAAATTAACCCTCAGAGTATGAATCTTATTCTTTGGAATTTTGCTTCATGGTACCAATTCAGCATTTAAAGGTATTTGTTATTTGCAATAAGTCTGGTAGTGAATAAGTAAATTTTTCCTTATGGATCAAGCTTAGGACATACTTCTAGAGTAAAAGGCTTAATTTTCTGATGTAGGAAAATGCCAAGGAAAGTCCTAAGAATGTCTGAAATGACACCAGCACAATCAAATTGAGTGTATATTCCTAAAATGAAGTTTGAAAGATGGTAGTTATTTGGATGTGTAATTTTTGGAATTCTTCCTTCCCTCCAAGGTCACTACTCTATAGTCATACCTCATAGGATGGGTAAATCAAGGCAGATTTTTTGAAAACTATAATATACACTGGGAAATTAGTGTTCTTTGTGTTATATACATTAAAGGTTTTCTTTGGAATTAACAGAAATGACCACTAGATGCCACTGCTGTTGGTGGTGGTTTTTATTTTAAGGTTAAAAAGCAGAAGGCAAGAACAGCTTAGAAACAAAATCAATTTTTATGTCATAATGAACACCAGAACAGAAATTGTTGTATTATGTTAATAAAGAGCCAAGACCCAGAAGTTCACTACACAGAAGTTTATTGTGAAAGTAAATTAAACATACAAACACACAATATGGCTAATGGTGGCAAAAGCAATCTGGTAGCTTAAGGCAAGTTTTAATGAGGATGAGTTTAGAAAAGATGATGCAATGATGTAATTCTGTTTAAATACAGATTATGGAAAAATATCAAATTGTACCAATAACTTAAAAAAAAAGCAGTTTTCAAAGCCTGCACTATTGGAGAAAAAGGGCTCATGATCTTAATGCCAGCATTAAGACAGATGGAAGCAGCACAATGCTAAATGACAGTATGTACAGAAGGATGGCAACATGAACATTTAATAACATTTGATCTTAGTTACTGGTGGACTGAAAGCCCTTAGCTAGAAACAATAGAGAAAAATGTGCCATCATCATGTTATTAGAAAAGAAAAAATTTAAGTGCAGAAGTCAAAAACCAAGGAGCTCTGTGATAAAGTAACCTTAGAACAGCACTGTAAGGACCACTTAAAAGGTGATTCCCTCAGGGGAAATTAGGGCACTGAGTGTGTAAACATGTGAGCTGCACAACACCAAATACCAACCAGATTCATTCATAGTACTTAGTTACACAAGATCAGCATGGTCTTTTATGATGCATTATTGTTTATAACAATTTAAACACACTCTTTTACCATGCATGACTTCAAATATATAACAAATATTTTTATTCTGAGATACAGGATATGCTTATGAATTATAAGACCTATATACAATGAAAGTCACACCTCCCTCATCAGTCAAGTATACATATATGTTTTAAATGCAATGACCTTATTCAGACTTCAGTTCATTTTCTGAATTGACCATGTCAGTTTTTCAAACTCTTTAAAATAATGCCATTCTATTTTGATAAAATACATTTTTGCAAAACTTCAAAAATGTAGTAACATTTAATGAATGTGACCATGGAAAATATTTGTAAGGAGGTGCCAAATGACTTAGCACTTTTTTCCAGTCTTGTATTAAAAAAAAAAAAAGTTGCAATCAATTTGATAGTGAGCCCTATTTTAAAAATATTCTTATACTAATTCATCTCAAAAGGTTCTATTAATAGTCCTTTTGGAAAATACCATATATATAACCTGTGAATTTTTTTCCAGAATAATTAATGGAAGAAAATGTATCCTCTGCACAGATGTACATTTTCTCTCTAAGACTAATCTTTCATCACCCAGCATTGTTTTTACAAAAGCATGCATTATAAAATACACATAAAAGCAGCTATCTTAAACATGATTTTAATACAACATTACCTTTGTAGCTGATTCATCACTGTCTCCAGTTTAATATGCTGTTACATACATGAAGAAGCTCCAGTATCCCTTTTCTGATTGACTTTTAAAAAAAAATCCCTGAATAAAACAGAAGCCAGCCTGTGACTTCTTTAGGCATTTCAGTAGAATATTATCATCTATGGAGAATATCTCCACAGAAACTCATGAATACAGAACAGAATCTAAAACAGATCTGGGGCAGACCAGAGTTAATACCAATTAAAATTTTTTATGTTTAAAAAGGAAAGAAAAGGAGCTGATTATCAACATTTAAAAGGATACTGCAACTTTAACAACTGTAAACTTTGTGTTAGAAGGTGTGGCAGACAGCTCTATGCTACTAGGTTTTTAGCTTGTAAATAATGCAAACCATCAGCAGTTTTAAAATGCCATAGACTATAAAAACACAGAAGGAAACAGGGGAAACAAAACAAAAAAACCAAGAACATTTATCTAAAATGAAGCTGTATAACCAACACATCTAAAATAAAAAAAAAAAAAAATAGAGCAACTGATTAGGGGAAAAAACCCTCTGATAAAAATTTTAATTTCTTGACCTGTTTTAAAATGACATGAACTTTTAAATTAAAATGGTGGAAAAAAAGAGCTTTACAAGTGGATAGTTTCAACTCACTAAAATAATGTCAACAAGGTAAGCTTGCATAGAAGAAAATTTCAAATAATTACTGGCTACATGCATACAAAATTAGAAATGCAGTTATTATATCATAGTGCAAAACCATGGCAGTTGTGATGTCTTGTTACCGCCTAAGGTTGAGAAATAGACCGTAGTACCTCCAGTTATCACAGTTTCTGGTCTTTTAATCAATTATTTCTGCAGACTAGAAATGAATATGTAAAGATGGGGGGGACACATCTTTTGTGCCACTAATTAGCGAAGTTTGAGGTCATCACCACCACCTAAACTGGATCCAGGACTAGGGTCTTGTTGTCTTCTTGCCTGCAATGACAAAATCATAATTTAGGGTTAAAACGTGTTTTGAAAATCAAAGTGCTAATAAATAAAAGTTACAGTAGCACATAAGAAAAGTTTGCAACTAAAAAAATTTTCAGCCAGTATCTATCTCCACATGTAAGAAGAAAAAGAAAAATTTAGATTATGTATGAAATATTTTGTCAAAGTTTCCTTAAAAACCAAGAATAAAAAATCTCATTATATTCAAAAGAGCATTATCAAAATACGTACTGTGGATAAAAGAGCAACAAACCTACATTTATAGCTTTGGGAATAAAGGGTTTAACTTGAACACATGATCCAATCACCTTAGAAGCAAACTTTCCCATTTTCCCTTTTAATACTAGCTGACATTTTACACACTACTACATATAAAATAGATAACAAACAAGAACCTTCTGTATAGCACAGGGAACTATACTCAGTATTTTGTAATAACCTATAAGGGAAAAGAATATATATATATATATATATATATATATATATATATATATATATATATATACACACACACACACACACACACACACACACACATATATATATAACTGAATCACTGTGCTGTACACCTGAAATTAACACAACATTGTAAATCAACTATACTTCTACATGTACTTGTCCAGTTTTCCCAGCACCATTTACTGAAGAGGCTGTCTTGTCTCCATTGTATATTCTTGCCTCCTTTGTCATAGATTAGGTGACCACAGGTGTGTGGGTTTACCTCTGAGCTTTCTTACCTGTACCAGTGATCTATATTTCTGTTTTTGTGCCAGTACCATATTGTTTTGATTACTGTAGCTTTGTAGTATAGTCTGAAGTCAGGGAGTCTGATTCCTCCAGCTCCATTTTTCTTTCTCAAGATTGCGTTGGCTATTTGGGTTCTTTTGTGTTTCCATATAAATTGTATAATTTTTTGTTCTAATTCTGTGAAAAATGCCATTGGTAATTTGATAGGGATTGCACTGAATCTGTAGATTGCTTTGGGTAGTATAGTCATTTTCACAATATTGATTCTTCCAATCCAGGAGCACGGTATATTTCTCCATCTGTTTATGTCATCTTTGATTTCTTTCATCAGTGTTTTATAGTTTTCTGAGTATAGGTCTTTTGCCTCCTCAGGTAGGTTTATTCCTAGGTATTTTATTCTTTTTGTTGTGATGGTAAATGGGACTGTTTCCTTAATTTCTCTTTCTGATCTTTTGTTGTTAGTGTATAGGAATGCCAGAGATTTCTGTGCATTAATTTTGTATCCTGCAACCTTACCAAATTCATTGATTAGTTCTAGTAGTTTTCTGGTGGCATCTTTAGGATTTTCTATGTATAGTATTATGTCATCAGCAAACAGTGACAGTTTTATTTCCTCTTTTCCAATTTGTATTCCTTTTATTTCTTTTTCTTCTCTGATTGCTGTGGCTAGGACTTCCAATACTACGTTGAATAATAGTGGCAAGAGTGGATATCCTTGTCTTGTTCCTGATTTTAGAGGAAAAGCTTTCAGTTTTTCACCATTGAGAATGATGTTTGCTGTGGGTTTGTCATATATGGCCTTTATTATGTTGAGGTAGGTTCTCTCTATGCCCACTTTCTGAAGAGCTTTTACCATAAATCGGTGTTGAATTTTGTCAAAAGCTTTTTCTGCATCTATTGAGATGATCATATGGTTTTTATTCTTCAATTTGTTAATATGGTGTTATCACATTGATTGCTTTGCGTATACTGAAGAATCCTTGCATCCCTGGGATAAATCCCACTTGATCATGTTGTATGATCTTTTTAATGTGTTGCTGGATTCTATTTGCTAGTATTTTGAGGAAATTAGAACACTCCCTAACACCATACACAAAAATAAACTCAAAATGGATTAAAGTCCTAAATGTAAGACCAGACACTAAAACTCTTAGAGGAAAACATAGGAAAAAACTCCCTTTGACATAAATCACAGCAAGATCTTTTATGACCCACTGCCTAGTGTAATGAAAATAAAAACAAAAATAAGTGAATGGGACCTAATTAAACTTAAAAGCTTTTGCACAGCAAAGGAAACCATAAACAAGACGAAAAGACAATCCACAGAATGGGAGAAAATATTTGCAAACGAAGCAACAGACAAAGGATTAATCTCCAAAATACATAAATAGCTCATGTATCTCAATATCAAAAAAACAAACAATCCAAAAAAAAAAAGGGCAGAAGACCTAAACAGACATTTCAGCAAAGAAGACATACAGATGGCCAAGAGACACATGAAAAGATGCTCACCAGCACTAATTATTAGAGAAATACAAATCAAAACTACAATGAGGTATCACCTCACACCAGTCAGAATGGGCATCATCAGAAAATCTACAAACAATAAATGCTAGAGAGGGTGAGTAGAAAAGGGAACCCTCTTGCACTGTTGGTGGGAATGTAAATTGATACAGCCACTGTGGAGAACAGTATGTCGGTTCCTTAAAAAACTAAAAATAGAATTACCATATGATCCAGCAATCCCAATACTGGGCATATACCCAGAGAAAACCATAATTCAAAAAGACATATATAGGGCTTCCCTGGTGGCGCAGTGGTTAAGAATCCGCCTGCCAATGCAGGGGACACAGGTTCGAGCCCTGGTCTGGGAAGATCCCACATGCCGTGTAGCAACTAAGCCTGTGCGCCACAACTACTGAGCCTGTGCTCTAGAACCCGCAGGTCACAACTACTGAGCTTGCGTGCCACAACCACTGAAGCCCACGCACCTAGAGCCTGTGCTCTGCAACAAGAGAAGCCACTGCAATGAGAAGCCCGCGCACTGCAACGAAGAGTAGCCCCTGCTCGCCACAACTAGAGAAAGCCTGCGTGCAGCAACGAAGACCCAACACAGTCCAAAAAAAAAAAAAAAGACACATATACCCCAATGTTCATTGCAGCACTATTTATAATAGCCAGGACATGGAAACAACCTAAATGTCCACCAACAGATGAATGGATAAAGAAGATGTGGTACATATATACAATGGAATATTACTCAGCCATAAAAAGAAATGAAATTGGATCATTTGTAGAGATGTGGATGGACCTAGGGTCTGTCATACAGAGTGAAGCAAGACAGAAAGAGAAAGACAAATATCATATATTAATGCATATATGTGGAATCTAGAAAAATGGTACAGATGAACCTATTTGCAGGGCAGGAATAGAGAGGCAGATGTAGAGAATGGACATGTGGACACAGGGTGGGAAGGGGAGGGTGGGATGAATTAGGAGATTAGGTTTGACATAAATACACTACCAGGTGTAAAACAGATAGCTGGCAGGAGCCTGTTGTATAGCACAGGGAGCTCAGCTCGGTGCTCTGTGATGGCTTAGTTGGGTGGCATGGTGGGGGGGAAAGGAGGTACAGGAGGGAGGGGATGTGTGTATGCATATGGCTGATTCACTTTGCTGTGCAGCAGAAACTAACACAACATTGTAAAGCAATTATACTCCAATAAAAAAAAAATTATTGTGAGACAATTAGAAAAAAAAAAAGTTAACAAAGAAATTCCAATACCAGATTAGGAAACTGATAGTTACCAAATGTTATTTTTTCCAATAAACAAGTTGTATTTTATATTAAGACATTTAAAAAATAAATTTAACACCAATAATAGCAAAAAAAAATCAACTATACTTCAGTAAAATATATATAAATGGATAAATAAAAATTAAAAAAAATAGCTGACATTTATTGAGCACCAACTA
Organism: Balaenoptera borealis; assembly: GCF_965194805.1. NCBI lineage: Eukaryota > Metazoa > Chordata > Mammalia > Artiodactyla > Balaenopteridae > Balaenoptera > Balaenoptera borealis. The sequence continues at coordinate 18,431,812 of NC_138878.1, forward strand.
TATGCTGGGCACTGCTCTAAGCAATTTCCATGGACGAACCAATTTAATCCCTGCCAACTACCTATAACATAGGTGCTATTGTTTATCCATTTTACAGATAAAGAAACTGAGTCACACAGAAGTATATGGCCTATAAATTATATGACTGAAAAATGTAACACTGAATTTCATCTCTCACTGAATACCATCTCTGCCAACTGGGTTTTAACTAGGAATCTCTATCTCAAGAAATAAAATTCAGAATTACTATGGATAAAGTATTGTCTCAAAAGCAAAAACGGAAATATATTAGAATCCTTGGTGCACTTATATATTCAGAAGTATCTTCACAACAATACTTAACAACCAAGAGGCTTGACAATCATAAACATTGAGGATTTCAAGTTTCACTATAGAATAAACATTTGTTTAAACTATGGCAAATTACTTAATAGAGTACATCTAAGAACTAACATACTGTGCGTGACACTCTCTGCTAATATAAAGTTTTAAAATAACATAGTGTCCCCCTTTTATCCACACATAATATTTACTTCCAGTCTCTTTCACAAATTCCAATGCACCTTTCTTCTATTAAGTGTTCTCTAGTGACTACAAATGTCAGTCAAGCACAAACATCTGTTTGTATACAGAACCTAGTTCCCTCAGCAACAGTTTTCCTATGTTAGATAAAGCCTACTCCATTCCACCAGTTATTGTTAAGGGCAAAAACCCCTTAACATCTCTCACACCCAACAGCAAATTCTGACATCTCTACATTTAAATATGTCCTGAATCTGACCACTTCTGACTAACTCTACCACTCTTACCCTAGTCCAAGCCACCATCATCTTTCATGTGGATCTTGTTTTAGCCACCTCTGTTATATGCCAGCAACTGGGACTAACTGCAATTACCTGTGCAATCTTTAGCTAAATGGAATTATGTATTATTATCACCAACTGATTGTCCATTATCTGTCAGTTTTTGGAAACAAATTTAACCAAAAATAGAAATGTTCTGATTTCAATGGTTAAGATCTAAAACAATTAGAGAAAGAGCATCCTTGACCTTCAAAGAAACAGCTTAACAAGTCACACCTGTACTGTAAAATCATGTTTAGTCAGAAGCTCCAGTTATATCATCATTTCTCAAGAGGGTTAATGTTGTTTAGACAGAAATGACACAGCTTTATTCACTTTCAAACAAATCATATAAAACCCAACACTAACTTCCGTGGTCTTTCTTATAAACTGTGATACATTTCTCTAGCAAATCTTAACTATTTATTAGCAGACTGCATGCTGACTAAATTTTAGCACATTCCTTTCATTTAACTAGTCAGGTTAATGTTATGCTGCATGGGTACAGATTGAAAGAGCTATGGAATGCATATGCATTAGGAAAACAATTTATGTTCCATACAGAATCAATGTTAAATGTAATGTAAGGACTGATCAATTCTGCAAAATTAGAGATGGTGATATAAACATCTGGTTTCAGTCAATGAAGGTTAGAAAGGGGCTGAGCAATGAAGAAACACTGAGAAAAATCAATCCTAATTATACATTTATAAATTACTACTAACCTACCAGTAATACTTTGTGAAAAGAATATTTCAGCTTTTGTCCTGGGATAAGAGTAATTTTCAAATTATTTTAATAATGGGATGACTCCAAATGAGTGACAAAAAAACAGTCAGCAGCTGGAGTTCTCCCTACTGGTCAGGGCTGTGCAGAGGTTGCCATGGGTTTATTTGTTTAAAATATATTTTTGGTAAAAGCATGCAAAGTTGTTTTGCTATTTACTTGTGTTTTTCGTTTCTATTTACATTGTAAAGAAGGAATGAGGAAGATGTAAATGAAGACACTATGAAGGAGAATCAAAGATAAAAAAAAATAAGAGGAACTCTGAAAGAGTATGAATGAGAGCAGAAGAGGGAAGAATGAGAGAGCTGGGAGACTGGGAGGGAATTTAATGCTAGAGAGGAAGACGTATGGGCTGTCTTATGAAGGAGACAAGTACAGAAACATTTAGGTTAATGAAATAGCTTCCACAGGACTGGAATTCAACAACTGGATGTGCTGCCTTGGGAAGCAGTGCTTTCTACTGTAGCAGTTTTCTAATGGTTGGATGTTTTAGAATGAATTCTATGAGTAACAAACTAGACTAGATGATGGCAAAGAACCTCTCTGAACTCAATTATTCTAAAAACATAAAGTCCATAATTTCTAGTTTCTTTCTCCCCAGTCAATCCACATAGGCCCTTGATTTTAACTTTTTATTAACAGTTATTTCAGAATAGGGTTTTAATATAAAGCAGACACCCATGAGCCTGTTCAGAATACAAATCTGTTTTTAATATTTATAAGTATTAAAATGTAGAAATTTTACTACAGACCCCTCACTACCAGTCGCTCCTATTTTCTTTCTTCAGTATACCATCACCCAGAAACATGGCAAATCCAGTTTCTAGATGGCAGTCATAGGACATGTTCAAAATGAAGAGACAAAGAATATTCACCAGATACTCGAGCTTTCCCTACTGGTCTGGGCTGTGCAGAAGTAGCCAAGAGCAGGGATACCCAAATGAAAATGAATAAAACCTGGTTGATTTCCATTCTTTTATTATCAAGATCATCAAACTGAAGAAAACTCTTCATGAGAAAATGCCCTAATAACTAAAAATAGATCCAATTTATTGAGTGTATACTATATCCAGATAATGTGCAAATCACTTTATGTTTGACACTTGGCTAAAAGTCAGAACATGGCATGACAGAATTTTAGAGCAGCACAGTACTTTATAGAGATCTAGTTCAACTCTCACGTTACAGATGATAGGCCTGAGACCAAGAATGTTAAATGATTCCTCCAAGGTTTCAGAGTTAGGTGGTGGCAGTGAGAACACAAACTCACAACTCTAAAAAGATGAACCTTTAACTTCCAATTAGCATTAATGTCAGCCTCCTAAGTCACTGCTATTTCGCCTGACTGCTAAGGCTGGAAGAGACACAAAGCAGAAATTTTAAGTCCTAATATGAGAGAAAGGAATGCAATTTTTCCAAACTCATTAAAAACGTAAAAACAAGGTCAGCAGACAATCATAAACACCTGTCAGATAAGTAGACTGCAAGAGCTGGTCTAACAGGCACATCAAAAAATACAGTTCTTACAAAGTATACAACTTCAGGAAAACTTTAAATATAAGGTGGCATTTTAAAATAAAAGAGATAGTGGAAATAACTGACATTTCCAGGCTTGGACTAGGGTGGCTCTACCAAGTTAGCAATGTGAGCTTATACAAACTTCTTATCCTCTTTCAGCCTCAGTTCCTCAAAATTGAGGTACATCTTATAAGAGCATTTAAGAATCAAGTGTAAAACAAATACTGCAGCATATACTGCCTGGCACATAGTAAGCATTCATGCTGTTGCTATCACAACAAAGCTGCTCATAACTTCCCAGTTTATCTGTATGAACTTTTCAAATGTTAAAAAAATCTGCATCCTGCATATAAGAGTAACTTTTACAGGCTAAAATAAAGTTAAAACAAAATAAATTTTAATAAAACCTACATCTCTTATGATAGAGACCAAACCAAGACCCTGTTTTTCTCTTAGTATGGGAGCAGCGGACCTAGAATCCTTGTCCTCCCTTGTTAATCCTCTTCCGATTCTCATTCTTTTTTGTTTTGTTTTAAAATTTTATATTCTAATAGGATTTTCTTTTTTATAAATTTATTTATTTATTTATTTATTTATTTTTGGCTGAGTTGGGTCTTCATTGCTGCTCACGGGCTTTCTCTAGTTGTGGCAAGCAGGGGCTACTCTTTGTTGCGGTGCATGGGCTTCTCATTGTGGTGGCTTCTCTTGTTGCAGAGCAAGGGCTCTAGGTGCACAGGCTTCAGTATGTGGGCTCAGGCATGCGGGCTCAGGAGTTGTAGCGCACGGGCTTAGCTGCTCTGCGGCATGTGGGATCTTCCTGGACCAGGGCTCGAACCCATGTCCCCTGCATTGGCAGGCAGATTCTTAACCACTGTGCCACCAGGGAAGCCCTCTCATTCTTTTTTTTTTTTCGATTCTCATTCTTAATCTGAGTTCATATTCTCGGTTCACTTTCATCTACTGCCTATACCTAAAACACACCTCAGGAAGGTCCAGAAGAGACAGACATTTACGTTCATTTGTCCTTACATAAAAATAAGTGTTGGTAGAGTTAAGTGATATGAAAACTGAAGTCTGTGGGAATTTAAAATAAATAGAGGCTGTGATTTTTTTTCTTGGACCACACAGAATCGAAGGCTCAAAAAACATACAAAACACAAATATAAAAACCACAGTCTTTCGCTTGTTTTTATTTCCAAATAGTCTCCACATAAAATTCTCATGTGATTTGCTGAACTTTACTTTTAAAACTGCCTATAGCAGAATAAGCAATAATTATTTACCCATTCTCTGACATTAAAGATAACAATTTATTTGCTAATGCTTTTATAACCTAACCAAATGAAAGCATTTTCTAGGTAATGACAGAGAGAAAATCTCTTTCAGCACCCTGTCACCTTGCAGCTGAATTAAGAGCCAACAGTACTATATCACAGTTTTAGGTTAAGAGGCCAATGAAGCTGAAGGCAGTCCCTAGACACACCAAGAGTGTGTATAAGCTGCTATAAAACAGATGACAGAGGTATCTTTCCAACTTATTTATGACCAAAGCACTCAGTCTGTACCTTATTAGTCTCAACCTTCCTTCACAAAATCCCAAAGTAAGGTACTGGAATTACAGTTATAGAGACGTGTAACCTGAAGGACTGCCATGGATAACAGGTCAACAGTTTTAAATAATGGTAAGATTCTCAGGTAAAAAGGCACTGGGCCACTTCTATGTGGCAACAGATATCAATGGGCAGGCAGGCAGGCACTTTACAGAAGAAATGTCTGTGATTATTATTTTTTTTAAAGTCTACTTTTTATTAAAGTACAGAAGAGTGTACAAATCATATATATGAGTGATGAATTTTCACGAAGTGAACACACCCATGTAACTAGCCTCCAGATCAAGAAATATAATATCACCAAACGTGGGAAGTTCCCTCTTTGTACCCCCTCCTTGTCACTACCCAACCCCAAGAGAAGCCAGAAAAGTTCAAGATCCTTTAATATTGTTAAAAAACAAAGAAAGAAACAAACACCAGGATATAAAATAGCTTGGCAACATATCTTTGACTTTCAGAGTCTACAGTTAGGATATGCCTGCCTTTATTGCCACTCCAGATACGTTGTGAGCCAAGGTGTATAGAAAGAGAGGATGAAGGAACTAGTTTCCAATGAGTTCCATTTTAAATGTCAGATACTGAGTTAGGCAGCACCCTGGGAGGTAGGGTGTTAGCTCCATTTTACAGATGAGGGTCAAGAGGATACGCAACTTTCCCAATGTCACATGGCAACAAGTAGAGCTAGGACTCAAAACCAGGGCAATCTTTTAGAAGCCTCATCCTCATCTACTACCTCAAAGGTTCTCAAGTTACATTCTGCCAGTTACTGGGTTCTCTGAACACACTCCAGGGACTCTAGAGGGGGACCAGAATAATCCCTACCCCTGTTTCACCCAGAGCAGTGCCCCTTTAAGCTATTTTATACATTAAGGTTCTGTATAAATTTCAAACGAAGACAGGATTTCACATTTTTAAAAACTGCCTATACGTCAGAGAAAACAGATAGCAAGTTCTAGAATCTTCTGTTTTCATCATTCTGTGTTAACACTAGCAACAAATTTTCTCTTCTTAATAGGTAACAGATGCACATGATACAAAATTCAAAAGGTATAAAAGATAAACAATGAAAAGTAATCACTCAAGGAGTTTTAGAACTGATTTCAGGTTAAAAAGACACTGGGGAAAACCAAAACCACTTGGAGTTCTGCTTCCCACTGTGAGTAATCTTAATCAGATACACATATTAAATGTTCATGAGCACCACTGTTACAAGTTTAGCATGTCAGGGCTAGAGGCCTCAGAGGTTATCCAAACAGGGGTAGGACATCTGTAAGCCTCTGCGCTGCCAGGATCTTAAGCCTCCAAGGACCATTTACTGGGTTACTGCCACCCAAGAGTTACCACTGCTCCTTGGCCCTTGTCTTTAGTCAGTCATCAGGACCACCCACTAGAACCATTATTATTCTTTTCTTCCTCAGTTTTTTCTTTTCCAGGCAAAATGGTTTCTAACTTCTTCTGGTTCTGGCAGATTTTATTTTTCAACTTAATCATCTTTATGGGTGATGTGGAAATTCTTTTCCCAGTGCTGGGCTGTATTTGTGGAGAACTTCTGCTTAGGAAGATGGTTTAAGTCTTCACCCTCCCTTTCATTAACCAATTATTTGAAAAGAGAGCAAGTCAAATTTTCTCAGAGTCTCAGTTTCTTCAAATGTAATAAGAATTTTACCCAGGTGAGTGTAAGAAAACCATTTTTTATAAAATTGTTACTTTTTAAAATACAAAATTAAAAACAAACAAATAAAAAGAATGTTCAATTATATTTTGTAAGACCCCCTTATAGATGTTTGAATTACAGGGGAAAAAATGCAACCGTTTTCCCCCAATGTTCTCCTTTTACGAAAAAGGAGGTAAACTACAAGAAATAAGCTGACATTAGGAATCTGTCATGATTTTTTTGTTTTAAAAGAGAAGCAAAATACACATGCACAAAGTGCCAAAAGACATGCATACCCAAAACTCCCCTAAGAGACTGCCAGTGCAAGCTCTGGAGTCAGATTCCAGCCCAATTTTCCAGATAACAGTTCTCTATGAGAACTTTTTAAATTACTGCCATAAGGGACTATGGATCTTAAATCACTGATGAAAACCTAACCATTTTCTCTATGCTCTAGGTCATAATACAGGGAAAGTGCCCTGATACACTTTAGAGAACTAAAACGATGTTCTTGTTAGCCAGATAATTCAATTAACTTGAACCAGCACTGTGGTAGAGCTTTTAGTGCTAAAGAAGTACTTTAGAGCTATTATTTACTGAAGGCCTACACATATCAAGCACCATACTAAGTGCCTTATAAGCACTTTCCCATTTAATTCTCACAACAATTTCTATGAGAAAACGCACTTAAGAGAGGTTAGCAATTAATGGACCAGGAATCTCAAGTACGCCTGACTACAAAGCCCATGTGCTCAATCACTGACATAAAACTCACTAGAAACAATCTATCTGAGCAACAAATTATCTGACACCTCTATGAACAGACTATATTTTTGTTCATACACAAATACAAACATACTCACATATAAACTCACACACCAAAATGTTTTTCTTCAAGTAACATTATTTATAATAATCAAATTAACATTTTAGAGAAGACAATTCTTAGCCTCAACTAATCTAGAATTTTATTTAAAGCAAATCATATAAAAAAACTCCTAATTGTTCCACTAGTTGTCAGTTATTCTTCAAATATAATGTAGCTGAACAGCACTTTTTATAAAACAATTCGTATATTCGTTTAAAGCCATGTTAGCTTGCTCTAGAAAGATTGACCAATCATGTTCTCTGACATGGCAAGATCTCTTTTTCTTTCACTCCTTTGCATACACTGTTCCTTCTGTCCAGAATGCTTTCCCCAGCTTGTCTAGCTGGCAAACTCACATTCTTCCTTCAAATCCCTGCAAGTATATTCTCCTGTGAATCCCCCAGGCAGAGGCAGATGTAAGTGCTCCTTCTTCTGCACTGCCACTGTTCCCCTTTAAGTACAGGTGCTGCTAAAGCAGACTGCAATTATCTGTTTATACATCTATTTTCCCTCAAGATTGATAGATGTTCAAGGACAGAAACCATGCGTTTTCATCTACATATTTCCCAGCCCCTAATGCAGAATCTAGCACAACACAGTTGGAGTTCATTACTTAATAAATTACCTAGTTAATATAAACCAACAAATTATAAACATTTAAAAATATTTCCGGAGACCACTGACATGTATTATTCTACTTTAACGTACAGGCTCTAGTTTTCAGACAGGCAGAGTAGGAGCTATTTTTTGAAGCTCTCCATTTGACAACTAAATGCAATGTACAAAACACTGTGGTGGGTAATGTGGAGGTCAAAAAATCAGGGGCCCCACTTCACTGGTGATCACACTACAGTGGAGTACAGACAACTTTATAATTGTTTTAACATACTGTTCAATAAGAACAATGACAGAAATGAGAAGTGCTCTGGAAACGACAAAGTAGAAGGGCTAATTATGATTAAGAAGATTGGAGAAGGGATTGACAGATAACATTTAAGTTGGGCCTTGAATGGGTAGAAAAATAAATTCTCAGTCAGGGAACGAACAGCATGAGCAAGAAGGTTCAGAAGTATAAGCTAACAAATGCATATTATACATTCGAAAACTTCTTACTATTACAGATACAAGGATTCTCAAAGAAAATGCCATGGGAAGTTTGATCACAAGAGCTGTAAAAGCTTCAGGGACTTCCCTGGAGGTCCAATGGTTAAGACTTCACGCTTCCACTGCAGTGGGCACGGGTTCGATCCCTCATTGGGGAACTAAGATTCCACATGCCGCATGGTGCGGCCAAAAAAAAAAAAAAAAAAAAAAAATGTAAAAGCTTCAAAGAAAAAAATGTATTGCATTATATCCCTCCTGTCCCTTCCCCTAGCTAGAAAGTATTCTTCGGGACATCATCAGTTGCTATCAGCCTATTAAATCAATTCACTCATTGACAAAGGGAAATATCAACCATTAAAAGATAATAATTTTATTTCATAAACTAACCACTAAGTAGGCTTGATTTTTTTTCACTTATTTTTTAAAAAATATTTTAACATATATATGAAATAATACCAATAATATCAGCTGACACCTAGTCAGTGCCATATTCTCTAAAAGTGCTTTCACATGTATTTACTCATTTAATCCTTACAATGACCCTATGAGATAGGCACAATTTGCCCTATTTCATAGATGAGGAAACTCAGCCACAGAAAGGTGAAATAATTTGTCAGAGGTGACAAAGTGCCAGAGCCAGATTCAGATCTTGCTTGCCATCTGGCTCTAGAGTCTGGGCTCTTAACCACTGTCTTTGTACACACACGTATACACACACACACACACACACACTTTTACATTAATTTAAACAGTGTACATATAATTTAGTGAATGAAAAAACAACATTTTCTCTACTATGTAACAATGACTTAAAAATATTTTTAACGTGGAAAAATTACAAACATAAAAATTACCATCTTAACCATCCTTAAGTGTACAGTTCAGTAGTGTTAAGTAAGCACATTCACACTGTTGTGCAACCAATCTCCAGAACTCTTTTTAATGCCTGGAAATTATTCTATTTCATTGTTAGTCATATCAAATTTAAACACTGGACAAGACTAAATTTGAGTGTTTAAGACTGAAGTAGACATGGGTAATAAAACTATAAAAAGACACAAGGAAGTGATTACTATAAAAATTAAGAAAATTATTACTTTTGAAGGGAGGGAAAAGGTCATAATTAGATGTACACATGGAGGGGGCTACTGGGGTAACTGTCACATTTTAATTTTTTTTTACCTGGATGGTTATAAGGGTGTTATTAGCCTTCTAATAATTAAGCTACATATTTTTTGATGTAGATTTGGTGTGTACTTTACCATAAAAAGGTTAAAAGAAAAATAGACTAGGTTAATTCCATTCTTTGAGTAGTTTGAAAATAAATTTTCCTCTAGTGAAGAGACTATACAAATGACCGAAAATTATAATGTTACAAAATCAAGACAAATATTTATAGAAAAGTGGGAAATAATGTTACTCCCAGAGAGTTTTAATAATGTTCTAAAAATATGTATCTTATGATAACATAAGGTAATTTTTACATATAATCTGAAAGATAAGAAAAAAGAGGTAAGATATTTGGATCAATCAATTAATAGAAAATATATCTTATTATAGTAAATATTTTTTTTTGAGGACCAATAAATGAGGAATTCATGTACAACCTTAAAATTAAGACTAACTTTCTTTATAGCCATTACATTTAATAAACACAAAGTCACAGAGTACAACTTTTAAAAAATGAAAGACATTAAACTACTAAACTATTTAAAATCATTATGCACAAACATCACAAATAGAGCCTGAGAGTTTGGGGGAAAGTACTAACCAGTTACTGCCAGCAGCTGTGAAACTCTCACCTCCATTTCCTCCCGATGAGACCTGTCTCTATCTTCAAATTCACGTGTCCTTCTCCGGGCCTCTTCAAAGGCCTGTTGTGCTAATGCATCCTCCTGCTGTCATAAGAATATATGAAACAGATATTTTAATTTTGATTTATAATAAAAAAAATTTGGGGGTGTCTTATTTTTTGAAAGAAATGAACAGCAGAGTATTTCTCAAAACATCAAAGCCATAAAAAAAGTCAGAGCAACTTCTAAAAGAGAACTTCAGTATTTTCATGTTCTATTATAACACCTTGGAAATAGTAATCGTGTTCAGTCATATTCTAACAACTGAAAATGCTCTTCCCTTTCTGTCCTTACCTTATCCTATTCACCAAAGTAAAATCCTGATCAAGTCAATATTTAAAACATAGAAGTATAAGGAAAAAGAAATTAGTAAATACTTCTACAGTGTGGGGATAAGACAGGCCAGGCGCTCTAAGTATGACACTAAAGCCAGAAATATAAAAGAGAATATTAACAGAATCAACTGTACAAATGTTAGAAACTTCTAGACAACAAAAAGAAAATTCCAAGGGATATTATCAAGAAAAATTTATTTGTAACATATAACAAATCTATCCTAATCCTTTCCCAACTAATGGATAAAGATCTGAAGGAAACCCAGATACTTCAAACTTCTTGTGTCTAAAAGGTAACCAATTTAAACTTTCCCTTTACACTTTTTAGTCTGGATGGTGGCACTACTCACTCATTTCTGCCAAGAACCGGAGCTGCCTTTGACACTTCACTCTCCCCCTGTCTCCACAGAGCCAATCAACCACCAAATCCTATCCATCTGACCTCCTATTTTTTGAATCTTTAGGCTCCTTTTCATTCCTACAAACATTTTCCTAGTTCAGGATCCTAAGACCTCTCACTCAAATTACTGCAAAGTCTCTTCCTGTTTCCATTCTGTCATCCCCCAATCCAAAACACAGCCATCAGAGCGTGCCTTCTAAAGCACAATCTGACCACAATACTCCCCAACTTAAAGCTCCCTCGCTGTCTACAGCACAGGATGCTCAAGTGCATGATTTGCAGTCACGCACTTCTCAACACTAGGATTTTCAATGGCACACTTGAAGAAACTAAAATATCAAAAACAATGCCAAAAAAGTCATCAATATTCACTGCCCTAGTTTCATTACAGCAAGGGGTGGCCAGGTAACTATGTTCTAGCCAATGATATAGAAGTGTAAGTCAATGAATGGGCCTTCTGAGAAAGTCATTTAAGAGACATGTCCCCTTTCCTTCTTCCTGGGAACCGATGCAATGACCAGAGATACAGCAACCATCTTGCAAACATAATACTGGGGATGTTGCCACACACTGAGCATAGTACAGCAGGAAAATGAAAAGACCCACATCCTCTGATAATATCATTGCCTGAACTGCATACTGTTGATATCTTACTCTGTGTGATAAATCCTTTATTTGGCTCTGTTAGTAGGGTTGTTTGATACTTGCAATTTTCACTGACACAAAGTCTATAACTTAAACAAAACTGAAAGGTGTGATCAAGTCTCCATTCTTATGTTGCATTTACTAGCTCTGTGACCCAGGGCAAGGTATTTCATTTTCTAAGCCTCAGTAAACTCACATGTAAAATGCACGTAGTACTAATACTTACGTCTCAAGATTAAATGAGATAACATATAAAAATGCTTAAGTGCACTACCTGACAACATTCAATAAATGCTATTATTTTATAAGCATTTGTGAACATGTAAAATTTACACGTGACTAAACATTACTATAAATACCAACTGTATTCTCAGAATGTACTACATAAGTCAGAGGCACCTGCAAAAGAACACTGTTCCCAAATGCCAAGGACTTTCTCTTATTTGATTAGGTATCAACCAGGGACATGTCTGCTGATAACAGGATATCCCTTCTGTCCTGTGCATTCATTCACTTTTTCATTTATTCCACAAATATTCCGTGAGTCTTTACCATGCCCAAGTCACTGTGCTGGGTGCCATGCACACAATGTGTGGGAGCAAATGGTGCTTTTCCTTATAGTTTCTGGTCTAGAGGGGCAGGTGGACAATGAACAAATAATTACAAAAATCAATATATAATTATCAGTTGCGACTGAGTATAGTAAAGGATTACAAGATGAAATGAGAGCATATAACACAAGATGTAATCTAACTCCCTAAGGAAGTTATTAGCCACTAATGTGTATTCTAGCAATGATCATAGATTTTTACCTTATTAAAATTTAAAAAAGTATTATTACTAATATTTGTAGTAAAATAAGCTAAGAGAGATTTGGTAGCTCTCTATTCTCTAATTCCAGCTTCTATCTTGGTCTTTTCTAGTAAGATGTGAAATGTATGTGCAATGAACAGAGTCTGCACTTTAAATGGTTAAATCTGAAAGATGATCAGTGATCCAGTGTTATCCTGATCCATTCCTGTTGCGAACTTAAGTAACACCTCCCTTTCAAGGACAGCATAAAGGGTACTTACTGATAAAACTATACACTCACCCATAAAGTGTGCTCAAATGGATAAGGACAAACAACCCTATCTAGACTCAGGTGGTGGAAGGCTTTCAGCACTCCAGTCCCCACCAGCTACTTGTTATACTAGCCTGTTACTCCACGGTCTATACCACAGTCTGCACAAAGTAGTCAGGTGGGGTCATCATAAAAGGTGGCTGGGTGTTTGTGAAACCCATGTGGTAAATAAAGACCGAGCAGTGCTCTCATAGAGCATATATATAGACTATTCTTAACCATTCTTGCTACACTGATTTTGTCTTTATTGTATTGCTAAATCTACAACTATATTTATTTTACAGTTTGGTAATACTTACCTTTCTGTGCAATGAATTTAAAAAATAGAAGTATATATTTAATGAAAAATTAAGAATCAAATTCGTTTCCAAGAAAGCTGATGATGAATGCATAATTTGTACAAAATAACGACATTTCCTATTCTCTGTGGGGACCAGAATGATATTACTGATCACATGAAAACCAAAAGAAATAAATCTGCTGAAGAAGCATCAACATATACTTCAAAGGCGACAATTTAACATGTGCAGCTGCAAACGGTACATTTAACACCATTATGTAAAACATAACTTTTTATTTAAATCAAACGACTCTTCTAAATTTCCACTCACATTCTCGTCAACATACAAAAAGCAAAGCTGTTCATATGTTGGCTTTGCTGACAGAAAAATCCTGCAAAAAGCTGAAGGATACCAGTTTTACATCAGTGTCATTAGGTACTTCAAATAGAAAATCTATTCAACCCAATACGGTTCAATTTTTCTAATCATATTATAGAATCAAAATAGAGCTTTTGGAAGGTCATTATATTGAAGGTGAAACATATTTTTGTGACTGCTAATTTAAAAAGTACAAAAATGAAGATAAAGTTATTGGTTCTTAAACTGATAATACAAATACAAATGTTGGTGGAGCAAACATTTAAACACTGTATAAAAAATAACATTCTCAGTGAATTTTTAAAACTATGAAATAGAAATTTACTAGTAATTAGTTGTGGTACACATGAAATTCATAATTGTTATCCAAACAATTCTTATCCAAAGTAGTGAGGCATTCTACCAATCATTTAGACATTAGAGTTGCATAAATTACAAATATATTTACGTATCCATAGTTAAAGTGACTGAACTATAAAATTTCTGTGACAAAGCTGATGCTGAATACAAATAAATTCACATGACATTATACAGGCACTTTGGATTTTAGAAATCTGAGCCTTTGAAGAACTTCTATGAAATCAACCTAGTTCCTAAAATGGCATTGATCTTTTTTTCTTTTTTGTAAATGAGTCCTCAGTTATATTTTGTTCAAAATTAGTTGGAAATCTCTGATTAAAGTATTCAATGGTGAAGCGCCAAATTTTTCAGTTTTTCAAGCTTTTAGAGAATTGCAATTGTTGAAAATCAAACAGATGAAGACAACACTGAAATTATCCTACAAATTACAGAAAATAAAGAAATGAAAGTACAATCAGCAAACATGATTCAATTTTGAGTTTATACAATTATACTCAGAAATATCTTCATTTGTGGGAAACTTTTAAAACATTTTATTGAACTATTTACACATACAAAAAAGTACACATATCTTAAGGCTGTGTTGTTCAGTACTGTAGCCACTAGCCACGTGTGACTACTGCATACTTGAAATGTTGCTAATTTGAGTCTGTAAGTGGAAAATACACGCTAGATTTCAAATACTTGTTATCAAAACAGGTAAATATCCCAATAAATATTTATATTGATTTTATGTTCAAATGATAATATTTTGGATATACTGGGATAAATAAAATGTAAAAATTAATAATTTTCAAACCTTTTTAAATGTGGCTTTTAAAAAATTTTAATTTACATAATGTGGCTCACATTTGAATTCTACTGGACAGCACTGTCCTAAAAGATAGCTTGACGAATCTTCAGAAACTGAACTAAAAGCCATATGAAGAGACAGAACAGCACCAGCATCTCAGAGGTCGTCTTCTCCTCCATTCCAGGAACTACCCTCCTCTCCCAAGGATAAACCACTATCCTTCCTTTTAACAACATGTATTATTAGTTTTACCTATTTTTGTACTTTTATATAAATGGATTCATATAGCATGTGCTTTTTTAATACACTCAATGTATTTGTGAAATTCACCCATATTGGTATGCTAGTTGTAGTTTTTCATTTTCATTGTATTTCTCTGTATGAACATGCAATTTATCCATTTGACTGTTAGTGGGCATTTGGGCAGTTTATAGTTTCTGGCTATTAACCAATAATGCCGCTACAATGTCCTAGTACCTATCTTTTGATGAATATATGTATTCATTCCCATTGCATACCATGCTTCAGGACAGAACTGCTGGATCATAGGTATACACATGTGCAGTTTTAGTATTTATTGCCAAATGTTGTGTCAACTTTATGTAATCAAACACCACACCAACTGTTGTTCCGCATCCTTGCCAACGTTTGTCAAAGGTACTCTAAACAAAGGCAAAAAGACAATACCTGTGAAAATATTTCAGTTGAAATACTTATACAATTTAATTTTTAAGAATGTAATTGTGACTATCCTCCGTTTATCTCTTAGCCTACCCGGTACCTGAGCATATACTGGAGAATTTTGTTCTCACATGGCAGAGAAAGAGATTGAGCAAGCTTAGCTCCCTTGTGCATGTCTTATCAGGACACTAATCCTACCATATCAGGGCCCCACTCTTAGGACTCATTTAACCTTAACAGACCCCATAAAGGTCCTATCTCCAAATACAGTCATATTGGAAGTTGGGGCTTCAAAATATGAATTTTGGGGGAACACAAACATGCCATCCACAATAGCTGGTAAGTGGTGGGGGCAGGAATCACAATTACATGACCATGAAGTGCCTACTCCTAACTTCTATACTTCATTGCCTCTTTATATTTACTATCTTTCAGAAGACTGGGGGATGGGGAAAGCTCCAGAGAAGTGCTGACTGTTGACTGAATGGTTGGTATCCCCTGCTTTAAAATTTTTATATTATGTAAGACCTATTATTATATTAGTTTACTATGACAACAGATGGTACTTACTTTATAGTGATAAAGCCCAATTTGTGGACCAGGGCAACAAAGCCTGGGAAATTCTCAGTATGGAAAATACTGTGGGCTAAACTTTAAATTTTTACCTATCACTTTAATAAAATATTTCAGTTTTAGAAGTCAACTTAATCTGAAATTCACCCTTACATAAATTCAATCTGCTGTATCACTTCTTACAGAAACAGCCTTCTAAACTGCCAATTATTTACTATTTTTCTGAAGGAATTAGGTATTCCTTATCCCTGTGGAAATTAAGGTAGCAGAGATTCTTTCTTAAGAATTTTAACTTTGAGCCTGAATTTTTTACTAGGAAGGTTTAATTTTTTGATCTCTTAAGAAGAAAATTCCTACATTTCTATATATGGAGAACAAAATGGGAATAACAGAAATAACAAAAAGAGAGCTCCTTTTTATTCTTGCCATTATTTTAACTTTATTAAGAGGATTAATATTAAACAACTAAAAAAATTAACACCGCTAATAATCAGATACTCTGACATGTTCTTTCAGCATTTTGAATATGTCATCACACTATCTTCTGGCCTCCATAATTTCAAAAGACAAGTCAGCTCTTAATCTTATTGTGGCTCCCTTGTATGTAATGAGGCCTTTTTCTTGCTGCTTTTAAGATTCTCTTTGTTTTTCAACAGTTTGGCTATGATGTACCTAGTTGTGGATTTCTTTCTGCTTACCCTACTTGGAGTTCATTAAACTTCTTGGATATGGAGATGAATATTTTTCGTCAAATTTAGAAGTTTTCAGCCATTATTTCTTAAAATATATTTTCTGCCCCTTTCTTTCTCTCCTTACCGCCTGGGACTTTCATTACATATATGTTGGTCTGCGTGCTGGTGTCCTACAATCTCTGATACTGTTCATTTTTCTTTGTTCTTTCTTCTTTCTGTTCTTGAGACTGGATAATCTCTATTAATCTATGTTCAAGTTCACTAATTCTTCTGCCAGCTTAAATCTGTTGAGTCTGTGAATTTTTCATTTCAGTTATCGTACTTTTCAATCCTAGAATTTCTACTTGATTCTTTTTAAAAATTTAGATCTCTTTATTAATATTCTGTCTTTAATGAGTCACTGTCATAATTGTCCTTCAATTCTTTAAAGGAAGAAATTTTCCTTTAGTTCTCTGAACATACTGAAAAAGAATTGCTTTTAAGTCTTTTGTCACTAAGAACCATCATCTGAACTCCCTCAGAGTATCTACTGCCTGCTTTTTCCCCTGAGTATCAGTCACACTTTTGTGCTTATTTGCATGTCTTGTAATTTCCTGTTAAAAATTGGATATTTTAGATAATATACTGTAGCAACTCTGAATTCTGACCCCTGCCTCCAGCTTGTTGTTGCTGTTTTTTGTTTGTCTACTTAGTGACTTGCCTAGTTGTGTGGAGTCTGTTTCCCCAGCAGTGTGCAGCCTCTGATGTCACTGCTTAGTTTTTTTTCTTTTTAAGCCTTGCTTTCTAGGGGGTTGCCCCTGGGTCAGCATAACCTAATGGTCAGCCAATGATTGGTCAGAGGTTTTGCTTAAACACCTTGAGTCAGAAGCCTTCTAATCCTTTGCCATGGAATCTGTGTGTGGCTTACTTTCAAAGTGCAGGGAGTTCATCAGTCTACCCTGTATTCAGCCAGGGACTAGTAGCTTTCAAGGGCTCTCTCTGTCCTCTCCTGAACAGGTGTAGCCTTGCACACGTACACAGCCTTTTGGACCATGAGAGGTTAAGTGTGATCTCAATAAGGCTTACTTTAGCTATCTCTTTCCCTAGATTTCCCTGATAAATTTCTGGTTAGTCTGCCATTTTGTTGCTTCCTGAAACATTAGCTTTCTCCAATTGTTTGCCACAGAGACTGCTATTGTTTTCAACAACAGCCCTGGACATGTATTTCTCCAAGTGCTGCTCTAAATAAAGTCAGCTCCCTCTGACAGGACAGCAGAGCTGCAAGTCCTCATGGCTCGTCCTGCCTGCCCAGGGTAGAACTTGAGGAACCACAGAGCTAAGGGAGATGGGAGCAGCTCCCAACTAAAAGGCCAGACTATCACTGTTCTTACTGAAATTCACTAGCTTCGTTTGAATAAATGCCTCTCAATATATGTCCTTTGGTTAATTTCCAGAGACCTTAAATGGGTCTTTGTTTGTTTGTTTACAATTTTGTTAAGTTTAATCACTGCTTTTTGGAGAGAGAATCTGCCAAGCTCCTCACTCAGCCATTTCAAAAGTGCTGCTCCTACATTTTATTTTAAACTGGGTTTTTTTTTTCCCCCCCTCAGAATGTGCTAAGGATCCAGAACAAATATTAAACAGAACCATCTACTACACTTTGAAGTGCCCCACTAAGCACACAGTGGTAATCCAGTGCAATTCAGAACCACTGAAGGAAAAACTTTCCCCAAACCAGGACCAAAATTTGGGTCTCAATCTCTTCAGAATTCATCAATATTATGAGAACATGAGACTTTCTATACTTACTGTTTCTAAAAAATACTTCCTAATTTTATTTGATAACAACAAACTATATATAAAAAGAGACAAGGAAGGCAGGGAGGCCCATGGATGGAAGTGTGTGTGTGTGTGTGTGTGTGTGTGTGTGTGTGTGCGCGCGCGCGCGCGTGCAGGGGTACTTGGGGGGGGGGTCAAGAATGGAGAGAGGGTCAAAAAAGAGGGTCAAAAATTACAGAAAGGGCCTTCCCTCATCCCCCATCAGAGTTGGCGCCCAGAGGAGGGTTCTTGAGGGAGCTGTGAGGGTCCACAGACGTGCCTCAGCCTATGAGATGGTAGAAGATCCAGCACCCAAAAGTGACCCAGTGACTGGCCCAGCTGAGCTCTGACCACTTGTGGACAGTGTATGCCATGCTGTAGCCCTGTTCCTCTGTGGTATCGTCCACATCAACGTCAAACAGGGAGCCCAGGTAGGCCAGGTGGAAGATGGCCAGGGCCCCAAAGAGCAGGTTTAAGGCTCGCACCCCTAGGCCCAAACGATGCTGGTGTGAACAGTCTGGTGGGCACCTTTTCGACAAGACACAGGCACTGAGGATCCGAGCCAGGCGCTTTCGGAGGACGTGCTCCACATAAGTGATAAATGCCAGGGACAGCAGCACCGCAGCCAGGTGGAAGCTAAAGCCGTGCAGGAGGGCGCTGGTTGCATAGGTGACCAGCACGGCTGAAAAGGTCCCCAGGTGGAGAGCATTCTTGAAAACATAGTTATTTAGCCAACAAGACATGGGCAGGTTCCAGCTTGTGACAACTTCCACCATGGACCGGGGCAGCTCCACATTCAGTGGCTTAGAGACCGTCAGGTCCCATTCCAGGTGATCCTTCTCCTCGGTGAAGCCAGCCCCCGCCAACGTGGCTGTGGCCTCAGATAGAAAGCCCACAAAATAGTTGCTGAAGTGGAAGGAGACAGCACTCTCGTAGGCTCGCAGCCACTTGTGAAGGAGGCGGTCGCCATCAAGGGGGATGACGTAGGGGAAGAGGTAGGGGCCCACACAGGTGGACAGCACAAGGCACAGCAGGGCCAGCACCAGGCTCTGGGCCACTTTCTGCAGCCACTGACGGCTCAGCGGGAGGCCTTGGACAGCCTGTAGGTAGCTGTGGAAGGATATCCAGGGCCCAAAGACGATGGTGCCCACAAAGAAGAGGTAGCCCATGAACTCCACGGGCGAGGGCACCACACCCACCTCGCCCCGGTCCAGATCGAAGCCCAGAGACACTGCCTTCATGGCCACAATCATCTGGGCCCCTCGCATCTTGTGCCATGTCACAGTGTCCACCATGTGCATCTCACCCATGAGTAGGTAGATGAGGATGGTGACGGAGAGGAAGATGCCACGATGGGAGGAATGTCGGCAGAGGAACAGCACGAGGTAGCACAGAAGGCAGAGCAGCATGACCCAAACCATGTGCAGCTGGAAGAAGTGGTAGAGGCTGAAGAACCCACCTGCCACGGTGCTTGCATGCTTCAGGTAGGATGGCAACCCAAGCCTCCCGAGGAGGCGGCAGGCGAGGCAGATGGCAAGGAGCAGCCAGATCTGGTCAAGGCCCTGCTGGGCAGTAGGCAGGAGACAGCCCTGTAGGAGCTGCTGGAAAAATTCCTGGCGGCTGAAGGTGGCCATTGTGGACCCCCACAGATGGATGAACAGATGGATAGACTTGGCAGTAAAGAAGCTGCGGTCCAGGGGCCCAGGGACACACCACCGCCACCACTGTCGCCGCCTCCTCCAGGCAGCCTCCCCCGCAAGCTGCAAGGCCGGGACCAGCTGCGGCTCCCAGGGCAGCACTGTATACTTACTCTTAAAGACTGGGTAAAATAGATCTCCACACAAAGGCAAGATTAGGGGTAAAAAAAGGGACCACAGTCAGTAAAGCCTGAAGTCACCCTACCTGGGCTCGCTC
Source organism: Balaenoptera borealis (assembly GCF_965194805.1). Taxonomy (NCBI): domain Eukaryota; kingdom Metazoa; phylum Chordata; class Mammalia; order Artiodactyla; family Balaenopteridae; genus Balaenoptera; species Balaenoptera borealis. Next base: position 18,452,019 of record NC_138878.1, read on the forward strand.
CTCATCAAACTCCAGGCAGCCCATACCATCCAGTCTCTGGAGATCAATCCAACCTTTCCAGATAACACAGACTCCATTCAGAATCATGGGAGCCTTCAAATATACCTAAGACACAGAAAGAAGGATGAAAACCAATAATAAGCCATCAGACACATAAAAAACAAAGGATAAACTTACTTATGAAAACTGGGTTTTTTTGGGGAAAAAAAATAAATACAATTATAAAATTAAGAATTGTAGGAAAGTATACAAAGCATAGCCTCTGACCATATTCTATAAATTAAGTTAATCTGGTTTACCAGGATTTTATTTCTAGTCACAATTTTTCCAGATTATTTATTTTTTTAAAGATTTAATTTTATTTTCATTTTTGGCTGTGTTGGGTCTTCATTGCTGCGTGTGGGCTTTCTCCAGTTGGGCTTCTCATTGAGGTGGCTTCTCTTGTTGTTGAGCACGGGCTCTAGGTGTGTGGGCTTTAGTAGTTGTGGCATGCGGGCTCTAGTAGTTGTGGCATGCGGGCTTAGTTGCTCCGCAGCATGTAGGATCTCCCTGGACCAGGGCTCGAACCCGTGTCCCCTACATTGGCAGGAGAATTCTTATCCACTGCATCACCGGGGAAGTCCCTCCAGATTATTTTTAAAAGGAAGTTTTACAGATTTTGTAAAAACTGTAGTAAGGTGATACTTGAAGTGACATTGTTTCTTTTGCAGCTGAAGCTAGGACAATCAGGTACTTTGCTTTAATTTTTGAATCTTGAATAGGAAGACATAAAGATGTAAAACAACTGGAATTCACTAGCCCCTGAAGAGAGCACGCACTGTTTCTCCCTGTTTGGATACCTGGAGCCACCCAGGGTCAGGTTCTTCATATTTCCTTTCAGTTTTATAAGCTACCTCATAGATTCCTGGTAAGTAATGCTGTTTTTCTTTCTTTTTCTTTTTTTACTTAAGTTAGCCAGAGTTGATTTCTACCGCTTTTAGCCAAAGAACCTTAACTGATGCAACATTTATTTATGCATACTAAACATAAGAGAATTCTTCTGTTTCAAGTAAATAACCCTCGAGCAAAAGTCACTTTAGGTATGATTTCCAAATTTAAATCACTTTCATTTTTGATCACCAAATTAATTTTCATATTGCCTGTAAATATAGTTGTTCTCAAGAGCAATTAAGGATCCATCAAGAAAGGAAAGGTGCTAATGCTATCATCCTGAGGTATTTTACTGTGATATAGTAAGAAAATATAAAAGAGAAGAAAAGAGAAATTTGTTAGTTCTTACAATCTCCCTCATCATAACACCATTTTATTCTAATAAGTACTTCAAAAAAAAAAACAACCCCAACATTGTTATTTTAGGTCTTCTCTACCTCATTTAACATGGGCTTCTGAATAAAAATCAGCATAGATTTTTTTTTTTTTTTATCATTTACTGACTTAACAAGATCTTTTAAATGCAGAGGATGCAGGACTTCAATGAGTTTTCAAAATGCCAGGTTATCCAATATATCTTTATAAATAAGGTTCTTCATCTGCTTAAACCAAATATATTTTCTTCAGATAATCCCACTGCTTTTGTGAGCTAAAATTAGCATTATTTATTACCTATAATTATATAGTCAGTAAGGCAGTTTCTCATTTTGAGGAAAAAGCTGGAAGCATCAACTTTTTCTTTACTCAATTCAGCAGTTTCTTCAACAAAAAAAGTCATGAGGCATTCTTGTTTTACAGAGGTTTAATAAGAATAACTTATTAAATCATTAATTATGTCAGTAATTATAAATATGCAACAAAAATGACTGAGACACCTGTAAAATAAAACCTAGAGGACTTATGTCTTCTTAGTACATATTTAAGTCATTCCCCTCCGCTAGTAAACACAACTGTTTTTCCTGTTAAGGGCCCCAATAAACCATGCTGAATCAATTTCTACTGATACTGGAAAAAAAGCCAAAAACATAAGGTTCCATTTCTCCTCCCATTTGGACCAAGGGAAACAGTCTACAGTTATAGCTGAAACCGTTTAACCACACATTTCCTTCTGTTCTGATAAGTGCTCATTCCCTTCCACACTGTGAATTTAAAACTCCACTAGTATGCACCTAGTTGAACAAGTAACTGTGACGACCTCATATTCGATACCTCACTAAACCTAAAATAACCCTCTGAATTGCCTATCAATATAACTTGACTTACCACATCTACTAATCAAGATTCCCACTTACTCTTTCCAACAGAGGAGGGGGTGCTACACAATCAGGAGCACAGCATTTCACTTACCAATCTACCTCATTATTTTAAATTCTCACACTAAACATAAAGATAATCCTCATCTAATAGCAGAGAAAGGTCAACTTCATGATCAGATTCTATATTCTTCATCAATGACTTACATCTTTTAGATTCAAAGATTCCATAATCTAGCTTATTCATATTTACTTCCATAGTCAAAAAATATTTTCCTTACGAAATTACCAAATTTTTAAACAGCTGATTTATTACTTCTTTATAAAAGTTTTCTCATGACTAAGAAAACCACTGATCTGCTTTGGAAAATTCCTAAATGGGTTCAGAAAATGGCTACAGTTCATAATCAAGGCTAGTGCCTGGAATTGTAATTTAAAATATTTAGATGATCCTGTGATTTACTGCGATGTTCACATTTAAATAAATACAGTTTTATGTGTAGACCTTCAAAGTAAATGCTTGGCACTTTCATACATTCATGAATACCAAACCTTGAAGTACAAAGAAACGAAAACTCTCTTACTTTGGTAATTTAATAACGTCATTTAAACATTCAGACATTTTTCACTGAAAATAATGATGGTTTATTTCAAACTGTGAAAAGAAAATGTATTAGAATATGACCTAGGGTTTAAACCCATTGTCCTAGAACAATTAAATGTTTTATATAAAATGAATTCTATAAAGCCTTTAAATTGGGTAAATATTCAGCTAATCACACACAAAAATAACAAAATAGCTTGCTTATCTTTCCAAAAGTAAAATATCAGAGGATATGTTTAAGACTTCACAGAAAGTTAAAAGTGACTGCAGCCTCACGTTTTGTGTTCTTTTGGAAATAAGGTAAAGTATTGCACAATTTTTTAATCAGCTCAATCTCTAAGTATCAGTATTTGTGATGTTATTTCAATCCAAATTACACAATCACTTTTCTTTCACATTTGTAGCTTTAAATTCCACATCACTGTAGCAGTAGAGCTTCAGCAAAAACACGTACGCACCAACTGTGGCATTATCCATATAATGAAATACCATTCAGCCATTAAAAAGGAATAAAGTAGTGATACATGCTACAACATGGATGAACCTTGAAAACATTATGCTAAGTGAAAGAAACCAGAAAAAGGCCACATACTATATGATTCCATTTATATGAAACATCCAGAATAGGTAAATACAGAGACAGAAAGGGTATCAGTGGTTCCCAGGGGCTGAGGGGAGGGGGGAATGAGGAGTGACTGTTAATAAGTACAGGATTTCTTTTTAAGGTGATGAAAATGTTTTGGAATGACAGAGTGGTGACAGCTGCACAATTCTGTGAATATACTAAAAATCCCTGGATTTTTAGTTAATTTAGTGAAGGATGAATTTTATGGTCTATGAATTTTATCTCAATAGAGCTATTATAAAAAATATTTGCAATAAGTTTTATCTGTTATATAGGTGACATCTATAAGATATGTATATGGAGATTTTTGAGCAGGCAGTTGCATATAGGATTCTAGCACTCTGTGAAGAGATATGGGCTGATGATATAAATCTGGCAGTCATCAACGACACAGTGGTATTTAAATCCAGGGGAAAGGAAGAGATTACTCAAGCAGTAAGTAGAAGGAGAAAAGAGGGGGACCCATGAAGAACCCTAAGGAAATCCAACTTTCAGATGTTGGGTAGAAGAGAATAATCCAGCAGAGCAGCCTATGAACTGCCAGTGAAGAAACAGGAAAACATGCAAAGAGCCTAGTGGCTAAAGGTTAAGTTAAAGGCCCCCAAGTAAAAATTTCCCCTTTGTTGGCTGCATAAGATTTTGAAGTATTACGTTACAGTATCTTAGGTTACTCATAACTTTTAGCAATGCTCTTATTTAAGGCAGGAGTTCTTAGTCTGGAGTTCAGAAAACCCACATGAGTTTGGGTTTATGGATAAGTTTCAAGAAGACCAGAAACCTCCCAAAATTCTGGTAAAAATGTATGTTTGTGTCCATGTGCATTTTTCTAAGGAAGTCCAATGCTTTCACCAAATTCTCAAAAGGGTGTACAAGGGGAAAAGGATTCAACTATGACAGTAAAAATGCAATTCTTCCCTTTCCCCTCACAGACACCAAGGTCTTTGTAGCACCAAGCTTGAGAGATGATAAATACCCTTCATTTAGTAAAGGGACCAAACTGCTTAAGCAGCTAAACATTAGTTTCCCTGGGTTTTGAAATGTGCCAGAGGAAGGATAAGAGAGGACTTAGTTAGTTTCCCATTTATCAACCTGTACAAAATAGTTCTATCTCTGAGTCTGGAGTCTCTTATTCTGAGAGTATATAAATTTGGAATAAACAGTGGCATCTTCAATTGCCCTTTCTTCTACAATACTATATGGATGTTCAGTGTTTCTAGCTCCTAGGTAGCTGGACTGAGAATAGAAATTGAGGGTACAACGGGACAGCAGAAAGAGTTCCCTTTATTGAGTGGTTCTGAAGAAGATAATTTCAAGATAATTAAAACAGAATAATCGTAAATTTGCAAAGACTCCCATACACACTGGTACTGAGCCATATCATCAAGATACACAGAAACCAAGTGTCAAAGCTATTGATAAAAGCAAGAAGCAGATACTTCACCCTCAAAAAACCCATTTCAATTGGAAAGAATATTTCATTTCCTTAGAGTAAACTATTAGAGCTCAAATAATTGTGACTCTAGCCAATAAACTGAGATATTAGGGAAAACAGTAGAGGAAATGATCAGTACCCCTTAGGCCCTCAGGACATACCTGAATAATGATTAATAGAAGAACAGAAGTACACCTGGAATTTAGAAATGTTTTTCTTGTAGCTTTCCTATAATTTCAATTTGAAAGGATTCACCTATTCAACAGATGTATATTACCTGTCATTTTGTACATGGTATTATCATAAGGGCAGAGGGGAATACATGATGATTTTTTAAAAAATTGTATCCCACCACCCCAAAAAAGATTCCAACACCAGTTAAAGTCTTTAATAAGGAAGAACGGAATGCATACAAAAAGAACTCTAAGAATTAAAACTGAATTCACCCATTACATTTAAGTAGGACTCACTTAACTCCTAAGGTTAACGGAATGTTCCATTGATAGTAATAAAATTGTAAGGAGCTGGATCCAGCAGCTTTGCAACCTCTTTTTAAAGACCACAGTTCTAACAAAGTTGCATATAAACATGACCAGGATATAATATTTGAAGATTATCTACCTGAAAAATATAAAATATTCAACTGAAAAACCAAGTGAATTAATGAGTTCAATAAAGTGGCTGGTTATAAAAAAAATATACAAAACCCAACAACTTTCCCGTATTACAACAGTTAACTATTTAGAAAATAAAATGAAAAATTAAAAAAACAAACCTTATTTTAAAATAGCATTGGGATTTCCCTGGTGGCGCAGTGGTTAAGAATCCGCCTGCCAATGCAGGGAACAAGGGTTCGAGCCCTGGTCCAGGAAGATCCCATATGCTGCGGAGCAACTAAGCCTATGCACCACAACTACTGAGCCTGCGCTCTAGAGCCCGCGAGCCGCAACTACTGGGCCTGTGTGCCACAACTACTGAAGCCTGCGTGCCTAGAGCCCGTGCTCCGCAACAAGAGAAGCCACCACAATGAGAAGCCCGCACAACGTAACGAAGAGTAGCCCCTGCTCGCCGCAACTAGAGAAAGCCTACATGCAGCAAGAAGACCCAACGCAGCCAAAATAAATAAATAAATAAATTTATATTTTAAAAAATAGCATTAAAAGTATCTACTAAGAATAAATTTAATACGAAACAGGTAGGCTCTATAAGAAGAAAATACCTAATTTTTGAAACACAGAAAGAGACTTGAAAAACTAGTGAGATGTCATGTTCTCTAATGGTAAGACTACAAATGCCAATTTATACCAAAGTAATCCTTATTTTAACGAAATTCCAGTAAAATCTCAAAATAATGTTTTTTGGAATTTACAAAATAAGTCTATAATTCATACAAAAGAATCAGACCATCCAAGAGAATAAAAGAAAGTATTTTTCTGCTCTTTCAGCTATTAAAACCTGTAACAACGCAATCAGTACATATGCAGTAGTGCTGTGGCAGCCAGAAACAACTTGACGGAATAAACAAAAAAATTAAAAAACAAAACCACATATACAAGTACTTAATAAATGAAAAGGGCAACATTTCAAATCAATGGTAAAAGGGTATTTTACTTAACCAGTGGAGATGGGAAAACTGACTATCATTAAAAAAAAAAAAGTTTGGAAAAAATAAATAAAATGGCTAAAATATTAAAATAAAACAAGGTAACTATTTCTAAACAAAAGGTAAAAATCTTTTAAATTAGGGACTTCCCTGGTGGTTGACTGGGTAAGACTCTGCGCTCCCATTGCAGGGGGCCCAGGTTTGATCCCTGGTCGGGAAACTAGATCCTGCGTGCTTGTGGCAACTAAGTGTCCGCATGCCGCGACGAAGCTCCCGTGTGCCGCAACTAAGACCCGGCGCAAGATACATACATACATAAATATTTAAAAAAAAATTTTTTTAATTAAAAATCTTAATAATGTGTATGAGGAGAGATACCAGGTTCTACTACATTGTCAGAGGGAGCATGAACTGGCTAACAATTCTGGGAAGGCATTTTTTGGCAACAGTGTGAATTTTCCTCTTACAAATAGCTCGTGGGGCTCAATATCAAAAAAAACAAACAACCCAATAAAAAAATGGGCAGAAGACCTAAATAGACATTTCTCCAAAGAAGACATACAGATAGCCAAGAGACACATGAAAAGATGCTCAACATCGCTAACTATTAGAGAAATGCAAATCAAAACTACAATCAGATATCGCCTCACACCAGTCAGAATGCCCATCATTAAAAAGTGTCTACAAACAATAAATGCTGGAGAGGGTGTGGAGAAAAGGGTAAATTGGTACAGGCACTATGGAGAACAGTATGGAGGTTCCTTAAAAAACTAAAAACAGAGCTACCATATGATCCAGCAATCCCACTCCTGGACATATATCCGGAGAAAAACAGGATTCGAAAGGATACATGTACCCCAATGTTCATTGTAGTGCTGTTTACAATAGCCAAGACATGGAAGCAACCTAAAGGTCCATCAATGGATGAATGGATAAAGAAGATGTGGTACATATATACAATGTAATATTATTCAGCCATTAAAAAGAATGAAATAATGCCATTTGCAGCAACATGGATGGACCTGGAGATTATCATACTAAGTGAAGTCAGACAGAGAAAGACAAATATCATATGATATCACTTATATATGCAGAATCTAAAAAAAAAGTGATATAAATGAACTTATTTGCAAAACAGACTCAGACTCACAGCTTTAGAGAACAAACTTATGGTTACCAGGGGAGAAGCGTGGGGGGGGAGGGATAGATTGGGAGTTTGGGATTGACATGTACACACTACTATATCTACTACAGATAACCAGCAAGGACCTAGTGTATAGCACAGGGAACTCTGCTCAACATTCTGTAATAACCTAAATGGGAAAAGAATTTGAAAAAGAATAGATACACGTATATGTAAAACTGAATCACTATGCTGTACACCTGAAACTAACACAACATTGTTAATCAACTATGCTCCAATATAAAAATAAAAATTTTTTTTAAAGTGTGAATTTTCCTTTGACCCAGCAATATCATGCCTATGAACGTATCCTAAAATTTAATCAAAGATGTATACAGAGTATTTGATTACAAGGCTGTTCACTCTTAAGGGTTTTTCAATAATGGCAAAAGGTTACAAATAACCTAGATGCTCAACATTTTGTTGTTTAATGCTGAATCAACAATATATATTAAATAAGGTGTCTTTAAACAGAAACATACATAAACAAGATTATGTATTAACTGGCTGAGGAGGATGTTGTGACCAGAGGCTTGCAGGAACCTAACTCTGTATTTTCCGCGGAAGAAGTTGTTCGGTGTTCATTACTTCCAAGTCTGCAGGGACTTTATAGAAGATAACTACCATATATTAGGAGAATCAACCATAATTATTTTTTAAAGGAAAGGAATATTATCACTATGCTTAACCCCAAGACAGCATGGGAAGAGTAAAAACTAAATGTACTTTAGAATCAGATAAAACCTGGATTTAAATCCTGGTTCTAACAGTGTATTTGAGACAAATCATTTAAGATTGCTAATAAGCCTCAGATTCCTCACATATAAAATCAAGGTTAAATAATACCTCTTTCATAGTTGATAGTAAAAATTAGTTAAGCCAATGTACATACACTTATGAAACATATAGAGCACCACAGAAACTCAATGCTTACACACAATACTTCCACCAAAGTTTTACACAGTGATTTCTCTTCAAAGGAAAGAAGCCATTTTTTTTTGAGACAATGAACAGTTGATCACACCAATGAATCAGCAGATAAGCAATAATACTGGGATGGCCACAGGCACCCAGGAAAACAAGATATTCCACAAAGGAAGTATGCACCCTGCCTTTTAGTTGTAATCATTTCTGTAGTCTATTTAACAGATTCCTTTAGAAGATACTTGGTTCTGACTCATTCTCCTTTAGTCACATGTTCCTCCTCATTTAGAAATGCATAGTCAGCTGCTTGCCTGTTGGATAATCATTACAGACAGTCATTCAATCTCACTTGCCTCTGAATCATAATTGGGTTGCATGTAAGTGTAAAAAATAGCTTCTTCTATAGTGATTTAATGTAGTTTACCAATCTACTTCTTACAGTTCCAAACAGAAAACAGTACTTCTTGCAGAAATCATAACATGGATTAACACAGAATGTGCCTGGAACTTAAAAGATTAAGCAAGCAAACATGTTTACGCGCGTGCATGCACACATGCAGACGCACACTCAATAAATGGATGTGTTAACCAAACCCATCCTAAAAGGCATATGGAAAATGAATTAAAATATGTAAAAGTAAAGAAAAAAAAAGGCATAGGGACCTGAATAGCCAAAACAATCTTAAAAGAACAAAACTGGAGGATTCACACTTCCTGATTTCAAAACTTAAAGATTCATTAATCAAAACAGCTTAGTATTGGCATAAAGACATACAGACCAATGGACTAGAGTAAAACACCCAGAAATAAACCCTCACATAGGTGGTCAAATGATTTTTGACAAGGGTGCCCAGACCATTCAGTGGGGAAAGGACAGTCCTTTTAATAAATGGTGCTAGAAAAATGGATATCCATATGCAGAAGAATGAAGTTGGACCCTTACCTGACACTATCTACAAAAATTACTTCAAAATGTACCAAAGACCTAAATGTAAGACCTAAAACTATAAAACTCTTAGAAGCAAGGATAAAAGCTTCATGACACTGGATTTAACAATGATTTCTTGGGGATGACACCAAAGAAACAGGTAACAACAACAAAAATAGACAAACTGGACTTCATTAAAATTTTAAAAATTTGTACATCAAAAGACACTATCAACAGAGGAAAAAGGCAACCCACAGAATGGGAGAAAATATGTGCAAATCATATACCTATTAAGAAATTAAAATCCAGAATCAATATAGAGAACTCCTAAAACTCAACAACAAAAAACCCACAAATAACTCAATTCAAAAATGGGCAAAGTACCTGAATAGAAATTTCTCTAAAGAAAATATACAAATGGCCCATAAACACATGAAAAGATGCTCAACAACACTAGTCATTAGGGAAATGCAAATCAAAACTACAGTGAGATACTACGTATAAAATAAGCAACAGGGATATACTGTACAACACACGGAATACAGCCAATATTTTATAATAACTATAAATGGAGAATAACCTTTAAAAATTGTGAATCACTATATTGTACACCTATAACTCATATAATATTATACATCAACTATACGTCAATAATAAAAATAAACCTGCTATAAACATTAAAAAAAACTACAATGAGATACCAACCCACAGCCATTAGGATCACTACCAACAAAGAAACAGAAAAGGGACTTGCCTGGTGGCGCAGTGGTTAAGAACCCACCTGCCAAGGCAGGGGACATGGGTTCAATCCCTGGTCTGGGAAGATCCCACCTGCCGCAGAGCAACTAAGCCCGTGCACTACAACTACTGAGCCTGTGCCCTAGAGCCCAAGCACCACAACCACTGAGCCCACACGTCACAACTACTGACGTCCGTGCACCTAGAGCCCATGCTCCGCAACAAGAGAAGCCACCGGATGAGAAGCCCACGCACTGCAACAAAGAGTAGCCCCTGCTTGCCACAACTAGAAAAAGCTTGAGGGCAGCAACGAAGACCCAACACAACCAAATATAAATAAATAAAAAACAAAAAACCCAGAAAACAAGTGTTGGTAACGATGAGAAATTGGAACCGCTGTGGGAATGTAAAAGAATATAGCTGCTGTGTAAAAGAATAAAATACCTAGGAATAAACCTACCTAGGGAGACAAAAGACCTGTATGCAGAAAACTATAAGACACTGATGAAAGAAATTAAAGATGATACCAACAGATGGAGAGATATACCATGTTCTTGGATTGGAAGAATAAATATTGTGAAAATGACTATACTACCCAAGCAATCTACAGATTCAATGCAATCTCTATCAAATTACCAATGGCATTATTTACGGAACTAGAACAAAAAATCTTAAAATTTGTATGGAGACACAAAAGACCCCGAATAGCCAAAGCAGTCTTGAGGGAAAAAAATGGAGTGGGAGGAATCAGACTCCCTGACTTCAGACTCTACTACAAAGCTACAGTAATCAAGACAATATGGTACTGGCACAAAAACAGAAACACAGATCAATGGAACAAGATAGAAAGCCCAGAGATAAACCCATGCACCTATGGTCAACTAATCTATGACAAAGGAGGCAAGGATATACAATGGAGAAAAGACAGTCTCTTCAATATGTGGTGCTGGGAAAACTGGACAGCTACATGTAAAAGAATGAAATTAGAATACCCTAACACCATACACAAAAATAAACTCAAAATGGATTCGATACCTAAATGTAAGACTGGACACTATAAAACTCTTAGAGGAAAACATAGGAAGAACACTCTTTGACATAAATCACAGCAAGATCTTTTTTGATCCACCTCCTAGAGTAATGGAAATAAAAACAAAAATAAAGAAATGGGACCTAATGAAACTTAAAAGCTTTTGCACAGCAAAGGAAACCATAAACAAGACGAAAAGACAACCCTCAGAATGGGAGAAAATATTTGCAAACGAATCAACGGACAAAGGATTTATGTCCAAAATATATAAACAGCTCATGCAGCTCAATATTAAAAAAACAAACAACCCAATCCAAAAATGGGCAGAAGACCTAAATAGACATTTCTCCAAAGAAGATATACCGACGGCCAAGAAGCACATGAAAAGCTGCTCAACGTCACTAATTATTAGAGAAATACAAATCAAAACTACAATGAGGTATCACCTCACACCAGTTAGAATGGGCATCATCAGAAAATCTACAAACAACAAATGCTGGAGAGGGTGTGGAGAAAAGGGAACCCTCTTGCACTGTTGGTGGGAATGTCAATTGATACAGCCACTATGGAGAACAGTATGGAGGTTCCTTAAAAAACTAAAAATAGAATTACCCTATGACCCAGCAATCCCACAAGTGGGCATATACCCAGAGAAAACCATAATTCAAAAGGACACATGATGGGCTTCCCTGGTGGCACAGTGGTTAAGAATCCGCCTGCCAATGCAGGGGACACGGGTTCAAGCCCTGGTCCGGGAAGGTCCCACATGCCGCGGAGCAACTAAGCCCGTGTGCCACAACTACTGAGCCTGCACTCCAGATTCCACAAGCCACAACTCCTGAAGCCCGGGCACCTAGAGCCCATGCTCTGCAACAAGAGAAGCCACAGCAATGAGAAGGCCGCGCGCCACAATGAAGAGTAGCCCCTGCTCACCACAACTAGAGAAAGCCCGCGCACAGCAACAAAGACCCAACGCAGCCATAAATAAATAAGTAAATAAATACAATTCAAAAAAGAAGGACACATGCACCCCAATGTTCATTGCAGCACTATTTACAATAGCCAAATCATGGAAGCAACCTAAATGCCCATCAACAGATGAATGGATAAAGAAGATATGGTACATATATACAATGGAATATTACTCAGCCATAAAAAGGAACGAAATTGGGTCATTTGTAGAGACGTGGATGGACCTAGAGACTGTCATACAGGGTGAAGTAAGTCAGAAAGAGAAAAACAAATATCATATATTAGCATATATATGTGGAACCTAGAAAAATGGTATAGATGAACTGGTCTGCAGGGCAGAAATAGAGACACGGATGTAGAGGACAAACGTATGGACACCAAGGGGGGAAAGTGGTGGTGGGGTGGTGGTGGTGGTGTGATGAATTGGGAGACTGGGATTGACATATATACACTAATGTGTATAAAATGGATAACTAATAAGAACCTGCTGTATAAAAAAATAAAATTCTAAGAAAAAAAAAGTTACATGATGTAAGACTTAAAAGAAAAAAAAAGAATATAGCTTCTGTGGACAACAGTATGGCAATTCCTCAAAAAATTAAGAAGAGAATTACCATATGATCCAGCAATTCCACTTCTGGGTATATATCTAAAAGAACTGAAAGCAGGGTCTCTAAGACATACTTACACACCCATGTCCATAACAGCAGTATTTACAAGAGCTAAAACATGGAAACAACCCACATGTCCACTGACGAATGAATATATAAGCAAAATGTGGTCTATATATACAACAGAATATTATTATTCAGCCTTTTAAAGAAGGAAGTTCTGGGCTTCCCTGGTGGCGCAGTGGTTGAGAATCCGCCTGCCAATGCAGGGGACACGGGTTCGAGCCCTGGTCTGGGAAGATCCCACATGCCGTGGAGCAGCTGGGCCCGTGAGCCACAACTACTGAGCCTGCGCGTCTGGAGCCTGTGCTCCGCAACAAGAGAGGCCGTGATAGTGAGAGGCCCGCGCACCGCGATGAAGAGTGGCCCCCGCTTGCCACAACTAGAGAAAGCCCTCGCACAGAAACGAAGACCCAACACAGCCAAAAATAAATAAATAAATAAATATTTAAAGAAGGAAGTTCTGCAGTATGCTACAACATGGATGAATCTTCCAGACATTATACTAAATGAAATAAGCCAGTCATAAAAAGACAAATACTGTATGATTCCACTTATAAGAGGTACTTAGAGTAGTCAAAATCACAAAGAAGAATGGTGGCTGCCAGGAACAAAGGGGAAGGGGGAGTCAAGGAATGGGGAGTTACTGTTTAATGGGTATAGAGTTTGTTTTATAAAATAGAAAGAGTTATGGAAAAACTCATGTAAAAAGGAGGCAGTTCATGGTGAACCTAGAATCAGAAAATATAGAGCAGCCCATTTCCTCTGATCATTATTTCCTCCAGACCTCCAGCATACTGTGAACAATGGCTCACATTGTGCCAGATGCCCCAAATCCAGAATGAGCCCTAGGTATTCCATAACCTACTCATGACTCGGCTCACAAACTTCCCCAGAGGCTTTTAAAATTCGCCGGGAAGCTGAATCCAGAAGTAACACTGAGATTTTGTTCAGCTTATCTCCTAGGAACTTTCATGTTGAACTGACATTATAGTCCTTTATTTACATTGTCATGAAGTTTGTGCTTGCTATATTCAGTTTTTCAAAATTAAACAAATCATTGTTTAGAAATACATCCATAGGAACAAGATGATAAAGAAAAGCAAGGAAATAAAAATGTTAATCAAGGTAGTGAGAAGTTTTTGTGGAGGGGGGAATAGGACTGTGGAGTTTTTTAAGGCATCACTATCCAACATAAATATAATGGGAATCACAAATGCAACTCACATATATAAATGTAAATTTTCTAGCAGCCATGTTTAAAACACTAAAAAGAAACAGGTGAAATTAATCCCAGTAATGTTACTTAACCAAATATACCTAAAATATTATTTCAACATGTAATCAATATAAAAATTATTGAGATATCTTACATGCTTCTTTTTTTTGTACCAAGTTTTCAAAATTCAGTGTGTACTTTTCCACATACAGCACATGTCAACTAGACTGGCCACGTTTTAAGTGCTCAATAGTCACATGTGGGGACTTCCCTGGTGGTGGAGTGGTTAAGACTCCGCGCTCCCAATGCAGGGGGCCTGAGTTTGATCCCTGGCCAGGGAACTAGATCCCACACGCATGCCACAACTAAGAGTTCGCATGCCACAACTAAGGAGCCCACCTGCCACAACTAAAAAAGCCCATGTGCCACAACTAAAGAACCAGTGAGCTGCAACTAAGGAGCCCACCTGCTGCAAACTAAGACTTGACACAACCAAATAAATAAATGTTTAAAAAAATAAATAAAATAATATTGCTAAAAAAAAAAAAAGCCACATGTGGCTAGTGGTTACCTACTAGACATCACATGGATGTTCCTTTTACTATTATTCTTAAAACCGTACATATGGTTTTTTTAAATTAATTAATTATTTTTGGCTGCATTGGGTCTTCCTTGCTGGGTCTTCGTTGCTGCGTGCGGGCTACTCTTCATTGCGGTGCGCAGGATTCTCACTGCGGTAGCTTCTCTTGTTGCGGAGCACGGGCTTTAGGCGTGCAGGCTTCAGTAGTTGTGGCACGCGGGCTCAGTAGTTGTGGCTCACGGGCTCTAGAGCGCAGGCTCAGTAGTTGTGGCGCACAGGCTTAGTTGCTCCACGGCATGTGGGATCTTCCCAGACTAGGGCTCAAACTCGTGTCCCCTGCATTGGCAGGCGGATTCTCAACCACTGCTCCACCAGGGAAGTCCCCATACATATGTTTTTATCTACTCTTTCATAAGATTGTTTAACAAATGAAAACATGACTAGCTTTTAAGGGGAAAATGCGTTGAGTAACAAACATTTAAAAAGTAAAATATGCAGAAATAGCCCACCTAATTTGGGACATTTTATAAGGTATTTTAAGTGACAATAAAAATCACACTGTATTAAATTTTACAACACAAAAAGTATGCTGAAATATTATACTGGTTTTATTGTACAGTCCCACAGAGTTAATGTCGTGTGTTGCAAATTTTCACTAAACATCATTTTTCAGAAGAATGCTCCACCTAGACACACTGATGGTCCATCGTCTGGAAGAGCCATTCCTTCTGTGAGCCATCTGAGAAGATGCTCACGCACCCACAATATTCATACTCTGAGATATACATGGCTTTGTTAAGTAGAAAAAACCTTAGATTTTTAGTCTAGTCTAAAATTTGGTAATTTGTAATATGATTTATAGTCTTACACAAAACTGTCCTTCACGGAGGTATATTTAAAATTCCTGGGACTTCCCTGGTGGTCCAGTGGGTAGGGCTCTGTGTTCCAAATGCAGGGGGCCTGGGTTCAATCCCTGGTCGGGGAGCTAGATCCCGCATGCATGCGCAACTAGGAGTCCGCATGCCGCAACTGAGAGCTCCACATGCCACGACTGGGAGTCTGCATGCCACAGCTAAGAAGTCCGAATGCCGCAACTAAGAGTCTGCATGTCACAACTAAGAAGTCCACATGCCACAACTAAAAATCTCGCATGCCACAATGAAGTTCCCACATGCCGCAACTAAGGCCACTGCAACTAAGACTTGGTGCAGCCAAAATAAATAAATAAATAACAAATAAATTAAAAAAAAATTCCTGCTGGCTTTCTCACTGTATAAAAAAGTAGTGTTATGTTAGCATAAGCATCACAAACCACCATCAACTTTAACACTGTGAGACCCTGAATGCCATTTCTGGACTCTCTGCAACTCCAAGCTTCTACTTTGAACTCATTTTGCTTGAAGAAGTCCCTATCCCACCCCAAAACAGCTCTATATAGCTCCCTTCATTTCTTAACTCTCTCTTCCCGGTACTTTTTCACTCAGGTTTAACAAGCATTACCACTTTAGGTTTATATAAATTCTTTACAGCTCTCAAAACTTTTCCAAGTCCTATTTGACGTTTACAACCATCCAATAAGAAGAAAAAGTTTAAAAGAAGAAATTAAAACTGAGAGATTAAATAATTCACTTGCAGAAGGTCACAGAGCCAGTAAGTGGTACAAGCTAACACCCAAAACTCATGACTCTATACATTCACCCAAACCACAGTTGCATTAATGGACTGCATTATTAATGTTTCCTAAGTATTTCAGGACATGTAAAAATAGACTATTTCCCTAAAAATAAGTAGAGATTGGACAGTCAATTTCATGGTTAAATCCTTAACCATCTAGAACAATAAATGACATGAACTCTTCACATGACTTCAGAATATATTATATGAATATCCCACCCCCAACCCAAAATAGACAGCTTACTAGTTCTGCCATCTTCATTCTGTGATACAAAGTAAACAATGCGTTTTTAAAAATACATTTATTTATTTATTTGGCTGCATTGGGTCTTAGTTGTGGTATGTGGGTTCTCTAGTTGTGGTGCACAGGCTCTAGAGCGTGCAGGCTCTAGAGTGCGCGGGCTTAGTTGCCCCAGCATGCGGGATCTTAGTTCCCTGACCAGGGATTGAACTCGCGTCCCCTGCATTGGAAGGCATTTTTAAGAGAGTCCTAAAATGTTCTGACCCAAGAGGTACAATTTCAAGTGAAAAACATACAAAATTAAGTTATAAAATTCTTTGTTCCTTAACTAAGACCAAAAAAAGGTAATGAAATAAAAGAGGCAGATGCTATTTATTGTAATCCATTGAGTCAACTCTGTTAAGAATTATTTCTAAAAATATTACAGCTGACTTTACCAAATTATTAACACAATATTAACACAAAAAATTGATTTGTAGTTTTCCAGCAGCTTATCATCACAAATATCATTTGCACTTTAAGTTAGAAAAACAATTCAAGAAAAGTTAAAGGTTGAAAGGAAAAAGATGGAAGTTAAAGGTTGTTCTGAAGTCATCAAATGAGGTCAAAAATGACCATATTAAAATATTCACTATAATAGGAAGAATAACTTGGTGGGCCAAAATATTCAATAACTTTGGAAAGTGGTATGTGGAGTTTCTAGCAACTTACCTAATGATTATTAGCAGCAGTGTGGTAAACTGCAAACAACACAGACTCTTGGGTAAAAGACCTGGGTCTCGATCCTGGCTCTACCTAGGAAACAGATTACATGACTACTGAAGATTTATTTAGCCTCTCTAGGCCCCAGTTTCCTCAGCTGTAAAATCAAGTTATCATTAAATGTGTTCCAATATCAAATAAAAGACTTCACTATAGTGCAGGATTAAGAGAAGTAGTAATGTATAAATCATCTAGTACTACTGGTGGTGATCACCATAAAAGCTAGTTTGTAGATTGTCAAAATGTATTTTAAATGGTCCAGAGTTCTGAAAACGTTCTGAATTTGATAGTGGTGATGCACATTGTGAATATATTAAAAACCACTGAATTGTACAGATGGATAAGATGGTGAATTCTATGTTACATGAATTTTACTGCAATTAAAAAAAAATGGCCCAGCAGCAACGTTCTGGATAGTAAAGGGATGGCAAGCCAGGACTGAAAAGCTGGAATAAGCAATACCCTCAAAAAATTTAGAAGGGTTTTCCCAAAGGGCCATTATTTAAAACAATACTCTGCAAGTGAGGCCAGACACTTATTAAAAATTATCTTTTAATATGGGCAGAATATTTTATTTATTTGAAAACATCTAAATTCTCCTAATGGAAATGCTGCAGTCACATGTTCCTAGGCTACCCTTTTGTTTGTTTGTTTTTGTTTTTGTTTTTTTGGGCTGCGTTGGGTCTTCATTGCTGCGCGCAGGCTCTTCCTAGTTGTGGTGAGCGGGGGCTGCTCTTCCTTGCGGTGCGAGGGCTTCTCATTGCGGTGGCTTCTCTTGTTGCAGAGCATGGGCTCTAGGTGCGCGGGCTCATTAGCTGTGGCACGCGGGCTCTAGAGGGCAGGCTCAGTAGTTGTGGTGCACAGGCTTAGTTGCTCCGCGGCATGTGGGATCTTCCCGGACCAGGGCTCAAACCCGTGTTCCCTGCATTGGCAGGCAGATTCTTAACCACTGCGCCACCAGGGAAGCCCTACCCTTTTGTTTTAATCTGAAGATTAATCCGCCTTCATATCTGAAGTTTTAAAACACAAAAGGGCTTAGTATTGACTGTATACATGGAAGAAAGGTTTTCCCCTGTAAAAACAACCTGCCAACCATTCCCAGACCTGGCCCTTTCCTGCTGAGGACACACAGTACAGCACAGCAAAGTATCAGAGTCCTAAAAGCACAGTTACACTGCCAAAAGGCACATTTTAAGTGTTACTTTAAATTCTTGGTTCCTAAATACACATCAATTTGAGAAGGCCCAGCCTAAATTGAAAAGCTCATAGTAGATAATAATTTCCAACTATTTACATTGTATACTGTCATAAAGGAAGGTAACAATAATTAAACTCCCCACCAAATCACTGTCTATAACATGAAGAACACAGTTAGCTAGTCTGTGGCTTCTAATATTCTGTAGAAAACTAAGTATCAAAGAAGTGATATCAAAGAAATAAAGTCTCTAAGTCTGCTCAAGCTAAATAGCATTAAAATTTACAAATGCTTTCTTCTCAGTAAAAAGGAGATCATAAAAGTATCAGTCTATGTTATCTATGTAGCAATTAAAACAGCACCTGGCACATAGCCAGTGCTACAGAACTGTTTGCTATTATTATTCCAATTCTTAAATGAGGAAATTAGAGTACACAGGAGCAAAGGGAGTCCCATATATTCAGATGTAGTTTAATAAACGTTTTCTGCCCCGCAAAGTTTTCTGTAGGAGAGAAAAAGATTTTTCATATGATTGCCATGTGTACAGTATTGACTGACCACTGTTTCCTACATTTGCAAAGATTTCCTAGATGGATGAAGACTCGTGTGTGCTCGTTAGGTACATCCAGGTCCATATTTCTCATCTTTTTATTCTAAAAATTAACACTGATAATCATTTTGTTGCTTCTTTCTTATACAAAGGTATCTATTTCTGATTTTTCTATTCTTTGATAGTTAATAACAGTAAGATCAGAAAGATACAGATTTTTTAATGTCAGATAAAAAAGTATCCTACAGTTAATAAGATGTGCAGAAAATTCAAAGATAAAAAGTAAATGCTATATCAAATAGAATAATTTTTACTTTAAAATTTAAATATACACAGAAAAAAATAAGAACAGCAATATAACAAAACATTAACAATGGTTTTCTAAGAGGTAGGTTATGGATGATTTTTATATCTTTTCTAAAAGTGTATTTTCCAAATTTTTCTTATTTCTTTTGTCAGGAAAAAGGTTATTTTAAAACACTACATTGAGGGACTTCCCTGGTGGCGCAGTGGTTAAGAATGCCAATGCGGAGGACACGGGTTCTATCCCTGGTCCGGGAAGATCCCACATGCCGCGGAGCAATTAAGCCCATGAGCCACAACTACTGAGCCCACGTGCCGCAACTACTGAAGCCTGCGCGCCTAGAGCCGGTGCTCCGCAACAAGAGAAGCCACTGCAAAGAGAAGCTGGCGCACCAGAACAAAGAGTAGCCCTTGCTTGCTGCAACTAGAGAAAGCCCGCACGCAGCAACAAAGACCCAACACAGCCAAAAATAAAATAAATAAATTTATATATATAAAAAACCCCCCACTACATTGAAACAACACAGATGAACCTTAAAGACATTATGCTAAGTGGAATAAGTCAGTCACAACAGGACAAATACCATATGATTCCACTTATATGAGGTACCTAAAGGAATCAAATTCACAAAGACAGAAGTAGAATCGCAGTTACCAGGGGCTGGGGGCATGGGAAAGGATAATGGAGAATTAATGGTTAATGGGTACAGAGTTCCAGTTTGAGGAAGATGACAAAAGTTCTGGAGATGGATGGTGGTGATGGTTACACAACAGTTTTAATATACTTAACGATACTGAACTGTACAGTTAAAAACAGTTAAAATGGTAAATTTTTTGTGACGTGTATTTTACCATAATAAACAAAATAAAAACACAAGTTCAAAAAAAACAACCAAACAAACAAACAAACCCAAACATGGAGGTCCAGTGGTTAAGACTCTGCTTCCAATGCAGAAGGCATGAGTTCGATCCCTGGTCGGGGAACTAATATCCCACATACCATGCAACGCGGCAACCAATCAATCAATCAATCAATCAATCAATAAAGACTTAAAGAAAAATGCATCAAGCTCTTGAAGGAACTACCATTAATTTCAAGATTATCAACATTATGAGCCAGGCAGCATTAAAGTTTACAAATGAGAGAAAGTTAAGAGAGGCACAACAGAAGCCAAAATTACATTTACATTATAGCAGTTCTGACAGAATCTGTATTTATATTTCCTAATACAATTTTTTTTTAAATAAATATTTTATTTTTAAAAATATTTATTTATTTATTTATTTATTTGGCTGTGCCGGGTCTTAGTTGCAGCATGCGGGATCTAGTTCCCTGACCAGGGATCAAACCGGGGCCCCCTGCATTGGGAGCGCAGAGTCTTAACCACTGGACCACCAGCGAAGTCCCCTAATACAATGTTTATATGCAGTCAAGGCTATCTCTACTTTAAAACAGACTCATAATAAAACTTCAATTGCAAAAATATCAATGAAGAACTTGTATTTAATACATAAAAAAATGCTTACATCTCAATAATAACTTGATATCAAAAAATGGGAAAAGTTCTGAACAGACACTGCCAAAGATACACAAATGGCACACGAGCACATAAAACATGCTCAACATCATTAGTCACTAGGGAGATGCAAATTAAAACCAAAATGAGATACCACTACAAACTCACTAAAATGTCTAAAATTAAAAAGACAGTACAAAGTGTTAGTAAAGACGTGAAGTAACTGAAACTTTCGTACATGGCTAGTTGGAATGTGAAACTGTACAGCCACTTTGGAGAACAGTTTGGCAGTTCCTTAAAAAGTTATACTCATGGGCTTCCCTGGTGGCGCAGTGGCTGAGAATCTGCCCGCCAATGCAGGGGACACGGGTTTGAGCCCTGGTCTGGGAAGATCCCACATGCCGCGGAGCAGCTGGGCCCGTGAGCCACAATTACTGAGCCTGCGCGTCTGGAGCCTATGCTCCACAACAAGAGAGGCCGCGATAGTGAGAGGCCTGCGCACCGCGATGAAGAGTGGCCCCTGCTTGCCACAACTAGAGAAAGCCCTTGCACAGAAACGAAGACCCAACACAGCCATAAAAATAAATAAATTAAAAAAAAAAAAAAGTTATACTCATGAAACAACCCAGTAATTTCAGTCCTATATATCTACCCAAGAGAAATGAAAACAAATATCTACATAAAAGACTCGTATATAAATGTTCAAAGCAGCACAGCCGACAAAACAAGGCGAAATAACTCAAATGGCCATCAGCTGGTAAATGGATAAACAAAATGTGACAAGTCCAAACAATGGAATACTACTCAGTAATAAAAAGGAATGGACTACTATACACACAATATGGATGAATTTCAAGAGCAAGTTGCTAAGTACAAAAGACTACATACTGTATGATTCCATTTATATGAAATTCCAGAAAAGACAAAACAGTATGTAATAGAAAGCAGATAGTGGTTACCTGAAATGACATTGCCTGCAAAGGGGCATGAGGGAACTTTCTGAGGTTATGGAAATATTCTGTATCTTTATTGTGGTAGTAATCACACCAATGACTGTACACATTTGTCACTGAATTATATACCTTAAATAGGTGAATTCTGTTGTATATAAATTATATCTCAATAATGACAATTGAAAAAAAACAATTACAAAAGAAAATGGGAAGCAGTAAAGCTGGGATATAGCAGCCCTTCTCAAAAACTGATTTCTTTAGTTGAACATTTCAATAGTCTTTATCCTTGCAGTGTTTGAATTAATCATTCAAAAATATTGGGGTAGGAAACAGAAGCAAAAAGGGAAAGAATTAAGGATGTTTCTCTCAGACATATTTTCTGACATCTGTAACTTGGAATATATAATTGATATATGGCCAAGACTAAAATGTTATCTTTACACTAAAAGGTAAATCTAGGCAAATAATGCAATTCAAGAAAAGGGGAAAAGATCAGTGCTGTATATTAATTATATCTCAAAAAACCTGGGAGAAAAAAGAGAAGAGAGGAAAAAAAAAAAAAGAGTACATTATCCTCAAATACTTCAGAGGTACATTTACCATATATGAAAATTAATGTAACTCTAACTGGAAGGTACTATGATATTCTCATTTTTAAACATTAGTATTTCTTCATGAAGTCAGTCAACTCTTCTTGGATTTAAAAATTGTTGAAATAGGGCTTCCCTGATGGCTCAGTGGTTAAGAATCCGCCTGCCAATGCAGGGGACACGGGTTCGAGCCCTGGTCCGGGAAGATCCCACATGCCGCAGAGAAACTAAGCCCGTGTGCCACAACTACTGAGCCTGCGCTCTAGAGCCCGCAAGCCACAACTACTGAGCCCGTGTGTCACAACTACTCAAGCCCACGCGCATAGAGCCCGTGCTCCGCAACAAGAGAAGCCACTGCAATGAGAAGCCCGTGCACTGCTACAAAGAGTAGCCCCCTCTCGCCACAACTAGAGAAAGCCCATGCACAGCAACGAAGACCCAATGCAGCCAAAAATAAATAAATTTATTTTAAAAAATTATTGAAATAAAACTTTTCTAAAAGCCCAGATTACTTATTTCAATGCACTGAACTGTTGATAACCAAGTGCTGGAAAATATACTTCATGTTTTAGTTGAATTGAAATACTTAAAGTCTAGATCTGACAAGTTAGTTGTAAAGTTGCCTCAATTTCTCTTGGGGAAACCACATTCCGAAGCGTTACCACAGATATCTTTTATTTGGAGTGACTGGGCTGTCTAAGGAGGAGAGGGAACTTGCTGCTGAGCTTGAATACAGATTTCTCAAAGCTAACATCAAGGAGTCCTCTAAACTCTGCCAAATTGTGGATGGTATATAAACAGACACAATATTTATTTTGGGACAAAGATCCCGCAAGCAAGTAAGCAAAACACTCCAGAAGCAGCAGTCACAGACCTTTGAAGACATTTAAAACAAGGGTTTGTCCTCATGCATTAAATCAAATGCTGTTAAATTTTGCTTTGTTATTTTATGCTGATGAAAATGAATGATAAAAGATTTGCATTTTAAGTATAAATGTTCAGAAAGGACAAAAAAAGTAAAACACATAACTTACCAAAAATGTTTAAAAGTACCTACTCTAACGCCATACACATTATAATTACTCCCAATGTCTGCTATTAACATTACCTGACTAGCAATTAAAATCGTCAGGTATAAATAGCAATGCAACAACCATATAAAGTTTAACCGCTTTTTCTGGGACCAGATAGTATATTCTAGATATATCTAGATAAAACTAGATAGTATATTCAATTTCCATAGAAAGAATAGTGAACAGTAGCACTATAAAGTTCATTTTTTCAGTTTATAAAGTGTTTTCATACCCTTTATGCTCACAAACTAGGATCATGTAGTAAGCATAAACAATCATTAATTTAAAAACCTAAGGAGGCTTTCAGAAACACAATGCATGCAAAAACCATTAATCTGACCACTCAAGACTAATAACTTATGGTCAACCATAATCATCTGCATTTGTTTGAAATAAAACTCAATTGGAAATAGATTCTAAGAGGAAAGATCAACTGAATTGGGTGTTGCTTGGTCTACAAAAATTTAACGTAAGAATGATTTCAGGGCTTCCCTGGTGGCGCAGCGGTTGAGAATCTGCCTGCCAATGCAGGGGATACGGGTTCGAGCCCTGGTCTGGGAAGATCCCACATGCCGCGGAGCGACTAGGCCCGTGAGCCACAATTGCTGAGCCTGCGCATCTGGAGCCTGTGCTCCGCAACGAGAGGCCTCGACAGTGAGAGGCCCGCGCACTGCGATGAAGAGTGGCCCCCGCTTGCCGCAACTAGAGAAAGCCCTCGCACAGAAACGAAGACCCAACACAGCCATAAATAAGTAAATAAATAAATAAAATTTTTTAAAAAAAAGAGTAAAACCTTTATAAATTACTAAAAAAAAAAAAAAAAAGAATGATTTCAATTCTATCTGTTGCATTCCTTGTCTTCTGACAGCTAAATTAGAGGAAAGCAGTTTAAGTTAAGGAAGAATTATAAACATTTTGGCTGTTTAGGTTTATAAAATACCAGGATGGACCACTTGGGAAAGATGCAGTCTCCCAACATAGTAGAGCTACCTGAAGTGAAGCTGACCTAAGGCACTCTACAGCACTAAAACTCCTTGATTATCTATAATCTCACCGTACAAACCCATCAAATAGCCTAACTTTGGATAGGGCTTTACAATTTAAAAGGCATCTTCACATATTCTGGTACCTCATTTAATCCTCATATGAGGTATAAGAATAGGGAAGACATTCTGATTCCCATTTACAGGTAAGGAAACCAGTTATGATTGTCTTCTGACTCATATCCAGAGCTCTTTCCACTACACTGTATTATTTTAAACCTCTTCTAAGAAAGACCCTTATTAAGAGTCAACGTAGACAACTCACTAGATACCTGGGTGCAAAAGTTTCAAATATATTTGAAAGACAGACTATAAAATCGTGTGCTCTGACTTGATGGTCAGTTATCCATTAACAGACCTTCCTTACTGAAGACCCTTGGTTTGAAAATATTCCTACAAACACAAAGGCAGAAAGAATGAATAAAAGGACTGGTTTTGCTAAGACCGTTTTCTTAGATCATAAAGCCATATTTCAAATCAAAGAGACTATGGAGCTTCTGTTTCCTATTAGCATTCTAATTTTTTTCTGAATTCATCAAATTTAAGTAACATTGTGGTAGCCAGCCTCCAAGATGGCCCCAATGACCCCAGCCTCCTCTCATGTTTGTGAATAAACCACCCCCCTCCCTGTTGAGTGTGGGCTAGACTTAGTGACTCACTTCTAATGAACAGGAGAAGACACAAGTGATCAGAGAATAGGTCATAAAAAGCAGGGTGACCTCATTCTTTTTCTCTCTATGGAGAGGAACATGTGA
The DNA here is from genome assembly GCF_965194805.1 of Balaenoptera borealis. Classification (NCBI taxonomy): domain Eukaryota; kingdom Metazoa; phylum Chordata; class Mammalia; order Artiodactyla; family Balaenopteridae; genus Balaenoptera; species Balaenoptera borealis. Next base: position 18,477,367 of record NC_138878.1, read on the forward strand.
CTAGGAACTGAAGCCACCGACCAAAAGTGATGAGTGAGCTTGGAAGGGGATCCTTTAGCGCCAGCCAAGCCCTCAGAGACTGCACAGCCCCAAGAGCTTGACTGCAATCTCCTAGGAGACCCTGAGCCAGAACCACCCAGCCAAGCCACTCCCAGATTCCTGTAAAAGGGCACGAGGGGACTGAAACATTATCTGGATTGTGGGTGGTGTTTACATGGGTGTGTACATTTGTTAAAACTCAAATTATACACTTAAAGTGGGTGCAATTTTTGGTAAGTAAACTATACTTCAATAAAGTTGATTTTAAAAAAAAGCCACTGAACTCTTGAGATAAGCAAAGGGTCACTTATGAAAAAGCAGTGCCATAACTTAAGAAGTTAAGGGTGGATGGTGAGAAAACAGAAGCTGCAACAAGCCACCACCACAAACTCACATGTCCTAAACTGCTCCTCAAAATTGCTCCACCCACAGCTTTTCTCATCTCAAATGACAGCAATCCCATACTCCCAGTTGCTCTAACCAGAAAGTTAGAGTCATTCTTTTTTTGGGTAAATTTATTTATTTATTTATTTTTGGCTGCATTGGGTCTTCGTTGCTGCGCGCAGGCTTTCTTTGGTTGCGGCGAGTGGGGGCTACTCTTTGTTGTGGTGCCCAGGTTTCTCACTGCGGTGGCTTCTCTTGTTGTGGAGCATGGGCTCTAGGCTCGTGGACTTCAGTAGTTGCAGCAAGCAGGCTCAGTAGTTGTGGTGGATGGGCTTAGCTGCTACGTGGCATGTGGGATCTTCCCGGACCAGGGCTCGAACCCGCGTCCCCTGCATTGGCAGGCAGATTCTTTTTTTTTTTTTAATTTTATTTATTTTTCTATTTATGGCTGTGATGGGTCTTTGTTTCTGTGCGAGGGCTTTCTCTAGTTGTGGCAAGCGGGGGCCACTCTTCATCACGGTGCGCGGCCCTCTCACTATTGCGGCTTCTCTTGTTGCGGAGCACAGGCTCCAGACGCGCAGGCTCAGTAATTGTGGCTCACAGGCCTAATTGCTCCGCGGCATGTGGGATCTTCCCAGACCAGGGCTCGAACCCGTGTCCCCTGCATCAGCAGGCAGACTCTCAACCACTGCGTCACCAGGGAAGCCCAGAGTCATTTGTTTTTTTAAAGATTTTTTTAAAAATTTATTTATTAATTTATTTTATTTTTGGCTGAGCTGGGTCTTCGTTGCTGCCCGTGGGCTTTCTCTAGCTGTGGCGAGTAGGGCCTACTCTTCGTTGCGGTGCACGGGCTTCTCATTGCAATGGCTTCTCTTGTTGCGGAGCATGGGCTCTAGGAGTACGGGCTTCAGTAGTTGTGGCTCGCGGGCTCAGTAGTTGTGGTGCATGGGCTTAACTGCGCCACGGCATGTGGGATCTTCCCGGACCAGGGCTCAAACCCGTGTCTCCCGCACTGGCAGGCGGATTCTTAACCACTGCGCCACCAGGGAAGCCCCTGGAGTCATTCTTGATTCTCACACCTCACATCCAATCCATAAGCAAATCCTGTTGGCTCTATCTCAAAATATATCCAGACTATGACTACTTCTCACCACTTCCATTGCTACCACCCTAGTCTCTCACCAAGACTAATGCAATAGCCTAACTGGTCCCCCTACTTCACTCTTGCCCCCTAAACCTGTTGTTAACCCAGCAGCTAGAGCGATCCTTTCAAAACTTAAGGCAGATCATATCACTGATGTGCTCAAAAAGCAGAAACTACTCCCCACTCCACTCAGAATAAAGTCCACGTTGTTACATGGCCTCCCACAGTCACGTAAACCGGCTCCTTGACATCTCCCTCATCTCTTCTCCTACTACTCTCCTCCTCGCTCAGTCTACTCAAGCCATACCGGCCCGCTTGTTGTTTAACAAACACACTGTGCAAGCTCCCACTCTAGGGCCTTTACAAGGCTGTGTCCTCTGTCTGGAACATCTTTCCTTCAGATATCTGCATGGCTCATCATTCCCTAACCTCCTTCGGGTCTCCGCTCACATATGACCTTCTCTACCCAGAGTATCCTATTTAAAATTACAGACATTCCTGTTCATTGATAACCCTTATTTTACTCTAATTTTCCTTTTTTTCCAGAGCACTTACCACTCTGTAACGTATTACATAACTTATGTACTATGCATATTGCCCACTCCTCCATTCCTTCCATAAAACAACCTCTAGGGCAGGATCTTTGTTTTGTTCACTGATGCATCTCAAGTGCCCAGGACAGTGTTCACTCAATACACATAATAGGTGTTCAACAAAGAACTTCTGAATGAATTTTTGAGTAACTGTGTCAGGTACTGAGCTAAGCACTTTATATACACTATTTCATTTAATCACTAGGGCCACCCTGGGAGATATGTATTAAACTCCCATTATAATTGAGGACCATAAAGATAAAATAACTTGTCCAAAGTTACAAAGTAATAAATGAAGTAGTATATGAAGCCAGGACTTAATTATACCTAACTTGAAAGGCTTAACCACTCATCTTCTCAAAGCTGGGTTTGAATGGGAAGAGAACTAAGCTGCTTTAGGATGTAACAAGGTCAAGAGTATGTGGAAGAAGAGACACTGATTTTGGATCCAATAGAAGGAGCAGAGGCAAATAATTAACATTTAGGGAAATTCCTTCAATTTGCTTTGCTTCTAGTCCTATGGGCACAGAAATAAACGCTAATGGTTATCAGAAAGACATCATAAAAAAGGAGGAAGAGAAATGAGACCCTGTAGCCTGAGCTCTATGGATGAGAAAACACGGGTTATCTTTTCTCTAAATTCACTGGAGTACTTATTTATCCCAGTGGTATAGAGTGATATACTAGCAGGGTTTTTTTTTTTTCATTAAAATGCTTTTTTTCCCCTAGATTCTATTGGCGTAGTACAAGTGTTGGTAAAATTATATTTGAGAAATATATCATCTATGCACAAACATTTACAGATTTAAATCTGAGGGAAAGATACAGATTTCTGCCAGCATTACCATCCTTGGAACACAGCCACGTTCATTTGTTTACGTATTGTCTATGGCTCCTTTCACACTGTAACAGTGAACCTGAGTAGTTGCAACAGAGAACATATGCCTGCAAAACTGAAAATATTTACTCTCTGGCACTTTACAGAAAAAAAATTATAAAACAAGTATTAAAATATAAGTTTCTTGATTTCTAGCATCAGTTCTATCACTCTTCCTGATATATTTGAAAACAAAACCTCTAAATTCTAGAATAAGCCATCTAACGTTTTTGTTCTTGTTGATCATATAACTGAAAACATCTCAATAGCTTAAGTCCAAAGATAATGTGGTCTTGGACTTCCCTGGTGGCGCAGTGGTTAAGAATCCGCCTGCCAATGCAGGGGACACAGGTTGAAGCCCTGGTCGGGGAAGATTCCACATGCCGCAGAGCAACTAAGCCCATGCACCACAACTACTGAGCCTATGCTCTAGGGCCCATGTGCCACAACTACTGACCCCACGTGCCACAGCTACTGAAGCCCGTGTGCCTAGAGCCCGTGCTCACAACAAGAGAAGCCACCGCAATGAGAAGCCCGCGCACCGCAACAAAGAGTAGCTCCCGCTCGCCACAACTAGAGAAAGCCCGTGTGCAGCAACGAAGACCCAACACAGCCAAAATCAATCAATCAAATTTATTTATAAAAATAATAAATAAATAAAATTAAAGAAAACAAAAAAAACCTCTTCATTGTATATATACAAAATAAGAAAATCCTTTTTGGAGGGGTGGTGGTGGTGGGATGAATTGGGAGATTGGGATTGACATATATACACTAGTATGTATAAAATAGATAACTAATAAGAACCTGCTGTATAAAAAATAAATAAAATAAAATTCAATCAATCAATAAAAAGAAAATCCTTTTCCTAATACAGCCCAATACAAAAATCTTTTAAGTTCCTCAAAGGACTATTTAGATGTTCCTTATGTTTTGCAAATAAAGTGATAGGTTATACTATTCACGATGACACTTAGGAAAGTAATTTAGCAAGTTAATAAAAACAGGTTATAGAAATACACTGCAAAGGAAACAGGAGAAATACTGAGTACAAAATGAGGTCAAAAAATTTTCTTTCTTTAAATATTTTATTTCAAGAAGTCAATTTCCACATTAAAAGATGAACCAATCCAAGATATTATTCATTAACATTTCATCAAAATCATAAACACATGTAACTTAGATTTTAATATGGCTCTCAGCTTAAACATTTCCAACTACATTTTTCATATCTTCAACCTAAACTTCCAACATAATAATTTTAAGACATTTATTTGTTTCCCAGAAGCTTTTCCTCAAAACAAAAAAATTATTTCCAAGTTAACATCTTCACATTGTTTTTCTCAAAATTAAACTTGCCATATTAACAGAAGTAGAAAGCTACCCATGAACTATTTCCAAATATTATTAAATTTTAAGCCTACAGAGCGTCTTCCCATTTTTCTCTAAATTTCATTTTTTTTTTACAACACTATAGTCACACACATTTTAGTAAAACAAAAAATTTCTTGTCAACACTTTAAAGGAATTAAGTTTCAAATGTTACATGTAAGAAAGCACACTACTCTCTTTAAGGGCTAGAACTTTCTATGGCAAATGATATAAACATGAAATTAGCAATAAAATTATATAAAAAATTTGATTTTTAAAAATTGTATTATATCTTTATAATACAGAATGAAAACAAATCTGATCATATGCCTGTATAATCAGATCTGTGATCTCTTTATTAAAATGTAAATCATCAGATAATCTCTAATAATAAAACAATCCACAGTATTTCAAATTGCAAAGAAATGTTTCCTACCTTGCCTGCTTCTCTTTCTAAGTCGACATACTCTCGGCTAGGTGTTTGTCGCTGTTCTCCCTGCCAGCTGGCCGGAAAAAACTGGAGAGACAGATTGGTTCCTGTGGCCACAAAAGCCTTTTAGAAAAATCAATACAAACAGGATCAGGAGCAGGACATTACATAAATTATGCAGGCAGTCATTTATTTTTACATCAGTTTCTGTCTTAAGCCAGGCAGCACCAAGATTACTTAAAAGTAAAAAAACATGCACTCATCATTTTTCTTAAGTATTAAGTTACAAACATCTGATTCCATTTTGAGGACATTTGCCATTGGCTGCTTAAATATAAAATCAGACATGGAATCAATACTTTCTTTCAGGTCATTTTTTGCTGACGTTAGTATAGTGCACTGCTAATGTCTAACCAGAAGCCACCATCACTGTATTTAAAAACTTGTATTTTTAAATGTGAAAATCACTGAAGAGCTGAATATTTTGAATTTTAAAGCATACCACAATTTAAAGTTGTGTAAATGAGACATTTTAATTTTTCCTGATTTCTCTTGTTCAAAGAGACACTATGCTCCAAAACCCATGTTAAAAATACACTTGGAGATGACTGGAAGTGAAAATATCTCCACAATATATCACATTGGGAGGAGCTCGTTATCATGAATAAACTAACCAAATATCACTTCAAATGCTTTTTAATAACCAAAATTTATAAGATGAAGACAATATCCTCCATTATGGTTTTTAGCAGAATTCTCTCTCTGAGACAAAAATTCTAGTTTCAGGAAAGGCTCAGCTTAAAAAATACAGACCTTTTCATCCCCATAGGTGTCTATTTTATCCAGTTTCCCAAATTCCAGTTACTTGCACAGTGAATACAAATAAATGTTAATTAATACCTTCCTACTGAAAAAAAAAATGCACCTGGGACTGTCTCTCCTCTGATAAACCATACACTAGCATGTGATGTGACTACTTCTCATCTCTCTAAAACCTTGGATGATTAAAAAAATATGCATTTTCTAAAATCTGACTTTAGGAGAACTGATTCTGACAATAACAAAAGAGTATTCATCTAATATTTATAAAAGATTTGGATGGCACAGCTCAACAGACAGACAATCTAAAACCATTTCAATAAAGTGTCATTCTGTGTAGCCCCTGAGCAATTTACTCTGTATTTCCCCCAAGTAAAAAATGGAAATAACAATGTCCCTCTTCCCCAGGGAAAATATGAAAGAAATAAGTAAAAAGCATTTGAAAAAAAATTTTTCTCATCATCTAAATGTAAACTCTTCTTTGTTGAAATCAGACAACTTTTTGTTTGTTTTATTTTAGTAACTAAAGTTCTTAAGCATAATTTGTTTCCAAGCACAGTCTTCATCTGAAAGCAAGGGGTTCACATTTTTGGGCAATTTGTTTAAAGCATTAGTTGATTCAGCTATCTGCTAGTTCCCCTGATGATTAAGGGCTTAGATTCTTTAGAGATAAAAATTACAGTACTTCCTATATCTATGACTGGTACTAGTAGGTACAACTGTCAACCTAACTGCTAAATCTCTATAGACATCTTTAATGGCATTTCCCTAATCACTGGGATACCTTTTCTTGTGGTAAATATTTTATATGAATAGAGACTGAACAAACATCAATATTACAATATGAATCTTAAAAAAAAAATTTGCCCACTATTAGCATAAGTTTAAAAAACAACCATTGAACTGAAATGAACGAATAATAGTTCAAATGAAAACAGACACTAGGTGGCAAACTGCCTAGGCTGTGTGACCTGAGGCAAATTACTTAACTCTGAACCTCAGTTTCCAGTATTTGTAAAGTGCTTAGAACAGTACCAAGTAAATGCTACATGTATTTGCTAAATAAAATGAGAAGTAATTTTGAGCTGAAGAAAACAGCCAACTTTTTCAGTCTCAGATAATGAAATTCTCAGGGCAGATAAGAGATTCTGCCCATGAATGAATACCCTCTGTCAAAATCACATAGCCATGTTTCTTCAGTATTCACCTAGTAACAAATCCTCCTGCCACCAGTGTACCCCAAATCAGCTCTGTGTTAGGTGAAGACATTCTGCAGCTCTTATTACCTCACCTCCTGCCTGAAGGCCAACCTCAGAAGAGATTTCCTGCTTCATCACTTCATGTCCATTATCTCATCAACATCCCTCTCTGAGACAGGAGAAGTGGTAAAAACACATCACTCTAAAATACCATTTCCCAAATTTATTTGACCACAGAACTCTTTTTTTTTTTTTTTTACTGGAACACCTACACATACATAGGAGTTGGGAAAATTCTGTTTGAAAACATAAAGGTGTCACACTGGTAAAAGTGTCTGTATGGAGGATTTTTAGAATGTCCTGACTATATTTTATAGGTTTCATTAAACTGTAAAATAGCACACCTGTGCCAGTCCAACATACCTTTTATTCTTCCATCTTCAGGATTAAAAATACATAGTTTTTACTGCTTTCACAATAGAGTCACCATACCTCTCGTAAGTATTTTTTTCTTTTATTAATCATTAGTGTTGAAGATATCTCTAACACTCCTACTACAAGAGCTTATATAAGGAATAAATCATATTTTACCAAATAAATTCTACCCCTCACCCATAATCACTTTTATTTCATGCTATGATATGGAGTCTGGATAAGTTTTATAACTAAGAAGAGATGAGCATCACAGCCTTACACTGTTTCGCATCTAAATACAAAATAAATCCTTCATTAACCTCACTGATAAGTTAAGGAGATGTTCATAATAAAAAGAATAAAAGAGAGGGGGGAAAGTGTTGGATATAGTTTTGGGAACTATGCATATTTTTATCATACATGGCTGCTGTCAAAATAGAAGCAAAAAAATGCCTTTTCCACACCTATTTTCCACCACCAAATAAGTAAAAGCCACAGCCTGATTATAAGTCATAAGATAAATTTTGGGCATTAAATGAAGTAACCTCTAAATTCAAATAATCAAGTACTTATGATGCAAAAGACACTGTGCAAAACCCATACAGAGGGGGCATACACGGAATTAATGTGGTCTCCATCCTCTAGAAGCTAAAAATCTCTCAATTTAAATATAGCTAACATTGAATTAAAGGGGGGGAAACTAGAAAGAGAGGGAAATGTGAAATTCCTTCCAAATACAAAGTTACTTCCAAAACATCCATGGGTTGGGTATACCATCCACCTATTCCAAAAGGAAATCCAGACAAAGGATAATATAATCACTGAGCCAACTAATGAATGACTCTTCTACCACTCAGTGCCAAAACCAGAAACTATCTGTCCTATACATTTGAATCATACAACTATTACAAACACTCAAAAAAGTGGGCTAAAATCTAGACATTTTCTTTTATAATGTGCAATAATGACCAAATATTCTAGAGTTCCTAATAAATTTGGCCAGTATCTTCTCATGATCTGTAATACAATTCTAAAAAGCCTTCATTTTAAGCATCAAAATATTTTTTAAAAATAAACGATTTCAGTGATGAAAAGGGAGAATTTTATGATATGTGAATTATGTCTCAATACCAATAAATAGATTCTCTACTGTACAAGGAATGGGAGAAGCAAATGTTTCAATATGTCTTCCTATTGTTAACCTAAATTCAAACTGCTCCCGTACCTTCAAGTGTGTGCAGATGCAATGGTCCAAGTCATGGAGCAGATAATCAGATTCCATTATATAGTGCTTCAACTTTTTTTTAAATTAATAATCAACCTCTTCTCTTTAGTTTTTTCCTATGCACTTTTTGGCTTCATCATTCTCTCTTCATTAGCATCTCCAGTAGGACAAACCAAAAGGAGATGAGGGGAACTAGGACACTTGAATTTTTTTCAACATGAGGTTTCACGGAGGTAAGGCACCAAATCTACCACCTAAAACAGGGCCTCGGATCAACAGTGGGTTTTGCAAATCCATGCAATTCTTTAGTAACTTCAGGCCTAAACGGGATATGTTTTTTAGGTTTGGGGAAAAAACAAAAACAAAAAAACACCAAATGGTTTCTTTCTGATTCTCCTGAAGCTTAACATTCTAAGAAAAGAAGATGGCACGTTCTTGAGGGCTTTTTTTCCCCCTCTATTAGGACAACAGATAACTGGATTTACTCTCAGATTTATTCTCAGCTATACTGAAAATAAGACAGTTTCACATATAGGTTTACGAAAAATCTAGCGTCTAAGAGACAAACTATCGCCCAAGAATCAGAAGCCCAATTTTTTCCGTACGGGTGTTTTCTTCCTACTAATAATCGACCCTTTCTTTAATCAGTGTTACAGCCTATACAACGACCTTTCCTTGTTTAGTTGGGCTCCGGTTTGAGTTCCACTCGCGGCAAAGTGTTTGCCGAGTCGCGTCTGGGAAACATAATCCACCCGCCGAGAACCACAGGGAAGCGTCTCCCCGCGAGGACGCGGCCCGCCAGTGTCTGGTTTCGCATTTTGAATCCCGAGTAGGAAGTGAGACGGCGCCCGCTCAGTTCCGGGAGCCGCGGCGTCCGCGGCGCCGTCCGGAACCGGCCTGGGCCGCGGCGGCCCCCGCGCAACAAGTGACCCGCGCGCGGCTCCCTCCCCCGTGCCCCCGGCCCCCTGCCCCGCCGACTTACGATTTCCGAGCGGCCGTCGCGGCAGGCGTTCTGGAAGCGCGCCTGGCGCTCCTCGTGGGGCCGGTCCCTGAAGCCCGTGTACTTAATCTGCAAGGCAGAGACGGCCCGAAATCAGAAGCCAAATCCGCGATGCCGCCCGCCCCGCGCGGCACCGATAAGGGCAACCAGAGTCTGCGGGCAGATGGTTGCCCGGGCGAGACTGCCCCTCCGCAGGCGCGCCGGCGCGGGGTTCCCGGGAGCCGCGCCGCCCAAACTTTTCTCCGCCCGGGCCCGCTCGGGGCGCGCCGCGGCCTCCCCGCCGCCCGCCTGCCTCACCTCACATTCGCGGCTCAGCTTCCTGAAGAACTCCTCGTTCTCGAACTTGCTTCTCTGGTCGGGCACGACGCGCGGCATCTTCCCGCCCTGAGGCTGCGCCGGCCGGCCGGGCTCCGGGCTTCCGCGGGCACCCGCTGGCCGGCTCTGCGCTGACCGACTGACCGCGCGCCCGCGGCGCCCTGACTCTCGCTTCTCTTTGTTTCAGGCGCCCGCCCGCGTGGGCTCCCGTGCCGGGAGTCTGAGATGCCGCCGCCCGCTCGAGCCCAGCCCACGCCGCCGCCGCCGCCGCCGCCGCCGCCGCCTCAGCCGTTGCCTACCGCCCGCGCGGACCCAGCACTCGCCGCCTCCGGCCGCCGCCGCCGCCGCCGCCGCCGCCACTTCCTCTCACCGCCCACCTCGCTAGCCCGCCCGCCCCGCCCCCGTCGGCCCCACCCCTCCTCCTCGCGCGCCCGCCCGCCCCAAACTCCAGCAAACAAAACGCACCATTCACAACTCCGAGCCGCGCATGCGCTGCCCGTCCGCCCTCGGCGCCGCTGGGCTGCAGCGAAGCGGAGCTCCTCCCGCGGCGCGGCCCTCTTCCCCTGGACCGCCCGCGGGCCACTTGGTGTGGAATCGTCCGGTGGGGATCTGCCCGGTTCTTGGAGACAGGGAGCGGCCCGTGCGGGTTCTTCCTTTCCACTGGAACTTTTGGGCTCCACAGCAGCGCGGAGTAACCCCAAAATGTCACGTGAATGCGAGGAAACTTAAGTCCTTGGAGACTTTGCGTCCGAGAACCGACCGGGAGGGGTGTAGGCTGTGCACATCAAACACTAAAGATAGAAAGAGACCAAAGAATCCATCTGAATCCGCATCATGGTGGAAAGGTCGGAGCTGTTGGAGTCAGAAGGGCCTCAAATGGGATCTCACTCAACTCCCCTGCCTGCTGGCTGAGGCCCTTAGATAGGCAATGGACCGCTCTAAGCCTCAGTTTGCTTTTTTCCAAAATGCAGACACTCACAAGCTCGCAGTGTTAGCATGAGAGCCTTTATGTAATTCTAGCACATGATGAGCACTCAATAAATTTAAGTTTCTAAAGAACAAGCTGACTTATATAACCCAATACCAGTTCATATATTTACACAAATGTGCAAATTCTAAAAAACAAGATCCACAAGTTCTAGGGAAGTCATTTAGCCCAAGCTGGAGAGAGCCTGATATGGGATTTATGGCAGAGCTTGACTCAAAGTTGGTCTTCAATAAATTCTGATTCTTAAAATCTCAGCTTGTCAAAAACTCAGTCCAAGTATGGCAAATAGGTGCCAACTCTGATTGACAGTAGCTGGCCTTATTGCAAAGGATTGTGAGGCTACACGTAAGCTCACAGGAATTAGTGCCAAGGGCAGTTGGCAATGTCTGCCTGAATGCAGGATTTGGCAGACTTTCCCACCCCTTTCTAGTCCAATCCAATCTCGTTTTTACGGATATGGAACTGAGCTAGGATGATGGAGTATCCTGGTTTTAGCAGTAAAAGTCCCATGTCCCAGGAAACCACTCAGTCCCTGGCAAACTGGATTGGTTGTTCACCCTGAGGTCCAGTTAGTGACTGATTGCCCAAGGTCAGGGAGAGAGTTTTCAGCAAAATCAAACCTGTAGGCTGGTGGTTTTCACAAACACACTCTTTCTGAATAGCAAACATAGAATCAACTCCTTCTAAGGGCATTCTCCCTGGCCTACACCTAGCCAGTGTGAATGTATGTCTGTACACAAACAGAAAGGGTATACGTAGATATGGATGTCACCAGCCACTGTTGTTGGGCCTCCAGCTATCCCAGAATCTTTCCCTCAGGTGTCTTTCAATTGCAAGTGACTGAAAACCAATTCAAAAAAACTTAAAGCTAAAAAGTTGTCAGTTTTACTTTAAGTAAACAAATCACAGAGAGGGACTCTTCGTTTCTCCATTGCTTCTCACTGCTAATTCTCTCAGCCTCTCTTCAATGGCATTCATTTCCTGACAAAGGATGGGAGCAGCCACTTCTCCATCTCCAAAGCCTCCATCTCCCAGGTTGGCCCAGTCTGGGTCTCATACTCTCCCCTCTGCCAAAATCACCATTTCCAGGCAGATGTGATGACACTGGCCAACTTATGTCACATGCTCGCCCATTGCGGATTGGGGGCCTGAGATTGGCAGCTTCAGAGAGAAGCTGATGGTTGAAAGAAGGGAAGAGCAGTTTTCCCAAAAGGAGGGAGTGAGAGTAGTACATGGTGGGCCCACTGAACAGTTTGTATCAGCTACACCTGGCAAAAGGTGCCATTTTAGTTTCACTGCCTAAAGATTCTGGTGAAACTGAAGGGGGAAACTTCACATCAGCACAAAGTGTGGATACAACCAGCCTTAAAACATCTGCACTTTATGTTGGGAGGTAAGTGAGGCAGCCTCTACCCCAAGTTACCAAGGCAGAACTAAGTCACTCACAAGGAATAGAAGTTTTCATCCATCTGCTGCTTCTCCCTTAAGTCTTCCCAGTTCAACTAAGAAGACCTTTGGGCACGAGGACAACACAGCCATTGTTTAAATGAGAGGAAGATGATGAGTTTGCTCTCAGTCAATATGGACTGTGGTCTGGGGAACAGAGTCTCTGCTGTTGACTTCTATAGCAGGAAGAAAGGATAGCCCATGTGATGCCATGCAACACCACCACATTCTGTTTAGGTAGACATTTGTGTAAAACCTTTCATTTCTGTCTCCAAAAGATGATTCACAGGGAAGCACTCTTACTCCACAGTGGGTCCAGGTAGGGCTCACGGACCTGCAGCTGACCTTGGTGTTTGGATTCTAGCAATAATTGTTTCTGGGGCTTCCCTGGTGGTGCAGTGGTTAAGAATCCACCTGCCAATGCAGGGCACACGGGTTCGAGCCCTGGGCCGGGAAGATCCCACATGCCGTGGAGCAACTAAGCCCGTGCGCCACAACTACTGAGCCTGCAAGCCACAACTACTGAGCCCATGTGCCACAACTACGGAAGCCCATGCGCTTAGAGCCCATGCTCCGCAACAAGAGAAGCCTCCACAATGAGAAGCCCGCGCCCTGCAACGAAGAGTAGCCCCCACTCGCTGCAACAAGAGAAAAGCCCGTGTGCAGCAACAAAGACCCAATGCAGCCAAAAGAAAAAAAAAAAAAAAAAAAATTGTTTCTGCCTTGGGAAATGTGGAATAAATAAAAGTTGAAATCTCACTAGAGTGGCCTAGATGCTCAGACAGACATGAACTTCTTGTTGTTGTTGTTCCCAAGTTTTATTCAAGAACTCATACAAAATATTCCAGATAGTTGAATTTTAATCCTCATCTTCCTCCTCTTCTTCATCTCGATTAATCTGGAAGAAACGCAGTTCGTAACTCTCTTTGCTGTTAGCAACTATGCATAACCAATCATGTAGATTATTCTTCTTCAAATATTTTCTGGTGAGATATTTCAAATACCTTTCGGGAGAAGGCACCTTAGACGTTACAGTGATCCTGCTCTTGCTTCTTCTGATTGTTACAACCCCTCCACCAAGATTCCCAGCTTTTCCATTCACTTTGATTCTCTCCTAAAGAAACTGCTCAAAATTGGCAGCATCCATGATTCCATCTTTTACAGGGTGGATGCAGTCAAGGGTAAACTTCAGCACTAGCTTCTTTTTTTGCCCCCCTTCGCCACAGGCTTTTTCACAGGGGCCATGGCAGCAGCAGAGGCAGAAAGCCCCCATGAACTTTTTTGACAAGGAAAAGGTCATGGTCAAGACAAATCCCTTCCAGGCTCAAGGGGGCAGGACTAGGAGCAGTGGGAGTTCAGAGCAGGACAGAGAACTCTAAGTGTCAGCCTCCCAGGGGTGGGGAATGCCGTCCTGAAGGAAAGGGATGGGAAAGTCTGCCAGGCGGACCCAGAACAGCAGCACCACAGACAGCCTTAGGCAACTCCAGGCCACAGGGTAACCCACACTCGCCATTGTCTGGCGTCCAACCGGCCAGGATGACCGGGAAACGAGCCGCAGGCTGAAGGAGGCCATCTCCTCGACTGACCTCTGTATGCCTTTTTTGGTTGTTGCTAATTTTTTTCCACTTATTTTAAAAACTGGATTAAAGGAAATTAATAAAGGAAAATTTCACCTACATCAGGTGTATTTAGCTCTGTGCTTCTGTCCAGATGGGTATGGACTGGTCCAGGCACCACCCAGTGAAGGAGTTTGCTAAGAGCCAGCTCTAGTAGGGCCCACAGATGGAAGCCTGAGGGTGTCTGTTCATTGCCTAGAAACACGCTCCCAACCCCACAAACCTGGCTGAATTCTCTGAAGCCCTGCTGCTTGGAGCCTTCCTTTCCTAAGGATTCCGTCAGCCCAGGGCCTCCTCTCTCCTACTTTCCCAGTGGGCAGCTGCTCCCACTGATCTTGAATGGGTGGGCAGAGAAAGCACAATACCCCTGAGTAGGGTATTGAGGGAACCCTTAATTGTCTGGCCCAACTGTGAAGCTCTGAACTGGGTGCTTTTATGCCCCTTATGTCAGTTAATTCCCACAACCACCTTCTAAGACAGGCCTCCTTGTCCCTGTCTGACAGATAAGGAAATAGAGGCTCTGAAAAGGTAAATAAGTGACCACAGGACATGGACAAGACCCTGACCCATGAGAGATAATGAAATGGCTAAGCCTTTGGGGTGTATCCTCTTTGTCCACTCCTCACCATAACCCTGCAAGTTTGTTGTTATTGACCCTATTCTACAGATGAGGAAACTGGGGTTCAGAGGGGCTGGTGCCCTTAACCATTCCGTTCCAAGGCCTCTACCAGAAGAGATGCCAAAAGTCCTGCTTGTCTCCTTAACTGAACTGCGAGCTTGTGGAGAGCTGTGGCTGGGGTTATTCCTCCTGAAGCACCCTACCATGCTCCCAAAGGGGCCCCAACGGGTTGAATGAAGGGGTCCTGCCGTGGGCCTTGAGGCAGGACGTGGCTCTTGCCCTTGATGGCTACACATTCCTGCCCCCTGAGCCCAACTGTTTGTCCCTCCTTGGCTTGAAAGGTCAAGGCCTAGACATCCTGCCACCCAGGTCCAGCAGAAAGGATGGCTTTATACAGATCTGGTGTTAGCTGCCACCCACATCTGCCTCTCCTCAAAGTGAGGGTGAAGTCCTTCCAGGTCCCTGAGCCACTGGTGCACTATTTTCTAAAGAAACAGTTTCCCGTCAGTTAGTGAGGAAATAGTGTACCATCTTGAAGCTGAAATAGGATCTGGGACCACAGATGAATGTTGAGGGGGGTGGGAGAGAAGGAGAATTAGGGGCTGGCACAGAGCCACTAAAGCCTGGCTCTCCCCAGCTTCTAGTTTTTGGATGGAGATGAGCTTAAGTCCAGGATGAGGGTATCATCTGCCTAAATGAGGCAGTTTCCTGAGCCCTAAATAATTTTTTGGAGATATAATTCACATACCATACAATTCACCATTAGGCCCTTAAGAATTTCCCCTCCGGGAGGTTTTCCCGCTTCTTAACTGCCCTGCCACACTCCCTCCATCAGCTCAGCCATCCCAGAGGGAGAGGAAAGCAGAGAGGAGCAAGTTTCCCCAGAATAGCATTTCTTCAGTGTTGGGATCAATAAACGCGTTTGCTTAAAAGGAACCAGATGATTTCATCCTTGTAATTACAAGTTTGACGTTTGCAAATCTTGCCCAGGCTCCAAATGAGCCTCTTTGTCATGGGAGGTGGAGGAGTTTGTCTGGATGGCTGGGGATGGGGACTGAACCTGGTGTGGTGGGAAGAGGGCCAGGCTGGTGTCAGGAGGCCTGGCTGACCATCTGCGAGGGCTGCTGGACTGCTCCCCTTCCCCTCCCCTACTCTCCAAGTTTCTGGAGGGTGATGGGAAACAGACTACACTAGGGAACTGGAGAATGCGGCGCTCTAACCACACCGCCCTCCTGCTTAAACCCCTCCCCCAAGTCTCCGGTTTGCCTATGGCTGAGAGGCAAAGTCCCTCAGCCCAGCGTTCATGATCCCCTGACAGTCATTACTTTCCTTCCCAATCCCATCTCCCATCATTTCTCTCCATGGCACCCTGTAATCCAGCCACACTGGCCTGCCTGCGTTTCCCACATGCCTCCGTGCCTTTGCTCTAACTGTTCCCTCTACCGAGCATGACTTCCTCCCTTTTCTCTGCTGGGAAAACTCATACTTTTTCTTTAAATATGAGTTCAGGGGCCTTTGATTGTCCTCTGCAGAGTGACTGCACCACAGTGTCACCTCATTCTCTCCGTTGTGTCCATTCAATATGCCAGGGAGATGGTCAGCACACCTAGGACACAGCAGTACCCTGGGTTCTGGAAGGAGTTGGCTCCCCACTAATTTGTGTTTATTTTACTTCTGTGCAGGCTTCATGTGAGTGTCTCTCACTCCACCCTTACATTTCGTTTTAATGATTTAAAACTTGTGTGTATTTATTGTAGAAAATTCAGGAAATATAGGAAAAGAAGAGAGTCCACCACTGCAAAACAATCATTGCTAACATTTCAGTATATTTTCTTTGGCCTCTTTCTATCCACATTTCTTCACCCAGCTATGACATTCTATATGTACAGTTTTGAATGTTCCATTATGACCTAACGTTATGGAATAAGTATTTTCCCACATAATCATATAAAACTCCTAATGGCATCTTGGCTGATCCCCTATTGTTGGACGTTTATTTAGGTTGTTTCCCATTATTCACTGTTATAAAATAAGGCTTCTGTGAACATCGTGGCGCTTAAGGCTTTTTCTTAACAATTTTGGATAGTGTTTTTAGGGTCAATTTCCAGAAATAGATCCACTATGTCAAAAGACACAGGCATTTTAAGGTTCCTGATACCTGTAGCCAAATTTCTCTTTGGCACTGCCTCTTCTCTCTTCTTGAGTCTTAAAAATCTGGTCCCTCCTCCCTCCATTTCTCTTCTCACTATCTCAGACACAGGAAATGCTAACCAAGAATAAACCAAGACCTGCAGAGAGAGATCAATGGATCAATAAAGCAGGTTGAATAATTCAACACTCACTTCTGGCTCATTCATCAACTCTTGAGTCCAAATGCATCCTCTTTTACCATCTCTCCTTTTGTCTCTCTGCTGATACCTTGACACCTTGCCCTGTTCTTGGATTCTTTCCCAAATTTGTCAAACTCTAAACCATCCTTGCAGGCAGGGTTTCCCATCATGCTGTAACATTGCCTTATAAATAGGCAGATAGAATTACTAGCCCACGGCCACCTCACCGGCCTGCCTTCCCTCTAGGAACATGAGGAATAATTAATAAAGCAGACAATAGCCCTCTTCCTCTAGATGACACTTCTGAGTGAATGGTCAAGGAGTTCAGCTTCAGACTGTTCCAGCCCTGCCTAACTTCCTCTGTTTAGCTTGCTTCTTTCCCCTTCTCGGCCAAGCAAATTCATACTCCTTCATTAAATGTGGGTTCAGAGGCCTCTGAGAAATCTTTCTCAACTGTGCTGGGCAGAATGACTGCCCCATAGCATCCCCTCACCAATGCCTGCCCTGGAGACTAAATGCAACCTCCTCAAAGACACCTCACAGTCTTGGTAGCTTTCCCAGCCCCACCTTATGCTAACTTCATCTTGCTCCCTCCTGCCCAAGGGGAGCTCCCAGCATGCCTTGCAGCTTGAGTAGTGTTGGTGATTAACATGGACACAGAGATGCTCCACCCAGATCCCTCTTCAGTGAAGGACTTGTTACCCCATCAGCTGGGATGCTCTTATCCCTCTCAGGGATTTCCTGAGCTGCAGAGAGCTACCTGCAGGTCACTCTTCCTTCCTGGGCAGCTCACATCCAATGACTGATCAAGATGGGATTGTAAAGGCCCAGCAGGGCAATGCTGATGGGTCATAATAGCTCTAAAGCTCCCCGTGGAGTCAGCTGAAGCTGTTGTTGGACCTGCAGTGGAGCTTGGCTTCTCCCTCGACCCAGTTCTGCTTCCTTCCTCTCCCATCAGCAGGTTCTAATCCCAAGGGCACTCCTTAAAAAACAGCCTGTAGCAGTTCCCTCGTGGCGCAGTGGTTAAAAATCTGCCTTCCAATGCAGGGGACACAGGTTTGAGCCCTGGTCCGGGAAGATCCCACGTGCCGTGGAGCAACAAAGCCTGTGCGCCAAAACTACTGAACTCTAGAGCCCACGAACCACAACTACTGATCCCGTGTGCCACAACTACTGAAGCCCGCACGCCTAGAGCCCGTGCTCCGCAACAAGAGAAGCCACCACAATGAGAAGACCACGCACCGCAATGAAGAGTAGCCCCCGCTTGTCACTAGAAAAATCCCACATGCAGCAACGAAGACCCAACGCAGCCCCCAAAAATAAATAAATAAATAAATAAATTTATTTAAAAAAAACAAAACAAAAAACAGCCTGAAGGTAAAGCTTCCTAGAGAGCTCAGCAGTGGCAAAGAGTGATTCCTAAGCAAGCTTCACTCAGTGCCATATCCCTTACTTTACCTGGGCCTGTCCTGAGCTAGATCCTGCCCAATGAGATGCTGTGGGTAAGCCTTCTTTATAAATACGTTTCAATGTCTTAAGTTTTATTTTTAAAAGCGTTAAAAAACTGTTCTGGAAGAGATATGAGCCATTTGGGGACAACAATGGTTGTCTGGTATGAGCTGAGATTCCTCCTTTGTATAACATGCACCCTACATAACATTTGCTTTAGTACAAGCAATTTTCCAAACACTTTCTCACTGGACTCTCCCAAGGTAAGGAGAGAAGGAATGACTGTCCTATTTTGTAGCTCAGAAAATTGAGACTCAGAACAAGTGATTGATTCTTTTAAGGGCATGTGGCCAGGTAGCTCCAGAGATCCCAGTAGAGCAAAGGAGTGCTGAAGTTGAAGAAATTCAGTCCTTTCAACCTTTGTCAGAGCAACCTGATGTCAGAGAGCTTTAGTGACTTGCCTGAGAACCCAGAGCTAGCTGGTTCCTCAGATTTCTAATCAAAAAATTGAGGACAGAGACATCTACTCATACCTGTCAGGATTGTTTTGGCTTCAAGTGACAAAAACCCAATTAAAACTAACTTCCACAAAAAAAGGGAATGTATCAGCTCATTTAATTGAAAATTCTTGGTTCAGGCATGGCTGGATCCAGGTGTTCAAGCACTGAAACCAGAAATCTGTCTCTCTCTCTCTGTCTCTATCTGTCTGTCTGTCTGTCTGTCTCTCTCTCTCGGTCTCTTTGTTCTGTTTTAGCTTCATTCACATGCTGACTCACCTTCAAGAGGTAAGGACTACTCTTTCCTGATATTCCCACAAAAATCTTGGGATTGACTTTAATAGGCCAAATTTGGGTTACGTGCTCATCCCTGAAGTGCGGACACTGTGAATCTCTGTGGACAGGGTGATCTCATAGGAAAAGGAAAGGATGTACTGGGCAGCCAAAAACATCTGTACAAAGTGTCTGACACAAAGTTATAAGCTCTCAAAGAATGGTGGCTATGACAATCTTTAAGGTCCTTTCTAGCTCTGAAATTCTAGGATTTGTACAACTTCATACTTTGATAAATATCCAGCTGTAAATGTTGGCCATCAAGGGAAGAACTGGATAACAACTTGAGTCCATACAAGGTCCAGTCAAAATACCATAAAATGAGGGGGCTTCCTTGGCCATCCAGTGGTTAAGACTCCATGCTTCCACTGGAGGGGGCGTCGGTTCGATCCCCGTTCAGGGAGCTAAGATCCCACATGCCTCACAGTGCGGCCAAAAAAAACCCCCTCAAAAACAAAAAACATAAAATGAGCTAAGAAGGGCCTGGAAAAGGAAGCTGGCTTAACAAGGCTGGGGAGTTAATGATCTCCTACAGCAGAGGATAGCTGCCTGTGGTGTGCCTCCTTTTGTAGCTGAGCCAGAGACAGTGGCAGTGCCAGGGTCAAAGTGTCCCTGGAAGGGATTCCCTGTGGCTCTGGGGTCTGCTACATCCATAGCCCCTTCAAAGGATTCTGCTTCACATGATCTGGCTGGTCTGGTGGCCGGACCAGTTCTGGGAGCTGAAGGTAAACATGGACAGTCTGGAGGGGAGGATGGAGCTGCAAAGACTGTCCAGTGTGGATACTTTGGGTTAGATGGTAACCAAGAGATCCCATCAGAGCCTTCTCTGAGGCATGGGTGGTGTACTTGTGCGTGTAGGTGGCAAGTTCAGAGGAGGCAGGGCATGGAGCTCAGGTAACATCCTGTGGCTCATTCACACTGTAAACCAGGTAAATGGTGCTCCCTGGAGGTGTGTCCTGCAACAGTTCTTCTGGCTTCCATAATACCTGGAAGTGGGAGGGAGGTCTGTGCCACCAGAATAATGAGGTCCACATCCAGACTGTTTCCCTGCTGCCTTGGTCCCACTACCAAGAGTTGTTTGGATATGGTTCCATCCTCCCTCTTCGGAAAATTATTCTTTTCCCAGATACGCTGAGTATTATAGATGTATTGGTCACCTAGAAGGCAGGCAAGGTCAGAATTCCTCCTGGCAGAGAGGATCAGAGAGCCCCACTGAGTGTCTGAGATCACACAGCAGAAGGAACAGTTGTATTCAAACCCAAGTCCCCTGTCCATCAGCAGCCTTTCTTAGCACTGTAGAATCCCATGATTCAGGAGCAAAAAACTCATGGTGGTGTCCCCACCAGATGATGAGAGCCCCAGCAACAGGGCCAGCGTTTTGGAGTCTTGGGTCTGGGGTCTTTGGAAGGCCCTGGAAGCTACCAGTCCTTCCCTCTGGCCAGAAGAGCTGCTCCTTAGGCAAGAGACATGAATCAGCACCAGGAGCCTCTGTCAGCTTTTGATGAATTTTCCCGCCACTAGTGCTAATTTCCTGAAAGGCTTTTCTTCCACCTTCAGGCTCCCCTTCAAAAGGGTCCTTGCTCCTTCACAGTAGAAGATACGTAATGATCTCCCAGTGACTCCTTGGTGAAGCCACAGGCATGCTCCTCCGTAGCACCTATGGCTGAACAGGCTGGGAGTAGACAGGAGTCCTGGACCACAGCTGGAAGGGCCCGGGGCTGGAGCAGTGTCCTACCCCAGAGATTGCTCCCAGTGCACTGAAGAGTAGAAACCAGGCCTAGATAGGCAAGTGGCTTGCTTGAGGACACACACAGAGGAACAGGCCCAGACAGGAACACACAGCTCCCAAACTCTGCCTAAAAGAGATATGTTGACCTCTGCTCCGTGAGGCCACCTGCTCTCAGCCTCTGAGTTCCTTCAGGGCTCCCATGGACCTTCCTCCCCTTCTGGTTTGCTCCACAGACAAATAGGCCCAAACTCAACCCCTCGTGGCCATGGAGCTATCATTGCAACGATAGAGGGTCAGTGGCAGGAGGCTACAGTACTATCTTGATCAGCTTATGTGGGGGGGGCGTGGAGGGGGGAGCTTCCTCAGCAACACCTGGCCCTGCCTGTGCCCTCACCTTGGACTGGACTCCCTCTTGGGGCTTTTCCTGGTCCCAGTTGGTTGGGGCAGAGATACCCCAGGCCCTGGGGAGGGTTCACATGAGTTCCCA
The DNA here is from genome assembly GCF_965194805.1 of Balaenoptera borealis. Classification (NCBI taxonomy): domain Eukaryota; kingdom Metazoa; phylum Chordata; class Mammalia; order Artiodactyla; family Balaenopteridae; genus Balaenoptera; species Balaenoptera borealis. The sequence continues at coordinate 18,498,671 of NC_138878.1, forward strand.
GGCTGGGCTGGGTGGGAGAGTTCTGAGCCAGGGGCCCACCTGTGGATGGGGGAGAGGGGATGTTGAGAGTTGACCTCGCCCACCTGCTTTACGAAATTGTTTGCTCTGTTCCATGTCCAGAACTCGCTGTCCAGTTCTGCACCACCCTCCCCCGGCCTCCCCACTTCTACCCTCTCCTCCTCCAGTTGCTCTGTACTCTGTAACCTCCTTCTGGAAGATAAGCCTGACCAGGACATGTCCTTCCCATGGCTCGCCAGTACCTCAGGGTAGAGGCCGTGCTCTCTCCCAGGCTTACAGGACTAGTCCTCCAGCTCTGGGCCTGGTTCCTCTTTTAGCCTTTCCGTGAGGGCCAAAATGACGCAGAACTGTTGGGATGGAACAGGCTAATTCCTGCCTCCAGGCCTGTCCTTCTGCTGTGCCTCTGACGTAGCTCCCCCTCCCCCTCCATCCCCTCCAGTCTTTCCTACTGGTCCTTTCAGGTGCTCCTCCTGGAAGCCCTCCTGACACCCCAACCCAACCCAAGATAGGTCATCTCTGTGCTCCCACAGCCTTTCCAGATGACCCTTTCTATCATGCCCCCAAGGGTCTCAGCAGTCAGACAACTGGGATGAGAAACAGGTCCCTGCCCACTGCCCCCTTCTGAGTGCCTAGGTACTGCCCTTCTCCAGCCTGGACAGCCCCCGGCACTGCCCTGGCTCTCTGTCCATTTGCTTGTCTGGGCGTGTGTCCACCTGCTTCTGTTTCTTTCCTCCACTCCCTGGCTTTCTTGGCAGATTGTTCCACGGTCTCTTTCACCTGTCTCCGTACCTTTCCTCATGCTTTAATTCAATGCGCTGTCATCTCATTCCACAAAGGACCCAAGGTGCTATCTGTGTCGTTGTCTCCCTTCCTCACTCAGTCCCCATGCCCCAATTTCTCAGTCTTCCCCCCTGCCACACACACAGCTAATGAGCTTGGTACGGAGAAAGGGGAATTCTCACTCCCTTAGAAGTGATGCCTTCTCCCTCACAGGAAGTCTGGCCCACCAGGGCCTGAGTGAGGTTCTAGGGCACAAGGCAGGCCCCCAGCCCTTCCCTACCAAGGCCAGACCTGAGTTGGGGGGGGCACAGGGAAAAAGCCACCCTGAACCCCACACTACTGCATCCAGGACTGGTCAAGGGACTCAGCATCTCTAACCCAGCCCCTTGTGGCACAGGTGGGGGAAACAGAAGTATCCTGCAATAGATCTCTTTGGTGAACCCCATTTGTGAACCTTCCTGCCAAACCCTTCTCCACTGCTTCTTCCCTTCCTCAGCCTCATCCAGAGTGTGTCCTGGGCTTAGGCCCACCTTGTCCCTCAGTACAGGGCCCCAGTGTGTCCAGCTTGGGCCGAAAAGGAGTCAGTTGGGGGAAGGGGAAGGCTTGAAGTGGTAGTGCCTGCCCCTTTCCTTCACCTGAAGCCTCCCTGGACCGCAGAGTTTCCATTAGCTTGGGATCCCAGCCAAGCCCCTGGAGCTTCTGCCCACAGCCTGAGGGCTCCTGGAGGGCAAGACTGATCCCTCTTGGGTCTCCCAAAGCCTACAGGTGGGTGAGGCAGGTTGTGCATGGCAGGGACCCAGCGGAGGAAGTCTATGCATTCATGCATCAGTGAAAGAGGCCTGTGGCCCCGCACTGCCCACCCACCCTTCTGCCCACCTCCTCTTGCATGGGAGCTTTAATCAAGCACAAGCCAAGACTTTCTAAAGCCAGGTCCTGCTAAGGCCTCCAACAGGGAACTGCTCTGGGCTCGGCCAGCCTAGGCCAGAGCTTTGGAGGTCCCGAAGTCAAAGGACCTCGAGGCTGTAAGAGGGCCTCCCCGAACACCTCGGCCCCACCCCCGCCCGCCGCTGCGCCGCTGCAGCCCGCCTGCCTGGCGATTGAAGAAGGCAGGCGCCGGGGCGCAGGCCGTCGGGGGTGCAGGAGCCCTCACAGGGAGGGAGGCCCCATTCCGCTCACCCCCACCACCCAGCGGTGGCGAGTTGCAGCTCCCGGCGCCCTCGCGTCCGCCCGGGCTCTGGCCCCACGCCAGCCGCCTGGATCCATCACTGCAGTTGGCTGGAGGCCGGACGGCGCGTCCCCCGGGGCTCCCAGGCGGCTGGCGCTGTCTGCCGGGCAGGGAAGGCGGCGGCGGCGCTGCGGGGCTGCGGTCAGCGCGGGCACAGCCGAGGGGCTGCGTCTCCCGCACTAATTGGCCCTTCCCCAGCCCACACGGCCGGTAATTGCTGCTTCGGTGGGTGGGGATCTCGGGGTGTTGGAGGAGAGGAAGGGGCGAGCTGAGCCGCGGGGGCCCGCAGGAGACGCGTGTGCGCGCCCGGTTCCTAGGCCAGCTTTGCAGCGGTGCGCCTCCGTGCTCATAGTGCACCAGGCGAGCCGAGGTGAACTTGGAGAAAAGCCACAGAAGTGCCCTGGGGTCTTCACCAAGATCTAATCAGTTCTGAGAACCGCTCCCTGCGGGGTGGGGTCTGGCAGGGGATTTAGGAAGGACTCTGGGTGGCCATTGGGGGATCCCAGCGAAGGCATGAAGACAGGGTGGAGACAGGGCAGCGGGTAGCCCTCTCCAACCCCCTCATCCAGGAGTGCCATCCGCGAGGAGCAGATGGGAAGAGAGGTACCCTCCGGGGCGGATGGGGAGGGTATGAGGCAGGGACTATGGGAGGCAGGGGCCCAGCTCACCATCCAGGCTGCCTACCGGAGTTCTTGCAGGCTTGAATTCCTAGAGAAGGTCCTAGGGTTCCCCAAAGTCCTTTATGATCCTCGCAGCTGCTGCAGCCTGACTGAGCCCTGGCTTCCGCTCAGCTGCTCTCCCTCTAATTTGGGGAAGAATAGCTTCTGGGTGGCTGTTTGGAGAAGCTCCCTTCCCCAGACCTGTGTGAGAAAGCCTGAGGAGGGGAGAACTGAGGGACCCTCAGAAGCAGGTCTGGACCAGTGTGGATCCTCAGGGTAGAATGTCCCCTGTAGGCACTGGGGTGAATCAAGCCCAGCTAGATCACAGCCAGGTGATGAAGTGATGAAGTGGCACTGCGGTGCCACTCTGGGAAATGGCCTGATGGAAGAGACCGCAGGCTAGGGGTGATGTCATCTGCAGGGGTGGGGAGAATTGCACCCATGAGATGCAAAAGTGGGGACCACTGGCCATGGCTGGGCAGCCTGAAGGGGCCCAGAGAGGGCAGAAGCTGGGAGGGAGTCAGGAGTTCTGAGTTGGAGTCCTAGACCTAGAGCCAGTGCCGTCCTGTCTCTGGGCATCCTTGTTCTGGTCTGTGCAACGGGCCCCAGGGGTCCCAGAGGGGATCTAGTGTTGTTATAGTGGCTCTGCTGGTGTAACAACCAGAAAGGGCCTCCCTCTGCTGCTGGGCTAGCAGTGTGGGAGAGGGGGACCGTATGGTTCCCAGAGCCCCAATTATCTGCAATGATAGCTCTTAGCCTTTCTCTGCTGCCCAAATTGGAGGGAACAACCATATCTGGGACCCCCATCCTGTCCCTTGGGCACCTCATACTTCATGTGTCCAAAACTTGCTCCAGCCACTCCCTATCTGGGTGTTGTCCCTTACCCATAGCATCCACCTAGCCCCAGGGGCCTTCCCTCTATCCTCTGGTCATCTGTATGCTGCAGCTGCCCCTGTCCTGTCCACTTGGCCTCCTGCATCACTCTGCAGCCATCCTCTACACCTCTATTTCAGAAACAGCCCCCATTAGATATGTCACCCCCCCACCCCAAGCTGGTCTCCAAGCCTCTGCTTGTGCTTCTTTTTAACCCAGTTCCAGCAGACTGAGCCAACTCTAAATGCACATCTGATTGTGTCACTCCCCTGCTTAAAATCTTTCCCTGCTTGGGACTTCCCTGGTGATGCAGTGGTTAAGAATCCGCCTGCCAATGCAGGGGACACGGGTTCGAGCCCTGGTCCGAGAAGATCCCACATGCTGCGGAGCAACTAAGCCCGTGCGCTACAACTACTGAGCCTGCGCTCTAGAGCCCGCGTGCCACAGCTACTGAAGCCCGCGCGCCTAGAACCCGTGCTCCGCAGAAAGAGAAGACACCGCAGTGAGAAGCCCGCGCACTGAAACGAAGAGTAGCCCCCGCACGCAGCAACGAAGACCCAATGCAGCCAAAAATAAATAAATAAATACAAGACTTGACCTTTAAAAAACAAATCTTTCCCTGCTCTCCAGTGCATTTTCAATAAAGTTGCTTAACTTCTCTGGGCCTCACTTTCTTCATCTATAGAGTGGAGAAGACGTCTCTTTTTGCAGAGGGCAGAAAGGGAGTACTCTTCTTTTTGGATTGTTGAGGTAATTAAACAAATGAATACACCTAAGGTGCTTAGAAGAGTGACTGGCACATGGAATGTGCTCCAGGGTTCGAGCATTATTATTGTGGCCCACAAGGCCTTGTGTGATGTGGTCCCTGCTCACTGCCCAGCCACATGTCCCTCACAGGGCACCTGACCTTACACCCACACTACAGGAACACTCCAGGTCAGCAGTACCCCAGGAGTCAGGGGCAAAGCCCAGTCTCTAACCCAGGCCGGACTCCCAGGCCTGGTGGGTGGCTCCAACCCTGCCCAGAGGGCCGATGGGGGGCTCTGTTTCAGGCATAGACCTCTGGGGGAACGTGGAGGGGCAGGAGGTGCTGGGTGATCTTTCTGGCCCACCACATCCATAGTGTTAGCATTGCCCTTCCTGGGCTGGCTTGGTTTTCTCATCAGTCCTCCCTGAATGTAATGGACATCCTTGGCTGTGCGGGGCGGTACCCATGGCAGGGGTGAGGGCAGGTCTGTGGACCGGAATGTTCTTGCACATGCAAATCTTCACACGTATCTGTGCAGAACCCGTAGGCCATGCGGGCCTGCGTCCCTGTTTTGGTCTATCTGGGTACTGCACTCACCAGTCCCGAGATGCACATGGCCCCTGATGACTGGCCAAACAAGGTCACCCAGCCTGGGTCTCCGCCGAAGGCTGCGATGTTCTTCGGCACCCAGCGCAGAGCTGCAACCTGGTCCAGCAGCGCCCAATTCCCGCGGGCCTGGCTATCGCCTGTGCTGAGCGCGCGGGGCTCACGATCAGGGTCCGGAGCCCCGACGCTTGGGTGCTGGGGGCTCCCGCCTCGCCCCCTGTGTCCCTCAGAGACTGGGTCTTACCACCGCATCTCCTTCCTTATGACTGGGCGCCGCCCCATTGAGGCGGTAGCAAGCACCTGTCCGCTCCAACAAGCATTAGACCATGCCCCTGTCACGCCCCTCACGCGGATACGCCCCATAGGCCGTGCCCCTTTCCTTCCGCCCAATCCTCTCCTCCCCCCTCCCTGAGCCCAAGTCCAGAGGAGGCCCCACCCCTGGTCCCCGGCTCGGGTTCCCGGCCCCGCCCACCTAAGGAAGGACACCGAGGCTGTGGCGCAGAAGCACTAGCACCGCTTTCTCCCGGGCCGCCAATTTGGAGCCATCACACGTGGAAGCGGAGCCCACGAGGAAGGCGTGTCCTGGGAACCAGACCATCGCCTGGGCGAGAAGGGCTGAGGCCTGAGCGGGACAGTGGGGAGCTTGAGTGGGATGGTGCGTGGTTGAAGGCTGAGTACTCACAGGCAGCAGAGGGTCCCCGAGCGCTCCTGCTGGCGCACACACATTCAGGTGCAGACAGTCCTCACTGAAATGCAGCCACTTGTAGTTTTTGTGTGTGTTGAAGTACATGGAGGTGATCTGCCCCCAGGACTCCTGAAGGCACCTGTGGGCACGATGTGAGTTGGGGCCCAGCGCTGAGAGAATAGTGGGGAGAGTGGTTTCAACCCAGGTTCTGCAGTGAGGGACCAGAACCCAAAGCAAAATCCAGGCAATATGTGTGTATGTGTGTGCGTGTGTGTATCTGTGTCCTAGCAGCCTTCACTAACGTTAGGTCCAGGGATGGGAGGCAGGTTGGCACCCCCTGCCTGTGCCTTGCCTTATGGGTCTGCCTGGGAAGGGGTTCCCTGCTCCTGCTGGAGACGTGTTGGTGCTGTCAAGCCATAAACCTGGGTGCCCTGGGCACCTCCTTTCCTTCATGCCCTGTCCTCCGCTCAGTCTCTGTTCTGCCTCACAAACAACTTTTGAATAGGCCCCCTCTGTCCATCTCAGGGCTGCTGCCCTGTGAAGGCCACCACCACTCTGGCCAGGACTCTGCCCTGCCTCTTCATCTCCCCTCCAGCTCATCCTCCACACGCCGGCCAGAGAGGCTGACAGACAACACAAATCTGACCACGTCATTCCCCTCCTTATTACCTTCCCTGGCTCCTCCTGCCCTCATTCACCCACACTGACCTAGGCCCTCCTTTCCATCTAGTCATCTCCTTCCCAGCCATTCTTTGTTCCAAATACACATGACCCCTTGCCTCTCACCTGCAAGCCCCTGTACTTCTGTTCTGTCTACCAAATGCCTTCTCCTCTGCCCAGCAAACTCCTACTCACATTTAAGGTCCAGCTTAAGTGGTGCCCCCTCTGCTGGGCACTTTCCCCTCTGTGCTTCCCAAAGCTCTATCCACCATTGACTACAATACTGGGTTGGAGTTATTTTGGTTGGTTGTTTTTACTGCCAAAGGGCAGGGATGTAGGTGTATTCATCTGATTCCTGGCACTTGGCCCTGTGCCTTGCACTGTGTGGACGTCTGGTATACTCATGGAGCTTGGGCTATTGGTCCACCTTGCCTTTTCTCCCTGCTGACCCAGCCCTGAGGGTGGCTATTCTTATAACAGCTGGGGCTGGGCCCATTTGACTGAATGCAGGAATCCCTGTCTACCTATTCCTCTGTTCCTTTCTCTTGTCCCAGCCTGTCTTCAGTGTGTGTATGTGTGTGTGTACGTAGGTGTAATTCATTCCCACCTCCCTAACTAGGGCATCACCTGCTCCCTTTCAGTCCTTCCCAAAAGCACTTCAACATATCTTGCTCCAAACCTATCCTCTACCAGCCACCTTCCCCAGCAACTATGCTATCTCTCTCTTCCCCTCAAGGCCAAATGTTTCAACAAGTTGTCTTTCCCTCAACCCCCACCAGCCTCTCCAAGGTCACCAGCAGGCAGCTTGTCTCTGTCTCTACAGATTGTCTTTGGCCTTCCTTGCTTGACTTCTCGGCAGCAGCTAATGTTGTTGTCAGGATGCTGTCCAATAAATCACATGCAGCATCCCAGCAGGAAAGCCAGGCCTCTTACAGCCTAGAACAGGGGTTATAAGCATTTGAGGCATCTGTCCCCAACCCGCCACCAAAGCCATTTTCGTCAAGGTCACCAGTGACTTCCATCTTGCTAAATCTCTCTCATCATCTTACTTGCCCTGGTAGCCCCTCTATGTGGTTGCCCACACTCTCCTTCTTGAACAGCTTTCCTTCTCTAGGCTTCTGTAATCCCACTCTCCTGATTTTTCTGCCACCTCACTGGTGACTCCTCCTCTTCTTCCTGGCCTAAGCGGGAGAGTGCCCCAGGCCTCAACCCTCATTTCTCTTTTCATGCTGATTATTCTTTCCCGAGCTGCTGTCCTTCAGGCCTAGGGCTTCACACTGTTAACCTGCTGATGACCAGTCTCCTTCCAGCTCCATTTATCCAGACTACCTACCCCACATCTCTACATGGATATCTATTAGACATGTCAAACTTAACATGCCCCCAAATGAACTCTTGTTTTGCCCAAACCTGCTCTTGCCCTAGTCTTCTCCATTTCAGTAAATTGTACCTCTATTCCCCTTTCTGCTCTGCCCTGAAACTAGTTATTATCCTTGATTATTCTTCTTCCCTCGTGGCTCACATCCAATTCTCTAGCAAATCCTGTCAATTTTACCTTCAAAATAAATCTGGAGCCTGACCACTCCCACCACCTCCACTGTAACTACTCTGGTCAAAGCCACCATCCCTGTAACAGCTTCCTCTCTCCCTGTTCCCCCCTTAATTGCCACCCCACAGTCTGTTCTAAGCCATCCACAAATTCTTACACCTAACACTCTGTGTTCCAAACAGCCAATGTCTGACAGCTCATGGCCAATGTTCCAACAACTGACACCCAGATTTCTATGCAAGGGACACCCCAATCTCTAAACCCCTGATCCTCGGGGTCCTAACAATGGTTATTCCATGTTCTGTCCCCTGATCCATGGAGTTCCAAATAACAGTCACACAATGTTCAGAATGCCTTGGCTTCTCTTAGTGATGGCCAGTGTTTTAACAACCAACATGCCAGTGTTCTAGTAACAGTCAATCATGTTCTAACAGTGGACATCGTGTTTTTAACAACTAGACACCCAGTGTGGTAGTTGTAGTTTTTTATATCACCAGACACCCAGGTTCTCACAGTAGACATTTTTCTAAAGCCAATACTTTATCCAACTGATGCTGAACATTGTTAATGTTCACCACAGAATGTTCTGGACAGTGGGTTACTCAATGGTCTATGTAAACAGTAAATACACTTGTTCTTGGTAAACTGCCAAGCCCAGTGCGTCAAAGGGCAGCCATTGTCCCAACATGCTCATGTGATTCAGGGCTTGAGCCCAGCTAGAGGTTGCACTGAGACCCTGGGACATCAAAACTGAAACTGAGCCCATGCCCTCCCCATTTTGGCCTCCTTCTGCAGGGAAGGGCTGGTGGTGCCACGTGGGCTTGTTCTTAGGTTCAAGCACCAAGGAAGAGGGAAGAGCTCAGGTTTCATTCTGTGTGTGTGTGTGTGTGTGTGTGTGTGTGTGTACTGCCCCTCACACACATTTAGGGAAACTCAGCTCCCCAGCAGGTCCTGGGGGCACAGTCAGTATGCACCTCCTCCTTGCCTGGAGCTCTCCCATGAGAGAATCAAGAACAGCATTATCAGTGCCTTAAACACCATCTGGACCAGCCACTTCATTATATAGGTTTGGAAACTGAGGCCCAGAATGGTCGCCAGGACTGCCTGTGGCCACACAGAGCACTCTTTTCAGTGAGTTGTTCAAACCCCGGCCCAGAGGCAGGCATAGGTTCACCGCCTTCCTCAGGGTCTGCCCACTTCCCAGCTGACAGTCCTCTGGCTCTTACACCGGGGCATAGATGGTAGCATCTCTGATTCCTTCCCAGGGCTCTGGGGGTTCTGGGCCAGTGAAACTGCAGGCACCCACAGGAGGTCTGTAGAAGGGAACTCCTAGGAAGGCATTGATGGGTGTCTTCCCCATGTGTATCTGCTTTCTTGGAGGGTCCCATATTTGGTAACCACTAGAGGCTCCTTGTGCAAGGCACCTAGGAAGAGAGAAGAAGGGTCACCCTGGACACTGAAAACACCTTGGCCCATCTGCCACGGGCACCAGCACCAGCTTGAAGCTTTTCACAATTGTGTATTTGTCCACTTTTTCTGTGTTCCTCGTATTTTTCTCTATCATTATTTGATTTAAGATTTCAAAGCTATGTTGGTAGATGCGTAAAAGTTCATGTCTGTTATTTGAATACTTTTCTGTTGGTCATTTAATGTATCATTTAATGTCAATAAATGTGTCATTTATTTTGATTTCTGTTTGTCTGATATTGGTATGACTATATATCTTTCTTGTTGCTAACATCTGCCTGGCATTTTTTTGGGAAGAAATCACACACATATATGCATTCTCACACATATATCCACACTCGCATTAATATTTACATGTACATGCAAATTTATACACACATGGGTATATATGAGCACAGATCATTTACAAAAAAAAACATGGGGAAACACAAGAGTTAAATGCGTGCCCAGGGCTTCCCTGGTGGCGCAGTGGTTAAGAATCCGTCTGCCAATGCAAGAGACATGGGTTCGAGCCCTGGCCCGGGAGGATCCCACATGCCGTGGAGCAACTAAGCCCGCGCGCCACAACAACTGAGCCTGTGCTCTAGAGCCCACAAGCCACAACTACTGAGCCCATGTGCCACAACTACTGAAGCCCGAGCCCCTAGAGCCCGTGCTCCGCAACAAGAGAAGCCACGACAATGAGAAGCCTGCGCACCTCAACAAAGGGTAGCCCCCACTCACTGCAACTAGAGAAAGCCCACGCACAGCAACGAAGACCCAACACAGCCAAAAATAAAGTTAAAAATTAATTAATTAGTTAATCTTTAAAAAATGTGTGCCCACATGCATATAAGTATAGTTATATATAGGTTACAATGTATCCATATGCAGCATACGTTCACATCTGTACACTACAAGCATACCTACACCATAGCTAGCTCTTGCAATGGATACAAACTACACCAAGTTGAATTTAGACTCTGCCAATGGACACCTCTTCTTCTACGCCCTCACCCTGCCTCGCTCCTGTTGCCAAGGGTCGCTGAGACCTCACATTTGTTGCCCCTTCCTGAAGCACCTCTGTCCTTTCTTTCTCCTCCTCCCCGTTTATCAAAACTGAATTTTTTGGGAATTCACTGGTGGTCCAGTGGTTAGGACTCTGCACTCTCACTGCCAAGGGCCCAGGTTCAATCCCTGGTCGGGGAGCTAAGATCCCACAAGCCACATGGCAAAAAAAAAAAAAACAACCAAACCTGAATTTTTCTGTGCCCTGGTCCCCTGGAGGCTCACTCTGCAAAGTGACAGAAGGCAAATCTGATCTAAATATTATTGAACTTGATTGTGCATGAGAATTATCTGGGGGAATCACTGGGAAATTCAGATTCTTAGGTCCCCCTTACACCCTCTGAAAGAGAATCTCAGGTTGCATCAGGAAATTAGATTTACAACCCTCTCTAGGAGACTTTGATGCAACTGCTTTTTGGAATAGCATTTGGTATTGGTGTGGTAAGAACACACCCTCACACCCCAGCTGCAGGTGGCCAAAAATACCTCTCTGCTCACATCCCCAGGTCTCTCCTGGTCTTACATAAGCAATATCCAGGCACAAAGAATTGGCTGTAATGGTGGCCCTTCAGGCATGGAGGCAGGTCAGTGGCAGCAAGGGGCCATCTCAAATCTCCTCTGTGTATGTAGCCCTTTGCAATTTACGAAGCCCTTTCACATGGTCCTCTCACATAGGCTTCTCATTTGCCCTGGGAGGAGTGGGGTGAGGCTTGGAGGCCCAGAGATGATCAGTGACCAGCCTGAGGTCTCATAGGACAGAGCCAGGAGGCCAAGGTCTATCATATTACCCAGATTTGCCCTGAATTCTGGGTCCACTTATTGAATAGCCAACAACAGTGACTGACTGAGCCTTTATTATAGCTTGGCACTGTGCCAAACACTTATATGCTATTTTACCTCATTCTCCTAAAAAATTTATAAGGTAACTGTTACTATTTTCCCACTACACAAATGTGGAAATGGAAGTTCAAAGGGTTATATAACTTGCCCAAAGTGACACAGAGTGTCTCACATCAGAGTTCTGCTCTAAACAGTAGTGTTTTACTGCCCTCACCCCACCCACTGGGGGCACCTAAGCATGTGACAGAGTGCTCTACACCCCTGAACAGGAGCTGAGGTGGAGTGGTCTCCATCCCAGCTCTGCTACCCAGAGGCAATATGTAAGCACTTATGAAAACAATATTCCACATTTTTAGTAGCCATAAAATGTTAATTAAAACCAGGAGTCACAATTTCCACCTAATAAATTACAAATGATGGCACCCAGTTGTGGCAAAGATACAATGAAAAGGACATTCACATATACTGTTAGTGGAGGATAAATTGATACACCACCTCAAGAAAATAATTTGGCAAAACGTATAAGAGCCATAAAACGTTCACATAGTTTCTGACTATTTTCATAAGGGGTCCCACCCTTATGAAAATAGTCAGAAACGCATTAAAAGAAAGACTTTTATGAACCATAGTCATATATGCTATCGTGAGTACGGGAAGCATTATTTGTTTCTGGGGACCAGGCAACGTAAATATAACTATAAACTTAAGTTATAAACTGTTTATGGTATGATTTTAAGTGAAAAAAAGCAGAGTATAAAATCGTGTACATGCTAATATCACAGCCATATACAAATATGCAATAAAAAAACTAAGAGAAAATGTGCCAAAATGCTAAAAGTGGTTTTAGCGAAGTTTCCCTCAAGTTAAAAAAATTTTTAATGCGGGGACTTCCCTGGTGGTCCAGCAGTTAAAACTCCGCTTCCACTGCAGGGGGCACAGGTTCGATCCCTGGTCGGGGAACTAAGATCATGCATACCACGTGATGTGGCCAAAAAAAAATTTTTTTTTAATGCATTAATATGGGCAAAACTTATTTATGATAGAGGTCAGAACAGTGGTTACTTTGAGGGTATTGACTGGGAAGGGTCATGTCGGGTGCTGGAAATGTTCTAGATCTTGATCTGGTTGGTGGTTACATGATGGTTTTACACACCACACACACACACATACACATACACTAATATATATATACTAATATAATACGAATTTTATATAATATTCATTTTATAAAGAATATAAATATAAAATCATAAATTATAAACATATAAAATTATGTAAATTATAAGATACATTTTATTAAAATGTAAATATAAATGTCCACACTCCCAGCTCTCTACCACCCATCCACCCAGACCTCTAAATGTCCCTGCCCTGCTGCCCCCAGGAGAGGTTGAGCTGTTGGCCTGTCCCTGTGTCCCTCATATCCCTCTTGCCCAACGCCCTCAGGAAGGGGTGGGGGCTTACCCAGGGCTGTCTGTACCATCAGGCAGAGGGTAAGGCTCAGGCACAGAATCCGACTCATGCTCCAGCTGGCTGGCACCTGCCACAAGCAATCATGATGTGGGAGTCCAAAACTGGGTGATGGTGATCAGGGAAGAAAGCCTCTTTGGAGAAGATCCAGTCTTCGTGGTGAAGGACGAGGAGTTAGTCAGGGAAAGGGGAAGGCCCATTTGAAGTCTGGAGCTGCAGGAACAGGTGCAGAGGGTCGTTTCATCTTCATTCAAAGGTAAGACTGTTCACGGTGGGGCAACAGCTCTCTCCAAAGAAAATCTCTCACCTAACTCTTCCCCCTTCACACTCTCTTTTTCAAGCCTTGAATGGCTGAGGGGTCCAGGAATTGTGGAAATGGTTCTTAGACCATTTTCTACAAAATTCTCATGTGCTGATATGGCTTGGGGACCTTTATATCCACTGCATCCTGGAGTCTTGGTTGACACATCAATGTCCCTGTCTGTTACACCCTCCCTGTTGGCAAGGTAGGAGCCTTCATCCTCTGATGGAAGGCGTATGAATAATGCAGCCTTTCCTAAGGTCATTGAACAATACGGAGCAAGAGGCTTAAAATTGCCCCATCCTTTGACCAAGAAATTTGGTCTGGGAGACCGTCCAAAATACACAAAAAATTGTTTACATCATCATGTGTCCTATAGCCTCGTTGACAACAGCCTCACCCCAACATGACCGAAGGGGACGGGTGAAGAAGGATGTTACATCTACAGAATATAATAGATGCTACATGGTCAGTATTACCATGTTCCACAAGACTCTAGAGCAGCGGATGGCTTAGTGCAGTGGTTCTGAGCCAGAATACTGGGTTTGAATCCCAGCACTGCCACTTACAAGCTGCATGACTCTTAACTTCTCTGGACTTCAGTTTCTCCATCTGTAAACTCTGCATTATAATAGTACTTATCTCAAGGGATTGTAGTGAGGGTTAAATGCGTTAATGTAGGTAAAGCACTTGAAATAGGGAAAACCCGTTGTGTCAGCTGTCTGCATCAGTATTTGGGAAAAGGCAGATGTGGTTTAATAACTTGAAAAAGGCAGAATTTGAAATTGTATATTGAATGTGACCATGGAAAGTGCACACCAAAATACTCCAAAGATGTCTAAAGTAACAGTCAGGAAGGATTGAGGCCAAAATGGTGTCTGTGGTTGGCTCTGAGTTGCAGTCATCAGTGACCTTGATTTTTTTTTCTTCTTTTTCCTTCAACTTTTCTGTATTTTCTATATTTTCTTTAACCAACGTTAGTGGAGAGTTCACCATCATTGTGGAGTTTAAAGAGTCAGGTATGGGCGGACAGGGACGGCAGGAGCAGGGAAGTAGGGGTTACCAGCAGTTTCATCTGACCTGGACCACGTTTCTCTTTCTTCACTCTGCTGGCCTCCCCTGTGGGCTATGTGTAGCCACATCAATAGGAGAATGGAGCCTAGTCTGAGAGAGGTGACAGAGCCACTTTTTTCTGCTGCCCAGACAAGGTTGGTTTATCTGTATGCACTAAGCATGTCACTCAAAACAAAGGCCAAGCTGGGCGTGGAGGACAAGGGAAGTGGGTGGTGGAGAAGGCAGACAAGACTGTGAGCCCACCTGCCAGGCCTGGGGACCAGTCACACGTAGACTCCCCAGCCCAGCTGTGGAGCAACTTGGCCAGCTCTGTGTGGGCCTTAAGGACTGGTCCTGCCAACAACTGGCTCCACTCCTGCCACCTCTCCCTGGGGAAGAAACAACCTTTCATCTGGTCCATACGGGTGGCAGTCGTGCCAGGCCAGGCTCCTCAGTGGAGCGCCTAGGACTCATGTGGGTCTCATCCAATGCTCACATGGGGCACAGGGAATGTTGAACAGGTAGCTGGGTCAGCCAGGTGGCCCTGGGACAACACCATCTTAGGGGTAAGAACTTGAGATTCTGATATGTAATACCAGGTGACTCTTCTCCTGAGTCACCTGGCATCCTCTGTTTTTATGCGGAGACTGAGGCTCCATCTGGTTCACGATTGGGCTTTACACACACACAGACATGTGTGACAAGTGGGGTGGGGTGTCCTTAGAGGCCAGACCACAGGGTGAAGCCCAGGTCATGGAGAGCGAAGGAGCCTGTGCTTGGAGCTGGCTCCACAGGTGGGTCAGGGGTGAAGGCAGAGAACATGGTTCTGGGTCCACCAGTGGCTGCAAGCACAGGAGCCTACCTCATCCAAGGCGAGCTACGACCTGGCTCGGAGTTCACTTCTTTGGGGCCTCAGATGGTGCTGGGGGTTAATGGGGCCTGGTGACTAGGGAGAAGGATGGCCTGGATGCTGACAGCTGATTATCGTTCAATCCTCACAGCAGATCCATAAAGGGGGAACATTATCATTGCCCCCATTTTTCAGATGGGAAAACTAAGGAACAAAGAAACTAAATAACTTGCTCAAACATACACATCTAGGAAATTGCTGAACTGGATTGGAACCCTATTAGTGAGGGCGTGTGTGTGTGTGTGTGTGAGTGATTGCTCATGTGTGTGAGTATCTACGTCTGGCGCTGGGTATGTACATGCTTGTCTGTGTCTACTGGGAGCATCTACCAGTCCCTTGCCTGGTGGCTGGGTCCAGGTGTGCACGTCTGATCCTGCAGTACCCCCTGGTGCTCACACACTCACACTGTTCACAGGACCCTTCCTGTCACCCTGCCACGGAGAGGCCCCCTGGGTCTACCAGTCCCTGCCCTGCAGGGCCTGTTCCGTCTGAGTTTGTGGGTGCCCCTGGCTTGCTCCCCTCAGCTCTGTGGCTGCTGGGTCCTGGGGCAGGGCCATCGGTGGATGGAGGATGCCCTGGCCGGCAGGGGAGGGGAGTTCCGTGAGTAGTGGCCCAGGGAAGGGAGAATAGAGAGGCAAGAAGACTGGAATCCCAGGAGCACCCCTTGTCTGAGCACTCCCCCAAGCCACTGGGGCCGTGCCAGGCCATTCCCCTCCCTCCCTGTGAGGAGAAAATCCTAGAAGCTGGGGGGAGGAGGAGGAGAGGCAGGGAAAGTTGGCAGTGAGACAGGGTCTGAGGCCTCACCGGCAGGCTTGCCCACCCCCTCAGAGCCCTTTGGCAATGGTGACACCAAAGCTGGTGACGTCCCCCGCCCAACAACCCCTGCCTCCCCGTGGCTGCCAGGTGTGTTGCACCCTCAAGCCCGCAGGAAGAGGCCTGTTTGTACATCCAGCATGGTCAAAACCGAGCCCTTGATTCCCAGCCCAGTCCTGCTCGCCTCCAGGCAGCCCCGGGAAGTCTTCCTTCTCCCACCTTTGTGTCCCCTTGGATACCAGGTCTGCCTGTCGCTTCTAAATCTAGAGCCCACCAGTGCCTTCCACCTACCCGCAAGCCCGCACTGGCCCCCTCCCTGCTCTCGCTGTCCCCACTCTCACCCACCACCTCCAACCTGTTCACGTCATCCCCGGGTTACCAGCCCAGCCCACAAGGGCCCTCACAGTCCGGTCTTTGCTGGCCTCTCCAGATGTACAGAACTGTGTTTTCTCAGCACATCTCAACCTCCAGGCCTTTGTTCCTGCTGTTCCCTCTACCAGAAACACCCTTCCTCTTTGTCCCCACCCCTCGAGACTACTCCTCTGGCCTGTGCAACTTCTGCTTGTCCTTCAGGTCTCAGTTTAGATGTCCCCCCTCCCCTGTCCCAAGTCAGGGCCGGTCTATGCCTCCTCGCGCCTACAGCCCTTTGCGTCCCCAGTAACACACTGTGATTGGGGCCTGTTTAACCTGTCAGGCTCTCTTACCAGCTTGTGGGGGCAAGTTTCCTGGTGGAAAGAAGGGGAGAAGAATAGGAGGCCTTCAATGCCGTGTAAAGAACTTGAACTTGCCCCGGGGGCGACAGGGAGCTTTTGAGCAGAGGAATGGCACGACTCAGAACCCCTCTGGTTTATGACTCTCTTTTCTGCCCCAAATGAACTTTCCCCAAACACAACTGGTCTCACCTGCAAGTGTTTTTCATGTAACCATCAGCAGCCAGGAACTTAGTCAGACTGAGGAAGGGTATATGTGGGACCAGAGTTGGCAGGATGGGATTCAGCGGGGGCAGGGGAAGTCATTGCGATATGTACTAAAATCCAGATTTCTCAAGGGAACGGTGCATTGATCCTCAAAAAAAGAAATGTGTGCCCCCCCACTCAAAAACCTCTGGCTGCTTTTGACCTGTTGTAGCCTGAGTGGGTAGACCTCGTCTTCCCTCCGTGACGACAGCCTGACTGATGCACTAGTCCAGAGGCCTCCCCCACCCCGTTCTCCTGTGTCCTGGTGGGTGCTCAGCAACCCCAGAAGGCGATCCTCCCTAGCTGGAGGGGGAGGAAAGAGCCCAGGCAGGCCTTAAAGGGGTGAGGGGCTGGCGCTGGGAAACTTGCATCTCACGTCCAAGGGTCAGGGCTCTGGCCCTGCTGGACTCTGCTCTGCCTTGTACAAGGGCCAAGACTGGACAGCACGGACAAAGGGACTTCCCTCAGCCCTAGTCAGAGGCCTCTGGGGTCTGGGATCTGTTCTCGGCTGGATCCCCTGATGCCTCAGGACTCCTCCGACTCCAGGTCTCTGCCGTCGGAGTCCACCCACTCTTCTGGTCAGGGAGGACATCATCTGTGCAGAACTAAGCAGAGCTGTGGTGCCTAAAGGGCCTGCGTTCAAGTCCAGCAGTCACCATTCTGACACTTTCTCAGTCTTTCACTCACTCGCCAAGCATCCTCTGATTCCAAGTCCTGACTGATCCTGGTATGGGAGATGCAGAGGGGGGTCAGGCTGATTTCCACACTCAGAGAGCTTCTCAGAGGAGGACAGAAACACTGACACTGACAATGCTAGCTTAGAGTGGGCTATGCTGTAATGGACACAGAAAGGGCCAGGCCCAGAGAAGGCAGGGAAGACTTCCTAGAGGAGGAGGGTCCTCTGGGGAGCTTGAGGTATGAGCTGGAACTTGCCATGAAGCAAGTGGGAAGAGGGGGAAGTTTGGGCAAAGGTCCCCTAGATGGGAAGTAGGTGACATGTCAAAGGAGTCATGGAGGGGCTGATGCTTTAAGGGACATGACCACCCATCAGCCTGGTTTGTGTTAAAGTCTCTTAGCAGGGGGAGAAGGAGGCTGCCTTGTTGGGACTTGGCCACCCCTAGGGTTGGCCCCCAGCCCAGAAGACCCAGGACCTGCCTCAGAGCTCCTCCTGGGCCTTCCTGCCTTTCTGCTTCTGCTGCCACTACCAGATCTTGGTGGGAAGTGTCTCTGCCCAGAACTGCTGTCGGGCCTTCCTTAGCTTCTGGCTGACCCGTGGCACCAGGTGGATTTCCAGGTATTGCTCTGAACAGTTGAATGGGGGCCAAGGAGGCAGCCCCTTGCCATTGGGATCCCTGGGTGGGAGGAATGAATGAAGACAAAGGTCTCCTGTATTGCTCCCTGGGAGGCAGATCTGAGTAGTCTAGGCCCAAAGCCAGGCATGCCTGTTTGCTTCCTCACCCTGTCCAGGAGAAGTGGGTCCACTGGGTCATCACGGTGAGGCTCAGCTGCTGCTCCTCCTCTGTGGCTTCTGGAAAGGTTATGACAGGGACA
Source organism: Balaenoptera borealis (assembly GCF_965194805.1). Classification (NCBI taxonomy): domain Eukaryota; kingdom Metazoa; phylum Chordata; class Mammalia; order Artiodactyla; family Balaenopteridae; genus Balaenoptera; species Balaenoptera borealis. Next base: position 18,516,882 of record NC_138878.1, read on the forward strand.
GACCTGGGTCAAGGTCACGTGGGTCCTGGAGGAGACTCAAGGGTCCCCTCTGATGACCTGAGACCTCTGTTCCTGCATGCCCCGCCCTACCCTGCTGGAGCCGGCAGCCTAAGGATCTTGTGTCTGTTCATCCTCACCCGGCATGGAGCTCTCATCCATGAGGAAAGGACCCCCGAAGATGAAGGTCTTCTCAGTCCCATGATCAGCCCACACCCAGGCCGGCTTGATCTTCGCAAAAAAACTGGGTCGATGCTGGAACTCATAGAAAAAGATGGAGACCCCAGAATCTGTGGAGAGATGGCTGGCTGAGAAGTAGATACCCACAGCCTGATCAGGTCCTGTCTTTGGTAAGCCAGGCTCATCATAACACCAATACCAGTAATAATAATGATGATGACAAAATGATGAACAGCAAGCCTTTACTGAGTGCTTGCTAAGTGTTGAGCACCATTCCATGTGCTTTATGTGTCATTGTTTATTTTGTCCTCATAACAACCTATGGATTAGCTCATTATATATTATTACTGCCATTTTACAAACAAGGAAACTGAGGCACAGAAGGGTTAGGTATCTGCCCGAGGTCACAAAGACAGGAACCTGGAGCTGTTCTAGGACTGTGTTAGAGATTAGCCATGAGGTTTGGAGGAAGCAAGACTTTTCTCCCAGGAGAAGGGCTGAAAGCAGAAGAAATCACTCCTGAGTCAATTGAATCCCTGAGAATTGGTGATAAGTCCTGCCGGGTGACCTTCAGCAAGTCACTGCACCTCTCTGTGCCTTGGTTTTCTCCTCTGCAGAGTGCCATGCCAGAGTCGCCTCTCATTGCTGTGACACTGCATCCCTGAGAGGAAGTGGAGAGTGGGGGTAGCAGTGGAGCGTGGCACCATGTCACTTGTGATAACTCAGCTCCTGGGCCCAAGTGGGAAAGGTGGGACAGGTAGACAGGGATAGGCTTACCTTGGAGGTTTCTGGAAAAATTCAACATTCATGACAACATTGCTTATCAATTCCTGGAAGGCTTCTCATTTGGCTTGTCCATCTGAGCTGCTGCGTAGGTATTCATCTATGATGGTGGCATCACCTCAGTGGGCACATCCTGGGGCAAGAGGCCTGCTCAGGTCCCACAGCCACAGCAGACCCTCCCAAGAAGCTCCACACCCTCCTGCCTGGCCTGTCTCATGTCTCAGGGCTCATGTGCCAGGAGCTAGCCACTTGCTGCCCTTGGGGGTTCTAGATGGTGTCTGGGAGGGATAAGGTCAGATCTGGAGTAAAATGCTAGCTCTGCAATCACTGCTTGGCTGTGTGACCTCAGACAGGTTGCTGAGCCTCTCTGAAAGGTAGTTCCTCCCTGGAAGGTTGTTTGGCAGCTTATGTGAAGCACAGCATTCTGGCCTGGAGCAGGTGCTCAGTTGAAGTTAACCAGGAAGTTAGTGAGAGAACAAATCATGGGCACTCCCCACAGCTCCAGAGAGCAGTGATGAGGTTGTGTGAATGAGGAGGGCTCTGGGGGGGTCTCAAAGAAGGGAAATGCACATAGATTGAGCACCTCCTGGATACCAGCTCCTTGGTAGACTCTTCAAATGCAGCATCCAATATCCTTAAACAGCTCACACGGGTGGGATGTATCATCCCCATTTACAGGTGAAGAAATGGGCTCAGAGGGGTTAGGATAACTGTGGACAAGTAGCTAGGGTTGGGATTTGACCCCAGGTCCACCTGGTTTCACATCTGACAGTGCAATCTTAATAGCTGAAGCTCTGGGATCAGACAACTGGCTTAAGCTCTGCCTCTGCCCTTTACCCATCATGAGACCCGGAGCCTCAGTTTCCTCATCTGTAAAATAAGGATAATGAAAGTCCCTACTTCACAGGGTTGTAATGAGGATCGAAGGAGATGAATGCCTGCCCCAGTGCTCAGCACAACACAGTTCCTGGCAGAGAGTATGTGCTCATTAAGGGGCAGTCTGTGATGAAAATGATGGTGATGATGATGATGGTGATGACCTTCCTTTGAGAACCACGTTGACTCATGTCCAAGGGGATTCATGGATAGAACTAAAATTCAGTATTTGGCCCACAGGGCTTGGTGGTAGGTAGGTAGCTGTGGGTGTTGGAGGGGAGGAGTAGAGACTACGCTGGGTTCGGCCCCACTGGACTACCCCTTCCTGCCTTTTGTCGAGGAGGGCCTCAGGATGGCCAGCATGTCCTCCAGGCTCATCTGACCCATCTTATCCAGGAAACCCCAGCCCTGCAGGGACAGCAAGACCCTCTCAGCACAGCCTGATCGCCGCCCATGCTCCCCCACCCGCACCTTCCCACCCAGCTCCCAGCCAGGAGTAGGCAAGTGTTCACAGCCCTGCAGCCATGAGCTTGTCACGGAGCCCAGTGTGGCCAAACCCACTAGTCTGCAGACCCCCCAAAATAAACTTCAAACTGGGGAGGGAGGGAAAAGCACCAAATACAACAGGCAAGTGGTTAACAGCAATCTCGGAGTTTGTTCAATATTTTCACAGAATAACATCAAGACCCCCAGGTGCTGTAGCAGGGGCTACAGGGAAAGTTCAAATGCTGTCTTTAAAATTAAATGTTGGTTACAGTTTTAACAGCGCAGTCTCTGGGTTCAAATCCCAGCTCTGCCACTTACTGGGTGCATAACCTGGACCACTTAAATTCTCTGTGCCTCAGTTTCTTTTTTTTTTTTTAAACAATTCAGACTTTCTTGTTTATTTTTTAAAATTTTTATTTATTTATTTGGCTGCACTGGGTCTTAGTTGCAGCACACGGAAGCTTCATTGCCGTGTGCAGGATCTTCGTTGCAGCATGTGGGATCTTTAGCTGCGGCATGTGGTATCTAGTTCCCTGACCAGGGATCGAACCTGGGCCCCCTGCATTGGGAGCGTGGAGTCTTAGCCACTGGACCACCAGGGAAGTCCTCTCAGTTTCTTAATCTGTAAAAGGAGTGACAATATCCTACCTCATAGGATTGTTGTGTGGACTGAGTTAAAGGCCCTGACAGAGTAAGCATGATGGAAAGGTTAAAGTTATTAAAGTTAATTTCATGGCTCCTAGGCTCTTTGTTAATCTTTGTAAGAGCAGGAACAGAAAATCCACAGATGAATAAACACAAAGAGTGTATACCCAAAGGGAGACATTAATCTTCACTAAGAATTAAAGGACTAAATTAAAGGTCACAGAAGCTAAAGCAGCAAAACTTTTTTAAAAAGTTGGTCTACAAGATCAATATACAAAAATCAATTGTGTTTCTATACACTAGCAATGAACAATCTGAAGATGATATTAAGAAAACCATTCCATTTACAATAGCAACAAAAAGAATAGAATACTTAGGAATAAATTTAATAAGGGAAGTACAAGACTGTACATTAAAAACTAGAAAACATAATTGAGAGAAATTAAAGAAGACTTAACTAAATGGAAAGATGTTCCATGTTCATGGGTTAGAAGACTTAATATTGTTAAAATGGTAATACTTCCCAAACTGATCTATACATTCAGTGTGATCCCTATGAGAATCTCAGCTGCTTTTTTTTTTTTTTTTTTTTTTCAGAAATGAACAAGCCGATCATAATTCACTTGGAAATGCAAGGGACCCAGAATAGCCAAACAATATTATGGATTGATTTGTGTCTCCACGTAAAAAATATGTGGAGTCATAACCCCCAGTACCTCAGAATGTGACCTTATTTAAAGATAAGGCCGTTAGTCAAATTAAGATGATTACAGAGGTAATCATTCGGGTGGGCCCTAGCCTAATATACCTGGTGTCCTTGTAAAAGGGGGAAATTTGGACACAGAGGCAGACAGGTCAGAGGGAAGACAATATGAAGCCAGAGGGAGAATGCCATCTATAAGTCAAGGAATGTGTGAGGCTACCAGAAACTAGGAAAGAGGCATGGATTCTCTCTCACAACACTCAGAAGGAACCAACCCTGCTAACACCTTGATTTCAGACTTGTAGCCTCTAGGACTGTGAGACAATTAACTTCTCTTGTTTAAGTCACCCAGACTGTGGTCCTTTGTTATGGCAACTCTGGCAAAATAATACAGCAACCCTGAAAAGGAAGAACAAAGTTGGGGAATTCACACTTCCCAATTTCAAAACTTACTACAAAACTACAGTAATCAAGATAGTGTGGTAGTAGCATAAGGATAGACATATAAATTAACAGAGTAGAATTGAAAGTCCAGAAACAAGCTCCTTCATTCATGACCAATTGATTTTCAGTAAGGGCACCAAGACAGTTCAACAAGTAAAGAATAGTTTTTTTTCAACAAATGATGCAGGGACAGCTGGATAACCACAAGAAAAAGAATCCCTGATTCATACCATATACAAAAATTAACTTCGGATGAATGTAATTCATTCATGTAACAGCTAAAACTATAAGATTCTTAGAAGAAATCATAGAGGTAAATCTTTATGACCTTGGATTAAGCAATCATTTTTTAGGTATGACACAAAAAGGCCAAGCAACAAAAGAAAAAATAAATTAAACCTCATCAAAATAAAGAATTTTTGGGTTGCAAAGGTTACTGTCAACAAAGTGAAAAGACAACCCACAGAATGGGAAAAATAGTTGCAAATCATATATTGGATAAGAGACTTGTGTCTAGAATATATGTAAATCTTTACCACTCAACAATAAAAAGACAAATAATCTAAATGGTCAAAAGATTTCAGAAGACATTTCTCCAAAGGAGATATAAAAATGGCCAACAAGCGCATGAAAAGATGTTCACTATTTCAGTCACTAGGGAAGTGCAACTCAAAACCACAATGAGATACCACTTCACACCCACTGGGATGACTACAATCAAAACAAAAGATGTTAACAAGCATTGGCAAGGATGTGGAGTAACTGAAATCCTCACACACTACTGGTGGGAACGTAAAATGGTGCAGCTACTTTGGAAAACAGTTCAGCAGTTCCTGAAATGATTAAACAAAGAGTTGCTATATGACCCAGAGTTTCCATTCCTAAGTATATAACCAAGAGAAATTAAGTCATATGTTTGCACAAAATCTGGTACATAAATGTTCTTAGTAGGGGAATCCATAATAGCCAAAAATGTGGAAACAACCCAACTGTCTATCACCTGATGGATGGATAAACAAAATGTGGTATATCCATACAATAAATAGACTATTCAGCCACAAAAAGGAATGAAGTATTGATATCTGTTACAACATACACGAACCTTGAAAACATTATATTAAATGAAAGAAGTCATACACAAAAAAACATATACTGGGATTTCCCTGGTGGTCCAGTGGGTAAAACTCCGAGCTCCCAATGCAGGGGGCCCCAGTTCCATCCCTGGTTGGGGAACTAGATTCTACATGCATGCTACAACTAAGAGTTTGCATGCCACAACTAAAAGATCCCGCATGCTGCAACTAAGACCTGGCACAGCCAAAATAAATAAACAAATATTTAAAAACCAAACAACCCCCCCCAGAAAACCCCCAAAACCCATATATTGTATGATTCTATTCTATGAAATGTCCAGAATAGGCAAATCCATAGATCTGACAGAAAGTAGATTCGTGATTGTCAGGGGCTTGGGGTGGGGGGGCGGGGAGGGATGGGAAGTAACTGCTAATGGGCACCGACTTGTTTTTGGGTGATGCTGATGCAAATGTTCTGGAATAAGGTAGTGGTGATGGTTGCACAACTTTGTGAGTATACTAAAAACCACTGAACTGTACACTTTAAAGGGGTAAATGTTATGGTATGTAAATTATATTTCAAAAAAAAGTTGACATTTGGGCTTCCCTGGTGGTGCAGTGGTTAACAGTCTGCCTGCCAATGCAGGGGACACGGGTTCGATCCCTGGTCCGGGAAGATCCCACATGCCGCGGAGCAACTGGGCCCGTGCGCCACAACTGCTGAGCCTGTGCTCTGGAGCCCGCGAGCCGCGGGTGCTGAAGCCCCCCGCACCTGGAGCCCGTGCTCCGCAACAAGAGAGGCCACTGCATTGAGAGGCCCGCGCACTGCAACGAAGAGTGGCCCCTGCTCGCCACAGCTAGAGAAAGCCCGTGCACAGCCACGAAGACCCAACGCAGCCAAAAATAAATAAATAAATAAATAAATAAATAAATAAATAAATAAATTTATAAAAAAAAAAGTTGACATTTAAAAATTGTGGTCTGCAAATGCTGGTAAAATTGTAATGAAACTTGTAGACTCCAGGGACTTCCGTGGTGGTCCAGTGGTTAGGACTCCACGCTTCCACTGCAAGGGGCATGGGTTTGATCCCCGGCTGGGGAACTAAGATCCTGCAAGCCGCGCAGTACTGCCAAAACAAAACAAAACACCCGTAGACTTTACTGGTGGCAGTTTAAATCGGCAGAGCAATTTCAGAAAGTGTTACGCCAATGGCGACACGTAAGAAGTGGAGAGGTCTACATAAGGGATATGAGTTACTTTCCATGGCTAAAGCCATGGATATTTAGTAACCAGCTAGTTGGCTGAAAAATGTACAGTTTATGGAAATTCACATAACATACAATAAACCATTATAAAGTATACAATTCAGTGGCATTTAGTGTGTTTGCAATTTTGTGTAACTACTGCATCTCTCTAGTTACAAAACTCTTTCATTTCCCCGGCAATACACCCTGTACCCATTAAGCAGTCACTCTCCATTCCCACCCCTACCCCCCTCACCTCACACACCAATACCCCCATCCCTTGATGACCTGATAACCATTAATCTGCTCTCTGCCTCTATGGATTTACCTATTCTGGATGTATCACATAAAAGCAATCATATGATATGTGACCTTTTGTGTCTGGCTTCTTTCACTTAGCACCATGTTTTTGAGGTTTATCTAAGTTGCAGCACATATCAGTACTTCATTCCTTTTTCATGGCCGAATAATATTTCACTGTGGCTGCACCACAATTTTTTTATCCATTCATTCATTGAAGGGCATTTGGGTTGTTTCTACCTTTTGACTATTATGAATAATACTGCTATAAACATTTATTTATACATTTCTCTGTGGTCCTATGTTTTCATTTCTCTTGGTTGTATAGCTAGGAATGGAATTGCTGGTCATATGGTAATTGTGCTTAATGTTCTGAAAAACAAACAAGCTCTTTTCCACAGTGGTTGGATGATGCCCTTATAGAGCCTCAGTGCCTTGGGCCTGAGCAGCTCTGCCAAGGGGCTGGAGGACTGAGGATACCCAGGTTGTATGTTGGGGGTGACTCTCAGGTAGGCCTACTCTCTTGGAGGACCCTCAAATGACAGGGCAGAAGCAGGGCACTACCCTCCAGTGGCCCTGAGACCCGGGGTAGGGATGATGGAGGAAAGGGGGCAGGAAGACTGCTATTAACAACTCGAATCCCATTCCAAATGCAGGGAAGATGTGACTTAAGAGCCAGACCTCCTGCACTCAAATCCTGGCTCTGCCAAGTGGCAACTGTGTGACCTAGTACAAGTTACTTCACAGCTCTGGGCCTAGTTTTGTCATCCATAAAACAGTGATGATAACAGGAACCAACCTCATAGGGTTAAAGGGAGGTTACATTGTGAAGACACGAGGCAAGAAACCAGAGCCAATGGGAGCCTGTTCTTGTGTCAGGACAGGGTCTCTCAGGGTGTCTGTCTCTGCTGGCTTGGGAGACTCCCACTCCAAGGCGGGGTAGGACTTACCTCTGGGCCTCAGTGTCAGGAACATGGCTGGCTGGGAGTGGGAGGTGGGGGGATGGGTGGAGAGTATGAGGCACTGGCAAATATTTGCTGATTCAAACAGTTAGATGTGCTGATTCAATGAGGGACAGGGTGAGGGTCATGCCTGGACTAGGTGCCAGATCCTCTCCTGGGCTTCCAGCTGGCACCTCGAGTTGGAGAGCCTGAGGATCAAACTTCTGCCAGAAATAACCAGTGCAGCTTCCTGAATCCTCTTTGGAAGCCTCCCTGGTGGGGCTGTTCCCTCTCCCAGAATCTTGACACATAGGTACATTCAGGGCCTCATGAGTAAGAGAGAGACTGAGAAAGAGAGAGAGAGAGGCAGGTAACCAACCACAATGAGATGCCACTACACACCCATTAAATTAATCAAATGTAAAAGACTGATAAGACCAAGTGTTGGCGAGGATCTGGAGCAATTGGACCCCACCTATATGGCCGGTGGGTGTGCAAAAATGGAACAGTCAATTTGGAAGACAGTTTGGCACTTTCTTTAAAAGTTAAGCATACACTCTCCATATGACCCTGCGATTCCACTCTTAGCTATTTACTATTTACAAAATGAAAGCATACGTCCACACAAGGACTTGTCTGAAAATGTTCATAGCTACTTTATTGAAAATAGCCAAAAAATAGAAATCACTCAGATGTCCATCAATGGATGAATGGATAAAATGTGGCATGTCATATATGGAATACTATTCAGCAAGAAAAGAGAAGAACTACTAATTGAATCTCAAAAACATTATGTTAAGAGACAGAAGCTGGTAAAAAAAATGATTTCATTTCTATGACATTTTAGAAAAGGCATACTATAGCAACAGAAGGCAATTTAGTGGTTGTGAGGGACCAGGGTCAGGGCAGTGCAAAGTGGCGTAAAGGAACTTTTTTTTTTTTTTAGATTTTTTTTTTTTTGATGTGGATCATTTTTAAAGTCTTTATTGAATTTGTTACAATATTGCCTCTATTTTATGTTTTGGCTTTTTGGCCACGAGGCATGTGGGATCCCCGATCAGGGATCAAACCCGCACCCCTCACATCAGAAGGTGAAGTCCTAACCACTGGACCACTAGGGAAGTCCCTAAAGGAACTTTTCGGAGCAATGGATGCATCCTAAAACTTGATGTGATGGTGGTTGTATGTCTTATACATTTATCCCAATTTATCAAACTGTACACCTAAAATGGGTGAATTTGATTGTATGTAAATTATTCCACAATAAAGCTGTTAAAAAAATAAGATTAACTAGTCCTAAAAACTAGTTTTGGGAATCCACTTTTGGGAAGTATACTGTGCATATGCAGGACTGAAAAACATAGAGGCATGCATGCCACAGGTGCTCAATAAATGCTTTCAGGATGCGGGGGGAAGCATTAGCACCAGGCAGTGTTCTTTAGAAGGAAAGCTCCTTCCGGCTCCAGAGTTGGTCATCTCAAGCTTAAGGTTATGCTAGTCTGCCATCTGGTGGGCATAGTTGGCAATGCAGGAATCTCCAGCCTTCAAGCCCAACTTCAGGAGGCTCTATGGTGGGGCAGAAAGAAGGGGGACCTTCCTCCTGGGAAACCTGGTGCCCAGAGGGTCAGAGATAGGGAGTCCTGGATCTACGAGAAGAGGGATACAGCTTCTTAATGATAGAGAGAAAGTGCTTTGGCGGCACAAACAGGCAGAGTGAACATAATTGGTATCTTTGCATGTTGAGATAAAATATAAGACAGGGTTTTTTGTGGGGGGGAGATGGTGCAGGGGGAATAAAAGTTTGGGGAAAACAATGAGATAAGTAGGAAAACTAATCATGTGGATGCCCACAGTGAGTTGGTGAGTTGGGCGATGCTCAGCAGAGGGGGCGGGGGAGGGGGGCAGGGTAGCAAGGGGAATTCTAAAAGGCAAGAGGAGACCTCCCTGGATGAAGAGGCCCTTGGGAGCCAGCCAACAAGAGTCTCTTCCCCTAGATATGCCTGGATCTTCTGACCCCTCAATCCTACTTCCAGGAAACATCCCACAGATAAACATCTTCATGGATGTGCTACAGTCATGTAAAGTTTGGGCCCTACAGTGTCTGCAGAACCACTGAGAATGAAGACAAACTTCCGGAGGCAGTGACTGAGGAACCCGCCTGCTTCTCCTGGCCACTGGGCAGCTGGTCCAGGCTCCAGGGACCCATGGACAAGCCCACTCTGAGTTCCTACAAAAAATGGGGTTACCTCCGTGGGACACTGATAAGTGAATGAGTAGGTTGTTTAAATGTCAATGATAGACGGCACTTAATCTAGGAGGACAATGAGTGGGGACAGGGACATTTACATTCTTAGTAGTTGGGAGCCTCAGTGGGGCTGAGATCTTGGAGCTCCCAGGCTCCTGGTATCCAGGCTTCCTATTGGCCACTTACAGATGGAAAGCATGGGGGGCTTGTTGAGAGCCAAGTGTGGGCGACATGCCCCAAAGCACCTTCCTTCAGAGGGAGAGGAGAAAGAGGGTGGGGAGGGAGTGGAGGTGAGGAGGGGAGGGTGGGGCCCAGGGCCCACTGGGGTGTTGAGGAAGGTGAACTTCCGTCGGGGTTTGCTCATCCAGCTTCCTGGGAGGGTTTATGGATTGTGTCTAACAAGAGAGGACCCATGGCAGGCTTGGGAACTAACATCATGCAGTAGGTTCTTCAGTGTTTGCTGGCTGGATGGATGGATAGACGAATGAATGAATGAATGAATGGCTATGTGAATGAAGGAAGAAACTACTGGCTCCTCACTGGGTGTGTGTGGGCACATCCGGCAGACTCCCACCTACACTCAAGCCCACCCCTCCACCCCCCTCCCCCCAGACGCAAGCAGCTACAGTTCTGTGTGCTTCTCCTTGGCCTCCATTAGCTCCCGTATCTTCTGGGGTAGGGTCTTCGTCCAGAACTGGAACCTGTGGGCCTTCAGGGCTCGGCCCACTGCAGGCTGAGTGTTCAGCTGCATGTACTGCTCCTCCTGGTTGAACACAGGCCAGTGGGGCAGACCCTCGCCGTTGGGGTTCCTGTAGACATGCCCTCCCGTGGGGCAGTATGAAGGTCACTATGAGCCCTACCGAGCCCAGACAGAGCACCCTGACTGGGGTCTGGCAAGGCAGCCAAACAAGCTTGGGGAATGGTGGGGGGGACGTTCCAGAAGGAGGAAAGAAACTACCTCCCACCAGAGCGTCAGCTCCGCAGGGGACAGGGCGGCCTCTGTCCCTTCCTGATAGAGGGAGGCTCTGCGGATAACAGCACTGTCACCCCCCATCCAGGTCACCCCAAGATGGAATGAGTGTCCAGCATCCACAAGGCCCCTTTCTGTCCAGGAGGGTCCTGGAGCTGGGGAGGGGGCTGCCACGCAATTAAGGACACATCCGCTAATGAAGTCACCACAGACAAGGGGAGCCCTGGATGGGCTCAAGCCCTGCCCTCGCCACCGTGGAGGTTAAAGTAGGAGTGTGACATCTCACCCATTTCGAGCAAAGTTGGCCCAATACTTCATCATCTTCCTGCTCAGCAGCTCTTCCTCCTCAGTGAGTTGGACTACAGAGCACAAGGACAAGGGTCCAGGTCAGGGCAACTCCAGTCCGGCATGTGGGTCATTCGCCCTCACCCCATCTCAGGCTCCTCCCTGCCATCCCAAGGCCTGGCTCTCTGCCCGCTCCCCAGGCCCTCTCCTTGCCCAAACCCCATATATTCATCCCAGCTTCTGGCTGACCCAACACTGGGCTCATCCCTGACCCAGAAGGCTCCCTTCTTCTGACAGTAGAAGGCCATTTAAGAAATAAATATGAAAAAGAAAGAAAGCAAGGAAGGAAGGAATGAAGGAAGGGAGGGAAAGAAAGAGAGAGAGAAAGGAAGGAAGGAAGAAAGGAGGGAGGGAGGAAAGAAAAGAAAGAAAGAAAGAAAAAAAGAAAAAAAGGAAGAAAGAAAGAAAGGAAGGAAGGAAGGAAGAAAGAAAGAGGCCTTTCAAACACCCCCTCTGCACCCATGCCAGAAACCCAAGGTCAGGGTGGGGAGAGGTGGAGGGAGCACGGGTTCCAGTCTGAAGAATGCTAGACTCCAATTCAAGCTCAATCTTTCTAGCTGTCAGATCTTGGACACCTGATCCCCTCCTCCCTCTGAGCCTCAGTTTCCTCGTCTGTACAGTGAGGGCAATCACCCTCACTCAGGGTCTTATCCAGTGTCCCATCCCACATCCTGGGGATGAGGAGCCTCTGAGGGACCCCCACCTAGGAAGACTCACTGTGGCTGCTCCCGAAAGGACTTCTGAAGATGAAGTGAACCTCATCTCCATGGTCTGCCCTCACATAGCTCGGCCTGACATCCTTGAAGAAGCTGAGCTGATGCTGGAACTCGTAGAAGTAGACAGGGGCGTAGGAACCTGGGGAGGTGGGGAAGACGGGCCATGACCTGGCGGCCCCTCACCCGGAGCTTTCTTGCATCACCCATGGTGATGACATAGCTAGGTCCAAAGCTGGTTGGAGTCTGGACAATGGGGTGAAGGAGCCCCAGGCTGGAGCAAGGGCAGTGGGAAGGGCCTGGATTCAAATTGTGGCCTTGGAACTTCCTAGGGTATTGTTTTAGGCAAGTCACTAAAGGTCACTGAACCTGTTTCCTCCTCCGTAAAATGGGGTAAATGTCTGTCTCTTAGACTAGCCATGAGGATTTATCAAGATGAAGGATATCAAGTGCCTGGCACCAATAAATAGACATGGGCTAGGTTTTGGACACCAGTAGACCTCATCTGGCACCTGCAGCTCTGAGCCGCCCCCTAGCCAGTCTGGCCTTAGTGCAGATGTACTCACACTGCAACTTTGCTACTTGGAGTGCAGGGATCACGAAGATGCAGTCCCCCATGATCTCATGGAACTGGATTCGGAGGGTCTGGGGGTCCTCACTGTCCCCTATGTACTCCTCCATCAACAGGTCAGCAAACTCAGGCGGCATCATCTGCCCCAGGTGGATCAGGAAGAGGCAGGTTAGGCAGGCTGGCAGGGGCCGGGAAGCAGCAGAGGCAGGACTGGGGAGATGGATCCTGGGATGGGATAGGGAATCGGGGAAAGGGGCCAAGCTCTGGGTGAGGGGTGCTGCATGGACAGGATATCTGGGGGCTGGGCTTCCCGTGCCTTAGGATAGGAAAGGGGCCCCCTCCCCATGTGGGCAGGTCCCCAGGAACCTCACCATCATTGTTGATATTATCTGCAAGCCATCCTTTATGGTCTCTCTGTCCATTTCCTTCTGGGTGTCAGAATTGTTCATGACCTGGGTGGTGGGGGAGTCTTGAGTTGGAGATACGATGGGCCTGGAGCTACGAAGCCCCGAGGCCTTCCCACTGCATGGGCTCCCCCGCACCTGGAGGCTTGGGAGTGGGCCTCACCGAGGGTAGGATCCAACTGAACTCATCGTTGTTTACACCAATGATGCTGGGGACAGGGTGCAAGTCGGCAGAGGCCAGCAGCTCCTGGGGGTGCTTGGGCAGGAAGATCCCGTCCACCAGGCCAGGGATGATGCTGAGGGGCTAAGGGACACTCAAGGTCAGGTTGCAGACACTTTCTGATGCCGCAGACATCTTCCACCCCTTCTTGGCTCGTCCCAGAATGCTCACACCCACCCCAGCAGGTCCTATACCTGCCTCAGCATGGCCTGGCCTCGATTTCCCATCCAGGGCTGTGAGGACACCAAGGTGAGGAGCTAGAGTAACTTGCCCAGGGAGGATGAAGGGCACCCAGGCTTGCCTGCCCCACACCTACTGGACCCTTCCCTCCACAGCCATGTCCATCAGTCAAACCTTGCTGATGGCCAGAATCTCCTCTTCACTCTTGTGCCGCAGGCAGTCCACCAGGGCCTCTGAGTCAACCTGGCCACAGGCAGACAGGTTCGCCACCACCTGTAAACAGACCAGGCAGCGGCTGGCTCATGCTTCCGGGTAGGGGAAAGAGGTTTGCCCAGTGCCCCAGTTGGAGGCAGGTGTACCCCAAATCTCACAGAGTATTGTGAATGGATTCCTACAGTTTTGAAATTGTTCCAACTTCCCTGATGCTCAGAGGACTCTGCCAGGGGCGCCATCCCACCTGCCTAGATGGTCCTGCCTATGATGGGGGCCCCCAGGGCAGCAGTCTTGTGGGCCACAGAATGTACTCAGCCTCTGCGCTGACAAAGGTCTGTGAATTCTGACCCTCGAACAATCCCCAGATAGGCGGCTGTTTCCAAGGTCCTCTGATGGCAGGGGAGTCCTTGTTATCCCCATTTAACAGACAGAGTAATAGAGGCTGAGAGGTAAGAGATGGGGCAGCAGGTCTGGGCTTCCCACGGTTGAGGGCACTCACTGTGGAGACCACATCAGATGAGTTGGCGGTGAAGCTGGGCAGCAGGGCCACGCCACTCTCCATGATGGCACCGTGGAAGAGTCCTTCGGACACGGGGGACACAACATGCAAAGACACGCTTATGCCACCCGCAGACTCGCCAAAAATGGTGACATGGTCAGGGTCGCCTCCAAAGTAGACGATATTCTGCTGGACCCAGCGTAGTGCGGCCACTTGATCCAGGTAGCCCCAGTTGCCAGTTGCGTGTTTGTCTCCAGTGCTGAGAGGTGGCAGGGATGAGGGTCATGGCACTGTCCTGGCTCCATCAGCCCGCATTGCCGAGCCCAGCCCCAGTCTCACCTGAAGAAGCCCAGCAAACCCAGGCGGTACTGGATAACGACCACCACCACGTCCTCGAAGGCCGCCAGAGCAGAGCCGTCATACATGGAAGCCATGCCCACGACAAACGCACCACCATGGATCCACACCATCACCTGGCGAATCCAAGGCACAGATACCATATGGCTCCCACCAAGCCCAAACCCCACCAGAGCTGCTACCTAAACTAACCACCACTTTGGCTCTGTCCTCCTAACCACATGGACAGAACTCCAGCAAGACAAAGTGGTGTCTTCATGACCTGGGCTGAAGGCAACCCAAGTTCTATCAGGAAAACCGGGCCTCCCACACTCTGGGGCCCGTCCCACATACCAAAGCCTGGCTCCATTTCTCCCAGAACCCTCTCTGCCATGGAAAGAAAAGGGGTGTCTCTCTGATCACCCCACATGCACGCACATTAATTAAAAGTGTACTCTATTCTCATTGGCCCAACAGATAATCCATGGCTGGGGTCTCCGGCCACCTCAAAGTGCATCCCTCAGGCACCTGAGTGGGTCCTGGGTATGAGTTGGTTGGGTAGGTCCTGGGTCCCTACCAGGGCCACAGTTTCTGACGTCTGGGAGCAGCCAGAGTTCTGTGACCCTGTGCCCAGGCATCAGCCACCCATGCTGGGTAAGAAATAACTCTCTTGGATCTGATAGTAAGAAGCTTCTTAACAGGGTCCACACTGCAGTGGGGCCCAGGTTGACCTTGTTCTTTTAAATCTTCTGCAGAAGAAATGTCCTCCTACCCCTTAGCCAGCTGTGGCCTGGCACTCACAGGCAGTTTAGAGCCCTCATGGGAATGGGCAGGTGTGTAGATGTTGAGGTACAGGCAGTCTTCAGACATGGAAGTAGAAGGCAGGGTCACATTCAGTAGTTTCAGAGTCATTTCTTTCATGCTAGCGAAGTCCTGCAGACACCTGGTGACCATGGCAGGCAGTCAGTCCTGGAGCCATGCTGTGGCCATAACCAGATCCTGGGCCCAGATATGCTCCCAG
The DNA here is from genome assembly GCF_965194805.1 of Balaenoptera borealis. NCBI lineage: Eukaryota > Metazoa > Chordata > Mammalia > Artiodactyla > Balaenopteridae > Balaenoptera > Balaenoptera borealis. Next base: position 18,532,272 of record NC_138878.1, read on the forward strand.
CTACCCTTAGTCCCACCTCCTTTGATACCTCACTCACATGTGATCCCTCCCTAAAGCTCCTTTGCACCAAGCTACAGGCCACAGACTCTGGGGAAGCTGGGATAGAGCCTAGTCTTCCAGGAGGCCTCAAGCTTATGAGGGCCTTGGATATCAGTCCTCCTGAGGCTGAGAAATCTTGACTCTGGAGGGTCTCTATGAGAACGATTGGTTGCATGTGTTGACATTCACCACCATATAACTGTACTCAGGCAGACCTGGAACAGGGGAGTAGCCCGTATACATGTGCTGCCAAAAGGAATGGATTAATTTCTCATGAGAAGGGCAGTGGGACATCCCTCATCCCAAGTCAGACTCTCAGGGAACCTCATCACTCCCACAGTTTCTAGTTTCAAGAACATATACCCCTTGGTCAATGGCATCTGGCCCTGTCGGTTGGCACAGTGGCTGTGCAGAGTGGGGTCTTCTGCTCCTCAGGGATCTACAGTGTCTGCTGCTAGAGTCAGGAGCTCCTACAAGGTTCAAACCTCTCCCAGAGATACCTCCTCTGGTGGCAGAGATCACTTGTCACAACTAGAACCTAGGGAGTTGTGTGTCTCTGCTTGTCCCTTCAGCTTGTGGAGCTAATGCTCTTTGAGTGCTAAGCCCTCAGTCTGGGAAAGTTACTTCACCCTTTCAAGCCTCTGCATGCTCATCAGAAAAATGCATGTAAAAATCCACCAAACTCAGAGGGAAAACTGGCTGTTTTGAAATGACATGAAATGACAACTGCAGCCTGGCCCAGAGCTCAGAGTACCCTCTATCCCAGGGCCTAGAGTTCCCTGGAACCCCTGCTTACTTGGCTGGGTGGGAGGTCCCATCCTTTATACCACTCCAAGATTCCGGGGGCTCCGGGGGCGCAAACCGCAACAGCCCTAGAGGTGGCTTGGCGAAGGGAATTCCCAAGAAGGTGTGGATCCCCACATCAGTGTTCTTCACGTGGACGAGGCTCCCCCGCACCTGGCCCGTGTGCGTGGTCCGCACGGGGCCGGCCGAGTCCTGGCCTGTGGGCAGAGAGATGGACGTCAGGGTTGGGTCTCCCCATTTAGCTGCCCTCCCAGACTGTTGATGCTGCCACCTCCTTCCTGTCCTCAGCTCAGCTCAAGGGACACTGATCTACCAACACTTGCTTTACAGATTTCCTGCCTGTAACTGTGCTCCCCCCACCCCCAACTGCCTTCACTGCCCCAGCCTTTTCCACCATGCTCACTGAGGTTCCTTGGGGCTCAGCACCATGGTTTAGCCCCATAGTTTAGCCTCAAACAAATAGTCACATGAGCTTGATGGGGTGAGAGTGTCCTTTCTACTCACTGTGTGCCAGGTCCTAGGAGGCAGTAGGAGAACTGTGGGAATCGGACAGACAAGATTCCTGTCCTTAAGGATCTCACACTCTAGGTGGCAAGAATGACATAAAGAAAGTATCCTCCAGCAAGAGGGAAGAGATATGGGAACGTATGTCTATGTATAACTGATTCACTTTGTTATAAAGCAGAAACTAACACACCATTTTAAAGCAATTCTACTCCAATAAAGATGTTAAAAAAAAAAATTAATTAATTAAGTCTTTAAAAAAAAAAAAAAAGAAAGTATCCTCCAAACAAAGAGTGACAGTATGAGGAGAACAACAAAGAGAAGGGCAGCTGTGTCTAGAACATAAAAAGCACAGCCCGCCCTGCTATGGGGATCAGGGAGGCAGGAAGAGATTGAAAGTCCCCTAACAGAGAAAGGGCTGATATTCTTTTTTTTGTTTTTTTAATTTATTTATTTTATTTATTTATTTTTTGCTGCGTTGGATCTTTGTTGCTGCGCACGGGCTTTCTCTAATTGCGGCGAGCGGGGGCTACACTTCGTTGCGGTGTGCGGGCTGCCCATTGCGGTGGCTTCTCTTGTTGCGGAGCATGGGCTCTGGGTGCGTGGGCTTCAGTAGTTGTGGCACATGGGCTTCAGTAGTTGTGGCTCACGGGCTCTAGAGTGCAGGCTCAGTAGCTGTGGCGCACGGGCTTAGTTGCTCTGTGGCATGTGGGATCTTCCCGGACCAGGGCTCGAAACCGTGTCCCTTGCATTGGCAGGCGGATTCTTAACCACTGCGCCACCAGGGAAGTCCAGAGCTGATATTCTTAATAGATAAAGAATTTCTATAAATGAATAAGAAATATGCCAGCTATGCATATTTGGTGAAAGAATGTGAAACGGTGAAAGAATATGTCCAGACAGAATAAGGAATACCACTAAACGGCTCCTACACAGATGAGATGTTCACCTCACTCATGCTAAGAGAAATGCACATTGAAATCTGATTGTGATGTCAACAACTTATTTTGTCACAAAAAGCAAGACAATCAGACATTGTATGTTTTCTGTTGGAAGTCCACTGCACCACATATGAAGTAGTCTTGTCCCCAAACAAAACAAAGCAAAACCTAAAATCTGAATCTGATCAAGCCTCTGGAATATAAATACAAGTTTACAGGCATACAGGGGACAGAGAAACAGTTAAAAGACACCCTAGGGATGTAATCAGCAAGACCCAAACTCTGTTATATGTGGAATCTAAAAAAAATGATACAGATGAACTTATTTACAAAACAGTGACTCACAGACATAGAAAACAAACTTATGGTTACCAAAGGGACAAAGTGGGGAGGGATAAATTAGGAGTTTGGGATTAACACAAACACAGTACTATATATAAAATAACCAACAAGGACCTATTGTATAGCACAGGGAGCTATACTCAATATCTTGTAATAATCTATAAGAGAAAACATTCTGAATATATAATATATATAACTGAACCACTTTACTGTATGCCTGAAACTAACACAACATTATAAATCAACTATACTTCAGGAAAAACAAAAACAAAAACAAAAAAACCCTCAAACTCTGGGATACTCTCCAGAACAAACTGGTTTCTTCAACACAGCAACAAAATTACAAGAAAAATAAAAGAGAGGCAGAGGAGGAATCTGAAGATTGAAAGAGACTCATGAAATACTTCAAAAGATAGATAATAATAAATGTTGGAAAGGATGTGGAAAAACTGGAACCTTTGTATATTGCCGGTGGGAAGGGAGAATGGTGCAGGTGCTTTGGAAAACACCCTGGCAGTTATTCAAAAGGTTAAACATAGGACTTCCCTGGTGGTGCAGTGGTTAAGAATCCACCTGCCAACGCAGGGGACACGGGTTCGAGCCCTGGTCCGGGAAGATCCCACATGCCGCGGAGCAACTAAGCCCGTGCACCACAACTACTGAGCCCGTATGCCACAACTACTGAAGCCCGCGCGCCTAGAGCCTGTGCTCCGCAACAAGAGAAGCCACTGCACCGCAACGAAGAGCAGCCCCTGTTCGCCACAACTAGAGAAAGCCCGCACGCAGCAACGAAGACCCAACACAGCCAAAAATAAATAAAGTAATTAATTTTTTTAAAAGAAGTTTAAACATAGAGTTACCACAGGACCCAGCAATCCCACTCCTAGGTATAAACCCAAGAGAATTGAAAACATATGTCCACAAAAAAACTTGCGTATGAGTGTTCATAGCAGGATTATTTATAATAGCCAAAAAGTGGAAACAATCCAAATGTCCATCAACTGATAAATGGATTGATAAAATGTACCATATCTATACAATGGAATATTACTCAGCAATAAAAAGAAGTACCGAACATGCTACAATACAGATGAACCTTGAAAATACGCTAAGTGAAAAAAGCCAGTCACAAAGGACCACATATTGGATTATTTCATTTATACGTCCAGAATTGGTGTATTCATAGAGACAGAAATGTTGGGGAAAGGGGAATTGATGTGGTAAACTCTGTGAATATACTAAAAACCACTTTAAATGGGTAAAAGTTATGCCATGTGAATTATATCTCAAATCTGTTATTAAAAAAAGCACATCTAGGGCTTCCCTGGTGGCGCAGTGGTTGAGAATCTGCCTGCCAATGCAGGGGACACGGGTTCGAGCCCTGGTCTGGGAAGATCCCACGTGCTGCGGAGCAGCTGGGCCCGTGAGCCACAATTACTGAGCCTGCGCGTCTGGAGCCTGTGCTCCGCAACAAGAGAGGCCGCAATAGTGAGAGGCCCGCGCACCGCGATGAAGAGTGGCCCCCGCTTGCCACAACTAGAGAGAGCCCTTGCACAGAAACGAGGACCCAACACAGTCATAAATAAATAAATAAATACTTTATAAAAAAAAAAGCACATCTACTAATGTTTAAAGTAAGAACCTTGTTTAAATCATGGTTTTAAAAAAGTCATAAATATCATGAGATAATATGAAATAAGAATATTTTTGACTAGATGTTTGATTACATTAAGAAATTATGAGAGATATATATTTCTTCTTTTAGTAGGACATGATAAAAAAAATTACAGGTGATATGATGTCTGGGATTTGCTTCAAATAATGGTGCAAAGGAGAGGTGATAATCCAGACAAAACTAAGTTGCCCAGGTCTTGATAACTGTTGAAGGTAGATCATGGTACATTGAGTGTGTTATATTATTCTCGCTACCTCAGATGAGGAGCCCTGCGGTACTGTGTGACCTCGGGCAGGCCTGACCCTCTCTGTGCCTCAGGGCGCAGGGAGGTATCCAGTCAGGCTCCCAATTCCCCTGGTGTTATCTTCACTGGCTCCCACCTCCCTGGAGCCTTTCCTCCTGCAGGCTCAGGCTCTACTTCTGCAGAATTTGGCAGATTTGAGCCTGGTTTCATAATAAAAAGTAAAAAAAAAAAGAAAGAAAACAAAAAAACATCCTTATGGAACTATACTACCCTACACCCATTAAATTAACGTGGATGAATGTGCCTGATGACACCTGGTGTGGGTGAGGCTGGAGTTAGCAGCTATTCACATGCTCCACAGAGGGCAACTGAGCAATGCCTTTCCAAGTCAGAAGACTCATCCTTCTCCCGAGGAACACGCTGTCTACATAAGTCCTTTGTGGGATGTGACGTCTGCCCATGTAATTCACTGCCTCCACCGACCTTTAATGCTTGATGTTTGTTATAGCAAAAGACAAAACCTGCTAAAATGTTCCTGATCAGAGGCTAGTTACATCAAGGATGCTTCCTCCTTGAAGAGAAGCCCTTTCATTAAACAGTATGAATAAGTTCTACCATGTGGGCGTGTGGAGAGGTCACTCCCTGTGTCAGGAAGTGGAAAAGCCAGGGACCAAAAACGGAGGCAATGTGTGACCATTTGGGTGAAAACCAAGGATGCATGCACACATCCATTCTTGGGTAAACTCCTGGTTAGTGTGTGGAAGGCCCTGGGGAACTAGATGGTCCCTGCCAATAAGCCAGGACTGGGTGGGACAGGAGAGGGTCAGACCCATCATCTGTACTTGCCAGTTCTTCTTTTCTGAAAGTGGGTCCCATCCAACATAGCAACATTTTTAGAAAGAGGCATCAGCGAGGCCTCGCAGATTGTGGCACTGGAAGGTTCCGGTGACCTCTTAGAGCCTGCTGAGCAAGGGGTAAGGGCAGAAGTACGATGGGTTGGGCCTCGGGGTAGTCATGAGTGTGGACGCACCCAGGCAGATTCGACTGGGAAGGGAGAGGATAGTCAGGTCCCACAGGCAGAACCTGTTTGGATTAGAGGATCACGCCCTTCAAGAGGAGCACAGGGAACTTCCCTGGTGGCCCAGTGGTTAAGACTCCACACTCCCAATGCAGGGGGTGTGGGTTCGATCACTGGTCAGGGAACTAGATCCCACATGCTGCAACTAAAAGATCTCATGTGCTGCAACTAAAGATCCCGCATGCTGCAAGGAAGATCCTGCACAAGGCAATGAAGATCCAGCATGCTGCAACTAAGACCTGGCGCAGCCAAATAAATAAATAAAATTTTTTTTAAAAGAGAGGGGGCACAGGAGCTGGAGCTGTGCCCAGGTACTGTGCCCACATAGCGTAAGCTATAAAGGCTACCAATAAGGGCTGGCACAAAGAGAGATCACCTTTGCCCTGGAGGTCAAGACCTGCCCTCACTCGGGGTGGGTGCACGGGGTGAAGAGAAGCACGTGGAAGTCTGTCTGATAGTAGGATGTGGTGGCCGGGGGATGGGGGCTTCTGTAGGCTGGGCCAGTAACCTTGCCCAGGGCTCCTGTGGAGAGGGGCTCAGTGGGTGTCAGGACACCCCTCTGGCCAAGGGCGAAACACTCAGAGCCACATGGTGGCGGGAAGGTATAATTATTGTTGTTATTACCCCCGTCAGCACCAGCTCCATCACAAACACTCGCAGGGAAATGTCCCAAATAACTCCCCAGCTCGCCCGGTGCTGCTAAGAGCCCCTAGGGCCTGCTTGCGCCTTGGGGTAGTGTGACTTGGGGCAGCCCAGACTCTCTCTGCGCCTCAGGGGGCGCAGAGATGCGTTGTATCCCTCACACGGTTCTGGTGCTGGAACTCTCCGCCGGCTCCCACCTCCCAGATGCCTTTCCTCCCGCAGCCTCAGGTCCTGCCTCTGCAGAATTTGGCAAATCCTACCCCAGTCCCTGCCGCCCCGCGTCGGAGCCTCACCCTGGCCCGGGACAAGGAGAAGCAGGACACCGAAGGCCACGGCTCTCAGCCGCTCGCAAAGTTGGTCCAGCTGCATCTTGGGCTCACAGGTCTTTCTTGCACTACCGGCGGACACGCTGCTTTTCACCAAGAGGCTGCGCAGGGACGCATCCAGCCGTCGACGATTGAGTGCCTCGCCCAGGCCTGGACTTTGGACTGGGAAGGGAGTAGGCGGGGAAAGATGGGTTTGGCAGGAAAGTGGGACAGAACAGGTAAAGGCCAGTGGCAGGTAGGGGCTAGCACAGCCGCTTCCCCTCTGTCCTCTTGGGCCTCCTCCGCAGGGACCTTGAGGCTTCTGCAGCCACTCCGCAATACCAAGAACCCTCTCCACAAACCTGCGTTCAGTGTCCTTATAGTCACAGGCCCGACAAGTGTGTTCCGAGGGGGAGAGAGAGGGAGCAATAAGCTCTCCTGGGAAACCAGGAGAGCTTCCTTGAGGAGGTGCACGATCAGGATTCCCATAGACAGATAAATGAAAACAATCTTCGTTCAGAGTGAAAGGAACCACCCGAGTAAAGGCAGGGAAGTGTGACGGCACTTCATTCCAAGAACTCCTTGCTTTCGGGGATCGATTTCCTGGGTCCGCCTTCATCCCCCTATTGTCCCTGGTCTGAGGGTCTCCGTGGGCCCTCCTCCCTACTCGGCAAAGGCCCGCCTTTTGAAATGCACACCTGATTGTGGCACTCATCTTAAGGACACCCTCAACCCCACCCCGTGTCTTTCCCTGTCCCCACCTCCCGTCAAAATCGAGGTCACGGTCCTTTATCCATTGGACAAACATTTGAAGAACGTCTTTAGGGCCGCACGCTGGGAACCGTGAGAGCACTCCCAGGCCCAAGGTGCAGCGAGGGCTGCAGGTGCGTCACTGGGAAGTTCCGAAACGCAGTGAACCGTGCCGGGACAGAGGCAACTCTGGGCGCCCGCCCAGCCTAAGGGGCAGGCCTCTCGGAGGAAGTGATGCCTGACGGTACGCCTGGCTCAATCTCAAGACGGGTCTTTAGTACCCCAGCCTTGGCCTGCGCCGTCAGGCACCCTCCCGGTTCGCACACGTGGTCCCTTCTCCGTGTCTTTGTTGGAGCGCTCGGCATTTTCTCTGATCCGCGTAGAGAGCGCAAGGAGGCAACCGCTCCACCCAAACCGCAGGCGGCATACCGGCAAGGCCGCGTGTCCCTCGCGTTACCCCGTCGCCACGCCACGCCACGCCCCCTTCCTGTTCCCCGGAAATGCACCGTAGGAGCGGAAGCGCCCGCCTACAGTTGCCGGCAGCAGTTCCGCGATGGTGGGCGGCGGCGGAATGGGGGGCGGCCTCCTGGAGAACGCTAACCCCCTCATCTACGAGCGCTCTGGGGAGCGGCCAGTGACCGCGGGCGAGGAGGACGAGCAGGTTCCAGACAGCATCGACGCGCGCGAGATCTTCGATATCCGCCGCTGCTGGGCGCGGGCGGGTTGGAGGGGGCCTGGGAGGAGGTGGGATGCCCAGTAGTCGGTGGAGCTGTAGTAGGGCCGGGCATTCCCGGAGGGGGGTTCTGAGTGGGCAGAGGCTCAGAGTCCCCTTTCCTTCACTTGCCACATCTGATTCGCTCCATCAATGACCCGGAGCATCCACTGACACTAGAAGAATTGAACGTAGTAGAGCAAGTCCGGGTTCAGGTGAGTCACTCCCAGCGTCCAGGGGAGCTACTTGTTCAGGAGAGTCAGAAAGGCTCAGCTGTGCACCAGGGGGTTGGCCTTCTCTCAGCTCACGGACTCCTCAGGGGATCTTTGGAACGGGGTGTGTGTGTGTGTGTGTGTGTGTGTGTGTGTGTGTGTGTGTGTGTGTGTGTGTGCGCGCCCATTTTATGGATGAGGAAACTGAGACCCATACTGGTTAGATGACTTCCCTGAAGCAACAAACTAAGAAGAGGGTCTCTGGGCTGGACGGGCCATGACTTTTAACATCCCACCTCTCCAACCAGGTGAGCGACCCCGAGAGCACAGTGGCCGTGGCCTTCACACCCACCATTCCGCACTGCAGTATGGCCACACTTATTGGCCTGTCCATCAAAGTCAAGCTTCTGCGATCCCTTCCCCAGCGTTTCAAGGTAAGGTGGAACTGAGCCCTGGGGGTGGGGCAGGCATGAGTGTCTGCTACTGAGGAGGACATGGAGAGCATGAACTTGAACGTCAGAGTGAGATCTGGAAGGATCCCAGCTAGCAGAGATGAAACTGGGAGGAGGCTTTCCAGTTGGATGGGACAAGAATAAAGATCCAAGCTGGAAAATGCAGAAAAGTAGTGAGGAGTGTGGCAGGAAGGGCAGTAGGGAGCTGTAGATAAGTTTGGAGCAGGGATGGGGCGCAGGTGGGCCTTTAAGTCAGTAGCAATTGGCCAGTCCTTTGGGTAGAGATGGAATGGCTGTGAGTGGGTTTGGGGTGTAATGGAAGGGCCGGAGTCCAGAGGCATGATTAGGAAGAAGGATCAGCTGGAGGTGGTGAGTGGGGAGAGGGGAAAAGGGAGTAGACAGGTATGTGAGTGCTCAGGCCCCACCTATCTCCCTCCCAGCTGGACGTGCACATTACACCAGGGACCCATGCCTCGGAGCATGCAGGTAAGTGTGGGCTGGTGTTGAGGCATTAGCCCGGAGGTTCCCCGCTTGCCATGGTGGTCTGTAGGGCAAGATTAGGGGGAGGGTTGGGGGCTTGGCACTAGGTGGGTGACTCGCCAGTGGAGGTGGCAGCCTAGAGCTAAGCTGGCCTGACTTGAGTCTCCTGTGTTTACCATGTTCTCCCACTCCTGCCCTCTCCCTCTCCTAAGTACACAGGACCAGGGTTGTCAGGCTTTATAGTATAGGAAGCAGACATGTATGGCCAGGTGGGAAGGGGTCACAAGAAGGTGGGGTAGTTGTGGGCTCAGGTGGTTGGGGTAGCCTGACCAAGGTTTGGGATCCTGGGAAGGCGGCGACAGGAGGGCTTTGTTGGTGGGGGTATAAATATATTTCACCACTCTCTCCTTTCCACCCAGTGAACAAGCAGCTTGCAGATAAAGAGCGGGTGGCAGCCGCCCTAGAGAACACCCACCTGCTGGAGGTTGTGAACCAGTGCCTATCAGCCCGCTCCTGAGCCTGAATTTTTGCTCCCAGCCCCACGCAGGGCTCATGGCCTTGTTTTCTTGAACCACTGACAATAAGAAACTAACATTTTGCATTTTGTAATAAACCCTTAATTTATATTCATTTCCCAGCATGCCTGAGAGTCTTTCATTTCAGTGGGGGTCACTCCGGGTTTGGGATAGGGGTGGTAGTGAGTGCCTGTACAGGCTGGGTCGATGAGGTTTGGTTCATTTTTTAAATTTCTCCCAATGGTTTGATTAGGAAAAGTTGCAAGTATGCCAAAAAATTGAAAGAATAATGTAGTGAACGCTTTTGTATACCCACCACCTAGATTTAACAGTTGTTAACATGTTGCAGCTTTGGTTTTATTTATGTGTGTGTAGAATATAAATAGACTTGAAAGTAAGCTGCAGATACATGACCCTTCACTTCTCAGTACTTCATCCTGTGTCTCCTAAGAATAAGCCTGTAACCACAGTACTGTAATTTGGCCCCTAAATGAACAATTCTCTGACACTAATATCTAATATCCAGGCATGTATGAATTTCTCCCAAAATGTCATTCATGGTTGTTTTTTTAAGTCAGCCTCCAGTCAAGTTTCATGTATTGCATTTGGTTGTCATCTCTCTTTAGCCTCTTCTAGAACTGTCTCCCTGCCTCCCTACCTTTTAATCTTTCTTGACACTGACTATTTTGAAAAGCCCAGGTGAGTTGTCCTGGAGAAGTCCCACAGTCTGATTTGTTGTTTTGTCTGCTGTGTTTCCTATAAACTAGAAGTTGGTTGAGTTCAGGTTTGAGTTGACTAGCGAGAACCTTGCCCAGGAGTGTTGTATGTATCCTTAGCATCCACCAGTAGCTGTGTGATGCCAGCTTGTCCCCTTGTTGGTGATGCTCAGTTTGGTCCCCTGGTCAGGGCAGTGCCAGCAGATTTCTCTGCTGAAAGCCATCTGAAGCACTGTCTCCACCAGCAGCCTGGGAAATGTGTGTCACCCCAGGTGCTCAGGTCTGGGGCCTCTGCCTCGCCCAGCACAGTTGGTCACCAGGATAGACCGTGGGGCTTAGACCTCGGATCAGCCAGTCAGGAGTCATAATGTCACAATTCCCTGCCTGCATTTCCTTCTCTGAGGAAAAATGCGGATATTAAGAAGACTTGCCCACCTGGTGGGCAGAGGCCTCAGCAGGGAACCTGGCCGCTTGGCAAATCTGTTTTTGGGGGGCTTCTGACAATATTGGACCTGTCCTGAGAGTGGGCATTGGCCGAAGGTTTTATATATACTATCTAGTCAGTCAGTCCTCAAGCCAGCCCTGTGTGGCAGTTGCTATTCTTTATCATCTCTGTTTTGCAGATGAGGAAAGAAGCTTCTAGAATAAGTGACTCCCCAAGACCACCAGTTAGGGAGTAGAGGAACCTCAGCTGTTCAGCGGGTACTGCTCAGCTGGCAGGGGGTGCTGTTGCCTGGCTGGAGGGGCCTACGCCCACCTCCAACCCCCACTTCCAGGCGGGAGTAGCTTCGCCACCTAGTGACCAAGATCTGGCTGCTCAGAGGGGTGAAGCCATCGACCCATGTCACCCAGTTTCTTCATGTGTGGTGTGGGGAGACGCAATAGCTTAGGACTGCTCTGGAGATTGAAAATGGATCTGGGACCATTTCAGGTGATCTTCCAGGCAGAGTACCTCCCACTTCCACAGATGAAGAAGCTCAGTGCTCCAGAGAGGCAGGAGACCATCCAGGGCCCCGCAGGCCCCAGGGAGCCTCCCCAACCACCAGTACCCAGCTGTAGGTTTTACCAAGTGTGTACTTCTGCACTGACAGCCCGATGTGTCTAGGTGTCTGTGGTGTCTGTGTTCAGCTGGGGGTGGGAGGTCACGGGGGAGGCAGGTGTCACTGAGTCATTCAGCTAGCTCTCCTGGCAGCTAGGCCACGGTGGACGAGGATCATCAAGCTGCTCATATCCAGCTGGCATATCAGATCGTCCCCTTGTCAGTCTTGACTCATCTGTGCGTGGCCCACAGCTGCCTGCAGGGACACCATTTGTGAATCCTGGGCTAGTGCCCGGGGAACTTTCTGGAATCCCAGCTGCTGTCTGAGAACATGGGGGTGGGAGGGGTGGGGTGAAGTTTTAGGTCCCTGAAGCCCTCCACCAGGGGTGTCTGGCTGTGCTGTTTCTGGCCTGTGACTTCTCAGGCCTCGGTTACCATGTCTACAAAATGGGAACAACAAATCACAGCTGAGTGAGACTGACCCAGAGATTAGATGACATGTACGAACAGGCCCAGCTATGTCCATTTTTGCTCATCATCATTCCCAAAGCACAAAGGCCTGGCACACAGTAGTAGGTACTTAGTACAGGTCAGTGGAATGAATGAATTGAGACTTAGAACAGAAGAACTGGGGCGTGGGAGCTGTGGTGTAAGGGGGGCTGGGAACACTGAAATCCAGCCAAGTTGCCTTTGCAGCATTTTGCTACCCGAGGGAAGGGGAAGGGCATGGGGTCCCACAGAGAAAAGGTGGGTATGGGGGAGAGGGGAGAGGTATCTGCATCTGCCCCTCTCCTGGGCAGCCCACCATTCTGGAGAGAATGGAGCAGGAGCAGGAAAGAAGAAGCAGGAGAGGGCCCACGGATCCACTCAACCTGTCCTGTCCAACTAAGGGTGATAATAAAAGTGTTCATATCGAGATATTACTATAGGCCAGACATGTGCCAACCACCTTACCTCTGCATTTTGTGTTATTTATGTCTTATAACAACCCCCATGAAGACATTATCCCTGTTCTACACAAGCAGGAACTGAGGCTCAGCCAAGCTAAATGGGCAGAGGTGAAACAGCTAGTAAGGTGCAGAGCTGGGATTTGAAGGCTGGGCTATCCTAGGGGTATTCAAGCCTCAGTTTGCTCCTTCTGGGCAGCCAAGCTCAGCCCAGAGAACTGAGAGGACCAGGAGTTGGGAATGGGGGTGTTTCAAGGTCATGTCCTGGTACGGTTCCCCGGGCCCCTGGCCATACCGATGCCTGTGGTGGGTCTGGCCTGTTGCAGAATGCTTGGGGCCTGAGTGGCCCAGTGTGGATGCAGTTCCCTTGGCAATGAGGAAACATTGCTGAGGTCAAGAGCTTAGATTATCAGAGGGGAAACCCAGCCCTAATTCCTTGCATGGCTCCCTGCTTGGAAGGACCACAGCTACCCCCCACACCCACCCTCTGTTGGACATCCAGGGCCTCTTGTCAGCAGCAAGGTCATGTGTAAGGTGGTTAGGAGGGGCCATAAGCAGCCCAGCAGCGTTCCTGATGGGAAGTAGTTTGCTGGCTCTTAAGACTTTCGTTCCTTTTGTTTTGTTGTTTTTTAATTTTTTGGCCATGCCACACGGCATGTGGGATCTTAGTTCCCCAATCGGGGATCGAACCCGTGCCCCCTGCACAGGAAGCACAAGGTCTTAACCACTGGACCGCCAGGGAAGTCCCAAGACTTTTGTTCTTTGACAGGAGGCTCAACCCATGACTCCCTCTTCCCTCTGGATCTCGTCCAGGAAGCTAGAGCCAACATGGGATTGCCTAGGCCTCCAAGACCCCCCAGGCCATGTGAAGAACACAAATAGATAGATCACCCCTCAGTCCAGGCCTTGCCTAACTTTGAGGACCTCAAGTACCAGAGGGGCCTGCATGAACCCTCTAACAGTTACCTAGCCAGGCCCTCCTCATTCCAAGGCCCTCTCAGATGTTGCCAAGGAAACTGATGCAGCAGTCAGAGAGACCTGACCCAGGTCTCCATGACAACCTACAGCAGCCCACTAGGATCCATCCATCCGTGATGTCACCTGAGCCCTGAATGGGTGACCCCCACCCCCACCACACTCATCACAATCATACGTCACTCTAATAGCGGGTCCCTGTCACAAAGTACCTCACAGCGTGCCTGTTCCCAGTCTCCACACACCCCAAACACGAGCAAGGCAATTTACAGCTGGCCACCCTGAGGCTGGGAGGGAGGCAAGATCCAGGAGCCTGGAGGCAGATTCAGGAGTAGAACCCAAGCCTCCCCGTTACATCTCCTCCCCTCTGTGCCCCAGCGCCCTCCCTGGGTTGAGGAGGGGCTGATCTCCGGGCAGTGGTAGCACCAAGTGGTGGCTAACCCACCCCCACCCCGCTGACCCCATCCCTACTCTACAACTATGCCCCTTCTGAATGGGAGTCTGAACCTCCAGGCCCTGTGTGTGCCCTGAACTGCAGGCGCAGTCTGAGACTAAAGGGAAGGAAGGAGACATTGCAGACTCTTAGAGTGGCTGGAGCTGGACCTGACCCTGGTCTAGTCCCACCCCTATCCGCTCCTGCTGGCATCTGACACCTGTCTGCCAGGATTTCCCCAACTTTGGGCAACCTCCAGGCCAGGAGCAGAATGACCAGGGCCAGGTATTTTTAGCAGAGTTATTGGCAGCTGCCTGGAGGGTGCTGAGGGGGAGGTGGTGCTGACTTCATCCTTTTCCTTCTCTGGGCCTGTATTCCCTCCCCAAGGTTCAAGCTGCCCCTCTACCTGCACCACACTGCCAGCGGGCCTCCCCTTCCTTGCCCCCTCCCCCAAACAGCTCTCCAAGGGCCCCCAGGGGCTCAGGTGTCACTAACCCTCATCCTGAAGGGCAGGCTCATCAGGTGGAATCTTCAACTGCCAAGGGCAGGGATGAGAGCGGGAAGGACCTGGTGTTGAGGTTAGAAGCCTGGATTTAGGCCCCCTAAATTCTAGCTCAGATACCAGCGGGTGGGGAATGGGTGTCATGGGCAGCGAAGGGTGAAGTCTGTCCGACCTGTAAGTGGTCTGCTTGCTGGGGCGACAGGCCAGGACTGGGAGAGAGGGAAAGGAGAAATCACTTTTAAAGGGCCAGACCTCAATTCTTCCCTAGTGGGGACTTGGCGCACTTGGCTGGGGCTTTCCCCCTGGCCCCCACCCGTGGTGGCACCCTCCACCTCCATCGCCCTCCTCCGCACCATTCACGTGCTCCCTTTCTTTCTGCCTTTTCCCCAGCCCTCGCCCCCCCCCGTCACACACACACACCCACACTCACTCACACACACTCACACACACACACACACACACACACACACACACTCAGACCGAGCTGTTGTCTGCGGAGTCTGCCCCTGCCCCGCCCTGGCGGGTGAGGCGGGGGCTGGGTGGGTGTGAGGTCCTAGGAGGAGGGCGGGGGATCCCCCTCGGGAGAGGGGGACGGACACGTCAGCCCCCGGACAGCGCAGCCCGGGGCGAGCGCGGGGGTGGCGGCGGGGGCGGGCAGAGGCTTAAATAGGCGGCTCTGGAGCCCGGACCCAGTGCGGACCGAGAAGGCAGCGGCTGCGACAGCGTCGAGTGTCCGAGCCTGCGTCTGCGAGTGGATTGTATGCGAGCCCGGGACCTACCTAGTCCTGACCGTGTCCGTGTGTGAGTGGGTGAGTGTCCTGGCAGAGCGGGGTGGGGGTGGTCTCACCGTCTGGGATGAACGAGTCAGGAGGATGGGTCACAAGTCAGGGCGCAAGGACCTTCTGTGGCATGTCCCGGGCCCCGAGCATCTTTCTTGACCTGTGGTCGGGCAGGCGCGTCCCGGGTCCAGCTTCCCACTCCATCTCCACCGCGGCTCACGCGGCCATCTGGATTCCCGTTCCCCAGACGGCGTCCGACGCGATGACTCTGAACGGCGGCGGCAGCGGAGCGGGCGGGAGCCGCGGTGGGGGCCGCGAGCGCGAGCGCCGTCGGGGCAGCACACCCTGGGGCCCGGCGCCCCCGCTGCACCGCCGAAGCATGCCTGTGGACGAGCGCGACCTGCAGGCGGCGCTGGCTCCGGGAGCTCTGACAACGGCCGAGTCCGGGACGGGGGCCCAGGGTCCGAGGCTGGACTGGCCCGAGGGCTCCTCTGACTCGCTCAGCTCAGGAGGCAGCGATTCAGACGAGAGCGTTTACAAGGTGCTGCTGCTGGGGGCGCCTGGCGTCGGCAAGAGTGCTCTGGCGCGCATCTTCGGTGGTATAGAGGACGGGCCTGAAGCAGAGGCCGCAGGTGAGGGGCTGGGAGGGACTGTGCAAGGGCGGGGCGAGCACAGGGTTAGGACTGGGATTTACAGGACTGGGGACCAGGATTAAAAGCAGCAGGTAACAACGGGATTCTGAAGGCACTTTGAGAATCTGCTTCTACCTACCCCTTTCACAGATGGGGAAACTAAGGGAGAAGGTACCCCAGCCCTTAGTAGGAAAAGAAATGCTTAGAGTAGAAGGCCCAGGGCATACGATTAATTACTCTGTAGTCTGGGGGCAGGATATCCCCCCCTGCCAGGACTGGCAAGAACCCAGCCAGAGGGAGTTTCTAGGAGAGGAGTCCTAGGTAACCAAGGTCCCCAGGGGATGTCTGTTCTAACTCAGGCCACTGTGGTCAGAACCACCCTGGGTCTCAGGCAACAGGAGGGCAGGGAGCACAGGAGTGGCTACCCAGGACATTGCTAGCTTGGCGAAGGGGTGCCTAGGTGGGGGCCAGGCACACCGTGCCCTCCAGCCCCCCATTTCTCAGCCCTGTCACTTCTGTTGCTACATAGCAGCCATCAGTGGAGGAGAAGGTTAGGAGGGCTCTGGGGAGGAGTTGAAGGGTGTGGCCAGAACAGGAAACCTGGTGTATTGGAGGAGGGGGGCTCTTGCCAGCCAGCAGGTAACCCGACTACTGGTCTCCTGCCTAGGGCACACGTATGATCGCTCCATCATGGTGGATGGAGAAGAGGCAGCGCTCATGGTCTATGACATTTGGGAGCAGGTAAGATGCAGGCTGAGACCAGGGCAGGGTGGGAGGGGTGAGCTGGGGGTAGGGACCTTCCGGGAGTGACAGCCTTGTAGCTGGGGCGTGAGGACTATTGGGTAAATATGTGTCTGTGTTCCCTAGGACGGGGGCCGCTGGCTACCTGGCCACTGCATGGCCATGGGAGATGCATACGTCATCGTGTATTCAGTGACAGACAAGGACAGCTTTGAGAAGGCCTCAGAGCTTCGGGTCCAGCTGCGGAGGGCGCGGCAGACAGACGACGTGCCCATCATCCTAGTGGGCAACAAGAGCGACCTGGTGCGCTCTCGTGAGGTCTCCTTGGATGGTGAGCAGGGAGTGGGTCAGAAAGGGAGGGAGATCCTGGCTGGGCTGTGGTCCACTCAGTCTTGACTCAGCTCGAGTCCCTGGGGATCATCAGTGGCTAAAAATGTTTAGGAAGAAAACTCAGGGAGAGCGGGGAGAGCTTCTGCCCTCCCACAGGACTCCCAAAGACCTGAGTGCTGGGGAAAGGACCAAATGAGCTAGGGGAGGTGAAGGCTGCTGGGCGCTGAGCTGGGCCACCTCAGAGCCCTCCTTTTCTGTCCTCTTCGTCCCTGGCCTGGCATATGAGGGGTGAGGAGAGTGCAGGGAATCAGGCCAGGAGTTCAGAGCCTGGATTCCAGGCCAGGGCCAGTCTCAGCGTAGTCTTGCCCTTGGGGAGCAGCCCCCTCTTGGGCTCAGCATCATCCTCTGTGGCCCCCAGACCTGAGCCCCGCAGAGGAACCAGCCGTGACTTGGCGATGTCCCCCCTATTCTACCCATCATTCATCATGATATAACATCAAGCCATAAAACACCAAGCTGTTCAACAAAGTTTTCATTTTGTTGACAACTACAGCACTTCCATTTAAATATCAAACTTCAAATTATTTCAATAAACGAGTCTCCTTTTGTGGGCCTTTGTGAGCTCCTTAAACGTGGACACGCTCTGCCAGTTGGGTGACCCAGTGATGCCTGGGTCCCTCTGTACAGGAGCTGGGGTCGTTGTGTTTCTGGGGAAGACCCAGGAATGTGGTAGGTGCCATGGGGTGGCCAGGGTTTTGAGTGGGCCACCCACCCTTTGTTTATTGACGTGTGCCTGTCCCCACCCACACCAGAGGGCCGGGCCTGTGCCGTCGTCTTCGACTGCAAGTTTATTGAGACGTCGGCTGCGCTGCACCACAATGTCCAGGCGCTGTTTGAGGGTGTCGTGCGCCAGATACGCCTGCGCAGGGACAGCAAAGAGGCCAACGCACGTCGGCAAGCGGGTTCTCGGCGGCGAGAGAGCCTTGGCAAGAAGGCAAAGCGCTTCCTGGGCCGCATCGTCGCTCGAAACAGCCGCAAGATGGCCTTGCGTGCCAAGTCCAAGTCCTGCCACGACCTCTCCGTGCTCTAGGCCCTGGGGCACTCACTGTATTGTGCAGACAGATGGGCAGTTTGGTGGGCTGGCCCAGCCAACCGCCCAAGGTGCCCCAGGGCTGGCTCAGACTCTGGGTATCCCCCACCTCATGGTCATGGACAGAGAGACAGTGCTGCCCAGGGAGGTGGCTCCCAGTGGCCGTCAAGGGCTGGGCCCACAGAGATGCCTGTGCAGGCCCATGTGCGTCCCAAGCAGCAGCCTGAGCCCAGCCTGTGGAGCAGGCCTATGAGTGGGGAGAGGACTCTGCCTTTCTCTACACGCGTGGTGTGCATGCCCTGGAGGGAGGCTGTTCAGTGCAGTGGCTATTTGTTTACATGCAGATTTTTGTAATAAAGACTATTTCCTGATAGGTCAGGGCTGTTGAATCTGTGTTTCCTTTGATTCGGGGGCTGCAGGAGCAGGAAGGGTTCCTGAAGTTGAGGAACCTACAAGGCTGGTTCCTGAAGATGCCCCACCCTAGTGTGTGGCCTTGACTATTCTAATGTTTGGGCCCAGATATAGCCAGCTGGGTCAGAGGGGCAGGTGTGGGTGGGGGCCTGGTTGGGGAGTCCAAGCAGCAGGAAGAGACATGAATCCCACCCAGCCTGTTATCCAGATTCTTCTGAGCTGGAGCCTGGCATTGCCTAGCTGATCAAAGACTCAGTTACCCCACTGTATGTAAGGGAAATTGAGGCTGCCCAAGGGACCATGTCCTGCCCCAGGTGTCATGGCCAAACAAGAACCCTGGGTCTGTCTCCTGGGCGGGTGTCTCTGCCCTGCTCCCTCCTGAGGGGCTGGAAATCTGCTGAGGTGGAGTGGCTGTGGAAGACTTCTGAGACCCCCTGGCTGGAGAAGGAGGCAGCTGGTTTGTTAAGGCTGGGATGAGGAAGGCACATTCAGGCGGACTTGAGTCCGCATGTCTCCCCACCTCCCAGCTGAGGCTGGGCTACTGGGAAGGGGGTGGGAGGGGGAGGACAGGGAGGATTCACTGTTCTCCCCACTGTGAGTGGCCAGGCCAGAGCACCCCATGCTTGGCATTGGCTAATGTGGGAGCAGGTCCCTGGAGCCCTCCTTGCCTGGAAGGAGAGGCCTTGCATTTGCGCATAAATGTGTGCACGTTCGCTAACAGCTGGAGGCGTGCATCTCCCCACCACCCACTCCTGGGAAGGGGAGCCTTCTGGGCATAGGTGCCTGCTAGGAGTTTGCCCGCATCATTTCAGGAGGGAGCATCCCCATTCAGCAACGGCAGACAGGGGACAGAAGCACTTGCCCGAGGCCACACGGGCAGAAGTGGCTGAGTGGGGACTGGTATACAAGTCTGCCTACCTTGGGAGACCAGAAGCAGCCTGGGGCAAGGCTGGGGACAGTTTCTGAGAAGGTTCCAGGCCAGGGTCCATACATTTCTTTTTTTATTAAAAAAAATTTTTTTTTAATATAGCAGTTTCTTATTAGTTATCTATTTTATACATATTAGTGTATATATGTCAATCCCAATCTCCCAATTCATCCCAACACCTTCCCCACCCCTGCTTTCCCCCTTGGTGTCTATACGTTTGTTCTCTACATCTGGGTCTCTATTTCTGCCTTGCAAACGGGTTCATCTGTACCATTTTTCTAGATTCCACATATACGCGTTAATATATGATAACTTGTTTTTCTCTTTCTGACTTACTTCACTCTGTATGACAGTCTCTAGGTCCAGCCACATCTCTACAAATGACCCAGTTTCGTTCCTTTTTATGGCTGAGTAATATTCCATTGTATATATGTACCACATCTTTATCCATTCGTCTGTTGTTAGGCATTTAGGTTGCTTCCAAGACCTGGCTATTATAAATAGTGCTGCAATGAACATTGGGGTACATGTGTCTTTTTGTTTTTTGATTAATTTATTTATTTTTGGCTGTGGTGGGTCTTCGTTTCTGTGTGAGGGCTTTCTCTAGTTGCGGCAAGCGGGGGCCACTCTTCATTGCGGTGTGCGGGCCTCTCACTATCGTGACCTCTCTTGTTGCAGAGCACAGGCTCCAGATGCGCAGGCTCAGTAGCTGTGGCTCACGGGCCCAGTTGCTCCGCGGCATGTGGGATCTTCCCAGACCAGGGCTCGAACCCGTGTCCCCTGCATTAGCAGGCAGATTCTCAACCACTGCGCCACCAGGGAAGCCCTACATGTGTCTTTTTGAATTATGGTTTTCTCTGGGTATATGCCCAGTAGTGGGATTGCTGGGTCATATGGTAATTCTATTTTTAGTTTTTTAAGGAACCTCCATACTGTTCTCCATAGTGGCTGTATCAATTGACATTCCCACCAACAGTGCAAGAGGGTTCCCTTTTCTCCACACCCTCTCCAGCATTTGCTGTTTATAGGTTTTCTGATGGTGCCCATTCTAGCCGGTGTGAGGTGATACCTCATTGCAGTTTTGCATTTCTCTAATAATTAGTGATGTTGAGCAGCTTTTCATGTGCCTCTTGGCCATCTGTATGTCTTCTTTGGACAAATGTCTATTTAGGTCTTCTGCCCGTTTTTTGATTGGGTTGTTTGTTTTTTTAATATTGAGCTGTATGAGCTGTTTATATATTTTGGAGAGTAATCCTTTGTTGATTCGTTTGCAAATATTTTCTCCCATTCTGAGGGTTGTCTTTTCGTCTCGTTTATAGTTTCCTTTGCTTTGCAAAAGCTTTTAAGTTTCATTAGGTCCCATTTGTTTATTTTTGTTTTTATTTCCATTACTCTAGGAGGTGGGTCAAAAAAGATCTTGCTGTGATTTATGTCAAAGAGTGTTCTATGTTTTCTTCCAAGAGTTTTATAGTGTCCGGTCTTACATTTAGGTCTTTAATCCATTTTGAGTTTATTTTTGTGTATGGTGTTAGGGAGTGTTCTAATTTCATTCTTTTACATGTAGCTGTCCTGTTTTCCCAGCACCACTTATTGAAGAGACCATCCATTTCTTCATTAGTCAATTGTTTCACTCCACAGACTCCTGGGAACCCTCAAAACCTGGTTAGAACTCTGATTGCAGTTTTCCAATAGCAGAAGGAGGTTTGAGGGCTGTTCCTCAGGTGTGAGATCCCCGTGACCAACCACGTGCTAACTAACCCACACGCCCCCTAGGGCGCTGTTAACTGCTCAGAGCTGCTGCCGCTCCCCACTCCCAATCCCAGCATACTTCGAGGCATGTGGCAGGCATGGTTTTCTCAGAGTAGGTGAAGGTTCTGAGGCCTGAAAAAGAGTACAGACCTTCCTAGCTCTGCCACTGATTGGCTGTTGACACTCGGCAAGCCACTCAACCTCTCTGTGCCTCAGTGTGTGACATGGGGATGATGCCTTCTTCAGAATGGAGTGGGTGGAATAATGAAGGTATGTGCTTAGAGCAGTGCCAGGCACATAGTAGGAGCTTAACGCATGTGGGACCCCTTCAATATCTGCATGCTGCGCCGCTCCAGGCTGGGGTGCCCAAGTGACACTGAGGCAGGCACTCAGGTTGTGACAGACAAAGCTGGGGTGAGCTGAGGAGTCCTGATCCAGCCTTCCGGCCTGAGAGAATCTAACCAGATATGCAGTGGGAAGGACTTGGGGGAAACCATGGGAGAGACTGGAGACCAGGGTCCCTGACCTTTCCTACCCTCCTCCCGTCATCCCAGACTCCCAGGCCCAGAAGCTTCTCCTGACTCTACTTGGCTGCCCTCACTGGGGGCAGGGCCCCTGGTCAGCCCTGCAATTCCCTCAAGGTCACCTGAGCTGGCTCAGTCTTTTCTCTCCTTCTCAGAGGCACAAGACAGTACATTTCCCCAGCCCTGTCGGTGTCCAGGGGCTAGTGTGAGCACTTAGGGAGGCTCAGGGGGTCTCACAGGCTGCTGTCCCCCCACCCCACCCCCTGGTCCCGCTGGTGGGTGGTGTGGAGCCCTAAGTATCCAGTTCAGGTAATGCACTACTCCCCTATCCTGCACGTGCCACCTCTAGCTCCTTATCTTAGTTCCACAAGCCAGTTGGGAGCTGCCAGGGCCGGGCAAGGGCCAGATCATTACTGGGTCCCTGATTCTTGCTCTGGAGGGCCTCCCAGTCTGATGGAAGAGACAGCCAATGACAACCTGGTGTCCTCTCTGTGTTGATAGAGATAGCACTTGTCATGGGGGCATGGGTGGGGGCCAGATATTCCTGCAGGAGAATGCTGAACAAGCCTGGGAACCCAGGGAAGAGTTCCTGGGAGAGGGGGATATTTGAGCTGAGAACTGAAGCCAGAGCAAGTGCTTAGCAGACAGATGAAGAAGAGGTGGGAAGGGCATTCCAGACAAAAGGAACAGAGTGGGCCAAGGCAGAGCTGCAGATGCTGGTGCACAGGGGGAGAAGTGGGAGCGATTCTGGAGCCACGGGAAAAAAAGCTGTGTCCAAACCCAGAGGGCTGAGAAGTATCCACTGGGCCGTGTAGGGGTGGGACAAGTGCCAGGTCGATGATCTCCCCGCCCCCTGGGGCCGGCGGTCATGGATGCTGAGCAGCCCCCAGCTTTCCAAAGTCAATGAGTAACTTGGGGGGCTGGGCAGGGCCAGGCCTGCTGCTGTGGGCCCAGTGGTGTTTTCCACTCCTGAGCGAGCATGGCTGGCCCGCCTACCTGCTCAAGTGTCCGCCCTGCCCTGTTCCACCCGGTCCGGCCTGGCCAGCACTCCCTGTAGAAAGAGTTCTCTCACCTGGCGGCTGGACCAAGGAAGCCAACCTCAGGCACCGGCGGGTGAGGGTCTGGGAGTGGAGGGTGGCCAGGGCTGAGGCTGGTGTTGGTGGGGGGGGAGGAGAAACACTGCCCTGTCGTCCAGGGAAGAATTCCCGGGAGTGGCTGGCGTGGCTGTCTGTGCTCTGTGTGCCCAGCTCCGCGCTAAGTGCTGGAAAATGCTGAGACGAGGGCAGGGCTCCTGCCCCGCGGGGACTCCCCCATGGCTGAAGGACGGCAGTGGGCGGTAGAACAGTCCTGCAGACCCTGAACCACGAGTCCTCTGTTCCAGGAGGAGTTCTCCTGTGGTCAAGTCTTCTGTGACCTTGGTCAGCCTCTGCCCTTCAGGCCTGCAACGTGAGGCGACCACAGGAAGTGGCCCTCAGAGTCGTCAGGGTCTTTCGAGCTTCAAACTTTTGTGACTTGGGGTGCTTCTGGGAAATGACCACTTTGGGATCTACGAGCTGGGGAGGCCATGGGGGGAAGGACACAAAGGTCTGGAGGTGAAACTCCCATGGAGACCCTTGTGGGCACAAGAATGGAGAAATGCAGGGCAGCTGGGCCTGGGGGTCTTGATGGGCCTGGCCAAGGAGCTGGACACTACCCTGCAGGCAATGGGGAGCGGCAGGCCCTTCAAAGGGGAGGAAGAGGAGGCCAGTCTGTCGTGAGGTCTCTCTGGCTATGTGTATGCAGTGGGCTCCGGCAGGGGACAAGGGCGGGGGCAGTGTCCAAGTGGGTGGGAGGGGGAGGGGCAGCTCTGAGAGTTGCTGGTCCAGCTGAACAAGGAGGGACCGTTGTACCCCATGGGGCCTGGGGAAGCCACGGCCCCGGGGCTGAGGGGGAATGAGGGGAGGAATACTTTCTAGAGAGAGGAACCCTCTTGCCCACCGATCTGGGCTGGATCCTTACTGCCATGTCCCTCAGGCCCATCCTGACCATGGTCCCTGCCCGGCTGTGTCTGCTTTGCCTCTTCATCCCCCAGGTGAGTTGGGTCCTGCTTCTCACCCTCAGATCCTGGCTTTGGTTGGTACGCTCGCCCCCTACTCTACCTGGAACAGTGGCACTGACTATGGATGGTAGTGTTTGGGGGATGGTGATGAGAGCTGGCTACAGGCCTGTTGTGGGGTCAGGAGGTCAAAGGCCAGGGGGTGGATGGGCTAAGGTATGGCCAGGCCCAGGGAAGGGGCAGAATTCCCCTTACCTGTCAGGTTCCGGCACCCACGGCAGGAAGGTACAGCTTGCTGACGTGGTGAGAATCCTCCCACAGGCTTTCCCCGGGGCCCAGCCTGCAGAGGTGTATGTGGACGTCCCGGAAAACTACGGTGGAAATTTCCCTTTGTACTTGACCAAGGTGAGCCTGAGAGCTGCGTGGGCTGCCCTCCCCCCAAGTCCTGCTTCCCCTACCTCCAGCACTCCTTTCTCTTTCTTGCTCTGGCTTTCTTTCAACCCTGCTTTCTAGAGAGTATGTGGTATAGTGTGAATGACTAATAAGATTTTAATCCCAGAAGAAAGTAGAGCTTTAAGTTTAAGGATGAAGTGATGGAGGGGGGGTTTCAAGCTTTAGAAAGTAGGGCACGGAGTATAGGGAGCATCAGGCACAGAGGAAAGAGCTCTGGCTTTGAACTTCCACCCTGTTCCTTACTGGCTTTGTGACCTCAGGCAAGTGCCAACCCTCTCTAAGCCTCAGTTTCCCCACATATAAAATGGGGCCATAGGATGGAGGGGGCATCCTCCAGGCCCGGCCCCCACTCCCTTCACCTCTGTTCTCTCCTCGCCAGCTACCGCTGCCCCGTAAGGAGACTGAGGGCCAGATTGTTCTGTCAGGAGACTCAGGCGTGGCAGCTGAGGGCCCCTTTGCTGTGGATCCAGAGTCTGGCTTCCTGCTGGTGACCAGGGCCCTGGACCGGGAGGAACAGGCAGAGTACCAGCTACAGGTACGACTGGGCCAAGGGTAGGAGAAAGCCACCAAGGCAAGGTGGGACACTGACTACCCTTCCCTGCCAGGTCACCCTGGAGACAGAGGATGGACGTGTCTTGTGGGGCCCGCAGCATGTGCTTGTGCATGTGAAGGATGAGAATGACCAGGTGCCCCATTTCTCCCAGGCCATCTACAAAGTTCAGCTGAGCCAGGGCACCAGGCCTGGTGAGTGCCCAAAGCAGCCAGCTCACAGCAAGGTCAGGTGGCCACTGATGGGAGAACAGAGAGTAAAGAGATGGCCATAGAGTTGGCATAGGGACAGGGCAGTCAGGGTCCAAGTCACCCCCTCCCATTTCTGTCCCATCCTGCACCCACCCCCACCACACTGAGGGTCCACAGGTGAGTTCCATCTACTCTTGGCCTCAGTTTGCTCATCTATGAAGTGGGGTGAAGAGCCATGGCTCACCTTCAGAATCCTGATATGATGATGAATACAGAAGGAAGACCCAGGGAGAGATAAAGGAAGCTTGGCAGACTCTCCCCACCCTTTCATCCCTAATGGTGAATCCTCTCCACACACACCAGGTGTCCCCTTCTTCTTCCTTGAGGCTTCAGACGGGGATGCTCCAGGCACAGCCAACTCGGATCTTCGATTCCACATCCTGAACCAGACCCCATCCCAGCCTTCCACAGATATGTTCCAGCTGGAGCCTCAGCTGGGGGCTCTGGCTCTCAGCCCTGAGGGTGAGCCTGAGCTGGGTGTGAAGAGGGGGGAGGGTTGGGGAAAGCTGGGGAAGGTTGCATCTGAGCTGTAGGATGGGTTGAAGCTTGAGAGATAAAGCAGGAGGAAAATGTATTCCAGCTGGAGAGAGCAGCAAGGCAAAAACATGGGGGGAGGCAGGACCATGCATGGAGAGTTAAGGAATGGTGTGGATGGAAGTGCCTCAACCCTACATTCTGCAGACTTGGGCCTAAGAGACAAGGATAGGAGAGACCTGAGGGGTTGTGGCCCAGGACACTGCTGGGAGACCTTGGGACTGATGGCAGGAGAGACCTGGACCTGGGAGTTCAGACCAGAGGCACAGGTTTGGGAAGGAAAGAAAAGCCAATCACACACCCACTCAGCCAGCCACCCATTCATCCATCTACCACGCAAGCATACATACAGTCCATCTATCCAACCATCCATCCACATGCCCAAATCCCCAGCTTTCTACCCTCCCAAACCCCCATCCATCCACCTAGTCAACTGTCCATTTATCCAACCGGTCATTCACTCATCTACCTATCCACCCGTTTACCGCCCCCCATCCTGGTCATCCACCTATCCAGTCCATCAACCATTCATTGTGTGGACAGATGTGGAAGTGATTTTGCAAACCGTCAAGTCCTGGTTGGATGCTCACAATGGTGCTAAAGGTCCCTCTCATCCATTGGCCAAGAGAGTATCCTGAACACCTGACATATGCTTGGCTTTGTGTTTGGTACCAGGATGCCCTGGCCCCCTGCTCAGCTGACCACCCTGCCCCTTTTAGGGAGCACCAGCCTAGATCAGGCTCTGGAGGGGCCATACCAGCTGTTGGTACAGGTCAAGGACATGGGTGACCAGGCCTCGGGCCACCAGGCCACAGCCACCATAGATGTCTCCATAGTAGAAAACACCTGGGTGCCCCTAGATCCTGTCCACCTGGCAGAGAATCTCCAAGTTCCGTACCCACACCACGTTGCCCAGGTGAGTAAGTGGCTGTTAGCAGCTGAAATAACCCCATGGATGGTGCAGCTGGGCCTGAGTCTCGTGGAGATTTGGGGGGGGGGGGTCTGGGGCTCAACTTGACCCCTGTTCCTCCCCTACCTATGCCCCTCCCTCCACTGTCCCCATCAGTTCTCAAGATGGAGTGAGCGTATAAGGCCCTGGGACCAGGCCCTTAGCTCCTCACCTGCTATCCTCTGGCAGGCGTGGCTCTGCGCTCTGACTTCCTGAGCTGACCCCAGGCTTCCTCAGCAGAACAGCTGCCACGTCCTTGCTGCCATGGGGATTGTCACCCAGGCCAGGAATGTCTCAGGCTCCTCGAGGAATGCCCTGGGGTCAGGCCCAGCCTGAGAGGGCAGAGAATAAAACAACCTGGTCATTCAGGCACTTTGGGCAAGATCCAGGCTTGGACCAGGGCAAGGCCACCGTGGAGTTGTCACAAGTGCCCCAAAAGAAAAGGACCCTACCTGGACTCCAGAGAGGGCAGCAAATTGCCTGGGGTCACAAAACAGTTGGGGCCCAGGCTCCCTACCCAGGAACAGTTGGAATATAAGGGCTGACATGGGCTATTCCTGCCCCTCGTCCTGGAGGCCTTCATTCTGTGTCCCCCTCCCAGGTACATTGGAGTGGGGGGGATGTACATTATCACCTGGAGAGCCAGCCCCTTGGACCCTTTGATGTGGACAAGGAGGGGAAACTCTACGTGACCAGGGAGCTGGACCGAGAAGCCCAGGCTGAGGTGAGGTGAGGGGGAAGCCAGGAGGACAGGCTGAGGGGTGCTTGGTCCCCGTCCAGTGGGCTTCTGGGGGTGTCACATACCCCACAGGCACTGAGGCAGAGGAGCTGGAGCTGGCCACCAGAAGGGAACCCAGACCCAGGCCAGGCTGGAGCTGCCCCTGGTCTTCATCTGAAGCCCTCCACTGCCCACTATAGTACCTGCTCCGGGTGCGGGCTCAGAATACCCGCGGTGAGGACTACGCCGAAATTCTGGAGCTGCATGTGGTGGTGATGGATGAGAATGACAACATGCCTGTCTGCCCCCCACGAGGCCCCGCAATCAGCATTCCTGAGCTCAGCCCCCCAGGTGGGCTATGGGCCTTGTCAGGGGGGTGGGGGAGGGGTGAAGTCCTTGTGAACTATCCCATCTTGCTCTCCTCTGGGATGGAAACAGCCTCAGGTCCCTATATCTATGTCTCACCCCCAACACACACACACACACACACACACACACACGCACACACACACACACACACACACACACACACACACAAAGAAGAGTGGGTGAGGTAAGGCCTCGAGGCCTGGCTGTGGTCCCATCCTTGTGGGTGCTGTCTTTGCAGGTACCAAGGTGGCTAAGCTTTTGGTAGAGGATGCAGATGCCCCCGGTTCCCCCAATTCCCACATTGTGTATCGGCTGCTGAGCCCTGAGCCCGAGGAGGGGGCAGAGGGGAGAGCTTTCGAGCTGGACTCCACCTCGGGCAGTGTGACACTGGGGGCTGCCCCCCTCCAAGCTGGCCAGAACATCTTGCTTCAGGTGCTGGTCACTGACCTGGGAGGAGCAGAGGGCGGTAAGTGCCCTGAAGGTGACCAGGGTTCCCTGACCCCTCTGTTCCCATCCTGGCCTCCCCAACATGCCCTCCCCTGCCTCAGGCCTCAGCAGCACCTGTGAGATTGCAGTCACGATCACGGACATCAATGACCATGCCCCTGAGTTCACCACTTCCCAGGTAAGCAGGAACAGGGGAGGACACTTTGAGAAGGTGCTAACGGGGGGGCTCACGGCCCCTCCCCATCTCTCCAGATTGAGCCCCTAAGCCTCCCTGAGGACACAGAGCCTGGGACTGTGGTGACCACACTCATGGCCACTGACGCTGACCTTGAGCCTGCCTTCCGCGTCATGGACTTTGCCATTGAGGCAGGGGATGTGGAGGGAACCTTCGGCCTGGATTGGGAGCCAGACTCTGGTCGTGTCCAGCTGCGACTCCTCAAGGTAAGGGGCTAGGGGTGGGGGATTGGCGCACACATACACACATTCATGCAGAGGGTGCCAAGCCGTGGCCCACACAGTGACCCGGGCCCCACTGGTTCCAGAACCTCAGCTATGAGGCAGCTCCAAGTCACAAGTTGGTGGTGGTGGTGCGGAGCGTGGCAGAGCCGGTGGGGCCAGACCCAGGCCCTGGAGCCACAGTCACCGTGACTGTGCTGGTGGAAAGGGTGGTGCCACCCCCTCAGTTGGACCAGGAGAGCTACGAGGCCAGTGTCCCAGTCAGCACCCCCGCTGGCTCCCTCCTGCTGACCATCCGGCCCTCAGACCCCATGAGCAGTCCCCTCAGGTGAGCCAGAAGCCCAGCCCCTTAGCTGGGCTGGACCACCCCTGCTTCCTCGGGATGATCCCAGGGCCTCAGAGGGAACTCACATTATCTACAGCCTGCAATGTTCCTCAGGCCATGGTTAATGTGAAGGCTGTGACTCCTGGCAGGGATCAGGGCTGGACGGAGAGGGGTGTTTGGACCCCTTGAGAGCTCAGATGTTGCTTCCCCGTACTGTCCTGCACCAGGCCCTCTTCCAGCCGCCCACCCAGACTGCAGCACTGGGTGCTGTTCCCAGGCTCTGGCTCTATCCGGCCCCTTTGTGGGCTGACCTGGGAATAGTGGAATTGAGTCAGGCCCCCCAGGCTCTGAGAGTCCCTCCCTCAGCCACAGTATCTGTGGTTTAAGCCCTGCCCCCCATCGAGTCCCTTAAGCTGGAGAGACATCACGGGCACTGCTGCTGCCCTCAAGTCACAAAGGGCATGTGGAACTTGGGCAGATCACATGACCCAGAAGGTCTCTGGGCAAGACCCCATATGTGGTCCCTGCCTCCCTGCCCCATCTTCTTTGGCCCTCAGGTTCTCCCTGGTCAACGATTCAGAGGGCTGGCTCTGCATCGAGGAGGTCTCCGGGGAGGTGCACATAGCCCGGCCCCTGCAGGGCGCCCAGCCTGGGGACATGTACACAGTGCTCGTGGAGGCCCAGGATGCAGGTATGGCCAGGCTGTGGTGGGGGCCTCTGGGAAGGTGAGAAAACCTAAGACAGACAGACAGATAGGCAGGGCCAAGCTTCCTCCCCAGCGCCCTTGCTGGCATCCGCTCTGCTCCAGGCAGGAGGGGTGGGCAAGGGGCTGCGGCCAGTATCCTTCTCTGAGAAGGCCTGGCCTCTGCCTCCCCTCTCAGACCACCCTTCCCTCCAGACGCCTTCCACCCCCCAACCTCAGCCCCGGAGGGCCTCTCAGGGTGTCAGCTTCAGGCACAGGCTGGGAGCAGAGGGTGTGGGCCTGGGCAGGGGGAGGGAGGGCCAGTGGCTCTCCTGGGGCAGGCGTGCCAGGAAGTGAGCCTGGATGGGAAGCTGAGGCCAGGTGCGGAGGACTCTGAATGCCATTTTGACAGCATGAGGAGCTGGCCCAAGGGCGGGCACGTCAGGAAGGCAGCTTTCAGCTCTGAGCTGGGCTGTCCTGTGACAGGTGTGAGCTCATCTGTAGTCAGGGCATTTCCACATTGTTGGGCCCTGGCACCAGGGGCCAGGGTGGGGTGGGGGGACAGTGAGAACCAGCTTGGCATCCAGAACGGCACAGAAAGGCCTGGCAGCTGTTTGGATAGTGAAGGGGGTGAAGTGCATTGTGAGGAAGAGAGAGGGGATGGAGAGGAGGGGGTCGAGGGGAGGGAAGGGGCATGGAAGGGGACTCACAGGGTGAGACTGATGGGCTGTGGGGAAGGGGACCAGGCCAGGGACTCTGAATTCACCCCACCCCCAGATGGGCCCAGGCCAGCTCAGCACTACCTCCTCTACAGATGAGCCAACGCTGAGCACCTCTGCGAACCTCGTGATCCACTTCCTGAAGGTCCCTTCTGCCCCAACCCCGACTCTGGCTCCTGTGCCCTCCCGACACCTCTGCACACCCCGCCAGGACCGTGGCGTGGTTGTCGGTGGACCCAGAGGGGACCCTGACCTGGCCGGCGGACACGGTCCCTACAGCTTTGCCCTTGGTCCCAACCCCACGGCGCAGCGGGATTGGCGCCTCCGGGCTCTCAATGGTGTGTAGTGGGGGAAGCAGGGAGGCTGTGGCCAAGGTGGGGAGTGGGTGGCGCTTGGAAGTGAGATGCCGTGGGGCTGGGCCTCGGGGAGCGGGCTAGTGACTCTGATCGCTGCTTATGGTCCCCACAGGGTCCCACGCCTACCTCACCCTGGGCCTGCACTGGGTGGAGCCACGCGAACACGTAGTCCCCATAGTTGTCAGCCACCATGACCTGGTGTGGCAGATCCAGGTCCGAGGTGAGGCTGGACTGGGGTGCAGCCAAGGTCAGGGGCCTGTAGTTCCTGAGGGAACCCCTGGAATGCAGGGGGAGGAGCTGGGCGACACGTCTACGGGCTCATAAGGACAGCATATGCCTGTGCACACCTGCATATGTGTGGCTGGGCGCACAGACTGCGGTGCACGCAGGCACGTGCACAGAGGAGCTTGCATCCCCCTGCCACACCCACGAACACAGCATGTGCACCAAACCCCACATACTGGCCAGCTGGGCTGGGCTGAGGGCTCTGAGGAGCTGGGGAGCCCGCCCCCACTGCTCTTACCTTCCTCCCCTGCCTCTCCCCAGTGATCGTGTGTCGCTGCAATGTGGAGGGGCAGTGCATGCGCAAGGTGGGCCGCATGAAGGGCATGCCCACGAAGTTGTCAGCGGTGGGCATCCTCGTGGGCACCCTGATAGCAATAGGTAACGGAGGTTGGGCTCCTGTGTGGGGGAGGGCAATGGTGGCTGGAGCCACAGCCTCCGGATAAACAGTGCCCCGTCCCATGGTGTCCCCACAGGGATGGAGAAGGAGCCCCCCAACTCTTCTAGTCATTATGCTGTTGCCTCCTGTTATCATAGTCAAGATCATCCTCATTGATAACAGCATTTACTGTTACTGCTACGCATTAACTGCGTATCAGGCCTTATGCCAAGCATAGGATTATTGCGTTGAATCCTCCCTACAACCCTGTGGTGCTGGCATTTCCCCATTTTCCAGATGAGGTCACTGATGCTCAGAGAGGTTAAGTGATTTGTCTGAGGTTACACAGCCAGGTGTGGCAGAGCCCAGCTCTTTCCAGCCTAATTCTTTCAGTCCAAGCCTCCCCTCTCTATCCCCTTTGTTTCTTTAGCCCCCTAAATTTTTTTCTGGCTGGTTTTCTTTGCTGGTTCTAGCACATTGCTACAGTGTGCCTTTCTCTCAGAGGTCCATGGGAACAACTCACTGGCTCCCAGATGATCCCCACCCAAACTGTTCCCCAGAGAAAGGGACCTTGGAGGCTGGGGTGTTCTGGGCCTGGTGAGGGCTGAGCAGGCCAAGCAGTCAGGCTCCTTCAGGCACCAGAACCACAGAGTCATACCCAGCCCAGCCTTGGGGATGCTGTCTAGGAAACTTTGCTTCCTTATTAAATCAATACCAATAGCAAGGAGTCCCTAGTGATAGACAAGTCCTATGGCCCTTTCGGAGGGCTGATCTATCCCTCTCCGGCCCCTCAGGCATCTTCCTCATCCTCATCTTCACCCACTTGACCCTGGCGAGGAAGAAGGACCTAGATCAGCCAGTAGACAGTGTGCCCCTGAAGGCGGCGGTTTAAATGGTCCAGGCAGCCCCTCCTGGGAACTTGGCCTCTGGCTCCATCTGAATCCACTGGGAGATGGCCCAGCACTCCAGATCCACGAGGGCCAGGACAGGGCAGAAGCCCCTTCACCTGCCCTAGGGTGGAGGCAACATCACCAGACATATCTGCAGAGCCTGCACACTGACTAAATGGGCTGCCCATGGGAGCACTTCAAATGGCTCATGTTTGTCCAATAATAAAGCCTCGGAGAACTGGGCATGGGTCCTAAAGGACTGTGGGCCCATGTCCAGGTGTCCATGTGCGTGTGTGCAGTATTCATGTCTACCTGCCCTTTCGTCTCTTCCGCATCTCCTGCTGCACAGAAAGGGTGTGGGGGCTTGAGGGATGAGCCTGGGGTCCCCTGCGGGGAAAGACACAGGGGCATCATATGGGCTCTTGGTGAGATCTTGAGGCTAGAGCAAGGTGGGTCATTTCTGTGGGCATTTGGAGACCACTGGCTGCAGGCCCTGCATGGGTTAACTGTCCAGGTGATGGTTGAGGAGGGTGTCCCTGAGAGTGTCATTTCTGTGTTTGCCTGGATATCATCTTTGCTCTGGGGGGTGCACCTTGTGAGTCCATGTCCTGTACTCATGTGTGAGCATACTCGTGTCCCTGTATATGGGTCACCTGCACACAGGGGTGGGCAGAGGTCCCTCAGTCTCAGGAGGGGTCTGGGTAGGAATCGTGAGGGCCTGGGTAGGAATCGTCAGGGCCCCATGGGGCTGGAACAGGAGAGGTGAGGCTGGGAATCGGTCTCTCTGTCCCCATGCTGGCCCCAAGGCACCTCTGGGTTTTACACACAGGCTGGTGAGTGCATGGGGAGTCTGCAAAAAGAGAAGGGGGAATTATTCAGATGGACACCACTGGGGTGGAATAGGAACCCTCGTGGCTCACCCTGCCCCTGCCCCAGGTGAACCCCTTCCCCTGGCCGAAGATTAAGCCATGGCCCTGGTGCTAAGCCCTGACCACATCTCCAGACTGACCTCTAATCCCTGACCCTTGACTGACCCCAGACACATGCTGATCCCCCATGCCTTCATCCCAACGGTCTCTGGGGAGCCGGGGTGGGACTTGTTGTCCCAGGCACCCTGAGCAGATGATGGTAAATCACGGGGAAGGGAAAAAAACAACCTCACTGGGGCCCAGGCCCTATTTTTAGGAGATAATCTCTTCACTCCTGGCAGATTCTGTGGGATGGAGGCCAAACCCAGCCAAGAGAGATGGGGCAGGCATCCTGGCTGGCCTGGGGGAGCGTGGGAAACTCAGCCTGGATCCCCAGCCCAGGGAGAGACCCTGAGGCTGATCCCAGCCGCTCTGGGCCCAGGTCCCCTCTCCCCACCCACACCCCCATCCGCCAC
This sequence comes from Balaenoptera borealis, assembly GCF_965194805.1. Lineage (NCBI taxonomy): Eukaryota > Metazoa > Chordata > Mammalia > Artiodactyla > Balaenopteridae > Balaenoptera > Balaenoptera borealis. The sequence continues at coordinate 18,565,542 of NC_138878.1, forward strand.
GGGAGGCTCTGCTGACTACTGTGGTCCAAGCAGAGCTTCCTGCCCCTCTCCTAGGATCCTCTGCTTGGCCTGTACCCACTCAGAAGTCTTCAGGGTGCAAAGTTCTTCGAAAGCAGATCTCATCTAATCTTTCCGTCAACCTACGAGGGCAGGCTTATTGGCCCCATTTTCCAGTGAAGGATCTTGAAGGTCAGGGAGATTAAGGGCTGCAGCTGGGAGTCTTAGAAGCGGGGCACAAGGTGAGACTGTCTGGTCAAGGTTTATCTTACCTCTCCAGCAGTGTCCACAGCCTTCAGCTGGGCTCTGCTCCCACAAGATCCCCCAGAACGGCCTTAGAGATCACCCAGGCCAGCAACTTCTAATCAAGTTGGAAAAGTGAATCACAAAGAGGTGGGGAGACCTTCCCAAGTTCATCCAGCCAGTGGGATGCAGCACCTGAGCTGGAACCCTGGAATCACCTGCTTTCTGGGTCCTTGTTCTAGATAGATAGATAGGCTGATAGGTGGGTGAGTGGATGCATGGATGGATGGGTGGGTTGGTGGATGATGGATGGGTAGATGGGTAGATGGATGGATAGGTTGGGGGGGGGTAAGTGGATGGATGTATGGATTGGTAAGCAGGTAGGTGGAACCCCAGCAAAGGAAAGGAAGGATGACAGGATACCAGGGCATATTAAGGCATCTGTCCCAATTTGAGGGTTCCTTTCTTAAGCCTCCAGACCTCAAAATACTTTCTGCTTGTGGGGCTGACAACAGGGTCCATAATCCCCAGTTTTCCTGAGCATTTGTGGACATAAGCCTCTTCTGCAATCCTCAGCCCCTTCTATAGAGGAAAGTGAGGGTCATAGAGGGGCGTGGCTTCTCCTGGGTCTCAGAGGGAGAGAAACAAGAAGCTGGTGCTTGTTTGTGGGCTTGGCGGTAGGTCAGCAAGTGCTTGTTCAGATTCGCGCTAGTGAGGCGGGCCTCACTCTGCAGGCGGCGGGGCCTGGACCCTGCGAGGGCAAAGTGGGGGATAACTGGTGGCTCGGTGTGGGCAGAAGAACACGTGATTCATGCTCTGCCTCATCCTTGCTGTGTGTTCCCAGGTGAGTCTCTTTACCTCTCTGAGCCTCGGTTTACTTGTTGATAAAATGGGCCCGGCTCAGATGGAGTTGTTGAGAGGACTACGCGAGATAATCCCCCAAAAGTGTGTAGCACAATGCCGGGCACACAGCAGGAGCTCAGTCAACATGGCTTTCCCTGGTCCATGGACTGTGGGGAGGACTTACCTCAGATGCCTATAGCCACAGGCTCTCACACACTCCCCATGGGCCCCGTGGGCCCAGGCCTTTGCAGGGCGGAGTGTGGAGAGGGGCCCCAACTCCAGCTCTCACACGGCCCTGGACAAGACATCTGCCTCCAGCCTTGGCTCCTTGCCAGCTCCAAGGCTCTCTCTGGGTGACGCTGAGGGTTCTCATGGGGTTCAGACTGGTCTGGAGGCTCCCCTGGTGGGGAGCTCATGGTCTCCCTCTCCCAGACTCCTTCCAGAGGCACAGGGCCAGTTCAAAGGGACCCAGCGCTGAGGATTGGGAGGCGGGCTTGGAAAGAATGTAAACATGAGGATATTTTTAAACTTTTTCCAGCTCCAGAGATTAGGGCTCTTGAAGCAAGAGGCCCAGAGGTCAGTCCGGCCCTTGCTCACAAAGGAAGAAACAGTCTTGGGACCTCAGAGACCCCCACCCCACTCACATCCACCAATACCCCTCCTAAGACTCTAGCTTGGGCCTCAAGGCAGGAGTTCTTCCTCTGATCTCACCTCCAGACGTCCTGCTGCTGCGGGGTAACGTGTTTCTAATGAGGGGGCCTCGGGGACATGTGAGGACCCAAAGGGTTGAGGGGTTTTGGGGGCCTACCTGAGAGCTAGTGCTAAGAGACTGAGCCTGGAGACCCCATGGCAGCCCTGTCACTCCATCAGGTGTGCGTGTGTGCCTGTGTGCACACGCATGTGTCTATGGGTGTGTAAGTGTGCGTTAATCTCTGATCTGCGTGATGTAAGCATGCGAGGAACCCATCCCAGCCCCTTCCTTCTTCCCCCTCCCTAGCAACCCTGGCCCCTTCCCCCTGGGACTCCTTGGGTCAGTGGGGGACATGGGGGGGCGGGCAGGAAGTAAGCTTGAGGGCCAAGGAGAAGAGAACAGGGAAGATGAGGAGAGCAAGCGTGCTGGGAGGGGTGAGGAGGCTGGGGGAGGAGCTGGGTCCAGGTCTGAGCCACGCAGTGAGTCAGGCTGTGAGAGCTTCAGGGACCACTGAACTGGGGACTGGAGAACTCAGCCTCATCTCCCTTAATTACCCCCAGGTGTCACAGTGACTCAGGAACTTAGATGCAAGCCTCCTTAGATCTCCCTGCTTCAGATGTCGTGGTGACGCTCATCCTGGGTTCCATGACAACAGCCTCGTCCCTCAGAGTGATGCAGCCACCCTTGCACACCCATGTGACGCAGTGGAGCACACACAGGAGTGTCACAGGGAGACTCATAGAGGGGACTCAGCCACAACATGTGCCATATCCCAGGGACTCCCATACCCTTACCCCATCCACATCCCCACTGACCAGGAAGTCAAAGGGTCAGAGTTCACATGGGCACTCAGGAGACGCCAGGCAGCAGGTAGAAGGACAACAAGGGCCCCTAGCATGTGGAGAGGCCTTGCTGGCCATTTTCCATGCTTCAGGGGGCTGCTGTGCTACCTTACCCTGCTTAGCGGCCCAGAGAGGGACAGTGTCCGGCTCCAGGTCACACAGCTCGTCAGTGGAGGGCAGGGCTCAGGCCCCAGGCCAGGATCCACAAGGCAGTGTGCTTCCCTCCATGTCCCTTCCACTGAGGCAGCAGGGGAAGAGGATGAGGCTTGGTGCTTTATCATAAGGTGTGGTGGGACTTAAGGACAATGGATGGGAGGTGGCAAATGAGTCTGATGGGAAGAGGGACCTGGAGACTTGTCCTCAATCTGAGGGCCAGAGCTGCCTGCCTGAAGCTGTTGCTGTGTTGTCCCTGTGTACATGCCCACTCAGCAGGGCTGTTGCTATTCTTACCCATTTGGTGGTGGCAGCAGGGTCAGAGATAGTGGCTAGGTGGGAGCGAGTCATGAGCACCAGTCCCTTATCGGACACGTTCCCTGGAAACTTGGCAGGGGCTGCCAGGCTCTGGGAGCCTGGGCAGGGCAGGTGAGGTGGTCACAGGGACAGGGTGGGGGGATGGGCTCACTCAGAACAAGGTCCTGTGCCAGTTCAGCTGTCTCTCCTACAGCTAGGCAAGTTCCTATCAGAACTGGCCAGGGGTTTCCAGTGGAATTTCTTTCCATGTGGTCATTAAGACCCTCAAGTCATCCTTAGCTTCCTACCCAGCCCACCCCAGAATGGACCACCTCTGAGCTTTCAATGCCCGAGAAGGTAAGGTGTTGGTTTCCCCAGCGAGGCTGTAGGCAGGGGCCACATTTACAGGGAGAGCACTGTACTGTGAGCCACAGGGGCCCAAGTTGACCGCTGTCCTGCCCACTTTCTAGCTGTGTGACCTTGGGTAAGTCACTTCCCTTCCTCTGAGCTTCTGTTTCCTTACCATTTCCGGGGCTGTTGTAGGGATGACAAAGTCCAACAGTCAGGAAGGTGGACTGAGGGCTGCAAATACGTGTGTGTCTCTGCACACGGCCAGGATGGGGAGAGGGAGACACGTGGGTTCCCCACCTTGGAGACTCCCGCCCCATGGATTTTCCATTGGCACGTCGGCACCCTCTCCCCAAAATAGTCCCTACGAGCCGTATGCGACAGAGCCCAGACTGAGGGGACTTTTTTTAGCTGCCCTTTGATTGTCAGCTCTCGAGCGGCCGCTATTTTGAGCCCCAACGCCTGAAGGAGTAGGGCCAAGTGAGGGCTGGGGTCAGCTCAGTGGGTCTGGCTGGCTCCCCGAAGGCATCCCCGAGGGGGCCAGCCATGCCCTCTCAGGCCCAGCACTGCTGGCAAGGAGAGCACAGCATCCCCTGTGTATTGGGCCTGAGGGCTCAGTAGTCCACCTCCAGGGAAGCTGCAGACCTGGCAAAAACCATCCTCATTTATGGCGCTCACCCCACAGGCCACTGGCCATGGCCCCCAAGAGAAGAGCACGTTGCGGGGATTAACTGAGATAACACAAGCAAAACCCTTACTTAGCACAGGGGCTGACACATAATTGGCCCTCAAAAAATGGGAATAGCTAGTATTATTATTGTCATCACAGCTACAGTCGTTCTTGGTTTTGTTGTTACAGTAACATTTTTATCAGGTTTCCTTCTAGTCTTTTTTCTGTGCATTTATCTTATGTCACTGAGTTCAGGTCACAAAACTCCTCCCCCCTCCACACACTTGATTTCAGCAGAAAGGAGCCCTTAAGTCTGCTGGGGTACCTCTCTCTGCATCTCTGGGCCCCACTCCCAGGGATCACCCCTCTATAAATAGCCTTTGGGGTCCATGACCCCTAACACTGTACTTGACCTTCCAGAGTGTCTATGGTATGCCCACAGCTTCTGTCATCTCCTCAAATGTCTGCCCCATAGGATTCCAGGGCTCCAGAATCTGAAAGTTGAGTTTAGGAGCTGGTTTCCCAGATGGCCCCTGCACCTGGATTCTAGAACTCTCTGGCTAACACCTAAGGAAATGGGGCTTGTTTCCACAGATAGATGTGAGAAAGAATTTTCTGGCTGTTCAGGTGCATAAGATTAAGCAATGGATCATGAGGACAAATGATCCATTTGTCAGTTTCCTAGTCTTTGTCTGGGTCGGGGGAGGGTGTGGGCTGCCAGGAAGAAAGGATGGGGGTAGGAAGCCAGATTCTGGAATGTGGCTGGGCAGGGCAAGAAAGGGAGCGGTGGCTGAGCCAGGCCTCCGCCTTCCCCACTGGGGTCATTTCCCAGCAGGGAGCAAGGTCAGCTGGGACTGGGGAGTCATACGTTTTATTCTCACCCCAAGGGGTTACTGCACAAGGTGAGACTTCCTTGTTACCCGAAGGACAAAAATAGATCCCAGGTGATGGTCAGTGATCCACGCCCAGAACCACCAAGGTTACTCTGAGAGTGGCAGCACAGGGCCAGCCCAGCCTCGGTCAAGTGGGACTGAGCTGGAAGTGGAGCCCAGCCTCGGTCAAGTGGGACTGAGCTGGAAGTGGCATCGTCAGCCTGCAGGCTGTCCCTGCCATTTTGGGAATCCTGAATGGGGTGGGGGGACTGGAGCCATAAGCAGGCCGACCCTCAATAGGTGGGCCTAGATAGAATTCTGACTTGGCCATGTGACCTTGGGCAAGCCACTTGGTATCTCCCAGCATCGGCTTCCTCGTCAAGCGATGGGGACCTTGATCCCTGCTTCTCAGGGTGGCTGAGAGAACCCTGTGAAGCTGACAGATGGTGCTCAATAAATGCATGAATCTCCACTTCATCTGTCCTAGAATCCAGAGACGGGACTTCCCTGGCGGTCCGATGGTTAGGACTCCGCACTTCTACTGCAGGGGGCATGAGTTCGATCCCTGGTCGGGGAACTAAGATCCCACATGCCGCGTGGCGCGGCTAAAAAAAAAAAAAAGAATCCAGTGAAGACAAGGGCCTTGCCTGTGTAGCTCCGCCACCAAAATGCCCCTTCCCCGCCAATCTGAAGGAACCGGAGTCAGGCACAAAAGCACGTTTCTGGAAGGGCCAGTGGGGATTTTCCAGGAACAACTCCATCCAGCTGGAGAATTCCATTTCTGGCCCTGCTGCCCAGGGCTCAGGCTAAGGAGGGGATGCTCTGGCTCATTCCAGTTCTGCCCAGTTCCTGCTCCTCGCCTGCAAAGCCCAGATCAGGGTGTCCCACACTGTATTCTCTTGCTGTTGGCTCTGGAGTGTGAGGGGCCTGAGGTTCTGAGGTCCCCCTTGGAGCCCTGACACAGAACAGTGCTGGGCATGCAACTGGTCCTCTCCTGACCCCCCACCCCTTCCTGGGGTCCTCCCTTTCCTTCATCCAACACGTCTTAGCGTTTTCCATGGAGCCAGCCCCTGACCTCGGGGTCACCCCCGATGAACACGGACAAGCCAATACGATGGACACTGACCTGGGGGACAGGTGGCACCTGACCCAGCTCAGGGGTGGAGGTGACCCAGGCAGCTGGAGTGGGGAAGTGTAGCCAGTTTGGGACAGCTGCCTGGGCAGAGGCTCAGAGGGTTAAGACTTACTGGGATGTTTCCGTGAAGCATGTTTCCGTGAAGGAGAACGGGTTTGAGGGAGTCTCGTGGGCATTGAGGTCCAGGTGGGAGCTGAACTGAACTCATTTATTTACTGAGCTGGAACGGGACCCCAGTCCCCTTCCCAGTCCAGGCCTCTCCCCTCCACAGCTACCCGCACGAGGGTTTTCCCTGGGTTTGGTGAGAAATGGGGGGAGTCCTCTCAGGGGAAGGCCAGACTGGCAAGTAGGAATCTCAAGACATAACAGGGCATTAGAGCTGGGCCTAAGGGGACACAGCTCAGCTCACCACAAGGGATATTCCACCCTCTAGGATATTCCTGCACCCACAAAATGCACTTTCTGCCCACAAAGGTCCCTGTGGAGTGACAGGACACTCAGATCTGCTGGGAGCAAAGCTCTTATAGGGTCCCAACTGGGCCTCATGGACCCCTAGACCCATTCTGCCATTTTATCGCAACTTCAGCCCAGCACCTGTGCCGTATCCAGCTTCGGCCACCGCTCCGCCCCTCGGGACGGGACGGGGAACACGGCCCCCCTCCACCCTGTAGGCTGGCGCCAAGGTTTATGATCCAGCACAAAAGACGCTGAGAGCCACAAGGGTGGAAAAAGTTAGCCGGTTCTAAATCAGCCAGTCTTTGGGTGATCTCATCCCCTTCCCAATATAGCCGCAGTCCCCTCCCCCATGGACCAGCCCCTGGCCAATGCAGTTAGTCACAAGGGAGCTGGTGGAGGGGCAGACAGCGTGTGTGTGTGTGTGTGTGTGTGTGTGTGTGTGTGTGTGTGTGTGTGTGAGAGTTCTGGGGGGAGGGATTTCAACTTGGGGTTGTACTGTACATTCTGTTTTGCAATCTGATTTCCTGCCCCCTCATTTACAGAATTTACATTTAGTAGTTTTCCTGTCAAATAATAAAGATCTTCCATCATCACTTTCACTTTTAAAGTCCACCAGGATGGATGTGCTAGAATCTCTTTGTCCAGTATGTAGAGAAAGGACATGTCAGCGGTGTCCAGTTTCTCTTTCTTACAAATACCAGTGCTATGACCATTTTTGTTCACACCCCTTTGTACAGTTGCCTGATCCTCCCTCCCTCTCTCCCTCCCTCCCTCCCTCCCTCCCTCTCTGTCTGTCTGTCTCTCTCTTTCGGATAAATTCTAACAGGTGCTGGGTGAGAGAACAGGCTTCACTGTACGACTGATGAGTTCTGAGCCCTCCCCTAAGCCAGAGGTGCCAGGCCCAGGGCAGGGAGGGGATCCGAGACCAGTCCAGGGCCACGGGGTCAGGGGAACAGGGCAGGCTGTGGTCTGCTGGTCCCTCCTGCTGCTCAAGGCCAGCCTCCACCCCTAGCTTCCACCTGCTCTTGCCTTCCCAACCCCATAGGCCGGACTGACTGGGGACGCAGGGAAAAGCTATATACGAGGTCTGTCCTGTGTTGTATTCACATAGTCCCACCCCAGGCACAAGAGGACCCCACAGTCCATCCAGTTCTCGTCTTGCCAAGTACTCCCCGCAGCTTCTGCTAGAATGCTTCCACGGGCCAAGAGCTTAGTCCATCCTGCCAGGCTTTTGGGGAGCAGACAGGGCATTTTTAAAAAAATCAGATGAGTAGATATTCAACAGAATTGCATGATCTCTTAGCAAATGCACGAAAGCTACAAGGAAGCTTTGGAGACAAGCACCAGGGTTTGAAACTCAGCTCTGCATTTACTAGTTTTATGACCTTGGGCACATAATTTTACCCCTCCAGGTTCAGTTTCATCATCTGTAAAATGGGTTCATAATACTTGCTTCATATGGTTGCGAGGACAAGGGATTGGCTCTTGTGATTATAGAGGTTAAGTCTCACAATCTGCTGTGCAAGCTGGAGGCTCAGGAAAGCCAGTGGTGTGGTTCCAGTCCAAATCCAAAGGCCTACGAACCAGAGGAGCCAAGGATATAAGTCCCAGTCAGAGTCCAAAAGCCTGCGATGTCCGAGGTCAGAAGATGGATGTCCCAGCTCAACAGAGAGCAACTTTCCTCTTCCTTCCACGTTTTTGTTCTATCCCAGCCCTCAATGGATTGGATGATGTCTACCCACTTCTTTACTCAGTCTACTGATTAAAATGCTAATCTCTTCTGGAAACACCCTCACAGATGTGGGCCTTAAAACCCTTACCTTAAACCACAGCCAGGAATAAGAGGTGGAGGGTTCCAGGCTATATCCCAGAGGTGACAGGGCGCTGGCCTGACCCTTAGAAGAGGTGACTCCAGCTTGTGGGGTAAGACAAAGACCGCTTTCTCTTTTCTCAGTCCTTCCTCTATGTGTGACTGTCGTGCCTGCACACCTGGGGAGGAGGATTCTGAGCTTTCCCCCAAGGGTGATGGTTTGGAGCAGAGGAGTGACACGGTCAGATTTGAGTCTGACCAAGACAGCTCTGGTAGCTGTATGCTGGGAGGAGTTGACCAGAGGGGGCATCTACTGTTTGGGGGTGGAGGAGGGTAAAGGTGGTTTGGACCATTCTTGGGGCTGGGACAGGTGGTGGGCAGGAGGGAGTGAACCCCAGAGCTGCTGGGGGGCGCTGTGGGACTGGCTGCAGGGAGCGGAGGGTGGAGGTGGGAAGGGTTCAGAGGTGTGGGGCAGTCCCCAGAAAGGAGCACCCACACTGGGGGAGACCAGAAAAGGTGGCAGCCACCCCCTCGCCTCTTTTGGGATCCCTGCAGCACCTTCCCCACAAGGCACGGTTGAGTGACCGCAGGCCAGGGTCCTTCCCCTCCTACCACCCACTCGTTCAAGCCCCAAGGACATCCAGGGTCAGGTGAGGCTCCCGGAAGGGTGTTCCAGGCTGCAGTCCCCGGAGACCCTGCTCCACCTGGGCGTGAGCCTCAGGGCCTCGTTTTCTCTGGAACACTTTCCTCCCACTCCTGCTGCAGCTGACACCAACGTGGCTCGATGGTGACATCTAGAGGCAGCCACCCGCCTCATGTTGCTTGACCACAGCATCCCACAGCAAAGGCTTGTGCCACCAGGGCTCCACACTGGTGTTCCTGTGATGCCATCCTCAGATTTAGAGACCAAGCCACCAGGCAGAGCTCTGAAGAGGTCCAGCTCCTCCACCCTTCCCTGCCAAAGCCCAGTGTGTGGTCAGCAGGGCCCCTGGAACCCCAAGTCAGCCCGTGGACACCCTCCCCTTCCACAACCAAGGAGCATCTTGGCTTATTGATGACATTCCCCTGTCCCCCCACCCACTGCTCTGCTTTGTTTCAGAGGAAGGGTCATCCCAGCAGCTCAGCTCTCACAAAGCCAACTTCTCATCTCTACCTCACTGTCTAGGCCCATCTTGTGTCCTGAGTCCCACGTGAGAATACACAATGGCCCTCATCTTTCCTTAGTGATCTTTTTAGCTAATTGTTCATTTTCATCCATCCACGCCCACGGTCTTTTCTGGGTCTGGACACTCCTCACCCGCCTCTCCTCACTTCCATGCCACCCACTCATAGTTTTCCTCCTACTTCTCTGGTCTCTCTTTTGCTGGTTCCTCTCTATCTGCTCCTCCCTTGATCATCCATTCATCCATCCATCCAGTCATCCATCCATCCATCCACCCATCCATCCACCCATCTGCCCCCCATCCCTCCTTATTCATTGTACAATCAGTAGGACAGGGGGCTAAGCCTGACATTACAGGGATGAGTGGGGAGGAGAAAAACAAGGACAAATGCCCAGCAGCACCTGGTGGTAACACCGCACGGAAAGTGGGGGAATTGAGGTGAGACTTTCTGCGTTGCCCCCACCCCACTCCGTGCTGATGAAGAGCAAGCCATGTCCTCTCTGAGGTCGCTGCGTGGCCTTGTCCACTCCCCCATCCCCAGAGATCACCTGAGGGGCTCCTTCTTGCCCACTCAGCTACTTTTGGCCAGCTCCCCCTCAACCTTCACTACAACTCTTGCTCCTACTTCCACAATATCCCCGGAGCCCGTCCCAGACCCCCGGGCTGGCCCTTCCCCGTCCCCATTGTGCCCAGAGTCATGAGCCAATCCCTGGACAGCTCAGCATGCCTGGCGCCGGGGCCACACAAGGTGTTTGCAGGTGGATTGGACAGAGCAGCAGCTCATGGCAGACATTCCTTCTATTCATCTGCTGCAAGGAGAATGGCGCTGTGAAGCCGCACACCTCAGATGGGACTCGCTCCCACGATCTTCCAACTGAAAACCACAACTCGTCTCAGGACTTAATGGAACTCAGGTTCTTTATGTCTCGGCGCAGAAGTAATTCAGCAAGAGGCAAAGTGACAGGTAAGAAGTAAATTTATTAATATCCTTTGTAAAGAGGTTGCAGGAAGATGGGGCCTGAGAGGATGGTCAGGTCCCAGGTCTCTGTCGAGTTCCTGGGACGGGCTGCCAAATGAGGGTCCTTGGCTTCATGCGGGAGAGAATTCAAGAGCTAGCGAGCCATAGTAAAGTGAAAGCAGAGATACACATTTCCATAGGCAGAGGTGAGGGGGTCCCGAAATATGGGGTGGTTAGTTGTTTGGGTTTTGGTTTTTTTTAATTTATTTAATTTATTATTTATTTTTGGCTGCGTTGGGTCTTCGTTGCTGTGCGCGGGCTTTCTCTAGTTGCCGTGAGCAGGGGCTTCTCTTCACTGCGGTGCGCAGGCTGCTCATTGCGGTGGCTTCTCTTGTTGCCGAGCACAGGCTCTAGGCGCGTGGGCTTCAGTAGTTGCGGCACGCGGGCTCAGTAGTTGTGGCGCACGGGCTTAGTTGCTCCACGGCATGTGGGATCCTCCCGGACCAGGGTTCAAACCCATGTCCCCTACATTGGTGGGCAGATTCTTAACCACTGTACCACCAGGGAAGTCCCTAGGTGGTTAGTTTTTATGGGCTGGGTAATTTCGTAGACTAATAAGTGGGAGGATTATTCCAACTATTTTGGGGAAAGGGCAGGGATTTCCAGGGTGATGTCTTGGTAATCTCAATCATCCGCCTTCTGGTTCCAACCAGTCTGAGGTCCACAGTGTGTGTGGTCAGCACGCAGTCACCGTCGTCCACCTGGGCTTGGGGGGTGGGGTTTAGTTCCTTCAGAGCAACTCAAAGCTAAGTGTCAGATTGTTATGCATTCCCCTTGAGGAGGAACTGTTTTATCCATGAGCTATTGTCATTACTTTTCTTGTTTAACTGCTTTTCCTTTTCCTTTGTTTCTGAATTCCCTCACTTCCCTAATTAGTAACTCTTGTGCCGGCTCTTTGGAACTCTGGGAAAGCCTAGGGCCTTTTCTACAAATAAAAAACAGGAGACAGGAGGGGGGGTAGGGGGGGCAGCTTTTGTATCCAGGAGGGCCCCACAGGGTCCTGTTCAGTTTCACTTATTCCCTCGCCAGTGAAAGTCGAAAGTGGAACTCTGGCCCCCTTAATCCCCTCTTGCTCCTCCCAGCCAGGAACAGGTAAGGTCAGGGGTCAATGGAACAAAGACACTATGACCCATGGAGGTCCAGTAGAGGTTCACCCATCCATCCCAGAGGGAGCTGCTTGGAGTGCCAGCTACCCAGATACAGAGGGTCACTAGCCTGGGAACTACTTAAGGCCATTGAGTAGCATCAAGTAAAATGGAAGCAAAAACTCTAGAGGTGAAAAGAACAGTATAAATTGACTTCCCCCTCTAGTTAAAGAGCTCAAAGTTAAAAATTTAATTCTCCCTGTTTCCCCTCTATTTTTATCAAGTTCCAAATGATGGGATATTGGAATGCATGGGTTATCCATCTAGCTTCTTGTCAGCACGCCCTACTTCTCCACCCACCCACCCTGTGCCAAAAGTGGGCCATGAGATTTTTCCTGCATTATTATCCCTTTCTGAAAGCCCAGTATTGGGACATGTGCACAGCACAGTGGACTTGGTTCAAATTCCTGCCCTACTACAGTGTCAGGGGCAAGTTTTCAAGCCTCTGGGCCTGCTTTTACCATGTTATAAAGAAGGAAACAGCTCCTCCGTTACGCTTAGCACACCTCAGACAGTCCCTTTTCCACCTTTCCCTCCCCCAAATCTGCTCCTCAATGCCCAGTTTAACCACCCTAGCCCATACTAAATTTAAAAACTTAATAGTTGTATTTATTTTAAGAAGCACCCATTGGAGCTGTCCTTATGAGGGGTATCACTCAGAGGCAATGAGATAAAACTCAGTCAGTGGGGGTGGGATGGAGTGGGGTCTTCAACTCTATCTAGGTAGCTGCCTAGACATTTTCCCCAAAGCTGGCTCTGAATTTAAGATGAACAAAGAAGCTGGTTTTACAAGGCCAGTTAAATAATGTGAAATCCCAGCAGGCCTTGGCCTTGAGTGTGTGGAGACCCTCACAACAAAAGCCTTCACACTTCCTTTTCATTCTTTTCAGCTTCCCACACACTGTTAACATTAAGCAAGGACTTCCTGTGTGCTCAGCAGTCACCGAAAATTTGCAAAGAAAATTTCTCTTTTGGGTGGACTATTGAACAGACCAGATAAAGGTGGTGAAACAAAGGCTGGCCTAATCTAGTACCCTAAGGACCTTAAAAATATGAATATTCAAAAACAAAAGAAACCAAATCTCATTTTTCCTCTTTTATTTACAAGTTTCATTTAAATATCTCTCATGGTTAGAAAATCAATGTCAAAAAAACATTGGTATACAGTTTACAGTACAAATGTCAGTAAATATTAAAGAACATGGTTAATAATTTTTCCAAGTAAATGTTTGATAAATATTTTCCAGGAGGCCAGTTAAACTAAACGTCAGGTGCCCAAGGCATCGGGAACAGAGCCTCAGCCTGCTCAGAAGACGGTCGCACTGCAGTCCCTGTGTGTTTTCCACTTGTTAACACACGTGGCAACTCACAGGAAAAAGCGGTGCCACCAGCCTTTATTCCCCAGCCTCAAAGCCACACCAGGGCGTTCTCTGCTATGGGAGTCATGTTCAGAGACAAATGAACCACTAACAATGAAACTAGGATAGCTCAGTTCCAGGATATCCTGATTTAACCTGGGAAGTTAAGGTTTCCCCAAAATTGTCAAACGAAAAATAGGTCACTAGGGGCTGATGGATGAAAGAGTCAAGCTAGACTCATTCTGAATACATTGTCGTGTTCTATACAATGAATTATTCTATTCTTTAATTCAAGTTTGAGCTGTTTCTATTTCCCTCATATAAAAGGTGTCAGCTCAGTTGTGTCTAACCTAAGTCTTAACCCACTCGATCTTTTAGGTCAATCGTACTTCTGGGAAAAATATGTTTATATATTAACATACCTCAAAGTTTACACTTTCATTATAATAAATTAGTTTTAATGTTACAAATAACATCTCAGAAAACTGAATAAGTAACTTGACCTAGCATACTAACTTGAATTTAGAACTTCTCTATCCATTTTGACCAATCCCCAGAATCAGCAGAACTGTATTATTTACATATAAAACAATATCTAAAATATGCCAATATTACCATTTCTTACCTAAAACAGTAAATATGCTGTTTAAAGCACCAAAGCGTACTTTAGTCAAAAGTGACATCCTAAACATTAAAGATTCAATCTCATTTTTTTAGTTCATTTCAGAAGTCTCAGTATCAGAATCTTTACATAAAAGGAATGATAAGTGTTTCGGAAGACCTGACAAGTACCACCAACCCCCTCTCAAATCCCAGTGTCCTCAAGTGGTAGCCCATGTGCCTCAGGAAGGTCAGTGACAGCAGAACTGTGGTCAGGGAATCAGACATGCTGGGGTTTAACCAGGAGGTGCTCCTTGGAGCATTCATGGCAAGAGCAGACAGAGTTCACAGTGGAAAAAGGCAGACAAGAAACCAGCCTTTCCTCTCTCTCAATATACCAATTAGAAAGCAGGAAATCTATTAGGCTGAGAAAAAACACAGATACCCTTGAAGGAACAGGTGGGAAGTCTGTATTCTCTCAGCTGTCCCACAGGTTACTTAATCAGATATATTTATGACCCAAGCTAGGCTCCAAAACAGGATTCAGACACTGTAATCCAGGTAAATGAGAGAGTGCACCAGGGTTTAGCTGGCATAAAGAACAAGGATGTCAGACAGGCAGTCTTCGGCTCTAGTAACAAACTGTCATGCAAGCTGAATGATAGGGATTCACATTTTATTTCTGAGTTAAGATCTAGGAGATCAGAAGGAATATTAATAGTTTCAGAATAAAAGGACCAAGGCTTAAGCACTCAAAGGAGAATTTCTTAGATGAAGCCATATCAGTAAACATACAGGGAAATATCCGCAGGCTAGAAGTTTCTCAACACTTGAATGTCCTGAATGTGAACAAAAATGTGGAAGTCAGACCTAGCTATTTGCTTTCCTTTCAGTACGAAAGGGGGTGAGGAAAGCAATCAATGAAGATAGTGCAGGAACATAAAAAGTTTCAGTTTTGTGGGATTATATTTGTGTTTCCATTTAGGGACACATTTCCCGTTGTTTAAATGCTACAGCAATTCAGAACATGAAATTCATTCCCCCAGAAAGGATCTACATGGTTTAATTTCCAAATAAACACAAACTGTGCAGCCCACAGAAGCCAGTACAGGTTACATATGTTTTTGCCCCAACTCCTATACTAAATAAGGCCTAGTTCCTGAGGAGTAGCAATGGCCATTTATCCCACAGTCTATGGGCAAGTGTCCCATCTGAAAAATCTCACTCCTCCCTCTTCCCCACTGCCCCTCAGGATGCAGCTAGGGAGACTTAGTGACTGTTCTCAGGTCCTTCATGTTTTTACCTCTCCAGATTCAGGCTGAATTTTAAGTCTAGAATCCACTGTATAAGCAGTCCTGCCTAAACTGTCTGTCACAATTACCACATGCAATCTTGAATTTTCTCCTTCCCTGCAACCATGTGAAGTGGGAGCATTCTTTCTAGACAGTATTGCACAGTCAGCAGCAGGGTGAGGGAGTTCAGCATAGCAGAGGGGGAAGGAACATTAGGTGGAATTAGAAGAATGTTTGAGAGGTATAATCAGAAAGGAAAAGTGCTATGAGTAAATTTGCAGAGATTTACTAAACCCTGGAGGAAATTTTATTAATGCAGGAAAGGAGTTAAGGCTCAGACACAAGTAACCTCCTAGCATGGCTCAAAGGTTCAGGGGGTGGGACTCAGTGGAAAGGCCCGAAAGCTGCACAAATAAATTCAGCTGGTCCAGAGGCCTGGCCACCTTCACCCTCAGCTGAAAACCAAGAAAACTCATTCCAAGCATGCTCGCTTAGAGCAGGCCTGTTTGCAAGTTTGAGGACTCAATTTTAAAATAAACTAAATCGGAACTTGAATGCAGCATTACAAAATGTTTTCACAAGTAAAATCACACACACAAAAAAGTTAGAATATTGCATAGAAAAGTGTCCTGTAATATGCTTTGTAAACCTAGGTCTTTAGGAACTTCAAAATAAAAAACAAAACCTCCCTTCATAGTCTAGAAGGCCATGATTACGAATTGAGAATTACCAATTTTGCAGATTTTGTATCAAGACCTCAGAAGATCCTGAACTTCTTCATATTCTTAGAATCATGATTAATTTTACCCTTCGCAGGCTCAGGCTGACACAGTTTAACAACAGTGTCTTTATAAAAGGACTTGGGTTACACGAGCCCCAGCCAAGTCTACGGTCTCTGTGTTCCACCCTTTCTGCGTAGAAGAGGTGAGCAAAACATGCAGGGACATAAAATCACTACTATTGTTTTTAATCCTAGGCTGTTTTTTCTCTCACGTTAGTCTATTATTAAGCAAGCTACATCTGCCTGCCCTTTAACAACAAGGTCTAAATAGTCAGTTTAAGAGTAAGTGAAAATGTCTTAGAAGAGCATTTAAGTTAACCTTGGCAACAGGATGGGAGACTCTTAACTCCCCTTGTAAGATGCACCAATCGAGTCTGAGTTAAAATACACCACAGTGACAGAGATATCATCCCTGTACATCCTTGCCAAGTCCTCCGGCAACGTCAGCATCGCCGACAGCCGCTCGGGCTCCATCTCCCCGTACTCGTTGTTCCCTATGGCGTATCTGATCAGACGTGTGGCTGCGTTTTGGTCGGTGGCGTGGAGCCCCTGGGCTTTCCTCTGCAGCAGCAGGCTCTGCATGAGTCCCAGGTTGGCGGGTCTCTGGGCCAGGTCTGGCTTGTGCCGACACACTTCAGCCAGGTGCTCCACCACCAGCCTCACCACATCCTCGTTGCCCAGCACATCCCACAGGCCGTCAGAGGCCAGCACAAGGAACTTATCCTGGGGCCTCAGCCTGTGGTATGTGACCTCAGGCCTGGCTGTCAGGTAAGGTGGAGTGTAGTAGTTTGGGGGGGTGAACTGGTAAATGTTGAGGGCCTCGGTGTCAAAGCCCCGCTCCAGGACACTGCGCTGCAGCTCTTTACTCCACTTCAGCTGGACGTCCCCGAAGGCCCTGCAGGGCATGAGGACACCCAGCAGCCTGTTGTCCATGATGACTGTCCTGTGCTCTGACTCAGGATGCTCCCTCGTTAGCCGTGACAGCTCGGTTGGGTTCCAGGCATTGTGGTCCCGGGTGAGGGGCAGACAAGACCACATGCCATTGTCTTCCTGGACACCAAGGATGGCCCGGCAGTCACCAGCGTTTGCCACATGCAAGTGAACTCCATCGACATGGGCCATGCAAGCTGTTGCCCCTGAGAAAGCAACCTGGAGTGAAAGATTCCTGGTCATCTCATCTTCCAGGGCGGCCTGGATCTCTAGCGAGATGTCAGAATCCAGCCTCTGGAAGGAGTACATTAATGCTTCCTCAATGTTCAGCCCCATTTCCATGTGCAGGTTCAGCAGCTCCTGCCAGTAGACACGGAGGTGATCAAGGTGCACTGACGTGACATCCTTGTAGATACTGTCCCCTGGGTGCTTGAGCCACTGCAGAATGGGCAGCAGGGGCTTCATGCTTTCCATCGCCCCCTCCATCTGCTCCAGCGTCTGCTGGGACATCAGTGACACTGCCACATAGTAGAAGAGCCTCTCGCTCACTGCTTGAGCACATGCGTGGCCACCATGTCCATCGAAGACGCCAAACATCAGCCCATTGGTCTGCAGGCAGGCGGCTACACCTCCCCGGTCCTCCACTGGGAAATTGGCAGCCAGCTGGTTGCTCTCAAACCGCAACACCGAACTTGGGACTCCACTGACAAGGTCAAGAATCTTGTGGGCCGACTCACCGGCTCGCAGCACTTCATTTACCTGCTCAGGGCTGAGTGGCAAGTGGAAATCATCTTCCTCTGTTGATGTGTGTCTATAGGCTTTCTGCAGAGCAATGCCACCACATGAGGCATTGTTTTTTAGGGTGACTGGCCCCTGGGGAAAGAGCCTCCATTTTGATTTAATCCTATTTGAGGCATACCTTGAATATAAACGTTGTCCCCCTTGTAATGTGGCAATGCTGTTTCTTGCAGAATTGAAAATCCAGTAGGACACAGTACTTGACATTCTGAAACTGTATGAGCAAATGTGTTCCTTCAGCAAAAAGGGTTTTTTTCAAACCTGAAAATTTAAGAGTTTAAGAAAGTTTTAAATTTAATTTTTTAAAAATGACTTCTGAAAACAATCTCAAAATACTTAAGCAAGTCTCCATACCTCCCATTATAATATATAATCACATTTCAGAAAATGGGTTTTTAAACACTCTCTGATCTTAAAGAGTCACTGAAGGCTACCCCGAGGGGCCACCTTTTCCTCCTTCCCAAATCCTTTCCCTTGCCAGGGCCCAGTGCCCAGCTCCCATGTTCACTCTCCCCAGTAGGCTTTAAGTGTTCATTTAAATATAAGCTCTTTCTTGCTCCCCAGCTATCTTGGTGGCTGCTCTCTGTTGGATGCCATCCAGCACCTAAACCAGGAAGATGGTGGCAGCAAAGAAGACGGAAAAGTCGCCTGAGTCAGATCAATTCTAGGCTCCAGCTGGTTATGGTAAGTGGAAAGCATGTGCTGGGGTACAAGCAGACTCTGAAGATGATCAGACAAGGCAAAGTGAACCTGGTCCTCCTCGCCAACAACGGCCCAGCCTTGAGGAAATCTGAACTAGAGTACTACACCATGTTGGCCAAAACTGGTGTCCGTCACTACAGCAGCAATAATATTGAATTGGGCACAGCGTGAGGAACATACTACAGAGTATGCACACTGATCCAGGTGATGATTAGAAGCAAGCCAGAAGAAACTGGTGAAAAGTAAATCATGCAAAATTTTTCTTTAATAAAACTGGCCAGAGGGCCTTCCCTGGTGGTGCAGTGGTTAAGAATCCGCCTGCCAATGCAGGGGACAGGGGTTTGAGCCCTGGTCCAGGAAGATCCCACATGCCGCGGAGCAACTAAGTCCGTGAGCCACAACTACTGAACCTGTGCTCTAGAGCCCACGAGCCACAACTACTGAGCCCACGTGCCACAACTACTGAAGCCCATGCGCCTAGAGCCCGTGCTCCGCAACAAGAGAAGCCACCGCAATGAGAAGCCCGTGCACTGCAATGAAGAGGTGTAGCCCCCACTTGCCGCAACTAGAGAAAGCCCACGTGCAGCAAGGAAGACCAAACGCAGCCAAAAATAAATAAATTAAACTAAAAATAAAAAAATAAAAAATAAAAAAACTGGCCAGAGCTTGTTCTACATGTATATAAATGAATGCCTCAAACATTGGCTAAACATGGCAATTTCAGAGGCCCAAAAGCACACTAGGTATGATACTAGCTGTCTAGCAGCAGACACACTACTTCACTTGCCTGAGTTCCAGTTGTCCATCCGTGGAATGGGAATACTAGTTTCAAAAGGTTTTGTGACAGTTTAAAGAAATATAACCCTTTGGCTCCAAAAAAGGTATTATTACTTTTATCATTAGGTGTATCATTGGGGATTAGAGGTTGTTTCCACTGTCTCTCTACTGATAAAATACCAAACTGCAATGCCTAACACCTCAACCTTTCCCCTACTTAGGTTTTAACCTACTTATTTCCCAAGACTGGCATCAGTAGGTCAAAGGGTGGAGACTCATATTGCCAAACTGAGTTCCAAAAGGTTCACATCTGCCTCCACAAGGGCATGAAGGAAGCAGTTTCCTAGCACTTTCAACAGCCTCTGGTGTATTTTTCCTCAGACAAAAAAAAAGCTGCTCTATTTTCTATTTTCTCTGGTGACCCGGGAGGAGAGTTTCCACGTGTTTTCAGATTTCGTTTCTGAATCCTGCCCTCCTCAAGTTTGTCTGTTGGGGTGTGGAGAGCGCCCACACTTGAGGACCGCCCCCTCTCCCCAGCCCACCCCGCCGAACTACGGACTGGAGCGGTCGGGCAGGGCGCGCAGAGGGCGCCTCCCCGCGCCCCCCATCCCCACCCCCAGCCCTGCAGAGAAGCCAGGCGGCGATGCCCGACGCAAGGCGATCTGCCGCAGACCGGACCCAAACAATTTCGCGTATCTAAAGAAAACAGATCCCAAAGTCAAGCCTCACAGATAAGAAAGAGCGCGGCCTCCGAAGTCCAACAAGCCCTATCTCCCTCAAACCCTGGCGCGGCCACGTCCCTGAGCCCCAGCTTCCGGGTCTATATAAAAGGGGAATTCAGTTGAGATGCTGAGCTCACAGAGGGTACTCCGAGGGCTAAAAGAGCTACTGCGGAAGTCCCGGTACGCAGCCAAAGGCCCTGCACAAGGCCGCGAGCCCACGTGGCGCGTGCGCGCGAGAGGGGTGACCGTAGCTGTGACCAAGACTCTTCCCCGTCCGCCGCGGGCCCGCCCCCTCACCTCACCTCACCTCCACTCTCCGCCCCATCACGTGAGCCGATGCTGCGGGCCGGAGCGGACCCGGCGAGGTTAGAGGCTTTCACATCCCGGGCTCACCCCCTTCCCTCCATCGCACCCTGGTCCTCCTCTCACCCGCTTGCGCCAAAGCCGCCGGGTCCGTCAGTCAATTCTGCGCCAGCCTACGGTGCCGCGGCTGCCCCCACCCCGGACTCACCTCCCTGAAGGGACCTCTTGTGCTGATCCAGCTAGAGAAGGAAGTATCCTCTCGCCACCCTTTATTGGTTCATCTGTGGAGGCGGGCCCCTGACGGACAGCGTAATTGCCCAATGGCTGAGGAGGGCGAGAGGGCGGGATCCAGAGGGGCCCAATCCGGTTCCTCCCCCTCCCCCGCCCATCCTACCCAACCTTTACCCCCACCTCCCTCAGGGTCTGACCTTGGGTAGGCTCGGCGCCGGGCTTCGGGACCAGGCAGTCTTGTGGCTGAGCACCCCCACCAGGTGACAACCCCCCTCCCCGTTCTGCGCACCCCAAACCGAGCAACCTCTCCCATTCCTTACTGTTGTTAATAATACCCCAACGGCTTCCTCTCCATTTCTGTGCTGACCAGTTCAGACCCCTCTCCCAGGCGCCACACCCTTCTATGTCCACTTGGACGCCTCCCTCTGGAGGCCCTATGTACACGTTAAACATAGCTTCTCTGGAACTCATCTTTCTGCCAGACCTGCTCTTCCTCTCCTCCCCTAACCCAGTAACGGCCCCATCATCTGCTCAGACACCCAAGCCCCAAGCCTGGGAGTCATTTTGACTCCTCCTCCCTCACCCCGACCCGTCTCCTGTCAGTTATCTAATCCTGTTCATCTCACCTCCTAAATATCTCTCCAATCCAAATATTTGCCTCCAGCTACCCTCCCACTCCACTGCAACCTTCTCATCTGGTCTCCCCACCTGTGACTTCAACTTAGCCCTAGTTGCTCTGCTTCTACAGATCAGGTAGGGTGACCCTTCTACAGCTCAAATTGCTGCTGTAAAGTCTTCACTGGCTCCCCACCAACCACTGGGCCTTGGACTGACAATTACATTGGCATGGCCACGGATGGTTACCACAATAGTTAGTGGTTGGTAGGTTGAGAAAGGCTGAGAACCAGGACACCAGATATTTCCTCAGTCCCTTCCATTGTGGAATTCCAGTTATGGCCTGCTGGAATTGCTTTAATAGAACTCGTCTATTACCTCTGATAAGTCAAGGGCAGTCTTCCCTGGAGGCAGAGAAAAATAGGAGACGACCAGAAAAGGCCACTTAGAGCCCTGAAAAGGTGGTGTTCTGGAAGGAAGACACACTGGCCTACCTGGGGAGCCTGGCCAGCCCACCTGGATCCAAGGACATTGCTGCCATAAAACAGCTCCTGTCAGACTTGCCTCTGATATGATATTCATACCGCCACTCACCCTTGGCCCTTTCCGGAAGTTCTACCAGTAAGTCAGAATTTGCAATATCTCTCTTCCCGGATATTAAGACGGCTGTTTCAGACTTAAACTAAAAATAACTCCAAGGGATTCTAAATAAATGGGTACAATTATTATTATTTTGTATAGATAGTCCATTTGGGGTTATAGAGGGTTATCCTTCAGGACAGAGGCAGCACAGCTTATGGGTGCCTGCGATATGTCAGGCCCTGGGCGGACTACAGGGGACACACAGATGGCTGCCCTCACCACACTTTCCTGAGAATATTACATCACTCTGCTGTCTGAAACCGCTGAGTTTCTAAGTTACCACACACACACCACTTCCAAAGTAAAAATGCACCCTTGAGGATTTTGTGTGCACTGGAACTTTTGTTTAAAGGCTATAACCAGCTCAGTTACCCTATACATGATGGCTAGCCCAAGGACCCTATCCAGTCTCCCAAGGCTTCCTTGTCACAAGGTCTTATTAGAAAAAAAATGAAGGAAAAGGACTTATCTCTGCCTTGAGAAAGGGAAAGCAGCTTAGCTGTCATTTTCCAAGAAAATATGTAAAAATACTCTGTCTCACTCAAAACCAAGCAAATGTGAATTAAAATGAGATACTGATTTTTGTCAGTCAACCTGACAAACATTAAAACATGATTAATACCTAATGTTGGTGAGTGGGCATTGCCATCTTGGCAGGTGGGAGTGTAATTTGAGGCTGTCCAAGGGACAGATCTTTGACCCACTAATTCTACTTCTTCTAATTTATCCTACAGAGGCAGTCAAAGGCAAATCTTACAAATTTTCTACAATAAATACACATTACCCCATCTGTATAATATCTTGTATAATCAGAAAAAAAAAAGGAGCAAAATTGCATTTTAAAAACAGAGGAGTGGCGGGGGTAGGGAGATAGATTTCTTAGATGATTCTGGCCAAGTCCCCTGATTCCTTAGCAATGCAGATAGGACCATCTATGGAATGCTAGGAAAGCTGGATTTGAGCATGATCTTGTGTCAGGAGGAATTGAGATGGTGGCAGAAGGTTTTTGTCTGTCAAAACCATATCTGGCCTGATATCTGGGAGAGTTTATAAAAAACCTCAGATGTCTTCTTTGCCAACATGAGCTTGCCCTTGCAATGTTTCTGTGGCATCATTGCTGCCCAAGGTAGCTGAATAAGCCCAGAAAAGCCTTCTTGCTGATCTGAGCACATTTGTGCTCTGAGACAATTGTCCCAGAGACCAGTGCCATCCTAAATCAAGTGATTTAACCTCACCACCTTTTAACCAAGCAGGTGACTTTCCCCGGCACTGTCCTCTCCCTAACTGATCACACACGGGCACGTACACACATACACACACACACACACACACACACCCCACCTCCCTTTCCTTTAGAGGGAATGGTTACCAATCCCTGCAGAGCAGCAAACTCAGGGACATATTTAGCAAGTCTTGAGGATGCTCGTGACAAAGGCTTGGGAATTTTTGAAAAATACAAGTCCTGCCTCAGCCCTCTTAAACCTGTTCTGAAGCAACAGCACTGACAGACTTGCCAGGTTACTAGGAGGCCTCAAAATGGTTATGTTAGGCTCCTAGCTTCTAGAGGCAAGCTAAGATTGCCCTTCAGTAGAAGATGGGCAGAGCCTTTGAGGGGAAATACGACCTGTGTTTCTGTCTCTTTAAGGCTTCTCCAAACACAAGTCAATCTTTTTCAGCTGCCTGATGGAACAGCTGCAGCCAGGGCTGTGATGACCTAGGCCAGGGGGCAGCTTCTTCTGTGACACTCAACTAATCATTCCCTTTGCCACCATCATCCCACACCCATTCTCACTCAGGCCATATTAACTGGCAAGCTCAGAATTTTCCATCACCCTGGAGTCCCAAGCCTGAGGCCCAGCTCTGCCACCTACTTGCTATGTGATCCTGGGCCAGTCATTTCCTCTCTTGGAGTCTCTGTAGAACTACTTGGAGAGGGCAGTTGTGTGGCCCTTGGAGTTGTCATTTGTACTCTAGGTTGCCAATGACGTATCCCTTCTTGAAAGTAAATCTGGAGAGGAGTAGAAGAACAGCAATAGGGGCCTAGTGTGGGGAAGAGGAAGCAAGAGGAAGTTGGGAGACGACCTGGAGTCCCCCAGAAGCACACTTCCTGTTCTTTCCCTTGCAGCTTTGCTACCCTGTGAAACAATAGTCCTCCAGGCAACTTTGAATTCTCTCTCGCCACTTCTGTGGAGGCCACGCCCTGAGCTCCCAGGGCGCCCCTTTCAGGCAGGGTCGGAGGTGGAATGTCAGCACCTTGGCCTGAGCACGCCCCCAGCGCCCAACAGGAAGCCAAGAGTCAGGTTGGAAAGTCCAGGAGGGAGCTATTGACCAGGACAGAATTCAGATGGAAAAACCAGATTACAACAAAGAAGGGAAGGCGTTTGATAATAACAGCAATTATTTCTGCATCTCTCCCCACCCCCGCTTTCTCTTCGCACATGCCTTTGCGGGCAAAGAAAAGTTTAGTAGGACACATGCCAGAAGTTAACAATGCTTATCTCTGTAGGAACTTTCACATTCTTTGCCAGTCCATTTATTTCTTTATTTCCTTTTTAAAAAATGTTTTTAACAGGCAGCATGTATTTAGTAATCAGAAAAACCCCAATAATGTCTATCCTAGATAATTACACATGGGAGTGGGAAGGAAGAAGGCACAGCACAGGCTGGGTAGGGGCTGTTCAGGGGCAAGAGAGGCAACTGGGGATAGGACAGGGTCCTGGAGGAGCCTGATGTTTTAGATGGGGAATCAGGAAGCTTTATCTGATAAGATAAGCTTTGGACAGACATCTGAAGGAAGTTAGGGAGTGAGCCTGGCAGTATCTGGGAGAAAGCATTTGATGGAGAGAAAATAGCAGGGACAAAGGTCCTGGCCTTGCCAACTAAGGGAAGGGCTTGAATTTTATGGCCAGGGCTTCCTGTCTCATCTCCACCCCTTTGGCCAGGGCTGGGAAGAACGTGAAGGAGAGTCTCACCCATGCTTTCCTAAAGTGTGCTCCATGGAACATAGTCCCAGAAAATATTCTGAGAGAAAAGGACCACGTTCATACTACCCTGCACTGGAAGAGATTTCACAGTGAACAATGGCTTAGTCAAGGCGCTGAAAAATTGTGCAATAAAAGTAATTCATCCAACTTCATAGCAGCAATTCAAAACAGTTCACCATGAGCCTCCTTTTTGCTGTAAAATCTAGTCATGTCTGGCAGAACCCATATACTTTGTGAGATGCCCGTATATCCATTCTTGGAAGAGCAAAATAGAGTCCGAAGACCTGAACTGACTTCCCCAGGTTCTCCTTTAAGCTTGTGGCTGAGAGGAGTCTGGGCCTTGCTCTCTGAACTCTCAGCCAAGCCACATTCCTAGAAGTTTCTTATCTATATTTGATAGCCTGAGGGACCAGTTTAGGCTTCTCCAAAGCCAGAGGGAGAGCCCCTGTACACTGTACAGGGTACCCTCTCAACATGCTGTGTTTTTGTTTAGCCATCTTTAGGTAAAGACTATAACTTAATAGGAACTTCATCTTCATGGATGCTAACAATGTATGCGTCTTTTCTGAACCTGGTCCTCCAGTGGGCAATGCAGGGCTGGTGCATTTCAATCACACTCATGAAAAATCAAATATACTTTAATCAGGCAATAGCGACAATTGAAGCCTCTATCTGAACACCCCACTTCTTGTAGAAGGCTGGGAGTCTGTGGACTGGGTTTTTTTTTTTTCCTATAGGATTTTTTAAAAATTGAAGAATAGTTGATTTACCATGTTGTGTTAATTTCTGCTGTAAAGCAAAGTGATTCAGTTATACATATATATCCATTCTTTTTTAATATTCTTTTCTATTATGGTTTATCATAGGGTATTGAATATATTTAGTTCTCTGTGCTATACAGTAGGACCTTGTTGTTTATCCATTCTATATATAATAGCTTACATCTGCTAACCTCAACCTCCCACTCCATCCCTCCTCCAACCCTCTCCCCCTTGGCAACCACAGGTCTGTTCTCTATGTCCATGAGTCTGTTTCTGTTTTGTAGATAGGTTCATTTGTGTCATATTTTAAATTACACTATAAATGATACCATATGGTATTTGTCTTTCTCTTTCTGACTTACTTCACTTAGTATGATAATCTCTAGTTGCATCCATGTTGCTGCAAATGGCATTATTTTGTTCTTTTTTATGGTTGAGTAGTATTCCATTGTATATCTGTACCGCATCTTCTTTATCCATTCACTTATTGATGGACATTTAGGTTGTTTCCATGTCTTGGCTATTGTGAATGGGGTGCATGTATCTTTTTTTTTTTAATTTTCAAATTTTATTTTATTTATTTTTTATACAGCAGGTTCTTATTAGTCATCTATTTTATACATATTAGTGTATACATGTCAATCCCAATCTCCCAATTCATCCCACCACCACCACCACCCCCCTGCCACTTTCCCCCCTTGGTGTCCATACGTTTGTTTTCTACATCTGTGTCTCTATTTCTGCCCTGCAAACCGGTTCATCTGCACTATTTTTCTAGGTTCCACATATATGCGTTAATATACGATATTTGTTCTTCTCTTTCTGACTTACTTCACTCTGTATGACAGTCTCTAGGTCCATCCACGTCTCTACAAATGACCCAATTTCATTCCTTTTTATGGCTGAGTAATATTCCATTGTACATATATACCACATCTTCTTTATCCATTTGTCTGTTGATGGACATTTAGGTTGCTTCCATGACCTGGCTATTGTAAATAGTGCTGCAGTGAACATTGCGGTACATGTGTCTTTTTGAATTATGGTTTTCTCTGGGTGTATGCCCAGTGGTGGGATTGCTGGGTCATATTGTATCTTTTTGAATTAGAGTTTTGTCTGGATACATGCCCAGGAGTGGGATTGCTGGATCATATGGTAATTCTATTTTTAGTTTTCTGAGGAACCTCCATACTGTCTTCCATAGTGGCTGCACCAACTTACATTACTTACTTACCAACAGTGCCGTGGACTGGGTATTTTTTCTTCCCTGCTGAGAACCAGTGTGGCACTGTGGCCTTGGGACTCATTTATGAAGTGCCAAGCCCCTCAGTACTTTTTACACCTGCCTTCCCAGAAGACAAGAGCCTCTTTTGCCTCTGAAAGGGCACCCTGTGTAATGTGGTTTCAGAGGCTGGGCCTAGGGTTGGGCAGACACGAGAACCCCAGCTCTGCCATTGACTGGATACATGACTTGGGTAAGGGGCCTCGGGTGAATTTCGAGCCTCTGTTTAGAGGCTCAGCCATCTGCTGAACGGGGGCAGCCATTCCCATGTATGTTGTCGGGGTGACCCCCCCAGGTGTGTTGTGACTACAGAATGGGGGCAGGGGACAGTATGGCGGGGTGTTGAAGCAGAGCTGTCCTCCTTTTCTTGGCTCTGGAAATATTTCTGTCTAAAGAACTAGGACCTGTCACTGTAATCAGGGCACCCCCGCCCCCAGACTCTGCTGGAGACTGGGTCAAATTTAATTCAGCTTTTTTCCATGCTCACCTTCAGTTCCATGTAACTACCTCCAGGCCTTTGTCCCTATTGTTCCCCTGCCTAGAATGCCCTCCTCTATCCTCCATACCTTTGGGGAACAGTGGGGCCACTGTCTCAGACTTTCATGCATGCCCTCTCCCCAGTAGCCCAGTGGTCTCGGTGGCACTGACCAGCTGCCTACTCCACCCAGGGCTGGACCCCCTGGGCAGCAGAGGAAGCAAGAGCTTAGGATGCTAGTGAAGCAGGAGCACAAACAACAGCAAAAAATATTTTAAATATTTTGACAAGTAGTAACCTGCTGGGCAAGGTTGTTTCCCAGCACAGCTGGGCTGGGCCCCCGCTAGTGATCACTGGCTGGGATGGAGCAAAGACCAAGCTACACATGGCCACCAGGGGGCGTAAACACACTGCGGGAAGCACCTGAGAGAGAGAGAGAGAGTGTGTGTGTGTGTGTGTGTGTGTGTGTGTGTGTGTGTGTGTACATCCCTCCACAGTGCTTAGTGCCAGGAACTGACAGTCAGTGGTGGAGAGGCTGAATGCCTTTTAAGGGGCTTGGAGAGTGGTGGCTCAGTCTTGGCTCTGAATGTTATCCAATGCTGGTCCCAGCAATGCCCGCTCTGTGACCCAGAGCAAGTGTCTTAATCAGTCTTATCCTCAATATCTCATCTGCCAAATGGGAATAAGAATGGTGCCCACCTCAAAAGGTATTGGGTTTAATTAAATGAGTCAGTCCATGGATTGTGTTCACTGGTTGGTCATACCGCAGGCTCATGGAGCACGTTCTCAGGGTCACCAAAGGAAGGTGCTTTAAAATAATTTTTTATTTAATATTTTATTAAAATAAAAACATAATGGGAGAAATCAGAACTATGTTTAACTTCTTTATAGTTACCTGTCAGTTTAGTATCATATTGTATTGTTTTTATATCTGATTACACAGGTGAGGGTCCTGTAATCCTTTTGGTGTTTGGCTTGACTGGCTTTTCAGCCCAGAGAGGTCCCCAGAGGAGCTACAGATGATGGGGCCCCCTATGTCTGTTGGGGGTGTACTTCCTGAGAGATCCAGAGCAGTTGAGCAGATGTCCATGCAGGGCCCAGGAAAGTAGGTCCTGGTGGCATCCTCTGAGGGAGGAGTTGGGGGATGGGTAGCAAGGTCCACATAGGGTCTCCAATCCTCCAGGCCCAGAGACCAGCCTGCTACCCAGGAGCTGGCCATGGGGAGGCCCCACCTTAGAAACCCCATCAGTGCTCTCATCCACGCCCCCTCCTCCTTCAGGTCATGCCCAACCTTCTACCCTACGCCCCCCCAGGTGCCCCCTCTGTGGTTCTCTGACCCCCAGATGACCTCCCCATTTGTCCCCTAGACTTGTGGTACCACCTCAGAAAGCATTTGGAGAATCTGGGGTCAGTTGTCACATGGCTGAGGAGACCCTGGCATTTGGGGTGGTCAGGGTGCTAGGAGTCCTACAGGATAGATTCACACAACAGAGGATTGTCTGAGTCCTGCCCCACCTTCAGACATCTCACCTGGATGTTCAGACAGGTGAAGAATCTGTTTATCTCCATGGGAGTCTACAACCTTGTTCCATTTTATTTGGAAGCACAAAGTAATGCCTGCACAGGTTTAATATGTAGCAAATTATCATACTTTGTGTCATTTGGAATTTTACCAGGAGTTGTTCACCAAATAGGAAAGTCTCACCATGATGGCAACAATACTCGTGCTCCTCTGCCTGGAATGCATTCGTAGCTGCCATGTTATGGGACTTCTGAGTATGGGCGCAAACACAGGAAGACTTCATTACATCCTTGCGCCCCAGCATTTACATACTGCCACACATATCACTTTATTGAAAATAACATTATTTGTATATATAAATATACCTTATTTTGCATTATAAATGACTGTCCTTTATATTACAACTAAAGTGTTACACTGATTTTTTGAAATTATGTGTCGAGATAAGTTATATTTTCTTCAGTTTTCATTGTAGGCTCATAATGGGAGGTATGGCGTTTATTATTATAAAAAGGAGGCTCTGAGAATCTCACAAACATACTATGAGCAAAAAATCCAGAAACCAAGGATGTTTCTGAAATAAATACTTTCATTTAGTTGAAGTTCGAAACCAGACAAATGTAATTTATGCTATTAAAAGTCAGGTCAGTGGTTACTTTGGGGAGGTAGGAACGTAATGAGGACTTGGGGTGTATGGAGTGCTGGAAACATGCTTTTGGTGATCTGGGTGCTGGTTGCACATGTGGGTTCAGATTGTGAAAGTTCATTGGCTATGTGTACTTTTCTGTATATATGTTATGCTTCCATTTAAAAACAACAACAAAAAACAAAGTTAACATCACCAGTAATGGGGCAAATCAATATCATGTGCTGAAGACAACATGGGATTGTTTTGTGATATTCCCACAAAAAGTACATAACCTGAGTCTCTTCATGAGAAAACACCTGACAAACCCAATTGAGGGACATCCTACTACATCACTGGCCTGTGCTCTCCAACCATATCAAGGCTGTGAAAGACAAAGACACACTGAGGAACTGTCTAGAGAAAAGGAGACTTAAGGGACTGGACAACTGAATGCAGTGCATGGTCTGGGAATTTTGGGGGTTTACAAAGACACTATGGGGACAGTAAGCAAAATCTGAATAAGGTACATTGATTAGATAATAGCAATGTAACAACGTTAATTTCCTGATTTTGATTCTTGTACTGTGGTTATGTAAGAGAATGTCTTTGTTTTTAGGAAAAACCACTGAAGTATTTAGAGGTGAAAGGGTATCATGGCTGCAACTTATTCTCAAAGAGTTAAAAAAAATGTATATATGAAGAAAGAGAATGGAAGAGAGCAAAAGTGATAAAATGGGGAGCCTGGGTGGCCAGTCTATGGGTATTCATTGTATTTTTTCAACTTTTCCATAAATCTTAAAATATGCTATAGTAAAACATTGGGATTTAGGGGCTCCGAGTCTGATAGTGGAACCCTAAACGTTGGCTCTTCCTTTTTCTGTTCCCACGGCCACAACCCCAGTTCTCCTGGGTGTCAGTGTGAAGAGGGACAGGAAAAGAAGGAAGTAAAGCCTGGCATTTCCTGACATGGTGGCAAGGTCTTGTGTGGGCACTGAGGGCCCATCTCTAAGCGTCTATTTTTTTTTTTTTTTTTTTGTCCGAGGTTTATTGAAAATATTACAGCACAGCAGAAAGATTCAAATGGCTCCACGTGGTGTTTTGAAATTCATCCCAACTGTAGGCTGAGTGACCTGCAGCTTGGACAGACTGCCAAAGTCCAAGAGCTTCAGCGTTTCCTTAGTGTCAGGATCTACTTCAATGATTTCCTGATCCAGGGCTGAGAGCTCAGGCACGTAATTATCTCTCCTCTCTCTCTCCTCCTCCTGCAGCTTGATGGAGATACCTCTCACTGGGCCTCTCTGAATCCGCTTCATCAGATGTGTGACATAGCCTGCGATCTTGTTGCGGAGCTTCTTGCTGGGAATGATGGTGATCTCCTCGCACATGCGCTTGTTGGTGTGGAAGTCGTTGCCCAGGCGCGTGTAGTACTTCTCAGTGATGACCCGGGCTGCCTTCTTCACGGTTTTGGTGCGAAAGCGGCCCATGTCAGCGGGTCCTTAGTAAAAGAGCTAAGCGTCTTAACTTACAGCAAGGCTTAGTGAAGTTGGCTGGGGTTGGTAGCTCCTGCCAGCTGCCTGACACCTGACTTTCTTTCCTCAGCATGACCTCTGACCTCAGGCAGCACTGGGATCAAAGCAGGTGCCGCAAAGACTGTAGAGCTGGCTGCTGTGTCCTGACCCCAGCTCCCAGAGTTGCCGGAACTGCCACTGGCGCCAGCTAAAGCAACCAGTTTGGTGCTCAGCGTTCCAACCCCAGCCCAGGGTCAAAGGACACATGTGAGCAACTCTGTACTTGGCTGATCTGAGCTGCAAGGGGTAAGGGCCCCCCCAGTCCCCTCTGCTGCCCCCAGAAACCACAGGCTTCTGGATTTAGTGCTGGGGCCAAGGCTTTGAAGGCTTGGCTGCCCCCAAAATATCTTTTCAGTTCACCTGCCCCTGCCTGAAATTATGCCATTTGAGCTCTTCTCTCCTAGGAGAGACCATTTCCAAACACTGAGTTCTCCTAAAGTACAGACCTCGTGTTGCAGGGGTCATAGTTCATGGACTCAGGTAAACATATTAAATGCCTTCATTTTCTGTAAATCAGTTGAATCTAGCTCTGAGCCCCCATTACATTGGGCTGGGAGGAAATTCATCCCAGGTATTCTCCCGTCACATTGATGGGCAAGGTCCTGGGGGTCATGGGAGGCTGTTCTGGTCATCTGTCCCTGCAGTTTTTTTTTTTGTTTATTTTGTTTTTTTTAATTTATTTATTTTTATTTTTGGCTGCTTTGGGTCTTCATTGCTGCATGCGGCTTTCTCTAGTTGCAGCAAGCGGGGGCTACTCTTCATTGTGGTGTGCAGGCTTATCATTGCGGTGGCTTCTCTTGTTGCGGAGCACGGGCTCTAGGTGCGTGGGCTTCAGTAGTTGTGGCACACGGGCTCAGTAGTGGTGGCTCGCAGGCTCTAGAGCACAGGCTCAGGAGTTGTGGCGCACGGGCTTAGTTGCTCCACGGCATGTGGGATCTTCCTGGCCCAGGGAATGAACCTGTGTCCCCTGCATTGGCAGGTGGATTCTTAACCACTGCGCCACCAGACTTTGCTCTGGGCCTACAGGCCCGGGGCGCCTGTGTCCCCATGCCTTCCCTGCAATTCCTGTCCCAGGAGGGCAGCTCAGTGGGAATAAAGAGCCACCAGCTCACCCTCACATGCCCCTGAAGACAGCATTTGGGTTGCAGCTGGAGGGATTTAGATTAGACTCACAGACTGCCAAACCAGGAACTGCCAGGGCACGGGCATGAGTCCATTCAGCGGGGCCAGGGAGGGGCAGCAGGAGGAGCTTATGAACTGCACCTGCCAAAATTTGCACTTGAGCCCCAAGTTAGAAGGTGAATTCAGGCCAAGATGCCCAGCACTTTCTGAGCCTCAGGGAGAGTTTTCTTCCTCCAATCTGGGAGGCTTTTAGCACCTGCTCTAGTCCTCCAGTGGCTCCTCATGGTCCCTGGATGTACGGGCAAACTCCTGCCTGGCATTTGAGGCCTCCAGAGCCTGGGGACCCCTGTGTCCCCAGCCACACATCTCCTCTTTGTCGATACATGCTGAGCAAGAGCCAGGCCTCCCTTCTCTCTGTCTGGTAAATGTTCACTGCTGCTGAGGCTTTTGTGCCTCCGCTGGGATGCCAACGACTTTGCTCTGGGCCCCTCTTCCAGAAAGACCTCCCAGATTAGTCAAGTCTCCTCAGCCAAGCCAGGATCCTTCTCAGGGACACTACCACCTCCCCCAACTCTTGACAGTCTCTGGCGATCAGTTCCTTCCTGAGGGTCTTGGCCTTTTTCCCAGTGGAACAGCAAAGGTCCTTCAGGGTGGCCTGGGACAGGGCCAGCCAGGCTGGAGGAAGGTGGGGAGTAGGGAGGTTTCCTGGAGGAGGGAGGCCCTGACAGAGGGAGCCAAGTTGGTATCAAATGTTCTGAGACTGCCCTTGTCGAAGACAGAGGCTTGAAGCAGATCTGACTCATTCCTGCCATCGCGTTGTCTGGCTCTGGGCCTGGCCAGAGGGCCTGCTTGGACCCCTCGCTAGCAGATGGCCTTGCAAAGAGTGACATCCGTTTTGGGCTATGCTGTCCAATACGGTAGCCACTGGCCACATGTGTTCTTGGGCACTTGAAATGTGGCTAATTTGAGTTGAGATGTGCAGTGAGTGTGAAATACTCACTGGATTTCAAAAATTTAGCCCCCAAAATCATGTAAAATGTCTCATTAATTTTTCATATTGATGATATGTTAAAATGGTAAGATATTTTGGATATAATTGAGTCAACTAAAATATATTCTTCAAATGAAATATACTTTTTTCTTTTATATAAAATTTTTATTATTTTTAAATTTTATTTTTGTTTTTTTCTTCCAGTTTTATTGAGCTATAATTGACATACAGCACTGTATAAATTTAAGAGGTACAGCATAATGATTTGACTTAACATACATCATGAAATGATTGTCACAATAAGTCTAGTGAACAGCCATCATCCTGTATGGATAAGAAATTAAAGAAATAGAAAAATTTTCCTTGTGACGAGAACTCTTAGGATTTACCCCTTAACAACTTTCATGTATAACTTACAGCAGTGTTCATTATATTTATCATGTTGTACATTACATCCCTAGTACTAATTTATCTTATAACTGGTTTGTGCCTTTTGACTGCCTTCATCCAATCCCCCCTACCCACACACCCCCGCCTCTGGTAACTACAAATTTGATTTCTTTTTCTATGAGCTTGTTTGTTTGTTTTTGAAGTATGATTGACCTACATCACTATGTTAGTTTCTGGCACACAACATAGTGATTCGATATCTCTATACATTTCAAAATGGTCCCTGCTCTAAGTCTAGTTACAATCTGTCACCATACAAAGATATTACATAATTCTTGACTATGTTCTTCACATTGTACATCTCGTACCTGTGATTCATTTATTTTGCAACTGGAACTTTGTACCTCTTGATCTCCCACATCTATTACTTTCCTCCGCCACCCCTTCCCCTGGGCCCTCCAGTCCAGATCTCTTAGAGGGTCACCTGGCTGCCCTGGGGGGGCCTCTCTGGGATCTTGGGAGCGAGCAGAGCCCACCTTGTCTTGGGTACCCCAAATGTGCCCAGCATTGGCTCCAGGAAGCAATCTTGCCATGGATGAGGATTCAGGACCCAGTCCTGGGTCCCTTGAGGTTGGCCATCCCTATTGGATGTAATAGGGTCAAACCTTGCACTGTAATTATAAGAGAAGGAGGCCACTGTGGTTTTAAAATAGTTTTAAAATTAAAAAAATGGGGCTTCCCTGGTGGCGCAGTGGTTAAGAATCCGCCTGCCAATGCAGGGGACACGGGTTCGAGCCCTGGTCCGGGAAGATCCCACATGCCGCGGAGCAACTAAGCCCATGAGCCACAACTACTGAGCACGTGTGCCACAACCAATGAAGCCCACGCACGTGGGGCCCGTGCTCCACAACAGGAGAAGCCACCGCAATGAGAGGCCCACACACTGCAGTGAAGAGTGGCCCCCACTCGCTGCAACTAGAGAAAGCCCATGCGTAGCAACGAAGACCCAAGGCAGCCAAAGATAATAAATAAATAAATAAATAAAATTAAAAACAAAACAATAAATGAATTAAGTGGAAGGATGTAAGGAATGAGGAATCTTGGCAGCCTTGGGATAATTATTTTAAAATCAGCTCCCATTTCTCAAGTCCTCTGCAGCTCCAGGACTGTGGTGCCACCATCCCTGGGAGGTGGCGGTGGGGTGCTAAGATCCCTGGCAGGGCCAGTAGTATTAGGCCTATTTGGTCACCACTATGCTCAGTGCTCTGGCGTAGAGCAGGAGAGTTAGCAGACAGATCCAGCTTCAAATTTTGCTTAGCCATTTGCCTATTTAACCTCCCCGAGCCTCATCTTCCTCATCTGTAACATGGGGGTGATGACAGTTCTTAGATCATAGGGAGAGAGTCAGACATCTGCCCCAGGCCCTTTACCTGCCGTCAGGGGCAGCATTACTGGCGTTACTTCCCTGCGGCCACCTGCCCCCAGGCTGAGCAAACACTGTCCTCCAGACGCTATCCTTTTCACCATCTCCTGAAACATGGAGAGAGAAAATGGCCCCCAGATTGGGCCAGGGGTGCCAGCCGGGCTGAAACTGTCTGGCCCTGTGCTGGAGCAGCACTTGATGAGGGGCCCTGCCCCTCCTGTGCCCCAATGCACTCTGGGGACAGGTTTGCCCTGAGCATGAGAATGGAAGGGGGGAGTCAACAGAGCAAGCCTCTCCCTTACCTGCCTCCCTGGTCTCGAAGCTAGAAGTCTAAGGCCTAATTCTACCCTCTCCTCATGGCCTCACCCAAAACCCAGAAGTATCCCATGACCCTGGAGTGCCCTTCTGGTATAGTGACTATGACAGGAGCTGTGGCCAAAGTGAGTAGACCGATGTGCCCCCAGCCCCGCTGGGACCTGCAGCTTGGCCTCCTTCCCAAGGATGTTCAGACACGCCACCGGCCCATCTTTCCAAAAGCCTCGACCCTGTGCCCCCTCAGCTATCACTTTCTTCCCCTTCACAACCACACGTATACATTTGCTGTCCCGGTTTCTCTTCCCCTCACTCCTCAGCCCCCTCACTGTCCACCATCTGCCCCTGTCCTGGCTCGTGGGGCACAGTGATGGCTGGGTCTCTAAACCTTCTGGACTTGGGCTGGGACTAGGGTGAGTCCAGCAAGGCACTTACGGTGCACATTTAAGGAGACATGCACTCTCAGTGTCATACAAGTGCAGGCTCGGGGCCTGAGGGTGTGTGCCTCCTTAAATTTTGCACCCTGAGAGATCACTTGCCTCACCCCGGCCCCAGCCCTGCCTCAGACTCCTCAGCAGCCCCCAATGCCCCTTTCCAAACTCTCTCACCTAGGTATCTCGGACCCCACTCTGTGGCTTTCCCTCTCAGCAGCCCCTCCTCAGGGTTGTGCGCTGGTTCTGCGCTAGATCCTGGGTCCCTTCTCTCACTGAGCACCCTCCCCCTCCCTCCCCTCGGCCTCACCCACCACCTTGAGTGAAGATGCTCCAAAGCAGCCCCCTCTACGCTCCACCTCTCTCCTCGGCTCAGACCCCAACACCCCAGCGCTTCCTAGCACTCCTCTCAGGGCCCCACAAACGCTGTGTGTCCGTCCTGGTCTGCTGCTGCCCAGGCTTTCCTGTCCTCTCTCTCCGCCCAGGGACACACCCTGCACTCCCCTCCACCCTCACAGATAGCCAAATGCCACCTTTGGGCTCCACCTCCTAAATCGCTCTCATCCAGCCCCCTGCTCCCGGCCTCCACCACCCTGTATTCTTTCTCCTGGCCGCTGGCCACGACCTTCTCCTGCTGCCAGTCCTGCCTGCCCGCTCACACTCCACAGGGATCTCCCAGCCTTTGCACATCTGCCCCTGCCCCTCCTCTACTCCAGATCCTTCCTGACTCCCATTAGCCTTGGGAGAGAGTCCCAGGCCCTCCCCCAGGGCTCCAGCCCCACTCGTTCTTCTCTGTTCCACAAACACCCTGGGTTCTCACCTGGGAGCTGGCACACCTGCTCTTCCCTGAGCTCAAACATGCTGCTCCCTTCTCTCTGCCTTGGAATACTGGTTGGAATTTAATTTCTTCACCAGATGAAGACATCACAGTGTGAGCTCAGGGTGGGGGAAGTAGGTTCCCTCTTTTCTCTGCCTCCATGGCCCCTGCCCTGCCCTCTGTATCACCCTCACCTGTTCGGTGCCCATGGCCCTCTCAGCATCCTGTGCTTGACTTATCACCATGGCCTCCCCGATGCCTGGAACAGCACTTGACAGAACACAGGCACTCAACGGGTATTTGTTGCATGAATGAATGAATTTATTAATCAGTGCATGGATGGATTGTCATGTAGGTGGCTTTGGTGGCTGGGTGGGGATGAAGGGAGATACTACATAAGCTGTAGCCAGTGCCTGCCTATGGCAGCAGGTGGCTGGAGGGAGAAGGCCATGTCACCTCCAGCAGGCTGGGTCCTGACTTTAATGGCCTGGCAGTGAGGTGCGTGCATGGCGGAGGCCTGCAGAAGAGGTAACACCGAGAGGGCAGCTCTGCCCACTTCTAATTATTGCTTGAGTCTTTCTGGCAACACCAGCTGCCTGCCCTGGAGAGTTTGGTCTCATCCATCACAGTGTGAGCTCAGGGTGGGGCTGCTGCCATTGCCAGTGGGGAAGACAAGAGGAGGTTCCCAGGGGCCTTTGGGTCTTGGAGAGCAGAGGCAGCGTTAGGCTCGGACCGTGCTCAGCTTCTGTCCTTCCTGTCCCCAGGGCAGCTGAAAGGTGTCCCCCGACTTGAGGGTCCCATCGAGAAGCCTCCAGGTGGCCAAGGAGCAAGCCAGCTGAAGTGGGGTCCACAGCAGCCCTAGGCAGGGAGCCTTGGATGGTTTGGTGTCTGCTGACATGGAAGCCCTTGGGAAGATGGTGCTTCAGTGGCCGGCTGGGCAGGTAGGCAGCTCAGGCCCTGAAGGAGGCCTTGACCACACGGCCCTTCAGTGGCTGTGGCGGCCGGAAGTTGTTCACCATGTGGATCCTCTCATCATCCTCTGCGGTGAAAAGCAGGCTCCGGAATTTCTCCATCTTAAGGCAGAAGAGATACTCAGGGCAGAATGGGGGCGTTGTGGTCCTCTCTGATCCCAGACACGACATCTGGCATACCCTGCCCAGCCAGTTCTGCCCCTCTCTCCTCTTGCCCCTAGGGCTTGTCCCTACTTCTCCCCGCTCATTTCCTCTTTGGGAGCCCAACCTCAGTTACTTACTCACTAAAGATCCTCTGAACCTGGACCCTGCTCCACCTAGTTCCAGTTCCTGTCTAGCTAAGAATCATCAGCAAATGCGGCATTCAGATTCTAGCACGCTAGGGGTGGTCCCAGGATCCAGGGAGCTCCCCTTCTAGTCTGTGTCCAGGTCCTAATAACTAACAACCAAGCTGACTCCCACCCAAGAATCTAAACATTTATTAGTGAAAGACGGGAGCCTTGATGGTGGGACCACCGGCTGTGGGCTGCTGGTTGGGAGAGTCACACTGCCCGGGTGTGCCTGAGTGCCGCATCCTTCCATCTGGTACTGTGGGAGGACTCACCTGCCTCTCAGAGATGCTGATGGGCTCCCGGAGCACAATCCAGGTGACGCTCTCGCTCAGTGGGGGTGTTGTCAGGGAGCCGGGGTAGGTCCAGTAGTGCTGGCTGGCAGGCAGGAGGTACTTGGGGTTGAAGCAGCTGAACTGGGCCTTGGTGCCCTGGGGTAGGGTGAGGGACCCAGGAGTCAGCAAAGACCTACCAACAGGATGAGACCAACACCCTCCCCACCCATTTCTGTCAATAGGATTTAGGCTTCTCCTTGGCCCACTGATGCAAATTGTGGCCAAATGTCTGTGATCCCAGAGGCTATTTTCCAGCCTGGCCGGCCCTCTCCACCCATTCCCTTGTATGTAAAAGCTGTGGTTCCTAAAGCTCTTTTGGGCACCATGTTCTCTCCCTTGCCTTCAACAGAACTTAATGGCGCTGCTGGTCAGAGTACCATTAATGTGACAGGCATCTTATCAATCCTATGCCCAACCAGACTTCACACTGGGCATTCAGTGGGGCCATGGACCCTGATGACGAGGACTCAGTTACAGGGCACCACAGGTGCTGACCTGCACCCTTCACCTCTGCCAGGATTTGCTGCCAGGATGGAGAAGTGGATGGGCCCACTCCATGATCTGGCCTCTTCCTTCCTCCCCACCAGGCTGCTGTGGATCAAGAGCATGGACCCCTGGTCTCACCTTAAACCGAACCATGTAGAGTGCATCTGTCAGACGGTTCATGCTGGGGTGCTCGTCCCCCGTCTGTCAGGGAGAAGTAGTGTGAGCCCAGATCTCACTGTGTTCTGGAACTAGGGGTGGTGGTACCAGGCCTCCCACGGCCTTCTGGGCCCAGGTAACCCCCTCACCTCCAGGAAGACACCAACCACAGCCAGGCCATCGGGTGCTGAGGCCGCCTCCCCAAAGGTGCTGTACTTCTTGGCATTCCAGTGAACCAGGTGCAGCTACAGGGGCAACGACAGGCCAGGCCAGTGCTTAGTGCCTCCCAGGGGCCATGGGAGCTCAGAGCCAGGCTTCCCTCACTCCCACCGGACTCCTGGCCCCTCTGCAGGAGGGGCGGGCCACAGATAGCATTTACCCTGTTCTGGGCCTGACCCTTTCCTGAGCCCCAAGGGACCAAAGAGATCAGGCCCTGCCCTCCGTGAACTGTGAAACAGATAATGACTATCCAGTGTGACACCTCCCTGAGGAAGTGAAGCCTGCAGCTGAGTCCAAAGAATAAGAAGGGGGTTACAGGATGGAACACTTGGGGCAAGGTATTCCAGGCAGAGAGAACAGCAGCCTGGAGATATGACAGAGCCAGCTGTGGGCAGGGGATTCATCACATGCAGGTCAGTATGGGAAGAGGTCAAGGGAGATGAGGCCAGGCAAGGCCAGTTCATGCAGGGCCTTGAATGCCAGGCTTAACCCTTGAAGGGTTGTTAGTAAGGCTGTGGTGGGACTGGATTTGGCCATCATAAAATTCCTTCTGGACACACAGATCGGGACAACAGTAGGCAGAGTTCAGGTGGAAGACCTGAACTTCAGGTGAAGGGCGTCTCTCCCAAAGGTCCCTGAGTGACCTCACTCTCTCCAGTGCCTCACACCAGGCACCTGTCAAGACCCTGACTCCCCAGTCCCCAACTCCTTCCCCAAGTGGTAAAGGGATTCAGGTAGAGGAGGGTCTTACTTCGCTGGGGAATGACTTGCCATCCACCGTGTGCTCTGAGCCCTCACTGTGCTTCTTGCCCCAGTGGAAATGGAGCTGCTTGAGCCGGTAGGGCCCATCCAGGGGGCCCCCAGTCACCACTGCGGGGAGAAGGGGTGTGTGTAGCAATTGCTGTGAAAGAGCCCACACCGCCTGCAGGCAGCAGTGCCAATATCAGGGCAGTGCTCAGGAGAGGGATAAACTTTTCATTTGCAACATTCCTTGTGCTAAGTGGACTTGGATCAGTCCCCGCCCAGTTCCTTATGCCCTTAGCTGGGCCAGGGCAGAAATCCTGGAGCCCTGTATGTGACAGAGGAGTCTGGTACAGAGTGGGTATATCTCTCCATCTGGATCCTCCCCACTCTTGCCCAGTTTCGAGTGGAAGCTGGGACTTTGCCTCTCACGCCCCAATTATCACTAACAATAGACCTCCCATGTCTGGAGGAGCCCTGACCCAGAGCTGGGTCAGAAAGATTCTTTTCTTTAGTCCTCATAGTAGCTCATGAAAAACAAAACCTATTATTGTTTCTATTTTATAAAGGAGGAACTGAGGCACAGAGAGGGCAAGGCATTTGCCCAAGGTCACACAGCAAGGCACTGAGCTAGGATATAAGCCTGCATCTACTTCATATAAGTCCAGAGCCCAAAGCCCTAATCACCAGGCCGTGCTGCCTCCCCAGAACCTGGAGGCTCCCCAGGACCTGATGTCTGAGGCCAGCTCCTAAGGGTCCCCACTCTGATGGTCAGTCCCAGGTACCTCCAATGTCCCTCCTTCATGCCCTCTTTGGCAGGCCCCACTTATGCTGGTTTTGTGAATTTCCCACTCTGATACCTGGAGAGCTGGGGCCACTCACAAGGCCTCCTGGGACTGATTGAATTTCCAGCTGAAAGAGATCTGGCAGTGGAGGGAGCCCCAGCCAGGCCAGAATGTGAGCTCCTGGATCAGGTGACGGCCCTGGGCTCAGAGTTCCACTAGGCCCCTCCAGGACCGGTGACCAGGGCAGGGCCTTGCCCCCTGTGGGCCCTTCAAGGAGGAGGACCATGGGACAGCCCAGAGGCCCCTTCTTGCTGTCCTGCCTCATCTGAGGAGCAGGGCCTGTCCGTGGCAATGCTGGGTGGTTGACTGAGCCTGGGGGTGATGGCTGTGGGCCAGGGCCCAGTCAGGCTGCTCCATCCTGGGGAGGCAGGAGTAGCCAGGCCTGCAGGCTGAGCTCCCTGATATGGGCTGGGAGGGCCCACTCTTCTGAGCATGACCCACCTGGGACTCCACAGTGCAGTCTCTTAGGGAGTGAACTGCCTCCCTAACCCTTGAGCTTGGCTCCCTTAGCCTCCTCTCTCCATCCTGACCATAGAACACACTGCCATTCACTGTGTACTTCCTATGTGTTCAGCAGTCTGCAGACATTAATCCCCACAGTGACCTAGAGGGGGACACATTGTTACCCCCTTGGCCAGACGTGGGACTGAGGCTCAGAAAGGTAGGTATCCTGCCCAAGGTCACACAGCTGGGGAGTGGCAGAGACCCAACTGTCTCACTCCCAAGCCTACTTTCTTCCCACTGGTCCCCTACCCCTCAGGCCTGGGCATTCTGATAGGGGAGGGAACCCAAACCAGGCCGGAAAGTGAGCCCCTGGATCAGTGGTCCAGAGGAATGTTCCCTTGGGCCTTTCCCTGCCAAGAGTGGCCTTCACTGAGCTACTGATGTCTGAATTGAGCCCTCAGTGCCCTCTGAAGGCTGTTTAGAAGATCCAACCATTTGAAAACTGCTCCTTCATAAACTGTGATCTAAGGTCATCAGGAGCTCCATGTCCCTCCCCAAAGTTCTGGGTGGGAGGCTTTTCTTAGAATTCAGTACCAAGAATGCTGTGTCTCTCTTCTGAGGATCTGTTGGATTTCCTACCTTCTGCAACAAGAACTATAACTGATCCTCTTTCCCTTTTTCCCTAGCCTACCAGGGAACTCAGAGTTAAGCAACTAAGATGATTCCTATCTGGCTTTCCTCCTCTTCTCTGCCCTTTGATTTTCTATTTGAAACTTAAGTTTCCCTGACTGCTTTCATTGGGCGTATGGGGGGTTGGGGGAGGCGACAGAGGGGCAAAGTACCAGTCACTTCCTTACATAAGAAACTTTAGCAGCTTCCCTCCTTACCCCACTTCATCCCTCACAGGCCTGGTCATAAGGACAAAAATCCCTTTACTAAGGAGCACTCCCGAGGCTTCTGTCCAAGAATTTATCATGAAGGAACCCGAACTCTAATCCCAGGGCAAAGAGACCTTGGAAGGAGCTGTTACAAGTTCCCACTGGCCTCTCTTTGGCCCAGGATGGTTGGGATCTTGAGGCTGTAGGTGGGTTGGAGAAAAGACCTTTGGAGTGGGACCAGGCTGGTTCTGGCCCTCCCCAGCTCACTGAGTCTCTACTTGCCCATCTTAGAGGTAGGTTCTTGAGAAGAATAAAAGAACTGCCTGTGACCTTAGCAAAGGGTCTGGCACGCAGAACATTTTAGCTCCGTTCTCTCTGCTGGGCTTGGCCAGATCACACAGAGAGGAGGGTTTGGCCTTAGGCCACACAGCAGCTCAGTGATGGGGCAGGGAGTGAAAACAAACCTGACCTAAAGCACTAACTGAAAGAGAAGAAAGAGAATTAGCATTTCTTGAGCATCTGCTATATGCCAGCACTACAAACATCACTTCAGTTTTTCATTTCTCCTCTCTATGACCCTAGGGAGGAAAATAGGGTCTTAATGCTCCCATCGTATGCATCAGGAGACTGAGGCTCAGCCTAAGGCTTCACAGCTGGTGAGAAGTGGAGCCTTCCTTCCCTACCACAGCATGCTGCCCCTCCTGAGCCTGCCCAAAACAGGTTAGGATCCCAGGGGGAAGGGTACCAGGGTCCGGCAGGGCCACTTACCAGTTCGGTCATCACTGTCATTGAAGTCCACTTGGACAGAGTGGCCATTGTTGGCGATGCTGAGGGACATGCAGGACTCATAGGAAAGCTCTAGTGGCTTCAGGCTG
Source organism: Balaenoptera borealis (assembly GCF_965194805.1). Classification (NCBI taxonomy): domain Eukaryota; kingdom Metazoa; phylum Chordata; class Mammalia; order Artiodactyla; family Balaenopteridae; genus Balaenoptera; species Balaenoptera borealis. Next base: position 18,607,961 of record NC_138878.1, read on the forward strand.
GGCGAGTACACGGCCTGGCTGGATACAATATTGATTGGTGACTGGCGGTCTCCCTGGGCAATGGGATACAGCTTGTGCCAGTGTGAGGGGCCTGCAGACGGAGAGAGGGCAAGGACTCAGGCCAGCCTGAATCTCTGGGCTGCAGACTGAGGGCACCTGCAAGGGATGGTCTCCGTGCTATCCTTTCAGAGATTAGCCCCTGCTTTGGAGCCATGAAGTCTGGAGCTCCAATCCCAGCTCTGTCACTTCCCCTCTCAGCCTCCATTTCCTTGTCTGCGAAATGGCCTCACTAAAACTCTCCACCCAGAGCTGATAGGAGGCCCAGAGAGGTAATGCATGGAAGGGAGCACAAAAAAGCTACAGGCTCAGGGGCAGTTTGGGGTAGTGGGTCCTCCCCAACAGGCAGTATTGCTTAGAGGGGTCCCCGGGCTCCTGAACTCCCTGACCTGACCCTACCAGGTATCTGGCCTCTTCCTGCACTTTGGCCAAGTTCGAGTTGGTGTTTGTGATAATGATAACAAAAGTTCACATCAACCTCGCTTTGGCTCTGTGACATGAATTTGCTCCTCATACCAGCCTCGTGAAGTAGAAACGAGCATGATCCCCATTTCACAGATGAAGGAACTGAGGGCCACTCGCACATGTGCGCGCACACACTTGGGCACTGGTATAAATACACAGTGTGTGCATGCATTGCCCCCAGCTGCCCTCCCCAGGCATGTGCAGGTCCGGAGAGATTTTCACGTGCGCACACATATATGCACAGTGACCTGAGCTCACTGCACCCAGAGCCGTCAGGCCCAGTAACACATGTGTACAAACACATAGCCCTGCCAACTACCTCTGATACACACATATGCACCCTCACACACAGCCATCCCCTGTTGCAAACCCAGGTCTGCACTAAGAGACTACAGCAAAACACATGCTCGTGCACACGCACACACACCTGCATGCACACCCACGAGCACCCACCACCTGCCTCCCAGAGACTCCATCTGCAGCCGAGAGGCTCGGCATCTCCCCGGGGAACATCCTGAGATGCAGCCTATTTTTAGAGCTATTGCCGGCTGGTGCTTCTCCCCGTTTTTGGCTTCTTAAGTTTTCCTGAGAAAACAGCAGCAGGTGCTGACAAAGCTGTGTCCCCAGTGGATGACTCAGAATCGTGGCCCAGACCCACTGGGTTATTTTTGAAGTCCTGTGAGCATGCTGCATGCCGGCACCTCCATCCTCTGTCTTTCCCTCCCTAATTGCACCTAGACTGGATGGCCCAGGACTGGGCGAGGGGCAGCAGCTTCAGGGTGGCCAGCTATGGGGCAGGCCTATTGGGATACTGGACACAGTGCTGGTGGGCAGGACCAGCAAGAAGGCTGGAGTCAGGGGGAAGCACCCTGAAGCTGGTTGGGAGCAGGTGCTCTGGGGGAAGAGGATCTTCTACGGGTCGTGTCAACCTGCCCCTTCTCTGCCTCTCTCTACATCTCTGCTGATCTCTGTTGCCTTTTTCTGAAAGTCTCTTTCTAGCTTTTGCATGTCCAGATTTGGGGTTCTCCCCTCCAAAATATTCTCCTGTGTGCTTGGGGTCCCAGAGGGGCCAGAGACACCACAGCACCTCCGTAACTCTTTCTGGCCCATTGTAACCTCCAAACCCCCAGACTTTGTAGCCTAGGACCCCCGCCCACCCTCACAGAGTGCCTGTCTCTCCTCAGATGAGTGGGAACGGGGGTGCTCCTCCCACCAGCACTTCCCCTTCTCCCCACTCCCACCTGCCTTGCCTGGGTTTCGTCTTGGCAGCCTGGATCTTGGCTCCTCATTGTTCCTCTAGGGAAAAGCAAGAAACCCTTATCCCACACCCCGACCCCAGTTTGGTAAGAAATAGCCCAAAAGGAACTGACTTGCCCCAGTCCCACACTCAAGCCTTCTGGCTCTCACCGTCTGCCTCTTCTCCCTTCCTCTGCATCTTAAGGAAGCTGAGTTAGGACCGAGGAGCTATTCTCCCGGTCAGACCAGGAGGCTGCTGTGGGCCACGGGCTCGCATGCCTCACACCTGGACCTGCTCAAACACCCTGCCCGAGGCAGACACCCAGACACGTCCGTGAGCCCCCAGATGCTCCCTTCCTTCACATACCTGCCGACTCGAAAGCTCGGGCGCTTCGACGGGGAAACTCTGCACAGGACACCGCGCCCTTGCCCACGGGGAGCCCAGCTCGCCGGAGGTCCCGGCACACACGCGTGCGCGCTCCCAGCACAGACACCGCGCACAGCGCTCCGCCGGGACCGCCCCCCGCTGCCCTGGGCTACCTTCACCCGCTGCGCACTCCGACGATAAGTGAGTGTCCCGGCCCGGGTCAGAGCGAGCGGGGCCGTCAGGGACTGCGCGGAGGAGGCGGCTGGACGCGCTCGGCCGCGGGGTGGCTCGCTGGCGGCGGGGCCGGCCGGGGTGCAGCGCGGACTTTGCGCCAGGTGCGGGGGGAGCCAGGGCTCGGGCCGGGCGGGTGGGCCGGGTTCTGGGGGACGGATGGGAGAGGGATCCCGGTCCGCCTAGAGGATAGGGGGCTTGAGGGTCCCGCAAACCCGGCTGGGCGCGAGGGTCAGGAGTGAGTCCCAGCGGGTGGGGGCCGGCTGGGGTCTGCGCCTACCGTCGTTGTGGCCGTAGCCCCAGCCGTGGTGGCCGGTCATGCTGTTGCAGTCCCCGCAGCCGTGCACCTGCCTGCTCAGCTCAGTTCTGCTGGCTCGGACTGCGGCTCCGGCCCCGCTCGCTGCCGCGGAGCAGCCTCTTAAAGCGGCGGCAGGCAGGAGGAGCAGTTCCCAGGCGACCCGCCCCCCACCCCCCCAGCAGGGCGAGAGGGGCCGGCCCTGCCCCGCCCTCGCCCACCCGCCCTCAGGCCAGTTGAGCCCCGAGTTGCGGTGCGAGATGCGGGGGGTGGGTGGGGGGCGGTCAAGGGGACCTAAACCCCAGCCCCATCCCCACCCTGGCCCTGGCCGGAGCACTCTCCCTCCTTCCCTCCAGCACGTGTACAGGCTCTGGGGCAGGAGAAACGGCCAATGCTGAGGGCGGCCTCTGTTTCTCCACGTCCTGTCTATTCCCCAGGCTTGTCACTGGGCAGTAAATCCCACCACCGGAGACCTGGGCTCTGGGCCCTGAGTCCTCTTGGACTGGGACCCTTTTAAACTGCAGATTGCACTGACCCTCAGGTGTCCAGAACTGGAGCTTCCCCTGTTTGCCAGACACTGGCAGGTTCTGGGCCAAGCTTTGGGTCCTTCCTGTCATCTAACCCTCTCAGCTTCCCTACAACAATGGGTGGTCCTTCCATTAGCCCTATTTCACAGAACAGGAGACTGAGGCCCAGAGAGGTGAAGTGACTTGCCCGAGGTCATCTAGCCAGAGACTGAGGGATTTACTCTTAGTTTGTCTCACTCCTAGGCTCTTGTGCTCTTTACTACTTCCCCTTGGTGCTGGGGGCAAAGGGGTCCTGTGGTTGTGGGGATCTGGGAGCCCTGGGCTAGGAGGAGGCCTCAGGCAGAACCAGAGCCTCACAGGGGGAGTGGGGAGTTTGGGCTTTAACCACTGGGCACTGAGACAGACAGACCCACAGACACCAGCTGGCTTTCCCATGGAACTAAGTCTGAGGCCTTGCCTCCACCCTCTCCTTCTCTTCCTGGCTTCCTCCTCTGTCCGGGTCTCTTTGCCTATTCCTCTACAGCCTGCTGTTTGTCCCTCCTTTCCTTGCCTCTCCATGACCTTTAGCACACCTGCTGGGAGCTCAGGGCCTCCACCCTGCACTCAATCTCAGTATCTGCCTTGGCCCAACATTTTCCCACCCACAAGGCCTGGTCCTTGCTGTGCCCTCCACCTGGGACGTCCTCTGTCTTCCACCCACTGGCTCCAGCCGGCCCAATCCGACTCATCTGAGGATGTGGCCTTATGCCAAGGATAGGGCTTGTCTCTGGCTAGGCCGCAGCAGGCAGTTTTGGGAAGACAAACAGATGAGTGGATAGAAGGACAGACAACTGATCCCACCCAGGGGCTTGTACCCAACCAGAGTTGAAGGGCCATTTGTGGAATGTCTGCTGGTCTGACCTCTACCAGAGGAGACTATTTCAGGCCCTGTTGTTGGCTGACCTTGTGAAGGAATCTGCCATCTTGTCTGCCAGGCTCCCCTATATCTGTGTGGCTGTCTTGGTTTCCCTCTCCCAGGCCCTGAACCCCTCAGGTCCCCAAGTAGAGTTGTGGAGATCAAGGGACAACTGGTTGGCTGGGCCAAGGTCAGTCAGTGACTTCCCAACACTGCCTAGATGCTCCTCCCTGACCCAAGAGCTGGAAGGGGCCCTTAATAGAAATCTGACCCTAGGGCAGGGGGGCAGGGCATCATAATAAACATGTAGAGGGTGGCCCCCAAGACTGGCATGTGACAGGGAATGCAACCTTGTCAAGGTCCCAGGTCTCCAAACCAGAAATGTCATCTTTAGACCAAGAAGACAAAGACTAGCTTCAGAGTGAGGACTGCAGCCTCTGTTCATCTCCCAGAAGAGCCAGCCACTCTTCTCCTGGGGGAGTTGCAACACTTTCAGGGCCTGGGGATGGGCCCAAATGTGTCTACTTCATTGACCTACTTCCCCCTCACTGTGACCCAGAAGACACTTCCATGTTTATTTATAGTGCTAAAAAAGTTGGAATTACTTAGTTTTGAATCCAGTTTCATCCACACAGCAACCCCACTTTACAGATGAGGAAAGCAAGGCTCAGAGAAGTTGAGTTAGGCTGTACAGTGAGCAACTGAGCAAGAATGAAAACCCAGGGCTGCTGAGTCCCTTATTCAGCATGTCTAAAATCACCAGGAGAGGGGAGGAAGTGGATTTTAAATTTGATTGTCATTTGTGTATATATGCAAGACTCTCTTCACAATGACTTAAGAGAAGCTAGGGAGAGTGTTTGCCTCCAGGGCGGAGACTGGGAGCCCGGAAGGGTGGGGGAGGGTGCGGAATGGGGGTGGGAGGGACACTCTTTACTGCCTACTCCTTTTGAAAGAATTAAAGTATTGCCTCTTTAACAACCAAATAAAAGTTGATCCAGTTCTTTCCTTCCTATATCCTGTCTTTGGCAATTTTCTCTGGGTGCTGGAAAACTGGGAACTCAGGTAGGTAAGAGGAGCCAATGGAGTCTGCCTGTCTCAGGTGAAGCTCCAGTTTCCCTGCAGCCCACTCAGGTCAACTTGGGAAAGACTGTGCCCCCATGCAGGCACCTCCTGTCTCAATTACATGCCGTCTTTAAAGCTGAATCGATTTCACTGTTCTGGAGTTTACTCTTTGGTCTCACCGGCATCAGTGGCCTCCTGGATTTTGCTGTTTCTGGCGGAGAGGGAGGGTAGGGATGTGTGAGCTATGAGGAAGGGCTGGGGAAGGAGGGCAGGAGCAGATTGCACAGCCACACCTCGTTCATTGCGACCTTGACCGGATCTCACTTCCCCTCTCAAAGTTACAAGTCTCTCTTCTCTATAACAATGAGGTGATTAGGGCATCATCCCAGCCCTGACCACCTCATGGGATCCCTGTGAACATTGGTCGAGACAACAGTTGTCCAGTGCTGCACCAACAGGCAGAATCATGCCTGCTCTTCACTGTGTGTTGTGCACAGGGCCAACGGGCCAGACCGAAGACTTAAAGACTCTAAGATCAAAATTACAGCTTATTGTGGGTGTTTTTTTTTTTAATTAATTAATTTATTTTTGGCTGCATTGGGTCTTCATTGCTGCACGTGGGCTTTCTCTAGCTGTGGAGAGCAGGGGCTACTCTTCATTGGGGTGCACGGGCTTCGCATTGCAGTGGCTTCTCTTGTTGTGGAGCACGTGCTCTAGGTGCGCGGGCTTCAGTAGTTGTGGCTCGCAGGCTCTAGAGCACAGGCTCAGTAGTTGTGTGTGGCGCACAGGCTTAGTTGCTCCGCGGCATGTGGGATCTTCCCAGACTAGGGATCGAACCCATGTCCCCTGCATTGGCAGGCGGATTCTCAACCACTGCACCACCAGGGAAGTCCTGAGCCTGTTTTCCGATCTATCAGATGGGAATAGAGAATCGAGAGGGCTAATAGGATGGTCAGGTGAGGTGATATCTGTGAGAGTCCTGAAACCAAGTAGGTACTCTCAGACCTCTGTTCTTTCCCCTTCTCCTTAGCTTGTTTGGGCACATTTAAACCAAACATTCCTTTTCCAGTTACAGTAGTGGCACCTATTTACTGTAGAAAATTTGGGAGAATCAGAAAAGCATAGTAAAGAAAATTAAAATCACTGGTCATATTACCAGCCAAGAATCACCACTGTTAACATTGTAGTGACCATACTGCCAGACTTTTTCAATATGTATTAGTAGTACTTAAAAGACAATCGGAATCATATGTGGAGCTTTGGGACCAGTTTTTTTTTTTTTTTTCACTTCTTGCCCTATGATAAGCATTTCCCTGTGTCATCAGTCTTGGAGGACTTGACACTTAATAATTGCACAGTGCTCTAGTATGTGGATTATTTCCAGTTTTCACTATTGTAAATGCACTGCAGTGGACATCCTTATTTATACATCTTTGTGTATGTGTCTGATGATTTCCCTGGGAAAGTGGTATAACCAAATAAGATGAGGTACACTTTGTGGGTAAGGCATTTTAAAATGTAGAAGGTATGGCGGAAATAGTTTTAGAAATTTATTCTTTCGTTCAAAGCATTTATTGAAGACTTATTAGATGCGAAGGGCTGAGCCAGGCATGGGTGATACAATTGTGAACATTACAGACCCACAGTTTTCTCAGGCGAGGGGTGGGGGAAAGAGGCAAGAGATTGGCCAATGAGCACTAGGATAAGAAGGGCTGGGATAGGTAAGGTCAGGTAGGGAGGGCTAGTGGCTAAGGCCTGGGAGTGTGTTCTAGGTTGTGATTCATTCTTCCTGGCTGGTTTCCCACAGATTATAACCTCTTCCAGGGCAGAGGTAGCCCCAAACTTCCTGGAAGCCCAAGTAGCCTGTCTCCTCCAGGTGAGACCAACCAGGATGGGTAAAATAATAGACCTAAGCTGGGTCTGGCTAGATCTGTAGCTGTGTTTGTTTGTAATCCCTGTGCCACCTTTTAATAGCTGTGAGAATTTGGAATTTTACTCACCTCTCCAAGTCTCTGCTCTCTTGGGTATAAAATGGGGTAAGCAGTAGTATCTATTGCATTGGGTGAGTACAATGAGCACAAAATGATGATGCATATCAAGGGCCTGCCTGGCATATGAGTACTCAGTAAACAGGGGTAGTATAGGGATTTGGGGGCTCAGTTTTCCCACCTGTTCAGTGGGAGATTGGCTTAGGTTGGTGGTTCTCAAACTTGAGCATGCATCAGAATCACCAGGAGGGCTTCTTAAAAGTTTCCCAGGCCTCACTCCAGAGTTTCTGATTCAGCAGGTCTGGAATGGGGCCTGAGAATTTGCACTTCTTACAAGTTCCCAGGTGATGTTGATGCTTCTGGTCCAGGACCTCACTTAGAAAACCAATGGTCTAAATGAATGCAGCCTTTGTTTCCTGGTCTGATACCTTTGATTCCCTGTCTTCTATAATAGGAAGAACTTGTGAGGTGCCCTGAGTTCCCAGATGGCAGGGTTTGTGTCTGGTCAACCGCCACGGCTCCATCACAGGCACCTTTACATGCTGTTATGGGTTGAATTAGATCCCCCAAAAGTTGTTGAAGTCCTAACCCCCAGGACCTTCGAATGTAATCTTATTTGGAAATATGGTTTTTGTAGATATAATCAAGTTAAGATGAGGTCATTAGGGCGGGCCCTGATCCAATGTGACTTATAAGAAGAGAAGAAATACAGAGACATGAGTGGAGAATATCTATGATGATGCAGGCAGAGACTGAAGTGCTACATACAGCTGTAAACCAAGGATTACTAGCAAACCACCAGAAGCTAGGAAGGCCAGGACAGATTCTTCCCTTTAAGCTTCAGAGGGAGCATACTGCACACACTTTAATTTTGGACTTCCACCTTTCAGAACTGTGAGACAATGAATTTCTATAGTTTGTACCAGTCTGTGGTACTTTGTTACAGCCGCTTTAGGAAAATAATACACTGAAGTATCTTTTTTATGGGAAACCACCAACACAAACCTTTTTCAAAATCTTATATTTCTTCATAGGCAGTATGACTCCCCTCTGCCAAATTTGGGGATGTTTTCATTCATGCAGTCCATGATTGCACTGAACTCTCACCTGTCGCCTTTTGACCTTCCCACATTCCGTGGGTGTATTTTATTATCCCTTATATTTCACTTTCCAATTGGAGGATTTGTGACAGCATAAGCACATGACAAACTGGGAAAGTCTCATGCCTCTGTTTCCCATCAGTTGTGTTCCATGGGTGCTATGTAGGGGTCAGGGAAGTCATGAGTGGGTGTGCCCCCACCTGATCCTGGAGACAGCACCTAGGGGGAATTACATCCATCATCGCTGCATCATTACTCTCAAACTGTGCCCCTTCCCTGTTCCCATTCCAGGGTGGGTTGGGGTGGAGATCTGTGCCCATTTTCACCTTATTTCAGGTAATTATTAACCTGAAGATGCCTGTAGAGTCTGGGAGATAGAGAGGAAGGAATCTTCATGTCCCTCCAGTCTCCTCTCTCTCCCCCTTCCTCATGGGGTAATCCCCTTCCTTGGCACCCATCCCCAAAGGGATGTTTCTTTTCAGGAAGTGGAGGGCTTTAAATTCCACCTTGCTTTTATGTTCTCAGTCCTCGTGACCTGGCCCCTGCTGTCCCTCAAACTTCCCCTGACCACTCCCTACCCTTCACCTAACTCCACACCACACCAAACTTTAGTGCCTCAGCCTGTCATGCCTTCTCAGCCTCCCAGGGATGACACCTGCTGTTCCTTCTGCTTAAAACATTCTACCTTGCCCACAACACGTGAAACATTCCTGGAGAGGGGGAGTGGGTGGGGTTCCTCTGCCCACCTCTCAGCTCCCCAGCTTCACATTGTCTAGTGAGTACTCGTTTACTGTCCCTCTCCTGTCTTGGGACAATGAACTCCCCTAGAACAGAGCCCAGGACTTATTCCTCTTTGCATCTGCATCCAGGAGCAGCTAGCTTTGTGATTGGAAACCTGCCCTAGTGTGAGCTTGTTGAATGACAGGATGGAAGAGATGGGTGAATAATAATGATCATAATAATGAAAGTTATTATTCAGACATGATTTTTTTGTGAGTCTTGTTCTGTGTATTCAAAATCTCATTTAAGAATAATAGAACTCTGTGAAGGAGGCTCATTTATCCCCATTGCAGAGAGGAACAAACTGAGGATATGAGCGGTAAAGAGCAGATCTCACAACCAGTAAGTGGTTAAAATCTAAATCTGCCTGATTCCAAAGCTCGAGTTCTCCACAGCTACTGCGTACATAGTCTCGGACTGGCGGACTAGGGGGGCTGGTGCACTGGGGAGGACTAGATCACCAGCCCCCAGTCTGAGCTTTGGCCGCACACGCCTGGCGTACAGGCGACGCGTGCGCAGTGAAGTGGCGGCGCCCCCTGCGGGCAGCGCGCAGGAGGCAGCTGCAGCGAAAGGGGGCTTAGTGCGCCTGCGTGCTCGTGGAAGTGGTGGCCGTTCGCTGTAGTGGCTCAGCGGTTCTACGCGCGGCGGGCGCGGCCATGGCGCAGCCCGGGAAGCTGCTTAAGGAGCAGAAGTACGACCGGCAGCTGAGGTGAGCCAGGGCTCACCGAGTCGGGCGGGCCAGCGGGTTCCTCTGCGTCCGGGCCGGGGCTAAGCGAGCGGGCGGCGTGGTTGGGCCTCCCTCAGGCCTCCCACCGGGCTGGGCCGGGCCGTGCGGCCGGCGCTCAGGGTTCCGGCCTGGGGCCGGCGGTGCTTCTCGAGGGCCGGGACTCGCCTTCCCCGAGGGGCGCGCCCGCCCGCTCGCCACGCGGTGTGCAGGTCGAGGTGCACCGTCCCAGCGTCAGCCGGGTCACCGGGGCGGCTGCCAGTTCCACCTCGCTGTGCTCAGGCTTCTCGTTTTGCAGAATGAGGGGATCGGGAATACCCCATCCCGGCCGCAGAGAGCAGCACCGAGTGTTAGGTATTGTTCTAAGCCGGAGCTGTCCACTAGAAATACAATGCTAGTCTCATGTAAACCACCTGTGTAGTTATATATATATTTTGGTAGCCACATTAAGAAAGGAAAAATAAACAGGTGAAAATAATTTTATCATGCAGTTTATTTTATTTAACCCAATATATCCAAAGTATTACCATTTCAACACATAATCAGTATAAAAAGTTATTAGAGATATTTAACATTTTTTTCCATTCTGTCCTTGAAATCCAGCATTTTACACTTCTAGCACATGTCAGTTTGGACTAGCCTTATTTCTAGTGCCCAGTAGCCACATGTGGCTAATGGCTACCTTAATGGACACTGCAGGTCTAAGCCATCGGGCTGGTTCTTGACTACTTCCTCTCCCATGCCTTTTCTCGTAACACTCCCCATTCCTTATTTATTGATCATCTTCTGTGTGTTAAGGCAGCAGAAGTAACACAAATGTTTGGCCCCCTTCCTTTCTGGAGCCCCCAAGCCAGAAGTTACAGTGTGTCCCTAAGGACTGGAACCCATTTGTACCTACAGCTTAGTGCTGTGTTAGGGGCTTTATGCACTCAATTCTGAGAGCAGCCTTGAAGGTAGATATTCTCTCTGCTTTATAGATGGGGAAACTGAGTCTTAGAGAAGTTCGGTAACCTGCCCAGTCTCCCATGTATTTGAACCAGGATGTAAACTCAGGTCCTTTTGGCTTTTTCAGAGCTGGTACTATCTGCTCCTGAGCTTCTGGGGAAAGAAGCAAGGTGGCAGAGCCCTTGTAACCAACTTGTGTTCTCTTGTAAATTCTTGGAGGTCCTTGTGTTTTGAGTGCAGATGTAACCATACATGACAGAGCTGAGAATATATTTTAGATTACTAAGTAACTGTGACAAAAAAGAATTTTTGCTGAGTCCAGTCCATTTAAGGACCAAACTTTACCTTTCATCGTGAGAACTGTTTATTGGCTTTGAAGTGTCAGAGGGAAGCAGTTACAAGCAAAGCTGTTCAGCCAGCTAGCAGTCAACAGGCCCTGCTTTCCTTAGGCCAGCAAGAGAATAGAGAGGATTGATTTCTTTTGTGGGCCGTTTCTTGAAATATATTACCTAGAGATGCACCAGTATTCTTTTAGGCTTACTTTCCAATTACCCGGGTATCCATCAACCAAATATGTCAGGTGTCTTCTGTGTGCTCTACTTTCACAGAAAAAACAGACATTTCCAGTCTGTCTGGTTCTTCTAGGCTATACCTCTATGCATTTGACAGCTATTCAGTGATCACTTATCCTGGGCAGGGCACTATCGGGCATTGGGGTTCCAGTGGTGAACAGAGGGAGTGGTCTGGACCTTTATGGAGCTTAGAGTGGAATGGAGAGATGGCTGTTCAGCAAATAAAAGACCAAATGAGGGCTTCCCTGGTGGCGCAGTGGTTAAGAATCTACCTGCCAATGCAGGGCACACGGGTTCGATCCCTGGTCTGGGAAGATCCCACATGCTGCGGAGTAACTAAGCCCGTGCGCCACAACCACTGAGCCTGCACTCTGGAGCCCACGAGCCACAACTGCTGAAGCCCGTGCACCTAGAGCCCGTGCTCTGCAACAAGAGAAGCCACCGCACCGCAACGAAGAGTAGCCCCGCTCGCTGCAACTAGAGAGAGCCCAGGCACAACAACGAAGACCAAACACAGCCAAAATTAAATAAATTAAATAAATTAAATAAATAAATTAAAAAAAAACCCAAATGAGGCAGTTACAGTTGTGATATGCTCTGGAGGACATATGGGCTACATAAAAAGAGGGAATCTGCTTTAGATCAGGTGACAGGGAAGGCACCTTAAAGTCTATCAGTCCTCCAGGCTATGAAATTTTTCTAATGATTTGGGCTCCCCCTATACTAGTTCCTATACTGACAAGAAAAGATACATTAGTTAATAGGCTTTCTGGGTGAAGGTAACCAGGTTGGATCAGCTGTCATGATGCTTATTTGATCATGTACCTTGCCATGTTGATGATATGCTGATGTGACAGGATATAACATATATTTCAGGTTATAACATATATTTCTAATCCTTATTACATCTTTCTGTTTGTTAATGTATGCATTTATTAATCATGCTATTAGAATGTTCATTGGGAATTACATTTTAAAGCACTCTTATTGAAGTCAGTGTGAAGGCTTTTCAGATGATAATTCAGTTTTCTTGGTAAAGCTTTTCTCACTCTTGCAGATGTCTTGGTGATAAGTCCTATGTCAAGATCTTAAATATTCTGGATCTCTATAACTTAAGGAGAAATGAAATTGAGAATAATAGGTTTTGAATCTAAGGTACTTCTCAGGACTTTCCTGGCGGTCCAGTGGTTAAAATTCCACACTTCCACTGCAGGGGGCGCAGGTTCAATCCCTGGGAGGAGAACCAAGATCCCACATGCACATGCCGCGTGACACGGCCAAAAAAAAGAATAATAATAATAAATAAATAAATCTAAGATTCTTCTCTAATGTTAATGACTACAAAGACTTTCTGTTCTGTAAGTTATCTGGCTTGAAAAGAGTAATGGACTAGGAGCTGGAAGACCAGATTTTTAGTTCTGATTTAACCCCCCTTTAACCATGCCGGGCATCAACCTGTTTGAGTCTCAGGTTAGTCAGCTATATAACCCCCGTAACAACTCCTGCTGTTCCTGTCTCACATATTTGCCATGGTTGTCACATCAGTTATTCTATACAAGAACACTTTAAAGATCAAAGATCACGATTCAAATAAAGTTGTATTTTCATGAAAGTTTTTAAAATGTTAAATTTGTGTATTCTTTTGTAGGTTGTGGGGTGATCATGGGCAAGAGGCTTTAGAATCTGCTCATGTTTGCCTAATAAATGCAACAGCTACAGGAACTGAAATTCTTAAAAACTTGGTACTACCAGGTATTATAGTTTTGTGGTTGTAAATTTACTTCTTTAAGGTTTTGAGCTAGAAATATATATTCTTGACTGACTCTGTTTTGTCTCCCAGGTATTGGTTCATTTACAATTATTGATGGAAATCAGGTCAGCGGAGAAGATGCTGGAAATAAGTATGTTCTATTCTTTTCAAATACCTGCATGTTAGGGAAGGCAGTGCATTGTCATGGGAGAGCAAGGCCTAAATCCCAGCTTCAACTCCTCAATCAGGGTGACTTAACTTCCAGGTGGAAATAGTCCCTATGCTTAGGATCATGGCAAGGATGAAGTGAGTTAATATAGGTAAAGTGCTAGCACAGTGTCTGGCAAATAGGCCTTTAGTAAAAGATACCCATCATTACTGTCTTTATTCTTGTTATTAATGAAAAAGGGTAGTCATTATTACTTTATTTGTGAAATCTGGATCCTTCCTGAGTCCTTATATTGATTCCTAGATGTTAGTATATAATTAACAATAATTGTATTTTTGGATTATAAGATAGTAAAAGCTACCTTTTGTTTGTGGTGTCTTCTAGGCTTAGTCCAGGTATGTCTCTTTCTACACTACACTGTCTGTAAAAATGCTGTTTGTTTTGTTTTTTTTTATAAATTTATTTATTTAATTTATTTTATTTTTTTGGCTGTGTTGGGTCTTCGTTGCTGTGCGCAGGTTTTCTCTAGTTGCGGCGAGCAGGGGTTACTCTTTGTTGCGGTGTGCAGGCTTCTCACTGCGGTGGCTTCTTTTGTTGCGCAGCACAGGCTCTAGGTGCGCGGGCTTCACTAGTTGCGGCACGCGGGCTCTAGAGCGCAGGCTCAGTAGTTGTGGTGCACAGGCTTAGTTGCTCTGCGGCATGTGGGATCTTCCTGGGCCAGGGCTCAAACCCGTGTCCCCTGCATTGGCAGGTGGATTCTTAACCACTGCGCCACCAGGGAAGCCCTAAAAATGCTGTTTTAAAGATGGCCTGTATATCATTCTTTAAAGATGATCATATTTAGACTTTCAGAGCATTCCCCAACTTGGATTTCATGCTTGCCTTTTCAGAGACTTGGAGTCTGGGATCTCTCACTATATTTGTCAGTAAACAACAACAATGAGTAAATAGAAGGGAAATCAGAATTTGGTTCATACTGAGCTTTGTTATCTTTTCTCTGGGTGGTAATACAAGTTTCACTACCACAACACCCTTTTATTGATATCTATAAAGAAAAAGTCCTTTTATCTTTGCTTACTTGGTTGGTTAGAACAGGGTGTAGTAAGAATGAGGTTTCTTTCTCTTGTGGAGCTGCTGAGCTTGTGCTCCAAGGGTACCTTGACTCTGATCAGCAGACTCAGATCTGGACCTTGGGGCACAACAAGGGTATGTGTGGGAGGAAGCCTGAATAAATCTGTTATAGTTACCTGCAAAAGCAGACTGCTGAATGCAGCATTTCCCAAGTGTGGTCAGTAGCTGTTAAATGGGCAAATGGATTCCATGGTCAAATGAGTTTGGGAAATGGGTCAAATGAAACTAAATATTTCTTTAGTGTAAGACTTTAATATCATGCGTATTACGTATATTATGAATTTCCAAGAGAGAATATAACATATGGTGTTTCCCACACTTTTTAAAGCCCGGGAACCCTGTTCTCTCAGAGCATTTTGTGAAATTCATGTTCTGTGGTACATACTTTGGGAAACATTGATTTATTAGCCTGTCTTTGGTTACAAGTTTCATCCAGCTTTCTTCCTCCAGGAAGGCTGTTACAGTCTGAAATTAAAATATAGTTTGTTTTAAACTATGAATGAAATGCACCTGGTATTATAAATAACCTTTCCTTTATAGTCAGAGAAGCCATTAAATTTGTTTTTATTCTATTTTAGTTTTTTCCTTCAGAGAAGCAGTATTGGCAAGGTAAAAAATCAGTTTGTTATAGAATATAGTTGTATTTGAACATCTAGTGATGCCACTATGTTTTGATTGTTTGAAAAGCTTTACTTTAAAAGAGCTTATTATTCCTCTGAGAAAAAAGCTAATTATCTCATTTTTTTCTGATCTCGTAAATCTTTATATGCTTGGTAGTTTAAGAACTTAGAAGTACTGTTCGTGTTTTTATACTGTATCCTGTATTAAAACTAAATATTCAGTGATGTTAATGTTCAGAGGTTGGAGTATTTTGGTGAAGAAGATTTTTTTTTTTACCAAGAGTTAGTCAGAATGTGTCTTATTTTTGTATTTCATATTAAAAATCTTACAAAACCATATGGGTCAACTTAGTATAGTATTCTGAATAGAAATGACTGTTTCTTTAATGACTAATCTCTCATGTGCAGGACTGTAAATGTGGGAGGTTAGAGTAAGTCTCAACTTGACTCAGAATCTCCCTGCCTGCTCTCCAGGGTTTTCTGGTCATTTGCCTAATCAGAAAAGTAGAGTGCAAGTAATGTAAGCATTTAAGAATTCTGAATAATGATGGTTTAGCTCTGTTTTAAGTAATACTCTGGTTGAGTCCCAGGTTAAACACTATGAAAAGCAGAGTTGTCATATCTATGTATGGAATTTGGGTTGTTTTACAGTGTTTTTGCCTGATCTGTAAATTAGGGGGTTACATTTTAACCAAATTGTTTTCTAATTCAAGTAAAATGTTTTGTTTTTATAAAGAACCGAGCTCAAGCCGCCATGGAATTCTTACAAGAATTAAATAACGATGTCTCTGGGAGTTTTGTGGAAGAGGTATATATATATATATATATATACACATTATTATTTCTGGTCAGAAATTTAATTTTTTAGTAATTCAGAGTCCTAGGAATTTAGAATTTTGAATCTTTGTATATTTATGTTGAGAGTTGAATTATTTTAACATTGGAGTCTAGCATTTACCTCACTTGTTCTAAAGTAGCTTAACTGTTTCTGTCATCTTTAATATGATTGTGAAATTGTTGGATTTTCTTTCCTCTGTCCTATTTAGAGTCCAGAAAACCTTCTAGACAATGATCCTTCATTTTTCTGTAGGTTTACCATTGTGGTTGCAACTCAGCTTCCTGAAAGGTAAATTTTTAAGTTAATTTGTTTTTATTTTAATCTCTTATTAGATTTGCATAGTTTTGTTTTCTCTGCAGAGTCTGTGGTCTTTAAAATTCTTAAACTCCATAGAAACCTTTAATTAGAAGTGCTTATAGATCTCCAGCACTAAAAAGATAGGGAAGAGAAAAATACTGAGATGTGAAACTTTAAAAAAAATATATATTTAGAACAGTTAAATTGAACATTGGTTATTTTTTTAGTGAAAAAAAAAAAAACTAGTTAGAATTACTTATAGGGAGTGCTTGGCGCTGTATACAAAGGTTTTATAAATATTTTCTTCTTTATTATGGAAATGTTTAGGAGATGTCTTTCAGTAGCATTCTCCCTAATACAAAGGACTAGGTTTTCATATCTCTCTAGTCCAAAAGATATACTTTCTTTGAGACTGCAGCCTTGTGGAATTGCTTGCTTTTCAGCATATCTTTATGTAAATATGCTGTTTATGTAAATGCAATAGAATATATCTTTGCATTTATTATTTAGTAAGAAAGTTGCTTTATTTTAAAGCATTTTCACATTTGGCATGTTTCCATTTGCTTATGTTCTTATCTTTTGTGCCTTCTTTTACAGTACATTACTAAATTTAGCAGATGTCCTCTGGAATTCCCAAATCCCTCTTTTGATCTGTAGGACATATGGACTAGTTGGTTATATGAGGATCATTATAAAAGAACATCCAGGTAAAATTGTTGCACATATGGGGCTTCCTATTGGTTGCTTTAGCTATAATTTTAGGAACTTGACAATTTAGAAAGTCAATTTTAAATCACAGAGTAAATTTGTAGCAGCTCAACTCTGGTTACACGTTCAAAGTGGCAGTCAGAATCAGTAGGCTTTAATCTTTGTATTTCCTTTACTTAGCATTATAGAAGGATACAAAGCAGGAGATACAACAGGTGCAGCTTCTTCATCTTATTAGGAGGCCCAGCAGCTATGCAAATACCTAGCTTTTTTTGCCTCCTAACCTACATAGGGCATGTATGTCTGTCACAGGTAAGAGCCAAGGTATGTGGGTTACACTGACACAGAAAGGATATGCCACCTTTTCCCCCACCAGTTTTCTGTTCCATTCTCATACAGGCCTTAGGCTTCCCCACTTCAGGTGTAATTGCACACAGCAAGCAAGGCATTTACCTAACTACTGTTCCAAGGAAACAGTGTTAATAGGAGACTGAACTCATCCATAGGCAGGCTTGCATCAGCTCAAGTCCCTTTATTTGGAAAATTTTAATCTTAAATCATCATAAAGTTTTCGTTCAGAACTCCTGCATTGCTCTGAGCCAGGTACTCTACTAGTGTAATGACAGTCATTGGCATTGGTAGCATCACTGAAAAGTGGTATCTGCTTGGGCAGCTAAGGAGTGGCTTTTGAGGATAAGTTTTTGGCAGTGGTGCTGGATCATTTAAAAGTTGTAAGTAGGAAAGTGACGAGGTAAACATTTTGTTTTAAACCGGTCACTCTGAAACCCGGTGGAGAATGAATGGATTTGAAGGGGCAAAGATTAGAGACAAGGGTTGCTTTTAGGACATTTTCAGTTGTCTAGGTGAGAGAAAGAGAGAGACAGAGAGAGAGCTCCTGACTGAGGGCAGATGTTATAAGGATAGGGAAGAGGGGGTAGATGGTAATGAAGGTTAACATTGCTATTTGTGGGCTTCCCTGGTGGCACAGTGGTTGAGAATCTGCCTGCTAATGCAGGGCACACGGGTTCGAGCCCTGGTGTGGGAAGATCCCACATGCCGCGGCGCGGCTAGGCCCGTGAGCCACAATTACTGAGCCTGCGCGTCTGGAGCCTGTGCTCCGCAACAGGAGAGGCCGCGATAATGAGAGGCCCGTGCACCGCGATGAAGAGTGGCCCCCACTCGCCACAACTAGAGAAAGCCCTCACACAGAAACGAAGACCCAACACAGCCGTAAATAAATAAATAAATACAATTAAAAAAAAAAAAAAAAGTATCCCTTGCTTAAAAAAAAAAAACAAAACAAAACAAAAAAAACATTGCTAGTTGTGTGCCTGCCTTTATGTGGATTATTTCATTTAATCTTTCCAAAATCCTTGTAAGGCAGATACTGTTTTACCTGCTTTTTACAGACAAGGATGCTGAGGCATAGAGAGATTAAGTTATTTGCCTAAGGTCACACAGCTAGCAAGTGACAGAATGGAGCCTAGCTCTAAACACTCACTGAAATTGCACACTTTCCCATGCTCCCCTATGTGGAGAGCTGTGTAGGAAGTGACATCAGGATGTGTGGGGAGTGACTGATACTGGCCCAAGGAAGCTCAAAGTCAGGGAAGACCATCACATTTCTAGGGAAGAGGTCTAGGTAGATGGTGATGCTGTCTGTTGGAGACCACAGGCAGAGGAAGGGTAGGTTGTTGGGTGCTATCGGAACACAAATTTTACCTATTTTGATCTTTTCCGATTGTAATAACAAGAAAATTCTTCACTAAAGGAATCTTGATTTTACTTTTATTAAAACTATAGTCCACTTAACATTTGTGCATTTAGTAAAATATAAATTTATATGTATATGTAAATTTAACTCAGTAATGAACAAAACAATGAGAAAAACCTGTAGGCCCTATGTCCATTTAAAACTTACAGATTTCCTAAGTTCCTATAATGTATGTACTGCCAGCAGTATTGCTAAAGAAGTAAGTCTTTTGGAATTATTTGTTTCACAGTAATAGAATCTCATCCAGATAATGCATTAGAGGATCTACGACTGGATAAGCCATTTCCTGAACTGAGAGAACATTTTCAGTCTTATGATTTGGATCATATGGAGAAAAAGGTTGGTAGTGTGTGTGACCTTCCATTTATAGGTATACTTAAAACTTTGTTTTTAACCTAAGGTTTTTGAATTACAAAGTGAGGAAATATTATAAACCTCCATAGTCCTGTCATCCAGGTCACATAATAACAACATTGTACCTAATTTGTTTTAAATAAATCTATCTTTCCCCAAAATTTAAAAACTTTTTTATTGAAGAAAAGTGCATTAACTGAACATATCTGTGTAATCAACACCCAGGTCAAGAAATTGGACATTAACATATCCCAGAAGCCCTCTTCATGGCTCTTTCCTAAACAAATAGATGTACTTTTTAAAACAGTTTGAATTTGGGGTGGTGTTTGTTGAAATTGACACCTCTTAAAACTTATTTTTAGTGGTTGAGAATTACCAAGGCAACTGCATATTTCATTATAGAAATAATGATATTTATAACAGGCCATGTAATTTAAGGCATATATATATATATATATATTTTTTTTTTTTTTTTTTTTTTTTTTTTCCTGACTACACGTTAATTAAATGCAGGTATTTGGTTCATCAGAAAACACAGAAAGGATCCCTCTTCCTTAGTCTAGGTTTGGTATCTGAAATCAAGATACTTGAGCTTTGTTTTTGGGTGGCAGTCCCTGAGACAGTTTTCTTAATGGTAAAATGGGGACAATCACAGTATATACCTGCCTGATTAGAATTAAATTGGACACTGCCTTCAAAATCTTTGTAAAGCAATTTTTGTTAACCCAGTTCATTTTCCTTCGCTCATTATTCCACATATACTGGGAGATGTAAACATTGTTGAGTAATTGAATTTAATAAATATTGTTGAATTTGTTGAAAATGATATGGTATAGTGAAAAATAATGTTAACTAATACTGATATTTCCTTTGATTCTTTTATTTTTAGGACCATAGCCACACTCCATGGATTGTGATCATAGCTAAATATTTAGCACAGTGGTATAGTGAAGTATGTCCTTTCTTGAAAAAAGAAATTCCATATGTGACTGTATTTTTTCAGTTTATTATAAAGAATTTCATTGGGGGGGTGGGACATTGATTTTTTTTTTCCTTATGTGGTTATAGGGCAGCTGATTTAAACTGCTAATTTAAATCTAGCAGTTTCTCTTTTGATACTGACATTTTTATTAACAAAATGAAGTTTGAACAAATGTCATTCTGAAACTGGCAGTGGGGAATGAATGTAGAGAAATGGCCCACAGTTTCTGTTTTCTATCAAGTCAGCTGATTTCACCGAGGTATAGATTTGCTGAATGAAATCTCATATGGATAGGGGGAAACTGGACTTTCAATTTCCATATTTTGAGTTTTTACAACTAGATTAAAAATTTTTTTAACCCAATTTAGACAAATGGACGAATACCTAAAACGTATAAAGAAAAAGAAGACTTCAGAGATTTGATTAGACAAGGTAATATGGGATGTGATTAAATGTATAAAGTTTGAAAAGCATATTGCTTGAAGCTAATGTTTATTGGATTTCTGTCAACACCTTTGTCAGATGATGCCATCATGAGCTTTTTTTTTTTTTTTTTTAACTTATTTTTGGCTGCATTGGGTCTTCGTTGCTGCACGTGGGCTTTCTTTACTTGCGGCGAGCGGAGGCTACTCTTCGCTGCGGTGCGCGGGCTTCAGTAGTCGTGGCTCGTGCACTCTAGAGCACAGGCTCAGTAGTTGTGGCGCGTGGACTTAGTTGCTCCGCAGCATGTGGGATCTTCCCGGACCAGGGCTTGAACCCGTGTCTCATGCATTGGCAGGTGGATTCTTAACCACTGCGCCACCAGGGAAACCCCCATCATGAGCTTTTATTTTATTTTCCTCGGGAGGTTAAGGAGCCACTCCTTGTGTAGTTTTAAGAATGAGTAGTGATTAGCCATATTTCTTCTTAAGGTTCAGTATCCAATCCTCCCTTCAGAATCTGACAAGGTTATCTCCATAATGCTGGGGGGAGAGAAAGAATGAAAAGAAAAGGGCCGTTGTTTGCTAATCAATTTCTATTTTAATAGGAATTCTAAAGAATGAAAATGGGGCTCCGGAAGATGAAGAGAATTTTGAAGAAGCTATTAAAAATGTGAACACAGCACTAAATACAACTCAGGTATTAAGAGCTGCTGCGGTATTCACAAATGAAAGGTGTTTTCTGAAGTCCTCATATGTGAAATAGTTGATTTTAGATTTAATTTAATATTTCTCAAATTGTAGAGTTGGTTAGAAATTAATATCTATAATACAGCTTGAATATTCTTTTAATAAGATTCTGTATTGTCCTTGTTAAAATGGATCTCAGTGCTTCAGCATATAATTTGATACAGTGATTTATATAAATTAATTGTTTGAAGTACATGATTTGTGAATAGTAAGTGTTTGGGGGTAGGACTTATATAATGAAGGTGGTATTTTGCTGGTCCAAAATAGTGTTGCCTGAAAAGTTAAATCTTACCCTGCTTTGCTTTTGACAGTAATTATTTGGATATATTGGAAGATGTTCTTAATGACATTGTATACCTTAAAAATTACTTGGAGGATAACCTAGTTTAGATGCTCTTTGTTTTGTTGTTGTTTTGTTTTTGAATTCTGGCCAGTGAGTTTTTTGGGGAACTTTGGAATAACACAACTGGTAGTATAAGTTAGAATTTTATTATTATTTTTTTAATCTTTTTTTTTTTTTTTTAATCTTTTTTTGGCTGCACCACACAGATTGTGGGATCTTAGTTCCCTGACAGGGATTGAACCCGGGCCCTCAGCAGTGAGGGTGTGGAGTCCTAACCACTGGACCACCAGGGAATTCCCAGAATTTTCTTATAATTTAAAACAGGAAAAAATGCTACCTTTCAAGTTAGGAGAGCACTCAAGGTGTCATTACATACTTTTTGGAGACAATGAGGTAGTGCTGCTGAGTGATTAAAAATGTGTGCTCTGTGACTCACACAGTTTTCTGGGGTGATGAAAATTTTCTGTGTCTCAGTTGGGGTGATGGTTAGAAGTATGTGTATAGTTCTCAAAAAACATTGAATTGTACATTTTGCTGAATGTAAAATTTACCCCAATTAAAAAAAAACAAGGTTCTCATGGTTGGGGGACAGTGAACTAAGCAAACAGACAAATGTACCAGGTGCTGTGAACAAAATTAGAGTAGAACAAAGGGGTAGAGCGTGATAGGAGGTCTGGGATCAGGAGGGGCCAGGGAGACTCTCAAAGAGATGTGTTTAAGCAGAAGCCTAAGTGAAGTGTCATGCAGAGGTCTGGAGGAAGAGCTTTTCAGGCCAAGGAAGCACATGTGCAAAGGCCCAGAAGTGGGATGATGCTTGGCATTTGTTCAAGGATCAGTATGAAAGCCACTGTGATTGGAATGAAGTAAACAAGGGGGAAAGAGGTGGGAGGGATTTAAGTTTGGAGAGGCAGAAAGGGCCTGATCATAAAGGCACTGCAGGCCACTAAAGTGTTTTGAGCAGGGGAATGGAGTGACCTGATTTATATTTCTAAAAAAATTATTCTGGCTCTTGTGAGGACAAAAGACTGTAGGGGACTGGGAGTGGAAGCAGAGCAGTTAGGAATTACCAGTAAGAAAGTGCTTTTTTCCACACAACAGTAGAATCAAAGCCTAAGATTTCTATAGTTTTTATTAATGTATGATGTTCTTGCTAGCATTAAAAGTCCTTAATTTAACTATCTCGTTTTTGTCAGAGTGGTTGTCTCTTTCAGCAGTCACTAATTAGGATGTAAGGGTTTCAGATTTTTGCCAAGATGGAAAAACATGAAGGACTACAAATCTAGCTTGGTATTAATGTCTGTTATCTTTGTTCTGTCTTCAAATATGACTATAAAAAGATTTACTTAGGTTCCTTCTTTATGATGTAAGAGAATAGGTCAGTCTTTAATGCTAACAGCAGTGGGCAGGAGGGGACTTTCTTCCATTCGCTCTTTCCCCAAAAATCTCCATCTGGTGGTGATTCTGAATAAAAGTCTAAGTTTGTATTTGAACTTGTTTGGAAAATTGCAGTGAAAGTTAAAGTGGGCAGTGAAAATAAAAGTGAACTTATATTAATTCTTAGTATAAGTAAATGTTTCATGTTCCTTTGTTAGATCCCAAGCAGTATTGAAGATATATTTAATGATGATCGCTGCATAAATATCACCAAACAGGTAACAATAACAAAAAAAGTAAAAATAGTGCCACCTTAACCTTTGGGTCAAATTCAGATGTCACTTAATATTAATTTTTTTTGCTTCTTTTAGACTCCGACATTTTGGATTTTAGCTCGTGCCTTAAAGGAATTTGTGGCCAAAGAGGGTCAAGGAAATTTACCTGTTCGAGGCACGATTCCTGATATGATTGCAGATTCAGGCAAATATATAAAACTGCAAAATGTGTAAGTCACCTGTTTTCAAACTATGTAGTAGAAAAATCAATCTGTTTATATTAGAGATGAACATATTTTATCAGTCTACCAGAAATCAGAAATCAAATGGAAACCTGTTATAATCTTATCACTTTAAAAATAATCTAAGGGACTTCCCTAGTGGCGTAGTGGTTAAGAATCCGATCCCTGCCAATGCGGGGACACAGGTTCTATCCCTGGTCCGGGAAGATTCCACATGCCGCAGAGTAACTAAGCCCGTGCGCCACAACTACTGAGCCTGTGCTCTAGAGCCTGCGAACCACAGCTACGGAAGCCTGCACGCCTAGAGCCCGTGCTCCACAACAAGAGAAGCCACTGCAATGAGAAGCCCGCACACCGCAACGAAGAGTAGCCTCCACTCGGCACAACTAGAGAAAGCCCGCGTGCAACAACGAAGACCCAATGCAGCCAAAAATAAATAAATAAATTTATAAAAATAAGCTAAAAAACTTAGGGGGCAGATTTTTTTTTAATATATTTTATTTTTAAGAATAGTTTAAGTTCACAGCAAAATTGAGCAGAAAGTATAGAGTTCCCACATATCCCCTGAGGGGTCAGATGTTGTTTTTCATATTTCAAGATAAAACCTAACATTTGAGCACTTAACTCTGTGCTATCAACTGTTCTATGTATTAACTAATTTAATATTCACAACAGCCCTATGAGAGAGATACTATTATTGTCCCAGTTTTACAGGTGAGAAAACTAAGACATAGAAGAGGTAATTTTTTCAGGGTCTGACAACTGGGAAATGGCAAAACCAAGACCTGAATCTATGAAACTCACCTCTGTACTCTTAACCATGGCCCTATACTCTCTTTTATCTGTAATTTAAAACTTTGAAGTCTTTAGTTTTGATGAATTTTTTGTCATTAATTTTCGTAATTTAAAGAGTTCATGACTATAGATGGACACCTGCTATCCAGGTATCACTAGCCTGAACCCAGGTAGATTGTCATAAGGACAGGTCTCAATGGATATTACCCTTGTGTACTTCGGGCATGGTGCTGATGAATCCAGGGCCACCGGCCTTGTTTCTTCAGGGGCCAGATAATGACACACAGAGGTCTCCGTTCCCTAGACAGATTGTACTCTTCATCTCAGTCATTCTCTAACACATCTTTATTGCCCTAGCCTAAAAGTTCAACTACCTAAAACTTGGGAAAAGTCAGTTGAGGACAAAAGAATTATGACCTCATATCAGAGGTAGTCAGCTTAACACATCATCTCTAGAGGTGAAAATGTAAATAGACTTAAAGAAAAGTTTTACATGAATTTGTAGATGGACAGTTTTGAAGTATTTAACTTTCCTTGGACTTGACTTCAAGGAGATTGTATTCTTTTTCAACATATTTTGTTAGGTCCTCTGTCAGAGAAGCATGGATCATGGATCTCTCTAGGAGGGCAGTTTTTAAGTTAGGTGCTGTTAATTATTGAGGGAGCCTAGGTTATTAGTGGAGTCCAAGAATCCATCACCAACCACTAACAGGTGCTGGTAGCATTTCCATGGCATTGTCACATTCCATGTGTTTTCAGATCAGTATTTTTTCATGAAAGGGAAAGACATTTTTTGTTTGATTCATGGTGATATTTAAATTTGGTAATTAATTAATTAATTAATTATTTATATTTGGCTGCTTTGGGTCTTTGTTGCTGCGCACAGGCTTTCTCCAGTTGTGCCAAGTGGGGGCTACTCTTCGTTGCGGTGCGCGGTCTTCTCATTGCCATGGCTTCTCTTGTTGCGGAGCATGGGCTCTAGGCACGCGGGCTTCAGTAGTTGTGGCACGTGGGCTCAGTAGTTGTGGCTCATGGGCTCTAGAGCTCAGGCTCAGTAGTTGTGGCACACGGGCTTAGTTGCTCCGCGGCATGTGGGATCTTCCCAGCCCAGGGCTCGAACCCGTGTCCCCTGCACTGGCAGGCAGATTCTTAACCACTGCGCCACCAGGGAAGTCCCCAAATTTGGTAATTTAAATATTCATTAATAGTAGCTTTTTGTTGTTCTTTTCCAGTTACCGTGAAAAAGCAAAGAAAGATGCTGCTGCTGTGGGTAATCACGTTGCCAAATTGCTTCAGTCTATAGGCCAGGTAAGCTGCTGGGCACACTGCCTTTGATGGACAGTACAGCTGCATATAGGCCTGATTGCATCATGTAACTCCAGCCAGAAAAGGCTTAGAGAGAAGGTGTGGCACTGGCTCAAAGCTTCTTTAGAGGGGTCCTCACTTGCCTGCTAATGAGAAGGCCTGTCATAGTGATGGGCTTTGTGCTGCACCCTCTGTTAATCTGCATTTATACTGGAGCAAAATCTGCATTTATCTCTTTACAGGCACCAGAGTCCATTTCAGAGAAAGAATTAAAATTACTCTGTAAGTCACCTTGACTTAATTTCCTTATTTTGTTTGATAAAAATGTGCCATGGGAAATGTTCCCAGCAATTTTAAATGGTTGAAATTAAAAATTTTCCATGGTCTCAGTGGTATTGACATAGGTAATTATTGGGTAAGGTTTTTTTTTCTTATAATAAATGGAGAGGGTATTCTGAGACTGGTCAGAGGTAGAGCATATTTATCTAATGCTAAAAAGACATGAAGATCAATTAATTGAAAATTATCAGTAATACAGAATTATTTTCAGCTTACTAATTTTAAATAACTTGGGAAAGTTTTATCTGAAGACTTTGGGTGTGAAGTCTTGAGTCACATGTACATTGACAGTATTGGTTTAAATAGTAACTTTGATCAGTGTTAAAGGACTGTGATAGAATTAAGAATTTTGCCATCTAGTTTCAGAGTGGCTAGGCTCCTGGGGTCTTCTTGATAACTCCTGAGTAGGCCCAGAGAATTTAAGAGTTAGTTTAAGAGTAATAAAAATCTGTTTTACATGCCATCTGAGGATTTTTCCCTGTAGCTATGACCCCTAGTTTCTGCAAAAGTCTGTATTTTGTATGTTACCCATCCTTAAAATTATTTATCCAAATTATTCATTTTAAGACTCTCCAAAATGTTTGTTTAGGCTTAGTTTCAATGTTTTGTTCCACTACTAATCTTACACCGTGTTTATGCATTAGTGTTTGTGCTACTAGATTATATGATACCAGCTTAAAAGCTGGATGTGTTGGGTATTTGAGAGTTTATTATTCTGGCCTCTATTGGGATATGTTTGAAAATTTCCATAATACAAAGTTTTTTGCTTTTTTTTTTTTTAAAAGCCTTACATATACTCAGAGCACAGTATGTATAACACTCTGCTTCAGTACTGCTTGTCCATAATAATGATAAAAACTACTATTCATTGAGCCCTATCAGGTATTCTGCTTGGTATGTACTGTACACAGTTACACTTTTGGTCCACAGAACAGCTCAAAGGTAAACAATATATCTCCATTTTACAAGTGAAAACTGAGGCTCAGAGAAGTGCCATCATCTATGTAGTCAGTGCTGAACTAACTGGTTGTAATGCCAAGGACATGAATTTAAGATAACTTGTGTTCTGATGCCGTCTCTGCTAACTATTAGAACCTTTTCTTCATACTTCCATGTCTGTAAAGAGGATACACAGAATTTCCTGTTCTTAATCAGGATAGTCATGTATCTTAACCATTTACTTCCATAATGTCTTTTCTGTGTTCAGGCAGCAATTCTGCATTTCTTCGAGTGGTGAGATGTCGATCCTTAGCTGAAGAATATGGCTTGCATACAGTTAACAAGGATGAAATTAGTAAGTAATAACCTTTTGATGCTAGGTTATTAATTAATTCTAAGGATGTAAATATTTTGTGTATAACAGAATGTATAGTAGAGTGTATGGTGATAACATAAAGGATAATGTAAATATTTATACTCTAAATTTTATTCTATAAACCTGTCCAAGAACTCGTAATTTCAAATATAAAACTTAATATATACATACATGAAATCCTATTTAGGTCACTGAGTAAGTTGTGTGATATGTAGAAGAGCTAAAGTCAGCATAATACTACCTTAGTAGAGGTTATGTGACCGTAGCTAATAGTCCATAAGACCATTGAGTTTTATCTCAGTAACGTATCTCCCTTTATTTTATAATTATTTATCATTTTCTATTTTATTGTCACAAAATATTTAAATTTTATGATAGAATTGCCTTGTATTCTGAAACTTGAGTATATAGTAAATTCAGTCCTTCCTTGTTTTTATGTCATGAATTACACAAATTATACTGAAATTTTTTTCCTTTCAGTTTCCAGCATGGACAATCCAGATAATGAGATAGTATTATACTTAATGTTACGGGCTGTTGATAGATTTCATAAACAACATGGTAGATATCCAGGTAAGAATAGCAATCAAATTATCAAATACAATAAAATCTTTTTTTTTGGCCGCACAGCATGGCTTGTGGGATCTTAGTTCCCTGACCAGGGATTGAACCCAGGCCACAGCAGTGAAAGCTCTAAGTCCTAACCACTGGACCACCAGGGAATTCCCAATAAAATCTTTTTTTTTTTTTTTTAATTTATTTATTTTTGTCTGCGTTGGGTCTTTGTTGCTGCACGCAGGCTTTCTCTAGTTGTGGTGAGCAGGGGCTACTTTTCTTGCAGTGTGCGGGCTTCTCATTGCAGTGGCTTGTCTGTGTTGCAGAGCACGGGCTCTAGGTGCACAGGTTTCAGTCGTTGTGGCATACAGCTCAGTAGTTGTGGCACACGAGTTTAGTTGCTCTGCGGCATGTGGGATCTTCCTGGACCAGGGCTCGAACCCATGACTCCTGCATTGGCAGGCAGATTCTTAACCACTGTGCCACTAGGGAAGTCCCCAATAAAATCTTAAATAAATACTTAAATAGAATGAAATCTTAAAGGATTCTTGGGGTGTTTGCAGTAGTGATGCTTGAAGTCACACTGTAAACAATTTACACCTGGTTCGTCTCAGTGAGGAAATACCATTTGTTTTTTAAGTGTAACCAGTTGCAAGTAGTGTTTGATTCAACACAGGGGACTGTTTGTTGATTGCATATAGGATAAAATTTTTTCCTGTCAGTTTGTACAGTTTACTCCTAAGACTCACACTGAGTTTGATATAGTGGAATGAGAAAGCCACAAGAAGTATGCCTGTGATTTCTGAGCTCAGAACTCCGAAGAAGTTTCTTTGCTCGGTATCTATTTTTTGTTATCTGTAAATGTAGTAATTGGGGAATTGGCATATGCTCAAAGGTCTTCAGTTGCCCAGGATATCTTTATTAAGATGATAATTTTAATTGTGCAGGATTATTGCATAGCAGCACCTTCTGGGTGTGTCATAAAACCTGTTGCCCCAACTGATGTAGTATACCCACTGAGTTATAATCTTAATGACAAGCTTACCAGAAAAGGAAAAGGAATAAACACCAAATATGTATTGCTTTATTTGTATTGTTTGCTTAGAATGTATTTTTGGTTATCTCTTGCACAACCAACCATCCCCAAATTTAGTAGTTTAAAACAATCAGTTTTTCTGTCTCATTACTTTGTGGATTGGCTGGGCTTGGTTAGGCAGTTCTCACTGGGGGAAGGGGATCTCACGGAGTTGCATGACGCCTGGGGCTGGAGTCATCCAAGAAGACATGCTCACTCACATGTGTGGCACTTTAGTTGGGATATCCGGAACTGCTGTGGGGGGAGCGGGCGGGTGCTGGTCAGGCCTCTCTCTCCACATGGCTACTTGGGGCTTCCTTTTAGCATGGGAGTCCTAGATTTCTTACACAGTGGCTGCCTTCCCCAGAGTTAACATTCCAGAAGACCCAGGTGGAAGGTACAAGGCTTTTTACGACTTGGCCTTGGAAGGCACAGCATCACTTATGTCATGTTCTGTTGGCTTCACAGGGTCACATTAGATTAAGAGCGGAAGGGGGACCACACAAGGGCATGAAGAGGTGTTCATTGGGGAGACATCATGGGAGATTAGCTATTACATAGAGCACAGGCTTTGGAGTTAAACCTAGGTTCAAATCCAAGTTCTATCACTTATCGCTTGATCTCGGGTGAGTCACTATTTCCCTCCAAGTCTCAGTTCTCTCAGTATGGAAAGGTGATAATAATAACTATTAGGTAGTAAGGGTTAGATACGTGATATATGAAAATCACTTAACATACTGCTTAGCTTTTTTTAAGTACTCAATAAAGGGTAGATGCTACTATTTTGAGAAGGAGTGATAGGTTTTTTTTTTTTATTAATTAGTTTATTTTTATTTTTGGCTGCGTTGGGTCTTCATTGCTGCACAGGGGCTTTCTCTAGTTGCGGCGAGTGGGGGGCTACTCTTCGTTGCGGTGCGCGGGCTTCTCATTGTGGTGGCTTCTCTTGTTGCAGAGCACGGGCTCTAGGTGTGCAGGCTTCAGTAGTTGTGGCATGCGGGATTAGTAGTTGTGGCTCGCAGGCTCTAGAGCATAGGCTCAGTAGTTGTGGCGCATGGGCTTAGTTGCT
Source organism: Balaenoptera borealis (assembly GCF_965194805.1). Taxonomy (NCBI): domain Eukaryota; kingdom Metazoa; phylum Chordata; class Mammalia; order Artiodactyla; family Balaenopteridae; genus Balaenoptera; species Balaenoptera borealis. The sequence continues at coordinate 18,637,681 of NC_138878.1, forward strand.
CCGCGGCATGTGGGATCTTCCCAGACCAGGGCTCAAACCCGTGTCCCCTGCGTTGGCAGGTGGATTCTTAACCACTGCGCCACCAGGGAAGTCCCGATGATAGTTTTTAAACTAGAGGGGTTAAAAAATAAAATAAACTAGAGGGATTTAGTAATACCTGGATATTATGGCAATTACATTTTTCCTTCCAGTAGTAATAATAATAATAGCTTACCTTTGGAGACATTATAGTTTAATCATTAAGAACTGCTTGGGCTCATATCGCAGTTTTCCTACTTATGAGCTAAGTAACTCGGGCAAATAACTTAATCTGTCTGTGCCTCAGTTTCCTTATCTGTAAAATGAAGATAATAATAGTGCCTACTTCATAGGGTTGCTGTAAGGATTAAATGAATTAATATTTTAGATGGTGTTTAGAACAATGTCCAGCATCTATTAATGCTCCATAAGTGTTACCTATTATTATAGTTTTATATGTGTCATTTAATCTCCTGGAAATGGGTAATAAACGCTATAATTTTTTTTAAAATTTATTTATTTATGGCTGTGTTAGGTCTTCATTTCTGTGCGAGGGCTTTCTCTAGTTGTGGCAAGTGGGGGCCACTCTTCATCGCGGTGCGCGGGCCTCTCACTATCGCGGCCTCTCTTGTTGCGGAGCACAGGCTCCAGACGCGCAGGCTCAGTAATTGTGGCTCACGGGCCCAGTTGCTCCGCGGCATGTGGGATCTTCCCAGACCAGGGCTCGAACCCGTGTCCCCTGCATTGGCAGGCAGATTCTCAACCACTGCGCCACTATAATTTTTATAAAGGGTATAAATAGGACATTACTTTCTCATTCATTCAGTTCTATCAAATAATTATTGAGCACCACTACGTGTCAGATACTCTTCTAGATACTGGGTAAGGAGCACTGAACAAAGGAGATTTGTCAAACTCAAATTTTTAATAGATTTTAGACGGTTTCTTTGATTGTTATAGATTTGTGATAGTTGCAAATATTAGTCTCAACTTTACATTATTTTTGTTCTTATTTCAGTTTTACACCTTAATGTTTTGACTAGAACACCTAAAACTGGATTAAATAAAGGAGATAGCCAATAATTTTGAGTCACATATTTATTTTAATGAAAATTAATATACATATATATATTTTAGGGGTATCTAACTATCAAGTTGAAGAAGATACAGGCAAGTTGAAGTCTTGTCTCACTGGCTTCCTTCAGGAATATGGATTATCCATAATGGTGAAAGATGATTATGTCCATGAATTGTGAGTATTTTTTTAGGGAATGCAAGAGACAATACTGTCCTGTCATAAGGCTAATCTATGTTCATGTCTCCATCCTTTCCTGTAGTTGCCGATATGGAGCTGCTGAACCACACACCATTGCTGCATTCTTAGGGGGTGAGTTCCAGAGATGAGAAGACTGTCACCTGTTGTTATATAGTACAGTTATGAAGTGTTGTTTTCCCAGCTGTTTTAACTAGGGAGGTCAGTGAAGCACAATGTTATATTGAGTTTAGATTATTTTGGTAGCCCCCAAACTGGTCTCCCTGCTTTCCATCTCTCCCACTGCTGTCCATTTTAAACTCCTGAAGAGTAATCAATCTTTCTAAAGCATAGCTCTGATTGTGTCTCTCACTTAACTAACCCTCTGACCTGGCAGTACACACATATACACTACAGTAGTCCTCGGAAAATAAATCCAGAGTCTTTCATTTGACATTTAAAACATTCTGTGTTCTGGTTTTACCCAGCCTTTCTGGCCTTGGTTTTTTCAAGTTACTTGCTTTTCCCCTAGACATGCCCTTTGATTTCCTGCTCCTTGAATCTTTACCCCACTCTGGGCCCATTTGCCTTAAGTCTCCCTGTTGCCTGCATGTCTAAAATCTACCTGTTCTTCAGGACCCAACTCAACAATACCATCTCTTAAAAAAACTCCTTGGAGCCTGGAAGTTTGAGGTCAGGGCCAGCATAGTTGGTTTCTGGTGAGGCCTCTCTTCGTGGCTTGTAGGCAGTCACCATCTTGCTGTGTGCCATAACCTCTTCTTTGTGCAGGAAGGTGAGGAGGCTCTCTGGTGTCTCTTCTTATAAGTATACTAATTCCCATCATGAGGGCCCCACCCCCATGACCTCAATTACCTAATTACCTCCCAAAGACTCCAACTCCATCTCCAAATATGGTAACATTGGGGGTTAAGGCTTTAACATATGAATTTTGGGGGACATGCATTCAGTCTATAACATGTGCATTCTATAATCATTCTGCACAAGTCATTTCTTTCAGGTCTTTGTTTAAGTATTATCTTCCCTGTGAGGCCATCCCTGATTCCCTGATTTAAAACAGTCCCTCCTCTTGCATCATATCCCCCTTCCTTGCTTTTTCTCCTTAGCACTTAGTCACTTGACATTTTACTTATTTGTAAATTCTCTCTCCCTCACTACTGAAAAGTAAGATGCATGAGGATAAGGATTTTTGTCTTTTGTTCCCTGCTGTATCCCTAGTGCCTAGGACAGTATCTGGTACACTAGAGTCTCAAATTTTATTGAATCAGTGAATGTGAAAGTGGAAGCTTCAGATTATAAAAGATGAAAACTTGTTTTCTTGGTAGTTGTTTTTTTTTCTGTTGTTTTGTTTTGAATAGTAACTTTAAAACTTGTTACTGTTACTATATACTCAGACTGTTACTGAGTATAGCAGTCTTGGTATCTAATATAGATCCTTTCCAAATTACAGATATTCCTTTACCCCCCCTTTTTAAAAAAAATTTATTTATTTTATTTATTTATTTTTGGCTGCATTGGGTCTTTGTTGCTGCACGCAAGCTTTCTCTAGTTGTGGTGTGCGGGCTTCTCACTGTGGTGGCTTCTCTTGTTGCAGAGCACGGGCTCTAGGCGCCCGGGCTTCAGGAGTGTGGCTCGCGGGCTCTGGAGCACAGGCTCAGTAGTTGTGGCACATGGGCTTAGTTGCTCCGCGGCATGTGGGATCTTCCTGGACCAGGGCTCAAACCCGTGTCCCCTGCATTGGCAGGCGGATTCTTAACCACTGCACCACCAGGGAAGCCCCTTTACCCCCTTTTTATTATAAAACATGCTTAGGGTAAAATTCAAATGCAACAGAAGGCTATCCTTTGAGAATCCTTTCTGCCTATATTTAGCCTTTAAAAAAAGTGCAGTCATGCATACTACTGTTTTGACTTTTTCTTGCTTAATATATTTTGCCAGTCTTTTTAAACCACCATAATTTAAAATTCTTCTTTCTTTTAAACTATGGCATAATACCCCAGGGTGTGAATGTATAGAACAAAATTTTTATTTCCTTTAATAACATAGTTATAAAAAATTGTCCTTTGTTTTGATATGACTCAGTAAGTTATGTCTGTTTTGGATTACTTTTAAACATCTTTGGTTTTGGAAAGGAAAGGTTTTCTTTACAGAATTGAATATTTTTATAGAACTCTTGAAATTTACCTTTTTCAAAGATTTGCTTTTCTCCTTTTTCCTTGCAGGAGCTGCTGCTCAAGAGGTTATCAAAGTAATCACCAAACAATTTGTAATTTTTAATAATACTTACATTTATAGTGGCATGTCACAAACTTCAGCAACTTTCCAGTTGTAGAATAAGTACCCTATAGTGTGTTAATGATTGAAACTGTAATTGTCTTCAGGTTGTGCTCTAGTCTGTAAAGTTCTGCTAAGGGAGAACTGTTGTTTCCTTAATAAATATTTTTCTCATTTGTAATAATGTAGTCTTGTTCTTTGGGGAGCTGAGGTGGAGGGAGGAAGGAAACAGTTTTCTCAGAGAATAAAAGCTATCCATTTCTAACTGAGTTCATTATTTCTGGCTTGCTATTTCAAAGTTACTTATCATAGAAATGTCTTGTATGGACTTCCCTGGTGGTGCAGTGGATAAGAATCCGTCTGCCAATGCAGGGGACATGGGTTCGATCCCTGGTCCGGGAAGATCCCACATGCTGCGGAGCAACTAAGCCCGTGCGCCACAACTACTGAGCCTGCACTCTAGAGCTTGTGAGCGACAACTACTGAGCCCGCGTGCCACAACTACTGAAGCCCACGCGCCTAGAGCCTGTGCTCTGCAACAAGAGAAGCCACCGCAATGAGAAGCCCGCACAGCCCGCACAGCCCGCACACCACAACGAAGAGTAGCCCCCGCTCACCACAACTAGAGAAAAGCCCACACGCAGCAATGAAGACCCAATGCAGCCAAAAATAAATTAAAAATTTTAAAAAAAAAGGTCTTGTGTTACATTAGAAATAGCTTAAAATATTTTTTCTTATAATCTTAAATAATGAATTTAAGGCACGTGCAGATTTTAGCTGTGGACATCTTAATACCATCACTGTTTGTAAAAATACAATTTAAAAGGGGCTTCCCCCAGGACATGGCGGCAACCTCAGTGTCCATCGACAGATGAATGGATAAAGAATATGTGGCACATATATACAATGGAATATTAGCCATAAAAAGAAATTGTTATCTGTAGTGAGGTGGATGGACCTAGAGACTGTCATACAGAGTAAAGTAAGTCAGAAAGAAACAAATACTGTATGCTAACACATAAATATGGAACCTTAAAAAAAAAAAACAGTTCTGAGGAACCTAGGGGCAGGACAGGAATAAAGACGCAGACATAGAGAATGCATTTGAGGACATGGGGAGGGGGAAGGGTAAGCTGGGAAGAAGTGAGAGAGTAGCATTGACATATATATACACTACCAAATGTAAAATAGATAGCTAGTGGGAAGCAGCCACATAGCACAGGGAGATCAGCTCAGTGCTTTGTGTCCACCTAAAGGGGTGGGATAGGGAGGGTGGGAGGAAGACGCCAAGAGGGAGGGGATATGGGGATATATGTATATATATAGCTGATTCACTTTGTTAAACAGCAGCAACTAACACAACATTGTAAAGCAATTATACTCCAATAAAGATGTTAAAAAAAAAAGGGGGCTTCCCTGGTGGCGCAGTGGTTAAGAATCCACCTGCCAATGAAGGGGACACGGGTTCGAGCCCTGCTCCAGAAGATCCCACATGCTGCAGAGCAACTAAGCCCGTGTGCCACAAGCTACTGAGCCTGCGCTCTAGAGCCCGCAAGCCACAACTACTGAGCCCGTGTGCCACAACTACTGAAGCCTGTGCACCTAGAGCCCACGCTCTGCAACAAGAGAAGTCACTACAGTGAGAAGCCCACGCACTGCAACGAAGAGTAGCCACAACTAGACAGAGCCCACACACGGCCAAAAATAAATAAATTTTTAAAAATACAATTTAAAAAAGACAAATATTTCAGATGTATAGTTTTATCAGAAAACAAGAACAGGATACAAAGCGGAGGGAAGTTTGGAAAAGACTAATGATGGCAGCGCTTGGGGCTCAGACAGCCTCCTCCCCACGCCTGCGCACACCTACCCGAGGCCACGACGCCGGCCTCAGCGACCCCAGAGCCCGTTCTCCTAACTCCTTCGGGCGAACGCCCCTCCGAGCAAAGAAAGCCCTTTACACAGGGAGCAGTGAGATTACAGGATTTCCCCTTCATATTGTGACTTTCCACTACTTAAACAGGCGCACACTTGCTATCCGCTGCCCTTTGGAAAGTGGGTGAGTAGCGGCCGGCGAGAAACTCCGCGTGGGGGCGGGGCGGCCGGAAGTCCCGCCCCACCGAAGTGCGCCAGGTCTTCTCGGCGGGAAACCAGGTCGGGCGTCGTGCTAGGCGGGCGGCAAGGGAAAAAGGGCGAATCCCAGGGCGCTGCGACTTAAGGGTAAAGGCCACGGCCTCCATTCCCTGCGCGTTCGGGTCCTGCCTCAGCCCCGCCTCGGAACCCGCCCGTCGCCTCCTGTGGAAGGTCTGGGATGCAGAACGCCCCGCTCTAACCTTCTTAACCGACCCACATGAGGGGATGGGGTGATGAGGCGGGATGGGTCCTGAGGAGGCGGTCGCCCCGGGCTGAGGCCCGCACAGGGAAAAAGAGAATTGTCACGTACCACTTAGGCGGCTAGAGCCTGGCCGATTGTACTTCAGAATACTCGGGCACCTCCCCAGGTGATTCTGATGTATGAAGGGGGTGGGCGCTGCTGGGGCAGTTGTTTCTCAGATCGGGGGTGGGACCCTGTGTTCCGCATCACCTGAAGGGGAGGGCACGTTAACGGGACTGACTTTCAGACCCACCCGCTGCCCTGCCGGTGAATCGCCTGTGGTGGAGCCGGCCTCGGGTCGCTAACCAGCGGCCCCGTCCCTGCAGGAGTTGGAGAACCCTGGTCTAAGAGGGAAGGGCCCGAGGGACCACGTATGCTCTTCAAAAGGAGTTCCTCCAGCTGTTTAGGTGAGCCAGGCCGTGGTGTTAATGAGCGCAAATTGACGAAACAGGGTGGAGTTAGTCTTCTCTCCTGGGAAAGATGTCTATCGGTTATCTGTGGAAACTGGGATGAGGTGATGAGAATGAATGCGGAACGGCTGCTCCAGTCTCCTGAGACCGGGAGTGTTGTTGTAGTGAAATGGCTCCTGGTACCCTCAGACTGTTTCTGGACCTGATCGACTGTTTTTTCTCAATCTAAACTATTCTAACAGAAAGTTTACATTACATTACTTGCATCTTGGCCGTTTCTCCCTTGCCTCTCCTACTTTAGGGAAAAGTTTCCGCTTGGTATGAGCCCAAGCTGAGGATCCACTGTCAACAACTCAGTGGTGGCAGATATGGTGGGATTTTCAGCCCTGCCAGCCTTATGCACAGAAAGATGTCATTTATCTTTCAGATATTTTGGGGAGTGCTATTTAGATTTCAAAAGGCTTTTCCTGTTAACATTTTCTAGGCCACGTAAAAGAGGAATGTTCAGTTCATTTTCTTGCTTAAATTTGAGTTTAACAGTACTATTTTGGGGAATTGATTGAGTGCAACCTGTAAGTAGGGTAGTTTCGTCCTGTTACCTGGAAAAAAATCCCTTTTTCCCCCTGTGAGAATACAGTAAATAATTTTGAAATCTTGTTCATGGCAGTTTGCATCTATTCACTAAGTTACTGAAAATACTTAATAATATGCTTTATTGGGCAGATGATTTTGTTCTTGGGATTATACTATATTTTATACTTTTAAATATAATTTTATAGTTATCCCTCCCTTGGAAGTTATAACTTGTCCTTTGCTGTGAATGTTTTTAAGCATGTAGCAGGTAAATAGATGACTTGTATTAATGCTACTAGATATTTGGCACGCTTTATCTTATTTTACTGTGCAAAGTAACCATTTATTAGAAAACAGTATAAGAAAGACAGACAAAGGGGAACAGAAGGTAGTTTGTGTTGTCAGCTTCAATTTAAAACATATCCCTCTTTAAATATGAAAATTATATTAAAAAGCAGAATAGATTGACTAATTAAAACTAAGGAAATAGTCCTTAAACTCCCTCACAAAGCAAAAACCTGCATGTGTGATACGTCTTTTTTTTTTAACAGGCTGTTTTTTAATCTAGTCTTTTTCCAAATCCTAACCCATTTGCTCAAAGATAATGCAACCTTTAAAAAAGGATGTAAATTTTCCTGTAAATTTTCATTTATATATAGTATGTCTGTTTATAATATGTCTCCAAATTATATGTAGGAGACAGTATAACAGGATAAGAGTGTAGCCCTTGCCTCAGATTTTCTTGGTTCCCATTCTAGCTCTGGCGCTTACTAGCTGTTTGAACTTGAGCGAATTGTTTACTTTCTCCTCATCTATCTTTATCCTTATAGCTCCCTTGCAGGGTTGTTGTAAAGACTAAAAAGATAGTATTTATAAGGTTTATAGGGGTTTATAGAGCCTGGCCTATCATTGGGCTTGCTGAACATTAGAAGCTTCTATTATAAAACTTGTGAAAAATGAAAAACAGTGAAATAAAACACCACCAGCTAAAGACAACTAGTGTTAATATTGTTGCTATTTTCCATCTAGTTTTATTTTATGTTTGCCTCTACATAATTGGGGTCATACTGTAGATAAAATTTTGAGTCTTGCTCTTTTGATTACATTGTAACATAAGCATTTTCCATACTGTCAAACATTTCAAGTAAATGTCAATATTCTTGTAACAATATCCTATCCTGTGGATATACTGTGATGTACCTACCCATTCCTTTTTAAATGGAATATTTAGGTTAAAAAAATGACAAAACTAGTAAATATTTGTATATTACTTTGTAAAAGATTCTCATATTTATCATTAAATTTTTTGTTTGGGAATTTTCAGTTTGAGAGTTAAAATGAAAGATAGAAAGGATAATTAACTATCTCTCTTTAACCACCCAGTGCTGGAGTAAATAAGAATTTTAGAGTTCTGTGAGTCCTGATTTATTGCTCTAAGAAATTAATTGGACTCTGATGTATTTTTCTAAAAAATCAGTTTAGCATTTTAAAGAATGTGAGAGGCCGTATTAGGGTTGCAAGTTATTTTTTAAATTCGTCTAATGAATATAAACAGAGGTTTAAGCTTGAAAATAACCATGATTTATTAGAAAAAATTTTAGTATTAAGCTAAGCTTGTGAAGAGAAATGCACATCTAAAGAGTTTGTGCTTATTTGTGTTTTAAACCTCTGATTCATGGAGGAGTGCCCAATCTGAAATGATGGGATAAAAATTTACAGAAAAGAAAATAAGGAAGGAGAACCAGAAGTGGAGCAGCTAGATTCAGTCAACCAATCATTCGTGTGTTTGTTTAATAAAATGTGTTGAATGCCTGTAGTACTTAAGAGTGCGAGGTGCATTTATGTATGTTTTCAAATTTAATTCTTATAACAACTCTATGAAGTTGGAAATTTATATTTTACAGATGAGGAAACTGAGCCTCAGAGAACTTAAGCATACCTAATACCACACACCTAATAAGTTTCAGATTCAATCTTTGCTTTTCTGGTTTGAGAAAACTATTCTTTTCCTACCCCTTTGCATATATAATTCTGGAATTCTCAAAATTGATTTAAATTGAGAAAATACCTTTATCTTACAGATGAAATATAAGGTAAAAGAATGCAGACAAGCATGGAAAGTGAGGACACAAAGAAAATACAAGGTGAGAAATTTATAGATCATATATCTGGAATTTGTTTTATAGTGTATTTGTGGGATATACTGCAGATTATCTGACAGTCTCCAGGAAATGAAAGAATTGTTCAGCAATTTACATGAATATTTATTAAGCATCTACTCTGTGCCTGTCACACTGACTTCAGGAAACTGACATTCTAATGGGAGATGGCATGTTCATAATTAGAATACCATATGATAGCTGATTTAATGGAGGTATATATAAGAACAGTGGAAACCTGAGAGGACCACCATCAAATTTCAGAGCTGTCCTCAGAAAAATGGAAATTTAATTCATGGGCATAAAGGAGGTTAACCAGAGAGGAAATATTAAAATAGAAAAGGATGAGGAATAGTATTCCCTAATGCACCCCGTCACATCAGGGTTTGGCTGAGGAAGAGGACCCTCAAAAAAAGACCGAGAAAAACATTTCAGAAAGGTCAGGAATGTGGTATTTTGGAAATCAGCCTTAGGAGAATGCTTTGAGAAAGATTACCCAAGAGCTTCAGTGTTAAATATCACAGATAAAGACTGAAGTATCCACTGGATTTTTCATTTAGGAGGTCTTTTGTTTTATTAATAGTAAATTCAATAGATTTCAGCCAGATTGCAGTATATTGAGGTCTGGGTGGGAAATAGTCTGGAGAGAGTATGAATAGCTTACTCTTCTTAAAAGCTTGTCTGAAGATATATGGCATTAACTAGAGGGAGGATGTAATGTTAAGGAGTCTTATAAGAGGTATAGAGATAAGAGAATATGTGAAAAGGGAATGGGGATTATGGAGAGGGAGAAATTGAAGAAACTGGAAAGACGGGATAATTGCTGGAGATGCTCCTCTCAGATCATTTATCACACTATGGGAATTACTTACATCCTCTTCTGTCTCTATCACCAGATTGTGAGTTCCTTGGAATCAGAATCCCTATCTGATACAGAGTGGATGCAGAGTAGACATTCTATAAAGATTTGTTAAATGAATATATTTTAAAGAAGGTCATAGGCCTGTAATAGTGCCTTTTGAGTTGTATGCGAGAGAAATCCAACTCAAACTAGTTCAAGAAAAAAAAGGAAACGTATCAGTTCATACAACTGGGAAACTCAGAGTTGTGAGGAAGTGTTCTCCGAAGGAACCACAAGAAGGAAGAGGGAAATCATTCTGGGCAAGAAAAACACTATAGTACAGTTGAACCTTGAACAACATGGGTTTGAACTGTGTGGGTCCACTTATTTTCAGATTTTTTTTTTGATAGTACTACATGATCTGAGGTTGGTTGAATAGGAGGATGTAGAAATATGGAGGGCGGATTACAAATTATATGTGGGTTTTCAACTGAGTGGAGGGTCGGTGCCCTTAATCCCCGTGTTGTTCATGGGCCAGCTGTAGTTGTAGTCACTGCAGGATCCCAAAACACAGGTGAATGTGTTAACCATGAACAGGATGGGAGCTGGATCCTGGTGTGATATTGTAGAGGAAGAGGTAAGAATGGGTGTGGCTGCAGATATTTTTGTAGGAATTCTGTGTTGTGGAAAGTGTTCTCGGAATTCTGTGAAGCCTAACATCTGTGTCTTTTTGACTGAGAGTTTATTATAGCATTTATAACCTGCTTTGCCCAGAGAGCAAGGCAGAGCCAGAGATGACAAATAATTAATGGCTTATTCTCTGGAATCAGCCCTAAACAACTGATGGGAGCTGATGGATAAATACTCTTCACACTTCGACCGGGATGACTCTGAGACACATGGCTCTACCCTAGCTCCCAGAGTTTCCTGGTGGGGTTACTTGTGTCTACCTTCCCTTTCTGTTTCATCTTTTCAAAACAGTACTTGCACTCAAATTTTTGTTTCATGGTCTACTTCTGGGGGGCCCGAAATTAAAACATGAAGTGGAAGAGAAAGAGATGAGGTTTGAAGAGAGCTGAAGATTTGGAGTAGCCATTGAGGAAAATGGGAGAAACAACAGAAGGGAATTGGAGATGGAGCTGACCATGGATGGGGTTGCTGAGTAGAGTTGGGGAGTGTAACCTGGAATGCATACCAAATATTTGCAATGGTATAACTGCTGAATTTTTTTTTTTTCCTTTTAGCAGTGCCCAAATTTGAGCTGAAAGAGCAGAGAAAAGAAACTGTTTTGAGTCACAATTAGGATTATAAAACATGTTTGGTAGAAGGACAAGGGGTCAAAGAACTCCTAGCAAGATAATGGTTGAGGTGATGAACCATGGGATCTGGGATGAAGAGGGAAGGAAATGAAACCAAGTCTCTGAGAACACGAGTAAAGGAAGTAGAGATCATAGGGGTCAAGGAGTAAATATAAGAATAAGGAAGTAAGACAGTTGAAAGAATTAGGAGTAATATTCAGAAAATGAAATAATGGAGTTGAAAATATCAGTGGTAGAGCTGTTCTGACTAATGACAAGGGTCCAGATTTGGCCTTGGAAGTGAATAGCCAAATTTACATACAGTTTGAGACTTGCAAAGGAGAGAGACTGTCTCTTTCCCAGCATCCATATCAATCACCCAAAAGAACTGTGATTGGGGCTACTTCAGTCATTAGGTCAACTGCAGAGCATACCAGTAATTAAAAATATATATATATGTATACCTATAAATTTATTAAGATGTAATTGACATACCACATAATTTACTCATTTAAAATATACAGTTCACTTGTTTTCATATATTCACAGTGTTGTACAACCATCACCACAATCAATTTTAGAACATTTTCGTCACCCTCAAAGAAACCTGTACCCTTTAGCAGTCACATCCCCCCACACACACACCCCTGTTAACCCTAGACAACCACTAATCTGTTTTATGTCTCTAAATTTGCCTATTCAGGACATTTTATATAAATGGAATCATATAATATGTGGGCCTTTTTGACTAGCTTCTTTCACTTAGCATAATGTTTTCAAGGATCATCCATGTTGTCTCAGTATCTTCATTCCTCTTTTTTGTGGAATGATTCCATTGAATGGATATATCATATATTATTTATCCATTCAAGAGTTGATGAACATTTGGGTCTCCATTGTTTGGCTATTATGAATAGCGCTGCTATGAATATCCATGTATAAGTTTTGGGGTAGACATATGTTTTCATTTCTTTTGGGTATATACCCAGGAGTGGAATTGCTGAATCTATGGTAAATTTATGTTTAACCTTTTGAGGAATTGCTAGACTGTTTACGAAAGCAGCTGTACCATTTTACATTCCCACAGCAATGTATAAGGGTTCCAATTTCTCCAAATCCTTGGTCAGAATGTTAGACTATTTTTGATTATAGCCATCCTAGTGGATGTGAAGTGGTACCTAATTGTGGCTTTAGTTTGCACTTCCCTAAGAACTAATGATATTGAGCATCTTTTCATATACTTATTGACCATTTGTATATGTTCTTTGGAGAAATGTCTATTTAAATCCTTTGCATGCTTTTTAATTGGGTTGTCTTTTACTGTTGAGTTTTAGGAGTTCCTTATGTATTCTGAACACGAACCCCTTATTGGATATATCTGATTTGCAGATATTTTCTTTCAGTCTGTGAGTTGTCTTTTTACATTCTTAATGATACCTTTTGAAGCTCAGAAATTTTCAGTTTTAAGTCCAATTTATTGAATTTTCTTTTATTGCTTGTGGTTTTGGTATTGTATACACTTCAGTTTTTGTTTGCTTGTTTATTGTCTTCAGGAATTATTGAAGGAGCTAGCTTGCATAGCCTGGAGAAGATAAAAACCCAGTTGTAGATATCAGTAGGTGCTTTGTCTGGGAAGGGAGGGATTATGATAGGAAATATTAAAGTACGAAAAAGAAGTACAGAAGGAATTAAGAAAAGTACATAAAAAGTTTCTGTGCCTAGAATTGAAAATCACCATGCCCCATCAAAAATCCTCTTTGGCATGTTATTGATGATGAATGGCTTATTGATATCTATACAGTCACACTAACCTTCTTATGGTTTATATTAATGTAGAACATGATCAATAAAAGTTTGCTGTTACTCCAAGACAACTCAGTGATAACCTTTGTACTATGATATTTTACTAACAAATTGAGTCATGAATTATTTCATTGAACCAAATTGCCAGTTGAATTTCTGTCAAGGGGAAGACTAATTGATTCACAGTAGATCTTAGTTGTTTTTTTTTAGTGTGCTTCTCTATATTTTTTTCCTCCCTTCATCCTATATCTTTGAAAACTTTAAATATTAATTCAAGCATTATGTCAATCTATGTACAATTTTATTTAAATCCTTAAAACTAAGAGAAGAAATTGTTTAAAGGCTATTGTAAAGAATTTTATAGGAAAATGATTGTCTATTATTTCCTTTTAGTTGTAAATAAATATTTAAATTTTGTATGTTGATAAATTTTAACATATGTATATACCCAGCATTGTGTAAACATCAGCACAATCATTATAGTGAACATAGCCTCGTGTCCCTTTGTAATACCTCCCTTCTGTCCCTTCCTGGACCTCCTTTCCCCAAGCAACCACTGATGTGCCTTCCGTTACTGTAGACTAGTTTGTGTTTTTTCAATATATGGAATTGTACAGTATACTATCGTATACTCTTTTTTGTGTGTAGTTTATTTCACTCAGCATAAGTATTTTGAGATTTATCCATGTGGTTGTATGTATGAATAGTTAATTCCTTTTTATCGCTAAATAGTATTCCGTTGTATGGTTATACCACAACTTCTTTATCCATTCATCTGCTGATGGACATTTCAGTTGTTTACAATTTTTGGTTATTACATATAATGTCACCATGAACATTTGTGTACAAGTCTTTGTATGTACATATATCTCCTTTTATTTTGAGTAAGTACTTAGGAGTAGAATGACTGCATCAAATTTTAGGTGTATGTTTAACAATTTATGAAACTGCTAAACTTTCAAAGTGGTTGTACTATTTTATGTGTCCACCAGCAGTATATGAGAGTTATAGTTCCTTTGTATCCTTGTCAAAATATGTTGTGGTCAGTCTTTTAAATTTTAGTCATTCTAGTGGGCATGTAATAATGTCTCCTTATGGTTTTAATTTGCATTTTCCTAATGATTAATGATGTTGAGCAGCTTTTCATGTGCTTATTTGCTATCTGTATATCTTTTTTGTCTGTTCAAATCTTTTGCTCGTTGTTTTGTTGGGTGGTTTGCTCTCGTTGTTGAGTTTTGAAAGGTCTATATGTTTTCTGGATATGTTTTTATCAGATATGTGCTTTACAAGTATTTTCTCCATTTGTGGCTTATCTTTTCTACACTTCAGAAAACACTATTTTTATTTTAAAGGTATTTTTAAAATTTATTTATTGTATTTATTTTTGGCTGCATTGGGTCTTTGTTGCTGTGCGTGGGCTTTCTCTAGTTGCGGTGAGTGGGGGCTACTCTTCGTTGTGGTGCGTGGGCTTCTCATTGCGGTGGCTTCTCTTGTTGCAGAGCATGGGCTCTAGGCGCCCAGGCTTCAGGGGTTGTGGCTCGCAGGCTCTGGAGAGCAGGCTCAGGAGTTGTGGCACACGGGCTTTGTTGCTTCGTGGCATGTGGGATCTTCCTGAGCCAGGGATCGAACCCATGTCCCCTGCATTGGCAGGCGGATTCCTAACCACTGTGCCACCAGGGAAGCCCCTAATATGGTGTATTTTCATTTTCATTCAGTTCACTCTAAATAGCAGATATTTAAACCAATGTGGCTTTAATTAAAGAAAATAATATTTGGATTTTCTTTTCCTATATTTCATGCAAAGGGAAAATCAAATAATTATAAGAAGTTCATTTCAAGTTATATTATCTAAGGAACATCTTTCTTTTACATATCTTTATTGCTTATTAGATTTTAAAAAGTAATACATATTTAAAAAGCAAATACAAAGATATGTATTTAGAGGGTGAAATTTAAATGGTTAGTTTTTGAAAGGAAATGTTTGGTTTAAAATAATGAAATTTTTGTTCTTTAGAAATGAAGACTGACCTGAACTTATTATTGGAGTGTCTGAAGTATCAAATGGACAATGCTTTTTCGCAAAAGGAAGCTCTTGTCACTATTCATTCAATTTGCCAACAAAACAGTAAGACATGATAGTGAATTTTTATTTGTGATTCTAGTTGTTTAATATTGTGATATATGAAATAAACATAGTTCTTTCTCTTCTACTCAGTTACTTTACATATTATGTTACTAGGTTCATGTGATTTATTGTCCTTAAAATAATAATTATAATAAATATTCTTCTTTGTTTTGTCTGCGCACTCTACAGGTAATGCAAGTCTTTATTTTCGGGAAATTGGTGGTTTGATGTTTGTAAAAAATCTTGCAAAGTCAAGTGAACATAGTATGGTAAAAGAAGCAGCATTATATACATTAGGAGCTGTTGCAGAACAAAATGGTAAAATATGAAAACTTTATTTCACTATCCTTTAATCATTGTGTTATACTTTAACAAACTACTAAAAAATAATTTTAGAATTCAATTCCTTTTTTACATGTCTGGATAGTTTTATCCAGGTATTTTATTTAAATTAATGCATACCAAAGATTTTATTTATCTTATTAACTAATGAGGGAATGAGTAAAATGTTACAACTGTTTCAAAAGTAATGGCAAAAAACAATACTATAGGCATTTGGGAAAGCTGAAATTTAGGAATAAGCACATGACTGGTCAGTGTCTGCAGGTCAAAAATCAATTATGTTCTACTGGTGGAAATGTTTTGTATTTCTGTGGACAAGAATAACTTGCGCTAATATCAGTTTTCTGCAATTTACAGAGTTATAAAATAGCCTGAAGACAGTAAAAGACACAAATAATCTAGAAGGGTGTGCTAGACAGGACATTCAGTAGTTGTTATCATCCATTTCAAAATCTTTCACAATTTTTCTTGCCATTAGTTGGAAACATTTTTTTACTTTGTCTTTTACTATGCTTATCTTTTTTTTTTTTTTTTGCCATACGAATGTTTTTTATTTTTATAAAAATAAAATTCATCATTCTTTCTCTTTTTTGCTTTTGGATTTTGAATCATAGGAAATTTTTCCATACTCCCAGATTACAGGGGAATCCATCCATGTTTTCTTTTGGTACTTGTGTGATTTTTATTTTTTAGTTATACATGTTTTATTCTTTTTGAATTTTCCTGGGATATGATGTGATGAATGGTTCCAGTTTTATCTTTTTCTTAATATGGCAGTCCAGCTATCCCAACACTTCTTATTAAAAGTAGATCTTTTTCACATTGGTTTGAGATGCTACCATTATCACTTAATGAGTCTATTTCTAGTTTTCCTATTCTGTTCATTATCTATATATCCAGGTACTTGAATCAAAATATGAAGATAACTTACAGCCATCTTGTATGTGGATAAATATGCTTTCTGTATGGCCAACAAAAACATTTTTCTGTAGCATACCTGAAATGAGGTTAAATCTAAACTATCAGTTTGTCAAATAACTTTATATTCTTATATTTTCAACCGTTAAATATTTCTTCACCACTTGTTGAGAACCAAGCTGTGTGCTAGGCATTGGGGATAAATAAGACATTGCCTTTGCCTTTGAGAGTGTCTAAAAGCTGTTCTAGACACTGGATATATGTGTTCAAATTATTTTTTAAAAATTCTGCTTATTGCATGATTATCACCAAAAAACCTCTCCTGTCATGTAGGTATCATTTTTGTCTTTGGGAAAGATATTTTTATATCTAGAAAACTCTCTTTAAAAATACCACAAGTATCATTTGTCCCTCTTTTCTAAAGCAGGTTTCTGAATTTTCTTAAATTTTTCTTTGGCTATGTTTTGTTACTTATCCTCAATATTTTGGTCATGTTTTATTTTAAATTTTTGTTCACTTAGGCTTTTATTGGAAATTCTATGAGATTGCAGTACATGTTTTAGAACCTAGATCAAGTACTTCTGATTAAAATATTGCTTCTTTGGTCTGTTAATTGAGTAAGCACATAAGATTGTCAGAATTTGTTGTATGACTAATAAATGTCAGTGAAATGAGATCTGGTTGAGAATCATCCATATGGCAATTTTATATTTTGTTCAGCATATTTTAAAACTTGTCTGTGCTAATACATAGAAATTAAAATTATATTTTCATATTTCAGTTTACTGTCAGCAGACTTTGTGCACTTCAGAATTGTTTGAAGACTTAACTTGGTTCTTATCCAACAATGATTCAAACACAAATTTGAAAAGAATGTCTGTCTATGTTATTTTGGTTCTAGTTTCAAACAATAGTAAGTACATTCTCTTATGTTATGGAAATATTTTAAAAAATAATAAATTAGAACAGTCATTATTAGTCCTTTTTTTCTAGTCTTTATGTCAGTACCTTTTTTTTTTTTTTTTTTTAATGCATTTTAAATTTATTTATTTATTTATTTATGGCTGTGTTGGGTCTTCGTTTCTGTGCGAGGGCTTTCTCTAGTTGCGGCAAGCGGGGGCCACTCTTCATCGCGGTGCGCGGGCCTCACTATCGCGGCTGCGGAGCACAGGCTCCAGACGCGCAGGCTCAGTAGCTGTGGCTCACGGGCCCAGTTGCTCCGCGGCATGTGGTATCTTCCCAGACCAGGGCTCGAACCCACGTCCGCTGCATTGGCAGGCAGTTTCTCAACCACTGCGCCACCAGGGAAGCCCTGTCAGTACCTTTTTTAATCTTGCTAACTTCTGAGAACTACGGCTTTAAAGAAAGGAGAATTAATAGCATGCATTTAATTGTTTGATATTTATTAATTTAGTATTTAAAAAAATACTAAAGTGATTTGCATTATTTAATTAACATTGAAAAGAAACAGCTTTAAAAGCAAAAGAGAAGCATTTAATGAATTAGTTTGGTTGATTTTCCACTGAATTGGCCATTTAATTATCATTGTATTTAAGGTCATTTTATCAGTCAGCAATGGCGTTAAATTTCATGTAGCTCTTGGCTAAAGTTTTGCTTTGTTTTTGTTGTTGTTTTAGTTTTTATTTTGGAACAATCTTAGATTTACAGAAAAGTTGCAAGGGTAGTGTATAGAGTGTTCCTGTATACCTATTGCCCAGGCTAAGGTTATTTTTTTAACATTGCTTATTTAAATCTTCAAATTGTTAGAAACTTTATATGCATTTTAAATGCTTCTAGATTTTATTTTTTCTGTTTTTATATTTTGAATTAATTTTTTTTCTATTTTGGAACATATTTTGGTATTGTAACACAGAACCATGCAAAATAAGTGTTTTGCAATTTTTAGAGGAAATTTGAATACTATCATTCTCTAAGCGTAAGTAATGTATTTTCCGTAATAATCTTGATTACAGATTTTTACCTACTGTAATTCTGTATTGTACTTTATAATACTTTAAAGTGACTGAAAGTTATTTATTAAAAATACTACTTAAAAAAATACTACTTAAATGTTGTTCTCCATTTCCACAAAATTATTTTCTAAACAGAAGTCATATTCATGTAATATATGGCTATTTTTTTAAGGGACTGGACAGACGCTTGTGAGAGAAACAGGTTGTATTTCAGTTCTATCACAGTTGTTCAAGTAAGTAAATATACATTTCTTGTTATTAATTATTCATTTCTTAAGACCTTAACACATTTGTATTAATTACTTCCTTTTCTATTTAACCTAATAGGACAGTTCTTTCAAAATATGAGTTGAATTTGTCAGATGGAAATGTTTTCCAGAGTTATCAGTTGTGGTCTTCAGTGTGTAGTACTCTGTGTGTCTGTGTCAACAATCCTCAAAATGGTAATTATCTCAAATATTTATATATAAAAATAAAGATAAAAACAAATAAAAAACTGATATTTTCCAAGTATATTAAAATATGATTGCCTTTTTCTCCTTTCAGATGAAAATCAAATGCTTTGCTCTTCACTTTTTCCACATGCTAATGACTGGCTAATAAATTGCATGAAACCTGAGATAATTCGCCCTATTTGCTCATTTATTGGACTCACTCTTGCAAATAACAGTAAGTATTCATTATTCTCTAGGTTATACTTGAAAAAACATATTTTAAAGCATAACAAAAACCTATTGAATTAATGAATTCCAGTAAGTTGTGTCATTTTGGATGCATTTATACTATTGTATAAGTTAAAATCTTATACTAGAAAATCTTAAAAATAGATATTGTTATGAAGATATGGGAAGATGGTGGTGGGAGCATAGTTTTGAATCTTCCCATATATCCTCACAAAACAGAACACCTAGACAGCAAAACTGTAAAAACCCACAGAGAGTGTTCTCTGACCACATAGAATTAAATTAGAAATTAATAAAAGTAAAACATCTAGAAAAGTCCCTAATATCTAGAAATTAAGCAACACAGTACTAAAAAAACCCACATCAAAATAAAAATACAAACCTATGAATCACAAAATAAATCATAAAGGAAATTAGAAATGTTTTTAACTTAATGGTAATGAAAACACAAAATTAAACAGTGGGATGCTGCAAAATCAGTGTTTAGATGGAAATTTATAGCAATAAGGCTTGCATAGGAAAGAAGGAAGGTCTCAAATCAATTATATTTGTTTCCACCTAAGAAACTAGAAAACAGAGCAAGTTAAACTCAAAGTAAGCATAACAAAGGAAATAACAAAGAGAAGATTAGCAATCAATGAAATAGAAAAAGAACAGAGTAGAGAAATCAATTAAACCAAAAGCTAGTTCTTTGAAAAGATCACTAAAATGGATCCTTTATCCAGACTAACCACGAAATAGAAGACCCAAATTATAAGGAATGAGAGATGATATCACTATATCTTAACAGATATTAACAGGATAACAAAGGAATAGTAGAAACAACTTTATACCATTAAATTTGATAACTTAAATGAACTGGACAAATTCTCTGAAAGACACAAGCTACAAAAGCTTACTCAAGAAGAAAGAGATAACCTGAATATTCCTATATCTGATAGCGAAATAGAATTTGTAGTTTAAAACCTTAACACAGAGGAAATTCCAGGTCATAAAGGCTTCACTGGGGCTTCCCTGGTGGCACAGTGGTTAAGAATCCGCCTGCCAATGCAGGGGACATGGGTTCGAGGCCTGGTCTGGGAAGATCCCACATGCCTCAGAGCAACTAACCCCATGTGCCACAACTACTGAAGCCTGTGCTCTAGACCCCACGAGCCACAACTATGAGCCTGCGAGCCACAACTACTGAAGCCCATGTGCCTAGAACTTGTGCTCCACAACAAGAGAAGCCACCACAATGAGAAGCCCGCGCACTGCAACAAAAAGTAGCCCCCCCTCGCCACAACTAGAGAAAGCCCGCACGCAGCAACGAAGACCAAACGCAGCCAAAAATAAATAAAAGAAAATAAAAGAAAAAAGAAAAAAGGCTTCACTGGTGCATTCTACCAAACATTTAAGGAAAAAAAATTCTACATAAATTATTCCAGGAAATACAAGTAGAAGAAACACTTCCCAACAAACTTTTAAGGGCAGCATTATTTCCATACTAAAACTTGAAAAAGACATTACAGGAAAACTATAGGCCAATATCCTTTATGAACATAGATGCAAACATCCGTAACAAAATATTAACAAATCAATCCAGCAATATTTAGAAAGGATAATATATTCTGACCAAGTGGCATTCACTTTAGGAATGCAAGATTGGTTTAACATTAGGAAATTCACCATATACATGGACTAGAAAAGAAAAACTATATGATCTCCAAAGATGCAGGAAAAGCTTTTCACATAATTCAACATACATTCATGACAAAAGATTTTGGTAAACCAGGAATAGAAGGGAACTTCCTCAATGTGATGAAGGGCTTCTACAAAGTACTACAGCTAACATACTTAAATGGTGAAAGACTTAATGCTTTCCCCCTAAGATTGGAAAAAAGACAAGGATGGCCACTCTCATTATTTGACTGGACATCCAAGTCAGTGCAGTAAGGCAAGAAAATGAAATAAAAGGCATAGAGATTGAAAAGGAAGAAGAAAATATAGTATTTATTCATAGATGACATGATTGTCCGAAGAATCTACAAAAAGCTACAGAACTAATAAGTGATTTTAGCAAGGTTGCGGGATACAAGGTCATATATGGAAATACTAGCAACACTTGGGAACTTAAAGTAACTGTCATTTACAATAATATAAAAAAACCAAAATACTTAGGGATACATTTAGTGATTTCATCTGCAATGTCTATCTGCAATGTCTATATGCTGAAAACTATAAAACATTGCTGAGATAAAGAAAACCTTAAATTAATGGGAGAGATATCATATTCATGGATTGTAAGATTCAATATTGTTATAATGTCACTTCTCAAATTCATCTCTAGATTCATGGCACTCCCCATCAAAATCTCAACAGGCTTTTCTGCAGAAATTGACAAGCTGATTCTAAAATTTACATGGAAATGCAAAGGGGCTAGGATAGTCAAAATTATTTTGAAAAAGGACAAAATTGTAGGATTTATATTAATTACCTGATTTCAATACTTACTATACAGTAATCAAGAGTGTAGCATTGGTGTAAGTGTAGATGTAGATCAATGGAAAAAGTAGAGAACCTAGAAATAGACATATATATATGATTGATTTTCTACAAATGTTGGTTTTCTATAAAGGTGCCACAGTAACTCTGTGTTGGAAAAGGTAGAAACAAATGGTGCTGGAAAAAGTATTTATCTGTCTGTGAAATATGAAGCTCAACCTTTACCTTACACGGTATACACAAATTAACTTGAAATGATCCCTACACCTCAGTGTAAGAACTAAAACTATAAAACTTCTAGACAAAAACATAGGAGCAAATCTTTATAATTTGGGAGTAGACAGAGATTTCTTAGGACACAAAAAGCATGAGCCACTAAAGAAAAGATTATAAATTGGACTGCACTGAAATTAAAATCTTTTGCTCTTCAAAAGGTCCTGTTAAGGTGAAAAGGCAAGCCATAGACTGGTAGAAAATATTTGTGAAATGTACATCTGATAAAGAACTTGTACCCAGGAAAACCCCAAGGAGATAGCCCCTATACACCCACTAGCATGGCTAAAAGTAGAAAGGCTAGTGATATTAAATATTGATGAGGATGTGGAACAACTAGAACCTTCTCACACGTTGCTGGTGTGTATCTATATTCAGATGTTTAAAGCAAATAGTCATGTTTCACATGCAAAGGAGCATATCTCTATAATTTCAAAAATTTAAATCTATTTCCATGATGCTTTGACATTTCCTCTTTCTTTAAGTACCAACTTAGATGAGTAATACTGCTGTGTCCTACTTATAGGACCTTATTACTCTGAGCAAACTGACATGAAATAGATTAGAGGTAATTTGAAATATTCAGTGTACAGGTGTAGACTAGGATGTTCTTCTGCTTATAAGCCTGAATTTTCATTACATAAGCTATAACTGAAAATCTTTGTGGTAACATAGTGCCCAATTTCATCTAAGAATTTTAAGATACTTCCTTTTTTAAAGATTTTTTTAATGAAAATACTTTGTAGTAAAGAAGCCTATTTTGGAGTCTCCATAATATTGAAAATGTTTGCTTATCCTTAAATAACATTTCCTAACAGTTCGGTTCCCAGATGTAGAAATTTTTGAACATGATGTTTTTAGATTAAGATTTTTGTGTTTTATTGAACAATACAAAAAGTAATTTTTGTGTTTAAATCATCCTGGCTCAATTTGTGGTACTAGGGTAGACTGGGAAGAAGGTTTGTGACAGAATTATAATCACTAGCCCATATATCCTTTTGTTATATGCCCATTGCTGGGATAGGGGCTGTTGAATGCACAGACCTGTGGGGTACTTTCCCATCAGAATCATTTCCTACAGGGGAACAAAAGACTAAAGGCTTTTAAAAAATGTATCTGTCATCCAATCTTTGCTTGGAATAGTTGTTATGACTTTCAACAATATGTTATACTTTTATGCTCCAAGAAGTAAAAGAATTAGGCTTAAATAAGATGGATGAAATATGTGGTTTTTTGGAAACAGTTAAATTACTTTGCCCTTTGTTGATTCAGATTTGAGGAATGAGTTATGTTGGAATTCAGAAAATAGGCAGCTTGCTAATTGTAATACCAAGCTAAATGAATGAATCTATTCTTTATAGCTCTTGAAGGACTTGAATTTAATAATGTCATTCTTGCAAAATATACCAGTTGTTGCTAAATGAAACAAGATATCTAACATACAAGAAAGAAGTACTGTAATGTACATGTAGTTGTACTATGTCAAAGTGAGTTTCTTATGTAAGTAAATAAAATTAATCTTGTGATTGTATATATGCACAGGTAAAGATTGGATTTTTCATTTTTTAATTTTGGGATTTTTAGTAAATATTTTAAAAAGTCAAGTTAATGTTATATTTAGTGCAAATTAATTTAATGAAACCATATACTTGTCTTGTTTGAAGTATAATAGTTCTGCTACTTTATTCCTTAAGCATATGTGCAGAAATACTTTATATCTGTGGGTGGACTGGATGTATTGTCTCAAGTTCTTGTGCAGTTGGAATCTGATTCACACGAGACTCTTTCCAGTGCTAAGCTTGCAGTGGTGGTGACAAAGACAGTGGATGCATGTATTGCTGATAATCGTGAGTGAAAACGCTTAGTAATTTTTCTGCAATTGCATTTTGCTTCAATTCAGCATGGTGAATGTTGAAATGATAGATTGAACGCTAACATGGATTGGACTTCCAGTTTCTCATAAGTGGGAGAGAAACTTAGAAATTTCCTAGTCCAACTCCTTATTTTCTCATGGAGGTTATGACTTCCCTAAGAATTCAAATCTAGGTCTTCTGACTTCAGGTTTGATGATAGAATCAAGATAAGAGTCTGTCAGTCCTAAACCTTTGTTTCACTTAAAAAGCTGCACTAAATGAAAAAGTTTAGATGAGAAATCAAGGGACATTTTGGAGACATAGGGAATGGAAAGCCCAATTTATAGATTTTAAAAAGTGAGGTAAAGAATTAAGGTATGCCTCTATCTGATAAGCGTGAGATAGACTTACCCTGCTGTAACCAGTGAGTAACAGAACCAAACTTGAACTCATGGCTGCTTCTCACATGTACAGATACTGAGGAATGATAGTCTATAAATCTCTGTAATAAGCAACTCTCGACATTCACAAATAACTGAAAAAAGTAGATCATTTAAAAAAAAAATCAGTTATTTAGGGCCTGCTATGTGCTGGGCTCTATGTGAGCTCTAGAGATACAAAAATTATTAAGATGTAGTCTGCTGAGGAATTCACAACCTTTTTCTTGCTGTCCGTAGTTAAACTCTGAACTCTGTTAAAAAAAAACAAAACACCACACATACACACGAAGAACAAAACCGTGAGAAGTGTAGCTTAAGTTGGTGGACTTCTTGAATTTTTCACATCTCAGTATCACTTCGGTATGCTTCACTGCATCATTAACGTCAGTAGAACCGTGGCCAGTTAATAGTGTATTTCAATGACAGGCAGGAATCGATTTCATAGGAAGGTCTTTACTGTCAATCTAGATAAGACGAGGTATGTAAGGTGAGAGTAAGTAGCTTTTAGGAAGGTAGTATTATTACTTCATATTCACAACATTATGCAGGACAACTTAGAAGAAAGCATTCTTCAAATAACTTGCTTTAGCATAATGTCTTTAGTATGGGAAGAGGAATTAATGAGGGCTATATAAGCCACCATTTTATTACAATGAATTTGTTTATAGTCACACATATATATACATATATATTAGATATTATATGAGATGTGAATTTTAGATATTATGTAGATATATAATGTCATTCTCCCAGGATAAGATCTGAAAAATAGTATAATGTAATATCTGGAAAATACTATATATATAGTTATATGCTTTAAGTTTGTACTTGTTCTTTTTTTCCTTTTTTAGCTACTTTTGGGGTAGTACTATCCAAGTACCACATTGTTTCAAAACTTCTGGCATTACTGCTTCATGAAAGTCTGGATTCAGGAGAAAAATTTAGTATCATACTTACTGTTGGTCATTGTACAGAGGATTGTGGTAAGTATTGGATTTATTTAGTGTGTTTATTAAAACGGTGGAGTGGAAATACACTATTCCTCCCCACCCACCCAGCTTAAAAGTATTGCCTTTCTCCTAGTCCCCAAACCAGTCATTTTGCTCCTCATACTTCTTCAGCCGTGGTATTCAGTCAGTCCCTAAGACCTGTGGCTCTACTTCTGTTTACCCCTCCTTATCCCCTTCTGCTCAGTTCTAGTGCTATTTTCCCCATTTAAGCCCTCAGCCCCTGAACATCTTTCACCAATGTTATTGCAATAGATTCCTCCCTGTGTCCTCTTCCTTCTATCTCCATTTTTCAATCCACTCTTCACACTGCTGCACAGATACGATCGTGTTCTCCCTTGTTGAAAACCTTAGAAAGTTCTATCTTTCTTTCTCTACTTAACATTCTCTCCTCTCTCTCTTTTTTCTCTTCCCCTTCCGTTTTCTCCTTCTCTCCACTTTCCTGCCATTCTTCCTCTTTCCACTATCCTCCTTTCCAACCCTCTTCACTTTCCTCTCTCCTTTCTGTCTTCCTCCAATCTCCTCTCTCTCCTCCTCCCACTTTTCCACTTCCCTCTTTTTATTCTCTCTTGCTTCTTCTGCTCTCTCTTCCCTCATTTTCCTTTCTCTCCATTTGTTTATTTCTCTATACTTTCTCTTCACCTCTGTATAATTTAGGATTCACTATACCTTTAAAATTTTTAATTTAATTTTTATTTTTTTATTGAGGTATAATTGATAGCGAAACCTTTTTTTAAACCAAGTGAGGGCAGTTTGTTTACTCTTATGAGGTGTGACACTGCTCCGTGGCTATGTTTCAGAGATTATCACTTATGAGACTTAGGTATCTTATATAAGTAGATTATTTTCTAAATTGAAAATACCTTTGAAACTTTGTTTTTCTGTATTTTAAAATTTGAACTATGTTCATAATTATCACAAGGAAGAATTATGACCTCATGCATATAGTTTAAGATAAAATAACTATTGGGAATTCCCTGGTGGTCCAGCGGCTAGGACTCTGCGCTTTCACTGCCGGGGCCAGGGTTCAATCTCTGGTCGGGGAACTAAGATCCTGCAAGCCGCTCAGTGTGGCCAAAAAATAAATAAATAAATAAATAAAGTAACTCTCTTCTGCTTTAATCTTTGATGTGTTTTCCAGAGGAAAATCAGTATGACCTTTTTAAAAGCAATGGGCTTCCACTCATGATACAAGTCTTAACTGAATCTCAGAACGAGGAACTAAACAAAGCTGCCACTTTTGTGCTTCACAACTGCAAAAAAATTAGTAAGTTTACTATTACTTTAAAAAAATACCAACCAAAGTTTATGCAAGAGAATTATATCTGCTTTGATGAACCAAGCCCCTTTAGCTCCCAAGCTCTTCTTACATTTGAAAAGCAGATTATATAATTTTGACGTGACAACTAGAGTACTACAGCATTTAAAAAACTTATAAGGAAGAGAAAAACAGTATAGATAATTCTCTTATTTAATGCAGTGTGGACAGATGTAGCTGTAGGACTTAAATTTGAGGACTACAAGTGACTTATGATTAAATCATAACGTAAAGTACCTTCGTTTATTTATTTAAAAAATGTTTGAGTGTCTCTTATTTGCCAGGCACTGTGCTAGGCATTAGGGATACAGTGATAAGATACAACAGTCTATGTGTTTACAGAGCTTAGTGTAACTAGAGAAATAGGTAGTAATTGAATAATCCCAAAAATGAATGTGTCATTATAAATTAACATACAGGTTAAGAATGGATGGAGCACAGATCTTAACCTGTAACAGGGACTGTGACCTAGACTTGGAGCAGAAAAGGCCTTGGGAGGAAGTGATTCTTCAGCTGAGATCTGAATGTAGAGAGTTAATTAGGTGAAAAGAAAGGAGTTTGTTATGGTCCAGTGTCTCAGGCATACGCAACAGTGAGGCATAAATGTCCTGTGAGAGGAGGGAGCCTGGTGCATTGAAGGAATTGATGGCTGGAGCATAGAGGAAGTGGCCATGAAAAGGATTTTGGTCTTTTGGAAGAAAACTGCTGCCACAATATGTAAAAAGAGAATTTAAAAAAATATAGCAAGGAACCACTTTATGGAAACTGTGTTTAAAAAAAAACTACTTTAAAACCAGTAGCCGTAAACCTGAGGGTGTTTATATGCCCAGCATAACATGTTTTCTTGCCATTTTTTTTCCCCTGTAATTCTGAAGAGTAAAGTCTAATTTATGACTCTTTGTGTCCTCAGCCTCTGCCAAGCACTTGCTTTCCACTTATTTTCAGTACCACTTAGGCAGTTAAGATGGTTTGGATGTGCAAAATTTAGAGAAGGGGGTATGGGGTATGAGTTTGTCCTTATTTAAAGTGTTAAAATAACATTTCTAGTAATGGATAAACTCACTATTTTTTCCCATATTATAAAGCTGAGAAATTATCTCTAAGTCTAGGAGAATATTCTTTTGATGAAAATGAAGAACAATTAAAGGATGTAAATATGAAAGAGAAGAATCTTGAAGATTACTGGAAGAAAGCGAAGGAAATTCTACACAGAATAGAACAGCTTGAAAGAGAAGGAAATGAGGTTGGCTTCTTTGTTTCAAAGAATGTAGAACTTTTTTCAAATATTTTTTAATAATACAGGTTGGAGGGTAAAATATTTTTCTTGCCAAGTTACTTTTTATTTTAATGGTTTTAAATTTAAAATTCATTAGTAATACTTGAGGAATCGTCCTTGAACACAGAAAAAAATATTTTTAAAAAGTGGAAATGGGGGCTTCCCTGGTGGCGCAGTGGTTGGGGGCCTGCCTGCCAATGCGGGGGACACGGGTTCGAGCCCTGGTCTGGGAAGATCCCACATGCCGCGGAACGGCTGGGCCCGTGAGCCACAGTTGCTGGGCCTGCGCGTCTGGAGCCTGTGCTCCGCAACAAGAGAGGCCACGATGGTGAGAGGCCCGCGCACCGCGATGAAGGGTGGCCCCCACTTGCCGCGACTGGAGAAGGCCCTCGCGCAGGGGCCAAGATCCATCACAGCCAAAATAAATAAGTAAATAAATTAATATTTAAAAAAAAAAAAGTGGAAATGATGACTGATAAAATAAGAGACATGGAAGATAGAGCCAAGAGATCTATCATTTGTATAATAAGGGTTCAAGAAGGAGAAAGAATGGAGAAGTAATAATCTCTCTCTCTCTCTCTCTCTCTCTCTATATATATATATATATACACACACACACACACATACAGCTGACCCTTGAACAACAGGTGTTTGAACTGCTTGAATCCACTCATACATGGATTTTTTTCAATGAATATGTACTACAGTACTACACAGTCTCAGGGTCTCAGGTTGGTTGATTCAATGGATATGGAACTGTGGATTTGAAGGGCTGACTGTAAAGTTATATGTGGATTTTCGACTGCCCCATGTTGTTCAATGGTCAACTGTATATATACACGTTTATGTATGTATATATACACATACACACATTTCCATATTTTAAAAAATTTATTTATTTATTTATTTATTTTTGGCTGCATTGGGTCTTTGTTGCTGCCCGCAGGGTTTCTTTAGTTGAGGCGAGCGGGGGCTACTCTTCGTTGCCGTGTGTGGGCTTCTCATTGCAGTGGCTTCTCTTGTTGCCGAGCATGGGCTCTAGGCATGCGGGCTTCATTAGTTGTGGCACGCGGGCTCAGTAGTTGTGGCTCGCGGGCTCTAGAGTGCAGGCTCAGTAGTTGTGGCTCACGGGCCCATTTGCTCCGCGGCATGTGGGATCTTCCAGACCACGGCTCAAACCCGTGTCCCCTGCATTGGCAGGCAGATTCTTAACCACTGAGCCACCAGGGAAGCCCCATTTCTATATTTTTACTATATATGTATGCTTTGTGTCTTTGTATGTGCATGCATTTTAAAAAATAAAAACACAGTATCCAATTTAGTATAGTAATTTTATTCTTTTAAATGACTGAGTAGTATTCAATATCATAGATTACCATATTTGATTTAACTAGTCTTTTATTGATGGACATTTAGAAAATATTTAATCTCTCACCAGTGTAACCAACTCTAGAGTAAGTATCCTGCTACATATATATCTTTGTAAGAGCTTTATTGAGATATAAATCACATTCCATACAATTGACCCAGTTGAAGTATACATTTCATTGGTTTTTAGTATACTCACAGAATCGTGTGACCATTACCACATTCAGTTTTAAAACATTTTTATCACCCCAAAAAAGAAACTCCATACCATTTAGCAGTCACCCTCTGTATTCCCCCATCCATCCTCCCCTAACCCTAGGCAACCACTGATCTATTTTTTGTCTCTCTGTACTTGCCTATTCTGGACTTTTTATATAAATTGAATTATATAATACGTGGTCTTTTGTGACTGACTGCTTTCATTTAGCACATTTTCAAGGTTCATCCGTGTTGTAGTATATATCAGTACTTTTTTCCTTTCTTAAAAAAATAGCTTTATTGAGATGTAATTCATATACCATTTGCCTATTTAAAGTGTACAGTTCAGTAGTTTTTATTCACAGATATGTGCAATAATCACCAAAGTCAACTTTAGAATATTTTTATTCCTTCAAAAAGAAACTCTGTACCCTTTAGCTATTTCCCTGAACACTCCGATCCGCAGCCATAAGCAACCACCAATCTTCTATCTAACTCTATAGATTTGCCTATTCTGGGTATTTCATAAGAATGGAATCACATAATATGTGGTCTTTTGTGACTGGCTTCTTTCACTTAGCATGTTTTCAAGGCTCATTCATCTTTCAGCATGTATCACTATTTCATTGCTTTTTATGGCCAAAGAGTTTTCCATTGTGTATACTACATTTTACTTATCCATTTATCAGTTGATGGACATACTCTTCTTTTTTTTAATTTATTTTTTATTTATTTATTTTTGGCTACATTGGATCTTCGTTGCTGTGCATGGGCTTTCTCTAGTTGCGGCGAGCAGGGGCTACTCTTTGTTGCGGTGCGCAGGCTTCTCATTGCGGTGGCTTCTCTTGTTGCAGAGCACAGGCTCTAGACACGGGGGTTTCAGTAGTTGTGGCTCGTGGGCTCTAGAGCACAGTCTCAGTAGTTGTGGTGCACGGGCTTAGTTGCTCCGCAGCATGTGGGATCTTCCCGGACCAGGGATTGAACCCATATCCCCTGCATTGGCAGGTGAATACTTAACTACTGCGCCACCAGGGAAGTCCCTGGACATATTTTTTTACCTATAGCCTATGTCTTTATAGTTAGCATGGGTTTCAGTATATACTTTGGTCTTTATTATCCTGTGTATTTCTGCTTTTTAATTGATGTGATCATTCCATTTCCATTTAATGTAATTACTAATATGTTTGGGTTTAAGTCTACCATATTGCTATTTGCTTCCTATTTGTCCCATTTGTTCTTTGTTCCTTTTATTCCTGCTCTCCTGCCTTCTTTTATATTATTTTTAAATATTCTATTATATCTCATGTTAGATTATTGGCTAAACATTCTTGGTTTTTTAAGGGATTGCTTTAGGATTTATAATACACATCTTTAACTCATCATGGTCTATATTCAGATAATATCATTCCACTCATGTAATATTGTAAGACCTTTGCAATAGTGTGCTTACATTTCCATTTGTTCTTTGTGCTATTGCCATACGTTTTACTGCTACATTTGTTATAAACTGCCCAGTAATGTTATTATTTTTGCTTTAAACAGCTATAGTTTTTCTAAAATATTTTATTATTTAATAAAATTATATTTACGTACAATGGTAATCACACATTTTAAGCATTCAGTTTGACTTATGATAATTTTTTTTTATTCCACAAGAGATAATCTTTTAAGTTTTATTTATTTATTTATTTTGAATTTTAGAATTTTATTTATTTTTTTATACAGCAGGTTCTTTTTTTTATTTTTTACTTTTTTATACGGCAGGTTCTTATTAGTTATCCATTTTATACATATTAGTGTATACATGTCAATCCCAATCTCCCAATTTATCCCACCACCACCACCACCCCCGCCACTTTCCCCCCTTGGTGTCCATACGTTTGTTCTCTACATCTGTGTCTCTATTTCTGCCCTGCAAACTGGTTCATCTGTACCATTTTTCTAGGTTCCACATAGATGCATTAATATATGATATTTGTTTTTCTCTTTCTGACTTACTTCACTCTGTATGACAGTCTCTAGGTCCATCCACGTCTCTACAAATGACCCAATTTCGTTCCTTTTTATGGCTGAGTAATATTCCATTGTATATATGTATCACATCTTCTTTATTCATTCCTCTGTTGATGGACATTTAGGTTGCTTCCATGTCCTGGCTATTGTAAATAATGCTACTATGAACATTAGGGTGCATGTGTTTTTTTGAATTATGGTTTTCTTTGGGTATATGCCCAGTAGTGGGATTGCTGGGTCATATGGTAATTCTATTTTTAGTTTTTTAAGGAACCTCCATGCTGTTCTCCATAGTGACTGTATCAATTTACATTCCCACCAACAGTGCAAGAGGGTTCCCTTTTCTCCACACCCTCTCCAGCATTTGCTGTTTGTAGATTTTCTGATGATGCCCATTCTAACTGGTGTGAGGTGATACCTCATTGTAGTTTTGATTTGCATTTCTGTAATAATTAGTGGTGTTGAGCAGCTTTTCATGTGCTTCTTGGCCATCTGTATGTCTTTGGAGAAACGTCTATTTAGGTCTTCTGCCCATTTTTGGATTGGGTTGTTTGGTTTTTTAATATTGAGCTGCATGAGCTGTTTATATATTTTGGAGATTAATCCTTTGTTGATTCGTTTACAAATATTTTCTCCCATTCTGAGCGTTGTCTTTTCATCTTGTTTGTAGTTTCCCTTGCTTTGCAAAAGCTTTTAAGTTTCATCAGGTCCCATTTGTTTATTTTTGTTTTTATTTCCATTACTCTAGGAGGTGAATCAAAAAAGATCTTGATGTGATTTATGTCAAAGAGTGTTCTTCCTATGTTTTCCTCTAAGAGTTTTATAGTGTCCAGTCTTACTTTTAAGTCTTTAATCCATTTTGAGTTTATTTTTATGTATGGTGTTAGGGAGTGTTCTAATTTTGTTCTTTTATATGTAGCTGTCCAGTTTTCCCAGCACCACTTATTGAAGAGACTGTCTTTTCCCCATTGTATATCCTTGCCTCCTTTGTCATAGATTAGTTGACCACAGGTGTGTGGGTTTATCTCTGGGCTTTCCTGTTCCATTGATCTATATTTCTGTTTTTGTGCCAGTACCATATTGTCTTGATTACTGTAGCTTTGTAGTAGAGTCTGAAGTCAGGGAGTCTGATTCCTCCAGCTCCATTTTTTTCCCTCAAGACTGCTTTGGCTATTTGGGGTCTTTCGTGTCTCCATACGAATTTTAAGATTTTTTGTTCTAGTTCTGTAAAAAATGCCATTGGTAATTTGATAGGGATTGCATTGAATCTGTAGATTGCTTTGGGTAGTATAGTCATTTTCACAATATTGATTCTTCCAATCCAAGAACATGGTATATCTCTCCATCTGTTTGTATCATCTTTAATTTCTTTCATCAGTGTCTTATAGTTTTCCACATACAGGTCTTTTGTCTTCCTAGGTAGGTTTATTCCTAGGTATTTTATTCTTTTTGTTGCAGTGGTAAATAGGAGTGTTTCCTTAATTTCTCTTTCAGATTTTTCATCATTAGTGTATAGGAGTGCAAGAGATTTCTGTGCATTAATTTTGTATCCTGCAACTTTACCAAATTTATTGATTAGCTCTAGTAGTTTTCTGGTGGCATCTTTAGGATTCTCTATAGTATCATGTCATCTGCAAACATTGACAGTTTTACTTCTTCTTTTCCAGTTGTATTCCTCTTCTTTCTTTTTCTTCTCTGATTGCCATGGCTAGGACTTCCAAAACTATGTTGAATAATAATGGCGAGAGTGGACATCTTTGTCTTCTTCCTGATCTTAGAGGCAATGCTTTCAGTTTTTCACCATTGAGAATGATGTTTGCTGTGCATTTGTCATATATGGCCTTTATTATGTTGACATAGGTTCCCTCTATGCCCACTTTCTGGAGAGTTTTTTATCATAAATGATGTTGAATTTTGTCAAAAGCTTTTTCTGCATCTATTGAGACGATCATATGGTTTTTATTCTTCAATTTGTTAATATGGTGTATCATATTGATTGATTTGCGTATATTGAAGAATCCTTGCATCCCTGGGGTAAATCCCACTTGATCATGGTGTATGATCCTTTTAATGTGTTGTTGGATTCTGTTTGTATTTTGTTGAGGATTTTTGCATCTATATTCATGAGTGATATTGGTCTGTAATTTTCTTTTTTTGTAGTATCTTTGTCTGGTTTTTGTATCAGGGTGATGATGGCCTCATAGAATGAGTTTGGGAGTGTTCCTTCCTTTGCAATTTTTTGGAAGAGTTTGAGAAGGATGGGTGTTAGCTCTTCTGTAAATGTTTGATGGAATTCACCTGTGATGCCTTCTGGTCCTGGACTTTTGCTTGTTGGAAGATTTTAAATCATAGTTTCAATTTCATTGCTTGTGATTGTTCTGTTCATATTTCTATTTCTTATTTATTTTTTTTTGATGTGGACCATTTTTAAAGTCTTTATTGGATTTGTTACAATATTGCTTCTATTTTATGTCTTGGTTTTTTGGCTGTGAGGCATATGGGATCTTAGCTTCCCAACCAGGGATCAAACCCTTACCCCCTGCACTGGAAGGCAAAGTCTTAACCACTGGACTGCCAGGGAAGTCCCCGGGTTATGATAATTTTTTACAGTTGTGTAACTATCAGGACAGTCAAGATATAGAACAGTCCACTCACCCTAAAATGTTTCCTTGTGTCCCTTTATAGACAGGCCCATTCACCATCCTCAGGCCTAGGCAATTCACTGATCTGCTTTCTGTCATTAGTTTCCGTTTCTATAATTTCATGTAAATGGAATCATATATTATATAATATTTTGTGTTTGATTTATTTCACTTAATATACAATGTTTTTTAGATTCACCAATGTCGTTTTATTAATATTTTGTTCCTTTTTACTGCTGAGTAACATTCCATAGTATGGACACACCACAACTTGTGTATCCATTCACCAACTGATAGACATTTGGGTTGCTTCTAGATCTTGGCTACTAGGAATAATGTTATGTGAACATTGGTGTACACTTCTGTGCCTGTAGTGTACATTTTCATTTCTCTTCGATAAATACGTAAGAGCAGAATCACTGGACAATTATATTTTAAAGAAATTATGAACCCCTTTTTTTTTTTTTCCTTTTGGGCCACACTGTGCAACATGCAGGATCTTAGTTCCCCCACCAGGGATCGAACTCATGCCGCCTGCAGTGGAAGCGTGGAGTCTTAACCACTGGACCTCCAGGGAAGTCCCAGAAATTACGAACCTCTTTTAACATTTCCTACAGTACAAGTCTGCCTCCACTTGCCACCACTCAAAACAACACGACACCAAAAGAAGAAAAAGTCCCTTCTTTTTCTTCCATCCTTGTGTTGCCCCTCTAGCACATTCTGATGTCAGAGTGTAACACTGGCTAGCCCTAGAATAGTGGTCTATAGAGTCTAGTTTAAGTTTTACAATGCAGGACAAAGGAGGATAGGTTTGGAGTTGAGGAGCAATAAATTAAGAACTGGTACATCCTTTATGTCATGTACACAGCCGTTACCCTGGGATACTCCTTTACCATCATCTTAATGATTCTCTTTGTATCTTTCCTTGATTCCTGATTTCCTGGATCCTATGTCATTCTCTCTTTTTTGGTTTAGTTTCCCATTTTGATGGGGTACATTCTTCTGTAGCTTTCTGAAAAAGGGTACATAGGATGTAATTTTTTTGAGACCTTGTAAATATGAAAATAATTTTATTTTGCCTTCAGAATTAATTGATAGTTTGGTTGGACAAAATATTCTAGATTGGAAATCACCTCAGTATATTAAACGTGTTGCTCCATAGTCTTGTAGTTTCCAGTGTTACTCTTGAGGTCCAAAGCCATTCTGATCCTTTGGTGTGACCTGTGTTCTCCTTCTGGAAGCTTATATAATCTTTATCCCCAATGTTTTAAAATTTTACAGTGAGGTACATTGGTGTCAGTCTCTTTTCATTCATTGTGTTATACACATAGTGGGCCCTTTCAATCTGTTGACTTATGTCCTTCAGTTCTGGGAAAGTTTATAGCATTATACTGTGATGATTGCTTCCCTGTTTATTCTTCCCTTGTTTTCTGAAACTCCTGTTATTTATTTGTTGGACTTCTTGAGCTGGTCTTCCTTCTTATCATTTCTCTCTTATTTTCTTCTCTTTTTTGTTCTACATTCTGGGAAATGTCCTCATATTTACTTTTTAAACTAACCTATTGAGTTTTTCACTTCTGCTATTATATTTTTAGTTACCAAAGCCTCTGTTTTACTCCTTTTCAATTATCTTATTCTCATTTCATGCACTTAAGACTTAACAGGCATTCTTCTTTTAAATATATCAATGACAATTCTAATTTTTTCTCCTGGTTTTCCCGAAGAGTTTATTGGGCAGACCTGGGGATGGGGAGGCCCTGCATCTAAAACAAGGTGTTGGGCCTCTTGGTGGTGAAGCGTGGCTTGTGCTGCTGACACAGGACCCAGTGGGGCAGTGGTGATCTTGGGGTTGTGGAACTGGTTGATTGCTGGTTGGTGGCACTTGCTGGCTGCCATCTCCTCCGCCTTCCTGATCTGCATAGAGTTGGGCCTAGGTGCGAGGCTGGGCGCCCATGTCTCGGTAGCACTGGGTGATGGCACCTGCTGCAGACAAGTCCTGGTACTCCTGGTACATGTTGTGGGTGCCACTGCGAGAGTCATAGTGCAGCCAGATGCTAGAGTTCTTCACCTGAAGGGGAGATTTCTCTAACACTCGTCCACAATAGACAATTTTCCCTGAAGACTTCTTCATCTTCTTCAGCTGAGACACAAAGTACCAGAAGTGGGACTTGGAAACAACATGATTAGGCACAAAGATTCTCATGTGATAGAGGGGTAGCATGCAGTATTTGGGGGTGGGCAGCAGCGCCCCACCACCTTGTACTCTCGCAGTATGCCTGAGGCCTTCATGGCGCTCTGTGTGCGCTCGATGCCTCCTGTGAAAAGGCACAATTCTCATTTTTAAAGTTTTTTTTTTCTAATCCATATTTCATCTTACTCCTCAGAGGTGTTTTTTGGTTGTTGATGTTTGCTTGTTTTTTTCTTTCCTGGTCTCTAGGTTTCTTCAGATTTCTGGTGATCTTTGGTTGCTACTAATATGTAAGAGTCATATGCTAAAAGCCTTCCTGGAAATTTTTTTTTTTTTGAGTGTTTAATTCAAACCTATATTTGCAGTTCCTAAAATGCTGATCCACAGACCACTCTCTTGTTACACATTTGCACCAACAGAAAAGCAAAGAGAGCTCCAGTGTCCCTACGAGAGGAAGAGCTTCTCTTCCAACAGTCTTTAAAAGGCTACATGTACAGTCCCTGCACCCATCCAGGTGGCCATGCAATAAATACACAGCTTGTCCTGCTCACCTCACTCCAGCCAGGCCTGCCACTACCTGTTGTAGGCCTGCTCCTTTTTGGACTTCTCCAGGGCCTTGTCCATGGTCTTCTCATTCTCCCCTCAACATTTGGGGCAGTACCACTTGCCCTTGGGTTTATGGTTCAGCCCCACGCAGGAGAAGTGGAACCACTCGGGGCACTCGTCATTGTCACAGCCGATCATCTCTCCATAGGAGACCTGATTGCACAGACAGTACGTGGGCTCGTTTGGCTCAATGGGAAGGTCTGCAGGGGATGCTTCCCTCACGCCTTTCGCCTTGGAGCGTTTCTTCTTCTTGGAGGCCTTTGCCTTCTTCTCCTTAGGCATTCCGGAGGTGATGTCATCATGGTCGTGATTATTAGCTGCGTTGTTGCACTGTCGCTGGGACCACTTGTTGTTGGGCTTTTCTGCCTGCGTGATTGTCTCATTTTTTGACTTACCCTGGCCAGCTTTGCTGTGGCCAGTGGTGTCACTGACCTCTTGATGTGCCTCAAAGAGTTCCACGTGACTGTCCACCTGCCTGGCCCAGTTCTCCACCAGCTCCACCATCTGACTCACGATCTGGATCTTCTCGTCGCCCAGCTCCTGGCTCCGAATCAGGGCCCTCTGAATGCAGTGCGGCACTCTCCTCCTCTGGGCGCCGTCCGTCTCCCGCTTGAACTTCTCATGATACTCATCAATCCTCATACAGGATTTCTTGGTATTTCGCGTCAATCTCCTGCATCAGAGAGACGTTTCTCTGCAGATCGAAAGGCAGAGACTCGATGGAGTCCAGGTAGTCTTCCACGTAGTTCACCAGGTGGATCTGCTCCCCGTTGGGAGGCTCAACATGGTTTACCGAGGTCCCCGGTGACTCTGCGCGGCTTGCGGCTTTCCGCTTCCTCCGGCCCGCGACCCCTTGGAGCCCAGCGCTGCAAAATGCAAGGCTCCCGCCCGCCAGTGCCACTCATCTGGCCGACCCCGCGCCGCTACATCTGCGAGCCACACCGCCTGGGCCCGGGGACCGGCACCTGGCGGCGCGCTGTGCGGCCTCAGGCGCATGGAGGGCGCGGGCGGGCGTGCGGGCGAGCACCCCGCCGCCGGGGCCAGGGCCAGGGCCGAGCTGGCGCGGGAAGGGGCCCGCGCCGCCCGCTGCCGCCTTTCCTGGAAATTTTTTGACTGTGGATTCTTGTAGAATTAATTTGGTGGGTCATTTTTTGGAGAACCTCCAATGTCTAATCTCCTGCCTGGAAATTATGAGCCAATATTCTGGAGTCAAAATGGGGAAAGATAGCTTGGGAGTCTTAGTATTCAGTATGTAAATATTTTCTTAGTCTTTGTTTTGCAATAGTATTCTGCCTTCAGCTTTGCTTGGTGTCCTCCAGTGTAGAGACTGTTTTATCCCCCTCAGAGATTAAACTTGGATCTTTGGGGAGGGAGGGGACCTTCTGGTGTCCGTCAGCTGCCTGCTGAGTGTGTGTATGTGGGGGTCAGGATCTAGCAATCCAACTACTTGAACTTTCATCCAACCTTCCTGTTTTTAACCCCACTTTCACCCTACCTCCAGTTCATAAGTCTTTTGAGAGTTTGGCAGCATATTTTAGTTCCTTGGCTTTTCCCATTGTCAGCTTACAAGTCTGCTTTATTTTTATTTATTTTTAATAAATTTATTTATTTTTGGCTGTGTTGGGTCTTCGTTGCTGTGTGCGGGCTTTCTTTAGTTGCGGCGAGCGGGGGCTACTCTTCGTTGCAGTGCGCGGGCTTCTCATTGTGGTGGCTGGCTGCTCTCATTGTGGAGCACAGGCTCTAGGCGTGTGGGCTTCAGTAGTTGCGGCACATGGGCTCAGTAGTTGTGGCTCACGGGCTCTAGAGCACAGGCTCAGTAGTTGTGGCGCACGGGCTTAGTTGCTCCGTGGCATGTGGGATCTTCCCGGACCAGGGATCGAACCTGTGTCCCCTGCATTGGCAGGCGGATTCCTAACCATTGTGCCACCAGGGAAGCCCTGCTTTATTTATTTAAATTCAACTTTATCAAGTCTGCTAAACAGGCTGTCATTCACCTATCTGCTTTCCAATTCCAAAATTTTGTTGCATTTGTATCTTCTTCCATTTCTCCTTGTGGGTTTATGCCTTTTTTTTTTTTTGGCTGCGTTGTGTCTTCGTTGCTGCACACGGACTTTTCTCTAGTTGCGGCAGGTGGGAGCTACTCTTCATTACGGTGCGTGGGCTTCTCATTGCAGTGGCTTCTTTTGTCGCAGAGCACCGGCTCTAGGAGCACGCGGGCTCAGTAGTTGTGGCTCGCGGGCTCTAGAACGCAGCCTCAGTAGTTGTGGCACATGGGCTTAGTTGCTCCACGGTGTGTGGGATCTTCCCGGACCAGAGATAAAACCCATGTCCCCTGCCTTGGCAGGCGGATTCTTAACCACTGTGCCACCAGGGAAATCCCTATGCCTTTTTATTTTTTATTTATTTATTTTAATAAATTTGTTTATTTATTTATTTTTGGCTGTGTTGGGTCTTCGTTGCTGTGCCACCAGGGAGGTCCACCTATGCCTTTTTTTTTTTTTTTTTTTTTTCTCACCTATGCCTTTTTAAGAACTGTTGTTCTAATTGTTTTTTTGGAAGGAACGAAAATAAATATGGGTGTTAAAGTCATCATCTTTACCTGGAAGCCCTGTCTATCTATCTGTCTACCTATCTATCTTAAAATTGCAGAGTATTCCACTGATGGATATGCTAGTTCCCCTTGAGACGAACTTTCAGGTTCCAACTTTTAGCTATTACAAACCATACTGCAGTTAATAACATTAACATTTTGCACATGTAAAAGTATATCTATAGGATTTTTTAAAAAGATATACACAGTGTTTTGTTTGTTTGTTTGTTTTGTGCTGCGTTGGGTCTTCATTGCTGCACGTGGGCTTTTTTCGCTCTAATTGTGACCAGCAGGGGCTACTCTTCGTTGCAGTACATGGGCTTCTCATTTCGGTGGTTTCTCTTGTTGCGGAGCATGGGCTCTAGGTGCACGGGCTTCAGTAGTTGTAGCACGTGGGCTCAGTAGTTACGGCACGTGGGCCCTAGAGCACACAGACTTCAGTAGTTGTGCCTCACGGGCTCTAGAGCTCAGGCTCAGTAGTTGTGGCACACAGGCTTAGTTGCTCCGTGGCATGTGGGATCTTCTCAGACCAGGGATCAAACTGGTGTCCCCTGCATTGGCAGGCAGATTCTTAACCACTGTGCCACCAGGGAAGTCCCACAGTTTTTATTATGAAAGATACTGTCAAATTGTTTCTCCATAGAGATGTATCAGTTTACACTCTCCCCCATAATGTACAGAATGTTTCCCTATACCCTTTTGATCTTTGCCAAAGTCATAGATGAAGAAAGATGTCTATGGGACTTCCCTGGTGGTCCAGTGGTTAAGACTCCGCACTTCCAATGCAGGGGGCGCGGGTGTGATCCCTGGTCGGGGAACTAAGATCCCACATGCTGTGTGGTGGGGCCAAAAAGTAAAAAAAATAAAGAAAGGTATGTCATTTACCTTTAATGTTTATTTCTCTTATTAAAGTGAGATGGAGCATTTTTCATATGTGTAAGAACTATTTATTTATATTTCCTTTCTTGTGAACTGTTCATCTCCTTTGCCTATGTTTCTACACTGTTACTGATCTTTTTCGTAGTTCATTGTAGTAGCTTTTTATAAATGTTACTAGAAAAATTCTACTGTAGCTCAAGATATGACATACATATTCTTTCTAGCTGTTTTTATTTGTATTTGATTTTGCTTTTGGCCCTTTTTTCCTCTGGGTCCCCACCCCCCGACATTGTTTTTCGTCTCTAGCAGAACTTAAAAAAAATTTTTTATGTGGTAAAGTATAGGTTTTTCTTTTATGATTTATTGATTTTTTGTAATACTTGGAAAGGTATTCCTCCCATTGAGAATATTAAAACATCATGGTTTCTTTTAGAACATATGTAATTTCATTTTTTTATATTTAAATATTTAGTTAATTTTTACTTTATTTTTGTGTAAATTGTGAGATATGTATTCAGTTTATCTTTTTCCCCAGTTGACTTCCCAATGTCCCCAAATCATTTAATGAATATTCTCCCCTTCCTTCCTAATGTAAACTACCCCTTTTATAATGTATATTCTATTGACAATCATAAACTTTTTCTGCATTATTTAAAGGGAGTGTAAATTGAATTATAAAGCAAATGATTATTTTGAAATTATTTACTTATTTTTACATTACAGGAAAGAGTACAAAGAGAAAAATGTAAGGATTATGTTTCATCTATGAACATAAATATTCAAAATACATTGAAACACCTCCACGCAGATAGCAGTGGCGGAGGTCCCAAAGCAGAAGATAAGGATAAAAGCCAGTCTACAAAGCTTCAGAGTTATAAGTCCCATGAAGTCATGTCTAAAGCATGTACGAATGATGATCAAATGAAGACCCTGTTAAAGAGTGCAAATCCAGTTAATGCTTGTTATAGGGAGAGTGGGCAAAATAAGACTTTATGTAAAGCCAATTCAAGCTGCAATCAAAACTTACGTGAAGAAACAACCTTTGAAAAAAAGAATTTTGTTTCTCAATCAAGGTATAGTTTAATAATTGTTTCTAACTTTTATTTATTTATTCAGCATTTGTGTGTGTGTGTGTAGTACTATGTGCCATACTCTTAAACACTGGGATATAGAAATGATAAGCATGGTTTTAGGAGGAGCCTAATGTAGGAAATGTTGGGAAAGGAGTTTGGATGGGCCAGTATGGGCCAGTTCATCTAGGGCCTTGCATGTAATACTCAAGATTTTCTGTTATAACTTATAGAGTATAGGGAGCCGCTGACGATTTTAGATTGAGTGACACGATCAGATTTGAATTTTAGAAGGGATACTCAGAAAACTTAAACTGAACCTCTGTAGCTGAAATAACAATGCACGTATTGATAATCCATCAGCAATTTAGCAAAAGCCAGTTTGTAAGTTTAACTTGATAAAAGGGAGTAAGGTGTGATGAAAATCTGGTTTAGGCTTGTCTTTTCATTTGTTCCCTGTACCTCACCTCCAGTATATGTCCTTTCTCGCTCACGGGTAGCCTGTGGGGCTGGACCTGGAATTGCAGCTTTTCTTCCTAAAGCCTTTCTTGTGTTCTGCTCTTCTGGTAGTTACTGGGCTAGGAGGGAAACTGAAGAGAATGGTGCTATGTTCTGGGGAGGCTGCAGGGTAAACTAAGTGTTAGTTGGATTACATCATCACACCCCCTTTTTCCTTTTCAAAACCATTCTTCATGTAGTTTTAACCCGATTTCTCAGGGATATAGAATTGGGAAGTAGTGGGATATGCTCTTGGGCCAGCCTTCTTGCCCTCTGGCCCAATGAATTTGTTATTTCCTCTTTTTTGCTCTCCTTCCTTCCTGTTTTCCTCTTTTATAACTTTTTCTTCCATGTTTCTGCTGGCATCAGTATTATTGACCTCTGGAGTCTTGTTTAACTCCACTTTTTTTTTTTTAATTGAAGTAGAGTTGATTTACAATGTTTCAGGTGTACAGCAAAGTGATTCAGTTATATATATATATACACACACACACACATATATATACTTTATCAGATTCTTCTCCATTATACGTTATTACAAGATATTAAATAAAGTTCCCTGTTCTATACTATAGGTCCTTATTGTTTATCTATTTTTTATTATATATAGTAGTTAACTCCGCTTTTAGAAACAAGGCTATAACCATTGCATACCATACTTTGGCAGAATTTGGTAGATTTTGGTAGATCCTGACTCCAGCTCTTTCTGCCTGTCAAACATCAGAATCACACTACTGCTTACGGAAAGATTTGTTCACACACCAAACAATATGTTTACTTTTATTAATCTGGTGTCTATTTTCTTTTAGCGACCATATTTTTAAACATCCAACTCCTATTGCCAAAAACACAAAGCAGCAGTTACCAGTAACAGGTATGACTAAAAATGTTTCTTCTTTGATTGTTCAAGAAAACATATTTAGGTGATTAATATAGCTAAAAGTAATATCTTCCCTCTAACATATAAGCCATGCCTTTGACTCTCTTTCTGGTCTAAATGCCTCAGTCACCTTTTATTGATATCCTTTCTGTATATCCACTAGGATGACTGGAAGTGTAGTACTGTGCTACAGTTTATGAAACTCCTGAGAATTAATAAATCTAATAAACGTCAGGTCCTTTTCACTAATCAAAAATATCTTGCATTTTGCAATTTTTTTCCCCAGATCCATTTACATTATGTTCAGATATAATAAATAAAGAAGTCATTGGTTTTCTAGCAACAGACAATTGTTCCAAAATATTGAAGTATAGATGCTCAGGTAAATATATTTTTAATTGTAGTTGTTTCATAATTAAAGCTTTATATGATATTAATTAACTAGAATTTGTAATAGTTCTACCTGTGTGATTTAAAATTCATTTCCTTTGGACAAATAACAATCTGGGGTCTCATAAAACACTCAAATTAATACCTTCTATCTGCATTAGTCTGTGTTCCCAATATTTGCTCATATGAATCAATGCAGCTAATACTCTTTTTTTCTTTTTTGAATTTTATTTAATTTATTTTTTTATATAGCAGATTCTTATTAGTTATCCATTTTATACATATTAGTGTATATATGTCAATCCCAATCTCCCAGTTCATCACAGCACCACCACCCCCCTCCACCGCTTCCCCCCTTGGTGTCCATATGTTTGTTCTCTACATCTGTGTCTCAGTTTCTGCCCTGCAAACCGGTTCAGCAGCTAATTACTTTATTATTCTCTTTCTGTCACCATCTATAAGTTTAACTTTACTGAGTAAGGTAAACATTTTTTATATTTTCAGTGAGCCAATAAATAGGTATATATTCTGGATTATGAATAATCCAGAATTCCACAGTGCTTATTCCATCCCTTCTTCTCCTTCATATCCCAGTATTTGCTCTTTGTTTACTCTTACTGTTGCACCCTGCTCTTTGGAGAAAACTGAGGCTATTCCACATTAGGCTCAAAATATTACTATTCTTCTGTCTTAGATGAAGGGTTTATCTCTTTTACTCTAAAACTGGTATCTAGCTATAATCCAAATCCCATCTATGTTTTCTCCCCATTTTATAATAATACTTGTGTAGGCTTTCTCTTTAGTCCTTTTCTATTCATTAACTCCATTTGTCCCACCTTAAACTATGTTCATTTCTCCTCATCTTAAAAAATACCCAAGGGACTTCCCTGGTGGTCTGGTGGTTAAGAATCCGCCTGCCAATGCAGGGGACACAGGTTCGAGCCCTGGTCTGGGAAGATCCCACATGCCGTGGAGCAACTAGCCCGTGTGCCACAACTACTGAGCCTGTGTGCTACAACTACTGAAGCCCGCGCTCCTAGAGCCTGTGCTCGGCAACAAGAGAAGCCACCGCAATGAGAAGCCCGCGCACCGCATGAAGAGTAGCCCCCGCTCGCCGCGACTAGACAAAGCCAGCGCGCAGCAACGAAGACCCAACACAGCCATAAATAAATAAATAAATAATAAAAATAAATTAATTATTTAAAATTTTTTTTTAAAAAACCCAAATACTTTGTGTGATTTGCTATCCCTTCAAGTATTCATCTATTCTT
Organism: Balaenoptera borealis; assembly: GCF_965194805.1. Classification (NCBI taxonomy): domain Eukaryota; kingdom Metazoa; phylum Chordata; class Mammalia; order Artiodactyla; family Balaenopteridae; genus Balaenoptera; species Balaenoptera borealis. Next base: position 18,681,986 of record NC_138878.1, read on the forward strand.
TCTTCCACCGTCTATTACCAGATTCCTGCTCTTGTTCCCTTCTCTTTCAGCATATTCTTTCCCTTCTTAACCCCCTGCAGTCTAGCTTCTTTTATTGCCATTCTACTAAATTTTAATGTTAAAGGTTACCTGAAACCTCTTTTTTAACCCCCAAACCAATGACTTTTTAAAAGATTCTTATTGTCTTTAGTATCTCTGCACTGTCAACTACCATTCCTTGAAATCCTCTCCTCTCATTTGAAAACCGTAGTTCCCAAACTGTCCACCCGAGCTCCCTGGGGCTCTGCAGTGAACTCCAAGGGCACTACACAATATTTAAAAATTTATAAGTGAAACACAAAATGGTCAGCATCTTTTGGACACCACGTAAACTACTAGCTCAAAGTAGTTCACAGTCTCACCATTAGATTGTACTACATCTCTTTTGATGATGTCACTTCTTTGTGGAGCTGGGTTTTCAGTGGTTGTTGTGATTTTTTTTAAATTAATTATTTATTTATTTTTGGCTGCGTTGGGTCTTTGTTGCTGCACGCGGGCTTTCTCTAGTTGTGGCGAGCTGGGGCTACTCTTCGTTGTGGTGCGCAGGCTTCTCATTTCGGTGGCTTCTATTGTTGTGGGCATCAGTAATTGTGGCACGTGGGCTCAATAGTTGTGGCTCTCGGGCTCTAGAGCGCAGGCTCAGTAGTTGTGGCACATGGGCTTAGTTGCTCTGTGGCATGTGGGATCTTCCCAGACCAGGGTTCGAACCCGTGTCCCCTGCATTGGCAGGCGGATTCTTAACCATTGCGCCACCAGGGAAGTCCCAGTTGTTGTGATTTTTAAAAAGCAAGCACCACGTGAAAATCAGTGTGGAAAAGGAAATGAGGGTGGCAGTGTCCAGTCTGATTACAAGTTTTGAGAACTTGTGCTGTACCCAATTGTTGCACAAATCCCATTAGGAAATAACTGTCATTAATAAGAATGAAATACAAATATATATATATTTCAAATTTAGATCTATTATTTTTTTAAATGGCTACCAAGTTGTTAGAACATAAATACGTATTGAGTTGTTTTGGGCCTAATAGAACATTTGGTATTTCTTTTGGCCTAAGGGTGCTGTGAAAAAATCACCAAGATCTTTTTTTTTTTTTTAATTTTTTTTGGCTGTGTTGGGTCTTCATTGTTGCGCGCGGGCTTTCTCTAGTTGCAGTGAGTGGGGGCTACTCTTTGTTGCGGTGCGCGGGCTTCTCTTGCTGCAGAGCACGGGCTCTAGGTGCAAGGGCTTTAGTAGTTGCGGCACGTGGGCTCAGTAGTTGTGGCGCACGGGCTTAGTTGCTTCGCGGCATGTGGGATCTTCCTGGACCAGAGATCGAACCCGTGTCTTCTGCATTGGCAGGTGGATTCTTAAGCACTTTGCCACCAGGGAAGTCCCAATCACCAAGATCTTAAAGATGCCACAGAGTGAGACAGTTGGGAACCTCTGGTCAAAAATATTCCAGTTGGTAGAATGGATGCTCTATAACTGTTAACTCCCTTTCATCCCTTAGTTTGTTTGAGATAGTTCCTTCCTAGTTGCTTTGCTCCCTCAGTGACCATTCATTCTGCAGACACTTAGGGAGTGTTTATTCTGCAGCAGGCACTGGAATCAAAGATGAATAGAACTCAGTCCTCACTTCAGGAAGTTTACAGTCTATAAAGCTCTCCATTTTATCACCTTTATTCCTTTATCTTATCTTCCTGCCAAATTTCTACAGATACTCCCCCCAATATATAGTCTACAGCACTTACTCAACTCTGCTGCAGCATTTACTTTTGTGGCATCATCTATCATTTTACCAATGATTTTCAAATCTGTATCTCCACACTTCACGTCTACCTCAGGTTATAGCGTCATTCTTCCATTTCCAGCTGTACCTAGGACATACTCACTTTAATATTTTGTTACTTCAAGCTTAATGTATTCAAAGCACAACATCTTTCTCCCTCTTAAACTGCCCCCCCTCCAGCCACTCCATTTTTATTAGTGTTGCCATTATTCTTCTGACCCCCCAGATTTCTTTCTTTTTTTTAATTTATTTTTGGCTGTGTTGGGTCTTTGTTGCTGTGCGCGGGCTTCCTCTAGTTGCGGTGAGCGGGGTCTACTCTTCGTTGCAGTGCGCGGGCTTCTCATTGTCGTGGCTTCTCTTGTTGCGAAGCACAGGCTCTAGGCTTGCGAGCTTCAGTAGCTGTGGGCTCAGTAGTTGTGGCTCACGGGCTCTGGAGCTCAGGCTCAGTAGTTGTAGAGCACGAGCTTAGTTGCTCCGCGGCATGTGGGATCTTCCCCGGCCAGGGCTCAAACCTGTGTCCCCTGCATTGGCAGGCAGATTCTTAACCACTGTGCCACCAGGGAAGGCCCCCCAGATTTCAAACCTTGAATCATCTATAACTATCTTTTCTCCTTACATCCCCTATTTCTAGTCTATCATATTTGGTTCTTTCTTTCTTTCCCACACAGGCCCCTTTTCCTTCATGCCTAAATTACTAGCAGTCTTTCAGTCTCAAGTCTCACCAACCCCCAAGTAACGTGTATTGCTATTAACTTCTCTTCCTCATATGTGCTTTGTATCATGTCACCATACTAAAGAACCCTCAGTGCTTCTCTGTAACTCACTAAATCGAACTCTCTGCCTGGCTTTCAGAATTGTGTGGAACTTTGTCCTGCTTCCACTTGTTAAATTTTACTGCAATTTGTTCTGTTTAAGTCCACCAGAAATGTGCCATGCTTATTCCAAACTTTGCCATTCGATCCATTACAATCGAATTGTCCTAAACATCTCCCTTACCCCGACAGCTCATTATTCACCAATTTTACCTCAGAAATCTCTGCATTCTCCCTGCAAATGCTGTGTTTCAGAATCCCCTCATTTATCTGGACTGTTTAAGTTACCCCTCAACTGATCCTCTTACCTTCAGTTGAGCTTTCTGTAGACAAATCTTGTCATTTCCCTGCTTAATAAATATCCTTCAGTTCCTCCCATTGACTTGAAGATAATAGTTAAAAATCCTTAAGATGACTTTCAAGACCGTTTTTTTTTTTAATTCATTTAAGATTAATACATTTATTTATTTATTTTTTAGCACCTTTAATTATTATTTATTTATTTATTTTTTGGGCTGTGTTGGGACTTCGTTTCTGTGCGAGGGCTTCCTCTAGCTGCAGCAAGTGGGGGCCACTCTTCATCGCGGTGCGTGGGCCTCTCACTATCGTGGCCTCTCTTGTTGTGGAGCACAGGCTCCAGACGCACAGGCTCAGCAGTTGTGGCTCACGGGCCCAGTTGCTCCGCGGCATGTGGGATCTTCCCAGACCAGGGCTCGAACCCATGTCCCCTGCATTAGCAGGCAGACTCTCAACCACTGCGCCACCAGGGAAGCCCTCAAGACCGTTTTTGACCTGGCCCCTTGCAACACTTACCAGCCTCAAGTTTTCTCCCACAGTTCTCTCATACCTTATACTCCAGCCACACACAGTACCTGTGATTCTCTGAACACACTATGCTTTTTTACTCTTCTGTGCTTTTGCACGTGTTCTTTGTACTTGAAATGTCCTCATCCCTGCCAACTTTCTGCCTGGCTAACTTTTCCTATAGGTGACAGGTGGATAGAGAACTTTATAATGGATGGATGTGGCTAACATTACCTGAACCTACTGATCAATCAATATCATAAAAAGAGAGATAGTCAGACTTTATGTTTCTGTTAATGTGATGCAGTAAGAAGTACACAATACTACCTGTGAGGAGTTCTACTAAAAACAATTGAACCTGAATCTGATCAATCATCTAGATCTAGTTACTAGTTTCTTGGGCACACAGGAATATTTTAAAGGATGCAACTAGGATGTAATCAGCAAAACCCAGCCTTTGGGAAACTGCACATTACAAATGACCCAGGGTCTACAACAAGTAAATGACAAAGAGGAAGAGAGGAGAATTGGTAGATTAAAAGAAACTCAAGAGACATATCAGCTGAGTGTAATGGTGGACCTTGTTTGGATCATGATTTAAATAAACCAACTGTAAAGAGAAAGTTTTGAAATGATGGGGAAATTTGAACACTGACTGGATATTAGATTGTATTAAGCATAATTTTCTTAGGTGTGATAGTGGTTTTGCCATTTAAAAAAATAAAACAAAGTAAGTGTCTTTTTTAAAAAAGTTCTTATCTGTTAAGAATGCATATGAAGTATTTACAGATGAAATGATACTAGAATGCAAATTGCAGCCTTCATAGTCCAGTGTGTACATGGGGGGCAGAGCTGAGTAGGTGGGGTAGATAAAATATGACTCGCCATGAGTTAATAATTGTTGAAGCTGGATGATGGATATGTGGTGGGTAATTATACTTTTCTCTTTATTCTCATGTGTTTGAAATGTTCCATAGTAAAACATTACAAAGAAAAAAAAGAAAAAAAAAGACGACTGGGCATAAGGGTCACTTCCTTTGGATATCTTCCCTGATAGTGACTCCTGCTCAGAATTAGGCCAAGGTAGATGCTGCTTTTCTATATCACCATAACTCTGTTCACACCGCTATGGCAACACTTATTTCACTGTATTATATTTGTTGTCTTTACTCTCTCACATGACATGACTTGGAGTTTCTTGACGTATTTATAATTAAGTTGCTGATTTCACTTCAGTTACTATCATAAAGATATTTGCTTTCATAAATTTGTTATTAGATATTTTGTAACATCTATACATCACTTTAATTTGTTTTCTTTTAGGTTGCATAGCAGTAGGAAAATCCCTGAATAGCCGAAATTTTAGCAAGCTCTTACACTCTTGCCCATACCAATGTGATCGTCACAAAGTCATTGTGGAAGCTGAAGACAGATATAAAAGTGGACTAAGGAAATCACTTATCTGTAACAAAAGTAATTAATTCAGCAGTTTTAAAACTGTAATTATAGTAAGAAAGAGAAAAACAAATACCATATGTTAGCACACATGTATATAGAATCTAAAAAAAAAAAAATGGTTCTGAAGAAACTAGGGGCAGGACAGGAATAAAGACGCAGACATAGAGAATGTACCTGAGGACACGGGGAGGGGGAAGGGTAAGCTGGAACGAAGTGAGCGAGCGGCATGGACATATATACACTACCAAATGTAAAATAGATAGCTAGTGGGAAGCAGCGGCATAGCACAGGGAGATCAGCTCGGTGCCTTGTGATGACCTAGAGGGGTGGGATAGGGAGGGTGGGAGGAAGACGCAAGAAGGAGGAGATAAGGGGATATATGTATGTGTATAGCTGATTCACTTTGTTATACAGCAGCAACTAACACAACAATGTAAAGCAATTATACTCCAATAAAGATGTTAAAAAAACACAAAACTGTAATTATAACCATACCTTCTGAACTATGATCTAGAACATTAAGTATATTAAAAGATAAAGGGTAAAATAATGTTGAAAAGAAAATCTGTCTCTGAGCAGCTGTGATTTAAAATGTTCCCAGGGAGTAGATTTAGTCTCTAGTAATTTAAAAATTCATCCTAATCCACCTAAGGATTCCCATTAGAAGGGGGAAAAAGGGAATATCATACTGATGGGATTGATGTGATACTACTCAGATTGATACTCTAAGTACACTAAATGTTTTCTGTATTTTTCAGAAATTCTGCTGACCCCACGTAGAAGACGACAACTCAATAATGAATCTACTACCCCTGGAGGAATAAGTGAATATATTTAATTTTTAAATAAATATAAATTTCGTATATTCCTGAAAAAGAACAGCTGAATGATTGTTCTCAGTCACATCATTAATGGCTTTTAAATGATAACCCTTTCTTCTGATGAGGGTCATACTTCCTGACAAAAGAGGCTTCCCTCTTCCCTTTTTCATGTTGCTTGCTCATCTGTTACTTTCCAGCTGGGGAAGGGGCAGAAGAAAACTAACATTTATTAAGAACCTCCTATGTATTAGGTGTTTCATACATGTTATTTGCTTTATTTCGTATAATAACATTGTAAGATAAGCTATTATTTTATTCCCACTTTAATTTGTTTTCTTTTAGGTTGCGTAGCAGTAGGAAAATAGCCGAAATTTGCCAATGAGTTGGCAAATGGCAGAACTTAGATTCAAATGCAAGCCTGTCTTTCTCCAGAATCCCCTTTTCTATCCTCTGGATCACTTTTCTATTTTAAGAGCAAAGTTATTCTCCTATGCACAAGTGCTTCAGAAAAATTTTGCGGAAGATTTTGGTTCACATCTGTAGCACTTTGAACAATCAAAATTGAAGAGACAAATAGTATAAACCTTAGAGCCCTGTTTAAAAATTAAAATACTTCTAAACTATGAGTTAATTTACAGGAGTTTTTCTTTAACTACAGGGTTAATCACCATTTCAGGTTTATCACTATTTCAAATTTATCACAAGACTTAAAGAACATTACCATTATCTTCTGTTCATATGGAATTAGTATGTGCAGAGTAAGACTAAGCAGTTGAGTACACTACTTTTCAAAGTCACCTAGAAATTAGTAATATCTGTAGAGCCATTCTGTTATTTATTGTGAAGACATTTGGACTTGATCCATCCAGGAAACATTTTGCCACATACTTTTGTTTGGCCATTTTCACTGCCAAAACCTTGAAAGAAATTTCAAATTTACTTTTTCTAACTGGGTCTTTTTCTAGGTTAAAATTTCTGCATACAAATTAAAATTAAGCGCAGTACCACTACAGGGTAGCCCACTTTTTGAAGTAATATTTTCTGTAGAAACTGTTAGAAAATGGGTATTTTTCCATAGAAACGTTACAGTTGGAAATCTTTTTGACAAGGAGTTGGCATCAAATTAATAATAGAATTTCTTGAGCAGCATGTCTTAAAAGCAAATATATATATAACAACTAAAAGTATTCTATAATCATTTTTCATAGTAAAATCATTTGCAGAGCATCATGAAATATACATAATTATGGTTATATATTGATTATACAGAAGGATCCTAAATACTGTTAAGTCACTTTCAGCTCGTAAATACCTACATCTTTTTTGTAGATTCCAGTTGCTTAGCTAAAATCCAATAGTTAATAAGTTGGCCTGCTTTTTTCAAATTTAGAAAGGCATCTTGAAGAGGTAGTGATTAGATTGGTCTTATATCTCTTACAAGCAGGCCAGGAATATTTGATGTACTGCCATTTTTCCCCCTCTTAATAAATTTCCCTTTCATACTAGAGACATTCATCACCTTTCATTTGGTTATAGGTTACACTCAAATTTGAGACTCTTCTTTTGAGAAGGGACCATTTGCAGCATCTAAGTATTTAAAGAGCCTTGGGGGCAAGGCTCTCTTTTAGGATGGATTGATAATCTTGAGAGGGTTTGAAAAATAAGAGTTTCTAGGAGGGCTTCCCTGGTGGCACAGTGGTTGAGAATCTGCCTGCCAGTGCAGGGAACACGGGTTCGAGCCCTGGTCTGGGAAGATCCCACATGCCGCGGAGCGACTAGGCCCGTGAGCCACAATTACTGAGCCTGCACGTCTGGAGCCTGTGCTCCGCAACGAGAGAGACCGCGATAGTGAGAGGCCCGCGCACCGCGATGAAGAGTGGCCCCCACTTGCTGCAACTAGAGAAAGCCCTCGCACAGAAACGAAGACCCAACACAGCCATAAATAAATAAATTAATTAATTAAAAAAAAAATTTTTTTTAAATGGTAAGTTTAAAAAAAAAAAAAAAAGAGTCTCTAGGACTGAGCCCTCTTGCCTATTTTTCCCTGCTTTTTTCTAATGACCAATCAGTATTAGGAGGAGCACTGAAGAAGTCACAGAAGGGAGTCTTGTGGTGTAGAGAGCTGTTTCCTTCTTCTAGGCTGCCAACTATGCTGCTGTGGTAACCTTTGAGGTATTTGGCACAGATGCTAATTTAAGCGTAGAAGTCAGTGAGACGGCAACTGCAGGGGAAAAGTGGGGATTGGCTCTACATGAACAACCTCAGGACCCAATATCTTGAATGTTATAATAACCCATCTGGTCCTGATTATAATGAGTTCAAATCATTTAGCAAGTGAAGTTGAAATCATCTATTTCTCGGATAACCACAATTTTCCAGTAGACCCAAGTAAGAAGTAACTTCATTGATAAGTTTTAAAACAGTTTTTACCGGTAGTAACATTTTTATGTCAACAAATATTTATTGATCACCTACTATGTGTCAGACACTGTCTTAGGCACTGGGGACACATGGTGAGTAAAACAGACAAAAATCCCAGTCTTCATGGAGCCTGCATTCTAAGGAATACCATTAAGTAATATTTAGACATTATTTTCATTGATTTCTTGGCCTTCTGCTGGTAAGATTTTTCCCTCCTGCTTTAAAAGATCTGAACTATGGCTTCTATCTCAGGATAGATGGACTAACAGTCATGACATGCAAAGGCAAGATTTTCGAAGGTTGTCCCAGCATCGCTATTCAAGGTCCTACTAAAGTAAATAGCAGCCTTAATTGGAAATACAAAAACTCTTCCTCATCAGCATCTACCCACAATGATAACGTGCATTAACAGTGAATTAAAAAGCTTAAGGGACTTCCCCGGTGGTCCAGTGGTTAAGAATCCGCCTTCCAACACAGGGGATGCAGATTCTATTCTATGAAGTTATGGAGCCCTTTGGGAAGACTGTATCTGTAAGATAGGTAAGCTGTTTGTTAACTGTCCTCACAGGAATGTTGAGAGAATTAACAATCAAATGTTTATAAAATTTTGTGTTTCTTGATTGAAGGATTTTGCGAATATTATTGCAATAGGATTGTTACAATTATTGAAGAGATCACAGTGATAGCATCTAGTTTAATAGTAGGCACTCAGTTTTGTTTTGTTTTAATTGAAGTGGATTTCTATATGATGAGTAGTCCAGGCATGACGTTTTCTCACTGTGTAATCCATATCCTTAGAATAAGTTAGGCATTTATTTGGGTCTCAAGAACTCTTTCTTCAGCAAGTACTAATATATTCTACAATTCTCATTAATTACAGAAAAAAGAAGAATTCGTAAAAACTTTACTGAAGAAGAAGTAAATTACCTTTTCAATGGAGTTAAGAAAATGGGAAATCACTGGAATTTAATTTTGTGGTCTTTCCCCTTTCAGCAAGGACGGAAGGCTGTCGACCTTGCTCACAAATACCACAAGCTGACCAAACGCCCCAAGTGTGTGGCTCCTTGACTGGAAGAAGACTTGTCAGTTTTTAGTTTGATATCTTAAAATACAGTGTGTCGAAAATATAAAATTTAAAATATTCTTATAAACTCTTATGAGACAGGAAATGTGGCAATGGGGATACTGTTTTAATTACTTTTTGTGATGCTGTAGCTCATCAAACTATTAAAATAATTTATAAAACAAATACACTTCTGGATTTCCCTGGTGGTCCAGTGGTTAAGACTCCACGCTTTCAATGCAGGGGACATGGGTTTGATTCCTGGTCGGGGAACTAAGATCCCACATGCCTCGCAGCACGGCCAAAACAACAACAATAATAACAACAACAAAAATTGTTTAAAACAACTTTTTATTGTTTGCTTTTAAGTTACTTTTCTTCTAGTTGGAAACCAAACTATTAGATCTCAAACTTCTATTTTTCTTACTCTTTTTATATTCCATCATGCTGATGCATCCTCCATTATACCTAAAATGCTGTTGCTATGGCAAAGTGATCAAGTATCAGGGCATGAAAGCTCAGTTATGCTTATGTACTCATTGGGTCACTGCTTCATGTCATTCTTATAAATACCAAAGGGTATTTCCCTATAAGCATGTATTCTTTCACCCTTTCAGATCATGACTATGTCTACTTAGATAAAGCAGAATTTTTATTAAATATCTTTTATTCTGATCCACAATGAAAATTCCAGAGGGTTAATAAGCAGAAAAATTTTAAGCATGAGAATAATTTACAATTAGGAAAATTCTTTGCATCATTTAAAGTGTGAATGACTCTAGTCCATTATCTGTCAGTATTTCCTAAGCACTATGGGGATGATTTAAATGGTCTGCTGGGTTATTTTGATGTGTATTTCTCAAGATGTATGAATGTAGTTTTAGGTCAAGGGGGAAAACATTTTGTCTGTTGCCTCAGCCTTACTGGCAATAGTTGCTTTTTTTTTTTTTTTATTGATTGGAAATTATCTATGTAACAGAAAATCAAATACTACTTACAGAGCATCCCCAAGAGTATGACATACTGTAGCTGGGACACTGTTTTGTGTCAGTCACTGACACTATATTTAAAATAACCTGTACTGCCTTCTGAAACCTTGAAATTTTATCCTAACCCTTGGCTAACTTTTGGTTAATGTGAACTGCTTTTTTCCCTCAAATGGAATTTGGTAATAAAATAAGTGAATATACATCAAAAGGAAAGCCAAAGAATGATCACATATTAGAGGACTGTTTGACTTTAGGGACTCAGACCTGGCCAGTTCAACAGGGAATAAAAAGGGATTTCAATAATGTCAGACCCTTGCAGTCGGGGCTGACCTCAGTTATAGTTCCCTGCCAGAGGCATAAACTGCTGTACAACGATCTGGACATTGGCTATCTTTAGTTTTGCATATATCCTCAGGAACCTGGAATTTACTATTTCACAGGGTGATAATTGATGGTCAGTTCTTCGTTATGCTAAAATGAAATATACTTTTCTGGAGTACCTCCTGCAGAACCACAAAAGTTGAATCTCTTTTCCACATACCAGCCCTTGAGAGAGTTACAGATAGATATCTATCACTTTCCCCTCTACATCCTTTATCCTTCATGCTGATGAGCCCCAGCTACTTCCTGTTTCAGCTGAACAGTGTCATGTCCCCTTATGAGCTTAGTCACTGACCACTGGATACCTTTTTGTTTATAGACTGTGTCCAGAAAGAAATGTGGCCTGACTGGCAGAGTAGGGGGATCAGCTTCTTTGCTAGGACCAAAGAGGTTTTATGGACCTTACCTAAGATACTTCTTGGCATTCTACATGATCAACTCTCTGATTATAGTTGATATAGTTAAGACTTATAATTTTTATTAATTCCTATCTTGTTCTTACACATTTATTTTTAACTCCACTACAGGACTTCAGTGGCCCCTGTTAAATTTAATCTTGTTAGAATTAGTCTGTACTCAGTTTGTCACCCAGTGTGTTAGGCCTCCCTTCCTGCTTCAGGTCATCTACAGCTTCTATGAGTGTGCTGCTGCATTCTCATCCAAGTCATGGATGGCACCCTGAACTGGCTGGGCCAGGGCAGGAGATGGGGGCAGGTCCCTAGCAGCCTCCTCTGGTGGTCCTTGCTCATCAGCCCCCTCTGGGCCTGGTCTTTAACAAGCCTCAACACTATCATCCAGCCTACATTCACTTTCTTGTCTATGATGTGCATTGGCAAATGCCCCATTGAAATCCGAATTTTCCAGGTCTGCAGCATCCTCCTACCTGCTATTCCTGCAAAATAGAAACTGTGTAAATCTGGTGCTGTCTTTTCCTTTTCCAACTGGTCACATTAGAGAATTTCACCTAGGGCTGATGAAGTTCACTGGCCTGTAGTTTTCAACTCCATCTTTTGTCCTGTGAAAATTCAGACATTGCTTACCTTTTTATGATTTACAGCACTTTTCCTGCTCTTCCTAGACTTCCAGGGTATAATTCTTAATAGGTTTTCACTCCCATTGTCTTGTTTGAACCTTACATTCAGGTTGGCAGATGATATGCCCATTTATTGGATCTGTAATTCATGCTGCCAAAATTCTGGCAGAGCCAGGATCAGAATCCTACTCGTCTGAATCCCACATACATGGTTGCTTTTCTGACATATCCTACTTTCTTGTGATATTTAGAAATGCCTTGTAAAATGCCTCTGCTTCCACAGAGGCTAGCAAGAGCCCTCAGGTAGCGGCCAGACCTAAAGTGAAACTCGATAGGTGAAATGTATTTTTTCTTTCCTTTTCTTCCATTACCCTCTTCCTTCCCCTTCTCTCCCCTGTCCCTTCCCCCTTCATATCTCTTCCTTCCTTCCTTCCTTTCTTTCGCTCCCTTCCGTCCTTCCTTTCTTTCTCTTTTTCTTTCTTTTTTCCTGAAGGAAGGACATTAAAGCCTCCTATTTCTGGTGTCAAATGCTGGCTCCCAGAAAATATCATTAAAAAAACCAAACACTGGGGCTTCCCTGGTGGCACAGTGGTTGAGGATCTGCCTGCCAATGCAGGGGACACGGGTTCGAGCCCTGGCCTGGGAAGATCCCACATGCCGCGGAGCAACTGGGCCCGTGAGCCACAACTACTGAGCCTGCGCGTCTGGAGCCTGTGCTCCGCAACAAGAGCCCGCGCACCGCGATGAAGAGTGGCCCCTGCTCGCCGCAACTAGAGAAAGCCCTCGCACAGAAACGAAGACCCAACACAGCCAAAAATAAATAAATTAACTAAAAAAAAAAAAAAAAAGAAAAAGGGCTTCCCTGGTGGCGCAGTGGTTGAGAATCTGCCTGCTAATGCAGGGGACACAGGCTCGAGCCCTGGTCTGGGAAGATCCCACATGCCGCGGAGCAGCTGGGCCCGTGAGCCACAACTGCTGAGCCTACGCGTCTGGAGCCTGTGCCCCGCAGCGGGAGGGGCCGCGATAGTGAGAGGCCCGCGCACCGCGATGAAGAGTGGTCCCTGCACCACGATGAAGAGTGGCCCCCGCTTGCCGCAACTAGAGAAAGCCCTCGCACGAAACGAAGACCCAACACAGCTAAAAAAATAAAATAAATAAATAAATAAATAAATAATGTAGCTATTAAAAAAAAAAAACCAAACACCTGTTAATAAGTAAAACCAAGCAAATTACTCACTACAGTAAAGATCACTACCTCGTGGTCTTAATAGGGTCAAGGAAGGAGGAGGTGAAAAGCAGGATATTTGTGAGGATTTGGGGGTCTAGTTTAAGGCCGGTCTTTCAATTCGTGGTTCGATTAGGATTAAGCGAAGTTCATGATAGAATAGGTTAAGATCGGTAAAATTGGAAGTACCGGGATGCTATCAGAAGATAGCCAGAAAGCATTGGGTCCTTGGTCAGGTTTCTCAAGATTTCTGAGCTTTAAGTTCCTCACCCGTAAGAGTTAGACAAGATTCAGTGAGATAACGTGTGACTCTGGCACACGGTAAGCGCTCGGTAAACGGCGCTATCCTGTACGGATCTCATCCCAAGGCCTGAGCTTTTTGCTTCAGTGCGTCGGGTGCCTCGGCCCCCGACGGCGCAGCTGGAGCGGCCAGCTGACAGAGGACCGGGAACGGGTGTCGTTGCGCCCCTCGGCCGGCAGAGGCCGCTAGCGCGCCCTCCAGCCCGGTGGCTCCCGCTCGCGCCGCCGCCTCCCCGAGCAGGGCTGCCCCGGCGGCCGCCTGACCGCCTCCCATCTCCCGCCACCGCGGTGGTCTCACGACCCTGCGAGAGCCCGCGGACATTGCAAGCCCGGCGGAGCGCAGGGGGCGGCGCGGACCCTGCGGGGCGGGCGGCTGGGGGCGCGGCAGGCGCGGGCGGGCCGGCGGGGTCCTCGCGGGTCCTCGGCGGGCCCGGGGGAGGGCCCTCTTTGTGGCTGCAGTTGGCAAGATGGCGCCGGTGGGGGTGGAGAAGAAGCTGCTGCTGGGCCCTAACGGGCCCGCGGTGGCGGCCGCCGGCGACCTGACCACTGAGGAGGAGGAGGGCCAGAGCCTATGGTGAGACCGCAAGGCGGCCGGGCTGGGCTGGCCGGGCCGGGGAGGGCGCGGCCGGGCCGGACCGTCGGACAGACTAACGGGCCGTCGCGGGCCGGTCAGGTTCAGGCTGGCTCTGGGGCCGACCGCTGTGCCATTGTCCCCACAGGTCCTCGATCCTGAGCGAGGTGTCCACCCGCGCCAGGTCCAAGCTGCCATCCGGCAAGAACATCCTGGTTTTCGGTGAGCGCCGGCGCCGGGGCGTTGCCCGGGAGGCTGGGGTGGGCGAGGCGGGCGCCCTCTCACTGGTGCCAGCCTTCCTCTCCCCTGCTGCCTGCCCGGGAGGGCCTGGAGACCCTGGCTTCACAGCCTGAGAGTGGCCAAGTCCACCACGGCCGAGGTCAGGACGTTGCCCCTTTTCGAGAGCCCAGGGATGCTGGCAAGGTTTCGTCGGCACATTCCTTAGTCTTTTGGCCGCAGCATCAGCTTTGCTTTAAATGTCCCTGACTTCCTGCGCTCATAGCCTTGAAGTTCACCGAACTGCAGGCGTAGAGAGGGGAGGGAGTAGATGAGGTTAGCGGAGGAAGCGGGCTAACGAGGTGACTGGGGGTCGTCGGGCTGTGGGGAGATGCCACAGGAGCCATTTCTCTATCTTGATGAGCGGTGCGCGGTGGGAGGGGCGCTGCAAAGAACGGCAGGCCTTGGAGTCCTCCCCAGGGACTTTTCCTACATTATTTTAGCCTTCACTGCTGGGTTACCTGGGTTAGGTCCCTCAGCGTCTCTGGTCTCCTTTCCTCGTACAAGTGAGGGAGTTTGGCTGGGTTCATTCATACAACAGACCCATTTGTTGAGTGGGTCCTTGACTGTCGGTTGGGCACTGGGACAGCACAGACATCCCTCAGACACTACACGAGAATCTCAGTTTAATGAGACACAAATAGATGTGTTGGTGATTGCACTACACCATGTTGGGCATAGATGATTCGGGGCACATCATATGGCTTGATGCTGTTTGGAGTTAGGTGTTTTGAAGGGTAGGTGTTAACGTGCAGGGGCCCAGAGGGTTAGTGTTTGCAGGAACACAGAGGTGACAAGGCGGGGGCGGGCGTTGGAAGCTACCACAGCCTCCTTGTGGAAGGTGACTGATGAGGTGAGTTCGAGGCAGATGTGGAAGGCTGAAGAGTCGATGCTTTTTCCTGAAGGCACCTGATTCTCAGGGACCTTTTATTTTACCTCCATTCTCTGATTGTCACGGGAATCACTGTGAGGGTGGTTTTCCCACTGTTTTTGAGGGGAGTGGCTGGTCTTTAGTTGATGACCACTGCAGCAGGTAACAGAAGACTTTTAGAGGTCTTCACGAACTGGGGGATCAAGGGCACCAGATCTGTGTTTAGAAAGGGGGTGCTGACAGCAGAGTGGCAGGTGGCTCAAAATGAGCAGGTACTGAAGTCAGGCTGAGTGCTCACCATGTCCAGATAGGATGTGGAGGGCCTGAGTAAGGTAGTGGCATTGGGGGTGGAAAGGAGGACTTTGACCTGTGGAATGCCTTTCAGTTCTCATGTTCTGTAATTCCATATTACTAAACCCCAGGGGGTGCTTAGTAGTGTTTTTTGGTGGTGGCTCTTTCTGATGTTTAAGGTTTCTTTTGGGAGGGAGAGTTGTTAGCTGGGTGGAGGGGGATGAGGAGGCGCTTGGTAATTACTAAGATAGTGCTTAAGAGTTTTGCTTAGGTCTGTAATTCTTTTCATCAGTTTTCTAGCCTTCAGGGTGCTTCTGAAAGAAATGTACTGAAATCAACAGTGAATAACAGCTTCATTCTTCATGATTATGAGGCAGGATCAGACTTTTTTAGTTCAGAGTTCCTAGGCTTTAAGGTTAATTATATTCTAAAGACTTCTCGCTTTCCTTGTGGTAAAAGTTTATTTTGTGAGAAACTAGCCCCACCTTTTACTTTCACTTTTCCAGATGCGTGTCTTATAAATTATAGGTAGGGCCTGTGGACCTGCCTTCTTCCTTTCCTTGTGAGGTAAGGATGACTGCAGTAGATTGTCATTTTAGATATTGGAAATTGCTGCCTTTATCACCTCTCCCCACCCTGACCACTCTTACAGCAGGTCCTGCTTTGTTTATGAATACAGGTGAGACCTCAATAGCAAGCTCTACATGAAAGTTCCTTGTGTGAATGTCCAGACTCCCCATCCTTGCCTAGAATAAACGGTACGCTTTGTCTTCTTACATGCATCACTTATAGGTGAAGATGGTTCTGGTAAAACAACCCTCATGACTAAACTTCAAGGAGCTGAGCATGGCAAAAAAGGAAGAGGCCTAGAGTATCTCTACCTCAGTGTCCACGACGAGGACCGAGATGGTGAGTGAAGCATTGATCCATGCAGGTCTCTGACTCCTCGGTTGCCACTCCTGCAACATGCCCAGGCATTCTCAATTTTCTCTTTAGGTCTAAGAGAATTAGTCACAGGGGAGTAGATGAAGTGTATCTCTTTGTAGGACTTCACCTACTTTTCTTTATAGAGTATGTTAGCAAAATGGGGAATGGGCCTGCTACCTGCTGCTCTGAGTAGCCCTTACTTAAAAGGAGAGACTGAGAGTAAAGTTTCAAATGCACATAAAAGTAAGAAACTGAGAAGGAAGTTTTTGGACTTCCCTGGTGGCGCAGTGGTTAAGAATCCACCTGCCAACGCAGGGGACACGGGTTCGAGCCCTGGTCCGGGAAGCTCCCACATGCTGTGGAGCAGCTAAGCCAGTGCACCACAACTACTGAAGCCTGAGCGCCTAGAGCCTGTGCTCTGCAACAGAAGCCACTGCAATGAGAAGCCAGTGCACCGCAACGAAGAGCAGCCGCCTGCTCGCCACAACTAGAGAAAGCCCGCGTGCAGCAACGAAGACCCAACACAGCCATAGATAGATAGATAATATTTATTAAAAAAAAAAAATTAAGAAGTTTTTAAGTGCTTTGGACTTTTCTATGAGAGAAACACTTGGCAGACTGATCTGGGCACCATTGTTACTCTGCCTGGTTTTAGTGGAGAATCTGAAATTGATGTGGTTTAGAGTATAAAAGCTTAACAGATATTCACAAGAGAGTTTTGAGTCTTTTTGTGACAGTGTAGAAATGCTGATTGCTTGTGGGTTTTTGTTTTGTTTTGTTTTGTTTTGTTTTTATCCCCCAGTGGAGAGAATAGAGGCTCAGAGGTCATAACGTTCTCTTAATTTCTCATGTCTAGAATGTGGATAATAATCGTTTTCTACCTTCTGGGTAATTGAGATGGTTAAAAGTGCATGGTAAAAAAAAAAAAAAGTGCACGGTAAGCTCTATTATGAGGATTAGATATCATTTAAAATTGTGATAAGTACGATTGTGAGTTGGATTGGAATAACGGTTTTTGGTTACCACTAGTCAGTAATACCTCTTTTGTAAACTTTTAGGCTTTGTGTTAGATCTTGAATGGCTCTAAAATAAATAATTATTAATGCCTACATTTTTTTATTTGTAGAAAAGTGACCATGTAACCTAAGGATGAAATATCTTCATTAAATTACTTTCTTAAAATTGCGTTTACCCTTTTGTACAGTAAGGACCATGATGTAGGGGTGATTATATAAGGGGGAAAATCCCACCACCTCTGGTCCCCCATTTCCTTATTGCTAAAATGAAGAAGCTGAACCCAGGTCCTTCCTTGCACCTTAATTCTTCAAGCTCCAAGAATCATTTAAATAGAGGGGGAAAACCCTTTAATCTTAACTTAGTAGTCATCTTCGAACCCCAAGATTTTATTCCTGTTCCTTCTTCCCTGGCTTCCTTTGCCATGCTGAACATTCTCTGAAGGATGTGAAAGAAAGGTAGGAGGTAGACCTGGTGCTAAGGGCTCTCCTTGTATAAGGAGAGCAGAGGCTTTCCAGTGCCCACCTAGGCCCACCGGAGTTTGTGTAGGTAGGGTTGGGACTCAGGGGTCACTGAGCTGGGCTAAGGGGCCTCATATGTCTGAGTGTTTTGCTTCCTGTCTTTGATGATTATTGTGGAAAGAACTTGGGCTTTGGAGCCACGCAGAACTGGTTCGGAATCCACTCTGGTAGTCACTAGTTGTGACTGACTTAACCACTCTGCACCTCAGTTTCCTCATTTGTAGTATTGGGCGATGGTACCAATTTGTAGGTTGACAGAATGAGAGGTGGCATGTGTCAAGTGTAGCTGAGTGCTTGAGACAGGTGGTAGGTCTAGTACCCTTTTGAAAGTACATGAAACATGGTGTAGATACTCTGACGTTGCTATAGCTGCTTGTTTCAAAGGGGCATAAACATTTCATGCCAAGCATCAAAGTAACTATATTCACTTACCTTTGAGTTGAAATACATGTTAATTTTTATTTCAGATTCCTTAAGGTTGCCTTAAAAACTTTGATCTCTGCATTTATGGGATTTTTTTAAGCTGCCTACTTGCAAGTTCCTCTTTGATGAAAGAGTTGCCCTTACCTGTGGTTAATTATACATCTTTTAGCCCCAGTATTTTTTATTGTGTGGTGTGACTAGGTTATAAATATACATTTTGCAGGCAATCACCCAGGTAGAGAAAATCAGTTCTGGCTTGTCCTTGTTTTGTGGTAGGACATGGCATGTCAAAGGACCTCTGCCTTCAGGGTTGGGGGCATCCATTTAATGCCACATGTGGTATGTGTAATCTCCATGCACATGGGTGAGTTATATGTAGTGGGCAGTGGGAAGAAAGGCTAAAAAAAAAGAACCGTGTCTGGTGATGGGCAGACATTAAAATCTGTAGACTTCAGGTACAGTGCAGTGCAGTTTGTTTTTAGGGGGTTTTTTTGGCCACGCCGTGCAGCATGCGGGAGCTTAGTTCCCCAACCAGAGATCGAACCCGTGTCCCCTGCATTGGGAGCACAAAGTCTTAACCACTGGACCGACAGGGAAGTCCCAACAGTGCAGTATTTTTTTTTTTTAATTAGTTAATTAATTAATTAATTTTTGGCTGTGTTGGGTCTTCGTTTCTGTTCGAGGGCTTTCTCTAGTTGCGGCAAGTGGGGGCCACTCTTCATCACGGTGCGCGGGCCTCTCACTATCGCGGCCTCTCTTGTTGTGGAGCACAGGCTCCAGACTTGCACGCTCAGTAGTTGTGGCTCACCAGCCTAGTTGCTCCGCGGCATGTGGGATCTTCCCAGACCAGGGCTCGAACCCGTGTCCCCTGCACTGGCAGGCGGATTCTCAACCACTGCGCCACCAGGGAAGCCCAGTGCAGTATTTTTGAAGGCATTGGTAGAATCCAAGTCAAAACCGCTATCTGAAATGCATTAGAGTTTTGAAAGTATATCTAGATGTAGATACCTTTGTTGTACTGTTGAAATAAAGTTATGAATATAAAATTTTTCACAGCATGTTAGTGAATTGATTATACCCCAAAAAAGATAGCTAACAGAAGACAGGTTTGTAAAGGGTAAGTTGCAATTTACTGGGGAAGAAGTTAATGAAATGATATTTTTGATAGTAGGATTTCTCCCTCATGGTGCTTTTATTAAAAAAAAAAATTCTCAAAAAGGTGTCTAAAATTTTTTAAAAAGTGTATTATTAATTTGGAGAATTATCTTCTACAGTTTGATCATCCAGATGTAGTTTTAGAATCACATGCTTCATTAAATGTCAGCACTTGCACATTTGTCTGTATATGTTTTTAACTTTACTGTGGAAAACAGAACTACATAAAAGCATAGACTATTTTGATGAACCCCAATATATCTATCACCTGCCTTCAGGTTACAAGTTCTTGGTCAATTTTATTTCAGCTATACTCTCACCTTCTTCTCTTTTCACTCCACATTGGATTATTACAGCAAATTTCGGACATTATATCTTTTTATCTGTAACTACTTCCATATGTATGTCTAAAAGATTAGGATTTTAAAAAGCATAATCATATTATCATATCAAAAGTAAGTGTAATTCCTTAATATTATCAGGCACCCCGTAATTCATATCTCAGTTTATATAAGTAATGAGTTTATCTTGGCATTTAAATACAAAGGTCCTGTCTCTTTGGCACCCTTTGTGGTATGTGAGCGCACTGTTTAGTGTGACTGACACAAGAAGAGCTTGTTTAACCACAGGCTCTTCGGCATAGCTTGCTGCCTCACAGACTGCTGATATTTTAGAAGAATGGATTATTTAGACTATGGCACAGTCGTCCAGGGAACATTTGTAGCTTTTATTAGTATCTTTTGATTCTTACTGAAAGCTAAAATGTCCTTCACAATTTACTCAGACATTGCTGGAATCTTTTTGGATGTGGATACAGTATATTATGGTTGTTAAAAAATTTTATAGTTTAGACAGTTCACAAGGCACCTTGATGAAGAGTTGCTGTCCACTGAGCACTTGGACCCTTTTCTGGTTAGGATTTCTGTCCTGTGTGGAATTCTGTGGCTGTCACCTTTAAGTTCTTCCTTATGTGGCTCTTTCAGCTGTGCTGATGGTCATTGTCAGTAACTTAGCTTCACTTCTTTTCTTAGATCACACACGCTGCAATGTGTGGATTCTGGATGGAGACTTGTATCACAAAGGCCTGCTGAAATTTGCAGTTTCTGCTGAATTCTTGCCGGAGACCCTGGTGATTTTTGTTGCAGACATGTCTAGGCCTTGGACTATGATGGAATCTCTACAGAAATGGGCTAGTGTTTTACGTGAGCACATTGATAAAATGAAAATTCCACCAGAAGAAATGAGGGAGCTGGAACGGAAGTGTAAGTAAAACAGGCTTTTCTTAATTGGAAAATTCACTCGTCTTTTTGGATGGTTCGAGCCACCTTCCTTTTCACAGTGTCAAGAGGCTGCAAAGCTTCCCTTACAGAGTGTTTGTGTTTTGTTTGCACCATTTATTTCAGATTTGCTTTTGTAGATTCAGTAGTCAAAAAGTCTTCAAAGCAGTCTTTATCTCAGCTGTCACAGTTGAAGAAAATAAATCAGTATTCCTTATTATTTTCATTGGTTCTCTTTTATAATAAGGGTTCTTCCCTCACCCCCAAAATGTGATCAGTTCTGTGAGTCTTTTTGCTGTTCTGTTAACTCGTGGTCTGCTGAGTTAGTATCAGTGGGTATAGAGATTTACTGGGATCTCTGCAGCTTGAGTCCATTTCCCTGGGATTCCATTGAGATCCTATGGACCCTCTTGTTGACAAGTTTAAAGGAAGACCCACAAAAGATAAATCTTTCAGTTCCTACCAGTTCCTTCAGATCCTTCCTTTGGGGATCCAGCAAATATGATTTTAGTTAGAAATAGGAAATTCATTTTTTTTTTCATGAAAATGAAAGGATGTTTTAAGACTCAGGGCATCCAAGCCCTTGTGAGAACAGAGAACTTTAAAGGAAATTCTTTTTGTTTTGTTTTTTTTTTCCTTAATGTGGTTCAGAAACTTGTTTTTCCTTTTCGTTGCTTCTGTGCAGTTACATCAGCTTCTGTTCACTTGCCAGGGAAATGGGAGGGGCAGGGGCTGGAGCTGTGGCAGCAGCAGTGCTGTCTTGGCCAGGGCAGTCTTGGCTTAGCTTAGCCTAGCTTATTTCCACGGGATGACATCATTCCCTTTAGTGAATTAATGAGGACTTCTGGAGCATGGCACACAAACTTACTGGCAGAAGGGTTCAGAAATTTTGATGTGCTTTTCAAATCAGATTTCTTGCTGTGTGTCTTCCTGTCATAACTTCACTTGCTCCTGACTACATTAGCTAAAACAGGGAGTTTAACATATAATTCTTTAGTTTGCTGTGTGCATGTGTGTTTCCTGGGACACCCACGTGTGCTGCAGTGATTGTTATGCAGCTCAGCACATCTGTCCTCAAACACTGACCTTTCTAGATAAAGCCTATTTTTCCCCTGAAATAGAGACCCTAAAGACAACTTCTGAGAATAGTTCTGAGCCTGAAGAGCTGTTCTCCTTTCACTGCGCATTTACCATCGTACCCAGACTAGTGGGTTAATGCACAGGAGATTTCAGTTTCTGAACCTGTTTTCTTAGAGTCATAACCTTGTAAAGATTTGTTAAAACAGAAAAAAAGGAAGAGATTGAGCCAAGGATATTTTTCTTTCCCAGCTAGGGAGAGTGTCTGCCTGGTGCCAGGTCTGTTCAAGGCATTGGGGATACATACAGCAGACAAGGTGCCCGCTCCTGGGGAGCTTGTGCTCCCATGACACACTGAATTTGTTTTGTGGACTTAGTCATTGATGTCTGTGTTGCTTAGGATTAGATTGAGCTGCATGTGACACAAACCCAAAATAACAGTGGCCTAAACAAGACTGGGTTTTATTTCTCTCTCCTGTGAATGAAATCCAGAGGTAGTTCAGGACTGGAAAGCATCTTGAGGAAGACAAGTCAAGGACCCTGGCTCCTTTGTGCTTACTGCTTTGTCATCTTTAGGGTGTGGTTCTCTTCCTCTTGGCAACCAGAGCTCCAGCCTTCACATCTGTGTTGCAGGCAACAGGAGGAAAAGCAAAGAAGGGCTGAAGAGTGTGTGCCTGCTGTCTTCCTAAGGAGACATTTCCTAAGGAAATGTAGTCTGTGTGGCCGTGTGTTCTAAGTATCAGTGCTCGGTTTGGTTGTAAGGAGGAAGAGGAGAGGACACTGGAGGGCAGCTAGCGATTGCTGGAACCACATCCATGCCTCATGACTCTGGTTAATCTTCTGAGAGCCTCTCTTGTGTTCACCACCTTTCCTCTGAGGTGTTCGGAATGGTACTCACACCTTTCTGTTACCCGTTGAAGGAGTGCCTTTGTTAGCTAGTTTTAGGTTACATTTTAATAAAGTGGTTGGCCATCCTCTTGCTTAGAGGACTCCCACTTTCCAGATTAATTGGACTCTAGGTATTGTATTGAATGAGCAAAGGGCTGTCACCCAACCTGCTTTCTGATCCAACACCAGTCTCCAATCTGCTGAGTTTGGAAAGCTGCTCCATGGCCAGCCAATATCTTTCCGGATTAGGTTCCTCAGTGATCCTGAATCTGTGGCAGCTGCTTGGCTGCAGGGTTTGTCTGAGGGAGAGGGCAGAGCAACCCCTAAAGCTGCCAGAAGGTGGTGCTTGTGTGTAGGTTAGTCTTGTCTTTCCTGCTTTGTTTTTCCTGCTTTTCCTTGCTTATCAAGTAGAGGAAAAAGATTAGGTGCAGTCTCTTGGGTCCTCTCAGAACTGTGGAACCAACCAGTGATCAATGAGGTAGAAGGGAAAAGAAGAGAAAGGCGGCGCTCTGCAGTCTCCTTCCCATAGCCACTCCCATCTGATGCTAAAGGGGAGCCCCTGGTGGGCTGATGGCTCCTGCTGTGAAATACTGGCCATCCCACCACCTAGAGAGAAACTGCTAATACTGTGGTATGTGTGTACCCTAAGGGAAATGCACATTTTATTATCCGAATTACACAGTCCTCACTATGTTTTTATCATTCCTTTTCACCACCTCCGTTATGAATATTTGCTCTGCCTTCCAACTTATTTTCTAAAATGCTGAGTTATTAAAAACACATGTGCATTTCCTACTGTTTTTGGATAGCCGTAATTAAGTCATTCCTTCAGAGAATGAATAGCCTAGCCCAGGGTTTCCCAACCATTTTCATATCATGGCCTATGTAGAATACAGCAGTTTATACAGCATGCTGGGTCGTGGAGGTTTGTGGAGCAGACTGCTGGAGCTGCCCCATCCCCGCCTCCCTTCCCACAGTCATTTAGCTTACCTGTAACCTGTTCCGGGCTCTGCCATGCTCACTGTCTTGGAAGCCTGGTTGAGTGCCTCACGTGACCTTGGGCAATTATAGATATTACCCAAACAGTTAAGCCATTGTATTTTTCATTGACTTGAAGATTTGTTAAAATGCTTTTAAAGAGAAAATGTGGGAAGACTAAAAAGAGTACATATTCTCAATTATATTTATATTATAAATGTAATTACATATGTAAATGTAATTACATACATATAAATTATATTTATATTATAACTCTAGAAAATGCAAACTAATCTGTATTGAAAAAAAAAGCGGATCAGTGGCTGCCTGGAGTTAGGGATGGTGTTGAGGAGGGGTGGGGAAAATAGATTACCAAAAGGTACAAGGAAACTTCTGGGGGTGATAGATAAATGCACTATCTTGATTGTGGTACTGACTCATGGGTGTATTCATATGTCAAAAATAGCAAATTTAGGGAGTTCCCTGGTGGCCTAGTGGTTAGGATTCCAGGCTCTCACTGCCGTGGCCCGGATTCAATCCCTGGTCGGGTAACTAAGATCCTTCAAGCCGTGAGGCATGCCAAAAAAAAAAAAAATCAGATTTACATTTTAAACATGCGCAGTTTGTTGTGTGTCAATCTTGGCTCCATAAAGCTAAAATAAAGCAGATTTTTTAAAAAAAAAAGAGAAAATGTGGGAGCCTTTGATTTCTTAAGAGCCTTCAACAATCATCAGAAAACCCTTCTCTGTTTTTGTCCAAAATGCAATGCAGTAAAGATCTCTTGAGTATTCATTTATTGAATCTGAAGAAATAAACTGCACTGATGGTAAAAAAAAAAAAAAAATCTCTTGAGTAGATTGTTTTTGTGTGTTTTTTTTTGTTTTTGGCCACGCGGCATTCAGGATCCTAGTTCCCCGACCAGGGATTGAACCTGCGCCCCCTGCATTTTAAGCGCAGTCTTAACCACTGGACTGCCAGGGAAGTCCCATGAGTGGATTATTTATATTGGCAATGAAATTATATGAATGAGCTTAATTAAAGAGAAGTTGTAGAGATGAAATGTTATATCTGCGCTTTAGGGTTTAGGCAGTGGTTTTTTCCCAGTATTATATGAAAGACATTGTACTCCCAGATAATTCCAGAAGCTTATATAACAATAACCTAAAGTCTTTGTAAATTAGGACTCACTGTCTTAAAATATTTGAAACCTGTTCTGTGGGTGAAGAAGAGTACATGCACTTTTCTCTAGATTCTCTTTAATCTAGTTGTCTGTGTTTTCTCAGTGAGCATGTTGTGGATGAGAGTAAAAGTCCTTTTGGTCCTTTAGGCATGTTGAGTGTAGAAGAGTAGAGCTGCCGGCTCGAAGTAGCTTTAATCATCATGTCCTTGTTCTCTGGCCTGACATGTAACCTTGAAGCACCCAGGAAAAGGTGCAGGTCTGTGGACTTTGTGTTCACTTGCCTTAACCAAGACCATGGACCACTCTCAGCTTGAAGGCCCTCCTGTGGGGTTGCACCCATGGCCAAAGTAGTGCCAAGAAGTAGATGTATCACTCACCTCTTCTTGTGTTAGGCAGGAACAAGTCCGTGATACGTGTGACTCAGGATTTCCTGAAGATGAAACTGAGTCCACAAGAGTGAGGATGATGAGGAGATGCAGATGGTGCTGGCAAGTCCAGCCTCGCTCTTTAGCACGGATGCACCTCAGCTGTATGGAAACAGCATGTTCTTGGTAATTCAGGTGGTTTTTAATGAGAACTCTGAGGAGTTTTATAAGTTGTAACCTATTCTAGTGGTCGCGTCTGTTGAAGTAGCACAGTTCGACTATCCTAATATTTTGAAAATGTAAAATATATAGGAAAAGTGTTGGGAATTCCCTGGTGGTCCAGTGGTTAGGACTTGGATCTTTCACTGCCATGGCCTGGGTTCAA
Organism: Balaenoptera borealis; assembly: GCF_965194805.1. NCBI lineage: Eukaryota > Metazoa > Chordata > Mammalia > Artiodactyla > Balaenopteridae > Balaenoptera > Balaenoptera borealis. Next base: position 18,707,300 of record NC_138878.1, read on the forward strand.
TCCCTAGTAGTGGGACTAAGATCCTGCAAGCCTCGCAGCGTGGCCCAAAAAAGAGTGTTTTGTTTTGTTTTTCATAGTAGGAACTATTGAAGCCTTAGGAGTTTTTAAAAACCTGTTTAATTGTTAACAGTTAGATGCAATTAAAGATGACCAGGGGAATATCTTTGCTGCTCTGAAGTTATACTGCTCAGACTGACTGAAAATGTCAGAATTGGGATTTTGTATCACCACCCCTAAATCCCTAATATTGCAGTTAAGTCAGATGCAGTTAGGAAGTTTGTCACAACTCTTTATGTTTTGTGCTTATCACTACCTGCTTCAGTTTTCTAAAGCTGGCATGTGCATTTTTTATTGTGTGTGTGTGTCTGTGTAATTTTCTTTTTCTTTTTCACCTGTAGTTGTGAAAGATTTTCAAGACTATGTTGAGCCTGAGGAAGGTTGTCAAGGTTCCCCACAGAGAAGAGGGCCTCTGACCTCAGGTCCTGATGAAGAAAATGTTGCCCTGCCTCTTGGTGACAACGTGCTGACTCATAACCTGGGGATCCCAGTGTTGGTGGTGTGCACAAAGGTGTGTGCCAGGGAATTGTACGCTTGGCTGGGTTTGGCAGTGCAGCAAATAAATAAAGTGCATTAAGAAAAAAAAATCCAGTAAACAACAAACAAAAAAATGGGGGGTTTGAAAAGTTCTTTGATCCTAGTCAGAGCCACTAGGTTGCCCAACTGCAGCATGTGCCATTCACATCATATTCTGTGAGAATGGAGCCCTGTGGAGTGTGCAGTGCACAGCCATGTCCAGTGGGCCTGTTTCCTGATGTGACCTTGTTTGATTCTTAGAGCAACTGTGAGGTGATCAGGGCTATCATATCCCTGCTTTATAGATGTGGAAACCGAGGCCCAGGATGAAAGAAGAATCTCCAGTTGCTTTTCACTCTTGTCTATTTATTTAATTAATGCTTGGACTTTGGGCTGTGGCTGCCTTCTTTTTTTTTTTTTAATTAATTAATTTATTTTGGTTGCGCTGGATCTTAGTTGCGGCTGGCGGGCTCTTTAGTTGTGGCATGCAAACTCTTAGTTGCAGCATGCATGTACGATCTTTTTCCCTGACCAGGGATTGAACCTGGGCCCCCTGCATTGGGAGCATGGAGTCTTAACCACTGCACCACCAGGGAAGTCCCATGGCTGCCTTCTTTGAAGCTATGATACTTTATTACTGACAAAGACAGTGTTCCCATCCTTATCAGGCAGACAGGCAAAAAGATGACTCCTTTCTCTTTCTATCTTACCTGCAGTGTGATGCGGTGAGTGTCCTGGAGAAGGAGCATGATTACAGGGACGAGCACTTTGACTTCATCCAGTCACACCTACGGAGGTTCTGCCTCCAGTGTATCCTTGGGGCGCTGTGTTGGGGTCCAGGGGCACAGGCTCCCCTCTGTGTGTGCTAATCCAGGCTTCCTCCAAATGGGGCATCTTCAAAGAGATACAGTACTTCCTGAATCCAGAATAGTCTTTTGCCAGGGTGAAACTGTATACATCAGCGGTCCCCAACCTTTTGGGCACCAGGGACCAGTTTCGTGGAAGACAGTTTTTCCACGGACCACGGGGGGCGGGGGAGGGTTCAGGCAGTAATGCGAGTGATGGGGAGCAGCAGATGAAGCTTCACTCGCTTGCCCACTGCTCACCTCCTGCTTTGTGGCCCGGTTCCTAACAGGCCGAGGACCAATACCGGTCTGTGGACCCGGGGTTGGGGACCCGTGGTATACATCATTTTACTTTCTAAAAGTTTACTGTGTTGGAATTTGAGACTTAATAATTTGTGCCTATTTTTGATTACTTTTTATTTTTAATGGTGTACATTTGATAAGCTTTTGTATTAAGAAGAAAGCTGATATGATAATTTTATTGCAAATTATTTTTATCATATCTTGGAAATCTTTTTAAACTTTGCTTTTTTTATAGAAAAGGTTAATTACCCAACATGATAGTGTTTTGGCTGCTACAGGGTTTCCTTTATGTTTATGTTTTGTGCTGTCCGTGAGAGAGATGCTGTGTCAGCAGACTTTTGAGTCTTGTTTCTGTAAAAATCCAATAGCAGTTGGTGCCATCATCCCACATCCTGGGCGGGGCAGGGTAAGGGTGGGTTCCGCTACTTCCTTTGGGCTCTTAAGCTTGTCCAGCTCAGTGGAGGGTGCCAATAACATGTAGGTACCCAACTCTTGTATGCTTAATGACCAACTTGATCACATGTGGGCATCTGTCTGGGAAAGAATCTGTGTACCTTGGATATGCTGAGGGTTATCCTGGGCTACCCTCAGAATCATTAAGTTGACTGCTTGGGACGCAACCTGATGGGTTAGAAGATAACAGTTTACATGTTCAAAAATGAACTACGTGGCCCACTATCATCAACATGCTTTATGCTTTTGACCTGCTGCTTCTGCTACTATTACTTTTTTAGTTCTTAAAATTTTAACACTTTCTATTAATCGTGTGTTGATCAAAAACTGAGTATCCTGTGACTATACTTTGAGGATTGTGCTTGTATGTATTTGCTTTTGTCTCCTCTTGCAGTGAATTGGTTTTCCTTAAGCAGATTGATTAGATGGAGCGGCCTTGATTTACACATCAGTGAAGGAAGAGAAAAACCTCGACTTGTTGTATAAGTACATTGTTCATAAAACATACGGTTTCCACTTTACCACGCCTGCCTTAGTTGTGGAAAAGGAAGCAGTTTTTATGTGAGTTCTTTATAGGTGATGCTTTCAAATGCTTCTCTTCTTGGTACATTTGCTCTTTACATTTTATCCTTCCAAGTAAGATGGCTCTGTCTCTCTCTTATACAGCCAGCTTTCTACTACCTTGGGGCAAAGTGCTTGGAGTTGGACCTCATAGGGGATATATACACCCACCTTTCCATCTCTGCTGTTTTCCAGATTACTTGCCATTCTGCTTCCAGTCTGAGGGAACTGGGTGGAGTGAGGTCAGGGGTGCTGCCTTTCTTCATTGAGAGCAAGTTGCTAAAACATTTTTGCCACTTACTGTCAACTCTGGTAGAATACCGGCTGAGTGAGGGAGTTGCAGTATAGGGAATTGGCGCTTTGAGGATCCTGAACGTTTTCTGTTGAAGCATCTGGTTTATTGGCATCCATTGACAGGGATGACTGCCTACGCCCTCCCTCGCGCCCCATCAGCTTGGGCTTTGGCTGTACTGAATGCCTGTTGTGTTTCCGGTGTTTCACGTTTGAGGAGCCACTGGGGCTGATTGTCCTGGGCAGAGACTTGGATACCTGTTAGTCCGAATTTGTGTCATTCTCTCAGTGGAGAATGGTGAGTGTTGTGGATGCATAAATAAATGTTGAGGGTGTGGTCTCTGAGAGGACTTGTGCTAGTACCATGTTTTTAGGCTTAGATATCCTCTTAAGAAAGAATTACAGTTTGTTCAGCAAATACTGAGCACTTTCTCGGAGACCAGGTTCTATGCTGAGGGCAGAAATGAATGAGATGTGGTTCCTGCACAAGGCACTTTAAGGGACACACACAGCCGAGGAGGGCTAGGGCAGTACTGGGGTAGTAGAGGCAGTGTGGCAGGGAGAGCAGAGGAGTGATGCTGGGAGGATGAGTGGTGCGTGCCAGGCAGGCCAGAAGGAGTGGTGGAAGGGCGGGAGAGTCTGGGAGAAGACTGAAGGTGTGAAAGCCGAGAGCTCTCGGGGGACCCAATAGGCTGCCTCCTCAACATTTAGGGAGAGCCTCACTTGGGCTCTTCCCAGACAGCAGACATAGAGACTTAGACTGATTTTAGAGAATCGTTGTCTAGAGCAGTCAGGCCAGCACCAAAGCCACAAGCTCTCAGTGAGTGGTATGCTTTTGGAGTCAGTCAGTACCCAGATCACTTGTGATCCTGAGGAGAAGGAGGATCCGGGAGACTGGATGTGTTCAGGGCTGGTCTGGAGTGGAGAAGAAGCTCAGAGCTTCTGAAGGTGACACGGGTCATGGCAGTATCTTGATCATGCTCTGTCCCTTTGCGCCTTTGGTCCTGTTGGTAGTTGCCTGTTGGGGAGCCGGTGAAGTCGTCGGAGCCATTGGGGTGGAGAGCCCTGGCTAAGCACCTTCTCGGTTATAGGGCTATGGAGCAGGAGTTGGATGGAGAATGAGAAGCCTGTGGGAACAATCAGTTGCCATCTTTTAGAGCTTCTAGATAAAAGTATGTCATGTAGGGCATTTTACAATTGTTCCTTACCCTAGGCTGCAGCTTAACTTAATGGAACCTGGGTGCCATCCTGCCCTGTGATGTCAAGCTGGGCAGCACCCACGTAGGATCCTCAAGAACTCCTTGTGTCCCTTTGGTTTGAGGCCCAGGATAGTGCAGGTCCTGCTACTCCCCTTGGCTCCAGGGTACATATTCACACATCAGTAAAATTAACCAATCCATAAGAAAACTGCTGTCAGAAAGAAGAGTTCTCAGAGAAACAGCTCACAGGGGTGTCTTCATACCAAAGCCCAGAGAAACAGCCCTATCCTGAGCTCTATCCGATGTGTTGCTCTGTATTCTCCACTCTGTCAGAACAGGGCCCCATTGTGTCCTTGTTCTTCTCGGCAGAGTTGTGGAAAAGCTCTGAACACTTCCTGTGGGTCAGCATGTACAGTCAGTAAGATCTCGCTCTGGCTCCTTAGGCCTTGGGCCTCATGAACTCAGTATGGAGCAGGACCTGTGAGGTTGAGCTGATGGACTACACTTGCAGTGAATATTGGCTTGTCTGCCAGAATCTACAAGCCGGCCCAGCAACTACAGACCAGAACTTGTGGGAAGGGATCTCAGCCGGGAGTCCTCTCTAACCCAGAGTGTGCTGAGTATTCCATAAGGCAGTCCAAGGAAAAGCAAGTCAGTCTCTGTGTCTTTGCCTTTAGACCTGCAGGCTGGGACAATGAAAAGAAAATAGCTATTTTACATGAAAATTTCACAACTGTGAAGCCAGAAGATGCATATGAAGACTTTATTGTGAAACCTCCTGTGAGAAAGGTACCCAAATCAATCACTTTAAGAGTTGTAGGTGGGGAATTCCCCAGCGGCCCAGTGGTTGGGACTCTGCGCTTTCACTGCCAAGGGCCTGGGTTCGATCCCTGGTCGGGGAACTAAGATGCCACAAGCTGCGCAGCACGGCGCCCCCACCAAAAAAAAAAAGAAATAGTTGTAGGTTTTTTTCATGGGAAAAGAAACTTATAAAGAAACAAGTCTTACACATTGAACCATTTGGGGGGGTAAAAAAAAAATAATCCAAGGGCCTTTTAAAAAAAGTCTTTAGATGAAGTCGTGTTATGTAATTGGCTCTGGGTGGCACAGCATGAGTGATGGAGTGCCACTGCTGCGTCTGGATTACTGTTAGTAGATCCCACTTGCTCCTGTGATCGCCTGCAGACCCGGATCTGGGAGGTATTGTTTAGAACCTGCCAGACTTAAAAATGTCATTTGGCCATATGCCAAGCCTGGTCTGGGAACAGGGTCTTTGCCAGGCTAGAAAGACTTGACCTCTGCAGTCTCCACAGGGACTTCCCAAACCCATGTTGAGACATGAGCACAAGATTCTCCTTTCAGCATGAATTTTGACAAGTAGTTGGGGGTGTTCTTGGTCTATGACCACGAATGAGTGTGTCACTTCACTTCACAGCTGGTCCATGACAAAGAGTTGGCAGCGGAGGATGAGCAGGTGTTCCTAATGAAGCAACAGGTAAGAAGACCAGTGAGGCCAGAGCAGAGGCCTTCTCACGAATGAAACCAGCTCCCTGGCGTGAGGCGGGGGTATCACAAAGAGCTTGCAGGGACAAAGGGGTTGCTACCAGTTCTTGTTCTCTCCCATTTCTAGGATTGGTACAGGGTAGGGGGCCCCTCAGAGGATCGCACTCCTGCCTTGCAGATTCTCCTACAGTGATAGGCTTAGTATCTTATTAAGTACCTGTTCTGTCTGCAAATATAGGTTTTCTGGCATAGTATTTCCCATGTTGACAGTTTACCAAACGCCCTGACCTCACTTCCGTTAGTTCACATAGCCCCACACAGCCCTGTGCATGAAGGCATGTGAGCTGATATACACATTTTGTAGGTGAGGAGAGTAAACCCAAGCTGACAGTTCAGAATGCAGACCCAGTCCCACCTTTCTGTTTCACTGAGAGTGGTGTTAGACACATCATGGGTTTGCCTGATGATGCAGGCAGGTCAGCAGGGGGCGTTGATTTTTTTTTGCCAACTTTTCCTCCCTTTTGTGCTCTCCTTGCTTCTTTAGCTTCAAAACTGGTTACTGGGAGTATTTTTTGTTCACCATATACCAAATTGCTCAATTTAAATATTTTGCATTTATAGTGTAGAACCTCTGACTTGGTTGTTGTTAGTGGTGCCCTCTAGTGGAATACTTGGAAGTGTTTCTCCAGACCTTCAGTGCACTCTGCAGGCCTTGGTTAACGGTCGGTGTGTCCCTCTCTTTGCAGTCACTCCTTGCCAAGCAGCCAGCCACACCCACGAGAGCCTCCGTGAGTACCTTAAACTAAACAGAGGGTCAAGGCCCAATGTCATGTCTTCAAACTTTATACCATTATTTGTGAGAGCTTACATTTGTGTGGGCTTTTGTATATTCAGAGGGAATTTGGTCCCCCTAAAAGCCCAGGGCCAGGAACATGGTAGGAACTCAGAAAACGTCTGATGAAGGAATACAGCTCTGGGAGTTAGAGTGAACAGGTTTTGTTATCTTGGTATCTCTTCTCTCAGGAGAAATTGGGATCTAAAAAAGGGACTGAGCTGGGCGCAAACTCCCATTACTGCCACCCTTCTCCCTAGACTGTGAAAAATACCCTGCAGAAGCATGTCTTCATTTTTGGAATATGTATTTTCTGTTATTTTTATGCCTGTGTGTGACTTGGGCTGGTTTTGGACTTAGGAATCCCCTGCAAGAGGACCCTCTGGCTCTCCAAGAACCCAGGGCCGGGGAGGGCCAGCCAGCGTGCCTAGTGCCTCCCCAGGCACGTCAGTAAAGAAGCCGGACCCAAACATCAAAAGTACGTATCCTGTCTCTTTGGAGAGTGGTTTAGTCCTAGGCCTCATTCCTACTTTAGGGGGTGAGTAGCTGGGTTTGGAAGGTGGAGACTCAAGGTAGCTGAGCTGTTTTCTTTCCCAAGAAGGGCTGCTTTCCACTTCCTCTTTCTGAGAGAGAGGGGGTTCATGGTTGGCAGAGACCAAGGCCTGTTTCTTTGTTGGAATTGGTGGCCCTTGCACCTGGCTTTGTTTAAGACCTTGGTTAGGCCTCTCTATATTCAGAGAAGAATACAGCATAAGAAGTCACTTTAAAATGTATATTTTGAGTTCTTGGTTTTGTTGCTTATTAGGTTTATATTATTACCATTTATGAATTGTCACTTGTTTTGTCAAGCTCAGTTACTTACTAGTTTAAGTAGCCCTTACCCCAGTGACTTAATAATACCCCAAGATGTTGGCTGCAGTAAAACCCTCAAATTATATTTAATTCTTGCATGTTTGATGACTGTCTTCTATTCTGAATGAGAGCTTTTCACAGCAACTTTGGAACATTACGGGCTTATAAAACTTTGAAAAACACTGCTTCATGGACAGGGAGATGATGTGGAGCACAGGTTACCTGTTATGCCTCTGAACAGGTGGGAACTCTAAACAGGTTTCCACTTACTAACTATGCTAACACATCATCAGCCTTAGCAGTGGCAGTGTATACGGCATCATAGTGAATGAATCTGCTCAGTATCCTAGGAAGATCATAACCACAAATGGATAATTCCAAGCTGAAAAATAGTTTGTTGCTGTTTAATTGAGTCATTCAGTTTGTGTGATGCTTTTTTTCTTTAATGTTTCCTTAGATAATGCAGCAAGTGAAGGGGTGTTGGCCAGCTTCTTCAATAGTCTGTTGAGTAAAAAAACAGGCTCTCCTGGAAGTCCTGGTGCTGGTGGGGTGCAGGGCACAGCCAAGAAGTCAGGTACTGAAGGGCCCCCAAAGACTTAGGACCCTTGTGATCGAGGAGTGCTGGAAGGTGGGGTGGTGGACAGGAGTGTCTGCTTTCACTGACCTGCAGACCCCTCGATGTTCTGAACAGATTTCCACCTTACACTGAGCAGTATACTTTACAGTAGGATTACCTTATTACCATGCGTGTTTCTTGGTACATTTAAGGTGGGATTTATGTATATTCAGGTTCTCAAGAACTGACTGTTGGGTGAGTTGAGGTAGATCCTAAATATTGGGCTGGCCAAAAAGTTTGTTCGGGTTTTTCCATAACATCTTACGTAACGAACTTTTTGGTCAACCCAGTACATGGCCCGGGTGTAGAATTTCTGTCAGTTGGAAGTCATGGTCTAGAGTGTACCATTGACATTTTATTTACTCTCTTTAATTTTCTGTGTTGCTTTATAAGGATTTTGCTCACTCTACTGCCTCCAGTCTTGCCGTCAGCTGCCTGTGAACCCTCACTGTCTCACTGGAGGGTTTTCATTTTCTCCTCCATGAAGCTCCCCACCCTTGTCACACATAGACATCTCTGTGGCAGCCCACCCATCTGTTCTTCCGTGTGGGCACATAGGGCAAGTCTATGTCTTGGAGGTCTCTGAAACAAAAGAACCAGGTTCCTTGGGAATTACAAATTTTCCCAGAAAGCTTGAGGCCATTTCCAAAGGGTTTTAATTTTCCATTAGCTATAAGGAATATTAATACAGTATTGTCCTTAATTGGTGTTTTCCAATCAAAGGAAACCCTCAAGAAATCACTCCATCCTCAGGTCAGCCTGTGCCTTCAGGTGCTCTTGAGTTCTTGGAGACTCAGAGTCTGTCTGATCTGGTGGCCCAGGCTATAAGCTGGTATTCCCTGGGAGGAAATAGGAGTCACTTCTAGGCCCCAGTTAGTTTTCAACAACAAAAAATATGTGCACCAACTTTGTGCAGTATCGAAATGGCCAACCTTAGTCTTATATTCTTATTGAAATACGATGTTTCCAGGATATCCATGTGAGTCAGTTGTAATTAGTAACAAAACATAAACAGCTGTTCTGTCTGAGGCACAGAAAGTCATTTGCTGCATGCCAGAAACTCAAATACCACCTCTAGGAAGATGGGTGATGAGAGTGCATAGGGGTGAGAGGGTTTTCAGAAAGGCCTTTGTGTTTGGCACGAAGGCACCCCCAGGCAGGGGGCAGTAATGTAGTCGGGGAGCCCAAACCTGTGGCATTTGGAATTAAGAAGGGCTGAATTAGAGTCTGTCTCCTTATAACCATTGCAATGAAAAAAGACTTTCCTCATTCTTATTGGAGTTATTATCACCAAAAATGATTATAGAAATCTGTATAATTTTAAATGTCCCTTTTTAAAAAATTTTTTTTCTGCTCTCATCACTGCTGCTTTTTTTTTTTCTTTAAAGGACAAAAGACTGTGTTGACAAATGTTCAGGAAGAACTGGATAGAATGACTCGAAAACCAGACTCCATGGTAACAAACTCTTCAACAGAAAATGAAGCCTGATCCTCCTTAAAAAGTGCATATGTAAAATGACCAAATAACTATATTGATCTGCTCTAAGACCAGGATTTTTCTGATATGGCACATGCTATCAGTTTTTTGGGGCAGGGGAGATGAACTTAAAAAAAAAAAAAAAAAAAAAACTTCATTGGCTTGTCCGAGTGTGAAATGCACCTTTAGGAAGGTTATGTGTCAGACCCCTTTGTGAAGGATAACCCTTGGACTCTCAGGCATGTGGCTCTCTCATGGGCAGCAAGTGCAGCTGGGCTTCTTGGGGAGGGGAAGGTAGATGGAGAGAAAGAGGGCCCACTTACTTTCAGGGTGGAGCCAATGAGACCAGGAAGTCATTGATCAGATGGTGGCTAGTCCGACCAGTTGCATGTTAACAGATCCACTTGTTCTTGGGAAGCAGATTAAGTAGCAGAAAGTCCAGGAAAGAGAAAGACTGAAAGGAGGAATGAGAGAAGTGTTGGTAGGGAAGCTGAATGTTGCAGGAAGTGGAGGAGGAGGAGATGAGCAGTGTTAGTAAATACTGTGTGTTCAGTAGAAGTCGAATAATCATTTTTAAGACTTAAAATCAGAAGCATTTCCAAACTAAACACTAAGCAAAATGGGAATTGGACTTGTTCTGAATGCATCTTTAACTTATGAAAGATGTGTTAAGTGTGGGGATGCCTGAGTCAGGTGGAGCCGGTATGGGGGTGGGGAAGATGGCAGCTGCCCAGGACGCACGTGCTTAGCCCAGGCCATGTCCTCGTGGGAGGTGTTGGGCTCCACGCATGTGCGTCGTGGGGCAGTCACTGGGGGGTATGTTTAAAGTCAGCAGTTACAAAATTAGTTTACTTTGAATTGTGTTTTCTAAATAGCTTCTGCTTTGTTTTTAAATTTTTTTTTTTTTAACTACCACAGGCTGGCCTACTAGTAGAGAATGGGTGACCAACCTCTCATTTTACCATAATGCAGTGTGCTACAGAAAGTTTGAAGGAGGTTTTTAATGTAAATACACTCCAATTAATTGGCTTACACCAGTCCCTGCCTTATGGTCATTGGAAACCTTCGTGGAGTTCCATTGATGCAAAAGGGTTTTGTCCTAGCTCCCTGGTCTGATCAGTGCTATCAGATGGACAAATAAGTGTGAATGTTTTATATTGAAAATGGAAATGATACATTTCTCTTGTTTTATGTTTTTCATAAACTAGCATTTTTTTCTTATGGAAATAAGTGTTTCAGGTGTCTCCATTTAGGGCAAATTCAGGCACATTGTCATGTCACACCATCATCCTGGAAGTGACTTCTATGGATTTTAAATGGCACTTTTAATTTTATACATGACACAGAACATTGAAATGCAAACACTACCATTAATTTAATGTATAAAACATTTGTTGTCAAATCAAGGGAAAAACTACAGTTCACTTATGTGGAATTTACTTTTTTTATATGAATGTTTGTTGTACTGTGTCTAAGCCTAACTTCCCTAATGTCATTACTTTTACATACCAGATTTGACTGACCACTAACCATACTGGGCATAACTTAATATCGTATGTTATATAACAAGACTCTGAGACTGTCTTGAGTTGCTTTTCTGTAAAGGTCTGAACACTGTTAAGGAGAAAGCTGAGTATTTACTTGCCTTTCTGACAAACATAAAAATGTGTTTCTTGTGCCAGTCTTATTGTTGAAAATACACTTTTTCCCCCCTTTTTAATTCAGTTTTTTTTTTTTAATGTATTATGGCTTCCAGTTACCAGATTTTCCAGGTAATGACAGTAAACTGACTTGGAATGATGGTTGTGGTATAATGACCAATAGATGCCAAACAGCTTGTGGCCACACGAATGATGGGGTCACTTAATCCCTCCATAGCAGCTGGCAGGGGCAGGGGGCACAAAATGAGTGACCTCAGAAATAAGAAAGAATTCTTCGAACGGCACATGCCTAAGAGGGATACAGTGTGATTTTAAATTTTAATGCAAAACTTTACTTTTTGTTTATTTTTTATCATTTAAACTGAGAAGCACTTTTTGGTGTCAATATAAAATGTACTAAAACCGAAGAAATGCTAAGACACCTGTCTTGTGAAGGAAGGTTTCTTGGAGATCACTTTAGTTTCTCATAACAAGTGGATACTCCTAGGATCAGAAGAAACTGATGTATAGATAGTGTCATGTGCTCAGTGGTTGCCAAAGTCTACCAACTTTGGGGAGCTGCAGGGTTCTTTTTTGGGAGGGTGGGAGGGGGGAGCATATTTTTTGTTACTTTGGGATTTTCGTGCATTGGAACCAAAGGCCAAACAATAAACAGCCTTTACTTTTTAAAGTAAAATTCATTTCATTTGCAGAATACACTTGTATGGTAGACTGTTAAAGATAATTTTATGACTATTTATGTACATTGTAGTGGTTACATCTGCTGTTTGTCTTTAAAATGGAAAAGTCAAAGAAATAAGCCCAACCTTGAAGATATGGCCACAATAAAGGCCATGAATTGGTCTTTCCTAAAAATGCAACGGGTATGCTGCTAGAATTATTTAATTTTGTTTGCACTTTTTTTTTTTTTTTTGGATTGGCATTTTTAAACCAGTATTTAAACTGAAGATGTGTTTTATTAGTTTAACAAAGTTGAAAGTGACTGCTCTGTACATCATGACCTTAACAATGTTGATGCTGTAAGTGAAAGTTCACTGTTGTCTCTATACTAGGTTTATTGGTGTTTTTAACTTAAAATTAGGACTGCAGATTATTCCCCCACCAGCCTTAGTCCAGGGGTGTGGCTCTATCCGAATGCAGTATGCAGTCATGTGGAACCTTGCTTTCTAGTGCTGGAAAAGAAGATGTCTCTAATTACTGGCTTCAATAAACACGAATCCAGACTGCTTACAATTTTTGGTGACTTTCTTTATGATAAATCATCCCACTGGAGATACACTGAATTGTCTGCTAGTCATATAAGGTATCTACCATGTAGCTAAAAATGTATACCTCTCTCATTTGAAATTATCAGAAATTCTGTTAAAGAATATTTTAAAACCGTATTTTGAGATATGTGGAGTTCCAGGCTGTAAGTAAAGTGCAAGGAGTGTGAGTTGTCCAACATATTTTCTTGTCTATTAGATAAGTTTTTGACTGTCTGAATTGGGCTAAGAAATTTTCACTTAACTAATTTAGAAGCCTTGAGGATTCATAGAGGAATTTCAGAGCAGCTGTACCATAATGCTTCTCACCTGCTGAAATGGGCAACAGTAAAGTATGTTTAAGAAAATTGGACACTTTATATTAGAGATGAATTGTGTTTCTGATTATTACAGTTTAAGCATGTTGAATTTTCTGTTCTTTAAAGCTGATTTATTACACAGATTTTCTCCCCCAATTTTTATTTTGAAAAATTGTAAACCTACAGAAAAGTTGAAAGCGGAATATATTGAATACCCATGTTCTTTTACATAGATTCACCAGTTATTAACTTTTTGCCATATTTGCTTTCTCTGTCCCTCTCTTCCTCCATCCCTCCTTCCCTATATCTGTCTCAGTACACACACATATACTTTTTTCCCCCTGAGTCATTTAAAATAAGTTTTAAACACCAGGGCATTTCACCCCTAAATATATTAGCTGAGTCCAGGCCAGTTGTCTTATAGAATATCCCACAATCTGGATTTGTCTTATTGTTTCCTCATGATTTCATTTAGGTTAAACATTTTTTGTAAGAATTGTTATAAGAATGCTATAAGTGAGATTGTGTATGTTCCAGTATTGCACATCAGGTTGTCCCTGTATTGGTGATGCTGGGTTCGATGCCTTGTTTAAGGTAGTGTCCCACATATCTATCAAAGTGGGGTGATACCATTGAAGATGTTGGATTTCAGCCACCTTTTCCACATCATTTATAACATCCACTGATGATCTTATCTAAATCAGTTACCACATTAGGAGTTCTTAAATGGTAGTTTTCTTATCCCATCATTCCCCTGCATGTATTAGCTGGCATTCATCTATAAAGAAGAGTTTTCTTTCCTCTACCCTTTTTGGGTAGTTGTTTTCACTGTGAATTTACAGTTTTGTTTTTTTAATTCAAAGTGTTATAATCTAATAACTCATTCTTTTTGATGCTCAGATTGCTCCAGATTTGATGAGTGGGAGCCTCTTCAACCAGTTGTGTCCTTTTTTTCCCTTTTATTGAGATACAATTCACAATATAAAATTCATCATTTTAAAATGTTCATTTCAGGGGTTTTTAGTATGTATATTCACTCTGTTGTGCACCCATTGCCACCATCAAATTCCAGAACATTTCCATCACCCCAAAAAGAAACTCCATACCTATTTGTCAGTCCCAGTTCTTCCCTCCCCCAATTCCTAGCAACCACAAATCTTTCTATCTATGGATTTGCCTATTCCGGATATTTTACATAAGTGGAATCATACAGTATATGGCCTTTTTGTATCTGGCTTCTTTCATTTAGCATGTTTTCTGGGTTCATCCATGTTGTAGCATTGTGTCAGTACTTCATTTCTTTTTGTAGCTGAATAATATCCCACTGCATGGAAAACCATATTTAGTTTATCCATTCATCTGTTGATGTATATTTGGGTTATTTCCAATTGTTATTATGAATGAGGCTGCTGTGAACATGCATATATAAGTTTTTGTGTAAACATATGTTCTTTTGGCAGATACCTAGAAGTGGAAGTGCTGGGTCATATGATAATTCTATTTTAGCAGAGAATCACCAGACTTTTCCATAGCAACTGAACCATTTTATGTTCCTGCTAGCAATGTGTAATGTTCTTTCTCCATATCTTAGCCAACACTTGTTTTCTGGGAGTTTTTTGTTTGTTTAACTATAGCTATCCTAGTGAGTGAAATGGTGTCTTAGCGACTAATGATGTTGAGCATCTTTTCATGTTGTTATTGGCTATTTACATAGCTTCTTAGGAGAGGTGTCTATTCATATCCTTTGCCCACTTTAAAATTATTTGTCTTACTGCATAATTGTAAGAGTTCTTTATATATTCTGGATACTAGACTCTTACAGATATAGCTGTGTCCTTCTGACTCGCCCCCATTGTTCTTTGAGCATTTCCCTACTTCCTGGCACAAAAAGATGTTCCAGGCTCACCTTGCATTTCCCCTGCCTCCGACCTGGAATCAGCCATTTTCCCAGCGAGTCCTGGTTTCTTTTAGTGGGGATTGGTATTTAGAAACTAAGATCTGGACTGTAGGCATGCTTAATGTTACTGGGTGCTGTTGGATCTAGGCTCTTTCAGTGGACATGCAATATGTACTTTTTCACTGAACATTGCCTAAAAGTTATTTTATATATCAATTCAGTTTATTATTCTTGTTTATGGCTGTATAGTATTCTTGTTTATGGCTGCATAGTACTTGATTATGTGGATGTACCATAGTTTATTCAACCAATCTCTTATAGATAGACATTTAAGACATTTCCAGTCTTTTGTTTTTACATAATGCTGCAATGAATAACCTTGTGCATGTGTTGCTTTTATTTGTGGAGATGCATCTTCAGGGTAAATTCCTAGCCATGGGTCTTCCTTGTCAAAAGGTAAATGTAGTTTGTTTTGTTTTGTTTTTTAATTTCGTGTGACTTCCTTTATTGCAATACTCCCTTTTTTGTTGTTTGTTTGTTTTTTTTTGGCTGCATTGGGTCTTCATTGCTGCGCACGGGCTTCTCTAGTTGTGGCGAGCAGGGGCTACTCTTTGTTGTGGTGCGTGTCGTCTTATTGCGGTGGCTTCTCGTTGCATAGCATGGGTTCTAGGCGCACGAGCTTCAGTAGTTGCAGCACATGGGCTCAGTAGTTGTGGCATGAGGGCCCTAGAGCACATGGGCTTCCGTAGTTGTGGCACACAGGCTCAGAAGTTGTGGCTCACAGGTTCTAGAGCGCAGGCTCAGTAGTTGTGGCACATGGGCTTAGTTGCTCCACGGCATGTGAGATCTTCCCGGACCAGGGATCGAACCCATGTCCCCTGCGTTGGCAGGTGGATTCTTAATCACTGCACCACCAGGGAAGTCCTCCCTTTGTTTTTTTAATTGGAGTATAGTTGATTTACAATGTTGTGTTACTTTCTGCTGTACAGCAAAGTGAATCAGTTATACATATTCCACTTTTTTTAGATTATTTTCTCATATAGGCCATTACAGAATATTGAGTAGAGTCCCTGTGCTATACAGTAGATCCTTATCTATTTTATATATAGTAATGTGTATATGTCAATCCCAATCTCCCAATTTATCCCTCCCCACCCCTCTTACACCCTGGTAACCATAAGTTTGTTTTCTGTGTCTTTGAGTCTGTTTGTAAATAAGTTCATTTGTATCATTTTTTAAGATCCCACATGTAAGCAATATCATATTTGTCTTTCTCTGGCTTACTTCGCTTAGTATGATAATCTCTAGGTCCATCCACGTTGCTGTAGATGGCATTATTCTTTTTTATGGCTGAATAGTATTCTATTGTATATATATACCACATCTTCTTTATCCATTTATCTGCCAATGGACATTTAGGTTGCTTCCACGTCTTGGCTATTGTAAATAGTGCTGCATGAATCTTTTCAAATTATGGTTTTCTCCGGGTATATGCCCAGGAGTGGGATTGCTGGGTCATATGGTAGTTCTGTTTTTAGAAAACATCTATTTGCTAGATGTTTTCAGAATCCCTTCCATAAAGATCACATCATTCTGTACTATCTATCAGCAGTTGTGGAAATTATTAACTTGTTGTATTTTGCCTTAAAATTGAGTTTAGGAAGTTTTGTGAATAAATACTTACTTTAGGAATTACTTAATTTGATGATACTAGCAGTAACATTGTCATGGCAAATATTTATATTAGAGATTGCTATCTCCTCTATTAGCAAGGAGGAGTCAGTGACTCCTCTAGCTGTTGTATGTAAATTGATTTAATCTTTATAAAGACCCTGTGAGGCAAACTAAAGATGGATAGGCGAGGCAGCTACCAGGGTCAGAGCCAGAATTTGAACCCAGTCAGCGGTGCTGTGCTCATATTCATTGTACTCATTTTTAAAGCAAATGGGGGGAAATAAAAGCAATTGGAAGTGTTTTCATCTGTGGTCTTAAGCACACATGGTGCTCCTGTTCAACCTTTTCCCCTTTCTGTCGGGGATGAAGGAGCCATTCTTCTTAGGCGGGAGAAAAATGGCAGAGAATGTACCCAAAGGGAAGGTGTACAATCACCTAGGCAAAGTGGGACGGGATTGCAGTCAGTTACTTTGTTGAGAAAGGCAGGTTGGGATGCCTGCCACTCTCCTTCTTGGAAGGATCTCTGCCTCTTAAGGCATGAATGGCTTTGGGGGTCATCTGTGGTAAGGGCTCTTGGCAGGGCCTGAGATGTAGACCTTCATCAGTACAAATACTCCTGAATGTACAAGTAAGGGGGAGGGCATGGGCTCCAGTGGGTTCCAATCCTGGTGCTTTCTCTGACCTATGGAAGGCTCATTACTTTTGAATCAGGCAAGTACAGTTTAGACAGATGAGAAATTGATCAAGAAGTAGAACAAGAAAACAGTCAAAATTGGGGAACTTCACTTCTCTTAGGCCTCCTTTCTTTGTAAAGTGGGGATAAAATTTCTTTCCTGTCATTGTGAACATTAGAGGAGGTGCACGTGTGCCTGGCATATGGTAGGTCTTCAGTGTGATGGTTGACCCTGAAAAATACCTCTAGGAAACTCTTCAGTTAATGTTGTTCCAGCAACCCCATTTGGTTTTTTGGTTGGTTGGTTTTAAATAAATTTATTTATTATTTATTTTTGGCTGCGTTGGGTCTTTGTTGTGCGCGGGCTTTCTCTAGTTGCGGCGAGTGGGGGCTACTCTTCGTTGCGGTGCGCGGGCTTCTCACAGCAGTGGCCTCTCTTGCTGCGGAGCACGGCCTCCAGGCATGCGGGCCTCAGTAGTTGTGGCTCACGGGCTCCAGAGCGCAGGCTCAGCAGTTGTGGTGCACGGGCTCAATTGCTCCATGGCGTGTGGGATCTTCCCAGACCAGGGTTCGAACCCATGTCCCCTGCATTGGCAGGCGGACTCTTAACCACTGCGCCACCAGGGAAGTCCCAGCAACCCCATTTGTACCCCTGTAGAATCTACCCTTTCCATTTGTGGCATTTCACAGTTAGTGGTCTAAATACCATCTCATCTCTAAAGAAAATAGAGGTTGGAGGGATGGATATCCATCCTGTAACCATTCACCTGGTGCAGTTCCCATGGGATCCCATGCCTGAGCCCTGGATTCTGGAGGTAAGGACGGTGCTTGTTACTTAATACTGTATTCCTTACCCTGTAAAGGCCTGCAGATAGCCACGAGGATGCAGAGTGCTGTCTGGATGCTCTTTCTGACTTGGTTGATGAGGCGCAGATGGTGAGTTCTGACTAGGAGGAGACGGAGATGACAGGCCTGTGGCAGTGTTGTTGGGAGCAGGAGGAAGAAGCCAAAACTCCCACTTTGGGTGGACATTGCCCCCCACTGGTGCAGAGAGCCAGGCCGCAGTTGAGACAGCCCAGAAGTCTCTCCTTGGGCTCTGAGGGACTCAACAGCTTGAAGGGAGAGGAGACACTGTGCTGAGATAGCAGGGGTTTGAGAGGCTAGGAATGGGGCGTGGGGTGGTCACCAGATCACTGGGGACCAGGGTTCTGTGTGGGAGGGTTGAGAGGTCATGACGTCTGTTCCCCATCCTTGGGCAGCATTTCAGACAAGAGGAGCCTAACCTGTCAAGTGTTTCTGATCTTGTTAAGAAATTCCTATGTGGGTAAAGTTACAATTTTCTCCAGTAATGTGAACGTTTAACTTTGTATTCCATCTTGATTGTTTTCATCAACTCAAGGTAAATCTCAAGAGTGATATGAGGTATTTGATTGTATGATGTTTTCCTGGAACATATAATTGAACTTTTTTGTGTAGAACTGAGTTAGCATTCCTAAATGATCATCAGCCTCCACTGTCTTCCTCACCCTGCCTCCCCACAAACCCACCTCACCCAATCAGCTTCTTCATGGAACTATTTTAAAGTTCTAGACAAGCAAGATATGAACTTCAGATTATAAGATCTTAAATTTCATTTGGGGAAAAATTTAATGATTTTAACTATGTCCCATTTTCAGGCAGTTATTTATTTTAAAGAGTGGGGTGCTTTGTACATCTGTCAGCAGCCCGTGGCATGGTACATCTGTCCTTGATATTTAAAATATTTGGCGCCATTTTACTGTGAATCCATTTTTGACCTACTCAATCATCTAACAAATGCTAGCCTGGAATTAGACTTTGGAGTACATGGGAAGCTAAACACTGTAATTGTTTAAACTGCGTATACAGATGATATGTGCATGTTGAGAAGGTATTTCAGAGGTTCCAATTAATGTTAGGTGGCTTTGCGCCCTGAAGACCCATCTGAGAGGATCTGTTCTCTCTTACAGCAGAGCTACAGGAGGTGGGCAAACTGCAAGGCTTTGCTTTGTAGCTGCGCCAACAGCACACCCCCTGGTTCTGGGCAGGCTCTGCCCCTCTCCAGCAGCCTTGCTGTTGACATTCCTCTTTGCATTTGTGGAAGCGTAAATCTAGGCTTCCCAAAGTGTGTTCTGGGCATATCATATAGGTGGTTAAGAAGGATTAGAAGACTCAAGTTTTAACTAAATGAAACAGGTTTTTGTTTTGATTTGTTTTATGGGTGACTGGGTAGGTGTGAGTCTTCAGAAAGGCTCAAGTGTGGGCTTTCCCAGCCGACTGTGACTGTGGACATCCTCTAGGTTCCACAGAGTGCCATTTGAGAACATCCACATGCAGGGCTTCTAAGGCTTGGTCAAGGTCCATGTTTTCATGACTCTTGGAATTTGGACTCGTGATCTGTGCGTATAGCCTCTCAGTATCCTCTCTCCTGTCCCCACCTTCTCTTCCCTCTCGCTACCCCAGGGGAAATCAACTTTCTGTAAATTGGTGGGTTTGCCATAACTAGGACAACCCCTAGGAGGTTTTGCCCCTGGGAGCAGGTTTCTCCAGTGACTCCCATGGGTGGCTTGGGCCTAGACACACAGGAGGCCAGCAAACACCGCCCTGGTGCTGGCTCCGGGTCCTTAAGGGAGGCATCACCAAACACAGCTTCAAACCAGCCAGTCTGCCCACACTTGGAACCAGAAGAGTTTCTGGCATTGAGCTGAACTAGAACTGCTCTAACATAAAAGGGAAAACCATTGTCCACAGTTCCAGCCCGGACGCCTGGGCTGTCTCAGCTGAGAACCTCGAGTCTAGTGGACTTGGGTGACAAATAAGTAACTTAACCTCTGAATCCTAGCATCTTCATCTGGAAAGTGGTGAGGACAATCTCACCTACCTCACAGGGAGGCTGGATGCATTGAGATGGGTGCACGGCACAGTGCCTGGTGTGCAGACAGTCCTGAAACTGAGCCAACCCGGAACTAAGTGTGTGAGAGACAGACCTTAGTGTTTGAAAGGATCTTAGGAGTCGCCACTTTCAAGATGGGGAAATAAGGCCAGGGAGGGAAATTACTTACAGTGGTCACACAGAAAGGAGCAGAGTTGGGACTGAGAATCCAAGTGTCATTGCTGCTCCTTCCCTGCCTTCTGCTACCTAATCTGCATACCCTGCCCCAGCCCGGGGAGTGCTGAACACCAGGTCTTAAATCTGAAGAAATAAATTGCTAGTTTAGACTGTGAGCAAGAGAGCTATTTTAGGGCAGACAGGCTTTCAGCGCACCATAAACTCCATCACCTGGGCAACTGCCTGATTGCTTGGACAAGGCAGCTCTCCACTATCTGCATGTGTGGGCCTCCGAATACGTGGTTGAGGTATGTGGCCTCCTCCCTGCCTCTCCTCAGCAACCACTGCCCTCTTCCAAGGAACTGTGGGCAGGAGTGGGTGACATTCAATATGCTGGTGATAGGTGAACCAGGTGGGTCCTCCCCTGCAGGGCTTGTAGTCTTCCGGGAGCAACAGACAAGCCAACTGCTGTCCCTGACACCACAGTCAGCTTCTCTGCCCAAATTAAAAAACGAGGTCTTTGTGCTGCTCTTCCTCTTCCCCATCGATTTGGCCCTAAACCCTTTAGGTGGGCAGAACATGATAGGTTGGAGTGGGGTGGGGAGCTGTGGTGACCCAGAGCTGGTTTTTGGAAACTGAGCTGGGTGAAGAGAATCCCAACTATGGGTAGGGATGAGGGAATGGCCTGGCATGGAGTGTTAACCCAAGCAGGGTGAAGAGGGCAGCTTCCTGTGCAGGGCAGGAGTTTGGGGGGGACACAGGGTGTCAGAACCCAAGTCGGGTGAAGAGAGCAAACCCATGGAGGGCTGACCTGACTCAGGCTATCAGCCTGGGTGGGCTGAGGAAGGCATCCAGAGGGGGTGTCAGAACCTGAGTTGGGTGAAGAGAGCCTCCATAAGAGACGGGTGGCCCAGTTTGGGGTCATGTGGTAGGAGGGCATCTGTGCAGGGATGGGGTGATGGTGGAGATGGAAAAGGGATTAATACAGAGGCATTGATCAAGCAAATTACCGTATGAAAGACAATAGCCAGGTTTCTCACTGCCAGAGAAGGGAGTTATAAAGAATGGAGAGAGAGAAAACTGGAATGTTGAATTGGAGTTGGAGGTATCAGTGTGAACTCATGATTTTCAGTACACACACACAGAAAAAATATGTAGATGTAAATATGTGCATGTATAACTGTGTGTTTATATACATATATTCCCTAGCTGTTTGTGCTGAGAGCTCAGGCCTAGGAGCGGCAACGGCCCATTGAACACACCTCATGCCTAGACTCAGTTTCTAGGTACCATTCTCCAATAAAATAAATCAGGGCTCCTTGGAGAAATGGCTGATTCCAGGGCTGGGCCAGGGACAGTATAAGATAAGCTTGGAATGTCTGTGTTAGTAGGAAAGGGCTCAGAGAACAATGGAGACATGTCAAAAAAACACTGCAGCCCGGTGGCCAGATTTGAGGAACAATTTGAGCATTAAAAAAAAAAAAAAAAAGATTGTAACGGATTACAACCCATTAAAAAAAAGAAGTCGTGAGTCTATATTGATATAAAGAAATAAATTGAAAGTTTCATTTAATGAGAAACAGCATTCCCTGCCTCATCAAAATTTCAGTTGATGTGATTTCTTTGATGCGTTATAATCCATTACAATCAATACTTATTTGATTGCTCACTTTGTCCCAGGTTTGTTCATTACAAGGGGGAAAAAAGAGTAATGGTGGAGAAGCCTGGGAGACACAAGCCTAATCCCCAAAAGTGAATGCCATTAGCAATAGGACAAACAGAAATCTTGTGCCTCCTGATAGGCTGTACTGAGAAAGAATACAACATCACATGTAGGGTATTTCTGCCAAAAGTGTACAATCGGAATCTAATGGTGAGGAAACATCAGACGAGCCAAATTGAGGGATGTTCTGCAAGATAATTGGCTGTAATCTTCCAAAGTGTGAAGGTCGTGAAAGTCAAGGCAAGTGTGAGGACCTCTTCCAATCTGAAGGAGACTAAAGAAGCATGACAACTAAAGGTAACATGTGATTCTCAATGGGATCATTTTCTTACAAAGACACAGGGACATTTGGCAAAACTTGAATGGGATCCAGTGGTTAGATGGTAGTAATGCAACATGAATAACTTCTGGGTTTTGATGGTCGTATTCTGGTAAAGGAGAACATCCTCCTTTAGGAGGATAGGACAGAAGCACAAATACTAAAGTATTTGGGGTGATGCAGTATTAGGTTGGCAACTTACTCTCAAATAGTTTAGAGGAAAAAAGTTCTTCGTTCTGCACTTACAACTATTTTTTTGAGACTTTCCAAATGAATACGTTTAATTAAAACAAACCAACCACCTTCGAGTCTACCCATGCATATGGACTGAAGAGCCAGGTGGTGTGACGTTCAGGCCACTCACAGTAACTCCTAAAACCTTTCCACTGTCATGACTTCTTTGTGTTTTTCTCAGCTTGTATTTCATTCTTCCTTCCCTAGTCTCCTGGCTTCCCAGACTTGGCCCTTGGTGTGTCCTACCATCATGCTTTCCTGCCCACTCTGATCACTTACCTAAGTCCTGTCTGTTTTTTGAGGCTTAGCTCAGGTGCCCATTGATCCGGGGGGCCTCCATGCCCCCTCCAAGAACCAGATTGCTGAACTCCTGGGGCTTTTCTGGCTCTCCCAGGCTTTCCCTGGATAGGTCTGGGGACCCCCTAGGCATCCACAGATACACTCTTGGGGGCTCTGAGACTCTTCTTTTAAAGGGCTCTGTAGGACTTCACTGGTGGCACAGTGGTTAAGATCCATCTGCCAATGCAGGGGACATGGGTTCAAGCCCTGGTCTGGGAAGATCCCACATGCCGCAGAGCAGCTAAGCCCATGTGCCACAACTACTGAGCCTGCGCTCTAGAGCCCGCGAGCCACAACTACTGAAGCCTGCATGCTACAACTACTGAAGCCCATGCGCCACAACTACTGAAGCCCATGCGCCACAACTACTGAAGCCCACGCACCTAGAGCCCATACTCCACAACAAGAGAAGCCACCGCAATGAGAAGCCCGCGCACCACAACGAAGAGTAGCCCCCGCTCACCGCAACTAGGGAAAGCCCGCACACAGCAACAAAGACCCAACACAGCCAAAAATAAACAAATAAATAAATTTTAAAATTAAAAATAAAGGGCTCTGTACATTTTTCAAGACAACAGTCTCTACTACCCATTTGATACAGTGGAGATAAGACTTTGAATTATTCATCTGCACTTTACTTTCACCCAAATTCAATCATGTCAGCACCCTGCTTAAAGAGCATAGTGCAGCCCTGATGGCTCCCCTGACTACAGGGGCCTTCAGAATCTGTCCCTGCCCCTGCCTTCACATGCCTTCTAACCCCTTTCTGCCTGAGCAAGAACCCAGACTGCTCACCTCTTTCTGAACCTCTCAAGCCTTTCCATCAGGACCTTTGCTTAGGCTGGGTCCTTTTTCCAGAATGCTTTGCCCTGCCTTGCTTGTTGAGAATAATGGCAACAATAATGAGTAAACATTTGCTGAGTGTCTACTTTGTCTCGGACACAATTCTAAACCCTTTACAATTTACAGATGAGGAAACTGAGGCCCACAGATGTTCACAACTTGTCTGAGGCCATACAGCCAGTGAATACAATCCTGTGTTGCACAAATGCTTCCTTGCATGTCTACCCCATGTTCTGGTCCTGAGCCAGGCCCAGAGGGTACAACAGAGATAAATGAGGCCTTTGCCCTCTCAGAGCTCATGGTCTGAGACTGATGGGTAAACAGTGAGTCATAACAGAGTGTAATAAACACTTTGATACAAGGGGCCATGGAAGCCAGGGCAGGAGCACCTGACCCAGCCTGGGAACTCAGGAAGGTGTTCCTGATATGCAGGAGTTAGCCCTCCACACTGGGCTGTTTTGAGGATTAAATGCGTTAATATGTGAAAACCAAGTAGATCAGGTTCTGGCACGTAGAAAGCATGATAAAAGTACCGCCGCCTCCTTTGCCTCCTCTTCCCTCCTCCTCCTCCTCTTGGCCTTATAAAGGAATGGATGTTTTTATTGTGGGAGGGGGAACAGCAGGTAAGAGTATGAGTTATGTTCTGGTCTAATGGAATTCAGGACACCCAAGGGTGATGTCTAGGGGGAGAAAGGTCATGGGAAAGGGGATGAAGGTAGCACCCTGAGGAACACTGAACTCTAGGGGCTAAGCCCATAAAAATGACTGAAAAGAGCAACCAGAGAGGTGGGAGGAAAATCTGGAGTGTCTGGGGCCATCCATGCCATGCAAGGGGACTGTCACAAGAAGGCAGAAGCAGTTGGCAGGATCACATGCTGTTGGGTAAACTCCTACTTAGCCTTCAAGACCTAGTTTAGCTCGTCGAAGCTTTCCCTGGCCTCTCCCACCCTGGGCAATCGTACTGGCCTTGTAGTCCTGTAAATATTGCAGCAGCAGATTCCTGTTCCCCACCTGAGGCCTAAGCATCAGACTCTTGGGGGAGGTCCTGAAAATCTACCCCTTGAGTGATTCCTATGCACATTAAAGTTTGCAGATGCCAGTATTCTAGAGAGAAAAAACCCAGGGTAGGATTCTCATTAGCTCAGCTTGGGTCCCGTGCCCACCCTGAGCCAATCTAGGGTGGAAGAGAACCATGATTGGTCATTCTCAGGTCAGGTGCCGACTCTTCCTAGGTGGGCATCACTTGGGAGGAGGAAGGCAGGTGTTGGAGTAGAAGAGGAGCAGCCCCAGAACAAGGAGGGCTGCTGTTATTAAAAGCAGCAGATGGTGCTAGGCAGAGAGAAGCAAGCATGTCTGCTACAGTTCCACAGTTCTTTTCAGAGAGCCTTGAGGTCCCAGGATGTGGCTCGGTGCCTGGCACAGGGGGGTGGGCCATCAGCAAATGTTTGGTGTATGTACGTTGCCTCCTGGCTACCTGGGCAGCTCCCAGAGGCTCACAGGCTAGTTTAGCCAGCCCAGGCCGGCATGGCCACGGGTATCGGAGGTGAGTGTAGGCAGTGTCCACATTCCCTTGTAGCCACACTTTCTGCCTTCTTCCCCAGAAAGCCATTCCCCATCCCCTGCCCTGGGAAGAGAAGGCGGAGGAGGGCAGCCAGGGAGAAGCCAGGCAGCTGCTGAGCAGGCGAATCTTCCCCTGAATCAAGTGCCAGCAGGGTTTGGAGGCAGCGGGAACAACAAACTGGGGTCCCACGGAGGGTGGGATTCCACTGGAGGCCCCGGTAAGGGGCGCAGATGGTTTGGCCCGGGGTTGTCCTTGGTCATAGGAACCGAAGGAATGTCAAACTGGAAAATCCCGGCGAGCACTATTTTTAGAGATGACTTGGAGAGCATTTTTCCGGCTAAAGGGACAAGTTCTTTCAGAAGCAGCAGTTAACTCTAACCCCTGAACCGCTCCCGCCTGGAATCTGCCCAGGCCCGGCCCCTCCCTCCAGGCTCGTGGGAACACTGCGGGAGGAGGAGAGGGACATTTGCTCCTTTCAAACACAAAAAGAGGTTGTTTGTTTTCTCACATCTTTGACTACAGTCCTCAGACATTAGGAGTTTATACCAGTACCTTTCTTTAAAAGGCCCTTTAAAGGTAGAGAATCATTTCAGACCAAAGCTGTTAGTCTTGAAACATTAAACATGATTTTCTTGGATGTTTGGTCCATGCTTAACATTGATAGTTGTTCGTGATAAACTCAGTCTTCCCACTGCATGCTTTATGCTTGCGATGTTCTCCTTAACTACCGCTGTCTATATTTTTGTGTTTGAAGTAGGAGTCTCTAGGGACCTCCTAATTACTGAGCTTATTAAAAGTAGTAGATGAGCGCTATTGCTTAATTGAAGTTACAGGAAAAGCAGCCCTACCCCCAACACTAATGGGTGCCCTGGGGAGGGGCCTCAGTAAGAAACAAAGTGAAACTGGAACCTCTTCCCTCCTCACCGTTATCAGGCACCGCCTCCAGGGACAGAACACGCAGGGACCCCAGTTTGGGAAGGTGTTTTGCTCCCAGCCCTTCATGGAATTCAGATTCTAAAGTCCTTGTAGGACCAATGCTTTATGGAATCAGTGTGCTTGGAGAGGAGGGCTAGAGTGGGGAATCATCCCCCAGGCTTGGAGGTGGTTGACCTTCGGCTAAATGAGAGGCTGAGAGACTTGGGAAGAGGCCAGGCCCGATGTAGGTGAAGCGGCATATACTGGGGCATAGCGTGTATCTAAGGATGCTATACTCTGAGCAGTTTTTTTTCAGGATGAGTTCAGGAACTGAGATAAGAATCAGCATTATGGTTGCTGGCAGAGCCTATCCACTGGCAACAATGAACAAAGTAGCATCTGGTTTCTTCATCAGTCTTGTCTGAGTCTGGTTTCCTTGAGTCAGCCCTGGATATGTGGACCAGACCCTGGAAGCCAGGGACCTGAGGGCTACCCACTTCTCTGTCATTTATCATCCTCATTTTGTCTTCACTTGTAGACACCTGGAGGCACAGCTATAGCCACAGACTCATGCTGTATTACAACTGAACACTTGAGGAAGGCACAATACCAAGTTTTATCTACTCTTAATATGTGGGATTCCCAATAACACCCGTTGAAGTCTGTGAACTTCTGTTAAAAACTAGAAGTAAACATTTCGAGTCTGTCCCCGGAACTAAAAATAAACGTAGGCTAGTGTCCAGGAACAGGGAACAGTTAACAAGTACTGGAGAGGAGCCTCCAATCTTGCTTCCGCTCAATCTACCTCCTTCGATGAAGCCAAAGAGAGCATTCTAAAAGGAGGCCTCACTGGGCCACTCTCCTGCTTAACACGCTTCAGTCCAGAATCTACCCTCTCATATGGTCCCTGAGGCCCTATAGGGACACCCAAGGCCACCTTTCACCCTTGAATTCTGCACTTGAGCTTCTTCACTGTGCTTTGCTTTCTTGCTTATCTCTTGGCCTTTGCACATGTTGTTCCCTCTTCCGGGAATGCTCGTCTACCAACCCTTACCATCTCTTTGCCTTGCTAACTGCTCTTCCTATTTCAGACCTCAGCGGAAATTCTGACCCACAGACTCAATGAAATCCTTCCTGGAAATTCCCATACCACCATGAACAATACTCAGCACATGCTCTGTTGTATTTACTGGTTTCAATGCTTGGTCTCCATGTCTGTGCTGGCAGGGACTATATCTGACTCTCAAATTCCTTTTTAAAAAAATCATTTTAAATTTAGCTTTTATTAAAATTATATGAGCACATAGTTGAGAGAATCAAATAGTTCTACAAGGCCTATAACCCCCATTACATATCCTGCTGCCCAGAATTGACATTTTTAAACTTTTAACCAATTATTTTTATATTTACACACACATATATATATATATATATATATATATATTTTTTTTTTTTTTTTTGCCTCACCACGTGGCATGTGGGATCTTAGTTCCTCGACCAGGGATCGAACCCGTGCCCCCTGCACTGGAAGCGAAGAGTCTTAACCACTGAACCGCCAGGGAAGTCCCTTTACCTTTATATTTTTAATTAACATGCATATACTGCTTCCTGTTGAGTTTTCAGTTTTAAGCATCTACTGATCTCCCATGATGGATGATGAGTATTCAGGTCTCTTGCCCACCTTCCCCTTCTCCCTATCATACATGCACACATCCTGTCCCTCTATCCTTTCCTCGTAATATGGTCAGGTACTTTTGGTTAGATCCGCACTCATTGTTTACATTGTTATAATTATGCAAATGTTATTCACATGTGATTTAGCATACTTACTTCTTTTCTATATATCATTTTATTTCCTGCAGTTCATCTATGAATATTTGCTTAATTTTCTATGCATTTATCACTAATTTATCTCAAAACTTTCCAGAAACTATGAATCTTTCTTTTCTGTGTATTTAAACACATTCTTAATTTCATCTTGAAGATGTCTCTCGAAGCTCTGGCTGCTCCAATCTGAGCTGGTTAACCCCCAGCCCTGCTGCACAGGGGCCTCTGTCCCCTTCACCACAGGACCCTTATCATCTCTCTCTCTCACCCTTTCCTGGCTCCCAGGTCCTCTGCTTCCTTGGTTTAAATCCTTGTTCTGGTGGTGTCCTCCTCCAGCAGCCTCCTAAGAAGAGACAGAGGGAGTCTTTGCATGTCCCAAAGAGTCTTTCATCAGTCCTCATACCCGATTGATACTCCAGCTGGAACCAGACTTCTAAGTGGGGATCATTTTTCCTCAGGATGTAGAATGGTTTACTCCATTCCCAAAGCTGCTGTGGAAAAGTCTGTTGCCTTTCTGATTCCTGATCCTTTATAATGAAATGTGCTCTGTTCTTCTCTGGAACCTTGAGGATCTTCTCTTTGCCCCCAGTCGTCTGGTGTACCTGGTGCTGGTTCATGTTCACTCATTGTGCTGGCCACTGGTGGGTCTTTTAAATCCAAAACTCATGTCCTTTGGTTCTGGAAAGTGTTACTGAATTTTTTTTTTAATTATTATTTTTTGTTTTCTTCCCTCCATATTCTCTGTTCTAACTTTATTAGAGTGTTATTCTATTATTCTCTTGGACTATACCTCTAATTTTCTTATCTTTTCTCTCATTTTCCATCTCTTTGTCTTTAGGTTCTATTTCCTGTGAGGTTTTCTTTAACTCTTATATTGAATTAAAATTTTTTTGCTTTCATTTTATTTAGTATCCAAGGACACACACACGTAAATATATATAATTTTTAGTATGGTACTCCTGCCCTCAACTGTGCCTAGTGATCCCTAGCTAAGGGGCCCTCTGTTTTACCTTCTCCAGAGAAAAAGATTCCAGTCTTGGGGGATGGTCATGGGTGGGGATCCAGGGATCCATTTGCTTCTTTTCTTTTTTTTTTAATTTAATTAATTAATGTATTTATTTTTGGCTGCCTTGGGTCTTCGTTGCTGCGCGCGGGCTTTCTCTAGTTGCAGTGAGCAGGGGCTACTCTTGTTGCAGTGTGCAGGCTTCTCATTGCGGTGGCTTCTCTTGTGTGGTATGTGGGCTCCGTAGTTGTGGCTCGCGGGCTGTAGAGTGCAGGCTCAATATTTGTGACTCACAGGCTTAGTTGCTCTGCAGCATGTGGGATCTTCCCAGACCAGGGCTCGAACCTGTTGCGTGCATTGGCAGGCGGATTCTTAACCACTGCACCACCAGGGAAGCCCTCCCCATTTGCTTCTTAAAAAGACGTTCATTTGGTCTTTTTTTTTTTTTTTTAAATTCCTGCTTTCACTCCCCACTTCTAGATGTGCTTGGTGCTGCCCATTCCTGAGCCTTTTTTCCTGTGATATGACCTAGGTTGCATTTCAGCCTTCCCCTGTGTTAACTTAGGGTTTAGCTTTCTTGGATCTGCTAAGTTAGTTACCACTTGCCCATTTGCTTTTCTGCTTCCAACATTTTGTTGCCATTGTCTCCTTTCCCATTCTTTGTCCCTGTGGTTTTATGCCCTTAAAAAATGTCCCTGTAACTGTCATTTCACTGGGATTTGGGGAGAAAGCAGAGGCCAGAGCCTGCATCCAACCATTCAACTTATCTTTCATTGGCAACCTCCAGGTCCTAGCATATCCTTTAGCATATAAGTGCCCAATAAATATTTGTGGGCTGAATGGAGTGTTAGAGTTAGTGTCGTTCCCATCTTTGGTAACCAAAAGGTGAGAGCCCTTTAAATTGAGATCTCCTGAGTTATGACATTTACTGCTTCTCACTTCACAAGTTCACAAGCCCATCTGAATTATATACTAGGCAACACTGTGTAGGGAAAAAATTTGGAAGTGAGTGGGCTCTGCCCACCAATTGTGTGGCCTGGGACTACCAGTCTGAAACCTTAGTCTGGTCTTCTGTAAAATGGGAATAACACTTTCAAGTGCCTTCCTCAGTGTCTAAAGCATGGTAAGCTCTAGATATTTGTGGTGTGGAAGAGTTCAATACCAAAGGGACAATTCTTAGAAAGTCGGTGTTTTACTTAAGCTTAAAATTATCCTTCACACTTGAATTGCAAATTGGTCCCTAATTAATGCCCTTCAGTGCAAAAATCTGTGTTTAACCTGCCTTGGTGATTAGACAGACATCGCAAAACCTTTTCAGCTAAGAGAGGAAACTAATGTTAGTCACCGAGGGTCTCCTGTGCGCTAGCTCCCATTCTCGGTCAGGCCGGTGAATCCAGAGCGTACACTGGGAGTTATTCACAAATATTGCTGAGTGTCTGTCTTACAGACCCAGTACTAAGCGACCTCACTCACCCCGACTTCTCACCCCTGTCCCGCTCAGTCCCTGACCTCGGTACTGGTTTGTTGCCCAGTGTGGGAGCCCAGACACTTAGCCCCCTCTTGTCAAACAGTCCAAGTCAGGCCCACCCTGGGCCCCGTACTGTTCCCAGCACGGGGGTCGCACAGCACATCTTGGTCTTCACCGGTAAGTCCCCTGGCCTACCTGAAGAGGACCCCACTTCCTCCAGGGAAGAAACGGAGGTAGCACCCTGGGAAAGCAGCTCCGTGACCCCTAGGTCCGCCTCGACCCTCCGTCAGCCCCCATTCTCTCTGCTCCCCACTACCCCTCTTTCCCGGACCTTGGCCCTCCCTTGCCGCGATCGCCTGGCGCGCAGCCGCGGCCCCGACCCCCGCGCGCACTCAGGTGAGGGCGGAGCCAGAGGCCCTGGCGCCCCGCCCCGCCCTCCGGAGGCCCCGCAGCGCAGGCAGCCACCTCCACCCGCGGGAGCCGCGGAGCGCCGCCGAGCGGCCGGCGGGCGGGCGCTCGCTCCGCCCCCTCCCGGCTGGCCGCGCCGGCTCCCGCCTCCTTCCCTCTCCGCCCGCTCCCGCCTCCCTCCCTTTCCGCTGCCGAGGCGGCGGGAGCCGAGCCCGAGCGGACCGAGCCGCGGCCGCAGCCGGGCGGCGGGCGCAGAGGCGGCGGCGGCAGTGGTGCGGGCAGTTATTCGGCGGCGGCGGCGGCAATGCGGCGGCCCCGCTGATCCCGCTAGCTCCGGGCGCCGGAGGCCAGCCGCGCAAGGCGGCCCGGGCCGGGCGGCAGCATGCGGAGCGGCGAGGAGCTGGACGGCTTCGAGGGCGAGGCCTCGAGCACCTCCATGATCTCGGGCGCCAGCAGTCCGTACCAGCCCACCACCGAGCCGGTGAGCCAGCGCCGCGGGCTGGCTGGCCTGCGTTGCGACCCGGACTACCTGCGCGGCGCGTTCGGCTGCCTCAAGGTCGCCCAAGTGGTAGGTGCCGGGCGGGGCCCCAGGTGCCGGCGGGCGGCCTAGCCGCGCGCCTTCTCTCCCTGCTCCCGCTTCAGGGGGCGCAGGCCCGGCCGGCCTCCACCGCGCACTCGCTTCCCATGGCCCCAGTCCTTGCGCTCCCTCTCCTTCGCTGGGTCCCCGTGCCGCCCTCCCGCCTCCCCTGGGGACTCTGCATTCCCCAGCCCTGCCGCCTCAGGTGTGCGCCTTCTACCTGAACACCTGCCCCCGGGCCTTCGTGTCCACTCCAGCCTTCGCTGTCGCGAGCCTCTTTCACTGTTGGGTTTGGTGGTGCGCGAAACCCGGCGGGGGTCATGCTTTCCCCTGGGTACTGCTGGTCATAGCAACTTGTGTTAGGTTTTCGGGGCCCGCACATCCTCCACTCCTCCGGATGGTCCTCGTTTGTCTCGGCTTCCACCACTGGGGACTGTGGCTCGGTTTTTTCCCCGGCGCCCAGCAGAGTGCTGGGCATATGGTAGACGCTCAAATAAATGTTGAATGGAGGCATGTAGTCTAGATGCATTGGGGGAGCCCAGATCTGCCCAGAGTCTCCAGTTTATGCTGCAGAGGTTTTGTTTGTTTTTTGTTATTTATTTATTTATGGCTGCATTGGGTCTTCGTTGCTGCACGGGGGCTTTCTCTAGTTGCGGCGAGTGGGAGCTACTCTTTGTTGCCGTTCACGGGCTTCTCATTGCGGTGGCTTCTCTTGTTGCGGAGCACGGGCTCCAGGCACTCGGGCTTCAGTAGTGGTGGCACGTGGGCTCGATAGTTGTGGCTCCCGGGCTCTAGAGTGCAGGCTCAGTAGTTGTGGCGCACGGGCTTAGTTGCTCTACGGCATGTGGGATCTTACTGGACCAGGGCTCGAACCAGTGTCCCCTGCATTGGCAGGCGGATTCTTAACCACTGGCCACCAGGGAAGTCCCTGCTGCAGAGGTTTTCATTCCTTCTAATTAGCCCAGAAGATAGAACCGGCATCCCTGAATCCTCCGCCCCAGCACGATGGCTAGCATTGCCCAGTTGGTACCCAGAGTTAAATCACTATGGGAGAGCAGCCAGTTTTGGAGGTAACAGAAACAGAGAACTTTCTTTTGGGCTTGTCTATGGTAGAGCTCATTTCTCAGAATTCTTATTTTTAGCTTTCAGGGTGTTCAGGACAGGGGCCTGTCCCCTCTGCCCCTCTTTTGTGGTTTTCTAACAGGCCTCTTTGGTTTGTTACTTAGCTCTGCTGTGGATAGAGCATACTCCAGTTCAGAAAAAACTGTGTGTCCCGATATCCCCTGACACAGGTAGGCCTTTCTCTGACGCCTGGCAGCAAAACTTTATAGACCTCTCAGCTAGAGAAGCCATTTGCACAGAGCTGCAATGTATGTGCATTTTGTTTCTTCCAAGCATTGGTCTTCTTGTGCTTACTTGAGTACATAGCTCAAGGTTCCTTGGGAATCATTTAATGTGTGGATATCCTTTAAATAAAGGTCTCAGTGTTTGTAAATTGCGGATCATAGACTGTTTTCTCTCTCTCTGGGGTGAAAGGCTTGTTCTGCTGATTGCAGGAGGGTATTTTTGAAGGGCTCTCAGGAAAGACAAACGGAGCAGGTTATTCCTCTCTAGAATTTTAAACTGACCTTATCTGGTAAAGTGGAATGTTCCAAGAGATATATTTGTTCAGTAGTTAGGCATTGCTGTTAGCAAAGTGAATGGAGGAGTGGGGGAGGTGTATAACTGCCTTTAAAAATAGGCAGCTAGCTGATGCTTGAGTACAGCACTGATAATCAGAAGTGAATAAAAGAGCAGGATGGGAGGGAACGTGGGCCCAGGTGGAATTTAGGGCCTTGTTAAGTACCTTGTTTTGTTTACTCTGGACTTTTGAAAGTACATAGAGCTTGCCACTCAAAAGATCTGGTAAAAGAATGAAATCCAGTAGTTTATATAAAATGTTAGATATCACCTCATTGCTGGAATTTTGTCACCTAAAGCCAGAAATGGAAGCCAGTGGTATTTATCACTGCCTTTTCGTAAGGTGCTATTTTTTTTAAAAAAAAAAAAAAAAGCTCTGTTTTTAGAGCTTTACTTTTCATCTGGAAGAACTTTGGGGCCCAGCCCCTAAAATCTCGCCTAACTCTTGTCTTTTGTCTAATCTCTAGAATTTAAACAGCGAGAGGTTATGTTATGTGTGGGTGAGTGAAAGATGGGGACCTGCTTGAAGGGTATGGCAACGTGAAACAGTTCCATGCATTTAGCTTTTCAGCCTTGTTAAAAAAAAAATCAGGGTTTTTAGGGGGAAAAACCGCCACAAAACTTAAAGATATTGGACTCTCAACTTAAACTGGAAAAGAAAACAAGAGTCGTTATGAAGATATTTCTTTTTGTTTTTGGCCATGCCGTGGGGCATCTTAGTTCTCCGACCAGGGGTCAAACCCATGCCCCCTGCCTCGGAAGCATGGAGTCCTGTCCACTGCACCGCCAGGGAAGTCCCTGAAGACATTTCTAAGATGTTATAAAGCTCAGAATCCCATCAAGAAATATGTCTAATATAAATTCTAATTCTGTGGTTTTTGAGAAAAAATTTGACTTTTTTTGGTTTTAGTTTTTAGAGACATTTTTTGTGGTCTGTGGCCTGTTGCCACCTGCAGGTCCTTGCTCCAAGTGTGGTCCGCAGCATTGCCAGCACCTGAGAGCTTGTTAGAAGTGCAGAATCAGAGGCCTCACCCCAGACTTTCTGAATCATAATCTGCAGTTTAGCAAGATCCTCTGGGAGGTTCTCGTGCACATTAAGGTTTGAGACTTACCTTTCCGTATCATTTTAGTGTGAAAACCTTACACAGTACTAGCAATCAGTTCTCTATCAGAACTGTAAATAGTCAACCTCAAGGCTGAGGTTTTTCTGTAAAATGAGCCTATATCTCTCTCAAAGGATTAAGAGAACGAGGTAGTATGTAGAAATTAGCACCTAGTTTATTAGGTGCTTAGTTAGTGTGTAATAAAACGTTAGCTGTCACTGTTGCTAAGTAATACTTCCTGCCTTTAAAGAAACTTGGTGAAAATGCCACCCCAAAATTATAATTACATATTTGAATTAAAGACAGTTTACGTCCTAGTGGTTTAAAAGTTACATCGATATTTTAAATGGAATGCTATTTGATAGTAAAACTAATCTGAAATATTATGGAAATTAATCAGTGCATTTTCATAGATTATATCTTTTTTTAAATTAATTTATTTTTGGCTGCGTTGGGTCTTCGTTGCTGCGCGTGGCCTTTCTCTAGTTGCGGCGAGCCCCCGGGGCTACTCTTCGTTGCGGTGCACGGGCTTCTCACTGTGGTGGCTTCTCTTGTTGCGGAGCACGGGCTCTAGGCGCACGGGCTTCAGTAGTTGTGGCTCGTGGGCTCTAGGGCGCAGGCTCAGTAGTTGTGGCGCACAGGCTTAGTTGCCCCGAGGCATGTGGGCTCAAACCCGTGTCCCCTGCATTGGCAGGCGGATTGTTAACCACTGCGCCACCAGGGAAGTCCTAGATTATATGTTTTAAAAATGAAACTCATACCTATTTCTTTTTTTTTTTAATTAATAGCTACTTTATTTATTTAATTTTTATTTTTGGCTGTGTTGGGTCTTCGTTTCGTGCGAGGGCTTTCTCTAGTTGTGGCAAGCGGGGGCCACTCTTCATCGCGGTGCGCGGGCCTTTCACTATCGCGGCCCCTCCCGTTGCGGGGCACAGGCTCAGCAGCTGTGGCTCACGGGCCCAGTTGCTTCGCGGCATGTGGGATCTTCCCAGACCAGGGCTCGAACCCGTGTCCCCTGCATTAGCAGGCAGATTCTCAACCACTGCGCCACCAGGGAAGCCCCATACCTATTTCTTAGTTGGGGAGAGTATCTCCTGTGGTTATTTCAAACAATATAAATGTACTTTTTGTAGGAAAAGAGTAGGTTTAAGCTATTGATTTAAATACCTTCTTTCTTTTGAATGTGGATTCTGGGAGCACTTATTGGTTTTTAGCTCTCAGACATCATTTAATGAAATAGTTAATGTGGGCCTTTTGTTTATTGTTCTGTTTAGATTTTTTTTCCAAAGCACTTGGTTGAAAGCCGAATTTTGCTCTTGGGATAGGGATGGGGCATACTATCGCTTATACCATGATGTTAGGACAGTGTCAGAAGAGGACAGGACCTAGATGGGACAACTTTCTGAATCACAACAGCAGGCATCATTAATGAGTGCTAACTCTACTGTTATCACCTTTATTTTATGGATGAGAAAGTTAGAGGCACCGAGGTCGTGACTCGTTTAAGGTCACGTGGCTAGTGGTTGGTGGAGCTGGGATTTGAACCCGGGTGGTGTGCTCTTTCGTGCCTCCTGAACACATCATTTTGAGTTGTTCCACAGAGCAGAGGAGACCTTGAGTCCAAGGACATTTCTGAGGTCTTTGTTGCCTGGTGACTTTTAGGTGACTTACGTGCTTGTTACGTGACTTAACAAGGGTTTTGATTTCTCAGTGGCCATTGCGCTGTTCCTAGGCGTGCAGTTCCTGTGTGGTGTCCTGCTCCTCACCTAGCAGACCTGCCACTTTCCGCCTTGAGGGGATGGGCCTTCTCAAAAGAGCCAAGAGCAGAATCACCTTTTAAGTTCTGAAAACACCTCTCAAGGAGCTCTTTTGCTTCAGATCCCTTTCTCTTTTTTTTTCTTTTTTGTCTACATCACTTTTATTTTATTTTATTTTTCGGCTGCGCCCCGTGGCATGTGGGATCTTAGTTCCCCGACCAGGGATCGAACCTGAGTCCCCCGCAGTGGGAGTTCGGAGTCTTAACCACTGGACCACCAGGGAAGTCTCTGGATCCCTTTCTTGAGCCCCTCCCACGCCTGATTGACCTTCTGACATTGCATTGCATTTGTTTAGGACTATTTTTTAAACAAAGTTGGGTAATAGGTGATGTTTAAATTCAAATTTTAGCTCTGCTGATCTCCTTGAAATCTCTTAACCCCATTGTTTCTTGGCTTCCTCAGTAGTAGAATGTGAGTGGTAATGACTGAGCATTTTAGGAATTGTAAGAACTAAAGGGTTAATGTTTGACAGGTGCTTTCTTAGGTAACTCAAAGACAAATGTGAGCGTTTGCATTTCAGGGTTGGGTGATAAGGTATCTTTTATTTGATGGAAACTGTGTCAGTTTTTCATCCCATGCTGGTGAGCACTTCCCTCACCTTTCTGGCTTTCTTGGGCTGTACAGAAGCAGGGCAGGGGTGTGCAGAGAATGGCTGGTGAAGTAGTTTCACTGCGTTGGATTCTCACTTCTACCTTAAGGTGGCTTCTTATAAAACAGTCCCATTTTCCCTTGGGCAGATTGTTATCTTTGGGAGTTGTCTTCCTGGTCAAAAACTTGAAGTCAAATAAATTCTAGCAGAATTTAAGCAAAGATTAAAACCACTCTTAAGTTTTTATGATGATTAAAAATAGTAAAATTATCATCCAAGACCTCAGAAAAGTGTCTAGTACACATCTGTTTTATAAAACCAGACAAAGATTGTTCAAGAAAAGAAAGCTTCAGACCAATCATCCTCATGAACACAGGCACAAAAACCCTCAACGAACTACTAGGAAATCTAGGAAATTGAATCCAGCAATGTTATGTAAAAAGAATAGTACACGGCAATCATTGTGATTTATCCCAGGAAGAAAAGGCTGGTTCAGTCTTCCAAAATCAGGAGATATAATCTGCCATACTAACAGTTTAAAGCACAAAAAGCACTTGATTATGTCAGGGGATGCAGAAAAGAACTTTTGACAAAATTCAACATTCATTCACGATAAATGTAGCCAAGAAGATTAGTAAGATAAGGGAACTGCCTCAACCTGGAAAAGGGCATCTGCCAGAAATCTACAGCTAACATACTTAGTGGTGAAAATACTTTCCCTTTAAGATGGGGAGCAAGGCAGTGAGGTCTGTTCTCACCACATGTCTGTTCTCTCTTCCACATCCTACTGGAAGTGCTAACCAGTGCAAGAAAAATAAATAGAAGGCATTCAGACTGGAAAGAAAGAACAACTGTCCCTATTTGCAGATGGCATGATTGTCTATGTAGACAATCCCATGGAAATCTATAAAAAAGCTCCTAGGACTAATGCGTGAGTCAGCAAGGTGGCAGCATACAAGGTCAACACACAAAAATCAATCATATTTTTATATCCTAGCAATCAATCATTGGAAACTGAAATTGAAAAAAAAAAAAAAAAAAGCAACCCATATCAGTTATGATAGCTCTGAAAAGAATGAAATACTTAGGTCTAAATCTAACAAAACATGTACAGGATCTACATGCTGAAGACTACAAAACACCGGAGGAGGAAATCAAAGACCACTGAAATAAGTGGGCAGACATACTGTGCTCATGGATTGGAAGATTCAATATAGTTATTAAAATATCACTTCTTGGGCTTCCCTCGTGGCGCAGTGGTTGAGAATCCGCCTACCAATGCAGGGGACATGGGTTCGACCCTGGTCCGGAAAAATCCCACATGCCGTGGAGCAACTAAGCCCATGCACCACAACTACCGAGCCTGTGCTCTAGAGCCTGCGAGCCACAACTACTGAGCCTGCGTGCTGCAACTACTGAAGCCCATGCGCCTAGAGCCCATGCTCCGCAACAAGAGAAGTCACCACAGTGAGAAGCCTGCTCGCCGCAACTAGAGAAAGCCCCTGTGCAGCAACGAAGACCCAACGCAGCCAAAAATAAATAAAATAAATATCTATATATAAAAGCTTTTTTAAAAAAAATAAATTAAAAAAAATATGTATCACTTCTCCACAAATTGATCTGTAGGTTTAACATAATCCCAAAATCCCAGCAAGATTTTTTTTAGATAAAGAAGCTGATTCTAAAATTGATATGGAAAAGTTAGGTTAGCCAGGTAGAGGGATGATGAAGGATTGGTTTTGAGGGCAGAGGGAACAACACAACATGAAGATAAAACATGGAGTTTAGGGGGGTGTGTGTGTGTGTTGGGGGGTGGGATGGGGAGGGGCTCTGAGAGTATGGACTTTATGTCTCTTATCACCATGAAACTTTTGGCCAGTTGCTTGTTCACTTCAGGCCGCAAGCAGGTCTCCTTATTTGTAGATCAGGGCTGATGAGAGGGCTGCTGGCGCCCGTGAGCCTTCCATACAAAGTCCTTAGCAAAGTGTCTCTCACATAGAAGTCACACCACCCTGTTAGTACTATCAAATATTTCTGGAATGGTACAAATTGGGAAACTGGGTGACCAAGGGTCAGGGTGGAAGGGAGATTTATTTTTCACTGTATTTGAATTGTATACCACACGCAGATATCTTCTATTCAAAAATTCCCAAAGCATCAGCTGTTACTAGCTCTACCTTAGTATAGATTAACCTTAAAGCTATTATACCAATCATAATCTTTAGTTAACCTTTTATTACTTTACTTACTTTGTAATTTGGAGGCCCTTTTGGGGAGAATGATTTCGATAATACAGTACAGACATCTTGAAGAAACTTGAAGCTTAAAAGTTTTTTCAATCTATTTTCCTGTAAAAAAAAAAAAAAAAAAAGAAGAAGCCTTCTGCACAATTGTGGGTGCTTAATAAATTTGTTGATGCTAATGAAAAAATTTCTCCCATTTGAAAGGAATCTACCCTATAGGCTGGCTACTATAGTTAATAATACTGTATTGCAGTTGTATTGCAATTGAAAGTTGCTAAGAGAATAGATCTGATAAGCTCTCATCACAAGAAAAAAAAATTTTTAAACTATATATGGTGAAGCATGTTAAATAAGACTTATTGTAGTGATAATGTGTATATCATTACTGATACAAATATTGATACATAGAAATACTGAATCATTATGTTGTACACCTAAACTAATGTAATGTTATATTCCAGTTATATCTCAATAAAAAAACCATTGTAACATCGAAGGAAATTAGGGAAAAAATCATAGTCAAATGAAAAGCACTTTGGAATTTTTCCCTTCCAAAGGCTGCATAAGATCCCCTGATCATGGTTTCCAATATTTTGCTATTAGGAAGGATCCTTCAGTAAATGTCCTTCATTCTTCTTTTGAATTGTGACTATTTTTTGTTAAATTTCAGGGAGTGCTATTACTAGATCAAAGGGCAACATCATTACATTTCTGAACATTAAAAAATATATATGGACTTGGTCCTACAACATACGTGAAGGTCTCACTTTATCCCAAGTTAACATTGTGCTTACCCACAAGTACTTACCAGTGGGAAATGCTGAGCTCAGTAAGACCTTCGGGACTCCTCCTGGGTCATAGGGCCAAATTAATTTTTTCTTGGGACGTCCCTGGTGGTCCAGTGGCTAAGACTCCATGCCCCCAATGCAGGGGACCCGGGTTCAATCCTTGGTCAGGGAACTAGATCCCACATGCCGCAACTAAGAGTTCACATGCAGCAGCTAAAAGATCCTGCATGCCATAAGACCCGGTGCAGCCAAAATTAAAAAAATAAAAAATTTCTTTCTTGACAGCCCTGGAAACCTTTGTTCTTTCTTTCTTTTTTAAAAAAAATTAATTATTTTTCTCTCTTCCAGTTTTATTGAGATATATTTGACATAGGCACTGTATAAGTTTAAGGTGTGCAGCATAATGATATGATTTACATACATCATGAAATGATTACCACCATAAGTTTAGTGAACATCCACCATCTCAGATAGATACAAAATTAAAGAAATAGAAAAAAAATTTTTTTTCCTTGTGATGAGAAGAACTCTTAGGATTTACTCGCTTAACTTTCATATATAACAGCAGCAGTGTTAATTATACTCACCGTGTTGTGCATCACATCCCTAGCACTTATTTATCTTGTACCTGGAAGTTTGTACCTTGTGACCACCCTCATCCATCCCCCTCTCCCCTACGTGCCACCTCTGGTAACCACAATTCTGATCTCTTTTTCTATGAGTTTGATGTTGAAGTATAATTGACCTACAACACTACGTTAGTTCTTGTTATACAGCATAGCGATTTGATATTTCTGTACACCTCAAAATGATCATTGTGATGACATTTTATCTTTTCTTTCTTTTTAAAAAATATTTATTTGGCTGGGTTGGATCTTAGTTGCGGCATGCGGGATCTTTCGTTGCGGCACACGGGCTTCTCTCTAGCTGCGGCGCACGGGCCTTCGTTGCCCCATGGCATGTGGGATCTTAGTTCCCCAACCAGGGATCGAACCTGTGTCCCCTGCATTGGAAGGCGGATTCTTAACCACTCGACCACCAGGGAAGTCCCTGATGACCTTTTTTCTTAATTACAAAGTACTAAGAGCCTTTCCCAGGTCATGGCACTTCAGAGGATGCTTAGAGGGGGCAAGGGCAGTGTACATGCCCTGCCAAATCCGTGATGCTTCTCCCTCCTGGTAGAATGAATGGATGCTTACCTGCATGCTGGAGACAGGCATATTTCCAGCCTAGAGGTAGTGCTGGATTTACCTGAGATGCAGCACATATGTGATCCACCCCATTAAGGGCTGAGGTCTGTATGGCTGCCAAAGCTGATTATTTTCCATGATGGTCCATTTAGCTCTCTGAGATGTTGAGATGACCTGGAAATAGCAGCATTCTGGCCTTCAACCCACAGCTATCACTCACTGCCTCTTTATCCTCATTCGTGGAAGTAGCTCCAAATCCTTTCGTAGGGTGATGTCGTATTTCTTTGGAAAATAAAGTTGTTTGTTAGAGCATAGCGCAATAGTCAAAGGCCTGTAACTGATCATAGAGCCTAAATTTTCCCAGTCTCAATTTTCTGTGCTGTCTCAGACCATATGTAAGTACATCCTAAGTTTAAAAAATTACTGTACTTTTAAATTATGAAATATTCCAAGCATTGAAATTAGAGCAGCAAGTACCATATATTGACAGTGAGTCCTGAGGTTTTTGTTTGGAAAATAAGATTATTCCTGTGTGTGCAAGAGAAGTAAAAAGCAGGGCGAGATGAACTGGGATTTGGATTCATTAGCAGGGTGAGACTTCAGAGAGTCTAGAAGGACGAGGAAAGGCAGAGAGTAAGAGAGCAAGGCACCTCCGGACGAGGGGATGGCCTCAGCATCTTGTCTGGTGGCGAAGAGCCAGTTTAAACTTTCAAAGGCTCAGTTCAAAGTGGTCCAGAGCTGGGAACAGGCCTGCAGCTGGCTGAAGAGGGAACAGATGAGTAGAAGGGTACAGAAGTCAGAAAGTGACACCTCCTTCGGGAGAAGATCTTGCCTTTTTAGCATTTGGAAACTATCTTATTTTGAAGCGGTTTAACTTCTTGATGGGGGGGATTTTTGTGTGAAAAATTCTCACTTAAAGGCGCCCAGCCCTCCTCTCAGCACCTCTCGTGTGTGGCCTTGTGTCCTCACATAAAATGGTGGGGTCTGCCACTGGTTTTCAGAGTGGGGGTTCCCCTGGGAGCCCTAAGTTTATTAATATAGAAATGGGGGTTGAGAATCAGACTGAGGGGCTGGGTACCAATTGTGTTTCAGAAAGTCTAATATAAACTGCATTAAACAGAGTAAGGCCAGTTTCTTTTCTGACTGGGGTTTTAAGGTACTGATTATTTCACTTGACCA
This sequence comes from Balaenoptera borealis, assembly GCF_965194805.1. Lineage (NCBI taxonomy): Eukaryota > Metazoa > Chordata > Mammalia > Artiodactyla > Balaenopteridae > Balaenoptera > Balaenoptera borealis. The sequence goes on from NC_138878.1 coordinate 18,749,147, forward strand.
GAAGCTTTGATTAACTTTTTGATTAACATACTCCTGCCTTAGAGTCTTTGCATCTGAGGTTTATTCTTCCATCCCCTCCACCCCTTCCCAGAAATGCCCACTTGGCTCTGTTCTTCAGAACTGCTGTTCTTCTCTTCTGCTCAAGAGACCTGCTCAAGAGACCTTCCCTGATCACCTGCCAAAAGTAGGACACTCCCCCATCCCCGCTCTTTATCCCCCTCACCCTGCTTTACTTTTCTTCTCAGCATTTACCACCCAACTAGAATACCAACTCCACGAGAGCAGAGGCCTTGTGTTTTGAGTTCCCTGAGGTATCCTCAGTGTCTAAAACAGTGCCTGGCCCACAGTGAGGCACCGAATGAACAGGTGAATATACATATCTGTTTCACAGAAGAAAGAAAAAAATAACAGTTTATGTATTATTTAACATAGTTCGTAAGGTCAAATTATTTGAAAACATGGGATCTATAAGGGAACAATAACATTTATATATTTATAAGCAAATAAGCTTCTGGACTCTGTTGTAAGTGGAAAATTTTGGGGAGAAAGTATGGAAATAAAATGCCATTGTAATTATTTTTTTCTCTTTTTAACCGTGAGTTTTAAGTGTATCTAGTGCTACTAGGAAACAGAAGCTTTTGCTTAGGAGACAGATTTTTGTAAAAGGAGGGGAAACCATAAGAGGCTTTGCCAAGCTTTTTGCTTAGGAACGTATAAAATGAAAACCAGGGGTTCTGTAATTATTGCTAAAGTTGTCTGCTTTCTGATTAACATGTTGGGGGAGAGGGTCGCTGAGGATCTGCCACGTCAGTATTTTGAGAATCCTTAGAGCAGGCACTTAACATGTGTAAAGAAGTCACAACTGGGATTGAGGCTGAGGGTCCTTGTGCTTGTTTTTATGGACCTCTCTGATGAAAATAAAAGAACAGCCGTTCTGTGAGGCCTGAGAAGGGAGGCCTTCGTTTCCAGTGAAGACTGGAGAGGCCCGTAGGAAATACTGGAATCCAGAATTTTGTCTCTGAACATTTCAAATGGTTGGTTAAATTTGGGAATTAAATGGGTTAATAAACACTTAAAATGTTCAGAGTTTCATCAAACGTGGATAGTTTTGAATGGTTTCTTTCTTGCCACTACAATTTGATGACTGGTGCAGGGGAAGCCTTCATTTTTGTGGTTTCCCATTTATTCCAGCACAGCTATGAAAAACAGTTTAAGGCTAAAAGTTTTTTGTGCCAGTGGAAAAAAAACAAACCCCAAGGAGCAATGGCTCTTCCAGCAGTAGTTGCTTCTTTAGCTTGTCTACTTTCTCTCAACCATTTTTGGTCCAAACCCTACACATGTGTATAATTTCAGGTTAAGAGTTGGCTAAATAACTTTAGAGTTAGATCAAGGTCAGTAGCTAGATGTTGGTAAAAATTCTAACATATTTTCCCCCTTTTAAAAAAAAAAATCTATACTTCATATATGTGTGAACGTCGAGGCTGGGCCAGATACTGTTAGACATACATAAATAGGACAAAAATCCCTGCCTCCAAGGGGTTCACAGTCCATTTGGAGGAGGGTTTGGTATGAGGCAGAGAAAGTACACAACCCTTCCTGATCACCGGAGCCAAGTGCTGTAATAGGGGCTGGGGACAGTGGGCTTGGCTAGGAGGTGTGGTGTGTCCTGTGGAGAAGTATACCAAGTCCTGGGAGTTGAGGGCGAGCCCGGGAAAGGGGTGGGAAGGAGGTACCAGGTATGGTTCACCAGGCAAAGGTATGGAAGGGGAGGGATGAGGGGCACCCAGGTTGGGCCTGACTTGTTAGGCTAATGAATTTTGGATTTTCTGAAAGAGATGAGGAGCAGTCAGAGCTGTGGCAGTTGAGCACTTGGCAGTGTGGCTAGTATGAATTTTGAGGTGTGCATAGGTGTAAAATACATGCTGGAGTTCAAAGAGGTAATAGGAAAAAAGCAGAATGTAAAATTACATGTTGAAATGGTGGTATTTTGGCTATATCGGGGTAAATAAAATTTACTGTTAAAGTGAACTCTACCAGTTTCTTTTTACTTTTTAAAATATGGCTCTTAGAAAATTTAAAATTATTTACGTGGCTCACGTGTTTTTGTTGGCTGTCGCTGGGTTAGAGGGTGTGAGGCGTGGCCTTGAGGAGGATGAGATGATCCAAAGCCTGCTGAGGGACTGAGTAGTCCAGGTGAGGATCGGGGGCGGGAGGGACCGTGGCAAGTGGGAGTAAAGAGGTGGCAGTTACGTGTATTATATTTATACTCCTTGTTTTTATTTTTCATTGTTTATTTCTCAATCAAAGAAATACTGAAGCTAACATTTATGGCACTTTTACATGTGAGGAATCTGACGCTAGAGAAGTTGTGACTTACCTATGGCTAGACAGTTTGTTGGTCGTCTTGGAACCTGGGCCTCAGGCTGGCGTTCTTTCCCCTGTGACTGGCTCCTGCTCTAGGGTGACAGTTTGATTCCTTTCTGTGAAGCCAGATGTGGGATAGCTCTGTGAATTCTGATAATCTTTCTTACCCTTTATGTGATTATGGGGAAGACAGATGAATAGTTAACATCCTCAGGCATTTTCTAGGATAGTAGTTCTAGGAAAGCCTGTATATGATAAATCAAGTCTTTGCCTGTGATACTCTGTTTATTTATTTATTTATTTTGGCCGCGCCACGCGGCTTGGGGGATCTTGGTTCCCCGACCAGGGATTGAACCCCAGGCCCTCGGCAGTGAAAGCGGGGAGACCTAACCACTGGACCGCCAGGGGATTCGCCTGTGATACTCTGTTTAAAGTGCAGGTGTTGGGACCTCCCTGGTGGTCCAGTGGGTAAGACTCCGTGCTCCCAATGCAGGGGGCCCAGGTTCGATCCCTGGTCGGGGAACTAGATCCCGCAGGCATTCCGCAACTAAGAAGCCCGCATGCCGAAACTAAGACCTGGTGCAGCCTAAATAAATAAATAAATAAACATTAAAAAAAATAAAAATAAAAAAGTGCAGGTGTTTACCCAGCCCAGGCAAATGGCCCAAGTGAATGTACTGGGACGGGCAGTGGACTTGGGAGCCCTCAAAGTTTGGATTGTAACAAAACCCTGATATTGGTAGATAGAATTTGCCTTTTAGTTCCTTAATTTCTCTGATAATAAATTGGCATCAGCATAATTTGCCAGCAAATTGATCTGTATTCCTTTCAAGTATGGTTTTGGAGCTGAAACTAGGGAGACGGACCCCCCACTTGTCACAGGTGAGTTCATTCACATGGCTGTTTGCATGGTCCCGAGGTGTGTGATGGTGGTGGAGGTGGTGATGAGGATTACTGGTGTTGTTGCTCAGAGGTGGTTTTGGTGAGGTAGTTGGGGAGATACTGCGCCTGCCTCACTAGACGCTTTGGGAAAGCTTCAGCTGTTGGCCTGGGACTTTGCAGGCCTAGGGGTTGCGAAGCTAGTTAGATGAGTGAAGTCCACAGAGAATGATGAATTGCCAGGTTGAGGGAAGCCTGGGGGAGCCCAGTAGTTTGTAAAGGGTCTCCTCTGTGTTTAGCTCCATGGAGTTCTGTAGGAGACCTGCAGTTTTGTTTTTGTTTTTTTCTTTTTGGCTCTGCCGTGCAGCATGCAGGATCTTAGTTCCCCGACCAGGGATTGAACCCGGACCCCCGGAATTGGGAGCTCAGAGTCTTAACCACTGGGCCACCGGGGAAGTCCCTTTGTTTTTTTTTTAATGGACTGTGAAATCTATGATTGAGTCTCAGACCAGATCAATATAAATGAAAACAAAGTAAAACAATATTTTAAAATTCTACCTGTTTGTAAACTTCTTAATATTTGACAATCAGATCATCAAGACCGGCCAAATACAGGATTTAGCAAGATTAGTTTAGCAGTATTATTATTATTATTGTCATAGAGGAACAAAGAAAGTCTCCAAGATCCTGCTGTAAATCTCTATTGTCCAAGGCTCCTTTGTACAGTTGGGCAGGTTGTGCACTGCACAGTGGGTCTAACCGAGAGGGTGAGGGAGGCTGAGATCCAGCCTGCACGCTCTGCTTGCCAAGGCTCATGCCCTGGTACTAGGCAGCGTCCCAATTCATCAGCCCAGAGCAGGTGCTGTTTTTAATTTGCTATCCTCTTGCCAAGCCAAGTTGCCACCCAGACTGGAATGTTTCTAACTGGCGCACAGGTGCCACGTGAAGCAGCTTATGTCTTGATTATTTAATTGGGAAACTTATTTTAGAGGCGTGGCTTAGCCATGATATTTAAGCTAGATAGGGGAGTGCATTTTTAAAATAAGACCAAATAAAACAAAAATGTGAACTTTAAATTTAGTTTTCCAGATACAGTATTTAAAACAGATTTTTTTTTTTTTAGATTGGTAAGCATGTGCAGGGCCTTCTAGCCTTTTGTGTGGTCCTCTGTGAGGTGTGTGCATGAAGATGAAGTCAGTACTGCATGACTGAATGGATGAACACAGATAAAAAGTTAACTTTCTGACTCATTTCAACAAGAGCTCCCACGTTGTTGAAATTAAACTTTTGGTCCCGCTCCGAACCTAAATTATTGTTAGAACATCCGTCAAACAACTGATGACGTGTGCTTGGGTAGTCGAGGCTGGGGCAGATATCCTGACACACTTGCCGCCCTAGGAGCTCCTGTCTGGGTGTGAGCACTGAGGCGCCTCTGACTGGGTGGGCTGCTCCCAGGGCTGAGCCCATGCCTGCAGTGTCGGTCAGCTCTGAGTTGCCAGGAGCAGAGAGACACGTGGGTTCCTTGGGGTTGACTGCAGGACCAGGTACACCAGGCCTTGGAGGGAACCCTGGGAGGGCCAAGCAGCTGGGCCTCATGAATCTTGGGAGTTTTACTTGAGTCAGTGCTTCACTCAGCAGGACTCAGTTTTTCTTTCTAGCTGCTGGGTTAAGGGCAGCCCGTGGCTCCTGGGCCACAAACGGCCCATGTCCTCTCTTCATAGCCCGGCCTGTGACCTCATCACATCTGAAAGAGGATTGGGCTCTGCCCAGCTCTGTGCTGGCCCCATTCTAGCCCGAGGCCAGCCAAGTGCCTCATCCGCTGCCAGCTGGGCCTGCTTAGTTAGGGACGGGGATCTGTCCGTTGGGCGTATCTGGCAGGGGCTTGTGAGCACTGACTGCCTTGGTCTGAGAACCTGGGGACGGGAACTGGCTGGAGGGGCACAGGGGCCATGCCCCGCAGTGGAGGGCAGCACGTGGCAGGGTGTCTGTCTCAGGTAGCCAAGGACTGGGTGCCGTCAACCTGAAAGAATCCCATCAGCAAGTCTGGTCAAGGACCTGAGTGGAGGTTGAAAACTATGCAGAGGAAGGCAGTTTTCTTAATAAAATGTGAACCTTCTGCTTGGTTACTTCCAAGAAGAGAAAACTGGCTGAGGAAAAGACTGCAAGGGGGAGTATGTTAAAAACATTGCCGCCTAACTTGTTAGCAGTGGGAAACACAATCTCCTGTTGTAAGGAATTGCCGTAGTAAGAGGCCCTATGGAACAAACCACATTTCACTGTTAAGTAGCAGCACAAAAGTGCAGGACAGCATTTTCAGGCTCTGCAGTGTGTGCACTTAGGTATTTTATGTAAACGACAGTATAAACCAAAAAGCAACTCCTAAAAGGTCAGAGAGTCGTAAAAGAACGCTTAGGCAAAGTCGCAGGCGTTGCGTTTTCTGATGTACATCTTATAAGTATATTCTGATAGATTATTTAAAATGTTCATCCCAGGTCTGTCTGCTCTCTCTGACGCTAACTTGCTGACTGCGGTTGAATTCCAGAGAGCGTCTGATTGGCCTGATTACCACTGTCTCTATTTGGGTGGAGCTTTCCTAGCCAGGCCAAATTAGAGGTGCCTCGCCAGCCTGTGGGTTGGCTGCCCTTGGGTCAGGGACCCGCCCCCCTTAGGCAGTCGGGGTCCTGAGCATGGCACCCCTGTGCAAGGAACAGCCTTGGGGTCACTTCTCTTAGGGGTGGGAAGGCAGGGAAGGGGAGAGGGATGGAATAGTTAGCCCTCTGATTTTTAGTGAGCACACTGGTCTTTTGCTTCACACCTCTTCCAGATTTCCTTGTCTCCCTCTCGGTCTACTTCCCTGCCTTCGTTCCGTGTCAGGATCTATTCTGCCTCTTCGCCATCACTCACAGGCCTCCCTCCATCCAGACCTACCTTTGCCACTTGCCTGATTTCTTCCCCTCTTTTTATTCAGAGATGCCAGAGAAGTTACCACTTCTCGTGAGAAGCCTTGCATATTTCTATTCTTCCTTCTCCAGACACACATCTGGTAAAATGTCTTTTGGGAATCTGGTACTGTATGAGGCTTACAAAGCTCCTTTATGTCAAGGAGCCCACAGCCTAAGTCATATATAAATTGATCTGTAGTATAAATATCACATTTTTAACTTGAATGCTATTTTCCAAAATGAAAAAAAAAATTTTCTGATTATAAAAGTATTTGTCTCTGTGGTTTAAAAAAAAAAAGACTACTATAGAAAAATGAAGAAAGAAGTAAAAATCACCAGTATTCTCATCAGCTAGGGAGAACTTCTGTTAACAGGTATCTATTGTTTTAGACTTTGTTCCTATGTGTGCATATTTGTAAAAATGGGATATTGTACATGCTGTTCTATAACTTGCTTTTGGGTATGGCACAGAGTGGTGGGTTTTTTTTTTTTTTGGAGTTATAACTGTAGATTTATGTTATTGCTTTTAAGGACTTTTTATGGAAGTATAGTATATATTCAGAAAACTGCACAAGTCTTTTTTTTTTTTAATTTATTTCATTTATTTATTTGTTTTTGGCTGAGTTGGTTCTTCGTTGCTGCGCACTGGCTTTCTCTAGTTGCAGCGAGCGGGGGCTACTCTTCGTTGCGGTGCGCCGGCTTCTCATTGCTGTGGCTTCTCTTGTTGTGGAGTGCACAAGTCTTAAATACACAGCTAATGTCTGAACATTATGATTCATTATGTTTTAGACTCTAGCTGGTTGGCCCCGTCCAGTAGACTCAGTCTTGCTTTTGTTTTGGTTTCCGTTTTGGAAATTGATCTGTTTCTTTCTTTAGATTATTTTTGTTTTGTTTCATGACTGAGTGGCAAAATTGAAGGGCTTTTATTCTATATTTTGAATGCTGGAAAAACAGCATTTAAAAGCTAATTTGAAATTCATCACATCGTGGTTTTGAATTAAACCAACAAGAAAAAAAATTTAATAAGGGAGTTCACACCATTTTCTTTCTGAGAGCATAGGAAAACTGGCAGAAATTTGAGCTCTAGAGGTTGGGGACATGCTAAGGATGTTGGTGGTCTCCCCATGTTCTGTTTTTTAAATTGAAATACAATAAAATTGACTTTTTTTGGCATTCAGGTCTATGAGTTTTAACACAGATATACATTCACATAACCACTACCTCAATCAGGATACAGAACAGTTTCATCAACCCACAAAACTTCCTCATTCTTTTCCTTTGTGGTCACACCCACCCCTTGACAACCACTTATCTGTTCCCCATCACTACAGTTGTGTCTTTTCCAGAGCATCATAGAGTATGTAACCTTTTGATTTTGTCTTTCACTTAAGGTAATGCATTTGAGATTCATTCATGTTGTATTTTATCGGTAGTTCATTCCTTTTTATTGCTGAGTACTGTAGGTATGTACTACAGTTTCTTTATAATCATTTACTGTTGAAGGACATTTGGGGTTGTTTCCAAGTTTTAGTGATTATGAATGGAGCTGCTGTAAACATTCATATACAGTTTTTGTGTGAACATAGGTTTTTATTTCACTGGGGTTAATACCTAGGAGTGAAATTGCTCGATCATATGGTAAGTGTATGTTTATTTATTTTTTTTGAATATTTATTTACTTATTTTTTTGGCTGCACCGGGTCTTAGTTGTGGCACGTGGGATCTTCGTTGCTGCATGCGGGATGTTCATTGTGACACGTGGTGTCTTTTCGTTGAGGCATGTGGGATCTAGTTCCCTGACCAGGGATCGAGCCTGACCCCCTGCATTGGGAGCGCAGAGTCTTAACCACTGGACCACCAGGGAGGTCCCTGGTAAGTGTATGTTTAAATGTATAAGAAGCTGCTGAATAGTTTTCCAGAGAGTCTGCACTATTTTTCATTTTACCATCAGTATATGAGAGTTCCAGTTGTTCTGCATCCTGGCTATAGCACTTGGTGTTATCTTTTTTTTTTTTTTTAAATAATTTTAATTAATTAATTTATTTAATTTTGGCTGCGTTGGGTCTTCGTTGCTGCACGTGGGCTTTCTGTAGTTGCCATGAGCGGGGGCTACTCTTCGTTGCGGTGCGTGGGCTTCTCATTGCGGTGGCTTCTCTTGTTACCAAGCAGGGGCTCTAGGCGCATGGGCTTCAGTAGTTGTGGCGCACGGGCTTAGTTGCTCCATGGCATGTGGGATCTTCCCGGACCAGGGCTCGAATTCGTGTCCCCTGCATTGGCAGGCGGATTCTTAACCACTGCCGCCACCAGGGAAGCCCTTCTTTTTTTTTTTTTTTTTTTTAAAGCCAATGTAATAGGTGTGTAGTGGCATGTTATAGTGATTTTAATTTGCATTTTCCTAAATGGCTAATGATGTAAGCATTTTGGGCTTATTTGCTATCTGTATATTCTCTTTGGTGAAGAATTTGAGTCTTTTGCCTGTTTTTGTATTAGACAATTTTTTTTTTTTTTTACTGTTGAGCTTTAAGAATTCTTTATATACTTTGGATATAAGAGCTTTGTCAGATACATGACTTGAAAATATTTTAAACTCATTTTGTGGTTTGTCTTTGCATTCTCTTAACCATGTCTTGCAGAACAAGTTTTTAGTTTTGACGAAAATCAGTTTATCAATTTTTTTTTTTCTCCTGGATTCTGCTCTTTGAGTCATATCTAAGAACTAATCTCAGGTCATAAAAATTTTCCATGTTTTCTTCTGAGAATTATAGTTTCATGTTTTATATTAATTTAGATCTAGATTTAGTTCGTTTTTATACAAGTTGGAAAATTTAGCTTGAGGTTTATATACTTGCTGACATCTAGTTGCTCCAACACTGTTGAAAAGGCTATCCTTTCTCTATTAAATTGCCTTTCCACCTTTGTCAAAAATCATTTGGTCATATTTGTGTATGTCTGTTTCTGGACTCTATTCTGTTCCATTGATCTATGTGTCCATCCTTTTATTGCTGTTATACTGTCTTGATTACCGTAGCTTTTTAAAAAATATATTTATTTATTTATTTGGTTGTGCTTGGTCTTACTTGTGGCAGGCGGGCCCCTTAGTCACAGCACGTGGGCTCCTCAATCGTGGCATGCAAACTCTTAGTTGCGGCACGCATGTGGGATCTAGTTCTCCGACCAGGGATCGAACCTGGGGCCCCCTGCACTGGGAGCGCAGAGTCAACCACTGTGCCACCAGGGAAGTCCCCTACTGTAGCTTTATAGTAATTCTCAAATCAGGTAGTAAGAATCCTTCAACTTAGTTCTTCAAAATTTTGATCATTCCTTTGACTTTCCATATAAATTTTGCAATCAACTTCTTTCTATCTATAGAAAAATCTTGCTGGGATTTTGGGATTGTGTTAAACCTACAGATCGATTTGTAGAGAATTGATATTGCAACTGTATTGGGTCTTCCAGTCCATGAACACAGTACGTCTGTCTACCTATTTAGGTTGTTTTTTATTTCTTTCTTCAATGTTTTGTAGTTTTCATTGTGCAGGTCCTGTACCTGTTTTGTTAGATTTATATGTAAGTGTTTTATTCTTTTCACATCTATTGTAACTGATATATATTTTTTTTAAATTTCAGTTTTTGATGATTTATTGCTAGGATACAGAAATAAAATAGATTTTTGTGTGTTAACCTGGGATCCTGCCACCTGGCTAACTCACACATTAGTCCTTGGAGCTTCTTTATAGATTCCCGTGGAACTACATAGACAATCATGCCGTCTGTGAATAGGGACAGTTGTTCTTTCTTTCCAATCTGTATGCCTTCTATCTCTTTTTCTTGCACTGGCTAGCACTTCCAGTGGGATGTGAAATATCAGTGATGAGAATTGAGTCATTGCTTTGTTCCCTATCCTAGGGGGAAAGCATTCATTTTCTTCAGAAAGTATGATATTAGCTGTAGATTTTTGGTAGATGCCCTTTTCTTGGGTTGAGGAAGTTCCCTTCTCTTCCTAGTTTGCTGGCAACATTTATCATGAATGAATGTTGAATTTTGTCAAATGTTTTTTTCTGCATCCATTGACATAATGAAGTGTTTTATGGTGGATTACATTTACTGATTTTGGAAAACTGAAGCAGCCTTTTGTTCCTGGGGTAAATCACAATGATTGTGGTGTACTATTCTTTTTACATAATATCGCTGGATTAGATTTCCTAGTATTTTGTTGAGGAGTTTTGTGTCTTTGTTCATGAGGAGTATAGATTTAGTTATCTTTCACTTCTTGGGTGAGTTTTGGTAGTTTGTGGCTTTCAAGAAATTGGTCCCTATCATTGTCAAATTTATGTGTGTAGAGTTGTTTGTAGTATTTCTCTATTATCCTTTTAATGTTTGTGGGGGTCTGTTGGTATATCTTTTCTTATTCCTGATAATTGGTAAATTTTTTCTTTTTTTTCCTGTGGCCATCTGGCTACAGAAGTAAACCAGTTTTTTGTTTTCGTTGACATTTCTCTATTTTTTCCCATTTTATTGATTTTAGCTCTTTATTATTTCCTTTCTTCTACTATTTTAGGATTACTTTTTTTTCTAGTTTCTTAAGGTGGAAATTTAGATTGTTGATTTGAGATCTTTGCTCTTTTCTATTGTAAGCATTCAGTGTTATAACTTTCCCTCTGAGTACTGGTTTAGCTATATCTCACAAGTTTTTTGTAAGTTGTATTCTCATTTTCATTCAGTTCAAAATATTTTCTAATTTCTCTTGAAACTTGCTCTTTAACACATCAATTATTTAAGAACATATTGTTTAATTGCCAAGTGATTGGAGATTTTTCCAATTTTCTTTCCATTATTAATTCTAGTTTAGTTCCATTATGATCAGAGCACATACTTTATGTGATTTTCTTTTAAATTTATTAAAGTATGTTTTCAGGACTTCCCTGGCTGTCCAGTGGTTAAGACTCTGGTTCCACTGCAGGGGGCACGGGTTCCACCCCTGGTTGAGATCCCGCATGCCACACGGTGCAGCCCAAAAAAAAAGTATGTTTTCTCATCAAAGATATTGTCTATCTTGGAGATGTTCCATGCATACTTGTGAAGGATGTGTTCTCTCCTTTTGATAGGTGAAGTGTTTTATAAAGATCAGGTAGATCCAGGTGGTTGATGATATTGTTCAGTACGTCTATATTCTTTTTTAAATTGTGATAAAATATACATAATGTAAAAATTACTGTTTTAAGCATTTTATTTTTATTGAGCTATAGTTGATTTACAATACTGTATTAGTTTCAGCTGTACAGCAAAGTTATTCAATTATTTTTATATATATATATTCTTTTTCAAATTCTTTTCCATTATAGGTTATTACAAGATATTGAACATAGTTCCCTGTGCTATATAGTAAATCCTTATTGTTTCTTTTATATATAGTAGTGTGTATCTGTTAGTCCCATACTCCTAATTTATCCACCCCCTCCCTTCCCCTTTGGTAAACATAAGTTTGTTTTCTATGTCTGTGAGTCTGTTTCTGTTTTGAAAATAAGTTCATTTGTGTCATTTTTTTTAGATTCCACCTATAAATGATAAATAGTATTTGTCTTTCTCTGACTTACTTCACTCAGTATGATAATCTCTAGGTCCATCCATGTTGCTGCAAATGGCAGTATTTCATTCTTTTTTATGGCTGAGTAATATTCCATTATATATATATGTATACGTGTGTGTGTGTGTGTGTGTGTATACCACACCATCTTTATCCATTATGTGTTAACTGTTTTAAAATGTATAGGTCAGGACTTCCCTGGTGGTGCAGTGGTTAAGAATCCACCTGCCAATGCAGGGGACACAGGTTCGAGCCCTGGTCAGGGAAGATCCCACATGCCGTGGAGCAACTAAGCCTGTGCACCGCAACTACTGAGCCTGCGCTTTAGAGCCTGAGAGCCACAACTACTGAGCCCACGTGCCATAACTACTGAAGCCTGTGCACCTAGAGTCCATGCTCTGCCACAAGAGAAGCCACCACAATGAGAAACCCGTGCACCGCAACATAGAGTAGCCCCTGCTCACCACAATCAGAGAAAGCCCATGAAGACCCAACACAGCCAAAAATAAATAAATAAATAAATTTATTTAAAAAAATAAATAAAATGTACAGTTCAGTAGTGTTAAGTATATTCACATCGTTGTGCAACCAATCTCCAAAACTTTTTCATCTTGCAAAACTAAAACTTTACACCCATTAAACAACTCTCTATTTCTCACCTCCCCCAGCCTCTGGCAACCACCATTCTACTTTCTGTTTCTAGATACCTCATGTAAATGGAATCGTGCAGTATTTATCTTTATGTGCCTGGCTTATTTCACTAAGCATAATGCCCTCAGGATTCATCCATGTTGTGGCATATGTCAGAATTTCTTCCTTTTTAAGGCTGAATAATATTCCATTGTATGTATACACCACAATTTGTTTATTCATCTGTCATTGGATACTTGGGTTGCTTCTACCTTTTGGCTGTTGTGAATAGCGCTGCTATGAATACAGGTGTACAGGTATTTCCTTCAGATCCTGCTTTCAATTCTTTTGGATATATGTACCCAAAAGTGGAATTGCTGGATCATATGGTAATTCTATTTTTTAACTTTTGAGGAACCACCGTCCTGTTTTCCACAGAGGCTGCACCATTTTCCATTCCCACCAACAGTGACAAGAGTTCCAATTTCTGCACATCCTTACCAACACTTGTTATTTTCTGTTTTTTTTTTCTTTTGATAGTAGCCATCTTAATTGGTGTGAGGTGGTATCTCATTGCGGTTTTGATTTGCATTTACCTGATGATTAGTGATGTTGAGCATCTTTTCATGTGCTTGTTGGCTGTTTGTATAGCTTTGGAGAAATGCATCTATTTAAGTCTTTTGACCATTTTTTAATCTGGTTGTTTTGTTGTTGAGTTGTAGAAGTACTTCGTATATTCTAGATATTAACTCTTACTAGATATATGATTTGCAGATATTTTCTCCTGTTCTCTAGTTGTCTTTTTACTCTGTTGATTGTGTCCCCTGGTGTACAGAAATTTAAATTTTAGTGTAGTTCAATTTATCTATTTTTATTTTTTACCCTGTGCTTTGGTATCATATCCAAAAAATTATTACCAAATGCAATGTCATGAAACTTTTCCCCTATGTTTTCTTATAAGAGTTTTATTATTTTAGGTCTTATGTTTCAGTGTTTGATCCATCAATACTTCTGTATTCTTTGATCCATCAGTACTTCTGTATTCTTGCTGATTTTCTGTCTCCTAGTTCTTTGGAGAGAGGAATGTTGAAGTCATTGACTATATTTGCCCATTTCTTTCAGTTTGATCAGTTTTGCTTCATGTATTTTGAGGCTCTGTTATTTGTTGTATTATACCTTCTTAGTGAATTGAAACTTATTTTTATGAAATCTCTTTTTTTTATCCCTGGTAATTTTGTATGCTCTGAAGTATCTTTTTTTTTTTAATATAGCAGGTTCTTATTAGTTATCTATTTTATGCATATTAGTGTATATATGACAATCCCGATCTCCCAATTCATCCCACAACCCCCACCCCCCCGCCACTTTCCCCCCTTGGTGTCCATATGTTTGTTCTCTGCATCTGTGTCTCTATTTCTGCCCTGCAAACCGGTTCATCTGTACCATTTTTCTAGGTTCCACATATATGTGTTAGTGTACGATATTTGTTTTTCTCTTTCTGACTTATGAAGTATCTTTTATCAGATATTAATACAGCCACTCCAGCTTTCTCTTATTGATGTTTGTATGGTTTATTTGTTTCCATCATTTTCTTCTAACCTACTTAAATCATTATATTTGAAGTTTCTTATAGATAGCATACAGTTGGGTCCTATTTTTTAAATCCATTCTGACAATCTCCATCTTTTAGTTGGTGTGTGTTTAGACCATTTACATTTAATATTGTTATTATTACGTTTGGATTTAGGCCTACAGCTTTATGATTTATTTCCTATTTGTTCCCTCTGTGCTTTGTTCCTCTGTTTTCCCTTTACTCTCTTCTTTTAGATTATTTGACTATTTGCCAGTATTCCATTAGAATTAATCTACTGAGTTTTGACTATATCTCTTTACATAGGGTTTTTCAGTATTTGCTCTAGAAATTACATAATACATAATTAACAGAACACTAACATTAACATTTTGCAGTCTAATTATAATTACTATTTTACTACTTAAGGTAAAATATAGAAACATTACTAGCATGTAGGTTCCTTTACCTCTTTACCCTCCTCCATTGTTTTCGTTGTCATATACATTGAAAATCCCATCAGACAATGTTATAAATTTTGCTCTCAACCATCATGCATATTTTAAAGAACTCAAAAGGGGAAAAATTGTCTATTATATTTACTCAGCTTTTTACCATTTCTGTTGCTCCTCTTTCCTTCCTGATGTTCCAAGTTTCTTTCTGGTATAATTTTTATTCTATCTGAAGATTTGAAATTGTATCATTTCATTTAGAGCGCCTCTATTGGCTATGAATTGTCTTAATTTTCTTTTGTCTGAGAATGTCTTTATTTCACCTTTCTTCTTTTTTTTAAAATAAATTTATTTATTTATTTTATTTTTGGGTCTTTGGTGCTGCAGGCTGGCTTTCTCTAGTTGTGGGGAGCAGGGGCTACTCTTCGTTGCAGTTCTTGGGCTTCTCATTGTGGTGGCTTTCTTTGTTGCAGAGCATGGGCTCTAGGCGCTCTTGCTTCAGTAGTTGTGGCTTGTGGGCTCTAGAGTGCAGGCTCAGTAGTTTTGGCACATGGGCTTAGTTGCTCTGCGGCCTTTGAGACCTTCCCAGAACAGGGCTCGAACTCGTGTCCCCTGCATTGGCAGGCGGATTCTTAACCACTGTGCCACCAGGGAAGTCCTCACCTTTATTCTTTTTTTTTTTTTTTTTTGGCTGTGTTGGGTCTTCGTTTATGTGTGAGGGCTTTCTCTAGTTGTGGCAAGCGGGGGCCACTTTTCATCGTGGTGTGTGGGCCTCTCACTGTCGCGGCCTCTCTTGTTGCAGAGCACAGGCTCCAGACGCGGAGGCTCAGTAGTTGTGGTGCACGGGCCTAGTTGCTCCGCGGCATGTGGGATCTTCCCAGACCAGGGCTCGAACCCGTGTCCCCTGCATTGGCAGGCAGACTCTCAACCACTGCGCCACCAGGGAAGCCCTCACCTTTATTCTTAAAGGATAGTTTTGCTGGATGTAGAATTCTGGGTTGTCAGTTTGTTTCTCAGCACTTTAAAAATGTTATTCCACTTCTTTGTGGCCTCTGTGGTTTCTGATGATAAATCTGCATCATTTGAATCATTGTTTTGTTATGTATAATGCATCATTTTTCTCTGGCTGCTTTTAGGACTTTTTCTTTCTCAGTTTTCAGCAGTTTATGATGCATCTGGGCATAAATTTCTTTGAGTTTTTTCTGTTTGGAGTTTGATGAGCTTCTTGAATCTTTGAATTTATGTTTTTTGCCAAATATGGGAAGTTGTCTGCCGCTGTTTCTTCGAATACTTTTTTCTATTCCACATTCTTTCTCCTCTACTTTTGGGACTCCAGTGACGCAAACAGTAGACCTTTTGGTATTATCACATAGTTCCCTGAGGCTCTGTTCATTTTTTTCTCTTTGTTGTTTAGATTTGGTAATTTCTATTGATTTATCTTCAGGTTCACTGATTATTTTCCTCTGTCAGCTCTGTTCTGCTATTAAGCTCATACATTGAGTTTTTTATTTTGGATATTGCCTTTTATAGTTCTAAAATTTCCATTTGGTTCTTCTTTATATCTCAATTTCTTTGCTGAGACTTTCTGTCTTTCCATTCTTTTCAAGAGTGTCCATCTTTTTTTCTTGGATTATTCTTGTTATAGCTACTTTACAGTCTGATAATTCCAACAACTGTGTCATTTCCGCATTGGCATCTGTTGATTGTCTTTTTCCATGTGAGCTGGGATTTTCCTAGTTTCTGTATTTCAAGTAATTTTGGATTATATCACAGACATTTGAGTATTATATTTTGAAACTCTGGTCTTGTTTAAATCCTGTGAAGAATGCTGATTTTTGTTTTGTTTTAGAAGGCAGTCTGCCTGATTGGGTTCAGGTGGCAAGTTGTGGCCAGTCTTCTGTGGGTTGAGAATTCAGTGTCAATTGTTTCAAAGCCTTTGCAATGCTATTTGGATCTTTCCTTTGTGTGTGCCACCCAATGGCCGATCTGAGACCTGTGTGGTGACCTGTCCCATAGTTCAGTTCTTAAAGTCTTTATTATGCTGTTTAGAATCAGATCTTTGCATGTACAGCTTGGAGTGGGCCCCACGTTTATAAGCAGCTTTATGGATTCGCTTTCTCTTTCTGCTGTCTCCTTGGTACTTTCCAGTTCTCTGTAACTCCCCTTTCAGGTCTGTGTCCAGAAAGCTGCCACTTTAGTTACTATTGTAGTTACTTCACTACTGTTTGTCTGGGGCCAAACAGTGGGAAGACAGGGATAGAAAAAAGCAATGGGGGTTCACCCATTCTCTTGGAATTCTCCTTCCTCTGATCATACAGGAAGAGTCCCCTCCATCAGAGTTTCAGGCATCTTCAGGCTTCTGTTGCTGCAGCTGCTTATGCCACTTCAGGCTTGCCTGGGGTCTGAAATAGGAGAGAATGAAGGGAAAAAAATTAAAACAAAACAAAACAAAAAACAGAATTTCCTCCAGTGTTTATAGTGTTAAGAATCCCCTTGCCCACATCTCCAGCCAGAATAGGAGGGATTGTCCTGGGGCTCTCTCTGTCCACACCTGGTTCCCTTTTCTGGATTTGAGGCTGCTTTGAGTCTAAACTGGGCAATCTTGGAGGAAAAATAGGAAACTGACTGCCGGCTCAGTGGAACTTTGAATTCTGGTCTTCTTCCCCCGTTTACCTTCTACTATGTATTTTTCACAGTCCTGAAATAGCTGCTCCACGCATTGTTTCCAGATATTATAGCAGCATTCAGGGTAGAGTGTACTTACTCCATTAACTGGAACTGGAATTCCAAAGTTGTGATATTTGGAAGCTTTCTGATATGTTTTTATTTAGCAAATAGGTTATTGGCTTGCAGGCTGCTAGGACCTTGGTCTGCTTAAGCTAGAGAGAAGTTAGAATGCTGTGATATTTTGGTTTGTTTATGTTGTTGTTTATTTTTGTTTTTGAAGTAAGGACATTTAAAATATCACTCTGGATATTCCTGGCATGTGAAGGGAATCATAAAAATATCCATTTTAATAAGTTTTGGACTTAATATCTTTTCAAACTAATGAATAGACTTCAGCCTGTAGATGTGAAAATGGAGGGTCCTAGATGAGAAAAGATCTGTGATCACTCAGCTCAACCCCTGCCACCAAAATTTGTCTTTTACTTCATCCTTTACTGACAGACAGTAAGCTTCAGCGAGACTAATGTCACCTCAAATCACCAGGTCTGTTTTCACTTGACTGCTTTTATCAAGTCTGCTTTCTGCTATTCTGTATTCCTACAGCTGACTCTTTGAACCTTAAATATGAGCCAGTTAGAGTCTACCTTATCACATGTTGGGATGATTCTGAAAGTTCTCATTTTAAGTATTAACAGTTCCAAGTCTCTTATCCACAAATATGGTAAGTGATAAGCCAGCCTTGTATGTTGTCTCCCAAATAATTTCTAGAAACTTAAGTGGGCAGGGGTCATCCCAAAGGCCCTTCACCTGAGTCCATATTCTAAGCTGACTTGAAACATTAATTATCACCCTTTGGATAGTGTCCAGTTACCTGTAGATATGGTTTACTGGTCATTTATTAGATGCCTGTTCATTCCCAATTGCTTGGTCAGTCACTGACCAGCTCTTTACTGAGTGCCTGTTGGGGGTGGCTGGTGGGATAGAGCAAGGAACCAGATGGACATGATTCCTGAGACAGGCGCCCCCCTGGAGTAAACTGGAGTGAACACAGGAACAAGGCGGGTGAGGAGGCACTTTAGCTCATCAGGAGGGGAGGCTGAGGCTACAGAGAGAATGAGGCTGCAGGGCAGCCTGTGGTAGGTGCTAGGAGGAGATGGAGGGGAGGCCTGCAAGGCAAAAGGTTAGTTGTGGAGGAATCAGGAAAAGCGTCTCAGAGGAGCTTGCATTTTTCTTTTTATCTGCTTGTTTTAAAATTACTTTTTAAAGAAATCATAGGGGCTTCCCTGGTGATGCAGTGGTTAAGAATCCACCTGCCAATGCAGGGGGCACAGGTTCGATCCCTGGTCCGGGAAGATCCCACATGCCGCGGAGCAAGTAAGCCCGTGCACCACAACTACTGAGCCTGCGCTCTAGAGCCCGCGAGCCACAACTTCTGAGCCCACGTGCCTAGAACCCGTGCTCCACAACAAGAGAAGCCACCACAATGAGAAGCCCACGCACCACAACGAAGAGTAGCCCCTGCTCGCCGCAACTAGAGAAAGCCCTTGTGAAGCAACGAAGACCCAACACAGCCAAAAATAAAAACAAATAAATAAATAAATTTATTTTTTAAAAAAGAAAGAAATAAATAATAAAAGCAATACTAATTTATTTTAGAAAAAAAAAAATCAGAAAACACCAGTAAGTTAAAAGAAGAAAACAAGTTTCCTGGAATCTTACTAATCAGAGATGAGCATTATTCACATTGCACATGTAATACTTTTGTATGTGTGTGTATTTATTAATGTGTAAATATGGGTGTGTACATACACATGCACAAACACATGCACACTAACTACAAATTGATTTATAACAACAGTTTTATACATGCCTCTCTTTACCAACAGGCTTCATAGCATTTTCTTTTTTCTGTTTTTCTTTATTTTTAATTTACATACAATAAATTCACTTTTTATAGTGTACAGTTCTGAGTTTGACAAACATGTAGTCATGTGTCCATCACCGCATAGTTCAGAATGCTTTCATCACCCCTCAAAATTGTCTCATGCTGCAGTTTTGTTGTCAGTCCCTCTCTCTACTTCGACCCAACCCTTGGCAACCAGTGATCTTTTTTCGATCCCTATAGTTTTGCCTTTTCCAGAATGTCACATAAATAGAATCATACAGTGTGTAGCCTTTTGAGCCTGGCTTTTTTCACTTAGCATCATGTATTTGAGATATTCTTCCATGTTGCTACACGTATCAATGGTTTGATCCTTTTTATTGCTGAGTAGTGTTCCATTTTATGGACATACCACTGTTTGCTTATCCATTTGCCCATTGAAGGACATTTGGATTGTTCCCAGTTTGGGGGCGATTATAAATAGAGCTGCTATAAACATTTACATTTAGGTATAGGATCATAATTTCCATTTCTCTAGGGCAGTTACCTAGGAGGGGGGATTATTGGGCCATATGGTAACTGTATGTTTAACTTTATAAGAAACTGCCAAGCCATTTTCAGAGTGGCTGTACCATTTTGCATTCTTACCAGTAGTGTATGAGAGTTCTAGTCACATTGCACCTTGCCATCACTGGCTATTGACTTAAAATTTTTTTAAATTATAGCCATTGTAGTGAGTGTGAAGTGGCATGTCATTGTGATTTTAGTTTGTATTTCCCTAGCGGCTAATTATGTTAAGGATCTTTTCTTGTGCTTATTTGCCATCTTGTTATCTTCTTTCATGAAGTGTCTGTTCATATCTTCTGCCCACTTTTTTTTTTTTTAATATTTATTTATTTACTTTGGCTGCACCGGGTCTTAGTTGCGGCATACAGACTTCTTAGTTGCGGCATGCGAACTCTTAGTTGTGGCATACATGCAGGATCTAGTTCCCTGACCAGGGATTGAACCTGGGCCCCCTGCATTGGGAGCACAGTCTTACCCACTGGACCACCAGGGAAGTCCCTTCTACCCGCCTTTTAATTGGGTTGTTTCCTTTCTCTCTCTCTTCCTTTCTTTCTTCCTTTCTTTCTCCCTCCCTCCCTCCTTTCCTTTCCTTTCCTTTCCTTTCCTTTGCTTTCCTTTCTCTTTCTCTTTTTCTTTCTTTCTTTCTTTCTTTCTTTCTTTCTTTCTTTCTTTCTTTCCTTCCTTCCTTCCTTCCTTCCTTCCTTCCTTTCTTCATCTCTTCTTTTCTCTGTCTCTCTTTCTCTCTCCCCGTTTCTCCCTCCCTCCCTTTCTTTCTTTCTATTTTATTTATTTATTTTTTGGCCACGCTGCTTGGCTTGTGGGATCTCAGTTTCCTGACCAGGGACTGAACCCAGCCCACAACACTGAAAGCCCCAAATCCTAACCACTAGACCACCAGGGAACTCCCATGGATTGTTTTCTTATTATAAAGATTTGAGAGTCCTCTATATATTCTGGATATAAGTCCTTCAATATTCTTTTTATTTTTTTAAATTTTACTTTTATTATTTTAAAATAAATTTATTATATTTATTTTTGGCTGTGTTGGGTCTTCGTTGCTGCACACGGGCTTTCTCTAGTTGCGGCGAGCAGGGGCTACTCTTCGTTGCGGTACGCGGGCTTCTCATTGCTACTCTTTGTTGTGGAGCACGGGCTCTAGGCGCGTGGGCTTCAGTAGCTGCGGTGTGTGTGCTCAGTAGTTGTGGCTTGTGGGCTCTAGAGCGCAGGCTCAGTAGTTGTGGTCCACGGGCTTAGTTGCTCCACGGCATGTGGCATCTTCCCGGACCAGGGCTCGAACTCGTGTCCCCTGCATTGGCAGGCAGATTCTCAACCACTGCACCACCAGGGAAGTCCCTCAATATTCTTTTTAAATTTAACTTTTTATTATGGAAACTTTCAAACATTTACTAGTATTAATCGGGGTTCTCCAGAGAAACAGAACCAATAGGATATAAAAGATTTATTATGAGGAGTTGGTTCATGTGATTATGGAGGCCGAGAAGTTCCTTGGTCTGTCATCTGCAAGCTAAAGACCCAAGAAAGTGTTAATTTACTCTGAGTCCGAAGGCCTGAGAACCAGGGGGGCTGATGATGAATCCAAGGGCAGGAAAAGATGTGATGAGATGTCCCAGCTCAACAGTGAGGCAGGAAAAAGAGACAAATCCCCCTTCCTCTTTTATTCTGTACAGGCCCTCAACAGATTGGATGATGCGCAACCACTCTGGGGAAGGCAGTCTGCTTTACTCAGTTGATTCGAATGCTAATCTCACCTAGAAACACCCTCACAGACACAACCAGAAACAATGTTTAATTTGGGCGCCCTGTGACTCACTCAAGTTGACACACAAAATTAACTATCAGCTAGTATACCTTTCACCCAGCTTCAACAGTTATCAACATTTTGCATTTTTGTTTCTTCAACTCCTCTCCTTTTTTTGGCTGTAGTATTTTAAAGCAAGTCTCAGATGCCATAGCATTTCAACTGTAAATGCTTAGTATGCATCCCTAACAGTTAAAGATGCTTTTCCCCAAATGATACATTCACAGTTATCACATCTAAATAATTAATAATCTTAATAATTCCTTAGTATCATTTAATATCCAGTATGTGTTCATTCTTCTCCAGTGGTCTCAAAAATGCCTTTTTGGTTTGAATGAATTAGGATCTAAACAAGATCCACACGTTGCTTCTGTTGCTTTGTATTTTTAATCTCGATTAGTCTGCAACAGCTCCCCTCTCCTTTTATGCTATTTATTTGTTGTTGAAATGAGGTAATTTGTTGTGTAGAATTTCCCACGTTTTGGATTTGGCTGATGGCCCCTCTAGTGCAGTTTTAACATGTTTCTCTAACTCTTCTATTTCCTGTAAGCTGGTTGACTCTAGAGGCTTGATTTGGGGGGAGGGGCCTGCAAGAAAGCTTTATAGGTGCTGCTGTGTATGTCCTACTGCCTCCACATCAGAAGGCAGTAGGGTCTCACTGCCTCACTTTTTAGAGACAAGAGGCTGATTGTTGGGTGTGTTACGGAACCAACACCAAGCAAAGCCAATCTGTTGACACCGGGTTGTGGTGAAGGAAAGTACAACATTTATAGCAGGGCACCAAGCAAGGAGAACGGGCAGCTCATGCTCAAAAGACCCAAACTCCCCAGTGGCTTTCAGGAAGGGTTTTAAAAAGCAACATTAGTGTTACCAAAAAACTGGGTTTGCCTCTTGGTGGGTGTCAAACCAAAAGACACAGCCAAGCCAAGTCTGGGAGAAGGAAGGATTCATTATTATTTGCAGCAAATAGGGAGAACACCAGGGATCTTTCCCAAAGCAGTATTTCCCCCTCCAACAACATAACTGGGGAAGTTTTAAGCTAAGGGTTCATGCATATTCATGAAGGGGCTTGGGTGGTAGACAGAGTCCAAGCTTTAGTTGATTGAAATCTCAAGGGTCAGAAAAGGTCAACCTCATCATCCCTTAGGTTCCAGCTGATCTGGTGCTTGAACACTTCAGGCTAATCTTTATCACTGAAACAAAATGGGGAGTCTTTACAACTGGTAAATTATCTTTGCTACTGTTACTTCTCTTGCCAGCTAACAGTTGTGTGTTTCTGCATTCTTTTGTTCCCTTAAGATCATTAATTACTGAGACCTGTTCAAGGGCAAGCATTGTGCCCAGGCTTAGATCACAGAATGGCTTAGGTCAAAAGCAGCTTCTCTTATGTCAAGAAAGCCGTGCCTCGTTTTCTTTCTCCAGAGACCCCCATCCCCCACCCTATCTGCTTACATTAGGAGTGAGGGTTGCAGGGTGCATGGTCAGCTCATGGACGTTCTTCTGATTAGTTGGTGGTAACAGGGTGATGTTTTGGAAATCTTAATCATCAGCCAGTCTGGGGTTTTAGCCAGTCTGGGGGCTCCGTGCTTGTGAACTACATGTAGTCACCAAACTCCACCTGGGTATGGGTCTTAGTTTTCTGCAGACTAACTCAAAGGTATACATCAGAGTGTTATCCATATCCCTTGAGGAAGACGCTGTTTAACCACTGAACTATTGTTTAAGTCATGATTGGGAATTCCTTGGCGGTCCAGTGGTTAGGACTCCACGCTTTCACTGCTGAGGGCGTGGGTTCAGTCCCTGGTCAGGGAACTAAGATCCCACAAGCCGTGTGGCGCAGCCAAAAAAAAAAAAAAAAAGGCCATCATTACTTTTCTTGCTTAACTGCTTTTCCTTTGTTTCTGCATTCCCTCTTTTCTCTAATTAGTAACTGTTGAGTCTGCTCTTTAGAAGACCTAGGAGACTAAAGCCTTTTTCTACAAACAAGAACCAGGGGCACAGAGGGGCTGTTGTACCCAGGAGGGTCCTGCAGAATCCTGCTTGGTTTCAGTCCCCCCTTTTCTCTGATACTCCTCAGTCCCGAGGGGAACAGGGGTGAGACAAGAAAGGGTATAAAGTTTTGGATAGAGAGGTTAATGATAAACTCTGCAGGGGAACTCAGTTTTAGGGGGACTTGGTTTCAGATGCAAGTGTTGTGAGTCTGATGTCTGATCTATCTATTTAAAATTCCTCATCATCCTTTTACCTAGTAGCCTAACAGCCATTAATGAGCATGGCCTAGGTCACTGGTCCCCATTGGAGGTGGGAGGAGGTTTTGCCCCCATCCCGCAGGGGACATTTGACAATATCTGGAGACAGTTTTTGGTTGTCACCGCTGGGGTTGGAGTGAGTGCTGGCATCTAGAGGGTAGAGGCCAGGGATGCTGCTAAACATCTGCAGTGCACAGGACCATCCCTACAACAAATGGTCTGGCCCCCGGTGTCAGTAGTGCTGAGTTTGCAAAAACCTTGCACTGGAGTACAGGGTGGGTACAGTGTGGGTATCAGAATTTTGAAATGATCCCCCAGTGCACCAAGGATGTGAACCACTGGTATAGACCAAGAGCTACAGGAAATCAGAGAGAGAGATAAGACTGGTTTGGGCGGAAGAAAGAGCCAGAGAAAGCTTTAGTGGAGGATGAGTCAAATGGAAGATAGAAGAGTGACTTTGATAAGTGAACGGACAGAAAAAAAAGCTTTTTGGTTGAGTCCAGCAAAGTTAACATCTTCTAGTTTTCAAATGGATTGAGAAACTCTGGCCTTTGTCCATTACAAAATGGTGATTTTCTAAATCTATCCATCCTTCTGCATTTATTAGCTGGAATTCTGTAAGGAACTTTCCCTCATTATCCATTTGATTACCCTGAAATACAGTTTGTACAGGAAAGGCAAGGTACATGCTTGATTCTTTTCCTTTATTTATCAGTTTTCCTAATAGCAAGCTGATGCTTTAGCAACTTCCAAAGGTGAATGAACAATGGGCTTTTCCCCCTGGTAATGTCCATACAAACTTGTGAATTTTTATGTATTTAATATAGCTCAGTATTTTGTGGTCATCTAAAAATACTTTATTTTGAAATAATTTCAGTACTACATAAAGGTTGCAAGAGTACAAAATGATATATACTCTTACCTAGATTCTCCAAATGTTAACTTTTTACCACATTTGCTTTATCCTTTCTATTTTCCTCTGTTTATGTGTGTGTATGTACACATGTGTATATGTATATTTTTATAATATTTTAAGTCTTTTGAGAGTATGTTGCACACTTGATGGCTCTTTATGCCTAAATACTTCAGAATCCTTAAAGACAAGACCACTTTTTAAGTAACCATAGTACAATGATAGAAGTCAGGAAATTAACATTGATAAAATACTATTGCTAAACTATACACCTTAGTCTTGTTCCCTGGTTGTCTCAAAACTGTTCTTTATAGTACAAGAAAGTCCTGGATTGGTGTTGCATTCACTTGTCATGTCTCTTTAATCTCCTTTGGTCTGGAGCCTTTGTGTTTCATGACATTGACATTTTGGAAGAATATAGGCCAGTTATTGTGTAGAATGTCCCTTAATTTGGGTTTGTCTGACGTATTCTCCTGTTTAGATTCTGCTTGTTTTGTAGTATTGTCAGGAATACCACAGAGGTATTCTTTTCAGTGTATCATATTAGAAGTAAATGATACAGATTCGTTCCATCACTGGTGATCTTAACTCAGTTAAAATGATGTCTTCCAGGCTTCTCTACTGTGAAGTTACTGTTTTTTCCTATGTAATTAGTAAGTATTTTTGTGGAGAGGTACTTCTAGACCATGTAAATATCCTATAACTTCTCCAGCATTTCACTCAGTAGTTTTAATATCCATTGATGGTTCTTGCTTGAATCAAGTATTGTTATGATGTTGCCAAATGGCATTTTTATAAATCCATTGTTCTTTCTGTATTTATTAACAGGATTTTCAATCTTACAGAAGAGCTTTCCCTTCTTCCCTGTTTGTTTATATCAGTGTGGACTCATGAGTTCATATTTTAGTCGTGGGTTTTAATACTTAATTATCATTATTTATTTTGATGATTGAATTGTCCTGGATTTGGCCAATGAGAGCCCCTTTGAATTGGCTCCAATGTCCTTTAGACATGTTCCCTTCATTCTCTAACACAAGGTTTCCAAACTCATCTCAGACTCTTCTTCCTCAGCCCTGCAATTCTCCAAGGAGCCCTGGTTCCTTTCAGTGAAAAAGAATGGTATTTAGAAACCAAGATTTGGATGTTAGTTTAATTAAATAAATAAATAAATGAATAAATAAATATTTTGATGCTTATATTGTCCTCATGTTGGCCATTGGGAGCCCCTTCAAGTTCACTTGTGTCCTTCTGACTCAGTCTCAGTAGTCTTTAATAGCATCCTCGCTTTCTGATATGCTTATCTTGTGTACGTCCTGTCCCAGACCTGGAATCAGTCATTTCTCCAAGAAGTTTCCGTTCCTGTTAGTGGGAAATAATATTTAGGACCTTGTTCTGGGTACTTGAGGTGCTCATTGTTATTGAGTTATTGTTTCTAGCCCTTTTCAATGGATACAGCTATTTTTATTTTTAACTTTTTATTTATTTATGTTATTAATTTTTATTGGAGTGTGGTTGCTTTACAATGTTGTGTTAGCCTCCACTGCACAACAAAATGAATCAGCCATACACATACAGATATCCCCTCCCTTTTGGACTTCCCTCCCATTTAGATTACCACAGTGCATTAGGTAGAGGTCCCTGTGCTATATAGTATGTTCCCATCAGTTGTCTATTTTATGGATAGTATCAATAATGTATATGTGTCAATCTCATTCTCCCAGTTCCTCCCACCCCACCCCTTTCCCCCTTGGTATCCATACATTTGTTCTCCACGTCTGTGTCTCTATTTCTGCTTTGCAAATAAGATCATCTATACCATTTTTCTAGATTCCATACATAGGCATTATATGATATTTGCTTTTCTCTTTCTGACTTACTTCACTCTGTATGGCACTCTCTAGGTCCATCCACGTCTCTACAAATGACCCAATTTCATTCCTTTTTATGGCTGAGTAATATTCCATTGTATATGTGTACCACATCTTCTTTATTCATTCCTCTGTTGATGGACATTTAGGTTGCTTCCATGTCCTGGCTATTGTAAATAATGCTACTATGAACATTAGGGTGCATGTGTTTTTTTGAATTATGGTTTTCTTTGGGTATATGCCCAGTAGTGGGATTGCTGGGTCATATGGTAGTTCTATTTTTAGTTTTTTAAGGAACCTCCATACTGTTTTCGATAGTGGCTGTATCAATTTACATTCCCACCAACAGTGTATGAGGGTTCCCTTTTCTCCACACCTTCTCCAGTGTTTATTGTTTGTAGATTTTTTGATGATGCCCATTCTGACTGGTGTGAGGTGATACCTCATTGTAGTTTTGATTTGCATTTCTCTAATAATTAGTGATGTTGAGCTTAAAGTTTTGACTCCTAAAAATTAGAAGTAGAATTACTGTGTGACCCAGCAGTTCTACTTCTGGGTATGTACTCAAAAGAATTGAAAGCAGGGACTCAAATGGATATTTCTACAGCCATGTTCATAGCAGCATTATTCACAGTAGCCAAAAGGTAAAAGCAACCCAAGTGTCCATCAACAGATGAATGGATAAACAGAGTGTGGTATATACATATAATGGAATATCATTCAGCCTTCACAAGGAAATTCTGACATATGTTACAACATGGACACATTTCCCCACAAGAGTCAGCTTGGTGAAGACAGAGGCTGTGTCTGAGTTCTGCTGGACCTTTCACATAGTAATGACAACAGCTACCATTTACTTAACACTCACTGTGTGCTGGGCATGGCGCTAAATGTCTTACGTTTAATCCTCGAAGCAACCATAGAGGCCCAGAGAGGAGAAGCAGTGTGCCCAGGGCACAGAGCTAATAAGTGGCAGAGCTGAAATCAGAACTCAGGATTGTGAGACTTCAGAGTCCCAACTCTTTAACTGCTATGCTGAGTGCTATTGCTAATGGCTGGTGGTGTCATTAACTGCATCAGGGAAGGAGATTTCTGCTCTCACATTTGTGGGTGCCTGGGAACATTTAGGTGGAGATGCCCAGTGGGACAGTTTTGCAGCCTGGATCCGGGGCTCAGACTAGAGAAGTAGATTTGGGAGTGGGAGTCAGGATCAGGGAAATCTGTTGGGTATGCTTATCTGGTGAGAAAGCAGCAGAGGCAAAGCCCTGGGGAGCACCCACCGTTTGCGGGCTGGTAGGATGGGAAGGGAGTGGCGGAAGCCACGGGTGGATGGAGGGGTGATCAGTGCTGTGGCGGCCAGTGCTGTGAGGGGTTCAGGGACTGGGTTTCACCTCAGCTCTGCTGGAGACTTTGTGATCCTGGATGGGTTGCTTAACATGGTTCCCTCATTTTCCTCATCAATAGCATGGGGATTAAAAAGGATGTTTCTGGGACTTCCCTGGTGGCACAGTGGTTAAGAATCCGCCTGCCAGTGCAGGGGACACAAGTTTGAGCCCTGGTCCGGGAAGATCCCATGTGCCGCGAAGCAACTAAACCCGTGCGCCACAGCTACTGAAGCCTGTGCTCTAGAGCCCGTGAGCCACAGCTACTGAGCCCACTTGCCACAACTACTGAAGCCCACGCACCTAGAGCCCATGCTCCGCAACAAGAGAAGCCACCGCAATGAGAAGCCCACGCACCGCAATGAAGAGTAGCCCCTGCTCGCCACAACTAGAGAAAGCCTGCGCGCAGCAACGAAGACCCAACACAGCCAAAAATAAATAAAAAACAAACAAACAAAAAATGATGTTTCTCTTGGGGTGATGAAAATGTCCTGCAATTCTATAATGGTGATGGTTGCATAACTTTGAATATGCTAAAAAACCACTGAATTGTATGTACACTTTAAATGGATGATTTTTGTGGTATGGGTGAATTACATCTCAATTAAAAACAAGCAAACCAACCATGTTCCTCCCAGGATTGGATGGAGGTTAAATAAAAGGAGAGAATCCTGTGACAGTGCCCAGCACAGCATTTGACCCACAGTAGAAGGACTCAGCAAATGTTGGGTTTTTTAGGAGGGCCACAGGATCACACATTCTAGGGGCACTGTCCTTATTGTCTGTGGAGCTAGGGACACCAATTTATAAAGACTCTGCTGAACCGTAGTGCCTTGATTTGTGTGCTAAGGTGTGGAGGAAGGTACCTGAGTCTCTTAAGTCTCTGAATCTGTGCTCAGGGCCCTGGGGTTTGGCCACTTGAGTTGGCTCCTCTCCTGCGGGACCCTTCCTCAGTTGGATGACGCTGAGGTGCTGGGGGCCGTTACGGCTGTGGGTCTTAAGGCTGAGCTGGGTTTTCTAGGCACACCTCCTCCTGGCCTCTTAAAGTATGTAGGTCGCTATTTTGGCCTAAATTAATCTTTAGCAAAAAGCTGCTCATGGCCTGCTGGTTTCTCATTCACTGAGAAAAGCTGTCCCCTTCTTCCCATCTGTCAAGGTGGTTTGTCAGAGATTTTGGGGCCGGGAGACGCCCGGGAATTAAAGCAGAGAGAGCAAGGAGCGGGGGCGGGGGGGTGCGTTTTGCTTTTGAATCACGTTGGGGATGTGACGCTGCTTCCCGGGATTTTAGCTTCATGCCTGAAGCTAGGATATGAGAAAGGAAGGGGGAAAAGAAAATCCAAATGCCAGCAGTGTAGTTAAACATCTTCAGATGTGTATGGTTTGAAGGCGCTTGTTTCCTGTGTCCTCTACATGTGCATTGTTTTTGCTCCATTACTAATTTAGATGGTCTGAAAATGTAGCTTTTTGGCCAGGATGGCATTTGCAGTAAAATGTTGTGGGCATTCTTTTGGCAAAAAAGTTGCTGACCGTCCTGTGGTTTTCTGAAATCATGTGCAATTATATCATCAACCACATAATAAAGTTTTCTAGACTTTTTTTTTTTTTTAAAAAAACAAGGAAATGTTTTTTGCATTTCATTGGATAATACTGTTTGTGTGCTTTCAGTTGTTGGATGTCCCCAAATAAGCCTATTTTAATTTGTCTGAGACTGTCATAGGCTATGGCCAGCCGTTGCCAACAAGTAACGTGTAGGTTTAATACGTGTGCATTAGAGCTCGCTTATGCTGTTAAGTGTAATAGTTTATGTGAAAGGTGAGAGTCTTGCCAGAAAAAGAAATCGAAATGCAATCTGCTGAGTTCAGCTCTTAACTTACATATGGCTTTAGGATTCCAAAATAGCAAAATTATTTACACAGTAGAACCCAGCTTGAAAAACATGTAAGAGCCCTGGCTGGAGTGGGCCTTGTGACACGGGCCACGCTCAGACCAACCAACGGACAGCTCCCTGGAGCAGCAACAGCCTGAGTCCTTCTGTCCTCAATCAAAAACAAAGCCCTCAGAGGTTTGAAGTGACCACAGCCTGGAGTGTGGCTGGCAGAGCTGGTCTCTCTTGTCCCCTCTTTTCTTCTGACTGCCCGGAGCCCTTGGCAGCCTCCCTCTCTTTTGTCCTCATCTCTTCCTTTCTTCATCAGGAACTTATTTGCCTCTGCCCCTTGGCTCCTTTGCTTAACTACTGCCTAATTAGTGTTCCCTGCCAGCCTGGGTGGCTGTCGCTCCTGGGGGCGTCCCTGCATTTCCAGAGCAGGTAGTTTTCTTTTAATTCTCTGCATCTCTCAAATCCGTACCTTGGACACTGTTTACTTAGTTAGCTGGAGAAAAACAATGGAACCAAAGATCGCAGGCAGAAAGTATTGATTGAAGGTTAAATAACTTACACCTGTAATTAGCTGCTTTGTTTCGGAACCAAAAAATATTTGCTCATTGCTCTATTGTCTCAGGGGAGAGGAGGGTAATACCTTAAATCTCCCTTCCTCGTGGGATGGTGTCCCTTGAGCGGAGCAACTCATGGATTATTTTGCTTCAAAAAAGTGAGATGTCACTGTTGTTAGATCCCTTTGAGTAATCAAATTGCGTGCTTTGTCAGAGACCCGCATGACACTGGCTCCCCGGGTCTCCCGCTGTGTTCATTGAAGAGAAACTATACACTGATGCTTTTTCCCACGGCCAAGGGTGTGGGGAGGTTCTAGACCCTGGATAAATCAACCATTAGGCATCTGGTGTAGAAGAACGAGGTATGTGGAGAAACTACCTTTGGGGCCTGGGACAGAGCTTCGGGGCCACACCATGGAGGTGTGGTCATGAGCATCAGAGATGACAAATGGACCGTGCCCAGCACAGGGCCTGAGAGTGTCCTGATTACATTATTGATGCTCCCTAAATGCAAGCCATTGTCAATCTGAGGTGCCTGGCACTGCACAGCTAGCTGTTTGAGACCCTTTGCAGATCAGGCCACATGGCTTCTGTCCTGGCAGCTTATGCTTTAAGGTGACCTGTCGTTTGGCCCTATATAGAACAACTTAAATTCCTTGGCCTCCAGACTCAGAAAGATGGAAGGGAAAGGGCTCCTGTGCCTCTTCTGCAGTTCTGGCCCCAGGACCCAATCTTAGCATCCACTGTGAGTGATGAGAATGGAGCTGCTTCCTGAAGTGCCCTCTGCTGCCCTCTCTGGGTTCTCTCTTCTGCACATCGTGGGGTCTTCCAGAAGAAGCGGCGTTTTAACAACTTGCCTGTTGGATCTTTGTGGCTAAATACAAGCCATGTCTCATCTCAAATAATTTTTCAGTACTGGTGGGAAGAGAGACATTTTAATTTTGAACGTGCTAGAGCTGATTAGAGTTTGGTCTGATTCTGAAGGTACGTTGGACCTTGCTCTCTGTGTGTGTGTGTGTGTGTGTGTGTGTGTGTGTGTGTATCACTCAGTTAACAGGGTCCTTAGTAGTTGCTACCCTGCTGAGTAAATGAGCTTCTGTATTTTACTCTGTGCGTTTAAATTGTGTATGACCTGACAAAGTTGAATACTGACCAGCACATGCTTTTTGTGTTTCCCAAACTCATTTCTCTCCAAACACTGCTATGTAGTATTTTTTTTTTTCCACTATGTAGTATTAATAGGTGTGCTGAGGAATAAAAACATTCTGTGTTCAGGTAACATAATCCGCACATCAAATAAAGGTAAACAGGTTTTTTTACTGTGAGCTTTTTCAGAACTGTTAATATGCCGATGTGCTGTGAGGACCCCAAGACCAGGAGGGATATTGTTATGATGGAAACAGCATGGGGCTTAGCGTGAGAAAACCCAAAGGTGGGTGGCCATGGGGGCCACACCGAAGCACACTGTGCGAATTCAGGACTGCTTCTCTGTAACTGGAAGGGTCAGACTGCCGTAGTAGTTTTCAAACTTAAAAAAAAGTTTTTTTTTTAAAAGCACGACAGAAATATTTTCCCAGTGTATAAACCAGACTGCTGATTTGCAAGCTATGTTTCCTGGAGCATTGGTTCAGGAGACTATTAACAGGTGTTCTGTTCTTTGGTCAGAAGAGTTTAAGAACCTCTAAAACAAAGGTACTTGGGTGAGGGGCTGGGTTCTGTCCCTACCCTCCACCTCACCCCCAACCAAGGAACTCAGCTGGCAAGCTAGGCACTACCATGCACAAATGTTCCTCTCTTGCTTTTTCTCTAACATCACTGAGTCCAGTGCTCTCCAGGAAGCCTTCTAGAGCTTTCTGCTGTTCCCCAAACCCTCAGTGACCCTCTGCCTTCCAAACCTCAACCCCTCCCTGAGCCCCTGGTACCTGGTTAGTTACCTGTCTGTGCGTGTATCATGGGGTGTGTTGGCTGGGTTGGAACAGAGACTTTGAGCACAGCTAGCCCCCAGGTGCCACCGAGCTGTCCGGGTCACTGAAGAAGTTGTCTGGCTACATAGGGGCCACCGCAGATTCACGTTGTGACAGACATCTTCAAATGGACAGTCATTTCTGCACATGGTGGTTTTTAAGACTCCTGAAAATTGTTTTTATTTTAATTTAATTTATTTCCCCCCAATTTATTTATTTCCCCCCAATTTATTTTATTTATTTATTTATGGCTGTGTTGGGGTCTTTGTTGCTGCGCACGGGCTTTCTCTAGTTGCGGCCAGCGGGGGCTGCTCTTCGTTGCGGTGTGCGGGCTTCTCATTGCGGTGGCTTCTCTTGTTGCGGAGCACGGGCTCTAGGCGCGCAGGCTTCAGTAGTTGTGGCATGCAGCCTCAGTAGTTGTGGCACGCAGGCTCAGTAGTTGTGGCTCGCGGGCTCTAGAGCGCAGGCTCAGTAGTTGTGGCTCACGGGCTTAGTTGCTCCGTGGCATGTGGGGTCTTCCTGGAGCAGGGCTTGAGCCCATGTCCCCTGCATTGGCAGGTGGATTCTTAACCACTGCGCCACCAGGGAAGTCCCCTGAAAATTGTTTTTTTTTTTTTTTTTATAAAGTCTCTTTATTCTTTTTTTTTTTAATTAATTAATTTATGGTTGTGTTGGGTCTTCGTTTCTGTGCGAGGGCTTCCTCTAGTTGTGGCAAGTGGGGTCCACTCTCCATCGCGGTGCGCGGGCCTCTCACTATCGCGGCCTCTCTTGTTGGGGAGCACAGGCTCCAGACGCGCAGGCTCAGCAATTGTGGCTCACGGGCCTAGTCGCTCCACGGCATGTGGGATCTTCCCAGACCAGGGCTCGAACCCGTATCCCCTGCATTGGCAGGCAGATTCTCAACCACTGCGCCACCAGGGAAGCCCGAAAATTGTTTTTAAATGCTGTGATTTTTGCTTGCAGGTGTATTTTAAAATGAACTTCATTAAATCCTTTGATAAACTGGTGATCAAGGGAGGTTAGGATTTTGTCTAATCTTCCAAGATGCCTTCATAGATACTCAGGACAGTACTGTTCACTTGGGAGGCATGGGGGGAGGGTCCTTGCCATCCCATTGGTGAGAGTAAGGCTGCCCTTTTTCTTTTCCTTTCTTTTTTGTTAAAAGAAATTTATATTTAAAATTTTTTTTTTTTTTTTTACTGAAATACAGTTTGATTTATTTATAAGTGAGAACAACAACAACAAAAAAACCAATGGACAGTATTTCAGAAGTTGGAAAAAGTGACACTTTTTTGTTTTTGTTTTTTTTTTACTGAAATAAATGCAGTGTGAATTATTTATTTTAAATTAAGCGAACAATATTGTGTTAGTTTCAGGTGTACAGCAAAGTGGTTCAGATATGTATATATATTCTTTTTCAGATTCTTTTCCATTATAGGTTATTATAAGATATTGACTATAGTTCCCTGTGTTAAACAGTGCATCCTTGTTGTTTATCTATTTTATATATATAGAAGGCTGCCCTGTTTATGTGCCCTCTCCCTGCGCTAAAAGTGCAATGGTGGCCAGGAAACAGGATGGTCTGAGGTCAGGGAGGCCTTGGAGATGATGAACTCTTCTGATAAAGAAATGGGACTGGGCTTCCCTGGTGGCGCAGTGGTTGAGAATCTGCCTGCCAATGCAGGGGACACGGGTTCGAGCCCTGGTCTGGGAAGATCCCACATGCTGCGGAGCAACTAGGCCCGTGAGCCACAACTACTGAGCCTGCGCGACTGGAGCCTGTGCTCCGCAAGGAGAGAGGCCGCGATAGTGAGAGGCCCGCGCACCGCGATGAAGAGTGGCCCCCACTTGCCACAACTAGAGAAAGCCCTCGCACAGAAACGAAGACCCAACACAGCCAAAAATAAATTAATTAATAAATAAAATTAAAAAAAAAAAAAAGAAATGGGACTGACATGGATTTGGAGAGCGACTTTCATTTTCCATTAAAGTATATAATCTCATTTTAAAATATTCATGAATGGTTTCAAAACAAATAAGGAATGATTCTTAGAGGTCACTAACACGTAACTCATAATAAATCTGGATGTTTGCCCAAAGTGTTTATATACATAAAATTATTTCATTTTTAAAATAAAAACGTGTACTCGTAGAAATTTTGGAAAATAATAGAAGCGTAAGTTAAAAAAAAAAAATCTATCCACGGTCCTACCACATAGATAAATGCCAGAAATTCCAAATATTTTATGCTTTTCTTTGTTAGTTTAAATAACACAGGCATGGACTTCCCTGGTGGCGCAGTGGTTAAGAATCCGCCTGCCGAGGCAGGGGACGTGGGTTCGAGCCCTGGTCCGGGAAGATCCCACATGCCGCAGAGCAACTAAGCCCGTGCGCCACAACTACTGAGCCTGTGTTCTAGAGCCCGCGTGCCACAACTACTGAGCCCGTGAGCCACAACTACTGAAGCCCATGCGCATAGAGTCCGTGCTCCACAACAAGAGAAGCCACCGCAATGAGAAGCCCGTGCACCACAGACTTTATCAATTCAAGATTTGTCAGATACTTTATGATGTGATCTGATACATGGGGATGCATAAATTATAATAATCTCCCACATATATGTACTTGCTCTTTATAGTACCACTGCTGGAATTTCTTATTTTAATGTGTATGTTGTTTTTTTTTTTTCTTTTGGCCGCATCGCATGGCTTGTGGGATCTAAGTTCCCCAACCAGGGATTGAACTCAGTTCCTCAGCAGTGAGAGTCCTAACCACTGGACCACCAGGGAATTCCCCAAACCCCAGAATAATGATAGATTCTATTTCATGTGATTCCCACCAAAAAGGGAGGAAAGGTATATAGTGTGTTTATAATTGCATACTCTGCATTATTGGATATATTCCTGATAGGGCACAACTTCCATTTAGGCACCAGTGAAAACAGAATTGTCCACTTGCTGTTTTAGGCATTTGATGATCTGAAGAATTCTCCTTCTAAAGAATGCTAACTTCTGGCTCCATATGTTTCAAACCCCGTTCCCCCTTCACCACCCACACTTTTAGTTTGGCGCTGTCAGGCACATTGATCTTGTGAATTTTAGCGCCTTTTTCTTCCTCATGATGTCAGAGCAGAGGGAAGGCTACAATAGCCGTACATGAAAGCGACCACCAAACCCAAATTCACCGTCTCTCTCACTCAGCTTCCAATTAGCCGGGGCTTTCCTGGTGGTCCAGTGGTAAAGAACCCGCCTTACAATGCAGGGGACGTGGGTTTGATCCCTGGTCGGGGACTAAGACCCCACATGTCTCGGGGCAACTAAGCCCGTGTGCTGCAACTACTGAGCTCTGGTGCCTCAACCAGAGCCCGTGTTCTGCAAAAACAGAGGCCATGCACTGTGGAACCTGCGCGCCGCGACTACAGAGCCCACACGCCCTGGAGCCTGTGTGCCACGACTAGAGAAGAGAAAATTCGCACGCCACAACTGGAGAGAAGCCCGTGTGCCGCAATGAAAGATCCTGCCTGCCTCAACGAGGAGCCTACGTGCTGCAACTAAGACCCGACACAGCCGAAAAATAAATAATAATTTTTTAAAAATCCTAAAAAAAAAAACAAAAAACTTCCAGTTAGCTGAATCCCCAAAACGCCCACTGTTACTCCATCACCACCTGGGAAAAGGAGTTGTGATGGATGGGATGTTGGAGCATAAGCTTCATCATCTTGAGAGTAAATCCGCCCCAGGAAACTAAGCACAAATCTCCA
This sequence comes from Balaenoptera borealis, assembly GCF_965194805.1. Classification (NCBI taxonomy): domain Eukaryota; kingdom Metazoa; phylum Chordata; class Mammalia; order Artiodactyla; family Balaenopteridae; genus Balaenoptera; species Balaenoptera borealis. Next base: position 18,785,069 of record NC_138878.1, read on the forward strand.
ACCCTACAATGTGCCCTGAGGGAGGAGAACTGGATGTACTGTGAACCATGCTGTTATTAACACAGCCCTTCAGAAGGGTCCTGATGGTTTTCACTCCCACCACTGGTAACAGGGGGTTTATGATTTTTTAAAAGTTTTATGTTACCTTAATCAGCCAGCCGTGTCCCCCCCACCCCCCCGCTTTTTGATGTTGCCAATCATAATTAGCCATAGTTGTGGAAATCTGATACCGTTTTAATATCAGTTTACTTATCAACTGTGCAAATATTTGCTCCTGTTCAGCTGGTAGATGCTACACGGAAAGGGCTCTCTTCAAGGGCGCACCTGTGATCTCCCGATTAGCAACTGCAATAGCTATTCCTTATTTACATCTTTTTGAACATCTCTGTACAATTTTCCATGTGTATTTGTCTACTTCAGAATTGTTATAAGTTGAATTACTTTTGATTCTTTAGGTGCTTTGAAGTTGTTGGCTTGCAGTATAACTTTGAGTCCCTATTTCTCCCTCCCTCCCTCCCTCCTTCTTTCCTTCCTTCCTTCCTTCCTTCCTTCCTTCCTTCTCCGTAACACGTGGCTTGTGGGATCTTAGTTCCCCAACCAGGGATTGAACCCAGGCCCTCAGCAGTGAGAGCATGGAGTCCTACCCACTGGACCACCAGGGAATTCCCCGAGTCCCTATTTTCTTATTGGCCAATTGATAGGTTTTGCTTCAGCAGTGATTGTTAGATTTCAGTGTGCTGGAAGAAATTTGATTTGCTGTGCCAAAGCGCAGGCACATAAAAAGTATACTGCTTACTAGAACTTATGGTCAATTCATCTATGACAAAGGGGGCAAGAATATACAATGGAGAAAAGACAGTCTCTTCAATAAGTGGTGCTGGGAAAACTGAACAGCTACATGTAAAAGAATGAAATTAGAACACTCCCTAACACCATACACAAAAATAAACTCAAAGTGGATTAGAGACCTAAATGTAAGACTGGACACTATAAAACTCTTAGAGGAAAACATAGGCAGAACACTCTTTGACACTTATATGTGGAATCTAAAATGTGACACAAGTAAACTTATCTGTGAAACAGAAACAGACTCACAGACATAGAGAACAGACTTGTGGTTGCCAAGGGGGAGGGGGGGGATAGGGGAGGGATGGATTGGGAGTTTGGGATTAGTAGATGCAAACTATTATATATAGGATGGGTAAACAACAAGGTTCTACTGTTTAGCACAGGGAAATATATGTATAACTGAATCACTTTGCTATACAGTAGAAATCAGTACATTGTCAACTATACTTCAATATAATAAATTTTGTAAAAAGTGTACAGCTTATTAGAGTATTACAAACCACCTAATTACCTATCATTGGGGGATTGATTAAATTATTGTATGTATATAGTTGTGCATATGTATGTATTTATATATCTGTATCTTTACACATGGGAATACTTGTGATATTGTGGTTTATATTAATGAAATATATATTTGGTCTTCATTCCATTTCTGGCACAGAGCTCTTAAAACCCTTGGAATTTCCTAAGTGATAAGAGGTGTTTGATATTGATATTCTTTTTTTTTTTTTTTAATTTTTGGCTGCATTGGGTCTTTGTTGCTGCATGTGGGCTTTCTCTAGTTGTGGTGAGTAGGGGCTTCTCTTGTTGCGGAGCACGGGCTCTAGGCGCACGGGCTCAGTAGTTGTGGCTCATGGGCTCTAGAGCACAGGCTCAGTAGTCGTGGTGCATGGGCTTCGTTGCTCCGCAGCATGTGGATCTTCCTGGACCTGGGATTGAACCCGTGTCCCCTGCATTGACAGGCAGATTCTTAACCACTGTGCGACCAGGGAAGTCCCCTATTTTTGATATTCTTAACAGATCCCTTCCAGCCACACCTGAGTTTGTGTTAATGAGGTGACTTTTGGAAAGCTCCTAAGGATGGGGGCTGGTTGCCAGGGGAACCAACCAGGTGATGAGAGGGTTGGAACTTTCAACCTTAGCCACTGACCTCTGAAAAGGGGAGGGGCTCCAGATTAAGCTCTATAAAAAATCTTGAACTCGGGGATTGATCTTCCAGGTTGGTGAACCAAAAACGCATCCAGGTGATGGGGGGCGGGGGGTGCACTCCAAACTCCAGGGGGACGGAAGTTCCTGTGTTTGAGACCCTTCTGGACCTTGCCCTGTGTATCTCTTCATCTGGCTCTTCAATCGTATACTTTAATATCCTTTGTAATAAATCTAGAACCTTCTTAGAGAGACCTTCCGTGGTCACTCTGCCTAAAATTTTGAACACCCTTGCCTGCTTACATTTCATTCTCCTCCCCTGCTTTGATTTTTCTTCTTTGTATTTATCACTGTCTAACATGCTATATTTTTAATCTACTTTTTAAAAACTCCATTAGCATATGAGCTAGAGAGCAGGGAATTTTGTCTGTCTTCTGTATTGAACTGCCTATTGGATTTGCATATTCTTGAAACCATTTTTATTTAAATATTTAAGAATGTAGATGTTACCTTCCCACACAAATACGGTTGAAGTTAGCATACCAGAGACATTTGTAACTCTATACTGATGTGTGTTATTTCTTGCCCAAGATTACTAGGTCCAGTTACAGGGGTAAAAAAAAAAAAGAAAGAAAAATTTTTTTAGGAGTTTCCCTTATATGAACTCTTTCTTTGTGAATTGATTGCAAGTCAGGCATGTAATTCAGATTGAGAATGAAAGTGTCTGGTTCTGTAGAGAATTATAAGGAGAGCCATTAGGAGAAGCACAAAGTGTGCCGTAAGGCCCATATTTGTTACGTGTCGACTTAGAATAGAAATATGGAAAGACCCCATATTGTTAGAAAGGCATGGAAAAAGCAGAGCCTCCCTTCCTTTCATGTGGAGACTGACAAGTCCGTCAGGAATTGTTGGGGTGGGTTTGAAGAGGCTCCCCGGGCCCCCCTTCGCTGGCTTTGTGCAGGTTAGTGAGCTTGGTGCCTTGGGAGTGGAGGGAGATGGACTGGTCCCTGCCCTCGAAGAGCTCAGGAGGCAGAGAGATCCATGGTGGCAAGTGTGATAGATGGAACGCAACCACAGACCTGCAAGCTTTCCTGGGAGAGGCTGGGGTCAGTCACGTCTGGCGGGGAGAGGTGCAATCAGGGAGGGCGTGGGGAAGATGTGAGCTGAGCGCGGCACTGAAAGGCATGAGTGGGACTCCTGGAGGTGGAGAAGGGCCCCAGAGCAGCCTGTGCCTCCGATGCTCCCCACACTTCAGTCATCTAGGGATGTTGTCCAAAAAGCAGACTTGACTCTGGAGGTCAAGGAGGGGAGGCAGAGACTCTGCATTTCTAACAAGCTCCCTGGTGATGCTGACGTTGCTGGTTCTAAGGACAAATCTAGAACCACAGAGCTGCCTGCCTGTGCTTCCTTGACTTTTGGGGGGGGCCAGCCTGGAAGCTCTGGCACAGGCTTGACAGGTAGTGGGCGGCAAGACGCTTGGTTGCGGAAGTGGGGTACAGGCCAGGAGCCCAAGACTGGTCTGGTTTTAGGTGTAAGGCCACCTGACTTTTCCTTGATCCACAGGGCCATTAACTCAGCCCCTCTGCCGCCTCCTGTTCCTGAAATCTCCCTTTGAAAGTTGACCTGGTGATTTCCATTGATACCTGTTTGCCTTCATGATCTCTCATCGCTTGGGACATACTGCTAGAGTGTTACTTTGGTCCTTCAGAAAGAAATTGATTCTATTGTTTGTAAATTTAAAATGTTTTTATAAACTACCAGGCTGTCTCTTTATTATCAAGTCCAATGATAAACTTTTTAAAAGCATGGCTCATGAATTAATTAGGTGGGCCTTATTTTTGGGTGGGACTTCTAAATGGGGGAAGGGGGTTATACAAATCCTTCTCCTAAAGCCATCAAGGGTCTCAGTCAGCCTGTGTGACCTCAGCTGGACCAGCAAGGTAGTTGCAGATGCCATGAAATGGACACCACCAGGACCCTGCTCTCTTGATGTTTGGCATCCTTGTGGTGGGGACTATACATGAGAAGCGTGTGTGGGCAGTGTCCACTTACTCGTGGCAGAGGCAGACTAAAACCATTGCGGGCACGTTCCTGTTTGCTTCCTCACGAGGAGCTGCACGGCACCAGCCTGGTGTCAGTGTCCTGTGGTGGGGTTTGGTTGTTCACATGAGGAATCTGATCCTTTCATTAAGGCCCCTATACCTGTTCTTAGGTAAGAATTGGATCAGGTCACATTCCCGACCGTGATACTGCCGTCCCCAGGGGGAAAACTCCGGGGCTGTATGTGGCGGCGGTGGTGGAGTTTTATTTAAACGCGGCGGACACGTGTGTCCACAGATGTGTGCTGAACGTACACGTACATGTGTGTTTGTGATTTTCTTCCCAGATTTTGGCCCTGATCGCGTTCATCTGCATAGAGACCATCATGGAGTGCTCCCCGTGTGAAGGCCTCTACTTTTTTGAGTTTGTGAGCTGCAGTGCGTTTGTGGTGACTGGAGTCTTGCTGATTCTGTTCAGTCTCAACCTTCACATGAGGATCCCCCAGATCAACTGGAACCTGACAGTGAGTAGAAGTCACGCTCTCAGATTAGGAAAGGATCGGGTGCTGCACGGCTCCCAGGGAAAGCAGGAAGCAGTCCCATGGCATGTTTGGTTCCAGTTCATTTTGATACTTAAATATTCCATTGTAATGCAACTGTGAAATTTTAAACCTCCTTACTGGGTTGAATCAAATGACTACAAAATTAATGGAATCTTCACTAATGAGAGAAACATAACAGTTATTCTGACCCCTTTAAAGATGTCATTTCGATTTTGGGGTCCTCTGAGAAGATTGGTAATGTTGATATTTATAGAATATGGGAAAGAGAACATGGAATTAATACGTTTGCATATTTTTCACACTGGACCCAAAAGCTGTTTGCAAACGTATTGATTCAGGAAGAATTGAAAATATGAATGAAATTGCCATTAACTTGTGAAACCTAGGAATATTATTAAATTCAAAGCAGCTGGGAGGTCCCAGACGGTTTGCTGGTTTGATCAGAGAGTCTTGAGGAAACGTGTCCTCTTCCCTCTGTGGTTTGGGGGTCTTAACTCTGTTTGACAGCCTTACCTTCTGATCGGCATAGGCATCTCAGGACGGGTCACTCCCAGGCCCCTTTTCCTGGGCTTGTGTAACTTGTCCTTACTGTGCCAAACGGAAAAGGGCACTTCACAGCCCTCGGTTTCCTTGATATTTCTTTGCAGATAAACACGTGCAGGAGCTCACAGGGAACCAGTTAGGGAGACACAGGCAAGCGCTATCAGCTGCCTCTCCTTCTGTGCCTGGGGGTGGGTGGGGGGGCTCTGAGACCACCTGCCCTCATGCAGGCTCCTCTCTTGGCGGCCGGTGCTGGGTGTATGCAGCACCGTGGAAAGTGTGGCCCGAGTGCAGGAGCCCAGGAGGAGGAGGCCTGGGCTGCTCACCTTGCCTGGTGGGGCCACTCCCATGGTGTTCATGTGGGGGACCAAGAGGAGATGGTCTTCCTGACAGAGTGCTCTCTGTGGTGTTCAGACTCTCTTAGGAGGAAAAATAAAAAGAGAATTGGACTAGAAAAGTTGTCAGTTGCAAACTCAGATGGTTTTGTCCCGGCACTGAAAACTAAGAAAAAAGCTCTAAAACCTCAAGATACTGGAGGCATTTTGTCAGTTTTTGGTGACAGATTTTAATGTCTCAGCTCTTTTTAAGATGAAGTCTGTGTTATCCATAAGAAAATGCTTACAGAGTTGTGATCTAAATTGATAGTGTAATGCACAGGTAGCGCAAGAGAACCTCACAAACCTCCCCCAACTAACAAGCAGGCTCCATGGGGGCAAGGTCATTGTCGTGGGGCAAGGTACATTGGAGACCCAGGTCCCCCGGAGTTTCTAAGGCCACAATAAATACTTTCTGAGGGAGGGGCTGGACCGGGCTGCGAATGAAACCATGCTGGAGATCCTGTTTGACAAAGAAGCAGCTGCTAGGATGGTTAAGACCCAGGGGCAGGACTTCCCTAGCGGTCCAGTGGTTAAGAATCCGCCTTCCAGTGCAGGGGACGTGGGTTTGATCCCTGGTCGGGGAACTAAGATCCCACATGCTGCGGGGCAACTAAGCCCACGTGTCTCAACTAGAGAGAAGCCCACGCACCACAACGAAGAGCCCGCATGCCGCAACTAAGACCCGATGCAGCCAAAAAAAAAAAAACAACAAAAAACCCCACTGGCTTTAAGTTAGGCTGACCTGTCTGCATTCAAGTCCAAGGTGGATCTTAAGAGCTGTGTATGACCCTGGGCAAGTCACTTAGAGCCCCAAGTTGAGATGATAATATTTTTCTTACAGGGCGGTTTTAAGAATGAAATGAGGCAGTGTGTATAAAGGCTCCAAAGCAGTGGGTGCTGCCAGTATGAGAAATATTAACCTTACTGTGAGTCAGAGGCCCTTGGTGTCTGTCAGCCACATCATTCTCCTGTAAACTTCCACCAGCTTGGACTTCACTCCCTTAATTCTGTCTTACCTACTTATTTGGCAGCCATAAATCTGTTAGAAGACTTTATACTTCACTATATTGTATAACATAGGCAATTATAGCCATTAGCTTATAATAATTTATAATGGAGTGTAATCTGCAAAAATACTGAGTCACTGTACTGTACACCTGAAACTAATATAATATTGTAAATCAACTACATTTCAATTTTTAAAAAAAAGGATCACTGGGAATTCTCTGGCAGTCCAGTGGTTAGGACTCTGCGCTTTCACTACCATGAGCCCAGGTTCAATCCCTGGTTGGGGAACTAAGATTCCACAAGCTGTGTGGCGCAGCCAAAAAAATAGTTAATTAGTTAGTTAATTAATTAATTAAAAAAGGATCACAGATCACCATAACAACAGCAAAAAAGACTTCATACTTCAGATTTCTAACTAATTCATACTGGCCTTTATCTCCAGAAATACCTATTTGTTGAGCTTTCTTAAATCCTGATTTTTCTATTTTAACCGTGAAAGACTTTTCACTGGTTGACAACCACATTTCTGGGGTTATATCGAAGTGCATCTTTTTCACTGGAAAGTTAACATCCCTCCTTTCCTTTCGGATGGTGTTGGCTAGGGCCGATGACCGGGTGGTGACGTGGTCACCTGAGAACACTTTCTGTCCTTTGGGATCCTTTGCAGGATTTCCACCCTTTTAGAGCAGGTGAAGGTGTCTGCTTATCCAACAAAAGAGTATGTAAGTTACATGGACTCGAGGAGATGGTACTTACTGATGGGAGCCCAGGTCATCTGTTCTCAGGGACGGGAGCAAAAGTGAGTTCTCAGAGCTGATCCGGCTGGAATCATCACAGTGGGTTGGCCTTGGGTGTGTGTGTTTCTCTGACAAGGTGGTAGGAGTATTCTTGACCCCAACAGAGCCAGCTGATGAGTGACGTAGGGTGTGATTGGTATAGATTTAGAAAACCGGCTCATTTCAGGAGATAAGTTGACTCACATATGCGTGAAAAATGGTAAATAAGGAGGACAATGCAAAGTATATATTTTATACAAGCATTATTTGATGCAATCAGAAAGAGTGTGTTAATATCAGCTTGTAAGTATATATTTTATACAAGCATTATTTGATGCAGTCAGAAAGAGTGTGTTAATGTCAACTAGAACAACTTAAAGAATTTGGAAAAGTGCTTTATTTATGATTTCTGGCTTGTTCTAAAGGATACAAAGCAGGAGTAGCCAAAAGGAAGAGATGCATAGGGCAGGGTCCAGAGGAGTCTCTGTCCCCATGGAGTTGGGGGGCAACACCCTCTCGGCACGTGGAACCCCGTCATTCAGGCTTTTATGGAGATTTCATTATGTAGGCATGGTTGATTAAAATCTTTGGCCATTTGGAGGTTGAACTCAATCTCCAGCCCCTCTCCCGCCCACAGGGGCCGTGGAGCTGAAAGTTCCAACCCTCTAATCACCTGGCTGGTTTTTCTGATAACCGGTCCCCATCCAGAGACTATCTAGGGGCTTGAGAGTCACTTCATTAGCATAAACTCAGGGACAGTTGAAAGGGCCTCGTTAAGAATGACAAGACACTCCTATCACTCAGGAAATTCCAAGGAATCTGGGACAAAGACCAAATATATATTTTTCATTATGCCAAACTCATCCTTTCTAGGGCTCAATTTCCTCATCTCTAAAGGCCCTTTATTATAGGTATTTTGGATGGTAATTAGGTTAGGGCTCAGTGAGACACTGGGAGTTATATGCTTGGGACAGTGTGCTCTCTGTAGATGGTAGCTGCCCCTGTCATCAGTACTCCGATCATCCCTTTGATACTGGGGCCATCTGGGCACAAGTCAGTGCACTGTATGTTCCGAGTGGTTGTAAACTTCCTCTCTTGTCCATGTGTAGGGCTGACTCAAGCTAGCCACAGAGCCCAGTGGTATTGAACAGCTGCTTTGGGCCAGGTTTTGGGAACTGAAAGCGCAGGGTAGGTAGATGCCAGCTGCTCTCCTGTGGTATGTGTGCTCTGTGTGATCCCGTTTGGTGTGAGGCCTGGGAGAACACAACGGATTCCTCGGGGCAGGGGGCCTGGAGCAGGTCAGTCGGGGAAATTCAGAGAAAATGCCAGATTCCAGTTGAGCCTTGAGGGATGAACAGGTGCTCGCTGGGCACAGAGTATGGAAGGGTGGGGCACGTTGTAGGATGGCCCATTCTCTAGGATTGGATCAGGGTCACAGACTCAGGGTCCCCCGGGGCTGCTCATGTGGCGGAAATGGGCAAGTGAGAAGATGGGCCAGGGGTCTGGGAGACGGAGAGGTTGTTCTACTCAGTCACAGCCTACTGTGTTACTTCATGGGACTTCAGGACAGTTTTTCAAGAGCAGCTGAAAGATGGATTTTGTTTGTTTTTTTTAGAAGTTTCTTATGTGCAGTCTTCTGATATTTAAATGTTGGCTTGTTCAAATCTGTTTTGAACAGTGTACAAGTCAAACCTATCTGTGGGCCAGATCCCGTTGATCAGTTATTGGAGTTACTTGGGCTCCCACCTGTGCTTATTGATGTGTTAATGAAGGAGAGACCGGAAAGCCTGTGTGTGTGAGGGTGCCCTTCCTCCTCATCTCCTGGCCTAAGAAGGGGCTGCAACCTTGGGTGTTCTAGGGCCCCCCCCAGAGGAAGCAATGTGACTGGGTGTGAGACTGCAGGGAGGGGGAGCGACTGCGGCAGACATGAAGCATGTGACTGATGAGTGCATGTCCCATTAAAAGCGTTAAAAAAAAACCAAAAACAAAAAGCACCAGTGTTGACTAAACCCAACCCCTCCCCAAATCCACATCTGAAGGCATGCCTGTGTCTGCTCCCTAATGTGAAGAGTGAATCTACAAGCCTTGATTTTGTTTCATGGCCAAGGAACTCAAGAGATTGATGCTGACTAACTTTTGCAGTATTCCAGTTTTAAGCCTTTTAAACTGTGCAAGTAGTAAGTGTTTGTTATAAAAAAAAGTGGAAGATACAGATAATAAAGGAAAAATAAAATCATGTGATGACCCAAGAGAAATGAAAACATATGTCTACATAAAAGCTTATAAGTTCATAGTAGCATTATTCACAATAACTGAAAAGCAGGAACAACTGAAATGTCCAAAAACTGGTGAAAGAATAAGATGTGGTGTATCTATACAATGGAATATTACTCCATAATGAAAAGGAATGAAGTGCTGATATATACTACAATATGAGTGGACCTTAGAACTATTATACTAAGTGGAAGAAGCCAGTCCCAAAAGATCCCATATTATATAATAATTCTATTTATATGAAATGTCCAGAATAGGCAAATCCATAGAGACAGAAAGCAGATTGTTAGTTGCCTAGGATTAAGGGAAGGGATGAAGAATTAACTGCTAATGAATATGAGGTTTGTTTTGGAGGTGCTAAAAATGTTCTAAAATTAGATTGTGGTGAATTATATCTCAATAAAGCTGTTATAAAATCATATGTGATAGCACCCATCCAGGAGTAACCATTTGTAATATGTGGGTGTAATCTTATAGAATATTTTCCCTAGACTGTCTTTCACATGTGCATGTACGTTGTGATATGTGAGTGCAGAAAAATGGAACCATTAAAGTCATGCTTTTCCATTTAAACTATCTTGAGTATCTTCCATGTTAAATATAAAACTATATCATTATTTTTAATGACTGCATAGTGTTCTGTTATGGAAATACCATTTTATTCAACAAATCCCTGATTCTTAAGCATTTTGTTTGCCTTCAGTTTTTTGCTGTTTAAAATAGTATGATGAACATCCTTATGCTTAGACCTTTTTGTGCTAGTATGATATTTAAGATGAATTTCCAAATGTGGAATTCATAGACAAATAAAGTTCAAAGTCTTTAGTACCTATTTGCCCTTTACCACATTTATATTTTTATATTGTCACCATTAATGTACATACTGTTTTGTTTGATGTTCAGCCTCAGCATTTTATCATAAAACATTTTCCCTGTTTCTGAACAGTCTTTGGTTTGGAAAGTACATTTTATATTTTTCTTTATCCCTATAATATCCCTATATTTTTCTTTACCCAGAGTTGGGTGTAACTAAACACTTGCTGATTTGAATCTGTGAAAAATTTGCCATGGCTTCACACTGGTCACCACTGAAAACTGCCCTGCTGGCAGACATTTCTGAATAGAGTTTGTAGTCCGTACTTTGCTGCTCTCTGTGAGCCGGTGCAGAAGCGCTGGCCAGGAGCGTGTGTGTGCCTGGAGGGTCCCGCTGCACAGGCTCAGGACTGTTAGGATGTGAATGCTGCCTTTTGCCATCTTTAAAGAGGAGATGGCCCCTGAAACCAGCCCAGCCAGGAGGACTCACCTGGTATTGATGGCACAGTCAACCTGGCACTTAAGCAGTTGAGGATTTTGCCTGGATTCTCTTTCCCTGTAGAGGTCACAGGGGCGCTCTGGTATGGCCCAGTTTGTGGGGGGCCTAATGCCCAGGTAGTAATATCAGAAGTAACAATAGATGTGCAGGGAACCCTTCCCATGGGCCGGGCACGATGCTCAGCTCTTCACATGGGCTGTTCCACCCAATCCTTAAAGCACCTCCGGGGGGTGGGGTGGGGGGCTGCGCCCATATAAGACACAGAGCGGCAAAGTGGCTTGTCCACAGTCATGGTCAGTTAGGACCCTCATCCGTCTGTGTCCCTTAATCACTGTGCTATGTTCCTCTCGACAAGTAAGACAGGAGTTAAATGTTCGAAGCGTTGGATTTGTAACCTGATTTGCTTTGCAAGAAGCTTAGGGGAAAATCCTCTAGGCTTTAGCAGCATGGAGACTTGAAAGACCATGCATGAGAAAGAGAAGCATGAGGCCTGGCTAAGTGTGTTCTCCAGGTCTGAAAACAGTGTGCTTGACATGTCACAAGTGAATGAGGGGATTTCACCAGTTTCAGTCCATTCTTTTCCATGCCAAGAGGATTTGAATGTGTTTTGGGTAATTAGTGTGCGTGTCCTTGTGGGTTAGCAGTTTGGTTTCCATAATAGGTCATTAAGAAATGGTAACATGACGTGGTTGGTTAAAATGTGGATTTTGCTGTGGTGATTTATCAAATAGCATCATTAACTGTTATCCTCTTTGCCTTCCTCTGTGTGACCAATACCCGTGGGCCATCGAGACTAAAATATGGAGCCAGCAGAGAGGCGGGGTATTGTGCTTTTTATTTAGAAAGTTCTTCAGTTGCTTTTAGGGCAAGGCATGAAATGGTTCTTTTCAAGTGATTTTATTTTATCTTATTCTTTAGGATTTGGTCAACACTGGACTCAGCACTTTCTTTTTCTTTATTGCTTCCATTGTACTGGCTGCTTTAAACCACAAAACCGGAGCAGAAATTGCTGCCGTGGTAAGTGAACTCAACAGGTTAAAACAGGGCTGATTTGTACACTTTCTGTGACTTGCTCCTCTGGTCCCCTGGCCTGTGTCCTACTCCTTCTCCTTCAGCTTTGTCTTTGCTAATGATACTGTTACTGGGCCAGCGGAGGTCCCAGTTCCTTCAGTGCTGCGGTTCTTAAAGTGTGGTCCCCGGAACAGCAGCCTCAGCATCACCCGGGAACGTGTTAGAAATGCCCTTCTCAGCCTCCCCTAGAGCTGCCGAATCAGAAATGTGTTTTAACAAGCTCTCAGATGCACACTCAGGTTTGAGAACTTCTGCTTTAGTCTCTTCCCAATGGAGCCCTGGATGTCTGTTAGTGGTGTTGCTTTTAAGGGCCTTCCCTGCCGGGATGGGGTGTTAATGAGGCAGATGCAATCTTGCAGAATGCGGGGTGGGGGTGGGGAGGACGGGGCCAGACAATGTAAGACTTTCTCCCTCTGTGCTCTGCATTTCCCTATTGTTCTGTATTTGCAAAGAATATTTAGCACTTTTGTAATTGCGGGGGATGGTTAAAAGGTTTATTAAAAATGCTAAACTGTTAGCTCTCCAAGGTATCAGTCAGTAGATTCATCAGTCATTATCTTATCATTAAAACTCCACTGCTTCTCACCCTGGAGCTGCCCACCCAGAGCTGCCCAGGTGAGCGGCAGCTGGATAGCAGGTGGGGGTTGGGGGCTGTGATTTGGAATGTCAGGTCTTGCGGTTTGATTTGGGGCTCACACAGCGAGACCCTGATTTTTCATCTCACGGTGTTTCATCTACATTGTATTTTCCCCCGAGGACCAGTGTCATGAAGGTCTGTAAAAGAGGCACTTCTGTGACCTGTTTCCTTGTAGATCCAGAATACTTTGAAAGAGACCTTAGGCTGCCTTTTTGTGGGTCACACGACTATGAACTTGGCCATGACAAGCTTGACATTCAGCGGGGCTGCGTGTTGGGGTCAGAGCTGGGAGAGCTGCCGCAGCTCGGCTCACTGTAAGCTGCCCAGAGACCCCGCAGACGGCTGACGTGCCCGTGGACTAACCGGGTTTGTGTCTCATAGATATTCGGCTTCTTGGCAACCGCGGCGCACGCGGTGAGCGCGTTCCTGGCCGCGCAGAAGTGGAGGGTCAGCCTCCGCCAGCAGAGCGCCAGTGACTACATCCGCGCCCGCACGGAGTCCAGAGACGTGGACAGCCGGCCCGAGATCCAGCGCCTGGACACGTGAGGACGCGCCAGAGTCCTCTTCCCTCTGCTCCTCGTGCCCGTCCTTTCAATCAAGTTTTTCTGTCCCTCATCACGTCAGATTTTCATGTGACTAAGTTGAATTTTGTCCTCCTCGGTAAAAGTTCATTTTGGGAAAGGGTTTTCACAGTGGCCCTTGTGGCGGGTGCCTGAGGCAGGGAGCCCCGTGCCCAGCTGTTCAGAAAGAGGTGGGCGGGACAGGTGCCCAGATCCTCCGGTTTGGTGGCCCTGGGAGCCGCTGGCCTCACAGGCTGCCGTGTCCACTTCACTGTCCCTGAGCACAGGCTTCACGTCTGACTCTGAGCCACCCTGTCATATGTATTTGTGACAAGTCAGGACTTTGGATTAAATGGGGGCTGCTAGGAGGGGGGGCGGTGGAATCAAGGAATGAAGGTACATGGTTGGAACAGTCGGTGAGCAGTGATTCCTGGGCAGCTCCCATAGCTGCCCCAGGTCAGCTTTAGTCTCGCTGCCAGGATCCCCCTCTCCCCGTTGTTTTCCACGCCTGGGGCATCGAGACACCAGCACAAGCCTGGAAAGCCACATGAGACACCGAGGGTCTTGGCGGTGGGTGTGCTGGCGGAGCTTTTCGCTGGGTCTGGGGTTTGCGGGGGTGGGTGGGGGGTGGGAAAAGCTGGCATCCTCTTGGCACGGCGCCACGGCACTGCTGACCTGTGGGAGGGTCACCATTTGTTTCCTACCCTGCTGAGAAATCCCTTGATGCTTCCTCAAGTGAATCACCTCCCTGAATGTGGGGACCATCTTTTTTCCAGTTTCCTCCCTTTCCTGAATACTTTGAGGCTGGACTGCAGATTTTCTGTCATTTTACCTTCCCAGGTAAAAGCCACGAAAGAAATACAGTCCGTTCCCCCAGCCCGAACCCTTGCCCATTTGCTGGCATCATGGACCACAGGTGGGGACACACCTCTATTTTAGGGGTGTGCACTGATTTTCAAATGCCTGAGAAGAGTTCTAGAGTGATTCTGAGTCGATCTGTCTAGGATTTGAAAATACTTGAATCTGCACCATGACACCCCCTTTCACTGATGTTTCAGAGGCACGGTCATCCCGGTGCCTCAGGGTCGTAACCATGAATGTCGATCTTGGAATCTGTCGGGGAAAGTTCCAGTTATGTAAGGTTTTGAACTGATTCTCGATAAAGTGACGATTATTGTGGTGACTGAGTTAAATGAGCCCCTACGATGCTGTAGTTTTGTTTTGTTTTTTTTTTTCTGTTGGAGACTAATTGTATCTTTTATGGAAAAATTGTTTTAACGTGTCAGGTTTTCACTCTGAACTGTTTTTAATGTTTACAAACCTCACTCTAGCTCTAATATTTTGTGTTTCTCCCTGACCGAGGAAAAAAACGCTTACTGCTGGTGGGAAGATTTTGCATTAACGTGGAGAGTCCCCAGGATCTTGTCCTAGTGAGTGTTTACAGCTTCAGCAGCATGCAGTGTTAACGAGAGAGAGGGTCTGGGTCTGGGGGTGGGGTGAGCAGAGCCTGTGTGAGAAATGTCCAGCTGTGCACACATGGCATTACGTTCTGCTTAGCAGAGCAGCGTCTGATTTCCCCGCGCGGGTAGATTGATCAGGTAGCGCTGCTTGGTTGGGGATTCCGCAGGAAATGGTACTGTGCTGTCTCTGAAGGGTCGGGGTTTGGGCCCCCTGAACTGAACATCCCATACAATCTGAGTTCTGCCGCAGTTCCTTTCCAGGGCCGTGACCCAGGTCACCTGTTCAAGCCCCTGGTCTGCTCAGGGGCCGTGGGCTGCAGATGCAGACCCAGCTCATCAGGCGGTAATTCCCCTCCCTCTGTTCCCGCAGAGCGCAGCCAGGCCTGGTCACAGCGGGTCTGACGGAGCCCTCTTCCCATGGATGTTGTGAGGTAGTACAAACCATGCTTCACAAACTCTGTATCTATTATGTGTAGTGATTTTTGAGGAGATTATGACATCTGGATTTTATCTGTTCATTTTATGTATTTATTTTGCATTTGTTGAGTGTATATGCTTAGTCAAAATGGGGCTTATCTCCCTCTGAGAGTTCCATTTAAAAACAGGGTCACAAAGACTCAGCCTTGCATTAAATGGGGCCCACTTAGAAGGACCACCCTGAACTGTATCAGAAATCTCCTGCTGGGACTCATGTTACTTGGCCTCAATAAAAAAGCCGCCTTTGAAGTGAGATTGAAAAAAAGAAGACTGTTCAGGCAGGGTTGTTGCCCAAATTTTCCCAAGTCATTTCAGTAAAACCAGTTTATCATCTGGTTGAAAGGAGCCTATTGGCCTCCTGAGGATGTGTTGTCAGCTGCAAGGAACGGTTCTGAAGCCCATCGCAGTTGTAAACGCTGATAGATGATAAAAAGTGGTGACACCTTGTGCCATCGGCCACTTAGGAATTATTGAATAATTTGCATCTTAGTGTTAGAATCTTGGAATTATTTATTCCCCTGTAACTATTTAATGTCCTTTGTGCCATGAGACTCTCCCATGGTTTTTGTAAATATATTTCTTTATATTTAATAAGCTCCCACTACAACCGGAAGTGGCCAGGTATGCAAATTGGTGTGATGCAGAGTCATAAGTCCTGTCACGTGTGGCAGTGTGGTGAGAAGGAAGGAATATGGTTGTCCAGTGTGAATGGAAAGACACCTGCATTTTCCTTATGTTGTCTCTGTGTACAAACAAGACAATCTAGATTTGGGGGCTTAAAAGGACTGTTTTTTGCAAACTGAAGGAAGCTTATTTTTGCATTATTATAATAGTTCCAATATGGACCCATGTCAGTTTGGTTTGGGGCATTTTTGAGGCTGAGGCAATCTTAGTGTTTCTCAATTTTCTGGTGGGATGCTATTGGCTTTCATAGTTGGTGCCAGACTTGTGTATGTTTGAATTTGTTCCTGGAGACTGGATGGTTGAAACCCTCAAGCATTTGGTGGAAACTCTGGTGGTTTTAGATGGATGCAAACACTGACGTCTTCAGAGAAAGTTTATCCTGGCATCGATTTGCTTGATGCGGTATTTTTTCTTTTCTCTGATTCTCCTTTGGCCTCCCTTCACACTGCTGAAGGCATGGGGTGGGGCGGGGGTAAGTACCTTTTCCCTTTCATACAGGGAGATTCTAATCACCAGAGCCTAAAGATGCTTGTTGGCTCCGTATAAAGCCGGGGAAAGACAAGGACAGTTACAGATTAAAATCTCACAACAGAAGTTCGATTTAAAGCAAAGAAAATAGATTTTCACTCTACAGCAACAGTCGTCCGAGAGATTCCCTTTGCCCACAGAAAGGCAAGAATGTAGTAGCCTGCGCAGTCCCATTGGCCATGTCTTCCATGGCAACTTGAACCAAAGTGCCAGCGTGGACGAAGCCCGGCCTGGCCCCAGGGAAGCCAAGGACACAGCCTGGTTCTGAGAGCTCGGCTCTGGAAGGTGGATGCCACCCCCTGCCCTTTGGGCACCATCACTGCCCCTTGGCTAAAGGCTCATGCCCATGGGCAGGCATGGAGTGTATCCGACCCCACCCTGTGTCGGATGCTTCTGGAGAGAGCTTTGTGACTCAGTTGAAAACATTCCTACTCTTTTAAAGTTTGCAGTTGCATCTGCCTTTCTTCGAAGCTTTCTTAGTGATTCAATCTTGGGTTAAGCCACATGCGGCCTCTGAGGAGATGAAGCACTAACCTTTTTGTCTGCACATGTATGTGAATTCTTGCTTGCAGTGAATGACCCTTGAATAACCCCTCCCTGTTTCAGGTGTGTGTGGCCCAAGCTCACCTTTTCTTGTAGACTTGCATGTGCTGTTTGGGAAGAAACCCCTCACCTCTCCACGTGTTTAAGAGGCGGACCAAGTTCCTAATCTCGGGCTGTACAAGATGTTCTGTGGGTTGTTCTCAGAATCTGTCCTAACGGATGAATAAAGTGTGGAGACAACATGTGGCCCCTGTAGTGATTCTGGGAGGCCGTGACGACTGAAGTGGGTTCCGTTGTGCCATCCACGTTCAAAACAAAGCAACCATGAAGTCTTCGTGCCACTGCCAGATTGTCATTTTCTCCACCTCTGGTTTACAGGAAAATATGGCATTACACAGGTAGCAGAAGGTGAAAACACCTTCTAGGCTGCTGCCGATTGACTGTCTCAAGCGAAATAAAAAGTTGCTTCCTGCTCCAGCGACTGCCATTAGCGTGTGAGGTCTCCAGACACTTTTCTGGCTCCTAGTGAAGTTCGCAGAACTCAGGGGCTCCCTCTTATTTCATCAGCAACCATTCCCAGGACCAGCTAGGTGACAGCCGGTGAAGTGGGAGCAGGGGCGGGTCTGGGAGGGGAGAGGAAGGAGGGGGAGGCTCAGACCGTCTGCCGTGGGCCTGTCAAGGGCACTGGACATGGTTACCCACCCAGGGTACTTCCTTCCCTCTTTGGAAAAGCGAGGTATTATGTGCTGGAGCCCACCTGAGAGCGGGAGCCAGCGTGGGGAACAGCGTGCCTTGGCGCCGGGCTCTTAGTGTGAGTTTGGGGACTCACAGGTCTGGACAGGTGACTCGGATTCTGATTTGGGTGCCCCTCAGAGAGGACGCAGGCCTAACACCGCCTGCCTTGAGCTTTGTAAACGCTCCTGGCTCTTTATAAAATCTCCTATTTCTTCTCTTCTCAGCAGATATTGCTGAAATCATAACTGGTTGAGAAGGTAATTTGAAATATCTGGCTCTTTACATTTCTTTTATTTAGAAACTGTCTCTGAAAGAAAATACCCTCGATATCTGTTAGATCTAGAAGAATTTTCTTCTCAAAGTTGAATGTTTGTTTAACTTTTCTTCACACCAGTAAATGGCATTTATATACTTTTAGGCTTGACACAGAGGGGTGGGTTCTGATATAGTTTCCCTTCCTTTGGTCTAGATTCTTATTCCATTTGGATATAATTTCTCAACCTTGGGGATTTATTTTTTCCTTCCTGGTTTTTATTATTCTATAAACATAAAAGTAAAGAAAAAAAATTACCCGTAAGTCCGCTGAGTAAATCAGTGGCAACTTGCCTAGAATAAAGTTTAGTTTATGGATCCTTCAATCGTCTGTCTTTTTCACAGGGTTAGTTTGTTGTCTAGTTTTTATGCCAAGACTTTAATTTGGGTGACTCGCTATCTAGACACCCTGGAGTGTTGTGTTTTCTTTGGGATGCATTCTACACAAGGCCGAGAGCCTTCATTAAGGGGTTAATAGCCTGGACTCTAGTGAGCTACATCAGAACTTTCATGGTTCTAATTTAGAGTAGGAACTTGTCTCAAATGACCTTAATCAGTTTTGTTGGTGGGATTAGGGAGAGGCCCAAAGTTTCTTTTCATAAGTGCACCTCAGAGGAGAGAACGCGTGACACAATTGATCTGCCAGTGGTTTGTACGGCTTTCAGTAATAGCCTGGAACTATCCAATCTGAGTCGTCTTTGGAGGACACTGCTGAAACCCGGTAGGAAGCACCCCTTTTATCAGGAAAGCCACCTGAAGGGACGGTCAGGAAACGAGGACAGCATGGGGGCCTGGTGTCCACGCAGGCAGGGCCGGGTCTGGCTGCTTCCCTTCGTGGGCCGTTTTGCTTTCCTGCGTGTTCCAGAATTGATTTTGCAAGTTTCAACTCTGTTCTCCTTTCTGCAGATGTGAGGAAGGCAGATATTCGGTGCTTGGAGGGAGAACTGGCTGGTCCAAGGGTTCCTGGGGGAGCGCGAGGGCAGGATGCCTGTGCCGCCTCTCGGGACCGGCCCAGGCCGCTAAGGCCTCTCGCCTGCCTCCAGCTCTGTCACTCCGTAACCCGTTTAAAACCGAGTTTTCAAATCCTGCCGCATGATGAAACTGACGTATGTGGATAAAACCAGTGCTTTTCATAACTTGATTCTGATGTAGTTTCCTCTAAAAGAATGCTAGGGGTCGAAACTATTTGTATATGTTGAAATTTGTAGGGGTTCAGGAACCCGTGGCAAAAACACTTAACTATTTATTACAGGTATGACTGTATTTTTTCTTTTCCCAAAGTAGGTAATTATGTCTTTGTATATTTTAAGACAAATAATAATCACTTCACCTTTGGTGCCTTCCGTGTGTCAGTCACATGAACACTCTTGTCAATCATGGAATTGAAAAAAAAAAGATGTACATTTAGTTAAACAAGATAACACTATTTTTGTAGCATGATTTTAGATTGTGTCCTTTCAGTATTGCTTCCAGCAAATGTTGGTTTTGAGGTTTGGTCATTTTCCCTTTAAACTTCATTATATATTTTAAAAAAGAAGAAAAAAAAAAAAACCCCAAACCCCCGGCTTTTTCGGTCTTGTTTTCTGCTGCTTTCTCCCCAACATCTTGTTTCTGCTTATTTAAACAGCCTGAGAGTGAGAATATATTTCTGTGAAGTAGTTATTGATCAGTATAACTGCATTTGGCATTTTTAAACCATTTTTTTCAGTTTGAACAGCCACCGCTCATCTCAAACAGTAAGAGGAAAGTGGTTCCATAAAAAAAGGACAGAACATTCTCGGTGCTCTGACTTCCCCATCTTTGGGTCTAAAACGGTGAAAAAAGCCCTTTCTTTGGCTGGTGTCTGTCTTCCAGATCAGCTCAGGCCGCCGTCCTCCGCCTTGGCTAGCCTCCCTCTGCCCGTGTGAGACGTGCTGGGGTGGGGCGGTGGGGGGGGGGGAATCTCTGCTGGTCTCGGGCTCACCTTCCAGTCGGATCTCAGATTGGTTTGTGGATGCCCTGGGTAGGTTCCGTGGCCCTTCCTGGTTTCCCGCCCAAACATAATAGATTCCCTGCTGTGACAAGCTTGATGAAATTAAGACACAGAGGACATGCCGGCTGCTCCTTTTGCTTTCCCATCCCTGCAGGACTGAGTTATGTCTGGTCAAGAAAAGTCTTGAGTAAACTAGCTGAGCCCATTTAAAATGAAGGAATGGATTTATTAAAACATACAACTGTAGCTTTTTTTTTTTTTTTTTTGGTCGCTTTGAAGGGTCGGAATGTGTTATTATTTTCTAACAAAGGAAGTCGAGTCAGATGGCTGATAATTCCCATGCGATTACTCGGTACTTGGCCCAGTGGTACTTGGGAGAGGGGCAATGTTAATTTAACAACTACTACACTTTGCTTCTTAAAAGTCTATTTCCTTTAGCAGTGTAGACACAGCTGCAGGGCGACCTGAGGTGCCGCCTGTTTGGCAAACTTTGGTTTATGCTGTTGGTAGGTCAGAGCTCCCATCCTGGCTTTTGAAGCTGGTGTGGATGCCCTGGGGTGGGCACCACCCGGCTCCCACAGGCTCCCAGGTTTGACTCTATACATTTGGAGTGGTTTGGGGGCCCCAAAGCCTTTGCTCCTGTTGGTTTGTCCCTGACAGCAGACAAAGCCTCGTGCTGCCCTCAGTTTTCCCTCTTTCTTTTGAAGGACCAATTTTTCACGGTACTTGTCCTGATTGTTTTCATAGTGTTCAAATCTGTATTTTTGTATGTAGAGGGAAATAATTTTCTCAACACTAATCGCTAATAAATGCTGTATTAAATTGTCATGAAGGAGTTCTTGTTTAATAAACGGACATGTAAAAACAGTATCTCTTTCTTCGCTCTGCCTCACCTCCCGCCCTTTCAAAGGCTGTGGCCCAGATCCTGAAACAGGCCCGTAGGGCGGGGGTTGAACACAGCCACAGTTGGGGGTGAGGACTCCGCGGTGTCGCTGTCCACAGGCGGCTTGGCTGGGCCTGGCGAGGTGGGGCCACACCCACAGGCCCGTCAGCTTCTGCACAGTCCACTTTCATACGTGTTTTCAGAACACACTGTGTGTGAAAGTTGGGGCAGAATGCCTCGATCCTTTTCCATCGCCGGGGCCAAAGCACTGACTTACCATGGGACATTAGCCTGATGCGTGGGTGAGACCCTGGGCCTCTTGTGAGGACCTGGGCAAGTCACCAAACCTTCTGTCAGTTTCCTGAACTGTGAAAGAGGATTGTGTGAGGTGTAGAGTACACGTGCAGACGCCTAGCGGGGACCTGGCGGGGAGCAAGTGCGCGTGCATCATTGCTGTAACCTGGAGCTGCCAGGATCCACACGGCGCGTGGGACCACTCTGTGCTGACGCATGACACCCGGCAGCGTTGCTCCGGGTGTGTAAGGTTTTTTTCAAACACACACACTCCAAGCAGGAAGTCAGTCTGATTTAATCCATTATGGCTTTTTTCAGGGTAGGAGATTCACATGCAAGAGAAGAACAAAGATTACAAATGCCCAAAACATGGGTCCAGAACTCTGGCTCATTCACAAGGCCTCTTGGGTCACAGGAAATGCCATTTAAGAAGCTGCTTTTGTGTAAAAAAATTAAAAAAAAAATAAAAATAAAGTTACAAAATCCCATTGAAGATACATGCACAGCATAATAAGGTCCTTAGGTGAACACAGAAGGCACGTCTCACCCCTCGTGAGGGTCAGGTGTTCAGAAGCACATTGTCCTGAGGGCCAGAGAGCCTCTCGCCTGCTGACGGCCCAGGGAAAGACAGGGTTTGGCTGGGCCTGCCCAGCTGCCCTGGGGGCTGTCACTGCCACTTCGTCGTTTGGAGCCCTCGATCTCTTGGACCTGGTACGCTAGTCTACGAGCTCTTCTTGAAACAGTCTTAGACCCAGAAGAGGATGTCATCTGAAGAAGATATGGTCTCCAAGGGTGTAAGGTATCACTCATGGGCACTGGGACCCACTCTCTCCTAGATCATACAGCAAAGGCCAGTTTTCTCCCTGCTTCGAGAATGAAGAGGGAACTGTTGCTCCTTGAACAAAAGAATCTTGGAAGCATCGTTCTCCACAAGATGCCTGCCGGGAGCAGGGGCACCAGATGCAGACAGAAACCACTGGGGCCCAGGGGACGGCCCTCCGCCGGTTTCTGCCTTGTCTCTCCCCCGCACTCACCACAGCGTGAAGTGCTTCCTGGGATGGTATAACAAGGCTCTATCTGCTTTGTCCCCTTGTGCTTATTTTTGGCAGAGGTTTAAGGGCTTAAGGTCTGTGGGACAGAAATGAGAAGTGGCGGAACGATGCCCTCACGAGCAGAGAGGCTGGAGAGTGCTAAGCCGAGGGGTGCCATCGTGTGTGCCGGGCTCAGGAACGTCACCCTGGGGCTGTGAGGAGGCCTGCTCCGTCAGCAACTCCCGCTGCTGCTCGAGAAGTCACAGCCTCCCTCCCAACACGCACGGTCCCCTGGCCATGCTCCGGCCAGCATGGTCAGAAGCTGCAGGAGCGGAGGCCTGCGTGGCTCAGGCTGCCAGGGCAGGTCGGGTCTTCAGTCGGAGTCAGAGTCGGAATTCTCTTCTGAAAGGAAAGCAAAGAGGATGCTTGGCAGGAGTTTCGGGGCCAGCGGTGCCCGGGAGCCGTCTGTGGGGAGGCACTGGCGGCTGGAACCCGGGGCTCAGGCCGCTCCCGCAGCTGATGGCGCTGTGGGTGGTGTCTGCTTGGCGTGAGGACCGTCGAGTGCTTGGGACCCTCCGGGTGCAGTCGAATGGAGGTGGGGAGCCCAGATGCCCCTTGCTCTGGAGCTCCAGGCCCTCCCAAATCTGCCTGGGCCGTTCTCACCTGGAGGTGTCAGGGTTGTATATCTGCCCCCCAACCTGCAGTTCAGCAGGTCAAGATGGGGCTAGCTATTGCCCAAGAAAGTAAAACATACTGGAAAATCAGGAAGCTTCTTTTTAGCCATTTCATAGTTTCAATCTCCCCTGTCCCAGGAGTTTCAATGTCACCTGCCTGGGGACAGCAGGCACTCAGTGGAGAGATGCCAACTCCAAGGCAGGGCCTGCAGGCCCCTCAAAAGCCCCCCTTGTCCTTCTGTCCAGCCACATGTCACTGCTGATCCTCACAGGACGCGACCACCTGTTCCAGAGAAACACCTCACCTGGACGGGAGCATCTGCCCTTTATACTCTGTTGTCTTCCCTCCACCTGTCCCATTTCTTCTGCCTGCACACTCCTATACATCCATCAAAACCCAGCAATGGGGCCACCTCCATAGCCTCCTAGCGGGAACATAGGATGGGTGCTCCCTCAGCTGCTTCATCCCTACCTCTGTCAGCTCTCATTGTACTGTTACAGTTGACATCTACTCTGGGCTCCTCGTGCCCCCGTTGATGCCGTGTGTGTACATCACCACTTTGTCTCTGGGTCTAATTCCTGTCTGGGCTGAATTCCCTGAGGGCAGGTAGTTGGCCTTGCCCGTCTGCACATCCCTAGGGCCCAGCACATGGCAGCCTCTGTAGGTGTTTGGGTCAACAGAGGCTGACAGAAGGGCCGCGAGGGATCAGGGGACACCAGGCTGGGGGAGTTTGGTGCTGAGCCAAACATCCGATTTACTCAGTTGCAGGAAGCTGACATCTGCCTCTCCATTTAAAGCCTGCCTGGGGGTGTGGAGAGGAAGGGGCAGGTAAATGGCCTGGGCCCTCGGTCCCAGGTCAGGTCCTGGGCTTCCCGGCATTTCTGTGCTGGAGCCTCCACCGCCCCTGTGACTCCTGCCCCCTGGGCAGGGACCTCCACCTCCTCTGGTGGCCTCCCCGGGGAAGGAGAGCCCTGGGCTGTGGCTGAGGAAGGCCCGAGGGAGATCACAAGCTCCAAACCAGCTTGGAGTTTGGATGCACCCCTATAGGGCCCCCAGCTGGGTGCATGCACCCTGAGGATGTGACACGTTGGTATGGCTGCTGTCATGGATGGAAAAACCAGCCATCCAACTTGCAGGGATTTTTTTTGTTTTTGTTTTTTAAATCAGGTAACGATACAACAGCCATTCTGAGCTGAAGGATGGCTTGAGGGGCCAAAAAGTCTGTGGCACTTTCTTTGGATCTAAAAAGTGAAACAAGCCCGAGTTTGACTGTGTTTGCCTGGGCGCTGCGGATAAGCATGAGAGCTTGGTTCGCTGGCCCTTGGGCTGGGGGCAGGCGAGACTGGGGAGCGGGGGTGCTGCTGTGGGACAGGCGGCCACGCTGCAGCCCAGTGGATGGCGTCCAGGGAGTTGAAGGGGAGTGACTGGCCGTCCTGGGGGATTGTCAGGGAAGGTTTCATGAGGAGGAGGTGCCGGGCGTGCCCTCAGCTTGCCCCTTCTGGAAAGGCTGAGGCCCTGGGGAATCCTGTGCTCCCCAGAGGGGACCGGCTTTATGATCAGTGCCGCATGAAGGGATAGGAGAACCAGGCTGTGAAAACACGTCCTGCCCGTGGGGAGAGAGGAAATGCTCTTACTCCAGCCTCAGACTAGCCAAGTGTCCCCAGGGGAGAGCAGGGCCCCTGCATCAACCGTTCCAGGTGATGCGCTGGGTTCCCTGGTGGGACCCACAGGGTGGCCACCTACCTTCTGCCTTGTCAGCTGCGGTCTCAGCTGCGGAGTCCCCTTGTTTGAGGAATTTGGCCACATCGTTAAAGATCAGGTAGAAGTCAATTGCAAACACGATCGTGGCAAAGAAGCCAAACACCTGTGCGATACAGGGGACAGGGAGGATGGGACGCGTCATCAGGAGCTGGGAGCCTGGGAATGGGGAGGGCCAGCCCCGGAGCAGCCGCTGCCCCATCCGCATAGCTTTGTCTTTATCTGCTTGGATAAGTAGCTCAGATTGGCGGACACAGACCTCTCCCGTTAACGACAGATAGGAAAACGAGCTGTTAACTTGGTTTGGCAAACAGCCTTTTTGAACTCCGGGCAGAGTAAATCTCCAATAAGAGGACAGTGGAGTCGCTGAGATCCATGTGAAAGCCCAAGGTACCTAGGCAGAGGCAGAATATGCCCAAGAAGCTAAGAGGGGCACCCACTTAGGAGTGGGGTGAACTTGAGTGGGGCATCACTGGGCATCCCCCGCTCCCAGGGGTAGAGTGGCTACTCACCCCGGCTGCTTTGGAAGCTCCGTCCGAGTATTTGGCCACAGCTGTGATGGAGATGGCGAAGTAGATGAGGGCCGCTGTGACACAGCGTAGGAAGTCCTGGGGAGAGAGGGGCATGGTCACAGCGCCCTGAGCTCCCTGGAGTGGGGCACAGCATGGGAAGGGGGCCGCTGGGAGCCGAGGCAGGGGAGAGGGGCTCAGAAGGGCACTGTGTACCAAGAACAGGGCCAGAATCCCACTGTCAGGGGAAGATGGGTCTGGCAGCCTGGACACACCTGGCCCCCAGGTCCAGCGTCCACGGCGCTCCCCCTCTTCCTGGCCCCACGTGCACTCCCTGGTCCTCCCCCGACCTCCACCCCACCCCTGCCCAGTGGCCCCCTGTAGGCTGCCGTCCTCTGCCAGGTGGACAGCGGGGTACGGACCTGGCTGCAGCTTGCCCTGTGGCCCAGCCCAGATGCAGACTTCCCCATTTGGCGGGGAGGGAGAAGTTGGAAATCTTGTCACTGCTCCCTCTGGCTCTCCGATAGGGAGATCTGGCCCTGGACCTTGCTTTGCCACATACTTGTGGCAGATCAATTATGTATCATGGTTTCTGTCTACCGGTCCCTAAAATGGGGACGGGGTGCAGCCCATCAGGAAGAATGCTGGGTATGACGTCAAGAGACCAGAGTTCAAGTGCAGCCTTTGCTGTCCCTTCTCTCTTACCCATTTCATACAGCAAAGTCCGGGATGGGGTTCTGGGCCCTCCCAGGTGATAAAACGAGTTGTTAGGTGGCTGAGATCTGGGTAAGCCCTGCAAGTCCTCAGTTAACCCGCCCTGCCCCATGTGGAAATGGCTAGAATTCCTGCGGCTAAGACTCATGCCGATGGGCCCAGCTGGGAACACCAGCGCCACCTGACGGCGAGGGGGGAGGATGCCGTCTGGGGTTCGTAGCCTCACAGAGGGACACTGGAGGCCCTGGAGGCAGGGCAACCTGCCCTGGGTCATGTGGCTGCCGTGTGGTGGGGCCTGGATCATGCGAGGCCAGGCCTACGCACCAGGCTCAACCAACTGCAAATGGCCCCTCCAGTGCATTGAAGAAAGGGTGAGGGCCGAAATGCACACCTCTCCGTGATGGCCAGTCAACCCCTTCCTCCCGGGGCCCCAGCCCTCACCATCATGGGCCAGCACAAGCCCTGCCACTTGTCGTTCAGCTGCATGGCATCAGCAAAGAGGAAGCAGAGGGCCAGCAGGAACTCCAGCAGGGGCGCAGTGAGGAAGGCGGATGCTGAGGACGCCACATAGCAGACGAAGGTGATGAAGGAGAGACCCTGGGAGGTGGGGGAGGGAGAAGTCAGAGCCCGTGCACAGCCCCTCCCTGCAGGCAGGACTAGAGGAGGCTCCAGCAGGTGAAGTGACCTGCCCAGTCCTGCAACTGCATGATTAGAACTCCATCAGACGCACACCCGTGCTGCCCCCAGTGTCTCTGGGCATGGCTCTGCATCCTGACCTCAGGCCAGCTCCCTGCCAGGACCCAGTCAGGAAGCCCCAGCCTCTCCTGCGTCCAACCCCCCCAGGAAGCTGCCTCCTGGGGCTGCGCCACTCCCACCTGCCCCAGAGGCTCTATGGCAGAATCCACCCAACTCAGATGGTGCCCAACGGGAAAATCAAACCCAACCCGTCTCAAAGGCAGTCAACTAAGCAGGAGCCAGTTTCAGAAAATTACACCCAACACCCAAGGTTTGTGCTTGAATGAAAAATTTACCTGAAAAACAGTACACAAATGTGGCGCTTTAGTTAATGATACGCATGCTGAAGTATTCAGAGTTGAAATGTACTGATGTCTGCAATTTACTTTGAATGCATCAAAAACTAAAACGGATTGATGGACAGATAGATATGTGATAAAGCAAATAGTATAATCTAGCTGGTGGGTATATGGGGTTTTTTTCTTGGTATATTTGCAAATTTTCACAATAAGGAGAAAACATCCAGGAGAGGGAGTGGTGACGCTGACACTTCATGCCCTGCTGCATCATTTGTTCAGCCTTTGTGAAAGGTGGGGCAAACTGTAATGAGGAACTGATTAAGGATTAAAGTGTTTTCTGCAGCCCTGTCCACACACTGTGGGTGGCAACTGATGCTCGAGGATGCCGAGGCCCCGGGTTAGTTCTGCTGCCCCGTGTGCTCTGAAGAGCAGACGGGGATGATGGGGCTGTTCGCTGGACCAGTGCCTGCTGAGGCTTGTGGGGCGTCCTCAGCTCCTCACCACCACCCAGGCACCAGGTGCCGTTCACAGCCCACTCTGCAGATGAGAAGAGTGAGGTTCAGGGAGATGAAGTGCTGTGCTCAGTGTCGTACAGCTAGTAAGAGGGCATCAGAATTTGAACTCTGGCCTGGCTGACTCCACATCTTGGAGTTCTTAAGCAACACTGCCCTGTGGTTGCTGGCCTTTATCTGTCCTGGTTTTGGTCACTCTGGCTGGGTTTGAGCAGGTCCCTGGCTGAGTAGCTCAGAGTGGGCCAGGGGGCTATGTGGGGATGACACCCAGATGCCCCACAGGAGGCCCTGTGGTAGCTTCAGACAAATGAGCTGCAGAGCACCCATATCTGGTCTGAACATGACAATGGAGGTAGCTGAGCCCAACCTGAACAGATGGGAAAATAAGGCGTAGAGATGGGCTGAGAGGCTGCTAGGGCCTCCCAGGAAGGCAAGGCCACAGGACTCTGGCCTGGCCCTATCCTCTACTTCCTCTGCCAAAGGCTGTTCTGTCCCTCCTTTTCCTGTCCCCTACCCCCAAAGCCTGATTCTGGGGATCCCCCTCTCGATTCTGTTTCCTCATTCCCTGATTCCTGGTGGCAACTTCCTCCCCCTTCCTGCCCATGTCAGCCTCCCCACTTGCTTGGGCCTGGGGGCAGCCAGAGGTGACCTGAGGGGGGCAGGAGTGACCTCCAGTGGCTCCCCTTGCATCTTCAGTGCCCACTCTTCATCCGCCCTTCCTCCCCACTTCATCCTCCTAGACCTAGATTCTTGGCGCCCAGCTTTGCCAAGGGCCTCCTCTAGGCTCTGGCCAGCATCCCCTCCACCCATGAGGTGAGCCTGAGTGGGGATGTGGTTGGGGTCCCCTCAGGGGATGGTGGATTCAAGGCTTCTCCGAAAAAGTGGCTCCCATCAATCTCCAAAGTGGGGCTGCGTGGCCAACCAGGAGGCAACTCCCTGGAGTGTGAGCTGCGAGTCCTGGACCCGGATGCCTCATCTGGGAGTCCGGCAGGTGCCAGGCTGGTGACCTCTGGGCTGACCCCAGAGGCAGGGTAAGTGGGGAAGTGGTAGGACGGCCTCCTGCCATCTGCCCTGGGTGGTACAAAGGAGAGGCTGGGGCAGAACCCTCCTCTCTCTGATCCTTGCTGTCCCCTGGCCCTCAACTGACCCACGTCAAATCCCCTAGAGGCTCGGGCCTCAGCTTTCTTGTCTGCGAAGTGGGAATAATGACAGATTATCAAATTGCTGTAAATCTGAGTAACAAGTGCTCCACTCTTATCCCGCCTCCGCTCCGCTTGGCCTCTTCCCTTCCCTCCACAGAGGCCCAGCACCAAACCCCAACCCCACAGGCCGACAGTGCGTGAGTTTTCGGAGTGTCCCGAGGACAAAGGCCTCTTGATGGGCCTGGGGGAGGGGCGGGTGCGGGAAGGAGCTCAGCGGGGGCGGGACGGCTGGATCCTAGCGAGGGAGAGGAGGAGAGGAATGAAGTCACCCCGCTGGGCCGCCTCTCAGCAGCCTGGGTGGGCGTGGGCTCCCTGCGCGCCCCCCACTGTATGGCCCGGGCCTCACCCAATCCCGGGGGTCCCCCCCTCCCAGCTGGCGGGACTCCACTCTGGCTTCCGCCCTGCAGCTCGAGGCCCGGCCGGTCCTCCCTGAGCCCAAGAAAGCGAGCCAGGGAGCAGAGAGACGACCCTGGCCCCCGACCTGGGGGTCGCGAACGGCCGATTCCTCCCAGGCCCGGCCCGGGCGTGGCGAGAGGCTTTGCGGAGCGGGGTGCCCGCGATGGAGGCCAGAAGATGCGGGGACGCAGCCCGTCCCAGGGGCCCAGAGAGGGCGGAGGCGCCGGAGGTCACACAGTGCTGGGCCGAGCTCCCAGGGGCCCGGCCGCCGCGTCGGGGGCCCCCTCCCCAAGCTTCCCTGCGGCTCCCGCCTCGCCTCCGACCCGCGGCTGAGCTTCAGCGAGCCCGTCCCAAACCGGGGAAGTTTGCCGATCTCGGCCCAACTTCGCGGGGCTGCGAGGGGCGTCGGCCGGGCGGGGCGCCAGGACCCGGGCGTGCAGAAGGCGGCGCCCCTAGCTCCACGCCCGGGAGCTGCAGGCGGGAGCTGCCGCAGGGGTCTCGGCGCCGCCGGGAGGGGGCCGGGAGCCCGCACTCACCGTCTCCGCCAGCAGGAGGCGGCCTTTGAGCGAGCAGAGGAAGGCGCGCGCCGGCAGGAGGGCGCGGAGCCCGGGAAGGGCCGCGCGGGGCTGGGAGCGGCCGGCGGGCTCGCGGTCCGGGTCGGGCTCCGGGTCTGGGGGCCACATGGCGGCGGCGGCCGGAGCTCGGCCTCGCTCCCTCTCACCCTGCGCACAGGAGGGAAACGGAAACCCTGACTGTGCGGAAGGAGAACCGAGCCAGACTTGCTGGGCGCGGGAGCTCGCCCTGCCCCGCCTCGCCCCGCCCCCGCTCCGCCCCTCCTCCCTTCCTGCCCTCTCCTGCCCTCTCCTCCCCTCCTCCCTCCTCCTGACCCCTCCTCTCCTCTCTCCCCTCTTCCGCCCGCCTTCCTCCTCTTCCCCTCTCCTCCTCTCCCCTCGGACTTTGGCTGCCGGGGCTGCTTAGGCCCTCGCTGTTCCGACTGGCAGTGATGCTGGCTTGGGGCTTCCTTAGACCCACCCCCGCATTCTCCCCTCACCCTTTTCCTGGCGGACCTTTTTATTGCCGCCCCCGTCGGAGCTCCCACCCATCTCTCCTTGTCCAGAAGATTGTCTGCATTCGCTGTCTCCCGTCTAGCTTCCTGCCCTAGCTCGCGTCGGGGATCCAGGAACTTAGGCCTTCAAACAGCGAGACCTCTCTTGTTTTCCTGCGGCTTTCACCCCACTGTCAGCTCCCTGCCGCACTGCCTCTCTCTTTCTTCCCTGGCCACCCCTCCCATCTTTGGCCAGCCCAGCCTCCTGCGGCCTCTTTGTTGGCTGCCCCAGCCCTGGATTCGGCACCACCCCCATCTTCATCCCAGGAGGACTCCCAGATAGAGACCTCGGAGCCCCAGCCCCTATACAACACACACATGTCTCCAGGGCGTCTGGAGTTCAGTGTGACCAAGACCCAGCCCATGACATTGTCACTATGCCTGAGCCTCTGCCAAGGGCACTGCCATCTGCCCTTCCACCCCCAAGAGCCAGAGACCTGGGGATTGGCCTCGTTCTCCCTGACCCCACCCTCACCTTCACCCCCCATCTGTCACCAAGGCCCGCACGTCTTCGCCTCCTAAAGCTTTCTTAGATCTCTGTCCACATCTCATCACCACAGCCTCCATTAGATCTCAGACCACTGCTGTCTCCTTCCTGGACTGTTGTGAGGGTGTCTTTAGGAGGCCTCTCTGCTTACTCTCTTGGCAGCCAGAGGGTTGCTTCAATCATCAGTCACAGTCACCTCCATTCTCCTCACCTGGAAAAACCTTGGGAGCTTCCATCTTGCTCAGGGTCTGGGTATAGACAGTAAAAACAGCCCCTTGCTACCCTTTCCTCTGTCTCTCCCACCTATAGAACTTCTTATCTCCTCCATGCTCCCTCTTGCCACAGGGCCTTTGTACATGCTGATCCCTCTACCTGGAATGCTCTTTCTCCACCTTGTTATCTGATTAACTCCTCTTTTTCTTCTGTGATCATACTGCATTGTCACTTTCTCAGAGGAGACTTCCCCGACCTTTCCAGCTAGGTAGGAGACATTCATTCACTCATTTATTTATTCATTCTACAGCAGTGCTAGAAGCCCAGGATGCAGGGAAACCCCAGCTTTGTTTGCGGGGAGGCTGGATGGGTAAACGCTAAGCATGTCCAGAGAATCCTGAATAAGATGATTCCTGGTAATAGATGTCTGGCTGGTTCAGAGTGCAGACAGGCAGCCTGTGTGGATGAAAGGACTGAGCTAAGGGCTGGGGGTGAAGGCGAATCAGACAAGGGGTGGAGCCAGATTGTGGAGGACCAGGCCTTGGTGTTTGGATTTTACTCCAAATTCCCTGGGAGGAGGCCAGGTGAAGATTAGAACAGAGGATGACCTGGTTCTGATCTGTGTTAATTAAAACATGCCTCAAAACTGTAACTCAATAATAAGAAGAAAACAAGCCAATTTAAAGAATGGGCCAAAGATCTGAACAGACGATTCAACAAAGATATATGAACATCCAAGAAGCACGTGAAAAGATGTTCAATATCATTAGACATCTAAGAATGTGAATTAAAGCTACAATGAAATCATATTGTACTATACACCTATCAGAATGGCTTCGTAAAAGGGGATGCTGCCATTTAAGTGCTGGTGAGGACGTGGAGCAACCAGAACTCTCAGACGGTACTGATACGGGTGGAAATTGTTACCACCCCTTTGGAAGACAGTTTGGCAGTTTCTTAAAAAGTTAAACAGAGACCTACCATATGACCCAGCCATTTTACTCCTAGCTATTTACCCAAGAGAAATGAAAGCACATGTCTCTACAAAGGCTTGTAGGCAGATGTTTGTAGCAGCCCTATTTTTAATAGCTCCCACTGGAAACCACCCACAGTCCATCAACAGGTAAAGGGATAAACTAACTGTGGGACATTTATACAGTGGAGTACTTCTCAGCAATAAAAAGAAATAAATCATTGACAAACGCAGCAACATGGATGCATTTTGCAGATATTATGCTGAATGAAGAAAGTCAGACTCGAAAGGAGGATACTGTATGAGTCCATTTTTGTGAAATTCTAGTACAAGCGAAACTAAGCTGTGGTGACAGAAGTCAGATCAGTGGTTACCTGGGGGCAGGAGGAAGCTTTCTGGGGTGCTGGAAATGTTCTTTATTTTGACTGGTGTGATGGTTTTACAGGGACGTATGTTTGTCAAAACACATCAAACTGTGCACTTAAAATGGGTGCATAGTATTTCATGCAATTTATATCTCTTCTACTGAAAGGGTTCTGAGAAAAAAAGAAAATACAGTGACTGACTAGAGTGGCTGAAAGGGCCTAGGAAAGGGCACGCAGATCCGGTGGGTACCCTTGTGTGAGGTGACCGGATATCCATGACGACTGTGCATTCCCCTCAGGCTCTGCGCTCCCCAGGGGCCTGTCATCATGGCCCGCCCCATCTCAGAACCCATCACACAGGATGGCACCAAGAAATGTCTGTTGTGGAATGAAGGGGGGTGGCCCTTTTCCTTCTCCATTCTTTGTGTAAGGAATATTTTCTGTTCTCCTCCACTTATTTATTTATCTTATTCTTTGGGTTATAATTATGTACTATTGTGCTTAATTTTGTTGGTTAAGTAGCTCCATCTTTGGCCATTGGGACCTCCTTCAGGTGGGTGCTTCTGTACCTAACATGCCCCGTCTTTTTGTCTTTTTTCCGTTTTTTTTGGCCATGCAGCATGCGGATCTTAGTTCCCCGATGAGGGATCGAACCCTTGCCCTCCGCAGTGGAAGCGTGAAGTCCTAACCACTGGACTGCCAGGGAGTTCCCATACATTTCCTTATTTTCTGACCCTGTAAGATGCTTCAGGTTCATCTTATATTCTCCCCATCCCAGCCCTAGGATCAGCTGTTCTTCCAAGAAGCTCCAGTGCTTTTTACTGGAGAATGGTGTTTAGCAACCAAGATCTCTCCGGACAGTTGTTTTTTAAATTAATTAATTAATTAATTTGGCTGCTCTGGGTCTTAGTTGCAGCACATGGGATCTTCATTGCAGCATGCGGGCTACTTTAGGTGTGGCATGCGGAATCTAGTTCTCTAGTTCCCTAAACTGGGATGGAACCCGGGCCCCCTGCATTGGGAGCGCGGAGTCTTAACCACTGGACCAGCAGGGAAGTCCCTTGGGGCAGTTTTTTTTAAAAAATTAATTAATTAGTTAATTTATTTATGGCTGAGTTGGGTCTTCGTTGCTGTGCGTGGGCTTTCTCTAGTTGCAGTGAGCGGGGGCTGCTCTTCATTGCAGTGCGCGGGCTTCTCATTGTGGTGGCTTCTCTTGTTGCAGAGCACGGGCTCTAGGTGCGCGGGCTTCAGTAGTTGTGGCGCATGGGCTTCAGGAGTTGTAGCTCGCGGGCTCTAGAGTGCAGGTTCAGTAGTTGTGGCGCACGGGCTTAGTTGCTCCGTGGCATGTGGGATCTTCCCGGACCAGGGCTCGAACCCGTGTCCCCTGCGTTGGCAGGCAGATTCTTAACCAGCTGCCACCAGGGAAGCCCCCTCTGGGCACTTTTAATTTGCATTTCTCTAGTTATGAGTGGATCAAACTTGGGTTTTTTGCATGGTAAGAGCCATTTGCATTTCCTTTTCTGAGAACTGACTTTTCACGTCCTTCACATATTTTTCTATTATTGTTGATTGATACCTATTTTTTTTATTTTTTATTTATTTATTTTTGGCTGTGTTGGGTCTTCGTTTCTGTGCGAGGGCTTTCTCTAGTTGCAGCAAGGGGGGGCCACTCTTCATCGCGGTGCGCGGGCCTCTCACTATCGCGGCCTCTCTTGTTGCGGAGCACAGGCTCCAGACGCGCAGGCTCAGTAATTGTGGCTCACGGGCCCAGTCGCTCCGCGGCATGTGGGATCCTCCCAGACCAGGGCTCGAACCCGTGTGCCCTGCATTAGCAGGCAGACTCTCAACCACTGCGCCACCAGGGAAGCCCCCTCTGGGCCCTTTTAATTTGCGTTTCTCTAGTTATGAGTGGATCAAACTTGGGTTTTTTGCATGGTAAGAGCCATTTGCATTTCCTTTTCTGAGAACTGACTTTTCACATCCTTCACATATTTTTCTATTATTGTTGATTTTTAAAAATTGATATCTAAGAATACATATATTCAGGAAATTAATCTTGAAATGTGAGTTATGAATATTTTTTTCTGGTTTGTCATTTGTCTTTTGCTTTGCTTTTTTGCCATACAGATTTTTCTTTTAGAACCTGCTGTTTTTCTCCTTGAAAATATAAATGTAGTGAATGACAGTAGCAGGGTCTATGATGCTCACCATTTTTAGATGTAGTGGGGTGTGCCTTTCTTGGTCATGGTGTTTTTGCTCTTTTGATAAACCTCTGGATTCATTTTATTAGTATTTTATTTGGGATTTTGGCCTTGATTTTCATAAATAGAATTGATCTCTAGTTTTTATTTCATTTTATTTTTTGTGTTATTCTTTATTGTTTCCTAATGAAGGCATTTAAAGCTATAAATTTTTCTCTGGGGATCACTTCATACACATCCCCAAAATATTGCTCTAGTTTGTATCCATTTCTAATTAGCTGGTTGTTTCAGTTTCAAGTTCCTCTTTAATCCAAGAATTATTTTATTTTATTTTTTAAAAAATATTTATTTATTTATTTATTTGGTTGCACCTGGTCTTAGTTGCGGCAGGCGGACTCCTTAATTGTGGCATGCGAAGTCTTAGTTGTGGCATGCATGTGGGATCTAGTTCCCTAACCAGGGATCAAACCTGGGCCCCCTGCATTGGGAGCGCAGAGTCTTATCCACTGCACCACCAAAAGTCCCCCAAGAATAATTTTAAAAAGGTATTTTTACATTTTTAATTAGATAAATTTTGGACTGTACATTGTGGTTAGTTTCTAATTTTATGTATTTTATTCAGAGAATAGTTCTATATGTTCTGCTTTTTGGAATTTGTTAAGATTTGTGTCCTAATAAATAGAGAGTCAATTTTTGTAAATGTTCCATGTGTGTTTAAAAAGATTGAATATTTTCTCTTATTTGTTGGGTACAAAATTTATCTATTATATATCTTACTAACTGTGTAATTTTAACCCTCTGTATACTTATCCTTTTTTACTTGATATATTTGACTTATTAAAACAGGTATGTTAAAGCTACTCACTAAAGTTTTATTTTTATTTATTTATTTTTGTCTGTGTTGGGTCTTCATTGCTGCGCACAGGTTTTCTGTAGTTGTGGCAAGCGGGGGTTACTCTTTGTTGTGGTGCGCGGGCTTCTCATTGCAGTGGCTTCTCTTATTGTGGAGCATGGGCTCTAGGTGTGCGGGCTTCCGTAGTTGTGGCGCCAGGGCTTAGTTGCTCCATGGCATATGGGATCTTCTCAGACCAGGGCTCAAACCCGTGTCCCCTGCATTGGCAGGCAGATTCTTAACCACTGCACCACCAGGGAAGCCCTCACTAAGGTTTTAGGTTTATTACTCTGTCCTTGCATTTCTAATAGTTTTTGAGCTTTTTTTTTTTTTGAGATATGATGTTAGATGAACAAATGTTAACATAATTTTGT
Organism: Balaenoptera borealis; assembly: GCF_965194805.1. NCBI lineage: Eukaryota > Metazoa > Chordata > Mammalia > Artiodactyla > Balaenopteridae > Balaenoptera > Balaenoptera borealis. The sequence continues at coordinate 18,820,553 of NC_138878.1, forward strand.
TCAGTGGAGTATAGCAATTAAGAGCATAAGCACTGGTTCTACCACTTTCTTAACTTCTCTGTTCTCAGTTTCTCCATCTGCAAGATGAGGATAATAATATTACCTAAGTCATACGACTATTGTAGGGATGAAATGTGTTAATGTATAAAAGTATCTTAGAACAGTGCCTAGCATATAGTCATTTTTATTAGATATTATCTTAATAAAACATCTTTCTTTTTCCTAGTGAATGCCTTTAGCTTTGAATTCTGTTTCATTTAATATTAAGTTCACCACCCCTACTTTCTTTTTGTTAGCATTTATCTGACATTCTTGTTTTTTTAAAAAATATTTATTTATTTATTTGGCTACACCAGGTCTTAGTTGCGGCACATGGGATCTAGCTCCCTGACCAGGAATCGAACTGGGGCCCCCTGCATTGGGAGCGTGGAGTCTTAGCCACTGGACCACCAGGGAAGTTCCCGGCATTCTTGTTTATACATTTCTCATGTAAGTATTTGATGCAATAAATCTCTAAGTACTACTTTAGTTTCATCTCACAAATTTTAATATGTTGTGTTTTCATTTTTGCTTACTTCAAAATATTTTCTGATTTCTCTTGAGGCTTTATCTTTGACCCACAGATTATTTGGCAGTGTGTTTAATTTCTAAACATTTGGAGGTTTTCTACTTATCTTTATGTTATTAATTTCCAGTTTAATTCTGTTATGGTCAGAGAGCATACTTTGTATGATTTCAGTTCTTTTAAATGTATTGAGATTTGTTTTGTGATTCAGGATATAGTCCATCTTGGTGAATTCTCTATGTATGCTTGAAAAGAAAGTGTATTTGTTGAGTGAAATGTTCTGTAAATGCCAATTAGATCCAGTTGATTGGTGGTGGTGTTTAGTTCTTCTAGATCCTTGATGATTTTCTCTGTACCTGTTCTATCAATTATTGAGAGAAGAGTTGACATCTTCAACAATAACTGTGGATTTGTCCATTTTTCTTTTCAGTTCAATCAGTTTTTGCTTTATACATTTTGAAGCTCTGTTGTTAGGAACATTTAGTATTGTTATATCTTCTTCATAAAGCAAATTGACCCTTTTATTATTATGTAGTGTCCCTTTTATCCCTGGTGATTTTCCTTGCTTTATACTTTGTCTGATATTAATATTGCCATTCCAGTTTTCTTTTGATTGGTGTTTGCATGAAATATCTTTTCCCATCATTTTATTTTCAATCTAACTATAGCACTATATTTAAAGTGGGTTTCCTGCAGATGGCATATAGTTGGGTCTTTTTTTTAATTTTTTTATCCATCTGGCAATTTATCTATTTTGACTGGTGTATTTAGACCATTTATATTTAACCTAATTATTTGTATATTTGGATTTAGATCTACCATTTTTCATCTGTTCCTTCTTTTTGTTCTCATTTCTCATCTTCTGCCTCATTTTGGATTATTTGAATATTTTTTAGTATTCCATTATAACTTACCTACTGAGGTTTTTTACTCTATCTCTTTGTCCAGTTTTTTTAGTGTTTTCTGTAGGGATTGCAAATACATGTTTAACTTTTCATAGTCTACATAGAATTACTTTTTTACCACTTCAAATACAGTGTAGAAACCTGACCACCATATTCGTTCTTTTGTCCTCCCCTCTTTATGCTATAGTTATCATACATATTACATCTACATATTACATCGACATACATTGGAAATCCCATCAGATAATGTTATGATTTTTGCTTTCAAAAATCATTTTATAGAACTCAAGGGGAAGGATATTCTGCTTACCCAGATATTTACTATTTCTGTTGCTCATCCTTCATCTTTGAAATTCCATATTTTCCTCTGGTATCATTTCCCTTCTGTCCGAAGAACTTCCTTTGGCAGTTCTTTCAGAGTAGATCTGCTGGAAACGCTTTCTCTTAGTTTTACTCTTTTCGAGAGTGTCTTTATTTTGCCTTCCTTGATGAAAGGTAATTTCACTGGATATAGAATTCTGGATTGACAGTTAATTTCTTTCAGCACTTGAAAAATGTGCCACTTCCTTCTGTGTTCCACAGTCTGTGATAAGAAATCCTCAATTATTCAAATTGCTGTTTCTCTATAAGTAATGCTTCATTTTCCTCTGGCTGCTTTCAAGAGTTTTTTCTTCATTTTTAGTTTTTAGAAATTTGATTATGATGTATCTGGGCATGGATTTTTTGAATTTATTCTATTTGGAATTTACTGAACTTGAAACTGTAAATTTATGTCTTTTGCCAGTTTGGGGAAGTTGTCAGCCATCATTTTTTCAATTTTTTTCCCACACTCTTTCTCCTCTAAGTATCTATTTATACAAATGTTAGACCTTTTGGAATTATCTCTAAAGTCCCCGAGACTTTGTTTATTTTGTTTTGATCTTTTTACTCCCTTTTGTTGAGATTGCATAATTTCTATTGATCTTTCAAGTTCACTAACTCTTTCTTCTGTCATATCCATTCTGCCATTAAGCCCATCCAGTGAGTTTTGTATTTTGGTTATTGTTATCAGTTTTAAAATTCCCACTTGATTATTTTTAAAAAAATTATCTTCTATTTCTCCTCTAAGACTTTCTATCTTTCCATTTATTTCATGTATTCTTAGAGCATGGTTATAATGTTCTCTTTCAAATTTGTTTAATCATCCTAACATTTGTGTTATTCTTGGGATTACTTTCTGTTGTCTGTCTTTTCCTTCATGAGACATTGTCTGGTTCTTCATACATCAAGTATGTGAATGTAACAAATGCCACTGAATTGTTCACTTTAGAATGGTTAATTTTATATTATATAAATTTTACCTCAATAAAATGTTTAATTATCCCTTTTTAAAAAGTAACAAAGTACTGATACACACTATACGTTGACAAAAGTTGAAAACATGCTAAGTGAAAGAAGCCAGACACAAAAGTCCACATATTGTATGACTCCGTTTACATGAAATACCCAAAGTAGTCAAATCTATAGACACAGAAAGGAAGTTACTGGTTGCCAGGGGCTGGGGAGAGGAAGGAATGGGGAGTGATTCCTTAGTGGGTACAGGGCTTCTTTTTGGAGTGATGAAAATGTTCTGGAACTAGATGGGTGGTGATGGTTGCAGAACATTGTGAATGTACTAGATGTCACTAATGGTATATTTTATGTGTATTTTACCATAAATTTCAAGTTGATATGTCTGATATTTTACCATAAATTTCAAGTTGAATTGAGGTGCAGTTCTTTTTTCATTTTCTTCTTTTGCTTTTTTATAGCTAAATAAAGGATTTGACAAAGGGAGTTCCCTTTACAATTAAAAAAACAAAACAAAACAAAACCCTTTTTTGTTGTATTACGTTTTTCATTTTTATTTATTATTTTTAGCAAGTATTTGTCAGTGGTAATCTTGGAGTCATTACCGGTTGGGGGGGCGGGGGCAGGGAAGACTTTTATTTGCTTTTCCACTTAATTGCTAGTTCCTTCCAAACTTTGAAGCTACTGCTTCACTGTTTTCTAATATCCAGGGTGGCCTTTGATGTTTGGTATTGCTCTCTTGTCAGTAACATCTTTTTGCTGTTTCTCTCTCTCTGAAAACTTTTAGGATTTCCTCTTTATCTTTATTTATTTATTTAATTTATTTATTTTTGGCTGTGTTGGGTCTTCGTTTCTGTGCAAGGTCTTTCTCTAGTTGCGGCAAGCGGGGGCCACTCTTCATCGAGGTGCACGGGCCTCTCACTATCATGGCCTCTCACTATCATGGCCTCTCACTATCATGGCCTCTCTTGTTGGGAGCACAGGCTCCAGACGTGCAGGCTCAGTAGTTGTGGCTCATGGGCCTAGTTGCTCCGTGGCATGTGGGATCTTCCCCGGCCAGGGCTCAAACCTGTGTCCCCTGCATTGGCAGGCAGATCCTCAACCACTGTGCCACCAGGGAAGCCCTCTCTTTATCTTTAGAGTTCCCGTATTTCACCAAGAAATGTGGACGTGAGGATCCTTTTCCAGTAAACTTGCTCACCACTAGGTGGCCCCTTTACATCAGAAAACTTTAGCTTTTCTATAGCTGAATGTTTTCCGGTTGTTTCTTTGGTTATTTTCTTCCCTCCCTTTTTTTCTGTTCTCGCATTCTGGGATCCCTTTGAGATGGTTGTTGACCCTCTTGGATTTATCCTCCCTGTTTCTCTTAAGTTCTCCTAAAGTAATCTCCTTGCCTTTTTTGCTTTACTTTCTGGGAGCTTTCCTGGACTTTATCTTCCAGAGCACTGATTTTCCACTGTATTCAAACTTTCTGTTAAATTTTTAAATCTTTGTCATGTTCCCCCCACCCCTCCCGCCAAAAAACCATTGTTAGCTTACTGCCCTTTTTTACAGTCTGTCTTGTTTTAAGGACACAGCATCCATCTTTATTCTGAATGTACAAGTTAGGATTTTTCAGAATATGCATTTCTACTAGATCCATAGGTGATATGCCCACTCGCAGGCTGCTTCTGGCAGATACTCACCTGGTGTAGTTTTGCTCTGAAGGGGCATCTTCCTGCAGTCTCTGGTGACCATGTCCCTGACCAGGAGTCCCCTTCTCAGCAGGACAAGTGGCTACCAGCACATCACACCTTCTCTGATTGGGTGTGAAGAAACTTCCTGCTTCAGAGAGCCACCCCCAGGGATTGAGAGGAGTGGCTACACAAAGGAGTTTAGCAAGGTCCACACTTTTCCACTGGATTCTGAGCACAGTCATATGTAGCTTATGCTTTTTGATAAAATTTACCTATGATGAAACACACAGATCTTAAGTATACAGCTGGATGTTTTGACAAATGTATACACCTTTGTAACCAGTTCCCCCAATTAAGATATAAAACTTTCTCATACTCCCATAAGCTCCTTCCTGCCCATTCTCCACCTCCTGAGGCAACTACTGTTTCCATTTCTTTCACAATATTTTTCCTTGTTCTTTTTTTTTTCTTGAGGTGTAGTTGACTTACAATATTATATTCATTTCAGGTGTATGATATAGTGACTTAATATTTTTATAGATTATACTCCATTTAAATTTATTATAAAATATTGGCTGTATTCCCTGTGCTATAAAATATATGCTTGTAGCTTATTTTATAAACTTAAATCCCCTACCTCTATCTTGCCCCTTGCCGCTTCCCACACCCCACTGGTAACCACTAGTTTGTTTTCTATATTGTGAGTCTGTTTCTGTCTTGTTATATTCATTCGTTTATTTTGTAGATTCCACAGATAAGTGATAACATACAGTGTTTGTCTTTCTCTGTCTGACTTATTTTACTAAGCACAATATCCTCCAGGTCCACCATGTTGTTGCAAATGGCAAAATTTCATTCCTTTCTATGGCTGAGTAATATTCCATTGTATGTATGTATGTATATGTGTGTGTGTATGTATGTGTGTGTGTGTGTGTGTGTACATAAATGTCTATTTAGGTCTTTTGCCCATTTTTTAATCAGGTTGTTTTTATTGATATGAGTTGTATGAGCTGTTTATATATTTCAGACATTAACCCCTTATCGGTCATACCATTTGCAAATGTTTTCTCCCATTCAGTAGGTTGTCTTTTCATTTTGTTGATGGTTTTCTCTGCTGTGCAAAAGCTTTTAAGTTTAATTACTTATTTGTTTTTGCTTTTGTTTCCTTTGCCTTAGGAGACAGATACAAAAAAAAAAAAATTGCTATGATTTATGTCATAGTGTTCTGCATATGTTTTCTTCTAGTTTTATGGTTTCCAGTCTTACATTTAGGTCTTTAATCTATTTTGAGTTTATTTTTGTATATGGTTTGAGAAAATTTCTAATTTCAATTCTGAATGATAATCCTGCTAGGTAGAGTATCCTAGATTGTAGGTTTTTCCCTTTCAGCTCTTTAAATATATTATGCCACTTCCCTTCTGGCCTGCAAAGTTTCTACAGAAAAATCAGCTGATAGACTTCTGGGGGGTTCCCTTGTGTGTGATTCTTTGTTTTTCTCTTGCTGCCTTTAGAATTTTC